>NC_058125.1:13400596-15951846 GCF_914725855.1 Thunnus albacares | reverse complement strand
ACAGCTGCCAGCCGCAGGAATTCAGAAATGCCAAACCAGCACTTTGTGATTGGCATAAGGAAGTTACACCCACTTTGTAATAATATGTTTCTCTTTGGTGAGGTGCCAAATGGGTCGATGCCAATGTAGATTGACAGACTGATCACATCATTCTGTACGAAAACATCAGGGCAGGGAAAAGTATTATTCGTCTGAGGTCGAGTTAAGGTCGCTGGAAGCTCATAAATACAAATGAAGATGTAACTTCTAGTACAAATCTAATGATGGTGACACCACTCAAAAAGTAATTTTGATGAATAAGCCTTAATTACAGCTTCATGCCTGTACATTTCTTTACACACTTCCATAACTAGGAGCTTTAATAAAAGGTAATAATGGCAAATCATGGAACAAATAGTAGGAGTTCCTGATGGGAATTTTTTTTAAAAAATGACTGATAACTGGGTTTGCTACAGGTAAGCAGCGTGATACTACACTGCTGTGTCTAAAGTGAATACAGTGTTCTGAAGAAATAAAGTCAAGCAAACATAAGGACCAAAAACCTTTCAGAAAAAATTAGCTCAACAGACTGACTGTAGTCGTACATCTTCCTTGACTCCACCACGCCTGCTCAGGTCCGTCTGTAATAACTGGCTCTGTCTGCTCTGCAGGTGTACTCTGGGTATTTACTCCAGACCCATTTACCACAAATACATGCTACTGTATGTCATGTTCTCCCAGCAACCCCGTTTCCTCTTCTGTCTCCTCCCCTTGTAACATCTTCAACCCATTCCCCTCCCTAGTCCCAGGCTTGATGATACATTTACTTTCCATAAATCAATTTTTGAAACTCAGCAATTACCCCACGCCACAGGGAGTCAGAGGAAATCTATAAGTCAGAGGTCCTGAACATGCTCAATAGTAAGTCCTGTCACTTCCTGTCTGCTTGCTTCAAAACCTAGTGATGGACCTCAGAGGTCAAGATAACATAGGTCAATAACTAGAAGAGCGCGCTCAGTAAAGTGCAGATCTCCGCCAGGTATGTACAGTAAACATGGCGGTGACTATAACAAAAACAGGGATTTATTCATCTCGTATCGTAATTAACTTTAGTGGATCATAACATATTAAGTATGGAATTAATCTGCTGATGCGCCGGTTCAAGATGAGACCAAACTTTTCTCTGGATGTGAGTTTTTGAGCCACAACAAAGGCCAAAATGTAGCCTCCAACAGACTAGGTAAGCCTTGTTTTTAGCCTAACCGATTGCTGGAAATGCCTTTTCCTATGTTGTATCGCATATCGTAAAATGGTGAGGACTGCTGAAAAGACGAAAGTTTAAGCTTGACGATAGACTGATAAGGAATCTTACCAATATTTAATGAATTCACAACACAACCCGCTCTCAAGCTTCCGCAACTTGCCACCGATTGATCTAACATGATTGGTTGTCTCTAGCGGAAACTAGACTCCAAACTGAAGCCGTTGTTGATCACTTGTGGCCCCTGCTGGCAGGTTAAGAGGAGCAAGGAGTCAGCAATCAATGGCGGTATAAAACAGAGCAGTCAATGGCGTTATATATAAGTTTTTCAGAGACCTTGTGAATCACCACAACCATGAGAGGTCCCTGATCATACAGTCATACATGTGCACAAAAAATATTAGGCTGATGGGTCCAGTAGTATTAAAGATTAGCTGCGGACAGATACACACATGGACACACGGACATATGCACACACACTACTAAACAAATGACCCCCTGCTGGCTTACACCTGGTAGAGATAATAATCACTTGACTCCACACAAGAGGAGCTACTGTAGGTGGAGAACATAAAGAAAAAACAGGAAAACTATGCATATGCCTGAATTGTTGTTACACTATTCAATGTATCCACACATGCAAAGATACTGACCTGAGGTTCATGTTTTTAGATTTCAAAAACATGTATGGAAAAAACATCAAGTTTGTGTTATTGTGTGACTTTGATGAAATGTGTACCTTTCACACATTCTTTACCAAAAGAGTCACAACATATGGCAGAAAATGACTATAATAAGCAGTTTGATTGGATCTTTGATTAAAAAAGTTATCAGATGCCAAGATTTAAGGATTGCAAAAACATACTTTCCTACCTAAACCCTGTTTTGAAACATACAAATTATGACAAGTCTTTCATATGCTGCAACAGACATTTTGATCCAATTTCATATTGCATACTAATAAGACACAGTATGTACAATATACTAATTATCATTGTCTAGTGTTTAGCAGTTAGTATTCCAGTAATCAACGTACTTCTCTGGTTTTTACCAACAGTAACTACAATTTAAACAACTTGCATCAATCAAACTGCAACTTTGGAATACCGCTGCCAATTAAACTTCACAAAAAGAAAGCAAATTGTTTTTCCAAAGATTTAATACTTTGTTTTTGTTTTTTGGGATGTTCCTGTAGCTGTCTCACGACCATCTGCAATTTCATTTTATTTTTTTCAGCTGTGAGGAGCTCCAGTATTTCCTTTGTGCACTGTTTTATAGGACAGCAGTGTCCGTCAACAACACGCTCAAAAATTATACAGATCTTTGAGTATACTTAATTTTGTCACTTTTCCATTTTGAAAACAGTACATACTCAAAATCTGTTTAGAAGTAGTAAATAATATGGACTTGGGACACTCCATCCAGTGTTGCTGTAATTCGTATTGGTTGAAGATAGAGGTCAATACAGGTCATAGATTACTTAATGCCCCTTTAATAACTTTGTGGAAGAAAGCAAGGAAGACATGTCTGCAAAGGCTAACAGTATTATGACTGATGTACCTGCAAGACCCATGAGACAAAAACTGATATGTGATATTCTACTGCTCATCCCACTGTTACTTCAACAGCATCAACATCATCTTCAACAGCATGAGCCGACATTTAATTTCTTTACATGTTTACCTTTGCTTCATCCCTGCCTGCCCCTCCCCTGTAACATTTCCCTTCTCTCTCTTCCTTCCCAGGAGACAAAGCATGCAGACAGCTCTAATAAACAGTGGCGTGGAGCCTCACAGTGACGGCGTATGCCGAGGCAACCTACGTGATCAATTATCGAGTGGCCGATTCTCTTTAATTAAAGGGTTTAAGTATTGAGTTAGCTTGGGTGGGAAGCTGAGAAGCAGCATGTAAACCAACCTCATTACACTGCAGTGATTCACCTCCCAGGAGCTGTGATCCACGCAGTGTTTACACCATACATTTGTTTCTGTGGTAACATATCGAGTGGAGGAATGGCTCAGTGACAGACCCAGTTTTTTTCCCCTCCTCTCCCCTACTCTCTCTCCATTTTCTTTCTTTCACTCTCCCTCCCACTCACTGCTGAAGAGGCTGTCACACTGGTTTGCCTTTTGTTGTGGAGAGTCTGGAGAGGTAGCACAATGTGTCCTAGTTAAAGCAGTGCCCCATCTGCCCGGCATAATTAGACAATTATGCTGGAAGGATCCGTCATTAATTCCTTTGTGGTGGCCAATTTTGCACCACAAAGAGGTCTCAGGTTTAGTTTTTCTTCGCAGATCTCTGTTCATTTACCCTGGCCCCTGTTATCATCCTCAAGTATTAATACTGTGGCAACTTGGGGCAGGAAAATATTCTCCTGCCAATATTGACTGGTTTGTGCTGTTGTAGTGAAAAGGCCAAGGGGAATATTGGCTGCTGTCTCATGCTGAATAAAAACAAGCAGCTAGGAAACAGCACTGTGAAAACACAGGCAGACACACAACAAACAAACAACTACAGTTAATGCATCGAGGCTAGGTATACTGATGAAATATGCATTAGTCTTGCATTGTGGGGTGTGTGTAGACTATTATGAGCAGGAAAACCTTGGCATCAGTTTAAAAAAACAAAACACACACACTGTCCTGCTGAGACAACCAATTAATGCTGAAATCCAATATGTTTTAATCACTGTATCTTCATTATATCCATCAGCATGTTGGACTGGTGAATCATACACTAAATCATCTGAGAAATGATCATCTGTTTTTTTTGGGGTCACATCTGTCCTGATGACACTGTCAGTGGTGTCTAACTTCATCACTGTAGTCAACAGTCTAACTCATATTATGACATAGCCACAGAAATTCTCCTTTTTGATTGGCTGGTCAAATATATACAAGGTAACCTCAAACATAGCCCCAGTCAAAGGTTCCTGACTAATTGCTGAAACCCCCAAATATTTCAATTTTCAATTACATGAAAAGGAAGCACTTGTTGCAAATGTTTGGTATCTTTTTATGATAAACATCTAAAATGTTAGTATTAGCACTAGCATGTATAGCATTAGTGATGCATACAGTTAGCATGTTAATTTTAGCACACTGTTATTCTATGTTACATGCTAATGTTAAAATTTTATATTATATGCTAATGTTAATGTAGATGGTTACATTAGCCTTTTAACATGTGTACAGCTAGCTAGACATTAATGTTTGTCACTAGTTTTTAAAGGTATTTTACTATGAACTGAAGTGTGGGACACATATCATCCTTTATCAATCAATACTTAAGATAATCAAGATATTTTGGACCGTCCAACCAAATGACTGGCATTACTACCCCTAAATCTACACTGCTATTGTGGCTGACATGTCAAATGATCATCTATTACAGGCTGAGACGAGGAGAAGTATGACACATCAAACAAAGATGTTCTTGAGACTCAAACAAAGATTAATGGTGTGTCTGAAATCCATCCTATTTTCAACCTGTTGCACTACAGTTACTGTCTGACATTTTATTTGTATCCAAATTTTGTGCATAAAACTTCTGCAATATGGTGCAGCATATGCACTACTTTTTTTGCTAAAGATGTGTAGTAATATTTGATTAGACAGGCAATGGTGCAAAATGTTGAAGAATCAGCCTGCCCAAATTTCAATTTATGACTCACTATAAAGTGCAGTACTGAGTGTAAATTATATAAAGAACTGTGCATGAGTGAGGAAAGGAGTGATTTCTGACAGACATCACTTCAACACAGTATTCAGCTAACCAGCCTTTATACTTAATTATATGGAAATGACAGACTGAAGTTCCACCTTAGCTTTCTATCTGTTGTTATGGAGCAACCTGCTGCTTGTAAAAGAACAATTTATAATCTCGCTATCTAACAGACAGCCTGTCCTCACATGAAAAACGACAGTGTAGGTCTAAAATTAAGGATGTCAAAAACAACCTACAGTTATGTTTACGTCATCAAGCAGGCGTAGTAATTATGACCCGGGAAAATGAGTTTGGATGACGTCAATATAAAGTGACTTGATAAGATGATTTCGCCTTATTAGGAGGAGGCAGGTTGAGTGGATGGCTAGATAGTTAGTTAGATCACTGTTCACTTCCTGTTTCCAACCACAAGTCGGAACTTTTTTTTTTTTTTAAACCGCAATGTTGTGGTGTTTACTGTAGTCATGACGATGAAGGCGACTTTAAGGAAGTATAAACCATGTTTCAAGTGATCATTTTAACCCAACTGATCTGTCCTATCAGTCGTTCTGGAGTGCATTACTATGTCTGCTAGATGGCATAAATGGAACTATAGGTTGTTTTTTGCCGGCTGAATTTTAAACCTATACTGTCCTTTAATTATGAGGATGTGTTGCTAACATATGTGTTCACAGTTACCCTGAGTAACTCAGCTTTGCAGAGAGATGTGGGAAGATATCTTACAATGTAACTCCAATCTGATTAGAGCAGTGATCTAATCAGTCATGAATTCATCTGTGAAGACAAGCAGGCAAAGAGAAAATCACCGCGGAGAATTCTGTATAATTATCAAAAATCTCACAGCGGTACATTAAAATTCTAATTACGACATATTATCTTAATTGCTAAGGAGATGCAAATCAAAACAAGGTTAACGCTGCTCCCTTAACATGCAGGAGAACATGTGGTGGGAACCTCTTCAATATTCACTGAATCAGCTTGACTTGTTCGACATGAGAGGCTGTCATTTTGTAATGCTTCCCCCTCTTAGGGGCGATAATCCTAGCTGAGAGCACAAGCAGCAGTGGCGCAGTCGTGCAACAATAACACAGAACAAACATCTAATTGCTGTGCATTCATTTCCTTTTATTATATCAAACAAAGCTTGTGACAGATCATCACAAGCCAGCTAATGTTGCTGTCCGGAGAAAACCATGTACCTCCAAAACATCAACGCCTCAGAAACACAGAGAAACAGCCTTGTTTTAAGCTTAGTGAGAATGCATTTTTCAGATAATCGAATAGGTTCTGAAATGACTTTATGAAGCTCAGATAAAGAATTGAGAATTTTCCCAACCCAAAAAGTGACTTGTAATCCTTCAACTTATCTGAACACAAAACAAATCACAAAAACCTGGAGATACTCAATTTTCACACTTGGACAGAGATGCTGCAAGAGAAACATCCATGTCTAATGTCTAACAAATACAGAAAAAAAAAGAAAAAAGTTCTCAAGAAACTGCAACTCCCATGGTACACAACAAATTGCTTGCCATAAATTGTATCTGACAGGTGCACACTGTAACTCTGCAGACATAAGACAGCTGGATGACAGCAGGCACAAGGGGTAATAGTGACAGGAGAAGAACATGCCATTGAACATGGATTTATGAGCAGGTCCACACTGAGGCGATCCATCAATGGAGTCACATAGCATCAAATGCGGTCATGTTTAGGATGCGTTTAGATGAGGCTTTAGAGGGTTTCAAAAGGTGCCAGTACTCAAAAACATGTGGGATGTGTGCGGAAATGAGCAATTTGCTGCTTTTTTAGCAGAGGAGAAGTCTGTTGCCACCCACAAAGGCGATTTTCAATCTAGTGCAGTCTCTTAATTGGAGTAGTTATGCTTTGATAGAGCGCTCCCATTTCTCCGGAGGTTCTCACAGTAGGCTAATTACAGTATGTGGCAGCTTTAAACTAACTACAGCCATTTTTGAAACATCAGATTCCTGACAGAAAATAATAAACTAGAGGCACCCTATGTTTTCACTAAAAGATATTGGAGTTTCTCTACGAATTGGCTTTGGGATGGCGGTTACCCACATACTGTAAATTGAGTTTCTCTTTCTCACTTTCTTTCTCAAACACACACATACAGTACAAACACTTTCACAGACACACAGTCCCTCCCTTGCTGGACAGAAATAAATGGAGACCCCAGGAGTTCCCTTTGGCCTCGGCCCTAGCAGTCTATAACAGAGCCGACAGCTCCGATCACTCCTGAGAAAGCAAAAGCTGCTCAGGGATCGCTTTACAATTCTCAGGGGCTCGAATAACCTGATCTTGAACTGATCCCGTGCACTGATCCTTTGGTATTGGGTTAGGAACGTGTGAAGGGGCCTGTTGAATGAGCTCGCTGGATATCAACATCCTCACTTCGTGTTGCTCCAGCCAGGCAGATTGTTTGACTTGATTAGTCTCTGCCCGAGTGTTGGACTACCCAACGCCAAGCCCTCCAGACACCGGTATCAATGTGTCAGAGGGAAAAGTGCTCTCCCAAGTCTCGAGGTGGAGCCCATTACCCTGAGTGAGAGCACTGTAAGTTAATAGGATTTGCTCCCGATCAAGAGACTGAGCTATTTCCTGAGGCTGTTACAGGCCGAAGCACAAAAATAAATGTGCCTTTATTCAACACTATTAGGCGTCCCCCCTCCAAAAAAACTCCCGCACCACCTCCAACCACTCTGACCCCACCCCTCCTTTTTCGTCTTGTTGGGATATCTGTTATTACTGCAGGAGGTTGTGCTCTCCCTCTCTTTTTTTCTTGTTTTTTTTTTCTCCCAAGCAGCCAGTAAAAGTAAAAGGTTGGCACTTTTTGTCTAAAGGAGCCATTTGTTCAGGTGAAAATGAAACTTGCATGGTAAGCAGAGCCAGGCCTGCCAGGGGCAGAGGGGATTCCAGATTAATCATATGGACTATACACCATGAGGATATTCACTGAGGAGTAATTGCCAAGGGGCTTTATGTAATGTATTCTCCCCATGAGGTAAAACCTTGTAGCGGTGAGAAAGGATAATAGAGTAAGAGGATCATATAAAAATGTTTGCTGCTCCAACCTTTAACTTGGAGCTTAACCCTGACCTCTGATAGTGATTACAGAGTTAATTGCCAACTGATCTGAGGAGGAAGCTCCATCCAGCTTCACTGCAGATGTCAATTGGGCTTAAGAGCCTCCTCCTGAGGTGCAACAGATCATGGATTGTCTTCTATAATTCAAAGAAAGGACAATTAGCAGAATTAGGGTCAAGTAGAGTTTGAGGTTAAAGTTTATAGCAATTAGAACTGACAAATGGTTCAATATGCATACATTTATACATTTTTTTAAATCATATTAGAGCTGCAACTAACAATTTTTATTATCAATAAATCTGTTTTCTTTTGGTTGTTTTGTGGGATCAACAGTCCAGGAGCCAAAGATATTCAGATTCACAATGATGTAAAACAAAAGCAGCAAGTCAGCAAATTTGAGAGGCTGGAACAGGTGATTGTTTGACATATTTGCTTGATCAATGATGATTAATCCTCAATTTTTTTCAGCACTATACTGTAACATGGTAACATCATATGTTTTTACTGAATGTTTCACATAAAAATTGCAATTAAAAAAAACCCCAAAATGAGTTATTTAAGTTTTTGTGTTACACATATGAAGAATGTTGTCTGGTGTAATGCAAGAGTGGAAGACAGTTAATTGTAATTAGCATCAATTTGTTTATTTTATGTGTGATTTTGCATTAATTTGCAATATTGTGATATATATATCAATGTCAGGACAATATTGTTATTTATATTAGGACTGGGTGATAATTAAATATTAACATGTCACAACTTCCAGAGGAAACATCAAGATTAAATGATTATTATTTATTTTTTTTATTTTATTTCAGAATACTGCTGTCCAAATTAAAGATATTAAGCAAATTGTAATAAAGATCAAACAAAATGAGTAAGTGAAGTTTTTGTATTATAAATAAGAGTGTTGTCTGATGTAATGTATAGAGTGAGATCGCAATCTGTTGCACTGAACTTTAATTTGATCACTTTATAGATGATTTTGCTTACATCACATTGATATGTATAGAATGTATTTCGGTATTGGGAAAATATTGTTATTAATATTCCAGTTTTAATTTTAACCATATCACCCAGCGCTCATGGCAATCAGTCTTCCTTTGGTGTACATGACAACACACAACTCAAGTTTGACAACTCAAGAGAGAAAATAAAGCACATTAGACCATATAATAAGCCTCTCTGAGTGAAAAAAAAAACCCAGACAGATTTCCTTTGAATTTGTTTAAAACCTTAAGAGAGAATAGAGCTGGCGCATTTCACCACAGATCTGAGCACAGCTCACTCAAGAAACCTGAATGTCTTCAGTGAGTCAAATAGTTAAGTTGAGCCGGCGCTGCCATAAACCCGGTGGGAGAGCTTGGAATAATCTAGGCGATGTTAATGATGCAATTTATATGTGAGGGGACTGGTGTTTGGCAGGCTCTTTCCATCTGAGCGGGCTGCACAACCCAGCGAGCTCCCAGCACCCCCTGCTAGATGGAGGGGGTGGAGTAGGAGGAGGATGTCAGAGCCCATGTGAAAAGAGGGAGCGAGCGAAGCACTGATAAGAGCCATTACTATTAGTGTCTGTCTGTCACCTGCTGTGCGTCATCCAGCCTTCTCTCTCTCCACATGCGCCCCCATCCCCATCGCTCCATCCCCATCCGTTTTCCTGAGGCACATCACTTCAAATTTGCACTCACCTACACATTTTCCATCCTGTCACAGATATACTCAGTTGGCTTGAAAACTGAGGCAAGCTGCACTCTGAAAACTACCGTGAGCTTTGTTTCAAAACACTTGTGAATTAGTGAAGGTGCAGACAGCTGCCAGCACTTATTCGATAAACAAAATAGCTATAGATGAATAAGTGAATTAGCACAAGGGGACACAATATCCTAGACATACTGTTTCTCATTTTTTCCAAGCAAACACAAAGCCTAATTTGGTATTTCATTTATTACTTGGCACAATACTACAGCTCCTTAAACTTATGAACTTGGGAGAAATGAACAGTAATTGCAGGCTGTTCTTTATTTTCTTAAAACCTTTTTAACCAAAATATTTAAAGCTGTTTTTCTCAGTTGCTATGCAACACTTCAACCGCAAGAGTGGGAGCATGCTGAGAATTTGCCAAATAAATACTACTGCCACAGACATTCTGCGGGGGAAATATGAGAGAGGGGCATCGTTCGATAATCATATGAAAATGTAGAACAGTTGTGTAAAATGCACAATCATCCTTTCATTCATCAGTTACTTGACCTGTGTCAACAGATGATTCCAACCAACAGTTTGTTTAATGAACCATTGTTTACAGTCTGAAAGGCTCTCAGACCATTCCACAGCCGTGTGAGCGGATTTTTTTTCATCGCCTGTGCACCAAACATACAAGTGCCTGCTTTTAACTGCAGAATACAGCGATGTGGCAGGCATACCAAGTGCCCTGTGAGAAATATCATTCTGTAATTTGACATGAAAATGCTGCCAGATATGTAGACTACTGTCTGTTTCACAAGTCTTTTTAGATTTCACTCAGAGCTCGCCTGGAGCCCGGGCAACTGTACAACAGCCAAGCAAAAAGCAAGCAAGCCAATGGTGCAGCCTTTCTTACAGAGCCTGGAACCAAGGACTTAAAGCAAGGACACGTTATGCAAGATATCACATTCAATTCCACTGCCAGCCTCTGAGGCCAGATGATACACATTGAGTGTGTCTGTCTCTTGAGCCCTCAATGTTAATCAACACTCTTTCCAATGCATACTTATGAGTTACAATCTACTCCCCACGTCTTCCCTTTGGCATCTTAAATTAAGTCACAAATTTGACGGCAAATTAACTTCAACGGGGACAGTAATACGTCACCTATACAGCAATCTGTGCCTTTTTTCGCCGGGGCAACACAAATCTTGCGCATCTGAGAGAAATATTTAATCAAACAGTTATTTTTGTGTTAAAGTCAAATTCAAGGAAACACAAGAAAGAAGGTGCCACGCGGCGGGGCCATCGGCTGTTAACAAATCCCTCTGATGACAAAGCCTTGCATAATCGCCCAGTCAACCCTTATCATTGTGATCATAGAGCCTGAGATTTAATGCACGCTGGTATTAACTGTGACATACAGTCACAATACAGTTGAGGTGGGAGGAACACATGCTCAGACAGTGTGTGTACGTACGTGTGTGTAAAGGGGAGGTGGATGTGGAACCAACAGAGATCTCCCCACTTCATCATTGAGTAAATGGCACCACAGACGTGAGCTGCGACTTCACAGCTGCCTCATGGCGGGTGACATTGAAGCCCACGCATGAACACATCGCTCATCAAAGCGAATGAGGCGTTTTTTGCTTCCGCTGCTTGTGCCGAGGAAAACAATGGCAGCCCCCCTCAAGTGCATACTTGCACACCTGGAATGTCTAGAATGAGCGGAGATGGGAATGGAAAAGCGAAAGAAAAAAAAAAAATCCATTTGGTTTCATGCATCTCTCACAAGATGCTTAACAGACTGTGACCTTCCACTGCTTCGTAATGGGATGGAAACGGCAAGACCCCGGCGCCATAAAACGGCTCAGAGCGGGTGCTAACAGTGGTTCTGCAATTAACCTGTCTTAAAACAAACAAGAGGCTTTTGCTTTAACAACAGGCGCATACTTGAGAGGCTTGATTTCTGCTGCGTGCGACTCAAAGGCCCACCAGGGTTCAGGTTTTAATCGGTCATTAGCATGCTTATTTCGGCACAGCTGCGCGAGATCTATGCAACTACAAGCTCACTCAATGTGATCAAAAACCAAAACAAAAGAGTCAAAGCTCTTGTGTTGATCCCAGAAGCTAAAGAATGAACCGCCATCAAATGTCTCAAAAGCACTTCAAGTCTCATCACAGACAAAGAATATTTGTCTTGACGTTAATGATTAGGTGTGAGCAAAGTAAAGTAAAAACGGCGAGCAACGGTAAAATTGTGAATGCCCTCTTTTAGCGAAATAAGCACATCCTCCTGAAAGTTCAGTCACATAGTTTGAACACAAAAGCTCCACTCTTTCTCCTTCACTGTCCTTTTTTCTCTAAGTGGTACCAGACATAGGCATTTCTTCATTTAGCCCATTCAAATAGAGGCGAGTTGCTGTTCTTTATTTATTTAACAAAACGAGCTGTAAAAGCCAAACATTAGGTCATGGAATATTTTCACCCCGAGAAATAAGTCAATGCCTTCAATGAGACATCAAACCCAGTTTAAGTATTCCCCTACAAAATATGAGCTGGTGAGGAGCTTTTTCGAAGTCAAGTAGTGCTGTGGGGTTTTTCTGTTTTTTAAATAGAACTTTCAACAGTGTGGTGCACATGCGTTTCCAATTAGGAGCTCAGAGCCAACATCCAAGCCTGGGCCCCATTCACCCCTTCCACGATTGACCAAGTCTGAGGAAATGTTAAACAGGCATCACAACCATAACAGAGACGGCAGATTTTTCAAAAGCCTTCACTTTTAAACAATAATTAAGACATCGCAGTGAATTGATGATGTAGACTGCAAACATCGCACAAAATCTAAATAAAGAAAAGGGAACATACTTAATCATATCTTGTGGTGACGCGTTCACAGCTACGGCATTTAGACAAAACAATTTGTCCCTTTGGTGAACGGGTACAGTCTGCTTACAGAGCAGAGAAATAAAATGTCAATGATGTTGATTTGTGAGGATCATAATGAGAATGCACGATTTACACAAGACACTCTGGGTAGGATCTACTTCCCTGGCAGCGGCAATAACTCCCTATGAGCCTGTCTGCTCAGACTTCAATCTCTGGGCCCTAAGGAGCTGTTGGAGGACTTTGATGTTCTGTCTAAATGAATTGACTGTGCTTCTTGATACAGCCCTCCAGTCAACTGACTCCCCCCACCGATTCTGTCACCTGTGATAAACACCACGTGTGCTCGGCGGCACCAAATTCTGGATCACATGCTCAGAAACAACTTTGTAAATGACTGGAAAAAAAAAAAATATGATTGTTGTTTCCCGCCTCGCCCTATCTGAGCAGAAGCCCTTTGATGTGTGAGGCTGTATGTGAGCAAGCAACGCTGGGCTGGTTTTTGTTACCTTACAGCCCTGCAACATCCAGTAGGTGAGCCTTTATGTTGGATGCCCCTTCAGGGCATGGTGTTTGTTAGAGTCTGGGCAAAGGCAACAACTTCCAAACCACTTCTATCATTGCATTTTTTTTCTTTTTCTTAAGAATCAGAGCCAGAGAGCTCTGCATACAAGCTTGCAACTTCACTGACTTGATCCAAACAAGATCTAAGGCTTATTGAGGAGCACCGGTGCACGGCTAAGGAAGTACAAATGTGCTGATAGATCTAACATGGGACTTCTAGTTTGTCATGATGTTTGCTTTGAATATGGATAAGTACTGACAGGAGCCATAATGCATGAAAAATACAAAAAAAAGTACATGTCCCAGTGCTAAAGATAGCATTGAGTACAACCAATTGATGACTAGCAAACACTGCAACGGATGATTTCAATCAAAGAGTGGGGCAGAGACGGTGGTTAGAGGAAAACAATACTTATCCGTCTAAGCTTCAGCTTGGTCAATTCTCATTTGACTAAATCCAATTACCATTGATTCTGCATCTTCTTAAAGCCGAGGTTTAGGTTTTCCTTGATAGTGCAGAAATCTTAACTCGGATGAAGCGGCAGTATTTAACCTATTACAGCCTCCGATGAAGCGGTTGGGTTTTGGAGGAAAGTACGAGTTCTACTGGCGAAGGCATTGATCCTCCCACACCCTGGGTTTTCCCAGCGTGTGCAGCGATTCCTGTGCAAAGCCTCTGAACACTTCTCTCTCTCCTCCAGCGGCGATGGTGCTCCTGAGCAAACCTGACCTGGATCGAGCATCTCATTTAGTCAGTGGGCCCTTTGATGTGGATTCAGTGCTGCAGTGCATATCATTCGTGTTTGAAGGTTCAGCTTCCACAATACAGCAGGGTTTGAAGTTTCACATATTGCAGGTGCTACAATGTGATAATCTGGGAGCCAGTTATGCATTATACATTTTTCATAAAAGAACACCATCACCTGAAAGTGAAATGTGGAAAAGTCAGCGCTTCAAGGTATATATTGACAGAAACTGTTTCTGAGACTTCTGGGTGTGGGACGAAAACACTCTTGTTATCTTGAGCATTTCAGAATCAGCACTACATCTTCCCTCTAAAGGGGGTAAATATCCAAATAAACAGAGTAGAATAACATTTGACTGGAGTCTGCCATGCCATTATAAGACCAATTTTAGTTGACTGAACGCTTCTCAGAGGGCACAGAGGGCATGACGACTCTTCCTCCAGTAAGGGCCAGCAATAAAAATCTCTTGATTTCACAAGAGTTGATACACACCTTGGGGCAGCTCCTTTGGTGGCTTCTTAAATAAAACATGAAAAATGCTTGTCAAGATCTATGTCTTAACTGAGGCGGACCGAACTGACTCTATGGCTTAAGCTACTGTAATGACAAAATCTCTGTTGAAAATTCTGCAATTAAAATTTTCAAGGTTAACTCTGGTGGAAAAGTGAGTCTAGCGGTTTTTAAAATCCAACTGCGTGGAGCACACAAGACTTAACATTTTAGAAAAAGAGAGGAGTTGTTGCTCAAAGAATAAAATCAAGTTGGCAGTTAATGTCTGTGAGTGACTGAGGTTTATGCAAACGCTTCTGATCTTGATAATTAAAGAGTGTTTGCATGGAGGTACACAGCTCCGCGTCTCTCTTTAAAGGATGTTTACTGTCTCCAAAGCATGGAGATGGTGGCAGCCTGAGGGTCTGCCTGCTATCTTTTCCCTCTCTCTGTATCTATCTTGTCCTAAATACACACACACACACACACACAAGCACTCATACACTCACACACAAGCGCATGTGTACAAACACTGTATGAACTCTACACACGCTAATGACACGAACAAACGAAAACCCACACACAAGAAAGAGTCTACACTTCCACAAACATCAGCCTCTCAATTAGCTTCTGCACTCATTTCTCCTTAGAAGACAATTATTTTTCAGCTGGTTGCTTTTTCTTTGTTTATTGTGAACAGACCAAAGCCTTATCAGCAGCTAATCACTGCATGTCAAATTCACAGACTTACTGCAGTCAGTTGTTTTTTTTGTTTGTTTTTTTTTAAAAGGATTCAGTGAATAATCTTCTCAAGTTCAGATTGCCATTTTAGATTTGGACAATCACCAATTTCTTTCAGATGCTCAAATCTGTCTAACAGCCAGGGAGAAGATCAGCATTTATTTTATATAATTTGTTGTGACATGTTAATTGCATCTACTTGTAATTCTCTCTAATTGATGTTTGATATGTCTCAGGAAATTAGGCCAACTAGATAACACTGCAAATATTATGAATTCTGCCCGCCTTTCTCTTTCCATGGCAGGTCTGATGAATTCACAACACCTAAAACTGTAATGTGTCGACATGCTGTGCAGCTATGCTCTGTATTTCCAGGACTGCCAGGCTGACAAATCTAAGATTACAAGCATACCACTGTATATTCAAAACACATTCAGGTACACTGCAGAGAGCCAGAGAAGACTAACCTGGGCAATTTTCACTGAGTTCTGGGTAGAGCCACCTGCATGGTATTCAACTTTGCTCCTCTTGACAATTTCTTCAAACCTGAAAGAAAGTACAAGTAGTTTTTTTTTTTTTTTTTTTTTTACAAAAGATAACATTCAAGGTTAATTAGACCAGACCTGCTGATAGAGTCTAAGTGAAAATTGCGGATACAACTACCTATGACATCAGCATTGTTTTTAAAAACACATTACAACATGCCTAGGAGGAAGGAGGAGATTTTGTATTTTATAAGCACCACAGATTAGTCAGTATAAAACCCATTAGGAGAGGTTGCACAGTTGAAGAGCAGCTGTGAACATAAAGCATATGAAAATATCCATAGTGAAATTTTGAACAGACATTCTTGGTCTCCAGAGGATGAATCCTAACAACTCTAATGATCCCCTGACCTTTTTATCACTATCAACATCATATTTTACAGTGAATCTTGATCAGCGGTAATTTGAGCTGGACTAACATAAAGTGCTAAAATACAAATATTAGCATCGTAACCTGCTAACATGATAAACACATCTTAGTAAACCAACAGCACATCTTAAAGTTAGGATGCCTACCTGTTAACATACTAAAGCTAGCATGCTAACATGCCAGACTGAAATATTACAGGGTTAGGGTTAACATTACTGAATTTAGCATGTTGACAGAATCTTTGCATGGTAACGTGTCAAACTTACATAAAGCTGCACTAATCAATATTTTCAATGGATCAAACGACAGCGAGCAGGTGAAAAGCTCTGATAAACCCACTGAAAACACGACTACTTGCCAAGCACCGAATGGCAAACAGACAAAGTAAGCGACTAGCTGGTATAGTAGAGCATACAGCAGCTAAAGAATCAAATATTTCTCACAGGAGTTGGTGGAGACTAAAACAGAGCTACAAGGGGAGGGAAATTTTGGACTTAACTAAATGAATTAGAAAAACACAAACACAACTCCAAATGAATGCTAATGTTGCTCTATGTTAGCCAGCATTAGCAATTAACATTATCATTATCATGCCAACATGCTAGTGTTAACATTCAGATTATTAATAGGGCAGTTGAGATAGTTAGTTAGTTTGTTTTTTATACTAGTTTTTTAATCTATTGTATTGACTGTACTTTTTGAATTACAAATGAATTACGAATTATCCGATGATACCTGGACACGCAAAAACAAATTGGCTTGATGTCTGCAGACCTGTTCGATATTCAATCCAAAAAGGAATAACGATAAAACGGCAAAAACCAAAAACGGGCCGGGTTTGATTGGTTTTTCGTTATTTGATTCTGACACCAAAAACGTTTTTTTGTTTTTTGTTTTGAAATAAATAACAGACTTACTGTTTTTTTGGTTTTTGAATTACAAATGAATTACGAATTATCCAATGATACCTGAACCTATTGGATATCTAATGATATCAAATAGTTGATGTATGCACAAAATCATGGGGCTGAATCTGAACTTTATCTGAACTGAACTTGATGTTATTTAACACTATTAATTATATAAAACAATACGCTTTATATATGCATGTTTTCATACAATTTAGCTGTCAATGTTAATGTTGTAAAGGTCAGTTTGGTCAACTTTGCATTTCTATTAATAGTTAGCTAAAAGTATGTACTTTTAGCTAACTATTTCAACAGTTGGCTAAACAGTTGAAATAGTTTGCTTAAGTAACAATTACTTTTAGCTAATATATCTATTATCTATTCTCACCATTTAGCCACTTAGCTAATTCAACCATTTATCTATTACTTTACTATTTCAAACCATTGATGTTACTTTTAGCTGACAATAGTTTATTCCTTATTTTTATCTGTTAGACCTTTCAGCTCACTTGTTAACTAATTTCCCAGATTCTCAGTCACAAGACAGTGTTCAGATGTTACAGCTTACTTGTGGATATATTTTTATATTTGTATCTTTTCAAACGAATTAAGCGATCTTTCCACACACCCCTGGTAACAGCAGAAGTAGCCCTAGTTGGGAATCACCAGGTTAAATGATCGATTTATTTTTCTTTCCTGGCTGTAAAGAAGACAGCAGTATGTTAACCTTGCAGTATAATAAACCTGCGATTTTTGCCATCCTTCAACTGTGACACTACAGTTAAAAGTTTTTTTTATATAAACTGCTTAAAAATAAAAAGAGGCAGAAAAAAAAAAGCAGCAAGCAAATGCTGGATTTCGTTGAATGGGATACTTGACCACAAATGTTGCTGGAGTTGAAAAGAGGCAGTTAGGGTCTAAATGTCAGCTTGATAAAAGCAAAGGAGGAACATTGTCCACACATGGTTGCAGTTAGCCATACAGTATTAAAGCAAGATGAGTAGAGAAATTTACTTTTGAGGAACTTAAACTGCTTCCTCAAATGGATGCAAGAAATAAAATGAACTATTCATCTTTCACTTGGCAGAGATAGGCCATTATTTTGTGTTTCATAGGTGATATTTTCAATGCAATTAGAAAAACAAGTTTTACAATTTTCTTGTGTACAAAACCCCCATAGCCATATAAATTGTTTAGGGAGAGGCTGCATCTGATGTGATGTCTGAACCCTACAACAAAGTTTAAAATGACTGTAAGAGACTAAACACAATGAGTCAAGAAAACAGACATGACACTGGGGGATGGGGAGTAAACACGTTTTGAAACATAAACCACAGGAAGACACTTTGGTCTACAGTGAAACACTGTAGACAGTTCTATTATTTCGGTATTTTCCATCGCACTGCAGTTTCAGACATCAATAGCTTCAATGCTTATGTGTAACGTGAGGTAAAGCTGGGCTATACTGCGAGATAGAGTCTTTATCTGGGGAGCTGAGAACATGAATAATGTGTATTCTCCACATCGTTCACACAAACAGCCTCCCAGGGGGCTGGCTATATAAACGTGTCCACCCTACTAAGGAAATTGACCTAACTGCAGTCAAAATGATACGCTGCATTAGGAGGTCCTTGGCTTTTTTTTCTCAACTGCAAATTGAAGACTGTCCATTTGTAAGTGTATTTACATCAGGGAAAAAAAATCCAATGACATGGTAAATAGTTCAAGGTGCACCACACCATTCCCACTGGCGTTGTGTGTAATTCCACCTTAAATTAACTGAGTGAGAGGAGTTGTTGAGAAAATGCCTGAGTGTAATCACAAGGGGGGCTGGTTATGTAAAGGCTTTGCTACACAGTGCCAATGCATTCCCTTTTTAGGATTAAAAAAAAAAACCTTTTCATGGGAGGTTAAAGGTTGCATGTTTGAAACTTGAATTTTAAGGTTGAATGTAGAAATATGTTTTGTCTATTTTAACACACTTTTAAATATACGCGCTGGAAACAGGAGTAATCTGTATGCAAACTGGATTGTGGCTTACCAACATATGTCAGCCAGAGGTGTTCAATACTTCAGCACAACCTGGTTTAACTAGGCATGGCCGAATTTTGAGCAAGTGTGAAAGTAACCTTTACTGCTTCAAAGAAAGTCTGCATATCATGTCTCAAGGCAAGGGGTCTACCCAGGGCAGAATGTTCCTAATAAAGAAAAAAACTTTCCATGCAAGTGGAAAATATGCTAACCGGGGAAAAAACTCCTTCCTGAGACACCTGTTATGACTCCTTGACAAAGGAAGAATTTGAGCACTGTGGGTGTTTATAACATGAAGGCAGCCGAGGGACTCCAGAACCCATTTCAAATAGACACCCAGCTTCTGAGGATTTCAGCCTTTTTTTCTTCCTAGAAGTATTTGCTCCACCTTTCAGTGCAGACAGCATGGGGCCCTGCTCTTGGACGCCTCGAAAATCCCATCCGAAAAGGAGCAGCTGCCTCGAGACCTTTACACCCTCAAACATCATGTGATCCCATAGTAGTGACACCGTAAACGGCCCCCTTGGCCATTTAGGGAGAGAAAATCCCTTTCCATCCACTGCAGTCTAAGCTCACTCGGTGATGGGAGGGAACAGAGAAAAAGAAATTGTTTTGAACAAAATGTCCTCAGCCAGTAACCTCTGCTTTTAAAACCCAGTGGTGTTGTTAAATGGAAGAGCAATTCCAACTATGCCATGCATTCCACTAATGTATGGACAGTCTGTGTTATATAACATGTGCTTTACAAGAGACTGCCCCTGACACTGTGGTTAAATACCACTCTTCACTAAAGGCACTGTGCTATTTTTCAATTTCATACCTTCCAATTGGAGACTAATAGAGGCACTTATTTATTCAGCTTAAATCAAATCATATTCAAATTAGGGGAATTAGTCTACTGAATGCAATATTTGTATTCAGAGGATATTGAGAGTCCTCCTCGAAAACTAATACCTCTACATCTCCGCGGCTTAACACATTCAAATTGTTGGGGCAGATCACACAAGTCAGGAACATCGTGTTGTTTACATTCCTGGGAATGGAGCCCCCACCGTTGTTTCCCATCAAGGGAAATATGAGAGCTTCCAAAGTACTATGAGTGTTCTCCGCTCCAAGTGACTCATGAGTTCCTCTCTCACCTCTCCCAAAAAATGAGCCTAGTAGATTATTTACATGAGACAATAATTCAAGATTTGCTCCTCTTAAGTCTCTTACATGGAGGGCAAGGCGAGCCCATTTACCCAATCCCTCTTCATTCGGCTTTGATGTTAGCCTATCTTGATAAGACCGGATGAGTGCCCTAAAATCCCCGTCGAGTGATTTCACAGGAAGAACAAGTCTCTGTTAATCAATGGCTAGATTGGATCTGGATCCTCGGGAGTGGTCCACCTGAAAGTCCTCCCAAGTGTTTGAGTGCACACCAGGGTAATTCATCGCTAATGATCACCGCGGCGCCCACTCTCCTCCGCGCTGTTCGTCCTTATTTAATTGCCTCGTTCACGTTTAAACAGCTTACAAATCACAAGGACAGGCAGGGAAACACGATCAAACAGCCCCTATCGCTAATCAGGGGAGGGCAAGGGAAGAAGTGAGAGGACTGGGACTCCTTTGCTGCTCTCCTTAGGGATTAGGAAGGAGGAGGGTTGTACAGGAACAGTAAATTATCTCTGCTTCAACTATAGTAGGCAGGTACATTTAAACAGGCAGATCCATCTTTCTCTTTGTCTGACACAAGCAGAGAGGGGGCAATACAGCTAAAAGGATTCAGTAATCCCAGTTTCAACAGAGGCACCTGGAGTGGAGACAGGTTCCACCATTGATTAGATTCCCCAATCAGTGTGTGGATCCTACACCAGCCTTCCTTGGTAGTCTGGAGGCAGTACAAGGCCTGATGCACAGTAATTGTTTCCATAGGTCAGGCAGAGGAAAAACAGCTTGGGGACGTGATGAAAGGGAGATGGAAAGGGTGAGGAATATTGTTGTTTTTCCCCCCAATTAAATTGTTTGTCAAACCCTTCACAAAGGGTTACGCAGTTTATCTGTTTAAAATCAATACGTTCGTCTCAGTGTGAAAGCTTGTCCCGACACAAGACAGGCCCATTAATTATTCTGTTCTGCGCGCTATCACCAGGCTGCTCAAGGTTGAGCCTTATCTTTTCTTATTTCAAATCAATAATTATCTTCTACCGTGCTCGCGCTCCCCCTCAGAAATAGATGTGCTTTTCATTCAATGCCTGTAGAGTGTCTCTCTCTCTCTAGCAACCGGTGAGGAACGCAGAATGAATAGGACATTCTTATCAGTGGAACATTAGGGCAGGATGGGAATAGATGGGCGAAGAATGAAGCACACAAAAGTACTGAACACAAATGAGTCATGATTCAAACAGTGAGCAAGGCCTTGTTCCCGTCCTCTGACATGTTTTTAATAGACTACAGTAAGGGATGAATGTTGATCGGCACAAAAGCATTACGATATCGCCATAGTTCAGGTATCTCAATCCATTTGGGTAAATCCCTATTCAGCTTCAATTCCCTCGGTGCAAAAAAAACAAAAAAACAACAAAAAAAAAAAAACGCCACGACTCCAGCCGCGGATAGCCTTTTTACATTATAGACTGGATGCACAATTAATGACTGCACAATTACATGGTCATAATGGGTGAGTAATTGCATTAGAATGCAGAAACAACAAATGTGCATCCCTTTAATAATCGGCCGATCCAGCAGCAGCAGCAGCCCATTTGTTGGCATTAACCGAGGACTGCTGTTTGTACTTAATTAGGCTGCACTCAAGGATTAGGCAATGGGGGCAAAATCTGGTCATGGAGGATGAGTTCATATTATTTCCTCTAAAATGTCACAGGTTTTTGGTTTCGCGCTGCAGAGGGTGGCGTTGTTTGTCACACTGTACTGTGTGGATTTGGGAGAGGGAGTGTGAGAGTGTGTGATGATATGAAAGAGAGAGAGAGAGAGAGAGAGAGAAAGAGGGACACATTCAGGGAGACAGTGGGAAGAGGGAGTGTGTAAGCAAGGATGGGGCTTCTGGTGTTCTCTTGAGGATTGAGATTTGAAGCCGGAGCACAAAGCCTTTGAGACGTTCCCCTTATCTTGGAGGTTGATACCAGGATCTCGGTGATTCAGAGCGCTCCGTGTGAATAATTCCACCAACACCCCCTACTGTGGGGACCATATGGCCCAGTGTGAACTTTAAACACACGGGGAGTGTTGCTGCTCACCAGTCAGGCCTATCTCTACCCCCGCACAGGCTAGGTGTAGAGAAATGATCAGCACAGATAGTATACTAACTAGCCTAGATGTATAAAGGCTGCTGCCATCAGTGGCTTTTCCTGTGTGGCTGCTGGGGATCAAAGATGACTAAAAATAGCCCTGAGCATGCTTTTCTGAACTGAACACGCTGTATGTACTGGCTGAGACGCCCACATTTTAATTATAAAACGCTCTTTAAAAAGGGAGAGTTGGAGGGAGAGGTGGGGAGGAGGAAGGGGTGGGGGGACGCCCACATGCACAGAGATGTGGATTATGTCTGTTACACCTCCTTTGACTTGTGATGTTTCCTTCTGGCACCACCTGCTGGCAGCTGCCATCAACAAGAGGCAGGAATTTGCAGCTCCAGCGAGGACGAGCCTTAATTATGATTGCATCAGCCATCTCTCATGATGCAGCATGCATGCTTTAAGTGCAGCGCAATCACCCTGCATCACGGGGAGTTATCCCATTCCATCGAAAAAAAAAAGAGAGAAAACAACAACAGCAGAACAAGATATGGGGCTTTTTTTTCTCTTTCCATTATTTGAAAAGTTTTCCTGTTTTATAATTGAACAGGTCTAGATCCACATTCCTTACAGCTGAGTACAGCCCTGGTGAGCATGTCAGATTCATGCAAGCGCCCCAAATCGTCAGATTCATGCATATCAATAAAACATCAAGAGCAGCGCGGTTGGCGGCTGAACATGTTTCTGATGTCTCAATTACCAGTTGAGTGCTATTAATCTCTGCACTCTCTCTTTGGCTCAGAGGTCGGCCGATGGATGCGGGCCCACGACCTTTGCCCTCAGCGGCAGGGGGAGTCGGATGTTCTGACCCCCCAGCGGGCCGGTGGAGGTGAGTTTAAGTACTGTAGTACAGCACTCAGCAACAGACAAGGGAGCTGGGAAGTAAAAAGGAGGGGGTTGTAATGTGTCTACACACTCAGTCAAGCATGAGTGCATCCAGTGAAGTGGCACCATGGCAAGCACATGCAGCTTCTGCACGCATGCTTGCATGTGAGCACACACAAACACACACACGGAGGGAGTGTTTCTCCTCCCTGACACACCAGGATAGCTCCGCCGGGGGTTTCAAGCACTCACGATTCACTCCGTTATATATTTTTTTTAAAAATAGGGGGGGGGGAAGGGGGTAGAGTCAAGTGTTTACAGAGCAGAATCTATCACACACACACACACACACAACCAGGAGCCAGAGTGTTTAGCATGTACTCAGTAAGAGAGGCCTTTGTTGTTTTCCTCCCAGTAAGCAGATTGAGCTGCACGTCAGCAGCAGGGGTGTGTAAGATGTACACAGACAGCGGGGTGTGTGAGTGGAGAGGCACCTCCACTGATCTCCTGTGTCGTGTGATGATGTGTGTGTGATGTGTGTCTCAATCCAGCGCTGATCCCCCTGAGTCAGCCCTGTCAGTGATATGAGCCTCCCACCCTCTCTCTCGCTCTTTCTCTCTTTCCGTCGCCATCCGGAATGCTAATAACAGCCAGCCACTAACGCTGCAGCCCTGAATTATTCATGCAGCAGAGGGTCACACGGCATAATGAGGAGTTTACTCTCATTCTGGATGCGATTGTGACGCTGCTAATCTGCATTTAGCACAGAGAAAGAGAGAAAATGAGGGAGAGAGGGGGAGTAGAGAGAGGGAGAGAGGCAGTGGGAGGAGGAGGAGGGGGGGATGAGCACTGATGAACTTAATTGCTGTGAGCAAACAACCTCTGAAAAGAGTCACGCCATCATCCAGAGATGAGAAAGTAAACAATTAATTATCGTTGAACAGAGGGAGCCATAAAACAAATGTTTGAACGGGACTAATATTCAGGAGCCAGCCGATCTTTTTTTTTTTTTTACCCCCACGGAGGTGACAATACACTCAGTGTAACAATGACTCACTCATTTGACACACTAATAATCATTAGCTCTAATATGATATGGTTAACAAGCCCAAGACGGTTTGAGTGGATGGTATATTATAAAACGCTGTGTGTTCTAAACAACCTGTAATGCCTAGTTATCCTGAAATAAAATGTCTATTTGCCCACATTATAATCTCCTGCAGAAAGAGGCGTGTTTTCATTATGTTGACATGTTGTTTCCTATGGAGCCTCCTTGGGGTAGAAACAGCAGGCTACTGTTGCCCCCTGCTGGACTTAAAAGGTATATGCCCCTTTTTCTATTATATTCAACACTGAGAGAAAAGTTTAAAATGAAATATCCATCTGCTGCTAACATAAATATTTTAAAGGCCTACGATCAAAGATAAAATGCAACATTGTGAACGAAAAATAGCCAGCACTTAAGTAGATAATACTGTACAACTTAACCTAGAATGATTTCATTTGTCTGATCATCTGAGATAAAGACAGTATCTACCCCAAATATATGTGAGTTAAAAAGGTAAATCCATTAAAGATATACCTTAACTTGGAGACATAAAACTTACATTTTAAGCCACATGATGGCAGCATTGTCTATAAAAAAAATGAGCAACATCTAAAGCACGAAGACCTGACAATATCAACCACGGTAATATAAAATGATACATGTCAAGACACGTAGACAGGAAGTCGCAGACAGCGTTTTGGTTAGTTGGTTTCCTCTCATATCCTAATTTCAAACCACCATGGAAATATCATCTACATAAAAGCATTTACAGTGCAAGAACTACGCATTTACTGGAATATAACTCACCAACTACAACACTGTATAAATGCTGTATAAAATACAAGTACTGAGAAGCAGCAGCTGCCTCATACAGAGCAAAGAGTGATGAGGTTATTGCAGTGCTTAAGATGGGGGCCATTTTGTCAATATTGGATAGTATAGATACAGGAAGAGAGAAATGAGAGAGGAAGAAATGAGAGGTCAACAGAGGTCCCGGGCTGGAAACAAACCCCGGTTCAAATTGTGGTTACATGGTATGCGTCTTAACCACTAGGCGTTCCCTAGACACAGGAAGTGTGTATTTACAGCAGAGCAGATCCTCTACTGTTTTTCAATAGGGCTGCAGCTAATGTTGCTAATATAATTATCAGTTTCCTGTATCTCTTGATTATTTCTTCAATTACACCATTAATCATTCACTCTTAAAATATACAGCATTGAAAAAAAAAATTCCCATCATAAGCAGGAATGCAACTAACATGTATTGTCATTATCAATTAATCTGATGATTATTTTCTAAATGAATTGTTTAGTCCAATGTCAGAAAATAGTGAAAAATGACCATAACAGGTTGATGTCTTCAAAGTGTTTTGTCCAAAAAAAAGAGTCCAAATTCCATTTGTGGTGACATAAAGCAGAGACAAGAAGTAAACTCATATTTGAGAAGCTAAAATCAGCTGATTGTTTGGCATTTTAGTGCAATAAATGATAAACGATCGTATTACACTGTTGATCAACTAATCAAATGTACTATTCGTTTCAACTCTAGTTTCCTTAGTGAAAAAAATGCTGATAGTTTGAATAAAAAGTGGAAATTAATAACTTAAAAAGCATTTAAAGCTAAATAAAAATGCATCAAAAGTCACAGTTGACACTTATTCAAGGAAAAAAAAAAACATTAAGTCCCCAGCCAGGACTAACAGCAATGTTGATGGTTTCTACTGTACAGCAGGCAATTTCTCAACCACAACAGGATTATATGGGCTCTGCTGTGACTAGATAATTGAATTCAGACATGGCCACAGTGCACTGCATCCAATGATCTCTCTCCCACCAGGGTGATGGGAAAAAAATGAATCGTGTTACACTCTGTAGATTCAGAGGCACAACAATAGTGTTAGTCGACTAGACTTGTAAGTCTGTTGTGGACTTTTTAGCAATTACGTTATTTGTCACAACACTTGAGCCAAGTTCTTCTTCATCCCTGGAGCATCGACCTTGTGAATGACCTCTTTGCACCTATTGGTCTGAAATTGATGTCGTTGATGTCAAACGTCATTAATGGGAATACTGTGGCTCATTATGGCAGCATATTAAGTGTTATACATTACCTGTACTGCTCTAAGTTAACGGACAATGTGATAAAAATACCACATGTACATGTGGATATAAATTGACAGACGTGATGGCGAGGTATGCTGGTGTGTGTGTGTGTGGTATTGGAGGGGACATGCATTGTAATGCATTGTACTGGGAATTAACCACCAAAGCCTCATGTTAATCCTGCCCTGACCTTGTGCAGAATGTGGAGGGAACGGTGTCTGTGGGGCTAAAGATAACACCGCTGCCTTTGTGCTGGAGGAGAACAACACTGCTGATGATGCTGCTTTGTGCCGCTGCTGCCACCCAAGGTCACATGTGTCCTTTTGTCAAGTAACAAGACCTGACAAGGTAGCCTATTGTAAGGTACAGACGATCTGATGTACTGATCTGTCTTTATACTCTATATGCATTATTTAGGTGCTTTAGAATTTTAAAATCACCACACTATGATTTACTTAGTGGCACTGACGCTTAAAACGTGTTACTTCTCAGGTCTGCCATTGTTTGATCAGCATGTGCTCTCTTAAAACTAGAGCACACAGCTCCACCAAGGGTGCACAATCCTCTAAATTTGTCATTTTAATAATATAAAATGTTTAGAAATGCTTAATCTGCATCTGGATTCAGATCTGCATCACGCACTACAAACAGCCACAGAGAATCAGGGATAAATGTGCCTGGTTTATTTCATTCAGGTAAGTGCATTAGTTCATGAGAAAACAGCAAAAATACCCAATAATAATATAAAAATACTAGTTGCACACCAAAAACATATCACTTGCTCCTTGGGGCATGGCTTAACTTTCCACCAAACTTCACTAAAACAACTTTTAGATATTCAAACAAACATAACCTCTTTGGCAAATGTAAAAAAAAACAAGGTTTACTTGTATATATTTGACAGCTTTAAGGCATTTTGTTTCACGGTCAAATCAATAATGTAATCCTAGTAACAAGAGCTATGAACAAGAACATGTGTCTATATCTTTGCACATGTTCAGGGCATATTGCCTGACCATATATTTAAAGTTAAAAAAAAATCTTGTGATATATTGGCCAATATTGACTTTCTTTACACAACCCATAACATAAATACACATTTTATATTTCTAAGTTGTTTTTTCTTAACAATTGCAACAAAGAAATGTACTGGGCAGGATGTTTAACCCCAACCCCTTGTTAATAAATAAACTTGTCACTGCTATCTGGTGGTCAAACTATAGAATGGTGACACAGTTTCAAATATATCTGTACTTCAATTTCTTGTTGTTTATCTGCTGCCTATATACAGTAGCGGTCAAAAATTTGGACACACTTTCTCATTCAAGTGAATGGGAAGGTGTGTCCAAACTTTTGACAAGTACTGTATGCTATTGATATACTGATATATATACAATAAGCAGAATATCGGTCAATATATCAGCCTGGTCGATTTATCAGTCAGGCTCTAACTCAGGTTATTACTCACTGTACCCAAAATAGTGCTCTCTCCGCCTTGTTAGTACAAGTAAAACTGTTCGCCTCACTTGTGTTAAGATTTGCAAAAGCATGGTTACAAATCTCAAATGAATTAACACAAATTAACATTAACAAGAATTTTTATGATGATGATGATGCTAATGTTCTTTCCTAAAATGCTCATGCCGTAGTTAATAACCAGTTAATGCCATTAGCTGGCACTGGTCCACTACTGCTGAATCAAAGTTTAAAGATGCAGGCTCGTGACCAGAAGGTCATGGCTTCATTCCCAGACCGGCAGGATGAATTTGGGTTTAGGAAATGAAAAAGCAACATTTGCTCCTCCTTTAATACCACTGGTGAGGTGCCCTTGAGCAAGCCTCTTAACCCCAAACTGCTCAAGTGCAGCTGCTCAGTGTCCAACAGATAAGAGTGTGGTTATCTTATATCCAACAGATAAAACTGTGTTTGTGCTAGGCGGCTCCGAGGTGTGAGTGTGTCAGAATGTGGAGCGATGAATTCCTTAAAAAGAGTATTTGTGCTCAGTGAATCGACCCTGGTTAAATAAAGGCCTGAAAAAAAATAATTTGTTGCGCTCAAGAGCAGCAACCATGTGGCAGCAAGCAATTTGGCTTCAGGCTATGTCTGAATAGAACATACAGTATTCTGGTAAGCTTCATCATTATCTTCTTAGTGAAGCTGAGAGTCACCACAGAGGCTGCAGTAGCAACATCCCCTTGGTAGAAGATGGGAAATTATTCATCACGACAAAGCTTTATAATAAAAATCATAATATTCACTGAAGCAATACCTGAACTCCGAACCAAGGAAGGTATGTTTTCAGTCATTCGGCTACTGTTTGTCTGTTACGCAGCAAGATTTTCTCAACATTGTGACACAATGTATGTGTCTATTTTTTCATGAACTGCTGTACTTAGTTGATTGTTTTAGTTTACAAAGAAAAAAAATTCTGTTGTGTACAATTTAAAGCATAAAAATTTTGTCAGTTTTGAACTCCAGATAGTCACATATTGTTTGGCATCCAGTTCATCAATTCCGGATAATTCCATTATTTTATTACAACAAATCAAACACACTTGCACTCATTTAGAAGAGGCAAGACTGAACAAACTTTTACATTTTCCTGAGGGGGGAGAATATGTGATTTACTTATCAGTGGCAAAACTATCTAATCCTCAAGACATCAAAGAAAATCCAAAAAACCTCTCTCTCTCACCATCACCTTACCTACAGATGGTTTACTTTTATGTCTGCACTAAATTAACACAGACAAATTATCTGAAAAGACACCATCTGCACTCTATCAAACAAAGAGAAGAGGACCATGTAAGGTCAGTGAGTAATTAAGTCTTGTTTCTGCTTTAATTTTACCAAGTCTGTTGTTTACAGTCTATGTTTTTAGAGTGCTGAGCGCTATTTTCAGGCATATGCAACTGTGTTTTCGAGGAAGGATATAATGTTACTGTTGCATCCACTTGCAGCGTGAAGGAGGGAGGGTCTGGAGAAAGAGCATGCACCCTTAGCAAAACCTTCTCTAAATAAATGAATAATGATAATTTATGTATCTAGTGTCAATCATATTGAATGCAGTAAAGATCTACTGTTTAGCCCTAAGCAGTAGTAAATTCAGAGATATAGTTTGGCACAAATTCTGTATGTGAAAAATATGGGTGTCAAGTCCGTCTTGCTATTTTGAGCACAGCGGACAGTGTCAAGATGGTAGTATGGTATGAATGACCAGTGTGTCCTTATTTGGCTCCATGTAATTTTAACACTTTGCGTTACACTACTGAAGTATGTGCTGTCCCAGTGAAGTTTTTACTCACAAGGCCTTGTGTTTGTCTTCAGCGAGGATCTGGTCATTCGGCTTCAGTCCGTACCTTTTAGGAAAGAATCAAAAAAATAAATAATGTCAGATGAGACACAGAAATATGAAGATGTCAGAGAAAACAAAAGAGCTACTTACTTGTCAAGGAAGTCCTTGTCCACAACGGCTGAAATGTCAAGCAAGGGATTTCCCATCCCAAAGAGTGTGTTTTCACTGTGTGGAGACAAAACCATATTGTATTACAAAAACTCCCACTCAACAGCTCTGAATGAACAGAGGAAACAAATAATCTGCTGTGATACAGAAAATCATCTGTTTCAGATTAGCTGAGTTAAATCAATGAAACGTCCTTTAGGTTTGATCCTGGGTTTCATTGATGGCTCTGTTACCTGAGCTCCTCTCTATGGTCAACACATGTTCGACACGCAAGACATAAAAACTACAAAAACACATTCAATGGCAAATTTATGAGCTTATAAAAGAATAATTGTTTTTTTTGACTCATCTTGACTATGACTCATCGCCCCTCATGCGCTAATGTAAGACAACCAATGATAGAGTTTATTTTTTTTCACACCCAGATGGAGATTAGGCAAGTGAAAACAGGCATTTTAGCATATTGGAAAGATCGAAATAAAGGATTATCATTGTCTAAAGAGAACTGGTGTCAATATTCTCATGTACAGGCATCAGTCACTTATATGTCATTTAAAAGGACAGTGGTTCTACGTGGGGTCCAGGGACCCCCAGTGGGTCCCCAGCAAAAAGGGGAATAATTTAATTTCACTATAATTACATCCATAAGTAACCCAATGACATAATGTATGACTATTTTGGTCATGAGTTTCATACACTTTCTGTAATAAAACATCTCAAAGCAAAAATCTTATCAGATGGTCAACCCTGGGACAAAATATTATCAAATGGGGGTCTGTGGTCTAATTTGTGTCAGTTTAGGGGTCCTTGACGTGAAAAGCTTTGAAAACCACTGCTTTAGGATAACTGCTTACACTAAAGCTGATGTGTTAAAGTAGAAAAAAGTAGTCATCTGTTTTGAATAGCTTTAGAATTAGGATTTTTTTTCCATGAACCTTTTACCTAGAAATTTTCACCAAACATGATATCTTAGTGGTCAAAGTCTAGTCCTGACATCTGTCTTTATAACAGGTTACCCAACTTTCAAAGAAGATGAGATACAAACAGTGATAACCTGGTTTAGATCAACGAGAGTAGTAATTATTCTCTTGCAAGCAGTTTAGCTTTTACATCATCTACAACAGGATGAAGGCATAAGAAGATCTAGACTTATGGAAGACAGCTTGAGACTAAATTGTAAGATCAACCTAAAAGTCTCACATCCACTGTTTTTTCTTAAACAAAGAAATATTACTGCAGTGTTTTCAAACTACCCACTGAAAGACGGACAGTGCTGTGAGAAAAAAAAGAAAACAATCCTAAAAGCAGAACTGTCTCCTGAGAAATCAGGAGGTGGATAGCATCACTTAGATCTTACCTTGGAGTTGGCATGATGTCTAATTGATGAAAACTAAGCAGCCTAATCTGATGAGTAAATGATCAACTGCTTCCTGCTCTCTGTCAAAGCAACGTGCTTTTTGAGTACAGGAACTGTAGCTCCACTTTGGGCAACACTGACTGGTTAGTAGAGAAAGTGGGCGGGCCTCAGGGGCTTCTTGGTATAGGATTGGCTACATATGTTCCAATTATTGTAAAGCTGTCTATGTTGTGTTTGGGGCAGCTGGGAAAGAAGGTGGACACTTTACATGGTAAATATCATTAGCAGTATCAAATTAGTAAAATACTGACATTTAAAGGGCTAAACTGTTAAGTTTTAACTATATGTATGTTTGTATATAATTAAACTGTTAAAGTTTAACATGAAAAACCTGCATTTTGCAAGTTTTGTTAAGGACCACAATGAAAACAAAGGGGTATTGGACTTATGCAGTTGTAATTTAACATCCTTCTTCTCATAATTTCAAAGAAATTAAACTACACAGTTAGTGAAGGATGTTCTGTCCCCATACAACACTGTCAGAGACCTGAAATTCTCTAAACAAATGCTTCTGTCTAACTCAAGATCCAGTACTACGTGCTATAGAGACAGGGCTTTTTCAATGGCTTGCTCAAAAAAATGCAATAAGCCTTTTTCCAGACAGATATTTTGACTTGTAATGGTAGGAAAAGCACATGTGTTACTAATAACATTAACAATGGCTCTGTTCTATCCAAGTAAACCCCAACAGTGTGACAGTGAGCCAGCATGCAACATACCAAGACTCCGAAACTAAAGCAGCTAAATGGAATTTAGCGATTAATTTTATTATTTACTAGAGCTACAAAAATTAGTCGAATAATAGAAAATTAATCGGCAACTATTTTGATAATCAAATGATCGTTTTGAGTTATTTTTAAAGAAAAAAAGTATAAAACTTCTCTGGTTTCTGGCTTCTTCAATGTGAATATTTTCTGGTTTCTTTAGTCTTTTATGATAGTAAACAGAGTATCTTTGGGTTGTGGAGTGTTGGTCGGGTCAGAACAAGATATTTGAGGTTGGATCTTGGGCTTTGGGAAACAGTGATCGACATTTTTCACCATTTTCTGACATTTCATAAACCTAATGACTAATTGATTAATCGAGAAAATAATAGACTATTTGCTGAGTATACACTGTTAAATGATGTTAATGTGCTACAGTATAGTTAACATGCATATTTCTTTGGAAGCATTAAGTCGTTTTCTTTCTCTCTTTAGGAGCCTGTTCTCTCTGTTTGTCATGAACATGCCATTTTTTCACCTTGTGCTCGCCTTTATTTTGCTCTATTTTCTCTCTGTTGTGTACTTTGGCTCAACTGTGCTTTAAAGTTGACTTAAGTTCAGTTAAGTGTATACATTCTGAGACTGACTTTTGCCAAGAGCAACAGAAGTCTGCAGAAAACTTCCTCATCTTGTCTTACTATTGTCTTTAAACTCAGTATTTCTATGGACATTTATGTGTAGAGTGCAGTTTTCCTCAAGTCAAGTGAACGCCGCATCGTTCACTTCACATTATGCACACAATAAAACAGTCTTCACAATGTCAACAAGACTGTAGCCGCCTGCCAGCACTGGAAACGTGACATTAATATGTCATTACTTCATTAACGGTGACAGGAAACATAAAACCATCATGATACTGAAACAGTAAAACAGGATACATCTCAACACTTACTCTTTGTACTGAATGTCTAGCTTTGTTTTTTCTTCTGTTTATCTTAACTCGCATTTTTCATGTTCACCGTCTGTGACATGTTAATCATTTAACACACATTTTTATGTACGCAACACCTGGAATCTTCAATATTGGTGAATTACACACATACTGAATATGAATACACACAAAATTCTCACTCTTAATGAAGAAATACTGTTATGTCACAGCCAGCATCACTGATCAACTTCTTAGCTAACGTTAAAGTTTGTCTAACGCCTGTCAAAACCTTCATCCTTCATCAATTAACAGAAGGCTTTTCCGCTCTTTTACACAAGCTTTTATCTTTTTTTTTTTTCTTAAAGGATAACCACAGGTTGCATAAAATAGCGACAAATCTTGTCTCCCAGTCATGTGATGAACCCACCCTCTCCTGCTAGCTGTAGTTAGCATCGTTATGACTGAACAAACGGTGACTAACCGTGAACAGCGGTTTTTTTTCAGTTGGTGTAACGTTCAAAGGTTCAAACAGCTTAGCCTGCAACCTGCACTCCCCGCTGTCAGTTTACATCAACGCTAGCGACGTTTGCATTCACTGACAGCTAGCTACAGCGGCTAGCTGCACAGAGCATCGCGTATCATATAACAAAACCTGCTGGTTTTTATTACCTTAACGCTATTTTCCTCCCTGTCGACATGTTGGGATCTTCTTCAGTCATTGTTTTTAAACGGCTTTAAGCGTGTTTGTTGGCGCTGTGGAGCCGGAGAAACCACTGCTCACTGTCGGTGAAGAGTAGTAACAGGCTGCAGCGTCCTTCCCCACAGATGATGATGCTAATGGACAAATTGATTAACAGCATGCAAACCTAGAGAGAAAATAATTAATTATGTTCAGGGATCTACCAGTGTTACCTAGTTAATTACTTTCTCCTCACATAACATCACCTGTTTCACATATCTATAATTATATTTCTATAGCTCCACAGTCTGACAGTGTGTAATGTGTTAAATCATCTATAACATATATTTCTATCTATTTATTATTACATTAATTGGATGTTTGACCTTAACTGTGCAGAATGCTTGAATTTTTGTGATTAATTCATGGCAGAACGATGCGCAGATACTAAACGGCTGTTTTCACATTCATCTTATGAAAGTGGGAAGTTTATCTGTGCTCAACTGAAATTTCAATTTAACAATTTATGTAGCTTTGATTGTGTTTATATGCTGCAAGTGCCTACATGAATGTGTGTGAGTGTTCAATTCAGTTCCCACAAACTAACTGACAGAACAAACCTATAATTAAGCTGGACAATCAGTCAGGTCAGAATGTTTGTAAAAGTGGAAAACACAGCCATATTTATACATCATGCACACCAATAGACTGACAAGCACTATGATGACAGGTGTAGTTAACCATCAAAACCATCCTGGGTGATAAACATCTCAAAGCAATTAATAATTCAACAAAGCACATAGAAAAGAGCAGGAATTCAAAGGCCATACTTCAAAAAACAATACATCAAACATACATCTTACACATAAACATTACATCAGATTCATCATCATGTATGTCAGAGTCAACATCACATATGTTCAAAAATATATTATAGTACACTAAGAAAGAGGGACCTTAAATTCTTATACGGAGATGTGTTCTTATATAAAATGTCCAGGTTAAACTTTTGTAGCTTGGAGTAAGTGTGCAGGTGTTACCTTTTTTTAAAAAAAATTGCTTTCTAATAGCCTTGCACCTATACGTGATGTGCAAATAATTACTCTCCTTCAACTCATAATATAAATAATCTGACATGTACCATCTGCTGTGCGAACCATACTGTTGGCCTGCTTCAAAGTGATAAAATCCAAAGGGAAAACAAAGAATGAGGGTTCAGTTCTGCTCATTTCTGGCCCAAGGGCCCCCTAGTGGGTTAATCTGGCCATGGTTAATACAAAATCAGGAAAAATAAAACTGTTGTGACTGTGGAGTCATCAGAACAAACTAAGCCTTTACATGATGCAGACGGTTCAGTCAGTTGATATATATACACACACACACAACACCTCTAATCTAGGTGCTGTTTGAAGTCAGTACAAAGGTCAGCGAATTATTGTCCAGCAGGCTAAATATGAGGTGAGACTAGAAACACACTGGCAAACAGATTACAAGAAGGGAAGCAGACTTTCCTCTAGATGATGAAGGTCAAGTCCAGTATTATGATATAAAGTACATAGTATAATGCAGACAACTACCTGTTCATATCAAATACTTATGACTTGATCACAAGCACTTTTATTATCACATGCAATTATTTTAGTCATAACTAGATCTTAAAACTCACCCTACTGCTGACCCACACAACTAAGTATTAAAAAAGGGATCTCTTTGGCAAAACTTCTCAGTTTAAACAAAGTCAATGCTTAACGTACATGTTCAGAAATTAAAGCGCAAACACACCTCAAAGTGCTATAAAATGCTTTATTACAAAATTGTGAACAATGCCTAAGCAAAATGTTGTTCAGCCCCATTTGAGCCAAAGTAAGCTTTGCATAATTCTGATATTCTTTTAAACAAACGTTCTCAAGGTTTGCATAGAGCTCGATTTGACTCTAAGTAAAAGTCATGAAGCGGATGTAACTTTATAGAAGAATCATGTACAACGAGTGTTTTGAACAAATCAACACCATGATACCTTGTGCAAATGATACAAAACATTATCTGAAAATGAAAAACAAAATCAATTGCAAATAAAGTTTCTTTTGCAAGGCACATTGGTTGGTTTTAGATACTTAAAAGACACATTCACACCAATGGTCTCCAGACGTTTAAAATATCTACTACAGTTGCCACAAGGAGTGGTCTGTTATGTTTAGTGTATCAAGACATGTTGAAACAAATGTGATGACTGATTTCACCAGCTGCAGATGACACTGTGCTTCATCTCTAAGCCCTGGCTGTTCCCTTGACTACCTAGGAGAAGTGTGCAATTCGTATATCACAAAAAAAAAGATTGTGCACAACAAGACAACATGAGACATACAACTGTGTGCAGTGTTTTGGAAGAGAAAAAAAAAAAAATCGCAGGCAAGATGAGCCTCTGCAGACTGCCGGACTACTAAAAACTGTTAGCTTGCTGTGGAAATAGGTGATCGTTTTTACTGTTTATTACTTGTAATCTCAATGCAACACGTGAAACATAAAACACATCTAGAACCAATTGGATGCAAGCTAACAAGCAAGTTTTCTTCTTGACCTGCTGTTGGTAGAAATTTTTGTTATTTCTTGAATTAGCTTATCTAAAAACTAGCCTTGGTCTCACTGACCAAAAAAAAAAAAAAAAAGACAATTACACTTATTTATTATACTAAGATTGTGGCAGAATGTCTTTGGCAGAGCTCTGAAGTAAATAAACATTGCTACAATTGCATGTAAAACAAGGAACAGTGTTTCTCTTTAAGTTGCGATAATATAGAATTATGTAAACAGACAAATACCACTGGATATATTTTATGTGAGCTGAGCGCAGGCCTATAATGCAACTTGTAACAACTCAAGTTCATGTGCTCATCCTAGCAAAGGTGAATGAATGATGACAATAAAAATTATCAGTACAAAGATATAAAAATGTCTCTTGAGAAAATGTTATTTAAATTTTTACTTATTATGGTTTGTGTCTAGAAGAGACCAAAAAAAAAAACCTTACATTATGTGAAATCCAACCTCTAATCAAAATATATATATTCCTGGGATTTGTCAAAATAAGCTTTAAAACATATTTTTTACACACTTTAGAAAAAAAAAGACATTCCCAGTAACAATCTAACCCATAATTCGCACTGATAGTCCCATTGTTTACATTCTACCAGAACAGCAACTGTTACAGACAGGACATGGGACTAATAGAGAAACTTTGCCCTCATTAGGGTGAAGGGCACTGACATCATAGCTCTGATAAAGCATATATCTGTCCATTCAATGTCCTCCTGGACAGCTGGACAGCTCCAGCATGAAGCAGAGGAACTCTGGCTCTTCTCTTACTGATACCAGGGGGTCTTTCTGACCCAGTGGAGGGTGAAACCTGCATCTGTCCGGATCTTGATGGAAGCTGCCTCGGCCTCCCTGACTGTCTCCTTCACAGACTGCATCAGGTTCTGAGCGTTGTGCACCAACATCTCAGTAGCCTGGCGGAGAAGACATGAAAAGAGATACAGTGAGGGAGATAATCATCCCATTCCAAAGGCTATTATAGAAAAATAACTGGAATCCTGTGAGCTGACATGTTTATAAGAAAAACTCACCTGCTCCGACTCCTCTTCGCTGATGTTGGTACGACCCAACATAGTGGCCTTGACTGTGGACAGGATTTTGAGCTGAGTGCTGATGGTGGGAATGCGTTCACACACCTGAAACAAGGTCAGAAATTCAGGTGAGGTGAAATAATTTAATACCAAAACAGTATTTATATTCAGTAGCCTTTCCACAGTCAAACCTGATTTAAACTACTGAACTGACCTGGAGCAGGTTGGTCCGGATACGCTTGTCAGTACACTGCTTGGCCACCTCCTTGGCCAGCCGTGTGACTTCATCAGAAGCCTTAGCAATGTCCTTGGCGCACTGGATGAGGGCGCGCTTGTTTCCGCTGCCTCCGCGCACCAGGCGTGACATTTCAGCCATGAGCAAGGCCATTCGCTTGGCTGCACCAATGATGTCATTTCCCTATGAAGTGCAACAGGAAGATAAAATCAATCATGTAGCAGAGGGCTTGAAGTAGAAGTCTGTTACTGTATTACAATATTACAGTGTTCACTTACTTTGCTGGACCATTTGCGGGCTTCATCGTGGAGCTGCCTGGCAGCCACCATCATGGGCTCGTTAACCATATCACCGGCCTTCTGCTCAGGGAACTCCTCATCTTTCTCCTCTGGGGGAGGAGGCCTGGGGGGAGGAACCTCACCTTCAGGAAGAGGAGGCTTGGGTGGTGCTGCCTCATCATTAAGCTACGAAGAGAAGTTACAGTAATTATGGTTTGGCAGTTTAAATACACAAGTTTTTGTGAGCACTAAACCAAAGTAGCTTCAAATGATTAGTCCACACTAAAGTTTAATGTACCGCAATATTCCTGGTTTGATTCCGGCTGTTTCTTGTCTTTCTAAACTAGAAACTATTAAATAAAATAAAAATGCCAAATCTATTAAAAAAAAGGTTTGCTTGACTCTTTGATCAAAGAACTTACATTAAGCTGATCCAGTTCAGGAGGAGGTGGTGGGAAGTCTGGCTCCTGAGGCTGGAAGGCCTCCCTGACCTTTGCCACAGCACCAAGAATTTTATAACCTGAGTCCAGGAAGCCCTTCTGAAGGCCTGGTGATCAAAACAAACATGTTATCATTTATCAGAAGGTTCTACATATGTATAAATTGTAATCTTGAGATCCGTGAGCAACATCAACATACTTGGATCCTGGATGTTTCCTGCCACTGCTTTAGCATCCATCACCATGGGAGAGATTGTTTGGCTCAGTTCATCAGATGCCGCCTTCACTATCTCTCTGAATTTAGGATCCTCAGAGTTCTCCACCTCTCGCTTCGCCACCAGGAGGATCCGGTTGGCTCTGCGGGCGATGCTGGTGGCGCCCGCGACCAGCATCTGAGGCTGGTGATTGGCCATGGCCACACGACATTTATCCAGGTCCTTCTTGATGGCCTCCTCTGACGCATCCAGCAGAGATTTGGTATCGATGGCCTCATCCACCAAACCTAAGCATCCAGAGGATATTAATCTACATGTATGAAATAAGGATCACCTCCAATCAGGGAATTTAAATTATGCTTATGACACCTCACCTGTCATTTTCTCCACATTGTCAATCCACTGATTCTTCATTGTCTCAAAATGTTCGTACGCAGCTTGATTGCCGGGGTTTCTCAGCAGAATACGAGCAGCAGAAACCACCTATAAAACAATCCCGGCCGTTAATTGCCAGTCCAATGACAACTGCTATAGACTTGGCTCAAGAAAGCGAGAAACACTTAAGCTCTTTGACTCGTGATGCATGATGGTGTGCTTGTGATGAGTGGAGGGTAGACACAAACGGAAACAGATATAAACACTAAACCGTGACATACTTGTGGTGTTAAGTCTCTTGTTGACTTGACGGCAGCCTGGATTCCCTCCACTGTGCTCTTGTTGGCAGTGCCGACAGCAGCAGCCTTCTCTGCTGTGGTGCCAAGCTTATTGGCGTGGTTCTCAAAGTTGGCAGCCCTTTCATCAAAGACCTACACATGATCAAATGAAACAATTATCCAAAAAGGTTGTTAGAAATAATACAACCCCCAGCCAATAAATAAAACACCACGGAAGGAGGCTCATTGCGGTGAAGTCACAGAGTAATTGCACTACTGACCTCATCCCTGTTGGGGGCGTCCAGTGGGGCGGTAGCAGCCACTGCCAGTAACTTGATAGGGGTGGTGGTGTCACTGAAGATGTCGGACACCTCCTGAGTCATCGCTTCCTGCATTTTCCCTTTCAGGTCCTGCGAGGAGGACATACAGATGTTACAACTAGTCAGCTCACTCATGGTGGCTCACAGAGCTTACAAGAACAAATGAGTAATATTGGGTGTGTGTGGTTTGTCTTTGGCTTACAAGTAACTCTTTTATCTTACTGATTAGAAAAAAAAATTCAAATTCTTCTTGAACTTCAATACAATCTGATAAAGTACATATTGGAAAATGATAATTGCTGCAAAAATGATTCTTATTAATTATTTTTCTGGAACACTGTCACATTTGAGAGGCGGAAAACAGCAAATGTTCTGACATTTTTTTCTTGATAAATGATTTAAACTAATAAAAAATGTTATACATAATTCAATACACTTAAGACACTGGATGAAATAAATTAAAAATAGTTGTTGTCAGGTAAAATCTATCAATAAAATGCACACTTTTAGGGTATTATGAAAAACTGCCTTATTTCACAGCCATTATTCTAGTTTTACAGAATATACTCATCATGTTATCTTTCAAATGGTCAGAAAGCATCAAAAACCCCAAACTTCTGGCACATCATTCCGCTAATACTAGTTGACTTTTACTTGATCTTAACAGTAGAACATTTAATGGAGTATCTTCCCATGATCACATCAATTGTACTTAATATTTTTTTAGTATTTCTTCCACCACTGAAAACCAGCAGGGGGGGTTGTTGTCTGTCTCAGCGTATGAATCCTGATCTATTTACAGTGAAGCTACAGGTCTGAATGAGATTGGCTGTTAAGTGTGAGCCGTCTTACTTTCAAGGCCTCCTGGAGCTGCTGAGCCACAGCACGTGCCTGAGGGGAGTCCCCTTCACCGCGGGCAGCCAGGTCGGCCAGCTGGGCCATGAGCTGCTCCACCTGCTCACATTTACCCAGCAGCTCCTGCCTGTACGGGCCTGGGAGAGCATTGGCCAGCCTGCGGCCCTCTGCAACAAGCCCACGGATAGCTGCCTGGCCTGGACACACACACACACAGACAAATTTATAAACATAAAGACTCCCAAAAATACCATTCTGCTCATTAACTCATATTTAACCTTCTCTTAACTCTGAGTGCATCAACACTAACAAATTTGAGTCACACTTCTGTATTTCTTTTTTACAAGGCACTTCTGCTAAATGTTTTACATTTTACCATGCTACAACACCTTTATAAATGCCATAAAATAGTGAAAAATTCTGAACACATCCCAAGATGAACTCTTCAATTTGCTTGTTTTGTACAACCAAGAGTCCCAATCCCAATATATATTTACAATAAAATAAAACAGGGAAGACTAATAAATTCTCACATTTGAAAAGCTGGAACCTGAGCACTTAAAAGTTAACTGCTGCAGCACTGTTTAAGTGTTAAGATTTTATGTTTGTTTATATACCAGTTGAACGGCAAATGGCTGGGTAGTTTTGGTATTTTACTGGCTGCTTGTATCAACAGTGGAAGGGAAAGAAACCCATGCCTTCCTCTGTATTACTTCATGGTGTTACTTTGAGGTAAACTATACTACGGGAAACCAATGACTCTTAGAGCAGCCAGCCTCCAGCTCTATTGTAAACACATAAGACGATTTCCAGGATTCAGAAGAGACAAGCCAAAACCAAAGAAGCTGGGAGAGCGCTGCAGAATATCAAGTACAGTAGAAAGTGGCATGTACACAAGTGTTTGGTCTGCAATTTAGCCACAGGAGCAGCGGAAAGAATGTGAGGGAGAGAGATAAAGAGACAAGGAAGTTGAGGAGGATGGGAGCGTGACTCACCCACACCACTGTCATCCACAGTGGGATTGTCAATCCAGCGCTGGGCCTGCTCAATCTTTCCTTCTAAGTGTACAGCTGCCTTTGCAGGCCTGCTGTTGGCCACGGCTTTGTTAGTCTTGGACTGCAGGTTCTGCAGAGCTGTTGCGATCTGTTTAGCCAGAGCTCTGGCCTCAGGAGTGTCACCTTTACCCCTATAAGGAATTAAAAATAAGTAAGTAATAAATTAAATAGTGTTTTATTACAGATATGGTTGAAATGAGGTCTGTATGGCAGTCAATCAGGTTGACTAATGATGCTTTTACACAGCTTGGATGTAATTCACCTTAAAATGTGGTAAAATTAGCACTAATCTCTGGTGCGGACCAAAAGCCCATATTAGTCTACCTGAACAAGGGAGAACAAGAAGGGTTCCAGTCGAATTGTTGTAAGAAATCTGTACTCCTACAGGAAGAAAAGCCATGTGTGCATGTTGTGATAAGATCTTTAGTGGAATTCCTGCATTTTCAGCAATAACCAGAAGAGGTTTGTTGTAGGAAAACGGAAGAGATAAAATACCTCACTGATCTATGGACAGAGAATAACTGTCAAGTACAAGTTGATACACAGTACTGAAGACGGATTTCTCAATGTTACCGGCATATGAGAAAACAGTCCCATCTTGTTTCCCAGCAACAGTGGTGACAGTTGCACTTTGATGATGGCATTTAATTGATTCAAGTATTGAATAAAAGCACCTGAATTACTGTAATAAAGTGTGAAAAAGGGACCACAAAGCTTGGGGGGCAAACCCAGCATAAAACAGCCCGATATTTCTAACAGTTAATAACTTACTGTCTTCTAAGATCAGACAACTTGGCAGTCATTGCAGCGATTTCTCCAATTGAGCGTAAGATGTCATCTCTTTCTTTGGGATCCTCAGACATGTCTGCAATCTTTTTGGCCTCAGTGAGGAGGGCTTTGATGTTCTCCTCTCCCTCTGGACCTGCATTAGGGTCTGCCAGCCAGTTCTGCAGGGGCAGGAAACACAAAAAGCACTCAAAACAACATCAAATACTTACACGGAGAGGTTTGAATCCATGTTTTGTAAGAACAAAAGAACTAAAAGAGTTATTGACTCACCTGTGCAGCATCGATCCTTTTGGCAATGGCCTGCTTGGAGTTAGTCATGGCCTCCAGCTTACGAGCAGCATTCTCCACCTTGCCCGTAAGAACGTCGAGTCCTTGAGAAACCTGCTGGGCCTTCTGCATGGCAGCTGGGGACGCCCCCTGACCTCTGAGGTGGACAAAGAAAACACATGGATACAATAAACTGCAGCCTCGCTATGCCTTTACAGCTTTCACATGCACAATTCTTGTTCTCTGATCTACACAACATGTTTGTTTACTCGAAAGCATATGCTTTATCTCCTGTTTAAGAACGGTATTTCCTAATTTAATGCCTCTATTTCCAGATAAGGCTAAGAGGCATCCCCCAGTTTTCAGGCAAGTAACTCAATCAGGAGTTAAAGTAGATTATGGATTAATACCAGACAGCTGCTTTTAATCTAGCGTGACTCAGGATCCCTGGTGACAATCACACTACACTTTAAGGAACGGAAAATGAAATTACAGTGCAAAATGACCATTTCTAAATCAAACTATGCGATGAAAACTGAATCACAGGTTCAAGGAAACAGAATAAAAGAACACCAGACTAATGAAAGAAGCATGGACTGCATGAAATATGAGGAGAATTATCTCGCCATAGTTGCGATTTTCTTTTATGTCTGTACCTGGCCCTCATTTCAGACACCTGGTCAGTCATCTGGCCAAGGGTCTTGGCTGTGCCCAGAATATCTCTACGCTCCTTCCCTGCACATAGTTCACCAACTTTCCCAGCTTCATCAAGGATCTGTCGGATGGCCTGCTCGCCTGCATCCCCTAGAAGCACAACACGCATGGTCAGACACATCAATAACAACACCGCATTCAATTAGGTTATCAGCCCTAATTAGAAGCGTAATTAATAAATTAAGGTACATGAAGGACATGGATGTGTTTCTTTATTACCTGGTTGAGCGTTTGGATCCCTCAGCCAGTTCTTAGCCTGGGCCATCTTTGAGTCGATGAGCCCCAGAGCCCTCTTCATGGCCTCTGTGTCCTTTGGGTTTGAAAGAAAGAATAAATGAATAACTTAACGGATATCAATACAACCAAAAAAAACTAAAAAAAATGAGTCAATCAATGCTCTTAATTATACCACGTACACATGTTCTCTATAAATCATGACATGATTATTAGAGACATTGGAAATGCGTGTTAATTTCAAGTCTATATTCCTGTAACTAGTATAATTTGTGTGGATGAGGTTCACATGTGATGTCATATAATTATATTCCTATACAGAAATCCAGTCATGACTTGAAATTGAGCTTGGAGCAACTTCTTCCTTATTCAAAAGTTTTTCCTGAGTTAGTTACATGGTCAGGAAAAGCTCCAGGCTCTCGTCATTGCCACATTCAAACCTCCCCATATTGTTTATTCCAGTAAAATAAACATACAGCAAAGTCCTTGTGCACTGTGCAGCATCACTAACATGTCAGACACAACCACGTAGCACATGCTGTCTCCGTCATTCTTTTCAATGGTCAATAATGAGCGTGTCATGTTATAAAAGCCAAACGACTCTCCATTGTATCTCAATCTGAGTGGATGGAAATACAACAATCCGTCCAACAGCGGCTGACTCGACAATGAGTCCACTCATTGTCAAAGTCTGCTAAACAAAGCAGAGTCCTGTAGGACATGGAGCAAAGCAGGAGACCAGAGCGGATAAATGAGTGATTAAGTGAGCTTATTTTACAAGGTAAATAATAGAAATTTGGAAAACAGATGTTAACGTTCTACGTAATGCAGCTTGAACCTTCAGCTCTGAGTTCAAACAAAAGGTTCACGGCAGAGAGCTGAATAATAACAAACCCCCACTCCTTTGCTTAAAACGATTCATAACAAGATATGAGAAATCGAGCCCTCACAATAATCCCCATGTCAAAATAAAAACAACGAGCATGTTTGTTTGAATAGCTGAGTGTTAATGAGTGTGGGGTAACAGAACTGAACAAGAAAAAAAATAAAAAGGAAGATAGGTGTGAAGTGAAGTCACAGGAGCTGCGTGGGTGTATTAGTTTTCTGTTCAAACTTGTGCAGCTGCAAATCTGTCCGTAACCTGTGTGTACGAGTGAAAAAAGCCAGTGAAGAGAAGTTAAAGACGGACTTGATTTCTGCACTCATGTCAAATGCAAACACACATACATTACAGCCTATAATCAAACACAAAGAATAGTATTACTCAAAAAGTAGAAAGGTGTGGTTCATGGCATTAGTAATGGGGGATTATGTCCAATCTATTAAAGGGGCGTTATTTAGTATTCATGGAAATAACTTTTGTGAGCAAACTAGTCCGTTTTTGTGGATTAAAACTAAGAATTAGCCATTCAAACAAATATCACAAATATCATCAAAATTCATATCAGATCTTCTATGCGCCCTCCTCTTGATCATTCTGGTAAAACGATTTCTCATTAATGACACCCAAATCAATACAGCATGAGTCAGGTCAATCAATAACCAGACCAGTTGAGGACATGCATACAGTATGCTAAGGGTTAATTGATATAGAGGAGAACACACAGATGATACAATGTCATGTTATGAAGCAAAACAAATCCAGAAAGAAGTAGATAATGCATACTTCAACATTTCAGCAGTTCAACCTGCTAAACACTTCCTCAATAAACACAATGCCATTAGCAGTATAATAATATTCAAACTGCTTTATTGATCCGACAGTCTGACCTCACGACTGTTTCTCTACTAAAAAGCACACAATGGCACCACAAAGCACAAGACAGCACACACATCTGTCAGACATGCTGCTGCACAACCAAGGTCCGAGAGAGATAAGGCTTACCTTCTACAGGGGGTGAAGGGAGAAAGAAACAGTAAAAAGAAAGGAAGAACCACATAAATACAAATGTTCAACTGCACATACCAACTGAGACCAACAACAACAACAAAAAAAAAAAAGTGTCAACATAGGGAAAAAGTGGCACAAGAAAGAGCCATTTGAAGAGTGACCGGACAGGAAAGAAGACAAACGTGCAGAGCAGGAAAAAATAAAATATCCCAACATATTAACCAGCAACATAGAGGCAGAGAGAAAGCAGGCCTACTTTAATTAATTACCAACTGTATGTAAACTTCAGATCGGAAAGCATTTTTCACACCTGTCAACCTTGATATAAGGTCATCCTGATGAAACAAAGCGCATGCCTTGTTAAAAGGTATATTATGCAGGATTTTCCTAAAAAACAGTGAATAGACCTTTGGGCAGTGGGCGTGTAGCCCCCAGCCAATAACAGCGTACAGGTTACATCACTGTCTTCGTGTCTCTCCTTGGCTCCTCTCTGCACTCTGGATGTATAAAGAGCTGCAGGTCTGAGTGTCTGCTTGACTGAGGGCGGGGCTGAGCTACACACACGCAGAGCAGAGAGGCCACGGCGGACAGGATGAAGCTCTGCATTCACACAAATGTGCGGAGGTTTGTGGTTGTGATTATTTGTGCTTTAGACCATAACCGCTCTGAAACAATCAGAAAGTAAGTAGCTGCTCACTCTCTTCATTCACTCTCTCTCCTCTCATTGTTGGACCCTTCTCATGACTTTGAATGCTGTGTGTTTACAAACATCAATCAACAAATCCTGCATAGTATACCTTTAAGGTAGGGAAAAAAAAAATACACCAAATGAGAAAAACATCACTTCATATTCCCTCCAATCTGCAGCTTCCTGCCAAAGGCGTTCTTGGAGTGTGTGAGAGCACAGTGGGTAGCAGACGAAAATTAAATTTTTGCTCATACAAACACAGCTTCCAGTTCTTATTTTTAAATGTGCGAAAACTGGTTTAACACTCTGAGCAGCGAGAAGAGCAAAAGCCACAGTCTCTTTTTCCTCAAGTTTATTCATAGTAACAGAGTGTGCATGTGAGTTTGATGGCCATAGACAAACTTAGGTAAAAGCACGTCATTTATGGTCCATACCTTGTTGGCCCAGGCATCCTCGTCCCAGGAAGTAAGCTGCAGCACTCTAATGATCTCATTTATCTCGGCACTCATCTTCTCAAAAGTGAAGTTACGGTTCTTCAAGGCCTCCTCCACTCCCTGGCTGCCAGATGTCTTGGTTGTCACAAATATTTTGATACCTGAGATACAAAACAGAACTCCACTCAATAATGCTGACCAGAAGTACATCGTGTGGGTCTGTATCTAAGAGATAAAGATGAAAATGGAATAACTAAAAACTGAACCGTGCAATGTGTAGGTAGGGTGTGATTACCTGAGATGAGGATGGGCAGCAGCTCTTTGACTGTGTTCATGGAGTTGACAAGCATCACACGGTGCTCCTGGTGTGTCAGCTCCTGCTGTCGCTCATCTATCATCTTTGCCATCTTTGTCATCCCTGAACACAACAAACAAAAGGTGGAAATGAACATTTACTTGCATTTAATCAATGAATGTACTTTAAGTGTAATTTCATGGAAATAGTACTTGAATATTTACATTTTTACTTTTACTCTGAGACATGTAAGTGGGAAATGTATATCTCCAAAACTTCTAAACAGACATGTTTTAGCCTGATGACAATTTTGGATATTATCATTTACAGTAATCCTTCAACTAATACGAAAACATAACACTTGAAATTGGGGATTTAATGTGACAGAGACAATTATTCAGAATGTCATAGTTTTATTTTTGAAAGAATGCTTACATTGCAAAAACAATACGTTCACTCCAGCACATACAGGCTGAAAATGTCAACCAGGACAGCAAATCCTTTGAGATACTGTCAAATCAAGACCTCTGCAAAGAAATCTTTCCGCTTCTGTATCAGCAGACTGACCTGGTCCCAGATTCTTTGTATATGTGATCAAGTCCTCCATAGACTCCACCACCTCTGCCACGGTCAGGTACTCCAGGATGCCTTTACACACGCGGATTATTTTGCGGACCTGTGATAATGACGGGATAAAACATCAACAAAAGCTAATTCAAAAACAATTTTCATCCTCAGAGAACAGTGATTATGCAAACACAGCCCCCTCCTCCCGTTCACATTCCCTCTAATTACACTCTGATAATGCTGCCTACTGACATTCCAGCCTCTTTGTCCTGCTTCACTCCTGCTCTATGTGGACTGCTGGAGTCACCACAAACACTACACAGAGCTATCCCTGAGCTCCATTGGAAAACATGATGGCACCGCTGACTGATGACTCCTGCTGAGTCCTGCTGACTGCTGCAGACAGGGCTGGGACGCCTGATGCCTGCTGACCGCTGATCTGCAACTTTTTTTTTACTTTACCCTCCATCCCTGAGAGGAAAAGAAGGATGGGTCTGATAGATGATACTCCTGCCTGGTTCAACATCCAGGGAGTGTTTGTGTAAGATGTATGGAGAGTCCCACAAACATGTGAGCCATATTTATCTACCTCTCTGTCATCTTTATAGACGTTATAGTACCCTGCAGGGTAGCAAGACTAGATACTGTCCTTATACAAGAAGAGCCTCAGTCCTCTTTGACAGCAGAGGACTGAGGCTGAGTATGCTCAAGTGTCCATTAACAAGACATTGAAGCCCTTCAGCTCAGCTGCTGCTCAGTGAAAATCAATGGTACAACCTTTAACACAGTTATAGGCTACATTAACTATGTTCTCTCCATTTCTCAGCATCTGTTGTCAGTCGGTCAGTCTTCCTCAATATCCCCACAAGTTGCTTTAACTTCTATGATACAGACACAGCAATACAATATCTATTAGACTCTATTAGACTTGGATTTTTGAGTTTGATTTTAAACAATATGTGAGCATAATAAAAATCTAACATACAGGTAAGCCCATAACCACCCACATTTGGTTCTTAAACAGTTATGACAAGGATATGTCTGGGGCAGGAACAAAAACAAACTTTAGTATAAAAGGATCAAATTAACAATTAATATAAAAGTGAAACACTGGGAATGAATTTATAAATATACATATAAATGGTGCCTGTAGTCTATGAATTGCTGCAATTTAGCGCACTGCAATTTCTTTTTGCATGGTTAGGCTCAAATATCTCTATTTTACTCTGGCAGCTGTATTTAGCACAAATTTGGCTCCCAGGCAGGCAGGCGGGGCAGCGCACTGAAGTTTCAATTCCTGTGTTGGAAATGATGTATTCTGGTGCCCTGTGGTTATGAGCTTATCACAAATTCTGTTTCCTGCTTTCATTTATGTGGATATCTACTTCTTTGTGGCTTGGTTTGCAGCCAAAGCTCAAAGAAGTAGATGTCATATTGAGATATTTCCCTCTTTCTGTCATCTGAAACGTCAACAGTAAATATCTGGCCTGAACAGGCAAAAAGATCACATTAAAAAAAATTGTGAAATCACACATGATTTTACTATTTTACTCGCTTTAATAATGGAGTATGTGAACTTCACAGCACAATACACAAAGAAATAAATCCCTCCGTTGTCAGTTGCTACAATAAACCGTCATTAACCGCCATTCTTAAATTAGGGACCCCTCCTTCAGGATGTAGGAAATCACTACGTAGATGAGGTGTGCTAGAATACAATGGCCCTCTAAAACATATAATATTTAGCTGTGTCACAAGTTACAGGAAATAAAAGAAAAAAATGAATGAATGAATGAATGAATGAATACCTCTGCCTCATCGAAGGTCAGGAGCAAGTCAGAGGTTCCAGAGAGGATGCCTCGGGAGCCATCGATGAGGTAATCCCGAGCAGGAACAGAGTATGGATCAGCTTTCAGCATGGAGGCAGCCTGCACCAGCTTAGTGCATGCATTCTCCACTCTGTGGACAAGAAGATGATGACTGATTGAAGATGATTTGATTTGAAAAAAATCCTCAAAACAAGTCATGCTGATGGAAAGAAGCCCTTCAGAAGCCAGATGAGCATTACGCAAGGAAACAGCAAATAGTCTGCAGCAAAAACAGATGGAAGCTTTAGGAGTACAGATAGCCATAACATATAGTGACTGCTGTCTAAACATGACTGTGACATTTCCTGCTGTCAAATGCTCTTCATCACATTTTAGCAACATATTAAGGTGAAAGATGATGTTGTATAAATGAATGCCTTTCATATAATCTTTCACAAGGGTTTAAATTGGGAATCAGGAAGTAGTGACTGACACCTACGTCAATGCCTGAATTCTTCAGACATTTAAATAGGATTTCAGAGATTCAAATAAATTAATTGACAAGATTAGATTAAATTGGACTGTAACTGCAACTAGTTCTAATCAAAAACAACCAAGAAATGACCAGAATCATTTAACTGAAAAATGATCAACCAAAACTTACACCGTTTACACAGAGTTGTCACCTCATGGTGCCATGTTCACAGCTTTGTCTAAATCTTACTCATCCTAACACTATGGTCAGTAATTTCCTTCCTGTACCACAAGTTATGCGTGCACAATTTGCAGCTTGTGTTTGTGACAACAAACTACAGCACTGCTTGCATGATGTGACTAATTATCAGATTTCTTTGTGCATAAACTTTGTTCTATACTAAGCAAATTATCTTTAACAGAATCAGAAGGGGATTTTGTAAAGTTTCTATTGAACAAATATCTCCTCAAAAAAGCAGATGTTTCCCCATGTAATGCAAATTGATGGTTCAAAGGGGTACAATATAGGTTTTTGTACTTTTAGTCCATTATTTGATGATATTTAAGGGATTTACAGATTTATTCAGGGAACTACTGAAGCATGAAAACATGATGATTTCACAACATAAGCTGTGTCTGTGTTGTGGTATTGTCACTTCCGTGAAGAGAAACTACATGAAGAAGCCAAATGAACTGAGCCTAAAAGTTCATTCTCAACCTTAGAAATAGTAGTTTGACAAAAAATTTAGTAGATTTCTTTTATCAGCTCACAAAAATAGGGTGAAAGCTCCAAAATAAATTTGGTAAACAGGCCTTGAGTTAGGATTTTTTGTCAAAAAAGCCTAGGATAGGCCATTTCATTTTAAGTTAACTCTTGAGTTAATGGGACCATGTTAAAAATTAGGCATACTTCATACCTCTTACTATTTTGATGGTTAAGGGTCTAAGGATAGAGGCTGCACACAGACTGTAAAGCTCTATGAAGTGAATTCATGCTTTGCGATTTTGGGAAATACAAATAAAATTGGCTTGACTTTAACTAAATGCACATCTGCAGCATGAGTATCCAGCTCATGACAGAGAAGTTAACTTGCTTTCAGGATGCAATTTGGACCTCAGGAGGTGGAGCTCCACTCTGGCTGGCACTGGCCCAATTTAACGCCTGCTTCCACAGAAATGTAAATGATTGATAACGGCCACCTGGGTGTGTGTGTGTATGTGTGTGTAATGCACTCAGTGAACTCCAGAGCACCAAAAACTGCAGGCTCAGTCCTTTGATTCAGCGTTATACATGCCACCTGTGTGGTATCATAACAGTCATATTGTACATAGAAACAGGCAACGAGCCAAGAACCGACACATGTTCCAGTTCCCACAGTATACTGACTTCCTACTTTTGCAACAGGGTAACATTATTTTCCACATTTAAGGCGTTGCAAAAGGCCCAATCAAGAAGAGCTCAGTTTCAATTCTTCTGTGGGAACAAATCTCTTGAAGGATAAAGGCTAATGTGTATGACATCAAGGCTGATGTGTGTGTGTGTGTGTGTGTGTGTGTGTTTCTTTGCAGAGCCAGCTAGCAGTGTCCTTCAGCGTGCACTAGCAAGAAACAGCCATGCATTAACCGGACCCCGACAGACACTATATTTAGTGAAGGAGACACATTCCAGCACATGTGCTGATGGATGACGACAGGGTGACGATGTGACTTCGAGGCGCCAAATGTGTTGAGCTTGACGACCTGCGCCTGCCAATGCGTTTCATCCCTGACCTTGGGGGGCTCCCAGGTCCTGCCTCTCCCTCCCTCGGCCGTAGTCTCTCATTTAATAAGGATCGGTGAGAGACCGTCATATGTACAGACAGCAGCTGAGGACAATTTAATGATTAAGCTGATGTGGAGTCAGCCAGGGAGACAAATACATTGATTAAATATGTAGATCTCTCCTCCTTTCTACATTAATATCTAAACTTTTTTTCATGTTTTAACATAAATCAAAAGCAGCAGTAGCAGCTCTTATGGACATGTACGAGGACAAGGAACTCCTCCCTGGGCAGAAAGAGTATTTATGTTACACCAGGCCAAGACTCTGAGGCACTTAACATGCCATGTCTGACCTTTGCTTGGGCACAACCAGCCATTACTGCAACAGATAAAGAGAGAAAGAGAGCCAAAGAGAGGCTAGTGGGTTCCACTTACTCAAAGAATGATATAATCTAAGTTTGTCACTGAATCAATTACAGATTTGAAAAGAGATCCTTCTGTGCTTACTTGATAAAAGCTGGTGGCATGTCCCTTTTCATAATCTGGTCCTCTGTGGTTTGTACAGTCTCCTTCCCCACCTGGAAAACAAAGATTCTTTATGAGTAAAACATTTCAGAGCAATGATTTACCACATTTCATCTCACTTTCACTTTGTGACAATTCATGCCAACAGTTTTAATTAACAAGTTGAGGACAAGCTAATACATGTTGATCTGTTTTCTAAAACCAGTGCTCAGTTTGACTTATTCAGTAAGCTATTCAGTAAGTTGACTTCCCCTTCTTTTCATTCACTCCCTTTGTTTCGTCTCTTTCAGGGTCATGGGGGTGTGGGGGTGGAGCCTGTCCCAACATGCATTGGACAAAGTTTTGGGAGGGTATCCTGTGCAGATCACAGGTTCAATACAGTGTCAACACACATGTTGTACAACCACTATATCTTTCATACAACAATTTACAGAAGTGGTTGGACTAGTGGGGGAAACTGTGGCAGGTAACCCCGGTGAATATGGTAAGATCACGGAAACACAGAGAGAAAGAGCTGAGATCAAACGATTTAACTTTTTGGCTGCTGTACATGGTTTTAGATAGATATATGATTATATTTTGGATGTGTTTGCCTTTTTTTAAATTTGGATTTGATTTGGATATTGTGATCACATGCTGCATATCTTGGCTAAGTGTGTCACCAAGACATGCCATGTGCTGATCTGTGTCAACTGCATGTACTACTGTTACTATATTCTTCAAAACTGTAGATTGTTGGCTAAACACTGATTTAGTTGAATCCGACTTTTAACAACATCCAACATCATAATGTTTTATTTCTTTGAATGTCTCATCAGAGCATTGCCAGCTGACAGCATTAGCATATAACGTCGCCACAGAAAATACACCTTTCTGATGGGGTGGGCAGTGTCAGTTAAAATTGTGTAACAGTTGTATAACTCAAATATAGTATATAGACAGTCTGTCTGACCACAGTTCTAAATCAGTGCACAAGGTTAAACTGCTGTAATGCTTCAGACTTCTTCTGGTCATTCTAATTCAACCATGGGCTAAATCGACAGCAAACCAGCTTTAAAGCACATGATAAAGTACTCCATGGTGTAGCAATACAGAAACAAATGGATTCGATGGACTTCTTTGACTCCATCTAATCCATTGTCCTCTCATATTGGGGTACTTGTAATGAATTATGACTCAGGTTGAACACTCCACTTAGTTTACTAAGTGTTTTACTACTATTTTACTACTAAGTTTAAACAAACCCCTGAAATGTCTTTATTAAATAGCATTACAGAAGAAGTAATACTTTAACTTCAAACTGTTTTTATATTATTCTTATTATTATTATTATTATCCAATTAGCTATCATATTTTAAAACTGGTAATGCTGCACCAGGGTTGGTCAAACAGACTCCAGTGGAGACAGGAGACACCCCCACCCAAATGACTAGTTCATCAGTCATGAGGATTTTGTATCAGTCAACACTTAAATCTCCAGCTTTACATTTCAGAGGAGTTGGCAGACTTGTACTGACTCAGTAATGTTTAAATTTTAGATTTGATGCAACTTGAGCGCTCATTTTATACATCAATAGCGTGTCATATGCATGAGTAAAAACTCTTTTACCACAACTTCCCCCCTAAGGGAGTTTTATCTTTAATCATGCAGTTTTCCAGATCGATGTCCTGTTACGTGTACAGCCAACCATTATTTCAGCGAGGCAGCTGCTGGGGGGACGCCAGGCCCAGGCAGTTATAATGTGTAAAGCAGCTGAACGCCTCCTCTCCCTCAAATTCCAAAATGACTCATCTCCCCCACCATGACCTCAGCTCTGCTGGGAGACACAATTCACCCACGTCGAGCTGCCAAAGGTGAGGGATCGCACGCGTTCATACCGGGACACGATCACACCGGCAGGGTTAAAAGACCTGAATCACTGCCCAACAGGGAGATGTAAAACCCTCTCTTTTATGTTTTACATTATTATTATAACAGATATAAACTACATGAATGAGCACCTCACTGTCACACATGCTGAACTTTGCTGCACAACCTTGGACCTGTTAAGTGAAAGGCTATACGCCTGCCAAAGTTTAGTTGATATTCATTTTAGACAATAAAACAGAAATTATACAAGTGCTGAGTGATTAGTTGACTGGCATGTTTTACTTAATTTTTTATAATTTAGAGAAACTGTTAGGTAAACTACCATGTTTCCTCAAATAGTGGCCTGCAGAGGGTACCAGGCCTTTATTGGAAGCAGGCTTATATTAGAGAGAGACCTTTATTTCTAATTTCCCCTGTTTGATAAATATATTTGCTTATATTTTAGTATGAAGCCTCCTTCTTTTCTGATCTGCTTATGTTTGCTCTGTTAAATTTTTGTTACTGCATTACTGGTAACCCACTTAGTCCAACATGCGGAACAATAACTCTAGTGCTTGAGTTTCACTGGGAATATTTTGGCAGGGCACCATTTAGCTGTAGCATGCGCATAGCATGTTCATGGATGTATGCTCGCTGGCTTAGCGAAGTTATCCTGGTCACCCTGGTTACCCATGCTCATGTAGTGTCGCTGTTGTCATTATTACTAAAATATGCACTGTTATCCTCGTATTTAAAAGATATTGCGTCTCCTCCTTCCCCCTCCCCTCTCTGTGACAGTCGGCTAGAGGGCTACGCATGTACTCATAGAACTGGAGTTACATCCAGGTAACTACTATTTATGCTTAAATGGCATGCACCATTTTATAATAATAGGGACCAGGAGTTTATCTACCCTTGTTTTTTCCCCGACCTGTTTTTGGGGCTTTTATTTGTTTGTGTCGACCACACCTTCAGCCATTATGGGCGACCCAGCTTTTTACTGACTACCGTCTTTTATTTGAGGATATATGAGGTTCACCTTCTCAAATGTAAAAATGTATTGTTTTATATAGTTTAAAACTGACTGTCTTTAGGATTATAGACCATTAGTCAGACAAAAACCATTTGTAGATGAAAGGCTCTTGTGATTGGCATTTTTCACATTTATCTGATATTTTATAGACTTGAAAATTAATCAGTTAATCAAAAAGTAATCAAGCAGTCCTCCTGGAAAAATATAAAGTTGTTTATGTTTATATTTTGGTTATTTGTGATGTAGCCTCAATGCTATGGTGAGCAATCCCAGAGAGTGTGTTGATGTGTAAGTCTACAAGCAGTAGCAGAGCCATTCCAGATGGTTGACGTGGAGGCTGTAATGGGGCAGAGCAGGCATCCATCTCCTCAATCGCTTTTCACTGGACTCAGAGGGACTCTGAGTAACTGAGGGATTATAAATTAGGGCCAAAGGTTGTGCCAAACTAAAAAAGGAGCTTAGCATAGGCAGTCCATCGCAGAGCAAAGTGCCAGCATACATGTGCCAACCTAACATTCCACCCATGAGTGGCTCTGTACAAACGCCAACAACAACTGAAGCTTGTCCCGTTCAGCTAAAGGGCAGCAGGGCTACAGACAAGGATATAGGGTACTAACATAAATATAAGTGAGGGGGAAGGAAGTAGCACAATGACCTTACAGCCATGCCAACACTACAGAAAACAGTAACCTCCTTGTAGGAGCTAATACCGCTGTCCTGCCTCAGACAACATACAACCCAAACAAGTTGCACATGTTTTAAACCAATTTTTTTGTTTTAGATATGACATCTTCTGCAGCTCTGTGTTGGTGTTCAATGTTTTAATTTGTTGTTCTTGCACTGTGTGGTTATCTTTTTGATAATTTTTTTTGTCTGTCTTAGGGAGGCTGTTTGTAAGCCGCATCTTAGAGTGCAAGTTTCCTTTCAGACAGTTTAAGTGTATTTCGTCTCATCTGTGTCATGTTAAGTTACATCATATTTTGATTTGTTGTTGAACAGTCAAACTATCTGATAACAATTATAACCAGTTTACCACTAAAGTCCTTTATCAACTACTAAGTAGTACTCTTGCCTTTCAACATTTTTTTCAGGAATACATCTGGGTTTTCTCATTGTTGGTTGGGCAAGATGAGTCATTTTAAGACACCACTTTGGATTCTGGCAGCTTGTGATATTGTCATGTTTTTGACAGTTTATAGGTGAAATAACTCGATAAATGAGCACAATTTTTATAGATCAATTTATCATGAAAATATCAATTAGTTTCAGCCCTAAAGTAATAGCATTTTGACCATTATAGACACTTTTTACAAGGTACTGATCTGCAGTTCTGCCTGAAAAAATCTCAACAGAATTGTTAACAACACCAAGATTTATATGAGATGAAGTCAAGTTCAGACATGACCTAAACTGAGCAGAAGAGAGAAGAAAGATTGACTACACTATGGACCAACAATGTGGAGGCCATGAGCTGTGTGTGTGTGCGCTGCATTTAATGAGCGCTGAGTCATATTCTCCTTAAAGTATCACGCAGGAGTGTCTGAAACCAAGCAGAGTCTAGTCTCTTGATACTGCAGTATTCAACAGGTCACTGCTGTCTTCCTCTTCCCTCCACCCTCCGGAGCCTCTTCATGCTGTCTGAAGTTCAAAAACAGTCCGCAGCCCAACAGTGATCCAAACAATTCCCTTTAAAAATAGAACTGTGACCCAAGTTCATATCTGCTGTTGTCAAGCAGCCTGGCTTTCTTCGCTATATTGAGCCTCCGTCCAGTTTTTAGACCACATACTTATGATACCAACACTGACCAAGCTCAAAATTAGGGCAGCAACTTGAGATTTTTTTTACCTGTTGATTCATCTGTTGATTATTTTTTGTTCAGTTGATTATGTTTACTCTGTAGCATCTCAGAAAATAGTGAAAACAGCCTTCATATGGTCCCAGAGAGAAGGTGATATCTTCAAATTGTTTTGTCTGACTGTCCAAAACCCAAGGACAGTCAATTTACAATAACATGAAACAGAAAAGCAGCAACCGCTTCTGCTTAATGAAAGACTTATTTGATTTTTAATTTTAAAAAATTCTGTCGACTAATTGATTATTCTAATCGACTCAACATTTTAACTCATTTCAGCTCTTGAATAGTTGACAGTGAAGTCTGTAAACACGGGAGAGAGAAGAGATGACTTGAAGACGCCCAGTTTCAACTCATTCTTAAATCAGAGCTGAGGCCCCACGACCAGACCACAACACAAATATCCTGTTCCTTGAATAGATTCTGGCAAACCACAGGAAGGGCAGTTGTTCACTTCCACCTTCTTTTTAAAACCTTTCACTGATTCAGTGTCATCTTCTTCCAAGTTGTCACATACCACGCTACTGTTTGACAGTCTCATTTACCATTTACGTCTAGAGTGGAAACACTGACACTCCTTTTACCATCCAAGAGTGCAGTGTGGAAACCCTGTGTTGTGAAGTAGCTTGATAAAGTGGCTGCTCCTTTAGAACAGACTTGGCTTTGTTGACAACAGCCCATCGCTCTGCTGAGAGAAGAAAGGCCACTCTGAAAGCCTCAAGGCTGCTAAGACAGAGCCTGCCTTTCACATGTCGGGTTGCTTTAGCACAATGCTGTGTTAGTCATGGTGACCACAAAGATCTATGATGGCAAAATTCTGGCAAGCACCGTCGCCGCTGCCCTTAGCAATGTCCTACAAATAAACTGTTCCTCAAAGAGCAACTCAGTTACCATTTCCTACTGTAAGTGACTTTGTACTGCAATCTGATAAGACATGCTCATACAAATGATGGCGCAGCACTCCATTAGCTACCCTTGATCAATAGTCTCAGTACCAGCCAGTGCTGCATTCTGAGATATCAAATGGCTTTTGACAAATAACGACTCAGAGGGGCAGCAGAGAGGTTGCACTGAAGGTCAACGCCTTTATCATGCATCTGTCAAGTGGTGTCAAACATGGTTTATTAATTCAGTTCAGGAAGTATCTACACATGGGGTATCCAAGGCGATGAAAGTCACAAATCAAATGGTCTGCTTGGCCGTGGCAAAACAGACCCTGGAGCCAAAGAGAATATATCACAACTATCTAGCTCATGTTACAGGAGCTTAGCAGCTCGTACAGTGTTACTAGGGAGCGGCACTCATCAGTGTGAATCCTCCTCTTAAAAAGAAGAGTGAGTAAGTACAAGGCTAGGCATAGATGAGCTGTCATTTTCAATCAGAACAGGGATTGCTTAAAGAACAGAAATAACAGGGAATTACTTTTATTGCATTTACTGAGGGTTGGGGAGGAAGGGGTAAAATCACATCCAGGAATCCAATGAGGTGATTCAATGGACCATAAACAAAACTGATCTAAATCCTTCAGTGCATTGTAGAGATATCACTTTGTATTGCGTGTATCAAACAATTATTTAAACATGTGAAAAACGAATGATTTGAGCTATAAAGAAAATTCATAGGCATTATCGATTTCTGTCCAACTGTTACTTATTACTGAGAACTGCCACTTTTCAGGGCTTTCGCTGGGTAAAATGACAAACCCCGAAGGTCATATCAGCTGTCGCTAATTAACGTTAATGCCATGAGTAACTTGATGACAAGCCAAAATGAAACTTGGCTGTTTTGCTGTCAAGTTTATGTGCTCTCTGTAAGTTGGTGTGTATACTCAGTCAAGGATTGTTGTGAGTAAAGGAACTCCACTTTGTACAATCACAAGTGGACTGATGGTTTTGTAGTTTGTAGTCCATCCAATCCAACAGAATGATACATCGTCCATAGTAAAAGGATCTAGCTGATCACGTTTATCAGGAGTTGCATTTTCCCAGTTAAACGTTCATTCTCATCAATAATTTAAGCTTATCAACTTCATAGTTTTGAACCGGGACCTTCAGTGTATTTGGACCAAGTTGTTTGTGAAAAAACATAAGGTGTGCTAAAGTCATAATTCTTATGCATGCATGTACTGGGTCCCTTTTTATTCCAATTCAAGTACTGGATAAAGATTAGTGTTTTATAAATAAAATAAGACTTTATAAAATGTAACTGCTTTACAACTAATCTGATGAGTCAACTGTTAGGTTGTCACTGAGGTGAGGCAACACAAATGAGTGGAACATCACTTCTATGTTGTAGTCAAGGGTAAGGCTAAATGGGATGCATTCAAATTAATTTGTACAAAATACATCTTCATTAGAACTAGATTTTTATTTTCTAAGTGCCAACCCTAGTGCATTGTATCCTTTGTCATGGTCCGTAGCCATAAACATCTCATTGGGGTTTCCCTTTGTTGGCTCACACTCCCTTTCCTGAGTGCCGACAGCTGCTGGGTCTTCCTGACTGGCCTTTTTGCATTTCCTCATAATACAACACTCCTGTGTCCTCCTGTCCTGACAAATTTTCATCTGACTGATGAGGAAAATAGACAACAGATGTATAATCAATCTATAACACAGCAATGCATTTCTGTATAGAGTCTACTTTCCAGAACATTCCTGGTCCTTGTGTTGTTGCCAAGATGACATAATCAAATGGCGAGCATCCTGACATTATTTCCTTTGACAAATTGCAGGAAGCTTAAATACCAGGTAATAGGAAGCGTTTCTTTTGTATGCCTTCATAGCACTATAGTTAATAAACGCATTTGTTTCCCATGTTTAAAGGATTGGAGTAGTTGATTGAAATGACTTGTCAAGACCTCATGAAATGCTGATCTAACCATAGTTTAGTATTTCAATCAATTTTTATTTATATAGCGCCAAATCACAACAAAAGTCATCGCAGAGCACTATTTTAAACTCCTCAAATACTTCCTCGTGTTGCATTTACTGTACTTCTCTGTTAAGTTTAAGTTGTTAAGCAACTCCAGTTTTGTTGCGGACATTTCCTGCATTATGATTGAAAAGTATGAAGTAATTTTTCACACAACTCAAAGACTGCCGTTAAGCCAAACTTCCTTTATAGAACAAATTGCATAAAGCGCAGTGGTATTTTGAAATCTCAGCAACACTGTAGAAGATGATAACTTCCTTTAATCCAACCAGTATCTATGCAGCCCCTACGTGATCTGTATACAGGAGCATCTCCGCAAGTCATGTGAGCCTTGTGATCTGTGCAAACAGGAAGACAAACACTTACAACTTCATCCGCTCCAGGACTCCGCTACATCACTGGCATTCTTCTCATTATCCCATGCCTATAAAAAGGAGCTGTAAAAATAATGAAGTACAACAGGCCTGAAATAAAAAAGGGCCTGTGTAGTCAACTCAAAGGAATGACTGCTGACACAGAGATGCATGTTGTTCTTCCAGTTACGCCGGCAGGAACATTTTTAAACTCACGTAGTCACTTAATATACAATATAAACATTAAATCTACTCCATAATGTGTCCTCAGTGGCTCATCTTTGTCTGAGCTGTGATGTGAAAGCACAGCAAAGAAAAATTTATATGCTTCATTATGACTCACAAACTTTTTACCACCACAACATTAATTTGAACTTTAAAACTGAGGCATATGAGATATAATTAGAATCCCACAAGCACACAGACGCATAGATGTGAAATGGTTCTTTATATACATATACAGCTCAGCATGTTTTTCACCCCTGCTACCAGTTATTAGTTACTACTGTGACTTTCTGTCATTGTTGCACAAGCCATTCAAGCAATAAACACAAGGCTTGCTTATTGCACAAGGCATTTTTGACACACACTTTTTGGATGAGCGATGAATACATCATCTCTCAAATTGTTCCACTATTTACCCGCAAGTTCACTGAGTGCAGTTTTACACAACCTGCTGAAAAAGACATTCACAAACTTCAAGCTGCATTATGGGTGAAAAACAAATTATCACAGATACAGAAGAAGCTGACATGAACTGTCTGAGCAGTTTTTTTTTCCCCTGGGGCACCTTGTTAGTATTTTCTTATTCAATGCCTCAGTAAAGTTGCTCATTCAAAGCATCAACTCAACCCCCCTCTGAGCAGGGATGCATTCCTGCTTGCTGGGAATTCTTCACATTCCTCACATTCATCTTTAATTGAGGTCTGGTTCATTGTCTCAATCAGAAAACACTGCAGTCAAAGATGCTGAGCACTAGTGAAGGGTTCCAGTTAGACATATTTGACTCACACTGTTTTGTGATCTTGCTACTCTTAAAATACTGGGTCAGTTTACGTAGGCTGCACTTTTATCTCCAAATGAGATTAGGCCCTTTCACATAAATAATTTAAAGGTCTGAAGATTTACCACAGGGAGCGCAGCACGGAAGCATTCAGCCATATCTCCTCAGACAGGCTTAAGCATCCAAGAGCATTCCTGAAAGCTCATCTTTGTTTTTTTTTTCTTTGCCTAGCAATGGAAAGCAACCCGACACAATCATCAGAATATGTAATTTGAAAAAGCACAATCATTTGTAGCCCACTTTCAGTCAGACTTGATAAACTGTTTAAGCTTCTGGCCCGAAGAAAACAAACGAAGGAGGAAATGTGTGCAACATGTGGTTTTCTGGGCAACACAGAGCAATGAGCTAAATGGCTCTCTCTGACACAGCCCCGCCCTGAGAATGTCTCAAGAAATGCAATTAGACAGCCTCATTGTTTTCCTTTCCAAGGATGATCCTCGACAGTAATTTACTCTCCAGTTAGGTGTTTAGATGTTAGACTCATTTATACTGACTGACTTAAAACAGGTGCAACAATAGACAATGCTACAAAATCATAGTAAACAATGAAATGTGTGAGCCAAAATGGCAAAACCTAGAAAGTGGAGTGAGTTTAAAAACCATTCCTGTTTCCTGAGAATACCCAATGATCATCTGTTACAAAGAAGTCTAAGATAAGCGCCACACACTGTGTTTGATTCTTCTTTTGAGCTTTGCAAATGTATGACTCACGGGACTGGTGGGACTGAAACCAGAAGAAAAATTACATCTGATCCTTAACTTCAATGAAATCATAACACTGTCCATGTTGTAATGTTGCTATGGCAACTGGAAATAATTACAGACTTGTGCGTTCATTTATGCCACTGTTGGAAACATCTGATCGCAATTCAGAATGTCCAGAGCGCCTGAATCATCTCACTCCAAGCTAGTTGAGCTTGCACAGAACATTTTCATATGTCAGGACATGCTGACCAGCATGTTAAATTAATCAGCAACAATTAATCAGCAACCAATCAGAAACAATGTACTGTTTCTATATTTTAAGCTGCATTAATTTTTTAGCCATTTTGGGAGCAATATAACTTTAGAACAAGCTGAAAGACATGCAGCTTTGACATGATTTTCTTACAATGTCATATCTATAATGTGTTAGCTAACAATTAGCTTTTTACACATTCAACAGATAATATTTTTTGGTGTCATGAGTCCACCTGATGAATGCAAGTCTTATATTAACTATCTTTGTAGTTCTGGTTTGGTCTCAAACAACTCCTGAGAAAAAAATTTGCCTTCTAAATGTTTTGCTTTCCTCACCAGCTGATTGCTGGTACTGGTCAGGAAGCACGTATCAGAGCTGAAGAAAGTTGCCTAACATTAATTAGATTGGTGGAACTGAACAACACAGTCAATGTGCTATAAAACCCAAATAAGCTAAAAGAGGCGAAAACGTTTTGTAAGAGCAGCTGAGTTGGCAGATAATTCTCTATTGGTTCATCACTGCCAGCAACACATTCGAATTCACGGTTAGTCTAAAAAGCAATATTGCAACAATTTGATGTTTTACTCTGCATACATTAACTCTTACACAATACTTAAACTATACTTTATCAAACAACACTTAAACATAGCCAACAATATAATTCCATTGAAGGACAGACTAGTACATGCATCTACAGTATAATGACCTTTTACAAAACTGTTCAATTTTAAATGTAGATTTCTTCACAATTAGTGGTAATAATGGCAAGTAATTATTACCATAGGTTCAAGACGGTCAAAGGTTTTCACTACATGTAACCAAAGCAGTTTGTCACAGTATCTATGAACTAGCATCCAAGGTATTATTGTATCTTCAAAAAAACAATGAGGTCACTGCAGTATGATTTGGTTGAGAGGGCCTTCTGTCAACGTATGACACGAAAAATAAACACACCACCCTCTCTAAACACTCACTCTCTATTATGCCCCACAGAGGAAGGGAGTCTGGTTGTTGTAGACATCAGCTAAATAATGCACACAATGAGGTACAGACCTGTGGTTTGGGAGTGGGCATTGAGAAAAAACAAAGGAATAGAATGAACTGAAGTGGCTTGAAATGGACCATAAAATCTACTAAATAAATTGAGGGCGCATGGTAAGCAATCCCCTAAACGAAGCATTCCTTTTCTAAAAGGAGACGCCAGAGCAATTGTCCAAATTTATCTCAACAACTACCAGAGACTCTGTGCTTAACCAGGCTGACAGAGGAGAACAACACACAGGCAGTCTTCCTTAATATAGCCTTTATCTCTTCTTTTCTTAAATAGCTACACTATCTGACATGCCTCTCTCATATCCTCATTTCCTTTAAAAGAAACTTGACATATATTGGTTTGTGTTTGAGGCCAAAATATGAGGAAATAATACTCCCTTCAATAGTGTCATGATAGCTACGATGTCTGAAGAACACCATTATGGTTAAGTCGTTTTAGATTCTAAATATACTTGAAACCAAAGCTACATCTGGTACAGGGGGTGTATGTAATTTAATGTGTTCAAAAGACAGACTGGAAATGCATAATTAATGGCCTCAAATACACTTTAATTGCTCTGCGTAGGTTGAGGAACATCGTGGGCACCAAGAAGATATGACAATGTATAAGCACTTGTCATATTTTAGTTGAAGTGAGTCAAAATTACAGCTATTGTACCTCTGCCAAGGAGGTATATTTTAGTTCAGTTTGTTTGTTAGTTGGTAGGTTCTTTCAAAATCTTCTCCACAACATGGCTACATCCGGTGGAAAGTTAGGCTATATGGTTAAAGAATAAATGATTATGTTTGAGGTACAGGTGCATCAAAATGATTTTTTAATATGTCTTGAAATACTGCCCTTAGTTTAATGAAAAAACCTGGCACATTTCCCATGATCACTATGGCCATTTTGATGCAAATTCTGTGTTTAGCCAGAATTTTTGACCAATTTTTGATCAGATTCAGTGACTCTGGGGAGTGAACTATAGAAAAAAGACAACAATTTATGTGAGGATAGGATGGCCCTACAGACAGACCTTCAATATTCACTATTTGCTACAAATGTCTGCTATCACAGCTATAAAACTGTAAGACCGGTTTTATAATGGGGTCACAACTTTTGTTAACAGCTATCAAAATACAGTATATGATAAAAACTTTTGCGGAGGCATAGAGCAAGCAATAGACCTTTTTCCATAGAAGTCATCTTGACTTGTCATAGCAGGAAAACCACAAGTTGAACTGATAACGTTATCGATGGCTCAGTTCCATTGAAGTGTCCGAGGAAGCCATACTGGTGAACCATCATGCACTACACCAGGGTCATGAATTTGGAAAACTAAATGGGTTTCAGCCATAATTAATATATTAGTTACACCTGTGCTTTTCCTGCTTTGACATGCCACAATGTCTAAATAGTGAACGAGGTCTATATGGCTGAGATTCCTTATCAGGTCAAACAATCTGATGAGTCAGAGAATGCAGGGTAACACCACATTCAAATGCAAAAAGAATTTCAACATAAGGGGGTGAAGTCTTTCAAGAAATTTGATGAAGCTTCCTAATTTGTGTGTCTTACCTTAATTCATCACATTAGCAGAGCATTGACAGCTAACTGCTGAAAAATAGCTCATCAATGACGAATAATTCAAACTGCCCCATGCAGAAATATAAGTTAGTCTATATAGGAGGTATTTAGAAGTTTTGGTTGCAAATGAAATGCAGTGCAATGAACTGTTCCACCCCTCTGTATGGGTCAGTGAGCTGATGTCCCTGAAATCAAACCTATCTATATTAGAGGTTCATTCATATTCTAATCCATAGAAATGCTGACAGACAACCAGTGGAGCCGGTCTTTCAAATGAACTGGATTGAATGAAAAAGTATTTCCTTTAGCCTCAGTACCTGGCACACACACAGCGGCAGTGCCGACGTCAAGATATGGCAGTCAGCGACAGAGGAGGCAGGGCATATTTTCAAGGGGAAAAGGGCGTCACTGCCCTTTGCCCCGAGGCAAACAACTTCAAGAAACTTGGATAGCATGTATACATCTTCCCTGCCATTAAACAAGTAAAACAGAGCTACATTCATATAACAGTAAGTGTTGTGTGTAGACGTTCAAGTAAGTTAATACGAGAGTGGACGGTGTGGGACAAAGAGCGACAGGTAGCTTACGACACCCGCCGAGTTTAGCCAGACTTTGCCAGACAAAATGTTAAAAAAATGGGATGAAAGTTACTCACTCGAACAAGGTTGCTAACAGCCGCCTGTACAGCAGCCACCGGCGCCGTCAGATCTGGAATAGCTTTTCCGTCAACTTCACCTTCTTCGTGCATTATCACCAGATGGGATATCTGCTGAGCCACCGGCTCCAGGATACTTTCTATCGTCTTCGTGTGAAAAACCGGCATGGTGGCAACTTTTCACTACTATCCAAGAGAAAAACGAGTATATCTCCTACCACCTAAGGCAGTTTTCTCCCGAACTCCTGCTAAAATCACCTAAAACAGTCCCGCTAGCTTCTTTCCTCCCACAGTTTGACCCTCCTGTGTGAAGACTACAACTACTCCCGTGAAACCATCAGCGTGAAAAAGTCCAGGACAGAGAGTGAGCGCGAGCAACCTCAACGTCAAAGAACGTTCTCCGCCCTCTGACCAATCACCGAGCTATAGGGCAAGTTCCCCGGCCTCTGATTGGTCGATCGGGGTGCCACTCAGTATCAGCGCCTCCCGCTTCCACACTGGCGAGTTTGCTAGAGATCCGAGTGCTCCCTAAATTACGTAATAGATTCTCATGCCCTAAAAAGGGAAATATGTGTCTACTGTTTGTGAGGAGTAGATTCCAGCCGCTGTAAATTTACTGGTCAGACAAGCTCAGCTTTTGGCATTTCCAGCCAAAACTGGAGCTGTGACTGATGGTTGATCAGACTGTAGACCTCTCTCAAAACAAACAGTATACAACAGGATATTCCTAAATAAATAGTAAATTGATCGTCCCAAATATATCTATAAAAGAAGATCATTAAATATCCTTTTATGGCTATTTTTGTTATCAACTCATTACAGAGTGCTGTCACAATCTATGATAACATATATCTCAAGATGCATTAAAATTATAAAAATTGCAGTGTCAAAATTGATCACAACTCTAAACTCCATATTTATAGAAAGTATTTTTCTAATAAGGAGGATGCGCCATGAGACATTCCAGCATTGTGAACGCCTTGTGGTGTCACTTTGCCAGTTTCAAACTAAGAGACTAAATTCCTCAGTCACTTATTATAGGTCACACCAGCCACACACATTTGTTTACAAACCAGGGACAGAGCTTTGTCAAGATTGGCCCGGGGCAGCATGGTACATTTTTTCAATTCCTTCTCCATCCCCAACCTCACATCCTGAAATAACAATATTTGAGGATTGAAAACCAACTGTCAAGTAAACCAGCTAAGGAATTCCCACAGAATCCCAAGAGGGGCTGCGAGGCAGCGGTCCATTGCCTAAAAAGGAAGAGTCCAAAAAGAAAGAATCAAGGAAGTTACTCTGTTTGAACTCTTGAGTAAACACACAAGGGATTGACCTATTTTCATTTTATGTAAGAGGTTGTTATATCAAATGTCAATGAAGGATAATCACAAAGAGCTCAGGAGTTCTATTTTCATTAGGATGAGTTATCTCTACTACGCACACCTCATTTCATTCACCCAACTATTTCATTAAGTAAATATGGCTACAAAGGCTAAACTAGAGAGCAAGATGTACTTATCACTTCAACCATGTGCTGTTTTTACTTTTACACTACATATAACATAATAGAAAATTAGTCAACAGGCACAAGCAGCCAATATACATTATTTCACTCTGCATCTCCCAAAAGTCCAAGAGTCCATCCTGAATATCAAAGATGGCTTCTTGTTTCCTCATCTCTCCAGCTATTAACAAGGCCATCCTGTGTGTCCGTGCTGGAATGTGAGCAGGGCTGATCAAGATGGGTGGTCTACACCTTCCCCTACTGTAGACCTGATAAGACGATCTGATGGGTTGCTGCTGCTACATGAAGGTGGGATAATGTCCTGACATAGCAGAGAAAGAAGTGTGTGTAATCATGACCATAAATCGTGAATTTGTAGTGCACAAAACATATTGAGATACATCAGACGTCTCCTTTATAGGATTCTTTATGGGTGCTAAACATGTCACAACCATTATACCATCTGATGTTTGATGTAATTATTCTTTGATAATAGGTAATATTCCCAGAGTTTTTAATGTGGAGTTCTTCATCCTGGGCCTAGTTGTTACTGCTTGGCTACTTTTCTCTATTCTATCAGTTTAAGAGTGAACAGTGGGTGCCACCCTCTGGTTGAAAGAAGTAAATGCAGTCAGTTAAGTGGAGTGAAAGCACAGAAAACATTTTAAAGCTCCACTTTATGTGAACAAAACATTTCAGTAAATTAATTTGCGGTTTCAGGTTAGGGTCACTTTTCCGTGTGTGGGAAGTTGTGAGAAATTGCAGCTTGGAGGGTAAATCAGCATGCAATTACACAGAGGGCAGAAATTGCTGTTTACACTATTTTCTGTGAAATATTCAAGAGTTCAAGAGAGTTGCACTTGTGGCCAAACTCCAATCTGTGACACTACAGCAGGTGTTTTGCCTTTCAGTAGGTCAAGGACACTTGTTGTGGCATCACTGATTGGAATACAGCCAGTATAACAGCATCTCTGAACAATCCGGCTCTTAGAGGTGTGCAATATACATGACTTTAAGGTACCAGTAAGACTTTTTTATTATCCTAGAGATGACCTGCTATGGCGAGATAACACTTTTTCTCACGGCACAGTGCTTAAAACATAAAATCCAGCTGCTGTGTCTTTGATTTCATTAGACATTATAATTTCATTACAAGAAGACAATGCAACCCTGTCTCCTCCAAATGTGTGTATGTTTTATTAAGTTTAGTAAGTAATTTCCTTAATATATATGATTATGGAAAATATGATATGGAAATATGATTTCCAAGTCATAAAGTGTGACATTACTATACCAAAGAACAAGACTTTTACATCGGAGGCTGGGATATGAGTCCTATGAGCCATATTGAGAGGTTGTTGTCTTGGCTAAATACTGGAAAAGCCAACATTAAGTTGAAGCATGAAGGCTGTGATGATGAGCTGTGCTTTGTGCACCCACCCAACTACATCTCTATGTTTTTTTCACCATTGTATAATGTTGCATTACCTCCTGTTTCGGAACCAAATGCCAATCAGCCAATATGTTATCTGTTCATCATTATGTTTTTTCCAAAACATATTAGCAAATACAAATCTAACCTATCCCTATAAGTGAATTTGTACATTTTCAAAGCCAACAAATTAAATTATCTCTGAAAAGCTCTTTAAAAAAAGAGAAACAGTCAAAAGTATCGTTTGGATTCTATCAGTTATGATGACACCAAAGTAATTGCTGAGATCTGGGGTATGTTGCGACACTGCTAAAATAAAATCCAACAGGGCAAGAAATTTGAAAGTGGTCCTGCATTATATCAATAAAGATGTTAGTAGAAAATGTAGTGTTTGTTATGTGGAAGATGAAGATAAGTAGCATTACTATTATTATTTTATCTATTTATTTTTTATATTATTGTTACTATTTCTTAACTGTGTTCAATTTATTCAGCACTGGAAAACATGAACTTACTTGAAAATAGTGAGTTTGAATGAAAATGTCCTTTCTTTTGGTTGCAAAACAAGTCTGCAAATGTGAACTTGATTAAATGCCAGACATGGTGCAAGCTATTAAACTGTCTGGCAAGTTACATCCAGCTTTTTGTCAGATATTGTGAGCAAGAAAATATTAACAAGTATTTTTATCTACTCTCCAATAAGAGCAGATGATGCTCTTATTGTGAGTGTTGATTTGTGATTTGTTGATTTAATTTTCCTGGGATCAGATCGCTGCTAACCATAGTAGCTGTCTGAGGCTAATGTGTTGCTAATACAACTAATACAGCTAATTAATTTGTTATTGGGATAAACTGTTATATATGTTTACTAGAATTACTGTTCTGTACCTCCGATGGAGATTTAATGTTGATGTTTCACTGGTGCTACTTTGTATCTTCCTGGCATGAGGGACAATGTCACTAATTTGACATTTTCAGAGTTGCTTCCAGTAAAAACCTTAAAGGCCAACTGCTGTTTTCAACCTTAATTGAAAGTGTGTTTAGCTTGTTGCATCTACATCTACACACAAAGTGAGGGCAGAAGAATGAGAGCAAGAGACTGGGTCTGGCCACATGTGTGGTCTTGAGCACTGAAGTGCACGTTTATGCAATGCCAGGTAGTAGGCAAGTGTTACCCACATCTGAAATATGGGCCTACCAACACACATAACCCACACCTAATACCATTTTGAAGTGATATTCAGAGCCAAGTGTACAGAGTGTAAGTCTACAGACAAGAAGAAGTTAACGTTTATGACATGTTGGATTCAGCATGAATATTAATGTTAATATCCAAACACTAGGTTATGGCAGGACCTCAACAGTCATGTAATATTAACTGTTTTTCTTGATGAGAGTTAAGAATATCGCATGACACTGTCAAGATAAATATCCCATTTATCCAAGATTTTGAGAAATATGCCGAGTTTTTTATTTTTATTTTCATTGGACCGTGATTATAATACTGTTTGGTTGATCCTATTCCTACTTCAGCAAATCAGCTTAGCTTGATTGGGCTATGGACAGTCGGCTATACTGTATGTATCTGCGTCAGTGACTGAATGTCCTTATTAATCAAGAGTGTCCCAGTGAGCTCTGATAAATCTCCACACTCTTGTGATCTTAATGGGCACTTGGACCCTGTGGCAGCTACCAGAAATATGTCACACAAGTAGGTACTTGACTACTTGCAAAGTAGTGTGTAGCAAGTGTATTTAAAATGTGTATGTTAAAAGGCCACATGAGGGCACTAAGGCCTGCAAACAGAGAGGTCTGTGTGCAGTACTAAAGAGAGAAGCCTGACATACTGTATGTACTATTTTAGATGCTGGTACAATTTCTTTAAGCTTTGAAATTTACAGTTGTTTTTTTTTAAAGTATGTGAGAATGTGTCTTATGCTAATAAATGTTTTGACTTGTGTTTGATTGTCTGAGATGATGGAGGGTCTCAGCAGGGGCATGCAGTGTAATGCCTGGTGTGGTTACTCAATCACCATATTTTTGTTTGTTTTATTAGGTTTTTAATCCTTCAACAGTTTTGTAGCGCAATTGTTAGTTTTGGTCTCTCTTATCTGACCCATGTGTTTGTAACAATAATATTGTCATATTTTATTTGTGATATATTTGGGCAAATTTGTATGTACAGTTTTATGTTTGTAATATTTCTGATAGTAGAAGATGAAAAAAGATTAAAGACCTTTTCCATCACACTGAATATGTGGTCACCTCTCTGATTTAGTGTATTGTGTCATCAATTGGAGAGACTCAGCAAGAAAGCCCTGCTTGAGGTGTCTGACTCACTACCATTGTCGTGTCCTGTGATAACAGCAGCATTAAAATTTGGAGAGGACTCAACAAAACTACTCTCTGATCTTACTGTTCTCATGAAATCTTAATATCACAGGATGACTCTGACATTTTCAGGCATACTATAGCCACGTGCATGTAGCTGACTTCAGTGTGACGTGGTTTGTTTCGTGGTTACATCTGTTGGTTGGATGTTAGGTGGGTAGTTATTTTCTGGGATGATGCGCATAGTTTTCTGGGTATAGTTGACAAATGAACAGATTGCAATGTAAATAAAAAACATATAATCATGTTCAGTGCTTCATTTAGGCTATTTCTCACCTTTATGGAAACAAACATTAAGCTCCGAGGTGCTGTTGTTTTGACTCATTTAGATCAAATGATAAAATTCTAGATGTCTTGGGCTTGAGTAAAGGGGTTACCCCCTGTGCACGACATATTGAAGCATGGCACCAATAGCCCCACCTTGTGGCCATTAATAAAACACCACCATGCTGCTTATTTAGTGCCATACTGTAGGTCTTAAATGCAATATTCCATGGCAACCAAATTCAATATAGTTGTACAGATGGGGATGCTGCACAAGTCTGTAGCATTTGATACAGTTTCACCTGTAGGTGGCGCTACAAGATTTAAAAATTTGAGAGTTGGCACATGTCTGCCTGGACAGTGGAGTATGATTTTTCACCCATCTTCATCCAGCAAATCAATAGGTCAATTCCTCTTTGCTTTGCTTGGTAGCAGAGGAAAAATACATTACATTTCCAATCGATTTGAATTGTGCTATATGCACTTCTGTCATGACATGATTTGGCACCATGCCATCTGTTCACAACACCAAACAAAATAAGCTATTTTATTAGTATATATTCTTTGAGATTCTTTCTGACTTATTAACCGATTATTATTTTTCATGAAGTGAATTTTAATTCAATTAAATGCAAAAATTAAGTTTTGAAAATCAAAGTCTTGCTAACTAGCTTTATCTATACTGTTGCTAGAATACTGTCTTATTTCAGTGCCAAGTCAACATTTCTGAGAGTGTACAGTGTCCATCCTCCCGAGGGACTGCTCACCCAGGAGGAACCCCAGGATGCAGCAGCTGGCTGTGGCTGGCCTTGGGCCTCCACTCTCTCTGGGGAATGCCAGAAAAGCAGCACTCGCTGTGTCTGGTCCTGTTTTTTTTTCCACTGGTGGAACAGTGTCCATCCTCCTGGGCTACTGCTTCCCCAGGGGAAACCCAGAAGGCAGCAGTTTGCTGCAGCTGGTCTGGACTGCACCTGGTTGGCCCCCTTTACCCATTTTACTAATTTTTCCAGTAATACACCCCCTTCACCCATTTTCACCATTTTTCCGGTAACCTATTTTTCGGGAAATGACCCTTTTTACCCATTTTTGAGGTAATACCCCCACCCCCCCTTAAAAAAGACTAGGAGACTAGACTAAGAGACTAGGGCTGCAACTAATGTTATTGTCATTATCGATTCATCTGCCAATTATTTTCTCAATTAATCCTTTAGTCTATAAAATGTTAGATAATAGTGAAAAATGCCTGTTGTAATTTTCCATAGCCCACAATGATGACTTTAAATGTCTTGTTTTGTCCGGAAAAACCCAAAGATAATCACGTTAGAATTATATGAAAAAAAGAAAAGCAGCAAATCTTTGCATGTGAGAAGCTGGACCTAAGAAACATATTACATTTTTGCTTAAAAAATGACTAAAATGATATATCAGTTATCAAAACAGTTGCTCACTTGCTGTTTGATCATTGTTAATTGTTGCACTAATTGAGACAGATACAAAACCTAGCAATCCATCTGATATGCATCAGCGACTAATACTGTTTCTCATGCATGTTGAACTCACAAAATTTCATGGTGCAGACTTATCTTATTGTTGTGGTGAGTGTAGCAGCAGATAAACATTCCATCAGGAGCTCAGCAGCTTTTGTGTAACTATGATCGATATGATGTTATAGACCAAGAGACCCTTTGAATTTGTAAGAGTTTTTGCCATACTTTTTATATGTGGTATCTTTTTAATGAACATCTTGGGGTGTTTTTAGGCTTTTGTGGGCAATGTTGCAAATCAATAAGCAGAGCTTCTTCCAGGCAATATTGGTTTTTCATATGATTTTTGCATCAGTGTGAATGTGAAGAACACACTCCTGTCTGATTATTTTATCCATAATAGTTTCTCAATAAGATTTTTCAGAAACTATATTATATCACAATATATCAATATCACAAGCTATGTCATGCAGCCAATGTTATATAAAAATAATTATGTGTATGGACTGTATGGATTAACAGCATTAATGTTTCCATCCATGGGACCCCCAAAACAAAAGCAATAACCTAAGGCAAAATGTATGTAATGTAATGTAAGAAATCTATAATAATACCAATGCAAATTTTGCACATAGGTGGATGACAGCAGCATAAGAGGATAAATTAACAACCGACAGATGCCATGACATGGTCACAAGCAGATCAGCAGGAAAGCTAAAACAGCCAGCAGTCTTGGCAGCCACATAACTCATGTGGACAAAGCAGAGCCAAGACAAGGTCTCACAATATTCACATTAGCTCAAGCAGCAAAGACTGAAATTGGCTGGTGAGGTGAAGCAGTGGTCCCCAGCAACTCAGGGAGGGGGGGGGGGATAAGACCCTTTAGGAAATGTGTCTTGGTCCGAAGCTCTAGGCATCAGGAGAGGAAAACTGAATTTATTTTCAGCAGGTAGCAAGGTACATCCAATAATCCCGACACAAAGTCACCCTACAGGAACATGATTTAACTATTGTGTTGGCAGGCTAGCTTACTTATGAAATGTTACGAGGTCAGCAGCGGTAGCATGTAGTGAGGAGAGTAACAAGTGTTATAGCAGTTGGCTGCAGCAGCAGTGAAGAAGTTGGCAGGGCACTGAACATTATTGCTGAAGGTGCATTTGGTATAGCTATGTTATGGAGCCCAGAGTGTGTATTTTAGGAGCAATGGGCCTTTGGAGCAGTGGGCGTTTGTTTTCGGGATAACAGGCTGTCGGACTAATGGGCTTTCGGAGCAATGGGACACTTTTCGAGCTATTGGGGTTTGAGGAATAATGGGCCTTCAGACCAGTGGGCAAACCTCCACTATCATGGCTTATTCTGACACTTAACTCTCCTGTTCATATCAGCTCTACAGGATGTTTTTGTGTCTTTAAGCTAATTGTTCTGGCTTTTATAGCCCACAAAAAGCTAACTGCCAAGCACCAAATGGCAGGTAGCAGGTAAAGGTACAGATATTTCCCTTGGGATTTAGTGAAGACCAAAAACAGAACCAAAAGCACACTGAATATTGGACAGATAGACACAAACATGACTCCAAATGAATGCTAATGTTGCTCTGTGAGTGCTGGATATGTAAATAGGCAAGTGTTTGCTAACAGGTTCATGTGTCAAGTCTATAGAGTGGTAATATATCAATGTTGTGTTTACATCCTGTGTTCTGTTGCCTCCAGGTGGTCCAAAAAAAAAGGACTCAATTAATGCTGCTCGAAAAGGAAGAGAGTAAGTATAATTATATATGTCTGTGTTTTTGTTGCTATGACGAGTCAAAATGCTGTTTGCTATCAGTTGTCACAAAACAGTACTTGACTGACAAATTCTGAACTGCCCCTTTAAAAGTTTGGTGATTTTATGAAGGTCACAGCTTGACTGACCACAGATGCCTGGAATCAATCCAGTATACAAAAGCTCCCGCTATACGCACACACATACACACACACACACACACACACACAAGATAAGGAAAAAAATATACACTTTCTGACCTTGATAAAATGCAGTGGAGCGAGTTTCACATTAAGCTAAGAAAATGGTATCTGGCTAAATCTATATTGAAACCTGGCCGCTGACTATTAGATGTCTCCAATACAGCCCCCTGCTCCTCAAAATGAAATATATTTTAATATATAGTATAAGTCTAGTATAAATCAATGCCGACTGTTTAATATTAATTGAAAAAAATATATACCTGGTACAAAGTGCAGCTTTCCTAAACATTTGCCCTGATAAAGATCTATGCAAACTTCGCTCAAACCATTTTCTCCATCTTTATCTTCATTATCTGATGAAGAGGAGTTAATTATAATCTTATTCCCTCCTCTCTAAACACAGTCATTTTCTCTGTCTTCCCTGGCTCTTCACATCTGCCAGCAGGAAAGTGCCCTCCTCAGCCCTGACTCAGATGGTTTGTGTGTGTATGTTGCTCACTCTCTCCTCCCCTTGCTTCTTTTCTTTTTTTTCCCACTCAAGCTGTCTTACTCTCTCCCTCCTCCTCTCCTCTTACTCTCCCTCCTCACTCTCTCAATCTCTCTCTCCTTTTGATCACTTTGGTCTCTTGCTCCACTCCCTCTCCCTTACTCCTACACGGCTCTGTCACTCACTCACACACTCATACCAGCGCTCCCAGGGCACCTTCTTCACCATCGGAGATCCTCATCACGGCTGCGTTGTGCCAGGTGGGCGCACTCCCTGCAGTCACCATTTCCACCCCGGAGAGTTCCACGCTGGCAGCGCAGCCCCTTCCCCGGCTGAGCATCGGGCGGAAGACCCTGGTGGCAGCTGCTGTGGGGGTCATGCTGGTCCTGGTTTTGGTGGTCCTCATCCCTGTGCTGGTCAGCTCCGTTGGCTCAGGTGGCATAGATGACAGCGGGAGCCACTATGAGATGCTGGGTACCTGCCGCATGGTTTGTGACCCCTTCCCCAGCACGGGCACAACTGGCACAGGTGTGCACGCGGGCACAGATACAGCAACCACAGGCCTACAGGTGGACAACGAGGCAGATCTGAGTGATCACAGCATCGGCCCACCACTGCCTACTTACAGTGCTCATGGCCCACAAGGGAAACCAGGACGTCCGGGCAAGCCTGGACCCCCAGGACCCCCTGGAGAGCCAGGTCCACCAGGACCTAAGGGACCACCAGGAGATGGTGTGGACATAGTACGGACTGGGATACTAGGTTTAGGGGGTAAGGGGGCAGTTAGCACCACCACCTACAACACCACGCCTCGGGTGGCATTTTACGCAGGACTACGAAACCCTCAAGAAGGTTACGACATTCTGCGCTTTGATGACGTGGTGACTAACATTGGTGGTAACTATGAGGGCGCAACGGGCAAGTTCACCTGTAAGATCCCTGGCACCTACTTTTTCATCTACAATGTGCTGATGAGGGGAGGAGATGGCACCAGCATGTGGGCTGACCTGATCAAGAATGGTCTGGTGGGTGACACTTTAAACTCTTCTGACACCTTTTCACTTACTTATTTAATGTTGAATTTAACAAATAGCAAAATCCCAATTTCTGAAAATACAAATAGTTGAAAATGATCCATTTTCTGATATTATGAGTTATGAACCCTGAATCATACACTGGGATGAACCGACATCAACATGCTCAGGGAACAGTGTAACCAGTGTACAGGCAGTCTAAATTGAGTAGTCATGCATTCATGTGTATGGTGATTTTAGGTCTGACTTGGTCTGGTGTTAGAGTTCAGTATAATGACAATGCACAGTGGCATGCTGCCAGATTGTGTATCTGTGCATATTACACATGATGTACACGTTGAAGTGAGTGGAAGGAGTGGAGCGCTATCTCAACTCTGCACACATCAAAACACAGCCTGGGGTAGTGGCTAGTTCAAAGCTGGTGCCCTTTGAAATACAACAAGCTTCATGGAACTATGATGTGCTAGTATGCGTTATCAGATTGCCTGTCAGGCTCAATATCGAATCATGATATTTGCCACATTCATGGATAATTTTGTAATGTCTTTAAAGCCTTGGGTGATGACACTGATCATACATCATGTATATGTGAGCTTCTCCTTGCAAACACCTTGGCCAGACTGCAACAGGCTGTACAGAGGGTCGACACAATAAAACAAACACCTGTAGATTAACATTCAATCCACTGCAATAACTGTGCCAGAAAAGCTAAATTAAAGTGTATAATAAAGCTTATAGTGATCAGTTTTTATGTAGACTGTTTCAGACAGGTGTTATTTTTGAGGCAATAGTTTAAAGTGTTGTCTTGATGGATTGCATTGCAAGATATGGCACATGGGATGTACTTTCATTTTTTACAGCGTGTGCTATTTTTTAATTTTTAAGATTATTTTTTGACATCTTTGCCTTTATTGGACAGTGAAGAGGCAGACAGGAAACAAGTGGAGAGAGAGATGGGTGTGATACGCAACAAGGGTCTCTGGCTGGAATCGAACCAGGATGTTGCGGTTATGTGGCATGCACAGTAACCATTCGGGTATCGGGGTGCTCCTAATGTGTGATATTTTTTCCCTAAGGAACAAAATACCTTACACTGCAATCCAGGACATCACCGTGTTCTTAAAAAAACACCAGAATGGAATCCACATCTTTTCAAAAATCTCCACAAAAATATACCTTATTCACAAATGTATTAGTTATTGCAGGGCTATCATATCGATGGCACTAAACTGTATAATGTAGGTATTCATATTACGCTCTACCCCTATTGTAACTGTAAGCTTGATGGATTTTCATGAATAAGGGTTAAAGACAGGACAAAAAAGGGCACCCCCATCCTTTCCCCCTTCTCATACTGATGTTTGCATACTACATCATATCAAATAGTATATAAGCAAACAGTATATGTGAAAGATAATAGTAAAGAAATACCAAAAGTATGCTCTAACACACATACATTTCACTCCTCACCACAAAGAATAAAATCTTCCACTTAGATTTTTAAAAATGCATTACCTAAGTATTAGATTTACAGTCCATTAAACTTGCTTGTGAAAGACAAAGAGATAAATATACTTATTGGAGACACAGTGTGTAAAAAATTGTAGCTAGATGTTTTAATCATGATGATTCACCTGTTGGCGTTCCATCCTGTGCACTCCAGTTTAATGATCGCCAATTAAGAATGAAACATTTATATAAACATAGCTTCAGGCAAACACGCAAATCAACTATAACTGTTGAGTAAATCACCTACTTAATAATAAACTACTAACAGTATATTTATTTCATTCACACGCATACTGTGCAAAACAAGGAAGGGAATAAAAATGGAGAAATGCTGCCAACAATGAGACGATGAGATGATAATTAATTGGAACGGAAGCTTGGCAGGCCTTCTTATATTAATATTATAAGAATAAAAGCAACAGCAACAGCAACAAAAACATTATTAGTCATTATTAAGATAATAATCATTCAAACTGATAATTGATTTGGGCCACTTTAGCCACTATATTACATGCTCTCAATTAAAAAGTTAGATATTTATGACATAAAGGAGGATAGCGTATTACTGTAAATGAAATTGTCAGTCAGTGTTTTTATGTCATGCTGCTGCAGAGGATGGACGAGGAGAGGAGAGGGAGTTTAGGCTGCATTGCCCTCATGTCTCAGAAATCCATCATCATGCTGTCATTCATGGCTCAGCCTCTCCTCTCAGACCCTGCGGCCCCCTTGACATACACTATTGTAATCTACTAATTAGAACTCAGTGTTCCTATTTTGGTTCTAACTTAGTTTGGAACTTGTCGCCACAATCTGGTTGGAGCAGGGATTACACTTTTATTGTTGATCTGAAGTTGCAGCGTAACAGCAAACCTGGCAACTCCAGATCTTTACTGACATGCTAAAGCTTACAGAGGATATATCCTTTATTGGCTAACTGTCCAGAGCAGAGCAACTTCTCCGGTTCAGTTTTTTTTTTTTTTTTTTGCACAAGTCTGGAAAGGGATTTTGACTTCATGCTCCAGATCTAACACCCTCATTTTATACATCATTAGCCTGTTTTGATACTTACATTCGGGAAACGCAGGATTTTCAGTGCTCCACCCTGAGAAAGGTTGATGTAAGTGTGGAACATGAGGCAAAGGGAGAGCATGCACCGCCATCCTTCCTCAGAGGCAGACTCACTCAAGCTTGACCCTTTCAGTTGAGTCATAAGAGAAAAACAGGATATTCACCACAGGGGACTCACTTGTCAAACAGTGTCAAACTTTAGTCCACACTTTTTGCAAATATTCTCATATATCATACCTCACTCATTTACTGTTTGTTGGCATCAAATTAAGCATTTGTTTCAATATCATCCACTTCTATGATGTCATCTTGGTATTATCCTTCAGGCATCATTAATAATAATGTATAATAAGTAATACTTGTATTTTTTGACAATGAGTGGATGCTTCTTGTTAATATCTGTTAGTTACGTAATGAATTATAACAATTCTTCACTCTACCATTTACATTTCTTCACTTTCTCTCTTCTTGTCTGTGTGCATGTCATATTTCAGGTCAGGGCCAGTGCCATTGCCCAAGACCAGGACCAGAGTTATGATTACGCCAGCAACAGTGTCATCCTTCATTTGGATGCAGGTGATGAGGTTTTCATAAAACTGGATGGGGGCAAGGCTCACGGGGGCAACAGCAACAAATATAGCACCTTCTCAGGGTTCATCCTCTATGCCGACTGAAGACTGGACAGGACGTGGGCTCAACGGTGAAAGGTCACAGCCAGAAGACATTCACTTCCTGACTTTCACTAGTGAGGTTAATGTTGCTCATAGCCACTGATCCACAGTCAGATGGTTTTGACACACCACCGTTGTTTAAGGTCGGCATGAATACAGTGATTAAGGCTGTGGATCTGTGGTTATGGTAACTATCGGTAACCTCCTCATCCATACGTTCCATTGTATTCAGGGTGCCTATGCCGCTATTCTGACGGACACGAGCCACGTAACAATGACACTCACTGCCGTGTGTCATGCCGAGGTGCAGTGACAATTCTGACAGTGCAGATGCCTCACCATCATTTTTGAGCTGTCATTTCAAATTCAAGTCTGGAAATCCAACAGTTGTGGCGACTGCAGTGTTTGTTAACGTGCTGTTTAGATTTATGTTCAGATTATGTTTTCTCATCCTATATGATAAGATGTTGTCTTTCCATGACTGAGGAGATATATTTTGTCACAAGAAATTTGTCAAATATTTGACGCCAGAAATTAGATTATGACTGAACGGCAGATATTCTCCCAAAATGTATTGTGTCTCAGTGTGATCATTTGGGAAATCTTGTCATATTATTCCATTATACTGTATTTGGCATATTGTTAGTGTATAAACTGTAAATTTGATATTGAATCTTGTCTGAACACAGTCAAAGTAGTGTCAGCATTGCACATACATCCTATTGTGTGTCTATTAAAAAATATATCTGTGAGATAGTTGTACAATTATATCATGTAATGGTTAGTGTGCTCATTTGTAAACATTTATTTATTTTATTCATGCATGCAACACCTGTTAAAATCAACAAGCCCTCCAAATGTATGTTTCCAAAAATGAGAGCTGATAAAGAAAAATATAGTGATTTTAAACAAAAATTGTTATTGTGGGCTTAAGGAACATCTATCTATTGCTGTTGCTTTAACTTTTGTTTGTGAATGTCCATGACTTTTCATTAAAAAACAGTTTTTTGCATTTCCTCACACATTATCTCGTTAATGTCACCACCTCATCTACTCTGTGATCAGTTGTTTTGATCTCTCATTTTCCAGTGGAACCAGCCTTTAGTCCTGCAAATGTTACACTCTCATGAGAGCCACGCCAGCACAGCAAGAGGCAATCAACGCAGAGATGATCACTGGGGGAAAGGAAGAGAAATCACAGCTGTGTTAAATGCCAAATGAAGCAGGGGATGATTGTGTTTCACAATCAAAGGAAAGATGTGTGTTTTCCCCTAATGAGTGTGGAGACGTTGAGATATGGCAGGAGAAAGTCAGGAGACGGGTGTTAGAACATATCATGACAAAGCTTAGATCAGTGTAAGAACGTAATCCAGGGCAAATTAGGCTCCGCTGTGACTGCGACACAAGTGTCAGAGACAAGAAAATAGCTTTCGGGCCTGAACTGTAAAAACCAATATATTTCTCTGTTTTCTTAAGAGCTTACTTTGATATTATGAAATTCTTTGGACATAATTTGCCTTTGACATGGGCCACTGAGGCTCCATGACGCTTGAAACACCAAGTTAAGAGTTCAAGAACAAAAGTTTTGAGGGTGTCAAGAAATGTAACTGTGGAAACCAAGTCAAAAATTTCACATTTACTCATTTATTGAAGCTAATAAAAGCGAATGTCAGCAAAGTGTTACCTCCCATCAAAATGCCATTTGAAGTTCAATTAAATTCAGCATTTTGTTGTGAGCTGTAAATTAGTATAACAGTTGATTAAAATGAGGGAAAGAGACTAAGAATGCCACACTGTGCAGTGTCAGAGCATCCGGTTTGTTTAACTGCTCAATGTGGTAAGGGCCAGGAAGCCTTCTGGTCTAAACTTAAGCTTGTCTTAAGACAGCAGAAATCCTCCAGACACAATTAAGACCGAGGGTCCATGCCTAAGCAGAGGTCACCCAAGTCATGGGGCAGCTGAGCACTAGCACAGACTGTTTTCTCCTTGCAGGGTGTATGAGCACATCGTCAAATTAGAGACTTCATGTCACAATGTCAAAGACAAACGCCCCCGGTCGGCGAGAAACTGCTTTCATTGTGGAAACCATTGGAACTGAACGTTGCCCGAGAGTCTGCAACATCTGTACTTTCCCTGAATTTCCCGGGGAGAAACTAAAACGTACCAAAACCACTCTTATGTAAACACGAGACCACAAAGATTAAGTCACAAGTCCATCGGCCTTAACCGTGTCAATATCTATGAGTGAAAAGAGTGACATGAAAATGCACCTAAATCCATTGGTAGGCTGTTTATTTGTGCTTGTTGTTCCTGCCCTATTTCCCAGAACATAATGTACTTTACTTTTGCTATCATGGTAGCACTCATTATTGTGTCATAGTGCATAGATAAAAATGAATCTCTGTTTTCAAGCTACTTATCCAGGTCAGAGTCGCATTGGCAATAGGGGTAAGCCAAAAACCGTCTGTGGAAACCTTTGTCTAAAATGTAGAGAAATTCTCTTGGCAGGCACCGTCTTTGCCTCATCCGGTGAAACTGGGTGATCCTCACTCTATATTGTGCCTGTATAAGCGAAAGAAATCCCTCCTCAGGGGCGTTTGGTTTTGATGGTAACTTTGGCTGAACAACCTGCCCAGCAGGACACTCCAGGGCTGTTTATTTATGATGAAACAGCATCTGGACTGTACACAACACTTGAACCTTTGACTCACATTTCATCTCACATCTCACATGTCCCTCCCGACTTAAAGCAGGTCCAGGGTTTGAACATAACTGTTCTAAGCTGCTTTTTGTTGACGTAAGCTGCATCTCTTGGACTTGGCTTTGGGGATATTCTCAGATTTTCTACTGTACCCCTTTTCATCATGTATAAGTAGAGGGATTTGAAAGATTATGTCTCTGCGGCAGACTTGTTTTAATTTGGTAATCTTCAGTATATGCAAACGTAACCGAAGGAAATTTTGATTCATTCACTCCCGCCCACTCACTATCAGTAAACTGAGATGGCTTTAGTTTGACATTTGCAGGGGCCAATTGGTGAGGCGTGAGGCTTATCAGGCTACTGCAGAGTGCTCGTGTATGCGTTTGGGTCCATGTGTATGAGTGTCTGGGTCACTGTACGGGTCAATGTGAATGTGTGTGTGTGTGTGTGTGTGTGTGTCCCTGCATGTGTCTTTAGTCTCTATGAGACAGGAGAATGGTAGGGTTGGGAAAAGAAACTACCTCCTCTGAAATGTCTGAAGTGACATTAATGATAGTGTTGGTGTTGTTAACTTGAGCATCCCCTCTTAACTCACCAGGGGGGATCTAAATTAGAAGTAGATGCTTTAACTGTTGAGCTAAATTGCCTTTCATTCTCACATACACTTCCTCCCACCAAATGTACAGCCACCTGCCCACACTTGTGTGAGTGTGCACCCAAGAAGATGTTTTCTCACATTTTGACACAAAGACTATAAAAATCACTACTTGGTTGCACAAATTGTCAAAGACACATACAGACGGATGTCAAATTAAAGGAAAAACTGGTACAGGTCTGAATGCTTGACCCCTACAGGGAGGGGGTCTGGTGGCTCTGTTATGCTGTGGGGGACATTTTGCTGGCATGGTTTGGGTCCACTTGTCCCCTTAGAGGGAAGGGTCATGGCAAATCAATACAAAGTTGTTTGATTGATCACCTTTATCCTATAATGAAACATTTCTATCACCATTGTGTTTAGCGTGTTTGCATGCTAACATTTCGTGATTAGGACTAAGCATAAAGTACAGCTGAAGCTGACTGGAATATTATAGTAATGCAGGTATTTGGTCAGCAACAAAAGTATTGGAAAAGTAAGATGAATCACCAAATTATTACAATTCATCCTCTGGGCAACATGGATATCTGTACCAAGTTTCATGGCAACCCATCCAAAAAGTTGTCAAGACATTTCACTAAAAGCCAAAAATGTCAACCTGCTAGTAGAGCTGGAAATAAACTCAGGGGGGTCATCAAAGCCAGTAGGCTTCATTATGAGGGGACCATCAATGTCTGTACAGAATTTCCAGGCAATCCATCCAAAGTGGTGGACCGACCGACAGACCAACACTGCCATCCATAGAGCCATGCTGCTAGCTCTGCAAAAAAAACAGTGTCTCTGCAACACTGGCTGGCTGTCAATAACTACTGACACTGGGCAGGATCTTGCCAGCTGCTCTGCCATCCTTTTCAACCTTGTTATCTCAAGGGTCACCACAAGCCTGTGTATATCACCTTGGAGACTAAAAATAAACAGTAAGTGTTATGTGTACACTAGCTGAACTAATCCTTCAGGCTATAATCTGAAGTACAGCATATGTCTAGTACCTCTGTGAAATGTAAACTGACTATAATATAATGAAGAGTTTCAAAGATGTCAAAGTCATTATTTTTGTACGGTTGCATGTTTATACATCACTGTAAAGGTAGCTTAAGAGATGCAATGTTCCTTTTATACAACATCACACCAACAATCCTGTCATGCCTGCATAGGTGGACTCCGTTATGTCCCCCAGCATATTCCCCAGTGCCTCTTGTGTCTCCCACTCCCGTGTTTCCAGTGCTCCCCTGTCTGTCTCTTCCTGTCTGTGTCTGTGTGTTGGCGTGGGCGTTGCTTTTCTCAACTCACTCTCCCTGGTCACCTGCACACTTGGCTTCTATCAGCTCATCAACCCGCAGCATATCAACCCTGGTTCTTCACACATTCTTCATCAGATCGTTGTTTCAGCTACTGTGGTAGACTCATGTTCTTGGACCACTTACTCCTTGTGATTTCCTTGAGAAGTTGTTGTGTCTGTGTTTTTGTATGCTGACACTCACTGTTTTTTCTCTGTGACCTAGGACCACTGCGTTCCCATCTGCTTTCCTGCCTGTCTGCTTGCCAACTTGCATCCTCACCTCTTCTTCACTCCAGCCAGCCATGCTCTCACCCTCGCCTCACTCCGGTGCCTTCCATTACCTTTCATCCCCTCCTGCAAATCTTCCAACTGTTGCAATAAATCCCATTCCTTTTAAAGGACCAGTGTATGTAGGATTTAGTGATATCTAGTGGTGGGGTCACAGATTGCAATCCCTTGCCCTCACCCCTTCTAAAAAACTCTTGATCAGCGTTTGGATGTGATAAAAAAAAAACCTCTGAGGAGTCGGCTGTTCAGTTTTTCTGTTAAGTACATTTTGTTTTAATTAGCATTAGCATTAGCATTAGCATTATCACAGTTTACCATAGACTGTAAATGCACACTGCTATCCAAGCTAGCATCTAGCGTTAGGGTCAGCTCCATCCTCTTGTCCAAATATGGTCACTTCTGGTTCCAAAAATCCAAGCTGGCGATGGTCAAATCCAAGATGGTGATGGTCAAATTGCTAAACTCATAAAAAAACATGAAAGGCAGTTTGTCCATTCAGGGCTACTGTAGAAACATGGCAGTGCAACATGGCGGGCTTCATGGAAGAGGACCCATTCCCAGGTAGATATAAAGGGCTAATTTTAAGGTAACAAAAACACAACAATTCTTATTTTCAGGTGATTATACACTAATGAAAACATACTTGTGAATATTATATTCCATTTCTGCCAAGTCTGCTCTACTAGATGCTGCTAAATTCTACACACTGCACCTTTAACCTACCTCTCTGTGTTTGTGTTCTGCGTTTGGGTCCCCACTCACTGAACTAACAGGTTATCATGGAAACCTGGTTTACAGTATGTCCTCAAGATCACAGTAGATACTATAGAAAGTATGATTACAAGGAAGTCGCAGGTAGAGATTGATCTTTGTGAGACCTTAATCTTACTTGTATTGTGAAAATGACAATGCTCTCATCAGTTCCTGCAGCTTTCTCATGAGTTTTCTTGGCTTTATGTCAGAATGGTCAGCAAAGCTAGAGGGGAGATGTATGTTTGTGATAAACTCACTATCCAGTGCAGTGTTTCACTGTCATGAAGTTACGCTGCCATTTATTTCAATTTATTAAATTATTTTTTAAGAAACATTTTCCAGATTTACATTTTTGACATCATGCCAAGACTTATTAGATTTATTAGCTGCCTTCAGCCACTGGTTTCTGTTCACTACTCTATGTTTTGAGAATCAATTTAAAAAATTGACACTTAAGCGAGAAAGGTTATAAATATATCAGTGTCTTCATTTTGACAACTTGAAAAAAATATATATTTCTTGTTGTTTCCAAAGCTTTCCACCACATTTTGCAGCCTTCCTCGGTAGATGGAGTTGCTCAGTTGTAATGGAGATGGTTTATTGTTATCAAATGACCTAAGAATTTGAGTCACCTGATAGCTGTCTTCATGCACTGTGGTAAGAGAAATTATTCAAAATGTTTATGACATCCAATCTTAGTACAGTTTGCTGGAAATATCTATCTAGCCTTTTTCTGCACCAGTGTGCAAGTCATATGGACTGGACGGTAGTCTAGTAGTATGGACAACTTGGATCATGATCTAGTTGCAGCATTTTATAACTGACTAATACTTTTCAGTAACCAGAGAACTGGTGAGGTCTCTGTTTATAATATGTTTCATGATGGAGCCAAATTTGATTTAGCTCAATCATTTTGGCATAAAAGATAAGTCAAAATAGTCCCTAACAAATATACCATTTACTCCTTACTGTTTGAGTAATGTTCGGGAGAAACTAGAGTATCCAGCTATTTTAGAAATCAATGGGCTTGAGAGCCACAGAAAGGTGGACAGTATTGAGAGATGAACTAACACGTTGTCACTTTAAAATTTTGAAAAATTTTAAAGTGACAGCTGGTGACATTAAAAAATGTCACCAGCCTTATTTTTTAAAGAACTGTTGCAGAAATCCTCTAAATCTGGAAACTGACATTACTGGCAAATGTCTCAGCCAGAGTTCTACAAAGGCACAAATATAAACATTCATACAGTCTGTGATGAACATCTATACCTTTTATTATTCTCATATTATTCACACAGATGCAATTACTATTGCTCATTAATGTTCCAGTGTTGCTTGTCTACCTTAGAGCGTTAGAAAAACAACCAGTTAAAGGAATAGGATGATTGAGCAAAAAGGCTATTAATTTGTGGTCAAAATCTAACATTGTGATCAGATGTAACTTCACATAAAGTGACAGTAAGGATCACTACACATATTGCAGGTTGCAGTGGCAGGAGGACAAACATCTGCCTATATAAAATCACCATCTTGCATTGTAGTAGATCTGCATGCACATTACTCCTGGTAATACCAGTGCTCGGGAGAACATGACAGCATGCAATACTTCCCCCGCTTCCTTCCCCATCATCATGCTTGATATGGGGACTGTCCAGTGTGTCAGTGACTCAAGACCAACGGCCTTGTTCCTTCATGGCCCTGACTGAGCCAGGGCTAACACGCAGGGACAGGCTGAGTCATGTGGCTGGGGACGCTCCGCTGGCGTGTTGCCTGTCTCTTCACCTCACCGCAGTCTCTTGGATGCAGCCTGACAACGGGCTACGGAGGCACTGCGAGTGCCCCTTCCTCAGCGTGACACTAGATGCCAGAGTTCAAGAACACTATCGTCGTTACAGTTGCTCAGGCCTGTTTATTCTACCCGTCGGTGTCGAGATGCATTTGTGACCTGTTGTGCTTCAAGAGAGTGGGAACATCAGTGACTTTTTGGGTTTTTCATCATTGCTCTTTTTATAGATTTTTTTCTTTCTTTTATTTTTGTTGAAATAATGACCAAAGCCTTGGTCAAAAATATCATATCAATCACATGGCTCTCCATGAAGTGGCTCTCATCAGCTAATAACTCACAAATTCAACTAGAGATCAACAATCTTAGACAATCACAAAATTCCAGGAGATACAGTAATTCAAGAGTTTTATACTTTAAAACATCTACAAGGAGTTTTTAACTGGTCACAAAACAGTCTCATTTTAACACTGATGCCTCTATTTGACCTACATAAGCAAACAAGATCATCAGCGAGAAGATTGGATATTTCAATATAATCATTCTAAATACCTGCCACTCGGTCAGATTCCCCACAAAATCAGATGAAATGATCTACTGCACGCAGACTGGAAGAGCCTACGTTTACATTACATGTAGCATTGCAGCATGAGGGAGTACAAAGACATTATAAGCACAAGGGGAGGACATTTCTCTCTGTTTGATAAGTCTAAAACTAAAGTTAGACTTATTGTTGGCTTCCCGACTCATTTCAAAAAAGACTAGAGAAACAGAGAGAGAGAGCGCGAGCGAGCTGAGAGAGAGAGAAAGAGTGAGAGAGCAGTGGTGGTCTGCAGCTAGAGAGTGATTGAAGAGCGGGAGCGATGGTAGTGAGAACAAACCTGTGAATCAGATAAATAAAACATTATTTTCCGATTGTTTCATGGTGGTTACATTCTAAATCACCAATAAACACACCCACACCTCCACCACACAACCCTGCGGGAAGGTGCCGCATTGCCGGATTTGGTGTGAATGCAGCTTTACATGTAACCTAGGTGTACGGACGGTACTAAGATAAAGTAGTGGTGGTCATGGGAAATCTTCATTCAGGGAAACACTACCGCTTTTGTCCACAGCAGCTGCCAAAATCAAGACAAATTGAAAGTTCCTTGTAGTAACTTTAAAAAATTAATTCTGTTTTTTTCTGCGTCATTCACTATTTTGCAGAAAGACCTTTGTCAACCCCAGAGAGATGAAACCCCCCTCTGTGTTTGTTTAATCCACATGAAGACTTGAACAATAATTGTAATTGTTGAAGTAAGGGCAAGCTCTTTCACTCAAGAACAGAGTGGAAGTAGAGAGAACAACATACTGTGACAATTATGAAAAAAAATCTGTCACATGTAACAGATTCATAAATGTGGAAGCTGTGGATGCTTTACATTCTGATACTCTGGGGTCTGCCTTTTCTATGCTGATTTTTTCACAGTGAGATATTTATTGTCTGAGCAAAATGGTGAGCATAGAGAGAAGCTCTTGCAAACAAACACTTTTAGCATTTATGTTTTAACTACAACATTATGTGCAATCAAACATTGTAGCTGCACAAGAAATGTCTTGACAGATGTCTGAATCATCCACTGTACTCTGAGCCCCTCCCTGATTTTTGACAAAATCAAACCACCTGTTTAAAAAGACTAAAATGTACCAAATCTGTTGGTAGACTATCTGCCCTACCAATGACAGCAGCTCACTACTGGAACTGGTCTTGATTACAAATCATTGTTCCTTTTTTTCCAAACGGAGCAGACGTAGTTTCATTTGAACCACACAGAGCTACAGAACCGCTGAGCAGGAGGACAGGAAAAACATGTCTTGGGGATAAATGTTGTTATTTGGTGTATAACTACTTTATTTGGATTTTTGTTTATTATTCTTTTAAATGCTCAATGTTTAATGATCAACTCAAGGAAATAATAAATTTTAACAAACACACCTTTTTATGTTTGAAGACCACTGATCCACTTTTTTGGGTAGCTTGCCTCTGACCGGCATCTTTATTGTGACTGGCTGTAAAGACTTAATCATAAAGGTCAGATGTAATTTGACAAAATTATCATGATATGAAACAGACTGACTGTAGCATTGCTCATAACTGGATAGGGAACAACTTAAGTGCTGTCAACAACTCACATTTCTGTCGGAAATGATCAAAAAGTTCTCTTTTTACTTGAGTTAGTCAAAACAATCAGACTTCTAAGTCCTATTTGACATGGAGAGTTAATCCTTATATAATTATCATAATGGGCCTTTTTGTTACTAATGACGTTAACAGTGTCTCCAAGTTTCCCAGTAAGTCATGACAGTGTGACAGTGAGCCAGCATGGACAGCACCAGGATCCTGAAACTGAAGCAGCTAAAAGGAATTCAGCCATGATTAGCTTTTCCTACTATGACAAGTCAAAATATCTTCTCTGAAAAAGGCCTATGGGAAATCACGAATGTACTGGGTCATGTAATGACATCATTTGGTATAAGTTTTCACTTTCTCTGGCTAATTAGACCTTTGCTTGAGTGGAGCTATGTTGGGAATTACATGAGGTTTGATTAATTGGATATGGTCCAATTAATCAAATAAGTGAAAACACCTGTGTGGGTGAACCATAACTGTCTAGAGGGTTTAACATTTAGATTGAAACCAGCTTTGGTATCTCATTGTTGCTCTTACATAGACACTATAATCACCCTCCTCCACACACACACTCACTCAGATACATAAATATGCTAGAATGTGTCTATAAAGAAAACAATGACTGTGAATGTCTTGTATTCATTGATAATTCGCCAAAATGGCATAACTAAATTGTTTTAAACAACCCATGATGAATACTGAAAGCTTATAACCCTCTAGGACAGCACGTATTTTCATTTTGGTGATGAAAAAAATTTGCCCCTTAAGTAAACAATTCAGACTCAAAAACAACGTTGACTAATGCAATAGTTATTGGAAATTTGTTTAGACTGTCAATTATCCAGACTTTGGAGCAAAACAATTTATTTTGTTTGCCTTTGCTCAAGCTGTTTTACCTTCCCTGACAGCAGTGGGCGGGGGGAATGATGAAAAACCACTCAGACAGGAGATTCCAAAATGTCGACACGCTGTGGTGCCGTAGGCCAACTCTCTGAACATGATGGTGAGATTATAGAAGTCTTTACCCCCTGCCATCAGAAAATGATTTGCTCTGCTCCCGGTGAGGATCCACAACACACAATAAAGCAGCAGGTTGTGCCTGAATCCATGCACTTTTACAAAGTGTAACAAGGCAACTTAAGACTTTCACCTTTTAGCTTGACACATTCAGAATTAAACCCAATTTATATTCAGACTGAGACTTTGCCACCCTTCTCTGCCTCGGGCATTCACACTTGCTGGTACAGATATAGTCTTCCTTCCACGCTCTGCATCTGGCCTCTGTCTGTGTCTGAGAAAGAGATTGAGAAAAGACACACTTTGAAAATCTCTGCTGAACAGCTGGCTGCCCAGTAAAGCATGTTACCCTCCTGTATCACAGCGGAGCCAAGTTTAAAGGAACAATCTAAGAATAGACCATGTTCATCACGGCTCTGGCTGTAACAGTGTGATTGTGTGAATTATAAAGGCAATTGTGTGTATTGAATGAACATGTGTAAAAAAAATTAAATTGTGTTTGTGGCTGTGATTCTGTGTATTATATATACAGCATATACCAAAATGTGTGACCATGCAGCTGTGGTTCACTGCCCCCCCGCCACCGCAGCAAGAGTCACTTTGCATTAATTCGCTGTGGCTTGATAAAAACAAAGAGCAGACCAGTAGGGGCTTTAGAAGGAGCCAAGTGAGCCACGCAGGCTAGTGGGACCTCATTGCCAGGATGATGTCACCATGCCTGCCTGTGGGCCTCAATTTTCATGTCTACATATGTGGAAAGAGCAAGGACATCGCAGCTGACCATTAATGCAAGTTCATTATTATCTTGTCCTGAAGACCTGCCAGTAAGACATTCCTCTATATGACTCTAATTATATCAGCAATTCCAATGTCTGTTGCAAAGAATAATTGATTGCAAGTTTTTCCATTTGCCACTGATTCGACATATGAGGATCAGCGTACTTATAGGAGTTCTACTCAACGTGTGAAAACAGCTGTACGTCTTCTGTGGCTCTGAAAGGAGCTTTGTGAAGCTGGAGAAAATAACCCTGATGATGTCATAGTGATGTCATCAGGGTTATGTTAGACTGGGCTTCGAGATTTTTACCAGAGAGTCTGGGTTATAAACAGGAGGGTTTAAAATAAATTCAACAGGCAAGGAAGGTCTGAGGAAGGCATAGACTGTATATAAAGATTGACGTAGCGAGGTGTGACGTCACCTGTTGGTTTGCTTTGGAGCCAGTTGAAGCCCAGAGCTGCTGCTGCTTACAGTCAGGGCGCCATCTTTTCTGTTTGGAGGCAAGATCTTTCTAATAAGGAAGGCGAGGTGTTGCCTTTAATGGTCTGGAAACACGCCACCTTGGACCGAAGTTGCAGGCGAGTGAACTGTCAATCACAACTGTCAATCAACACCTACATGGTAGATATCCTAGCCTACTATATGTCTTCAAATCCTTTTAACAGAGGAATAATGTCCAAAATTACAACCAGCAAACTTATAACAGGGCAAGAATTTAGCGAATGAGACCATAATGACATAATGAAGAAAAAAAATTACTTACTATTTCTATAGAGAAGTTTTTTTTGATTGGGAGTCAATTGGAGCCAGCATCTAGCAGCTGACAGTGGTATTACACTTTAACGTACTCTTGTGCACTGGCTTCAGTCTCAATCAGTGATAGTTGCCACTTGGGGAGGAAAGACCCTATTGAAGTACATTGTGGGGTTTGTAGGATCCAGTGTTTTTTAAGCTTGACCCATACTAATCAAGTCAAAATTTTCCAGCCTGGGTCACTTTCTGTTTTGCAATGAACTTAATGAAGGTCTAAAGCTAAATCGGTTGAGTATATGTAACAGAACCATGTGCTTCTTCACTAATTTTTGACCAATATCTTAATAATACTGAAAGTGGAACAAAGTTGTTTGATCGTTCAGTATGAAGTTTATCCAGCACTAAAATATAAGATATTAGATATATAAGATATATAAGAATTGACACCATGTGACACTTTGTTACATTAAAACAGTAGTGTTTGATCATTTATATTTAAATTAAGCAGCTAATCTTACAAATCTTATATTTTAGTTACAAGTGAGTGAGCACAGAAAAAAAAAAACCTTCACAGACTTGGTATTTACAGAGGACAGCTTCAAGTGTAAGAAAATACAGTGATAAATATAAAGTCTTGTTAATTCATGTAAATTCACACTGTTCCCATTAAAAATGGATTGTCAAATAAATTCTCATCATACATCGTCATTATACAGGTCATTCACATACAATCTTAACATAATCCATAGGGATCCGATCATTCATAGTCAGTACTTTTTACTTTTTAGTACTTTTTTTCTCATGAGGTGTAACAGTGGGATTTTTGTATGTTACAGGGTATCCTAAAGTTTGAAGTGAGAGTTGGTGCCGAATCAATGATAACTAAAGAAACCACAGACACCTCTGGACATCTATAGTTGTTAAGAATGTATAACTTTTTAGTTGTTAATTTACTCTTTCTGATGTCTGGTGTTTCTATTTACAATCTATACAATCACCCCAAACTCTCCTTTGGATAACTTCATAAGCTGTAGCTAAATAAAATCTCATCCTATAGTTATTGGTTTTATCTGTTTGTTGACTGATGCATGAAAATACAGATTTTTCCAGTTTTGTGCTCCATTCTAAATCACTGTTGAGACCATCACTCTTATAACTGAGCAAGGATGGGGGGGCTTGTACTGCAACTGAGGCTCTAAGGTATAGCCTTCATGTTTTTAAGAGTCTCAGAGTAAAACCAACAGAAATTGCACCTAAAAATCCTTCACACTAAACCACATTTGTCAGTGCAAGTGATGTCAATAATGTAAGTCTGTGTTAACCAACAGAGCACCTTACACCACTGAGCTGTAGTGGCGGGTGCTGTGAAACTAATCTCACAGTAAATTGCATCGGTACCTCCGACCTGCCTTCTCCTCTTTCTATTCATGCCCTCATCTTTGACCACATCCTGGACCAATTTCTTCTCTCCCTCGTCTGTCCTCTGTTAGGACAAAAGCATCTTGGCTGCGTACAGCAGTATCCCACCCAGACCAGCAGTGGTAGCAATAGCAATGACCCTCACTAAGAGGAAGTCCATGGAATCCTCCAGCTTTGTGTGCAGCCGCAGGACCTGGCGGTGGGTGTCCTCCCGGCTGCCAGAGTTCTCAATAACATGATTGGCCAAGCCGCGCTTTTCATTGAGCGGCATCTGTGCAGCCACGCGCTGCTCAGCCTGCTCCTGGGTCAGGCCATCCCTCTGCATCAGGCGCAATAGCTGAGTGGCAGGGTCACTGAAAAGGAACGGACAATGGAGGTTATTTATGGTGAAGCCAAAGTACCCTGTTAAAAAAATCCAGAGGTAGTGAGTCATGCTAATAAGGCTCAGAGAGAGCTGGAAAGAGGTATCCAATAACTCACAAAACTATGGGCTTAACGGCCAGTTTCTGTCAAAAACAAACCTCCGAATATTTAATGGTTTAAAATATGAAACCTACAAACAAACAGTCTAAAAGTAACACTCTAAAGTGATGGGGGGTGGGGGGGTGGGGGGTGGGGGGGGGGGGGGGGGGGGGGGGGGGGGGAAGTAATCGTGTAGTCTCACCAGTAAACTACGACGGTGTGGTTCAGAAACTGAGTGAGCCGTCTGGTTTCAAAAAGAAGAGGGACATCGAGCACAACATAGCGGTACCCTAAGGAAACGGAAGAGAAGGAGGAGCATTGTGTAACAGATTCAATTAGTGTCAACACATTTACACTTTTAACACTGTGAAAAAACTGGTAACACAATTAAGTTAATTACTTTTTAAGAACATATAACAAGTGGTGTATGAGAAGTTTATTTTAAATGCACATTCTTGGGTTGCTTAAGAATGAATCTACAGAAAGTGGGAGTCAGGGCCGTTTCTTTTAAAGTTATGGTATGAAATGATTACAGCAGAAGATCTAGTGTGAAGCAGCATCTTATCACTTTTATCTCTTCACCTTCTACATTTTCAAATATCTCAATATTTAGCTCACAGAGACCAATTCAGAAAGTTTTGTTGAGACAAAATTCTCTAAACTAATGTCCGTAGATGCACTGCAAAAGAGCCCTGACTCACTTTCAGTTAATTTTCCTACTTTTCACTGCTTAGAGTTAACTGCTAAGTCAGCCAAGCACGATTCCTTCCGCACCTCTGAGAAAGTAGAACAAGATCTCTTTCAGCATTGCTTTATGGATCTCCGGGTGGGTGATGGAGTTCAGCAGCTTCCTCTTTTCTTCGTTGGTGAAGATGAGCTGGCCGAGCTTCTGTCTGTCAATCTCCCCGTTCTCAAGCAGGATCTCCGGCCCAAAATGGTAGACGATGCGGGAATAGGCAGGAGTGTGCGGCTCCACGACTGTTTTCAAGAAAAGACAGTGACATTTGGTTTTTTTTTCCCCCACTGGAAACCGTTGCAATTAATTAGTTTCAAACTAATCGTATTTTATTCATGTATTTGTGGTAGATATTGCAATCCTGTAGGACATAGTGACAGCAAAAGAATAAAAAAGAACAGCAATTATTTTACAGATTCATCAAACACCTGAGTAAAATTATATAACTAGCCTCATGTCTTATATTTTCTCCTGTATGCAGCTGCACACTCTTCACCCACTTCTGTGACCTTTTTATCTTCACCACATAACTAAAACTTCAACCCTGCAGTCAGCAGAGACAGCCTTCATGACTCACACTCTCTCTCCAAGGGTCTGTCTTAATAAACTTCCTACAGGCCAAACCTCCTCATGTCCATTTCAATATTTAATTATAGCAATGATAATACTAAAAGTCATTATTACATCAATCAAGGTTTAGTCAATCTTGTGAGACATATATGTAGGTGAATCCCAGTTCCAAGATCATAGTTTATTTTTTTTATTTATATTTCAACCATATATACATTCATTCACTGTGTAAATCTGTATAGTTTGTAGCAGAGGGATATTCACCCACCTTTTCTGGCCACAACATCAGCATCAATAATGGGGCAGCCAAGCTCCCGCAGCATTGAAGACACTGAGCTTTTCCCTGAGGCAATACCTCCAGTCAGCCCCACCAGGAACATCTTGGAAGACATAAAAAAAAAAAAAAATTAAAAAAAGACAAGATGTATCCGAGCTGTTTTTTTTATTGTAATAAAACTGTTAGATAGATAGATAGATAGATAGATAGATAGATAGATAGATAGATAACAAATATGACAAGGAAAAATATAAAACAAAGACAATCAAAGCCTGGATAAAACAGTTAAAACAGTCTGAACGACAGCACCGGACACACGGATAATTGATGTGTACGATAAAACACAAGGCAATAGAAACTCCAAGAGCATATAAGAGTAAAAAAAGACCTAACAGCCAGCAGTAATAAATAATCATAAAGGTCACTTAGTGAGTCAATGTCAAGCACATGAAAACTGTCATGGTGATGACACAAAACATAACATGTAGACTGACTAAAGCTGGGTCTATTTTGTACATATCAACAATATTAATAGTCAAATAAGACAAATATTAAGCTTTGAATGCATCTACATCTTGAAAATACATGAAAGATATGAACACAGATAATGTAGATATGCATACACAACAGTACCAATATAATTACAATTCAACTGCAATTTGAATTGGTGCTTTTATTTCTGTAACGTTAGTTGAAATGTTTTATAGCCTTTTCGAGGCTGTCATGAGGTTTGACATCACGCCCCCTGCTGTGGAGATACTGAGCTACACACAGCTTATGTGTGACTCTGTGCCAAACTGATGTAAGTGTTGGAAAGTTGGCTTCTACTTTACCAAAAGCCAAAATAAACTCTGACGACACTTAGCAGCTTAATAACGCGTCAACCAGGTTAAAGGTGAAGAGAATAACAGACTATTTTTTTAAGTTACTACTATCAAAATACTTATGTTATGCAGTTTTGCTTTACCTTGTAAGTGTCAGATACTCCTTAAATCGGATGAATGTACAGAGGAAGTCCGTGCAGTGGTGAGGCTAAAAAGAAAATAAAAACAACCAGGACTGCTCACAAGCTAACGTTAGCACTAGTGTTGATCGGGTCAAAACGACCACAAACATACAAGCAAACGAACCGCCGCCATTTTCACTTCGTCCTTTCAGCTATACACACAGAGATGAAAGGGTTGGAGACTCTCGTGTTGCTGGATAGTGTTGTCTACAACTCTGAAATGCAGTCAAGTGAATGCTAACGACCTAGCTTCTTAGCTTGACGAGCGCCACCTCGAAACTCTTCCGACGTCCCGACTCCCTTACTAGTTTGACGTTAGTTCCGTCTAATCGTAAACCAAACTGAGCCTCAGAGTTGTTCCAAAACGTGTTTATTTCACAGAAACACACATTTTAAAAATGAAAAAGTAGGTATACTTTTTATGAAATAAAAAAGTTAATCCATCCTGAAATAAATGTATGAACTGAAATGTGAATTAATGTATGTGAAATAAAATTTAAATACAATTTTTCGCATGAACAAAAACACAACAGAATAAACGTTGGCATGTCCATTTTCCTGTGGAAAAATATTTATCTTATGCTTTCTAATCAGTACTTTTGGTTGAAGATGACACCGCTGACACAACAGGCAGACTGGAGGAATTGTGGGAATGTTTGGACCTTTTTCCTCTGTGGACCATTTCGCCTCCATTCTCCCCTTCCTCCCGCTCCAGTCTGCCTCTTTTAACAAAATGGTCAATCCGGGACTCCAGGCTCTCGCAGCATGGACGCTCCAGCAAAGGCCGGTAGTTTCTCTGCCTGCTGCCTTCTATTAGCCAGCAGTGGTTAGAAGACTCTCCACCTGTGGATGGAGAGGAGTGAAACAATTTATATACACAAATGTAAAGTGAAGTTACTCAAACAAATCAGCGCCATGGTTCAGGTCTAAGAAAAATATTTAAAGGATGCATAACTTGGAAACATACCAGTAATGGGTAGCAAGGGTATGATGGTACTATCACTTTGTAAAAATTGTATTACCAACATGTTTCATGTATTAAATGCTTATAATGCATTAAAATATTAATTTAACACCCTATTTTGGAAGCAGTATGATGGTGCTACAAAAGAGCATGATAGTGCAGCAATACAGTTGGGTTGCTGACATAATTTGTCACTGCATAGTGTAACATCCACATCATTCCTGCCAATCAGGATATCAGTTTTATTTATGAAGCCCAAAATCTCTGAGACAAAAGTTTGTCTCAAAAAGTCAGACTCTCGGTTTGTACTGTAAAAGGAAAACTTCACACACAAAAAAGTGAGGTTATAGTGTGTCATAGTTGTGTCACTTGTATTTTTTTTTTTTTTTTTTTAAACAAAAGCTAACATACATCTGAATTTTTAGACCCACAGAGGGCCACTTAAAAAAATCCTGTTATGATAGTCAGTTTCATGATGAAATTTCACAAGCTGAAGTCTAAAATGTCAAGGTGCGTCAGTCGTCTAAATTCATCTCACCGACGGCCTCCAAACCCTGGATCATCCCATGGAGGACGTGGGTCTTGACTGCACTCTGGGTCCAGTGTTGCTGCAGTGCAGATAGGGCGTAGTTCACCTCCTCAGTCTCCTGTTTCCAGCTTACACCTTCGAAGTTGCAGTCGTACAGCACCAGCGGGTAATCTACTGCCATGCTAGACACAAAGGTTTAAGAAAGATTCATAGTGATGTATTTATCCTGACTTTGACGGCTCCTAGTGGTAGTATCAAAAAAAAGACAAAAACTCAAACACAGTGCACAACAACACAGCAGTGAACTCACCTGTATTGGGGCTTCCTCGGGTTATTCTGAACATCCAGGAGCTGATTAATTATTTCTGGGGCTTCCAGCTTTTGTCCGATTAGAAGAAGCACTGCCATCATGCAGCGTACCTACAACATAACACAACAAGAATTTCAGTGGTTTGCAGTAAGAGACTGCAATGTCATTACTCAAAGAACTCATATCTGGCAAGAGATTAATGATATCAGAGACTGTTTCTTAATAGCGTACATTTAAATCCATCTCCTCTACATTAAAACATTACATTCAAATAAATAGTTTATTTATTTATTTCCTCATTTCCGTTTGTCTTGAATTGTCAGTATTTGGTTATTTTGGAGGAAAAGCGCTGAGATTTCTGTTTTATTTTTGATACCTGGTGGTAGAGGAAGGCCAGTCCTTTGATCTCAAATATGAAGAGGTCGTACTGGTTTGTGCTGGAGATGTGCTCAGGTTGTACAGGCTTGACTGTTGCTGACAGGATGGTCCTCTCAAACTGCAGGACTCCGTTGCCTACATCCATTTTGCACAGGTTGCGAAAGTCATGTGTTCCCTCATATCTGTCAAGGGTCAAGAGAGCGTCAAATGAGAACAGCGACTGCAACAAGCGACATCAGTGTTTATGATTTTGTATCCCCCCCCACCTTTTTGCAGCGTCCGCCATCAGCGCTACATCTATGGAGCCTCGGGGGAAGTAGTACCGGTACGTGCGGGACTGACAATCAAAGCGTGCGCTGAAACCCTCTGCTACTGGGGCCCAGTCCAAGATCCTGATGTCCTGAGGCAGAACTCGGTTCAGCATCTTCACATATGGAAGCTCAGATGCTGCAGCTTTTGTCTTGGCACAAACATCAACATTTTCAGGGAGCGTAACACCCAATCCTCCACAAAACTGTGTGGAGCGCAGATCAATGGTTATCACCTGGGGGGAAAGAGAAGTTCACTCAACTACTACAACTACAATTAAGTGTTCATTATGTCTGCAAATAATGATTATTTTCTCGATTAATCAATTAGTTATTCAGCCCATAAAATGTCAGAAAATGGTGAAAAATGTCTATCACTGCTTCCAAGAGCCCAAGATGACTTTCTCAAATGTCATGTTTTGTCCACAACCAAAAGATCATCATTACTATTGGAATCAGAGAATATGGACATTTGTTTCTTAAGAAATGACTCAAAGTGATGAATCGATTATCAAAATAGTTGTTAGCTAATTGATTAATCTATTAATCGTTGCATCCAGGCCACTATATTGTTATGAAGGTGAGTGTGTGTATCAGTCTTTGTTGTGGGGCATCCTCTTGAACACAAGAACAACACATCAGAGAACTCACTTGGGAAAAGGCACTGACTCCTTTATCCGTACGACCACACCGGTGGTAGTTGGAGCTCTGCCTGTCCTGGATCAGCCGTGTCTTCAGGAGAGCTTCGAAGAGTCTGGCCTCCACAGTGTTATCTGTGTTCTCCTGAACTGCAAACCCCTGGTAGACCCATCCCAGGTAGGCTAGACGCAGAGCTACATGGCGCCGAGGGTGTGCAGAAAAGTCAAAGGGGCGCTCCTTGCCAGCTTTCCTCCCCTTTTTACTGCTGGTGCTGTTGCAGTCTGAGTTCTCATTAAGAGATGGACAGGACTTCACCTCCATGTCGTCTCCAGCTCCACTTGTCTCCTTCAGCTGGGACTTGAGCTTCTCCAGCTCTCCCTCCAGCTCCTTTATTCGCTGGATTAAGGCTTCTGACATGCTGCGTGGAAAAAGGCTGAGAAGAGGGACCAAAACATAAATATTTCTCCAAATAATGATTAGCTAACACTTCAAATATCCTCTAATTACGCTAAATACTTTGTTATTCTTTTATTTTCCAGTATCTCAGCAAGTAAGGCTCTGTACTTTTTACCTTTGCTTAGTAACTTTTATATTTACCACAATATTCAGTCAGGTAGCTTACTTTGTCCCGACTGAACTAAATACTCTACGTTAACTGGTTAACCAACATACAGCTTGTTAGTTAGTGTCCTAAGTTATGTAGTAGGTATATTAGTGGAAATATATAATAATAATATTGCAGTAAAACATAGTCTTTACCTTTGATTTGACTCTCAGGGTTGCTGACAAACTTGTCTTTTTCACTCAGTTGTCTGAGCTACTGCTGCACACATGCTATTTTACGTGTTGCGGCGAGCCGGAACAATTTAGAGAGCGGATTCACTTCCTGTAGAGGATATCTGGGAAATGTAGTCTTGTAGTCTGATTCAATAACAATAACAACATTATCTAAAACATAATAATAATAATAATAATAATAATAATAATAATAATAATAATAATAATAATAATAATAATAATAATAATAATAATAATAATCATCATCATCATCATCATCATCATCATCATAATCATCATAATAATCATCATAATCATAATAATATACAGATGTCATATTACATGATGTGTTGTGTCATTTATTACAGGGAGTTGCTGTTATATTGCCACACAGACAGGCAGACAGACAAGATGCCTGACTGTGGAATGACCACAGAGAACACAATCACATAATCAGACTGTGTCACTCATTTATTGAACATATTAGCATAGTAAGCATGACATTCAAATGTGTAACTATCATAACAAATATTATCAATGTCATAGATCATCATATTTGTTGTGAAAATACAGTCACAACTGGCCAGGATACAAGTAGCAATAAGGTGCTTTTTAGATGTTTTCTCACACATTGACATACATAGTGCACACATACAGTATAATTTTCTTATCAACTACATTTGAATCTTTATGTCACATATGAGAAGAAAAGGCAGTTTGGATATAATGAAGCATTGGAAAAGCAAACCAATTAGATCAATTTAAGCAAAAACAAAACATAAAAACCCTTTTAGAGATGTGTGAAGACATCTGTGCTTGGACACGGAGGCGCATCAACTGAGGTTTTCATAGCTTTTTCGTTTTATGCGCAGACACAAGCACACCCCAACTAATAATCCAAAAACCTGTAACAGGTAAAAGGTTATATGTTACTGGCAGCAAATAAACTCAAAAACAGCTAAAAAGGTTCATTTCTCTCTCAGTAAATTCTAATTAATTCTGGCTTTCACTACCTGGGGCAAAGCAGACGAGATAGGCTTTATTATCATTCATGCCATCCTCTACATTTCAAATGTCTACCAGTGCTTTACCATTCCTTATAAAGAACATACATTAAAACATGGTCATGAAAAATGTTGGAAACAGCATATACATATCTTTTAAATAAATTTAAATAAATGACTAAATCATGCAAGGGAACAAATGTGATCTTTTTCTACTTTAAAGACAATGTTTTGGCATTTCTGTTGCTGTTGGTTCATTAAAGATACAGGAGGGAGGGGGATGACATATAACAAATGTCTTGGATTTACATTCTAACTGACATTCTCACGTGCAAGAAAAAAAATCCATGATGCTGAAAGATGTAGGAAACCAAGTGACAGTGATTTACCTCTGTGACTCCAAGAGCAATGCAGATAGCACCGACCATCACTAGATTATTCAACAGAAAGAGCTTGATAGCCCGGATACAACCCTAAGATGGAACACAAAATCATAAAATATTGTAGCATGTGTTTACAGAAAGGAGAGGAGAATAAAATGGCTGTGAATTTGAGATGATATCTCCCAGCAGACCTCTTTGTGTACTTTTGACTTGTCTTTTCCACACCCCTCACTCTTCACTGTGCAGCAGGAATCTGGCATGGCATCATGGTTTTTCCAACCTACACTTCTGGACCAGTCAGTGGCGGTGTCTGCACCACAGCATTTGAACTGTAAAAAGGTTTCCAAAACATGAAGATGGCACACAAGCAATAACGTTGCATCTACTTTAAGTGGATCCGTCTACTCATGGTACACTGCAATAATGAGAGATTCTTCAGCTGTGCTTTGGAGGGACCCAAAGTTCCCTTTGTAATATTTTAAGTCATCTTTTGACTGAGAATCATCCATCTGCATGTCAAATTTTACTGCTTTGACTCTTTTAGATGTTATTTACAGATCCAAATTATCAATTTATCAAAATTTAAAAAACAAAAACCTGAAAGACATATTCCTTCACAATTTAATTTCAACAATTAACTTTGATGACCTGAAGACTATGTTCTTTTTTACAGTATATGCCATGTCGTAGTTTAACTATCATCTTGGCCTCTATTCCTCAAGGTCTTCTGAATATAAAAAAAAAGTTGTTGTGTTTTGTTGTTATCAGTTTTATCCCATTCTTATTTTATTGGTTTTCATCTTTTTTTTCTCGTGTGCAGTATTCTCAAATTATTTTACTGTTTACATTTCTTCTGTCTTATAATCGGCTTGTCAGTCACCTGTAAAGCACTTTGAATTGCACAAACTTGTACAAAAGCTATGCTATAAAAATAACATTTGATAGATTCTGAGTTTATTTTCTTTTCTTCTTTACTGCTTTACCTGACTACTTCTTTATCTTAAGGCCAGTGATATTGTGCTTTCATGGTGCAAATTCTTGGACTTTTTTTCTTTTTGCTTTGTCATAGAATTACTAACTAATACATAAACAATGCACAGAAAGTGGGAGAGGGTTTATTTTTACCCTCGGGCCCTCCAGTGGTATAATCCAGACCTGTATACCATCATGGACAACACATTCTCTCCAGTCTATGAAATGTTTCCTGCAAATACAAAACATAAAGTTCTGCATGTCACCTTTTCCTGAATTCTGTTGATTGCATGTCTGTTCTCCGTCTTGTATTCATAGATTGCCCCTCGTGCTTTGATGTTGATGCCACTATTCATCTGTACGAGGGCAACCTACAGAGAAAATAAAATATTTTTTATGATCAGCAAGCCACCTCCTGTTGTATACATTGAGAAGCATTACAAATGTTTTGATCTCAATCTCAGAAATAGCACGTCTCACCCTGCTGCGAAATATGTAAAAGGCGGCCCCTGTGAGTATCTCCAAAATGATGATCACCAACAAGATACAGACGAACTTGTTCATAGAGAAACAGAGTGAGTAGAGTTCAGTCATGAGTCATGACCTTATTGGTACTACTTACAACAATCTACCTACATGTCATATTAAAGTCAGATTTGATTATATCTCGCACCAGATGAGAATGAGGAAAATTGTGATTAGTAATCTGTTGAAACATCTCTCCTGGATGTTACCGTTTCCACATTTTGGAAAAACTCCAGAATCAAAATATTGACATCAAACATCCTCTGTACATTGTCCCACAAAGACGTGCTTGATAAAATATATAAGGACAGAATCTCAAACTCATTATGGAGTATTATGATACTTACACAAGCCACCATAGAAAAGTTATTAGTGCATGCCCCAATATGGCCCATGAAGGAGATGAGGGCAATGACGACACCCACTGCAATGAGGACTATAGCAATTTTAGACAGACTGCTCCCAGCAAACGAGCCCATCTCTGAGTACGTGGAGTATTGCAGCGCTCCAATAACGATGAGGGCAACCCCAGATGCCTGAAAAACCATGAAGTAGATATGAATGCATTGCTTAGGTAACTTGCAGTGGAGCCCAATATGGCTGCCACCCATACTTATCTTATCTGCTGTAATTTTAGCATTTGACATTTTTGTATTTGTATATTATCTTGTTTTAATCTTGCTACTTATCTTTATTTTTCACCTTACTCTATATAATATTATATTATATAGTTATTATACTATTAATATTATTATAAGTTTTTTCGCTGTTTGCACAGATTTCTGAGATGTTTGATCTCCGAGATGGGAATTTTGCCTGATGTTCTACTGGGCATACAGTGACCATAAATAGATTAAGACCTCTATTGGCCCCTGAGTGTTTAGTCTCAAGGGACCCAACTTGTAACACCACATAATGAATATTTTGTTGCCTCACTATCTACCATCACATTTTTAATTTTTTTTTATTCAAAATACACTGCCTGGCCAAAAAAAAAGTCGCCACCTAAAAAAAAAAGGTCACACACTCTAATATTTCGTTGGACCGCCTTTAGCTGTGATTACGGCACTCATTCGCTGTGGCATTGATTCAATAAGCTTCTGCAATGTCACAAGATTTATTTCCATCCAGTGTTGCATTAATTTTTCACCAAGATCTCGTATCGATGATGGGAGAGTCGGACCACTGCGCAAAGCCTTCTCCAGCACATCCCAAAGATTCTCAATGGGGTTAAGGTCTGGACTCTGTGGTGGCCAATCCATGTGTGAAAATGACATGTCATGCTCCCTGAACTACTCTTTCACAATTTGAGCCTGATGAATCCTGGCATTGTCATCTTGGAATATGCCCGTGCCATCAGGGAAGAAAAAATCCATTGATGGAATAATCTGGTCATTCAGTATATTCAGGTAGTCAGCTGACCTCATTCTTTGGGCACATAATGTTGCTGAACCAAGACCCGACCAACTGCAGCAACCCCAGATCATAGCACAGTCCCCACTGGCTTGTACAGTAGGCACTTGGCATGATGGGTGCATCACTTCATCTGCCTCTCTTCCTACCCTGATGCATAAATCTGGACTCATCAGACCACTTGACCTCCTTCCCTTGCTCCAGAGTCCAATCTTTATGTTCCCTAGCAAATTGAAGCCTTTTTTCCGATTAGCCTCACTGATTAGTGGTTTTCTTAGGGCTACACAGCTGTTCAGTCCCAATCTCTTGAGTTCCCTTTGCATTGTGTGTGTGGAAATGCTCTTACTCTCACTATTAAACATAGCCCAGAGTTCTACTGTTGTTTTTCTGCGACTTGATTTCACCAAACATTTAAGTGATCGGTGATCATGATCAGTAAGGATTTTTTTCTGACCACATTTCTTCCTCAAAGATGATGGTTCCCCACTATCCTTCCAGTTTTTAATAATGCGTTGGACAGTTCTTAACCCAATGTTAGTAGTTTCTGCAATCTCCTTAGATGTTTTCTCTTGATGCATGCCAATGATTTGACCCTTCTCAAACAGACTAACATCTTTTCCACGATCACGGGATGTGTCTTTTGACATGGTTGTTTAAGAAATGAGAAGCTATTCATTGCATCAGTTGGGGTTAAATAACTTGTTGCCAGCTGAAAGATAATCGCCCATGCAGTAATTATCAATAGGAGGCTCTTACCTATTTGCTTAGTTAAATCCAGGTGGTGACTTTCTTTTTGGCCAGGCAGTGTATATGAAATTTCTTTGTGTGTAAAGCTGGTATAGAGAGCTATACTGACTTGAAAGCTTCAATTGTTGTCTTATTTTGCTTGATAAACAGTTGTCATTTTCCATTTTTGACAAAAAGGGATGTTGAGGACATTTTCTCTAAATTGACAATTAAAACAGAACACTGGGTAGGTATTCTGTGTTGGTGGATTGCCATTCAACCCACACCAATTATTAATCAGGACTTTCGCAATTGCACATCGAAGGCCCCACTAGCATGCTGGGCTCCTGTGCGCTGGACCCCCTGCTAGTTCATCCCGACATGAGTCATGCTGATTATCTTCCATATTTGTTACCATTCCCTCATGCTCAGCCCATCTACCGAGACCCCTGAGACCATCTAATATGAATGTGTTTGATACGGTTGGAAGGACAAATGAATTCTCTTTCAAATGATGCTACGGATTACTTTCACTCCCCTGCGTCTTTTTTGCATTTCCATGCATAAAGTAATAATATCAGACACATGAGGGATTGCAGTTATAGTAGACTTCTTCAAAGCAGTTATTAGACAACCATTCATTCCCCTGAGAGTGATGCAGATTTTGCCCAATAATTTGCTGTATTAAGATGGGCCATTTTATCATGATTGTTTCCTTGTAAAATTTTCACTTCTCTCATATGAATCTAAAACAAATACTATTGAATCAGTTTAGTCAGAAATCTGAAAATCATGAGGAATTAGCTGGTTTTGTCCTTTTTAAAGGAACACAATATAATAGATTTATTCTTGATAATAATAACAGCAACAATAGTAACACCATTTCTACTACTATCAATAATAATAAACTGCATGCACACAGTTCTTACTTACCAAGAACACCATATTGAAAAAAATGAACCAGCATTTGATGCTGCAACACTTGCACATGGTGAGGACTTGATGCAGGAAATCCAATTCTTTTTAGAAGAGTTCATATACGAGAACAGACAGGATGATGCAGACTTTCCACACGCAGTGTGAGGAGACTCAGGGTGAACACCTAAACATAATTCAGAGGGACTGTGTCACATGACTTTATGAAAATGAAAGGTACCAAGATAATATTTAAATTGACTATTTGAATAGTAGCATCACTGAAGTGCAAATGGTATCGTAAAATATGCTAATCTAAATAGTGGGTAGTCAAGTACTGTGAGAATATGATGTGAAAATTGGCCAAATGGATGAGCTTGTTTTGAAAATACTATAATGTTTCTGATTTTATATATATAGCATTTTCAAGATTCCTAAAGAGTCCTTTCAAAACAAAAAACAAAGTTTAATGGGATAACCACTGTTGTATGTGTTTAATAACCCAGAAAAATAGTTTAATCATCACATGATTTAAAAAAAATGTAATTTAGTCTATGCCAGTTATCTGAGTAAATTCCGATCCAAATTATTGTATTTTGTGAGCTTGTCAAACTCTAACAGCTAATCATACATCTTGCCTCCATAAAATATTTGATAAACAAGCAGGAAAATAGCAATGTCACTTATATCAATCTTAAAGAGGACCTATTATGCTCATTTCTAGGACTCCACTAGAGTAGCTTTACATGATTCACAGTTCAAAAAACTCCTTATTTATCTTATACTGGCCCTTTATGCAACCCCTTAGTTCAGCCTCTGTCTCTAACAGGCAGTTTTAGCTCCTGTCTCCCCCTGGCCCCCCTCCTGATGCTCCCGCTCTGTTCTGATGGGCCAGCTTTCTGGAAGCCTGCGAGAGACAGCCATATCAGAGTTGTGTTAAGTTACCGCCGATGAAAACCCAACATTTCCTGCTCTACTGCTTCAAATTAAAACCTTTCAAATGACTAAATAATGGGAGACTTTTATTGTGAAGAATTTACAGGAAGTGAGTGAAGTTCCTCACTGAATTAGCAGAGCTACGTTAGCAGCACTACATAACAGTCAAAATAAGAAGATATGGACATATTTGGAGCTCTTTGTTCACCAGATTAGAAATAATGCAGGGAGGAATAGCAGAAACAGCCACAGTGAGGCTGTCAGGGTGGGTGAGTGGCGCAGGTGGACCCAAATGCAGAGACGGTAGGCAGGGACAATCCGATGCAGATATTTTTTAATGAAAAAGCAAAAAGTCATCGAAGCAAACCAGAACACAGGAGACACAGGAACATTGAACAAAAGCAGGACAGAAGCAGGACAAAAGCAGAACAGAAGCAACTTGACCAAGACCGAACTGAACACTGGACTATAAATACACAGGGAGTGATTGCAAATGAAACACAGGTGAGGGAAACGAGACACAGGTGAGACACATGAAATAATCAAACACAGGAAGTAAAGGGACCAGACACATGGAGGTAATATTACAAAATAAAACAGGAACTAAAGTAAACAAACAGGTCAACAAAAAGTCCAACTAAAAACAGAAAAAGTCTGAGGGCATCAGAAGGATAACAAAAACCAAGAAAGTCAAAAGAACAAAAACACAAAGAGTCCAAAAAAAGAAAAAGTCCTGGTAGGACGTGACAGATGATGATGTTTGATGAAAAGCTGCAGATGACCAGCACACCTCCAAAAGGTGAACAAATTATTTTTCTTTGCTGTGCTGTGTAATGGAAAACACTCACAGCGTGTCAGCTCGACTTGAGTTATGGCTTGACATGACTACCCCCAAAACAAGTGAAAATTGCCATAATGTTGGTGGAATGCAGCAGTGAACTGGCGCGTTGTGTGTGGAGCAGATGACCATATAAAGAAATCTGTCACAAGCCGATGTCGGCTCACACTGAAGGTAGAAAAAAAACGATGGAAACCAAGAGTTCAGAGGAGTCTGAAGCCTGACCTTTTTGCACACAGGGATTGTTTCTACATACATTTATCTCATTAATTGACATGTTAGCCACTTTTAACATGAACATCTGACATAACATTATATATATGACTGGAAATAAGGAAAAGCATAATAGGTCCCCTTTAAAAAATTTAGAAATATAGATTGTTTATGTTCTACTTCTCCATCAAAGCTCAAAGTATTTGGGTACTTGGAACAGTGTGACTGCTGGAACTTGCTTCAGGGCTTCTTCCATCCTTTCGAGCACGCAGCTCTTCCCCAGAGCTTCTCCACCAACATATGGAGCTGGAGCAGCTGCAGGAAACCTGATCCGATTCCACAGGCTGTTAAAGGAACGAAGGCCTCTGGCTGCGTTACAATATCTCCATCGCAGTAACCTTGGCGTGAGTGGCTGTGAGGATGCTTGTGACACACTGCCAGAGTGTCTGTCCTCTGTTCTTCGCATCTTTCCATTTATGTCTCTCTCTCTGAGTCCATCGCCTCAGTGGTTGTCTTCTCCCCTTCTCTGCTTTCTCAGAGCTCAAGCCAGGGTGCATCAGGCTGTGAAGGACCATGCTGCTTTCTAATTTCAGACATAACATCAGAAATTCTGTTCTTTGTTCTGTCCTCATTAACCACTGAATCACAGCAGGCCTTTTAGTTTTCTTCTGAATGTATATGAGGGAAACACACTTAGTTGTGAGCTGAGGTCTTACCCAAAAAGCTGTAATTGTTAGAAGGACAAACAGAGGGTTGTATCTGGAAGAAGACTAGTTTATCTGTTATGGGACGAGTCATTTACGTGTGTAACTCTCTGTGCATGAAGCCTTATCTATTGTTCTTATTTGCCTGCACAGAAATTCAGGATGAACAGATAAAGGCATAATATTTTGGAGGCTGAGTCATCAGTTCTCACAGTCTTAACAATGCAATCTATTTTGGGACTCACAAAGTCTAATTTAGGACTTTGGTGGTATTTAACTGGTGGACCTTCTTCACGGCCAAAAATGCTGGCTGACAGATTTTTTTTTTTTTATCACTTCTGCAGTGTGAGGTGTACAACCACAGGAGGGCCCCATTTGACTTTTTTTTAACTTTACAAATGCTCTCAAACCATAATAAACCAGTCAGAAGCCATTTCCAGTATAATATGGGGCGCCATTACTGATGGAGTGATGGAGTCTGCGTGTGTTTGAAGGACTTTGTGGGAACAGGATGCAAAATGATTAACAGACAGACTGCATGTCTTTGAAGGACTTCATGGGAACAGGAAGTAAAATGATTACCATAGTTGGAAGACTTTGTCACAGAAAGAGGACATTGTCCTTCCCACTTTTTGCTTTTCCTGTTTTGAATTCCTAGACTTGGCCAAAACTTTGCATGATTTCCGTCGGATAACAATAATTGTCTAGGAAAGAGGTGGGGCAGTGGGGTGCTTTCACTGTATGGAATATTAAGATGGAGGCTCTCACAATAATCCTATAGTGGAAAAAAAAAAGCATGTAGGGTAAAAAAGTACCACAGAGAGCTAAATGTGGTGGTATACGTATTTTTACCTTATATGGGTCTTTCAAAATTATGTGCCAAAGCTGATAGGACCAGTACTCAGAGATAAGTCCACATTTTTCATGGGTTATTTCATGTGTTGTGGTATTTTTTTCAGCTATCCTGTTACATTTCAAAATTTTTTAAAAAAAAAAAGCAAAATATGCCTCAAAGCAGTCTTAAAAAGACTGTACTACATCTGTGTACATTGTTTAACTTAGGAGAAAGTGCACCACAGTAAATGTTTGTATATGCGCAGAAGTACATGTGTGAAGCTACATTTGTGCCTCCTCTTCATTCCGGAGAGCTTAGAAGTACATAAAATGAGTCTGTCCATCAATAAACAGTTAAGACTTTGTTGGGTCCTGCTCCATCAATCAGCATGCTTTTACCGCTGGGGGACATGTTTGTAGTCTAAAGTAAATAATGTGCCTCCCACCATATGGTAGTACTTACACATTCCAGTCCATGTAACTGCTTCCTCACATTCTTGCTCTGACCACTACTGAGTGAAACGCGTCCGTTTAAACCCACAACATATTAACTCATTTGTTTGACGGGAAATTATTATGCAACCATTGTTATTAGTACTGTAGTTCTGTAAATGTGTTGCACACAAGGAATCTGGTATTTTTCTTTGTAACTTAACAGCCACAAATACACAAGTTACTCAATATTTCCATGTTAAACTGTATAAGCAGCCATTTGTGGTTCATACCAAAGCCATACATAGTAATCAATATACAATACATGTAAAGTTGCATATCATTATGGATTGTATCTAGACAAATAATTGTAGTTCCTATTGCACTGAATGGCACACTGACTATAGCTTATACATATATACAATATAATATAGCAATAGTTATGGAAGTATTAATTTGATGATGATGAATTTAATGTGAAAAATGTTACTAATAATTATTTAAAAAACAAAAAATAAGCAACAAAAAAGATAAAATCTTGTATTCACATACTGTAATCAAAATACAGTTTAGGTGAATGAGGCTATTACAGACCTTTAGTGAAACTGCTTTTCTGAATAGTGACTCTGAAGGCCCTATCAACTAGCTTCATGGGCTTTGAATATGAACTAGAGAAAGCAGGTCTGCATGTAGCTGTAACAGTCATTCAACAAAAGGTAAGGGGGAGCACACCTTGGAGACACACCCAGCCAGCAGCAATAGCATTCCCATATCAATAGAATTGAAGGCGTCTCATTTATATGCGCAGCTTATTGTTTCTGGTCACATGATCCCACCTCTCTGCTTTCATTCAAAGAAACTCAACCCCTGGAAATTCACAGTTTTAAAGAGTCACTTAGATTACTTTTCTCCTTGTTGTGTGTCGCACACTGCCAGAGTAAATAAGCACAGAAAGCTGTCCTACTGGCTCTTCTTGATTCCTGCGGCGACTCTGGTAATATGTCTCAACCTACAGTCTGCTGAGTGTTTACAGTGGGGTAGATGTTAATAGGGAATAACATGCCAAGAGGAAGCTGACGGTGGGAATCTTTAATTATGCTCTGAGAAGAGAAGCAGTCTTTATGAAGGGTGCCACCAGGTAAAAAAATAACACTTTTTATACTTCTTTTATTTCTGTTTCTCTTTTCACTGCCCACCTTGTTGCGCTCTGTTTCTTGTCAGCTTGAATGTTTTGTCTCTCCCTCACATTTCCTAATCTCTTTTGCTATCTCCTTTGTTTTCTATCACATGTGTTTCTGCGTATGTCCCTCTGATCACAGTGCAGAGGGACAGTGGGGGCTGGACATGTGTGTTCTTAATTGGCCTTACGATAAAACCTGCTGTTTCCTGTGTACTGTGGGGCTGAGAGTGGGTAGTGATTTCAGAAGCTCCTCCTGTTAGCATCTCAGAGGATGTGTGAATAGGGATAGGGCAAGTATGCAACACAGGAGCTTCACACTATTTTGAAACACTGACTAAAACAGACCATAACCAAAAGACGAAGAGAAGGCCTGACTGGTGAGTGACTCTTTCAAACTCAGCTGTTGTTGTCTGACTATCATTTCAACACAAGGATGGACAAGGATGGTAGGAAGCCAAAGACCTATGTGTCCACTTTCCAGCTGGCCCTCAAGCCTCAAGCCAGACCTTTCTGTGTGGGGAACGGACTGGATACCACTGACAGGACAGTGATGAGAAACAGCAAACTAGGAGACTCATCTGCAAAAGGTAAAGGTTGGAAGAACATATGAAAAGTTCACTTAAAGTTTTTAATGTGAGAGTATTTTTTTTTGTTAATTAAATGGACTGTTTTGTATTGCAGTATAACTGGAATATATTCACAACATTTACCACAGTTACACCCCATCCCAAGCCTCAGCAAACTGCAGCCTTAATTTGAGCGTTTTTAACTTGCACGAGGGCATTGCAACTGCGTATCAGGGAAACCAGGAATATCAGTATCTGTTAGTTTACATGTTTGAAGAGGTTAGGTCCCCTGCGGCTTGTTTACTTGTCAAAATGTTACTAAGGGTGCAGCCTTATTTATGGACAAGGTTATTATGAAATGTGCTGTTTTTCTGGTAACTGTGATAGTGTAGTGGTCAAAGTTGTCTGCGAGCATTCTGATGGTTTTACACACACACACACACACACACACACACACACACACACACACACACACACACACACACACACACACACACACACACACACCTAACCTTAACTGTCACCTGAAAATTTAGTGTTTTCATTATGAGGATTTGCTTTTTGTCCTCAGAATCAATCAATCAATCATTTATTAATGACCACATGACCGAGGTCAGTGGAATTCGCTTTCAGTACAACATGGCGGGTAAGCTCAATTCAGCAGTGTCAATAACATCAAACATAGACAGATATCAGCATCATATTAGACACATGACTAGCACAACTGACCATATTCACAGACTACCACAAGATAGAAGTCACAGACAATATTTACAAGATTGACACAGAGGTTTTAAGTGCAGGTACATCTGTCAGGGTTCATGAGAAGAGTTCAGAGCCCTCACAGCAGTGGGGAAAAACTGTTTTTAAAAAAGGATGATCTGGTGGGTAGGACCTGTAGCTTCCTACAGGGCATCAGTTAAAAGAGGTGGTGAGAAAGGGGTTAGAGATGATTTTTTTGCTCTTTTGATTGTGTGTTTGTGATTCAACTGATGGGAGGGAGATGCCAGTAATCTTGGATGATTAATTGACTATGCGCTGCAGTTTTTTTGCGTGTATGACTGTCAGTGCTGGTGTACCAGACTGTGTTGGATGAGGCGAGTATGCTATCTGTGATGGCTGTGTAAAACTGAAGAAGGAGGTTTGTTTTACTTTGAAATTTTTGAGCTGTTTTAGGAAAAACAGACTTTGCTGGACTTTTTTGGTAATGTAGTCAGTATTGATGTTTCGTTTGAGTATGTTGCTGATGTGCGTGCCCAGAAATTTGACCGAGTCAGTGATGGTTATGGATTCCCCAGAGTGATACAAATGGGTCGGTTATCCATCATGTCGGTCATGAGTCCAATTATGGTTTTGTTGTCTGCATATTTAAGAATGGAGACTGAGCTGTGGTGGGATGTGAAGTAGTTTGTGTAGAGGGAGAAGAGCGAGGGTGAAAGGACACAACCCTGGGGGGCGCCTATGCTGAGGGTCAGAGGTCAAGATGAAAGGCTATTCATCTTATCCCTCTGTTTCCTTCTCCACAGGAAGCTCCAGAATCAGTGGCACATGCAGGGATCAACATTAATGTCCAGTAGCTTATTAAAGACATTGTCCGGGTTTATTGTATTGGAGGCCGAGCTGAAGTCGCTAAATAGGATGCAGGCATAGGTGTTGGGTGAATTGTGTAGGGCTAGGTTAACAGCATCCTCGACAGACCTGTTGGCTCAGCAAGCAAACTGGTAAGTATCCATCAGAGGAGTAGTGTAGGATTTTAAACAAGAGAGGATGATGTGCTCAAACGCCTTCATCACCAGCTCAGCGAGGCAAGCCCCCACAGTGTGACTGTGTAAACAGATATATGTCTCCACAACATACTTGACACACACACACACACACACACTGATGGCATTCCACCATCCACTGGTGACCACCCATTGCCCACCCTGCCAGACATTCCTACACCAAAATACACATATGCAACACACATGGTGGGTAAATGCATGTAAACATGACGTCAAATTCCTCATACTTGCACTTACACCTGTGTTAAAATACAGATAACAAACTTGAAACTTAATGTTGCTCTGCCTGGAGCCGAAACAAATGACTTACATACGTTATTTGATTATTTTCAACTATCACATGGTGTATGTAAAATTCATACATACATGTCTGTATGTCTGTAGTGAAAGGCCCTTGAGTATTAACTAAAAAATGCTTCCTGTGGATAAAGTGGCACATCCTGATTGGTCAGCAATGGAGGAAACAATGGTGTTTGATCATTTCTGAGAAAGCTCATTGTTCTTAACCTCTCTTCTCTGTTAAGATGCCAGGCAGACACCTATGCAGGTCCTGGAAGCGCCTCGTTTCAAAGAAACACTCAGGGACTGTACAGTCCGCGAAGGAGGTGATGCTACTCTTCAAGGTGTTATCACAGGATGTCGGCCTCTGAGGGCTTCCTGGCTACACAATGGTAAGTGATCAATTACAATACACTCATTATTATGAGAGAGGAAATTATGCTAGAATATGTTCAGCAAAGATCTTATGTGAGGGTTCAAGCCACAAAGATTCTACATTTAACAGGATTTGAATCAGAATTTTGTGTTTGTCTATTCTTATCTTTAGGTGAGAGGGTGCATTCAAGTAAGACTTCCTTCAAAAATGGTGTTGCCAGTCTATCTCTGACTCAGTGTTCACCTGGAGATGCTGGGACGTATACCTGCACAGCTGAGAATACTGCTGGCAAACAGTCAAGCAGTGCTGAGTTACACATCATAGGTAAAGCAGGAGTCATGTGTCACGTTAGAAACTTCAATAAAGAAAGATCAAGTACAGTATAACTTGCCCTTTAATGAACTGTATTGAACTGATCTGTGTATGGTAAGCCTGTTTCACTCTGTTGTTTGCATTGAAACAGCTACAAAGGAAATCCCAAGAATAACTAACCATGAGGTGCTTGGTGAGGTCACACTGAAGGCGGCGTCACCCAAAAAGAACACTGAATTGTCCTCAGCTTCTAAAGAGGAAAGTCAACACAAAACAGGAAAAGATAAAGGTAGATTAACCCAACTTTTGTTGAGCTTCCTATAAAAATATTTGTATTGTTACATACCCATAAACTCTCCCTTCTTTCTTCTTTTCTTCTTACAATTAATACCTCAAAAAACTTGTATGGAAATTGTATAAATCAATAGTAAATACACTCATAATAAGCAGAAAACAAACATGCATAGTGATCATTTTTTAGTTTGATCTGTTGCAGTCTACTCACAAAACTTTAACTAAAAATGGTATCTATTAACTACCTTGCTCCATTCTGAAGTGCAATTCATTGGCTGTCTTTTGGGTGCATTGTTTGCCACTACAACCAAACATGACTGCTCACATGTGATTGGTTGGTTACCTATTTATCTGCCTATTGTAGAGCATGCCTGTAAATCCACCTACTTCTCTGCAGTCTCCGCAGGTATCAGAGATCTTGACCTCCAAACAAAAGTCTCCAGTAGAAAAGGTAAGTAGAGGACACTTACTTAATGAAGTAAAAGTTTGTATGTTTTCATCATGTTTTATTGATTTTAAAATTCAAGCACATTTTTTCCAGGACCTCCTGTGGAGTTTCTACACCCACCAGACCAGGTGGAGGTTCGAGTGGGAAAGCAGGCCCGGCTACACTGTGAGTTCAGGTGCAGCTCTGTGCCTGTGGCTTGCTGCTGGATTTACAACAGAGACAAGGTAGTCGAGTCAGAGTCCCATCGATTGTTAATATTATTTGATCCATTTCTTTGAAATTGTTTTCCAGTGAAGGCTTATGTCTTTGTGCATATTTCCACATTTCTTCCACACCCAGGTGGTAGTAGGAGGGCCGAGGATATCTGTCAGGAGCAGTGACACAAAGAGCAGTGTGGAGATCTCTCAGGCCTGTCCAGATGATAAAGGCTCCTACACTGTCATAGTGAAAAACCGAGAAGGTTCTGCCCAACATACAGTCTCCCTCAGTGTCATAGGTGAGATTCGACTTTTGTCTACTATTCTGTGTCCAGATATTTAGTGTTTTCTAATGAGATGATACAACACTAGTATTTGTTGTCAGATACTGGACAAGCTAATAGCCTATCGATGTTGATTTGACAAACAAAAACCAGACAGAAAAGCAGAGAAGAGAAATGTGGCAGGGTAGGATCATGATTTAAATAGATTAAAGCTTATGCCTATATGTTTGGATATTGGCTACCCCAGAAAAACATTCCAAAATAACTTCAAATGATGATACCTGCTGTCTTGGGTCTTGGTATATATGAATAAAAGTTCTGATTCTTGAATTTCTCCTCAGACCGGCCTGACCCACCAGCATCCAGCCCTGTTGTGTCCCAGCTGTCCACTCAGTCCCTGGTCCTGTCCTGGACAGGTCCCAGCTACGACGGAGGCACAGCTGTGTTGGGTTACATCGTGGAGGTCAGGCAAGAAGGCCCTGAAAAGTCCAGGAGCTGGACTGAAGTAGTACGCCGCTGTAAGAACACATCTTACCAGGTCTGCTCAGGCCTGAAGCCTCAGGGGCAGTACCGCTTCCGTGTCCGAGCCTACAACACTGCAGGAGTTAGTGAACCAAGCCAGGAGTCCGACTGTGTCAAGATGGAGACTAAAAGTTAGTGAAATGTTGGATTTATAGAATGTTTGAAAACAGGAATTCATTTTTTAGATTTTACCTTTCTGTTACCTGTAAGGAGGGATGTGCTTATTTGTCACATCTGTGTATTTTTTTTGGATTAGAAGAAGAAGAAAAAAAGGAAAAGCCCGAGTCATACGTCACAGTGACCATTGACACCAAACATAAGATCAAGGACCACTACAATGTACATGAGAAGCTGGGAGTGTAAGCATGGATTCTGCATATTTAAAACCATATTTCAAATCTAAAAATATTATTTTCCTTCCTACATGGATCACAGAAGAGGCCAAATCATATTTTTAAAGGGATGGGACACAAACATTATGCCTCTCACTGATTTGTGTTTTAAATTTCCAGGGGGAAGTTTGGCCAGGTGTTCCGGCTGTCCCACAAAGAGACGGGTAAGGAGTGCGCAGGGAAGTTCTACCGAGCCCGGACCTCCAAGGAGAAGTCGGAGGCCCGCAGGGAGATGGAACTGATGAACTGTCTCCACCACCCAAAAGTGGTCCAGTGTCTGGCTGCCTATGACACACGCTCAGAGATGGTCATGGTCATGGAGTAGTAAGTAATTGTGAAGTGGAAAAGTGACTTTGATCTGAGGATTACTGGTGACAGAGAGTTTCTGCAGCTATTCAGGACACACATATACAACCAAAATAGTAATCCAAACAAAAAATAATCTGCAGATTATTTTATTGATTAATCTTTTAGTCTATCAACTGAAAAATGTGATCACAACATATTCAAAAGTGTCATTTTATTTGACGACAGTCCAAAACCCCCAAACAATCAGTTTTTCATATATGACAAACAAAAACATCAAATAGTCACATTTGATAGTGAAAGTTTGGCATTTGTGCTGGAAAAATGACTGAAATGATTATTTGATTAATTTTCTGACAATCAACTAATCGATTAACTGATTGATTGTTTCAGCTCTAAATCAAAATATCTTCCACTAATTGCGAAGCAGGTAGTGTAGGAAAGCCCTGATTTCACATCAGTCCCATTATTACCGATGTTGCCAGGTAACACCAGTGGTTGCTGTGGTGATTATATGCTTTTTTTTTCTTTTTTACAGTGAAGCTTTTTGCGGGAGATGCATTGTTATTATTTCACAAAGAAAACAAATTATGTGCTTTGAAACCATTCAAACTATAAAATCCCAGCAACTCATATAGGAAGAAGTGTCAAAAACAGATTTTAGATGTCGGTTAGTCAAAGACATAGCAATAAGAGTACATGACTACATTTGTATTGTCAAACATTTTAACTCCATGGTTAGAATTGGGATAAATACTGCTCAACAAAGGAAGTACCAGAGCTACAGCAGAATTATTTTTGTAAAGCATGGATGAATGAATGGTGTATCTGTCTGTCCAGTATTGCCGGTGGAGAGCTCTTTGAACGCATCTTGGATGACAACTTTGAGCACACAGAGCCGACCAGTTCCCGATACATGCAGCAGATCCTGGAGGGCATGCAGTTCGTTCACAAGCTGAACATCGTCCACCTGGACCTCAAGCCAGAGAACATCGTCTGTGTGGACACTACCGGTACGCGGATCAAGATCATTGACTTTGGCTTGGCCAATAAACTAGGTGAGTTTGCGGGATTGTGTTTGACTGACCCAACCTGTAATTTAATGTCCCTATAAGGAGGAATGTTGAGCAAAATTCCTAAAAAGGTCAGTTCTCTTGAATATAATAACTTCCTGTTTACCCTAGTTGTCGCCTACAACTTTTGCAGTTGCTCACTAAAGAAAACGACTAAAATATCCAGCTTTTTCTAATGTCTGTACTACAGTAAAAGTAACAAAAAGAGTAAAAATTAAAGTATAGGTTCACAATTTTTCAAGTCTCTCTGTCTAAAACAATTGTCAGGTGTCCAAATAAACATTGACACATGTTTTTTTGGCTGTAATCATCCCCGCTGTTCATACTGGCCACTAGCAGATCCCTTCATAATGCAATTTCAATGTAAGTGATGGGGGACAAAAGTCAAAGCCCTCCTTCTGAACAAAAATATTTTTAAAAGTTTATTTGAAGCTTAAATGACGCTTCAGCTACCCAAATTAGTGAAATCAACCCTCAAGTATATTTTAAAGTTACTTCTTTTAGTGCCAAATTCCCTTTTTTTTTACACTGCAGCTGAACAGGAAACACTGACCAAAACAAGGACTGTGGATTCTGTCCCCCATCACTTACAGTACATTGTAAGCACATTAGCAGGACATGGAAGGTCTTCAGAGAATTACTATTTTAAAACATGCCAAAAATAACCAAAGATAACATCAAGGAGTGTCCACTCTAGATTACTAGATGTCAACAATGTCCTTTACATAATCACAACTCCTTAAACAACTGCCTCACTACTACCTCGACTCAATAAATGCAGCAAAGCATGTGAAGTCAATTCATGCAGAAAATTTGGTGAGACACCAGATGCTGCAGCTCCAGACTGGGTGGTCTATTTAGAGATGACTAGAGCCCTCCGTGAGTAGGCTAATACAAACATTTACAGTGACATGTTGAATATCTGGGTGTGTTGTCTCGTTCTTCAGAGGAGGGTAAACCTCTGATGGTGATGCACGGTACACCGGAGTTTGTGGCTCCCGAGGTGATCAGCTATGAGCCTGTGGGCCTAGAGACGGACATGTGGAGCATTGGAGTCATCTGTTTCATCTTGTAAGTCAAACAGGAGCTGTAGTGGTTTAAAAAACAGCCATAGTGACATACTGTAATAGAAACAAATGCATCTGGGAATAGCTTGTGAAAGTGAATACAATAGCCTCATCCTAGAGAGCATTTCAGTTTCTTAATAAAATATGGGACAAGGAAAAAACTTGCATGCAAACCTGACATAAATGTCCTCAATTTGTTCTTAATTTATCTTTTATATGTCAGACGTGGCAAAGTCATTTGAAAATAGCAGAAAGTAACAAGAATACACTACAGATTTGGATTATGTGAATGATACATGTTTAAATAAGTAAATTTAAAAAAATATATCTATCTAATTCTACCCAAATGACTCTACAAATGCAGATTTGGCACCATCTGCTGGTGCTGTTATGGTATTACTATAGTCCCGTCCCTAATAACTTAAGTATGGAAATTCTTATATTGTGAATAGTCTGAACCAAAAGTCATGGAAATAATTACCTTTTTAGAATAATTTATTTAACACCAAATCAATGTTAAAAAGAACAGTGTTTCTCTTGTTAGTAGGTACAGACACAAAATATATGCAGTCTGTCCAGAAACTTTGCCCATGTTTATGATTGTTTTGTGTCCCAGGCTCAGTGGAGAATCCCCCTTCCAGGGAAATAGTGATGCTGAGACTTTGTCTCTTGTGACTGCCGCCCGTTTCGAGTTTGACCCAGAGAGTTTTGAGGACATCTCTGATCAAGCAAAGGACTTTATCAGCTCTCTATTGAAGAAAGACCGGAGGTTGGGTTTTTTTTTTTTTTTTTTTTTTGGCAATGGATGATAAAAGTTGATAATGTCACATTCTGAGCAACACATTACTTGCGGCATTTCCTACAATTTGCAGAAAATTAGCGTGGTATCAAATCATTTAGCAATCTTTGAATATCTCAAGAGACTGCTGGCAGCGTATGATAGCCTTTGTTGCTTGCGCTCTAGATGCAGATTGTCATGTGACGGGGCCCTCGCCCACCCCTGGATGGTCTCTTTTACCCCTCTGAACCGCAGGCCCACCAAGTCCCTCAATAAGGAGAAGATGAGACGTTTTCTGGCCAAGCGGAAGTGGAAGGTAACTGCACAGAAAAATGACTACAATGCTGTCAGCCAAGCATTTAATGCATGTATAATTTATAACCAGTGCTTCCTTATGATGATCTTTTAAATCCATTGTCCTTTGTAGACCTGAAGCTTGGTTATGTGTGTAATTTGTCATCCAGTGCTATTTGTCCTTTTAAACTTGCAGAAAGCTGGCAAGGCTGTCTTGGCCCTACAGCGGATGGCTAACCTCTCCAGCAGGCCAGACTCTCCTGGCAGCTCCTCAGAGGGTAAGACAGATAAAGACACACACACACACACACACACACACACATATATGCAATGCCTTCCTATGTCCTAGAGCTACATGCATATGGCAGATGACTCACAGTTTCAGATTGTCACTTCAAGTTTACCCTTTTGTGATCAGTAAAGCCTTGTTTTCCTTTTATTCACCATCATCATCCTCCCTCTCATCCAGAGCCAGGCTGGAGCCAAGAGGCAGAGAAGGCCATCCAGTCACTGGATAAGCAGCTTCAGAGTGAACCTCGCTTCCAGAAGCCCCTGAAGGACACCACACTTCCCAAAGGAGCAACAGCTCATCTAACATGCCTTGTCAATGGTAGAGTGACAGAGCTGTGTGATGCACTTCATTAAATAGATTATTGTAGTAGAGCGACTCCTAAATGACTGACTTTTATGTATTAATTTAGTGTACATTTAATGAGATCAACTCTCAATGTCAGATCAAAATTTTGAACTTCAGAGGAAACTTGTGATGAAGCCTATTTAAAAAGCAGCATCAATGGAAAAAGTAACTCTTGAAGCCACAAAATGTATTTCAATACACAATGTTTTGATCCAAGTTGGAACTTTTTGACCTCACAAAGTTCCAACTTGCATCTAAAAAGTCTATCCGAGTACATTTTGTGGCTTGGAGTCAGTGAGGCAAGAAAGGTGTAATTTCTCCAATGTAATTCGGATTGGTTTTCTCTAAAACATCTTAGAGCAACACCATTTTATTAACTTATTGATACAGAAACAAAACTGTATCAAATAAAACTGAAACATTTCCAGCCAACTTTCTTTTATAATAAAAGAACATAATGGGCTTAGTGAATGTTGAAAATTGATCTTACAAACTATTCAGACAAAAGAAATTGGTACATTTAATTGTTTAATATTCATAATGTGACTTTAAATTCTGAAGCAATGTCTTGTCTCAACTCTCTAGGCTTCCCACAGCCAGAGGTAAAGTGGCTTCAGAATCAGAAGCTGGTGTCTGAGTCGTCCAGAGTGACCACGAAGTTCCAGGATGATGGACTCTGCTCTCTGGTTCTGGTTGATTTAGAGCCTCGTGATTCTGGGGTTTATGTGTGCAAGGCCAGCAACAAGCTGGGGGAAGCGATGTGCTCTGCCAAACTGAAAGTGGAGATATGACCAAGGATAAAACCACCTCAACAACTTGGGATTTCCTTCATTTGGACAGGAACTTTTCAGATGTAGACTGATTGAAATGGTTTGAAACCTGGATGACGGACAGTTATTCACTGCCACACAAAAGGCTTCTTACACATAATTTCAAGGCAAAAATGGTGTGTTGTGGTGTTACATATATTAACGGGCAAAGACAAATCACCTATTGGTACATTTACTATCTTTTAATGTGTGGTTAACACATTCAACTAATGCACAAGGTTTTGTTAGGGTGTATATTGCTACTCATGGTGCACCACTGCATTGCTCACAAGACCACCATGTGAAAATTTGTACATTTTTGCGCATTTAAATATTGTTCAATGTAAATAAAAATTAAAGGCTGAATTTTACAGAACTTGGTTTCAGATTTTAAAATAACTTTCCTTATTCATACACGTTTTGCACAAAGACTGGCATACATGTCTTTAGACTGTTATGTATAATTTACAAAAGAACGTACAATACATCATATAACATCTGTATAAAAACATATTCATTCCTTGAACTCAAAGCCTTAAATAAATGAGCAAAAAAGCAAAGGGTTGAAAACATTTCATTTTAACATTTTGCCAGTTTATTATAGCATTCCACTGAGAAGGTAAAGACACTTGAAATCTATCACAAACTGTACGACCAAATGACACTTCATTGGACAAGCCTTTCAGTATTAAAGGTATGGCTAAAAGTAAGAAGCAAAATATTTCATTCTTGTTATGTAAACATCAATTACAATTGACCATGAGCTCAACACGTCATAATGACTTCAGCTTCCACGCTTGGTTTTTCCAGGTACTTTCAGAGACCTGAACATTTGAAGAGAGGGCTGATCTGACAACTGTTTTTTGCAAAATACAAGGTGGCCATTGCATTTTCTTGGATTGTAATTTAATTATTTTCACTTATACATAAATTTAACATATAAAAATATTATTTAAAGAACCATCTACTTTGCCCACTGGCCGCTGACTTGCTACAGTATGAGACTTTCCATAATCTATCCATATGACCCCTCTGTTTTTAATTCAATATGTCTGTCCAGTATTTTCCTTTTTCAATCAGTGTACTGATTTATTGCACGTATTTCTACGATTTAGTGTACTTTGTCTGGTTAATTATAATATTATAATTATAATTCCTTGTGTTTTAAAACCTTTAGATAATGACAGTGAATTCGTGAAAAATATTCTCCAAACCCAGAAACCACAAAAATAAACACATAATTTAATTCTATGATTAAACAATGGCAATCATACAGTCTTTCAATATGGTAACTCACCTTTCCCTTACTATTAATTGCTTGTCTAACCTACATTCATATTATTACACTTAGGAGACATGGAGAAAGGACAGAACTTGTAAAGTGTCATCTGTTGACAAGGTGCCTAAATGATTAGAATTAGCAGATCTTAGCTGGTATTTTGGAATTATCTACAATTGGTGAATATTGGGCATTTCCTTTAAAGGCATGCCATTCATGAAAACATCTTTGGGTAAAAACAGATCTACAATTCTTAGGATAGCACTTTATTAATCCCCAACAAGATTTCCAGCTTGCAAACTGCAAAATGATATTGTTGTTAGGGATCATTTATGAAATTCTTTTTCCTCACCAATCCATCTTTCAACTAAGCTTTGTAAAATAAAACTAGAATTTAAAAACCCATGGAAATTCAATCAGGCACTGAGTCTTGGTCAAAGAGGTGAGGGAGCTTGTTGGGTGTTTTGCTGCAATGGCACAGAGACCATTCTCACTTCTTTCTAAGGCAGAGTTTTCTTTATGTGGATCAGTCATTTATGCACACATGTGGCTGGGCCTGACACATGCTTGTTCTGTATGTAGTGGTCACAGCTGATCTGATGTGATCAACTTCCTACTGTCCCTCTCGTCTCTGTTGGATTCTCTTCTGAAGAAGATTCCAAGCTCTTAGTACCTTTAATAGAAAAGACAACAAAACATTAAACTAAAGAGCTAAAGGACATGACGCACATGTGTAGACACCATACTGATAGGGTGATGTATGTCTGACCTGTTTCCGAGTGACCTCTGGCTCCCACAGCGTGCTGAGCACTACGTTGGCGAGCGCTACCTGCTTGCCGTTGGACCACTGGCTCTGCAGCCGCCGCAGGGCATCCTCTGTGGTCACACCATCTCGCTCTGTTATCCTTAATACCGCCTGAGAAGGGAGGAGAAACAAGAGGAAGCAGGAGGGTTGGGTTAACAGTGCTTTTGGTGTTTATTTATTTAAAGCCACTGTGTGAAGAATTTCTAAATTTCTGACTCTGGCGCCCCCCAGTGGTACTATCCAAAAACAAATAATGGCAGAAAGCAATGCATGGTGATATCTACACACTTCTAAACCACCAAAAATGTTGTTAAATTTTTATAAATACAAAACTTATGTCATCAGAATATTTTGGAAATATATGGCTTTCACTTTTGCAGACCAGTTTAAGAAAAAATGCAGTGGAATAGAGAAACTTCTCTAAAAATGTAGACTTTTACCACATCCATAACACACAAATGCACTGAGAAACTGCCTCACCACTGGTTTTACCACTTCTTCCAAATGGAAACTGAACATTTTTCTGCACTCTGTAGCTTTCAGTTGCTTTCAGTGTTTTCATACAGCACTTTTCACAGTCACTCAAGCTAACTTGACTTCATGTTTGTCCCATTAAGGACTGCAGGTACAAACATATTACCTCCTCCTCAGGGATGACAGTGACCCAGACTTCATGGACCATGTCTGTCCATCCCGCCTCCAGAAGAACTGCTGCATCCATCACACAAACCTGTTTACCTGCAGACAAAGCAAAGGATCAAATGAACACTGGAGAACAAAGATAGGGCAGAGCTCTGTGTTATATGTCATTAGGTTTAATTTATAAGCCTGACTAAAGGAAAATTAGTCAGAAAATGGAAAAAGGGCAGACTATTTAGATGTATCTAAAAAGATTAATTGTCATTCTGTTTTCTCAAATCATATAAAAGGTCAAAATCCATTATTTAAAGAAATAAATATTCAAATAAACTATGTATCACTTCTCAACAAATTACTGAAAAGTGAAATAAATGCTCAGACAAGCAAAATTAAAGTTCCTTTTATATAAATATAAGAGGAAGTTTGATGCTCCAAAAGAGAGAAATGTGCTTTCTAGACAGAATCAGGAGGGAAATCAGATTGACATGTTTATCAATATACAGTCCTACAATTCTGAGATTAATAAATCGAAGTCCATTCAATACCTTCCTCTCTGGCTTGGCTGATTCTCTTCTTCACCAGAAGTGCAATTTGCGGCCATACAATGTCTGTAAGGGTTTTTAACCGTTCCTGCATGAAAAACATAATCTTTGGTAAATTATCAATACACTGCGGTGTAGTCTGACATAATTTGCAATGAAAATGAAACATTATTTCCACTTGGCATATTACCTGGTTTCCAAAAACTTTCCTTCCTAATGCACGTCTGTTGATGGTTTTATCCTCATTAAGAATATCTAAAAGTGACAAAAACAAACTCATCATTGCACTGCGATGCTTAAGATTTTAGACATTTACAAGAAAACATGAAAATCAAGTTATTTTTACATCTCACTGAAAATGATGCTACCTGATACTTGTACACAGTAGAGTACGTCATGTGATGATGGATTAATCTGTGTGCCCGTTAGGGTGTGTAATCTTTTCAACTCCAGAATAAAGTCAAAATGTACCTGTTGCAACTGTCACTGTTTCATCAAAATCTGATCTGTCAGACTTCAGATGGAGTGCTCACGGCCTTTCAAAGACACTACTGGTGTCTCAGAAATCATGTTTGAGCTTTATTTATTTATAATATAAACATCTAGCTGTGTTGCATTCACTAACACAAGTCTGAAACTGTCTGTAAAATAGATTTCAGTAAATAAAACAGTTTTGATCACAATGTTTAGAGGAAAATAAATTATGGGACTTTTGAGTTCCCACAACAGTGACAGAATGGATTAGTTTTATGAGTGATGTAGGACAGATGCCATTTTTGGAAATGTTAAATTGTGACCTCTATACTTTAGTGCTCCATTAATCTGTCATTTGGCAAGTCAAAAAGTCATCTCGTCAACTTTTATCAAAATCAAATCAGTGACGTCTGAGACATCACGACTGACCATTAGTCACCACAGTGCCCTCATTATGTCAATCAGTGAAGTGTTTAAATGCTGGAAAAAAAGTGCAAAGGTGCATCATCATCCTACATTCAATCAAAAGCAGACAGATTACGAGTGAGATATCACAAGGATATGGATGGCACATCTCTAACCACAAGTGTTTCATTACCTGACCCAAATGCTTCCAGCACTCTGTGATAGGCTGCTGTGCCTGGCTGGTACACCTCATGGCCCAGCTTGTCACAATCAATTCGAACTGCACCCAAGGCCTCCAGCTGCCTGGCAATGGAGCTTTTTCCACTGCCGCTGCCTCCGGTCAGACCAATCACATATGGAAGTGGAGGGAGATGAGATGTGTCCTAGAGGGAGAAACAGGAGACACGAAGGTGCAGGATATGGAGAGAAAAAAAAAAGATGAAATTCTTTTGGCAATGTCACATTGAAGCATAGCAATTAACAACACAACACTCAACCAGACAGCTTTAAGAAACAATGCATTGAGGTGATGACAGGGCAAAACAATTCATTTGCACTTGCTAAAATCTGCCTGCTTAGTGAACTGCTCTGTTCATTCCCAAGACACAAAACTCTGTAATTTGAACTCTTTTCATGAAGAAGGTGTTATGTTGCTTAACACTTAAAAAAAGTTTGACATATGCTGGAAAGAAAAGCCGCTATTTTGCACCTGTGACATTATGCTCCTATTAGAACAGTTAAACAAAGTTTCCAAATTGTATGAAAAAACTAAAGGTGTGAGAAAACAGCAGAAAGAGTGAAAAGTTTTTCCCCAGAAAGTGATTAAAAATCAAATGTACTTTAGAGCATTTCTGTATTTGACAATTAATTTTATATGACTGGAGGCTGTGCAGTGCTTCTTCTTTAACATTTGAAAACCAATTTCATTAAACAGGAATGACCTCGACTTTGACTGATGCTGATCTTTGTTAAGTCATAATTTCTTTTTTTTTTTTATCATAAAATCAAATAAGTTTGTATTAGGTGTTTTCTTATTAGGCATACACTTTGTTTAAAGACTAAAATCATAGAAAAATGATATTCTGATGTGCACCATAATAAACATTACATCCAGGTATTACAACAAGTATCAGACTATATTTCTGACTGGTCATTTGCATATGTGTACAATGTATTTCGTCCTTTTATGCTGTGTATTTGTATATTCGTATTTGCATGTTGTTATTTAAACTGTTTTGTTTTTGTTACCTGCCTAGGAACTACGATGTAAATTAGCATTTTTTGCTAACTCCGGCATGTTTACATCTTGTATTCTATACTGATGTTGATTAATGTGTTCAGTCCCTATCAAATAAACAATTTTTTGTTAAAAAGTATTATTTCCTTATTGTGTTATGAGAGCTATCAAAATGCAAACATTTTATACTGTGTTAAGTGGCTCCAGGACCTACTTTAGGCGGGGTAAGGAGGGTGCCCAGCAGACGAGAGCGAAGACTAGAGGAGCTGATCTTCTCCTCCTCTGTCTCAGTGTGGTGGGCATCCTTAAGCAACTGGATTTCATGAAGAACAAGAGCTGGAAGGCCCTGGTTAAGGAAGAAGGACATAAAATAATACATACAATTTGAGTATGAGCACCCAGGCTGATGTCATCTACATCTGGTGAACATATACCTCTGCTGACCCAAGATCAAATGTGTACTAGAACTGTGTTCTATTTGCATTTGAGAGCAATGAACTACCTGCAATCCCAAAAAAGTAAAGCTCAGTGACTCTCAGAATAGAACCAAACATGAGAAATGTGTTAAGAGTAGTTAAGCAATAAAATGTGCTGTGTAGAAAGCAACAGTAGATACTGCATCTCCTGACATATGAAAAGATAAACAAATTTACATAAAAAATGACCACATGGAGAAAAAACTGCATGAGGGCTATATGATATTGACATACAGTGTAAGCATATGTTAAAAGGCCATCTGGGACATATAAGTTGATGTGTTGGTCAAGAATTCTGCCCCAGAAAACCCTGAATATGGACTTTGTATGTTTTTATAATAAAAAATACTAACTCTTGTATTTGTGATTAATAGAAGCGCTAGAATAAAATAATCAAAAGCCTGTGTTACACATATTGCAAATTTCCAAACTTACTTCCTTACTAACTTACATTCTCAGCACGTTTCTTGTTGACAGCCTCGCCTCCCTTCCTGGTCTCCTCGCTAACCACAATGCACTGCAACAGGGGGTCAACCACAGACACTCCATAGGGGTCATCAAGAGGCACGATCTCCACCTGCAGAGAGGGCTTGACGTCTTGCAGGAACTCCTGCAGCCTCTGGACCCGGACAGAGTAGGGCTCGATGAGCTCCTTAAGCACCTTTTCTGCGGTGGAAAAGAAGAGGACGTCAGGGCTACTGGCTGCCACTTGTTGTTTTCACATATCCTCATAAATGTGAGACATAAACCTCAGAAACAGCATGAGAATGCACACACCTAAAAATGAAAACCACCACATAACTTGTATGTACCACTATACGTATTCAATGTGTGTATTGGAGGTGTATCACAGTAAAATTGAGTCAGGAAGGACAGAATAAGAGGAACAAGTATAAAAAGAAAAGAAGTAAAGAAATCCAGGAGAGGAAAAGGAAAAATGACCACTCACTTAGAACTACTCACTTTTCAGCATTGCTTGGTCACACACACCGATAAGGAACCTTCTATTGGCTAGCAGGCATGATATATTGAGCAACGTCTTATGGGCCCCATGGAGCCGGTCAAATGTCCCCCCTACCACCACATCATTGTAGGTCTCCAAGGGTTCTGACTTTTCTTCAGGCTCCTTCAGCCCTTCCTCTTTCTCCTGCAGCTTCATTAGCTGTGGGTGAAGCAGCACTGAGGGCAGACTGGGGCTGCAGACGTAGCAGTGGCCGGTGTAGCTCTGCAGACACTGTGTAACCTGATGGGACTGACCTGGGTCCTGCAGAGGAAAGTCTGTTAGCACCACCTCCGGGGAGTGAGACAGAGACTGCGGTGTGGGGAAGGGGCAGCTTGGAATTGTGGTCCCGCTGCATGTCGCCGAATGAGCGCGAACATTAGTCAGCAAAACGCGAACATCCAGGTGCCCGCATACGTCAGCTGCATTGCTGTAAAGGCGGGTAATGAGGGTAGATAGGTCCACTACTGGTGGAATGAAAACTGGACGAGGCTGGTTCCCACCTCCCAGGTTCAACCCAGGGTGGAGGTGGACGTACAGTGTGCGCTCTACAAGCTGGGCAGCTGAGCTGAGGACCGGAGCAATACGCAGGGGGAGTGTGTGGAGAGGAGACGTCAGCACAAGGATGCCCGTGCTGAACATGGACATGTTCCTGGCTTAACAGAAGGCGTTGCAGTCGTCACAGTATCTGAGGAGTCACTGTTAGGGGGTGGGTGAACACTGGAGGGGGTCAAAAGAGAAGGAAAGAGTCAAAAGAGTATCGGCTAAGCTCAGTGAAAACAATTTCTTTCTGAATAAAAATGGCTGCTGACAATATAGAGATAAAATATAGTTATAGATGATATTAAAACTAAACTGTCATACTAATTTCAACTATCTATTTTGTTCTAGCAGTGGTGGTAATTTCCTTGTTGTTGTGATTGTGTTCCATTACTAAAACAATATAGAGGAAAAACTTTATCTTTACAACTAGCTTGATAACTACTATATTTAAAAAGGATGAGAAAAAAAGATTGCCAAAGAAAGCTGAAAAGAAAACTCCATTGCTTCCAGTGATTCATGTTAAAAGCTACCACGCTCCAAAGAATTCAAATTTACGCATGAACAGAGGAATAGAAACCTTTGTTACAACTAAATTATCAATTTTGACTGTACTGAGCTTGGCTAAATATGTATTATAACACTGGAAATATTTTATTTTGCTGGTATTTAATCATAAATTATCTTCTATCATCACCACAAATTTTCTAAGAATATTACATAAGCAATTTCACACTTTAGTCACATTTACCAATGTTGCATCACTGGTTTAGTTTACTGACAGGACTGTTAATATGCTACATGTTGTTACTGTAGTTAATTATAAGCGACACCGTCTAAATTAGGGCACACTCAAAGAGTATCTTCAGTAGAGATAATACTATCAGCTTCTTGCAGTATGTATGAGAGCCCTTTTTCTTTAGTCTACCAGGTGTGTTATAATAATCTTTGACACTGGGTTTCTTATTTAAAAACTTAACTTCTTGGTGATGTTGCAACACATTCATTACATTGTAACAATGCAACACTGTGACATTCAAACATTGTTAACATTGAAGCAATTCTTTTGCAATTGCACATGCTGCCACTCATGAATCCAATGTGACACAAAAAAGTGCAACTCCTCAGGAGGAGGGGTAAAAGAAAAAAGGTCCTAAAATTCAGCTGTAAGGTCACAAGATGAAGTCAAGTGTTTTTGATTGTGGCTGTCATATTATTCCTCGTCCCGCCCACAAACAACCTGACTGGACAGACTCTAAACCTGACCATACCATAGGTCGCTTTTTCAGCCATTGCCCAATCAATTAACAGATGCTTTTGAGCATGAATATACAACATAAAGAGGGTCTTGAGCTTAAAGTTGTTCAATGTTTAGCCACTGTGACTCCTTGCTAGCAAGCTGCTGACCAAGAGGGCAACAGTACGACTCCCCACACGATGTCTGCAGTAAAATATGAAGCAAAGTCATGACATTTAGAGCTGTAAAGAACTTATATGTGGACTCAAAGTCGTAGCCAGCTAGCTGGGTGTAGGACAACAATCACATAGCCGTTAAGAAACAGCAACAAAAACCGTTTGAAAGTAATCTTGCGGGATTAAAATGACCACCTAGGCATATGAAGTAGCAATGATGATGTTATTTATGATCCTATAATAACGAAGAAGTATGTATTTAGTTATAAAAATGACATATGGTGCGGCCCAAGTGAAGTGCAGTTGTAAATCGTCCTGAATTGACAATTTAGCATGAGCTTCACTTACCTGTGTTGAGCAAATTTAAAGCGATGTGAAGAAGAGATGAAGCGCGAAGTACAGTAATAAACCTGTCCGCATATCTACTGCAGAGATAATCTTTATTGGGAACTGTCTTATCCAGTCCACACCAGTCCAAATTGCTAAGTGGAAGTCACTCACACATAAAGTAGGCAAACTATCACGTGACAGTTGACGTGCAAACTGATTGGTTGAGAAAACCGCAGTAAAACATGGGAGACGTAGTTCTGTAGCGCCCTGGAGTCAGGAAATTCAAGAAATCTCCGCAATATCTGCATAACATAACATAACATAACATAACATAACATAACATAACATAACATAACATAAAAATATATTTTTATGTTAATGAGTTTATTTTAATGGAACTATTGACTGATTTTATTAAGTGCTAATGTAGAGGTTTATTTAATAAAGGCTTATAAGTGGCACTCAAGTACAGTATTTTCTTTTTTCTTTTCTTTTTTTTTCTTTTTTTACAAATTAGCACTGAAATATATTTCTGTTATATGCAGTACGCTTTTTTGTTGAAGGCAGTTACATACGACTCTTCATTGGTAGTTTTTTTTTAATCACGCGCCTAAAACATTGCAAATTGTGTCACAATTTTTGAGAAAAGCTGCTGCAAAATCAAGCATTTTTTGGCAAAACTTGAAATCCTGGAGAGACTGGTCTATATTCTGCTAAATATTCCCTACATCTCTTACTGTTGCACACTTATCAGATGATAGATCAATATAGGAGAGAGACACAGTCAAAACTGTCAATAAATAAACTATTCTGACCACAAGAAATACAATTGCATGAAATACAAAAGAAGCATTTAATTTAATTTAAACCAGAATTTAAAATTGAAGGTTTAAATTAGAATGTACAAATAACAGTGCAAGAAGAACTATACAATAAAATAAAATGAGGGGATACCTTTGTAGAGGCCTACAAGAGAAGGTAAAAATAACAACAACAGAAAAAAACAAAGAAAAAAGTTACAGACTACAGGCAGATACAGTATAACACAATAAGAAACAACAATAAAGTAAATGAAAATATACAAGTAACTAGAAATACCGCCTTGCACTTGTATGCCAACCAGTCAAGTTGCAGTTTACATGCATGATTGTCCAGACTGATATAATATTTGTATTGAAGACTTTGAAGAAATGAAATTAAGTGTATTTTCCTTGTATGTGTTCACATGCTTGGCCAATAAAGCTGATTCAGATAGAGCATAAAGTTGTTGTCATGACAGTAGACCATGCTTCACATATGGATGCTGCTGCAAAGAAGTTACAAATTCTAAAATGTGGATACTTCACATGCATCTTCAACCCGGCAACACAGAAGATCTACACAGTTACCACAGTTTGAAGGTGGGCACCCAAGATTAGTGTCACCAATTCAGTATCTGACTAAATTTTTTAAATTTTATTTAATCTCTATTTATTCAGGCAGTCTCATTGAGATTAAGATCTCTTTTCCAAGAGATAGAGAGACCCAAGAACAAGAAACATTTATAAGACAAGAACACAATCAGCAAACAGACAAAACACAACAACACAATAAACAGGACATTAATAAAAACAGTTACGAGAATCATAAAAAACATCAGATAATAAAGAGATGTGAGGAAGTTTGGAAGCTTTAACAGTAGAGCTTTATAGATGAATAACATTAGATGGTTATTTCTTCTTGTCTGTTAGGAAGTCCAACCAACCTTGTGATACAGAGAACAATGATGAGTATGAAATTAGTCATTTGTGATAAGGCGTAATTCACTATGATACACAGGGTTTAACTGCTGAAGAGTAGATGGGGCAGCATGACAATACAGATTATCTCAACAGTCAAGGACAGACATGAAGGTTGAAATATAATCACAATCTCCCCTTCTGTTCCTGAGTTATGGTGTTGAATAATGGTCAGAAAAGTGTTTTTGCAGAACATTATGCTGTCACAGTGAAGGTGACCTTTGACCTTTGGGATATAAAATGACATCACTTCATCATATCATCCTCTTAGACATTTGTGTGAAACTTTGTCATAATTAGTGTATGAATTCTTGAGTTATGGCCAAAAACGTGTTTTGTGAGGTCACAGTGACCTTGACCTTTGACCACCAAATTCTAATCAGTTCATCTTTGAGTCCAAGTGGATGTTTGAAATTTGAAGAAATTCTCTCCAGGCATTCCTGAGATATCGTGTTCACGAGAATGGGACATACGTACGGACAGACAACCCAAAAACATAATGCCACCGGCCACAGCTGTCGCCAGCGTGGAAGCATAAAAAGAGCTGATTAAAAAGGTGTTTTAAAAACCCACACGTGTTTTCATTTATTTGCCTGATTTAACTTCTTTTCAATACAAAATGTGCTTTATTGACATGTCCCTCTCATGTGATGACTTACACCTTCATCATTCTGGTATGTTGAGACTGTGAAAAGTGGTGGATAAAATATTCAGATAATTTACTTACATAAAATTAGCAATACCACAGTGTAAACATACTCTGTTACAACTAAAAGTCCTGCATCCAAAATATTAGGAAATAAATGTAAAATGGGGGCAAATCCAAAAAGTTCTGAAGCACAATCAGACAGGTGCCAGTATTGTATCTCATCCATAATTAAAAGGGATTATCGTTTCTTTTTCCACTAACACCAGCTATCTTAAAGCTCCTATTAATCATTAGTTCCTTGATGTAAAGTATTTCATGTTGAAACAGGCTGTTTGATTTGATAAGGTGAGCAGAAAGGTGAGACTGTTGAAAAGCTTGTGATGTCGGAAATTTAGATACATCCTGCTAGTGCAGCATGATGTCGCCGATAAAGATGCGCTGTTTTCAAAAATGGCAGCAGTTTTCCAGGAAGTTCAAACATACCATTTCTTTAATATAAATCCAATCATTACAGTCCAGAACCTGCATGTAACACTGACAATTAAACAAATGCTGAAAAACTATTTTATACTGCACCCAAGTCATTCAAGTAATAAATGTGTATTGAACCACGATGACTCATAGGAATCACAAAGAGGCGAACAATTCTTGCAGAAGATTTTTTTTAATTTTCCATTTATACTTTGAGGCCAACAATTTGTTTTTACAAAAATAATAAAAAGAAATTAACTGTTATCTCCGTACTGTAGAAAGAGTTGCATGACGAAGCCCTGGGGTTAGCTGGGCAGAGGCATTGCATAATTAGCAAAAAAGGACATCAACACAAGTAAAAACAACGGATTCAAGTAAAAAGTCATGTAGTCACAATGAAGTCACACAAAAGCCTGGTGGCCATTCTTGAAAATTAAGACTCTTGCTGGGTTTCACTTTTGGTCAGAGGGGTCAAACTGAACCTATGGGACCAGTCCTTCTCATGAACGATGAGGTGAGGACTGTAATATGGTTTGACAGCAAAGTGCTTAGTGAGATTTAATGACCTATGTTGCCTTAAAAAATTGAAATGCGTGAGAAATTTTAATCAAAGAATGAAATTCTTGATAGTGAGCCTGCAGCATCAGGCATGACATCTTTAGTGTATGTGCGTTTACGAACATGTACAGACACCTTTTGTTCAGTTTTACTCCCCTGCTCTACATAAAGCCTGTTGAAAATACATTAATTTACTTTCTTATCGCTGGTGCTATCACTGGCAGCTGTGTCATAATGGCACTTCTCCACACATCGCCTTGGAAACCATCCCCTTATGCGCTCTCCCGCTAAAAGCCAGAACAGAGAAAGGACACTGTTACACATTTGGTTCAAACCACACAAAAGCATCTGTATTTCCTGTCATTTTCATTTTTACCTCTCATTTGCTCCTCGATCAAAACTTTGTCTCCATACATCCACCATCTAAAAGAGAAAAAAACCCCAATGTTTAGAAGCTTTTAGTCATAAAAATAACACAATTTAGCTCATTCCTCATCGATTCCCACCAAATCCCTCATTAGAAACATAACCAACCAAGCTCCAAGACAACTCACTTGGTGCCACGGGTGGCCAGGATGGTATCTCCCTTGCTGAGGGGGATCCTGGGTTCCTCGGTGCAGGGGGTTCTGAAAAAGGTTTGGAGACCCTTGCTGAGAGGGCAGCAAGCTCCGTTATAGTCCTCCACTGCCCGATACTGGACCTGCTGGCCGAGCCATAGAAGATATCTGGTTATTCTACTGCACTGCCATCACAATTTGAACATGTTGGACAACTCCTCTCCTGCACACCATATTCACCAAAGGTTTGTTATTATCATCATCAGGGCCTTCAGAAGGGTGGTGACTGAGTGGAAAAGAGGTATGAGCCAGTTTTCTTATATATAATTCATTGGTTGTGTGACTGATAAATCACCATGGATACCATATATACAAAACATTATTATCAGCCCTTTAAAAAAATACTAATTACAAATGATCATTATTCTAATTTGATATAAAAAATCCAGTAGAAACATAAATGACCATAAATACAGAACATATAATATTACAATCATGTTTTTAGAATATTCTTTGGTAAATACAATCTATTCAATTTTGGCAGGTACTTACACTTCTCACTCGTTTATCAGCCTTCTGCTTCAGTTGCTCAATCTGTTTAAATAAGAAAAACATAATTATATGCACTATTTGTTGGACAAACATATCTGACTTTTATCTCACTCAAACAAACTGAACTTACAGTTAAGGTGTACTGGTGACACTTGGGATGGACTGGCCACTCAATGCCATCACCCTTGGGCGTCCCTGACCATGTGAAAACTTGCTTGAGGTTGAGCCAGCGGCTGCCGAGGTCATAGGGGAAGACGAACTCCTCCCCTGTTTGGTAGTGCTGTATTCTGTCTTTGGCCTATTGGAAAAGAAATGGAATAGTAGTTTATCTTCATGGGATCGAGTGAATTGGATGGACTAATTTAACATATATTGTGCTGACAAATGACAAGGGAAGTTGTGCATATTGGTGATAAAATTTTGATCTAAGAACATTTACACTTAAATGTAACAAAAAAAAAATCATCCATGTTTAATTAGACTAACCATCACAAAATATATAAAAGGTCAAGTGGGTGAAAGTCATTCTCACCTTTTCCTCGATCCAGGACTCGATCGAGGTCTTGTTTCGAAGGATGACTTTCATCTGAGAAGAACAAAATGTTTTATTATCAGAAAAAACTTTTTATGTTTTTCGTAAATAACATTATTATCACTTCATTGTTTTCTCCAGAATATACACAGAGAATGTTTATTGGAATTTAAGATATTCAAATTGTCTTGCAAAGCCAGCTCATAACTTTTGCTTCACTCTTTGTGGCCTGGTCAAAGTCAGCAAGTATTTTTTGAGACAGCTGGCATTTCAGTTTGTGAATTTTTATTTTGTGAATCTGATTTGCTGACATATATGTGGCATCGCTTTTTTTGTTTGTCTTTTGTGCTATGTTCTGCACCTTTACTAATTTAATTTCACGTCTGTACTGTGTTTACAATTTCTTTGTGACATGTATGTACGTAAATCTAAATGAATCGGGATAAACCTTTCACATCTCATAAACCTAGTTTAAATATTTGATAATGAGGTATGGCAGTTTTGAAAGGCAGCAAGTCACATCATTGAATAAGTCCCTCCCATAATCTGCTGACTGGTCAGATTTTCACCACATGTCTTCCTACTACTTTTGTTTTCTAGTGAAAACTGAGCTTATAAGATGTAGTCTGGCTTGGCAAGACTTACGCTCAAATGCTTAAACATAAGATTCTGTAGCCAACAACTTGCGTAAAAGTATGACACCCGATGCACACCTTGTGAAAAAACCAAGCAAACTTACCTGTATGAAGAAAAGCATGCCAACGGCAATCGTGGTGCCCAGTGCCAAGCCTAAGGCGAAGAGTGTGGCAGCAAAGGCGGGTACACTGAAAGGCATGAGGGGCTGGAATTGACGCACAGCACTCATGTCGATCTTCACAGTGCTCCAGCCAAATGAGATCTGCAGTGATAAAAAAGAAGACAGCTTGACTATAGTAACTTAAGTGTCATCTGATAAACTGAAAGATGAAACTCTGCCTAAAGAAAAACTGTGGTGGTAATAGGCCATCTACACGCACTACACACAAAAGACGCCATCAACCTTACTTGAGGTAAAGCGAGGTAAGGAGACTACTGACCCTTTCATAAAGCTGAGTGTACATGGTCATGATGAAGATGATGGCGGCGTGTGAGCAGCCCAGAGGAGCCAACAGCAGGAAGCTGGTGAAGTACGCGTGGTTCTGGTGACCGCAGCAGTTGTTGATCCAGGGGCAGTGGTGGTCCATCTTCATCACACACCTGGGGGATGGGAGGCAGAGGAGAGGAGGAGTGCTGGGGGGCATTGACTGGTTGTTTGGGAGGACATACAGTGACATTTCAAAATAAGAACACAGATAATTTGAGTGTCTAAAATAGATTAACATCACAGGCATAGTTTATCTGAACAGGCTTATTAGGGCCCTGTGTGTTTGCGTTTTCTTGTGCACTACGATGTGCAGTGCCGAGGAGAATTTCAACGTGCACTTCATAAGCCACATTGCATGAGTGGAGGTTATGTGCACTCCAGGCATTACAAAGCACTGAGCCAGCTCTAGTTTAGCTGAGTGGCCTCTGAGGCATTTTCTTTTCTTTTTTTTTTTAACATTATCTTTACAGCCCTTAAGCTTTATTTTTTTTTAGGTCACCAGTCCATCCGTGACAGAAAACATGCTCTTAAATGTAGCTACCTGTTACACTTGCGACAGTGATGGGATCTGGGCGCCTTGTACCCTTGGCACACTCTGCAGTACTGTAGGTACTGGGTGTCATGTTGATTCTCCTGTTTGGGGATAAACAAATAAGTTAAACGTCTGATGTAACATTTTTCCTATGATGATATGATAAAAGGTTTCCCTTTACATTATACTGTTCTGTGGGAAATATGCAGACACAGTTCTTTTATATTGTTCTTTACACTGTCTACAACACACAACAAAAATGACAAATGTCACAAGCCTATATCTGATTGAGGATCCTTACTGGTTTCCAGCCAAGAGGGATGTAGCCAGGTCCAACAAACATTGCATTAAAGTAGTTGTAGAGGATGAGGACAGTCCAGTTGATGAGCATGAGGAAGTTAATGCTGCCTCCTGTAGTGTCTAGCGGCCAGTACCAAATAATAGAGTCCAGAATTGCCATGGTGGAGCATATAGCAATGACAGACAGGGCGATGACTGGACCCCAGTGGCACAATCGTCGAACCTCATGGAGGTTCTCAAATGTCACAAAGGTTGACAGGAAGTTCATTTTTTCCTCACAAGGTCAGTATCAATATTTTGGCGGTTGAGTTCCTGAAATGTATTGACTAAGCTTCAATGTGTTACTATATGCCACTGCTATCTTGAAAAGTCAGCGGTGCAGACGATGCACATATTTTCTCTCTTCTTCTGACTATCCAGCGACTGGCCTGGTCTTGAGTCACTGGGGCTCTCTGTGTCCCATTGTTCCTTGCCTTGGCAAAGAGCAGCATCCTCTCCGGCCACTCTGGGGAGCACACTATCCTTGTGACAGACTCAAATCCCCCATCTAAGAGAGGAGACAGAAAACTGAAAAAATCAGAACCAGCAATGATACATTTCATAACACAAAAGTATAAATGTGAAATGCTGACAGTGCCAAAAGTCTTGTGATGCTCATTCTCATTTTTTAAGTAGTTACTGCCAGGATGCGCAAATGCTAACCATGTCATCTGTCACACTACTGTAGTTATGTCTGGTTTCTTTTTTTCAGTTTAAAGATAAACAATGTGGAACCTGATCCCTTTCTGTGAGTCTAATATATTGTATACAATAACTGCCATCTAGTGACCACTTTTGTTGAGTGAACAAAACACACACACACACACAACTGAAAGGCATAAAATAAATAAAATGAAAATCAAACTAAACATTTAGTAAAACTGAATGAGAGAAAAACAAACAAACGAACAAACAAGCACATGACAAAGGACAAATTACAGCTCTGACTCAATAAAGAAAGAAAACAGGACCTAATTCAGTGCTTGTACACTCAATTGCCACTTTATTCGGTGCACTTGGCTAAAACTAATGCAATCTTATACAACGACCCTTAAAGAGAGCTGTTAATTCAACGGCCATTGCGGAGGCTGGATTTAAGATTATACTGAGAGCTGTTCCTTCTGTTTACTGTATGCTCACTCACAGAAATTGGGTGGATATAATTTCAGCATATAATAGGCTATATTTTCTCACCTTTCTCTCATTTTGCAACACAGGAGATTATAAACTTTAAGTAATAGTTGGTAACTTACTTAAACAATTAGCTAAGTGGCTTCGAAGCAAGCAGATTAAACGTGATTAACATGTAACACATCAATGTGGACAGTATAAGATGTCACTCACAGATTTCGCTTTTCTTCAATAGCGACCCAACTAATTAGCTTCTGATACAAAAGCTAGCTAATTCGCATCAAGAAAAAAAAACACAGAGTATAATTATATGCAAGCGTAAGCAGTGTCAATCGTATTCACATAAAAGTGCGACTACACTGCTAAAAGATTAATACTAGATACGTGCTTATATCCTCTGCTAAAACAATCTTTATACGATTTAGCACTGAGGCTACAGAAGCTAGCTAGTTAGCTCACCTGTTAGCCAGCTTGACAAGATACGTTTCGGGCTGGACTAACGTTAGTGCAAAAGAAAGGAAACACGGTTAATAAAGCATCTTAAAAATGCAACAAATGCTTGTTGATACATGTATATCCGAGGTTTTTGTGAAGGAAGAAAAAAGCTGTCACTTTAAATTACCAACCTGCTCACTTCCTTGTTTTTTTTTCTTTCTCTCAATTTCTTGTGTAGAAAGACAGGAACCTTTCTCATGATGATCTCAGACAGTATTACCTCCCTTGCCCCCTTTAATCTGAACGAGTTGTTACTCAACCACCAATGAGCTTGCAAAAATAATTTATGTGTTCAAGTTTGGCAAAAAAAATGTGACTGATATTTTCTATCCACTTGCTAAACCATTTTCAGTGTCGGGAAAAGAAAAATTAAACAAAGTCTAGTTCCTTGCCGAACACATTTCACTGCGACTCAAGGAAGGAACTCCATTCTAGCCTTGTTGTTATTATTTCAGAGCTAACTTGTCAAGCAGAAAGCCACCTGTTTTAAACTCCAAAATGTCTTCAGACTTTGAGGCATACGAACAGGACTTTGGAACCATTACAGCAGAAATAACAAACAAAATTGGAAAAATTCCCAAACTAAGTGGAGGTAAGTTAAATGCATTATTAGCCCCGGGAAGGCTAGCTAACGGTAGCTTAAAGGGCTTGTGTCATTTTACCATCAATTTATCATATTATTCTCTGGTAAAGCATTAAATAGTGAAACACAGCTCTAGTGTGTTTTTGACTGACGCTGATTTAGCCAGTGTGAACCTTTCTAACACTAGGTTAGCTATGTTTTCTAACGTTAACAGTTACTCGTCGAGTTATGTGTGATTTTTAAAGCTACTAAATCTGTGAACGGTAGTTTTAAGAGTAGAGATAGCTTGCCACTTAAATGATGAGTTAGTAAATATTGACATCATATAAATGAATGTATAGGCAGTGAACTTTCACTGGTATAGTAGAGTAGATATTAAGACAATAACGAGTCACTGAGAGTAACAGAAGTTTTGAATTACCATGACAACAAAGCAGCTTTCTGAGTTTCTTGTCTGTTTATATAGTCTCCAACGAAACTCCCCAAACTGTGAAATTTAGTAAGTACGTATAGAAAATAGATGGACAGATGGGATGGCATTCATCAAACTATATATGTAAGCCAAATGAGCATTCAGGTGTTTTTAAATGGGAGTATCTGTTCAATCAAGTCAATATTTGTGGTTCCAAACCAATAATCTGTTTTATTGGATTTGTTTGGATAGAGGATTCTCTTCTTGTCGTCTTCGCATAGATTTCACTCATACATCCAGTTTAATGTCTGTAGTAACATGATATGATATATGATATGATATAGTCTACAGCATGGCAGCTACTTTGCAAAGGCTCTGAAACGGCATTTTCACACTGTGAATGATTTTTCTTAGTGGCTGTCAGTTGTAGAATAGAAAAGAATAGAACAAAATAGATATTTTTTGTCCACCAGGGTGAAAAATTGTCTTCGGCTCACCAAAGCATGAAGACTCACTACACATGATTCTTACTAGAGATACTAAGAGATTACTAAGAGATAGCAAAGCAGTCAGCGCTAACAATCATTGAGATAAGGTCACATTACACTCTAAACAATAATATCTGTGGCTTTGATCTCAGTCAGTATGGTTGAATGGATGAATTATAATTAGTGAATTATTTAGGACAGTGACCTCTCACCACTCTTTAAAGTGTATCACATTTCTTCAGTCCATATACAGTGGTGAAAGACATTAAAAGAAATAGTCAATCTAAATGGAACCTGCAACATGACGACAGGTGTCCTGAACAGTAAAAAACATTGTGTCTGAATACATCAACGGGCGGTACTGACAGTAAGCACAGCCTTTTGTATACAGGGTGAGAGGATCGTATAGAACACACACCCATGAGGAGCTTTTGTACACAAATGGTAGCCAAGTGGCACAAGCTTAAATCTGTCACAGCACAAAAAGGCTTTAGAGCTCAGAATTACCCCCCCCCCCCCCCCGCCCCCCGTACAATATATTACTGTATTGTAATTACAGTACACAAAATATTTTTTTAAGTGGGCTGAATTATTGCTGTGCTACAGACTGCACACAATAATTTCCCCCACTTAATGCATTAATGTAGCTTATGCACTTATCTTACCTTGTGTCTTATCAAAATGTTGTTCTTATTATCCTACAACTTGAATAGGTACTAATGCTGGTCATTCACTATGCTTTCATGGCATATTTTTACCATCAGACACTACTATATTCTCTCATTCAAAAGCAGTTTTCCCTGCTACAAAGACATCATCACTGAGCCATCATTGTGCCAGTATCACTCAGTTATGCACAGTAGCCTGTTTGTTCTTGTCAGAGTGAAGACTTGTCCTTATTTACACAGATCAAACACTGTTTTTGCCATGCCTACTACCTCATAAATTTGACAAACTGTATGTCACTGAATACTATTCACAGTAGAGCAAGACTGATAAATTGGCCAGGCCGATATTATTGTATTGCAGATATTAGTATCGGTGTATATGTCCGTTGCTAAGTAACAAGAAATTACAACATAGAAATGCTAAACTAGATTTGTAGTCATTTAATAATAAATGCCCAAATCCGTCGGACTGGACATTCAATGGACTTTACCCTGCCAGCCCTCTTGTACAAAGTCTGCGTAATGTCTGATTGAGCCTATGTGTGAATACAGCAGCTCACTTTCCATAGAATTCACAGCGAATGAGTGGGTGTGTTGATGACGTTTCTAACATGTGGCTGATGCTGGATAAACGCAGCAGGCCAGCTAAGCTGCGTTGTTTTGACTTGGCCTGAATGCTTCACTCTGAAGGTAGCACTAATGGGAGAGAGGACTTCCTGTGATTTCTCATAAAATAAAAGCTATTTTATTTCTGACGAAAAGCTTAAAAATGTCAAATTCCTACCGCAGTGTACTTTTTGTGTCACGTCCTGCTTCCTGCACGTTGTACTCAGGCGCCACCCCTCGCCGAAACCAAACAGAGTATTTCCAGTAGGTGAGAACGCGTATGACATAGAAAATCTCCTGTTGTGTGCTACAAGGGGCAACTCCAGACAATGTCCGAACCTGATTCTCTGGACATTGTTTGGAGTTCATTAAAAACGGCTTTAGAAACAGTGTCACTATTAGTTTGTCAACCAGAGAGCACTAACCACTCTGGTTTTTCAACTGTAAAATGTTTTGCTCAGTATCTCTAAAAAAAAAAAAAAAAAAAATCTGCAAAAAATCCAGTAGTGGCCTGGTTATAGTTCAGAGTTGGAAGTAGAGGTTTTAAAATGAACTTTGAAAGTAGATAGATAGATAGATAGCCTTTAGGGGATAGCAGGGGAGACCAATTGAGAGTAAGGCTCTCATTTTCAATGGTGCTCTGCAGATAAACCACCAAAACTACCATGTAACAAAAAGTGTAAAAATCAGCAATCCTATACAAAGCATAAATACAACACAAACAGAAGACAAATGACTTACAAAATCCAAAAAACACAAAGCAGTCACAACTACTAGTACTCAGTTTAAACTTGTAGTTTAAGTTTTGAGAGCTAAAAACTGCTTCCAACCCCTAAACTTGGAACATTTATCTCTGGGCTCACACTTGCTCATTGGTTTTTCAAAGGACACTGTCTCTCACAAAACCTTGCCTGACTGAATATTTCTGGTTTGGAATTGGCATCTTTGAAGGTTCATGGCAGCCCATTCCACAGAGTAATTCCACATTGCTTAATCTCGCCATCTGTTGACTGTGTTAGAGTAAGCCCATATGAATATTTACAAAGCCAGGAAACCCATTACAGCTATAAGTAGTTGTTCAATGTTTTCTGCCACCAACAGAATAGTTTACAGTTGAATTTCAATTCCCTTCCTACTCATTAAGGTTTTTTTCTTGTGTCCTTTCTTAAGTCCCCCCTGGCTCTTCTTCCTGAAGTGGCTGAATTTTGTCTGTGGTTTGACAGTCCTCTATTTAACACATTAATATAGCTCCAGACAAAGGGCTTTTGTCATTGCTGTTGTATCACTCTATTTCACATGTGCACAATTGCTGATAATGGCCAGGGCGTGTGAAAAAATGTCCTTGACTGTCTTCATTCAAGCTAGAGTCAAATGAATGTGTGTTTATATATTTATTTGTTCCCATCCCCCTCAAAACCTAAGGTTCAAGGAATATTTGAATAAAAATACAATGAAATGTTAGACCTTGTTCCATGAAACATGAATGTCATTTTTTTTTCTCCATATTTTGAGTGTTCATGGAAGAGATTGCTTGTCAGTCATTGCAACTCAAATATGGAACATTTTTGAAAAAGTAAAAAGCTCTATTTCTTCTTTATTTGCCTTACCTCTGTAAACAAAACTCCTCATCCGTCCGTCAGCAAGTTTTAGTCTTGGTAAATATCCTTACATATTTCACAGCTCTCCAGCTCAGGCTTGAGTTTGAGCAATAAAGCACTATCTCACCTTTCAGTGAATCGCCTCTGGCTGTTTACTGTGTAGGTGAGGTTGGACACAGGTTTTAAAAATGAATTTGAGGACTCGCAAAATGTAATGTTGGCCCACGGTGCCTGAGAAATGAAGACCATTTGCTTTGCTTTTTTACAATGGTGCAATCCCACAACAGATTGCCTTGTGATTTGAGCTTGAAGTTTTGTTGACTTTGCATTTAAATTATTTAAAAGGCTGTTAATTATTTATCAGATTTGGGAATTGAAAAGATTTGCTCATGGTTCTTGATGTATTTGATTAAATGGTTACTATTTAAAATGACATTCATTTAGAATATAAATATTTGAATTAATCACACTTAAGATTTTTTGAATGACTGTGTTTTTGAGAAAGGAAATGGAGATTGGTCCTCCTCTGTCTTAGATTACCTGTTTCAAATCTGCTTTGACAGTAGAATATTGTGTCTTCTCAAAGACGATTTACAGTTTGGCTTTCTTTTAAAGACGTTAAGTGCTCTTCAATTCCTTTATCTATTGATCATTGTTATCTGCTGAAATTGTATTGTCTTGTTTCAACAATAGTCACCTCTTGGCCTATACTATCTTCTAAGATTCTTAGTTTCAGGTGTGTGTAAAATACATAATAATACACGTTTCATTTTGCCAGACTTTAGCAAAAGAAGTGTTGAGAGGAGAAAGGAAGGCCCTCATCTTTACTTGTGCATGAGACTAATTTCAGTTTTTCAGAATACTAAAAGATGTGATGATTTAGCCTCCAAGTGTAGTGTAGAGCTACACTCCTGAATACAATGGAGACACAATTAATGCTAAAGTATTGTCAATCTTGGCTTGAGAACAGGACATGTCCACTATTACTTGTTAAATTACTGTCACTGTGCCAATGGATATGGATATAAAGATGTTAACACTACTTTAAGACAGAAAAAGTCAAGAATTTTCTAAGGCTGTAATAAGGCTGCAAGTAATCATATAGATTTATTTGAATATACAGATTTTTCTTAATTAATTGGTTCATCATCTTTTGCAATGTGAATATAATGACGAAAGCAATCACACATTACCAAAAACTCAAATAGATGTCTAAAAAAAGACTTAAAATTAAGATTACTCATTTTGTCTGGCCAACAGTCAGAAATGTCAAACATTTCAATTTACATGAAAATCATTCAGTGGGGAAAAAAAAGCAAATTCCAACACCTGAGAGTCTGTAAGCAGTAAAAGTTTGATATTTTTACTGGCTATACATCATGGCTTTAAAGGCTTTGCACATTAACGCAGGTGTTTTCAATCATTTTAGCTAATTAGACCACCAGCTTGAAGGTGGGTAGAGGTATCCTGGGATTTATGTGAGGTCACCACACTTCATGTACTAATAATAAACACATTTCACCAAATCCCCAGATGCACCAACAGGAGAGTTGTTTGAGATGTCAGTCAAGCACAGTCTGTACATGCTTGTGTCTAGGTTTACCATTAGTGTGCAGGACTTTTAACAATAACATGGTTATTAATCAGTGACTGTATTGGAGCTGCGATTAGTTGATTAGAAAATTAATCACCAAGTATTTTGATAATTGATTCATTGTTTTGAGCCATTTTTTTAAAGAAAAAAATGCTAAAATTCTCTTGTTCCAGCTTCTTAAATGTGAATATTGTGTGCTATCTTTAGACCTCTGATAGTAAACTGAATATTTTTGGGTTGTGTACTGTTGGTTCGGACACAACAAGACATTTTAGACTTCGGGAAACGCTGATCGATATTTTTCACCATTTTTTGACATTTTATAATCGAGAAAATAATCCACAGACTAGTCTAGACCAAAAAATTAGGTAGTCAAACACATTTTGTCCTGTTTAAACATTTAATGATGCTTGATCGCTAAACAACCAAACCAAACCTTTAACCTCCATGTGGTTCACTTTCAGGGCAAAGAGCTCATATCAGAACAAAGACCAGTTTAATGTGTACAGGAATTAAAGCGGTAACATTGTTGCCTTAAATAACAATAGAATGTAGTTTAACACGGGGTTGGACACACACATGTGTACATGCTCCTTTGGAACTCACGCAAGTCCTAATGAGTTTCAATGGGTAATGTGGAAGAGCAGCCACAGGGTGAGGTGCAGAACAGTGCGTTAGTCATTTTGAGTGGGACTCATACTTCTGGCAAGTGAGCAAAGCTGACACCTCCCTTCCCTTTGAGTTGGCACGAGGTGTCTCACTGCTCCTCAACAGAAACCAACAAAGGCCTCACAGACGCCAATAACTAAGAGACATCAAATGTTGGCTCGTCGTGTGGAGAGAATGTGTAAATATATCTTCAAATGTGTCCTCGTGTGTTGTTTTCTCCCAGTCTCTTTCTTTCTCTCTCCCCCTCTCTTCCCCCGTTGCGGGGGAGTTAGGTTGTTGTCATGAAGCGCTGTTCCTCTGTCGGCTGATCAATATGTTTCTGTTTTTTTCCCTTTCAGAGGAGAAGACACAGCTGGTTCTAAATGTCGACAAACAGCTTGAAGAAGTCAGAGAGTTGGTATGTCTTTGATCAGTAATTTTCTCCTCTTCCCATTTCCTAAATAATGAATTTGTGGAAAGAGGGAGGGGACAATTTTCACTGGCACCAGACAACAGCACCTGTATTATCCTGGTGGTGACATGACATGCAGACACGCACAGACACACACGCAAGACACACATACACACACAGATGCACACACTTCACATGGCGGAAAGGAGGCTTCCTCCTCACATGATTACTTTCCAGTAATCTGCTTTTAAGTGACACCCCTATGACACATTTCAAGCCATTATCTTGAGGTGGGAGTCTTCATGTTGCTGTTTAAAAATGAGCAAAGTCACCTGACAGAGACAAATTGTTGTTGCAGTTGTCTTCTTATGTCACAGTGATTAGTTTCTTCCAAATCCACCACAGAGAGACCTGTCTAGCCATGCATCAAATGTACTTTTACTTCATTCACTATGACATTGTTGGGCCTGTGCATGTCACTGCAATGAAGGGGCCCTCATATTTGATTGTGTATTTATCTACAGAACAGCCTTCCTCTGTCATAACTTTTATCACAGCTGAGTGATGTGAGCGGGAGGCATGTTTTCTTTTTACAATCAACATTGGAACGTATTAAAGTTAATGCCATAGAAGTTGCTCATCTCAGAAAGTTTAATAATCTTCAGAGTTGTCTCAGTTTCTATCTTGAGCATTTATTTTCTCATATATATGTATATATATAGTAAGCCTTATGTGAGTGTTGGCATTACAATATTTTTAGATTGCAAGAAAAATATGATCATTAGAGAATAGGGATGCGTAGATTTTAAGCCTTTAAGAATTTTATGAAAAGGATTATGATTAAAAGTATGCATTCCACCAGGTTGGTACCTTTTACATTATGATTATAATTTGGAGTAGAATAAAATTTGAACCCGTCAGTCTCTAAATAATTTGGTGTATTTGAAATGGTTACTAAATAAACTGTATTAACTGCGGGTTTTAGCTGGAGCAGATGGACCTGGAGGTGCGAGAGATCCCCATCCAGAGCAGAGCCATGTACAACAGCAGACTGAAGAGCTACAAGCAGGAGATGGAAAAGCTTGAGAAAGACTTTGTAAGTACTTAAACACTTAGTGAAATCTTTTGTTAATGCTTGTTGAAACATTACAGTTATAATGTACACCATTTACATTTAGCAAATCCTCTTAAAAAGTGTGATTTCCAAAGTATGCATGTGTGTAATATGTCATATGCATATACTAGATATGCATATGACAGTTAAAAAGTTGCCAAAATCATTTCCTTTGTGGTGTGTATGCACATCTATTGTTTTGCCCTCTCAACCAAACTCTCTCTCTCTCTCACAGACACACACACACACATACACACACACACACACATGCACACTTGCACACTTGCACAGTCCTACACTGAAGCTCAGTGGTGTATCCACCGAGGTTAATTCAGAGTTTGTATTTGAAGTTGCGAGCGATGCCTTTTGAGAACAGGTTGTGTGTGTTTGTGTTGTTGCTGCTGGATCTGGCCTTGTTTATTAATTTATAAATCACTGTATCGTGACTTGATCTCTAGCCTCTATCAAAGCTTAATGAAGAGTCCAGTCTATTGGGTCACTTGCTTTTAGTCTATATTGTTGGCTACCAATATTTCTCAACATACTCCACTTTAATATTGTAGGAATTGGCAATTATCCAATGCACATCAATTACTTGAGTCTTTTTTTTAATTATTATTTTAGTGTCTTTTCTTATTACCCTTATAAGTCACGAAAGTATTTCTAAATTATAGTTTGTATTCAAATCTTTTCCTTGCAAAAATATGTATATTTAATGATATCTTTTTTTTTCTGTTGCCTGTTATTGTTTTCTGTTGTCAGTTTTGTTGTGCTGGTGCTCACAACACGGTCATAAACCCATAGCGTAAATCCAACCGACCTTGAGCTCGAGAGTAGACGAGTCCTTCCACAAATCACAAGTGAAGTGAAATAAACCCACAACTTCAGAATGTTTTTTTTAAAAAAAAAATAAATACAGAATTGGACATTTAAGAACTTTTAAATTAATTCATAATTCCTCAAAACACTGCCGACCTGAGATAGTTGCAACATTAACCTTGTTGTTAATGTGGTCCCGATGTGATTTTGCTACCTCTAGCTTGTTATAAACTATTGAGTTAAATAACTAGCAAAGTTTTCTCGAAACCTTGAAATGTATTCAAGGTGTAGCGTTCCACTCATATGTGAGCTTTTCTTTACTTTGAATGAGGATTTATTGTTTGGTAGCTAAAGCTTGAAGGAAAGGATTTTAGAAAATAATGGCAATCACTGCAAAACTGATGATTAAATAAAGACATTATAGTCAGAATTATAAGTGTTAAATTCTTTTGTGTTTGTGAAAAAATTAAACGAAAGTCCAGACAAATCGTAACATGTAAATAAAACATAACTATTACAAATTACAAACTGGACATTTTTGATGTTCTTTACCTTTTTTGTGTCTCATGCTTCTTCCTACCACTGACAATCAAAAATAGTATGAATTAAAACCTGCTTAAATGTCACCTTATTCCTGAATTATCTCAAACATTTTCAGAAGATCTAATATCATTAACCACAAGGTGTTTTTTTAAAAATCTGTATTGAATTAAATTTGGGATTAAAACAGCATTTCCCCCCCCCAAACCCCTCACTATTCCAAGTGCAGAACAAACAAGTAAACAAGCATAAACAACGCATTTGAATGGAGATATCTTATGCTAGTGATCTGCGAGTACACCACAGAGATGTGCAAACTGAGATCACAGAGGAGATCTCCGTGCCAATACAGTTTGCTTTCCTCGCCACGGGCATTTAATTGGCAGACGATTAATCTTTAACTTTTCTTCTCCCCACACTTACCGTGCTTAATCATCAAGCAGTTAACACCTGCTGTGGCGGATATTGGTGCTAATTTTCATTACTTGCATTTTTATGCCTGTCTTAGGGGCGTGAGTGAGGAAAAATTGGTCTCTGTAACCTGCAAACAGTTAGCAGTCCTCCGTCCACTTTATAAAACTAAACCTTGTTGTCCTGTATGTGCAGTAACAGAATATGATTGGCTCTAAATACTTACTTTCATGCCATATTATGTGTCATGGTCCACAATACTGACATGCTAAGCAGAAGGTAGCAGTAGGATAGTCCTAGAGGATAAAGAATAGAAGAATATTGGCCTGCTTCTAACTGTGACTCCCCAGTTTGACAGAGTAATTTTCACTTTTATACCTCTGTGTGTGGTGTGGTCAGATCAGTGTACATTTAAACTAGGATCACCCCCCTCACACAGTAACATCTAGTATATCTGGTCTCCCGTAAATCTGATGCAAGTGTTCAGAAGGCAAGAACTTCAGCCCCCTCAGATGTGCTTCAGATGTGCCAAATGCTATAGCTGAGCTCAGCCTCTCACTTCCTGCAGGCCTAGGGAGGACATGACACTCCGCTCGAAAGGCGTCCAGTGGAAAAAAGGCAATCTCCTTTCTTTTTAATGTAAAAAGCCCCAGCTTTGTTGTGCTTTCCGTGGATATCAAGGCCTTTCCACTCCCTCACTACCCCACCCCACCCCCTACCGGCCTCCCACGGGTGTCTCCCCCCTTAACATGCTCTCTCATCCTCCCATTCACCCGTGGTTTGAAGTCTTCCTACCACCGGTGTGCCAGCTTGAGACCTCATTCCTGCTCCTTTCCAGACAGGACCCGAGTCGACCCCAGTAACCCAGCCATTTCATCCAGGAAGAAAACTTATCAAACAGGCATCCCAAAGGTGTAGCTTTAGCTTTGTTGTTTTGGCTGACAGCTTCATTGTGATAATAGAGGGGACAGCGGGGTCTTAAAGGTACTGGTCCAGGACAAACAGGCAGTGCAGAAGCCAAAGGGGATGCCAGCCTGACCAAGAAAAGTATAAGTCAGAATGGGGGGGGTGGGGAATTAAAATGAAAATCCTATTTGATAGAGTGTTCAAGTCAGGGGAAGCAGAATGGCATGGTTCTTAAAAGTGTCTTTGATCAAGCAAAAAAAAAGAGGCCTAACATAAGCTTAATTTAATGAAATCTATTGGGTAAACAGAGCCACCGTCTTCAAAGGGACACGTTTGGTCTGTCCCAGAGGGGAAGGTGGGGGTCCGCAGATGTCCGCTGTGTCTCAGAAAACGCAATCCATTTTTGAGGAGGTGTCTCAAATTACGTACCATGCTAATTGTAAATGTCTAATTGCCTTTGACACGGGCATGATGAGATGTCAGCCATAAGATGTCATAAAGCAACGACGGCTCAGAGATTTAGAGGTGATTTTTGTCAGTCCTGGAAACTCATGGTTGCTGGTGTCTTCTCTGTTGTCAGTGCATATTTTGAATATCAAAGCCGTTCCTTTCTTGCTCTTTTTCAAAGGTGTTCCTTGTTGTATTGTTATATCTGTACTTGAATATGCTAAGTAAATAGGAAATATTTTTAGTCTCACGCAGCTTTCAGTGAACTCACAGTTAACATTGTTAAAGTGTGTCTGAACTGATTTTAAATATCATTATATTATTGGTAAAACAGAACTGAAACAACTGTGTCTTACTTGCCAGCTTGTTTAAGACATCAATTGAATTTTCTCAAGAAATGTTGGTCCCAAATCTAAAAGGTGCATCTCTAAATTCACTCTTATTACCTCACATTAGTTATAAAGTTTAGAGCATTCTGTCTTGAATACTAACAAACAAATTATTCATAAAGCTTTCATCAATTTTTCTGTACTTTTTTGAAAACCCTGAAGTGTTTGGAAATGACACAGATCATTGTTGCTTCTACTTTTTCGCACCAGTATGACTCCTGCTCGCACTAGCTGGGGTGGTTGTTGATGTCTTTTTGCAGCAGATGGCGGTATTGCTCTAAGAATTTCCCTCTACTTAAGGTAGATGACAAGGACAATATTGGGCCCATTTACCAATTACTATGCCTTTCAGATGTATGAGTGGACTTGCTATAATAAATCCTTCCACTTATTACTATGTCTGACCTCATCCTTTATGCTTTGTAATAAAGATTGAAAATAATGTTACTGAAAATGTCCTTGTGGTAAAAAGCCCCTTTAATAAAATGTGCCTTTTACTGGTTCCAACTTCATATAGTTTCTTTAGATTGTCCACTCTTCTCTCTGCCCCTTGATAAACTGAAAGTTAATTATAACTGCAAAACAAAATATAAATGAAATAGAGTCCCTATAGGAAAGTTGAATGTCTTTCATTACACTGTAAGCATTTCATACTCTCACTAATGTTCACATATCCTCTCTCAATTAATCTTACTGACATGAAGTGTTGCTGCTAATATGTCACCTCTTTAAGTTGTGTTTAAGGAGGTTATATTTACATTTTTTAATTATTTGTCTTTTCAATAGCAAAAAAACATATCTGGCCCTATAATGTTTGAGGCTTTGTATTGAAGGATCCTTGACTCCAATAAAGGTTAATTGGTAGTTATTAAATATCAAGCTCTGACAAGTTTATTGTTGAATACTTGTTCATTTTCCTCTCCTTAGTGGGAATGGATGCCAGTAATGGTCAAGACACTTTTGTAGATGGCACGAGAGGCACTATGTAATTTTTCTATCACAATGTGGCAGGATTAATTTTGTAAGATCAACCCCATTTTGGGCTGAATAGAAAGCTATTATTAACTTGTGGTAATATGCTATATGCTATTTCAAGGAGGATCAAGGACCATGAAGGTGTTATTCATTACCAAGCATCTGTGTTTCTTTTGAAACGCATATCATTACTCAGTCTTTATATGAGGTTGATAAATATGTTGTCACAGCACATAATGTAAGTTCTTACAAAATGTTAAAAATGGGCTAAGGTCAAATTTTGATTCATCTGAAGCACGGTATTTAACTTAAAAGAGGCTTATTCAATATGATTAGAAAATATGGAGTGATTTTCTTCTGTCTGGTAGTCATGCCAGCCTGGCTTCATTTATTCCATTATGAATCTTGCAATAGTTGATTGTGCTTGTGTTTTCTGATATTGAATCATGAGGTCAACTGTCACAGGGACAGTGTACAACTATCCTTTCCTAATTTCTGATTGTCTATTGGAGTATTTTTTGAAGTCACAGTCACTGTCAAGAAGGATGACTGGACTGCCTTTTTCTTTAATAAAAACCTTTTTAGATGGAATATCTCCTAGTGTCCATCCAGGGAGATAATTAATGCATTTCCAAAGAGTCAGCCAACCTTGAAATATTGAACAGTTTATTTGCCAGGTACGACCAAGGTGAATAGAATGAAAAAGCTGTTGGTAACTGTTCCCTTTTTTTATTTATATTTATTTATTTTTATGCCTTCATAAGTGGTTTTCAGTGACCTAAAAAAATAACTTGAAATTTTGCTTTAAATGGGGTTAAACATTGAGTGCTGCATGTAATGAATTGGCGCATTGGACCTTTAAGCACAACTTGTGAATGAGGGGAAATGATTTGATTGAAATGTGGAAATACAAATGAGATGAGTCAGTGATCTAACGGATTTGACAGAAAACAGACTTTTTAAAATTAGTAGTCATGGACAAGTCAAGGTTGTGGAGACTATTCAACTTAAGCAGAGAGCAGTCAAAAAACATATTTAGTTTGGCACAATTAGCAACCTAAAAAGGGAAAGAAGAGTTTGCAAAGTAATTTATCAGAAAGTTTTGTTTTCGCGTTAAGAAGCTCTGACATCATAAAAAACATTTTTTAAACTAGATGTTGATAATTATGTTGAGATTTAGGTTTTGATGGGATATTTTAGGACCACTGACTGTACTTCCCACACTAGAGCCACACTAGTAGTGCTTATAAATTTGCATTGTTGTAATCCATCTTGAAGGGTTCTTGTTGTTTGCCCCCCTGTCCTCGTTATGGTGACTCCTGCAAACAGACAACATGACAGACCAACATTAGTTGGATGTTAGACACTTTAAATCGCCTTAGGTTGACTTGGCATGCTTGTTCTTATTAAACACTAAGGAGTAAAGGCAGATTGACTCTTTTCATGGTTTGTTACTTAACAACCCATCACTGACACCAAAGTCTAATCACTCATAGCCAGTCATAAAAGGACTTCCTCAATTGACAGGGATTTTTCCCCTATATTTCCTCTGAGCTGAGTGCAGATTTAAGATGTAAACAAATAGATCTTCTTCTCTGCTTATGAATCATGTCTTTCATTTGGAAGTTGTTGTGCGCAGTATGTCTTCCTCAGGCCCTTTGTGGATTTGTGGCATTCGAGGCTTTTCCATGTCCTCTTTATGGACACGAAGATGGGATTCATTTGTGGATTAGCCTTTTGTCACTCAAAACTCAAACCATGTTTTTATGGGTTTGATGGTATAATGGCAGCAGTGGGTCAAATCTGGGTTGAAGGACACAAGAAGGACAAAAGGATGTGTTGTCCCAGAATATTCATATTCAATCATTAAAAGATGTGAGTAAGACATAAACCAGAATATCACAATGTGCAATAGTTTGTTGATTCTAATTTTTTTGACAATGAAATGTATGGTTCATGTTTTGCATAACATGGTTATGTTTAAATCATGGCAGACACTGATATTTAGCTGTTATTTTGTACTGATAATGCTAAATTTTAACATGGAATCAATCATTCCTTCACTGTGAATAATCGTTAATAAGTAATTGAAGTAATCATTTTGATTTAAATTGGAATTTTTGTCTTTCAAGTCGAAAATGCACTTTTGGCAAAGTATAACTTAATTGACTTGAAGGCCATGACAGCGTTAGCAGCCAGATATGATGCAGTTAAGCAATTCTACAACTAGGGCTGCAGCCGACCATTATTTTCACTATTGATTAATCTGTCAATTAATCAATTAGTTATTTGGTCTATAAAATGTCAGAAAATGTTCTTGGATTTCTCCCGACCAACAGTCCACAACCCAAACATATTCAGTTTACAATCATAGAGGACTAACGAGAACTGAAAATATTAACATTTAAGAAGCTGGAACAGATTTTTGTCATTTTTATTCTTAAAAAATTTGTCAAAACAATGAATCGATTATCAAAATAGTTGGCGATTAATTTTCTGTCAATCAACTGATCTGTTATAATCGACCAATCGTTGCAGCTCTGTCTACAACAATATTCGACTCCATTCTCCATTCCTGCTACATATAAATAGTGTATTTTTCAATTAAAGCCATTGGTAACCCAAATCCACAAGAGCCTTCTAACTATGTAATTTAGAGTCTTATGCACACAATACTAAGCATCTAAAAAGTATTAGAAATGAGCTTCAATCCAAATTCAAAATATTGTCATTTAAGTTTTTGTAAACTTTCCTGATATTTGGTTTGAATTAGGCGTGTTTATCCTCAGACATTTATTGTGAATATTACGCAATTAATTCCATGAACCAATCATAAACAACGTGACGATTGCCAGAGTTTCTGTGGTAATAGTAGCGTTCCTGCATCTCAGCCCAGTTTATTTTGCTATATTCTTCATTACTGTGGCTGATTAACCACTGTACATTTAAACGTACACCAGTTCTGCTTAAGCACTCTTAGCTATCTCCTTCTTTTAGCGACTTTCTCACTAATCCCGCAGTTTACGCGCTTTTCAGATCTGCTAGTTACTTTAGCTTAGCTGCTAGCAATAGCTTCCCTCTCTCCCTCTTGCTCTCCTGCTCTCTCTTGCTCGGTGTGTCTTATGTTTAACTCTTCCCCTGCCTCCTTCATTGGTAATGGTACATGTAACAAATGTAATTTATTTAGAGGTGAGGCTCTGCACCATGGAAACTCAGTCGTTAGCTACTGTAGTTAGCTAGCCCCTAGTAGCCGGTGCAGGTGTCAATCAAAATGTGATCTGCCAAGCCTACACAGTGTTGAGAAATTATCTAAACAGCAAAATTAGCTGTTTTTTGAACTAAGTTTTCTAATAGTTATGAACGTTTATTTTCACTCAGCTTAATGAGACACTCAACTTTGATATAATTTATGCATTTTTACTTTTTCAAGCTAAATGTTATTACTTAGCAGCTCTGAGTTTGACCACTAGAAGAATTTTAGTGCAAAATTATCACAAAGAAATATGTTTTCCAACAATTTTGTTAATTTGTTAAGTGATGAGATTCTAGACAAAGAAGTGGGAATATATTTTGGGGTCACTCGCTTCACTGTCATCCTTGCACAGTCATTAACAAGATGAGTTCTTGTCAGAGGTAGTCGACTCGCAGAAATCGCATTAACTATAATTTGTAAGCAGATCACCCCCAACTCCCTCTCCATCTCTTTATGTTAACACTTGTCTGTATGGATGGGATATCTGCATTATGCCTGAAGCATAGGTTTTTTTTTTTTGGCATTGTGCAAATTCGGCCGTTATCCTTCCGTGCGATCGTTTCCTCTCCCGCTTATCTCTCCTGGCCCCTCCAAAGTCACCGTACTTCCACACACACTGACAGCGATCAGTATAGCTTTCAGACACTTGTCTGGCTGAGTCTGCCATGAAGCGAAGGCCCTCCCAGGTCCCCTCGCTGTCCTCAGGGCTTGTGTGATTGAGTGACTGGAGTGAGTGGGGGCCAAAGATAATAAGGGAGAAAATATAAAGACATGGGGCAATGATATGATAACATCCCCTTCTTCCTCCTCCTCCCCCTCCCTCTCTTTACTCCCCTTTCCACCTCCCCTTCACTTTTCCTTCTGTTCTTCTTTCTGTCCTACCCCCGATTTCCGTGCACCAAGCCTGTCCCACGCAGTAGTGTAAACCAGAAGTGACATGTGACACCCACTCCCCAGTGATGTGCTGACAAGCGGGTACTAGAATAGGTGACAATGTTTTCTTTTTTTGCCAGACTGGCTTAAGTATGGTGAAGGGATTCATGAAGTATTTATGAAATATATTATGAATCATTGGGTCTGTGTTTTTTCCCTCTGTATTTTAGGCAGTGGCATTTGCTTTTTAATAAGAAAGCCTCAGAGAAGGCGAGAGTGAGGAAAGGGGTAAATAGAGGAAGAACTCTTTACATTGCATCCTTACTAGCGTTTCTTCGTAGTTAAAGCTCTGTGTTTACACATGTTTTGACCCCTGCTCACACCCCTTTCACACACACGCAGACACACAATTAAACTTAGTTTCTTCCTCTCATCCTAAGTGTTTCTAATGAGGGAGCGTGCCAGAAAGAAAGGGAAAGTGTTTTTGCTCTCAGCGACCAACAATTTTGCCTTTTCTCTGGTGTTTTTGAAGCCTGCAGTGGAATCTGGCTATGGCCTTGATCAGAATTACATTGTGGAAGATGAATTAAGGGTTTTTTTTTTTTTTTTTTCAATTATCCCAGAGGTTGGCCACCATTAGAGCATCAGCCTACTCCTGCAGTGAGACTAAACTCTTTAGTTTTGTTCCCCTCATCACCATAGAGCACTTGTTTGTTCTGCATTGTCAAGCTTTTTGTGTATTTTCATCTTTGTACATTTTTATTCAGAAATTATCCGTTTCACATAACACATTTTCTGCTTTAAGTGCTTGTATCAAATGGCCAAGAATACCCAGTAGAAAAAAAAAAATCTGTTGCCTGTTAAAAAAAAACCACAATCAAATTATCAAATTGCTCATTAAATAATTGTTATTTACGTAGTTTTTACTTTGCAGTGGTCCTTTTATATTTTCCCCTACTTTTTTCTTTTGAAGAATGAACAGCAAGTGATTGTTTTGTTAATTATTCAACTCCACTGTATATTCCTGGGTTGATTATAACATGTTCTTTTCTACATACTTTTGTTTTTTTTTAGAATCTGATTAAGAAGTGTAAGCAACTCTTCTCTGCAGCCCTCATTTCTCATAATTTTTGAACAAATGTTGTGAATTCCAGTACAAAACCTGCAGACTCCCAGGAAACTGGTGAGTGTATTGGGAAGTTCAGGAGGGCACATGTTGGAAGGGCTTTGGAAGGGGGCCTTACTGGCCTCATCAGCATTTGAATGTGTTCCGGCTAGTGAAATAACAAAGTATACATAAATATATAGAGATAATGATCTGGCTAAGTCCCTATGTGTGCTGCTGTATTCTTATGCTAATGAGCTAGCTATTCAGCACCAACAATGGTCACATTACAAGAAAAGGCAAGGCACTGAAGGAGATAGTCTTCTCTCTGCATGTCCACTGACGGACGCGCACACGCACATGCTCAGCAGGCCCGACTCCTCTCCCTTTGTGTCTAGGTTTTTTTTATTACATTTTTCAATTTTAGATAACACTCCAAGAATAGACATCAAACAAAAATGAATCATAAATCGAGGTCAGGAGTGAGCCTCTTTCCAAAGCAGAGAAAGGGTTAAAAGTGAAGGTATTTCTTTCTTTAAAAAAGATGGAAAGACTGATAGGAGAGGAGCTCTTCTCAGCAGAGGGTTCAGTGAACCATATGTAGGTAGCCACAGGCTAATGGGCCGGTTGGTCCCTGGCTTGCCAGGTATCCCACATTGCACATCCTAACACCCCCCTCCGCACACACACACTCTCTCTCTCTCCTCGTCATCCTCCAACATACATCTCTCCCACCCCTCCCACCTTCACTCTGTGAAAATCCCTCCTCCACTTTCCTCTAATCTCACCTTTTTCTCTGGTGCTGACCCGGGGAGGCCCACTTTATTCCCCACTGCATGCCAGAAGCCAGCGTTGTGATCGGAGCCCGGGCCCCTGTGCTGGTTCCCCCTCTCCTCTCCTCTCTCCTTGCCCTGGCTGCCCGCCTCCCCGACGGCTCTGCTCTATTGATTTACTCCTCCAACCAATGCTGTCTGTCTCTGTTTTGCACCACCAGCACCTAGGTCCCTCATCTCTATAACCCTCCCTCTTTCCCCGTTTTCTCTCTTTCCCTCTCTTGCTCTCTTCTTTCTTTCTTTTCATACTTTCTGTCTTTCTTTCTTTCTTTCTTTCTTTCTGTCCCCTACCACACAACCATGGGCAGGGGGAGAAAAACCTGACAGAAGAAGAGAGAAGGAGGGAAAGAGAGATGGAAGGATGGGGGTGTGGGAGGGGAAACGGGGCCTTTGATTTTTCATTAGAAGTGCCTCCATATTTTAATATTGGGTTTAATCGGGCCCTCATGCCTTAAAGAAATAACCATTGAGAGATGATCCCTCGGCCTTCAAAAAGTATATGGCGCTTCTTCAATCAAAGCCCTCCTCCAATTTGCTCTTTTGTTTGCAGTTCACTTGCAATCCTTTCCCCCCTCCTCTCTTGTCTTGCCGTCTCACGGCCTCTCGCTTTGTTGGTACAGTCGTTAGGCTTATTGACTGATCTCGGCTGTACTTAGCAATAGAAATGACTTTGACAGGGAAATACACCACTGGTATCACAGAGGTACAAGCATGAAAGGCTTCTATCAGAATAGTGTACACCAGCAAACAGCTAGGTATTTTCCCCCCAGAGATAAAATCCTGTTTACTCGTGGCCTAATATTAAAATCTTTGATAGACTCAGTGATATATTGTTAAAATAGGAATAATCATTTAAATTTTTTTATCAAATTAAACTGATAAAGAGAAGTTGCAAGGCTCTTCATGCCAAGCTTGATACAGTACAAGTTGTCTCTGACCTTGTTGGGGTTTTTTCAAGTGACGCAAGATCTTTTTGAAGCTGATACACTCTGTCACCCTAAAAAAAAGTCTCCTCACCTCATACCTGTTTAGATATGTTGCAGGCTCATTTATTACCTTGCGGTGGTTGATCATTCACCTTTTATTTGTGTTTTCGACAACAGCTTCCGTGAGACTCCTTCAGGTTTTTCATGGAAGTGGAACACAATGCTGTGTGCACAGAAGCCACCAAAGCGCCAACCTGTGAGCTAATGAGAGGCCCCATGCTGTTATCTAAGGCTCCGGCTTCTCTACCACTGCTGCACTTCTATTAAGGGAGAGAACACACACCGGGCTACCGTTCACATATGTTGCTCGCGTACGTTCTCTAAAGGAGGTTTCCCCGGGATGCAAAGGCTCGTTGAAGCTTCCGTCGTACATACAGTATCCCTCGTGCACGCCTGTGCACTCACAAACGCACACAACAGACAGAAGTGGAGGAGTCGATGGCACCAAAGACCACAATGAAACAAAGGCAGAAATGACACCCTCCTGTGACAATCGCAATTGTAGCTGCTTGCCTTTGTCTGATAATATATCAAATGCATAAAAAAGAGCACTTACTTAATTGAACAACCTCTCCCAATTTGTTTGTGTTAAAGGAGAGTAGAAGATGCTAGACAATAATTTGTGTGTGTGTGTTTTCCTTTGTGCCGGCTGTGTTTGTGCATGCATGCGTGTGTGTGTGTGTGTGTGTCTGTGTGTATGTGTTAAACCCCTGCCAAGCAGAGATGCATTATTTAAGATGCTGTTGTGATACTTGTGCCTGCTTAAAGGTCTCAGCTTCCTTTTAACGCCATGCCACATCAGTCCACCTCTGCCCCCACTTGTGGGGGGGAACCAGAGTGGGACCTGCTGGCACTGGTCCCCACATCACCTGGGAAAATATCACAGTAGGAGGGAGGAAAGGAAGTGATACAGACAACCTTTGAGTTTAGCACATATTCTTGTTAACAGGAACATTTTACCCCAGTTTACTGTCATTTTATGGCTGATTTTAGACTCGGTTTTTACTCGGTTTATATTTAAGAATATTAAACTGTCAGAGAAATTGTTTACCCTTTGTATTTGTGAGCATTTTATGCCGGTAGTTTAGATATATTTCCACATTCACAGACCAGCTCTGACAGTTAGGAAAATAAAAAAAAAAAAAAAAGATTGCCAGATTAAGGCAAGCACATGAAGCTGGACATAAGAGTTATTAAGTCTAAATTTGGAAATACCCAGCTGCTCTCCTACTGGTGAAAAAGCCTGTAATGGAACAGAGTATTGTAAATTGAATATGGTTAATTACTCTTCATGCTATGCCACCAGCCATGTGTGCAGGGTGAGAAGGAAAAGCTTGGGAAAGTGGAGGGAAAAAGCGTCTGCAGAGGAACTTCAGGGCCCCTCATTACACTCTGCCCCTGGGTATTTTTACGCCTTTTATTTCCCATCTAATGAACTGTTTACATTTTTCAGCTTTCCAGGCGCCACAATTATTTGCGCTTGTCCTTGTGTCACTCGTTGCACCGGGCAAAAAGCAAGGTGGAAAGTTGGAGGGCATTGAAATGTGTATATAAATATAATTTTGTTTGATTTTAATTATTCTGAATATTTGTAGATAGGGAACTTTTTTTTTCATACGTTACAAAGACTGCAATCGTCAACAGCATGAAATTGGAAAAGGTTGTTTTACAGTTAATTTCTGTAAACAGATGATTTTTAGATTTATGGACTATGAAGGAACTAAAACTTATGCTGTTTATTTAGACAGTATATAGCCACGCATGCACATATACTATAAAGGAATTCTACACAAAGAAAAGATCCATATTTTTGTTATAATTAAATAAATATAATTTGCTGCTCAGAGGATTATGCCAAACTGATTAGCATATCTGATATGAATTGTTATGCATGCATATGTAATTACATTTTGATGGGTAAAGAAGAATTGTTTTTTTTTTTTTTCGTCTGCTATCCATGTCAACAGAGGTAAAACGTGTGTTTTTGACAGGACAGCAGCACCTCCATCGCCGCGTTTGACGGGATGTGTAGAGTTTTTAAAGGCAGGCCACTTTGCATAAAGTTAAGATGTACCTTTGTACTTTTCTTGTGTGCTTCCGGGAATAGAAGCAAATTCTCACCCAAGATTAAAAAAGTGACAAAAGACAGACCTTTCAAAAGGATTAAAAAAAGCTCTTTTTTTTTTTTCTCTTTTCTGAGCAATAAGGTATCTTCTGAAAGCGCTCGTTCTTTTTTAGATTACAAAGCCTGATTAGTTGCTTTCGTCTTAAGATGCAGAGTTCAGTCTTCACATACTGTAACTAGAATGAGACATTTTTAGTGCTTTTTCTTTATAGAATCTCTCTCTTTTTTTTTTTTTAAATCATACAACCAATTGCCAGGTTTTCCTATGGAACAGGTATCTTGTATCTACTTTCCTGACCTCGAGTAATCCTGTTGTTGCTTAACAGTTTTATGCTTAACACCCTAACTTATAATCAAAATCTGTCATTGTATTAAGCACAGCTGTTTATGCTTAAGATCAAATGGAAAGGCAGTTATCACTCAGGAATCAGTTGTTTTCCAGAGGGGGAATCCAAAAACTGGAGTGTATATACTGTAGGTACAGGGGAAGTAGCGGCAACACTTTCATTTCAGTGACATTTTCCATTCTTTATACTTGCTTTGTTATCTGCACTGTTCTCATTGCAGAAACACTTCATACATTCATCTGTAACAAACAGCTATTTAGAAATACCAAAAAACCCTGCATATAGTTTGAAGGCGACGTAAGCCTTAACATTCAAATCAATGCTTCTCCCAGGCTTCCTCGTCTCAATTACTGGTGAAGTCGTCTTTCCCCCTAAGTTGCACTGCAGCTCTTTAAGATGAAACTAGACTTAAATGGGATATGTGGGTGTTTTCCTGGCAAAAAATGAGTGTGTGTGTGTGTGTGTGTGTGTGTGTGTATGCCTTGTGTACATGATGTCTTCAGATTGATGCTTATTGTCTTTCTGGTTTTACTCAAATGTGAAATTTCTTCTAATGTCCTGACAGCAACACAGTGACCACTTATTTATCCCAGCAAGAAGATGTGGCTTTTACAAGATTGCTGACAGCAGAATTGAAATGAAAATTCAACATAGAAATTAATTTCAAATGAATTTTAAATTTTAAATGAAAAAAATTGTTACATAATTACTATATAATCACTTATTTCTGTAGATTAAAAAATATTTTGCAAGAATTTCAACAAAGGATGGGTATCAGAATAAAGAAAAAACCTTAGAAATTATTAAAAAGTTGTATTTTTTTGCCACTTACGTTTGCCATATAGCACCATATCTGTTTGATTTATTTTAATCAAAAGAGTTATACATGATTATACATGATAGTTTCCCTAGTTTTTGTAGATATTTTGGAATGTTCTGTCACATATGTGATTGTTTGTACAATTATCACAAACTTAAAAGTTAATTATTGACCTAAGGGATGAATGGCACAATCACAATGGTAGAAACATCTTTAACAGCACATTTTGACATAGAAGGCGCTGTGCTCCTGTAGTATTTTTGTGTGAGTGGGGGCCAATGTTGTGTTTTATTTGAGTCGGAGCTGCCGATCTCCTCTTTTCCCCACAGTAGGCGTTCTGTGGTTAGCTTAGGTCCCTGTGGTTGAGTATTGTTTGGGTGCGCTCTTTATCTAATGGGTATTGTGGTCTGGGTCAATCAGGCCCTCCGTCTACTCTGTAATTACTCCAGGAAAACTGTGGCACTCACCATCACGATAATAACAGCCAAATCACATCAGCCATGACTTTCCACTCACTGCTCCAGATTATGAGGAGAGAGAAATAAGAAAAAGAAAGGAAAAAAAAAATCAACTGGCTCAATAGTGATTGTTTCCAAAGTTATTTCAATCAAGGAACTTGATATCACTCTTGAGGTTAGAATTGTCTTTTTCAAGTTTGGTTTGTGCTTCTCTCATGGAAGGTAGCTTCAAAGTGCTTCGTGCAATAGCTTCTTCAAACTTTTACTGATAATAGAAAGATAGTGGGGAAAGGATACTGCATATGAGGGGGAAAAAATGTCCCCACCAGGTGTTCCTTCACTGATTCCCTGTCTTTGTTTTATTTATTTAGAGTCGAGGACTAAGTAAATATAGAAAATAGAAAGAATTCATGTTGAGGAAAAAGTGATATTTTCATTCCTATGCTGTTGTTTGTCTTTGATTTTGCCCACCTCCTGCAGCCCACCTAGAAACCCTGTCAAGGCAGGGAGAGAAAGCGAAGGAGGCTTAGTAAACACTTTCTGTGTCTGCTGCTGGTGTGTATTTAGTTTAGAGGGCATGCCAAGAGGCTGTTTTTCCATGGGTCGGGTGTCTGTAAACAAGCGGTACAACGGCAGCCCACTCTTCCACAATCGGAGGTGGCACATTCTGAAGTGTGTATGAAATGTGTGTGTCTGAGTGTTTGTCTTTTGGGGGGGGGGGGGGGGGGGGGTTTATTTTTTTTTTGGACATGGCATTCCCTCTTATTCTAGCCTATCTGGAGACAGAGAAAGAGAGAGAGAGAGTGAGTTTGTGTGTGTGTGTGTATGTGAGGGAGAAAGAGAGAGAGGCAACCCCAAATCCGATGGGCCGCCAATGGGTGATGAATTATTCCCTGTCTGAGTCTCAGCATTGGTGTTATCACAGAGCCTGCCACTGCACTGGGATGACAGCAGTGACAGCCCCCAGAAAAGATTTAGCGCTGACAAGTGATACTTCCTCATAATACATCTCCCTGGCCCTCTCCCCTGTCCCCCTGTTCCACAGCCTCTTCATACAACACACAAGATGAGGTTTTTTTATCCCTCAACTTGTATTTGTTTAAGTGGGCAAGGTGGGGGGCTCTTTGCCACCACTTCTGTGGCACAAGTGCACTAGGTACAGTAGATCACCTTGGAAGGTGGCATGGGCAGAAACCCGGGTGTGCTTGTTGTCAGTACATGTGTTGTATCAGTACACTCACACAGAGACACACATATACACAACCTCCATGCGTATGACTCAGTTTGTCACCGAGTTCCATTAGGGGGCTCTCGTGCTTAAGGAATGCCTGTTGTGTTTTTGCATCAACAACAGTACTAAGCCATATTTCCCCACTTGTTTTCTCTTTTTGCTCTCCCCTCTTTCTCCCTTCTCTTCTTCTTTTTGTCCTTCTCCCTCATCCTCCTCCCCCTGCAGAAAAGGTCACGTATTGCCTACAGTGATGAGGTGCGCAACGAGCTCCTGGGGGATGACGCCAGCTCCTCGGAGAGCCAGGTGAGGTGCTAATCAGGGGCCCAGCCGACACCAGTGTGGGTGGCTGACTGGCCCCTAGGGTGAGGAGGTGGGCCCCTCATAGGGGCCATCGAGAGCTGAAACCACAGTATTGTCACCAAGTCATGCAGAAGGAACACTGTTTAATGCAAAGCTGGGCTGCCAGTGAGTGGGCTCAGGGCATGGGACCAGTGTCTGGCCAAAGCCAGATTGTGACCGGCGCACGCGCACACACACGCACACGCACACATACACATACACGCACACCTAAACACAAACACACAACCCAATCCAAATTTCAATCCAAAACCTCAGCTTCTCCACTCCAACCATCCCACAGCTGTTCTCCAGCCGGGTGTAGACTTAGGCCTATTATAGATACTCCATCAAGGTCCACACACACACACACACACACACACACACACACACACACAATTGCTAAATCTTGTTCCATCGTCTTTCTTTAAACTCCAAGGGTGGCGAACCTGCACAATGCAGATACTCAAAATGAATAAGGACATAGGTTCTTATATTGCTAACAAATTATACAAAACCCCCCTAAAAAGACTGAAATATTTTGGTGCAAAACCTCATAAAAATGATCCTTTAGCCCTGAAATATTTTTTATTTGATTGAGTTTCAGCCTTTGATCAAAAATGTCATATTCTTTTTACCGTCTTTATAGTTGGTTTATATCTATCAGCATATTCACAATTGATATATTGTTTATTAAAAGATGACTGATATTTTGTTTGAATATCAGTACAGCCTGTTGAAATCGAGGGATATAAACAACAGATAAATCCCACATTAGCAGTTTTCATTCATTGTCAGCAATGTCTACAAAAGATTCATTCACAGCAGTTATGAAAGTAGCAATGAAGAAGAAAAACAATTATCTTGAATTGTGATCTTAATTGCCCAAAATATGCCACATGTTCTTTTAAACTTAAGTTGTTTTGAATAAATGTAGAGATGCATCAAAACAGTGATACATCAACCAATTCAGCAAACAGCGTTTTAACATTTAAGACGCACTTACCTATTGCTCACCTGCACAGCTGCCACTCATACGCAGCCACTCTCAACTATGACCAAACGTCTTTTGACTAATTATATATTGCCTTTAGAATCGGCTGTCAACTTGCAGGGGTTATTGTGTCTCAAGGCACACACAATCACACACGCATGCAAATAAATACTTTGCATTTGCAAACGTGCACACTTGAAAAAGAAAAAAAAAGAGAAAGATGAATACTCACATGCATATTTGCACATTTAGTCCCCAAGTGCTTTATGGGAGTATATTTAGATGATTCACAGCTAAGCAAAGCTAAATAAAGTTGTCTGTTTTTTTTTTTTTTTTTTTTTTTTGAACATTTCCTTATTACCATTTCAATGATGACCCATGAACTACACATCTTAGAAACATATGTATCGCGAGCCAAGATGTGTAATTGATATGCATATTCCTGGCAAATTAGCGAGACACAAAAGTGACTCTGACATTTTATGCAGAAGTTGGAAGGAGATTTGCTGTCAGAAACGTCACGTTTGAGACTCTGATGGGTTCTATCAAAAATCAAGACAAGAAAAAGTAGCACATCTCATTTCAAATCCTATTTCTCTTTCATTAAAAATTGATCCAGAAATATTTAAAAGTAACATTTAAAAATCTAGAATTCACACATCTCAAAAGAAAATTGTTATAATAAAAAAAATGAATCTTTTTATTTTACATTCATATTACAGATTTTGGAAATGGCTGTTTTTATTGTTATAATTATTGTGTAAAAAAATATTAAATTGATTCTTGTTTTTAACAATAATTATCAAGTTTAATTTGATATTGTTTTGTGTCAAATGATAAAATGAAAAACAATAAAATGCTGAGTACTTTGAATCCATAAATGCACACATATCAGGAAATAGAGATAACTGAATATGATATGTAACTCACAACAGTATCCACAGCTTCATTCTCAATTTTCACTTCATATCTACATGATAATATAAATTATGAAATGTAAAATAATATTAAGAAAATCTCAAGTTATATAGTTTCCATATTTTACTGCACGGCATAAATTAAAGGAACAAAATATATTTACCTTAAAATTCTTTTGTAATTTTTGTCAAACCTGATGCGCTTAAAAAAAATGTATTTACTAAATAATACATTCCTTTTTCCATACTAGACATTATTTTAGTTTCCCAGATTTAATTTTCCAAAAAGACATGTCAGGAGATACCATGGCTTACCAGGACTCACTTTTAATGTTTTTAACACGTAAACTATTAATAATAAAATAGTGGAAAACACAGTAATAATCAGCAATTATAATGTCTGATGTAAAACTTTTAAAATGACAATTATATATCTCAAACACACATACACAAAGACATAGAAAGAGTTCATGCTGGGGGCAAAAGCAGAGTAAATAGATGATATACATTTTCCCTTTTTCTCCCAGGTGCTGTATTTACCTCATTTTCATTTTAAAACTTGTGGAGATAATACTTGTCTTGGTCTTGCTGTGAGTGGAGTACTCGGAACTTCAGGGTTTTTTATCTAACGAGACGGCGGTGATAGGAGAGGGGAAAAGATGGTGGGGGCTGGGGCAAGTCGGTCAATTTAATTCCTGACGATCTGAAAGAGGTCAGGATCATTTCATATAGCCCTGGCTGAGCAGATCATTACCAGTCACAAATCTGTTGGTTACATGGCAAGGATTTATAGCTAAGTAAATAGGGAACCGTCATAAGTTCTGAAAATGGCGTGTTGGCCCTGCGATAATGGCTAAAGGACGATTTAATAGAGTTCGGCATTTATTCGTTATCTGTATGCGGACAGAGACTGAATTGGCACTATCACTCGTTTTTTTAATAATGTGGTAGGCTACCATTGCACATTTTTTTTCTTTCTGTTTCCTCTGCATGCAACACACGCACAAATGCTGGTGCGCACACACGCGACAACACACACACACACACACACACACACACACACACACGGAGGCGCCACACACAAAGCAGCAAATGCACACACATTTTTCACACACGAACACTATACGGAATAGTTTCGATTTCAGTCACAGCAGAAGGCTTGGCCACAAGAGATTGTGCTGGTTTGAGCCGGCATGGACCAGATTTTACAGGCTACAAAGGAAGCAGATTACCACTTGTATCGAATTCCGTATTGGATAAAAAAAAATCTTTTGTTTGAAAAAAAAAAAAAAAAATTGCTGATTATCATAACAGAAAAATTGCAGCAGTGCAATTTTGAATACTGGCTGGCATCACAAAAACACAAGGAAAGGCGCTCATGCAGGAGTAATTATAACATTTACAATATTCTGTATTTACTGCTCTATATCTCTTGAGCAACGCGAGCATCGTTGGCCGCACTAAAGAATGGATGCCAAAGAAAAATAAAGCTAAACAGGAAGACAGTGGAAACACAGCTCAACATGGCTCTGGTATAGTTTTAACAAATCCTCCACGAGGACTTGCAATCAGTCAGGCAGCACAAATGAGCTAGAACAAGTTTTGTTTGGTTCCCATTGACTGATGGCAGAACTGGGGTGAGGGATCGCAGGATCTGCTGGGTTTGTTCAAGCCCCAAATAACCACCTCCACAGTGTAGTTTTAAACTTTGGCCTCTTTAATAATGCATTCTTAGTGGGGAGTTGTTGCTTAAGTTAGAAAAGACAGTTTCCACTCTCAAGTGTGTCTTGTTATTGCCGACATTTTCAAGGGCGAGAGCTCTTTAGAAAAACATGCAATTATACTTGTTTACCTCCCACATTTACAGATATTGACAATATTTTTATTTGCAATATAACAGTGAACCATTGTAGTCTTATTTTTTGATTGGTGGAAAAAGCAAAAATGATACAAGAACTATTTTTGAGATGCTGTAAAAATAACAGGAGGAAGTGCTGTGACAAATGCATGATTGTAATGTATGAAATACTTTATTTTTGTTTGGGTTTAATATAGTATACATTCATCCTGAATTCATTATTATATGACACATGTCTGTGAATATGTTTACTAGTGGTGGAATATTAATGGAGGAAACAAATTTATGCAGTACAGTATTGTTTTTTGTTGTTAAGGATTTTAGTATCTGATAGGTGCAAATGTTAAATGTTTGTTCTTTAATGTATTCTGGTCATAAGAGCTAGTAGAAGGAACTGATGCTTCATTTTATCCCCTTTGTCACTTTGTTTTGAATAATTCGAACATAAAGATGCCATTTTCCAACCCTCTCCCAGCTGTTTTTGTAACCTTAAAGTTAGTAATCAAGTTTGTGATTCAACATCTAAGAAGTCTCTCTTTTTTTATATGATACATGATAATTCTAGACTCACAAAATTCAAAAATAAACAGCACAAGTAATAGTTGCCCTGAGCCTCCCTTTAGATCTGCTAACCTTTTAATGTTGCCCAAGAAATGTGGCTTTAAGAAAAATCACCTCTAAAAGGCTTGCAAATCAGGAATTTGTCCTTCCCCTTTCTCTGCCAAAAAGTGTTGCATTCCCACGATAAGCCCCTTCTTCTCCTTCCTTCTCCTCCAACCCTCAGGCCAGGGATGCAACCTTTTTAATTGTGATTAGGCATAATTAATGACAAATGGGATTATTGCCTTCCCTCAAATGTCTGATTCGCTATCAGAGACGCAAGGTTTTCCCGGGACAGGGAATAGGAATAGGATTTTTTATTTACTTCACTTTAAATTTGCTATTCTCTTTCATCAAAAATGTATAGCTATGCTAAGATTCATTTTTCATGATCTGTGGCCGTCCCAATAATAATAAGCTGCACTGTATGTATATACAGTTGTAGCCTCACATGGCTTTCCATACATAATCTAAACAGCATCCACCTTTACTGAGATACATAAGCTACATAAAATATTGATAGCATATCAGCATTGATAAACAGTAGGACAAGTGGAGTGGCTCAGCATTTCTCAAACTCAGTTCCAAAGGGCACATATTTCTGTTTCTCCTTTTCCAGAGAATCCAGCAAAATGACAGATACAAAATATTTTTCCCTTAACATTTTAAACATACTGTAACTGTTGACTTTATTGGACTCATTTTTTTTTTCTTCTCTCTTGCTATATCAACTTCTGTGATGTGACTTCCTTGATAATGTTAGTTGATATTGCAAGTCGAGCAATCCATTTCCTCTCTTTGTTTATTGTGACAGCGCCAGGACTTGATCTTTGTTTGTTCAAAAAAGTCAGCCCGAGCGGCGTGTTTAGCTTCGTTTAATGTGTTTGTCTTGTGATTTCCAAATGCTAAACATGCAAACAGATAAATCGTCAAGGTTAATTCTCTACCCAGCCACATGACTGATCTTCCTCCTGCCATGTTTCTGCTTTTTATCTCTCCTTCACTCTCTCCATCTTTCTCTCTTCTCCCTTTTGCTCTCATGATGCAGTTGATAAAGTTACGTGAAGAGGTAAGTGCTTCTCTGCTCTGACAATTTAAATTCTGCTTTCCCACTGAAATTTCCATTTGCCCTCCTCTCTCCGGTAGAAAATTAAAATCAGCTCATTTGGACACTTTTTTGCATGTCTGATTGAACAGCTTAAAGGCCAAGTCAAAGATAATGAATTCACTGAAGGCCAGTTTCTCCAGTTTCTCCCTTAAATATAAGAAAGAGAAGATAAGATATTATTTCTGATACGCCTTTTTGAAGACAAATATTGGGAAATGAAGCTAAGCTCAGAGTAGCTTCAGTTATTGGGCCCAACACAGTTCGGAACTTGATCAACTTCTTAGTTTCAAGTGGGAACACCAGGCTGTAAAATCTGCTTTCACTTAATTTTCTTGAATGGGAGCAATTTTGTTCTGACTTTTTGTAATAAATGGGATTGAGGTGATCATTAGTGATATGATGTTTAGCCTGTACATGATAGGAGACTGTAGGGTATTTGGTGTTGTTTCGTTGTTCACCACTTCATCAACATCACCACCATTTCCAAAGATTACTGTTATCAATTCAAACCATTTTGATGTATTTCATTGTTCATCGTCTGTACCCTGCAATACAATGTACCCTACACAGTATGTAATGTAATGAAACTGCCATTGGTGTCATTGTCATCTCATATGTTAATGTTGGTGCCAAAAGATAATGAACATGAGTTCAAACAAACAAAAAACGTTAAGTGACTTGCTAATGACCGATGCTAAAACATAATTATGTTTTAGCAGATAGTTAGCAACAACACACAGCCAGTAGAAGAAGAATCATAGTCAGCTGTTTTACTTTTAGTTAAAATTCATTTTACTTTTCATAAAACTGTCTTGTGTCCAGCTTCATTAGCAACAGTTGGTATTTCTCTCTTCACTACTTCTTTCTCTGTCTTTGAGGTGGTAAACATAAGGCACTGATGTTGCAGTAAAGTTGTGGTTCCTTGAACTTTTATGTTGTTGTAGCATCTGTATTTGCTATAACTCTAATACATATGCTATAACCGAGCTGCTCTACTCTTAATTAAATACAAATCAACTTTGTAAATTGAATTCATCTTTTAGTAAAAAGTGTAATTATTGCAGCAAATATAATGTCGGGCTGCCATGACAACCTATCCATTTGTCATGTTTCTTTTAAGACTGTCTGACTTTTAAATGTATCTTCAACTCCTAACATCATTTAGATGAGTGATTTGGAAAGCAGCAGCATAATTTAAATCAATTTACTGAGCTTTCTTGAGTTAGGTAAAACAGTTTCATCGACTATATGTAGCATTTTGATGATTTAGACGTCTTAAACTTCAGCATTTGTGGTTTTAATGTCTACCAGTGTGAATAATATGTGAGCAAATGCCATTATACTTAAATAGTAATGTCAATTTTTAATAACTTTGTGCTGCTATGCAAGTAGTAAACACAGCAGTCACACAGTGTTTATAATAAACAGTAAGTAGCTGTTTCATTATATTATATGTCATATTTTAGAGAAAATGCATTTTCTTCTTATTGAGGCAGATTTTGTCAGTTTCTGTAGGTGACATTATATTGCTTGTCCTTTGAGACACGACTGAACGTGTCTTTGTAGGTGCACTTACAGTATGTGGTTAAATGTGCCTTTGAGTGAGACTATGTTCAAGAAGGTTTCTGCTGAAGCTGAGTAATTCAATTCCTATCAAAGCCTCTCCATTCACAGCTATCCATAATTTAGAGCACCATCCGTGCCCAGATGCCATGTTATCACGCTTTTTTCTTTTATTTAGCTGTACTTTTGTTTCCCCTTCTTCTTCCCACCTTTTTTGAGCATTTCCTCCTAGCCTGAGGGTCAGAAGACATCTTGAGTTAGCTCACCTGTCTACCCCTTTTGGAATGGCCCGATCTGTGTAATCGGGCTTGATTCTGCGCCCTCTTCGCCATTGCACTTCTCCATTGCAGTCTTTTACCCTCCTGCTCTTCCTGCATTTGAATCAAAGGCTGGCACAGCTTATACACACTTAAGCCTTGCTTTTAAAAAAACTATACTTTTTTTCTTCAGCTGAAAAACATGTTTAAATATTTAGCACCCATATTCACAGCTGTTTGACACTTGTAATTCCTCGTCTTACAAGTCCCAAACAAACGGCACAGAAGATCACACAGTCAGTCTGAATCACAGCTGTCATCATTATTCACTTTGACTCTCCCCCACCCTTATTGAAATAATAAGGAAATCATCTGAACTTTGGAAAATGGTGATAGTAACCGCCTGTGTTTGATATTGAAAAAAGGCAGGAGAGCGAAAAAAGAGGGGAGAGATTTCTTTTGAGCTACAGCTGCATTGTTCTGGGGCTCCCTGTTAATAACTTACAACTGAAGAGTGTTTCTTGACGCAAAAAAGCACAACAAAAAAACACCATTTTTGTGGTTCCTAAGAAGATCTTTGTTCAAAATGTAGGTGTCAGATGAAAAGGCATACATGCATAGGCAGAAATGTTAGGGTGTGGGGGTGGGGGGGTATGCACCAATGCACTCACAGATGCACAATATTTATCATATATTGTATTTAAATCCTTTGCTAGAAGGTTCCATGAGATGATCAGATATGATTTGATGAGATCCTTTGTTTTTCTTCAGTAGATAAATGACAGATCTGAATTGCAAGCCAGTATTTTAGCTTGACTAGATGTATATGCCTTATTCTGAGGGTTTCACAGTGGTTATATCAGAACCACAGGGGTCAAGCCTTGATATTGGACGTTGTAGCACAGTAGGAGCTGGCAGCCACTTTGCATTTCCCTCGACAAAAATGCTGACAGGGATGTCTTGGATTTTGCTTGCTAACTACAGTGTAAAATCTTAGCTGAACACTTCGATACATCTACATTTTTGTGGTTGTTGTGTGACAACTGCGTATTTGAACGACAAAGTGCTTTCCTGGAGAGTATGAGTCACCTGATTTCCCATTAAGTTTGAAGACGTAATCTCTACGTCAAGCCTCGATGGGGACTTCCTACAGTAACTGAAGTGTACTACTGTTTAGTTTTAATTACACATGCTCCTTTTCATTATTTTCCATGATATCATCCTGTGTTCATGGCTGGATTGTTTCATTATTAGGGCCATCACAGTGTGCCATTACTGGATTCTTAGTGGCTGAACTCTCACCCTTTCCCTCAGGTTCTGTCACCGTCAAACTCGGGGCGCATTATTCTAATGATCACACACACATATACACTGCCACTGCCACCACTACCCCCCCCCCCCCACCCCAGCTCCCTCCACCCAACCTCACACACCCACCCACACTCACCCTCCCCTCCCCCCGGCCCTAAAAGAAGACAGAACGAGGGAGAGAAGAGAGAGAGAGAAATTCAGGAGGAGAAAGCTTTGAAGTGGCTTTCCATCGCATAGAGTCTGCCGGCCGTCTCCCCGAGACGTGTCACCTTTGCCGAGAGGGAATAGGAAAATCACGTTTCGAATGGTAATGATAACATACTAATCACTTGAGCTCTTTGAAGAACCCAGGGAGTGCGCTACTCTGTCAGTATCCCTGGCTGCCTCATGCTCCCAGGCATACACAGGCACTGCAGCCATGGTCTAGGTGTATTAGCTTAAGCATTGCATGTCAATACATCCCCTCCATCTCAGCTGATCCATAGGGGCTCATTATAGCCCAAGCTTGGTATCCATTTTCTCCCATGTGCACACTGCCACCATCTCCACTGGTGGCACTACCACTTCCACACCCATGTAACCCCTCCATGAAACCTCCTACCACACCCTTTACCAAAAACACACCATACCTTGCATCCAGTCCCACTCACCATGTTCTCATTGCTTTCCTCCTACCGGCAGCCCATTTTACCATCCATCCACCCACCCACCCATTCTCTCATCCCTCCATCCTCCCCCTGCCCTCCCTTTAACTATTAAAAAGTATCTCTGCAATTTTAAATGACATCTGTCAGCGGCGCGAAGAAAAAGGAAGCGAGGGAAAAAAAAGAGTTCAGAGGGAGTTTTTGCCTCCCTGCTCTTTTCCCATCCCTCTTATTGTCAAACTTTGAAAAGTGTGTCGTTGACTTATTTTTTTTCTCTCCATGTTTTTCATTTCCTCTGAGTGATTAGCGGGTACATATTTTGACAGCCTAACCAAAACTAGAGATTTCACTTCTCCCCCTGTCCCCCTCGCTCATGTGTTGGGCATAAACCCTTGTCAGAGAGGCGGTTGTCATTTATCGAGTTGTTTTTGAGTGTCAAATGTGTTACATTTGATCAGATTCTTAACATAGCATATTAGAAAGGGCATCAAAACCAACAACGTTCAAGTAAACATTTAAGTCGTCCATGTTTATGCTGTTTATGATCCTCTCCACTGAAGGCAGTGTGGTTTAAATGAAAGCTGGGTCTTCATTTGGACTTGCAGATAAAGTGTGTAGCAACAGTGGACAATATGGGGGTGTATTTTTAGTTTTAAGGTATGTTTTGCATTAGATAGATGTGTGAAACTTTGCACTGAATGTAGATTAATAATGTACTTACACATTGCCTGTATGATGGCAGTGACTTTCTAATGTTCTATGGACAATATACACTGCAGTTAGTCTTTTGAATGTACCTATATGTCACCTATTTGTAAAAAGGTGAAAGTAGTCTAGTCAGTATTAGCCAATTACCAAGATTTAGTTTGGAAAATAAATAAAATCTGCTTGAAGCAACCGTCATGGTGAAATAAATTTGTGCATAAAATGATACAAGTATAACATTTTTTATCCCAGTGTTGCTTGAAGCAAAGTATGATCAACTCGCTTGCAACACAGTGCATCAAAGTCTTCTAATGAGAGCCATAGTTTATTAGTTTTTTGGACGGGTGTTAAAAAACATATAATCCCAGAAACACAGAATTAAACTTAATGCAGGTGTACGAGATTCACCACGAAACAGTCAACAGTTACAGGTTACGGATAACTGTACCATCGTTGACATGAGAACACACCTGAGAAGTGGAGGGGAACATCCGGTATCTCCAATATCTGTTATCTAAAACCAGGCAGTTTAATGCAACCATGACCAAAGCAAGCAGGATCAGTCATAGTTAGTGAGCCTCTCTTGTACTATGATTAAAAAAAAAAAGTAATATTGAAGACATTAAAGAAGGTATTCCCTTCTATGAATGTTCTATTTTCTCAAAAAATAATTGCCAGGTCTCATTTACAAATTGACTAACTGTAGCTGTTAGTTGAGATGAAACGGGGGTCCCTTCCAGAGAGCCAGTGGAAAGAATTATAGGAAAATACTTGGGACATTGTCAAGTGACCTCAACTAAGGATTGACAAGCATTTTTGTCTCAGTAAGAGTGAAAAGCCATCATCCTGCCTTTTGTGTGAATGTAGCATTGTTTCCTGATTATTCATTTTATATACAAATAAGAAAACAAAATTGACTGATTCAAAGTGTTTAAGGAGCCAAGACAATACCAAATCATTTACCTGTGCCCTTCTCTGTATATACTGTATGTATATAATATACAGCACATATATCTGTTAATACTTTGTGCAGTAATTGTATACTTAAACACAATGAAATAAAATCCTTAGGGTAGATTCCTATGTTTTAGAGCCCCAAGGTGGAACTCAAGGCCATCAGTCAACAGATCAGATCTTTTCTTGCCTTGCTTGTCAGACATGAATTGTTAAGCTAAAGAAGAACCCAAGACCGCAGGTTTTCTTGGTATCTTAGGAACTGCCATCAATTGATATGCGTACACATGATATTAGAGCCCTAGCTATCACCTTGATACTCACAAACATCCACTTTGAAAAAATGATCAAATTGCCTATTTAATTATTTATAAAACACATCTTTTCTTGATATGCTCTCTGAACTCCTGCTTTCAATGGGCAACCTTGTCATGTTGATAGCTGTGAATGAGCCAAGGGGGGCTGAAGTAAATCATGCATCATGAATTACTGTTGTGGTCCACTAATGTGGATAAACTAGAAGAAGAAAAGGAATTAAGCTTATGATAGTTATTACACCTCTGCAGTAATATTTATTATTATTCCCCCATCAGGTGGCAGAATATTTAAAAAATAATCTACAATTAAGGGGATAATGTTGATTTTTTTTTTTTTTTTTTTTTCCCACTGAATTTTTTTCTTAAATTTCTCCTCCACTTTCAAGCCATTATCTGGACAGGATGTTTTCAACTTAAATGTTATTTTCTCTTAAATGCCTCCACCTCCCTCCCTTAACTTTCCTCTGTGTGCAGAAGAAGGTTGAGCTCTGAAACAATATGAGGAGGCAACAAACCTCAAAGTAACTCTTGTTTTTATGTCCAAGATGAGGCAGCAACACCTCTTATATTGTCAGCCGCAACATGCATATGCTTGATATTCCATCAGCATATAACACATTGTCATCCATGAAGGTTATTGCCAACCTGGCTGTATTATGTTGTCGCTGTGGATGTGGTCTGTCTGTTTAGGTGACAGTGTTGATGTGTTTCTTTGAAATGGGTCCCAGCCCTCTCAATCAATTTTTTTTTTGTGTTTGTTTCTCTGGCTTTATTTTATTTTTTTTCTCTATTTGTTGCAGAGAGCGCATCTGTTGGACAACACAGAGAAGCTGGAAAGGTCATCACGGAGACTGGAGGCCGGCTACCAGATAGCAGTAGAAACTGGTACGTATTCTGTTTTGGATTGGGTTGGGGAAGAAGTGGGGTGGTGTTGGGCGGGGGTTCAAGATAGTGGTGAGGATGAGTGAGCGACAGCAAATTGTCTTGCTCATATGTGAGGTGGGTGGAAATGTGTGTTTGGGTGTGTGTTTGGAGGGGGGTGGGGGGGGTGGTGGGGGGGGTCAAAAAAAAAAAAAACCTCTTTCCTTGACGCCTGATGACATTTTCGGGAGCACATCAAAGGCGAGCCAGGGAGGGAGAGAGAGAGGTGTACAGGCGACAGATCGAGCGCCGCTTCTCCTTGCTCTGCTCCCGAAGAAAATTCATGCATCGCTATGGCTGTGTGTTGTATGTGTGCGTGTGTGTTGGGTGGGTGGTGGTGTGTTTTTTTTTTTTTTTTTTTTTTTTTTTTTTTACACAAACAGACAGGGGGTCTATGAAAATAAACAACGTCAGCTTTCCTCCTGAAGTTCTTAATTCAGGAGTGCAGCAGGAAGGGAAAAAAAACACCATAATATCGCTTTCTAAATAAAACACTCAAAAAAAACACACAAACTCTTTTTTTTCCCTCATTATCAAGGTTGGTTTTTATCTTAAAATAGGAAAAAAAACTCATTTGGACCTTAAATAGATTTAACCAGTTAGCATATTTTTTTTTTTCCTGTCTTCCTTCCTGACAGTCACCACATTATTGAGGCGCAGTGTATTCCTCAGAGATGTATCAAAGCTCATTCTTGAAGTATCAACCAGCTTTCTGTGGCTTCCGTTGTAGTTTTGAAAAAGTTTGTCAATTTACACTATAATCGCGGGGTGGCTGGTGTGTGCGACATCGACAGATTTAATAATTCAAGTCAAGGAAGGTTCGCACGCAGACCACCAGCTTTTGATGTTCCCTGTAACTTGCATTTACAAATTTATAAATACAATCTGCATTCTCTGCTTAAAAATGTGGATTCACACGTCTCAGATGATCCTGCCGTGTTTCTCCACCGTGTCAAATTCTACGAAAGCCAACAGATTTTTTTAATTCTACCCAGTTGTAATCTTTCAGTAGAGTGGCTCGTTTTGATGTCGTGCCTCACAGCTCGGTTGGTGTTAAAGAAGTCGGCCATGGCTTAACAGTGTTCAGTACCTCCTGGGCCCAGCCGTTTCTCCTGCTGTAGTCGGCCACATGCCCCTTGACCCGGTGTCACTGGTGGCTGTCTCATCCACTGTGTGCGCGGCTGGCTAAGAACAATGCTCGTTTATCCTGCCTTGGTCCCACACACTTGGCTTGGTCCACACCAACTGTGGGGTGTGTTTGTGGTTTGGTGGGGAAGCTTCGCCCCGCGTGTTTAATCCGTGACCCCTTCCTTTACTCTGCTGTCGATACCAACCGTCCGCTCAGATGCACAACCTGAAATGGCAATGTCTCCGGGTCAAACACAGAATGCATCTGCACAAAGAACGTAGATACACAGAAAATATGCAGTCCTCCACCAGACTAATTACTATATATGCCAATCTCTCAAATTCAACAAACACTCTGGGCACAAACATCAGGTAGCCATATTTATCCACTGGGTTTATAAGGTTTGACAGGGTTCACCATCTGATCCCAAAGTCAGTTTGGTCTTTAATTTAGTGTTGTTCAACCATGTCAAACTATATATTTACTCTCGTGGTCCCAGAACGGATCGTCACAACACTTCTCAGACATCTTCATGAAATCCTGCACGATTTAGATCATAGTCCTGCTATAGTTGTTAGAGTATTGAGACACAGTACACTAAGGACTTAGATTTGTTTCTTTCCAAACACTAAATTGTTTACTTTTATAATCCAACAAAGGCTCCATTTATTGCAGTTGCTTTTCTTTCACACCATCAAATACAAAATAATGAAATAAAAATCCAAGAAGTGCACTCCACTTTATTCATGCACTTTATGAAAATGGCATTGGCAATGGTTGAAGAATACGCTTTGAGTTTTCAAACACAGAGGTGTGCCATCCATAGACGTTAAACAAGAATAGTTAGAGCGTTAAGTGTTTCTCCAATCAGACACTCTCTAGTCGTACTGTAAATACTTTCCTTGCCACAAACCTCAACTCTCCCTAGACATCTAAGCTGTACTTTTTACGCAGAGCAGTTTAGCGTCGTTATTTTTGCAGTAATTCAAAGTAGCATTCTCCATCCGCAATGACACAGTAGCCCATAAGAACTGTAATTGACCAATGGGGGAAGTGGAACTAAAAGAGATTTTATTTCAAAGAGATAGATCCTGAACAAAGAAATGGCGTAGGAACTCAGCTTTGCCCCCTTTCTCTTCAGCGTCGACAATATATCTCTTAATGACCAGGAACAAAAAAAGCCAGGATGCTTCTAGGTCACGTTTAAGGGAAAAAGAGGGCTCTTAGTTCTAAGAAAAGATGAATCTTCACGCAGTACCATTTTATCAGATTTTAGCATTTTTTTTCCCCAACCATTCTCAATGTCTCCAGTGTATTTAGCGAAAACAAAGGGTTGCCAAAAGCAGTGAGAGCCCACAGAGGGATATAGAGGAGACTCTTTGGACATGCAGAGCTATTTACCACACGCACCCTCAAGAACCAGGGTCCTCTGTTTGTCTCATAAATAAAGTATAGAACTTCATTAGTGAAGAGCACCGACTTAAAAGCCCAGGCATAGCAACAAGCAGACATGGGGGTTAGCCCAGTTAAAGAGGGCCCTAAATAAAGAGGGAGGGCATGCAGTTAGCCAATTTAAAGACATTTGAGTCAGGGGCATTTGAAATACCCAAATGTGGAGGCTTGACTGATGTTAAATCAAAGACATGCCAGATTTTAGTCCTTCCCTCCGCAGTTGAAAGTATTTTGAATGATTTATGATTGCTTGTTTAGAAATAGATTGCATGTCAGAAAAGACATCTAAGTTGCAGTGATTAGCTGTTCCACCTTTTTGATTATTATTCGTTGAAAGGGTAGAGAGTTGAGCCTAACATATTGATTGACATTTGTACAAGACGTAGCTTTGTTAAAAATGTTCCAACAAACCATTGATAATACTAATGGATGATAATAAAAATTCACTGTTTTGCTTACAGACATAACTAATGAATTAATAGCCTCAAATTAAGCTTATTATGTTGCTATAAATGTGCAATTATTTTAGAATATTAATAATAATCGGAAACTTAAAGTAAACACTGAACTTGAATTATGGGCTCATTGTATCAGAAATAGTTTTATGTGTGCTGGAAGCCACTGTTGTTTGCTTGCAGAGACATGACTAAAGCAAGTATAATGCAATTCAATTTTTTTTAAATGTAATTTTAACATGTAATGTAAAGCTTTTAAATTGTACAATTATGATCCCCAGTTACTACAAATCCATCTCAGAGGCAATATTTAAAAAATGTAAAACTGGAATAAATAAACCGGGTAAATGTGGAGTGAATTTACTTTGAAAATCCATCCCTCTTTATACTTGTTCAGTTGACACAAATAACTTAGCAATGCCAGCAAAATGAGCTGCTGAAACAAAGAAACGGACAGACAAAAGCTACTCTGCATTTTAAAGGTGGCCAGCAAGAGGCTGAGAACACTTCTTAGGCGAGTGTTCTTGGTGTTTAGGGGCCTGTAATCAATCCTGCAAAATGAAAACAGCTCATTAGGGATTGATTTCAGTCCCGTTTAGATAAGCAGAAAGGGTCGGGGCCCGGCCCCTGGGAGCCCCAGCCTAGCCCAAAGTTCACGCCATGCCAGGTAGAGAGCAGCACCGCAGGCTATCAACTTTATTAGGATGGAGATAAGCTGATTAGACCTTGTCAATCAAAGGTGCCAGTGACTCAATCATGATCCAGGGGACTTTCTTTCTGTCTCTCCCCTTTTCTCTCTCTTCCCACTCTCACAATCTCCCTCTCTTTTTTTGTGATAAATCATTGAAGCGACCAACAAAGTGGCAGCCATCGCTGGGCTAAGCTAAGCAGCCCTGCAGTTGTCACCAAGGCAGACGCGTGAGGACCCTGTGATGATGTGACGACTATATTAAAGAGTACATCAATTTGTTTTAGAGCAGTTTGATTTTCAGCTGCAGTGGTATTAAAAGAGAGGGGGGAAAAAAGAGGGGAGGGCGAGCATGTCGGCGTCATCGAACATGATTCCAGTGGCAGAGCAAGGGGTGCTGGGACAGCAAGAAATAAATAGATAAATGACAAAGTGACGAGAAATAAATAAATATGTTTTTGTAAACATAAAAAAAATCTTCATGGCTCCCTTTTGAAGCAGAGTGTGGCTTTGAGTCTTGCTGAGAGTCCATGGGCGCTGGAGTGGCCCAGTAACACAGCGCACGTTTGTCCCGACTCTCTATCTCTCCCCCTCCATCTTCGTCTCTTTCTCTTTTTCTCTCCCACTCGCTTTATTTCTCCCTGTTCTCTCTAAAGATCAGACTCGATGATTCTTTTGGTGCGGGGCCACCAAAGTGGTGCTCGATCCTCAAATCCATAAGCAAACACTTAGCAAATGACATAATCGGTTACATTTATGAATGCCAAGTGATATTTTAAGCGGAGGTTATTATTAGTTTTTAACAGATTTTAATATTCACAGTATTTGGTTAATCCGAAGATATATAGGGTCTAATTTTTAATTATGTAATCATGTTAATCAGACATATATTTCTACAAATTAAAAAGTGGGGAAAAAAAGCTTGTATTGGAATGGATATTTTTTGAAATTGTACCAGTTGGAGTAAATGTAATCCTTATTACTAATTTATTTTTAAAACAAAATAGTGGGTTTTTTTTTTAGTTAATTCTAATACCTTTGAACATATTAATTTTAAATGTGTATTATTTATTTAAGTTTGTGTCACCTGCTAATACCACCAGCAATTTAATATTTTCAGTCACTGCATGAATGATTTGTAGAATTATATACCGTATATATGCTATGTAAATCTTTTTATTAACAAGTAGCTGAATCCTTTCTCACTTCTTTTTTTTAGTTTATTCTTTCTGTTCTACAATGTAGTTTGAATATTTTAAGGATCTCTTTTTCATTTCTCTTTTTAAAAGGACAGTTTGCTAAAGTGGATTTCCTTGAGGTATAGCATAATAAATCACTTTTTTGTAGGCTGATACAATCGGCATGTTGTATTGTGTTCAAAAAGAATATGAAGTTATTTGATAATTGTTTGATTAATGGTGCCGAGAGCTAGGACTTAAATATTTCACAGCTTGAGTTTTCAGCTGAGGAGAAAGGAGGCCTTTTTAAAAAAAAAAAATACGATTTAAAGGAAAAGTGTGTTTTTTCTTTAGCTATTTAAAAGGAAAATAATTATTAAAAACACTCCTAAAATTTAGCTTGAAACGATATTTCCTAAATATATATGCTTCAACGCATAACATCTCGCTCTCAGAAAATCTAGCCGTGGGTGAGCTGTTTATCGGTAAACCCCTGGTGGATGAAAGGCGTAGCAATAATGATTTTTTCTCTCCTAATCGCACCTTGTCAGCAAGGCGTCTTATCGTGGAGAGGAAAATGACACCGATCCTATCGAAGAGCCTGGAGTCCGAGTCGGCGGCGTGTGTCCCCCCCAATCATGGCCGGCCGTGGCCCAGCCATATCTAGCGCCGCCACAAACGGCGAGCGACGCTTTTTTCATGTGGACTTCAAAAACGTTGCGAGTCATTAAAATTGCACCCGCGTTCGGCAGCGGGGATCAGCCGCTCTGGAGCGAAAATGGGATGTGGGAAGAGGAGACTCGCTAAATGTGTTAATTCCATCCTCACATGTTTACGGCTTAATTTTAATCTGTTTGAGGGAGGAGGAGGGGTGGAGGGGCGATTGGAAAGGGGGGCGGGAGGGGCAATGAGAAAGCCTCGCACTGCAATAAATCGCCATTATCTTTGACACCCTAGGACTCAGCTGTTCCAGGGATTTAGGGGTCCACTGGCAACAGTGTATATCGTAGTGCATGAAAACACTGTTTACGCTTGAACTGTGGTAGCTAAGGTGCAATCACCAGTTTCAGGCTGCACAGACAAAAGGCCTTACATGCACAATGGCCAGCTAGCATACGGACCCTCAATGGAAGAGCTGAACCAACAGACTCGAGTATGTGTTTGTGTGTGTGCCTGTTTCCGTGTGTGTGTGTGTGTGTGTGTGGGCAAGTCTGTGTTTCACTGTGTATCGACAGGTGTTGTCGCAAAAATCCAAATCACAATATTAGCTTAACTTAAGTGGATCTGAGAAGATGGCAATGAGTGAGATGTTTGTGTAAAATTAAATGAACCTCACACACCAGATAAATGCTTATCAAAATTTCCCGACTGAATAATAACGCTTAATTTAGGTCCACAATCTGCTACAGCTATCCTCCTCGTGTCCCACTATTAGGTCTGCACAAAGTGCTAGCTAGCATTAATAAAATTAGGAGAAAATCTAATAATTAGACCTTTAGTCAGTTATTAGCTTCAACAAGGCTCTCAACATAATGAGACTCTTGGAAGTAATGATCTGACTAGAGAGCTCATTGGAGCTTTCAGGCTTAGTAAAACATGAGACAACATTGCTAAGAGAAACGTTGGTTTTCCATTTTGAAATTATGCTCCCATTGTTAAATTAAATTTAAACTTTAAAAACTTTAAGATTGATTTTAAATTCCAGCAAGAATTCAGCACGGACTTAATCAAACATTTAATATTTTAAGATAAAGCTTTAATCCATAACTTCCTGCACATTTCAACCACCGCAAACTACAGCCTCACCTCTTTGTTGCTGTCATGCAGTGAAAATGTCATAGACTGACCAGGCAACATTAAGTCAAATACATTGTTTACACAAGTGATGAAGTTGGATAACATTGGCATTTTTTTTTAGTGGTCAAGTGTAAGCTGACAACTAGATCAACATAAGCCCCTGAGCATAATAAATCCTATTTTTTGTTTTTCACCACACTCCAATACAGTATAGATAAATTTAGTAACAATATATAGTATTAAATTTAAAAAAGGCTGCTGATTTCAGCTTTAAATAATGCAGCGTCATAATAGTAGTAACCTTGAATTAAGCAATTTTGACACAGTTTGTAAATCGGTCTGTATTGTTGATCAAACCTCATTAAAATCATTTATTGATATAATCTAATCCTTATCTGAAGATACGAAAGACCTTCCAATTGCTAGATAGTGGTATGCCACTATATCTTAAAAGACACCTTAGTCCCAACCTTAAATCAGATTTTTTTTTTTTTTTCTATTTTTAGGTTACAATAACTAAAAAGATACCCCCTGCCTTCTTGCATGCAGAAGAAAAAGTGTAGTGTTGACCTCTGGCTGACACAGAGAAAGCTGAGGGAGGGAGGGGGGGATGGAGAAAAAGAAAGCAGCAGAAAGAGCGACAGAGAGCTAAGACAACAACTGTGAAGAGTTGCATAGGGTTAAAGAAAAACTGTTTCAGAAGGAAATGGGAGACAAAAGCGAGGACTCGGAGCCCCCATGGGCGCTTTAAAGAGCCGCTTCATCTGAGGCGCTGAAATATTAAAAACGGAAAGGAAGAACCAAAAAAAAAAAAAAAAAAAAACTTTAAATAGTGAAATAAAGTAAAGGAGTGATAGTAAGAGAGAATTGTGCCACCTTGTCACCCGAGGACGTATATCAGAAATATTAATTCGGAGATGAGAATGACGCACTGGATGACAAGAGGATTGATGTCAGTTAAAATCCTAAAAGGAGTAAAAAAAAAAATGGAGAGACATTTATCAGAGTGTGGATAGGCAACTGTACAGGAATAAGAGATGGAGATGTTGGGAGGTGGATCACTATATTCAAAACAGCTGCTAATGTTCTTTTTAAAAAAAAACATTTTATACTAGTTTACCAGCTCAAAAAAAAAATCCCCAGGCTTTTATTTGACCAGTAACCTTCCTTACATGTGTTCTCATTTACAATGTACTGTAGTAAAGTGACAACCATCTTTATTTGAAAAAAAGAGGAAAGAGGCAAGCTACTACAAAGCACTTGAGTAATGACAACTGAGTCAAACTACCATTAGCAGTGTATCTTCACAGTGAGTCTTCTGTCAAGCTGGCAGACATAACTGTGCTTTTTTAAAAAAAAAATGCAGATTCAACTGAGTTTTAAGGAATAAAATTGCAAGGGGAAAGTACTGCTATTAGTACACTTGTCAGTGTTTCCCCTTTTGCTCTGCTCATGTAAAACGGCAATGTTGATAGTTGTTACGGATAAAATCTGTTAGTAGCCACGTACCTGTCATGCGTCATGACGTCAGCACTAATACCCTTTTTTACAGTACACGTTTAAAATAGATTATATTACTATGTTTAGATCTTATAACAACATTCATTTGATTTAATTCCCTCCTAATTAATTAATTTTATTTGTCTGCATTTAAGTGAAAACAGATCAAATCATTCAGTATCATATTGAGAACAGTGTAAAATCTGATAGATGTTAAGAACTAATATCCAGTTCATCTATGACTGTCACCCAATAGAAACCATAAGCCAGTGCACTTCATAGTGACCCTAATGGCACAAGAATGAACTCTGGTTTTCAAACATTGTATCTTTTGAAATTGTACTCATAGCACAGTTGAAATTATGTGTCAGATTTATCAGTAGTAAGCAGGCAGTCATAAGGTAAAGTTAGTAATAGTAGCTTGCTACCCAGCTTACTGCTGATGCCATTTGAATGTAAGTAGTCTGCCATCATTCACTTATCTGCATGAAAGTTGGTCTAAAAAATACTTAAATACATGGAAATAAGTAAAGCATATTTTTTTACTTAAATACTGTCTTCACTAAAACATGGAATACGTGAGGTTTTTAAATAAATGCATCCTTTCTTGCCCTCACTTTAAGTTTATAATTGTATGTATTCCTGCCTTTCAGTTTTCTCCTAATGGCTTTCACTTTTAACAGTTTTTTTTTTTTTTTTTTTTTGCATAAAATGGATTTATCTGTTTATTTTGTCCTCTCAAGTAACCAATGACTTATACATTTTCATTTAATATATAACTTAATCTAGTACTATGCCACAGCACTTTAGGAAAAGCTATGTGCAATCACATTGAGATTTTTATATTAATATTTTGTTGTTTTATATTTCCATATTTATAATTAAATAATTATACTTTATAATTGTTGTAGATGATGGCAATAACAATACTCATATTACATCTGTTAATATGTTATGTATATAATATGTTTCAGTGCATGAGATTATAGGCTCTGAGTATAGTTTTACATAAGTTATTAGTAGATAATTTTGAAAGTAACTTTCCCAGCTGGGGACTGCATCCAAAGGTCTGTGAGGAAACAGCCCAACAGCAACACTGGCTCTTTTTAGCTTAAGATGGTGTAGCTGGTGCTTTGTTGTCAGAGTCATTTAGTAAACGCACTGTGTGTCAGTTCTCGTGTAGTCACACAGATGTTTCTCAGTCGCGCAGATAGAGACCCTGTAGCCTTACGTCTGCAAACTATGTGACACCTTTTGTGTAACAGTAAACAAGTCTCGTACTTTTAAATTACTTGGTCTAAATCTAAAAAAGTACAACTGCTCATGATCCCTGAAACAGTAAGTGTTGGCTTGAGCCTTGAGGAAAATATTTGATCCTGTGTTAGAAAACCATATAGGGCTAAATGCAGTCATTAGCGCTTTATTAATCTGCATCTTCTGTAGACGTACCCCGAGCCTCCCACCCTGCAAGACACACAATTATACTGCACAAACACAGTGAAGCACATTAGCCATCTCCGTCTGTCCTTGCTCCTCTTTTCCTCAATGGTAGCCCCAAGGAGCGCACCCCCCCTCCCCTGTCAAAGGAGCTTCCTCCTTGGCTGTCCTGTGCCCATCAGACAGGGTGCCCGCCCGTTTAAGACACCCAGGGAACATGAAACAGAGCCGGGCCGAGATGTCAGCTGGTTGCCCCATCTGCCAGTCAGTGGGATGGTAAAGCTTTTGTCCTGGGGGGTAACCTTAGGAGTGCTCTGCGTGCTACTCAAGCGTGTTTGTGTGCACACACGCGTGCGTGTTGCTATGGACGGGAGTCTCTGCATCACAGTTTTGAGCAAAGCTAGCCACAAACAACATGCTGACATTGTCCTTTCAATTTATGGGTGACTTGTTTGCACATACAGGATTGTCACATTTTGACCAAACTGACCAAAATTTTAATGTAGATCTGTTGTCTGATCAGGGCAAAATAACTGCTGTGTTTATCACAACATTTTTGAAAAGCAGAGATTTCAAGGGAATATAAAGTGTAGGTCTCAAAGAATTGTCCTCTGCTGGATTGAAGTTAATTGGTCTCATTTCAGATCTCCTCACTTCTTATGGAAACCACAGTTGGTAGAGCACTCGTCAGAATTTTAAATTGCCTGCAACTTGTCTCTATCCTCTCCCCGTTCCCCTGTTAAATAACATAACCTTGACAGTACAAACAGTTTGACTCCCATATAAATGAACCAAGGTACTGACTGGATGGAGGCTGGCCGGCTGGTTGAATCCAAAGCACAATTCCACTCGTGCATTCTATCTTTTGGTAGATAGGCCGCGCCCTTGAGCTGCTGTAGGAGGGAGGCGCCGCTTGTTCTCACTCTGTAAGAAGGTGCTGAAAGGGGGCCTCTGTGCACGCACAAATGCACGCACATAATCCTTTGGACGGGTCTATGTGAGCCCAAGAGTTCCTAAAAAGAGAATGCATGCAGACAGCATGAACTTATTTATTTACCACTGAGTTATGCTTTTGTAGTTGTGCCTGTCAAGGATATCAGCACAAGTTAATATGTGTGCTTTTGTGTGTGTGCGTCTGCATGTGTGTGTCTTCTAGTAATATGTGCATGTTACACGTGCTTTGCACCTCACTCGTTTCAGCCTCAGATAAAATGTGATTTATAACAACAAAGTCATCCCTTTCCTGTGCTGTAATCATTTTTAGTCAACTTTGACTGTTGACTGCCATGTAGAAAGCTTCCCTTAAGTGGTCGACATAGTCCCCATGCTCACATCAGTCAGTCTCACCGCATGATGTATGTGGTGGTAGTCCTGAAGGGCTGATGTATGCACAGCTCTGCACCGGCAAGTCCTCCCTGAGCACATGTATGATCTTGGGTTACTCAATCATCAATCAAGGCCAACTGCAGCGTACTGTACTGTCGCCCATCTTTTAAAGTGTAGTTGTGAAGGACTGGATAAGATGGCCTAAGGGACACTTTCCTTGGTCTGGCCCATCTCAGGTTTGATGTGAATATGTGCGTAGTTATGACTACACACAGAACACAGTTGATGAATTGATGTAGACTTTTTTGGTTAAGGCCACCTGATAGTATGGATGTGGATATCAGTATTTTATTTTTTGTGATTTATTATTTTTTGCTCTAATTCTGATCATTTGCAACTTTGCGTAATCTTGGAACAGGAAATTAACATTAACAGGAAATAAAAAGCATCATTTTACAAAGTAAAAAGCAAAAATTTTAATGTAATATTTTAGATGTATTATGTTATTGCTACATAGTGACTATTAGATGTAACATTAGATGGAAGTATGACATGTTCCACTCTTTATCTCCTACCAAACTGTATTTTAAATCATTCTTCATTAGTGAGAGGAAATGCAGTTGTCTGTAAAGAGAACAATGCAAAATCTTTTGTAGATAATTCATCGGTCAAACATTTCTGCCAAACTAACTTATCTATCCATAATGAGACTTACCTGGAATTGCAAAGCCTAAATTTCAGACATTTATGGACAGAGAGAGCCAACATAGAAGGCAGTGTGAGAAAACAGTGCCAGAGAATCAAAAAGAAATATACAGTACATTCACTTTCTCCACAAAACTACACTGCATTCATTATATTATCCAGAATGGACATTCAGAACCATACGATATTGCAGTGATAGAGTTGCATGCCAATTTTCCTGTGTGCTTGAAGTGAGGTATTGTGCTATTTTAATGAGCTGTTTAGACTAGTGGCCGGTTGCATTTGGGCTGTAACAACCAGCTCAGTGAATAATTGTTATTGCCTCTTAAAGGCCAGATGTATGGAATTCATGCAAATTTAGAGCAAAGGGAAAATGTGTGTGTGAGAGTGTCTTGGAATAATTGTATTCCAGATGTCCTTCTTTCATGTGAACCACACAAACACGCGCATGCACACACACACACACACACACTGAAAGAACAGAACAGATGATGGTGATGATGATTAAGATCTTAAGCATATGGAGATACTGTGTTGTTTTAGTGTTTGTGTGTATGTGTGGGTTGCTGTGGCGTTTTTGAACATTTCTGCTCCCTCAGTCTTCCGTGACAGGTTCACCCATCTCTCCTGGGGAGGCCTTCACTCCCAATTTAGACGCAAGCGTCGTCGAGTGACAGCAATGGCTCCGGCACCCTACCTTTGCAATATGACTACAGTTAACTTAACAAGTCTCGATATGTGAGCTCCATCTTTGATGTAATTGATTTGAGTGGTTTGAGCATATTTCTTGCGGAGAAGTTGAATTTTTTTGGTAGATCTGTCAAGATGATCAGAGAGATGCAGGTCATTTCTGTCACATTTTTAAACTTAAAAAAAAGTCATTACCTTTTCTCATATTTCACATAATCTACACTGTACTGTTTGTGCTTGAATGTCCATCATGAAAAAGTACTTCTTCTGCCTCTGTGTGTCAGCTACAGTACAGCCGTTCAGAAAACTCATGGCCATCAGGATGGGCATGTGTGGCCACACTGCACTTAGGTCTCTAAACAGGAGAAGAGCAACAGCACAATATTGCAGTCCATCTGCCCATGCCTACTTGTTGTACAGTGCTCATAAATGTCAGCAGCAGCACAGAAATCAAAGAACCCTCTGATGCAAAACTGTTAGGAAGGTGGTTTCTGTACAAGCAAATCTTGTATCTCAATATGTTTAATGTCTACGTCGGACCTTTCGTAGGCCGGGCTTTAGTGTAAATGTGGATGTTTTTGTTGATGAGATTCAAGTACAGTGTATTTATTGTTTGTTCTTGTCTTTGATGTTTTTACTGCCTCTGCAACACCTTAAGCTTGTATGCTGCATCTGTTTTATAAAACGTGAGAAACCACTGTACTGCAATAAAATTAGTACATCAGTGCAATATACAAAGACATAAAAGAAGTGCTGCTTTTTAATGTTAAAACTAACTTCAGATAATAATTTAGATTGTTACAATCTACCATTTGTATTCCGTGATATAAACTGAAATAAATTATTCAAGAAATGACGTTTACTTGGTTGATCTTAAGATGTTTCATCGTCTAATGTTCAGCAAAACCAATATGGTTTTACTGTCAGCACTGCTCAAGAACCCTTGTTCAAATTTCAGTGAACAGCAAGTGCATAAGTGTGTGTACATGTCATCACATGTGTGCGTGTTTGTGGGGGGTGAAGTTGTGTTGAGTGACAAGGGCACGCGTCTTGAGCCACCTGGATTTATTTGGGCCAAACAAGAGGGGCCCAGGTCTGTCTGGGCCCCTCTTCTGTCCGCAGTGGGGCCTCAGAGCCGCGAACAGAAGGTGCCTCCTCACAACTCACACCTGAGCTCCTCCCAGCCTGGGACCAACCTCTCTCTCTATCTCTCTCTACATCCATACAGCCTCTTCTCTCTCTTTCTTTCACTGCCCTCTGTATCCCCTCCACTTCTCTCCCAGGCCATGGCCTGGCCTACTTTTACCTCTCCCACTCTGGACCCTTTGATGTTGACTGTGTTGGCCCTTTCCACAGATCATGTGTACGTTTGGAATGGCCCCTTTGCTCAATCCTCAGTCTGTTTATGAATATACATTTCACAAACAGGATATGTAGTTAATGGTCTACAAAGAGAAGCATTTTCTCTCATGTATTAGCTGTGCTTATCACAGTAAATAATACTAAGGTTCGCAGTGAAAGCCACTCTTCCATTCACTTGATTCTCTCCTCTCTTTTTTAGACACTGCTGAGTTTGTTCTCCTTTTTTGTTGATGTTTTTTTCCCTACGACTCTCTCAACTCAGTTCCTGGAAAAGAGGCTTTATTCAGGGAGGAAATGTGTGTTTGCTTGTCTGTTAGCATCTTTTTCATTTAGTCTTGAAGTGACAGGGTGTGAAGCGGGGTAGGCGTGTGCATCTCAGAAGAAGTCAAAAGCACAAACAGTAACAAGACACCAAGTGGGTTGCTTTATTTTCCAAGGTAAAGTCAAAGTAAAATCAATAGGATTCAAATTTTTCTGGTCAGTTTGGCATATGGCCCTTTCATGTCTTTAGTAGTTTTTGGACAATGTAGTTCTGTGGCATGGAGGCATAAATGTTATAATGCTGTAACACATAAATACACAGTTTAGTCTCCACAGCTGAATTGTTGATGGAAAAAAAAATTAAGGCTGAAACTAACGATTATTTTCATAATCGATTAATCTGTTGATTATTTTCTTGATTAATTGTTTGGTCTATAAAATCTCGTAAAATGGTGAAAAATTATGTTTCCCAAAGCCCAAGATATCATCCTCAAATGTCTTCTTTTGTCCCAACCAACAGTCAACAACTCAAAGATATTCAGTTTACTATCATGGAGGGCTAAGGAAACCAGAAAATATTCACATTTAAGAAGCTGGGACCAAAGAATTTGGACGTTTTTTTCTTTAAAAAACTGACTCAAAACTCACTCAAAATGATGAATCAGTTATCAAAATAGTTGGCGATTAATGTAATTGTTGGCATCTTATCAATTAATCTACTAATCGTTGCAGATCTGACAAAATAAAATAATACCTTTTGATTGTGGCTGTAGCACAGACTGTATATACAGTCTATGGGTTGTGGTTATACTTGCTATGTTTTGAAATGCAGTTAGTTTTTCCCCAACTTAGCAACCCATTTTGCAAAACTGTATTGCAAGCTCAATATAGTTGCAACTGACATATTTACTGGCTTTTTATTTTGGGCCATTCATAGCCAACAAGGCTGTGCAATACCATCATCACTCAGTGTGAGGGGGGGAGCGCACACTCGATGAACTCACCTCATTGCTCAAGTTCCTTATATCCAGCTCCATTATTCAGTTTGCATATGGCAGTTTCTTGTCACCCCATTCTGTGTATTGTTTTTTTTTTTTTTTGTGAGTGTCAAGTTATAAAACACTACCACTAAGGGACTCAAGTAGTCTCCCCAGTCATCTGGTATCAAATTCTCATCCAACTTTCAGATAATCTTAAATTCAAACTCAAATGCATAGTTTACAGTCAAGTAAACTAAATCTAAATTATCTTTGTAACTGAACCCATTTCTCACAGTTTTGTTTCTTCTAATAAGACAGGGCCATTATCCATAAGGCACTAGTAGTTGTAGGGGTCACTACACTTAGAAATTAATATTATACACCTGTAAAATTATAATGGGCACCACCTCCGTTGGTTAATTAATTCATTAATTTAGGAGGAAAATTAATTACATCAAATGAATCAGTCTCATATCTGAAAGTTGTGAACTGTGAATACAGCGATCTCCATCTTTGTTTTGAAGGAATACACAAATGCAATGACTTGGTGATAAATCAAGATATTAATTAAACTACCAAGGGATAGGGATGAATAAAGACCTCTAAACATATATACATATATACAACTGGAATGGATGAATGAATGAATGCATGAATGAATGGGTAAATTAAATTAACAAATTATTGACAAAAGAACGAATGAATGAATGAAAATGATCAAAAACGAGTCATAAGTGCATTGAGGGGCAATTAACTCTAACTGAAGCCAATAAAATTTTTAACTTGGATAGCTCTTTGCACCAACTCTGAGACAGGAGCATGGCAGATGGTTTTCCTACTGTTTCCGTGGTGATGAAGGGCTGATGATGAGGCGAACTTCCCGGAAAGCGCCGAGCAAGACGAAGCAGACTCGGTGATCCTCGGGTCGCCAGGGTGACGGCCAGATGAGAACCCCTGCAGCAGGTTCAGTTGAGCACTTTGGTTCACTGCTTCCCTGGAGAATGGATCCAGTATCAGACTCAGCTGAGGCCACACAGCAGGCACACAGTGTGTGTTCCAGTCTTGTTGCGTTCAGTGGCAGGCTGCAGAGTTTGGATGCTGGAGCTAACTAACCAAAAAGTCTTGAAAAGTCAAAAAAGTTTAACTACACGAAAAAAAAATAGGAGATTACAAAAATGCTAGATTATTCATATGACAAACGGCGTGCAATGGCTAATGGTACTTGGTCTGTGGCTTTAGGCATCTTTTTCAGTCTTTCTTCTTAATTGAGAGTTTCTTTTCTGGGGCTTTCAGCACTCAGAAGAAAAATGAAAAAAGGGACAACGCCCGTAACGCAATGAACAGGCCATGATCGACGGCTGGCAAGGTCGAGAGGAACAGAGAAGAAGAAGAAGCAAAAGAGGCCAAGCCAGACAAAGAGTTGTAAACTTTTATAGTCTAGGGGCGTGTTTTGGAAGAAAAAGGATCCTTGGCACTCTTTTGAGAGAACGCCCCTGATTACTAATTAACTTCTTTGTGTGAAGACAAAACTGGCCTTCAACTTAAAGGGGAATCATTTTTTCAATAGGATATTTGAAAATTACGTGCTTCCAAATTGGGTACTCACTCATTTCTGACGTCAATGCCAATGTCGTCAACACATCATGAAAACCAGTGGGAAAACACTTCGAAATTGTAATATCGATTAACCAAATGAAATACAGAATAAAATCAATAAACCTTCATTTTCTAATCTGTAACTAAATCTCTTAAGAAAACATTATCTTAGCAATCGAATCATAGCTAAATAATACACTTACACTGGTTAATATCAAATAAATCAAATGCAATATGTGTGACTTATAATTAAAAGATTTTGAGGAAGAGTTTGAATTTCCCATAATATCAAAATAATTAAATGGTTCTGAAGCACAATAAAAGTTAACATGGGTTAGACAAGTCAAGCCAGCAAGTCAGTCATACATATATATTTACCCATTTCCAGACATTTTGACTAATTCAGACATTCATTGTGAATAAAAAGGGAGAGGAAGAGAGATGGACACACACAGAGAGGAATGTGGCTTCTCCCAAAATTTATGACTACCAGAGATAGTGTGAGTGGAGGTCCGTCAGTCCATCTATGGAATGAGCGGAACCCCAGTTGGCGCAGTCTGCCTGTATCTGGAATAAATAATGTTGTTAATTCAAAAACCTGTCCATTTTCCTCCTGTGGCTGGTGGGAAGAGGCTGGGTTTTTAGTTCTGTTCCATGTTTCTCCTGGCATTTTTATGCCTTGAGGTCAGAGGTCATTGGGTCTGTGTGCTCTTGAATACACACAGATATGTTCTCTTAGACTCAAACATCATAATGTTTCTGAAAGTATTTAGCTTCTTATATTCTTGGGTTTGTTCTCTACATAGGTTTTCACGTTTCATGACATTGCACCCGTATTATGACCATTTATCAGCTGTGGTTAAAACAGACTTTGCACTTTAGGGGACCACAAGATCAATTGGGTGATAAAAGGCATGTTGTCAAACCATTTCATGACCACCTTGCATTTGGGGAAAGGGCCAACAAACACGACAACTGTAGGCCAAAATGCCAATCAGTGTCCCTGTTGTCAGCTCCCCTGGACAAAAGCATAGACAAAACACTTGTTGCCTTGGTTTCCTACTGGAAGGTTAAAACTGGCTTGGTGTCCTTAGTGGTCAACACTTACACCTAATTGATTCAAACTGGTCTTAATAGTCGTAGTAGGATGTGGCCCACCATTGTAACTAGTGGCATGGGAAACCTGGCAATTAATGGGACATGGCGGATGTCTCAGATTTAGTGGTCTCAATAGCAAGTTGCCCCCTCACACTGCAGGATTGCAGTAATTGAGCCATCAGTCTTCTTGGGTTCTTACATTGTGGAGGCTAAAACCTGGATCCAAATGTTATATATTGAAAATGACACTTTTATGTATTGTTTAAAACTTAAAGGTCATCATTCAATGATTGCCTTCCTTCCATAGTATATCATCCGTAATGAATATTGGTACAGACAATTGAGATGAAGAAAGTTTTTCAAGACCCGTATACTTCATTCTTCTTAAGGCATATTGCCAATACAGGGTATAAGTGTGTGTTGTGTGTGTCCACTGATATGTGTTGGACAGGCTGTATCTTTCTCTCCCAGACTAATAGTGTGTTAGTCCATTCTTCAAGATGTCTGAGACAGTAATTAATGGATTGCTTTGAGTCAGGCCAGCCCAGGGCGATGGGAGGGACTGTGGGGAGTGAAGGGAGGAACAACATGAGGGACACTAGAGAAGAAAAGGGCCGCCCATTTTATAGTCCTGATGGAGGTTATATTTTCTGTGACAACTGGACCAGAGTAATCAAAATGTGTTAATAATCCCTTCAAAGGGCTTGGCGGCACATCAGTGAGAAGCCTCAGTGAACGCCAATCCCCTGCTAGACCCTGGTTCTGGCTGCTCCACCCTCACTGACCCTCCGTCACGCTTTCTTTCTCCCTATCCTGCTCTGTCTTCATGTCCTTTTTGCTCTTGATCTTATCTGTCATGTTCAACCAATGTTTCTGTTGACTATGTCTAGAAAAAATTGCACCAAAGTAGCATATCAAACTGTATAACCTCCTTTACAAATCATAGTTATCATCACTGTTACATTTTGTCCTGCAGTGGAGCCCAGGACCCAGAAAGTATTCCTAGGGTCTCTTTTAGCAACCTACTGCTTGCATCTAACCCCTTGGGAAAATTCCAGGTCAGACTGTATAGGTTCCAATAAGTTCTATCTTTTGTTTGAGGATTAACACAAAGGTCAAAGTTCACAAAGATGGCCAGATGGGGTCTCTAGTGCTAAATATCCATACCTTCCGCCCTTAAAAGGAGGTTGAGCATCAGGATCAATGGCCTCAATCGATGGGCATCGTGGTGGAGGTAATGCTGGCAAAAAGTTTGATTGCATGCATATTGATCAGAGAGAGGCTAAGAAGCTGTAAGGCTATTGATTTGATTTTGGATTTGTACTGTTCATTTGTCTACGTGTTTGGATGGGGTACAGTTTCATTTATACACATGCAGACAACACACACAAACACACACAGGCACAGCAGAAGTAGTCATTACAGGTAATGGTAGTAACTTAGGTAGTTGATTCAAGTTAGTTTAATGTACCAAGGACCAAGTTTTAGTACTGTGCCACTGGATGATTCTTCAGTTAGCTCAATCTCTTAATCATTTGTAGAATTACATTGAAAATGTCATTCACTTACACTTGAAAATATACAAACTGTAATACAAACATGTTTCCCCTCAATTTTTACATACTATATGCAAGCAAAATTCATATGTACAACTTGTCTTGCTATCTTTATGGGGCCCTCAATTGGCTTCATTCATTTTCTAGCCCCTAAAGGCCCTTTCAAACCAGGAAGTGACAATCATGGTGGTCTGCTCTGTTTCCAGAGGCTTTGCCACCCGGTCCAGCAGCAAAGCCATCATCAAGCTCTTATTGAAATGAATAGACCCTGCAACTTGCCACTTTCCAGTCTGAAAGGCCCTTTACTGTAATCTCAACCCTCAGAAGTACATGCCCAGCTTAATTAAATCAATGCTAACTTTAATTGTAGCTTGTGGGAACTGGATTTTTGGACCCCAGAACATAGGTGTTACCCTGCCATGTGATTGGGCCAACAAGTCTGTGTCCTCATGTAAACTAGGACACACTCATGGTTCACTTAGTAACTTAATCAACCTCATTAATTCTGAGTATAATCCTACTCATACATAATTACATACACACACACACTCTTATGGACACAGGTTACCTGAGATATAAACACATTTGATATGAATGATACTGACGTTAATATGAATGTCTTTTTTACATTAATGTTGACTTTCATTTAAATTAAGTCTTTGCCAATTACGGAAACTTTGACTCATTTTGTAGTCTAGTCTGAAGCTGCATGTCAGGATCAGTTTGAAGCTTTTAAAAATGCATGGGGTCCAGGTGAGGTGCCGGAGCTCCAATGTGACCTGGGAGCAGTTAGTGCTGCGTCTCAGGAGAGGCTGTGTCCAGTGTAGGGCAGGAGAAGGAATCGTGCTTAATAATAGAGCCACTGCATCAAAGGCTGTAGACTACTGCTGTCTGACATGGCATACATCATGAAACATTGTGTGTGTGTAGGTGTGTCAATTTTTTTCATCAGGGGTCCGTATTTCCCCGTAAGTTTACATAGAACTGGTTTTGTGCATACATACATCACATACATGTGTGTCCATTTACGTATACCTATAGTTGTTGATTGTGCATAACACCTTTTGTATCAATGCTTGGCATGTATGCAGGATATATATATTTATAGTGTGTGTCTGTGTGTACATGAATGCTCACAATAGGGCCCTCACTAGGTGGTGTGGCTCCCTGGGAAGGCTAGCGTAGCTGCAAGCGCTAGAGGACTCATTGACTTTCTAATGATTAGTGGTCAGGCCCCCAGCCCATGCTAGTACCAGGGGTTTGGCCTAGCCGCTGCTGCTAGCCTCTGGCCACCGCCGCGCACCACTATCGACTCACCCCCAGCCCCCTCTCTCTTTGGCCTGCTGGCGATGTGTCAAAACCCATTAGCACAGAGTTCCGCAACTATAGAGAGGGATCATTTTAGGTTTATCTTTCTTGCTCTCCTCTTTACTTCTCCACAGCCGTCTCCTCTCTCTCTCTCTCTCCCCCTCTCATTTGTTCTCTCTCCATCTCCTCATCCTCCTCCGCCCTGCTAAAATGAAGAGAGAAACATAGAGAAAAAGGAGTAACCTTTGACAGGAGTTGTTCCAGTTGTGGTATGTATGGCTGTGTATTGATCTGCATTGGCTTTAGGAACTATAGAGAAGAGAGTCAGTGAGTTGCCGCTGCTTTCAAGTCCCACACATTTTTTTTCTGGGGAAAGACAAGGAAGTTTCAGATGCGTGTTGACCTCCTTAGGTCCCATAAGCTATGGAGATTTGTTTAGAGAAAGGGGTGGGGTGTCTTAACATGTATATCTGTGAGAAATAAGTTCAGGAATCTATGATCCCATATGTAATCTTCTATCATGTTAATTTCCGTTGTGTGTATGTGTGTGTGTGTTTTTCTTTGTGTGTGTGTGTTTGAGAGAGAGAGAACGTGTTTTTGTACTCCATTGTATTGTGTATTATGCAGCGCGTCTTTCTGCTCTTCTTGTTGGGTTTGACCTCTTGACACTCTTGGTTGTTTCTTTCAAGTTATTGACCGACACAGATAACTATTTTAGAGAGTGGAACTTCTTTATTTTTAAAAAGCTATGGCATGGTTTGAATTAGAATAGATGTTCACACACACACATGCGCATAGCACACACAGCTCAGTGAGACAGCATCCTTCTAACCCGGCACTTCTTTTTCTGATAAGCTCTATTCTCCCAAGAGAGAAGTGCCTGTCAAAGACTTCGTCCAAACAACGGGAAATCTGTGAAAAAACAAAAAAACAAAAAAACCCAAATACTTTTCCATCACTGTTCATCAATCCATCTAGTTGTGAATTCATTATTTATTTATGGAACTTTGGGGCGCGTTATTTGAATAATGTGGGGTATGACAAAGGGGGAGGTGTATGAAAACAACAAAATGACAACCACACCAAAATCACCCGAGGGCACATGCCAACACATCGCATCAGTGTCATCCTTCCTCGCTTTGCCCCTGTGGGCTCACTGCTCAGCAGGTAGCCACACACACCCATACACACACATATACACACGAATTAACACTAACAATATAATATTCTGATACACACATAAACATATGAATTTGCTTTCTTGCACAGATGCACACACAAAAAAACACACACACAGTCATAGACAAATATAGACTATACAGAAACTTTCTGTCTATTACTCACACACACACACGCGCGCGCGCTCACACTCTCACACACACACACACACACACACACACACACACACACACACACACACACACACACACACACACACACACACACACACGTATGTATGCACCACGCCCTGAGGCCCTGGAGACGGCAGCAGTGGCATCAGCGGTCTGATAGATGGATCTTGTCTTCTTGTGATCTCCACTTGTCAGACAAGCGTCACACAAAGCCCAAACACAAATCAAAAACACAGGTATGGAGCACATGTCAGTTTGATAGGACCTTGTGGATGCCTTCCCATCCATCAGCAGCTAAGATGCTCATCCATTGACTCGGAATGAGGGTGTTAACGTGCGCCTGTCAGAGTGTTTTGGCTATTGATGTACCTGGTTTGCAGACTAATGGGTTGAACATTTGTTTGGTTTATGCTGTTAGTGCTTTTATCTTGAGCTTTGTTGTCAATAAGAAACATACAATGTGCATTAATAGTGGCTTTGGAATGGCCGCAGTTCTGTTTTCATTTTGTGCCAGAGTGCACTATTGTAAAAGGGTAGATGCCGTTTGGTGGATCAACACATTTTGGCAGACTTGTTGGGTTTAGTAGCTAAGTGTAGCCCACATCCATCATTACCTTTACCTGCATCCAGACACACACATACACTCCTGTGCACCTGAACTCCTTACTCACACACTAACTTTCACTTCCAGTTGTTGATCTGGTCCCCACACCAAACACAAGGGCTGTTCACTTAACACCTGAATGTCACAGGCAAACCACAAAGGCAGCTAACTTGTCCAACAACACAACACAACATCTTACCCCCTCCCTCCTACTTGCCAGACAGGAACAGCCCAAACCAGACCACAACAAAAACAAGGGAGAACCCACCTTTTGTTTACTATTCTCAAAGGTGGATCACGGGCCAGGCCTGGTAAGGGATTGTGACAGAGGTGATGTCTAAATTAATCATTCATGCTCTTTCACATGGGCTACAGTAACAGCCCTGAAATATTAATGACAGCTGCAGAATAAATTTGATTCCCTTTTCTCTCTGATTATAATCCACAGGCGCGCTCACACACACATGTTTATTTATGCCCTGGAGATGAGGTACGGGGTCACTATCAGGAGTTTGTCTGCACACATAGAGACACAAACACACACACACACACCATCCTTTCCTCTCCCTCTTGCCACTTGCACTTGTGTACCACCTCATTGTTTTGGAATATGTACATATTTTTCACGTGTGGTGGGCGAGTGGGCTATACATTATACATTATATGCTTGTACCGTCAAGGTATGATATACTGTATGAATACTGTGCAGCTGGCAGCCAGGGGTTTTTGTTTGTTATTTTAATTAGCTGAGGGCCTTTTTCATACTTTTTTGGAGAGCACGACCTGAGTGGAGAAGCGAGGGTGTGTGTTGTGATGTGTTGTGGTGTTCCCACCTCTAGGTGGAAATTCATTGTGCTGTCTTGAGGTAATCTGACATGCAAACTGAGACAGGCCCCTGTTCAGGTCACAACAAACTTTGGATTTAATAACTCCACTATTTGGGCTTTTTTGGAACATTCGCTCTTGTACAGTGATGAAACAACTCTGAGCGAATGTGTCAAACTATTTAAGCTGTTCGTCAAGTCATAAACATTCATGAATATTCTTTTGTATTCTCTTTTAAAGAAAAACACTTGAAAGTCAACAATCAGAGAGACTCATTTCATGGCTGTGACCACCTGACAACTCTGCAGCAGAGTGAAGCTTGTCATAAAATGTTTTCAGATTTTGTTTTCCCATCCAAGACATCATTGCTGTAAGCCTAACTCACAGCTACATAATCTGATCTTGGTGCACAGATAACTATCAGCTGTTTATGTCTCAACATGTCACCGGAGATCTGTGTTCTTCTCTGTCACCTCCCTGTATCCTCCTTTCCTGTGTTTGCCCTTTGTTTCCTTAACCTGAGGCGCCAGATGGTTTGTTACACAGAACCATCTGAGTAGTCGTCCTTGGAAACTGTTTGGAAAAGGGCAGGCACTTTCAAAAAATACTTGGCAGATAATTTGATGAACCATCTGTCTATCACTGTCTTACCTTGCAAGGCAGTTGGATTTGCGAGATCGCGAGATCACGCGAGAATCCGAGGAGGAGGCTGATTGGTCCGAAACACCGGTGGTTCGGACACAAGTGCATAGCGCAAAAGTTGACATGATGGTTTCTTGTGTGGTAATCATTTCCTCTCCTGTTATGAGGAATTCAGAACAAACCAACAGAATATGAACCCAAGCTGTTTATCAAGAACACTTAAACACAAATCCAAGTTTCTTACTGTTTCCAGCAAGAATAAAAACATAGACTGTAGCCCCACAAAAATTCCTTATAGACCCAAAAAACTTGTAACTAAATAGGTTTTTGTTAGATCCGAATGTCTTAAAAAAAGGTTAAGTTTAGCTTTGAGCAGTCCTTTGGTTTTACTGGATGGTCTAGCTAGATGTAAATTTCTGTTATCACTTACTTTGTAGAAGCATTTATGTAAAAGGTTTCTTTCATTCCTGTTGTTTGTTTCCTTCAGTGCTTGTTTGGACAATTAAACAAATAATGAGCCTAATTACACATCACTCAATTGTCATCTCCTCTCAGGAGACGGGCTCATGAGCAAAACTAGTCTGTCAACTCCCCAAGTTGGCTCATTTAAATTCATTGTGGTGAGCTAATGCTATTGTCAAGCGACTCTTCTTAGTAGTTGTCCGTGTATCAAAGATTATTTTGCTGATATTTTGAGTCATCATAAATAATAATAAAAAAAAAAAAAATAGAGTTTTCGATCAAGATGTGATTTGATGTATTTGGCAACAGTCCCTAAGGGTTCATTTTTTCATTTCTCTCTTTTGTTAAAGCCACCTAAGGTATTCACACCGATTTAAATTTGTTTCTAACCCACTGCAGGTGCTTCTTTTTATGACACCATATGGACATTGATTTGTAGCTTGCAAGACTGTCAGGTAATTTCAGGCTAATCTATTTTAATAACATTTTCTGGGATTGATGTCTATATTATACTATGTCATGCGCTGTTGAGTTACGCTCAGTCATGTGTTTATGCTTACATTAAGGCTACATATAAGTAATCTAGGACATGTCATATAATGTGTTTTTCCTGTCTGTTTTGGTTGTGTTTAGCCTTGTCTGGCTCTGCCACAGTGTGCTTGCCACTGTGACATGACAACGGCCACAACGTCATGCTCTGTTTGAGGTAGAAAATATCAGTCAAGAGATGTTTTCTTTCTTTTTTGTCTGTGCAAGTAGGCATGCACACATTTTCTCATGTCTGATCGAGTGTGAGTATTCTGTACATGAATATTTGTGTGTTGACATGCTATGTGGGTATTTGTATAAATTTGTGTGTGTGTGTGATCCTAATGATGCCTTCCCCCTCTACTCTATTGGGCTGTCAGCACGGCGCTGGTGACTGTCACACACACCGGCCCCCCTCCAAATCTTGCTGAGATAGGTCATTTTTCAGTGTCAGGACAGACGATTCACGTTGGCACCAGATAGATCCAGGACACATTGGACTCATTATTCTCTGTTTGGATATGTTTGCTTTATACAGAAATACAAGTCGACGTGTACAGAAGGCTTGAGCTGAAAACCTATAGCATATCTCAGTGCTTTGTCACCATTAGCCTAATTAAACTGCGTTGCTGCATCTCAGGTGCAGGACATGAATGATAGAACTGATGAAGGAACTGTCCAGCACTTCACACAAATTCAGAGCTGTATGTTGACTTTTTTGTTCTTTTAATTAACATAAATTTGACAAATTCAAAAATCTATACCCTGGAAACTATTACAACACACTGTCTTCATTATTAGCAGTGTGGGAAGCATACTCTATGCTTAGTAGGAAGGATGAGTGCAGCGGGGGTGGATATCAGAATAGTCAGCACATGCAGGACATGCATTTTGTTCTGTCTTTTTTGCCCTCCCTTCATTCTCTCCTCTCCTATATTTCGTTTTTTTTCTTCTTAGGTCAGCTTATCTATCCTAACCAAAAGTCACGTTCCTCTCTGTACGTTTTTCTCTTTGAACATCTAACCCTTGCCAGCCTTCCTCACTCTTTCTGTCCTCCCTCCCACTTGACAGGGTGGGTGAGTGTGTGGGTAGACATTTGGCAATGTGGGGTAGGTGGGGGTCAAGGCCTGTGCCCCAGGAGTGTGGTATTTTAATCTGGGCTATTTGTAATGACAGGCCTCCTATGAGCGCAGAGGAGTGGCAGGTTGAGAGGCTCTGACAGGTTCTAATCGCTGTCAGGAAAAGTAGCTGAAGAATGTGCCAGCTACACAACCCCCTCCCCTTCCTGTCCTCTCCCATAGCTGTTGTTCTCTGCTGTCTTTCTCTGTGTTCCTTTTGACCTGTCTCTCTTAAAGGTGAGTGAAGGATCTTTCCTCCTCCTTCTGTTTTGTTTTCTCTTCCCCCTCTTTCTTTATTTTGGCTGGCATCCAGGAGCCACTACCTGCTAGCATAATCCCTTTCTCCTTCCTTCCCTTCTTGCCGCCCCCTGCGTCATAAACCCCACCTCTTCTCCATAACTGTGGACAGTTGTTGATATTCCTTGAGCATTAAGACTCAACCTGTCTCTATGTGTCCCCTGGTCATTGGCAAGCTGCCTTACTCAGTGTCTGTGCCAAAGCAAATAGGCTAATATGCAATGAATGAAAGGTTGAAAAAGCTGTATTGTGAAAATATGACTTACTAAGTAACTACGCATCTTCATATCATAACTTTGATACAACTTGCATGACCTTCCTCTTGTAGTATGCAAATGATCAATGACAAGCCTTGACACTATTCTGAAATGAATGTTGTCTTGTGAAGCTAACAGGAAAAAATACTGGAAATTACATTTATTTTCATCATTTAAATTTTCAAGAAAATATTTTTGCTTAACACAAACTTATGTCACAAGGAGACAGTATCCTGTAGACGAAGGTTTTAGGTCCTCTTGATCACTTAAGCTCAGAAATTCCCAGCATTGCACATTCCATAGTCTGCAAGATCATATCAGAAGTACAAAAAACTCATAAAACATCATTTTTAGCAACATTTTCTCAGTTCAGATTACTATTGTGTATATACATACTGTATATGAACACTGTATATACACATATATATACACAATGTTCACTTTTTTGCTCGGACTGCATCAGAGAAGTTCATTCAATCCTATTTCAGGCTAAACATCACGGTAATCTTTGAGGGTGAAGTTTGTAATGATATTGTGATGATATCAAAAAACTAAGAAATAAAATTGATACTGTAAGCGAACTAAAAAGTGAAACTGAAAGTGAATATTAAGAGTTGAAGTATATAAAAATGTATGTAAAACCCAAGTCTATGTTGAGCATGCTAGTTATAAAGTCAACATCAGACTACAGTCAGGCGGCAATTAATACAATTCCAACAGGATGTCAAGGTGTTAGATATCTACTTTAGTTTAGCCTAAATTCCACATTGTTTAGCTAACCAAGGAGAGTCAGTATATTATATCAGCATATGGGATTTTGGTATATAATAATAAAACCAAACAAGTAATGGTGGAAACATATATAAGTCTGTAAAGCAACTAATGGTAAAACTTGCTTCTAGCTCTGTGAGGATCTGTCCTCTGTATCGCTTCATTGATAACAGGTTCACATTGTATTTGACCCATTTTATATACTACTCAGTTTCAGTGCTATTTTTGGTGAGACGGCTATGTTAGATGTTCCTATTTTAAAGATTTCTTTTTAAAAAAATGTAACACTTCATATAACTTGATTGTATGACAGTATTGCTAATGACAGGCCATATATAGCCTGATGCACGATAAAGAACGCATTTTTCATTTTCGTGCTCATGGATAGAGCCATCAGCGAAAAAGTCAAAATGTAAAAGTACCTCAAAGAAAAACAAGATGGCCAATAGAACTTTTCAGGTTCAACACAAACTTGCTGCTCTGCCTCTCTTCTTCTTTGGCACAGACAAGGGTGGCCAGGCTTTGCCCAGGTGCCGTCTGTGCCATTGGCGCTAAAGCGAGGAGAAGCTGGCACACTTTGGGCATGGCTGCAGCCCCTTCTTCCTCAAAGGCTTGCCTCGTCTCCCTTCTTTCCCCTCACAGTCCCTGCTGCTCCATAGCCCAGGGAGCTCATTAGGCCAGACTTCCTCTTCATTTAATCCATTTTTCATAGCCTAAAAAACAGTCCCTGATCTTAAAAATCCTGGCTAATTTAAGCCTGGATGTTGGGGAAACGAGTGAAAATATCATGAAAAAAGCAGACCCGTGCATGCTTTTTCATATTTCTGATGTCAAAATTAAATGTTTTTATAGAGTAGTGCTATGGCCAGAATGGGGAGATGCAGAACCAGCACTAATATGAACAGTTCTTGAACAGAGTTTTAGACCCCAATAGGCAGCATCATATTCCATCCATTTCCTTGCCTGTTGTCTGTAGGTCTTGGGGGAGACCAATGTGTTAACTTGGCCTAATGAAAACATTGGTAATAACATGCTCCCTCTCCGTGTTCCTTTAATTATGTATCTCCGACTGGATACCAGAAGGCCCCTGTAGACTTCCAGCTCCACTTGTTGTGGAAGTGAAGTTTCATTTGTATCTCAGATCCTGGTGGGAAGGATCTGTTCAGAGAAACTAATGCATTTTCTCGTTCTTTCTCTCACGCTTGTTCTCTCCCTGAAACTCCCTTGCTCTCTCTCTTAACATCATGTTCTTCCTATCTCAGTTACTTATTGATCATGAGAAACTTATAATATAGCTTCTTTTAGAAACACTTGACCAAGTATCAGTATTTTCATTGAAAGTGCGATGTCTTTGGAGATACTACATGAGATAATTTTCAGTCTCAGCTTCTGCCTTATGCTGTTATACCTTTAACATTATATCCGCATAAACACTGTCAAAGTTAACATCCTCAAAAGTTGTCCAAGGCTTTGTCCTTTATCTCTCTCCACGAGGACAAAGCTTTTTTTCTTCTCCATTCCAGGAAACCATCACAGCATTAATATACCTCCCAGGTATAAAGTGTTGATGAGCGCCTGTCTCCTCAGGCTGACACTTATTTCACCAAAGGTCTCGGAGCAGGGGTAGAGGAACATTGACGGAAGAGAGGAAAAAAGAGCTGCTTGCATACCCAGCTAACGGATGTGGTGGAATTGTTAAGCAGTCTCGACTGCCCTCTCGTTAGCCTCCGAGTTGCCTGGTGACAGAGGTGAGGCAGAGAAAGTTGCGGTGGGTTGAGAGACCCTGTGCCACTGTCTCCGGTGCCTCCTCTGTCAGCACGCCCTATGCCCCAGGCCACTGCGGAGAGGGCACATGGGGGGCTGTCACGCGTCGGCCTCAATTACAATCAGGGGATGGAGCATGCAAAGGCTGCCCACTGTCACGGCTCATATTGCTCTTGTAAAATCCGCACTGTATCATATCTAATCTTCCATGCAGATGATGTTTGCTGGAGCTGTACTTGCTTAAAATCCTGTTCACTTTAAAAATTTCACTGTCCTGTTCTGCATCAGTTTACGTAACTCCATTCAAAAAATATAGTCAAACATTTCTTGTACACCTTACATAATGGTTCTTGGCAGTTGAAAACACCCTGAAATAAGAGTTTTTACACAATAAATACACCTTTGGACACATTTCATGACTCAATGGACACAAATCCATTATATTGATTTTTAATACCCTTTTGAGTTCTTCCTTTCTCAGGAATATTTCCATGCAGACTAACAAAATAATCGGCCTGTGTACGGTAGCTGTCAGTGCACTTTCAAAAGGAAACATTAGTATTCATATAAAATGTTGTATACTGACGTTATGCCTGCAATCAGTAATGTTTTTTGAATTAACATTGAATCAGATGACTCAGTGTAATGTGAAAATATTTCCTTATAGCTCATGTTTACCTCATTGTTTCACTGCACTTAGACTGCGTGGTTGAGTCTCATTGCTCCTCCATCAACCCCTCATATAAAAACTGTAAGCAGCTATTTCCAGAAACAAGCATATAAGTCAAGGTTTGCACAGCATAGAACTGCAGAAGCTATTGGCTTGTGAAGAAAAGCTAATATCTAGAAAGCCACTCAGATATTTTTCTCAGGAGTTGGTTGACCAATGTCGACTTAAACCATATACCCGCCAAGCCCACTGTATGAGGGCTGTCATTTCCGTAGTGGTCAAAAACTACTTAATGCAACTTTACAGTATGTAGTTGATCGAATTCGGATGATCTCTAGAACCAGGCATTTCATTGGCTGCCTTTAGACAAATTTAATGTTGTATATTAGGTTAAGGGTGGACAGTAGGGATTAATATTTTTCCCAAAAATTAGACATTTTCTATTACTATGGCAAAAGAATTGCATTTATGTTGATCAAGATTAGAATGCACATAATATAAACTTTGCATGCAGCTTGAACTTCGCTGTAGAATATATGTGAATAATATGAAATGCCAAGTTCATTGCCTGTGATCTGTCTGCTGAGAACAGCCTCATGAAAGTGATAGGTTATTTGACAGTTCTTCATTGTATAAACCAGTGGTTCTCAAAGTGGAGTCCAGACACCCCCAGCGGTCTTTGAGGGGGATCCAGGGGCTCCCCAGCAAAAAGGGGAATAATTTGTTTTTACTATAATTACATTCATAAGTAGCACAATGACAGAATGTATGGCTATTTTAGTCATGGGTTTCATACACTTTCTGTAATAAAACATCTAAAAGCAAAAATCTTATCAGATACCTCACCTAGGCATGAAAAGTACGCACATGTACATTAGTTTTCTAATCAGGTGCCTCTATTGGCAGTAATTGGCAGGACAACATAATTTATCTGCTTTCCAAAACCGTTACAAATCACTGTTAAAAAATAACAGTGTTTTATGTCACATCATAAAACATAAAAATGTTTTATGATGTGACAACGCTGTGGTTAAAGTCTGGTTAGGTTTAGGCACAAACACCACTTGGTTAGGGTTGGGGAAAGTTCATGGTTTGGGTTAAAATGATCACTTGAAACGTGGTCTGGGTTAAAATGACTACGTCCTTAAAGTTAGGCAGCCTTCTTCGTCATGGCAACAGTACACACCACGACAACTGTAGTTGCAGTTTAAAAACAAAACAAAACATGACACTCGCAGTTGGAAACGGGAAGCGAACAGCAGTCTCCTGCAGCTAAGTCCACTTTTTGCCATCCAACTATCCGGCCATCCACCCAACCCGCCGCCAACCTAATGCAACTAATGTTGAACTTCCAAATATGGTTCGTGGGCTGGTTGGGTCACAGAAGAGAGCGTACCCAAAACATGATGACATTTATCTCGGCCGCTCGTTGCGTCCGTTTCCAACATGGCAGCCATGTCACAAACTTTCTCAGATTACAGCTAAACAGTACAATAAAACATGTTTCTGAAAACATTTGAGGCAAGAAATAGGCAATACAGTAACAAAATACTGATCCATATTTCATCAGCACTGCCTAGTTTGATACTTTGATCTGAGTTTTGTGAGCTTTCTTTTCTTTTTCCCAACTTTATTGAGTAAACGATGCGCACATTTGTTTTGGTCTGAGATGCAGGTGCTGGTGCGACATTTAGTGAGTCTGAATGTCGTTTATTGCGACTTTAATAACGTTTTCAATTTCGTGTACAAGTGGGCGTGTTCTGGGGGAGGCGTGGTTTAGACTCTAAAGCTGCTTTACTTTGCTGCTAACAAATTATGATAATGGTTGTGGTTTGAAGGTGGCGTGGTTTGTAGGGTCTGCAGGGCCACAGTAGGCACCTTCTCACCTAATGTGGAAATTTACATATATACTTATATATACATCGTCTGAACTACGTCACTTCTCCCGGTCATAATTACTTCAGCTGCTAGATGGAGTTGTTAGCATTGAGTATACACGCGTGTACTTTTCATGCCCAGGCCTTAGCTGCTACTTGCTCCTTTCTAACATTATAGATTTACTTAGAACAACTGTTGAGTGGTTGATAGTTATATATGCTGCCAATTGCTCGTCTAATGTAATCTAATGTAATCTAAACAGTCTATGACTGCTTCTCGGTGGCTGTGTTTTGTTGTTGTTGTTAAAAACACATCTTCAATGCGGACAAGCTGTTGCACACTCGTGGTGTGTGTGTGTGTCTGTGTTTGCCCACATGTGTATTTGTAGGACAGATGTGCAATTACAGTATGTACTCCATACAAGTGTTCTGTGGTGTGGACTAATCTTGTAACACCTTGTGTACAGTTAATATGTGCACAAGGAGACTCTGTCACAATGAATATATTGAAAACATTAGAGTTGTTGGTGGTTATTTTTCCTTTGTGGTAGCCTGGCTGTGTAGACCACATGCTGTTTTGCACAGAGAATCCACATACTTATATGAGGAATCAGCATATTAGTATTAGTTTCTCTCTATAGGGTGTTGTAGCCATGCCTGGTTACTGCTGTTCCTGTCAGTCATAACAGGGTCGCATACCATCATCCTACCCCTGAAGAGAAAATGACACCTGGCTAAAAGAACCACTGTGTGTAAAAGAAATTTTGTCCCACCTCCTGGTGGCCAACCTGTCTAAGCATTATGGCAAGATTAGCTCTGCCAGATGGCATACATTATTCATGAGGTGAAAATAAAAGGTATCTAAGGTTGTGTTATTACAGACTTGATGACTCTCTCTTTGTGTCTTTCTTTTTTCTCTACGGTGAAGCTGGCCCCATCAGCATACCATAAAACCCACAGGGAGCCGCGCCATTCGTAGAAACTCTCTGCTACACTATTGTCACCTTCATCGGCATACTTCAAAAAAACAACAAAAAAAAGCAAATAATTTTGTTCAGCAGCTACAGTGACAATGTGTATTGCTCAGTTATAGATTAAAAGCGAAGGACTCGCTTTAAAAGAAAGAGAGTCTAAGACAAAAGAGAGCGACAGGCAGGGGGAGGTTGGAAAAAAAAGGGCCAGCTACTGAGTTGACAATTGAGTTATAATATCATGTCCTTTATGAATAATTAATTTGATGGCGCTAAGGCCCCTTAGAAGGTAGATTAAATTAGTTCTGCCATGTCTTAAAACTTAGATATGCTTTATTAGTGTGGAAGATGGTGGTAGGCGTGTTGGCTTATTCACTTAGGCTTGTTTTAGTTAATGATGGAGAACAGGAGACACCTTGTCACCCTAGCAGTAATGCACACTATTATATCACATTTATGTCAGTTAACACAGAATCTCAGAAATTCAGCACGTGTTCTTCTCTGTATGTCTGCTGGTCAGATGATCCTGGATATATTGTAGTTCTCTTTGTGTACAAGCTTCTGGATATAAAGCAATGAAATATGCAGGCCTATGTGTTGTTTAGATCATCAGTATTAAAGATACAACTTGAAGTTGTCTGTAGCTTAAATTGTTGCTGAATTTTAGTTTTGTCAGAATGAATTTTGCCTGTTGAGATTTGTAGTTATATCTTTTTTTAGCTCTTGCAATGTCCTAATACTATTCTCACTGGTAATCACTGAAATAATATCTATTGTACTTCACTCATATATTGTAAAGTCTTTTACTTTGACAGAATTTCCTTCAACTTTCAAAGATGAGTCTTTCAATGAGAATGCCTTAAGGATTAAATTCTTCAAAACTGTTTTTCTTGGAAATGACTGTTGCTTGTAAAGGAACAATGTAAAGTAAGCACAAATAAACAATGTATACTGTATGCGAGAGCTTTGACATGCCCTCACATGTCGTGCCATGTTGTGTGTATTCACAGTGGCAGCTGACAATAATCTGCCTTCAACTCTGTGGCCCCAGTCATTGTTAAATGAGGCGCATGATGTGTCTCTCTTTTGTGAGTCCCCTCTGTGCCTCGTATTCCCCCTATAATAGCAGTATTATTTTCCTTTTACCAGAGCAGGGAAGTGCAATGGTATTATCCCAAAGTAAAAGACAAACTTCTGTTTGTGCTGTCTGTCAGAGCAGCCACAATGAGGCAGTGTTCTAGTAACAGGCTCCACTGTTGCTTGCTCAAACGAATAATCAGAGCACCTTAGATTTGCTAAAGAGAATTTGATGTATCATCTGCGCATAAGGGGGCAACTATGGCGGTTTGCAGTGAATTGTTTAATGCATGCCACCAATATGGGCATGAAATAATGAAGCCTTTTATTTTCAGTCCTCCGATACATGACAAATAAAAGACGATTATTTAATTTCCATACATCTGAGAACATGAAAATTGAAAAAGGACGTATTTTTTAAGTTAAAAAAATTATGGTTCTTACAATCTTAGTTGTTTATTTCTAGTTTTGGCCATCTTCCTGACATCTGGAAATGCAACCACAATACATGTCTTTAAGCAGTCAGGTGATCAGAAAGGTTGCAAACAATTCCCCAGTATACTGTAACTTATTATGTAAACCACTTATTGAGTGATTATAATGAAGGATGATACAACCAAAATTTTCAATTACAGTTGTCAGTTAAAAATGATAAAAATGTGCTAAAAGTGGGAAGTTGGGTAGGTCAAATTAAACTGACCCGTACCAGTCACTAGTGATTGATATATGGATGCTCTGACATAATTTTCAATATTAAGACTATTTAAGCATTCATAAAATTGACTTTAGAGGGCTCAAACCAGGTTTACATTAATCTAGTCATTTTGATAATTAATATGAACATTACATGAATGTCACTAGTTTGCATTAATCTCATGAATCTTAAAGGAATAGTGTTAGCCAACTAGGGTTTATGCTCCAAAATCAAATATTATTGAAAAGAGACGAGGCGGAACAGATGTAAGCACCAACAAATTAGTTACAATACTAATTGGTACCAAGAAAATCCGCTTCATTCAAACATATTGAGCTGGCCTTCCTGGTGCAACCCGTCACACTAGAGCCAGCCGTAACACTTAACCCAGCTCTCCTTTTTTTTTTTTACTATGTTTTGGGAACCCTTCCTCAGTCATGAGTATTAATGAATTCAAAGTTTAAGGAAAATAATCTTAAAGTATTTCCAACTGTCAGATCCTATCAGTGCAACCACTTCTAATGGCCTGCGCCTTCCATTCAGGCTAATGTTTGATGTCTTGCTTTCATGCCCTCCTTTTTCTCCATTGCTAAATTGCTGCTGACAGTCCTGTGTCCCCACAGACTGTTTGTTTGTGTTCGAACCATGCTTGTTTTACATATTATTGACGTAACGAGGATTCATTTTGTGAGCTGTTAATGGGGGGAAGGGAGGGAGTGGTCCATTGCTTTCTCATATTCAAATAGGATGTGATCATGAGTCAGGTTGCAATCTGTTGTAGCGCTGAATACGCTAAGGAAGATGTAGGACTTTTTAGAAACTCCAAAGCGACGCCAAATCTTTTATAAAAGTAGAACAGATTTTTCATGTCCAAACCACTTGACGTGGGAACAGCTGGGCAGGTATAGTCAGGCTGCAGAAGGCGTCACATCCTCATCAGTTTAAACAGTAGTGGTGATCAAGCCTTGATCAAGACATCCCAGAGGCTCCTGTGTGTGTGTTTCATTGTGTTCGCATCAGTTCTAACTTTAATTCACAAACAGTGGGGTTGGGGGGAGTTGATTCCAACAAGGCACATTTAATAAGTTATTTCATTCATTTTAGCAACAAGAACCTATTATCAGTAGGTGTTGAAAAGTGCTAAATACTCCTAACACTCTGAAGAAAAATAGTGGGAGGCTCCCAACAGGCCTTGTCAAAACATGCAAATGAGCTTGACGCCAAGTCCGATTTTGACAAACATAATTAAGGTGTTCCAATTTGGGACATGTTAATAGAGAAGACTGCAGGCCTCCCCCAGGTCTTCACTAATCATAAAGCCTTAAAGCTTTGTGTGTGTGTGTGTGTGTGTGCATGTGTGTGTGTGTGTGTGTATTTTCTCTCCCTCATCTCCCATTTCATTGGATAATGAACTGTTGTAGAGTGTTAGATCTCCTTTCGCAGTCTTTCACTGAGTTTGAGGAGATAGGCAGGGAAGAGCTGCCCGAGGTGTGGTGTTGTACAGATAATTAAAAGGCAAGAAGTTTGTGTTTTGCTCTTTGATCTGCCTGTCAACTTTCTGATTAGAGACGTAAAAGCCTTTAATCAACAGTAATGTGATAATTAATGCTCCTAAACTGTTGAAAACGAACCAGAGGAACGTCAAGTTTTCTCTTTCTTCTTCCATCCTCGTCCGTATATCTCTCCCTGAGTCCATTTCCGACAAACTGGCAAACTTTTCTCCTCAGTCAGTTCCACCAGGGGTTTTTAAATCAGATGTTGTGTTTGATTAGGACCAACTGACATGTTGTTTTCTCCTACATACGCCTCTCTCTAGTCTTGGTATCAGCAGAGCTCAAATTCGCTCAGCGTGTTTGTCTTCCAAATCCAACAGAATGCTCTCGTTTTTAATTTCTCCTGTGCTACCATCTATTGTTGGGGTTTTTTTGTGTGTGTGTTTTTTTTTTACATATATTTGACCTTCAGCTTTAATATGGTTATCATATTATTACAATGCTCACATGCTGTGTTACCATCATTTATACAGCTACTCAATTGATAATAAAATCTAATTATTTATGTTGCAGACTAAAGCACTTAAACTCTAGTTTTATTACTTAGGCTGACTGTGGTTGAATAAAGTTTTTATGCACTAGTGTTTCTTATTTTTTTATTTACATACTATTTATTTTTAACATTTTAGTTGCAATGTGGCCAGTACAATTGTGTGACACAAATGTCAGCACTATGAATAATGCATACACAAATTAGCTCATTCGGATATGAGTTTTAATTCTACACTTCATACATTTTTTACGAATTTGACCAAGTTTAATCAACACATAAAAAATCATTTTCCTAGCACTGGAAATGGAATTAATAAGTCCGCTCTGTTTGAGCTTCACAATTGACCAATCGGGATACACTTAGAATAGGTGTATAGGCTGACCAGCCGTCTGTAGAAATTCCCTGTTTTTTAATTGAAGACCTCAGAAAGCAATGCTCCTGCCCACACATTGTTGCATGTGGGGCAATCACAGCAAGCACCCAAGTCCATTAGTTTTCATTTGGATGGTTCAGTAAGACTGGTTGATTAAGTCCAGGCAATTTGCTTGTAGGAGCCCTCGTTCTCCACTCACCCCTCCTGCTTGTCAGCCCTCTGCCACCAGCAGGGTTGTCGTTCAGGTTAATTTAATCTGGTTTGTTAGACATTTTAACACAATAGCTTTGTGGCTGTCGAGATTCCTTGGCACAGTGTAAGGGGTTTGCTGTAGTTTATTATGGTGGGACTTTGCATTTGAATGCTCTTGGATATTTGACTGTATTGGTTATTGTAAATATTTGTGTTTACGTTGTTACTAAACCATGGAAAGCCGTATAATATACAGTATCCACAGGGACATGTAGGTATGGGTAATTTCATAAGTGTAAAACAAGATATTCCTTTTCAAGCCTCATCAATTTTCATTGAATGAGGGTGAAGGGGACTTTGTTGTTAAAAAAAAAAAAATGTAAATCTGGCGATCTGAGAATTTGACTTTGAGACTGAGGTGAAAGGAAAAGAGGAGGGGGAGCTCAAATAGAGGGAAAATGCAGCTTTCAGTTCACTCCACCCAGGTTCAGCTTTAAACAAATGGTTCTATTACCAGCTGGTCTCCTACAGGCCTGGTCATTTATACCCATTAAACTTGCGTCTTATCACCCATAAGACACTCTTACATCTCTCCATCCACCAATTGTCTATAATCAGCCATTTAAAACAGCGGCGGAAATTTCTTTTGCGCTTTGCTTCGGTCTGACGGACAGGCAAACGAGCCGGGAGGAGGAGGGACGGGGGAGGAGAGAGGGATATTTTCTGTGGAATGATGAATAGGCCAAGTTGAGTGGCTGACTAACAGAGATCTGTCTTAATCAGAAGTGATTTGTCAGAACAGGAGCTCTGCGGGGTCAGGGCGCAGGTGATGAATAAAACAGAGGCTGGCGGAGTGAAGAAAGGCCCCAGAAATCCACCCTGACTGCCCACCACCACTGATACACATGCAAAGGGAAGGGCCGATGCATGGGCTAAGTCAGGATGGACTGGGATGGCTCTGCTGCTTCATCTTGCCCAGAATATTCCTTGTTTTGGCCATTTTAAGTGCTCAGACTGTGGAAAGAACTGGCCAATGCCTGTCCCAACACTACCAATACAAGGTGTAGGAGAGGAATCAGTGGTAAACACGCAAGGTGGGATAATGTACATCTTCTCATTAAACACTAGAAATGTCATTAACGCTTCATTAAATCCTTTATTGTGATATAACAGTTCCTGATTAACATGTGACAGAGTTTGTTGTTATTATAAGTAAGCTGTCATAACATTGCCGAACCCCCAGATGCTACATGCCCCCCTCGTGACCCAGCAGTTGGCACCTCTTTATTTTGAACTATAGCTCAGTGCGAAGGCGCTAGCCTCATGGCCTGTGGGCTCAGCATTACAAATACATCCCAGTGTGGGTACAACTTTGATGGAGGTGATGAAATTGTGTCACCAGGCAGTTGTAGACTTGAGAAATCCTAAAAAAAAAAAAAAAAAAAAGCTTCTCTGGAAGTGTACAAAGACAGGTAACTTTATTCACCTGGGGGACGCAGGAATATAAGTTTACTGCTACACTGTGTGTGTGTGTGTGTGTGTGTGTGTGTGTGTGTGTGTGACAGAGAGAGAGAATGATAGAGAGAGAAAATTTATGGTCTAACATTTATCAGGCTCCTCCTTACTTACCCTCAACCCTCCCATGGGTTTCCATACCCCGTTTGTTGGAGTGTGTGGCTTGTGTCCAGATATAAGTGTGTGTGGTAACCTTCAAAAAGTGGTCTCAACTGCTTAATGAAAAGGAGCTGTGCTGAGCTTCAGAGCACACCACTGTCAGGTCTTGTACCCTTTCAGCTCTGGGGACAGAGGGAGCAAGGCAAAAAAAAACGCAACTCAGAAAGAGAGACAGGGCCCTCAGACAATGTGTAACTGCTCTGAAACAGCTCCTGTAAAATAGATGATGTGTCCAATTAAATGTGTCCATGTACTGGGGAAAATTGAGGGCTATGGAGGTTTGGGTGGCACTGACTTTCTGAGCTGTTTTGTCCTGAGCCAGGCTGAGCATACTTGGGCAGTTTATGATATATACTTTTTAGACACATCGATAAATAAGTAGTTGAGCCTTTTCTTTAGAGAACCTGAGAATTAGGCAAAATAAGTGAACCCTTCTGTTGTTGGAAGTATTCAGGAGTCGATGCAAACACATATGAGTCTTAGTTTCCTCCAATTGTGTTTGGCCTGTTTTACATTGCTTGTTCAAGCATTACAGATTACATTACTACATACACTAGTAAAGTTAATTGTCCTCTTAATATATTTTCCAGCCATCTTATCATTATTAACTAAACAATGAAGTGTTGAGCTGAGGTAAAATAGAAAAGGAGTGTGCTCTTTCAATAGTGTGTCCATGGATTTACAGGAAAGAATTCCTGATCCACACACAATTTTCCCCTCAATCTAATTTGTGCCTTCAACTTTTCTACGCTAATTCTTTTCCACAGTTACATTAGAGGAATGAGTTGAATTAAGGCTCTCTAGTGCTGGTGTGAGGGTAATGTAATGGAATAATGGGCTTGTTAAATGGACCTTTGGGGATGGGGATCTTTAACAAGTGAGTCAGAGCAAGGCCTCTGTGCCAGAGTTATTTAAATTGTTAATAGCTGTTTAAACTGGAGGGGAATATTTTACTCACTAACGAGCAACAAGTCAGGGGCATTAGGAGTAAATTATTTCTCCTCTCGTGTATTGTTTTTATCAACTGTAAATTTTTCATTTTAAAAGATTGCCCCTATTTTTTTAATACCCCACATTTTTGTCTTGGACCTAAACTGTATACTCATTTTGATTTTTTTTTTTTTAGCTGTCAAAGATTCTGTATTCACTTTAATTTGTAATATGTTTACACTGAAAAAGTCAGAATCCTATGCTGCTAACAATTTTGGGGTGGAAGCCTTGTCTCCATCAACGCTGATGCTGATTAAATACTTGTCCCAATATGGGAGTGGTTTGTTATTTGAACCTTTCATTACTCCTGTACATTAGATTTTTTTTTGCTTTTAACTCAATATTTTTGCACCATTTATCACCCAACAAGTTCTTTTTCCCAGTAACTAATGACGTTTTACACAGACCACTGGACAGCAGGGCTTAAATAAGATGAATGGAAATGTAGATACATGCCAGAAAATGACTAATGCAAGGGAAGATGCATGATAAAGACAATAAACACCATACGTTCCCTTGGGAGGTGTTGTGTACACCTCTAATGGCTCAGTGTGGTGGGGGATACCCAGAGAGAGATGACTTGGGGAGAGACCTTAATGACCACAGAGCCAACGAAAATGTACAAACTGTGATGAAACATTTAAGTCCGTCAAACTCAAGAGACTATTCAGTTGACTGCAATTGATTTTTTACTGCTCTAGTCATGGATATCCATTGAAAATTTCTTCAATGTCACACAATTAATTTTTCTTGTTATAACATAAAGATTCATTTAATAACTGAAATCTTCTTACCATCTTGTATTATGACTCTGCACTGTTATTTTTGCTCTTGTCAATGTGTCTTTCTCTCTAAAGAGTGTTGAAAGGTCTCCCTCTTAATCAAGGTTATGGACTGTGCTGTAGCTCTCTTCTAGGAAGGCTAAAATAAATGTATGTGGTTTTAACAAAAAACTTACTGCAAGTATAAAGAAATGTACATTTTTCCTCAGCAGCTGCTACATTTGTCAAGGGCAACCATTTGCATGCATCAATACAGTCCCTCACTATAGACAACATGCAGTGGTGAAGCTTTGTACTTGATAGAGGACTATTGAAACCCTGGTTCATGTCATTCACCAGCACTGCGCTCTCTAAAGCACATCACAATAGACAGAAAGCCACTGCGCTTCCATTCTTGTCGCTGAAAGGTAGCTTATTTCCAAGACTAGTCATACCTTCTTTTCCTTTTCTTTTGTTTTAATTCATGTTTGTTACCTCCAGTAAACATTGTCTATTGGGAACCATGATTGTCTTGCAAAACATACCTCAACAGAATGTTTCTAATGATTGTTTAGTACTTGAGTTAAGATATCTTTGGAGGCCTTTTCTCCTCCTGCCTCATCCATCTTTTTACACATTGCAAACTTTTCCAATAATGCACTTACCATCAAAAAAAAAAACTCTGCTGCTGCAATGCTTGTCACACTCATTTATTTAGGAAAAAAGCCACAAACCCTGACAGAGATGGATAGATGTGCTTATTTGTCTCTTTAACAGAAGATTTCCGCTACAGCTCCCTTCCTGTTTATCCCTTGTTCTTCTCCAATGGGGACGGGGGAGGGCCTGTATTTTTATGGTTATTAATACCTGCACTCAGTCTTTTAATCTGCCCTATTTGTCACATGTGACTGTCTGACTGCACTGTTTAATCTGGGTATCCTTCAATCTGTCTCGTCCCAGATTAGAAATTAATGAAGGCAGGAAGAGACACATTTGAGTCAGTTACAGTGTAGGGGGGTAAAAGGGATGGGATGAATGGAAGACGAATGTCGTTCATTTGACAGTGCTTTCTCTTTTTTCCTACTTCTCCCTGAGCCCCTTTCTCTGTCTCTCACTCTCTATCATTCTCTCTATTTCTCTCTCTCCTCTCTTGTTTAGCTGCCAGATGTAGCCCATTTTTGCACTGCACCCCCCAAACAGGCTCTCAGCACGTGGGTCCTTTGGTGTGCGGCACCTGTGTAGTGTAATACAGTCAGCAACTGCGTTGTTTATTCCAGATTTGTTTGGTGCGCTTGAAAGCCTGTCTTTGATCCATGCAAAGATTCTTCACTTCTTTTCCTTTTTTTTCCAGATTCATCCTCTGCCTCCCTCATTTTTAAACGCTAATGCCGTAGCAGTATGGGTACATTGATGGCAGCAGTGGGTTTTTGGTTGGGGGGGGGGGTGGCTTATTTGGTTTATCCTTTTTTTTTTTTTGCTTTCTTTTCTCATCCCCAACCCAAGGGACAGGAAAATGACAGTGACCACTGACAAGCTTGTCAGGTGCCTTGTCGGGGATGTTTTATAACTGTGCGTTAATGTGTTTACATCTACAACTGACGAGAGGCATTTAAAAAGGAAATCGCATAATGAATATTGCATTGGCTGAGTGGACCCCACTGGCAGGCTGGATGCTGGGGTATTGTTACCTAGAACTTCATGTCTGTTTACTTCAGCATTTTAAGAAGGTTTAAAAAACACTTCCCATAGCTACAGTATTCTGCTATCTGCCCGCCTGATGCTCCCTCTAGACTGATGTCTCTGTACACTGTACAGTTAGTGTAAAAAATATTGCAGTGAAGGCAGGTAAAAAATGTCTCATAATTTCCACTTTGGTCAAGATGAGACGTAGTTGAAGGGGGCAGAAAGACAGAAAATAAAGAGATTCATACTGTACAGTTAGACAATATGGTATGAGTATGATGTAAATGTTTGCAGTTGTATAAGTGAAGTCATTTTCCATTCTTTTTTGACTTTGACCTCCTTATTTTGTGAATGTTGGACATAGCTTCTCCTCACACTGCATCTGCTTCTTTTACAGAACAAGTGGGACAAGAGATTCTTTCCAACCTGCACAGTGACCGTGAGAAGATACAGAGAGCCAGAGAAAGGGTGAGTACACACATGCCACTGCTTATGTATCCATTCTAACACACGTTTGCAAGACCATAAAGGTGTTAGAACTGGTTAGCAACAGTCACCACTTTCTGCATGGTTTGCCAAATAAACACACAAATGTAGGTTTACACAGACAAACATGACATACCCACTGCCTTGGACATGCTTTACGCTTGTGCAGACAAAGGTCTCTGTCAGCAGTATTGTATTGGCAAGGTACTTGTGCTAGTTATTGATAGCACTACAGTAGAGATATTTTGGTCATCAATGTCTCCTCACAGTCTGAATTTGAATGTGTTTGTTCTGTTTGATCAAAATTCAAAAGCAGACTAATCTTATTTCACCATGTCACATGTAGTGAAATCAGCTCGCTCGTGGCTACATATTCGTGGTACCTGTATGCCATTCTCCGATATTTTTCCCCATTTTCTTCCACTCACGTTAATGGAGTTTAACTTTGCCAGCTGCCATCCTTCCACACCTACCCTCCTTCTCACTTTCCCTCAGAGAGTATCCCCAGTCAGTAGCACTGCACCACCTTACATCCAGCCAGCCAAACAGACAGGTAGGCAGAGACAGAAAAGACCAAACACAGGAAGGGGGCCCAGCACTGACGGCCCCCTCAACACAGAATGCTTAAAGATCACAACATGGCAGTGGGCCTCGCACAGGCGATTTCAAAGGAAATCAAACATCTCCTTTCAAAACGGTCCACAGTGTCTACTGAGAGTACCTGCTCTCTCTTTCTTTTGCTTTCTCTCTCTCTCTCTCTCCCTTCTTCCCATGAGTCTTCTTTGCTGAGCCCCCCCTCCACCACCACCACCACCACCACACACACACACACACACACACTCAGAGGGCTTTAAAGGCAGTTTGCGGGGCAAAACTAAAGAAAGAAGAAGCCAAGATATAAAGACACAAGGTTGAGGGTTGATTAACAGCTCTTTTGCATCAAAGAGATAGAAGGTGAAGGGGGTATAGTTTAAGCATAAATGCCAAAACATGAATGTACAAACACACTGTAGCAATTGGCGCCTTTAAGCACACACTCCCTAAGTCACACACACACATACACATGTTTTGTTACACCGATCGCTTCAACACATATGCACACATACAAACACACACCAATACACACAAACCCCTATGCTCAGCAGGAGGTGTGGCCTTTTGTTTTGCTTTTATGGTACAAATAGAAGTCAATGGCAGGTTACAACACTGGGTCAAAGCAGCGTGCTCCCAACTCTGAACCCCTTAGTGGATTGAAGAAAGTGATTTTTTACCATTCTCTTGTCTAGCTCATACAAAGGCCTTCAGGTAACAAGGAAGAAAGTTTTAAAAAATTGTTCCCAAAAATTTGTAATCTATATCCTTGAATTAATAATTAATGTCCACAAAATTATTAATTTAAGGTTAGGATTGACTAATTTCAGGGAATCAAATAAGCAATTTGTATGTGCAATTTATGAATTTGTTCCCCCAAATGAATAATTATTGCCCTTAAATGATTAAATCATGCGCTGATTACTAAATTTGCCCACTCTCTTCTCTATTGATCAGATGCACATCTTCCCTCAGTAGCCCATTTTGTTTGCATTTTGTGACCATTAATCTGCTCCACAAAGTAAGCAATATATATATTACTGTAAGTACTTAGTCTGAGTGCTTTTCCTTATCCAAGCAGACTATCCACAACAAGCTATAACTTCAGTGTCTACTGTTACAGTAACTTAACAGTATTAATTTGACGATTTAGTTATTTAAATTTCCCACCCTATCGCTTACCGTAACAAACTTAAATACCCAAGAAGAATGATGTTTTCATTTTTTACTTTTCATCCTCAAGACTGAACATTTCTCATGACTCCCTGACTTCCTGATTGCCCTCTTTTGGCTCTTGATAGATCGAAGCTATATGAATCAGACAGTGGGTGAATTTTATACCCAAATGAGATTTATTTTATAATAATACAGTGCTTATATAATATGAATGAATTTTAATCCTGAAAAATGAGGCTGTGTTTGGAGATTTCTCTGTCTTTGAGCTGTACATTAAAATCAAAAGATAGATCCACCCACCTCCTGTTATCTTGATATAGGGAACCCCAGTGAATATTATTTTTAAATAGACACTCAACTCCACTAAAATGTCAGTTGGTTTCCATTTCAAGTTAAGGAGGAAAGCATGAGACTTGGTAGGGAGGCTGTGGAGAGTGAGTGATAGGAATGGAAAGAAGGAATGATTCAGAGAGAGATGTATTTTGGGAGAAAGTGTGAAGTGTCTAGGGGACAGATCTGTGGTCAGAGGTAGACATCAGGCAACTGCAGCACTTGTTGTCTTTGCCAGAGGGCCCAAACCCCAGGTCCCCCACCTCCTACCCTGTACCACATGTATCCTTGGCTTTGGCAACCTGCATTGCACCAGCCCAGGCTGTCAGAGGGTAGGAAGGAAGGATGCAAGAAGAAGAAGAAGAAGAAGAAAGTAGCAGTGAAGGAGGGCTAGGAAGAGAAAGCCAGAGAGATGACTGCAAAATGAGCCAGATTAAACTGGAAAAAGAGTGATGCTGGAACCATTGTAAAGAAGAGGAATGTTGGAAAAAGAGATGTGAAATTGAGCAATTAAAAAAAAAAAGAATAGAATACAATATAATACACTGATGAAAACATACTGAGTGAGAGTGACTTTATTGGAAAAGCAGTTATTATCTCAGAGAAGGATGTAGATGAATGACTGCAACTGAAACTCATGCCCACACTCCCCCGTCATCCTCTAGAAAATGCGACTACAGGTAGATGTTAGTGGCAGCTCACTCAGTGCTGTGTCAGCATTTTTTTATTTTATTTTATTTTTTACAGTCACACTCTCACCTTGTTGGCAACATCTCTGCCAGTTTCTCCCCCCTGTGAAAGTCCCCGTACCTGATAACCCCTGTAGGGGGAAAAAAGGCAGAGAGAAAAGAGAAGATGGTACAGGAAAAAGGAAAATATCCAAGGCAATTAGCATGAATAGCCATAAGTGTTGCTTCAAGGACTCCCTGCACTTGCCATCTACGTCAAAAGTAAAGGGTCCTTCTCACTCTTTTTCCATCACCGTTCTACTGTTTGCTCTTCAGCAACATGAGCAGAAGGCCATTAGAGTGACGTGTCCTTCTAAGTGGAATGTTACTTGACTACTCATTTAAAGTTATAGATATTATCTGTATATCTAAAAAAAACAGCTCAGTAAAGTGTGAAACTTGAGAGGGTCCAAACTGCCCTTGAGCAAGGCCTTAAAGCCAGTAGCACAAGGCTGTGCAACAGTATAAACTTACACCAGTATACAGTACCACTGTAAATGTGTCTTTAATTTTGCAAGACTTCAAAAAAAAGTGTATAATAGGTCCCCCTGTTATCCATCAGTTATCATCTGTTATAAGATGTAGTGTGTTCATTTCCAATTTTCTCAGTCAAGTAAGAGTTCATCAAGAAATTACTTTTCCTTCTTTTCTGTCCTTTAATTGCATAGTGAGGTGGTCCAATGTTGATTGGTTTTAATACCAGTGCAATTTGTAGTCAGAGGGGGAGTTGATAGAGGACATAATGGTTATTTTATAATTTCTTTGTAGACTTTGTTTAATAACTTGTATCAAAATGGAAACTTTAACGTGTCTTTCAATGTTTCTGTCCTTCCAGCTGAGAGAAACAGATGCCAATCTGGGGAAGAGTTCACGCATCCTTACCGGCATGCTGAGAAGGTAAGAGGAAGGTAGGGACCCTGTTTCTGCACCTCTCTGTATGTATCATGCCATACCTGTGCTGTGAGAGTGCTCTAAGTCATCACCATCTGATATGTTATCATCGGCTCAAGATCAAGATTATCCAAATTTTCATCTCTGTCTTAAAGACTGCAGAGATGAATAAATACAAACAAATTAATAGATGGATGAATTAATTAATGGATGCATGAATACAAAATAGTCTGTAGTCACTATTTACCTTCAAAAAATCCTTCTGTATGAACTTTGACTGGCTGATTGTGTCCATTTAAATAGAATTTTATTTGGATGACATTATCAAACAAGTATTGGACAAGATACAATTGTGATTAGATGCAACATCTTGTTCTGCAACATATAGTAATATAATTTTTGAGAGTCATGTTTTCTTGGTGAATTGTTTTAATTCTGATTATTAGTTGTATGCTCCTTTAATGCAACACTTAGATCTAAACTGACTAAACTAACAAACGGCCTGATATTTTTAAAAAAAAACATTTGGATTGGATACAATGGTATTGGTGTTAAGTGCCTGGGTAGACTAGCCCAGCATAGCATGCTGCTGAAAAAAACTGGAAAAAAAACAAGTACACACTGCACATGTATCTTCTATTCTTTTCTTCTCTTTGCCTTTGTTTTTTACAAAATGCACTTACAACCCATGTCCAACTTGTAGTCTTTGTTTCTCTCGCTTGCTAGTTCATGCACAAGGAAGCCGCCACCAATCACACAAACACAAAATTCAAACACAAATATTTCAATACTCCTTGCATTATCTTATGCACCCGCCTCCTAATACACACATGCAGTACATACCCGCAGATACACACACACACACACACACACACACACATACACACACACCGTAATATCTTGTCACATCTCCATTTTATAAAGTGCCTGTGTGCCTACCCCTGAACCGTGACGCCATGGTTTTGTTTCTCGCTCCTCTTTCTTGTTTTTTTTTCTCCCTGTCGCCCACTGTGGATTTTGATTAAGAGTAATATGTAAATGACACCGACTAAATGTAAAATCCTGGGGCCAGGAAGGAAGTGCCAATTGAAATAGATGCTTCAGTGCCCGTAGACAATTTGGAGGGCGGCTCACAGGGCGGCCGGCACTTACTAGAGAGGGAAGGCCTGAGGAGGGCTGTGACGCCGACTGTAACCAATATTTCTGCATATGTCTCCATTTTGTCAAGTTTGATTATGGGAAGAGGAGGAGGATTGTGGGGGGGTCAACTCGCCTGGCATGTCACCCAAAGCTGTCCAGAAATCATTCATCATTCCCTCCTCCTTCCCTCTCGTCCCCCCACCCCCCCACCCCCTCTGGTGCTGAAGTAAATAACACACACTTATTTCAATATTATCATATTAATGTTAAAGTTCAGCTGTCACCTAATGGGAAGACTTAATCAGACGTAGCATTTTAAGAGGCAAGCTGCCACCCGCCCCCCCGATTTCCAGCCCCCTCTTGACGTGCCTTACCTCCTCTGGTTAGCCCCCTGCTCAAATCAGGATTTATGAGGGCTTTCCAAAGTGGGGCCCGGCTGCGAGCCTCTTCGACTACCACCCGCCTTTCTGCTTGATGGGAGCAGCACAACATACACCCCCTGCCTTTCCTTAACAAAAAGTCTTTTTTTTTTTCTTCCAGTTTCTCCACTGTTTGAATAAAAGAAAGTGGGTTTTGTTGTAAGGTTGTGGGCTGGAAGCGTCAAATCTAAAGTCATTTATAACCAGAGATAGAGAACTGAGAGCAAAAAGTAAGTTCAGGATGGTTCAATGATATCTCAACACCCCCCTTTTTAGGCAATTCTTCCTCATTTCCCCATTCATTTCATTATTTGCATCGCCGGTTTTCTGCCTTTTGATTAATAGTATATTTGTGTGCAATGTCAGAGCAATTGTTGTCTCCTTACATTGTTGTGAGGGTTGGGGGTTGGTTGCTTTGTCACTTGTTCACTTGTTTGAAACAGCTATAGAAGTAGTGTATTGCTTTAAGTCTACCACCAGCAGTATGTAAAGGACTTTCACAAACAAGTGCAGTAAACCTTTCCCACTATGTATTATAACCTCAGCACTTGTGACACAAAACAGAGGTGGATGCAGATACTCATTCATGCACAGGTTGTTGAATATTCCATCTTTTGTTTAATTATTTTTTGGTGTTCCTTTTGGTGAGAATGCAGCAATTAGCTAAATATGAAAGCATATATATTTTATTATTGTCCAAGCGAAGAGCTTTGAACAATTCTTACATGAATAACACAAAGAGATGTTGCATTTTTTGCCATTGTACTAGGGTAGTGAGCACATTAATACATCAGCAACTTAAAGTTGATTGTGAACAGTCAACGTTGGCCTCGATCCATGCCCAGACAAATAGATTTATTGTGTGTGTGTGTGTGTGTGTTTCGAGGGATATGTTGTAATATGAGATAAATGGTGGCCTTTTTCATTGTTGGTGTAGTTTATTTTAAACTCACACCTCTTCTTTAAGCGTCTGTATGGTCTGGTGGATATCACCCCAGCTGAGAAACGATTAGACACTCATTAAGCTAGCTGTCAGGGTTCAAGAAAGCCAATTAACTTAAAGACTCTGTGAATATCACTTATTGTAAGAAACATTCAGAGACAGACACATCTCAAATAGCTGTTGCTTTGTTTGAAAATTAATCTTTACAAATTTCTCACTGTGAAACTCATCACTGCCAAAGAGGATAATTAGTGTAAAAACTGTTTATAGGTGCTGTTGATTGGCTGGGTCGTGGGTTGATAACTACTCTCACAAATGTAGCCTCTGTCTCACGTCAGCTCTATTCATTTACTTAGTGGATGTCAGTGGTCTAGTGGTGGGCACCCAGGGCATCCACTCTTAGTTAATTTTTAATTCAATCATGTGAAGTCCTGTGGGTTTTAATTATACCATGACAGGCACAGTGATCCCAGTGAGGCATAAAGGAAAACCTAATATTATATTAATATCTATGATCATCAAATCATCTATTATCATATATTTAGAGCTGGTTTAGCACCACCACCAGACTCTTTGTACCACAAAGAAAATATTTGATAACATTGTTGCTTTGCAAGTGTTTTACTATCTTTCACTGGTTGCATTCCTCATTCAAAGAAGTAGATTTTTAGTGTAAATGTCTGTATTATAGGGGAAATTAATACTTTGTGTTTTAGGGAAATATGATATAAAATATGAACAGCACCTTAATCACTTAAGCGAGGGTAGTACTGGACAACAGTTGCCTGGGTCCAGACCTTTGAGTCCGGCCACTCCACCAAGTAGAGTTGACTGACTGACAAGGATAACAGTCTTAGAATATCTCTAATTCAGGTGTATTGCTACAAGAGAGCTACAGGTTTTAATCTTTGATACCATCAAGCAACACTTTCTGCTCCATTGACAGTGAACAAAATACTTATTTTGTCTGGTTGAACTTGCAGAAACTGTAAAATAAGACCAGTGGAATGGATATCTTTCATTCGATCATTCAACCCTTTTTGCAGTTCTGTGAAATAAAAGACACCTCAGCCCACAAACCTGAGCATGGATTGAATCTGCACAGTGACATTGCATACCTGAGTCTTTTCTCCTTGAGACTTGATCAGGTTCCGAAATTTTAAAAGGAACTGAACTATCTGATGTCAAAGGATTTATATATGTATGTAGACTCTATTTAGAACATTTTCCTCTAAACTAACTGGTCTTCAATACTTTGGGAGATGTTGCATTTGGAAAGGTTACGGCTCACAGTGTGGCTTACAATCCCTGATTAGAGAAGCCGCATACCTTTTGATAACGCCTGTGTTGTCTCCATGGCAGACTGACACTATGGCTTTTCGTAAATACAAAATGGCCCTATGACTGTAGTGTGAGCCTTCCTGCCGCTATACTGAACATCTCAAGCATCTCACCCACCACAGTCAGACCTGTTGGGAATGGGATGCTGCTCAAGACCGAGTTAGGACTACTGGGGCTACTGGCAGCTTCATTGAAGGAGGGGGCACAGTGAAGGGCAATGAAGCAGGGAGGACGGGGGGGTTGATGTATATTTTGAAGCAGAGGGGTTGTCTGCTCTCGCTGGCAGCTGATCCCACATGCAGGTGGTCGACTCAGTCGCCAGGCAGATCAAAAAGTCAAGGCCCCGGGTGGACCTCCCTTTGAAATGGGAATGGGGCCTAGATATCAGACAGAAAACATAAGCAAGCTCCCAGCCACAGAACAGCTCCATATTCATGGCTGGGACTGGCAGTAGCGACGGGCAGGCAAGATGGACAGAGCCTCAGCCTTCAGAAGAGGACTCATGCACACTCTGGACACTGATTAAGAGATTAGCCCATGAGCCGGGGTGAGGATGATGCAGTAGCTCACAAGCTGATGCAGACGTACTGTTAGCAAGACACCAACTTCCTTTTTTCAGACATGTCTTGACAAACTGTGTTAATGTGTGGCCAAGTTAATTTCTCTGATTTTACACAGTACTTACATGTGGTAGGTTCAGTGCAAATTTATTCCAGATAGCTAAGAGCAACCCACTGATTTATTTTATATTACTGAAAATAACATTTAAGCTATTTTTATGACTAGTTGGCAGAACAAGAATATGTACAACTCGTCCTTGCCTATGGGAAAATCCAGTTTGCTGCGTACCTTATTCATAGAAAACTGGGAGTTTTTTTTTAACTTTTTTGCTTGGCCCAATAAACCATCATGCAAACAATGTCAAGAGCCAAGAGACCGAAGTGCATGGACCCAGAAAAGCATCTGGAGAAGCGAACTTCTGATTCTCTAAGATCTACAAGTTTTGCCTCTCTCCTGTATTATTGGAGAATATATACTCACTCTCTCTATCCGTATGTCTGGAATATTAACTACTGGGATATGTAGGTCACATAATTAATGGAATTCAACTCTACCAGTGAGCCGTGGTGGGATCGGAGTCTCGGGTCCCTCTTGAAGTCTTGTTATGAAGTTGAACAAAAAGATTTGATTTTTTTTAATTGAAGCTGAAAGATGGGACAGATAACAGTTCAGATGTTTTTCTTTCCCCCTCCCTTTCTTTCAATGTTTTTTTTTTTCACTTATTTATTTGTGTTGCCCTATTTTTAGGGTGAGAAGAGCAGAGGAGAAAATTCATTACAGTGTGGGGGATGGGGGGTAGAGGGGTCAGGAGTGTCAGCCTGCTGGAACAGAAGCACAGTGGCAGGCTCTCTGGCACTATGTTCTACCTATATACACTATCGCATGCAACATACATTCACAATCCTACATATATTTCCTCGTTTTCTGTATTCCACCAGACTATGAGAGTATACTATGACATTGTGTAAGACATGTTTGCCCTATTTTATATTCTATTTTACTTTGTATTACAGCTGAACTCATCACAGTAGCCATAGCTGAGCTTTGTGTTTTCTGTCCCGAGAGTGGCAGATCACTCCCAGTGGATCCCACTCTCTCTGATCTCCTCTCCATGTTGCTGCCACGATAATTCCATGTACTACATTTAACACATTCCCTTTGCTTTGCAATTTGTTCAGCCTGGCATCATTACCACCCCACTCCCCGCCCCCATATTGCTGCATCCCTTTGGGTCAGTCGTATCCCTGGCCTTTTCTGCCCCCTCCAGGGAAGCATTCTGTGCTTTTTATGTCCAGTCTGTTTTTATTCTGGCAAAGGAGCAAAGTGCCAAAGCATGAATCGTATCTTCCCCCCACCGCCACCCCTAGCTAAACTTTGTACATATCAAGATGAGCGCAGCTGTTGTGTGCATGCATGCACACTTTATTTGTATTTTCAGTGGATTACGGATAGCATGTCAGCCTACTGTGGGAAGGTATTTGGTGTTAATGGTGGTAGTTCTTACTGTTGGCTGACAGGCAAGTAGTACTGGAAGATCTTGCTGGCCTTTGTGGCTCATTTACTTTAGTAAGGAAAGCAAACAGGTTTCTGGAGGCAGATTTATACTCTCTGCATCCATATAGCTCCAAGGGTCCATGTGATGTAAATTTCATGCCCACGTGGACATCTGTGCAGACAACCGCTCAAATTCCTGACCATGCAAACTATATGCCTCAACAAGTGTACTGACCGCATAGGCAGACACCCAGTGGTGTACTGCATGTACAGCATGCACATCTGCTGTATGTGCTGTTGGCTTCATCTGTGGATATGGACATGATGGCGTATTTCAGGGCTCTTACTATCTATCTATCTCACTATCTTACAACTCATGCTCTACAGAAATTATATCACATCTTCATCATTCGGAATCATCCAGAGATAGACAGATCTTACACCAGAGATTTTACACCATGTTGAGTATTGGAGTTTGAAGATGCATCTCCTATGAATGTATCTAACAATGAGTTGTCTTATGTTAATGGGGCCGTTTTATAAGAGAAGATAATGATATATTACTTTTGGCATTAATCTACTAATTTATTTTTATCAAGCTATTTTTCTTTTCGGGGTTTGAATGTCAGATAAGTGTCTTGAAAATCTGCACTTTTTTCCCATGTTTGGAGATAGTAGATACTTTAATGTTCTTGTGTGTCTGTGCGTGTGTGCGTGTGTCTGTGGCTACAGGCTGCTGCTGGGAGAATGACAGGGTGCGCCTCAGCCTCATTACTCACTGCTCCTGAGCCAAACAAGCACCACTGCCACCTCTCTCTCTCCCTCTCTCTCTCTCTCTCTCTCTCTCTCTCTCTCTCTCTCTCTCTGTCTCTCTCTCTTTCTCTTGCTCTCCCTCCTGCTTTATCTCTGTCTTTTTCTCTCTTCCTCCACCTCGCCCATTAGAGAGTGCTGATGGGACGTTTTTTGCAGAAAGGAAAAGATACACACACACACAAGCCTGGGCTGTAGAGGAAGGGGTTGTTGACAAGGGCAAAGACGTGTTGTTGTTTTATATAAGGGATGCGTTTGTCTGTTGAGGATTGACTCGCTTAACTGGCTGCCAAAGCCCCCTTTTTCTTCCTACATATCTCCCTCTCTCTATTATCCAGACCATAGCAGGCTTCTGATTTTTATAGGTCAGGACATATAGTGGTGAAGAAATTCTTAAGATTTTCTAAAAACAAAATCATGTAAAAGAATGTCAGTGTTCAAGACAGACAGCTAGATTTATAGATGGTAAATAGTAAATGCTTTCTAATTCATTTAAAGATGATAAAGCAATCAAAGCACAACACGCAATAACTATCTCACTCATATTTGGAGTAAAACTGCTATACCAGCACTATTAGCTATCATTTAGTCTTTCCTTGAACTGAACATCAATGCTGATCTTCGAGCATTCCAACAAAAAGCAGTCTTAACACCATCACTTCTCCAAATGCTCAAGGGTCAGCCAACCACAACATTGAGGTGATACTTCGTTCGACCTCACTCATACCATCCTAGTTGATAGAACTCTTTTTTTCCCCCTCCTTTAACCCTGACAGACTGTCGTTCTGACGAGATGACTGGAGATCAGTGGCGCTCTCATCCCTTGAAGTGGCTCCAGGTGTCACTCCAAGGGTACCCGCCCTGTTTGATCTGCCGTCGAGCGCCTGTCGGGCCACGGCACCCTCTGATTTCCCCGTCAGAGGGGAAAGAGGCTCTCCTGTCCAAAAGTTCTACCGCTACTTTTGAGTGACAGTAAGGGAGAGGTGTTGGCGGCCATAGAGCTAACAGTAGCTATGACAGTTTGGGAATGGACGGTTTCCTGTTGCCATTATTCCCTAGCTGCTGTTTAGCAGCCATAGGGAACCCTTACACACCCCCTCATGGGAGCATTGTATAGAGGTGATCTTGATTTGATATGCCATGCCCCAGCAGTCCAAACAACAGTAAAGTAAACAAAATAAACATCAGATGAAACCAAACCATTTTCACTGATCATGCTGTGGGCCTTGTCTTAAGAAGAACAAAAAAACATCCACTCTTCATCTTCACATCAACATCTTCAGATGCTGTCCAAAGGAGGTCCCTGTCTTCACTGAGGAACTGAACAAATAAAAAGGACAGATGAAACAAAATGGAGGAATGGAAGTATATATCTTTTCAGCAAACATAGATGCCTGTATCCTCCCTCCCTTTAATTTTATTATATCTGTTACATTTTTCCCCCACCTACTGTGAGCTTCTGTAGAAATTACAGGTGAGATCTCAGTCTGTGGCAGGGCCTGCCTTTCGTCTACAGGGAGCAGGGGGAAGGGTGGGTGGTGGGGTGGGTTGGGGATGGGAGAAAAGACTGAGAGGGAGAGGAAAAGGAGATTCATGCTTTGCAGTACTGCTGTGTTGTTTGTGTAGCGCACTCTTCCCTTTGTGTGTCTGGCGATAACTTATTCAGCACAGGGCCATTCATCCAGGGGTTGAGCGCGGGCGTCCGTCAAGACGGAAAATAATGAGGCGACAGCAGCGCAGAGGATAGCTTTCTCTCTCTGCCTAGGTCGCCCCCCCTCTCTTCCTCCTCCACCTCCTAGTCCTCCTCCTCCTAGCCTCCCATTATTAGCCGATTTAAATAGATAATAGGGGGCCTTCTTCAGGACATTTTGAAGCAATTAGAACCTATCACATTGTCTCTTCCCTGACTGTTGTTCCCTCCCAGCAAGCCATTGTGCAGACTTCTGGGCATACTATGCAACAGCTGCCTGCAAGAATGTAGAATGCCACTGCATTGCTGGATGCCAGTATTTGTGTCAAGTAGAAAAAAGGCTATTTTGTTTCCTATATATCTGCAATAGACTCTACACCTACATGAGCATGTCAGGCAGTATTCCATCTTGCGCCCATGTCTGGGCATGAATCCCATGTCCATGCCCAGACATGGGATCCCTTTGCCGTGATAAGTTGCTCCATTGTTTGTTAGGGTAAAGTGGCTCCTGCCAAAACACTTGCACTGTATACTCCTTCCCCACACTTTAAGTTCTCTGTCATTTAGTTCCTCCTCTCACCATCTTTATACAGTCCATTTTGTTGTTTCAAAACATGCGGTGGTATACAACAGTGGAAAGGGATGACCTTAGCCCCATGTGATGTTGAATTACATTAATCAGAATTGTTTGATAACCCAACAGAAAAGCATGTCCAATTGGGCTTAAGATTCAAAATCACTACTGTGTATAGTTTCACTCCCAACAAAGATATCCAAGCAGTTTTTGCAAACATTGATAGTCTCAACAAAGTAAGTCAGTTGTCTAGGTTGTGTTTGCATCAGGATAGATGGTTAAGTATAGTTTTTGCTGTTATTGCTGTTGCCCCTCAGATCTCTCTTTGGCAGGGTGCAACAGCTTGAAATATTTACAAATGCTGAATTTTGACTTGTTTTTTTTTTTTCCCTTTTTAATATTTTCTTCTAACCCATCAATCATTTACTGCGCCTCTGTATGTCTGTATCTCATCCTAACAGACCCCCAGGATGGTGCAATGAAACAAAGGCAGTACATTGTTGCCATGTTGTTGATGGCATAAAAGATTCCCTTCATCACAATGGGCAAAACAATAAAAAGAGGACCACTTTTTTTCAAGGAAATGGAAAGGTTGTAAGGCAAGGCATTTGTAGGCATCGGGATTCAAGAGGGGCTCCCGTCAAAATACTTCAACAGTAGATTGGTCCCTTTTCTAAGCAAAAAGCTTCTAACCTTGAGTGCTTTTATACTAAACACAAAAATGTTTTTTCGTGGTATTTTATTTTTTTCTATTTTAGAGGCTGGAAGGCAAAAGGACAGGCCCCATCACCCCACCCATCCCTTACTTTAGTTTGGTGTTGCGTGCTGTGAAGGGCATTCCATCATGTATAGAACTCAACCGTTTTGACAAGTACTGTAGAAAACAGATCTTTGAAAATATCTTATTTGCAGAGTACAGTGTCACAATGGGGTCTGCTATTAGACAAAAATTCAATCTCAATCTTTTTTGAATTCCCTCTGTTGTCTTTCTTGTGTGTGATTCTCTGCTGACAGAATACAAGCATCTCAGATAAAATAAATAGAAAAGAAGAGATGACAAAGTGCGAAGTAAAATGTCATTGTTCTTGTGTAATATCCATCTAAATGAGTAAAGTCTCATATAACCCTGTGTAATTCTGCAGTGTTTTGTAAAAAGTCAATGGATAACAACATAACTTTGTCTGTAAAAATGCTTAGGTGCTAGAAAGATCTGCATTGAGAATGTGTACTTTTATGTGTGTGCGTGTGTGTCTCTATATCAATTTATTCTTTCTTTCTCTTTGTCTCTGCTGTTTTCTCTTGGTTATATCTATCCCTGCTAATAATTGTTATACTTATATTTAATGGCCATAGAGAACACAAAGTGTCACTGTAAATATCTGGGTGCATAGGTGCCTTTTTTAATTGTATTTTCTCATAAACTCATCCACAATCTGTTTTTATTGTCTTTTATGGAGAGTGTGGACCAAGGCCTTAGTTTTAAATTGTAGTAAAAGTGCTGCTAAAAGTAAAAGCAGTGTTATCTATAGCCTCACATAGGCGCATCCTCTCACTAGATTCAGTAGAACTGATTAGTGCTGAGTGATACGCTTCTTGCAGTTTCTTGCATACTCATCAAGATATATACCATTTCTGCTTAAGGTCATATGTCATTTTATCAAACCTTTAAAAAGCTTGAAACTGATTATTAGAACAATTTGTCAGCCAGCCATGACAACTGAACTGAAGACCAAAAACAACAAGAATTCTTGGTTTTCTAAGACCTAGGTTATTGGCCAAATGTAATGTTTTCTCTCTCCCCTGAAAAAGTTTGAGTGCCCATTATTTCTCAGTGTTTCACACGTTATTTGTGGTAGGTCTGCTAGACTGTTACAAATACTTGGTCATTACATTTGAATGAGTGTTTCAATGGCAGAGCACTGTTTTGGAGTAGTATATATTCCTTGGTTTCACAGAAAGACATTTGTGAGACTCATCAGTGGGATCTTCTGGTTCAGCCCATTTATGCAATGCTAAAATTTAGCTAATCTAAGCCACCACCTGCCTGGGATGTGTGTTATTTGTCAAGGATGTCTGACATACAGCATGTGATAAAGGAATAAGAGACAGATCCATAGTTATTTGAATTAGCTGGCTCTGACAATGACTTGGGCATGACCACTGAGATGTGTTGTATCCTTTTGTGTGGAGTTAGATGATTGAATTATGGTACTCAACCCACTGAAACACTATTTCTATTTGTGTAGAGTATTGATAGAGTAAATCTGTGACACAGGTTGTTTTGTTTGTTACTCCGAGTCTCTCCCTAGATGCCTTTGTCCCAGTGGTGCATTCCAGTGAAATGGTTGGGCATTGAATTGTAATGGTCATCCCTCTGACTGGTTAGTATTTAGTGATGTTGAAAAGGCCTTTTTCTTGATGGATGCTTAAAACCATCATCTGTTGTAGCCAACATCGTAAGGACAAAGCAGAGTTATGCCACAAAAGCCTGTAGAACCTTGATCAGTGGAGAAAATCCCAGTGAGGTCCAATGCCCATAGAGTCCATTTTTAGCCTGTGGACCATAGGAAGTTTTCTAGATGTTGTATAATTAGATGGTATGCAGTTAATCCTAAGAGACTGTTTGGCAGTCGCTGTCTTTCCACTTTTTTCACTCATATGTAATTGTCTTGATCTCGTCATTTATGGCTTTAAAAGGGTTGTTCTCATTGTTTTAAGAAGGGCTGACAATTGCAGTCAGCATTTTTTTTGCATAAGTGTAAATAGTTACATATACCTTGATATGCTAATGATCTAGAATAATTCTGAAAATGGATCTCCAATGACATACTCTGGCTGAGACATTTGCTAGAGTCAAGTGCAGTACACGTTCAAGCCCTTGGCCTGGCTTGGGTTTTGGGGAGTGAACCAGCCATGCACGGCTGGTAATGACAGGTTCCATGTTGCCCGTGGCTTGTGGCCCACTGCACTGTTTGTTTGGAGAGTGGTGCTCGGCCGTGAAGTGCTGGCCCAGCTGGCAGCAGTTCCGTTGCCCCTTTGGCCCGATGGTTGGGGCTTGTTTGGCCCACACCAGCCATGCAGACTGGCATCCAGGAGGCTGTGGAGGAGGGGGGGGGGGTCTGACAGAGGAGAGGAGCTGTTGGCTGAGCACCCTGGTGCTAGGCCAGGCCTGCTGCCAGCTGGAGAGAAGACTTCCCCGCTCACACCACGATCTTCACGTCTCTGTGGCGACAGGAATCTTAGTTTGCACCTCAAGGGTCAACATCATCCCATCGTGATCTGTCTCAGCATGAACAACCTTACTCACTGAAAAGCACTGAAAACTTTGGAAATATATATTTTTTAATTTTTTCATCCCTAGATTTGACAGCCAACATCTTTTTGTGGACAGTATAAAATCCTGGGTTTAAGACAACTTAGCACTTTTTAAATTTTGTTGTTTTTTTATTGCATTTCTGAGTATACCTGTAGTACAATATAACACAAGTAGTGTTATTTACACACACATACATACACACACTTTCCCTCCACAGTCCAAAAGTTCAGTTGCTCATCTTGCATCTGCCAAAGTTGTAACAGGGCTGTGAAAATGAAAAATGCTGACCTATCAAGTAATTCCCTTCACTCACTTGAGTGTTGTTTTCAGGATTGTTTCCTATGCCACTGGCAAAAGCAAAAAATAAAAGCTAATCAGAATTTACAAAATTTATATACACTAACCAAGTTGATCTAAATAATATTAGCAGAAAGTCATGGAAATGCCTTGTATTTTCTTTGATTAAATAAGCAGATGGAGTCAACAAGAGGCCATGACCTCTCACCCCTGACCTTTGTGTACCTATATAGCCAGAGTAACTCTTTTTACATGCTTTGGACACTTAAGTTACTAGATATTAAGTTACTAGTGCTAGATATTAGGAAAAGAAAGATGTACAAATTAGAGTAGGTCTTTAAGCTCATTTGAATAACTAACATCTCAATTGCTGTACTTGGCATGAATTCTAGCTTGCTAGCAACAAAGTTGATTCCTACAAAGATATCCAGTTCTTCCTAAAGGATTACTTAAAGTCCTGAAAACCATTGCCTCTCAAAATGTAGAACTGCATTGTTTATTTTCTGAGTGTTTGCTGGGTCACATGGGTACATCCTGTCAGCCATCGTGTAAACTTTAACCCCCACCTCGTATTCTGATGGCGCCAGGGCTAACATTGCTTCAGTGTTAAAGGGAAGTTGTGAGGACATTGATGTGTTGGCCTAGCATCCTGGTGTCACTTTCCCAGCCTGTTTGTGGAGCCCGCCAATCCCCTCATTCTCCTCAGCTGACCTGAATGCATCACTGAGTATCACACACATGCGAGGAGCCTGACATCCCAGCCAGCAACAAATGTTTTCCTACCGTTACTTTTGCATTACCATTAAACAGATCCTTCCTCCTTTGACCTGGCTGAAACTGAGGCTCTGACTGCTAGCTGTTTTCCTGACTCTTCAGGCCAAGACTCTATTTTATTTAACAAGATGTAGACGCACACCCATCCCATCTAAAAGTTCCCCTGTGGTATAGCATTTCAGGACAGACTTGACATAAACCATTTCTAAACACTGGTTTCATTTCACCAATCTTTAATTACATCGTTTGGTCGAGGCCGAGGTACAGAGTTGAAGCGAAGCACCATGTTAGCAAAGCATATAATAGTGAGGGATACCACAGCCAGAGGACAAGAGGGTTGAGAAGAGGGAAAGATATGATGCACAAACAAATACTGAAAAAAAGATTAAGGTGCTAAAGATTTACAGACTTAATGATTTTGATAAAGTACTTATGGCCTCAAAGATGGGGTGAATTTCGGCACTTAAAATCTATTTGATTTATGATGGAATGTCCGGTTTGCGATGATCATGGTGAGAACTTTGTTGGCATTTTCAAAGTTCATCACTTAACTGTGCATAAGATACATTAATATAAACATGAAATAGTTAACAGTCACTCTCCCTTTCTACGACCTTCCAATGAACCTCAACACGTCAAAAGACACTTGCCAGCTGTTAAAGAATTGTTACTAATTAAATTTATGCAGTTATTCCGTGCCCATCTTTCATTTATATTTCCCTGTTACCATATTTCTAAACATATTTCAACTAAGCCTTAAGAAGCCAGTCACAGTCAGTCAATTAATTGTAGGTATACAAACCACTGGGTTGCATTCCAGTTGCAAACAGTTTCAGTCTATTATAGTGCCATGAAGAGTAGCATTGTATCTCAGAGCAATGGACAAACCTTCCACCAGCTCTGTGACAAAGGCGACTGTGAGGTCGTGGCCGAGGCCAGGACTATCAGAGCTATCAGTCCAGCAGAGAAACAAGCCCTGTCGAATAATGGTGTCAACAGTGGAATTGTTTAGCCTCATTTGTGCAAGGAATGTCCCTGGTTTAATGGTGACGTGTCGCTCTCTATTGACTCAGTCGGTTGGATTTTACCCTGTTGTTGTTTCTTCTTCTTCTTCTAAGCATATAATAGTGTGTTTTGGTGTATACTGTACATTGCTGTTGCAAAATGTTTCTCTATCCTCAAACTTTAAGATGTCATAAAGGTCAGTTGTTAAGGATAGTTGGCCCATAGACATTAATGTGGGAGATGATATGCTAACTCCTGTTTCACTTCTTCATCGTCTTCTTCTTCTTCTTCTTCTTCTTCTGCTGCGGCTGCGTTGCCAACTATTTTCAGTGGAAAGTAGGTAAAGCCTGCTGGAATAATCGCTAGATGATGTCATGTGCTAATTTGCATATCTCAAACATCATGAAATAATTACATACATATAAGATTTATATAAATCTAAAGAAAATTAAGTTAAATTAAACTAAACTGACTGTAACTAGCTATTTCATTTGCTATTTTTTCAAGCAGCTCCTCTATGTGCATCTAAATCTACCTCTAATATTAAAAAACTGTTTTATGCAGGCTGGTGTATTGACATCTGTAACTGAAGTATCATGAATAGAGAGATGATCATGCACTGCAAAATTCACTATTGTTTAACTTAGAAAGTAAAGAAATCCAAATGCTCACAGTCTGCCTGGACCCCAAATCATTGCCACTTGCGACTATATTCAAATGTGGGTTTTTTCACATGCGCTTCATGGTTATGAGCTATTAGATCTCTGTTGAAATATGAAAAGAAAAACAAAGATCTTATCTTTTATTTCGAAGATCGAGATCTTTATTTTTCCACACTAAACACTGAAGAGTTTTCTGTGTTTAGTGTAGTCATGCTGTTGTGAAGAAGTCTTTCCAGGGTTCTTGATGTTAGTTGCTTTCTAAACTGTCAGAATGTCCATTATTATTGAGCCCCCTCTGCCATGCCATACCCTCTGAGTCTCAGCACTTCCTTTACCTGACTGGCTGGATAAAATGATTTCTTTTCTCCCCTCTTCTTCTCTAGTCAGAATATTGCTTCCCCCCATCACCACACCACATCCCCCTCCCCTCTCTCCTAACGGTAAACGTTAAGATCCAGGAGTGGATCAATGGCTGTTATCCTTTGATGTGCCAGGACGCATTACCAGCGGTGAGTTCTAATTGGAGCAGAGAGCTGAGGATCAATGTTGGCTGTAATTGCCTGACACAGGGATGGGTGTGAGACTTTATTATCATTAATATTTAGACATGATGTGGGAGGACCCAGCCGAGGCTAAATGTACAACGGCGGTGCGAGCCTTTGATCTCAGGAGATAAGTAGATCGATTGGGGGTTGGTGGGGGGTGGCTGAAGGAAAAGAGGTCGCAGAAGTGTGGCGAGCTGGACGAACGAATTAGCGAGGCCCGCACCATGGATTTTATCGGATTTCTCTGGGAAGTTTCCCTTCGGCTCGGGAAAGGTCACGCAAGGCCCCGGTCCTCCCTATAGCTAAAATAACAGCCTGGCATCTGGTCAGCGTCAAGGGAGAAAAGAGCGCAACTTTTAAGGCAAAGGCTTATATTTAAGTTTGGACTCAAATAGGAGGCAACCATCACATTTACAGAATGGACACCATTATGCAATCATTAAATTAGTAGTTATTGAAAGAGCAAAAAAAGTTACAGAATAACTATGCCCAATGCCCTTGTTTTGGCATTTTTTCTAACTTCACATGGTCTAGCTTTCTCCATGAATCAAACTAGATTAGGGATAGTTTCAGAATTAGAAGGATGAGGGATAAAGAGATATTTAGTGTTTGTCTTTTTGACAGGCTCCATTGTTTGGAAGATGTAACAGAATACGACGTAGGAGGAGGAGGCCCTGTGGGGCTCAGGGATGCTTCCTCGGTGTCAGCAAACACAAGATGCTGTTACCTAATCTTATGCGTAAAGGAGGAAGTTAGACCGTCTGGTAGAATACTCCTTGTCTAGCAGCATGGCCAGAGGGGTCAGGGACTAACCCCTGTGTCCATGCTGAAACTGTGAGACTGTGATGTATATGCTCAATTCTGTTTCTCTGTTTTTGTCACTTGGTTCCCCAAGGACTGATACCTTAATCATTGTACTTAGTGAGACAAAGATGGGTAACAGGTCAGACAATAGCAGGTGTGTTAGTTTTCGTGGCTGTGACCTGCTGCCTTATATTGGACAAAGTGAGAAACCCTGCAGGATCCAGGTCAGCAGGGATGATGATCCTGAAAAGAGATTAAGTGAGGGTGATGGGATGTAATATGACAGACTTGACTTTGACTTACAAATTTCCCACCAAATTCCTCCTTTTTCCTACTTTTTGCCGTTGTCAGTCAACTATTCACATAAACCTTGCTTTATATGGTACATTTCATATAAAAAAGCAACTCAAAGTGCTTTACAGTTGCAAAGACAGGTGAAGACATAAAAGATGTTTTAATCACACTGTGTGATTAAACTGTTTAGTTTATTTGGATCCCCATTAGTAGATGCCTTGTCAACAGCTACTCTTGACAAAAACTACTCTCTGTGGGGTCTACATTGAAAATATACTGTATAATTATACTACATGCAGTAAATAACAGTCTATTTGTGTTGTCGAGAGCAGCATTATTGATGAAAAACCAGGAAAAACTAAGAATATTAGGCCTGCCAACGATCACCTGTAGTAAAATATTAGACTTTGAGTCACAAAAGCAAAATCAAACTATCCAAAAAATGATATAGTATACAGTGTAAAGTCACTGGCTTCCTCTTTTAGTTTCCCTACTATGTAAGCCAACAGTTGTTGAAGTTTTGAAATCTCTATTGGTCAGCTCGGTCTCTTCATTTATTGCTTTCCATCCATCCTAACAGTACATTGTGTAGAGACTATATGGAAAACCTCAGGGTTGTGCAACAAATGGACCATTATGTAACATTTTGATCATTATGCCAGCTTCAGCACTGTTAACACACACACACACACACACACACACACATATATATATATATATATATATATAGTGAGTGTTTTTGTTCAGCAAATGTGAACAAAGCATGCACTGTCTATAAACTTTATAACCAAAGAAAAGGACATTTTCTCAATTATATACGCTTCACTCATAAATAATAAACATGTGGTAAAAAAAACAGAGATATCTTGGCGGAAAGGAGCGACTCTTACCATGTGGAACCTTGCTTTTCATCAATATTGAAAGGCAGTGTCCTTTCCTCTATGAATATCTGCAATAAAGCTTTCTTTTGTGTGTTTACCATCTCAGGTCAGTGTTGCCCACATTTTCAAAGTTATTTATTTATTATTTAGTCTCTTGTAAGAGGCTCGTCTTTCCACAGTTAATGTTAAAAGTTAGCTCAGTATGCTCAGTACTCAGTATGCTCTTGTGTGCCCGACTGTGTGTGTGCGTGTACATTTATGAAATGTATTTGTGCATGCATGCTCAAATTTGTGTATTCTTTATTTCTATGTGTATGTGTGTGTGTTAGTGTGTGTGTGTGTGTGTGTGTGCGCGCGCATGCCTGAGTGCATGTCGATGAGGGAGTGAGATGAGAAGGAGATGAAGAGTCGTTCAGAGGAGCTTTCTCACTCAGAGGCGTCCCCATCTGTTCGCCTGGGCCTAATTGTTCCTGGGTGCGAAGACACAGAAAAAAGGGAGGAAAGCAACTGTACTCGTCCCATGTCCCAGAGTTATTTCTGTAACATTAAAAGAGCGCCACCAGCATGCTCCAGATTATTGCCATGTAAATAATGGCACTTGGCTCGATTCCCTGCTAATGAATGTCATTTACTTTTCCAAACGAGGATTAATTATCGACCGAGGACCCCTCTCTCCTCCCACAGGGAGCACGTCGCAATTAGCTGCCAAGAGATGGCTGTTAATATTTGTGTTTTTTAAATACATCTATATGTATACGTGTGCGCATATGTTCCCGTGACATAGTGAATAACCTCCCAATTAACTGTCTGCTTAATTCTGTGGTGAAACTGAGAGACCAGTGAGAAGAAGAGCAAAAGAAACCCATGTCAGCTTAATGTCTTTTGCCTCATTTGACTATAAGGGTTTTTGTTGGACGTTGGTGTAGGACATGGTTGTTGTGAAACTAGGGGAAAAGAGAGAGTTGTGCTGCTTTGGAGCCAGCCTCCTGGTTGCAAAATAAGGCCAGGAAAACAAACAAGGGCTTCAAATTAGATTTCCCAAAACATAGCATTCCCTCTCATTTTACACACCACTGTGGCCTGGAGACAAGAATAGAATAACCCGTGAAATCCACTTCAGATTCAGAATGGCACAGTCACTGGAACACTTGACATACCAATGCCCTCTGGATCTATCTGATGACCCCATTTTCTTCAGGAAAAAAAGATCCACAAAGTTTTACTGTATTTACCTACCGCATGAGGCAGGTTGTGTAACTGCCCTGCTAATTTTTAACTGAAATTAACTTTATTATCATCGATAGGATAGTCCAGCTATAAAAAAAAAACTTTTTCTCTCATTCTCCCACTTTGACACTCATGTCAAATGTACATCTCTTTCCTCACTCCTTCCCTCCCATGAGCTCCCACTCTCCTCCTTTTTTCCCCGCTGTTGAACTGCCTCTCCTTGCGTGGGCTGCTTGAGCTGATGCACTTAACCCAAATGAAAGAGAAGATTGGGATAAGGGTTATTTCTGTCGACAGTGGCACCGTTTGAGGTGTGGACCCCCTCCTGAGAATCCGAGACTTTGATAATGCTGCAGAGCTGAAAGGGTTAAATTCAAAAAGGCCCTGACTTCTGACGGAGAAATATGAAGAAATCCACGGCGGGTTTAAACCAACATTTTTTTCAGTTCAGCATTTTTAATTTTGGTTTCAGTTTTTTGGTCTTACACACCCAAGTTGTCAAGTGGCATTTGACCAGCTTGCCGAGGATGTTTGACTATAAATTTGAAAGTGACTATAATGATTTTCATTAAATATCAATATCTTTATTTTACAAGACAGTAGTCTAATTCAAAGAAATTGCTGTTTAGAAAAATGCAATATTTTTAAATAGAACAATAATCACTGAATGGAGGCAAAGAAGTCTGTATTAGATTTTTTTTTTTAGCTTTTCTTAATCAAACCACATTCCCATCTACTTTTCTTACGTCAGCAAGAGACCACTCGAGGTTAGAGCTGCCTCGCAAAAAGGGGGCTTGTGAGTCAGACATGCCCACAGAGACAGGGGTTATGATAATGGATAACTGTGAGAAAAGCTAGGAGGGAGGGAGTCTAGTTTAGGTGGCAGTTGGACACATACTATACCATGCGCCCCCCCCCCCCCCTCCCTTCTTTTCCACTAGCTACATGTTTTATGGCTAGATTCTGTTACTGCTCCCTGGCTCACCTCGCAGTGTGAAATGAGCAAGTCGCGACTATCCGCCTCACCCCACCCCGGACACACGTGAGCACGAATGCCAAGAATGGTGTTTCTGTTTGGGTCTAAACATGTCGAGGGTTATGATCTGCCGAGCGTGTGTCATGAATGCAGTTGTACAGTATGTCAAGTGCTTGAGGAAATGTTTGCATGTGTGCATTTAAGTGTGTGTTTATGAATTTTTAAAGAGAGATGGACTACTCGTTTATGCTTATGTACTGTACTGCTGACATTACACTTAAAGTAGCAGGTAAACTATAGAAAAGCCTCATAACATTAAATGATATTCCTACATCACCCTCCAGTGCTTCCAATCCTGGCCTTTTCCTTTCTTTTTTTTTTTTCTCTCTTTCTCTCAGGGAGAGGGTGAGGGGCACGCTCCAGGCTGCAGCAGGTTTAGCAGTTTCTGAGGAGTGCGAGAATAATTTTGGATCTGCTCTGTTTCATCATCTCCCGCTGTCAGAAGTTTGTTTCTGAAGCAGGAGCCTAAACACTTGCTTCCTCGGATGATGTGTCACAAGTGGCACTTTGTTGCGCAGTTGTATTTGTCTCTGGCAGGTTTTACATAGTGAGAATGAACAGGGATTGTACAGTGAGCAAGATGTGATCTCTGTTTAGTGTAAACCAGGGCTTTGTCAGTACTTGTATTCTTGTTGTGTAGTCTTTGTGTTCGTTTCAGTGTTTGATTTGTATTTGAGTTTGGGAGACACTTCCCACAGTCTCATCCAGATATAGCCCTGACATATGACTCACAATTACTTTACTTACTACAACCATGAACTTTATACATACTTGTAATTTGGATGAATATTGATTCAAAAATATCTAAAAGAATGAACAGCAATTTTAGTCAAAGGTACAAAAAATATAGAATTTGCTTTTACAATAATCAATTTACAGTGTCATTCACCTTTTTGCTGAAATAAAAGCATACAGGCGAGGTTTTCACGTGAGGCAGGCATTGGAAGATGGAGCTTGGAGTGCATGCAGTAAATGTAAATAGATAAGTGATTTGATTATTTAAATTAAAAATTAAACCTAGTTTCCACGCTAGTTTTGTTTGGTGTTGTCATAGAACAGATCCTCGCTCATTCAAAACCCATGAATGGGCTCTCATCCCATGCACCTTGCTGGTTCAAAGGAGAATGTTGTCAGAACCTGTGGAAGTGGATTTTAAGAAGTTGAAATGTTTCTGAAAGCGCCCGTGAGCATGAGGTGTAAGTGAATAAATAGATAAATAACCACCGGCCCGTGTAGAACGAGTCCCTCTGGCCACGGGCCAAACAGGTAATTCCTCCGGCATAGTTTTGGAAGGGCCACAGCAAGCCAAGCCGGCCTCAGCAGTCAGACTGTCTGCACATTTCTGCCGCTGATGGCATGCCAGGGGCGCCATTTTCCTCTCTGAGACAGACAAGCCGGAGGATCTGATTGGCCTTCCGCCAAAGCGCACTCACAAAGGCTCCTTTGACAGCAGGTCAGTCGGTTAACCAAGCAGTAGGCAGAGGGAGAGAGGGATAAGCCAGAAAAAAAACTCTTTTTCACCTCTTCACCCCTAAGCTTCATTATTAAAGGGTTCCTCACACAAAAAAAGAAGCTTCCTCTTGTTTCTCAAAAATGTAGAAACATGCATTTTCAGTTATTTTGTTTTTTTAGGGAGTAGTGTTCTCTGTAGACGTTCAGCTCTCATTTGGAAGACTGCATGCTGGTCGTAATTCAGCAGACATGGGTGTGAGAGTGTGCACAGAATTCATCGGTACATCTGACCGACACTTGTATGTTTTGTTTGTGGGTCCACATCCTCTGGGCCTTGTGTAGACATCCAGTGCTGGCAAAAGGCATGCCTTAAATCTGTAAAATAAGAATCTGCTGGAGCTGACACTCATCTGTCCATTATTATTAACCTGCTTGCAGTAATCAGCTTGAAGAGGCTGTTCTATCACATCTATCTCAGTATCTATGATGTACAGTATATGACATGTTTGTATTCTGTAGCAGTATTTCTTTTTTTTTTTACAAACTTGGAGTCATTTCTTAATTATTTTTGTCAGAATTTGTGGATGTTACAACACAATAAATTTTCAGCAAGTTGTGAGTTACACAGCAAATGGAAACGTTTGTTTGAAACCTACAATCTAATGCATTAATATTGAGTCTGCATTTTGACCAAGATAAATATGCGCTCAACCATTAGCTCATCGTTATGATGTTGATGGAACCTCACATCTTATATTTTCATCATAAAGCTGTGTAGGAGCTGACAGGGTAGCGTTAAATAGCTGCTGATGTTCTCCTCTGTGCTCCCGCGCTCATTATCTCTCCAGTCCAGGCCTTGCTTCTCTGCTTTCTCCTGCCGCCCATCTCCTCCCCTGTGTACCAGCCGCTTTGCATACGACTGATGTTTAAATGCTGCATTGTTAACTGACGTGGGGTAGCCCTTTGCTGACCCGGGAGGTATTTGCTCGTTTGATCATGGGGCAGCAGTTTTAATGTATCGAAGCAGCGCCGCTCCGTAAAGCCCCTAGTATAAGTGGAGACGGAGGGCGAAGGCAGGACGAGGGATCCATTGGTTGCAGGCCTGACAGTACAGAAAGAAGGTGATTATTAGAATATCTGTTGGTCAGCAAGGCCAGAGGGGACGCTGCTGACCCTGCACTTCCACTTATGCTGTGATGGTGGGTGTTGGTATTTCAAGGGGGTGTTGCAAGGGTTGTGGCTAAGACAGAAGAACAGGGCTCTATTGACAAACAGTTCCAATATTTCCATAGTAGTGTGTTTATTATAAGGGTTTGAGTAGTTGCATGAAAGTATGAGCATTTGTTTCAGGCCTTTTTCTCTTTTTTTATTATTTATCCCTCTACTATCTGATTTGCATTCTCTAAAATAGACCTCTCACCACGGACATTAGCCACAAGGGCTTTTGTATTCCCAAAACTTTTGTTCATGTTCTTCTCAGAAAGTTTCAAATTTGCACAGAAATTTAGTTTTATCATACAGTTAGTTCTTGCCCTTAGTTCGTCACACTAGTAAGAAAAGACTGTGAGATGGTAACTGAAAGGCTCAATGTCAGTGAAAACCATTGTTCCCTTCACATGTGTCACTGGGCACAAGAATCCCACTTCGCCAGCTGACAACACAACAAAAAGAAGTGTTGAGAAAGAGGAAAGACAAACGACACAAACAGTGTACAAGTTTGTGTTTACACCTTGGGACCTGTATATCAAGACCCTGCTTCCATGGAAGCTAACCAGGCTCTGGCCCCTCAGAAGAAAATATTGAACGCCCATACACCCTTGTAGCCTTTCCTTAGCCTTCTTTGGCCTTTTTTTTTCTTTGTTTATCCTTCCCTTTTCTCTTTGGTGCTTTTCTTGTGGGAAGTCTCTCAGGGCAGAAGTGACCATAGATGCCAGGGGAAAAAACAGTAAGAAAACCCACTTGGCTCGACTCGATCATTAATATTTGATGGACAGTTCCTCCATGAATTTCCCATAGCATTCCACAATGGGCTTGTGATGTGCAGAACGTATAGCTACAGATGGAGATTATTGAAGGGACCTGATGCACATCTCAGGGTCAGCATCAGTACCACTGTGACCAGGTGGATTGGCTTGACCATGAACAAAAAACTAAGGACATTTTTGTCAGCGTGTTTGTCAGATTTGCAAATGTCAAGAAAGACTTTATCCTATTGTGTCATTAAGCAGATATGTCTTTACACTGCTTTCTAAAAAGGCTTGCCTTAAAACTCTCCTGAATAATCATGTTAACATGCTTCAAATGAACTCCATCCTTCTATATCCATGTCAAGCACTCTTGAGATTTCACAACTGGATTCTGCAAATATGGATTGGCTCTTGCATTTCCAAAAGTCCCAAAGCAGCCCAGATGCCCCTTGACTTTTAAACTGTGGTTCACAGGAAAGCAGAGGTGAAGCAGAAATCTGCATCTCTCATGGTGCCTCACGCCCACACTGCTGCCGAGTTGAAGCGAAATAGAATGCCACATGAGTTTACCTCTAGTGGTGAAGTTAAAAAAATGAATCGAAGGAGTATTTTTAGTCAATTAGTCCAGGCTATCTTCATTAGCCCCCAAAGTTCTTCTTCTCTTTCTGTTGCCCCCTATCTTCTCCTCATCCCTCATCTCTGTGCAGTTATATTTTCATTTCTTTCTTGGAGTTTTTGCAGAAGGCTGACCCTGCATGGCTTCAGGCCCTGATTAGCAGGGTGTCAGAGCCCAGAGTCTATTGATCGGGCCTCCAGAGCACTAAGCAAATGTAGCTGGAGCAACAAGTCAATAATGCTGTTACTGCAACAATCCCCATCACACTGGTGGCTTCCCCCGCATACTCCAAGCGCTTATTTTTCCAGGGTTGGGGAAGCGGGAGAGATTTCGCAATGAGGCAGGCAATCATGAGCAAATCAGTGTCACTCAAAGGCCTTGGTGTGCTCACTTGCTCTTTATGTCCTTTACTCTTTATATCTTTATCTCATTCTCTTTACAAACGTCGACATGTCTTTTCTCCGTTTTGGACTTCTAATTCTGGCTTTTCTATGGTTTAACTGGTGATTTCTTGCTTGAAAAAGACTGTTCCTTAGTTTATTCTGAACCATTATCTAACTTTCCTCTCTCATCTCTCCCAGCTCGACCCCTCCCCTCTGTCTCACTCTCAGGCTCCCTCAGCTTAGACACAGGGACTAGGGAAGCTAGTCTGCAAATTTAATGGAACAGCATGGATTATTTAGACTGACTAAAGCCTCCCTTGTAGTGTCAAATGGGGGGTTGTGGGATGACATTATACCCCTACATTCTCTCTCTCCGACTCTCCTGCTCTCTCTCTCCCTCTACTCACCTGCTGGATAAAGTGATCTGTACCTGCATGTCCAAACAAGATGGACCTAGCAGTTCATATAATCCTTAATTGTTGTGTGTTATTTCACACCAGATTGCCAGACGCGCTCCTGTAGTTTTCACACATTTTACTCAACACTCCACTGATGCGAACACACACACATGTGCAAAATTTCTCTTACACAATCTTTTACTATAGTCTGACACCGTGAACCTTGGCTGGCTTAGTCCTTTCGTACCTGCAGGACAGAGCAAGGGGCAAGTGTGGCCTGATGTTCACGAGGTCAAGTTCAAGAATGCCTTCTTCTCTTGCTTACCCGTGGCGTTGACATGAAATCCAAGCTTGGTCAGTCTGCATTCTGTCCGCACTGACACACAAATGTGACCCTTAACCTCTGAGGAAGTTTAAGGCGCTTCCTTTATGGGCAGACTTAGTGCTGTGTTATTCCTAATTCCAATATCTGTTTGTTAAATGCTCCTTTTTTTTTCTTTCACTAAAATATCTGGCCATGGCAAAGGCTTTTAGGTAAGCTGCTCATAGTATATGAAAAAATTAGTCACATTTTGATCCCACGCAGCATCGTGCCATAGATTTTACATACATAGAACTTTTTGTCCTATGCATCAGCATTATTTAAATGCAGGTTCTTATAATTAGTCTGGAAGATTAAAAAAAACATTGGGAGACATTCTGTTTCTGCTTCATGGACATGTTTAACATCTGTTAGAAAAGAACATGTTTAAATGTATACTGTTTTACAACTTCTGTCATTTTGATTCATGCATAATCATGTAAATACTCTGTTGAGATGTAACAGATCTGTAATCCAGTATTTTATTTATGGATAGAAAACCGAGACAAGCAGAGTGCAACGCGCACCGTCGAGAAATACTGCAGATGTGAACAAACTTTTTCATAAGATGTAACAGTGTTATGTAGTAAAATGTTGTTTTTTTTTAAAGACATATGTATGGGAATGTTTGCAGGCAAAAATGTGGTTATAACTTGGCCAGTGCAGGCTCTGTATATGTTTGTATAAGAAAAGGGTCAGCATGTGTGGGTGTGTGTGTACTTTGTATGTTCTCCGCGTAGATGTGTTTGTGTGCATGCTGGTGGGCAATATCACTACATCATGTGGAGACACACAGGATGCAAAACTAAAACCACATGGGACTTGAGGCAAATATTTGGAGAGTTAGTTTAAATTGCCAAACAAACACCATGCGGAGGAGCTTCCTTACCAGTTAATAAAAAGACTCAGACATAAACACTAATATCCTCATTGCTTCTTTGTCACGGAATCCTAAACAGACGTCTTTTTGGGACCCAAGGAGTTTAAAGCATTTATCTGATGGCTTTGTTTTGAGTGGAAGCCAGTTGAAGGCACCTCACAAAATAAAACTGCCAGTGACATGTTCTTGTGAAGATAAGTGCTTTGATTCTAACATGTATAAAACAATTTAAACTAATAACACTATGGAGGATGAAGCATGATAAGGAAATATACAGTTTGTCTTCTCCCAATTATCAGATCTTTAAAATATCATTAAAGACAGGAATAAACTTCGTGGAGCAGTCTTTTCTGTTGTGACTATTTTTATGTAGTGAGTCCAAACATTTTATCAGTATGCCTGAAGAAGTCGGGTCAAATTTCACAACAATAGAGTCAGTGTTAGGTATCAGATCGTAGATGTGTTATTCCCTGCTTCCTTGACACGAACTCCAACCAGAGACATGTCTAAAAGTAACTAATAAAAACACACATACTTTGAAAAGTTATGTTTAAAAGAGTGTGTGTGCAATAATTAGATTAAGAAATATTGTGTGATGCCTAAGCAGCCTCTTTCTTCTCTGTTTGTCACTACGTTCTACCAATACTAAGCATGCAAATGTCATAAACCATTGCCTCAGGTGTCCTACAGCTCCAAAAGCATCCTAGCTCCACTTCTCCTACTTTCATTCCTTCTCCTTTCCCTCTCTTTCTCGGGTAAAAGTGTGCACAAATGATTTATGTACGTGCTTGAATGTGATTTCAATACTGAACAAACAATAAAAATGTATAGACATCATAGTTTTGGAGGCCTACAGCTCTAATGTCTAATGTTACACCCTTTTTCACCAGGGCCAGTAATTGGATCTGCAGCTGGCCTCCGGCCCTTGCAGAATGTATACAAGGGGGATTTTGTGTTTTGGGAAATCTTAGCAGAAAGGAGAACCGGAGAGGAATGTCAGTTGTCAGGGTGTAGGGATATTGCGTATTCTATAATCCACGAGTCAAGTTGTAGTTCAGTAGCGATCAGTTATATGTTCTCCTTTTCATGTTATAAATCCTGACACGTGTAAGTGAGCAATCTGCAAACTAATTAACAAACACTGAGCACAAATTGCTTTTTTCAAGCAAGTAACATGTCTGGATTTTCCTCCTATATCAGGTGAACTTAACAATGACCTTAACAGAGTTGCAAAGGGAACTTCACCCAACCATTTTGCATAGATTTGCACCCTGACAGGTTAGATATTTATTTTTCTAAACTAGAATTACAAAACTGCAGTATTATCCAGTTCACATACAGTATATAATATTATTCTATACACCTGTAACATATCAGCAGTGTTCCATGATCTACTACCGTGTGACCTGGACTCAATTAATACATTTGCCACTGTATTGCACTGACAATCAATTATAAGGAACATTTTCCTTATTACAGTGTAGTCAGATAAGGCAATCATCTTATTTCCTTGTCTGTCTTTTTTCCATACTGATCCTCTAAGCATTGTAACCCAGAATAGTAAGTGTACAGGAACTAACGTCATTACAGCAGCCTTCAGTAAGGTCATATTCATCAGCCTACGTTGACAATTGTAAATACGGGCTGTTGACATGCTCCTGTAGACTATAAACCACTGACATGAAAACTATATAGGGAAAACATAGAAAAAAAAATACTGCATAGCACCCTATCCCTCCAGCAAGAATGAGAGAAGGAGAAACGGGAGTCAAGAAAAAGTAGAAAAAAGTAAATAAGCAATGTAAGAACTGAATGAACGGACTGAATGTACAAGTGAGGGGACAAAAGGAGGACACAGGAGGATAGAGATAGGGAAGACAGGAGGAGGGCAAAGGTTCAGGCAGGCAACCAGGCAGGGGAATGATCTGGTGATCTGTGTATGTATGGAGCTCAGAAAGCCACCTGTATATCACACTGGGATGAGGAGAAGCTGCAGCAGTTACCTGAAATTGCTGCTGGTAAAAAAAAAAAAAAAAAAAAAAAAAAGTTCTTAAAAATTCCAGACACAGTTGCAATGTGTTCTCTCTTTCTCCTTTTCCTTCACCCACTCTGTCTCTTTTCCATTTCCCTCTCCCTATCCTTCTTTACATCTCTCTCATACTCTTGTATATACACTCTCCTCCCACGCTGAATTTCCTCCTTTCTACCTTCCTCTCTCTCCATCCCTCCTCCTCCTCTCAGCCTCTCTCTCCCTTCCTTCTCGCAACCCTTTTCCGGGAGAGAACTGGGTCCCAGTCTAGGCTGCTGCTGGCCGGGGTTGTTAGCCGCCAAATAAAAAATGGATGAACTTGTAGAGCCCCAGTGCTGTTCTCCTGCATCAAGTTGGTAGAAAGAGAGGGAGTAAAGTAGGAGCCAGAGAGAGAGAGAGAAAATCAGACTGACATGAAATACCTTGCTACAACCACGTGTTCCAAATAAAAACCTGTCCATCTTTTATGTCAGTTTTCTCAGTTGTAAAAAAAAAAAAAAAAACATTTTGGTCAATACAGGTCAGAAAAAGGTCTGTGAAATTTTTAAGGAATCAATAATCTCAACTGAAAAATGTTAAGAAACTAGTAAGATTACTAGATAAATGCACAAAGACCTTCTGAGAACAATAGAATTTGTCTAATTGATTTTATTCTTGAATATACATTACAATACAGTACATTTCAGTAGCCTCATTGTAAAATGACAAGGATTTAAATTACAAACATATATTCTTATGGCCACATAATTTTGAGGTTTATTTACATAAACCTAATGTACAATTTAATGAAAACACAAATCTTTGTTTCTCTGCATGTCATGAATTCAGTTTTACTCCTATGTTTACAACCATTGTTGATTCAAACAAACCTTTAACATAGTCAGAAAATATTAATAGCTAAGAATTACAGTAGTTGCTGTCTGTGTATTAAGAATTTAGGATTTTATTTAAGATTTTATTAGGATCCCCATCAGCTGATGCAGAACATCAGCTACTCTTCCTGGGGTCCACACAAAACAAAACAAAAGATCTTTCAATCAGTTTTGTAGTGCTAAAAGGCTCCAGATATGTGTCATGTGTTGGGTTTTTTGTGGTTGTTTGACCTTTTAGTTTACATTTATATCACAGATTGTTGTCATATGCTAATGAGACAACATGAATGGAAAACATGAATATATAATACTGACATTCATCTATACAGTATTATGTGTTTTTAGTATACAATGGCGTCTTAAGTGTGAGCATCAAGGTGTGGGCGCGTTCTTAAATACTGTTTATCTTTGGGGAATTAAATGATGTTGGGGACTTCTTTAAATAATTACAGTAAACGGCTTGCAATTAAAGGTCTACTCCAGCTGTGTGTGTGTGTGTTTGTGTGTTCGAGTGTGTGCGTGATAAATGATAAGTTTTTTTAAAAAACTCATCATTTATCTCGAACACCCCCCTTGGGGGCAATAGGCAGAACGTACGTGGTGGGATCAGATCTCTCTAGCAAACAGGTCAAGTCATTATCTCTGCAGAGCAACGTGAACCCGATCTGGATGGTTTTGCCTCATTCCTCCTCGTTTCATTCACTTGATTGAGTTGTCGCACGTTTCTCACCTTTCTTTACTCAAACTGGATTGATCGCGGGCCCATCTTCACCTTTTGTTTTGTCATGTGTGTGTTTATGTGGCAGGTGTGTGTGTGTTTGAGCCCAGACAGCAGTGTGTGTGTGTATGTGTCGGTCTACAATGAAACATTTATTTGTATTAGTTTGTGATAACAAGTCGATGCATTAGTTAGGACCTACCCACACCAGTGCTCCACCTCCATGTCCATCACTCAAACCATTTGTGAACACATTGATCCTTCCCTCCCCCCTCTCTCTCCCTCTCCCCATCTCCCCCTCTCCCCCTCCCCTCCTCTCCCATGCTGTATATTCCCAGGATTTGGAGGGAGGAGAGCCAGAATGGCTCAGACAGTCATTGATTTTTATTTTATTGGTCTACTAGTGGAAAGAGGAGGGATAAGGGGAGGGCCTGAGAGATGCAACTCTGCAGCTAAGTTTGTTCTTAGTGGAGATTGTGTGTGTGTGTGTGTGTGTGTGTGTGTGTGTGTGTGTGTGTGTGTGTGTGTGTGTCCGTCCAGCCACCTCTGAGAGCCATCAAAAGCTGTGTATGTGTGTCTGTGTACACGTGTGTCAATGTGTGTCCATGTGCCCACCCTCGTGTGTTTTGTGTGTCATTGAAGGGACCAGGGAATGTGGGGCGCTGATGGAGCTGGCACGAGGGACCTGGACCTCAACACACACACACATACGCGCGCACACACACATACACACACACACAGAGCTGAGGTGTATCCCGGTGCTCATTAGAGCTGGTAATAAGGCTGTGCTGCTGGAAGAGGAGGGGAAAAACAGGGAAAGGAAGAGAGGGAGGGAGGAAGAGGGTGGGAGAAAAAGAAAAAAAAAAAAAAAAACGGGAGATTTTAAATTTTAATAACACTGGTACGATTTTGTAAATCTTTCCTGACAGAAAAGTCCTCATTATTTTCATCTGTCTCCGAGGAGCCTCTCCTCCAGCTCTGCCTCCCCGGGTAAACGGACTTCTCTCTCTCTCTCCTTTCCTCCCTCTCTCTCTCTCTCTTTCTCTCTGTCTCTCTCTGTTCCTCTCTATTCCTGTCTCTCTCCACTCTCTCTCTTTCTTATTTTTCACTCTCAGCTGCTTTATTGTCCGTTTCCATCCTTCCTGCTTGCTTTATTTTTCTCCTTTACACTCATCATTTTGACTGTCTTCATCTCTGTCTCTCTCTCTCTCTCTCTCTCTAACATTAGTGTTCTATTTCTGTGTATTTCCATCTAGTAAAGTGTTAGCTGACTGGCTGCCTGCGATGAAGAAACATCAGGAGCCAATAGAATGGCCAGTATTACATGCTGTTATTGGCTGGCGTCTCAGTTACAGTTACTGTTGGTCTGTCTATAGTGTTTTTTTTTAGTGGGAGGGGGGGTTCGGAGTTGGGGGGACAGACAGAGAAAATACTTGGGGATCATAGTATCATAGTAGGGAGCGGGGTTAAGGTAAGCCCTCTCAAACTCTGTGTGTATAGGAGTGTGTATATGTGGGTCAGCATGTACGTCTGCACCCTTGTACGTGTGCTGTGTGTATCACTCACACATCCCCAAACCCTCCCCTTCCCTTTCCCCCACCCACCCCCCCCCCACCTCTATGTCAAGTGTCAAACCTGGAGGATGGATCCGGTTTGATAAGTTCTGTTCTGTCTGGCCACGTGTCAGGACAGGATCAACCATACGGCAGACGAAAACCATGTTCCTCACTCTCCTACCTCCCAATTTTTGGAATTTTTTTATTTCTTTTTGGGGGGGCGTTAGGGGGGGGCGGCAGGTGTTCTGTATTTTTGGGGTAAGTTTTATTTTAGCTGCTTCTGTTGCCTGGGGAATTTAAAAGGAAACTAAAATGATTTTTCAAAGCTAATTTGACTTGTGAGATGATAGTAAAAGTTGCTGAATACAAAATACAAATCTTTAGATTAGATCTACAGGATGCAGATGAGTCGTCCAGAGGATTATGAAAATGATCTGTCCTCTTTTTTTTTTTCTTTTTTCTTTTTATAGAAACAACTTGTTATGAGTGACCAGAAGTATGAAACTTAAATGGAATATGAGCAAAATCCTTTTCATTTTTAGGGTTTTTTTTAAATACTAGTGTAGATTTGCTCACCAAATGTTAAATTGTATCACTTTGTGTGACAATAATGTTTCATTCTAGTGTTACCTTGTGGTTCGAATAGAAAAAAAAATCCCACCCAGGCTATAATATAACATAAGTACCGACTTCCCAGCCGTCGTAGCTCTGTGGTGGTTAAGGGAGTGTGTTGACTTTAATATCCTCACTGCTCAGCTGTCAGCGGGAAAGACTGTGGCTCTTTACAGTGTCACTGACACTATTTTTTGTAAAAATGGATTTCAGCATTGCTTAAGTGAATTATGACAGTATTCCACCTCCACTTAACTCCTCCCAGTCTGTCTGGCTAGATCTTTGCGTGTGTGTGTGTGTGTGTGTGTGTGTATGTGTACGTGCGCCTACAGGTGACACTTGGTTCATAAACTTCACAAGATCTTGTAGTTTAACTTGAATTATTGCGAGCATTAGAAAAGAGATGTGTGAGATTATGACATTTTGTTGCTCACAGTGGTTTAAATGTTACCTCACCTTACTTCGCAGGAGTTAGTTGCTTCAGCAGCTAAAGGTTTTTGACTGGGCAGTGCTAAAATAGTATCAACTTTCTGTTTAAGTGTTCAAGTTGCCATAACTAAGATTAGCTTCTTTACATTACACTCCAAGACATGTTTTGTTAGATTGGTGTACAGAGAATCAGTTTAGGTCAAAGTAAGTATTTTTAAAATATGTTTCCCCTGAGAAAAAGTTCTTAAATCGCAGCACTGTCATATTCCTTACTGCTTTGAACATTTAAGTGTTTGAAGTTGTTCAGCGTTGTTTGCTACCAAATCAGACTCCTTTTAATGAATGCAATTCTTACAGAATTTGAAACCCCCCCCCTCCCTCTCTCTCTCTCTTTTAGCACCCAGGCTCCTCATCCATGAGGCTAAAACTAACTTCCTGTTCGTTTTTCCACCCCCAGGCCTCTAGTCACCCTCCCCTCATTTCCCAGCTGAAAAATTAACAAACAAGACAAAGCAATCTGGATCCTCCCAACACACTCACACACACAAATCACAAATTCATGGTGCACAGGCGCCTCCTCTGGGTATTTGGCTGGGATAAATAATCATTCTACATAATGAATGTCAATTAATAGGGGGAGACGTGGCCTTGCTAAGCATGCTCTGATTAGTGTTTCTGTGGGATCTCCTCCCCAGCTGGCTTTAGCCAATCATTTCACACTGGCCTATCATAGCATCCTCAATGCTGCTTCAACTATCACCACAACATAGACATGTGGGCATACGGCATATACAGTACAGTATGAGTTTTATTTTTAATACTAGTTTTTTTGTTTTTATTTTATCCTTTAGGGTGAAACCTTACCATGACCTAAGACAGATCTTGTGCAGCAGGATATAAAAATATACCATAACTGTTACTTATGTTGCATAAGACTTGGTTTAGCAAGATGCAGTATGACACTGTCATGATAATATATGCATTTATTCAAGGATAAAGTGTCTACTTATGAAGCAGGGCTACTTACAAACAGTAGCTGTAATGAGCTCTCTGGTGTTATGCAGTGAGAGCATTACAGTATGTTGGTGAAAAAGACAAAGTGTCTTGTTTCCCCTTGCAACTGATATACATCAGTGGGTATAAATATGTGGCTAGAGATACATTTGTGCAAAGGAGTTGTGCAAGGTTGACACGTCTCTGCAAAAAAAAAAAAACATACACAAAGATGTAAGCAGGAAATAACTTTTTCTGTTTATATTTTTGTTGTCTCTTCTCTTCCATAGCCTTGAGCTTTTTAGTGTTTGGTTGAGGCTGCTGCAGGTCTGAGCTGGTGGACTGAAGGAGCTTGACTGGTGCGTGGAGCTCAGACTTGGGCTTTAGAGGGTAGCAGGGTGACTGAGCAACCAGCCAGCCGCCCCTCCCCGGTGATAAATGGCCACAGCATGGGCTATTCATCTCCTGCTTAGAGAAGTGGACAGTGCCCTCCCCCCCCTCCTCCTCCTCCTCGGCCTCTCCTCCACCCCTCCACATGTCAGCAAATGTGATAATTCTCTCATTTGTCAGGAGCAGCAGAGGGTTCGGGGGTTTGGGTGTGTGTTTGTCTGCGCGCATTGCGTGCATGTGTGGGTTAACAAACTCTGGAGAATTTTGGGGACGCACACAACGAGATGAGTTGCTCACTCTGCTGATGCTTCGGCCCGTAACTCTCCAGCTACACCAGCACCCACTCTGTATCCTTCTTGTCTCTCCGGCCCTCAAACATTTTCTGGCCCTCCCTCCCCAGCTTTGTGTTTTTTTGGTACAAAGCCCGCTCTTGTCAAGTTTACTTAGGTCACAGTGGGAAAATTTAAATGTGCAAAAGAGTGAGTCGTTTTATGGCAAATTCCATCAGTAATTCAGTGATTTTATTACCTCCAGGAAACTACTGAGCCACTTTTTCCACTTTATTGTGCAAATAAAGTTATAGAGCCCGTCTGCTGCTTGTGTGCGTGTTTGTGTGTCATGCTTGTTTATAAATGTCTTGCTCTTTTTTTTGCGTGTTCATATGTGTACACAGGTCTGTATGAGATTTTTTTTTACAGAGGCTGCGAGCGTGTGTGCAAGTCAGAAATGATTTATGAGAAATTTTAGACAAGAGCATTGCCGTTTAGGAAATATTGTGTGTGTTTGTTTTACACTCCCATGCCAGTGATTGTATACTAATAAATACCATGTATGCAGACCTCATGGTAGCTATTAAACACGATAAGCCTCCACTTGATGGCCGGTCATTTAGTTTGCACATAAACATGTGACTGTTTTACGTGTTTTACTTTTCTCTGTAGACACAGCATGACCTCTGTGAACCCAACTTAATCTCTCCATCTCTCCCTCCCTCTCTCTCTCTCTCTCTCTCTCTCTCTCTCTCTTTCTCCAGGATCATCCAGAATCGTATCCTGGTCTTCATCCTCGGAGCCATCATCCTTCTCACCATCATCCTGGCCATCTATTTCAATCTGCGGGGCCACTGATCTCCCATGTACACACATATATATACACACACACACACCCCCCCCCCCCCCCCAACCCCGACACAAACACCAACACACACACGCGTGATTAATAGCGACAAAAGCGTTGTTCGGCTGTAATTAGGACAAATGGTCCCCATGAATCACTGTTTCCAAAGCCTGACAGGGAGCTTTTTTCCATCTTTCTCCTTTCCTGTTTGCTGTTTCTTTTTCTCTTTCTTTCTTCTTTTTTTTTTTTTTTTTTTACCTTTTGCTTCCTTTTCGTCGTTTCTTTCTTTCTTTTTCCATTCTCATCTGTTTTTTTTCCTCTCTGTCAGGCTCTTACATCTCTAGGGACCCAAATAGGGGGAGATGTTTTTATGATAGTTAATATTTTTCATGGTGTTGATCTGTGTGGTTTTGCAGCCCATCCTGTCCTCGAGGGCACATGGCCTGGGATTTTTTGTAACTCTAAGCAGACTCGGATATGTAGATTTTTTTTTTTTTTTTTTCAGTGATTGACATGGGTCAAGTGTTACTCAGGATGTGTTTGCGTGCATGCATGAGAGACAGAACAAGAGGTATAAGAGCGTGTGCACATGTATGTTCACACAAGTGCATGAGTGACAGTCATAGATTGGGGGCCCACGCTATGTTTGTTATTAACACCAACAGTAGACACACATACTGTTGTATGTATGAGATTCTGTAACTAAATGATTCAGCTGTTCTTCATGTAGCCCCTACACAGCACAGAGGACAGTGCCTTCAGATAAGATATGCTGTTCACGCTCCTCCTTTAAAAAGCTCAGCAGAGCCCAAAATAGATGAGTGGCGCTGCCTTGAAACGAGGGGATGCACATAAAAAGGTTGAGGTCAGTTCAACTTCAGTTCAGTCAATCAAGGTGAAACTATTTTTCATTTTTATCAAGACGAAACTGTTTATTTTCAATTATTGCATTCAAGAAAGGATATATGAGCATTTCCAGAGAGTTTTCAGCTGTCAAAAAATAAAATAAAATCTACCAATTTAAATATGATTTTAATTCAAAAGGGAACTGACCCCAACCTTGGCACATACAATACATAAATACAATACAGAGAAAGGTTTATTCTGACATATAACCAGCTTTAATAACACATTTGGTACAATGCCCCTGCAACCTCCCAAACACAGATTTCCATAGCTCATTCCTCTTTTTGACATAATTGTCATTGTGGAGAATCCTCTGCATCATACTGTATGTACTAACATTTAAGTCTGCATCATGTATAGTGTTTTTGATCTCAATACAAGTGATTCTATTATTATTTATTTATAAATGAGTTTTCAATTAAAGTTTCTGTGCTAGAACTGTATATTTTATGGAGTTAAAATGTATTCAAAGTGAACATTAACCACATGTTTTCTTCTGATTTGGTTGTTCAGTGATTAGACTTAAAATGCAGACTGCACACCAGGACCAACTGCAAAGTGTGAATTTCTAGTTTTGCGTCTTAAAGGTTTTTTTTTTCTTCTTCTTCTTCTGTTCTTGTAAATGGAGCTAACTTGTTTAAGAACTTGTAAGTTCTGAAGATTGTGATGCAGTCCTTGTTTCTGTGTTTATCTGTACGCTGACTGATGATGTGATACATTTGCAGGTGTTTGAAAAACGTGTGCTTGAATTTACTGCTGTTTAATTCTTCGGGAGGAAAGCCATTCTTCAGGGGGTTGGTGGAAAATCTAAATTTAAGAGCAAAATTTGGAAAATTCTCAGAAGTTGAGATACATGAAGGTAATGCTCTGTACGCCACAAATACACACACTCACACAGACATGCACATACAGTAGATGCACGGAGGAGTATTAGAGTGTGCATGTGTCTCCTGTGGCCGGTGTGGCTGTTCCCGGCGAGGACATTTGCTATTCTGTTTCAGGGCCGCGGTCTTCATTTTCAAAGATGCGGGGGTGCCCTACACCCCCACCCTACCGACCACCATTTCACAGGCCCTCACCAGCCGCAGCGCCGCCGTTTGCTTCAAAGCCTCAAATTAATGGCCAACAAAATAGTGTGCCTCTGACCGTCCCATGCGGGGCCGACCCACCAAGAGTTATCATTAAAGTCAAGGAATAATGAAAAAAGGAAAGAAGAAAAAAGGAGTGAGAAGGAAGGAAGTGAACAAGGAAGCATGGAAATGGGGGGTAAGGGAGGGGGGGGTGAAATCCCTGGCAGTTTGACAAACCTCATCTGGTAATGACCCTCAGTGATTGTTTTTTCACCCAGTGCACAGTGTGTGTGCATGTGTGTGCGTGCGTGTGTGTGCGTGCATGTGCAGCCTACCTGCGTGCCGATGTGCTCTCTTCTCTTCCTCCCTCTTTCTATCTCTCTGTCTTTCTCTCCCTCCCCATCCCTCTTGCCACCCCCCCCCCCCCACCCCACCCCCTCCCTTTCTCTCTACCTCTCCTGCCACCTTTTCTCCTCCTCCCTGTCCTCCCCTCCCTTCTCCCTCCCTACCTCCCTCCCAGCCTGTCAGATGAGCGGAGCGATAGCTAGCGAGTGAGCGGTGGAAGGCAGCGTGGCGGCGGCTTCTATTTGAAGTTGTAATGGTGTCAAAAAGTCAGGGCTGACTGACAGACGTCAGTCCCACAGGGCCTCATTAAAAACAGACCCACTTGACAAGGAAATAATTGAGCGCCGGCGACAACTCGGGGGCCCCTCTGCGTTTTTAGATGTTTTTATTTTCTTTTCATTATTAGTGCCGAGCTATTATGTTCATTAAGAAATGGCATTAAAACAAGTTTTTAAAAGCGAGGAAAGGGAGGGAGGGGCAGAGGGAAGGCAGGATGCATGGAGGTGGGGAGATAACGATTTGTTTAGAGCCCCCGTCCTGTTTTATTATTTAAAAAGGAGCACTGTCATGTGATACCTTGGCAGACGTCGGCTATCATCTGCCTCTCCACCCTTTTTTTTCCCCCTCTTTTTCTCCTTTTTTCCCCTTTACCCATCCCTCATTTTCCCCTTTGCTTTTATCTTCCCCTGCTCTGTCCATCTCTGTCTTTCTCCACCTGCCCATCTCTCTCCCTCTCCATCCCTTTCTTTCTCTCCCTCTCTGAGCGGCGGGTGTCGTTGGAATATGAACTAGATTATTCATCAATGCCCCCCACGCCCCACTACCACTCCCCCCATTCACTGATTTGGTTTTCGACAAGCGTCTCACCGCAGAAGGCTGAGGATGAAAACTTGTCAAAAATAGGTTATATCTTATTCCAAGGGGCAACAATAGCAGCAGGTACAGACACCTTTTAATATTTAATTTAGACGGGTGTTAACCCTCCTTAAGTGACTGGAGCTGTGTCTTCCATACAGACACCAGGGCCCACATGCATATACGATGTGTACGCACAAAAACCATGCATACGCCATTTCCTGCACATGAACTGGTATTTATAAACACAGAATGTGCAGTGAGAATGTGCACACTTCACGTGTATGCATTCTTCATACATGTTTTTCTAAAGCAATCTGAGGGTGATGTGATGAGGTGAAGATGAAATATCAGGTGAGAGCTGGAATCTTTTAGTAAAACATTGTTTAGGTTGACAACCAACTGCACTGATTGTGTGATTGTCTTACACAGATTTGTAAAATGCCAAGCAAAGGCGTAATTATTAAGGTAACATTGATTAATTACTTTTGTGTGATTCATTTTATCATTTTTAAATTTACATGGGAGTCAACATTTCATTTTGCTGTTAATATTCTTTTTATTTTATCCTTAGTTGTGTCACACCTTGTAAAGTTGGTTTAGATGTGAGAGCTACAAACTAATCATTGATTGCATTTCTGAGATATCACTGCCAACGATGGTTTACGGGTCCATGTGATGAATTAATGATATGGATGATATAAAGAGCTGCACAGTCGTGTGTGATGACAGCTGTTCTGACTGTTGGAGAACCTCGCCGGTGCAACACAAACGGTGAAACTGCACATCTTCTTTCCTGTTTCTTTCACTGACAGGTGTGCAGACTGGTGGAGCGAATTGATATGAAAACGGCTGGTTAAGGGCGTGTCTTCATCCATTTATGGCTAATTGTGGGAGTGGATATGAGGCTTGTGCACATGCGCCCAGTTTCACAATAACTGATGTATAAAACAGAACCACACAGAGCACAGCTTTATAAATCTGACAAAAAGAATGCCTATTTCTGGCTTTGTGCGTACACACAGTTTTAGTCATGAATCTACACACGAGTTTTATGCATCTGGCCCCAGGAGAGAAACTTTGGGGAAGCGAGCAAGAGGGGAGAGCAATTAATTATTTGATGCCTGAAAAGTGATTTTGAAGCTCTCCCTGCCTTCTCCTGTTTGCCAGAGAAAGGATCAAGTCTTTGGGTGTCCCTGTTCATTTTCTACACCAACCACGTCCTCAGCCTGGCTGTCCCCATGAGAGCTGAAATATTTCCACTCAAATCACATTTAGATCCAAGCGCCGCTGCGCCTCGTTTGATACAGTAATGATAACACAAGTGATCATATAGCAGCGGTTATTTCATCAACAGGAAATATTTCTTCCAGAGGAATTTTCTTATACACCACCATCTTGTCTGTCTGTCGTCATCATCCCTTGTGCCCAGCTCAGCAGTCATTGTTGTCCTGCCTGGCCCTCTCTACAAGGTTTACATGAAAGTTTTTTTAAAAAAAAAAGGAAGATTCCTCAACAAGGAACCTCTGTGATGCACCACCATTACAAAGAGCCTGATGTTTGTCAGCCATTTAAGACGACAAGGGATTGTGACAAGCGTCATTTGAGCTGTCTGTCCCCCCAGCGAAGGGCGGGCCTTAAACAGGATAAACAACTCCAGTGGTGGGATTACAACGCGAGGGTGGGCGCTTCATCTCCAGGAGTGTCCACGATGGTGCCATCCCCCCCCCCCCCCCACTACACACACACACACACACATACATACACACATGTTAAAAGAGGCCCTGCAACAACAGCTACCAAGAAAAACCCACAATGGCACTGTTTGAGAACTACAATGAATCTTCTACTGTTTGATTCAACACACAAAAGCACACACGCACTGTCGCACGTATGGTGGACACCCCCCAATAAAAAGACACACACGCTCTAGTGTACAGCTGTTAGAAGAGGAGCCATGTTCTCCGTTTGTACACGCCACCAGTCCTAGCAGAATGGCTTTCTTTCTCTCCTCGGCCCTTTATCTGTCTTTTCTTTCGCCCCCATCAGTGCTGTCGACCATTTTAATGGTGTTTGTGCTCACAAAGCAATGACAATGCCCCCCATTATTTAAGGAAGTCACAGGGGCTGCAGCCATAAATACATGGATGTTTGTATGCTTGTGTGTGCAGGATGTGTCCCCCTGTGCGGTTGAGATGGAGTGTTTGGATGTAAAAGGTTATGTTGAATTGTCTGCATGCAGGAATATCTGTTTGTGTCCATCGGGAATGTCTGTGTGACTCATAATTCCTGTCGACCAGGATCTTCAGTCTTGTTCCCCACAGTTAAAACAATCAGACTGAGCTGCTTCCAAAACTATGAAAATAACTTTTGTGATCTCTGTTGGTGTCTGTGTTGTTAAATATCTGTCATTAAAGCAGTTCTGCATCTCAGCAACCCAGACGCTGTGTCATAACTTGCGTAGCCCTCCTCTGTCCGTTATAGGCTGTCGTTGAACGCAAAAAAACACTCATGGGAGGAACCAAACTGACTCCTCACGAACAAGGAAGGAAGTAAAGCCAAGCCTCCTTTCTGTTTGTGAAGGCACACCTAGCTTTGTGCAGAAGACACTCTTAATAGCGTTTCGCCATGGAGACAATAGGAACACAAAGAGCCGGGTCAGAGCTAGGCTGAGCCAGGCTAAACCACTCAGCACCACCCCCCCCTTCCTCTCCTCCTCTCCCCTCCATCTCCATCTTACCTTCCATCTCTCTCCCTGTAGAATTCTACCACAGCCTTTGAACTGAAATTAACACTTTACCACTACAAAGACATACAGTTGTAACCAGCAATGTCATTTGCATGATAATGCGGAGTTGGAGAAAATGGAGCCATTTTTGTTTAGCAGCAGAAGCTTTTTTTTTTTTTTTTTAAAAAACAAGTTATTTATTTATTTGTCAGTATTTGCATACCCTTTTCTCTTTCAATTAAGTACCTCACTATGGCTTACTGTATGTGAATGAATGTGCCCAGGTAGATGTTAAAGATGAGGTTTAAAATGTTTATGAATTTTTTGGCCACCTGTGTCAAATAGAGGTCTTTGGTACACAAGCAAAAGAAGTGATCAAATTCCTGACTGTGTTTTTATCCTGTCTAGTTTTTCCTCTGTTGCTGTCCATTTTGAAATCAGATGGCTGATGGAAATGAAAAGAAATGTGAGTATAAGCGCAAACAAGGCCAGGTTGCCTGGGAGGCACTCAGTGGCCTGGACGTTCAGAGAGAGAGGAGGGTTTAGTTGGGCTCGCCCCTGTACAGTAATTTACTTTGCATATGGTGTCTTAGCAGACACGATTCTAAATTTCCAACTGGGAGGCATCAGTGGAGGAATCACTGTCTTCAAAAGACGGCCTGCCAGTCACGCTCCTCCCGTAGCCGGAGATCTGAGCACACGGTGATAACCCGCGACATCTTTCTGGAAAAACGGGGAGTCGATCAGCTTTGATGGAGCACATCCGCCATGACAGGCTACTGAAGAGCTCGCTAATGAACTGGGGAGGGAGGGGGGTGGGGGGGGGGGCATCGCTTAGCATGACAGCACAGAGGAGAGGGGTGGTGGAGTGGGGGATGGATGGATAGATGGACAGATGGATGGAGCAGGTGAGTATTTGTTTGCTGTAAAGCACCCTCACCTCCTAGAAATGCAGGTGGATGGAAGGATGCCTGGACAAGAGGGAGACAGAAATGTGTGTTGCATTGTCTGGAATAAAAAAGGGCACCCGTTCCAATAGCCCCAGCAGCCCGTTACCTACTTCCCCCCTCCGCCTCAGATAGTTGGTGGTAATTAAATATTCATGAGAGGGCATCCAATCCCAGAGCTCGGTGGCCAGTTTTCTCCACGTAGGCCAGGAAGTGGATTGGATTCATATGAGGGGGGCCTGCAGCAGGCTGGTGTGTGGGGTTAATTGAATAGGGAGTCCAAAGGTTACAGAACCTGTATGATGTCCCGTTATATCACTCCATTATTGAGACGCTCGCCGTGTACAATACTTTAAAGAAAGATCCTGGTTTGGCCTTACATGTGTATTATTCAAAGGTAGATGTTCAAGTCAGTTTGTCGGCCTCTCTTGATCAGTTTGGATGTTGGACCAAGCTTTGATATATTTTAAGTCAGTCCCATTCCATCGCATAATTCACTCAACTCAAAATTATGAGGCAAACTCACTGCAATGCCTTGTATACGTGCGACCTCTTCACCACACATACAGCCCTGCAAACACAAAACTGCATCTCCTAAAACAGACAGGCCAACGCGCACACTCACCTAGGCGTACACACACACAAACGCACACCTCTCTATTGAGACGTATGGATGTGGCAACAAAATGCACAACTTTTTGTTCATCTCAAGGACTTGTGAGGGCCCCAGTGAACTGAGAGGCCATATCGATTTTCCCTCTTTTCATGCTGTGACTCTGGGATTACCCATTTTCTCATTCATTTTTAAAGACAACTCGTGAGATTCTTCCTTCCCTTTTTCTCTGTGTTTTTTCCTTTTTCCATCACCCCCCCCCCCTTTAACACACACACACACACACACACATACACACACCCCCACCGGCACAGCAGTTGTACTCACCCCTTTTCCACAGCCAAGTCCCTCCTTGACCCTGAAAATTGTAATTCTGCCATAGATCACAGCTGCTGAATATTAGGGCTTACAAAAGCAGTTAAATAAAATATGTTGAAATCGTCCAATCCCAAAGGCCACAGCTGAAATTCTAATCAGGTGAGAGAAAGGGGAAGGAGTCAGCAAGGGGATTATGGGTAAAGAGAATCGTCTGGATCTACCGGGCAAGAGTGAAGAGCTGACATAGAAGAAGAGGGACTGAACCCAAATCATAGCAATCATAACGCTGTGTCATGTGGTAGGGCGAACCATTGTTGAGACATTTGAACTGTATTATGATTGACATTAAACTAAAAAATCTAATTAAATAAATAGTATACAATGCAATCCACAATTTTAAAATCCTGAGCTGTATTTTTAGGCTTGAATTCCCTGGTTTTGATTCAGTTTTTTCAACGAAGTACATGATGCATTAATTTGCATACAACATAAATTGTATTTGTAGGTTTTACATAATCACAAAGACATTTTAAGAAGCAGTTTGAATGAAACACATGATTTCAAGTAATTCACGCCATACTGTTATCCATAATTACTGCCAATATCAGCATTGCCTCAAGCTAAAGGTCTTCAAAGTCGACAGCTACTCGTAACCTGCAGTGTCAACCAAACTATTTGCAAAATAATTGAGTCTCCGGGTATTAATGCACTCATTTTATGCTAAACAGGCCAACAACACTTTTGGCCTATAGGCCTTCCTTTGACCGGCGTGGGAGGGGGTCAAAACATATTAGCCTAATTATTCTGTTGGCATGCTTGTTAAAAAAGAATCATAAAGGTTGACCCAACTGCAGCTTCAGATTATCAGATTTTATGTTATTTTTTCCATAAAGTGAAGAAAAAAAAACAAACATTTGGAACAGCTCCTTAAATAAATGAAAGACTTATGACTTCAAGAAACAATATGTTTTTAAAGGTAGACGTGCACCAAAATAAATATTCCTTTAAGTGAAAATGAACGTCATGCTACATTGATGTGATCAGAAAATCATGAACCTGCGTGTCACGAGTGCTCTGAAAACTTTTCACACTCTCTTTCTTCATTGTTCCCGCCAGTGAGCAGCTTGGACTCAGCCACATGTAAAAACGGCTGGACAGTCCAGAGAGGGGTGATTGATCGCGCTTCAATCCCTAGTGGTTCTCCAGACAAGGAGACGCTCGATTACACTCTGGGATCAAAATGCTGAATTCACACACTCCACTCCAGAGAGAGAGAGAGAGAGAAAAATAAAACATCCAGAGACCTTCGCCAGGCAAATTCTGCACACCACCAAGCAGTTTCAGCTCTCAGGACTTTTGCTTTGTCTTTGGCAACCAAATAATGCATTCACCTTCATTCTTTCATGCCTTAGTTGGTACAAACCGACAGAAAAAGGACATCAGTCTTGTTCGCTGCAGCTAAAATTAGCATAAATGAGAATTAACCTTCTTCAAACCATAGTTAGGTGTGTTTACAGAGATGAAAGCAGCCTGTGAAGACTTCCTCATCTGTCTAGGCGAGAGCTGACCACTTCCAAATTAAGCCCAGTGGAGTAGTTTACGGTAAAAGCAACTATACTGAGCTGAGAGCACACCACCACCTTTTTCTGGACATTTACACAAAACCAGCAGTTGGTGGAACAGAAGATTGACAGCAATCAGCTTTCTGCAGTTACACCTACACAGACTGATGTCATAATATGAACCCAAAGTCTCAAAATGCAACTATAGGGCTCTGTAAGCAAAACTGACATAAATCTATCTCACTTATAAGGGTTATGCAAAGCAGACATGTTCAGGAGTGCTTTAGTCTATGTTACATTTTTTAAAAATTCTAAAAGTTTCTTCTTAACATGGTAGAAACTTCCTGGCATGAGTTGAGGATTTAATCCAGGCCACTTATGTTAAAAGCAAAATAAATTCAGCAAAATATTGACTGTATGTTGTTTGATTGGCTGATTTTTTCCTTTAATTTAATGCATTAATGTGCTTTCATCCCTCACTTTTATAGAAATAAAAAAAAATATTATTAGTACTTTTGAGTCTCAATAATTGCTAATTACAAATGAGAATTTTCATTTTTTAATATTTTTCAGGGCTGTATAGCAGTGTTACAGCGTCTGTTTGTCATACCTGCCTGTTAAGAATGATTCAAAGATCGATCAAATATTTGTCCAGACTTTGAAACCACATGGATTCAGTTAGAATTTACCTTTTGTTTCTTTGTTTATATAATAATATTGTGAAACCAGACTGAATCAATGCAAGAACAAAGCTCTATCTGGAGGTTTTGTCAAGGACTGAGAGAGTAGGGGGAGGACACAAAGGGGAAAAAGGGTATTCACCCCAGTGTGGACGCCATAGCAGCAGAGGTGCCATGGCCAATGCAAAAACACTCAAGTATTTTTGAAATGTACAGCCCACAGAAATGATGCCAATAGACAAAATATCTTTTTCATGACTTGAGTAACGCAAGCTGCTTATTCAACCCAGCCACTGTTTGTGCCCATTGAAATCAAATGTAATCTTCTTGTATGCTGAGCTGATGGCAGTGGTTGAAGGACAGGCCATTTAGAAAGGGAATGATCTTACAGTTGCACACATCTAGTGCCTTTCAATGCACGCTCAGAATCATAGTGTTCATTCAAAGTGAAAATGCTTTCTCAAGTGGTGGTCTTTCTCCGACACGGGACAATGGGATGGAAAAGTAAGTAAAAGCGGAAGATGGTGTAACTAAGAACTTTTTATTGTGAGTATCTGCCATTCCATAAAGAAGGTAGGGAGGTCAGTAGCTGGAGCACTCATCTCCATTGGTGTGTAGTGCTGTGTGATTGTGCTGTGGCCTTGGGTTCCTATTGGTGCAGAGTGGATGTCTGCACAATTGTGTTCATTATGTTGGACCTACTGTTATGGGGCTTTTTTCCTATCTTTATTCAAGAGCGTGGTCTTTCAATTTGAGAGCATGATTTATTGATTTCACGTTCAGATTTTGTAATTCTTTCCTTCAAACCCTGCCCTCGCTCTCAAATAGCCCCTGCTCGCACTTAGATTTGATCTGCTTCTGCTCAAACTGTATGCTTGCACTCAGATATATTGTTGCTTGCACAGATTTCCTGCTCCAGCTTCGGCCCTTCCCCTCGCACCCGGACTGCTTCTGTACAATTGTGAAACGTCTGCTCTCAGATTTCTGCTCTGCTCTCGGATTTTTTTGTGCGACAACCCTGTCAAAATTCCCTAGCAAATCTAAACGCGAGCAGGGGCTTTTTTTGAGAGCGAGGGCAGGGTTTGAGGGAAAGAATTATAAAATCTGAAGGTGAAATCAATAAAAAAAAAAAAGCTCTCAAATTGAAAGACCATGCTCTTGAATAAAGATAGGAAAAAAGCTCCATATACTGTCAGGTAGCATCCTGGCTCCATCTTCCTTTATACTATATCAGATACACACCGCCCTTTGTTGTCAGCGGAGATTAATAAAGTAAAGCCTGTAACAGTGCTGTTGTTTAGGTGTGTTAAAGGGATAGTTCGCATTTTTTGAAGTGGGGTTGTGTGAGTTACCTATCTCACATGGCGGTCCGCAAATGTCCGGCCCCCCCCCCCCCCCCCCAGTTTGGAGAAGCAAGCAATGAACTGCTGTGGATAGGGCCAGCAGCAAAATTTATTTTACCCACCTAAAAAAAGGCCCACCTAAAAAAAACAATCAATATCAGTTTAAGTGTACACTATATTTAGAGTATTTTCACCGCTTTACCTTGCTGTTAAACAGCCCTTTCCTTTGGCGCTATATTTTCTCAACCGTAGAACTTCCGTATTCTTAAGCATGCCACGCACTGTATTACACCGCAGCAGCACTTTCTAACCCAAACAGCTGATCTGCAGTTGGGAAAATGTTTTGGTCATTATTCCTCACACATTATGAGAAAGGTGTACTCCCCAAAGTAATTGCCAAGATCAGGGATTCAGAGTCAGTTTAGCCACATTATGTGAACCATAAGAGGTTAAAACCAAAAGTGAAAACACACAAAATTTCAGCAATAATCCCTCATTGCACAGAAAAACTCTGTGCTGACAGTACAAAAGGTCAATGTTTAACTCATAAGTCACTCTGTAAACGCTTATTGGGTAATTACCTGTATGTGTCATGTGTTTACGCTCAGATTTTGGTGCAGAACATGAGTAATCACTCTAAACTGTAAATCACTGGGATATCATATTAAAGTATAAGTTCACATTTTTTTAATGGCCATCTTAAAATAATACTCAGGTGCCCATATGTCAGGTTTCGCCTGCTGTAATCATTCCTCCGCTGGCTATTAGAAGATCCCTTCCTAATGTGCTTCCAGTGGAAGACATGAGGGACACAATCAAACTACATTTAAAGGTTTAGCTGAAACTAATACGAGGTTTTAGCAGTCTGAGGTTTATCATATCAAGTGGGCATCTTCCAAAGTTAATAGTCTTTTTAGTATGAAATTCTGTCTTTTGGGGAGTTTTTTGTCCCTCTATTGCAGCTCAGAAAAGAAACATTGCTCAGGGAAACACAAAGATTTTGTCCCCCATCTCTTCCATTGGAAGCATGTTGGGAAGAGATCCTTTTAGGCCCAACATTAACAGGAGCAATTATCACAGCAATCAAGGCCTCTTTCAAATGTAAGTATAGGCATGTGAGTATTGTTGACACGCTTGAATAAAATGTGAGCCTATACTTTAAGCAGAGAAAGGCTGTTTGATTTGATAGGAGGAGCAGAGGGGTGGGATTTCTTGAAGATTTGTGCTGGCTTTATTGGTCGGAGCTTTTTTATGCCTATTGTGACACTTTTCCAGAAAGGTGGCATCTCCATTTCACTGGGTCTTTAAAGTCTAATTAGTTGTCATGTCTGTAACTAATCTATTACCATCATTATATGTGTTTCTTTAAAATTTATTTTAAGAAAGTTGCTGACTGGTGCACTCCATTAACCTACTAGTTAAAATGCATGGCACATACCTGCAACATCTTTGGTTTGAATCTGACTTCAGACTTTTGTTGCATATACCTTTGTTGTCTCTCTTTACTTTCATATTCGATAATCTGATGATTTTTGTTATTCTAACTGCACATGAATGCAGCAGCACTGAGGAAAAATAAGGCATCATAGGTATGTGCCAGTCTGTCAGGTATGAGGGGCCACTGGAATCCAGAACAAGGAAAGCTTAGACGGCATTAAAATGGTAGCTGCCACTGATAATACACTTCTCAATGTGAGTTCAAGTTACTGTGATCTAATGATAAGTACTATGCTATATATATATATACCTTACCTGTTGAATATAGCACTGAATGGCTTTGAATTCCTGGGCTGAGTAGATGGAGACATGCCTGTGAGAGGTCGACAGGCCTTTTTACATCTGCATTGTACTGGTTCTGCCTCAGTAGTTTGTCTTACACAGGCATCTTTACATGTACAGCAGCAGGAAATCTATAGAATAATCTGATAAAATATAATTCTGGGTCGCATCTCAAGACTTTTCTTTATGTAACACCGTGCTTGTTCACGGTATCAATTCAGTTAATGATAATACTGTCTCTCAGCTCTCGTTTCAGTCCTCTTCTGTCACAGTGATGTACAAAATACCACAGGAGACAAAGGTAAGCTTTTATGGAACTTTATATATCACTCTTTTCAGTTTACACACAACATGTCAACATATGCAACCGCTAATATACTTCTCCAAAACAACTCTTCTTCTACTCTTCTTTTTTAACTCTCTCCTCTATTTCCCCACTACAAGCAAGCGACCTAGATCACAAAGAACATGTCCCATTTACTGCCTTACACATACAAGTAATGTCATCGGAGAAATAAATAAAGTTCCAAATTAATGTAAAGCTACAATTTTGGGATATGGAAATATGTGTTTATCTAAATTAATGTGTGGGAAGTCTTTAATAATGATCGATGCATGTCTGTCAACACAGTTGTGTATGAAAGCAGACACAAAAGGACACAAGGGCAGGGGTTTATTTCAGCTGTCAGTATGTCTCTGTAAGTGTCTGTCAGAGGTTTAACTCAACAGGTAAACATACACCAACTGATGGATGATGGGTATCCACCAGAGAAGACACCATCCAAGGACTGCTAGACATGTGGACTAAGACTGAACATGTACGTGGAGGCCATTGTCTGAAAGTTTTGCTCCATGAAACAAAGAATAGATGTAGAAGGAGGTAATGATCTACACTGGAGGAGATGGAAGGTCAACTAAATATGGAAATTTACTAAACACATGGAAGTAATAGAAGTCTGATAAATGTGGCTGTAAATAGTTCATTTCTGGCTTTGGACCATTTCCTTATGCTGGTTATAATGTGTGTTGTCTAAATTGACAATGGCATTACCTTTATCATGATTTATCTTTAAAGACTTTCTAGAACAGATTTATATTTTATGAGGATTTTGAAGTCATCAGCATAAAAATTGAAGTTGCTCAAAATAAAAAATTACACAATTACAGTGGTTGCCTGTAATACTCTCTGTTGCAACAACCAACACTTACAAGGCTGACTAGTATGTGGTTTTCTTAAAGGAAGAGTTTGCCATTATGAGAAATATGCTTAGTCCAATACATGATCATGTGCACTCCAGAATGACATATAGGAGCGTTTTCTAATCTGGCGCCCCAATCAGCAGTAACTATACATACACCCAAATGTCACTATATATCATGTTTGGGTAACTGACATTATGACTTATTGTGTCATTTTCATTGGGAGGAGAGTGTCGCTTATTTGCTCTCTAGTTTTGTGAGTTAGATGTTCAAAGTTCAAAGTTCAAAAATTCACCATCCAACACTTCTGAGGTTGACTAACTAACACGCTGTATCTCATTTGTTTAATCTCTACACAAACAGAAATGTAAAAACGACAAGGATTTACGGTTTTACGGGGATTAACTATTTAGGCGCCGTGACTTCCTGGTGTCTCGGCTGGTTGCTTGGCAACTTCACGGTGACGACAAAACTCCAAATTTCCTCCTGTCCTGTGACTCTGCTTATCCATCCATTGCATGCTGGGATATGCACCCCCATCCAACACTAGCCGGGTCGTTTCAGCACCATGGACAGATTCAGCAGCATTCAGAGTGAAGTTACACAACTGTTTGAGTTTGACTTTAATGTCTCTTCTGTCAATTCTGTGAGGCATTCAGATGTTATGATGAAGCAGTGTGGTCAGTCCTAGTCTGTGTGTGACAGTTTATAATTATAAATGTTGATTGGATTGGCCTCAGGTGTAACATAACCATACTGGAGCACACAGGTATCAAATCAGTCATAAAAAAGTACACCCACAACTACAAGAGCCCCATTATCAGTGGGAAACCAACGTAAAGCAGTATCTGCTGGCCAGAGATGAAATAGTTGTTTTACATGTGAGGCACACTGATACTCAGCCAGACAGGTTGGTGATGAAGCAGAGGCCCTCCTGGTTACACTACGTCTCCTTGAAAACAAAAATCCCCCAGCGCAGCTCCAGCTTCAAGCTGATGTGCTATAGGGAGCCGAGGTCACTGGTTCATCCGTCAGAGAGGCTCCTCGCTGATGGATGGCACTCAGAGCATCGCGCGCCCAATCCGCTGTAGCCCTAACCGCCGAGAAAGGGCCTTCGCAGGCAGAGAAATAAATAAATAAACAGCAACATCAAAGGGATGTTCAAAAGAAAAACAAAGCCTGCACACGTTCGTTTGCAAACACACACACACACACACACAGGCACGCATTGGCTCTTTCGCACACATCCGGCGAGAAAGAAAAGGGAGGCGGAGGGAAAAAAAAAATACAAAGGACTGAAAGCATACACATAGTTTACTCTCCAATGACACTCGGCTTGAAGAAAATCTAGACAAAACAAGGCAGAGTGGCGAAAATTGGAGCGTTTGATGGTTCGATATTCACACTGAACAGACTAGAAAACAAAGATCAGGCCAAAACCGTAAATACAGTTTCAGGTTTTTCATAAAATCTAAAAACAAGCACGATGATCTTTATCCTCATCCTGCCAGAGGCTTGCAGAGGGGATAAATTGAAGCTGTGGGTCACCTTTAGCTACTGGACACCCGGCTTCTCTTCTATCAATCACATGTCAATTACCCAGAACGCTTAATGTTACACTACCTCCAAATGACTTTTAAAGGGTAAGTCTGGTGATATTTTATATTTCTCTTATTGTCAACAAATCCCATGAAAAGACCAACAATGAATTGAACCAACATTTAAGTACTCCTTGTGTAGCTAAATCCTAGAATAGTTCCCTCCTCAGTGCTGCAGAGCTCCAACATTGTCCAAAAACTCCTTCCGCCATTACATGAACATGGGCACTGTAGTTTATTTTGAGTCGATTCCACAATAACCGCCCTGCTGTGGTCCGTCCTGCCAACAAATGCACTATGTACTCTTGCTGAGTAACATTTGCTAAAAACCACAGCTGTTTCAGTGAATTGTTTAGCATTTTTTAAATGGAAGTATATATTTTTCATCTATTTTTAGACATTTACATATTCGGGAGGAACCGATGGCCTTGGGGATGAAAGCAACAGAAAGGCAGAGGAAGTCAGAAAGTATTGAGAGACCGGTTAACACATTGTTGGTTTTGGTCATTTCATTGGGTTTGTTGACAATAACAAAAATATACAATATTACCAGCCTCATCCTTTAAGCAGGATAGTGATATATACCATTTGGTGAGCAACAGTTGTCCTCTTCTTGTTAGCGCTATACTCTACAACTCACAAAATCAAACAAATGGAACATCATCTTTTGTTTGAGCCTTTTAAATATATTACTGGAGCATGTGACCAGTTAGTTTGTCTTTTTAACTCATTCATCTCAAATTTCATATGTTTCAGGGCCGAAACCTTCATTGAACTGCCGTCTACTGGGATCATGAAGGAGGACCAGCAGGCCAAAATGGTAAAAAAAAATCTCACACCCAAAAAAGTTGGAGAGCCTTGCATGAGGTAACTTCATGCAATCATCCAAAAACAAGTTTGAGCTCAGCAACTTTTACCTCTTCGAGACCCACAGGATCCTATCAAAGATGAGCCTACATGTAACAGTGTTTGGGTTCAGTCTTCCAAAATGTGCAAAATTGTTTGGCTTACCATCGCGCCTCACTAAAAATGTATTGAGATGCCGGTGTACACCTTCAACCTTGCTTCCTTGCTTTTGGAATCGCACTCAAAAAGGATAACATAGCATCGTTTACATTTTATGGCAGTCATCTTGGATTCACTATGTTCTCCTTTGTCTCATTTATCTGATTTCTGGGATCTGCAGCTAAATGTTATTGTTTCCATGATCGTGGATATTGGCAACCGCGAACCTCAACAGACTGTGAGCGCTTTGGTCGGTTAGGGAGCCTTGCTTGCATGGCCTTGAGTTAGTCAGCATGGGCTCATCCCATGAAATATTGAGGAAGCTGGAAGGGTTGGGCTGGGGCCTCATGTCGGTGTGTGTGTGTGTGTGTGTGTGTGTATGTGTATGGTGGTTAGTGCCTGATGGTGGAAACAGTGGATGTTGTGTCAGCTCCCCCAAACCAAAACAAACTCCTTAGCCCCCCAGTGTACTCCTAAAATCAGAAAAGTGGATTGCAATATACCTTCCATCAAAAATATACCATTCTCTCTCTTGTTTTCACACCCCCTCATGCTCTCCCCTCCCTCCTATCTGTCTTACACACACACATACACACAGACACAGACGCACACACATGCACACACCAGCCGGGCTCTCCAAGATTTAATCTCATCCTTATTCCCGTACCCTTAATCTTTTTGTTTCTTTACATCTCCATTTCCCTATGCAAATCAGTTCCTCTCATCTTTCTGCCTATTTTCCTTCACTTTCTGCTCTTTCTCTCTGTTTTTCAATCAGCCGACCGAGCTGCTGCATGTGTGTGTGTGCGTCTAGTCAGTCAGCGAGCTGAGCTACAGTACAGACAGTTTAGTACAGTTGAAAGAGCACATCAGACTTCTGCCCTGCTCTCTCTGAGGGCTGATAATATGGGCCCTTCTTACCTGTTAGGAGCTAGTGAGCCGCTGCTCCTCCCTTTAAATGAACTTCAGAGGGGGAGTCAGATTGACAGGAACACAGAGAGGGCTGCCCCGTTTGACTGGCGGTCCTGTCAAGGTGAACCCAAGGTGCTCTCTCAGGCCCACGCTGCTTTCCACAAGGCTGCCCCGCTGAGCTGATTTGCTCTTAATGGTACAGTAATGACCAAAACAAGCACACATACACACATATTCACACACCAACTCACTATTGTCTCAGCCAAGGGCGCGTTATCTCAAAAGATTTTATAAACTTAAAGGTCTAAGCCAGCTAATTTAGCAAGTTAACATCAGTTGAGCCTCCCTATTAATCTTTGTTTCAAAGTATGTGAGGGAAATATGAGGCCGAGTGTGGTAACTGTTTGAGAAACCATTAAGAGTGCGTGGTCTCGTTTTCCTCCCCTGACAGATTCTGCATAGTAATAAAGGCGAGGGAAAGCCTCTCTTTAAGCCTCAGCACCTTAATAGCCTGTATGATGACACTTTATCTATAGTTTGTGCATATAATCACCAAACTAAAGGGGGTGACCCCAGGGCGTGGGTTCACCCGCTGACATTTGACATCTTTATAATTAACTGGGAAGGTCTAATCTCTGCCTTCAAATGACGCGTGGCCACATTCCATTTAATATGCTTATAAGCAGTATGTATTATTCAAATATGCAGATGAGGCTCTGTTAGAAAACAGACTTTTTGACACAGGTTTTTCTCTCCCGTCGTGGTGGGGTATGGGGCCACTAATAGACCTGCAGGGATCGGAGAGCAACAGCCCTTCTGAAATTTTCATTCACCGAGAAAGACAACAAAGTTTTCTTCTGTGTCGTCTTTGTCTGCATCCTACCATTTGAATTTAAGCCACTCAGGGAGGACAGAACTGGCTGCTTTGTTTTAAGTGCAAAGGCTTTGGAAAAAAAAAAAAAAAAAAAGCCTATTAAAACCTCACTCTTAATTTGTGCTGCTGTATAAGCCAGAGCGCACATTTATCAAGCCCTCATTACACAATATAAAACATTTTTTTGGGACAGAGACTGCTTGTGTGGATTTTTCTGAAGAGTTTTAATAGTTTTGGTCTGCAATGTTTGGAGGAATCGGCCATCTTTAGACTGAGTGAACCAGCAGAGCTTTTTATGGATGCGGGCTCTAACAGGGCTGGAAGAAAGAGCCTCTTATGTTCACTTTTGGCTTGAGTTACTTTTGAGAGGCTGGTGGTCGCTGGGTCAGAGGCTTCAGTGAGCCGGTAACCACTACATGAAGCCCTCAGTCCTCATCGGGGCTTTTCAGCAGCAGCAGCAGCAGCGCCTCACCACATTCACAACCTTATATCCTCTCACCTTAGGGAAGGAATGAAGTCAGACTTATGAGTAGTGTGTACTCTGCCCAAAAGGCTATTCATTTTGCCTTTTCTCATATTCATCATTCACTTGTACATTATAAACTTGTAAATTCATTACATCATCTGTCAGAGTTTTTATCGAAACCACGCTGATTACTTGTAACGTTGGTGATGTAGAAATGTGAGCTTTTTGTCAAAAGCAGCTGCTTTATAAATGATGTTAAATGTTCATGTTCAATGTTCATAAAGGCTCGCAGATTTAAGGTGATGATAGAATTGAGAGTATTAAAGAATAACAGACACCCTTTAACCTGCTACTGTGTTGTCAAAAACTACTCCCAGCAACTTTTCCAACATTAACTCCGGAGTTGGAAAAGTTGTTCAGAGAGTAAACATACAGTAAAGCTACATTTTTACAAGTCTGTCCACTTCTATGGCCGACATTTTATAGCTTCGCTTTCTGTCCTTTGGTCTTCTCTGTCAGTTGTCAGACATGTTTCAAAATCTATATAAACAAACTGTAAGAGAATGACTTGAAAAACATCTGTTCATGTTGTCCTTGAATTCAGATAATACAGTTCCCATTACATATACATGCCACTTTCAAAGGCTTTTTCCTGCTTCACTAAATTGCGTCGATAATCTCATTTTCAAAAAAAAAAAAAAAAAAAAAAAAGTGTCTGCTGTATTTGCCCTCTGTTTCACGTTTATCCCCAGTTTGCTGTTTGGCCGTTACGGGGTTGATATCGAACGGCATCAAATCACCTTTTTTTGTTCCTTAAAGGTTGTAAACATTTGTAAATGAGTGCTTGCATGTGTTGAAGGCATATTAGGTTTTCTCCCTGGTGTCCGTGGGGGTTTATCGAGTGTGCTGTTGTTGATCCTGGGCTGTGAATCTTTCCCTGCCCTCTCATCTGCCTGGAGCCTGCCCCCAGCTCCTCCACAACCTCCCACTGAGCTCCCTCTGTCTCTGGCTTCATCTCCAGCTCTGTCTATCCAGCTCACCATCGCAGCTCCCGCCTCCTGTCTCATGTCCCTTTTAACTAAACTGTGGGCTTTTTTTTAATCAGCTCTCTATTCAAGCCTTTGTTATCCAACCTTCTCTTATTTCTCATATTTAAGTTGCTTATTTGTTCCTTCTTTATATTACTTTGGTTTATTGTTTATTATTTCCTGGCCTAATTGTTTTACTGTCAATTTCACCTGTTGATAGCATATAAAGGATGATATCTTCAATTTTGTTTTCACTGGTCCTCTGCAAGACTCACATTGGTGTTTTTCACCTTCTCTCTACTTATGAGTACACTTTACCTGCCCGGGTCTCTTTCAAAAGATATAAATCTAAGGTAGAACAAACAACAAAATGGTTTAAGCTTGATTGTGTTCCTATTTTACATAACAGCTGTTAAGTTAACCCGAGAGTACATGCAATATTGTACATTCAGTGTTGCTTTTATGTGCTGCTTTTGAGAAATCAAACCACTAACCCACCCACAAGTAAAGTTAAAATTCTTAAAGGGGGGACCTATTATGCTTTTCCTCATTTTCAGTCATATATATATATATATATAATGTTACAATTTTGGATGGCCAAAGTGTCAAATAATGAGGTAAATGTATGAAATAATCCCAAAAAGCTCAGGCTTCACACTGCTCTGAACGTTTGCTTTCCAACGTTTTTTTTCGATTATCAGCCCAAGCTGATGTCGGCTCATGACAGATTTCTTTATATGGTCATCTGCTCCACACATAGCGCTGCTCCAGTTCACTGCTCCGCTCTGCTAACATTATGGCATTTTTCCATTGTTTTGGGGGTAGTTACGACGAGCCATGACTCGAGTTGAGCTGGCACGCTGTGAGTGTTTTTCCATCACACAGGAGGGCAAAGTAAAATCAGTTGTTTACCTGTTGGAGGTGTGCTGCTCGTCTGCAGCTTTTCATCAAATATCAGCATCACTGTGGCTGTTTCTGCTTGTACTATTCCTCCCTGTATTAGTTTTAACTGGTCCGCTGAACAAATATGCTCCAAATATCTCCATATGTTGTTGTGTCTGCCTGTTAAGAGACAGAGGCTGAACTGAGGGGCTGCATAAAGGGTCAGTATAAGATAAATAAGGAGTTTTTTGAACTGTGAATCATGCAAAACTTCCCTAGTGGAGGCCCAGAATAAAAATATAGAGCTGCAAATGAGCATAATAGGTCCCCTTTAAGATTTTCAAGAGATATAGTAGTTTTTATTGGTTGTGACAGAGTCCAATATTCCCAAGATGAATTCAGATCGCCTACCTAAGGATAAGATGCAGTTTCAATGTTTCTCTTCTCTCTTTACTCTTTCTGTACTCCATGTCAGAGCTGTATTAAGTTTTTGCTATTGTTAACGGAACATTTTCTACTGCGTGTGTTTCACATTTAAAAGTGTGAAGTAGCCACAGGAACCAGCCACAGGAAATGCAATGTATTTTTGCACAACGTATCTGTTTGATCGTCACTCAAAAATGCAAATACAATTTTGTCATCTGCTACAGTTGAGCTGTTAGATAGTGTGTTATAGAGGACAGCAAGCTAACTGACTTTATTGTGCTGCTGTGTGGAAAACTACTTGAGCCATGTGCGCCATGAAGTCTGATCGCAGTTGCAATAATTCTAACTGCTTCTGTTCTTTATGAAAACAACACGAGTTCTGCTGAAAACAGACACACCAGCTGCTCTCGTCTTGTCTGACAAAGTAGCTGCTCAAGGAGTTGGAACCACTATGACCGCTATGTTGACATGATGTAAGTTTAAAAATTGCATCCAACAGTTTCTAATTCTTTTTGACTTAACCTGGTGTTCATGTGAAATTTAAAGGTGGCACATTTCTTTTATATGTGTGTTTTATATATCCCATAGCATATGACCACGGGATTCGTTTTCTTATGCCAAGGGTCTCCATAGACACAAGCGACATCACTGAGAATTTGATTACAAAACGCCAGACAGAAATGATGTGCTGTAAAATATGCGTGGGACGCACACAACATCTTGTGCATCTGTTCGGCGTGCATGTCCGCCAACAATTCCTCTTGCAGTCACACAGAGAGAGAGAGAGAGAGAGAGAGAGGGAAAAAAAGGGGGAGGCAACAGGCCTTTTGGCTGCCATATTGGCTGATGATTTATTACGTCTCTCACATTCACCTGTTGTTTTTCATGAGGCCTAATTAGAAGCTTACTGTGTGTGTCATAATGTAACGTCAGTCACACAAACACGGGGGCAGTTGTGTAAAATTTGATTAGCCCAAAATAAACAAGGTAAGAAATATTTCCGAGGTGAGGCATTTTGGCATCTTGAGACGGTATCACACAATACTTTGGTGTTTTTGGGAGAGCGATGTTAAAGTCTTCACTCACTTTTTTCAACACCCCAAATTTATCAAGTGAGATATTTTCTCTCTTACTTTCCTTTTCTATTGCTGCCTTCCCTCTTTTTTCCCCCCACTTACAAACCCCTCTTTATCGCTTCAACACATCTCTCTTCCTCTCCCTCTCTCCTTCTCTCCGTTTCTATGCCCTGCAGATTGTCACTGTTATTTACCAAATATAGCCTGACAAAGAAGAAGTGGGATTTTTTACTGATTGAAGATCAAAGTAGCAAAGTCTCCTCCTCGAAGCCCGCCCCTTCTATTAGCCGCCCTTAAGAACAGAGGAAAACATCAATTTCTCGCACATCAATGGCGGCTTCATAATCAATTGAAAAAGACACTTGTATGGGGATGCAAATCTTATCTTTGTCTTATTAGAGCTTTTAGAAGATGCATGTCGGGATTTAATGTTATGAAATAAAAGGGGGTCGCTTTTTTTAATCTAAAGATGCAGAGGCGTTAGTAATGGTCGAAATCAAAGCCCAGAGACTATGGTAATTACTGGAGGAGTTTGCCTATCCTTATTAATATTGATCAAATATTACTGTGATCTGATCTCTGGGCTTATGATGAATTTGGAAGGTGGTTAACAAGCACAAAGAAGAACATGGCACTCGCTTTCCCTGTGCAACAACCACAGGCAAATGTCCATTTTCTTCTTGTTGAGACGTTGACCGTAAAAGAGAGAAAAACAGGAGACTGCAGTTATGTTTTGAGGTGAAAATTGTTAAAATACTTAAAGATTTTAGCCTCACATCTTTCTCATATGGCCGTTTGTCTCCGTTTTGCCTTTTGCCTTGAGTCATAACAAGGTGATGCACACTTGCGGTGTTTGAGTGCTGGAAAATAACAGTTGTGTCAGAGGGAATTTAAGGTTGCTTTTCCATTGACCTCATGATGGTGTGTACGGCTTTAAAATGGCCCTAAATAGGCTGATGTCCTCTAGGCAAGAGGGATGCACAAAACACACCGATTCATCCACCAACAATGCCGCGGATGATCACAGAATTTTAAAAGATCCTCATTTTGAAGTGTAAATAAGGCAGACTCAAAAGTGTTGCCGGTAAGGGCACAATTTCTACACAATATATCCCAATACTTAGAAAGCTTTCTCACATTAAGTGATACTTAAGTGGTGACCAAAGACATCATTTCATGCCCCGGAATATACATTATGCATCACAGGGGATCGCGAAAGGTGGAAAATTCATTAGCGTTTCTTTCATTGAAATTCATATATCAAAATCCTCCAGCTATGAACACATAAACAAAAGAGTGAAGGAGCTTTGGAGCCACCCATGTGGAAAGCATTGATTGCTGCTCGCTTGAAGCCTTCAGGAGTCTATTGGACACAAAACTTGAGGCCAATTGATTTTTCTGCATTAATTTCTCAATTAGGATCCTAGAAGAAGACCACAAGGGCCGTAGCCAAAAAACTCAAGTTGAGGCTGAAGTATGAAGCTTTGGGGCCTTATTGGTGTGTGTGTGTGTGTGTGTACATATGTGTGTGTATGTGTACAGTATGTATCCATGCAGTATCTGATCTACCTAACACAGTATGATTATGAACGATTTTGAGATCAATTTTCAGGAAAAATGAATACCTGAGAGGTAATCAATATGTGAACCAACTGTGCCCTTAAACTTCACACACTCACATCCCTCCATCAACATTAAAACAAAAGACAGACAGACCTTTAAGAACAGCTGTGAGCATGCAGTGTGTGTCATATCGACAAAAAAAAAAAAGAATATTTCAACAAAGAGAGAAATTCACCACTGAATATGTAGCTGGGTGCATTTAGTTGTCCTCATTGTTTTTTTTTTAGCTCTCCCTTTTCTTAGTCTTTTCCCTGAATAATAACAACAGTTGAATTATTACGTCTTGTTCATTATTTTGACAATAGATGGGAGATTTTTGACATGTGCTTTCACGGTCAGTGCTAGTTAACAACACACTGTTCATAGAGTGAAAGTTGTTCTGTTTGACTTCATGTTGCTTACAACTGATTTCTAATTTTCAGGTTTTACACAAAGTTCTACTGTGCATTTAAATCTCTTATCTAAGTTTTTGGCTTTAACTTCAACTTTCACTACTGTGTGTAGAGAACTGACATCAGTGGTAGAAAGAAGCTAAGTACATTTACTCAAGTACTGTACTTAAATATACTTTTGAGGTGTGTGTAATTTAATTTACTATTACTACTTATCCTGGTTTTAAGAAAACCTGGATATGCTACCTGCAGTACTCCAATAGAAACCAGGATACTGTCTTACATAAAAACCTTATGCAGGTGTCTGAACATTCTTTGCTTTGGTATAGAACATAGTGGCTGAGATGGTGAGAAATCAAGATACAACTGCAAACAGCAGATTAGAAACCTGGATACTGTTAGAATCATGTATACAGGGATATAAATACCCAGCTCCACCATATCCCAAATATGATCAAAACCAGGATAAGGCTCAAAACCGGGATAGTAGTGTGCATGTAAAAAAAAAAAAATCCACTTATTGTTATCAATTAAACTACTCAACAGTATATAAAACTGTGAAGCTGATCTCCACCTCGACCAGCAAGAATATTAAACTGCTGCTCACGTGTTAAGACATTAGTAATTATAATCCAGTCTATAAATATAACAGTGCTACCATCGGTTTAAAGCATTTTGTCTCATGATGGACCAACAAAGTATAAGTCTGAGTTGTATACAGTTATACAGGTGCATTTATGACCGTGAAAAAGCATAAATAATATAGACATCTAAAATAAGTGTGAGGATCAGAGAGGCATGAGGTATAAACTGATATGTAAGAGTATACTGATACAGTATGTTGAATAATAAAGAAATGCTATAATTGAATATTGTTTGAACTGAACATACTGTAGATTTTTTTTTCCTTGACTAATCAATAGCTGGTTGATGTCAAATGTGAATGTACTGATGCATTTTTAGTGTAACTACACTCTCACCCTCTGCTGTTATTCTCAATTGTAAACAATCTAATTAATAAAGCCAGAATTTCATCACATCGGTTTTACAAAGCAAAGGCAACCTAATTTTTTTTCACAAATAAAAAAAAATAAGTTTATATACACATGGCCATAGTTCAAAATCTGATGAATAGATTTTAGTTTAGATCTACGTACGTGCTGTTTTCCTGTCCTCTTTATCAGGAGATAATGGCAGCAATATGTGACAGCAGAGATATGAGCCTTTGCATCAACTATAACCTGCTCACAACTTAACCTTGATGATGTTTAGTCTCTTTTATACTTGTATCGTACAAAGACCATAGACTGATGTCTCATTAATGGGCTCATCTTCCATTCTGTTAATGAAAACATAGCCAAATGAACACGACTTTGCTCTGATTTGCACTGAGAGGCAACTCATTTGACTCAAGGTCACGTCTCCATTGTGTCGCTCGTTAATAAGTGTGCATGTAGAGCATTAAAGATGCAATTGTTTCTCTGTACTAAAGCTTTTCCAAGAATTCATGGCATTGAAAGAAAAACAGCCGCTACTTTATAACTTAGCAAATTAGCAGTAGTGTCAAGTTCAAATGAGAAAAAAAAACTAGCCCTTACGTTTGCTATAATTTTTCAAATTCCTCTCTGTAGTTTGATTTTCCATAAAGATGGTGAGATAATGTGTGCTGAATCTTTGCAACCAAAACTTGTCCTTCACTAAACTAAAGTGCCTTGAACATCTTGAAAAATAGAGCCGAACCCAGCCAATGTGCGCTGGCATTCAAGGAGCACTTGTATGTGAAAGAACAGCACAATATATTGTGTTTTATATTAATATGATATAATTTCATTCACTGTTCAAAGTTTGAGAAACAGAAATGAATATGATAAGTAAAGCTCAAAATGCCAATTTAGATACAACAGCTTAAGAAATGCACACAAAAACTTTGCCCTAACTCACACACAGTCACACAAAGACAACCTGCTTCCACTGGGCACATAATGACTCTTCATTCAGGGCCCAAAAGGTCAACTTGCCCTCACTGTGATTTTAATTAAGAAGACACTGTTCCTTCTTTTTCTTCTCTCACAATAAGACCTCCTGCTTCCTGTTTGAGGAAGTACCTTCAATGAGATGCTCCCAGTCTCTTAAAAACAACAATCAGAAGGGGTTTTTCCCTATTAAAAGCCCAGACATGTGGAGGGTCCTGCATACAAGTCCATAAGAGAAGGAGAGAGTTCCTCTTTGCTCCCCAAACACAAATCAGGGGTCAACAGGAAGCTACTTTCTATACATTTGTCCTGTGCATCTGCTTTCGGCTTTTGTTTTTAATCACCAAGAGGTCAAAAACACAAATGTCAGACAGAGATTAAGTCTCATTGAGATTTATTGTCTGACTTGTTTTAGTAGCTGATAAACTAAACAGCTAGAATTTGTCAGGATCTTGCAATCCTGATTGGAAACAATGAGATTAGAGCTTCTATCATCATCTCCTCACCAGAGGCCGTGTTCTTATGAAGAACGCCAATGGGGTTTATCCATCTATGTTTCAGTTTCTAGCTTAATTATACAGTCTATCAGTAATTTTCTGCACAATAAAGTCAACGTTGTACTCAGTCATGTGGGCATACAGGAGGATAACTGGACTTTGCATTACACTTCATATAAACTGACTGCACAGAAGGTCCAGTGGCAAAAACACACCATCTCCTCTCTCCCAATCAAGACATGAATCAGTGTATAAATATCTCCTTTGGCCACCTGACGCCTCATGCATTCACTGTAAAGCCAGTGTGAAAATATGACTCAAACCACCGACCCGCTGGTGTGTATACCTACTGACCTTTAAGTAACATTTACCAGTCAGCAGCGGCTTGGCTCACCTCTCCCTGCGAGATGCTGCCGTGATGGACAGGTGAGCAGTGTGTGTGTGTGCCGGCCGGCAGATCTGCAGCAGCCCGAGTACATAGGTTATCTTGTCTCTCAGGTGGATTCCATGTTTAGAGAGTTCAGGCCCTGCCTCGGACCTTGATTAATGACTATCGCGTCCATTTCTGAAAAACGCTTGTCTGTTTGTTTTGTAGGCGACGGGAGACAGCTCACGTAGTTGGCCTAATATGGTTCCCACGATGCTGTGTGGGGATGAGTTCTGGAGACACTCGGCTCCTGCTCGAGTCCAATACCTACAGTGATATGAAAAGCAGTGCGACTACATTAATCATCAGTGTCCAGACTATAAATCTCTTGATCTCACTCCTGGGATTTTTCTGGGAAAAAAATTAGGCTCTGCGACCTGAGATTTGATGTATTTTGATTACTGATTCATAAACTTTTAACCGAATAAAATACTTGTCGAGCTATTTCATATATTAGCCGAAACCTCAAGGGAGTAATATTGATTTTAGATGAGTGCAGAGTCACAGGCCGTTGTGACTCACTCTTCGTAACACTAATGTACTCCTCTCTTCCTGTGCTGACTTCATTGTGATTTCTGTTGTGGCTGGTAAACATGGATAGAAAATAAATTCACAACTAAATGCGTTTGCCACATTTTCAGTGAGGTGCTTCATGATGAGACGTGCTCAAAGACGTTACTGATAACAATTTCAACTCTTTCTATATGTGAAAAAAGATATTAGCATTAGCCTCTGAAGCTTTGGTCAACATACCACTCTGAGCATTTTGCTTTTTAAATATTTTTCTGAAGGAATTATGAATGCAATTCCAGCCTACAAAGCTTTCATTTTCTAATGTATTGTTCTATTGTGTCAAATGATTAGAGTGCCGAGGGGCAAAGGAGCAGAGAAGCTCCTATTCTACCAGCACAATAAGAGAAAAATAAGTATATACTGTACATATACTGTATAATGATTTCACTTTTCAAGGGGCAACTCTTTCCTCATCATTCGCCATGTTTTGAAGTATAGAATATAAATCCCACTGAGCAAAGATTTGCGCAAAGTAATTAAAATAAGTAGAAACATTGAAAACAGTGATGTGCTGAATTGAACAAGCACAGTAATAAGTACACTATTCAAGAAAACAGAATTAACCATTTACACACAAATGCAAGTACATTCTAGGTATTTGCAGTCCGATTTGCTTTTACCCTAATGAATAATATACAGCATGAGACAGTCTTTTCATAATCAGGTAAATCAGACATCTATTTCACCATCCTGTCCATTCCAAAAAAAAAAAAAAAAAAAAAAAAAAAATGATGAGAACCATTAGTATACATGTAATTATGGCTAACCACAGTATTATCCCGCTGATAGAATTTATATGAGCTGTACTGACAATAAATGCCAAAATGCTTAACAGCATCTCTTCTAACAATAGAGGGCATTTGCACTTGACTAAAAGCAACTCAAGTTAAATGTTAAGTTTCACTTATTATCAAGTGAACAAACTTCATTACAGAGCACTGGAATAAATCAAACTGCAGTTTCCATAAAACAAGCATATTTTTGCGAGAAAAAAAAGAAAAGAGAAAATGTCCAGCAGTAATAAGTTAATCAGCAATGAGAGACCTTTTAGCTGGTATGGTTGGCAACATGGATGCATGATGGGTAATTAACTGTTTGCAAGCGCAGGATGTGCACTGTGTACTGCCGCTACCTTCCCTGCTGAGATGAAACAACACGGGTGTTCTCATAGAAAACTAGGTGATTTCTCAAAGTAGTGTTCAGGTGTTCTGTGTGAGGATCTTTTAAATCTGTTTCTTTGAGTGCTCAAGTAGAATTTATTTAATCAGATACTGGGTTTCCTTTTTTTCAGACTCAGAATAGTAGCAGACAATTTTCATACTGTACTCTTGTGACAAAATTACAAGACATTTAGTGAAGGTTGTACCTTTAAAAAAAAAACACTTTTATTTAAAAAACAAAATAATGATATCCTATATCAAAATAGTGATTTGTTAAATATATGTTTTCCCATGTAGGCTGTGTATAAACTAGGCACTACATACTACATACGTCATTTTAATTATGCAGCTTTTAATTTCCTCATTTTACTGTTTCACTTTTAAATCACAAGATTAACAACCAAAAAACATGCACAGTGTGATTCAGAAGACTTAAGAGATTCTTAAATTAAAGATATGATTTTAAGTTTTATTTGACAGTTGACAGTGGAGGTGCAGACAGGAAGCGAAGGGGGAGAGAGAGAGAGAGAGGGGGTCATGACATGTAACAAAGGTCCCCGGGCAGATTTGAAACCAGGGTCGTTGCGGTTATGTGGCACGCGCTGTAACCACTCATCTACCACAGAGATCTGACTTAAAAGATTCCTGATATTAAACCCTCACCCCTCTTCGTAAAAGCTCTATTCACTCTGCGTATTAAAAATGTTTATTAACTATAGATCATCATTTTAATTGTTCAACATTAAAAGAAAAGATGTCACTAGAATCCTTTGAAATCAAAAAATGATTACAGTTAAAATGTCTATTGTGTAAAGAGCTTCCTGGATACTTGTTAGAGGCAAAATTAATTAGTGCATCTTGTATACATTATGTATATATTGTTATAAGTATTTAAGATAAAAAGATATGTATTTAGGAGTTTATGTTATCAACAGGGTGTTTAAGGCTAAAAGCCACAAGTACACTGAGCACTCACAATAATTTGCTTTTAGAGGTGTCAGAAACATATAGAGCATAAGAATCACAATACAACTGTCAGTATGGTGTCACAGTAGTATGTGAAATATGGAAATATCATATTCTTGCTGTGGCACCCCTTTAATTATTTATTATTTGTATTTAGCATTTTCATAGTTTAGAATTATAATTAAATTAAGTCCAATTTGGTTGTTACTGAAATCAAATGTGACTCTGAACAATTAAACCAAAGGTCAGAATCATGTGTGGATTTATCATCAGAGCAGATGAAGACTACAGAGGAGAACTGAAGTTTTGTGATCATAAACTTGTGATTCCTCCTTGACTTCCTCCATACTCTGAAACCTACAAGTGCCTGGACGAGTCTTGAGTTGCACCAAACCACAGCTGTACACGAAAACAGGGTGAACATGTAAAGCCATGACAAAGTAAAAATAACGCCGACAGAAAGCCACGCGTGCTCCTGCTCCATCATTCAGATCAGCGGCAGCGCAGCCTATCATCATCTTATTAAAGGGTCCTGTAGATTAGAATCACCAGGGCGGCATCAGAGGCAGGTGTCCCCACGGCAGGCATGATAACACGCTGCCAGCCCCCAGTAAACTCTCAGGTACCTGCTGAGGCAATCCGGGGAGAGGCCAGCTTGGAGCTCCTCCTGCTTTGGTCTGGTCTGTGTGGGCTCAGGTTTGGAGGGCCCCGAGCAGCAGGGTGCCTCATCTTCCACCGGCTGCCTAAACACAGACACACTGGATGAGAACCAGAGACGGCGGTCCCTTTCCCTTCCTCCCTGCTCCCTAACACTGCTGGCTGGGCTGCAGCCAGCTAACACAAACACTGCTTTCACCTCATCCAGATAAAGCACATCAGTGCTCATTGAGCGGAATAGTCTGCTTTCATGGTGTTGCCTGGTCTAGGTGCCTTGATAGGCACATCCACAACACTTCACTGCTACACTGTGCACATAATTCCTCATCACTGCTATTTGACACTGCTGAGAGCCGACACAGAAGAATTAGTGTCATAATATTTGTTTTCATGCCTCTAACAGCATGATGACATGAAGCAATATTTTTTAATCAGTAATTCTGCGTCTTGTTTTGATCTTATATTATTTATTTTTTTTTGCTTGAAAGGAGTCAACCATGTTGCAACAGAGTGTAAGTGTCACCTGGATGTGTGTTTCAGCTCTATTTCTGACAGTTACATTTGAAATTCATTGTTGATTTAGTGATTGCTCCATCAAATATCGGCTATAATAGAAACTGCATTTCCTGAGCAGATGAGATAAGGTTACTGAATCACCGGTGCTGAGCTCATCACTGACACACACACACACACACACACACACACACACACACACATGCAATTCCCTTGTACAGCTGTAACAGGCTTCAGGGGCTTTTTTCTCCCCCCTATCGCTTTTAAATACATTTCAGGTGCAACTGCAGGTTTTTTTTTTTTTGCTCTGTTATTTTGTGTTTATCCCCAATTAACCTGTTTTTACTCAGAGGAAATTGTTAAATATTTTCCATTTTAACATTTTTCTCCTTGTAGCTCCATTTTCTTATTCTCACTGTTAATTCATTGGAGCACAGTTAATCAAAAAAATATGTCACTGACTTTATAGAATAACTGGTGTGCGTGTAAAATGAACAAAAGCAGACAACAAAAACATAATACTGTTTTGTAGCTATATACTTGCAGGAATATCTTATTATTTCATATGATCAAATTATATATTTTTTAAACATTTTTTCCCTTCTGTTTAACGCAATCACCTACAGTTCACAGTAGCTCACACGTGTCTCCTTTTATAGGCTGTATTTCGAACACGAATAAACCACGGAGAAATCTGCATCAGTTATTTGTGTCCAGTCTGGCTGCTGAGGGAGAAGAGAAATATGAAAGCAGCCCCAGCCTGTGCTGCCAGTGAGGAATTCAGGTTAGTCCCAGAGGACATCACACCTGTCAAGGAAGCAGGATGCAATAACACCCTCCATCCCAAAAAATAGATCTGAGGAAACATTATCTAATACAATGAAAAATAGATCTAAGGACGTGACAAAGCAGATAAAATAGGAAAACAAGCTTGGAGTAATAGCTTTTATTCTGCTTTGATAGGCCCTCTAGTATTTGGTAAGCAAAAATAAATAAATAAAAAGGACACATGCAAAAGTAGGTTATGGAGCATGAATGTGAAGGGATGGTTTGGATTTAAAAAAAACAAAAAACTTTAATTGAAGCTATAATGTTAACTTCATTTGGCCCCAGTGTGACAGACTGGTCGGGAATGGTGGAGTCAAACTGGTTGCAAACAGCCTGAGGAAGTACCTTCTTTTCATTTTTTTTTTTTTTTTCACCAGGAGACCGCCCATCTGCGCGTTTAATCCACATTTGCAAGCAACTCCTATCTTCCTCCTATTTTACCATCACTGTCCTGCTCCCAAACTGCCTTTTTCCTCCTCACATGCTTTTTCACTGCAGTCGTCCGCCGGCTTCCTCCAGCCTCCCCTCTCTCTCTCGCTCTCTCTCTCGCTCTCTCTCTCTTTCTCTCTCTCTCCCCCCCCTCTTCTCTCTCTTTTTTTTTCTTTCCTCCTATTTATGAAAACGTCACTTCAAGTCCCTCCCTGTTTGAATCTCATTAGTTTCTTGTGTGTTTCTCCCTGTCAATAATCCTGAATCCAGACTCTCTCTATTTCCATCCCTCTCTATCTGTCAATCAGCGCCGCCTTTGAACTGAAAACCACTCCGACCAACTTCAACTCACTCAATCCGAGCGGCTCGACTCCTTCTCCGGCTTCCTTTTTCTGCCAAGATTCCCTTCTTTTTTAGTTTTGTACCAACCGCCAGAGCTTTGGAAAACGCCAATACAGACCCCAAACTTAAACTCGGACTTCCCAGATCACCGAGATCAAGGGTTTAAAACTTTGTGTTTTTGCCCCCCAAACAAAAATATTTTTGCTCGGGAAAAATGCCGCAGCTCAACGGCGGTGGAGGGGACGATCTGGGTGCAAACGATGAAATGATTTCCTTCAAAGACGAAGGGGAGCAGGAAGAGAAAATTTCGGAGAACTCCTCGGCAGAAAGGGATTTAGCAGATGTCAAATCTTCTCTTGTAAACGAGTCGGAAACGAATCAAAACAGCTCGTCGGATTCAGAGGTAAGTTACAGGCTAAAAAAAAAAAAAAAAGAAGAAGAAGAAAAAAAAATCAGGGGATCGATCGGCTGTGTTAAAGTAGGGGCCTACATTTGTTACATTGTAGCTGTGATAGACTTGAGAAGAAAGTTAACTATCAGCCTCGTCGCCCGTTGTGTTAACTTTAACGCAATCCCTGTGTTTCATTGCATTTCAAGGCGGAAAGACGGCCTCCGCCTAGATCTGAAACTTTCAGAGACAAAACAAGAGAAAGTTTAGAGGAGGGTGAGTTTGTGCTTTATTATTCCCGTCTTGTTTTTTTTTTTTTTTTTTTTTTTGCACTATGACATTATGTGCCCGGCGGAGGGGATCTCCCCCGCTTTATTGCTCAAGTGCATTTTTTTAAAGAAAAAAAAAAAAGTTTTAAGGCCACTTTATAAAAAAAAGTTTTCTTCTTTTCCCCCCCCGCCATGTTAGCTGCGAAAAGGCAAGATGGAGGGCTGTTCAAGAGCCCACCGTACCCGGGCTATCCATTTATAATGATCCCCGATCTCACAAGCCCCTACCTTCCCAATGGATCACTTTCTCCAACAGCACGCACAGTAAGTTCATTTATTTAAACTGTATGTGCACACACACACACACACACACACACTCCTCACACACACACACACTCCTCACTAACACACACACACACACACACACACACACGGACTCCCGAGTGGACACGGAGACAGCAGGCAGAAGCGGAGAGTTGTCACCCAGAAATGCAGCCGATTAAAAAAAAAATGTAGAGCCAAGTTGTGCAACTCCTCCTGAAGTGTACAGTACAGAGGCATGCATGTCCGCCTGCAGCCTGTGTGTTTGTCCTGACCAGCAGCTAGCATGCTAACAGTGCTAAAAAAAAAAAAAAAGAAGCCCATTCTGGTTATTATGGCAGCTCATGTGACATTTTCAATGATATGCTACCATTTGTTTTTTTTAAAAACTTTCACAACAACTTTTTTTTAAATTAAATGCATGAGAAATGTGGAATTTAGTATAATTATTGTTATAATTATTGTGTAGGGTACTACTGTATTGCAGGCTACAAGTGCATGTTTTTAAGCCACTGAATAATGCAATGGGCTTGTGTTTGCACAGCCTCATCAAAAATGCCCTTTTTTCCTAACACAAGCTGCATGAGCATTCAGACCTTTACACTGGCTCTCTCACACGCTGCAAGCAGTGTGAAGCAATGTAAAACCACACAAATAAAAATCAATATGCAAATGAGCTTTTCAAAGTTATTTGCATGTGTCAAAGCGTGTAAAGACATTATGTGAAAGGTGCATGCATTCAAATTTGACAGTTCTCCCCCCCCCCCTCCGAAACATTGGATAATTTTTATTTTCTCATTGATACATACATATATATATATGAGTGTATATATATATATATATATATATATATATATATTATTTTTTTAATGTGATTTATTGAATGGAAATGCAACACTGCTGTGCTCTGCATGTGCACCACCTTTTGCTGCTAATGAAGAATCCATTGCTTTTTTTTTTTTTTTTTTTTAAAAAAGCATGTGCTGTGTAAACCCATATTTATAAATAAATTCATGTTATTTATTTAGACACAATCAGCCATGCTATAATTATGCACACTTACTCATTTGCCCAGCACCTCGCCAGTCCCACTGGACTATGGCAATCCTTAAGCGGCATAATTTTCTCAACCATGGGTGTTTTTTGCCCCCCTATTTTAAACGGTTGCAATTACAAGTCTGCGCTTTAGGACCTGTCATCTCATTTTACAAGGTTAAGGCAAAGACCAGGCATTAGGAAATATGACCCCTCCACCCCCCCACCACCACTTCGGCTCTGGCTAACGAAACTGATATTTGTCACCCCCATTTTTTTTTTTTTTTTTTTTTTTTTTGGGTGCACTGTGCACACCTTGAAAATAAATGCACATCTGACACATAATGCCTTCTTTTGTGTTTGACACAATTTCTGCTTTTGAGTTCAACATGATCACTCAAGACTTTCACGCAAAATAATTTTTTCTGCTGCTTACACAATTCTCTCTACGTCTCTGTGTGTGTGTGTGTGTGTGTGTGTGTGTGTTTTTATAATTTCAAAGATTTTATCATTCCCAGCACACATGAGAACATTTTACCATTCTTTCCCTCTTAGTCAGCCAGCCTTGTTAACGCTACCGGCTGGTATGTGGAATTAGTCACTCATTATTCTCATCAGTACTGACACAAACACTGATGCACAACAACACACATGATGTGGACTGAAGCACTTCCTTGTTCCAGAGATTTGTAGTTTTCTTTGTGACTATCACAGTACTGCGTCCTGTACTAGTCTGTGGAGCGCTCATTTCATTGTGCTTATACAGCAGTTAGAAAAGCAGTAAATTGTGCAGTGTGTGGCTAGAGGATGCTGCGGCGAGACAGTGTTGACCTTTGCTCTCTTAATTCCACCTCTGAAATGTTATTTTAAGACAAATTTCAGAAGAAGAAGGATCTTTTTTATGATTTTTTTTGAATACACATTGCCTGATTTGTTACCTGTTGTTTAGTTGCCTCTCTGAATACGCCACATTTCTGTATTCAAGATTGCAAGATTTCAAAGTCCAGTGCAGGCTGTTGAGGAGGTGCTTTGTTAGTATTAAAGAAGACAACATTTATTACAGCTTAACTCACAGATCTACCTGAACAGTGAACATGGTTTTCGGCTTGCGGTGGTCTTCCTACTGTACAGCCTCGGCCCCCACTGTCTGCAGCGCCCTGTGTGTCCAGCCATTAGAGCTTTGAAGTCAGCGGTCGCTGTAATATAAATGTATTAGACTTAAAGCTGGCATAAATAATTCACCTGGACATTGATTAGCTGTCTTGCTCCCTAACGTGTCATGTTAAGGCACTGAATATGACTGCTAGTATTATTGGAATGAGACTTTTCTCTGTCTTGTCATGAAAAGCTTTGATTCTCGCTTCATCTCCCTTCATTTTTCTCCTTCTGCTCCTCTCGGTTTTGGGCGACGCTGTGATATTATTTTTAGGAATGTGGATTTCAACATCAAGGCCTTTTTTTAAATCTGTTTTGTGTTTTTTAAAAAAAATATTTTTAGGAGATGATTTTAATTGAGATTTTACATTTTTGTGTGGCTAAATTCACAGGCCTCTCTCAAGTGGAAATGTCTTATCAATTTAGAATTATTCTGTGTGTCTGGCACTGATCCTGATATACCGGGACATTTTACCTTGTTTCTGAGATTTTTGTTTTCGCATGACTTAAGGGGGGGAAAAAAAATCCTCCATGTGGTTACCATAATTTGTCTGACCTCTGGGAGCCATAACCAGTGAGAATTTGTTTTTCCTACCACCTAAGTCCAAGGAGGCTCACAATTTAGTATCATTTAGCAATTTGACATGAAGCTGTGCCTGGGCTTTAAAAGCCTTCCTGCCCTCCTCTCCTCCTCTCCTCTCCTTGCCGTCTCCCTCCTCCCTAAACCTCACACAAAGGCCTGCTGGATCACTGAGTGCAGGTTGAATTGGAGAAGTGGCCTGGCCAGTTCACCCCGGTTTTCTATCTCTTTTCACTTTCCCCCTGTTCCCTCTTTGCTCTCTCTATCTCCCTTCCTCTCTCTGTCTCTACCTTTTGTTTCCTGCCGATGCTAACATGGGGCTTGTGAAAAAAGGCGGCGGGTTAACTCCGGTGCTGTGGGCTAACATCACACCTCAACAGGTCTGGAGACTCAGAGGCTGAGGGAGGGCGAGCGGGATCTGGGCGGCCAGCTCTCCTGCATCGGGGCTGCAGGGCCGTAAATCCACTGGCTTTATTTACTGCCTCTCGGACTTATGAATGTTAAGATATTTGACGCCACCCCTGGCCCCATAATTCTCCAGGCCTGGAGAATTTTGGCGGAGGTTTTAAGTTTCGACGTATAATTACGAGTAGTTTAAAAAAGAACAAGAAAGTAGAGGGGGGGGGGGGGGCGGGGGAGGTGGGGGGGTGGAGGGGGGGGGGGGGTGAAAATGCAACACCAAGCATCCACCTCTGTGTTTAGAGTTAAAAAGGACGCTCCCAGAACCTGTGGCGATTCTACAACCAAGACGGTGGAAAGGCTTTGTGGTTGAAACAATAGCATTTCCCTCTTTGTTTCAGTGGTGTTGTTGTACCGGTATCGCTCATGTTGCAGCACATTAAAAAAAAATAAATCCATTTCACACAGGCTGACTACTTCCTTTAACATTATTATTTTAGGAAGAAATAATGGCGGATTTTATGGTCAGATTATTGTAATGAACGTTTCACGAGTGAATGCAACACCACCTCCTTTGTGCTCTCACGTGCACACATTGCTGTGGCCTTATCTGTTATAATTGACACAGACAGACAGTATCTTTCCTAAACGTGGCAGCAGCATAAGCATAACAATGGTATATCATATGGATTATGTGTGTTCGGCTGCTGTAAATGGATTTTTGGCTGTGACAAGAGGAAAGATAGTTTAATGCGGATTTAAGGGATAGGGCCCACACCTTATCAAATTGGCTTTACATGTTAATAGGGCCTAATTGGTGTCCGCGGGGGGTTTGTGGCACGACGCGGCCGCATTTTGTGCCTCCAGCCGCAAAATGCACTCTGAATTTAGTTGGAAGGTTGCGCTCCTTTTGTCTTGCAAATCACTTTTGTTTACAAAGTATGGCGGAAGCGGCTCCCGCTCTGTCTCTCCCTCCCACTACTCCTTTTTGTGCTCACTCTCTTCCTCTCTCTGTCTCTCTCTCTCTCTCTCTCTCTCTCTCTCTCTGCTGTTTCTCTCATCCTATGCGAGGAGAGAGGGGAAAGAAAAGGTCCTTATTTTTTCTTCGACTCAATAAACAGTCATAAAAAAGTACAATCTGCTTTGGATTTGAGGAGTTAAGTTAAAGAAAGGGGGGGCTGGGAAGCAAAGTTTGGCACCATTAAACTAAAATTGGGGCCTGCTAGACATTAGCGGTGCACAGCACATTCTCAGAGCTTAATTAGTCCGAACTGTAATTGTTCATGGTCTGCCAATAGGAGTAATGCTCAGGAAAAGTGGAGTTGCACTAAATCGGCCCAGGGTTTTTAAAACAATAAATCACTCGCATATTTGTGCCGTGATTCAGATGGAGGCTCGACCTCTCCCATCTCGACATGTGGTAAATTGTAAAGTCAATGAATCGCAGATGTAGGGGTGGGGGGTGGTGGTGTAAGGGGGGGAGGTGGGGGGGGGGGGGACTCAGAAAGAGAGGGAGAGGGAGTACAGTAAGGTTTTGTTAGTGCCTGGTGAATGAATGGAAAAGATTTGTGCAGTAAATATTTACTGAGGAGATATATATATATTTTCTCCTCCAGTTAACGGGGCTTAATTGTCTAATGCTGATGATGTTGGCAGGCTGAGCCGTGTGAGAGCTTATGCGCCCGTTGATCTGTCACTCTGCTTGAAACACCACAAAGGCAGAAAAAAAAAAAAAAAAAAAAAAAATCAGTCAGTTTGTGGGTGTGTTTCTAATCAGATTTTTAACTAGTGCAAAGGGAGTCGTGGTTCCCTGGTGGCGGTGTGAGCTGGGTTTGGGTGTAGCTAATGTTCAGCTGCAGTCAAGTCTGGTTTGGAGCTGAACCTTTTTTTAATTAAATCATTGACTTCATTGTTTTTAATGCAATGACAGCTAATCTGATGCCTAATTTTGACTTCAATGCAACAGATAATGCTTGTTACTCATTTAGCCTGGATGAAATTTGTTTTTTTTGCAGAACAAATTATTATCAGAATGGATAAATCCATTTTCACCTCCTGTATCTTTCCCTGTTTCTGCCAGTGAGCCACCACACTCTTGCTTTTCTGTGTCTGTGCAAAGAAAAAAAAAAAGGCATTAGTTTAGCAGCTGTGCACTGGTGCCCCCTCCTCAACCCCCAGTAACCCCCCCCTCTCTCAGCCTCAACCCCCCCCACCCCCTACCCCACCATCCCTCTTCGCTCCCGCTTTCTCCCATGCATTTCTATAGAGCTCAACACAAAGATAGTACTGTACATCTGGAATGCAACTTTTGTCATCTGTTAAATATAGGCTAGCTGCTGCTGCTGGCCCACAGAGCTTGGGGCTCCCTGAAACATGGAAATTAAATTAATCTGCGTGTGTGTGTGTGTGTGTGTGTGTGTGTATACATGTAGCCACCAGTTAAATTTGTATACAGAGCATGCTGATGCTTTATTTGTATTTACAGGTTTTCCTTGAAGGCAGCACATTTTGCAGTCCCTAGGATTGTTGACGAGTTCACTTTTAAAGCAGTGCAAAAATATGCACAAAAGCTGAAATTTATTATCGACTCTGTTCTCATCTGTTTAGTCCACAATACAGAATTGAAGCCTAAAAAAAAATTCAGCATTTTACAATATTTAACCATGAATATACACTAAAAAATCCTGACAGTACTTGTAAATACTTGCTATGCTATAATACTGCTCTTCTTGAATTGTGCATTTTTGCTGGACAGTGCTTAGCTGTTCCATTCATCCCTGTTAAGTGGCCTCTAGTACAAATGCACGTGTTTGTTGCTAGAATGTGAAGCTTCCTCTCACTTTCCAGCCAACAGAATTAACTTACATTGAGCTTCTCTTTCAAATAAAGAGTTACCGAAAAATGGCAATAAGATAATTCGTGGTGGTTGCTGGAGCTTTTATTGACAGTGTTACTGTGCTGAATCCAGCTGAAAAGATAAGGTTAAAATGACTATTGATCGCATCTTTTTAGATATGAAGATTATGGTTAGGGTTAGGATTAAATGGTTTCAAGGGATGATTACCTAGAATCTGTTTTTTTTTTTTTTAGAAAGAGTCATAATTACAAAACCACTGTAAATGTCATTTTATAGTGAGCCAGTTTGAGTGTTGAAGAGTATTTCAAGTATTTAGTCTTGTGGGGCTGTGGATGTGCATCTAACCATATTTTACACTGCAGTGTATTTTTGATGGAGGGTAAGAAATCCACAGAATGTTATGTGAAGAATTGTTTGAGCTCAGGTATCACTCCAGAAATACTTCTGGTATGTGCATTTTTTTTCCCCCCCTCTTCTTCTTTTCCTCGCCTGAATGTGCATATTTCTGTAAGTTCATTCATAATGGGACCAGAATGCTCCAGTAGCCAAATGAGTTCACCAGTAGCGGAGTGGGAGGGAAAGCACCGGGGCGGGAGGGGGACAGAGAAAAGCGGGAAATGTGTGTTAGGACTTTGCGTGTGTGTGTGTGTGTGTGTGTATGTATGTGTGTGAGTGGAGGGAGGACGGAGGGGCGACGGCAGGGGGGGGTGCTGGGGGTCGGACGCACAAAAGCCGTCTGAATAGAGCGCATAATTGCTGTTAATGCCAGGGCAATGAGAGCAGCGACAGTTCCTGGTTAGATGTCCAAACAATAGTGCCCCTAGGCTTCACATTTATCTTCCCGTTTAAAAAAAAAAAAAAAAAAAAAAAAAAACAGCAGGGACTGAGCGGAGAGGAACACAGATTGAAGCAGGCAAGTTTCAGTTTTCAGCCACGCTTGACGAGCAGGCATGTGTTCATGTGTGTGGTTTCTGCCACTGAATCAACCGCCGCCCCCCCCACACACCCCCCCCCCCACCTCTTTCTCCTCCACGTCGCTCTCTGTGCTTCCCACCCTCATCGTCATCAAAAAATTTCCCTTAAAAGCTCCGGGTGAGAGGGCCGCTGTGACGCTGGAGGAATTCTGGTGGTGCCGGCCTTCTGTTTGGATTGTGGAGTGTGTTTGGGAAGGGTCAAAGTGCACCGGCGCTGACATGCTTTTCGTTGAGAAAGGAGCTTCCCCTCTCACCCCCTTTTTTTTTTTTTTTTCACTGCAACTGATAGGGAGTGCTGGAGTCTCCATTGGAGTTTTTTTTTTTTTTTTTTTTTTCCAGCTTGTGTGTGTGTGTGCACGCAGGGAGGAGGTGCCACACTGCCATCACAGCTCTTAATGATCGTGTCGGGCTAGATAATGACTAGCTGTGCCAGTGTGCAGTGAACACCTGTGGTACACTCGCCTTTTATGGATGTGGTAGAATGCTCTGGAACGTAGCACAGTAGAAGAATCTCATTCATGCTAATATTTTAAAATACTAATTTTTTTTTTCTGGTACATACATCAGACGGTAGTGGTACAAAATAATGCTATCTCTTGTACAACATAAGCAAATTTCATTTTCAGCCCAAAATGGAAACAAGATGGCTTATGTTACCACAGCTCATGTACATTCTGCTATATTTTGATTTATTACAAGATATTATACATAATGATATAAAGTTCCACTTGCATTATCAGAAGGTGTTCAGTTTCTTACAGTATTTTATGCAGATGGTGTTTTTCCCAGCAGTCTTGTTTTTCTATTGAGTTTGTATCTCCAGTCTTAATGTAGTCAGGGGAATTTGTGTATAAAGATAATCTGTTCAAAATGGCTCAGATGGGAAGGAGGCTTTTTGTGTGCGCTAAACACATAATGGAGGAGTTTAAGGTGATAAAACTCCAGTCAATGTATTTTTAATCTACTAATTAAACTTTTAATTGTATGAGGATAAGCTCCAAGGAGTGTGTGTGGTTATATGTGTGTGTGTGTGTGTGTGTGTGTGTGAGTTTAGGAAGCGGAGCGAGCGCACTAATGAGGTGATCGTCTGCTTGTTTGTCGTTAAAGGTGGTGGATTCATAACTGCCTGCGAAAGGTGAGGGAGGTTTTAGAGTGCAAGCAGAAATAAATTCATCTGCTAATCTGCGGATTATGGTAGGATTTGCAGGAGAAAAAAAAAGAAAAAAAAAAAAAACTGTTGGCGAGATTACTTAAAAATGTACAAGGCTAATAAAATGTAACCCCTTTCCACTGACGTGCAGTGTGGAGCAGTGTTAGATTCCTGAGGAAAACAGATTAAGAGTAAATTCCCATGTTAGCTCTTTAACCAGCTGTTAGAAACCTATTTACACACAATAATAATAATACGCCTCTTGTAAGGAGACAGCTGTCAACTTATGTACACAGCACTAGATAACATTTCATATGAACAGCTTGTTACATCCACACAAGGCCTACCCCCTAGCATGCGAGCACTGGATTGCTCAACCATCGTGCAGGTAACGGTGTATGAAGTGGATGAAGTGTTTGTTTTGCTCCAGAATTTGATTGCTAGTGTAGATGTAAACAGCTCGCAGTGTTATTTCTATTTGCTCTATTTTCCATTGTTTCATTTATACTTTACAGACATTATTGAATTTTTAGTTGCCGTTCAAATAATATTTTTCTATTTTTTTTCCCCCAAAATGGATGTTAGTGAAACTCAAAACACCTGTATGGGTGTTGTTTTATGGTGTTTTTACCTTTTTTTTAAAAAAAAAAAAAAAAAAAAAAAAAAAAAAAAGCCTCTCTGAGCCCCCCCCCCTCCCCCCCCCCCCCCCCCCCCCACCGCTGTTGTCAGTGTGCATAATCATTCCACTCCAGTGAGGGGCCGGTGTGTCAGCAGCGTTTGGGGTCAATTCCAAAAGTGAACAAATTGACTTACGGCACTGAGTGAATTGTCAATTGCCTTCCTCCCTCGAGGGGTCAGAGTGAATGGAGTGTCTTGTTTGGACAACTGTCCTGAGATGAGATGAGTGGCCTTCACCGCCCAAGCCGGTCGGGATGGACTGACGGATGGACGGAGAGACAGACAGAGAGACAGAGGAACCAAATGAACTGGCAGGCAAACAGATAGGCAAGAGGCAACATGGCACTGTTGAGGCGGAAAACAATGCAATCTAGTAGCCCTGAAATTACTGTTTGATTGGAATAATGACCTGCAGTTCACTGTCGTTGGCAGCTCTGACGATATCCACTGCTGGGGCATTGACACAGGGAGGAAGCGATGACTGTTGTCTTCCTGTAATAAAACCAAGCCTGAATGACAGCTGATTTACAGGATCTCTGTGTTAAATATTAAATGTAGATTAATACTGCACATGTCCCCCGTACTCAAATTTACATGTTTGGAGCGGGATAGCTTTACGATGATTATTCTACATCCTGGTTTCTTCAATGATGGGGTCTGGAACCAAAATGGGACACAAGTCTTCCAGCAGGTTCCCCAGTGGCAGTTTCTTTTCCTAACTGAGGGATCCAGAGTGTGAGACTGAATTTCGTATTTGCTTTGGAAGCTACTTAAATGGAGCAACTCCTGTTAAAGTCCAAAATTAACACCACAAAATCCCAGAGTTTGTCTTTGTTGGATAAACCAGTAAGGAGATACAGGCCAGTAACTTTTGGATGAGTGTGTATAATATATCTATCAATGTGTGTGTGTGTGTGTGTGTGTATGTGTGTATATATATATATATATATATGTATATATACACACACAGTCTTTAATGCTTGTGTTCTCTCAAACTTGGCTTGTGATGATCACCTCAAAATAACCTAGTAGTTAACTTGATGCACTGTTAGATAAACATGTGTACTGTAAACATATTTGTGCAATATAAATGTATTTTCCGATGATAAGCTATTTATTTCCATTAGCACGTAAGCCAAAGGTTGCTTTCTGATATTAACCATAAACCCAAACCACTGCAGTCATAATGAAAGTTTCAAGATTAGAGACTGGCATCACTAAGCAGGAGTGGCCTTTGTGTCATGTGATGCACGTCACAGTGCCCTTTAGAACCAGGAGGCTCTTTATCTCATCTTTACAGCCACCTCTATCTTTATTGGCTGCCACACTTTGCATATTTGAAATATCAATAAAGATAAATTTTCAGCTTCGTCATTACAGGTGGCGTCAAGTGGCAAAGATTTCAGCATGAGTCTTTTCAGCGACGTGATGGTTTTAAACATTACAACAGCTAATCTCTCTTCCGTGGGAGGTCGGCTTGGACTCTGGTAGTCAGCATTGAAGTAGCCAGCACAGCGCTCTGGAGCATTTCTAGTGGATGAGTCCAGTTTTGCATGTCTATAAAAGCTCTTTGTCTGTTGTGGATGACCCTTGCTGTTGTAAGGCCTGTATCTGTCTCTGCTCAGGCAGGCAGGCAGGCAGGCCTGCAGTGAGGATGCAGCAGCTGGCCGGGGCCCAGGCACAGGAATGCTATGTATGCTGTTTAAACAGTGGCTTGTCTCAGTGCAGGCCTGGAGGAGCAGAGGGAAGGAAGTTGCTGCATGTTTACATAGCTGAATTGTCCTTTGGGCCCCCCCAGTGTCTAATGCACTTCTGTTCAAACATTCACAAGTGTGGAGATGACCCCCACTGATGCTGATGTTCACAGCTTTGCCTCTTCTCTCTGTCTGAATGCGTGTGAACAATGAAGACTCATAGGCCCTACTTTCTTCCCTACTGTGGGTGTTTGCTGCTTTAACCTGCAGGCTTGGATGATAAAGTATTACAAAGCTCATTTTATCACACTGAGACACAAGGGAAGGGCAACAAGAAGCGATACAGACAGATGAAGAGATAGAAGGCACCTCATTGCCCTAACCAAGGTCCTGTCCAACAAGGAGCCAGACATTGACATACGGCGGAGTCGTCAAGCTAATTGTTGTTTGAATTACCTGTTATGATCCGATGACAAATCTCTCACACTCTTGCCACCAGAGCGGAAAATGTATCCGGGGATTGGCATGATCTTCGTGAGTGTGTAAACCTGGCTTCAACAAGATGGATAAATGCAATTATTGGGCAGACCTGGAGAGGAGAAAATCCATTTAAAGCCCGTAAAGCTAAGCAGGGGCCGTGGTTAATTCATTTGGCCAATTTACGGGTGATGTACGAGTGTCAGGGCACATTAGTCAGGCAGGGGAGAGGTGAGTGTGTGTTGGCTCAGTGGAGTAGATGGATGTGGGTGTGTATTTTTTTAGGAAAGGGGAGGGAGCTACATGTGAAGATGCTCTTTGGTTGCAGAGCAGTCTCCTTGAGACCTGGATCCTTACTCCCACCCCCCCTTCTTGCCGTCTCAGCGGACAAAACAAATGGAGCCTGTACATTGAAATGACAAAAAGATGCACTGAGTGCACTGAGTGGGCTGGAAGCGGGATTGCTTTGCAAATGAGGTGGGGAAACGTGGCTGTGGTCTGCTGGGCGGCAGAGTGAGTACCAACACTGTTTGCTCTACCGAGAGCTCAATCAGGTCCTGTCGTCTCCCCCACATCCTGCGAGTTAAATGACTGTGTTTTTCTATATGCAGCATAATGATTAAATGCCCTCAAAGATCAGACCTGTAACCTAATTTTGGTTCTAGTGTCGATCCATCAAGTAGTGTGACTGGAAGTGACCGAAACATAAAGATAAAAGAGAAAGAGAAATTACAAAAACTGATAAAATGATGCAGTGGGTTATGTGTCGATGTTGATGGTCTTACAATTCACTCTAACCCAGATTGACTCTCTCTGAACTCAGGGAAGTTTCAAATTGACTTAAAGTGTGGATGCCAGTGTTTATTGTGGGTACACAAGGCGGCGCGGTGACCGGTTCACCTGAGAAATCTTTCTTTTTTGGCCTCAGCAGTGTTTGTCCCAGCCACTGGCAGTCTCGCCTGTGTGACTTTTACTCTGTTATCATGAAAGCGTTTGTGTTTCTCAGTGCTCCAAGTTATTTTTCTGTCTGGGTTTCTTGTGTAGCGTGGACTGATTTGTGTTTATCAACTCTTGCAATGCATTGACATTAGATGGCTTAGTTCTGCTTAGTCTGTTACAGAGCTATTGTCTCACTGGAGCAAAACCACTCAACAGTTACACAAGCTGAGCGGTATGCAAAAACAGTGGTTAGAGCATAGCCCGGCGGGTGAGAGGCGTTGAGGGAAGCTTTGGTTTACAGCTCCAAGCCACAGCCTGATTCAGGGCAGGGTTTGCTATCAGACAGAGAGACATGAGAGGCTAAGACCTCTCTCACTATGATGCCGATGCTTTTTAAGTGGTTGAGATCATATTTAAGTGCCTCTTGGTTCAGTAGATTTGGATTGCCTGTGTGTATGTGTGTTTGCACTCGGTGTCAGAGGCAGTGTGTGTGTTAGCATTTGTCACCTGACTGCCAGGCAGCCGGCCTCAGGAAACCAGAGTCAGTGTGAATGCGGAGGCTTGTCAAAGACAGGTGCCAGTGCTGCTGCCCATGACTGCCGTACAGCAGCTGGGGAAAGACTCAGGCCCACGGTCAAGTGTGGGCCACTGGGAGACAGCATCAGCTTGAATTCCCTGTCGGTGGGGGATCAGATGGACAGGCCTCGTTGCAGTCATGTGGCTTATGGCTGAAACATGCTGTATGCGTCTGTGCATGCACCTTCGGCAGCCACTGGGTATACCGTACATATTTTCTGCGCTCTCGACCTTGCGCTTTTATGGGAAGAGATGTTGTGTTGTACTGCTCTTAAATAAAGTTTGACATTTAAAGATCCTATTTTTGCCTTTTAAACACAGATGCTTATGTTTTAAGTGATATCAAATTGAGCAAACTTGAATTCTGTGAATTGCAGACTGGTGCAACATGGAATTGTGTTTTTAATTTTTAATGAAAATTACACAGCGGAATAGATTCTATTAAAATTTACAATTTAAAGAATTTACAGGTAAGAATAGAACATGGGGTAAACATTTGAAATCCACTTGGTCTGTTTTGTTATGCAGCAGGTGGACTTGCATTGCACACACCAAGAATCAAACAGCAACAGCATGCAGTGGTTGCAATATTAAATTGTAATGTTAATATTTATTTAACAGGGACCATATAGATAAACATTGCAACAGATGTAACGTATATAGAGTGTCTAGCTGAAGTTTATCTGCAGCCCCCCTGCAGATCTGTTGCATATATTTTGAGAGACAGAGTCAGGATCTGATCTGCATACATGCTGCAGTTACATCACTGCAGATGTGAGACCTCCTGTCATGTGCTCGCTAGCACCAACAACCACAAGAGGCAAATAGTGGCCTTCCGTGTTAGAAATATTTGACTATGTAACACATGTGGCCTGAATAAAAAAATTAAAAAAAGCAATAACATGCTTTCTGAAGATTTGATTTAGTTATAGTTTGATGTAGGTTTTTAACCCTGGATACAAGAGAATCAGATTCAGTCTTGCCCAGTTGTGGTTTCCTTTTAATTCAGAAGTCCATTGTGATTATCCAAAGTTTAAAAGATTGCAACATAGTTTCTGGGATGCAGGCTAACTGGTAACCGAAATGTCATGTAAAAATTACCCTTCGACCCCTTTCTGGTAATATTTTGATGTCTCTGACTCACATAGTACACGAGAATATTGTGGTATTAAACAGCAGTGCAGGCAGCTTCTCTCCCAAGCAGAGCAATGGCACCACTGAAAAGTCGAACAGGAAACCTCCCCCATCCTCTCAGGATAGTGGGGTAGTGGATGTGCCTGCAACCCATTACTGTAAGTCCTCTGAGCCTTCTAGGGGAAGTTCCATGGACCTTTTCTTCTCATTTTCTACACTCGCCTTTGGGATCACTTTGAGTCCTACAATCTGAAAATCCTGTGCTGTAAATATTCAGATCTAGTCATCATCTTCTCCCCAAATCGCCTACCCACTCCTTCCCAGATGCTTGCCCACCCTCATGGGAGAACAACTGCTGGCTGCTGTCTATAGGCCAGTGGAATTCCTCACCCCGACTCAGGAAAAAAAGAACTTGTGGAAGTTTTCTATATGCTCCCACAGATCATTTTACATCAGTAGACATGCCTCTCAACACAACTGTTCCCAGTTAGTGGCGAGCTGCCAGTCTTATTACGGTCACCAGTAGGACAAATGTTTTTGACTACCACTGTATGTAGTTTCATACTATGTGGCTTGGTTTTTAAGCTGGTGAACCAACCTGTTTATCCTCTTCCTCTTAATGCATTGGTGAATTTGAATGTAAACATTGGCCTCAGCTGTACAGTCAAGTTTTATTTTACACGGCATTACATTTGGCCTGAGTCTTAAAGTTGTGGTTTAATATCACACCCATGGGTGCAAGAGGGAATTATGGAGAAGAAATATACCCAAACATGCAGCCAATCAGCTGGAGAATTTATTGTCTTCCGGGCCAAAGCATTATCTTTTTTGGTAGGCCCAAGAATCAATTTTTGGTAATTGAGTTAACATTAGTGGTTGGGCTTGCGCATTCAGAAATGATCTCACTGAAAGCATTTTATTCATGACATTAATGAGGCCAGTCAGCACAGTTAATTTGCTGTTATTTAGCTCTGTGGTCGTGTTAAATCATAAACAGGCTGAGAGAGGCCTCACTAACAGTCAGTGATGAATAAATAGCAAAACTCAGGCCCGAGCTCGAAGAGAATCTTGTTTCTTGGCTGGCTAGCCCGACTGTTGCAGCTCCCTGGCCAGAGATTGAGATGCTGTGGTCTGAGATGCTGGGAAAGTCAGCCTCTAATTGTTCACAGAAGCCATTGGCAGGAGGAGCTGAGAAATGATGAGTGAGGCATCAACAGGGGTGGATGCTGAGATGAGACCGTTCTCACTTGCCATTCGGGGTTTTCAGGAAAAGGAGTTGAGCCCAACGGGATGCTCCCCAATGACATACTGGTTGTCCTAAAATAAAAAGAAAAAAACCCCCTAGAAAATCCAACTCTTTTTCCTTGGCTCACTTTTAAGAGACAGACACTTTCTTCACGTTTTAAATTGGCCTTGTCATGCGGTTTCCTCAACTGGGCTGCCGGGAGCCGACTGTTTCCACATAGGCCAATGTTCTGTACCAGTTTTGGTTTTGAGAAAAATAAGGGTCTGTTTTCTCTGGCACTGATCACTGTGGTATTAAACTTCCAATTTTTCCCAAAAGCTAACACAGTCATGCGCTTGTATTCTTCACGCCTTTTTGATCTCTGTCACAGTTGCTTGGCATGAGGCACATCTGCCTCTGTGTCCTAACACTGCCGTGACCCTGTAGTCCTCCCCTCCTCCCACTTGTAGCACAAATCCAGTTTTTCTGGTGTTTTTCTGCGCTCCATAATTCAACAAATAACATCAGTAATGATTCAATTGGGCATAAAGTAATTGAGAGGCGGCATGCTTGCCATCTGTCTGGTGAGATTACTACTTTCTGTGTAATTAAACGTGTGACCTTGCGGCCTTGGAGGGAGGTGCCAGTGGGCAGCCACCACCAAAGAGCCAGGCCGTCTTATTTGAAGTCGGGGGAGGCTGGCTGGGATGGAGGGGAGGGGGGGGGAGTTGTTGTGCGGTTTTAACAGTTTAGCCCAGCTGCTAAAGATAGCGCAGGCTGATGTGAGTCTAGCTTAAGTGGTAGTCTCCTTTACATGGATCTATCTTGTGTGTGTGTGTGTGTGTGTGTGTGTCAGATATGCGCACACACGAATGAGCCTGTGTCAAAGCCAAAGTTGCCGAGCCTCAGTCAATTTGGGGACGCGAGAGGAGCCCCGCTGAAGTCGGAGTGATCCCTGTGTGCATGCAGTGTAACCAGGAGACGGTAGAGAAGCAGGGGCCAAAGAGTGTGTGTGTGTGTGTGTGTGTGTGTGTGTATGTTTGTGTGTGTGCGCTGGTGGGGTCATGATGGGCTGAATAGAGGCTGCTGTTTTAACTCTGATTTTATGTGTGGTTTTGTTTGGACTCCTGTGGTTTGGTTTCCCTTGGACAGTGTCCAGAGACTACAAGGCCTGCTTCTCCTCAGCTCTCCTGCGAGGCCGACGTGAAGGGCCCTGCAAAGCTCTGTGATTGGATTTCAGTCCTGATCTGGTTGTTTTGCGTTGTAAACAGGACATTAAAGACAGGGGAGATGGTGAGCTAATGAGTCTTTGTGTGTGCATGGGGGTGGGGGGGGGGAGCTGCTTATGTGGTTCTCAAGCTTTATCGTCTGCATCCTCCATTGCGGTGTCACACACCCAGTTAAGAAGAGGAACTAAAACCCCCGTAGTACCCTGATGACATATAGTACACATACAGAAATGCAGAAAGTGCAACTGAAAAAGACATCAGTGTGGTTTACTCAGTGTGGGCTGGATGGTGTATTGCAATACTTCCGCCCAGTGCTTGGAAAAAAAAAATCCCTCTTGTTCCCCCAAACAAAAATAACCATTTTAATTACTATGGTTGTGCTATGGTTCAGCCACAGCGCGGCTGGCAGGACCCGGCTGAGGTGGCACCGGCCACTGGGGATGGGGACGAGATCTGGGCTGGCCTCCAGGGAAATTATAGGGTGGCGTGGAGGAGGGGGGGAACCGAAGCCTGCATCCACTCCCTGCTGTCAGCCTGGAGAGCCACTGTTTGCAGCTAGCTAGCTCCTCTCTGTTTCATCTTCGCCCTCTGGAGATAATTGGAGATGTACTTCGTGTAAACATGTTTTTTTTTTGTTTGTTTCAAAGTTAAAGTTTCATTGTTTCAGTCAGACGACCTGTGTATATCTGTCCAGTATGCAGAAAGTTTTTCTCTTTTTTAAATAACATTCTTAAAGCGGACTTGATTTTCATTTGGTGTTGTTTCTTACATTCGTATGCTTCTGTTCTCTCTCTAACCTCTTCAGCCATCTCTTGTCTCCCTTTTCTCTTTTTCCACCCAGAAATCCCCCCCCCCCTTTTTCTCTCCCTCTCCTCTCTCAGTATGTGCTCTGATTACCTCTCCAAACTGGCAATAAGTTGATTGCTTTACAGAGATGATGTAAGCCTCTGCCCTAGGGTACATCAGGTTGGATTTCTCCCGCTTTATCTTGTAAAGCCTAAATTAACAGCTGGTTTGGTTGGAGTTCTCCTGGATCTGACTAAAGGATTAGGCTTGGTTCTCATGCGAGTCAATCCGGTTTGATTTATTGCAGGTCTATCAAAAAAGATCAATAGGAGTCCTTTTGAAAGTAAATCCTTAATCGCTCTTTGCACTTTCGTGTCATCATTGTGAATTTTTCCCCTCCCTTCTATCTCTTGCTCTCTCCTTTCTCTATTTCTCACTCCCTCATTCTTATTCTTTCCTTACACCCCTGCCTTGCCTGTTTTTATTTTTTTTTTTCCTCTTTCTCCTGCTACACCCTCACTCTCTCCAATCTGTGGTAGTGATCTGCCCCTGTCGATGGTATCTTGGTGAATTGCCGGATAGATTTTTCTCTGTTCTCATTAGTTATCCATCGAGGCAAGGCAGCCCCAAGCCTGGCTTTAGCATCCTCTGGTCATGATCACAACCAAAATCAGACCCTGCCACTGCTGCTCTTGTTTTGTCTTCACCCAAACTTCACCTAAATCATGCCCCATCTTTTCTGCACATTAGGCCTGTCACTCACCTCCGGCTCTAGGTAGGGAGGAAGATGATACTTTGGTTCTCATAGCTTCGGACTTTCCCCGTCGATATTAATGAACACAAGCTCCTCCACTGAGGCTGAAATGGCAGTGCTGCTGAAAGTAAATATGAGAGCACCCATGGGGATGTTCATGTGATAATGGGAATTTTTGGTGGGCTGGGAAATGATAGCACTGTTGTAGTATTGAACTCATTTACATGTTGTGGTTCCTCAAAATCACTGAATCAAGAGAGCAGCTACAGATTTAACCTTCTGATGACATTACTTTTTCAAATCTCGGTTCTCTGCTCTTTGGTTTTGCTTGAGTGGGTTGTTTATAGAACAGACACGACAGCATTTTAGTCCATAACAGATATATCAGATGATAAATAACAAGAAATTTTGAAATGCTGAACTCTCAAATATTGGACTCCGGTTCATCCTCCTTTGTTGACCACTTTACACTTGTGTCTTCATTCCCTCTAGGCCTAGATGCATGCTAACATGTGAAGCATGTGCTAAACCCATTTCAATAATATAATTCTAACTTTCAGCTATCTCGCATATTAGAATACTGAAGGCTTATTTTCTTGCACATTCAAGTGCACATATTTCCCTCTCGACAAAATGATATAACGCTCAAACAACACCCTGCTGCATATTTTCTCCCAGACATTCGTAAAGTGACCTGGCAGCTGTTGAGAAGTGGGGGGGGGGAGGGGGGGGGTTAAGATCTCACTAAAGTTTATATTCTTCCTCCTACTCCTGCTCTCACTTTTCCCTGCTCTTTCTGTCTCAGTTTCTCCCATTTTACAACAAGAGGGCTCATTATATGTTATCTCCAGCACCCCCCTCCTCTCCTCTTTTTTTCCCCCCCCTTACTCTTTCTCCGTTTCTCAAGGCCATGACTTTCAAGGAACTTAAAGAATACAACCAGTAGCGCAGACAGGAGGGGTGGATGGATGGGCAAACTGCGTCAGCGGTGTTGATGACGCCTAGCCTACGTTTCGATGGTGTGGTGGCTGCTCCCTGTACACCCATCACTCATATTTCTCCAGAGAATTTCCTGTGTCTCTGAATGCTCTGGACTTTTTTCCCCCCTAGCTGTGTGAATGTGCCTGGGGCGGAGGGGAGGTGAAACGGGCTCAGGGCCGATCGATGTCAAATTCAGGTGTGTCCTCCTGGCATGCTCGGCAAGCTGGCTGGCAGACCTGGGGTTGGAAGTGTGGGAGGGGCTGTGGTGGGGTGGAGGTTGGGTGTGTGTGTTGGGGGGGGGGGGGGGGGGTAGGGGTGGGGGGGAGTTGGTGAGATCGACAGGATACGTGGGAAGGAAGGGCTTGCTGTCAGCCAGCTGGACCTCTTAATCCTACAGCCTTGGGGAAAGGGTGTGTGTGAGCCTGTGTGTGTGTGTGTGTGTGTGTGTGTGTGTGTGTGTGTGTGTGTGTGTGTGTGTGTGTGTGTGTGTGTGGTGTGTGTGTGTGTGTGTGGATTGTGTTTGTCTCGTAGAGATTTGTCAATTTTAGCACACCTCTGCTCCACTCTTTGGCCCAGCTGAGCCCACATTGTGTGTGTGTGTGTGTGTGTGTGTGTGTGTGTGTGTTTGTGCTCCAGTGAGAGACAACCAGGATTTCATGTGCACTGTGTTTACTGTAGTCCTCGCTTTAACGGCACACTGTATATTTATGTCGAGACGACACAGCCTCTCACCCCCTTGATGTTGGAGAGGCGCTGGGGGTTGGTGCGAGGTGGAAGTGGGGATTGGAGGGAGAGGGTGGGGTGGGGCGGGAGGGATGTCCCGTGTTGCTGGTTGAGAGTGGGGGAGGAAGGGGGGATGAGGGGGAAGTTGTGAGGGCAACAAACACTGCCAACACCCCCACTCCACCCCATCCCACCCCATCCCATCCCATCCCATCCCATCCCATTCCATCCCCTGCCTTCCATCCCCAGTCCTCTCAGACCATCAAACGCCTATTCTCCAAAAACTTGTGTGTGTGTGTGTGTGCACTTCACCCCAGCTCTACGTCACACTGCAACTAACTGGCTGATTGTGTCATCCCCTTGTCATTCATTAGACACAAAACATACTATTTAGCCACATTCCATGCAAGCTTCCTCTCTTTTTTTTTGCTCTCTCTCTGCCTCTCCCTCTCTGCCCCACTCTCTCTCTTTTGGCGTAGACTTTTGCATATATCACAGGCTGGCAGGCTAAGAGCTTGGGACTTCCCCACGCCACACTCCAAGCCTTTGATCCTTTGCTTTGGAGGTAACATCAAAAGGAGAGGCATAGAAAGGCAGCTACTACTGTGAAGTTCAATGTTCAACTTGATGGCTTGGCTGAGGGCTTTTTTTCCTCTCCTCCTCTACCACCCCCCCTCACCCCCCCCCCCCCGCTCCCTCCCTCCCCCCCTTTCTCTCCCTCTCGCCCTCCCTCCTCCTGCTGCTCCCTCGATCCCTTCGCTGCATCTCTCAGCTGACAAAAACACACAGTTTGTAGCCAAGGGTTTTTTTTTTTGTGCCTCTGACCTCACCTCCATAGAACCTATCTGGCATAAAACAAGACCTCCTCCCTGTATAAACTCAGATATACAGATGGAGTACACAAAGATTCAGTCGTTTCTTTTTGGACGGTGTGGTAAAAGGTGCAGTTTGAGCACCCGGCCCTTCCCTTTCTCTCTCTTTCTCCCACTCTCTCTGTGTGTGTGTGTGGATAACATGCAGCATCCTATATTGCAGCTGGTTGCATCAATGCCAAGACGGGCCCGTTGCGGCAGAGGTGTTGGATAGGTTAGCTGGAGGGAAAGGGCATCACACCATATTGTTTTCTGCACGCACTCTCTGCATGGATCCATCCTTTCCTTTCCTTCTCCATCACTCCTTCCAAAAGTGAGAAAAAGAGAGTGTTCAGAGGAAGAGAAATACCTTCTCTTTGCTTTTTTTTTCTCCCCCCCCCAGCTGCTTTGGTTGCTGTGTTGACACATGGCACATGAAGCTTGAAATCATTCATTCACAGGAAAACAAACGATTTTCATAATGAACGCTTCTTATGCAAACTCCCTAAATTAAGGAAGTGTCAGATAAAGCCATGCATTCCAGGTCAAAGCCAGGCTCTGCTGTGGTGTAGTCAACTGTATTTAAATGACACAGACTTGATAAGGCGATCCAGAAAGCTGAGGTGCTCCACTAAATGCTTTTTTGTCTTTTATGAGCTTCCCTGTCTGACTGTGCCAATTAGCAAAGGCGTGTGGCCTGCTTTTCTTCTCCTCTTTCTCTCTCTTTTTTTTTTTTTTCTCCCTGCTCCAACTCTCTTTCTAGATAGACGCTCTCTCTAACATGCTCCCGCACACACACACACACACACACACACACACACACACATACACACACATCGCTGTACACACACCAAGCACACGTTTGGTGTATCATTAGCTTAGTGTGCGGGGAGGCGTGCGAGCCCGAGCTCTCTCCTGCCTTATCTCCATGTCAATCACAGCGTGTGTGTGAACATCAGTTGTAATGATCTCCATCCAGCCTGTCGGTGCGTGTTAGCGCCTGGCTTCCCTCGCCCCCGGAGCAAGCCGTTCCCTAGCTAATAGATGCAAAATTAAGCTGATCAATAGATGGCCTCAGCTCATTATTGACATGTTATCGCGGCGTGGGATTTTTGTCCGGGGGTTTTATTCAGAGCTAGCTGGAGATGCAAGGCAGGAGGAGGAAAAAAAAAAAAAAAAAAGTTAGCGGTCTTCTCCAAATGGTTCAGGCCACTTTATTTCAACCTTGCAATTATGTTATATTAAGCTAATTTATTCTCACTCAATCTAATGCGTGTAATGTTTGAGATGCTAAAACCGTTTCTATTTATATTACTTGTCCTGTAGGAAGAGTAATCACCTGCTCAGTGGAAGGAAATGAGATGGAGACTTTGTAAAACACCATATTAAAGATTCATCAATAATTGGCATGTGTGCTGCTGTTTGTGTTCGGGGGAGGAGGGGGGGCTCTTATGGACGGGTCACCACGTGATTGAGCTAAGTGGTAATTAACCATGAGAGAGGTGTGTGTCTTTTTGAGCCTTTGCTTGCAGCTGTGTGTATGCATGAAGATGCATGTGCTGCTGTGTGTTGGGAAGGGGGGGCGGGGGGAAGGTTAGGGTTAGGTGGGGAGTGCATCTCTGACAGAGTTGATTTGGAGGTGAGAGCTGGGGGCATGTGGTCAGGTTATAGGGGGACAGGAGGGGAGAAGAAGGAGAGCCACCCACTCTGGCCCGAGCCACACATCCGCCTCCCCTGACCCTCCTCAGGTCTTATTGTCATGGAAGCATCTCCCATTTTAATGAGCTCCAATAACCAAGCCCTTATTACTTATTTATTCATTAAGCTACTGTGGCAAAGCGGCAGTACCCCACTGTGTGAGTGTGCATGTAATTGCTTGTGTGGGATTTCTTTTTTCTGTTCTCCATGCACAATATCATAGTAAGTACTATGTTTCATAACAACAATAATAAGTAGGGGTGTAAGACTACACAAAATTCACGGTTCAGTGTGTACCCCAATTTTGGGGTCATGGTTTGGAATGTTTGTGGTACAGTAGGGGGGAAAAAAGAAAGGTAGAAAATAACATCAATGGCATCATCAACAATGGCTCATTGGCCGTAACTATTACTGAAACTGAAAGTTTAGTGCAAAGAAAACAATCTTTCTGTTTCTTGCAAGGAGTCAGGACCACAGCTGACAGCTGTTTTATGCTGATTTATGGTCTAACCGTATAGAGAGTAGTTCAAACTAACTCCACTTCCAGCAGTAACATGCTGCTTACACATTGATACTTCAGCATTAATAATCTAATAGAGACTACATTTTTCTCTCTCAGAACTGGTTCTTATGACATGCTGTCTGACCACGTCAGAAATCAAATGTTTTTATAGTTCTGAACGGCTACACTCAAAGGCAGAGTGAAAAGCCGACTGTCACAGACAGGGGAGGGAGACGAGGAGATGTGGTATTGTTTCACTATGGAGATAACGGAGCATATTTTAATAATAGTGTTACACTCAGTCAGTGTTATGTGTCTCTCGTTTGTCATTCTGATGGCAGCAACACTACAGGGTAACCAGGGTAACCAGGCTACCTTGGCTATGCCAGCTAGCATACACCCATTAGCATGCTACAGCTAAATGGTGCTCTGCCAAAACATTCGGGGTGGAACTCACGCTCTAGAATTATTGTTCTGCACGTCAGAGTAAGTGGATTATTAAACCATTTTGACAGTAATTGTTTGGGTCACGGAGCATACTGAACTGAGGAAAGTCACGCACCGAACCGAACATCCTGTACCGAATGCTTTGGGATGAATACACATACCGTTACACCCCTAATAATAAATAATAAGTTAGGTTAAAGCTAATTGAACCTAAATAAATAGCTTCAAGCTGCTGAATTAGCCGAGTTGGTTGGGTTATAAATCCATAACCTGAAACCATAATTGAGATTTGAGTTGAAACCCTCAAAATCCTGTGCTTTAGGTATGCCGAGGGAGTAGGCCTCATGAATATGGAGGCTGAACTGCTTCAAGGTGTATGTGCAAGTGTGAAAGAGACAAAAAAGAGGCTGAATGTTTGTTGGTTCGTATGATGCTTTTCTGAAGATTAATTGCCTGTTGGTATGTGTGTGTGTGATGCCTTCCACGTAATGCTTTCTGATTGATGAATATGCGTAGGTGGAATTGTGTGATAGTGTGTACTGTGTAGTGTTTTCAGAATATTGGAAGTCTTTGTGAAGCCTGAGAGTGTACACATTCTCTCCCTCTGAGGCATGTTTCATAGCTTCCTTATATCCAGTCTACCGTTTAACTAATTCATAGTGAACTCTCGCAGAACAAAACCAGACACCCAACATCAAGGGCAGCGTTCAGCTCTCCTCCAGCACAATACCAAATACAGCATTCTCCAGCAGAATGTGGGCGCTGCAATCAGCTTACTTGTCTCCCTCAGCAGAGCTCAGCTGCTGTTCACCTTTTTAACTCTCCTCTTCACGCCCCTAACCCTGCTTCCTGCAAACAAAGGTAAGCATGTAGTGAGCGTATGAGTTGCCCAACCTCTTCTCCTTCCACCCCCTTGGCCTGGCCTTGCGTAAGGGGCTCAGACACACCTAGGCCTGCAGACGTGCCTGCTCACCTCCATGTAGCCTCGAAGTAGGTCAGTGTGTACAAGACTCTTACCAGGAAGGTTCAGGACTGATCTTTGACCCTGCTGATCCATCAGCCCACTTTCACTGTGCTCTGGGTTCTCAACTGACTACCATTACCAGTGATGCTAATTTAATTATACATAATATTTACACACATGCAAATCACAACTGTTAACACCCAGACTATGGTTATAGTTCAATCAGATGTTGAAATGGTTCTCAGTAATCTGACAAGATGGTAGATCATTTCATACTCAGGTTGGTGTATTGATGAATGGTGGTAGTTTACAAGATAATGTGGTGAAATTAAGAAATAACAGGAAAATAGAATACTTAATCCAAAACTAAATCCAAAATACCAAACCAAAGGCAACTGTATTCATTGTTACCTGTTGTTGTAATAAATGTTTCACCACTCATTCAAGAGGCTTCATTAGTTCTTGGAATTGATAAATGGCAAATTGTGTTCCAGGCAGGACGAGTAAATCCAGTTCCCACTGAGTAGTATATTTAGTTGACATGTTACCTGGTAGACTGACACATTTCAAAGACAGGCAAGTAGAGAAACTTGTTTACTGTCATGCTGATGATTTGATAGATCACCTTTAATATAAGCAGTTAGCTATGGTTTTAATAGTGACATGATGTGATGAAAGATGTTTTGCTGTCAGCCCAAAAGTTAAATAAATAAAATTATTCAGCACGTGGCATTTAGATATCTTTTTACCTTTTGTGGCATGAACACAAAATCAAAACACAAAAAGTAACCAGACTAGGGAGTATTGACGAGCAACCCCACTCTATCAATCAATTAACTGTGATTACAACATAAGACAACTCGATTAAGCTGCATGCATTAACATTGCAATAACCTGTAACCCGTTAAGTTTGTCAACCTAGTGATTTTAGAGACTAGTGTAGTCCGAGTTAAAGAAAAGAAAGACAGAGAAGGAGTCACTGAGATGGAAGAGCAGCTCTGTGAAGCAGGAGAAACACCTGAAAGGAGAGGCATTCTGCTGCAGAGCCTGATACTAAAGGTGCCAGAGCGCCTGTTCATTAGCGGGGCTGATGGAAGACTAGCCAGCTCCTGCTGGCCTTCACCCTCCCTGCCACTATTTATAGAGCAGCCAAGATATACTCTTAATGACACAGTGAGAGGGACAGTGGGATAGGGAGAGGGGGTGCAAAAGTCAGAAATGGAACGCTGTTTACTTTCTGAGGCTTGTTGAGAAGCTGGTGTGTTTTTGGACTGCAATCGTGTCACCCTCTCACTTCCTTGGAGAATACTGTATGTGTACCCAAGTGTGTGTAATCTTTGGTCTAGTCTGTCATCATCCAATCAATTTAATTGAAGGTAGAGAACCATTTTTTTTTTTTTTACTTCTTTTGACTAGTGGACATTTTTGTCTCCTTTGGATAGTTTTGGAAAGAAATGTGTCTGCTATGTATTGCGCAATCCTTTGAAACTTTCCGGTCAATCAGCTGGTGTTTGAATAGCACATTTGTCCACACCTACTAAGTAAACAGTGTCAGAGCAAAGCCATACTTATCTCATGAACCTGTGTTTAAAAGAGCGAAACTAACTTCCAGAACAGGCCAGATAAAAGTCAAGTGTTCATGGACAGAAAGTCTAAAGAAAGGGCACACATCAGTTAAAACCTAACAGCTTTTTTGCTAAAGACTTCAATGCTTTTTTTTTGGATATTTTAAACAATAGCAGTTTCACAATCCTATTTCCACAGCGTCATTTTTAAGGGGTGAGTGGAGTCTGAGTTGGGTAGAGGGGAAGGAGCGGTCACGTGCACATTCCCCCTGTGGAACAAAGGCTTATATGAAAGTGTCAGGTTGAGGTTTTTTCTGCAAGAAAGAGAGAGAAAGGGAGTTTGAGGTGGAGATTGTTGGAAAAAGGGGGTAGGGGTAGAAGGTGAGATGGGGAGGTTTTGGATCAGGTCGGCGGCCCCAGTGCTGTCAGGGCCGGTGGAACCCCCAAGCGGTTCTGGCTTTGGAGTAAATACAGGCCCAGCGGACCCCTTCCCGCCCCAGGGCACACAAACCCCAGGCCTTCCCACATTCCACTTTTATTTTCCTGGTTGCAAAATGCCTCTGGCTATCAGAGCAGGTGGGGTGTTTTTTTCTTTCTTTAATATTTACTCATAAAATGTGCATCGGTTGAACCAAAGCAGCCATGATGGGCCCTTTTGTGTCGGCTGACTTTCGCCCAGTGTTGTCCTGGAATTCTTGCTTTACTTTACTTTCCATCGGTTCTACTGTAAATCCAATCCTCCACAGGCACACACACACAGACACAACAATGTATCATATAGCTGTGTGCGTGGGTGAATTTTTGTCTACTTGGGGGATTTCAAGGGGTCTGCGTTGCATTAAGCTTCTCCCTCCCTCAATTACAGAAAATTAGTGTCCCCTCCTCAACAACTTATGTTTTTATTTAAGCACGTGTTTGCGTCTTCTCTTGCACCTATTAGTGAGGACAAAGACTCCCGACAATATCTGCAACAGATCAAGAGAATATGCTCAACCCTTGTTTTTAAAGGGATAAAATTGTAGTCAAACTGGATGGGCTAATCTTTTAAGCTCTGTGCAGTTTACTTGCAGAGCTTTGAATGGGCTCCTCTTACTAGCCTTGATCATTTTAGACTTTAATAAAGCTCTTTATAGTAGCGGTCTGATTGGTGTAATCTGCAAGCTGTCAATCCCATCTCTGAGTGCTCTCCCAGAGGAGCTGCTGGGCTTGTCGACCACAGAATGTTAGAATGTGGGTGAGCATTGTTGTATTCAGGTGTGCAAGTAAGCATGTACAGTATGTCAGTGGGGTGGGGCGGGGTGGGGAGGGGTTTGTCTCTGTCATTGTACACGTGTTATCTGTACACAATGACTGTAATGCACATGTAGAGCTATGTTATGTTTGCGAGGCAGCCACAGATGGGTCGCAGATCTGCTGGATTCTCCAGAGCAACACCCAACATCCATATGCTGACTCTAAACCCAAGCTGCTACTTGTCTGTCTGTCTGTCTGTCTGTCTGTCTGTCTCTGTCTGTCTCTGTCTCCCCTCCTTTTTTCGTATTGCTGACATGGCTGGAATGCTGGATGGAGCCCCAGCGATCCTCATCATCTGTCCCATGGTCCCCTACTGGAAAGTGGACCAGTGTTTTGGAGCCATGTTGGCACATAAGGAGCTCTGTTTGTTTGATTGGTCTGATACCCTCTGCTCTTAATCCAAAACAAAACGAACAAGCCGTGCGGTGGCCTCTACTCCAGCCGCCAAGGCTGCATGTGATAAACACATCAGATGGGAGCTTGACGGAAAAGGATCTGGTTGCTGACCAGAAATGGGAAGAACAATCCTGCACTTTCTGTGTCTGTCATTCACACACACGCACACACACACACACACACACACACACACACACACACACAAAATGATGAGGAAAACTTTTCCCCCCTCATTTGTCAATACCATATATTGACGTTTGGTTAATGTTTGATAGGATGTGGAAAAAATGTTTTATTTTAGGAGGTCTAGTACTGTTGCCAGGAAGGAGTATTTTTAGGCCAAATTGCTTCTGTGCCTGGCTGTTGAATTAGTAACAAACAGTGGTGGAAGCCGGTGTGTGAATGTGTGAGGATGATGTGTGAGTCCTCAGGATGACCCTCCATTTGTCTCCGGCTGGCTTCCCCTCTGCCACGAGCTGTGACACATGGACCAGGGACCCAGCTTGTTTTTTACTGCGATGACATTCAGGGAGGATCTGGGTTAACACACTGTAGCTCATAACATGCCAAACCTTGGTGCAGCAGCAGTCACTCAAGTATGGGCTAGTGGTCCAGTGTGCTTGTAGAAACCACCATTCATACATTTTATAGTAAAAAAAAAAGCGCTGAAAGAATTAGTGGATTAATCAATTACTTGATCACCATAGGATTAATCAACAACAATTATGACAGTCAATCAATCATTCAACAAGGAAAAATGTCAAACTTCATTGGTTCTGGATTGTCAACTGTGAAGATTTCCTTTTAAATTTAATATCTTTGGGTTTTGAACTATTGGTTGGACAATACAAACAATTTGAAGACCTTGGTCTCTGGGAACTTCTGACAGGCATGTTTAGTGTTTTTTTAATAGTACAACAAAAGTAATAAACAGTATAATCAATAATGATAATAATCATTAGTTGTAGCCCTTGTAAACAACTCCAGCCCCCCCACCACCAACCCTTCATGTGCTTGGGAAAGCTGTAGAGGATGGGGAAATCGGGACAGTCAGAGTGAGTTCATCCCTCTGTAAGGATTTAGAGGACTCCCTTGTCTTTCACTTCATCAGAGACAATTGAGTCATTCAGTTCCCATTGTGGGGCTGGCCAGGCGAGGAGGGGCGCAGGGTAGGGGAAGAGAACAGGGGTGGGAGGCTGAAAGGGAGAGGGGAGAGGGAGAAGCCGTCTGCTGCACGACCCGGAGCCGAAGCCCAACCACTGGGTGGCTCTTACAAGGGTGGGGGTCTGTCAAGGGGGGCTGGTTAGTGTTTGTGTGTGTGTGGGAGGGGGGCAGGAGGAGAGACAGAGGAGAAGAGAGAGTTATCCTGGAACTCCAGAGCAATTTGTCACATTGGAATGGCTCTTGAGTTACCCGGGGGGCCCCCTCATAGCAGGAGAGTTTTCAGGTCGCAGAGTGGGGAACAGGGAGGGGCTTGGAGCAGCAGAGAGGGGTCAGAGGTCATGGCCTACTCAAGCCCAGGCAGTGCGTCCGTTAGCGGGGCAGGCGGGCGGGTGGAGAAAGAGGAAGGAGGCCAAGAAGGGGGTGGTCGGAAAGCCTGGTGCTTGCCAGGGCTCCGTTTTCCTTGGCATGCTTGTAAAACCTGCAGGAGAGATTAGTGTGTGAGAACATTTGCAATAGCAGGGCTGAAGTGGAGCCACTTGTTAGGACATGCGCTCCGGCAACACCCCTCTCTCTATAGTCTTTCAATGTCTGTCTACCGCGTTGCCACACTCGGGGGTGTCACCTTCACGCTCCTCAGAATGTCGTCAAGCTAGACCCCTCCGTGGGCTGCAGCTGTGTTTGAATATTTGCATGTGTGAGCATGTGTGCACAAGCACATGTGATGTGGCAGGACTTTCCCATAACTGGATTCACAATTTACCCCCCCCCCCCCTCTCCTCTCCAGCAATGGCCTGTCTTCTAGCCCCTCTGGCACCAACGGACACTGTCTTGAATTACCTCATAGATGACAGCAGCTCCGTCACTCTCTTCCTCCTCTTTTACGGTTACAACACCACTCCCCCCCCTCCTCCTTCTCCTCTCTCCCCTTCATGGCAATTAATACCCAGTGCGGGGGGTCCATAAAACCCACAAGACCCCAACTCTGGAGTTTTTACAACCTTTCCTTTTTCCACTCTCAGGACATACAAACAAGCATAAACAAACCCACTTTTTAGCAGTAAAAGCTGTCTTGGGGTCATAAATGAGTAGTAGTGGTGGAGAAAGACCAGGCAGCAAACAGTTTTTCCCTTGCAGGGTCTGTAACCGAGGACATGGAGTCAATAACTCCCTCCAGCGTCTACCACTGGCAGGCACCCCACAGTGAACTCTTCGCTAATTACCACTGATTTAGACACAGTCTCAGGAAGGGTCGCGACACGCTCACTCTGACCAGCACTGACTCACATATACACACACATTCACACTCTCGCAGACATACATACAAACTAGCAGTCACTCTTGCTGGATGGCAACACGAAGAAATTGAATCTAATATACCTGCGACACCATAAAACTGCCAAAGCATTACCACAGAACCATAGCTTAGTCTGCATTTCATAGTGTGTGTTAGAGGACAGGGTGATGGTTAGTCATAATTTCTAAAAAGTGCTACGCATAAACCTTTTGTCAACAAGTTCCAACATGTGATCCTGGGCTCTGGGCCAAAAATGATGGTGAGATAATTATGACATTCAGCAGGATTGTATGAACTTATGTAATTACTGCCAAAAACACATGATCTCAATCAATCCAGGAATATTATTTGATAAGAGTCCAATAGGATCAAACTACAGTCATTGAGGCCTCTGAATGATTGAGACTTTAAACCATATCCGTTTTCATGACTCTGCCTTTGGGCCACCAAATAAAGTGATGCTTGTTACCCTAATTGGCCAGTACTAATAATCGTCCCTGATTCTCCTTTTTTTGTGGAAAATTTGTGGATTTTTCATTTGAGTGTGAACATTATTTATAGGATTTTTCTGGAAGGGCTTCATGTATTTGGCATGTTATTTAAATTGAACTCAAAATGGGTTTCATTGTGCCTTTTCAAATTTAATTGCAAGTAAATCCAGGGAACTCCCATCATCTTTAAGGCAATTGAGAGAGCGGATTTGCAAAGGTCATTGGTGTTACAATGTTTACAGTTGTCACTCCTGATATACAGTTCAACAGAAGTTTCCCTCTTCCAGTGTTCTCAGAGAAGTAGCCATTCCAAATGCCTTAGAACTGAAACAGCTGCCGTGACCTCTTTTCCTCATACTAGGTGGCCGTGACATTGATAAGCACAGTTTGGACCACATACTGCAGCAAGGTCAGCACCAGGCTCTCAGTGGCTGACAAATTTATAGAGAATGTGCTGTCTGGCCAGAGTGTCGTGACAGAGATGGTAGAATTTGGCAGGTGATATCACATGATTCTCAATAAATATCCACAACAGCAGTGGTGGATATCTGCCATGTTTTATTATGATTTTATTATGATCGGAAATATGGAGATGATGACAGTGGACCATTCTAGGAAAAGGTACAAGATAGACCATTTTGGTAGAACAGTCAACACAGCACATGTTATCAAATTATAAGGACTCCACCCATTTTATAACAGACAGATGTTTCTCATGACCCTTGTTTCTGCTTATCTGTTTTCTGTGTGTGTGCGTGTGTGTGTGTGTGTGTGTGTGTGTGTGTGTGAGAGAGAGAGAGAGAGACAGAAAGCAAAAGGTTGGGAGAAAGAGTGACTTCTGATAGAGGCCAAGTCAATCATTTATGGGATAAGTCAGGAGGTTTAGCCTCAGAGGAGCGTGGTGAGACGCCATGCTTTAACTTCTTTATGGGTTCCAATAAAAGTCTTGACAACAGTCACATTTATGACATTAGGTCATCTTAGAGCCATAAGTTGTGTACAATACTACTTTTAACCTCTGCCCTCCCCCAACTCCCAAGTCATGAGTCAGTTCGTCACGTCTCAGCCACTTTATGATAAACTTAAACCAAATAGTTTTTTCTTTCAGAATTTCCTACTCACTGTGAACAAGACCAGTATTGTTTTGTACATTTCTAAAATATGTGTGATTTAGTTTACTCAACTACCATGTGCACTCCTGCTGAACTCTCATATTGCATACTTGAGGCCATCCTCACCCCATCTACCATCCGCCTTATGATCTTTATTTGCCGCTCCATGTTTTTGAGTTTCCCACACCCATACACCCATCAAGAAATGTCGTCTACCTTTTTTGTCTTATTTTAATTTGTTCTTTTGGTTTTTGCTTTCTGCATTGTTAACATGTTTTGTTTTCTTTCTTTCCATTCTGTTTCCTTTCTGCCATTCAGTACCTACAGATGAAATGGCCCCTGCTAGATGTTCAACCAGGAGGTCTTCAGAGTAGACAAGCACTTAAAGATGCCAGGTCCCCGTCACCGGCACACATCGTTGTAAGTAACACTACGCTCGGTACCTCTCCTCTATTTCCCAGCTCTTCTTCACTTCTTCATGACAGAAAGACAAACAAACCCTGCTTTCCTTCTCTAATCCGTCCTGAAAACATCTTCAGGGTTATAGCCCCCCCCCCCTTTTTTTGTCCATGAATGGATGTTTTGACTGGAAAAATGCATATTTGTTTGCATTTACCCTTAAATCAGAGTCACTAACACACCCACTCAGTTTTATGTAAACTTGCAGTTTTATGTACATGTAGATTTTGACTATGAGAGTTTTGTGAATCCCAGAAAGTAGATCCTTTAGTTGGTGAGTGATCAAGAGGCTTAATGGCAGTCGGGGCTGCCACTGTGGCAGGTACAGCAGTTGTTTTTTGGACGGCTACGCCACTTGTAATCCCACAGAAAATGATAACTCCCAGCCTAGCCCTGTACTGAGCCAGATGATTATGGAAAACCAGTCTAATGTTGACAAGTTTCAGGAGAATGAGCTAATGCTGGGCTGCTAACATAATGTCTTTGAGGGAAGTGTGGGCGTTCCTTCAACATTGATTACCCTATTCAAGGAGTTGGAGGAGTACTCTGGCAGGAGAGTTGGCTTGACAGCCATAGGGGCATATGCTGTACATACACATAACAGAGCATCCACCCCAGGCATGTCAATATCTTAGAGGCTAGCAGCTGTAGAATGAACAGTTGTACATGAACTTAGTAGTTAGCCAAAGGCATAAAGTTTTCAGGAGGTCAGCGGAAAGGTTAAACATAGGGAGGTGTACGTATGTGGTCACCGGGTTAGCGAGCCAGGAAAATCAATGAGAGTGGGGATTGAGCTGAATTAGTGAGGTGACCATGAATGCCCTGGGCCATTATTGGCACAGTTGTTTCTTTTGTTTGGAAGTCGTGCATCTTCTACATATAGTTATGAAAATTAAAATTTGAAAAGTGTGTAATGATTTTTAGATGGAGAATCCTTCCAAGTTTCTAGGCTCATGAATACAATATCTCCTGTGGTAACGGTCCAGTGCTGGAGCTAATAATACATGGCTGACCCTTTATGTTTCTGTGTAACAACAAAGTTTGTAGTCATTATGGTTCTAGAGCTCACACAAAACCACAGAATTACACTGTCAAGATACACTGTCCCTGAATCACATTTGACATTTGATCAGTTCAGTTACTTTTATGGTCTGTAATAAATACCATCTCTAGCAGTTACTCAAAAGTTGGCAAACCAAGGCCTCCTTGGTATTTTGCCAATTTAAGTTAAGCACATCTTAAAATAGCAGGAGTCGACAAGGCTGTTTATTTGAAACAGAAACCTTGTCAAAAGTTGTCTTTATGACAAAGAGCTCGCGATGACAGTGTTATTCTGAACAAAACAAGCCCAGCTCAGGCCCTCCTTATCTTCCCCTGCGATGCTTGTGTTATTTTTATACCAAAGAGTTCAGGGGCCTCTTCTTGCTCTGTTATTTTAGGAGACGCTGAGGAAAAGAGTTCCAACTCCTATGAAGTCATTAAACTGGTCGTAGGCAGCAAAAGCTGCAGGTAAATACTTGAGGTTTTATCCTGTTATGAGTCATATGGCTGTAAATACTTACCACCTCACATCCACCTAAACGCCTGCTTTACGATTCACTTATAAATGAAGTCTGAGAACAACAAAATGTATCCTTTGCAGGTCCAACTTTTTAGAATAAATAAGAAACATAAGATTGTTGTAATTATTTGTTTAATTAGATTGCTAGATGTAGAGTTCGGTGCAAAAATTGGCTATAAAACACCTTTGGAATTTATTTTTGGGAAAATATTTTTAAGCATCTGTCTTTCTCAATGTACACAGAAAATTGTAATACAAACAATCAAGGCTTAGAACAAACAGGCAACACCCACAACTCATCACAAAGCAGAAATTGGCTGTCAGGCGAAAACAAACTTCAGTCAGCAAAACATAATTTAAGTCATATGGTGGATTTTAGGTTATTTCAAGTTAGACAAAATACTGAACAACATATCTTAATCACTACAAATTTTTCCCACCCTATGAAAATGAACATCCCCTGCAGCATACTGTACAGGTTTGTGATATGCCAGATTAAGCTGAAGCGTGTGTACAGTTGTTTAACAGTAACAGAAAATTGCCAATAAGACTAAACATTTTAATTAACAGTATGCATATTACCATGGTGAGGTTATTTAATAACACTACATTATTACTGCTGTTCATCAGTTTGTTTATCAGCAGTATTGTTGGATTTCTGTTTGATTTTGGAGACAGATAGGCCTCACCGTGATCTGACGTTTCTGACTAAAGATGATATGGTGATTTTAGCCACAACTAAGAAAATAATTTGGTTAAGAGACTCTCCCAAATCCTGAAGGTGTTTTTGTAGGGTCAAGAAAACAGTTGGATTTTGATGATAAATAATTCAGTATCTGAAACTTAAATGAACCCTCTGGTTTCTTTCTTTCTTCTGGCTTTAGCAAAAAACAAGCAAAGACAGAAAGGAGCAATGGGAGCACTATTAAACCTATATCGTTATTAGTACTGACATTGATCAATATGAAAGAATATATTGTAATATTTGTGGTCATATTGCCCAGCCCTACTGTGATCTGTTTGATAGAGTACACAGGCTGGTAAGATCAGAGGCATTGCAGCATCGCTGCATAGGCACACAACTTGCTGTTAGCGCAAGTGATGAAATTGAATGTGAAACACAGCTTGTATTGTTGGCGCTCCTTCCATCCTGCTCCAGCATCTACCTCTGACTGAGAAGGAAGTGTGATTGAATGTTTCCCTAGTTTGCATCATACTTGCTGTCATACATATAGAAAAGACAGATTACTGTGGACAGCATCGTGAATGCCGATGATAACCCCACACGGACTCCCGCGAGTGTCACTCAATCAGTCAAGCTTCTCTTTTTTTTTTCTACTACAAGATGGCCTGCATGTTCCAGTATGTGAACCCCTTATCAATAAACGGTAGTTTCTTTTTGTTTACAAATGCGAAGAAATACTCAGGCACCTTGACCTCTCTCTGCCTAGAGCGCTAGATAGACTGCATTGGCAGTGATAAGAAACCGTCGATTGACCTGCTAGATAAGAGTGATCTAAAGTCTAAGTGACCCTGAGCCAGTTGAAACAACAATAGAGAGACATTGAGAGATAGTGTAAGATATAGATGGTCGTAGATAAAGTCATGGCGGAGGAGAACGATGGAGGAAAGATGCACAGGGACGGAGATGCAGAGAGAGACGGTCTCGTTCCTGGCTTGGAAGGCTCAGTCGAAGGGGAATGCTAGAGGATCGGCCGAGAAAAGAGGAAGTGACCTCATGCGGGCTGGTCTTTCTGAGGAGCACACCGTATGCCCCTGTTTACCATGCCCTCAAAGGGGGCCATGCAGGCCCACCTTTTTGAAGTGCTTGACCACCCCGCAGGCATCCTCCAAACCTGCCGCCGCTGAACTTTTATGCCATTGGCTGAAAGTTATTCAATATTTATCCACCTATTGATGTGTGTTTTTTGAGGGAGAGACTCCAAGGAACATTTTTATGCCTCACACAGCTCCTGAGGGAAAGATCATAAACAGGTCCTTGCTTTGCCAACTTTCCTTTTTTTATTGTGATGTTTTAATTTTACATTGTGGACTTGGAATCTTGCGGTGGATGAATTTAGGACGTTGTGTCTTTTTTTTTTTTTTTTTTTACTACTTTCACAGCGATTATTGCATTAACCCAGTAACACAACATAACATACCATACCAGATTGTTTTGTAAATCCACTCTGTGTGTGTGTGTGTTTGTGTGTGTGTGTGTGTTGATTGCAGTCGTTCAGTAAAGGGCTCAGCTGGAGTCCAGGTTCATATTAGTAATGTCATGACATTATTTGGCATAACATCTCACAGTCATGTGATCAAACTTTTTTTTCAACCTTTAGATAAAAAAAACAAAAAAAAAAACGGCTCATCTAGAACGAAGTGTAGAAAGATTCTTTTAACACTGTGATGCAAGGCAGTCTGACTGAATCATGTTTCTTAATTTGCCATTCTGGGAATTGGGGCAGAAACGTGCACATGTCAAGAGCATACACACACAAACTACTTTCCTGACATTCACGTGCATACACACACATACACACACACACACACACACACGCATACACAGCCTTAGCGTCTAGAGCCTAGCCCTAGTCGAACAATGTCTCCATTGTTTTGTGGGCTTTCACTGGCAGCAGGGGACGGCTGGAGTGTTAACCATTTCCCAACTGCGCCTCACTGTGTGTTATAGTGTGTGTGTGTGTCAGAGGTAGTGAAGCATGGTGCTCGGGGACGAAGAGAGGGAGGGCACTTGCTCCAAGTGTATGGTAATTAGTGTGGAGGAAGTGATGGAATCTGGCCGTTTTTACGGCTGGCAAGACCTCCCACCTGAGCCTTTACAACCAGTGAACATGCTCATTTTATTCCCATTCAGTCCAACTTGTTTCTCCAAAGAATGCATACTGGAAAGAGGCTGTGTGAAAAGAGCTGACGTGTTTTTTGATATCATAAAAAAACTCAACAGAACTGCGTTTTTAGCCGAGCATTGAGAAAAGACACGCCACAATGACTCTGTGGATCCCTACAATGGGCCTAAGGACTAGATGGGCATGTGACTGCTACTCTAGGTCAGTGTTAGAAAAGACAGAGCTGGGATCACATTCACCCTCCTTGACCGCTTCTCTGTCCATTCTGCAGAAATAGGGATAAAGGGAGCTTCCTGTGGTCTGAATGGGCCATGCACCTGGGCTGGCCAGACAATTGCTCAGGACTCTGGGAGGCCTTGCCTCCTCCGCTGTTAATTAGCGACCCCATGGTCAGCAGGCACCACCCACACACTGTCCTGAGGACTTTACCTAGAAGGCTTTCTCTGTCCTGACTTATGCCGACCTTAAGCTGCTCTTTCCCTCCTCTTTTTTAGTCTTTTTCAAAATAACCCCCCCTCCCCACCTTTGTCTTCTTTCTGTGCATGCACCCAACCTTAGCTTTTGCTGCAAGAGAAAGCTCATATCTCACATATTTATTTATTGACATGGTCACTTTTGGATCCAGAACTATTGCTTAAAAATACTTTTTTTTTTTTTAAAGATGTTTAATCCACTGAACAAGCCAAAATGACATTCCTATCTGGTTATTTTACTCAGAAGTGTTTTCTCAGTTGAGTTCCCAGAAAACGTAGTGTATCATGATATATGACACAGGAATATGACATTACATATATCTTAAATATCCATTATCCGTATTGCCCACGCCTTCTGGCACGTGGTCCAGACTTAAGATAGAGTCCATTGTGCCTGTCCGCTGTCTCTCACTGTCTTCTCCAGACAAGACGTTTGTTCAAGGGGTCACGCTTACATCATAAGCTCAGGCCAAAATCTGAGGCTGTCGAGACGTGGCGTCAGGCCCGGGAACTGTGACAATGAAAATGAGAGCACCTCAGTCATTGTATCTGTCCAGCAGTCTGGACGGCCGCTTGTTCCCACAGACAATCCACTCAGTGTTGGCTTAGTCAGCAACAACACCACAACAATGACTGAAGAGTCTTCTTGCCCCTTTTATTGACTTGACAGAAACACCTAAACATTTTAAAGTGACGACACTTTAAAACGGCCCATGGGGTTTAAAAGCAACACTCGTGACAAGTGCAAACTAACAAATATTTTAAAAGTCAGAACGTTTGAAAAGTCCCATTACATCTGATTGTAGGAAATGTGAATAGCAGCTTTTTGTTTTGCCTCTGTGTGTTTCTGTGTGAGTGAATAGCTCTAGGGCCATTGTCCTCTTTTTTTTTTTTCCTTGCTGTGGTATTTGACTGTTATATAACCCCTGTGAACTTACGCTACCCCAGGGAAAGTGTGACTCTATGTCGGACACGCACATTTAAAAGGGTAATACATATTTGTAAGTGTGTGTGAGTGTGCGTGTTTCACCTATAACCACAGTGTTCACTGTATGGCTGTTATGAAAAGTTATCTATCTGGCCCCGGGGTTAAGCACAAGTACAAATAGAACCTAGTGATCTCAGTGCAGAGAAAGCAACCTGCACAGTAGCTTTTAGGTACTGTAGCCCTTCAGTAAACTAAAGGCCATGTTGCTTTTCTCTGCATGCTCTGAGACTTCTACTAGCGTGTCCTTTCTTCCTTAGGAAATCAATATCTCCCTTTACCTGTTTTTCTTCCTCTTTTCTTCCTTTCCTGTCCTCTATCATCTCCTGATATCTGACAAAGAGATATGATGATATACCTGATTTTTGCTCTTAGGGGCAGTAGATATAAATCTTCCAGGTTAACCTCTGATGGCCTTCTAAAGAAACTTGTATTTGAACAGCTAGTAAGTCTTTTCTTTTTGAGCAATTAAAATTTTTAGTAATAAAAATAGCAGAAGTTACTGCTCTGGGGAGCCACTGTCAGCACATTTTCTTACTTTAATTTACTTTATAATTGCACTTTGAACAGCTCTCACATGAGAAAAACTTCATTCGGACAACTCAGGCTATTGACATTTAGACCTCAGAAATCGGCGCCAAAGTTTGGTGGTGACAGTGAATCCTCAGACCAGATGACTGCACATCTGAACATCTGCGAAGGTGTGGCTGCTGAGGAGATAAAATGTTCTACCAAAGTGACATATTGTTTTAACAACCAGCCAGCCAGTACCAACAGCCATGTAACCAGTGCAGAGCCAGGTTTCTCCTATTCTCTCTGTGTAAAATGAGTAATAATGGGGTCGAACATGCACCCAGGAGAAAGCTGAGCCAGCAGAGATGAGGGTAGTAGTTTAAATAACTAAAAAGCCAGTGGATACATTATTTCCAGGGAGAACACGTTTCCTTTTGCATAAACCCTGGCCAGCTGGAATTGTGTGCAGATGTGTGTTTGTGTGTGTATGTGTGTGTGTGTATGTGTGTGTGTGTGTACGAGAGAGAGAGAGAGAGAGAGAGAGAAAGCGAGATGGAGAGCTGATATAATTGTGTGACTTGGGAACATCCATCTTTGCCTTTCAGGGGCCCTTCTGCTGGGAATTCCCCGGACAGTCAGATCTGAGCCTTCACCAATTTCATTTGGTGAGAGACCTTTGAATTCCAAAAATATCTTGTTGGGTTTTTTTGGCTGATTCCACACACAAATTAACAACTGATTTAACAAATTGATGATTTTAAACCCAAAATAATGAATGAAAAACCTAAATCCTGGTGATGATGATGATGATGATCATGCTGTGTTGTGCTTTGTGCTAATACAGTGCTGCTGCTTTGATGCTGATGTGCTTTTTTTTTCATGTCTAAAATACCTATACAGATGATGGGATTTGTGGGAAAGTAGTTATTTTGGATGGTACATTCCTCACACAGTTGACCGATGTGCTTGATCTTTTTTTTTTTTTTTAATTTCATTTTTTTTTTGTTAAAGAAGAGTGTCCAGCTTCATGAGACAGCCATGTTATGTTTCTTGTTCAGCTTTGTTTGGCTTTTAACTCATTTCTGCGTGTCAAGGATACAGTTTTCCTTCTTTATTTGTCTTGTGCCTGACCTTTTTAGCTGGGGGAGTCATTGTCACAAAAAATGTGGATATATTTGGTTTGAATTAGTCTACAATCCAACGGCAGGAGGAGGGAGTCTTTCTGTTTTGCTTGGATCTCCTTAAGCAGCTGTTTTGAAGAGAATTCTCTTTATTAACAGAATCTGGCTCTGAATAAAAAAATAAAAAATAAAAAGACGGAATGAGCCAAAAAAAAAGAGCTATTTATGTCCACTGGTTGATGATTTGATTTATAGATGACTTAACCTAAACACGACATCTCGAACAGGAGCTGTTATTCAAAAGAAAGTGGAGCCTAAATGTAAATAAAGTTAGTCTTGATCTTACTGCGAAGCTGACATGCCGAGGACATCAGTAAGTCGTGTTTAGGTCTGCCACAGTTAGGTTCTGTGAAGCTGGGAGGACGCTTGCATTGCGAAGCCCAAAGGAGAACTTATTAATCTCCTCTGAGGCGACCGCGGCTCTGTGGATTGCCTACTTGAATTGTTTGACTAATCAATTGCTTGTTGATTTTGCACACTCTGCAGGGCCTTTGTTGGCAGTAAATAACATGAGTCCTTCAAAAAAAAAAAAAAAAAAAAGAAAAGGGGGAAAAAAAGAAAGAAGGTAAATCATTCTTGATTGTGCAAACAGCTATTAATGTGATGTGTAGACTACCAGGATTTGGAAAATAAGAAACAACAAAAAAACATTCCTCTCCGCATGTCGACTTGCTGCCTGCCTCCCCTCCCTTTATTATACAAGCGCCTTTGCTAGAACTTGTTTGACAAGGTCTGGCAGGATCACTGTTGGGTGTGCCTGTCTGTCTTTCTGCATGTGTGTGTTTGTGTCTTACAAACACACCTTTGTCTACACTAGCGTATGTGTAGTATCCTTGCGCCTAAGGTGTGACTTGAGTTTTAGATGACAGGTAGTCAAGGGTAGGTCAGGTCATGTTATAACTTTCATGTGTTTGCATACAACAGTGTGAACTCATTTAACCCCCCGAGATCTGAGTTGCAGGCTTGTGTGAAGCGGATACTGAGCGACGGGATAAAAATAAAAAACACAACTAAGTAGGCTTCAGAAAGATGTGGTAATCATGATTTGGCAATACTTCATTTGCACAAAGAATTAGGATCAAAGTTCAGAAGTAGTATCAATAATCTAATTTATGATGAACCACTCCTAATAAACTGACTGTCCAGTGCACTCATGTTTGATAAATTTCCCCTGATAGCGCGATCAGCCGGCTCCGTTCTGCGGCCAGCCTCGTGAACGACAACAGACCCGGCAGCTCCCTACGCTACTGTATTAGCACTGGAGGCTGTTTCACAGGGAAACTTGTTTTGACAGAACTCCAGGTGTCTCATTGTTGGGGCTGGCATGGTTCAACAGATTTACCAATTAGCACTGGGCTGAGGGCACGGGAAGGGTGGGAGTGTAGAAGAGGGGAGGGGAGGGAAGAAATGAAACAGGGGGAGGGAGGGAGGATGGATGAGGCGGATTTGGCCACAGTGATGGAATGAGGTTTAGAGTGAGAGGGGCTGGTAGGGGAAGGTGTGGAGGGGAGGCAAGGGAAGGAGGGGTTATGACCATACGGAGGCAGGCTGGAGTAAGGCGATCCATGACCTTGTTTTTTTTTTTTTTTTTCCCCAGCAGCAGTATGGAAGGGGCTGAGGTTTGAGCTGAGCCACAAAGAGGAGGGGAACTACGTAGAAAGGGAAGAAGGGGGCAGGAGGAGAGCAGAGGAAAAGTAGAGACGCAATGTTAATACATAACTTTTGCACTCAGCTGAAAATGTTTGTTGTTTTTTTTTCAAGTTACGGCACAGTGACGCATCATTTAGCTAATTTGTGGAGTTTTTGTTGAAGACAAACTCCTGATATTTGATTCTGTTGCTGTGCGTTGCTAACACACATCCTGTCTGCAGCAGCATTGATTTGTTTTTGCTGCAAGTCCCCCTTGGCTTGCTGTTCTCACTGTGGTACGAGGCAGAATTGTGTGGGATTAAACACAATGTTATTACTCTCACTAACCCTCTTTGTTATTCCTCAGAAATGTCTGCTCCCTTTTCCAGGAAGTTTGGAAGTGAACTTTTGAGAACAGGGTGAAGTGATTTAGTGAATATCCCAGGGGTGGCCTGCAGAATTTAGAATAGTTTTTGGCTCATGAGTGTTGACATCGACACATGTGTGCACACAGACACCACGTAGCATGCAAATACTTCACGTACATGAGCATCATTAAACCATTGACCTTTAAGTCACAAAAGAGATCACAAAATATAGAATTGGCTTCTTTCTGAAGTTGAGAATAACTTTTTAGAGGAGCACACTCATTGTGTGTGTGCGTGTGTATTAATGCCATCCAATCATAACAAAGAAAAGTCCGGGTTTCTCCGTCTGTAGGAAGCTGTCAGTTAAATACGACAAGAACAACAACCAGAATAAATTGTGGGAAGCAGAAGGAGAAAAGTTGAGGGTAGATGTTTATCTGATCTGTAAGAGTCTGTAAAGACAGCATTGGATGTCTTGTTTAATTCATTGTTTTGTATCAGGGTCTTGGACATAAATATGTGTTCATGGCAGCCAATTTGAGGAAAACTGGTGACCTGGGTTCACTCTGTCACAAAAAAGCAAGAGTAGTGAATGCTTTTTCCCTGTGCACATTTTAGATGAAAGTTTCTAAAAAGTTACAAGTCAAGGTAATATTTTAGTGGTCCTTAGGAGAAACTTTAGTACTTTGATTTGCCGTAATAAGGCCTTTAAATATATACTGTGCAGGATTTTGCTAAAAAAAAAAAACAATGTATAGATTCATACAAAAGTTATCCCTCTCAGTCAACACTTATGACCCACTAGAAGTGTGTGCCGATGTATTTATCTGTAGAGACCCCTCCCTAAACCTTTAATTTATAATTTCCTTATTATTTTGCTGTGTTCGGGATGCTTCTGGGCTGCAGCTATGGACTGTGAAAAATATGGATATAGTCACCATGACATCACCCATTGGTTTGTGGACTGCCATTTTGAAGCCTCAACTTTGGTGATTTGACTGTTGCCATCTTGGATTTTTGGGGCCAGAAATGACCATATTGGGACAAGAGGGTGGAGCTAACTCTAGCGCTAGCTGGGTTAGTACGGTGCATGTACAGTCTATTATTAATTGTGATAATGTTAATGCTAATGCTAATTTTTGCTAGCGAAAAGCAGGCGTAAAACCATTAAAACAAAATGTACTTACTGGAAAGACTGAACAGCCGACTCCTTAGAGAGTCTTTTAGTACAACAAACACTTAACAAGACTTTTTTAGGCGACCAAAAGACTTGAAACTAGCGATTGAGACCTTTAACTCATTAGGAAAGTGTTTTCTGAGGTAACAAATCAAGTGAGAAGTAGGGTCATTTTCTCATTGACTTCTATACAATTGGACTTCTTTTTGGAGCCAATGGAGTCGCCCCCTGCTGGCCATCAGAAAGAATGCAGGTTTAAGGCACTTATGCATTGGCTTGACTTTTCAGACCCTGAGCTACCCACTTGGCTGCAAGTTTTGGGCAGTGGGTGCGTAGCCCCTAGCCAAAACAGCATGCAGTGTGTGAGGTCGGGACTCGTAGCACAGCGACCAGGTTAGATCGCTGTGTTTTTATTTGATTCAGTGTTTACCCTGATTCTCCGCCTCCCTCCTCTGCTGTGTGCAGAGTGCTGCTGCGTGCTGCTCCTCTGCTGTCTGTGTGTCTGTTTGACCGACACACACACATGCAGAGCAGAGAGTGGGTGTGTTTATTTGTGCTTTAGAATGTTTTATTACTCTGATTCACAGCTTCGTTCTTGCCAGCACAGCTCGCTCTCTCATTCACTCACTAGCTCGCGCGACCACCACCTCTCTCTCTCTCTCGCTCTCTCTCTCTCTCTCCCTCTCTCTCTCTCACTCATTGGGCCGGTGAGGAGGGGCCAAATTTGAGTACTGTGTGTTTACAAACACCGAGAATTCCTGCATAGTATACCTTTAAGAATATACATATTATCTTGATAAATGGTTTATCATTATTATCATTATTGTTATCATTGAGAATCCAGTCGCACCAGTAAAGCTTTGACACTCAGATATTGTGACACTTGAAGCCTTTCAGGAATCTTGTTGCCACATACTATATTTATACCCTTTACTTGTGTGGATACCTTGTGGGTTACTAGGGCAGTGCTAAGATTAATTAAGAGTGTTTTAGAATGAATCCGTTATGCTTCCACCACATGTACCAACCACATGTACCTGAAAGATTTGAGTAATCATTTTTTCTGTAATGAACTACAAAAGTAGTTTGAAGGACGCACCAAAAAATTGGTGTGTCCTTCATTATGAGCCCCAGATCACCATGCGGCCTCTCTGGTTTTGTAATGACCTAGTGATGAGCGATCCCACAATCGCTATGGCTGTTGTATATATGTGTACATGCAGCTTGTGATTGAGAGTGATGGAGACAGTGTTTTGGAAAGGGAAAGAGGAGCGGGGGAGCTAGAGTTGGGGGGAGATTGGGGAGAATGTGAAGCCCCGCCAAATTCCCCAAAGAACAATTTACAGTTATGGATGAATACACTGTCACAGTCATATTTGAACTCTGTGGATGTGTGCGTGTTGAAGTCGCTGGAATGCTGAGTGATTCCAGAGAGCACTTAAGCTGCTTTGAATTCAGTTTTCTGTTCCCACCCCCTTATAACAGGAGAGGGGGCTTTTCTTTAGAGTTTGCAGGGGTAAACACCGGGTATCTGCTTTCTGAGTCATTTAGCATCGTCCTCCGTCACCTTCCTTGTATATTCTAAACAGTGTTTTCAGGTTTGTCGGACCAGCCTGAACGAGACTAACCCCCCAATTTATTTGATTTTATTTCTCTTGGCAGTTCCAGTGAAGACCTATCTGAGCTTCTTTTGGATTTGTTTGGCTCTGGTTTTGATGTGCGTGTTGTTATTTTTTTTTCTTCTCCATCTTCCAAGTCTGTGTCTGAATGCAGGGCCCTGCTTTTGTCTCGGCCCGGGAAGGAATTTGATGTGAGACTTATTTTCCTACCCAGTCAGTTTCTTTGAGTGTTTTTTTTTTTTTTTTCTCTTTGCCTCCTGTTTTTTTTTTTTGTTTTGTTTTGTTTTGTTTTTTCTAATAGTCCTGGAAGTTTGGGACATTTCTTTGAGGCAGGTGACGCTGCGATTTGACTGCTCTTGCATACCTGTGCAGGTGCGCACATGCTTTTGTATTTATTTCTCCAGCCTTTCAAAGAAGTCTGCTCTAATTGAATAGCTGGGTAAAATGTCTGTTAATAAATCAGTCATGTAATAGCGGGAGGGAAGTGTGATGGGGTGAAAAGGAGACCCAGATTCCATGAGATTAAGGAGGATCATCATACTAGAGATTTTGGATGAAGGGAGAGATGGCTCAATCCTGACGGTATATGAGCTGTTTTTTTTTTTTCATGGGAGAGAAGTCTAAACTAATATGTCAGATTATTTTTTTCTCATCAGCGAGATGTGGTATAGACGCTCAGCATTGGCCAGACTTCGCCATTGAAAGATGCAGAGAATTGCATGCTGGGAAAAGAATAAACAAGCCTGTCACCAAAGTTGGGAAGAATCCTTAGTGCAGCGCTACTGTCAAAAAGCAGCTTCCATTTCATACATTATTAACATTACATAAACGCATTATTTGTGTATTTATTCATTCATTTGTCTTGTTAACATCCTCCTGGAGTAAGATAAACAGCGCGGCCAGACTGGCTGTGTGACAGTTGTGTGTGAGATTTGAATAAAAAGCCCAGCAGCGTGATTGGAGCTAGACAGGAGCGGATTCTATGGACACCAGACTTCCTCTCCAGGCTCATTAAGGGACAGTAAGGCGATGATGTCGAATCGGCGCACACTTTACCGGCCTGCCTTTTTCTTTGAACAGCGTCGCCCTCTTATCTGCAACATGCTCTGTTCCTCCATAACAAGACGCTCCCACTCCCATGCACGCACACGCTGTCTGTCTCTCTTTCTCACACGCACACACACTGCCTACATACACACACTTCACACTTATTTAGTTTGTGTAGACAGAAAAACTCTTAAGAATGTGGCTTGTCCACAGAATTTTGGCAGCTTTTGTTGTATTTTCTCCTACGCTATCGAAAAAGCCTGGTACTTGTTTTTTTTGTTGATCTTTTTTTTCTGCACAGACATCACAAATGGATATTTTAATTGGAACTTTTGGCACTGTCTCCATCTTGTGTTGGAATGGCAGACAAGTGAGTGGCTGGCGAGGCCGGGGCCAGGCTGATTGGTGTGTAGCGAGGCGTGCCTAAATCAACTGGCAGCATGAATAGCTCGCTTGATTCTCACTGACATTCACTGGAATCCATGGCAGTTTTTTGTTAAACAAGATTCTTTCTTTGGAAAAAGTCTGGAATAACCAACAAGGGACAGAGAATACCTCCTGCTTCCTTGAAGCATGACTTCCCTTTTGTTTTGTTGGTGCAATTTACTTGCCTTTATGCCAAGTCACTTTTTGGTGCATTTGTAATGTCAGATTGAAAAGGCTAACCCTTGTTGTTGCTGTACTCCAGCCATATAGTCATTCAATTTACAACTTCATATGGAGGTTTTGAAATGTTAATGTGCTTATTATAATGGAAATAATCATGTTAACATAATGAATTATCATTATACTCGTGATGTTTTTATTTTACAGTGTACTTACTAGCCTGTTGGGAATAGTGAGGAATAACATTAACTGTTAAAATCAACTCTAAGGATATTTAAAGGTGCAGTGTGTAGAATTTAGTGGCATCTAATGTAATGGACTTGGCAGACATGGAATATAATATTCATAATGATGTTTTAATAGGTGTATAATCCCATGAAAATAACCTTAGAATGAGCCCTTTATATCTACATAGGGAGCCGGTCCTCTTGCATGGAGCCCGCCATGTTGCACTGCCGTGTTTCTGCAGTAGCCCAGAACAGACAAACTAAACACTGGCTCTAGAGAGGGCCTTTCGTGTTGTTCAAGAGTTTCGTGGCCACCGTAAGTTCTCCTATACACTTGGAAGTGGAGAGGCCGGGGTACTCGGTTAGTTGCAATCTGCAACCTCACTGCTAGATGCCACTAAATCCTTCATGCTGCACCTTTAAAATATCTCTCAGACTTTGTGGCTGAGTTTATCATTACTCTGTTATTCACCATTGTGTTTGGATGTCTGAAGCTGTTGCAAGGGCTTTAAGAAAAAGTGATGTTATACTAGATTTTGTGCACCCTCAAGTTCAAGCAAATGAATGAAACAGAGCAGATAAAAAGTGTAAGAAAGTGTTGCAAAGTCATCAGCAATAAATCTGTCACCACCTCTGCTCTTAAACTGAAACAAATGCAAAAATACAGAAGAGCTTAAAGCAGTCTACTCACATTTTGCATGAGGGTAGCTCTGAATAGTTTATTCATACATGTACATTTTGGAATTTCAAGGAAAAGAATTCACTTCCTTAATCCAGGGAATTGAAAGTGAATAGATCACCAACCCCAAATGACATGCTGGGCTTGACTCCTGCTCCGGTGAAAGCTCACATTGGCCTCGCTGCAGCAGCTAATGCAAACCACATGTTCAAGATGAACATCTGCATAAGTACACACCTGTTTAAACTGTGGACAGTCTTTTACCTCAAACAGTAAATTCAGGCACACTTACGCCAGAGGCAGGGCGGCTGTGGAGCCGGGTCAGGTTGGAGTCATTGTAATCCTCCTTGATATAATGTAGTCCTTGTGTTTGGCTCAGCGTCAGGGGCCTGTGTGTGTGTGTGTGTGTATGTGTGTGTGTGTGTGAGTAGGAGGAGAGGGAATGGGAGAAAGATATCATGTGTGTGCAGGTGGGGTTGTGTGATATGTATACTCTGTGCATGCAAATTTGTGTTTTTTGTGTATGTGTGTGTGGTAGTAGGCCTTTCTCTCCGGGCTGGTAGTCAGTGCTGTGTAATTACCTGGCTGTCTGCCACTGAACCCCATTGGAGCAGAGACAGAAGTGGAGCTTGTGTCTTACACAACGCAACACTGCAGCCCATTTGAACCACTGGCCCACAGTTTCTTTCTCTCTGATGAATCGAAATGTATATACTTAGATTTATTGTTGAGGAAAAAATAGGTTTGAGTGGGGGGGGGGTATATCACATTTACATTCAGCTTAACAACTCTAATTGTTCTAATTGTCGGGAAGTTAATTAGGACTGCAACTAATGATTATTTTCATGTCAAATTAGGAAGATATTCCAGCTAGTGTCTTAAAATGGCTTGTTTTATCAAACCAACAGTCCAAAAAGGTATGCAATTCAAAATGCTAGAAAATGAGCAAATTCTCACATTTGAGAAGCAGGCATTTTTTGCTTGATAATTTACTTCAACAATGAAAGATTAATTCTCTGTTGATCAATAGGCAAATCATTTCAGCACTTAAATAAATGCAGGGTAACAGGCCAGAAAAGGTTGTGAAATGCTGCACTTCTGCTGCAGGGTAGAAAGCTCTGAACTGACAGACACAGACGGAAACAGCACCAGCCAATTGGAAGACGGGAGAAGACAGATTTATAGCGCAGGCATAAAGAACATCTCTAAACTGGCGTGTGACTGCTCATTGCTTCACAAATCACTGGGGAACTGATATCTGATCTAACACTGACGTGCACCCCTACCTGTGAGGGCCAGTGTCCTAGGTGCACAGCTGAGCTCATGGCACACGAGCTGCACGATCGCGTACTGCCGTGTCAGCCTGCCTCTTCCGCCATTTTAATTGTATCTCCTCAGCATTGATATGAGCAAAAAGGGAGGCCTCAGCAGAACCTGGCACATCAAAGGCTACCTCCCCTAGTCTTACAAGTTGCCTGTCTCTTTGGAGGAGCCCAGGCTTCGGAGAGTCAGAAAAGGGGATTGGAGAGGCGGCGTGGATTCCCGGCTGGAATGAGTTTGATGGGCTAATTGTAGCCCCCAGTGGACACAGGCGCACATCACAGAGGACCAGCAGAGCAGGGTGCAGGAGATGTGGATGAGGATCTGCAGTGGCTGGAAAACACACCTGCTAGCTTTCCCCTGCATCTCTGGATCTCTGCACATGGCTCTGTGGTGCTTTTGATTTCAGTATCCTGTCTTGAGTATAGGGATGTCAGGAATATTCCCGACATATATCACTCTCTCCCTGCTCTTTCCCCCCCTCATTCATTGTGCTGCACATTTCAGTCTTCTTTTTCTTGGCTCTGTAAACCCGGCAACTCCCTTGAGTAGTCCTGCCCGTCTTTGTGCTTTCACATAAGCCTGCAGTTTTTGTTTTTCTGAGATGGAGCTGTAGGCCTAATCTGAACATTTTGACATTCTCCATCAGAGCTGACACTTTCTCCAGGCGATGGCGCGCATTGATGATGCAAGCCCATCAGCGAGCCTTGACGAGAGCGCGTGCCGGTCACATTTTCATTTACATTTAATAAGCCTACTGACCGTGTGGAATCAGAGGTCGAACAAAAACACAATGCATAACAAAGCAACGTAATGCACATACAAACATGCACAATCCTTGCGCCTTACTACCAACAACATTACCAACTGGCTCGACTGTAGTGGTGATCAAAAAGGCTCCCCGCAGCTTTGAACAGTTCTCTTTTTTCCCCATCTGCATCAAAAAGAAATCAATAGCCAAAACTTTTGAGCGCGTGTATCAGTTTTTCCTCCCATTGCAACCCCCTCCCCATTGCCAGCTTGGCAGTTGTACATTATGCCACAAGAGTAAAACGCAGTTAAAAGGAGAAAGGCACAGGGAGATGACACAAGCAAGGAAGCGGCTCGTGTTGGGTAGGGCCCTGGCTGGGAGAAAATCAATGGGAGGGAACACTTCCATACACGGAAATGGCACAATGGGAGGGAGAGGAGGGAGTAAAAGATATATATATATATATTTTTTTTTTTTTACTGAAAAATGATGCATTTGTTTTACCCAGGGAGAGAAAAAGCAAAGACGAGGAGAGAGAGAAAAAAAAAACACTCTTCTGAACATCTTTTGAAAAAAAAAGCAAGTTCTTTGGTGAGGTTGAGTTGTGTGGTTAAGGTTTGTTTTATCCAACTGTGCGGAAGCGTGTGTAGCTGTCTTTCAGGTCTCTTTTTAGTTGAGGCGCAGAAAGACTACTCATGGCATGTTCAAGGGCACTCAGTGGACACGGATGCCCTGCAGGAGGCGGAATTATGAATACAACATGAGTAAACAGACACCTACATATACTATTAAAATAGTAAGCCTAGTACTTGGCAAGAGACCATCCTAAGTAGTAATTTGTGCCAGTCCGTAGCAGTTCAACCTTACTCTTCTGAGGGTCATTGATAAAGACTTGTGAAAAATCAACTCTAATTTGCCTGATAGTGGAATGATTTGCACATTGGCAGTAATGTATTCCTGTGTGCATTCCTCCAATACAACCCTTTTAGTATTCAGTTTGGTGATAAAGGATTTTTTTACACAGCAGCTGTGAACAAAGAATACAATAGCACACAAACTCGAAACACAATTCCAAGCCTGAGCCTTGAATGGCATTCAGACTTCACTGTGACTGAGCAAACCCATTCAGTGGGTGTATGCGGCGGTTGGAGAGATGGTATCAAGTTGCCTGCAGATGGAGGTCAGTGTGACTGGCACAGTTGGCACCTTGGCACAGCAGCAGTGTGCTGTAGTACTCAGCTCCGCAAAGGATGCGTCGACTGAAGGGGGGGACTGGGGAGCGAAGCGTTCTTCTCACTTCTCCTTTTTTATTGTCTGCGCTTCCTGTTTTGAAAGCCATTAAGGAGCAAATTTCCTCACAGCGAGAGGGGAGATGAAAAGGCCCGGTCTTTTGAAACATGTCCAAGCGCAAATGTGAAAAAGAGGGGGAATGATAGCTATCTGTAAACATCTCTGTCGAGGGGTCGACGGAAAAGGAATTGTGAGGGGGGAAAATGATACATTCATTTGCGTTCTTTTTTTTTTATTTGATTTGCTGATGAAAGAGATGCTGCAGTTTTTGTTCCAAGCCAGCTGTATTGCTCTATTCACAACTACACTAATATATCAGGGCAGGCTCACATAACTACACAGCCACCACCCTCTAACCCCCTTCCGAAAATGCTTTGTGACATCTGCATCCACACATGTCTGCATTCACTGTAGCCAGTGAGTATTTATAGATGAGCTGGTTTTTGTCATCCATTGATCCCTTTGGGTTCTCTGATCACAAAACTGTACTTTTAAGTCGTTTTTATGTGGCATCATGAAGGTAATCTCCGTGTATTTGAACTGAGAGCACCTGAGGTTACGTGCTGAACCTGACCTGCTTATGAAGACTCCATAAGGCCATTGGCAATTCTTAGTCTGACACCAGTTAGTCATGTAGTCTAACTGGCTGTCATTTCTGTTTAGTGCCTGTTTAGTTGGCATACAGCATATTTACACCAGTTTCCTCTCAGCTGCGCTTGCCTAGTTCCTCAAGAGCAGCAGTAGCCTGGTGCTGGAGTCTCTCCTCCTCCCTCTTCACTTCCTCCTCCTTCCTCTACCCCTCACTGCCCCCGAGCCTGGCCAGTCTGTGCCTCTTAATAAAACCGACAGGCTCTAATTGGGCTTAATTGCACCCTTCGGGCGTCGTCAAAAGGAGTGTTGCTAAACAAACTGCAGGGTCTGCAAGTAGGCCAGCCAGTCTACGGCAGCACATTGGCCGCTGAGCTCATGCCTGCATGCATGTGTACAAATCGTCAAAGCTGTTATACAAATGTACGGTATATGTGAGTGTATAATAGCACATTAGGAATGTGCATGAGTAAGCATCAAATTTAATTGCATGGGTAAATGTACACTGAGGTTGGAGGGATGTAGCAACCCATTCATTCCTCAGAGTGAGCCAACTGAACAAGAGCTCACAAGTCTGAGAATCTTATGCATTCAAGCAGGCAGCATCACCTGACTGTGAACCTCTCAGCGCTCTCTGCCGCTAAATCGACACCGACAGTAAAACAGAGTGCGTCTGTGTCTTTGAGGAAGTGTCTACAACTCCAGGTGTCAGAAAAGCCTTTTAAATCCCCACTATTATGAACAAGCCCCTACCAAACAAATCCCCGCTTGCCTTTCAAGCGCTTTAAGCAAAAAGACGAAGTAGTGCTCCACATTCCGGTAGCACCACCTCCTGGCTATCGGACGGGGCGACCGTGATAGTGGCTTCCATTCAAACGTGGTCTAATTCAGAGAGGTGGGGCAGGCACTCGCCACATGGGCCTTTGCTAGGTCACTGAGCACAATCGATGGAGAGCTCCAAATGTGATTGAGTCATTGAAATGGCAAAGCCTAACCTGTGTGTGTGTGTGTGTGTGTGTGTGTGTGAGAGAGAGAGAGCGAGAGACAGAGATGGAGAGAGAGAGACGGAGAGTATGAGACAAGGGTGACCCCTAAAGCTGCGACCCGCAAGGAAAAAGGAGAGATAATCACATTGAGCACAGCACTGTGCTAAAATTCTTCAGGCCATTTGTTCCCCCTTCTACCCTTTGAGCTATTTACTCATTACAGCTTTTCACAGCCTGTTAGTCTTCCCGAAAAGTTTTGGAGTTACAGTTTATTTTGAAGGCATACGGCTTGATACAAAAAAAAAAAAAAAAGCCACAAACAGGATGATTTCAATTGTGTGCTGTGTGCAAGGTGTGTTATGCCAGGAAAGACACAGGGAAAGAGGCTTCCACGTTGTTTTTGTCCACAGTTTAAAAGTCATATAATGATGCAGTGGCTGAGCTGGAGGCCCCATAAAGACTGGAAGGGCCTCATTTCAGTGTCCTACTGCTGCACCAGTGCCTGACTAGCTGACTCTGTCACCCCTTCTTTTATGAAAAGAGGCAGAGCACATAATTAAGATATACAGCCAAGGGTGGACTGAATATATAGACTGAAAATATAGAGGAGCAGACCAGTCGGCCTCAATCACAGCCTGTGGTTTAGTGTTTGGCTTTAGACTGTGCCCAGACCTGCGAGTTTGTGTGTGTGTGTGTGTGTGTCTGTCAGCAGTCTGAGCAGCATGCTATAAAAGGCTGGTGAGTCGAGCCATAGCCTCTCTGTGTGTCAGGGTCACACCGAGCCAAACTGTTTGTGTGTGTATGTGAACACGTACACATTCTCTATGTGGATATTATTTATTTATGTGTGTGTGTTTGTGTGTGTGTGTGTGGGTGTGAAGGATGCAACCTCGCTCCCTGACCCAAAGTTCTTCCCCCCATCCCGTCTTTTCCTATTCATCCCTATAGTAATATATAATCCTGCTGTCTAAGGCAATAGTGTGTGTCTGAGGGGACACATCCTGCTGCTCCCTGACTTCACACCCAGCGTACACACGCTTACACACTTTGCCGCTCACGCCTCAGTTATTTCAGTGCTTTGTCACTCTCTAATGATAACTATCCATCAATGGTAGGGGCGTTGCTCTTGGAAATGAAGATGGATTGAATTAGTGTCGAGTGCGCTGGCCGCTGCGTTGTGGCGGCAACCCGTAATTACACTGTCAGGACCATTGAACCCCCTTCAACGAGACACTGAACTTAACACATTTGCACCAGTGTTGATTACAAGGTCTTTAAGTCTGAGCAGATTCACATCATGTAGTTCCTAATAGCTAGTGAAAGGCCCAGTCATTTGAGGAAGATTAGTGCTCCGTGGTGTGTATGCAGCGGTAGCCTTGCATTGAATCAACAGCAGCGATCAGCCGACTGCTGCAAATGTAGCCCTATTGTTAGAGGAGTAAAAACAATAGCAAAAGCTTCATGCAGTCTCATTGTCACATTATAAACAGATACACACAGGGGCAGCCAGAAGGTTAGCGGGACGTGCTCACCATAAGAAGCAATGTTTTCATGCTTCACAGGGTCTTTTCTTCCATTCTGACTTTTTTACTCAGTTCAAAATATACATCTAAATTGAAACTAATTAACCTAAATTTTGCAGATATTTTACAGCTGCCTTTGCTAAATATTGAGGTATGTAGGCATTCAGTGTATCTGATGGTTATATTATAATACTCATAAAAATCATGAGCTTACCAAGCTATACGTGAAACTGAATTTTTGCTTGTTTACAATTTGTTGAGGTGCAATAAAAGTAAAGCTCTTTTCTGTTCTTGAGCATGGATTGAGAACTAAAAGAAAGCAAAACCAAGGGTTGAGGTGTCTATATGATGTGTAAGCACATTAATTCACAATACAATTCACAGTGTCCAACCACATGGAATTTACCATTTTAAAAACAAACAAGTATTTGGCTGGTAATTAGCTTTCAGATACGTGTGGAAAGCTCTGCGTTATTTCTGTTAATAAGTGATGGGACTTTTAATAGGTATTCTGAATGGGAGCTGGCATTACACCATTGGTCCTTGATGAAACGCAACCACAGATAGCATTTACAGTGTAGGGCGGAAAAAGCAAATAACACAAGCACAAACAATCAAACACCTCTCCACTGCCCATTCCCTGTACTCCCCCCACCTCCACCCCACCCCACCCTCTCTCCTCTCTGTGGGAAATGAAAATTGGGCTGAAGTGTTTGTTATTAAATATGTCCGGGGAAACTCCAGGAAATGGACTTAATTTCATATAGAGGCACATGACTCAGAGGATCTTAGCGAACCAATTAACCTCACCTCAGCTCATTAAAAACTCTCCTTTCATGGCCAGAAGCAGCGACTCATCTGCTAACACGGGACATGAAAGCACAAATTTGTCCATCCAAAACTCTTAAAAGTAATTGGAAAGGTAGATACGAAGGGCCAGTAATCTAGTGACACAGCCTAACTCGAGTGAAGTGAAAATGGAGGTGATGATTGAGAACGGGGGCAAGATAGAGGAAGGATCCATCGCGCGTTACGATCTCATGTAACTCTGAATTTTTATCAGCTCAGGAGCAGTATGCAGTGGATCTTAAAGTTATCCCTCAGGATTAAGACCAATATACTCAAGGTCACCACATGGTTGACAGGCATCCTGAGTGCAACAGCAGCTGGAAATACAGAAATATCTCTTTCACACAACAGATGCAGGAGGTAGGAGAGTTGTTGTGCAAATTATTTCAGGTACCATAAATTACAATATTCCTGAAATCAACTCCAACGGTCCATTGTTGTGTCAGTTAACTATGTTGATGTTTTTCTACAACACGGGGAGAACAAATTGTTTAACTTTTACCATCAAAGTAATACAAAATATGATATGTGCAGTAGTGTTTTCTTACTTTCTCTAAGCTTAGCTCAACACGTTCCATTGTTGTCTGGGGTTTTTCTCTTTGAATCTCATTAATAGTCCATTTGTGTCACCCAACAAGAACATTAATATTAGTCATAACTTAAGGAATATGGTGCAGTAATTGCATGTGCACTGTGCTCTGACTTTTATTTTTTTCCTCGCATGTAAAACATTTTTTTCAGGCCTTTGTTGAAACTATCTAATGAGTTAATGGCATCGAGAGGAACCATTCAGCTCTTTTCCATGCCAGTGTGTGTCTATGTGTGTGTGTGTGTGTCTGTGTGCATTCACGAGAGCGCGAGTGTGTGCATGTCTTGGCTCACACTGTGCACACTCATCAAGCCACATGCAAACAACCAATCTCTGTCATCTGCATCAAAATAATTACAGAGAGATAAACACACCATTTGACCATTTTCACAGTGATCTAATCTGAAGCCGGGCAGTGAATGCGCACGGGGGAGATGATCAAATCCCCGCTTAATGGAACTGATCACTACTGTGTGTTCAACATTCAGCCGACAGCCGTATTACAGATGCATCCCCTCGTCTTTCTCTGCCCGCTTTGTCCCTTCAGCCATGTCTATTTAGAACAAAAATGATGGTAAAAATGACATTTATATATTTTTAGATTTTGACAGTGTGACCCATTTTTCTTGGCATTATGCTTGGCGCAGGCCTTTTGTCATAGGGTCAGGACGGCAATGAACTAGGAGTGTATTGGTTACAGGCCTATTGCTCCGCATGATTCCATCTCCTTTTAGCTAGAAGGCAAACGGCATCCGAAATCTGATTAGCCTCCATTATAAAGAGTGATATTTTCATCCCGCCGATTCTCGGCACTGCGTCAGAGCATTTGGTCGCTTTAATGCCGGGAAAAGCCTGCTCTTTTGACAGATAGTAGATATTCCTAACATCACTTGTTTGGACATTTCTGTCTTTTGTGACATGGAATAAAAGACGGGCAAGAAAATAAAAAGCAACTAAATAATGTCAAAAGATCAGAAATCAATGGGCCGGAGGAACGTGATCCGCACAGCTCCGTATGCAACCGACCCCCCCCACCCACCCTCCCCGCATTATGAGTGTCTTTCCACAGCCACTAAAGTTGCTTTTGTTCACCCCCTCGGAGATGTAACTCAAGCATGAGGAAGCCGTCTGACAATGTTTGGATATCGGCAAAAAATAGCCTTTTACTTAAAGGTTACTGGCCAAGGTTTATTGAGTTTCATGTTCATCAGCGATGAGAGGAAGAGGAGTTGAGCCATGAGAGAGCTTCATTAATGTGTAGGTTTGTATTTCACATTTTGATGTAAGCGTGATGTGGAGTAGTAGGATCAGGATCAGTGAGGCTGTGGATGAAATGGTAGTTAAGATGGAAGTTGGGTTTTTGGGTGATGTGTTTGTTTTGCATGAAACAAAACAACATCACTCAGGAAAATACACATAAATGGTATGAATAGGTTAGAAAAAAATCTTCATTGGCTACGAGGTTATAAATTGCAATACATTGCATTTAAAAAAAAACAACAAAAAAACCCCATTATTTTTTAGAGGATGGATTGTTCTCTTCAATTATTGATATACAAGATGTACAGGATAATAATAATAATAATCAATATATTTAGGAAAAAAATAAAAAAATGTTTTTAAATTGTTTTATGTTCTAAATATACACCTGTAATATATATTTTACAAAAAGTTTAATTCTTTTATTTATTCAAATATTCATTTGGACAAGAATCCTCTCATAATATTGCTCCAGGATAAACAAAATAAGGTAATTTTTTAAAAATTTTAATGCGTCTATAAATCAAAAGATAAATGCTTATGTGAAGATTGATTTTGAAGATTGATAAATACAAAAAACAACAACAAAAAAACAAACAATGTAGCATTTATTCCTTATAAAGCGTTTTATTGCTTTAATCTGATAGTAGCTCCCCTCGTAGGGTAAAAATAGATACTGCATTTATCATCGTCTGGTATGTTTGTTAAAACTGAAGGTCCCTCGCAGGCTACTTCATTGCTTCTTTTTCTTCCTAAAGAAATGTTGGACTCCTTTTAAAATAATTTTTACGGGTTACACTAGAGGTTACAGTATAGGGTTTCAACTTCTGTGGGAGTTGTGATCTGTTCTAATGAGAAAAAGAAAATGCAGCACCACAATGCTTTGTGTCACCCACTGAGGCTGAGAGATAGACACGGGATTAAAAAAAAAAAAAAAAAAAGAAAGAGGGAGGAAAAAAAAACAATTTCTGGACATTTCTAGGAGATAAATTTAATTTCTTTGCTATTTGGAGGTCTTCTTTGAAAATGCAATTGTAATGAACACATTCAAAACTGGAGAATAGATTTACCCTCGGCTTCAAATAAGTCGGCGTTATCGGGCTCTGTCATTCGCTCCTTCCCATTTTCGAGCTGCTAATTGATGTTTTTGATGTCGGCGAGAAAATTGAAGAAAATGTCATGTGTGAACCGGCGCGGAAGTTAATAAGATTGACTTCGTTGACTGAATTCACAATGAGCGAAGGAGAGGCGTGTAATGGGGACTGCTGCGAATTCGTCCGTCCATCTGCCGAGGGATGAAATCGACACCTAGCACGAATGGGCCCGTAGAGGTCGATATGGAGGGATGGAACATTTTGGATGCCCCCCTCCACCTCAAAAAAAAAAAAAAAATTCTCGATGTTTTTTTTTTTTCTCCCGTCTTAGCAGTTGGGTTTTGGTTTTGTTTTCCCTCTGATTGGAGTGCATAAGCAGCTGTTTTTCCAGAGGGCTCCTGCCCCGGCCCAGGTCCAGCCTTTCTGTGGAGTCGTCTCCCAGGGCTGCCTCCTTCCTCGCTCCAAACAATGCTCGTTCTTAATGCTGTTTTGAGTTTGAAAAGCCACAGAGCTTTACAAAGGTTAGATTAAGATGTGGCTAAAAGATGCACCAATATCAGTTAGGGTCATTGCATATGCTTGGCCAATGTGTAACAGAGCCTGAACTTAAATCCCCTTAAATAAAGGGATAGAAGCACCACCGGGGTCGCTCCATCTTGAGCCATTTATCGAACGTTGGCTGAAAGCCAAACGAAGTCGCTTTACTTTCTCATGTTCTTTCTCTTAAAACGAATTTCATCTAATAATCAAATTATTAGTCAGAATTTGCCGATTTTTAATAAATGTATGATTTATTTGAAAGTATTTCTTTGTCGATTCGCATTAACGTAAAGGTGTAATGGATTCTGCGTTTTTAATTGGGGTACGGATTAGTTGAGTTTGGTTCAGTGCTTCTGATTATTTTTCCCGGCCTAAAGGGGACTGAGCTAAACCCCTAATACGGCCAGCACCCCTAAGCGCTCTTCTTTTTGAAGACACCAAACAAAAAAAAAAAAAAAGTGGCCTCTGCTAGCGTTGGGCCCTCCGAGGATCGTGGATAAGGGACATTATTCTCAGAATAGGCAATTAATTCCGCTGGCAACGATCGGTTAGAGCTTCTTCCCCCACCGCCCCTCCAAATGCCCTCCTCTCCACCCTCCACTCGCCATTTGAAATGCTAACACAATGAAATATTTTTCTATTGGTCCGTGTCCCTCGGCTAAGCCACCGCCGCGGGCAAAGAATTTCATCGACTGATGAGACCACAGGCATGCCCGATAAAAAGGTTAACTGTACGTGACACGCACTCCAAGTAACCCGCGCTACCTTGAACTCTCAAGTTCTGTAACTTTTATTTGACTTTTTTATTGTTGGCGAGGCTCGGTCTTGTTTGGCCGCCAAGGCTAAAAACGAAGCAAGCCTTCGGGTTTTTTTTTTTTTTGTGTGTGTGCTGCGGCATTACTGAAAAATGAGGATAACGTGACGGATTTTTTATAAAGCAATTTCCTTGTGTCTTATTGTGCTTTTCCTGCGATGGCATTTTGCAGACGAGTTTCCATTGTCTGCTGATTTACTTGACAGCTTTTTTTTTTTTTTTTTTTTTTACATAAAGGAAATGAGCTATAATCAAATGCAATGGTTTTCAGATGATAACTCGGATAGTTTTACCCATGTAATGTACTGTTTTATAGTGTACGACTGAGGAATTAATTTGTCGAGCGGTGAAAATATTCTCCATGAATAAAGTGAAATTGATCAAAAAGAATAGATAAAGGCAGGATTTTGTATTTGGACTGAATTATTATTTTTTATTCCGAAACTACCGAAACCTTTTGCTTTCATTTACATTTTCCCTCCACACAACGCAGTATACATCTTGTATCTATTGTGTTGGATTTTACAATAGCTTGGCTCTGCTGTGTGAGAATAAAGAACAATCCAGGATGGCACATTTCTTCCACCTTCAGGGGTAGGCAAGGTAGACTGCCAGAGAGTGGGAGGAGGATTCCAGGCTGTTTTCAAATTGTTAGTAAAAGATATATGGGCACAGAATAGGTATGGCTGCTGCAGTACCCCCAACCCCATGTTTCATGAGCATACATACACACACACACACACACACACACATACACAGAGTGCTGTGCGAGGACTGAGGCAGGTGGCTCCCCATGGCTGCAGCTTCATGACAACATGCCATTAGAAATAGCAGGCCTGTTGATCAATCCTGCCGACATGACAGCTTCGCCGCGAGGCCTGGCTCTTTGAGTGCCGACGCCGCGGCAGCTCCCTCTCCCGTTTCTCCCCACTAATTGGTGAAGGTTTCTCTTATATATGCTCGTGGCACAGGGCTTTTTTTCCCTCCTCTACCTCCTCCTCCTCCTCCTTTTCTTCTTTTTCTCCCTCTCCCTCTTTTTTTTTTTGCTTTTTTAACTTCAGCTTCTCTTTTCCCCCATCCACCCACCCCCCCCCCCCCCCCCCCCCCACCCCTGCCACCCATTTTTATCTCACTCTCTCTCTATATATAAATATATATAATATATATTTTTTTGTTTTTTTTATTTTAACATTGTCACATCGGAAGCGATAACTTTGGGTGAGATATTGCAAGTGGGTTGAGTAAAAGGATGTATGTGCCGCGGGCATTGTTCGTTCTGTATTTTTTGCGGGACTATTGGAGCTGGGATTTGACATTGACTCTAGGCAATGTGCATCAGCACCAGATACACAATGGGGATCATCCAGAAAAAAAAAATTAAATCTTTGTCAGGTGAAATGAAGGAGAAACTAGGCCTTTGATACAGTTGCATTTTTAATTGCATGTTGTTGTTTTTTTTTTTTGGTGACAATTTAGGCAATGCTGCTAAAAATACTATATCCATAATTAAGTGACACTGTGTCATTTACGTTGAAACTCATTTATTTATTTTTGCTTTTGACAAACAGCTGTGTAGCAGAATCCGTATTTGTGTTTATTTGATTTATCACGTAATCCCTTTCTTTCTCATCAAACAGAATTAAGTTGCGAAACGTCAAAACAATTGTCAGGAAATGGCTGTGTGTTGCTTGCTGACTTGTCACAGGGCTGCGTTTCTAATTCCACCAGCGTTTCGCCGGCGCATCACTCTTAAACGCCACCCACTCTGAATCTCTCCCAACTAAATAAATGAGGGGGGAGATAAGCACACATTAAATGTTTAACTGTCTCGCATTTGTCATCTGTTTTACCCCTCTTAATTAAACAGACGCAGCTTAGCCCCGGCACTCCAAGTGCAGACACACTCGCACACAAACACACACACACACACACACATACACACACACACACACACACCCTGCCTGTGAGCACTGGAGCCTGAGCGCAAACACTGTCCTGCCGATGATTAATTTAGCCGTTAATATTTATTTTACTCAGTCCTGCTAAGTTAGCAGCTCACTGGAGGGAGAAGTTGAGATTTTGTTTCTCAGCTCTGCGAGCCATCTGCTTGCAAAATGAAGAGGAAAATATATATTTTTTTGTTTGTTTGTTTTCTTGTTTTTTTTATTATTATTATTATTATTTTTTTTTTTTACATTTGTCTCATAATGGTTTTAGCTGCCAGAGAGGACAAGTATTCTGCAGGCCGGTTGTGATTTGTGTCTGCTTCGGTATATTATAGTGATACGGTGCATGTTGAAAACATTAACTACTACCTCCACCCAGTGGCACAAAATGAAAAAAAAGGCAGGTGTGATTGGCAGCACACAGTATTTAATGTAGTGGGAAGACTTGCCTTAAGCGAAGAGGGGGATGTATTCACCACACAATGGTGCTGCTATCTCCCACTCTGCATTGTCTCTCTCATCGCCGACCTTATTACATGCTGTATTTGGCATGAAGAATCCCCTTCTTATCGACACTGAATTTTAATGCCAATACGCTTAGATGGCCGCTGTATTCTAGTAGTTGTTTTGACATCATATTGCATTTTCTGCGTGTGTGTCTGTGTCTCTGTGTGTGTTGGTTTATTATTTTCTCAGTGAATCAGAAAGCTGATCTGTCTGCACCACTGTACACTACTGTGCTCTCAACTTGCTGACTGTTCTGTAAAACGCAGTGTGATTGAACATTGTGTGGCACCGGTGCCTTTTTGCCGGTTCTTGGGGCATCAGCAGACTAGGAAAGGGAAAGAGAGAGCTGGAGCACGGGCTCGGGGTGAGTGAGAGAAGAGAGGAGAGTAGAATTGGGGGTTCCTCTGAAGCCCCCTCTCCAGATCCGAGGAGCGGAGCGGGGATCAAAGTGGCTTGTTTTATGTGGCTGGTGCGAGACTTTGAAGTCCCAGAGTCACCTACAGCACTCACTTCATCAAGTTCACTAGTGTCTTAATAGCAGATCAATAAGTTTCAAAGTCGCCGAGTTAATTTGATACTAGCGCTGATGTGATCACGCTGGGCCACAGAGCTGCCTGCTCTGCTCCCTCTCGTCTCTCTCTTCCCTTCTCTCCTCCTCACCTAGATTGGACCTGTTTTAGGCTCTCAACTTGAATTAGGCTGTGGTGGGATTCTGTGTTCGGTGCCTGTTTTCATAGACAGTCTTGTGTGAGCACTTAATCAGTGTCTGTGCTTGTGTCACAACAATTAAAAGATCATTTGTTTATTTAGAATTTCATTTCCAGCATTCCTTTGCAGTTATTAAAACGTGAACATCTACATTTTATATCCATATTTTTAGTGTTTTGTATTATAAAGGCATTATTTATTAATGTGAATTAATGTTTTCTGATATGCAATATTGGTATTTTATTTCTCAAATATTTTATTTGTTATGTTGAGCAAGAAATCATTTAATTATTCTAGCTCAAAACACTTTTTTAAGGTGCTATAATTAGTGTAATAAAAAATTATGTATGTTATGTTTAGATCAGTTTTGTCTCTTATTGAATTCATAATTTTTTTACTGCTGAATTGAAATAAATCTAATTTATTAGACTTCTTGTGGTGAAATCCTGTAAATGTAAGCAAATAATGTGTATAATAATATATATTATATGAAACACTTTTAAGTACATTTGTGTAAAAATATTTTTGAAGTGATATCTTAAGTTTTAAATGCGAACGATGCGCTGAATGCGCTGAAAAAAAAAAAAAAAAAAAAATACGGCAATGCCGACGGCTTTTGGAGTTAGGAGGAATCAGGAAAACGGAGCGCTTTCTTATGCGCGCTATTCATTGAAGAAAACAGCAACACCATCTGTATTTGGTGCCGTGATACCAGTGGGTTGGTGAGGCCGGATCGGCACCTGGAGAACAAAAGGCCAATTTAGTATGTTCATCTAAGGGTTGCTAATGGTATTAGGGAGCCTGCAGGGTGGTCGGCAGGGGCCCGGTGCTCCAAGGTGAGCCCGCAGCTTGACCCCCACACTCACACCAATTCACTGGGCTGCTGGCATTAGTGCCCCACATCTGCCATTTTTTGTGAAAGCCCCTCAGTGCTTTTCACTTTATTTTATAGTTATATTCTTCCGTAAGGCACAAACAGAAAATAGGTTCTAATATGCTCCAAATAAGATTTTGCATTCAGCCGTTCCCCTGATTTGAAAAATCATTGAATAGAGAAAACTAATCAAATAATTGTGGAAAAAGGATGCAAAGCTTGACTCTGTGTTGCTCGGAATTAATAATATGTGAGAAAAGAGAAAAGTGTTTTCTTTGCAAAATCATGCAAAAGATACTGCAATGCTGTGGGGACAGAGGAGTGAAGTAGATGGCGTGTCATCTGCTTAATTTTTCAAGAAAGGTGCAGGTAGGAATGCTTTTTGCTCATGCAAAAATTGTATCTATTTTACCAGAGAAATTTATATTTATTAAGGCATCCCAGAAATATTTCTTGCCAGAGAAATTGAAACGGCATCATTATTTAGAACGTGTTTTAAAATTGTGCATTGTGACATATTTGATGACAGTTTGGAAAATTGTGCAGAGAGCCGTATGTGACAGAGCCGCGCTTCCTAGTGTGAAGCCGTTCTGTGGGAAGCGGGTGGCGGAGCAGGCAGGAGAAAGCTCCTGGATGGAGCTGAAATGCTGCAGCGGGTGGTGCTGATGCAGGCTGCCTGTGTGGTCCTCAGCGGTCGGTGCTCCGTCGGGCTCTGCCGAGAGTGCCGGAGGTCCAGGGTTTTTAATGAATGTTTCATGTTAAATTTAGCGCCAGAGAGTTGTTCGCGGTGCAGCGCTTGTACATCTTATTTCTGTTGTCTTCCAAAAAAAAAAAGGTGAAAAATCAAATCCACATCTTGTAAAAAGAAAATCAAGGAGAATAAATCCATTGTATTTCATCAAAAGAAAAAAAAAAGGGTGTTCTTTGAATTCAAAATTTGTCTACCGTCATCAAAATAATTTGTAATTTATTATTTGAATCCTTTAAAAAACTGTTAAAATTAAGAGCCAAAATATTTCTATATTCCTCTCTTTTTTTTTTCTTGAGGTTCCTGCTGTTCATGCACCATGAAATCTTGCTTCATTAAAAGTGTATTAATCTTGTCTTGTCTCATGGGAGGTACCTTAAGATGATGTTGTGTCTTTTTCTTTAAATTGTTGGAGGAAAAAAAAAATCTTCCAGATTTGGTCCCTGTCAGTCAGAAATAATTGTGTGCTTAATCTTGTCCCTGATGGATGACTTGGAGTTCAGCAATGGGCCAGCTCCAATGACAAATACAATATTAATATTCATTAACTGCTTTGACAATGCTAATTTTGATGCAGTAGTAAAGGGCCTTCCAAAGTTAGCGGCCAAAGCATCAGAGCTGAGCAAGGTGGCAAGATAATTTGTGCTGCTTTGCTGAGCTGAAGGCTTTTAAAGTCTTAAGCAGGGGAAAAAAAGGCTAGGTACCACAAACAAAATAAAAGAGAAAGGGAAAAAGTTCAGACGCATTGGAAACCAGGACTGTGGAAGTAATACGATCAAGAGACGGCTACAAAAATTTGACACCTCCAATGCTGCATCTTTGAGCAAATATATATTTTTTTTATTTAAACAAAAACTTACAACAAAAAAGGAGCACAACATGGTAAGTCAGCACATTCTTGATTTTTTTGTTTAATCGTTTTGATCTTTTCAATTATCACCATTTGAAGATCAATAGTATTTTTTTTCTGCTGTGGTTAAAAGGCTCACAGCGGTGGTATAGTGGATGGTCGGATCACGGCTTTAAGAGTGGGCTTCCTCTCTTCAAGCCACCAGTTGGCCGGGTTGAATTTTCTATTGCCAGCTCTCCTGAAAACCATACAGGGCTTGTTTCCATTTATTGGTATTTTTGGTATTGTTTTAACTGCTGTTGTTTGGCTTGTTGTCTGGCAGGTTTGACTTTGGAGTTGGGGTTGCTTTTCCCTCCTCAGTTGTCTTAAAAGAGTTAAGGCAGGAGAGTTGGAGGTGCAAAAGCTGCACTTCAATGACAGGCTCTTTTGGTGATAAATGTCAGTTTTTTTGTCTTTTGTGTGACTGTGTTTTTTCGGGGCTTCCTACATCAAAAATTGGGGCTACCGGCGGGCAGGACTGAGGGGCAACGTGGCTGCAACGCCACACACCCTTTGCCCTGGATCGGAATGCTTTCTCTAGCCTTTTTTTCTGACACTTTTTCTGCCCAGCGTTTGTGTTTTTGATTTTGCATTTAATTTAGTGTGACTAGGGGTGAATGGAGCGTGGCTAGTTTTGGGGATTAATGACATGACGAGAGACACCCTGCTGCTTGAGTTTAGCCAAGTTAGGGCAACTCCTATAGACGGCACTCCACTACCTTTATGTCTGCCAAGCTGCTGAATGAAAGCCTCTCTCTTTCTCTCCCTCTTTTTGTTGTTCTTTCAACTTATCAAAGAAAGAGAGATGGACACAAAAGAGCTTATTAGGGGGGATATGAAGATGGGCGAGGGGGAAAGAGGGAGTCCCGGTCAGACGCGGAGAAGAGCAGCGCAGCCTGAGTGCGCGTTTGAATGCATGAGGGGGCTGAGAGTGAACAGCCAGCTCTGGCCGCCCGTTCGCGGTCTTCTCCGCTCTGGGACCTGAAGGGCTGCCGTCCTAAGTCGCTCCAGCATACCTTGGCTCTCGCCCGGTCCTCCGGACGCTCTCTTATCGGCTTAACCCATCGGGCGTTAGCGAGGGGGCTGCCGTAGATGAGGTGCTGCCCCCCAGTGGATTAGTGGCTGACATGGTGGTGGGAGTCTGCTTGGAGTCTGTGCACTACCACGAGTGCCAGCATGCTTGTTTTAACCAGGAACCGAGCAGCATCCCAAATACAGCTCTTTTAAATGGTAAGACTTTTCAACATTTTAATTACAGCTGTGCTTTATTTTCTGGTGCATGTTTGGCTTTAAATATTATGTTTTGATTGAATTTATTCATTGGATATTTTTCTGGGCTCCGTTTGGCAATTTATAACACTTATGTTGCTAAGTGACAGATTGACAATTTGGATAATGAAAGGCAGTGTTTGATTGCTTTGTCTTGACAGCCTGACAGGGGTGTATTATTCTAAGACATCAAACTAAATATGATTATTGTTCTTTGTATAGTGAAAGACAATTATATAAATATGATTTAATAAATGACATTATTTATATTTAAGCAAGTTGAAATATTATATATTGAATTAACATTTAAATTTGAGTGATTTTGATAGTTTGTCACACCTGCTATTACTGTCTTTCTTTTAACATGAATAAATCAGGGTTAATATTTATTTTATAGCTCATGTCTAAAATCTTAATGTATCTGTAATTTTTAATCAAACATGATATTTGAAAAGGACATAATTATACTGTAATTATTATAGTAAATGCTAAAAGAAGAGGACCAGCACTTTGGAGTGTGTGCTTTCATAGTATTTTCTCTTTACTGTTTTATTCTACACTGTTCAAATTTATCTGAGAAAATAATGAATTTGTAAAGGTCATAGGCCGTTCTGTTTCCGTGTTCGTAAAAGTTTTTGTTCCTCCTTTTTTTTTTCCTCTTTTCTCGCACACTTTTGGGTCTCGTGCGAACATCTTAGACAGTGAAGTGAATAGAGTATTTTTTTTCTCCCCCCTCTGCTCTCTTGTGTTGTTGGCGTTGATGCCATTGTGGCTGTGTGATTGGGAGCTGTCCATCACTTGCTGGCGAACTGGCAGTTTACTTAAGAAAGTGCACGTGGGACAAAAGGAGATGGCAGGAGTGTGGCAGGCCGGCTGAATGGAGGGAGGGCAGGCAATTAGCCACCGCCTTGTCGGGGCTCTTTTACTTGTCAAGCTGGAGCCCCGGCGCTATTGTCCAAGCTGTGTAAAGGACATTCCCAGGGCTTTGTTTTGGCTTTATGGGCCTCAGGACTGCCTGCTGCAGGCCAAGGGAAGAGCAGGGTACTAAAAGTGACAGAGAGGCTGTACATACAAGTACAGCAGAAAAAGAAAGGAAAAGCGTATTAAGAGAAAAGTCTCTAAGTTTTTTGTTGTTCCTGTTGCCAACTTTTAAAAGGCTTTAATACAACTGAGAAACATTAATCTCCCTGTTTAATTGGCCTTGCTTTTAAAGTTTTTTTTTTTATTTATTGCCAACATTTCTAAAATTCCCTCACTTTGGTTCATTTTTTTTGTCATTTTCTTCTTCATAACCTTCATCAGCTTCTATTAAAAATATATTAAATAACACTGCGCTTAGAGGAAAATAATTTATTCTATAAATATTTAATTTGTCATGGTCATTAGTCAGGTTCAGGTTGTTGGAGGTTATAAAAGGTAATTAAAGGATGACAAGTTAAGTTAATTGTAGGATATCAAAATGAAAATTGTTCTCACATATGGAGATGGTTTATTGTGTTGTCAGAATTTTGTGATTGTTGATTATTTTAAGTTCCCATAAAAATCATGAATTCTTTATCTGAGATGTTTTAACTGTTTTAAAATCATTGTTTTTCCTTGTTCCATTTTATTATGCATTTAGATAATATTTCTCTAATATTACACCTTTAATTTGGAAACAAATATTTTCTCTCAGGCATCTCTGGAACAACAAGATTTTATAATCTTTGTTATTGAGGTCTTAATATATATTTTATATATTTTAAAATCAAACAATGTAGAAAATATTAGGAAAATGTGTAGTTTTTCCAAAATAACAAATGCAAATGAATGTTTGTATGGAATCCCCCTTTAATCCACGTTGTCTGTGTGTGTGTGCACTGATGGCCAACAGATCTCATAAATTTCTTTACGCTTGTCAAAGATCATCTTGACCATGTGAAGCTTATCACTTGACTTTAGTATTCAGAAGAAGAAAAATGGATTTAAAGGTGAAACAGTTTCGGAGAAAAGAGAGAATGGAGAGAAGAAGAGGCTCGAGGCCTTGTTCACATGAAGCTTGAATGGAGACAGAGTTGAAGGGGGGGGGGGGAGTTAAGAGTAGAATTGTTCTCCACTCTAAGGTATTGTTTAGAAAAAGGATGAGAGGAAAAAAAAAGATATAGCGACGAAAGGTACAGATTGAAGACTTTCTCTCTCTCTCTCTCTGTCTCTCTCGGTCCACCCCCCCTCCTCCACCCCCCCTGGAAAGTGTGTATGAAGAGGGGACTGTCAGCATCACACAGATAAAGTGACTGTTGGCCACACTTTGCTGAGCCTGCCCTCCCTTTGTGGATGTTGTTGTGTCTTGTTCCTTTTTTTTTTTCTCCCTTTCTATCTCTCTCGCTCTCCTGCTCTCTCGTCTTTGTCTCCTTCTCTCGCCTTGCTCACTTTACCTTGTAGCCAAAGCTTTTCAAGCTGCCAGTTCGTCTCTGGGCATCCTGGAGGCACAGCAGAGCCCACACACATACACACACATACTCTAAGAAACACATACACAGATCCAACGTACAGCAGGGATTTGGGTAATAACAGATTTTTTTTTTTGTGTATGTGTGTGTGTGTGTGTGTGTTTGTGAGTATATATTTTTTTCTTAATTGCTAGTGGGGAGGCGGCTGCAGTGCTGAAAAACTGCTCATAGTAATTTTTCCTTCTCTCTGTCCACATTCTGGCTCTCACTACTTCTTGTCACCGGCATCAAAACTTTCACTGAGAAAGAAGAGGAGACTTCTGGCCGCTAAGAGCAAGGCTTCTGTGGTTAGAGTGAAGGATTTTGGGGATTTTTTTTTAAGGATGGATGTGGGTGGGTGGGGAGGATTGTGGTGACTGTGTTTGTGTGTGTGTGTGTGTGTGTGTGTGTGTTTATGGGGAAAAGTAGGCCTCAGACCCTGAGCCTGCTCTAGAAGCCTCAAGAGATACACGCACTCTAATGACAAAACCTGAGGGAACAATGGTCAGCCGGCCGCCGCACCAAATGCAACGAGAGGGGGGACGATAAACACACATACACACACACACACATGCCCAGCAACACGCTCGCACACAGTGGAGGAAGGAGCCAAGGCAGAAACAGACAAAGAAGGAGGAGAAGTAGAGGAGAGAAGCGGCCAAGAGAAGCGAAAGGGCTTCTCCCCGGCGTAGAGAGGGAAGGAGGAGCTGGGGGGCCCAGGTGGAAGGAGGAGGAGGAGGAGACGGGGGCAGGGGTGGGACTGAGGGGGTCATGTACCCGCGGGATGGAGCTCCAGCCGGGCCGGAGGAGACGGGAGCCAAGGCAGGAGTCCTGGGCCCCGGGCTCTCTCTCCTCCAGCAGGTGGGCTGCTGGCACCTCAATCTGAGCAGCTGGGTGAGTAACACAGCACTGCTCCCCTGCTTCTTCTCTGTCTCTGCTTTTTCTCACTACTGAAGGCTCTTTAGCGTTATTCTGACAGGTTGTTGTGGTGGTGCAGGTTGGTAGTAGGTAGGTGAAAGGGGAAAGGGGAAAGGGAGGGGGGTTGACATCTGGGCCGAAGGAGTGGTGGTCATCAGATTTTTAAAAGTTTTGTGTGTATGTGGCATTTTGTGTGTGTACATATATACGCATGCTAATGATATCACACATGCTAATTGCTTAAACCTTGAAATAGACAAGACAGACTGTTGTAATCGTCATACACTTAAAGATAATTTGTTTTTAATGGTCTTAAATGAAGGCCTTAATAATAAATATTATCAACAGTATGTCTAAATGAATTGAGAAAGTACATTTTCAGGAGCACGATTCTCTCGAGAGCAATATTATTTACTTGACAAAACATTATTTGATCAAGCTCATGTCTTAACCATGAAATGTAAAATAAGATTTCAATAACCTCACAGATTAACATATTCCTTTGTTAATGTTGCCATCCAATTCAGATTCTTAATTGCCTGGCTTTCAACTGAAATTCTGAGGGGCTGATTGCATTTCAAAAGGCAGAATTCAGTCTGGCTCTTAACACTGTGATACAATATCACCTCTCAGAGAACCCCCTTTAACTCAGGTATGAGAGCTCAAGAGGCTGTTTACATTGAAAAGAAAAAGCGTTAACACACGTGCGTCTAAGAGGCGATTTGTCTTCACAGAATACAACAGTTCTACCAAATACCACTTCCTATTTAAGCTATTTGTGCGCAGTTTTATTTATCTGTGACATATCAGAACATGTCCTTTCTGCGATTCTATTTGATGTGCCGACTATCAAAGATGGGAAGCAAAAATAAATGGTGACGAACGACTTGAGTGCTAGCGAAGAGAGCAGGAGGAAGGGGAGCAAAGGCTCTGGCCCACATAATATTTTTGTTCAGCGCTCTGATCAAGCAGTCGGCATGTCACTGCAGCAAAGTGAATAGATTAACTTTTAAATATACTGTGGTCTCGGGAGCCCCTTGCCCTCAGAGACGCATCTTCTCTGCAAGAGAAAACTGATCAACACCTCCATATCTGCTTTTTAAATCCTTTTCCTCCCCCCCCCCCCCTCCTACAATTCCCAGGTTCTTTATATTGTGGAGAGTTTTTTTTCTCTCTCTCTCTCTCCTGATTAACCAAGAAATATTATTTCTGAAATGTAGCAGGGTTTTTTAATCAGCATGGTATGCTGGAGGATCATGGCTCTGATAAGCCTTTAATTTGTCGGAGCATTTCATATTCCATTACTGTTAATCTCTAAGTATTCCTTTTAGATTGTCTGCTTGAATCTGAGGATTGATTTGACTGAGTGCTACCAGGGCTTGTGTGTGTGTGTGTGTGTTTGTGTGTGTGAACATTGGTTGGTAAGATATGGGGTTTGCTTGGAGATGAAGATCTTTAGCCTTGAGGGGGCACTCTATACCTCCCAAAGGAAAACAGCAATGTGTCGCATCACAGATTTCAACAGGGCGACATTGAACGTTTATACTTTTCGATTTGTTCTAATTAAATAGTGCGCACATACTTGCACACACATACAAATGACTCCCTCCCTCTCTTACTTACTTTCCCCCAGCTCCCCTGTGTTGCTGTTGCTGTTATGTGTGTGTTTTCCTGCGTTGTGACACTCCATGTGCCTTGGACTTGGGCCACTTGCACGTTCTGGAAGAGGCTCAGGGCGCGCTGGCAGCTTTTTCTGCTTGCTTTGGAATTTAGAGGCCTGAGAGGACCCCAATCCATCACGGCACTGTCATCCCCACATCTTTCTCCTCTCTTCCTGGCCTCCCTTCCCTGCCCGGCCTCACTACAGCTCATTAGCGCCCCGCAAGCTGTTGTGACAACTCATCATATCATGACATAAAGCAGAGAGACAGAGGCTCTAACCTCCCCCCCCCTGCCCAGCCACCCCCTGGGCCCGCAAGGTCGCCACCTTCACATTTAGGGCTCAAATTGTCCCTGAGAGGTGCCACCAGGCGGAAATGCAAGGCCAACAGCTTTTTCCTGTCCGGCCTCCACCCCCCCACCCTCCCCCCCTTGTCTCACTCCGTCCTGCTGTCACTTTCTCACCCCCTCTTCTTTCTCCTGTACCCCCCTCTCCCTCCCTTGAGGTCTGACTTGAAGCACCTCAAATAATTTTACACTTGACTATGGTCATTCTAGCATTGCAGCTGGTAAAATGAGTTTCCAAGTTAGATAGTTACATGTTTTGAAACTGAAAAAAATGGTGATATTTATAGTACTAGATACAGGTAGAGTAGTACCATTGTGAATAAAGGATGGTAACTATCATGACGCACAAAAAATGACATACATTCAGGCATGGAGCCTTCTTTTTGAGCTTATGAGCTTTGCAGCTGGAAATAGAAAAGGAGAATAGAATAAATGGAGCCAAGGCAATATCGATACCATAACTAGCGGCGTAAAATACTGCTTCTGTTTGTGTCTGCCGTACTGAAGTGTGCTGCTTGCACTTCACAGCAGTGGCCTTCCTCAGCAGCAGGCGCCATATGTGTTCTGGACGCAGAAAGAGTCAATGTGTCCATTGATGTTCGCACAAGAGTGTGCTCTTAAATTTTTCTTCAGGGTCTTTTTGAATGTAAAATCTCTCTTTCTGTGGCTTGGAAATGTGGAATTCACAACTAGAGAGTGCTGTGTCTGTTTGTCTTCCGCTATGTTTGTTTGTCGTAATGACGAAGGATGCGAGTCAGTGGGGGTGTAGGGGCAGGAAATGTTCTTCTTTCTTTTCCCCTGGCTTTTGTGGAGCAGGGGAGAGTAAAGCCTCCCACGTCGCTCGCTTTTGTTTCTCTGCGCTCTGTGGGTTCTGTGCGGGCTGAAGCACCCAGCAGCCTGCCAGGCGAGTTCCAGGGCACGTATTGTCCCACGGTGGCCACAGGGCAGGTGCTGGGCCTCCTTTTTCCGCAGGGACCACCGGTGCTGCCTTGACGTCAGTGGTAGACAGAGTGGATGCTACTCTGTGTGTGTGTTTGTGTGTGTGTGTGTGTGTGTGATGGTCACATGGTAGTGAGCGTGTGAGGTGATTGAAGACATCAGGCCACAGGAAATCTACATCAGCTGACTGACCATAGATACATCAGGTGATCAACACTGTACAATGATTTCTTGAGTTTTCTCCAATGTCAGCAGAGAGGAGCTCAAAGGAAAGACCTCTAAAGGAATGTAAAAAAAAAAAAATTTGCGAATGACAGCTGATTAAAAAGTCTGTCTTTGGAAAGCAACATAGTCATCACCTTAACATGAGTTTATTTATTTCCTGCCTTCACATCTAATCGCTCTCAATATTGGACTAAGAGTCAACTGTCACAGCAGCAGTCAGTCCAGCCTGTTGCTATTTGCCTCACTCAGGGCTTTTCAGGAAAAAAAGAGCACACTCTCAGACCACAAGTGACTATGATGTAAATCAACTGGCTTCTAGCTCTCTCCTCCTCCTCCTCTCTCGGCCCCATACACACCCTCTCTAACACCCCTCTGTCTAAATGTGGACTCAGTGGATGGGCATTTTGAACTGTCTTCTCAATGGCCGGGGCCCCTGGACAAAAGAACTCATTTAAATGGCCACTAAAGCTTTTCAGCACGGAGAGATGAAGAATTGACAACATTCTTTCACATCATTACCCGAGGGAGGAGCGGGGAGTCGTGAAGGAGGAGGTTAGGAGGTGAGAGATAGAGGGGGGACAAGAAAAAGAGAAGGGAGAGCGAGAGGGCATCTCTAGCATTCAGCTGCAGACTCATCAGCTGCGTTTGGCAGCTGTCATAACCTCATCCTGATTGTTTTTCTAGCATTTTCTTTTTTTTTTTTTCCTTTTTCATCCGTCCATTCTAGATGCGAAGATCAGATCAGGAGCCCGTACGCAACGAAGGAGAGCCTCGGTTTGTGTTTCTTTTTAACGAATCCCATTCCACCTACCGCCCCCTCTCCACCCCCCGACACACAAACACATACACACACACACACACACACACCCCCAACCCCTCTCTCCCTCTCTCTTCCCCAGCCTTTTCAGCTCAGGGCTGTGAATGAGTCCCAGGAGTCTCTCTGCCTCCCTGGAGTTCTGCTGGGGTTCATTAATCTTTCATTGGGACCATGGCAATACGGAATGCCCCCCCTCACTTCTACTCCCCCACCACCGCCACTGTAGAATAGAAGTCTACATGGCCAGGCTTACGTACGGACCATACAGATAGACAGCTTTAACTACCCAGTGAAAATTTAGCACGCGGCTCTGAATGGACTGTTGGTGTATTCGGCTCTCACACGGGCCCGATATTAACTTCAGCCTCAAACAGCCCAGGCTGATGATTAGTTTGCAGCATTAAGCTCTACTCACATTTGTCTCGCCCTGGGCCCACAGCTTTTGCATTTGTATTGTCAATGAGCATCGGGCAACTGAGCATCTTATGCATGTATGCCCCCCTGCCAACATCTAGTCCCATTAATGTTTTTCAAAGTCTGTTGGAAATGTGCCACATTTTTTTTTTTTTTTTTCCCTTTTTTTGCATGGGTTAAAGTCGCTAATGAGGGTGTGTGGCCTATGAGAGAGCAGATTTAACACACACACACACACACACACACACACACACACGCAAGCAGCTTGGTGTCTCACTCCTCTCCCCCCTGAACATATCATCCATGTTATGATAAGCCTGATTAGTGCTGCTTCTTTGACTGCTGAGGGCAGGATAAGGATGTGTGGGTAAAGAGGCGAGAGCAGCCTCAGCCACCAGCCTAATCTACAGCAGAGCTCTAATCTGGTTATTTTGTGGCCGGGGACTGTGTGTATTAGTGTCTGTCCCAGCCTGGCCTGATGAGAGGGGTTGAGCGCCGGTTAACGCAGGGGCCCACGGCAGCACACCCCTAAAGCTCCACTGTAATCTTTGGGTAATTGAAAAAAGGGGGCCTGCACCACTTAGGAGCACAACGAGAAGATTACATAGCTAAAACTAATTTGGCAAAAATGCAGAAATGGATTTTCAGCCCCACCTCCTCTCTCCTAACCCTTTTATTACAATACACCCCAACCCTCCATGAACCGGGCCCTGGGGGAATAGATGAGGGAAGGGGAGCGAGGAAGAGCGGAGACCAGGAGGAGGCTCGAGAGCCAAGCCAAGCAGAGCAGAGCAGAGTGCTGACTGGAGCTGCTAATGACTGTGGATTTACACGTGCTGCCTTGATTTCCTGGTTTACAGATGATCGATTACTTCACTGCAACTGTGGTTAAAAGTGCCTCATCACACATCAGACCCAAATGTGAACTGGCAACCCCCCAAAGCCTCTTAGATTGTGTTACTGAATTCCAGGGTGACACCGCAGAAGTGTTTTTAATTACAAACCACACTATTTTCACTGTGGCTTGGTGGTTTGGCGCCTCGAGAGTACCCAGAATTTGATAGCTCTTCTTTCGAGAGCTTTCAGACCAAGTTGTAATTCTGCGGCAGGCGCCTGCAATCTTTTACCCCTAACCCAAATATTAACACCCTGGCCTCTTTTTTTTTTTTTCTCTCTCTCTCATTCCCCTTCTCTATCTCTATTTCTGTCCATCTGTCTCTCTCTGTATCTTTCTTCTTTTTCTCAGTCTAATAAGGTTCCAGTGGTACAGCACCCTCACCATGTGCACCCTCTCACGCCTCTGATCACCTACAGCAATGAGCACTTCACACCGGGGAACCCCCCACCTCACCTACAGACAGACGTGGACCCCAAAACAGGTAAAGCCCCAATTTTACTATAATTTTCCCACAACAAGAAAGAGTTAAAATAACACTTGTGTTATCAACATTAGAGCACAGTACAGTGTGTTTTGAAGGTGCCACGAGGAACTTAAGTTTAGAAAAGTAGTCAATAGTTCAGATAACCACAGAAGCAGCTCTACTTAGATAAGGAACTTCAGCTCTTAGACACTCTGTTTGCACTGATGGGTGTGTGATTGTTTTATTATGCTCTGACGCCATGGTACTCGCATACAGGAGCTTATGTTTGTCTTGATGGCGTCTGTCTGTCTGTAGACACATTCCTGTAAAAACATTTCAAGATTAAAATGTTACTCATATATCATAGACAATATTGGCACTATCCTGAAACGCCTTAACGATGATACCACCCATGTATTATGTAAAGAAACATCTGCATTACTCCATCAATAACCACTTTTAATGAACTTTAGGGCGTTACTAAATCTGTTTACAAGACCATGATCATTATTGTGGGACAAAGTCATAGTCCTCTGAATTGCTTCTTGTTGACAACTGCTGCTCTCATCTGTTACTGATTGATTTCGCTATCGTGCTCTTTAACGTGGTTTGGCCTCTGTGAAAAGTGGCCTTGCTCTCAGGAACAAGAACCTGAACGGTGGCTCATAAACCTCGCGTAAAACACGGAATTTGGCAAACAACCACGACTTCTCATGACCGCAGCGCCACTTGCCAAGACTGAAAAAAAAAAAAAAAACAAGACAGCCACTGTAGTTGGAGGTCTTCACGTCTAAATACCAGAGAGCAGTAAACACACACACACACACAGACAGGCTCGAGTCAAGATCCTGGTGGGTGCTGTTCGGAATGATGTCTCCTACTAAGCGCACGAAAATCCTCAATATGGAAGACTTGGCGTGCAGTTTGGGATGCCTCTTTGCGTTTTTTTTTGAGTATCACCTCTGTGCCTCTCACAGCTCTGTGCAGCCTGTTGATCCTGAAGGTTTGAAGCATCCACATTTAGCAGTCAGATTCTGCCCACACATCCCTCTCCTACAACCATTCAGCATACATTTTTAGGCAATTTTATTCATTTCCGTTATCATCTTGACCCAGCACTTCATTTTGTTAACTGTCATTCAGCCTGTCCTTTCAGGTTAATGCATTTTGAGCGCAGTGAATAATTTTATGCTTTTCAGGGGTCTCTGGTGGATTCAGTCAATGTTTTAGGTAATAATGTTCCCTTATTATGATGGTCCTTACAAAGGGGAAATAATGTGCCAGCTGCTGTTTAATGTAGTGCTTAATGGGGCTGCTTAATTGGGCTCAGTGTTTAATTAATTAATGAGCTATATTAGGTCTAGAGCGCTGGGTGGTGATGGGATAATGTTCGTGAGGCTTTTTAATAGAACTTGCCTTTGTTATAACAGTATTCCAAGATCCGTAAAGTTTTCTGCATAGACAGAAACTGCTGGAGAGCGCAGGTCAGAAACAATCCCTCTTGAGTCAGTTTCTGGATAAACCTGGATCAGCTGCAGACTTTGGGTGTAACCACCAACACTGGCCAAGTTCTGATCTATGAAGATTGATCTGGCTCTACTTCGGCCATGTTGGCACCGGCCAAAATATCCGTAACAACAGCTGCACGGGCGAGCCAGCTGTATGGAAGAAACGCGCATCAGCCAAAACGAAAGTCCTGCAGTTCCTGGTCTACTGAGCGCACACACTCTCCTGCTGATGCGCTTTTACACATGTCTAGTGTTCCCCGTTTCAAGTTTGTCATGAGAGAGAAAGTTATTTTTACACCAGGCTGTGTATGAGACCTTTTCAAAGCATTCATTCAGGGCAGCTTGTCGATGCAGTTTCTCCGCCTGTCAGCTGCCATGGAAAGTAAAGGCAACACCGTGGACGCTGTGATTGCTTGGCGATGTCCTCAACGAGAGCTGTCCTTAAATTGGACATCTTTGTCACTGTTCCTCTGTGGGGGATAAGAAACAAAAATATGCAGCCATTTCTTTCTCAAGATCAGTTGGATGAATGGAGACCAATGAGCCAATACATAGAGCATGCCACCTGTCGAGTTGTCATTAACGGCGTCAAAACTTATGATATACACAGTAACATTGAACATCTAGCTATCACTCATAATTATATAGCTAATTACTCATTAATCTGAGTCAAAAGCAGAAGTATTGACTTAAATAGGAAAAGTATTTACAGTTTAATTGATGCTGACTTTCAGCTCATGATATATATGTAATGTGGTATCTTCATGTATATAATATCATGAAAAATCCATATATTCATCCAGCCAATATGCGGTAACCCTTTATTTGAAGGGGTGTGCATAAGACTGACACCTGTCATGAATACGAAGGAGTCTTTATGAATGTTTACGACTGTTGTCATTAAGTGTCATTCAGTCAATTGTGTCATTTTTAATGCAAAGTTGACATTGTTTGGGATGACTTTATTGTCTTGTCATGCCATAGTCGGCCTAATTACCAAACTATTTAGCTTTATGTGTTAACATTACATTAAACTGTCATATGTGGTTGGTTTTTATATTGGCTGACAACTTTGCATTAAAAATGACATAATTGACTGAATGACGCTTAATGACAACATTCATATAGATTCCTTCATGTATCATGGTTATGAGAGTGTCATGTCAGTCTTATGCACACCCCTTCAAATAAAGCGTTACCCAATATGCCAGCGTAAATCAGGAGGCAGACTCAACCTGTAGCCCTGTATCAGCAGCTCTCTGATCACCGGGAAGGCTTTAATTATATTGTTGTGTTTTGTTAACTTCCAAACCTCAGTCATTTTATATCATTAATCTTCTGATTCAGTAGACAAATGTGACAAGAATCGTGTTGGTGTTTTTTGTTTTTTTTTTTCCCCCTCACCTCTCTCCCCTCTGCCTCTTCCAACACATTGTGCCGCCGCCGCCGCCGCCTCAAAGGCCTTTGATCAGGAAGTGTGATTTTAGCACTGTGTACATGCAAGCAACAAGCCCTCTTCCTCCTCCTCTTCCTCCCATCTGCACTCCTGTGATGTCTGCCCCGTTCAGATGTGAAACTCTCAACAAAGAATGAATTCAGCACTGACAAAGATTTGATTCTTTCTCTGTCATCATCTTTGTCTGTCCACCTCCTCTCTGCTCATGTCATCCTCTTTATTCCACAGGAATTCCAAGGCCTCCACATCCTCCAGATATATCTCCTTATTACCCACTGTCACCTGGCACTGTCGGCCAGATCCCCCATCCGCTAGGATGGTTAGTACCACAGTAAGCAAATCCTTTTTTATTACTCTTTATACCTATACAGTTGTGTCCTTCATTGTGTTATGAGTTGTGTGGAAAGGCTAGTAACACCTACAGATTGTAATGATTAATATGCATAAATTGTATATCAAGCTAAATTATTGAAGAGAAAAATTGTAAACTGGGTATTACCTCGCATGTCTGCACACTGTAGCAGCAGGATGTTGTGCTTTTTATACACAAAGTCAATTATGAAAGCTGTCTCTGTCTCCTGCTGGTCCCCAGAGTGGGTTCTCTGTCTGTGTTCGAGGTCTCGCACAAACTTGAAGTTGATCTCTTAACTCTCCTCATTTCCGTAGCACACTAATTCCTGGACCACAGAAGCCCATTGCAACTTCCTCAGGCCCACACCAACCTCAACTTGCTACTTTGTGGCAAATACTATTTTGCATGTCTCTGTATGGTCCAGTTAGAGTAATGAACCGTGATTGCCCGTATTTTACCCACAATTCCACACGGGGGTTCTCCCCTGGTAACTCTTGTCAACACTTGTTAATATGACAAAAGGCTACAAATTAAGCTCTGTTAATTTAATGTTTTCTCACCGCGATCTAAATACCGAGAGAGGCCCCGAGCGCAGCCATGGCGCCCTTTGATTTGCTGCACTTTATTTTGGTATAAATTTACATTCATTATTGTTTGTCTTTGGATGTGTAGACCTCAATTAGCGTGATGGCTCCATTAAAGAGATCCGCGCTTCGTCTTTAATTATCACAACAAAACACCTAGTTCCAGCTTGGGGAGGAACAGGGCCCCACTCTGTCGACACCGAGCGAAGGGTTATGAAATTTAATTAGCCATTGCTATCAAGATTTGTGGCATTCAAATTGTTCAGGGTTTTCTTTCCTTTGATCTGCGCTCTGCAATCCCCTAGATTTTTGTCCTGATCAAATGAGAATAAAGAGGCCCACGGTGGGGAGAGGAGAGAGACAGAGGGCGTTACCTTCTCTTCCATCAACCCTGTTCCTTTACCTTTTCGCCTTTCTTCTTTTCTTCCCTCTTCCCAGGCAAGGTCAACCTGTTTATCCAATCACAACAGGGGGTTTCAGACACCCCTACCCAACTGCGCTCACTGTCAACGCATCCATGTCAAGGTGAGTTGAGCCCTAGGAGCTAAACACACACACACATACATGCACACACAAGCTCTCTTTCTTAGTCACTGACTCATACACACAGTTGCGTGTTTGTGTGTGTGTGTGTGTGTGTGTGTTGGCTGTGAGGGCAATGCACAAGCAACACACACACACACACATGCACACTCACATGCAGAGACAGTGAGCAGCAACTTCTCCCTTAAGGAGAGCTCATACTCCCCCATCTCTGTGTTCAAAAGGCCAATTCTCCAGTGTGGGGCTCCAGCTAGCATGCTCAAATATTAATTATATTTATCATTTTCTAATGAGGCCCCTGAAGAACATTTACCCCCACTGCATGTCAGGCAGATCTGAAATGAGCCGGGGCATGTCCTTGCTGTGAGTTTGAGCAGACAGAGAGATAAACAAACACAACAACACTTTGAAAGGGACTAGATGATATAAGCAGGGGCCTGACACTTGGCTAGTGCTTTGGTCCAGCCCATTAGGGTCCAGCTCAAGTGCTGCTTGTGGACATTAGTGCACCCATGGGGGGTATGTGTATTTGTTGCCATCATGTATACATGTGTGTGTGTGTTTGTCAGTTGGTGTTAGACTACTTATTGTTCCCTTGAGGGATGCATGTCGTCTATATTGTGTGGGAAGCGAAAAGAATTAATTTTGGATGACTAAAAGCCAGTGATTTGTGTGAGCCTGGAGTAGCCAAAAAAGCAACAACACAAAAAAAACAAACAACTTCCCACTCTCTCTCCTCCCTCCTCTACACGCCCTTGCAGCAGGGGACTTTGAACGGGGCTGGTTTTGAGTCTAGGGATGAGGCCAAGCTTTAGTTTAATTACAGCCTGATTGGAAAAGCAGCTCTTGAGGGGGTTGTGTTTAGACTTCTGTGACATTGATGGATCATGTAGATGCAGAGAGGGAGGAGTCACGAGGGGGGGGGATGACATTTTTTAAAGTGTAGCCCTGAGAATAAGGGAAACCTAAATCACACACCAGTTTTTTTTGCAGCTATGTTCTATGCTGTTAAACCTTCCTTTTTAGTGAACCAAGCATATGTACTGTCTTACTTTTAAACACCTTTTGGAGAATGGCGTCTGGATTATAGTCAGATTCACCCCCTCCCAGCCCACCCCAGGCAAGTCTCAGGTGCAAAGGGTCAGACGTTGGGTCTGTCCAGACATCGGCATCTGGCAGCAGTACCCAGCCAACCTGGGCTTTAAGTGACTGCTAATTTGGTCCCTTAATGACAGCCTCTACATTGTGATCATCTTATTTCCAGTGCAGCTAATTGAATCTGCTGGCTGGGGTGTGGGGGGGGGACTGGCCATGGGGAAGAGCTAATGCCCTGTGATGAGGCCCCTAATTGAATTAGTATAACTGAATAGATGGAGGGCTCTGGGAGCTCTCTGGAGAATGGGAGGGTTTAACACATCTCCCGAAAAAAGAAAAAAAAAAATCCCCCAACTCCCTCCTCTCATGTGGAGAAAAAAAAAAAAAGCCTAAATTCTGACTGAGGGCAGAGAAAAAAATCTGTTTGTTGACAAAATCTCGAAACAATTTGTCTAATTGTGTCAGCAAAATGGCAGAATCCTTTCATACATTGCCTTCAGCCAGTTGGTTTTGTTCAAAGAATGGACGAGACTGTTGTGATAGCTCAGACGATTTGTAGGGAGCACGCTGACTGGAGGAAAATCGGATAGAAAAGACATCACGGCCTTGTACTCTTGTCGGGAGCCAGGTCTTTGCAGGAGAGCGCTGCTTCGCTATCAGTCCCCTGTGCTGTGGCTCGGGACTGAATTAGGATGCAGGGAACGAATCTGGTACCTCGTCGTCCCGCAATGAACACCTTACACCCAGGTCCTGTTAAAAAATACATTCTTTTAGGACAGGAGGAAAAAGAGCCACGGAGAGTAGAGACAGTCAGCGGAGCAAATGAAAGACATTATTTTGATAATGGGGTTGGAGCCAGTGTAGGTCCTTTATATTGTGTGTGTGTGCATATGAATGTATGTGTGACAGGTGGGAGGATGTGAAGGCCCCTTTGCCCCTTATGCTTAAGCCTGCCCTTTGATATGTTCCCCCATCATCCCGCTCCCTCTCTTTTCCTTGGGAACGGGAGAAGCGCACCGGCCAGATCATTATACATTAAACAGGCACGGGGGCTACTGCTTCACATTGGCAATTAAATGGCACTGGCTGACACTGGGCTTGCTGCGCCAGTGACCCCCCTCCCCCCTCCCCCTCACCCCAACACCGCCAGCCATTCTTACCTTTCAGATTGAGACGTAGGAGCCCCAGGGTTGGGGTGGGTGGATGGGTGGGGGTCTCCGCTGCGTCTCCCTCTCTGTGTTGGTTAAATTGGTCCAAGGCGCTGCTTGCTGCTGATGAGCCCGGATGATGATGATGATGCCCCCGCGCTTCAAAGGGATGGCCGTCATGTTTAAACCATAACCTGGGCCAATGCAGTGGCAGCAGGAGGAGGAGGGGAGGGGAGGGAGGGAGAGGGAGAGGGAGAGAGGAAGCGAAGGAGCGTGGAGGTGGCGAGGGGACAGGGAGGTGTAGAGAAGAAGGAGAAGAAGAAGAAGAGGAGAGAAAAAAAAATAGATCTTGGAACAGAGGAAATTTTAACAAGTGCACAGAGAGAGAAGGCGGGAGGCTGAACAGGGAGAGAGGAAACAGTGAGCGAAGAAAATGCAGCAGCCCTAATGATGGGCGATATGCAGCCACTGCTGCCGAGCTCCCCATCAACGGATGACATGGCACAAACACCAATGTGTCAGTGATGAAGGGAGAAGAGGGGAAAGGAGAAAAAGAGGGAAAGAGTTTGAGGGGGAGCGCACTGGCACTCCCCTGAGATGGCCTCCAACAGAAACTAGTTGTTCCTGGCGAGTTTATCCTCATCATTATATTCTGGCTCGGAGCCATGCAGCCAGACACAGTCGGATAATGAGCTGCTTTAAAAAAAAAAAAAAAAAAAAAAAAAAAAAAAAAAAGAAGAAGAAGAAGAATTATTCCTTTTTTTCTCTTCTTCTTCATCCTCCTCTCTTCTCTTAAATTTGTGTGTGGTCACGTGGAGCCAAGGCGCCGCACTGTAAACACACACATGCAGATCGAAGTGCGCACGTTCAAATACTCTTACACAAATAATTAGTGTCATACATACACTGGCACATACAGTGCAGCAGTTTCTTATGGCTGCTCTGGCCAGTGAAATGATTTCATAAAAAAAGGGTTTCCTGGCCTCGATATGCAGAGCTGTTGGAGATGATGAAATGATGATAGGAGCGTAGAGAGAGAGAGGAAGATAAAAATGTCAGTGCTGCTGAATTGGCAGAAAAGGATTGGAGGAAGCAAACAGAGACCCAATACCTGAAGTGATACTAGACTTTGATAGAACATTTTAATCTAGTTTGCAATATTCCTTGATAAGAGATAATGGTTCAAGCTTTACCCATCCAAAACCTGGCATTTTCATATCAGTGGAAGTGCTACAATTGCAGTTTCCTCAAATATTACAATGAGCCTGAGACATGCGATTGGCATTTACCATCAACTTTTGAAAGAAATTTGGTTTTCACTAAAATCTGATTTGGAAGAACTCCCCCAGCTTTTATAGCAGATTATTGTTAAAGCAGACATTAAGTTTCTCCTTGAAAACCTAATGCGTGGGAGGGGTCCTTTTTAGATCTAAGAAGCATTTAATCAGTCTCTGCTATGATAAAAGCTATGGATAGCAATGATCTGTCAGGATGTACACAGTCTCTACATAACTATGAGTGGAAATGTTGAAGGTGTACAGAGCTTCATTGAACCCATAAAAGGAAATATTTCTTATATTGGTCAGAATACTATCTTGGCTCAAGTGTTCAGTGTATTGGCTTTTTGGGTTGTTCAAAACTGGCATTCAAAAGATTTATCCTTGTGCGCTTTTCCATTGCCACACAATATAGGTTTTTCAAACCATATTTGACTGATAGTTTGCCATAATTTGCTGTAATACTTTTGTGTGAAGTGTAAATCTGTACAGGCTGGATTCTTTCCCAAAATTAAATTGTCACATTTGCACTCATTTTGAGTTGTAAATATCCTAATTGGTTGTGAATAACAATTCAGGAATCAGCCATTTTTTATGTGTATGTTTGTTTCTGCATTTATGTCTTTTGGGCCAATTCCATTTTTATGAAGACACTGAAAACCCACTTTGGACTTTGACTCACATATCATTGAAACACAGGAATGGAATTGAGCCCCAGCTGTACAGTCTTGTGTTTACATGTGCACCATCTCCTCATTTCACCCGTGTCCATTCTGACGATTTACACAGTCTTCTGTCCTCTAGGTTCCCCCCACACATGGTGCCCCCTCACCACAGTTTGCACACCACGGGCATCCCACACCCAGCCATCGTCACACCCAACGTCAAGCAGGAATCCTCCCACAGTGACATCAGCTCACTCAACAGCTCGTGAGTAATCTTTCTCTGCCCTAAACAAATTTATCGGCCTCACATGACTTAGAAGTGACCGTAGGTTGACTGTGCTCACCTTGCTGCCCTCTGACCCGCCACAGGAAACAGTCAGACGCTAAAAAGGAGGAGGAGAAAAAGAAACAGGTCCACATAAAGAAGCCTCTGAATGCCTTCATGCTGTACATGAAGGAGATGCGGGCCAAGGTGGTGGCTGAGTGCACACTGAAGGAAAGTGCTGCCATCAACCAGATTCTGGGGAGGAGGGTAAGTCCTAACACTTCACTAGACACACATTGAGTAGCAGCCGTCAAACTGAAGGGTCTATCACAGTCGTTCTTAATTCTGGTGCTCAGAACCCTGCTGATGAATTCCTCTGTCTGTCTCCTTTTACAGTGGCACGCCCTATCGAGGGAGGAGCAGGCCAAGTACTACGAGCTGGCCAGGAAAGAACGACAGCTCCACATGCAGCTGTACCCAGGCTGGTCAGCACGAGACAACTATGTAAGTTTTTAAGTTTACAAGTCGTAACGGCCTGTTTCTTTTCCCCTCTCACTAGGACATTTGACCAGGACGAGTGCTTTCTTTTGCTTTTTTTCTTACCTAGCTTCTCTTCTTGTAATGTTCTTTTGATATCTATATCAGAGACCGGACAAATTGCCTCAACCTAAGCCCATCTTTTAATTCCATGTTCCATCTGGAGGAACATTTGTAATACAGCCTGACTATGACATTTGTTTATATGCCCTAGACACTTTGTTCTGATACATAAGATGCGTAATTTTGTCCAGTTTTTGGATCAAGCTGGCCAGTGGAGTCTTCAATGAGCAGCCTTAGGGAAATCCGTCTTCCAGACGAGAAGCCCATCAAGATGTCTAGATGTTCACAGAGCAGAGGAAAATAAGACAAAAGATTACAGCAAAAGAAGAAAAGAGCAGAAAAAGACAAAAAGCAGAGAGAGGAGGGAGTATTCTGGTCTGGCCTGCAGTGGCTGATACAAACCGGAGGGCAGAGATAGGAAAAAAAAAAAAAAAGACAGAGAAAGAATGAATGAATAAATAAGTAAACACAAAGATAAGTCCTATTCTCTGTTTCATGTTTTGGGCATTCTGCAATATAATAACTAAGGTTCCTGTCTGTGTCTATTTTTTTCTTTCTATTTTTTTGGCGGCTAACCAACAGGGGAAAAGGAAGAAGAGAAAAAGGGAAAAGCAGCAAGCAGAGAGCAATGGTAAGTGAGCTGCAATTATCTCTCATATTAGAAGAGCCCCATCATGTGTCAGGCAGATGTGACATCTTGCAAGATAAAAGTCAAGCTAGTTTTTTTGTGTGTTTTTTGTGTGTTTGTGCCTGGCTTTTTTCTTTTTTTTTTGGTATAGTTATGCTACCCAATGCAATATTTAAATGGTAGAGTTGCTTGTAACACCCCCCTTTTCCCATTTTCCCTAGCCTTCCCCTGCTAATAACAACTGAATATGCATGACCCCCCACACTCCTTCTCACCTCCCCTCTTGACACCCCTCCCTCTACCCCCCCCCCCCTCCTCCCTTTGCCCCTTAGCGTTCTGGTATTGTGATATGTGTGTTTTTGAGAATGTGAAGTTGAAGCATTGTGAGAGCCATTAACTTTGCCAGTGTTGTGTGCGTGGCCCTGTTTTATAATGCCTGTGCCCTGCAGATAGACTGCACTACTGTACTTTGTATGTGTGTGTGTGTGTGTGTGTGTGTGTGTGTGCGTGACTGTGCATGTGTGTACGTGCGCACACACTCGTGTGTGTGCTTGGTGGGCTGCCCCTTGCTTGCTTTCATGCATGCTTTTATACAAACATAAGAAAAAATCACTGACATCTTAAAATTAAGGAGGTTTGCTAATTCTATGATTTATCCATTTTTATTTTTATGATTCATATTCTTCTGATCGTATTGTGAGGAGCAATGCCGACTTGTTATTATGTATTTTGCGCTCGTTTGGTGACGGATTTCTTCTTGAAGGCCTCTCTATCTGTTCTTTTTTTTTCAGAACACAGAGAATATTTTCCAAACCCTTGCCTTTCACTCCCTCCGATTACAGGTGCTAATGTCATTTTGAGTATTAAATTACTAACTTGTTTTTTTTTTTTTACTTGTTTTTTTCCTCCTTCTTTTTTAATTAATGTATATTTATTCATCCATGAATGTGCAATATTAGGCAGGTTTAAACTTAAATTCCATATTTTTTTAAAATATGCTCTATTTGCTTTGTTTGCTGCTTTCTTTTCTCAAAATGTTGCTATTGTTCATTTGACTTTAAGCTATATATTTCATTTAATTTACCTTCATTTTATTGATGTTAGAGCAAAAGTATGCTTGAGAAACTGGTGATGTAAAGCTAGGTTATCATTGTGGAGTATGATTTTAAGGATGTGATGTCAGGGTAAACCTCCTTAATCTATATGCTTCAGTAGCTGCGCTTGTGCCTCTCCTATAGGCCAGCATGAGTTTCCAACTTTGAATCTGTCGCTACTCAGACAAGACCTGGACTCAAACATTCCTCCACAGTATTCTGCTATCACTCTGCTCTACTTATAATGACACGATTACTGGGTAGACCTACTGTAGCAAGTGACTGGCAGCTTTTCTACAACAGATAGCCAATGTTGATGGAAAACAGTCAACTGTTTGATGCCAGGTCTAAAGAGTAGATTCCCTCTTCAGGTTCCAGCCTTTTTAATCCTTCCCCTGGCTAGGGCTAACTCACGACCGTGCTGTTGAGCAATCTGCTACTGCTGCCTAGTTCTGCCACCTTGACCTTCCCTTTTTGAAATCATAGAGCACTGATAACATCTAGCAGTAAATTAATCCAATCTGCATTTGCTCCATTTATATCCTCTCAACCAAATAAGCGCTGGCTTATCTTCAGCTTTAACTCCAGTTACGATATAGATTACATGACTGAAAGCAATTGTTTCCATATTAATATCATAATTTGCATGCATTTTGATTTTGATTGCATTTGATGCCTTAAACACACTAATGGTTTCAGTCCTTTCTTAAAAGGCACTTTTGAGAATAGCTTTAAGGACGTTTTGGGTGGGGGGGTTTCTTGCACAATGAGCTACTGCCAAGCTTCATAGATTCACTGTTATCTGTTTTTTCTCCTTATTTCTCTCCTCCTTTTGATTTCTCTTCTTTATTATTATTTTTTTTTTTGTTTGGTTCTATTCCTCCTCTCTGCTGGCTTCCCTTCCCTGTTGCGGCATCAGACCTGAGCGCTCCTAAGAAGTGTCGAGCGCGCTTTGGGCTCGACCAACAGAATAACTGGTGTGGCCCGTGCAGGTGTGTATGGTGTGTGCTTGCACTGGCCAGGGCCAGGTGAAGGCTGGGTAACTGAACGCTGGGACTTCCTCCTCCGCTCTCTGCTGCTGCCCTCCCGCCCTTTTTTTTTTCCCCCCTCTTTTCTTCCCTCCTCGTCTGTCCCGCCAGGCTATCATGACCTCTCAGCTTCCTCCAGCCACGCCCTGCCGGTCTATCTCTAGGTTCCCCCTATTTGATTTTTACCTCCTGTTTGGGAAGAAGGGTATTAACAGCATATGCCAGAGTGTTTGTATGAATGGCGACTGTGCGTGTGTGTTGATTTCAAAAAAAAAAAAGAAAAAAAAAACATTTCTGGGGTTACAGGGGTTTCATTGCAGGATGAACTGTACAAAAAGCCTCACAGAGATGGGTCAGAAATCCTAAACTGGCAGGTCGGGGCTTGGAGGATCTGGAGCCTGATGGCTTGGTCAATATGGAGGACATCCCAGTGTTGCCAGCCTAAACCTAAACCCTGGCTACATGTTTTTGTCTGTGCAATGACGTGTCCATTTTCTTTTTCTTTCTTTTTTTTTGTCTCTGTGTGTATGTTTGTGTCTACCTCTTTGGCTAACAGATGCAAATACCCCAAAGAAGTGTCGTGCCTTGTTCGGGCTTGACCAGCTGAGTTTATGGTGCAAACCATGCAGGTATAACTGCTGTAGTACCAATGGGAGGAAGACATCCACAATGAGCAGCTTCTTCTCCTTGATTATTTGCTCAGATATCCCTCTAAAACATGTTTCCATCAGTGTGGTAACAGATGGCAAACTCCTCTGCTCCTTTTCCTCACTGAGGAGCTTCCTGCTATAAATTCCCTCACAGCAATTTTTCCTCACTGAACTCGGTTCAAGCCCAGTGGCAGAAAATGGATTTCTAAATAAGATTACTGAATATTTTATCTCAACAAAATATCTTGCTGCAAGATCATGGTTTCCTAATGTCATTTGGAGTAACATTTCTAACAATCGGACTTGTTATGGGTGAAATCCATTTTCTCTCCAGGCAGTGGATAATTCCCTCCCATCTTAACTGTCATGTATGTCCTAATTGGCGCCCTTGAATAACAATGTTATGCTTACAAATTTAGCCCTGCTTTCTCTGAGGGCCTGCTCAGTGACACTCTTTTCTGTGCCCTCTTCCTCCTCCTTCTCCACCTCTTCTTCCTCCAAACTCCTCTTCAATAACCCTTACTTAGTCCCTACCTGTTGTCTTTCTGTTCTGACACAAGCAGTCTTTGAATTGGGAATATTTTCATGGTAGGTATTTGTTTCTGCTAAGTAATACCCTTCTCTGTGTCTGGCTTGCACCACTCTTTCTTGACACAACTCTTCAGCGCCAACCATTGCAACACATTTCATTTGTATTGTTTTAATCATTTGTATGGTTAGGCTCAAAATCAAAATTTATGTGTTTTGTATTTTTTTGCACTTTGCTGTCACATGAAACCTATTTGAAAGGAGATTTATCAGTTTTTTATCACCAGAATTTAACACATCACCTATACTTCATCGTAGATATTTTCTTCGTAGCAGATAGGGTACCTCCACACAGTCCGCCATTGTTGGTGTTCCCACTTGGCTCTCTTATTTCCCTTCCGACTGACACACATAATCAAAAGTACAGCATTATTCCTGAAACAATAATCGCAGATCAGGAGATCAGGAGAAGCGAAAGTACGATAATTCAGTCTTCGTTGCAAGAGCCGAGAGGTTAAAAGTTCTCTCTGGGCTCCATTTCCTAAAAGATGCATCTGGTGTAATTTCCCCCGAGACGGAGAAATCAATAACATACACAGGCACATACTATGAATCGATATGTCTGTTAAAAAATGGATATTAGCTCATTTGTTGCAGTTTGACAGACAGTTATCGAGAGCAAGATGTGTACATAGTAGCAAAATGATACCTTTTTACACCCGGTCGATACTCTGCACCACCCAGCGCCACAGTATCAGTGTAGGATGCACTTAAAAGCCTTATCCCTACTCTTTTCTAGACTTTTCTAGTATTCTACACTGTCCCTTGTTGTGTGCTTGTATTGTTCAGCTTACTGGAAATGCATGCCTGTCTTTCTATCTAGCATGGAACCAAGGTTTTGTGAGGCCTTTTATATGTGATTTGTTGATGTCCCTCTACCTTTTCATCCTCAGTAAAATGCTCTCTCTGTATTTATTCAGACTTTTTCCCTTCAGAAAAGCTTGATTTGACATCTTAATTAAACAGTAGCTCAGCCTTACATGTTCCAAAAGCATTAATCTTTCTTTTTAAGCACCTTTTTTACCTACTCTCCCTGTAAGTCTTAAATACTAATACTCCATGGCCTTCAGGCATCCTTGTGTTAGAATGGAGAACTGAGAGGGGGGTCACTGCCAGGGTCAGGGTAAAGATGAGGTGGGCAGAGATTCCCCCTTAACCAAATCTTAGCACAGCCTTCACAACAGAGTCACCACAGATAAATGCAACAATCCCCTCTCGTTTTCTCTCCGAACTCCCTCCCTCCCTCCTGTGCTCGTTCATCGGGTTCCACTGAGCACAACGGGCCTGGCCTCAAGACTCAGCAGGCAGGGGGAGGGTCCTGACCCCAGGCAGGCAATGCAAACATGATGCCTTGACCCCTCACACACACACACACACTTGTGTCTGTGGGGCAGATGCGGGTTAGTGTGGATCTTCTTGACTTTTTTCGCCCTCGTATCCAAACTCTGTCCCCTCAGGAGAAGAGAGAGTACAGCCAGTTAGAGGTAGAAGAGAGAGAGACAGGTCCAGTAACCCCTCTTGTTGCTGGAGAGAACAGGCTGATCCCTGTTGTAGGTCTTGCCTGTAAGAAAGGCTGAGAGAGCAACCATTACTACATCTCATTCATTTTGTCCTCACATCATCATCATCATCATCTCTATGTCTGCTTTTCATTTCCCTGCTGTCTCCTGTCCAGGTGCTTCACCTGTGACCTTTCCCTACATGTCTGTCCTGTCTGATGGTTTAGTATTTGGAACCTGATTGTCATTTCTGCAACCTTATCTTCTTAGCACGAGGTTTACGATGCTACTTAAATGCACCTGCAAAAAAAAAAAAAAAAAAAAAAATCTATTGAATAAAGCCGGTTTCAAATAATGTTTTTCATTGATTTAAAAAATTGAAAGGTGCATTCAAGTGAGCAGCAGTGCTAAGAAGCGATGTAATTCGAAGATGTGATGCTAAAAGATGCTCTCTTTCTCTTACCTTGTCCCTCAGGAGAAAAAAAAAGTGCATTCGCTACATCCAAGGTGAAGGCAGCTGTGCCAGTCCTCCCTCTACGGACGGAAGCTTACTAGACTCCCCCCCATCCTCCCCCTCCTCAGTGGTTCCCTCCCCCTCCTCAAAAGAGTCCAAACCTCAGACTGAACAAATGCAACCTCTCTCACTGACTATGAAACCGGCCCACCAGCCACTCCACCACCCGCACCTCCTGGCTGGGCCTCCACCGCCATCTTTGGTTCAGCTGGAAAACTCTGCTGCAGCTAGCAAAACGCCCGGCGCCTCCTCCCACAACGGAGCCCTGGAGCACGGTGACGTCTCGTCCTCGCGGCAGCCGGGCTCCTCTGTGGCGTCCTCAATGGCCCGGCCCTCGGCATCGCTGTGTCATTCCCACTCGCTCCTCCCCTCCACGGCCCCTCAGCCTCTGTCGCTAGTGACCAAGTCTATAGAATAGTCTACCCTATTCTTCTTCTCCTCTTTTCTAGCTCTGCACACACAACACACACACACCTTTCTAGGCCCTCTCTCTGCTATATTTCACTTGCCGTCAGTTCTTTTCTCTTTGTTTCTGTGCCATATGGCTTTGAAATTTTAGTTTTTGTTTTATTAAAGTTCATTGGTCAATATTTGACCCATCATTATCAAAAAAAATCTAATTATTATAAAGAAATGATACAATGAGCTGTAGTATAGCTTTGTGAATCTGCCAAAATTTTTATGAATTTTGTTTTGTCTTTTTTGTAGTGTTTAAACAGTGCAAACAGAAAAATTATCTAGTTCAACTTCAAAATGTTTAAAAGACGGATATAAAAAGGTAGGCTAGATTATTCAATGAGCCCTTTTCTTGAAAGAGTTGGTTCTCCTTCTTTATTTGTATTAAATACGAGCTTGCGAACCAATCATTTGACATCTGTTCAAACTCTAGGAGGGCATGAGGCTAGCGGTGACACCTCTCTGAGGAACAACTTTAATTGTGATGTTACTTGTTCTTGTTTAAATGTACAGAATAATGGGGAGGGGGGGATTACTGTGTTAAATATGCATTCTTCCACTGCGTTGTCTTTTTTCTTTGTTGTTTACCTTTGGGGTGGAGTCAGGCAAGTTGGGTGGGCTTGAGGGGAGGTCGGGGTGGGAGGGTTGAGGGTTATTAAATTCAAAATGTCACAACGCTAGGACCAGTAGTATTTATTGCTTTAGAGATTGCTTGTTGTATCTTGTATGTGTCTCTTTTTGACTTTTTGTTTCTTAATACATTGTACAAATATTTTTTCTTAAGGTAAGCGACTTATATATGAATGATCCATTTTTACAAGGAGGTTTTAAAAGGCAAATCTTTTGTTATTGATTTCTTTCCTCGCTGAAAACCTGGATTCCACTCAGTGTACTGTGTAGATCTCATGAACAGAAGTATGCACAACTTCATTTCGAGAAATGCGTCTATAAGCCATTTTACAAAAAGAAGAAAAGAAAACTTGAAACAAGAGACAGTGGGTACCGTGTCTTCAGTAGTTGGAAAAGTGTCTAAAGCCCTTCTTTTTTATTGCACAGTCACATCTCTCAGACTGTAGATTCGTGTACAGATTTTCCGTGCCAAATTTTGTGATAATTTTCTCTGCCCCTCTAACCATGCTGTAGGGATCTTTTTTTTTTGTTTTGTTTTGTTTTGTTGTTGTTTGTTTTTTTTAATTTCGATACCATTCTTTGCTGTGACGTTACATAGATTGCTATGTATGTAGTATAAATGTTGCTATAACAAATGTGTTTGGTAGCAAATTGTCAAATATTAAAATTTAAACCTAATAAAAAGACGGACATCATACTGTATAAACCCACAAGGGCCAAATTATGTATATTAGGAGGTTCATAAAAAAACTATTAAATACAAAAAAATACACAAACTGCCACTTTTAAGTACACTACTACATATAGGTAGATAGAAAAAATAGGCATGTTGATGTTGCAAGAGGCTGTAAAAAAAGCTACAAGAGAATCATCCACTCGGTACCATTGTAGTTGACATGACGCGACTGTAATCTGTCGATTTCTTCTCTGGTTTATTAAGATGCTAATGATAAATAGTTTGAATGTTTCCTTAACGGCTGTGATGTTCCTGTTCTATTTTATGCTCTTATCTTTTTGTTTGTTTGTTTTTTCCTGTTATTTTAAATGGTTCCAAAACCATGTTTTTTTGTAATGAATAAATGTTTATGCTGTACAGTCTCTGTAGCATGCAGTTCTGTATTAATAAAAGCAACTTAGTATGTGCACACTTGTGTCTTCCTTTTATTCGTAAGTTAACTGGCAGGTGCAGAGACCCGAGAAAATGTTAAAACAGAATCTCGGCAAATAGACGCAGTTTTCCTCTACAGTTTGTAACAGATATTCAGGAAAGAATAAGACAATTTGTTTTATTTCAAGAAGAAATTTAAAGTTATAGTGTATGATAATTTCTTATGTTGCATTAAGTCCATTATAATTAAATACTCTATCAAGTTTTATATACTGCAGTGGCCAAGTCAGTAGTTCTTCTATTCAAATCTAGCAACCTTGTAAACAAAGGGCAAACAATGCTTTTTTTGTAAGTGCCAACAGAAAGCAATGGATTATTGCTGAGATGATTATTGTCAAAACTTCCAGAAAAAACTCTTAGTTTATATCTTGCCAAGTTAAATGAAGACAAAGAGGATCTTTAAGTACAAGTTAGTTCACCAAACTCCTGTTGGACACAAAAAGATTCCACTGTTTTCACAAGTTTGTGTTTCTACACATGCAAACTATCACTGTCTTGTATTATAGTTATAGTACTATAAGCAGCTGTCAGCCTTTCAACCAAAATATATTTACTATTTAAATTGAACCACTAAATTAATTTAACAATTTAATAAACCACAAAGTTTGTGAACAATACAGTTGTCTTGACTCATTCTGAAATAAATGACACCAGTCCTCACCATCTTCTAATTTACATTTACTGGATATCATGCAAAAGAACATACAAAAAACTTTTTTTTAGTGTATCAATGTTTCACTCAGGTGATCACAGAGATTACTTGAACTGGATATAATCACCCATACTTTAATGGCAAAAATGCATTTTTTAAGGGAGCGTTAGATTGTACACCAGCCAATCCAGGACGTTTTAAGGAGACAAAAGCCAAAAAAAGAAGAAACTGGCTTATTATTTTTTTGATCTGGTGATGTGTTATATCCAAACTAAAACAATAGCTTATTGGTTGATAGCTTACCTTATCAGAAAATCTAATTTTCCTCCCAGATCATGAGCTTCTCCAAGAAACTGAATGTTTTCTTTTTCTCTGTACAAATGAAAAAAGCTAGTCTTGTTTCATGATTACAGACTGTGAACTATTTCAACAATGTAAAAATATAGCTGACATAATTTACGCTCAAAGCATTGGTTCCCTCCCTGTTTTAAGTATCAATGGAATCATTATACCAATAAACAATTTTTATGAACCTCTTAATCATGCTGGATCATCATTTTAAAAATCTGACTTTGTCCAGGTCTTAATACACGAGCAAATGTTGCAACACTTCAGCAAGTGAGAAATCTATCATTTCTTTTCCAAATAAATGCCTCGTTCTGTCTTGTATCCAGATATCGACATTGACCAGACTGTGTCTAGCTCCAGTTCAGACAGACTGCAGTTCACACCAGGCTTTAAAATGCAACTCAAACACATCTTGAGTAAACACTTGTGATTGAATTCTCTGCTCAGGATTTCATCTAAGAAGAAACAACTGCTGCCAAACATAAAAAATGCACATCTGCACAAGGCCATACAGACAGAGCGGAGGATCATGGTTTGGTGTGAACTAAACCTGCTACAAGATATTAACCACCAGCAAATCAACATTACAAATCTAAACGTAATAAGGGTTCAATTTAGGTTCCCACTGCAATACAGGGCACATCTGACCATAACTCAATGTATTTTGAACTGTTGAGATCACTGAAGATGCATTTTAACACAAAGTATCAAAAAGAGGTCAAAGTAGAAGACAAAGAAATGATCATAGATTCGTGTAAAAGGTGAAGAGTACAGCTGAAACTACGCTGAAAACTGGAGAGGCAGGCAAAAACTCTTGCACAAAAAAAGTTTTAGATGCTCTGATCCTTGACATTACATGATGAATCCTCTTTTGCCCACCTTGTCTGACCACAGTCAGCCATACCTATGCCTCACACAAATGCACCTCTCATATTAAATTAGTAATAAAGTGATACTTGACTAATTCCCAGCAGGGACATTTTCCATTCCATTGCTTTCATCTGCATGGAGGCCAGAGTGCAAGATGAGCTCACAGCAGCACCTCTTTGCTCAAGAATTCAAAATATTCTGCGATCAACATAAGGCAGCCCTCAACACATTCTGCTCTTCAAAACCACTCATAATACAGAGGTTGTTGGATGTTATACCTATGATTTAATTTGTGTTGAGGTTATAGTCATTTTCTTGTAGTCTCATCTGTGAAATTATCATTGAAGCATTTCAGCTCCTCCAGTGGACTTGTATCGGCAGTTATGTCAGGAATTTGTATACAAATTTTCTGTATTAGAAACAGCACACAGGCATTACCAATCAGTCAAAGGAGGCTGTGTTGTTTGGGTTGGTCTCCACTTACGTGACGTTCTCAATGGATCAACAATAGCTTTGCAAGAAAACAGTCTGTGTGTGTACGTGCTTGCAAGTGAGTGCAACATTTTATGGATTTGCTCCGTACACTGAGGAGAGCAGCATTGATTTCTTATTTACTTGAAGTTTGCTTAAATCTACAAAGTAGCCAGGCAAACAACGAAAAAGTATTAAAGTTTAGCTGAAATACAGGGTGCATGTTGTACTTGAATATAATGTATAGACCGTCCTCTCGTGAGTACCGAGCAAGGAAGAACTGAAACCAGGGGGATGGGTTCAGTTGTGATCGAGAAAATGTGGGGCTCTTCTTTGTTCCCTTTGAATGTATACAGCATGCACACTTAATGCATTTGTGTGGGCTATACCCTTGAACCATTAGACTAGCGATGTATAACATGGAAGCGTCCGTGATGGTTCTATTACATTTCAAGAAGGAGGAAAGGCTTTGTATACCTGAGTAAAGAAATGACATTTTTTGATGTCAGTGTGGCATGGAGGAACAATGTTGAAGGCCATTGCTGCAGGCAAGCATACAAATCAGAAAACATTGCAGAACATTAAATATGTCCCCTAGGTAACAACAAACAAGACACAAAAAGATATTGTTTCGAATGTTATTAAAAAAAAGAGATGTATACCCCTGACCCTGATCACGGTGGGAGGACAAATTTGAAAGGCTGAAGAAATGGCCACAGTGTAGGTATGGAGTGGCATAAGAACTATCACTGGCCATGGGAAAAAGACCGACGAGGGGATGGAAGGAGACCTGGATGAGGCTGATGAGTTAAATCTGTTCTTTAACAAGTTTAATGATACCGCCCTTTACCTCAACACCCCTCCACTTACCCCCCTCTCCCAGCATCCTCACCCTACCATCTCTCTTAAACAACTCTCCTGGCTCATGTCCATTCACCTCAGCCTTCTTGCCTCCCTCCCCCATCAGGCCTCTATAACTCTCTCTAACTATGCAAACAATGCTAGCCATGCTAACTAGCTGCTAGCCGTCGCGCAGGCCCGCTGAGAGTCACCCGCACTCGGGGCTGCAAGAGTGAGTGCAGCCCTGAAATAAATTTTAAAAACACACTTTCAACGACTGAAGCGTCTCACATGGAGGCTCCAACACTGACAGGAGCATCAACCCGCGGATACAAAGAGACACGACGGATCAATTTTACCAGTCTGCATGGCGGCTAGCAGCTCAGTCTGTCCCGCTGTGTAGGGCTGGGCCCCGCTGTTGCAGTCCAGCCAAAAATAATAAACTATTTTTCTCAGAAAGTCATGCTTACTAGAAATTGTGGTCCACAACAGCCTGTAGGATAATCGAATACCATCCCTTCCTGTTGTAGAGTAGAACAGCTCTCCAAGGTCAATCACCATCACTGCAGAGGATGTGAGAAGAGAGTTCATTAGACTCTACCCAGGCAAGGCTGCAGGGCCTAACGGCCTCAGCCCCAAAGGATGTGCTACTCAGCTGCGCATGGTTTTGAAGAAACGCATCTTCAATCTTCATCCTGAGCCTGATGATCATCCCTGGTCTGTGAAAGTCATCATGCCTTGTTCCTGTTCCCAAGAAAAAGCACCCAAACACCCTCAGTGACTAAAGACCAATGGCTTTGACTTCACATGTCATGAAGTCATTGGAGAGGCTAGTCCTGAAGCACCTCCATTCATTAGTTGAGCCATCACTAGATCCTCTGCATTTCACCTACCAGTCCCACATTGGAGTGGAAGACGCCATCATCTTTCTACTGCACAGGGCTTATACTCACCTGGAAAAGGCAAGCAGCAACATGAGAGTCATGTTCTTTGACTTTTCAAGTGCTTTTAACACCATACGACCTGCCCTACTCAGGACTAAGTTACTGGACATGCAGGTGGATGCTCCACTAGTGGCCTGGATCACCAACTACCTCACAGGTCAGCCACAGTATGTGAGGCTACAGAGCAACATGTCAAACATAATAGTGAGTAGCATGGGGGCACTTCAGGAGACGGTCCTGTCTCCCTTCCTGTTCACACTCTACACCTCAACTTCAGACACTGCTCACAGTCCTGCCAACTGCAGAAGTTTTCGGACAACTCTGCCATTGTTGCTTGTATCAGCAGGGGACAGGACACTGAGTGCAGGAGTGTAGCAGACAGCTTTGTGGAGTGGTATGAACTAAATCACCTGCAACTCAACATCACAAAGAATAAGGAGTAAGAATAAGGAGTTGGTGGTGGATTTTAGGAAGCGAAGGACACGTCCAAACTCAGTTAGCATCAGGGAAACAGAGGTGGATGTTGTCGAAGAATACAAGTACCTGGGTGTCCAAATAGACAATAAGATGAACAGGACTAAAAACCCAGAGGCCCTGTACAAGAAAAGTCAGAGCTGTCTGTATTTTCTCAGGAGACTCAGATCTTTCAACATCTGCAGAACCATGCTGCAGATGTTTTTATCACTCGGTGGCGGCTAGCGTCCTCTTCTACGCTGTAGTGTGCTGGGGCAGCAGGGTGAAGGCAGCCAATGCTAATAGACTCAATAAATTCATCAGGAAAGCAGGTTCTGTCCTGGGAGTGTAACTGGAGTCTTTGGTGGAGGCATCCAAGAAGAAGATGCTGAGGAAACTACTCAATATTATGGACAACTAGTGGAGTGCCCATTCAAAACATGCCTGTTCTGAAAAGGCAGATTGCTTGTCCTCTGGCTACTACCTCAATGCATTAACAGTTCTCTCCATGTCCACTGTCCATAATGCTCTCCATCACCAGGATTTGTATCCATGTTTTCCATCACTTCAGCTTTGACTGTCATTCTATTAATTACGTCATAGCATTACACTATCTTCTTCTTTTTGTGGTTATTGCACTAGATAGGCGAATCAGTGCCTCCAATTGTTTACTTTTATGTGCTCAATTATTAAATATTCGCAAAACAGTAGTGGATGGAAATGTAAATTAATTGTCATTTTATTTTATTGATTTTCTGAAATTTTGTTTAAAATTTGCATTAGATTTGGATGGAAACCTAGAGTGCTAGAGTCATATCAGAGCACCTTCAGTCCTAGACTGAGACCACCAAGGTGCACCACAGAACACCATAGGAGGTCTTTTCTACCAGTAACCATCAAACTTAACTTTTCCCCCTTCTGCAGGAAGGACAGCTGAAACGTTGGACACCGAGAACAATAATATCAATATCGTGCAATATTACTTTTCAACATCATATGCAACATTACTTTTAATTACTTGTTCAATATAATTGCCAATATCACTTTTCAATATCATGTGCAATGTGACTTTTCTATTTTAGTTTACTCATTTTACTAAATGTAGCTTACTTTTATTGTTATTTTATTAGGCACTGGTGTTAGCATTTACTCCTTATACACTTTACATTTATTTCTCTATTGTTTTTATTCTTATGTTGTTGTAATTTTCATACAGCTTCATATTAACAGATTTATGCTATCCTCCATAATGATATTCCTCTTTTCACCCCAATTAGGTTTAATATTTAGTTCAAAGAGGATAGAGGGTCACCATTCAGTTCGCTGTGTAGTTGAGTTTTTTCGAAGCACTCTTAACTTCGGAGCTGCTGCTTTTTGTGAAAGGAGTTGTCATAATGCTCTTGAAGCAAAACAATTAAAAAGCCTGAATTGCACAGATAGTTCAAAAGAACACACTGAAACCAACTCCAATGCAGTGCAGCCCTGCTGTGACCTTCATCAACTTGCATTCATTCCTCATGCACTTTGGTATGTTGCTCCCTGAAGAAGACCACTACGCAGCCAACGAATTTCATAGCTTCAAAAAGCACTTGAGTAATTGTTTGGGAATTGGAAAACTGAGGCAGCGCTGTGCTTGCGTTGTTCTTGACCGTATCTCATGGACAAAGATTTAAGTCATGTGTCTAAGGATGAACTGGAGTCGATTGATTTTTTGCAGGATTGTAAGAAAAAACACAGAGGTAAAGGATTTTGAGGTCACGTCAATACTTATTACAAGTTGGCACTCTACAGTGTAGGTGAAGAGGGTAAGAAAGAAGAGGGCAACAAAGGAGGTGATGGTAAAAAAAATATATAGTACAGCGGGGTCTGAATGTTTCAAACAATGTTAGGCTGTATTCTCAGAGTGGTATGAAAATAAAAAGTTAATTCAGAGCCTTACAATACAGGTAAAAGTCCTTTTGGAAATCTTTTAGAAAGCGCTTTTTCAAAAAAAATCACAGTGAACATCTAACAAACACAAAGTGCAGGATCTGGCTATGTTCTACATTAACTCAAACGAGGACTGTGATGCTAGGATTTCAATAAAAGGTCACAGCGTTCACGGAGATTTGAGTTTTGGCTCTTGTGAGTTAAACGACTTAGAAAAAATCTGTCAGAGCTTAAAGAAAATCACACGTTTGTCATTTAAATGTATTTTCCAAATTGTTTTCTATTTTTCATATGACGTCCTTGCTCCACGTCTTTTTTTTTCTTTTATTGGAAAAGATACAATTCAAGATAATCTATTGCCATATGGTTGCCATTTGTTGCTATATGCTTTGTGTTTTGGAAAAGCAAATAATTTAGTTGCATGTAGCCAAAGACATGCAACTCTGAATTGCTTTTTCATAAACAGAGTAAATAAGCCGTCCTGAATGGCAGCAGCCAGGAAAGCATTTTGCCTTTAATCATGTACATTTCACCTGTATTTATCAAATGTATTGTTGCTTCTGATATCTTCTCAGCTTTTGACACTCAAAATCCTTTGTGTTTACATATTTTCAGAAATCTTAGTACATATGACTGAGTAAATTGTAGACTAAGTATCTTCTTTTTTTCCCAAACTAATTTTTGGAACAATCATCTCTCTCTCTATTCAGTAACAATTGTCCTCCAACCTTGAAGAACAAAATGATGTACATGAAAGGTAGGTATTTTGAGAGATTTTCTCCTTCCTACAAAATGAAAGAGTCTTTTTTTTATCTAAGAAATAAATAGGGGCGACCACATAAGGGAAATTTTGGTTCAATTTGGTGCACAATGCTTTTCTTAAAGGACTAACCTGTGGTGTGCAAGCAACAAGGCCATCTTTAATCAGAAAGATTTTGGATCCAATAAGGCCATATTGTGTGCATTGCACTACAACAGATTCTGATAAGAGGGATAATAAAAGCAGCGATCAAGTACACAGAGGAGGGGAGTAAGCAACAGAGAGTGCAGAGATGTCCCTTCAGACAAAAATTTCAGCAATTCAGACCAGAACAAGACGATCCTTCTTCCTTTTTCAGCTTTAGTCTCATATAACTGTGGTCCTCCTTTAAAATTAAATGCCATAACACTTTATGTATGAAATCAAAGGTGATGCAGTGGCAACAGTTAGGCAACAACAGAACTGAAAGAAGAGACTGATTTTGAATATCTATGGTGGTTATGTATGATGTTATATCAGCCAACAGGACAAAACAGTAACTTTTAGAGCATCCTTACATGTGTGACAGGTGTGTAGCTATGACTGTTTACCAAACATGAAAGTGTTCTTAAAACGGCGCCTAATCAAGCGAGAAGGGTCTATCTGCAGACCCCCCCTCCCTCAACCCTAACTATCCCCCTCCTCATGTCTAAACCTAACCAAGTGGGCGTGTCATGTAGTAAAATGGGTGTGTCATGTAAATGCTGTGAGTCTGCAGATAGACCTACTTGTCTTGACTCAAACCACAGCGCAATTAGTAGCCATCAGGACTGATAAAGTCAAAGGTGTGCTGTATGGGATATTAATGAGACAAGTGTGGGAATGATTAGTTGATTCATTTAGTATTTGATTGATGTAAAATGAATTGGCAATAACTGATAATTCATTTATCAAGCAAAAATGCCAAAACATTTGCTGATTCCAGCTTTTCAAATGTGAGAATTTGCTGCTGTTCTCTGTTTCATAACATTGTAAATTTGGGTTTGGGGCGATTGCGAAAGAAAAAAACACAAACATTTTGAGCAGCGATGTAGCCTCTGGGAAATTATAAAAAACATTTTTATCTAATCAAGAGATTAACTGATACTGAAAATATTCATAAACTGCAACCCAAAATGTAGTTAAAGTGGTAACCAGTGATCTACTTTATCATCTTAAAGCCACTATAATCAATAGTTTTATATTGACAATGGATCAAATTGTACCATGTATATGAGAGGGATCACTTATAGTGACAAACCCACAAGAGAAGAATTATCACTGACTCTGCATTTCCCCTTATCTCTTTAGAGCATTTTTGCATCTATCAGCTCACTGTTTTGGTTTTCCATCCCACAACTTAACTGTTTTGCTTCACTCTCACCGCTCTCATCAGCACCGTTGAAAGCCACAGGAGGCACCGATTCCAGCAAAAAAATCTCTGAAAACCCACTGTAGGCTACACTACCTTCTTAGCTAAAAGACCATGCTAGCAACTAGCATTTAGCAACTAACGAGCCAGATATTTCTCTCAGGAGTCATAGCTAAAAGCAGAGTGAATAGTGGACTTACATTCATCAGGTAGCCAGAAATATGACTCCAAATGACTGCTAATGTTGCTCTGTGTCTGTTAGACATGTGAATAAGTAATTGTCACATCATCTTTATGCGATGATAATATGTCAGTCTTGTGTTTACAGCTTGTTTTCACTGCCACCAAGTGGTCAAGTAGTTAAGAAGTCCAGCTCAGCACAGCTTACATCAACCATGTGGGAAAACAGGCCTTGAAGTGTATTTGGAAAGCTAGAAAGTTCAGCAAGTCATCATTAAGTCACTGAAATGATCTCCAGAGAAATATGTTGGTTATTCTGTGTCATAGGACAAATAAGCTTTCACTTATGGCACTTTTGAAGTTAATTTAAAGCCTGATCATCATTAAATGTGTTAATTGTTGAGATGATAATAACCTGATCTGCATTTCAGAAAGAGGTGCTTCATTCAGGGACTCAGTGCAGAAATAACTTGAGAACGAGTACGAGGTCTAGACAGAGAAAGAGGGAGTTGCAGTAAAGAGGTGCAGCATATATACAGGTGTTGTGTGTATGTGCTGCTGTCTGAATGTAGGCTTGTGTGTCACCTTCCCAGCACAAGTGCCCTAGTCCCTAATGATGGCGGTGTGCAGCGAGCTAACTACTCTCACAGTGGAGCGAGCCCCCAGGCTAGTGCCACATCTCTCCATCAAGGCCTGCCTTCATCCCGCTTTACACTGGGCCCTTTCCAAAGACACACAAATACACACGCACACACACACACAGAGCCAATGACAAATAATTCATATTATGGCCTGCCTGAAAGTTTGCCACACTACCTCATTAAGCAGCCTATTGTAACTGGCTGACATTCTCTCAGCATAATAACATTCCTTGGTCGGGTTGTTTTTGAAGTGACATCTCACTAGAGGGAAACAGAAAGAAATAAAGAAATAAAAAACACCCAGTTGTGCTATGTTGTTTTTCACCTTCGGAACTCTCAAGGTGATGCAACTTTAGCTGCCAGATATCAATAATGGCTGTTGTTTTTTGATATGGTACAAGGTCCAGCAATGGCATATCAAATGAAGACAGAAATGTGGTTACTTGTGTCATTCGCATGGATAGAGCTGCTTTTTCCATTTCAATAAATTACAGCTAACAGGGATACAATGTGACAAGGACAGGAATGAAGTAGCACATAAGCAGTATTACACATTTTCATATTAATTTTAATCACTAAATTGTAAAGGCAAGGTCTTAACTTGCTGTCAGTTTATAAGTGTGTGGACAGCAAATGATCAAGGTTGAGGAGGTTTGTTGTCATAAGTGGCATCATGTATTGTAATATCTAGATTTGCCGAGTAGAAGTTATAGTCCATGTTAGGTAAGGCATATAACAACACAATAACCTAAACCTTCACCTTTCAGGTGATGTGACCAAAGGAATTGAAGCAGCTCAGAGTAAATAAAAACTGCTTACTCGCAGAGAGGACATTTCATTCTACACACATCGCAAGCCAGCGCATATAAATACAGCCTCCACAACCTTGTGCCCACATGGACTGTTCACATGCATGCACACCACACACAAAACCGAGAAGAATAGATTTATTTGGTGTAATGAAGATACTATAGCTCAATCCAAACCTACATATTGAGTTTGATCTCCCACTTAGGGCTGCATTGATTTTTCCTCTTAGCCACACGGTCCAGTGCACTGCTTCTGACACACCAATGAAAATTAATCTGTTTGATTTCATCTGCAAAATTTACAATGGGCAAAGAGAGAGGCAGGCTGGGTAGGGTAGAGGGAGGAGGAGCGCATGGAGGGGGGCATTCAGGAAATGGTGTGTATGGCTTGATGAGAGTGTGGAGAGGAGTAAGTGAATATGCTTCTTTGATGTGCTCCATGTTTGCGCACATGGAAGCAAATGGCAGAGTGGCAACAGTGTGGGAGGGTTTCTTTTTTTTTTTTTCTCAGTGTGGCAATCAGTCAGTTCAGAGACGCTGAGCTCCTGGCGAGCCTACAAGGCATGTGGCTAGGTGCTCTCTGTCCTGGGGGCGAGATGGGGAGAGACTTAGCGCTGACTTTTCCAGGGCATCAATGAGGCATGGGAGAGGAAGAAGAAACTTTCTCAGCAAAGTGAAAAGGGGGAAAAGGGGTGGAGGGGATCATCCAAGTAAGGCAGACTTAAAGTTAAAACACTGACAACACTTCAATCTTCACTTCAGTATGCCAAACATGGATTTTGCATAAACACACAGCACTTCAGAGACAGACGTAGAGATAAAGATGAAGTTGTTCGAATAACAAAAGGGAAAATGAGAGGAAGATGGAAGGCTAACCCCAAAACATGAGGAAAGATGGAAGACAACCCCTGCTAAGTTGGATTCTGCGGCTGTCTTCCATCTCCCTCAGCAGATAGCAGGAATGATAGCAGAGCATGTTCCAGCCTCCTATAATGAAGAGATGCATCAAGTCAGCTCTGCTCCTCATCATCACAGGCTGTGACCTTGGGAAAACTACCTCAGCTGTGAACCTTCTTTCAGATTTACAGAATATTGAAGAAACACAGCAACCACACTCCCTGTTTAGGGATTAGGAATAGAAAATTCCAGAGAAACAAAGGTCTTTTCCAAATGCCAAATGGCTGTATCTGTTGATCTTAAATTATTGGAGAGTGGCTTGTTTGCTTCTTGCATGAGAGGCGATTCTATTGAGCTGACACTGACCTATCGTGTGTAATAACACAGAGGTCACTGTCAATGTGGAAAATCTGTTCCACTCTCTTCTCGGCTGCTTGAAGAATCCACCGTTATTCAGAAAAAGATGACACAGAGATGGCAGGAGGACATGCAGTAAACATTAAAAAGACAAAAATGTCTTATTCTTTAATCGATTTCATCTGTGTATAACAAAGAATCTCCATTGAGGCAGAACATCTTTGGCCAAGAAAGCAGCATCATGATTTAACAATGTGCAATAAATTAGCAAAATCACATAATATGCAAACACAAAATCAAAACATACGCTAAGCAGTCTGTCCTCCAAGTTGCTAATAAATAAGCATACCCAGAATGGCCTTTCAGAAAACCACTTACAATTGAATGAGAGTAGAGGAAGAGTCCATAGAAGATAAAAAGGCATTTGACAATTTATCAGTGAGATAAGGAGAGTGGTGTACTGCACTGGCTGCAGAGCGGTGATGTAAAACATCACTGTAATCAATTAAAAGTGGTGGCAGGCTTTCTCTTTTTAGTTAGCAAAGAAAAACTTGACTAGTCCCTAAAATAAAACCTAAAATCCTACTCCAATTTTCCTACAAGGTACCGAATATAAGCCCTGGAGAAGAGGCAGTCGTCAATTAGTATTCCTAAGCCCTTGTGAAATTCAACAGTCTCAATCACTTTGCCTGAGTATATGCTTAACAAGTTGGTTTCATCCCTAGGCTGACAATAGGAGCAGATTGTGTTTTTGTACTGCATATTACTTCTTATTACCTCTCTTAGTGATGGGAGATTAGAAAGCACAAGACACACTGATGTGGCTGAGAATAGCAGGTAAAAACATTTCACTGATTTTCAACTCCTCAGTCAAGTGCAATGTATCATTGAACTTCAGTGGCGCGCACTCACTGTATGAAACAAAAGTGGTGTAAAAGTGGGACGGCAAGTCTCATTGAGTAGACGCAATTACAGTGCTGAGGATATGCTGTGAGCATCGGATGTAAGACAAGAGAGCCATTTTAAAGGAGATTAGTGCTGACACCTCCCTGTGTCTCAGCGTGCAGTGATCACACTGCGCCAGCTACTGTGTGTGGGAGGCCTTTTGTCACTTGTACCATTCAAAGAGGGAGAGGGAAAACAAGCGATGGGATGACACCCAGCCGCCTCCAATAGATCAAAACCAAACTAATAAGCCAGGATGCTCAAATTAACAATGAGGCCTCTTGTTTAACTCAGCTGCTTGACTTCCTCAGCCGAGGCACATCAACTACACAGGCACATTTAAATCCATATGAGGACGAGACTTTGGAAATAATGACTGCACTCAGCATCATCGGAAAAAGAATTTGGGTGGAAAGGAGATAACAAAAGCTATTTTCTGTCAACATACCTCAAATCTAAAGTGGATGTGCATGGCTCACAATCACAACAAAAACTGATAACAAAAGCAGTAAACTGCAGTACAACTGAGGTGGAGACATATTAAGAGGCCAGTCATCCACTTAGTGTACTTTGGAGTAAAGCACAGAAGGCCCTCCCTTTGCAACAATAATCCATCTCCATTGTTCCCCTGAAGAGGCTTGTTGAAAATTAATTTGGGCTGGTCAACAGTCAATAACATGCTCCCCAGAGACACGCAGTTTAACCCCCATACTGCTCCATGTATTAGAGCACACACACATAAACACTCAAATCCACATTCCACTCAGTTGCCTCTCAATAGTGAGAGGAAAGCATTATTGACCAATTTCTGAGCTTAACGTACCTACATTTCACCCTCCAGGCAATCCACTCTCACCTCCTCCACTCGCTTTTATCGTGTTGTCATGTTATCATGTTTTTTATTCCTTTTGCGCCATTAGAAGACCATTTTCAGTGACAGGAGACAGCAATGAAGACCGTACTACAAAGGTTATCATTGAGTAGACCAACCTGATTATTCTAAAATGAATTGTTTATCATAATTATTATTATTATTTAATTATTATTTACCTGTGTAAATATTGCTTATATATAATCCTAGATACAAAAGCTTTATAGAGAACAAAAGAATGTATTATTTGTCCTTTTTCTTCCAGTTTGTTTGACTGGTATAAAATACATTAACAAATTAGGACTGGGCAATATAGCTAATTAAATTATATATATATATATGTATATATATATAAATTCAGATATTGACACTAAAAATGCATGCAAAATCACATTTAAAATAATGAATAATTAATGTTTAATGTGGTGAAATGTATTTTATCCAATTCCAGTTTGGAAACTAATTTGCAAACATTAATTTGGACAACCAAATTTTGTTAAATGATAATGTGATCATCATATAATTCTATTGAAAATCATTAAAAGATTATATTGAATTATTGCCCTGCCCTATTAAAAATATTGGCATAGCATAAAGTGTCAAAGCATTAAAATAAATCAACTTGACAAAACTTTCCCTTAGTTGTGTAGCCTGTTGTCGGTGCTGAATGTTTCAAACATGTTTAGGATAATATACAGCGACACTTTATTTATAAGTGATATTATATTAAAATCTGGTGTATGCTCAGATGACAAAAACAAATTATTGTGATCTACAGTCTTTCAAATCATTTCTTTTTCAACAGCTAAACTATGGTTGTGATTTGATGTTATTTTAAAGGGGGACAAATGATCCTTGCAGAAATGCAACCTGAGAAAAAAGAAGAGAAAAAAAAACCCAGTGCACTGACCCGAAGCCCTTCAGACTGCTCGCTATGCTGCCGTGTACTCATTTTAGATCACACAAAATACCTGACAATGCTGCTGTCAGCTTCGTGTTTGACCATTCGCTGTAGACAGTGTTTGACATTACAGACTTTTTCACATCTTTTGCTGGAAAGTGCACTAGAAAATGTTTTAGGCCAGTCAGCTATTTTCAATGCTCAGCGCTCAAGTTCAGTGTTTGCAGACACAGGAATGAGGCAATTCTGCAAAGGAAAAACACAATAGCTTACACTGTCCACTGTGTGTATTTATTTCTCCACGAAGTAGACACTGTGATTCATCCCTATGAGTCACCCTATTAAAAAAAATCATCTCTGTCTAGTGACAGACTGAGGCAACAGCTGGCAAAAGTGTTGCAATTCTCTTGAACAAATTTGGGACACTTACATCAGGACATTTTCTTCAACTAACATTTTTTTCCACTACTAAAACTGCTCCACAGTGACAAAATTTCTGACTGTCTTGTTAAATATAAGAGCAGATTACAGCTAATTTATATGGATCAGGACGTAATTAGAGTGAGACTGAATGCTGATAAATCTTTGGTGGAAAATGAGACTGTAAGAAAAAGATTATTCTATTGTGGAGACGCTTTGTGAATAATTCCCATCACTTCTCATTTACTCACAGTTGGGCAATAACATGCAGTGTTGTTTAGCTAGCAACATAATCAAAAGAATGATTGACAGGGTACTTCTACACAATAATCCTTTCTTATCTTACCTTGTGGAAACAATTAAAACTGAACTGAAACAGACATTGGTAAATATCTTTTCAAAGTGTAAACACTCGTTTTTCACCTGAGTGTCTCAACATTGTGGAAGAAAATAAAGGCTTTTCTCTGACTTTCTTGGTGCCAACTACTCATAACCAATCCAAAGCCCTAGATCTATTGATAACAAAACTGCTCTTCTCCAACTCTCACCTCCTCAGAGAGGAAAACTATAAGCCCCTGAACGTTTGGCGCTGCTGAAATGTGTATACAGGAGCACACATGAGCCATTTTGTCAGAGCAAGTGGTGAGGGTTTGGCGGTGAGTGAAGACACTAGAGGAGAAGCGCCTGTATTGAGGTTGAGAAAGAGTGAGAGAGAAAAGAGAGAATGGGGCTCAACCCCCCCACATCAAAGCTTTTCCCTCCAGCGGTATCTTGTGATATTTATTTATTGAGATGATTTTGCCAGAAACCCAGTGGCCTGGCTGTGCCCCCCCACTCTTTGATATGTTGCTTGGTTCTTAGCTGGCTGTCCTCAGAGAAAGAGGGGTCGGGGGGTCAGCCAAAGAGACCCCCAGAGGAAAAAACATGGCTCACAGAGTACACCTCGAAACACCACACACCATACCATATACGTACACACACAAACCTCACACCAGATGATGCACGGAGAAAGTAGGGGGGTGGTAGGTGGGAGATCAGGCATTGATTATTATTAAAGGGCCAATGATTTGTTTCCTCCACCATTTGGAGGAACACGGCTCACATCTAAATGAATATCAGATTAACACCTTGAAGTCATTACAGTGCACTTTTGATTGTCATGTTCAGTGCATGTTCATGTTCAGTGTGGTGGTGTGTGTTCATGCACCACAACAAGCTTACCGTTAAAAAGCACATGAGCACAAGTCTGATGATGCATGAGAATCATTTTTTTTGTCTGTGTGTCTAGTGGACAAAGAACAGACAAGCAGCCTCGGGGTTTATTTCTCTCATTAAAATGGCCAAATACAAAACAGGTTGACATCTTGTAATGAGATATCCACACACACATACACATGATTTGCATGCACAACCGCGGCAGTCAAAGATCACTTGTAAATCAGTCACATTATAGCAGTTCAGCCAAGCCTCTTGTAACCAGATGAAGCTTCCTTTATGGTCAAAAAATGGTCACGTGCTGCTCAGAAAGCTAAGATTAGCTGCAGTGGGGAGCCAAGAAGAACGATCCCGATCCAGTAGACCCAGGTGGAAACCATTTGTTAGCACCATGTCATTCACGGTGTAAAGTAGCCTGGGGATGGACCTGGGGTGGCATGTTTATAGGCCAAATAATTTCCATGGAGCAGTAAACCACAAGACAGGAGAGAGCTGTGAACTCTTTAAAACCTCAGCTGGAATAGACACGCCATCAAGACTTAAGAGTTTTCTTTCTCAACAGTTTCCTCTTAGATTTAGATTACACAACGTTTTTTCTGTTGACACTTGAGGTCTAATTTGTGCAATCTCAGGGTGTAGATTGCTTTTTTTGTTGCCTCTCTGTGAAAGTCTACAAGCACACTGCTAGCTTAGGTTGAAAAGTCATGTGTGGAGGAGAGAAACATGCAAAGTTAAGGTTACCGTCAACAAAAGAATACAAATCTGAGACACAAACCGACAGCGGAATCCATGCATACTGATGTTTTTTATCATTTATTTTGGCAGTCACTAACTCTGACTAAGTGAGGAGGGCCCCTGTCAATGGGCCCCCGTGTCACAGTTGTCCGCTGAGAATTCACAAAGTGGGGCGGAGAGCTACTCCTCACTGCACCGCAGGTTGTAATTTCAGCCGCAAGGGAGGGCATCTTTTTTGCGTGACAGATCTCCAACATAATGCATTGTCAAATAATTCTTAATATGGTGAGTGTGACACGATAGCCGCGTTCTCAATATTCAGATTTGCTCTGGCTCATAAACCCACCCGACACCGCGTGCCATTGGCCCATCAATCAAGACATCTCCACCCTCCCCTTTTCCTCTTCTTCACCTGTCAGCCCATTTGAATATGAGGTGGCGCTTGGATGGCTTCCACAAAATAAGCCTCTGGGAGAACACGGCCTGGCAAAGCCGTTTACACGTGTAAGAATTTTGATTGAGGAATATGCATAGCTCTCTTGTGCCAATGGATGTGACAACGCTTCTTACCCCAGTCAGAGGTCTTTTCCAGACTTATTTACACATTATAAAGTGTATCTTATCATCTTGTGGCAAAAGCCAAGGTTTTAGTATTTGTCTCTAATGTTGACACTCATTGTTTGAACAGGCTTTTAAAAAATTCCTTGGCAAACACGGTGGCTGGAAATGAAAGGCTTGACAATGTTTGCTCTAGTTTGATGATGAGAACAAACACTGACAGAAAATATCAAGGACTGACAATCACTGCCCATCTTTCTTAGTCTCCCCTTCAATAACTCTCCATTTAGACACCCCACCATAATTGAACCTGCGTAAACAATAATCCATCTAAAGCAGAAGGGCCATTTAACACAGAGTGATTGTCTGTGTATGAGGGTAAACAAACACAGTGCCACTGGATCTGTCATGGCTTGGACCCCTCTAGATAAAGATGGATGGGGGAGTGGAGAGGAGGGAGGGGGCCAAGGGACTGGGACAGGCAGTAAAGAGCCGCGTCAACTGCTCTCCCTCCTCATGCATTAAATTCAAAGGAGGCTGGCGTACAAAACTCCCACTGATCAATTGTAAGCAAAGGGGAGTGGAGGAAGGGAGTGGGGGGGACGAGCAAGCCCTTGGTTTGGCATACGTGATCAGCACATTGGGCCAAATGATGTCATCCATCAGGATGGACACTGCAATTTGCCATCTATTTCCTCATCAATCAAACTTGAGCGTTCTTACAAGGGGGTGGGATATGTATTTATGTGTGTGTGTGTGTGGTGTGTGTGTGTGTGTGTGTGTGTGTGTGTGTGTGTGTGTGTGTGTGTGCGTCTGTGTGTCTTCAAGAGACAGAGAGGCATTGGCAATTTCCAAACTATACCTGAAGGGCATTAAAAGGCATCAACGGAGTGCAGCAATCCGCTCAACTGCTCTCTTACCCATGTGCACAATTTACAGTCTGTTTCATTCAATTTAAACATTTTAGACACACTGTTCAGTGACTTCTTTCTGCAAACTTTGAGGTATTGCCCAAATAAAAATTTTGTTGATCTGAAATAGAAACTTCATTCCATCTGCAGTCATGATATGATTTAAACCATACTGGACAAGACAGACAACTTTTGGGTTTTATCTTTTTGTTAAAATAGCCTATATGGTGCCTGTTTACTCTCCTGCTGCATTGCTATCAGTAACTTCAGAGCATTCAGCTGTTGAGTTGAACTCAACACGCCTTTGGCTCTTGAATGTACTGTATCTCATATGAGATCATCTAACTGACCATTGGATGGTATCCCTGATAAATTCCCCAAAGAGCTCCTTAAATACATTAAGTGCTAAGTTTTTTGTATCTATTATCAACAGCTACTTAGCTGCTGGCACATTTCCATACACTTTTAACATGCAGTATTTTGAGGGCTCCTGAAAAAGCCCATTCAGAATCCGGTTAGTCTCAGCTACTTAAAGTTTTAATCTTTAAATACTATACAAATGTAATGTAAGATTTAGCAACTGTATCATGAAACTGGTAACTGAAATGGAAATAAGAAAACTGTATATAAATGTTAAGTAATCATTTCACAAACTGGATTGCTAACAATGCTTCATGATTTACTCTGGGCCTCTTAGATGGAAATAGCCAATTAGCAGTATTTCTCCTTACAAATTACGTGTTGGATCCTGAATTGTTTGATGGCAGTTATTTCAACAGCTCCAAATGATGGCTTGAAGATATAGTAGATATTAAGGAGTTTGCCAATGTATCGAAATGCACAACAAATCAAGCATTTTGTATTTCAAGTGTTAACTCAGATATTTTTGCAAACCTGTGTTGCTGAGTGTTGCTTTTACATTAAATATTTGGTAACCCTTCCTTTTACAGTTCCCTAATTACCATGTATTTACTCGGTAAATATATGGTAAATTGTAGTATGTTATTGGGTAATTAACACTGGTAATAAGTAGATAAATACAAAGAAACTGCAGCTGATATACTAAGAAAAACCTCCACTATCACCCATCAACTCAACTAAGTATTGTGTAGTTGTGACCATTTTAGGTTGGTAATAACTCAGTAATTATTTTGTAATAAGCTGAAGCAGTGGTTACATTGGTACATACTGTATTGTTACATTGCATCATTTATTTTATGATCCTTACATCACAAACACTTTTTAGTACAACGTAACTACCACGTCATTAAGCATTACTTCAATGACAGTTCTCCTGTCTCAGCGTACTTATTCAATAAAATATTTTAGTTAGTAACACTATGGAACATATAGTACATGTTTGTCTTCTATATATTTAATGGAAAAGGAAACCACCCATTTTGATGAAAGGATCTGGAAAGGACTTTGTAATACAATGGGATTAAACATTACTTTCTCTTACAGTGCAGTTTCAGTTTACTGACTCTGTAAATTGTAATGTCTTACTTAGTTATGATACAGAACATGGTACTAGTTTGTGCTAATTGCATGGAAAAGGGAATAATCTATTATAAATTATATGGTAAGAGCCTGGTAATAACATGGAAACAAACAAGGCTTCCTTTTACAGCACAGTTTCAGCTTACTTACTGAGTAAATTGTAAAAACATCTGCAAGAACATACCCAGTATATAAGAAGATGTACCATGACACTAGAGGAAAGCTGTTTCTGTGGAGGTTGTTACCAGGTAAATATAAGGTAATTCTAATAAACCCTTTATAAATGGGTGTAACCATGAACAATAACTATATAAGAAAAGGTAATGTATTGGAAAGTACTATCTTAATTTCTAGATAGTACATAATTAAACTTGAGCTGTTACCAACATAAACCTTGGATTACTACAATTGTAACTTGAATTGATTGGTAATAGAGGACTTTCTAAGAACTGGTTTCCTACTTTCCCAAGAAGTACACAATTATATCTGAGACTATATAACTGTAACAACTCGGGAGACTTTATTTAGGGTCTGGCAGGAGTTTACTACCTATATCAGGTTCTTTGTATCAATTGCTGGACTGGAGCTTAATTATCCTTATTATACTTAAGATAATCACAGAGTACCTTTATCCTACTTCCTTACAAACCATATAGACATGAAATTAAAGGTAACTTATATTTCCAATAAATGCAAAATAAATTGATCCTTGATTTGGTAACCAATCAGCACCTTCAAATAATTGGCTTAATACATTAACAATTACAGGTTCAACCTGGAATGTATTGACTTAAGGAGTCCTTTCTGAGTCCATGGACTAGTAGAACCAAAACGGTCTTCAACTGAAGAAAAAAACAATAAACAAAAAGTGTCTCTTTTAGTAGGAATCCAAAGGGGTCCTTTAATTGTCTTCATTTGGGAAATGAAATACCAAAAGTTGTCCAGAAGGCTGTGTAGCAGCAACCGCCAGTTCCTCTCGAGTAGCCACAGGGGACAAGCAGTCCCTCCTCATCCAAAGTCCACCTCAAAGTTAACAGGAGAATATCACATAAGCAGGTGGTTTGAGGCTAGTGAGTGCAGGGAGTGAGCAACTAGCTCTCACAGGCTAACTGCCACAGCTACAACCATCTGAGCCCGCTTTTCCTCCTACCACTGTGTTCGTATACAAATTGACCATCATAAAGTGGTCGTGAAGTAGTCCTGTCGTAACACTTAAAGAGCATTACCTGTTGGATGAAAGTGACAATATAAAGACAGACAGTGACTAAAATTACAGCTGGGTCACACCAACACAAAGCTTAAATTTTTGTTACCATGTAAATATATAACTATTACATACTTGATAGAAACTGGATTCAAAGAGACAACTCCCTAACATGGAAAACAAAAACACAGAACCCTTCAACATATGTTTGAAATATGAATTAAACTGTATTACGGTGCAGCAGTGTGGCCCTTCACTTTCCGCATTTAGCCACAAAACAAACCCAGTTTTGCACTTTGCTTTTGTAAGGCAGCATCATAGTTTAATTCATATTGGTAAACTGGTATCGATCCTATTGACGCTAGAATTGATCTTCAAAACAAGACGTAGTATCTGTAGTATTGATATTAATGGATTGATCTGCCCACACCTAGAGTGTGCCCTGTTAGAAACAGATTCCACTGATGGAGAGAGAAAGGGAAATGTGTGAAATTGCAGAGTGGAAAAACTTACAAAACTTGGATTGTGTTTTTTTCTTACTCTGAAGCTCCGGTGAGTTGAATTAGCCTGCACTAGTAGCATAGTTAATAGCATAGCATCTTGTTAGCTTAAGAGAATATGAGCAATCCAGTAATTTGTGTGAAATTAAGCTAAAACCAATTTGAGTATTTTGAACAGTATTTTGAACAGTACCGCAAAGTATCTCGGATGAATATGGTGTGTCCAAATTTATTTTTATTGGTTGTATTCATGATAACATGTTCAATGTAGTTATGCTGGTCTAATTTCTGCAAGATATTCTGCTTTGTCAGATCCTGTTTAAAGGGATTATAATTTTATATCAGAGATGTGGGAAATGTATTTAATTTACATGAGCAACGCCTTGCTTTACTGATACCAGATGAAGTTAATTTTGGTGGAATACAATGAAATTATAAGAAAAATCCCTAGACAATAGGGTTGTGAAATTGAGTTTTGAGGAAGTGGATGAGATCTCATTTGGAAGTAGACTGTATGATGATTTATCTGATTTATTCTGTATTGTACGTGCAGATTGGTTTTTTGATGACCCTGGATTTGTAGCTTGGAGTTAACTCTTTGCTGGAACTTGATGGCGAGCCAGTCGCAGTGGTAAAAGGGAAACCAGGAAGCGGTGTGGCCAACTACTTTGGATCCCATTCTACTGGATTGACACAACAGATTTGCAGAAAATTGCCAGATAAGGAATGATCATCACACACCAATTTACCCTACCCGGATAAGGAGCATTTAAGGAAACGGAGACACTAAGGACATTTTATTTTATTTCATTTTATTTTTGGTTACAAGAACTCTTTTCATTGTGTTTTATTCCCATTTTCTTAAACTGTAAGAGAAATGTTGAATATGCTGTAATAAACCTGCCAACTGTTTTGTTAACCACTCAATCTTTTCATATTTACTCCTCAGAGCCCAGGTAAACAAGGTAGCATCATAGCCTAAATTGAATACAAGCGCTACGCTACAGTAGGGAGTTGTCTCTTTGAACCCAGTTTCTATTAAGTGTATAATAGTTATATATTTACATGGTAACAACAATTTAAGCATTGTGTTGATACATATTGTTACATTGTCATCTATGGAACATATAGTACAAGTTTGTCCATACTGCCTGGGAAAGGAAACCATCCATTTTGATGAAAGGATGTGGTAAAGATTTTTTAATACCATGGGATTAAACATTGCTTTCTTTTACAGTACAGTTTCAGTTTACTTGCTCTGTAAATTGTAATGTCTTACTTAGTAACATTGCAGAACATACATGGTAAAAGTCCGTGTTTATTGCATGGAAAAGGGAATAACCAGTTACAAAGGATATGGTAAGAACATGGTTATATCATGGAAACAAACAAGGCTTCTTTTTACAGTACAGTTTCAGCTTACTTACTGAGTAAATAGTAAAGTAAATTGTAAACCTCTGCAAAAACCTACCCAATATTTAAGAAGATGTACGATGACACTAGAGGAAAACTTTTCCTGCGGAGAATGTTACCTGGTAAGTATAAGGTAAATCTTATAAACCATTTATAAATGGGTGTAGCCATGAACAATAATTATATAAGAAAAAGAAATTTATTGGAAAGTACTATCTTAATTTCTAGACAAAACATAATTAAACTTGGGCTGTTACCAAGATAACTACAACTATAACTTGAATTGATGGGTAATAGAGGATGTGTTTCTAAAAATCGGTTGTCTACTTTCAAAGGAAGTATGCGGTTATATCCAAGTTATCACCAGCCTAAACCGGTCACAACTACACAGTCCTTAGTTGAGTTGATGGGTAATAGTGAAGGTTTTTCTCAGTATTTCAGCTGTAGTTTCCCTCTATTTACCTACTTATTGTAAGTGGAAATTACGCAGTAATATACTATAACTTACCATATATTTACTGAGTAAATACTTAGCAATTAGGGGACTGTAATAGGAAGGGTTTCCTGTCTATGAATGGGGCCTCAGTTTGACATCCTTTTGGTCATTCCAAAGTCTAGACTGAAGGTCAAGGGTGTTAAAAGTCTTTTTTGACAGGACCATTAAGTTTTGAACAGTGTACCAGAGGAAATCAGGGCTTGCTTTCCCACAAGCAACTCAGCGCTAGGATCACCTTTGCCCATTGGCATTGAACCACGCTGATCATGGTCAGAAAGACACCTCTGGGAAAACCAGCAGATAACAGAAACATTGGCAGCTAGGATTAAAATAATAGAGAAGCACTTAACAGACTTTCACTAACTAAACATTTTAAAGAAATCTGAATAAAACTGCTTACATTTGATTTGCTAAGAACAGGAATTTGATCTGGGTAATTGACACATACCGCAGTGGTAGCAGTAGAGTAGACTAGACTGTGGAGTAAACATAAGCACAAAACAACTCTGTATTTAACTGTTTTATTCTAGGATTTAACTTAATCCTAGAATTTCTTTGACTTACTGCCAGGGTAAGCCTGTTCTTGTTTTATGTCTTTTTCATGTTCCTCTTATATTCCTTCTCCTACTTCTGTTCATTATTCTAAGTAAAACTACTTCTCTTGCTAGTTTATTATCAATACCACTACTAATAAACCATTAATCTGAAATCTCACGACCATTTCCTCTGACCCAGCAGTTCAGAACAACTACCACTCTCTTCCTCATCACTCTCCTCTCCTTACATTGTTGAGATAATGGTCTTCTTCCCTCTGGGGGAAAGAGCGACCGATCTTCTCTGGGACTGGAAAAGATCAAGTTCACCTCATTATTAACCTACACACCCCCCTCTGACCTCTCCAGCACCCACCCACCAGGCAGCAACATGTGCATCTCATTGTGGGAGGACTCATTGGCCTCCTTTTACCCCCTGGCCTGCCTCGTCTGGCTCGTGTGGAGATCCAGAGCTGATTTATGGGCCTAACGGATTGGTCCCAAGTGACTCGAATGCTTTGCAAAATGTGACGCATGACTAAGGGTTGGCACAAGTGCTTCTTGTGTGATTGCTGAGCAGGCAGAGTCAGAGTGATTTAGGTCTTTAAAGTCCGACTGGGGATGTGATGATTTAGAAAATGTGAAAAAGTCAACGATCATGTGTTATTTTTTATGTCACTAGTGTAGTGCCAGCTGTGAACTGAGTAATTCCCATGCAAAAATAGATACATATTCACAGACACACTGCCTTCATTGGATACATAACCTATTAATGTACTCCCATATTTTCTAAATACTGCATCAAAATATCAACATTTTGTTTTTAGCAATGTTAGCACTTTAAATTAAACAGTGAAATGTACTGAAAAATCAAAGATTAGGCCAGTAAAAACCTGTCAAGTGCATAAACTCAAATATAATCAGGCCTATGCCTTTTCCGTTTAAATGTGTTTCCTCATTATGCCTCTGTAGAAGGGTTTTTATTCAATATTAATTGTGAAAAATGAAAAGACAGATGGCGAATACCAGCAGGGCCTGGAAAGTGTTCTGCATTTCTGTGTTTGCATGATGGTGACTGTCGGAAATCTTGTTACTTATCAGGGATTAACCAATCAAGAAAGTGCATATCAGCTATTATGACATGTAAGCCCATTTGATCCAGAATTTCATGGGACTTTAAACAAACATGCAACACACTCATCTGTCTTGTAGGGAAGCCTCCTTTACAAACTTACATTTTTATTTGCATTAGTGAGCCTAATAATGTTCTGTGAAGTCATGTTAAAGTCATTTGCTTTCTTTGGTTCTATTATAAGGGCAATGGATGATAATGGTCTTCAATTTAAGTCAGACTCATCATGTAATTTGCTACATGTAGATCTAACCAGGATCCGAGTTCACCACGTTTATATTTAAGACTGTCGAATCACTAGACTTTTAAACAAAAAGCAGAAGATATAGGGTGTGTTTTTATTTGGAATGTACAGGGTGGCATTTAATGACAGAGCACAACAGATGAGGTACAAAACAGAAGGACAGAGGGCCGACAGTTTCATAAAAGAATAAATATGCAAAAAGAACACAAAGTAGAGGCACTGTACAAAACACACACACATGCACAAGTGCACACACACACACACACACACACACACACACACACACACTCACAACACAGATTCTCTCTTTCTCGCTCTCTTTTTCACTCTCTTTGTCATCCAGTCTCAGTGCTAGCGAGAGTGCTGGCATCCACTCGGGCTGGGAGATGTTCTAAGACCTCTTCTTACTTTGTGCCAGCTCTGCTATACCCTAGTGGGTGTGCGTTTAAGTTTCCCCATCTGCTTCTGTTCACATTATCTAGCTCCAGGGCAGGCACCTTGCCTAAAATACACACATGCACTCACTCACACATGCACGCACATTCACAAACACACACACATACACACACACACACACACACACACACACACACACACACACACACACACACACACACACACACACAGAGTTTCATCTTTGTGCTGATGACGCAGTTTTACAGTTGTGTGAAGCCCACACACACAGCATAGCAGGGGTGTTTTTTTATCTTTACCTTCCTTTTCTTTCTCTACAGAACAGGTGAAATAAAGAGGAAGTGCTGGCCTCTTGAGAGTGAAGGCCGCTAACTTCCTCTGAGCGTTGTGATCACTGGCTGTTCATCCCTGGAGGTTAAATCAGCGGCGGGGCTCAGAGGACGTAGGGGAGCAAACATCAGTAGCAGTTCTGCTGTGAACAAGGGGCTAAATTTGCATCAGAGCACTCATTTTTTTAAAATACCTCCTCGATCAAATCATAGTCCTCAGCATTGGGTTGTGACTTTCGAGGTACGTGCAAGCAAAATAAAAACTACTGGAGCTTCATATTATTAAAGAACACCGATTATGAATTGAGAAAATAAAGAGAGTGAGTATTAAAATGCCCAAAGTGATTTGCCATGTCACACTTCTAAAAGGAAACCTAACATATCAGCTATATTACAGAGGGAGGGTTACAATGAGAAAAAACTCCAGAGAGGCTGCCGATGTCTGTTTTTCCCCCAGAGTCATGTGATGTGGCTATTCTCTCTCTTTCTTCACTATGACTGGTGCTATAAAAGCTGATTGAGCTGTCTGCTCAAGAGGTCAGAGGTCAAACTCATCCTGTCAGAAGCAGGCTGGTGGTGAGCTGCAGGGAGGGGTTAGGGGGCTGTGACCTGTTGATTGTCTGAGGTATGATGGACTGGAAGGGGGCAGAGGGAGGCTCTAGTGTGCGGCTCCCACGCAAGTATGAGGAAAATCAGTGGCATCAAGAGGTGACTCGGGGTGGATGGGCAATTCTGTCAACACCTGGTTCTCTTTTCTAAAACATCGCAGGAAAAAAGAGAAGCTCTGCAAAGGAGAAAAAGGGAGGAAAAATATGTCCAGCAGGGGGCTGTTCTTCTGAGAATATTTCAGTTCAAACACGTAGTCAGACATCATTCAGAGTTATCTGAAAGTACATCAGTGAAAGATATAAATAAAAACACCATGAGGTACGTGGCACAATCACATAGCTATTATGTAACAAACTAAAATTACTGAATTGCTGCAGATTCCTTCTGGAAGCATCATCTCAACAAATTTATGCATGCACAATATTTCTACCCCTGCTAAGAAAAGCTCAAGGGCACCGTGAAGGTCCAACAGGCCTCTGAGCACCACAGACTAGTCAGTGATGACACCTTTACTATGAAAACCAAGAGACCCTGACAACCATGCAGCGCCATCAAACAAACGATTATTTCCCATTTTAAAAGAAATGCTTTCACATGCTTTCAGTTTTCATGTTTCTTTCAGTTCCTTAGTAAACCTTGTCTGGGCCCCCATGTTTCATGGCCAACAAGATGTTGTGTGTATGTCTGTCTGCCTGCCTCCCCACTCCCTTATTGCTTTATGTTTGCTTATCTGTTTGCCTTTACTTATTCATATCTGCGTTTTGGGCGCTCCTTTCTTGCCTCTTGATATTTGTCAATACGGGCTTGACCTCAGTGGGCCAAGTCTCTCCTCTGAAGTGGGAGCTGGCGATAGCCTTGAAAACAGACCTTTAAATTAAACGAGGGAGAACACAGATTGTTCTATAATTCATCTGGACCCCCCGCCGAGAATCCTCTGTGCAGTCGTGTTACTGTCTAGATTAGAATTTCCTTTTGTTGCCGCCTGTTTGTGTAATACACAATGTGGATCCTGCCAGGGCCCAGTAAATTACCTCTTTAAACATTCATTTGCCTTAACCAAGAGGAAGGGGGAGAGAGAGCGGAGGGGAGAAAGGAAAAAACCTCTTGATTTCACATACAATGAATAAGTTAATAAAAAGATTTTTTCCCTCTCCTGTGCACGCATTTTTTTCCTCCACACTTGAAATCATCCTTACCAAATCAAAAGGAAAGAGAGAAAGAGGAAGGGAGGGAGGAAGAAAGAAAGAGAGACTAGAGTGAGACAGAGAATGTCTGCGTATGCAGAAGTACAACAACAACAAGAAAGAGGAGAGGAGTGAAGCCGATTGGAGAGGAGAGAGGAAGCAAGAGAGAGAGACAGAGAGAGCCAGATGAGCTCTTGGAATGATGTGCCTCATAGTCCCCGCTTGCGTATCCCAAAATACCTGGTGCTGAAAATGTGAAAGCCAGGCGCACGACGGACGCCATTCCCCAGAGAGGCTCTGCTGGTATCATTAGCGAGGGAAACGGCGGGCTCAAGTGGCGTACAAACTTCAGCAAAACGTCAAGCGAGAGAAATGTGCATGCATTGTGCCTCTTTTTTTCCTCCCCTCTTTCCCCCTTTTTCTTACTCTCCCTCTCTCTTTTTTCTCTCTTTGTGTTGTGTTTCTGATACGACACCACTCTTCTACCAAATTAATATTTCTCAAAATAAAAGCCAGGACAACTTTAAACTAGCGAGTGAAGAAAGGGGAGAGAAGAAAAGAGAGACGGGGTAGAGAGAGAGGGAGAATTTGGTTCAGTTTGCACGCTTCCTGTGAAGTGGAGTCTCTGTCTTCCTGCTCCTCTCATTTTGAGGTCTGTGGTTTTGTCGTCTCCGTCTTGGAGTCAGCTCCATCTAACTGATGAGGTCGTCACAACTGCTTATGAATGCCAAATGAGGGAACACAGCAAGCATTCGTGCTGGTAGAGGGACATTTACATACAGTTTGTATCATAAGCAAAAATTCTCCTCGACCTGGACAAAGTACTGTCACATTACTGGACTGTTCTGCCATTTTAAGAACAAATTTAAGCACAAAACCAGCATGAGGCGCCAACCTAGCCTGCAATCAAACTTAGTCCTGTCTGCTTTTGCTGCTTCCACTCCCAGAGGCAGAAAGTTAGCATATACCCATTTAATGGTGAGAAATAAAAGTATTCTGTCACATGAAATATTTACTCATACCAACACATTCAGAACAGTTGAGTCACTTACAATTGCCTCTTAAATGAGATCCTGGTGGCTCACTTCTCCCAGAGCCATTGGGATGGCACGGCTACAGTACATAACTGTAATCAAGAGGGACAGCGAGCGCCCTTTGACGATTGGCTGGTGAGTGGAGCCAAATATGTCTTTTCTACGTGGTGCAGTCTGTCGCAGATGTAATTACAAGTTAGATCTAAATAAACAAACAGCTGCTGTCTGACCGCCCCTTCAGGAGCTGTTTGGTGGCTGCTGTTGGAGATGTCTGCTTGTTTTGCTGCAGCGTTAGAGCACAAACACAGAAGAGTGCACACAGACATGTTCTATATAAGGTGCACTACACACACAGCACAACAACTAACCCTGTTATCATGCAAGACCTCACATGCACTGCATACTTCCTAATGACAACTCTAGTAAGAGGATAAACATACATAACGCATACATTCAGACACATAACGTATAATTTTAACCATGACGGCCTATAGACGTGAAAGAGGATTTTTTTGTTTGATGAAAAAGAAGAGGTACAATATGGAGAAATTGTTGAGCAAACTAACAATTAGCTCTTTATTTTAATTGGAGCATTTCAAAGTGAATCAGTGGGCCACTGAGGCTAACCAAAAGTACCGAGTGGTGCTAAAATTGGATTGTGTAGGGCCTTTTTTTTTTGTTACCGCTCCTATTTTAGAAAAGAGGGACAGCAAGGGAAATATAGAAGTCAGGAGAGGTGGAAAGAGAACTGTACTCTCTGATACATACATACAAAATCCAACAGAGCACTTCTCTGCCACCTCAACAAAACATATTTGTGGTACACCACTACAAAACCAGACAAGATACAAAACATCTGCCTCTCTCCAGGGAAAATTACAGGTGGTGGACATTTTAATCTGCGTGCTGTGTACTTCAATGCATCTGTGGCCAGTGGATGACATGGTGGTAGATAGCAATTAACAGCTGCCACTGTTTAAATTGGCCCGATACTAAATCAGCTGGAATACGTGGTAATAAGTTAAGTCAACATGCTACTGGATAATGTGGCTCCAAATATAGTGAGGTCTGAAATATCAGATTAAAAAGCACATTTTCTGTGTAATATTCAATAGAAACTGCTAGCTGTGTTTTTTGCAATATTGCTATTCATTTGTATAAGCATTTGTTAATGAATTCAGAAACTGCTCTGACATTTTTTTTGGTTTTGGATCTGTTTTTGAGATGGCGGTGTAGGGTAACGCTTACAAAAAATTATTTAAGTTAAAGTTAGAGCTAATTATTTTTGGTTTTAGTCAGGTAATGGTCATGTTTTTTTCTTCATTAATGCAGAAAAATTACATAGGTTATGTAATTTTTCATACAAAGGACATATTCTAGTACAAAAATGTAGCCCATGAATTTCCTGTGATGTGAGGCTCTTAATTTACATTTAAAGGAGACATATTATGCTTTTTCTGGAATTGTTATTTATATATTGTTTATATAATGATGTCAGATATCTATGTTAAACATTGTAAAAGCTCCAAAAGTTCAGGTTAATGTATGCTGGTGCATGGTTTGCATGACATAGCCTCCAGAGCCAGCGGATGTCTGCCGGGTGGGAGCTTCCCAAAATTAGTCAATCAGAACAGAGTGGGCTCATTGGGAGGGGGGGCCTTAAAGAGACAGGAGATAAAATGGTTTGTTTCAGACAGAGGCTGAACTGAGGGACTGTGTAAATGGTCAGTATAAGATAAATAACGAGATTTTTTAACTGTAAGTCACGAAGATATTCTAGCAGAGCCCAAGATTAAAAATTTAGCCCTGGAAATGTGCATAATATGTCCCCTTTAAACAGAAATTGATAGATAGAAATACTTAGTTTTCATTTTATATAACATAACAGGTTGCAGATTTAAAGCCTCTTTCACACATAGCCCCCAGTAAATTACTGGGATAACATTTCAGGCACTGCTAATGACTTTCACTATTCACACATGCAGCTAAATTCAGGAACATTTCCGTCTTGTGCCTCTTCACAAATGCCATGGCCATGCCAGAATAGATGAGGCAAGGGACAGTCCAGCAGATGGCGGTAATGCAAGACTTATGGATGCCAACCACCATAAAACTCAACAGAAGAAGAGAGCAAAACTCACAAAAGTCAGATCAATGTTTCAAACTAGGCAGTCCTGATCAAATATGAATCAAGATTCTGTTACTGCATTGCCTTTTTCTTGCCTCAAATGTTTCCAGAAACATATTTTCGTGTACTGTTTAGCTGTAATATGAGAAAGTTTGTGACATGGCCGCCATGTTGAGAACAGACGAGCCAAAACCAAGCACCGCGCAACTCGCAGTACATCACCCACATGTCAAGTCCTGTAATTGGTTTGCTCGCTCCATGGGAAAGCATCTTTCGTCAGATGGACATAACCCTTTACGTGCTTGTCCCTGGAATGCTACTGTTTTCATTCACAACACAGCCGTGCTAGCATTTTCCCTGAGGTGGGAAATTGGCAGCAGAGATATCCCATAATATTGATCCCTGCTCTCATTCACACATGACCCCATGCAGGAAATGTTCTCGAACATTAAGTCTGAATTTGTTTGAATAACAAAAACACAACACAGCAGCTATTTCTTAAGGAAATTTTGCTTTAAGGAGGCATTTTCCTTGTGATCATGATGCAAATCAATTTGAGTTAAACAGCATAAAATTAGCAAAAAATAAATCAAGATGTGACAATAAATTTTGTTTTCAATCACAATCCAACCCTACTGCCACAGACAACAATTTGCTAACCACCGGTTAATCACATTATCAGACTGAATCAACAATCTGCTGTGTCATGTTCTCTTGAATTTCGATAGCAGAGCAAACAAGAAAATCAAACCCTGGAAATCACAACTGTTGAAGAGAAGACATGACTGGCCTGAAGCCTACTGCTGCTTAGTTAATCCAGATGCCTTCCGGTGGAAATTGTTGCAAACTGTCTTTGGGGTAATGGACACTGCAGATGTGAATTCTTAGAGCTGCTGTCATCCAAATTTGCTGTTGAATTTTGTATTTGTGACATGTTTTTAGTGGCTAATGCAATAGGCAAAAACTGGCAAAGTGGGCACTTTGCATGATTACTGCATGTTAATATAGTGGAATTTGATCATGATTTTACCACCCTAAGGCTTTCAAATGGCCTCTAACTCATACTGTACCACTATCTTTTCCAACCGACTAACCAAATTTGTGAGAATCTGCAGGGAGCAGCCAGCAACAGCACCTGAAATTCTAACATGTAAGAAATGCGTTTATTTGTGTCAAACTCCTGTTTTGTGAGTTCATGTCTACGCTGACATTTTACACTATTTGGCTTTCCAGATCCAACTGTGCTCAGGTGATCAGTATCCTGCAGGTAGAGGCATGGTTTCATGGAAAGCTTGAACATATTTCTGAAGATTTTTCAACAGCAAAACACAACCGACAAGTGTTGAGGGAATGGCTTGTTTTAAGTAAACCAACTGGATGATCATACCAGCAATGAGATTAGTGAACAAGTAAGTTTTAACTTAATGATAAGAAGCATAGGAGTAACAAAAATAGGTGCAATTTGGACACATAGTCCAGTTGTCGAATGGTGTAAATGAGTTCAAAGGTCATTCTCCTTTTTCAAACTGTGTTACATTGCACCCCACAGAAACATTAGCCATTGATAGTGGCTCTAGAGCAGCTAATGTGCTGATAACACATTACATTTGAAGGTTTCAGTGCTTTGAAACACCGGAGGGATGAGGTGTGGGAATCCAATCCATTAGATAAAGCCAACAGTAATAGGTATCCCATATCAAAGGCATATAGTTTAAACTGCAGGGGCTTTGGATGCGCTCATTGCTATTTATTGTTTTAAGTGGAGCTTTATGCACGGGAGGTGATATCAACACTAACAAAACCCTTTCAACACCATTGGGCTTTGCGTGACATCAAATATGTCTATTAACCAACCTCTTGACAAGCCAAGGTGATTCATCTCTACTGTGCTGCATGTGTGTATGTGTCTACTCTCGGTGTGTGTGAGTGTGTGGATGTTTTCATTCCAGATAGTGATTTCAATGTAGCCTAACAACAAACCAAATCGAACAATAACTATTTTAACTACTCCTTAGAAGTGATTTTCAAAGTGACTTTTTTCTTTCAAACTGGTCCCAAATTTCAACTTTTTTTTTTTTCTCCAAGCAACATAGAATAAAAACAACAATAAGAATAAAATTTGAACACGAAATCCTGAAAGACCTAATTTCTTCCCTTCAGAAGGATGGACTTGGTACTGGCCTACTACAATAAACTGTTATGAGTGAATCTCTTTGTGTGTGGATTTGAGTGTGTTAAAAAAAAAAAAAAAGTTAACCGTCATATGCTGACAGCTCACCAGATTCCTGAAGCCTGAAGCTAAACCCAATGCCATTCTGAAAAACAATGAGAGGCCCCAAAATCAAAGTCCCCCTTCAGCTCAATCACTCTGGCTGCCTCTCCCAAACACTAATAATCACTTTCCTCCCTTCCTTTTTTCTCCCTTGTGTGAAACATCGCATTGCCTTTGATTGGGCTGTTTAAATGATTAGCACACCACCTCGGCAGAGACGGCTGGCGGTGGCGACGGGGAGAAGGGGAGCGCAAGCCTCCCGCTGAGTGCGCCGAGACGCACTGTGTAGAAAAGAGGCTCGGACCCCCTGTCACATCACAAGAAGATGGCGTCCAATAAACACTCACAATGGCCACATCTCTCCTGCACAGTTTGTCTCGCTTACCTACATGCTTTCACTTAGTATTTATTCCCTAGAGGGTTGTTTTATGAAGGCGAGGTTGTTTCTGATTTAGAAGATGTCACCCAAATGCGATTGTGTTTTGTCGTGTGGCTAGTAGTGTGATGCAAATCTTAGAGCAAGTATTGTGTTACATTTCCAAACTAAGAATAGTATACAATTTAATTTCTGTCCACAAAATAGACAGAACAGCCATTGCATCTATAGATAGAGAAATATGCCCCTCATGTACGTGATCTGACAAGCCCAAAGTAAAACATGAAGACATTTCTCAAGGAGTTGATTCTACCCAGAATCCTTATGTGAACACTTTCTAAAAAATCGAGTGACAATATGTTCATACAGTAAGCCTTTCTGGTGAAAAAAAAAAATGCAGCCTTGATCCCTGGCTACTTGAGCAAGAACGTCTTGAAAGGGTGAATTGTGGTGACCGTTGGTATTCAGTGGCCCAAGCTCCTCCGAGAAGACCGGAAAAATACAAGTGGGCAGACAATTGGAACAAGCAAAATATGGAGCCAATACCAAAGCCAGAAATTTCTTTTTTTCACTTTGAGGACACAACTTTGGTCTCGATGCCCAGAGTCTTAAATGAATAGCATGGAGAGAGTGACTTTGATGTGACAATCACTCTCAAGTTAATTTGTCTTCACTCACAAGTGCTCAGGGCATCCACTGTGCAATCAGCAGAAAGACAAAGAAATGCTACAGAAAAGAATGTTTTCTGAATAATGTTCCTGCTTTGATACGCTGGTTGATCGGTGCCCACCTAAAGGCTAGACTGTAATATACAGTCCAATTAATCAGTCAATGTAATGTTTCATGTTCATCAAAATGTAAAATAAAATTATTGTTGGCCTAAGCATACAATTACCAAAACCATCATATAAATGCTAGCTTAAAGTTTTATTTTAAATATCCAAATGGAAACTTGGAGGCTATTTAATATAATTTTTTTTAATCAATTTAGCATATTCACACTTTCATCCTTACCTACACCTGCAAGCTACAGTGTTTGTGCCTACAGCAGCATGTATGTATGTTCCTCACCTTAATGCAATGAATAATTATATATATATACATACACATACATACATACACTCTCATTGAAGTGAATGAAAAAGTGTGTCCAAACCTTTGACTTTTACTGCATATACAGTATAAGCTGTGTATCTAAATGTGAATGAATGGTATAAATTACTGTGATTATGAATATCACTATCTTACCTCCCATCAGTTTTGACTCTGACTGCATTTTAGTTCATTATTGCAATTTCACAAAAGACCCTTGTAAGATGAATAAAGGGCTTGCATATTAATGTGCTTACATGTGTACAATAGCAGCCATGTGATCATGAAGCATATCTGCATACTTGACTGTAAGTTTAACAATAATTTCCAGGGCTGTTGGCGTAGTTTTTTTGTAGTTGGTTTGCACACAGGCAATATGCTTCCCCTCATCGTCTCTGGTGAGCGAACCTGAGCCTTTTCAAAGTGTGTTCCTTGTGCTCTTCTGCCACCCGGTGGCCACTGGGGAGAACAGAGAAAAATCTCCAAAGAGGCTTTGCCTGGAGAGGTTGATCAGTCCTCATCCCGCATCAAAATATCATGATTGCATCTTAGGAGATTCTTTGCCATCAGCCTGGAAGGCAAAAAATAAACCTCTCTCAACTCTCTCTTCTTCACATCCCTCTGCCTTCCCTTTTCTTCATGTCTTTGTCAGTGGCATGACAGCTGATACCTCTTTAATGACTACGACAATTAACTTTCTTGCGGGTGCAAAATAAGAAATAAGGGGTTTGCAGTGGGGGTGGGGTGGGACTCTTAAAGACAGAAAAGGCAGTTATGTCTGTTTACCCACGTCATCATTAAAGTGACGGCCAACACTAGCCCAACGGGCTCATCTGCATAATTGAATAGAGTTAAGAGTTGCACCAAAGCCCGTGGTTTCTGGCTGTGTGTGGACTCTGGAGACTCAGTTTCTTCCTCTTGGTACAAACGTCATCATTAGACCCCCTTAGCCCAGCGCATAACAAAGAGTTAGCTCATTACTGACAAAAATATCTTTGCTAATGTCCCCCCCGCTTTCCCAGATTCTCTTCTAATCTCTCTTGGCACAAATGACTTCAATTTCATGATGATAACATAGAAGGAAAAAAAACGTGCACAGAGGAACTGGAAGAGAAAAAGAAACAGCTTCGGTGACATGGCCACACTGTGTACAGAGATAGGCATGCCAAAATACAGAGAGAATAAAAAGAAATGAAAGAGCTTTCTTCCTGGCAATATTCCTGCCAACATCTGTCACAGGCAATGCTTGGTGTGTGTGAAGGTGTGTCTGCGTGCTATATAGTATGTGCCATCCATGCGTATGGCTGTGTATTCGCTCCTGAATGTGAAGGAATACATATTCATGTCGTGCGAGAGCGTGTACAAATCCAGCTAATGTGTATGTTTATGTGATGCCATTTGAATGTCTCCTAGGGTATGCATTCACATATGTGAGTACTTATGTTTTTATATGTACATCCAAAGCCTCCTCTCCTCATTTCCTGCACATTTTGCGTATGTGTGCGCATGTGAAAGAGTACAGTTTTCTATGTGTGCAACTGTGTGCGAGGCCAACCCAAGTGTTTTTAAGCGTACATCCAAAGCTTCCTCATTTTCCTGTGTGTGTGTGTGCGTGTGTGTGTGTGTGTGTGTATGTAGTATGCATGTGTGTGTGTACTCCAGCATGCCATTAAGATGAGCAATGACAGCTGTAGCCTCTTCACCCTGCAGCCCTCCTTTCTGCCTCTAGAAATGTGCCTCCTGCTTGTCATAGAGGAGCTCGGCCTCTCACCACTACCATATATCAAACTGCTGAATAGAGGTGGAAGGAGTGCAGAAATATTTTACTCAAGTACAATCACTGCAACTTCAGAAAGTGCCCCTTTATAACAGTGTCACAAAGCTGACTTCATTGAGAGCTGAGTGAAATGATAGGAAAGTGCTTTCAAAATGAATCATGGAGAGGTAAAGACCTACAGAAAAAAAAGGTTGTTACTCTCCTCTCAAATGTAATAACAAGAGATGAAGTAACTAGTTAATTTCTACCTCTGGTCTTGAGTGTATCTCATAGACGCTGGATAAGAGGGGAGGTGAAGTATATTAGGCTGACGCACCCTCCAAGGTATGTACCCCAAAGGAAAGCTAAAGCCACTACTGAATGAGGCGAGACTTAAACACATGGCTTCCATTTTTCTGGCAACTCTTCATGAGCAATTTGAGCACAGGAAAAGCAAGGAAATGACAGTAACCTGGATAGAAAAAGAAACACCTGACAGAAAGAAATAAAGTGGTGAATGAGCAGAGAAAGGAAAAAAAAGATGGATTACATTAAAATATTTCTTATTAGTCTGTTTAATTTTAGGTATAAAATGACTTCTCACACCTCCCCAAGCTCTGTTACAATTCTAATAGCCTAAAGAAATAAAAATATAAGGTCAATTAAAAGACATCAGAACATCCGCAAAAGCCATTACTCAGATATACAGAGTAAATAGCTCAAATTCCATTGTGCAATGACAAGTTGGCAAATGACAATTACAGCAAGGATGATGGGATAACATCGTAAATTTGAGCCGTAAATTTCAAGTCTCAAAAAGTGTGTTTTCCATATTTTATCAAGAATACAAGTGCTACAAAGTCTGCCTTGAAAAGTATTATAACAGAGGTCTGCAAGAGTGATAATATACTGGGCTGAAGCTGGTGTATTGGTGTTATTTGCTATCTCATCAAATGCTGCAAGGTGCATTAGTTTTGGTGGTTGAACAGTTGATGGGTGAAGGTCAAGATTCTTTTGATATGTTTTAAGAATGTTAAGTATGTAATAATTATAATTGCATATGAGTATTTCCCCTAAATTCATTCACTAGTGATGGCCATTCATACTGAGAGATGTGACTAAGAATCAATATTAAATCTTGCTGACCCACAATTACTATTGATCATAAGGTCGATGTCCAGAATCAGTCAATCAACACAACAGGAAATGTATTGTAATTAAGAATGTTTTGGTCCTGGAGATGGTGACCAGAACAGGATTACTGTAAAAACCAAACCCAGTCCTCTCTGTCTGTATAAGAAACCTCTTTCAGCCACAACCTGAACCCATGTCTTAGATCTGACCCACACCACCAACACCCAACCCAGAGCCCTGCAGCTCCAGCCAAGGTCTCTCTCCACTCAGCTGCCTCTACAAGACGGTCAAGATCCAGCTCCTCCTCTAAAAGTCCAACTAAAAAGAGAAGACCTAGTGATGCTCTGGTCTCCTTTCCCCACACATCTCCCCTGTTTGAGAAAGCCTCAGTGCTTCTACTGGGCTGATTGGCCGGCTCAGTGCAAGGACCAGATAGGATCTTTCTATTTGCCCAGTGGCGGGGCTGCCTCTCTATCAGCGCTACCTCTGGAGGGGGTTTATCTGGCCTGCTGATAACAATGTTTTCCCCTGCTTTCCTCCCCTCCCTGACGGTTTGTTACACTAGTAAATGGGAGTCAAGGCTGGGGCTGAGCATCCGCAGCAGTCAGCTGGTCCTACGCTTCTCCTTATAAACAAGATTGGGTTCGTTTGCTTTTACGACTCCTCAGTGGTGTGTGTGTGAGACAGACACACATATAGGGAACAAAAACGACGGAGGAGAAACTGGAAAAAGAGAAAAAATGTAGCCTTTTCACAATTAACACCGCTAAACACATTATTCAAGATATTCAAGTTTATGAACATACTTATAAAACATTTAAGATTATTTTTACACTCCTGTGCAGTGCAGTCTGAGTCCTGTTTTTTTTTTACTGCACTGCTGCCAGTACATCTGTCGCTGGAGAGTTGCCAGCTTGACAAATCTGTGCCGAACAATATGCACTGGAGTCCATGGAAGCAGCACTAAATAGCGTCTGTGTCAGATGAAACTTTGGCCAGTGAAGGAGGTAGTACTTAGCAAAGTGCACCCAAGTATAAGTTGTAGATCATTCTCCGAGCTTGGCTGGGGCAAAACCCTCAACATGCTTTTTCATTCATGCCGTGGTGGGAAAGCCTTGCGTTCTCTGCATGGCTGAAACATCTGTAAGCTGTTGCAGATACAGAGCCCAGAGGAAAACATTTACCTAACAGAATACTAATTCTGTCAGGCCCCAGTGTCAGCACTTCATAAATAAGCTTGCACATATGGTATTGTTTTCTTAAGGTGGGTCTGGGAGAAGCATTCAGGCTGTGGTAATCTGCCACATCCACCCCAAGTTTTTTTTTTTCTTTTTTGAATGGCTGTTTTTAATTTCAAATACTCTGTCCACACCTCGTTTCTTTCCCCACTCTCTCTTGTTCTTCATTGACTACTAACACCTGCCTACTTTTATGTCTCCATTGATTGTCAAAAGTTTGGACACACCTTCCCATTTCCTTGAATGAGAAAGCGTGTCCAAACTTTTGACTAGTACTGTATCTCCATGCAATTTATCTTGCCAAGACATGTATAAGTGCTGACCTTTGTTTTTAAGCAAATCGTAAAAATATTAACAAATACAAAACCGCATGAAGTATTTCTATCCTGCTGCCCCAATCTGGTCTTTTCTGACACTCTGAATCTGTGCGTCCAGAATAAATATGTTTGGCTCTTTAAAAAAATATTTAAATATAAAAACCGGTGCAACATTTTTCAAACATGTGGGGTGCCAAAGAAGTCTTCACAGGCTATCAGAACACAATCCAACTAATGGCCTACCATCTCCATCTCCCTCGTAGCATAGTTAAAACTCTGCTTTTATGTCCCTGCAATGAATATGTGCATTCCTCTTTGGGATGACTGTCCTAGATTTAAAGGCTTGTCAGACACCACTAGCCCTTTATTTTTCCATAAACTCTTGTTTTTTTAATCTTTCGCATTTTTCACTGGGGAATTCTTGCTGCAGGAATGGTGTTGCAATGGATTATACGAAAAATGTCCACAACTGGGAGTTGAAATGGAAGGCTCCTTTATCTTTGCCTTGCAGCATCTTTTGTTGTGATGCCTGTGTGTTGCAGCACTTGAGTGCAAAAGTATTAAAATACACAAGAATTATAGGTTTTGCAGGTTTAATTTAAGGTAGTGTAATGTAAGTAATCTCACTATTAAAGGCACAAGCATGCAGTTGATGGTATTTACAGTTAACAGCCTTTCTATAAATGTCATTATAATTGGCGTTAGTTGAACATCTGTAGGCAGCTGCAGCTGATCGGTGCTCCTTGATAGCCAACAAGGTCACGGTTTGTCTGAGACAGGAAATGGAGATATTCAACGCTGACAAGTCATTCTGTGATTGTGTCAGCCGCTAAGATACATAATTCAGTGCTTTTAAACTGGACCCGTCTGGTGAAGCGAGTGGTGCTTGTGTTGTTTCTTTAGTACATCTGTCTCCTCGTCACTCCTGGAGGCTGACATCTCTCTCAGCACCGTGGCACGATGGAGGAAAGAGCATTTCCATGGCGCAGGTAAACCCGCCAAGAGATAGAAGGCCCCCTCATGAATAAATGATTGTGACACGCAGCAATAATTTGCATCCGTGTAAAAGTGACGCATCAGCGCTTTTGTCTGCCGAGAAGTCTAGAGGTGTGTTTTTATTTTATTATTTAATGGAAAATGGCTTTCATTAACAGTGGCAAACCAAAAGGTGTTGACAGCGATGCACTGACTTGTCAAGCCGATCACAGCCTGTTTTTCAAGCTGATCACAGCCTCTGCCTTTTTTTCTCTAATTAGGCATATGCTGCAAGCATCATAACAAACGCTGAAACAGGTTTGTCCTTGCCTAATCCGGGGAACTAATTTTTAAGGTTATTATGCAAATCGATACTGTTTACAAACATGAAAGCTGGCGTCCTATTTTTGATCTGCCACATCGGTTTTCGATAGCTTAAAGCCCGGCTCGGCAGGTGTCATGTCAATAACAACCAGCAATCGATCGGTGCCAGTCTGATGGGGATTGGGACAGCAGGGCCTTGCTGTGTAAAGGGGACTTTCATCAGCTAAAGACGGAGACACAGCCACAGTCACAGCACACCTTTAAATCTTTTGTGTGCGGACACAGCCGTAGATGACAATGTGGTTAATGTCATGCTGAAACAGGACTGACGTTTATGGCTTTTGTTGGGAATGTTTGAGATCTAAACATTTTTTAAGATTACACATCTGTGACTCTGTAAATCTGAGAGCCCCTTCACACCACTCGTGTGCGCATTTTAGACAATGTAGTTTGGAAGATTAAAGGTGTTGTGAACAATTTAATAAAATTAAATTGTCAAAAAATAAAAGCAAAACCCAAATATGTACATGCTAATACGTTCAGTTTTACAACCATGTCACTGGGGTAATCACAGATGTGTATTAGACAGACTCACTGAAAAACTGGATCTCAAACAAAAGATAATGTCTCTATTCCAGGAACTGTGTGACCATTTTGAAAAGTATGCTGAATTTCACATATGTATATATATATATATCACTTGGAACTGTTTAGCATATTTCTTATGTTTAAAAAAATGTAAATCTTAAAAAGATTGTTTTTGAGTTGCAGTGAAAATGCTGCATGTTGACAAGCTGCCGCAGCACATGGGTTCATCTACAGTAGCTGCTTGACAAAAAAAATACAAAGCCAGGATCAGGTTTCTTACAACTGCCTCTATTGTGGTGTCTACTGCCACCACCATGATCAGCTACAGAAAAGGTTTGCTTACTTTTTCTCAGGCTCGTGCCTTTTTGAGGAGCCAAGCCAAGCAAATGCGCCGATGCGCCTATATGAAATGTCAAAAAGAAAAGAAAAAAAAAAAACTCCAAAAAACCCATTTGTTTTAACAATTCAATAAAGTTGCATGATTTTGATTTATTTTCAGATCTGGATTTACCAAAGAGGAAGAGGAGCAGGCAGATTGTGATGTATGTTTTACGCTGAGCAGTTGGTGCCTCTACTAAAAAGGAAGATACATATAAAGACTGACAGCTGTTAATGATGCAAAATAGGACACTGCAGTTAAGAAATGTCTGACTGTCCATATGGTGATGGTTGGGCCAGCAGTGAGAACCTTGTTGCCCCTGGCAGTTCGCCACTACTGTTAGCTTCTTCCAAAAACATTATTCTTGGCCTTTTCATGCATAGTGTATCAGCTATACACAACACTATGATATACGTTAGGCCATAGATAAGCCTTCAGTTGGCAATGCATACTCAAGCTGCACTCGATTTACACATAAATTGATTGCAACTGAAACCGTGTGTGGAACTAGTCTTTTATTGAATACAGACATGACTTATTGTCGGTGACTCGCGAACAATAAGCATCTTTCAAAACCGCTACAGCACTGTGAACATTTACAACGGGAGCAAAGTTTCTATTCTTTTTTTGATGCATCGCATTGTGCACCTGCCAGACACAGTCGTGGGACATGAATGAATCAACAACATACATACATGATCAACACACACAGCAAGCTTTGCCGGCCAAAGGATGGCTTCCACTAGATCTGTATCATACATAGCAGCCTTTGGATTCAGGGACATCAAAGCCTTGAATGCTAAAGAGAGGAACTGTGTCATGTACACTTATACAATTTAATGTTTGCCTTCATTTCTATTTTAGTTGACCCCCAGTTACTGTATGTTTTTTGTAATAACATCTTGATGATGTTTTCATTTTGTCTGCAGGTTTCAACAAATAAAAACTGATTAAAAAAAGATTATGTTTGACTGTAGTTTTAAAACCTGCATTTCAAAACCCAGTATTTAACCATTAAGTCCCTATAGTAAGTCCTATTACTTCATTAAAATCTAGCTGAAAGGCAATGGGATTTCATAAAACAGATATGTTTTTGGCCTGAACTATTATGAGATTTTCAGTTGGACTTGAATATATGTATTTTGTGACTCATGGGTTATAAAACTGTTATGAGAAAGTACAATATACTTGTCCTGGGTTTGGCCTGAATTTGATTTTCAGTTGATCAAACTAAAACAGGAGAGCAAATTTAGGAATTTTTGCCTTTTCTGCACAACTACACATTCAGCTTCAATCTCAGACTTTATCTTGAGATTTCAGTCGAGCTTTTCATTAATCAGTCAAAACTGAGCTTTTCCGCTAAAAAAAATTAAATTGTAAACTCACAAACTGAGACAAGAGCACAGTTTCAATTTCTTTTTTTTTCCCTTTTTCTCTACAACTACTCGGTCGAGTTCAAATCTTTGGTTTTCTCCAGTGATTTCAGTCCAGCCGTTTATTTATCAAGTAATTTATTCATACATTTATTTGAAGCATCGCTCAATAGCATCTGACCTCGGCGCCCCATCATCCGACTCTCCCTTCCGAGACAGAGTGCAATCGGTCCCTCATGAGTGAGGGAATGCAGGTCAGAGGCAGAATTTACTTGGGGAGGGGGTCGGGGCAATTTTCACAATGTGGTGGTGTTAAGCGGGTAATCATAATGTGATAGTGCTCTAGCTGCTGGGGTCATATTTGCTTATGAATGTTAAGGAGGACTGCTTTAAAGGCCTTAAAAATTACCCCTGATATCAAAAACTGACCTTTTGTTGAGACTGCAACATGCTACGATCATTAGAATTACAATGTGAGGAGCTTTTGCCAAATTTCATGTTAAGAACATGCTAACCCCTTGCAACTGTCCTTAACTCGTATTCTGATAAAAGAAAATGTATATAGTATAATAGTATATATGTCTATATAATTGATTTGAGACAATAAGATGTACCAAATTCAATCTACCTTTGTGGTAATAATTTAAAATATATGCCCCGTAAAACACCATCAAACCTAGATATTCACAGTCAACATGAGTGTTTACTAGAAGTCACTAAATCATCCATCATTTGGCATAGAAAATCAATACTGTAGTGAGGTTACCAATTAAGCTACCTGTGTCTTTTATCTGCTCCACAGATAAAAATCTTATGTTCCTATGTTGCACTTTAAATTAAAATACAAAAAGGTTTATAGATCTATTTATAATGTTCAGCATGAGCTAGTTTTCTTTTTTCTTCACAATAACCCAACCTTCAAATGCTATGAAACTGGGGCTTGGAAGTTAGAATACACAAGACTTTGCCACCAATGAAAACTTTCAGTTAACTCGACGAAGCACACATCCAAGGAGTTCAGCTCTTATCAGAGAGCAGGATAATTGTTGAAACAGGTGTAACTGTCGAAGTGTCAGCGCGCCTCTCTCTGTGTTCTGGTCCCCGAACCAACCTCCGCCTATGACTCCATCTCATAAGTCTTTCAGACAACCTTGGTGTGATTTCTTGACAAAAGCACACACGCTCTCAAGGTGCACTCGAGTGCGATGTAAAAAGGGACAAAAGCAGAGCCTGAGAGAAGATAGGAGAAGAAATGGATTTCTTCTCTAATTATGCAAGAAAAAGAGACTTTGTGAAGATAAAGTTGGGTGACACAAGGGCATATTGAGGGACACACTCACTTTAGGAAGATTTTTCAAAGTGGGAGGCACAAATGGATGTTTGTGCTATAAGCTATGGCTGCTAATTGGTACAAACTTAATGAATGCAGGGTGCTGTGTGGAGACAGATGCTTTGTGCAATGTGGCAGATTTCAGTGGCTGCGCGTCTCTCTCCATCGCTGGAACATCAAGAAGAGGAGAACATTTGGCAGGTCACAAAATTATGCGAGGAAAAGGGGAAGCCCAAGAAGAAAAAAAAAATGTAAACAGTTGTTTGTTTATTTTTTCGTTAATTTATGGGTGACTGTGTGTATATGTGAATGTGTGTGTGTGTGTGTGTGTGTGCTGAGTGTGAGAGTTAGCAGTTCTCAAGCGCTTGTCTATTTGTTTGAGCCATTGCTTTTGTTTTGTCTTTCTTGCCTCGCCAGCTCTGTGGCTCTCAATTAGCGTGCAAGCCTCAGGGACCTAATTAACCAGTTCAATTAATAAATAATTTTCTTAAAAATCTCATACAAGCCATTCTGACATTTGTCAGCCACTCAGGAGCTGTTGTGTGTGTCTGTGGGTGTGAGAAAAAGAGAGAAAAAGGGAGAAAATGATTAGCTTGTTTGCAAGCTCTGCTTATCCCCCAGGTGGCTGATGCAGGGGACAGTGCTGTGTGTGTGTGTGCAAAGCTGGATGGAGAGGGGCTTACTCACAGTGCTGGACCCCACAGCAGAGGAGGGCCCCCATGACCTTTTATCGAGTGTCCAATCAATAATGTGCGAGCGTCCATCTCTTTGAGTTGCAGCCCGAGCCTGGGCTTCTGAAGGCCTGTGGCCAGCAGCAAAGCGGGATGGGAATGGGCTACACAGTGGGGCAAAAGAGTCCTTGGGGGGCCAGGAGTGGAACAGAACCAACCGCCTCATGTCATTTACTCATAATGATGTCTTCCTTTAGTTAAAAAAAGGAGGGGTGCAGGGCATGTTGGGGGGGGGGGGGGGGGGGGGGGGGGGAGGCAGTGTACCCCCTCCTCCACTAGCCACAGCAGATTCAGCCTCTCTCTTCCTTTGTCTGACAGTGAAAGCATCCTCTTTGGTCTGTCACCAGGCTCAGTGATTAAGGAGTATAAACAGACCCTGGCTTTTTTCACATTAGAATCCCATTTAGTGTTTCTTATCATAGCTATCTATCTGGTCACATGTTGGGATGGAGTTGTATTTCATTGTTTCGTGAACTGTAACGTATATTCCCTTGTGGGCACAATGGGACAGATGTGCTTGTTTAATTTGTAGCATTATCTCCAAACATCGACATTACAGGATCTGGTTGTCACCGCCAAAGAGCCAGCGCTGATGGATCTGACTGTGTACCAGTGTTCATTAAACACACTCCAAACAGCCTTCAAACCGACTCCATTAGTGGCTGCCTCTAGAACAAGAGGCGTTTGAATGCAATTTTTGACCATGAAATGCTCTTTAAGCAGATGAACGGAACTTGAAAGATGAACAAGACTTGAAGTTTCCTTTTTTTTTCTTGAAAATGCCAGTGAGGAGTCAATCACTGGATATCAAAGCAGCAGGGACACACAAGAAAATCCAGTGATAATACATGGGCTGCCCACATTCACTGAAGACTGTTAAGATGGCCATCACGAGAATCAGCGCCGACACAAAGAGCAGACACCGGCCTTTCAGCGAGCAGCTAGCTGTCGCTCTGTATTAGCTGCTGGCATGCGACGACAGTTTGCGTTGAATTGAGATCCTGCGGAGGGAGTCCAGAGACTTACTCAAGACACTTGGCTGACCCACACTGCCTACAGCAGTCAACATATGGCTCCCTGGTCTGGCTTCATTGTATACGTATTGTGCAATTTATTTCTACACTGTTCCACTGAGAATACCCACACAAAATGAAGCTGGCTTGACTAAGGAAGGAAATATATTCTGGCAGCCAGATAAGAAAAGCAAGTTAAATATACCAGCAGACAAATAACTATTAAAGTCTGCATGTTCATATTAAGCATCATCTGTGGTAGTCATTCCTCATCACAACTGGGCTGGAGAGATTTCAGTGCATCGATCGGTAAAGTAAGTGTGTGAAAGAGAGTATGAGTCAAAAGGGGATCTGAAGGTGGGCTGACAGATGGAAGACACATTGAGGACCTAAAGATGGAGAGATCACTTTTGTTCACTGTCAGGTTTGACCGAGGCCTTCTCTACTCAGAGGTGACTGTTGCACTCTCTGGCGCCCTCCAACATCCCCCTGAGATCACTCCACTCAACTCCACTGCCTCCGCTTTGATGCAAAAGGGGGGTTATTGTGTAAATATTTTGCTTGAGCATTTGAGCATCTTAATCTTCCATAAGGTGATCTTTGGAGTGGAGCAACACGGGGTGCTGATGTTCAGAGGAGCTCCCAGTTGTAGAAAGACAGAGGCAGCGAAAGAGACAGAGAAGGGAGGGAGAGGAAAAAGAAGGTCTGTGTACTTGCTAGAGTGCTGGGAGCTAGAGTTCACTACGGGGGCGTAAGTGTGTCAAGAAGAGCGCTTTTCCCCCATCCGCAAGCCCCGGGCCCTCTCCACAACATTAAAAAGCATAAACAGTCAATACTGAATGTAACTCAGAGAAAGAGCAAGAGAGGGAGCGTGGAAAAAAAGAAACAAGTATGAGAACGCAAGGGTTTTTCAAGCGTTACACAACATAGTGAGATCAGAGAAATGGAGGCTGGGCTGTAGTGTATAGTTGCAAAGCTTTCTGATGGAGGAAGGGAGCATCTCCAAGTGAATCATTCATTGCGGGCGGCAGGGGTGTAAATATGAAGGGGAGGGTTGAAGAAGAGAGGGATCAGGGAAATGCACACCTGGTGCAAGACAGGGGTCAGATTGGCCCTACACAAAAGGAAACGAAAGGGAAAAAGAGAGTTTTTTGGCATACCTCCGTTTAGACAGCAGCAGTGCTTCTATCGGTGGAGCGCTTGTGCAAAGCAGGACAGAATGGAGTAGGTAGAGGGTGCATATGGTGGTAGGCTGTCTCTGCCGATACACATGCTGAAAAACACATGCCGATGAGAGGGAGGCTCGTATTATTTTTTATACAAAAAAAAAGAGTTTCAAACGTTCAACATTTTAGACTTGCAGTTTGAGATGTGAGGGCTTGTTTATCTGTGGCACATTGTTCTTGCTCATAATCGCTCAAGAGTCTCAATCAGTCACTCCCTCTCGCCGTCTCTCACAAGTTTTTCAAACGGTATCTCCCAAACACTCGACACCTGGCTGACTGACTTCAGAGCTGAAATCAGTGGAGAAGTCTGTGTGTCTCTCAGTCTTTTTTAATCATCCATTCAGTCACTCCTCACATGTTCAAGCCTATGCATTTCGGGGAGATCTCCCTCTATAGACAGATCATAAACAAGTACAGCTTACTTTGGAGCAGGTGTAGGATGGCTAGTGCAGACAGCATGGTGTTGGTCTTGAGGACATATGCAATTCATTGTATGTGATTAAATAAATCACAGTTTTCTTTAATTTATCAAACCAAAATTGCTTACCATTTAATTAAAATTTTATAGAGAAATGTGGATCATAAAGGATGTATAACTGCTGCCACAAGACTACCAGTTAAAAATGGTTTAAGATGTCTACAGTATCCTTGAAATGACAACAAAAAGGAACATCCAGAAAGGATAATTGCAAAGAAAAATATAAACAACCATATGGCGGTATCTTTATTTTCAAGGTTCTCTAGTTTATTCAGAAGTCATGAACCAGTATTTTCTTCAATAAACTATTACATCTTAAACCAAGGACATTTTGACCACATACTGTTTTTCTCCTTGAGAGAATGTTCTCTTGGTTTATGGCCAAACAAAAGTTACTTCAGTGCAAAAAACTGTTTGAGCCACTTCCCTGCCAGAGCAAGACCCTATATTTTAAACATTTGGAGGAAGGAACAATATCTATGAAAGTGTGAAATTTGATTTCTACCCCAAGGAATAGGCCGTTTCCTTCTGTTGTCAAACAGAATGACTAAACATGCTCATTCACATGCTCCCATGGTATTATTAATTTATCACTTCAGAGTTTTCCATGCTTTCACACACACGCACCCGCATATACATACATACACACCCGCACACACGTTTGCTTCTCGATGATTGACAATGTGATAAATTTTATTTGAATATGGCTGACATGAATTATGTAACCAGAGAGACTGGTGGCTTTGTTGCTTCCCTCTAGCTCTTCGCTTTTCCTCCAAGATAACATACAGTTGATAATTTACAGTAGAACACATTCTGAAACTATAAAGAAAGATATAGCGACAATGCCCCACAGAGAACAAAACAGAGTGCTTCAGTGCAGCCCAGCTGAGCTGATTCTGAGAACTGCAGAGAAGTGGAGAGAAGGTTCATATTGTGGCAACGCTGCAATAAGGTTAGGTGGTTGACACTTTTGACACTGGAAAGTGATTTGTTCAGCTCTGATGGTAGCGATGAGGTCTCAGGAGACTGGGTTAGGCCGAAAAAAGAGAAAAATAAACACAAATGAAAGAAAAAAAAAAATGAGCACAGCACCCGTGGTATCTGATGTTGATAGCTGTGGCGAAAGACTGCCTTTGAAAGGCTTGAGGAAAGTGACAATACTGTATGTTTTTTCATTGTTGCTGCTCTTCAAGACGGCTAACATAAAAAAAAACTTGTCTGATTGGTCTGAAAAGACTGTCAAATGTCAAGCAGTTATCAAACGCCAGACATGTTTTCTTTTAAAAATATACCGGCAGAAGGAAAAGCCTAACCTTTCAGCGAGTGAGTGGAAGTCACTCATCCCATCATGTGCGGCACTCTACACAAGCAAAACCCTTGCTCTTTACAAGACTTACACTTTCCCCTCTGATTCAAGTCTGTAGTTGTTGACACAAGTTGTCTACTGCTGAAATAGATGGATCTGTAAAAATACCTAATTTATTTACTTGGTGGGTTATAACACAGAGCCAAGTGGACAAACTAACGTTCACGCATTACCTTAAAAATGTTTTCCTGTATATGTACAAGATGATGCAGGAACACAAAATTAAGCCATTTTATTGTAAGTAATCTTCAGAGAGCTCATGATAAACAGGTTTTTCCTTCAATTCATGGTCACTTTTAGATCTGAAATTGCTTCAGTCTTTTTGTGGTATCCCTCGCTCTTTTGCATCATGTTTACATTTTAAAGGGAAACTTCAATATTTTTCAGCCTGGACCCTAATTTTCCATCTTTTTGTGGCAAAGTGACTAATAGGGACAACGATTTTTGAAATTGGTCCAATATTGTGCGAAAGAGCTTCAGCCAATAGCCACAAAACAGGCTGCAATGTAAGCCGATGAGGCAATAGCGCCCTGTCAATGTACGTCCACTAAAAGTGCTTCTTTTTGCCACTGACAGGCTCAGATTGTTATTTTAAGTGTCTCACAACATTATGGAAAGGACCATACAGAGAAATAAAACTTTTCCTTTACCTTTCGCTTGATCCAGTCTGTTTGTTATTGTGTCTAACCAAGTCTTGCTCAAGAAAAAATCTTGTTCTGAAATCTTGCGAGAGTTGAGATGTTGTGGAAATCAGCTAAGTCTTCAGCCATGACAGAGTTGGAGAGAGGAGTGCCAGGAGGAGTTTGTTGTGTTGGAATACAGAAAGTGTAGCTTAGTCTTATCTGATAGATTTTCAAAGTCATGGCTTAATATTTAGCTGATTCAAAAACAGCTCAACTCTTGCGAGATTTCAGAACGAGACTTGGTTAGACACAATAACAAGCAGAGCATATCAAGCGAAAGGTAAAGAAAAACATTTTATTTCTCTTTTATTTCTCTGTATGGTCCTATCCAGGGACAATAAAAATCCAAGCCTGTCAGTGGCAAAAACAAGCACTTTTAGTGGATGTGCACTGACGTACACTGGACCAATTTCAAAAATGTTGTCCCCATTAGTCACTTAGACACAAAAAGATGGGAAAATAGGGTCCAGGTTCAAAAATACCGAAGTTTTCCTTTAATGTGGCCTGTGCAGATTTATGTCATAATCGTCGGCCCAGACTGACAAGAACAGCTTGCTGAACACTGGATGTACAGCTGTATTTTGGTGTTCCAGTTCCTGTAGCTGATGTTGTTCAACTCCCCTCACACTGAGCGGCACTTGTAAGAAAAGGGAGATGGGACGACAATGTCCTTGATTTTCAAAGTGGTGAGACTTGTTAATGCCCTCATTTTCATGTACACCACTGAATCAATCATTACTGCTCCATTGCACTGTTCAAACAAACTTCTGCACAACTTTCACATGAACCTACATTTCTATTCTCATTATTTTATTCGAACAGAGTCTTTGTGCTTTGTGCTGGCTGCACAGGCAGGTCAGAGATCAGCATGGAGCTGGCAGGGATTCAGTGTCTTGCTCAAAGACACTTTCGTAGACTGGGTTCTTGCTATCGTGGGCCTCGAGCCCAGCCATACTGCCCTACAACCCCAACACCGACAGCCGATGTGAATCTCAAAGACTGTTACACTGAATATTTTTCTCTTGCACTTTTGTTGGATTGTCTAAAGAGTAGTGAGTAATCAATGACTTTTTATCTCCAAATAAGAAACTACAACATTTATAACAATGGTTACCTTGACCTGTAACTGGGGGAAAAAAATAGTCACATACAGTATTCACAATAGAGTTAATAAGCTAATTACTAAAGGGATCTAATAGAAGCATCTAGTGAAATATCTAGGTAATATATCACAATGAACAATAATTCTGCTTTGTTTTTATTTGTTGTACTTGTTGTTTTATTTGGCTTCAGAACAAAATGTGTTGCTGAGGATGGAGACATGCGAGAGGCAGACAATGGAGTTGTGAGTTGTCACATTGTCCTACATCTATGAGTCGCTGAGTCGCACCGGGGGGCTGAAAAGTGAGTTCTGACAGCCAGTTACCTCTGAACCTGGCAATGCTGAGGCTTTGATATTGGTCAAAAACCCGATCAACTTCTCAGATATAAATTATTTTAATTTTCAGGCACAAATTCCTCCTTATCCACCTTTAAAAATGTTGAAAACTTCATCTTTGTGAGGTAGTTGGATTTTTTTAAAATCCTGCAGCCAGAGTCAAAGTGGTCACCAGTTTTTGTTTAAAACACAGCAGCTGACAAGGCCACAAACATCACATCTACATTTTCAAAAGAAGGTGAGTCCAGGACAAACTTTGCACTTTTGATTTCTCGGCAGTAAACGGAGGTGATAATGAACATTAATATGTACAGCTGGCTCTTTATACAACTCTTGCTGTGCTGCCTTTGGTGTCCTGTTGAGAGGGTGTCTAAGCAGTGCACCATCAATGGCAGGGAACAAAGCCAGAGAAAATATCAAGTCTTTTTCCACAACTGCGTGCCTGCCTTGCTCTGTCTTAAGATTAATCTAATTTGGTCTTTATTGAGAAATGGGTAAGAGCAGTTTTGTTTTATTTATGTATGTTTTTTCCTCCTCTGCTCCTTTCCTTTGTTGCTTCTCCTCGGCTGCCTCTGACAAAAGACAGCCAGCCTGCCAAGCCCGGTGTTGCTCTGGGACGGACCTGTCAATCACTCCTGACGGCACCCTGACAACATGTACGTTAAAATTTCAAACGGGACTCAAAGGCGGCGCGTGACAGCCGAGCCTTTGAAAGTGGCTGTAGCGCTCGGCGACAGCCAGAGGAGTACGGGTGGAAAACAAACTAGAAAACAACAGTGCGGAGGGAAAAGAGAGAGAGAGTCAGAGACAGAGGGAAAGAAAAAAACAAAAGTTAAAAGCAAAACAGTGAAGAATGTGGGTCTTGATGATGGGAATTGGCATTAGATTCTCCCTTGGTGTATCATTGTTTTTTAATTTGGTTGAAACTCCCCTGAGTGGAGCTTTCGGTCTTCCAGGGACTCTACTGAGGGCCCGTTCTCGCCGCAGTCCAGGGACATGAGCGCCTCTTTCCCATTCCTCTGAGGCCTCACTCAGATCAAGTAGAGCCTCTTATGCATCTCGCTACCCTATCCTTCAACACAAAACAACTGTGCACGAATGTTAATAACATTCTTGATTCCATCTTGCATTACCTTCGTTTCACGGTTGTGCAATTAATTCCCAGTAGAAATGGAAACCAGTGCTTGCCACTAAGATAAGCCTTTTCTGTAGAATTCATAAATCTAAGATGTGTAGCCTCCAATACTGACAAGAAAATGTACAGCTCAATTTAGATTCCAGCTCTGCTGTCCTGTATGTGCAAGGATGAAATCTTTTTTAAAACGCTATGTCTCTGCAAACCTTGCCTACGAGCGAACAAATGGCATATGGCGTTCAATGTGCAAACACAAGGCTTGAGGATGTACTTTCAAACGATCGCCCGCACAACACACAGGCACAGACCACCACCACCTCTTCAACATGGCTAAATGAACAGTGCAAATGGGGTACAACACAAAGGCCCGGGCTGTGCCAGACCCTATGGGAGAACTGCCATCTCTGCAGTCCTGCAGTTTGTGCACTGATCCTTCAGTCAGCATCCACATCTGCAGTTCAAAAACACACTGGCTTGAAACTGCTACAAAGCTAACTGTTCATTGTCTGTCTGAGACTTTGTTTGACCATGCTGTGTGTGTGTGTGCGTGTGTGCATGTATGTGTGTGTCTATCTTAAGTTTGTTTGAAACATTCTAAAAGCAAGTGTAACACTGTAGTGTGTGTGTGCAGCGAATGTGTGTAATGCTTCTACAAACACGAGGACAAGCAGCATGTGTGCTGGGACACAGGTCATGTCAGCCTGTTAGTGACTTTGTTTTTTTTTTTTTTCTTTAACTTCTCCCTGGGTAAAACTATGTCTGACCGCTGATAGGCTTCAGTACAGACAGGCACCATGGCACCAACACACACACACACACAGAGCACCTGAATGTGTGCCATTGTCTATCTCATGTCTATATGCATGTGTGTCCAAGCTTACTTACAAATGTATACATGCAAGCAAACAAACACTCATACAAGCTGCTCAGAGATATGGCTGTGGTATAAAGAACTTTAAAAAGCGATTCTGCAAACAGCCAATGCTTTGGCTTCTAGTGCCCTCTAGTGCTTGGAACTATCTGGCAAATTAACTGGGATATCTTCTGAATGCTGAAGACAAACTGAGAACTATTTAAATGTACTAGTGTTAACGGACAGAACAAATGTGTATGTTGCTCAACTTGTGAATAAAACAAGTTTAGGAATTAGTTTTACTTGAGCATGAACGTGAAAAGGTGACATCCAAAATTGATAAAGCAAGGGGCAGAAAAAAGGAAGGCACTTATTTCACAATTAGAAATCTCATAAAAAGATCTAAGGCATTTACATACTTTAAAATATTCAAATTATAAAACATACATGTCCTCCAAAAGAACTAAAAGTCTAAATACCACAGATCTAAATTTTACTACAGTACTTAATTGTGTTATTTTTTCATGGTTTTAACTATTTATATTTAAATATTTTACATTTGTACAAAAACGAACATTTGTCAACATCAAGAATATTACTATTATAATGATCCCATATGTGAGAAATTCCTTTTGTGTTTTTAAAATGTGAAAAGTGGCTGTTTTAAACAAGCTGTTCTATTAACAAAGCTGGATCTACACACAAAAGCTAATTTCAAATAGTATAACAAGCCTGTCTTATCTGTTGAGTCCCATCAAATTGCTTTATAATATGATCAATCAAATTAATTTACATAAATACATAGCTTTTATTTTATATTCATCCCCTCAAAAGGGGCTGCTGTGGCAGGACTGAGTGTAGATTATCTCAACATTTTCTAAATCGTGTTTCTTTATTCTTAAGGACTAAACAGCTGCAATGCAAAAACTTCTTTGTAATCAAAACAATTCAAATACACTTTCACTTTCTTTGTAAGATTTTGTTTGTCAGGCTGACAATAATATATCTTAATCTGATCAAACTGAATCTCTTGTGGAATTTAAGAGTCCAGATTTTTCTGGGAGCCTATTTGTAAATGTGTGATATAAAAAATACCTCACACATAAACCTGTTTAATAACTACAATATGTTGTTTTAAGTGTGTCATGTGAGAAAGTGATCTAAGACCTTTATTATTTTAAATTATGAGCTCATAAGCAATCGCGTGCGTCTGGACAAAAAAAAAAAAAAAACATCCCGTTATTATGCTCTGTTGTGTATTATTAATGTGGTGCATAGAAAAGGCCTTTGAAAAACTGGAAATCCAAGTAACATTATCAAGATGCCATGCACTACAAACAATATTTTCACATAAAAATGTGACTTGTTCATGTAACTGATGCAACCTTGCACTTTTTGTCTTCCACGTGTTTATCCCCTCAAATGACTTAAGTCTTTCATACATAATTTGGCACAAAACTGTTTTTATGTCTCGTCACATCAAGGAACATTTTCCCCTGTGAAAATACTGTAAACTGATACTGTAGATTGTTATATATCTGAAGACTTATTTTGTTCGAGAAATATAATATAATACATAACATAAAAATTAAATAGTAATCGCTTCTAAAGTGAAAAATATCCAATCCAATACATCTTGACATATATAGCCAAAGCCATTATAACCTAACATATTTAGGGCAACTAAGGTCACTGCCTTTGAGCAAGTGGATATTCCATGTGAGGATATTAATGTAGTCTTATCTACTGCTTAATTTAGTATAATAAGGAAGGGTTTTTGTAAATCATATGCGTGTATTTTTTCGCATGCATGATAGAGCCAGCAGAGGTGGGATTTGAGAGGCACCTCAAAGCTATGATTATCCTGAGTGTCTCTGCCCAATAATGTTACCTGCTGGGACAGCAGCACAGCTCCTCTAAATAAATTGCAAGTGGCCTTGGGCAATAAGAGGAACCCTCCTTTGATCTGCCTGACTGCCAACGAGGAAAATGTGCAGGCAGTCAATCAAGCTCTTAAAGCTTTGCAACAATGGAGCCGACCCCAGTTTATTATTTATTTTTTAAATTGATGTATTTCATTATCACAAGGTGTCTACTTGCTGGGGTAGCGAGGGAGGGGAGGGGAGGAGGGGTAGGGTGGGGGGGCAACATGATCAATAATTGATATGCAGTATGAAAAAGCTGATTTGCTGCCTCTCCTCTGGTGCACTTGTCACTAGCTGTTGTCAGAACACATTTGCTTTGATGACAAATTTGAAGAAGTGAACAACAGTATCACATCTGATTACAAATTTAGTGAGTGGTGAAAGGCAGGAGCCCCTTTCTCGCTGAGACTGTTTGTTCAGGGCGCTCTGGAGGAATGACTACCAGGCTCTGAGGTGAGTTACAGTCTTGTAAGCAGAGAGATGAGAGGGGGTTGAACTTTTTTGTCATGTGTCAGTAAACAGCGTGACTTGTTTGAAAGGCACCTGGATTACAGGATGAAAAGTTGCTCTTTAAACCTTTAAAGCTTTGGGGCATGGGAGACACGCCACGTCAAAACAGAGCGTGGAGATGAGGAGTGAGAGCAACTAAAAGCCATCACTCCCCCCAGTGTGTCTGCTGAGAGACGAAGGAGTTGTCCTGCTTTTCACAGAGTTTGGGTCATGCTGTATGGTGGAGCATCTCAAATCGATTTAGTCAAATAAAGCAAGATCATTGAATGATTTGAACAGTTAAGGTTTCCTGAAAGACAGCTTGTTCTAACTGCTGCTTGTTGAGGAAAATCCACCATACACAAGAATGTGGTGGTTAGTCCAACATACTTGATAGCTCAACTTTAATTTCACAATACTTGACGAAAAGGAAGAACTGCTATTTAAATCTGTGATATTTAAAGTAACACGATTCCAGTGCCATGTGTGGCACTGGTGTGTAAATCTTCTAGTTCTTCTTCTAGATATGAGCATCATTTCTGAGACATCAGAGTTAAATATATTAAATAAAAAGCTCAATAAAGTTTAAAAACCTAAATTGCATTAATTGTACATATAGGAGGGTTTAAAACATGCAGAATATTAAATGTACTGTGAATGTGTAGATGTTTATGAGTTCTTCGTTGGGGAAGTGTTCACCTGCAGGTCATCAGAATCAAAATTTAAAAAAAAAATTCACAGTGATTTCATTGCTAAGAGTACTTCTTAATTAGCCTAAATGTTTTTTAATTACATGTACGGATTGGAGATTTACCACAAACTTTAAAACTAAATCCTGATGGGGAACAGTTCAACACAAAAATCTCAGAGAAGGGAAAACAAACAACATATCAACAACCCAACATAATTGACAGCTGCATCCATTTGCTCAGTCCAAGCCCCCTCCTCCTGCTTTTCCACTCTGTTCTTCCAACACCATTTCCTCTTTTAATTATCCCCCAGCAAAAAGATGGAGCACATCAGACGCATCGCGGTAAATCCTGGCCCTGGCACAGGCTCATAGTGGCTCCTGCGTCTGGCAATCCCGATAGAGCCTGTGCGCTGGCAGTGACAAGAGAGGGAGGATGCCTGGAGATTTTCTGACAGAAAGAATGGAGAGGATGATCTCTCAGCAAAAGAGAGGTCCTCATTCTACTCCCGGCGTGGGAGGCTTTTTGGCGAGCGCTTTCCGATCATACCACACTTTCAGCACCAGATTAGCTAGCTCTCAGGAGCAAAACTCACATAGACCCCTTGTTTACACCCATAGTGTTTTTGTAATGACTGTTCAGTAAAAGAGCACATTGGAGGCACTGCAAGCACGGCTGCTCTCCTATCTCTCCCTACAACATTTTAGGGGTGAGAGTTATTGTATATACCAGGGTCAGGGAGACCACGGTTTGGAATAAGGTTTGTTTTGAATTGAAGTAAGTCTCCTCTGACCTGAAATGTGTTTTACTGAGTGAATTGCACATTCAAATTCTAATTAGGTATCAACTACACGAATGGGTTTTTCTTTTGGAAGCTGGATAGATGAAAAAAGGTTGCAAGTTAACTAGTGCTGGGGTTGCTATCTGTCAAAGTTTCTCCTATCTCTGTGGGGTGCACATCAATCACAGAGGTCCCCAACTGACAGTCATTCTGCGGGCTAATAGTGTCGTCATCTCCCACACGATTACACAGATTGCACAATGAGATCCTCGGACACAATGGAGCTGCAAATCTAGCCCCCCACTCTGTTCCCTTCTCCTTTCCTTTTCTTCCATCATTCTGAGATGAAGAGTGGAATGCTCCACAGCGGGTAGCTTTCTTCTCCTCCAGGGGGAACTGAGAAAGCAGGCAAGGGCCTCTGTGATGTTACTTTCCCTTCAGGGTGGGGAGGAGATGTCTTGTAGCACAGCTAAAGATGATCATTTGAGAGCCTGGGAAACATGGTTCCCTCTGGAAGCCACAGAGACATGGAGAGAGCCAAGGTCCCGACTAATGAGTTTGGGTTAGCTGATGTTCCTCAGTGATGAAAACGAGAACAATCTCAATGATGGCAGTGGCAATCAGATTTTTTTTTTTTAATATGGCTTGGTTCAAACATTGTATTGCACCTCAGTTACATGCCTCCCTCAGTACAAAGGTCAAAGGTCAAGCTGAGCTACAGAGCAGCAGCCTTGGAGCTGCCAGATTCCTGCTTTAAGACACTTCAACAGAGCAAATAGTCACCACTGTATCACACACAGCTTGAACAAGTGATTTCCAGCCAAAGTATGGTTTCCCTGTCATTCTGCTGCCCTCTTGCATCAAGACTGAGTAAAAAGATGTTACATTTAATACACATGATGAAAGAAATCATTAATCTATGAATGAACATATGAGAAAAATCTAAACATTTGTTTCTTATATGTTCTGATAAAACCTTTCCTCCCGGAGTAAATATTTGCTCCAGAAACTCACAAAACAAAACAACATCCCATCTGATAATCTGCCACAATTACGCTGCACGGTGTGATGAAAGGATATCAATGATCTATTTATGTCATAGAAAAAGAGTGCAGCTTCAAACATGAAACCTATTGAAGCCTATGAGAGTTTCAAGTCGATGAATGATCAAAGGAGCAAAAGCTTATCAACGCTGTTCCTTAACACTGAGACAGTGTCATATGGCTCTGGATATACTACCACAGTAGCAGTGTTTTGCCCAGGAACATAATGGCTATTGTGTTTTCTGAAAACATTTGCCTTTTTACAGAGTTGAAGCTGCAAAAAGCACACAAAGTGGAGAGGGGGCGCTTGCTCTTTATCCTGATGAAAGGCTAAAGGATGAGACTGACCTTTCTGGCAACAGCTGGGCTTTGGGAACACAATGCATGGCGGCAACTCTTTCTGGCCTTTTCCCCTTCAGCTCTGGGCTATGCTTACAAGCCAAAGACTCAAGTCCAAACATCTATCACTTTATACAAAGACAGAAACACACAGATGCCCCAAACCCCTCCTTTTATATCACACATACTGAGCAGTTTTGTCTGTACATCTGCAAACAGACCAGTCCCGTCTGGCATCATAGTACAACTGCAGGCTATGGAAGCAAAAAAGACAACAGATCACTGTAGATTACATCAACACAAAAGCTTGACTTAGTCCATGGTATCAGCATCACTTACCCTAACAGGAATTGAACAACAATTATACTGTGACCTGTACCACTTAGGGAACGCACCAATCCAAACTGAGACTGAATAAAAAGTGACTGTTACAATTTTCCAGAGATGGAAATGACCTAACCCACTGTACACTTCATTGGCTTTGTTGTTGGGGGGCCACATACCTAAAGGGCCTTTGTTTGATATTTCAAAAGGCTTCATCACAAGGTCATAGCTGAACAAGGGTCATCCATACACAGAATAGCACTTGTGTGGGGTTCGTTTTTGAGAGGGGGGGGGGGTGTCAATTCTATAGGTAAACTCTAGCAGACAGGAGATAAGTTACCCACGGGCTGTCAGACAAAGGGAACAGTAGCTGGTATCTAAAAACGTAAAGAGTAGTAGTCCCTGACGTGTCAGAGGCCTCATTGTCAGTGGGAGAGTATAAAAGGACCTGTAAGTGTGGCAATGGCTATGATGCGCAAACATCCACTGCTCTGCAACCATGGGGAAGGTATGAGCTCACATGCAATATGGAAACAGCTTTAATGGAGTAGCGAAAGAGGAAAATGGCATGATTTTGGGAACAAGTGTTAAATATTGTAACAGGAATAGTAAATGCAGCAGAAGTGAAGAGAGGTAGCGAAACCACTTATTCAAGAAATATTAGCTACAAGAAATTATGCTGGATTGCTAATGCTTGAGGACTTATTTTTGAGGGGAAAACCTATAAAAACATATAGGTGTTTAAAGGGAACGTGTCTCTTGAGCTTCTCTCCCTAAATTTGAGAAGTCAACAGTGTTCAGTTTGGACAAGCATACATTGTGCTTCAAATAAAAGTCAGCTGAAAACGAGTTTAACTTGCCTTCATTTTCACCAGTCAAGCAAATGTGCAGAAAAGTGTGGAAGGGCTCTGAAAAAGTAATTGAGCTTGTTCAAGGGAGAGCAGTGTCCCCTACAGCCCATTCATGAGTATCGCAACCAGTCAATCTATGTACCTAACACCATCTTGAGTGATACATGCCTCTCTCTCCTTTTCATTCAAGATAATCTTCTACGAAGGCCGCAACTTCCAGGGCCGCCACTGGGAGTGCAGCAGTGACTGCATGGATACCTTCAGGCACTTCAAATGCTGCAACTCCATCCGTGTCAGTGGTGGTCACTGGGTGGCCTATGAGAAGCCTCACTACATGGGTTACCAATACATCCTCGCCCCTGGCGAGTACCCTGACTACCACTGCTGGATGGGCTTCAACAACTGCATCCGTTCCTGCCAGATGTTCCCCCCTGTAAGTCAATCAAACAGACGGATAGGATTGGTAGTCCCCCCACCCCCCACTGCTCACCTTGTACATCAAATGCCGCTTTAGAAATGGATGTCAATCACCGGCCTTTTGATGTCATTTATAGATACTCAGGCAGGTCATAGCATAAAAGTCTCTGTTGCAAGGCCCACAAGGAGACCCAGTCAGCCTTTAAAAGGAATATAATACACCCCCATAAGACTTGATGCCTTCATTCTGATTCTGTAAGTCACATTGAGTGTTTCTGGCAGTTTAGGGAGGAAAAAAATCTAATCCTGTCATGCTCTGAACGAGTTGTTGCTCATTCTCATCTATACTTACTTAAAGAAATCAAGTAGTCACTTGAATTCAAAGTTAAACAGATCAGCTCAGGGCAGAAAGCTCTACTAAAGTGCTCTCTAGAGTTCACACCTACCAAAATAGCATAATAATTATGTCCCAATTACTTTCACACACAGTATAGAGGATCCTACAAGATGAGGATCTTCAACAGGCCTGAGTTGATGGGACACACAATGGAGTTCATGGATGACTGCCCTAACCTGTATGACCGTTTCCATCACCATGACATTTACTCCTGCAACATCCTGGAGGGTTTCTGGATCTTCTACGAGCACCCTAACTACAGGGGACGCCAGTTTTTCCTGCGTCCTGGAGAGTATAGGGCCTGTGGTGACTGGGGCTGCCACAACCCCATGGTGGGCTCATTCAGGAGGATGAGAACTCTCATGTAAATTCCACTCCTGCGCAATTCAAATGTACATTAAATGCTTGATTTTCAAATAACAATGTGGTTTGTGAGCTTATTTCAGCAAATCCATGCAAGATGTAAACACTGAGTCTGAAGTACAATAATACTCCGGCCAAGAAGCAGATTCACTTCCTGCTTAGCATTTATCTTTAAACTATAAAAGCCTATTGCTGCTTAAGTGATCTGTGTATCTGTGATAAGTGAACTGTCAGATGCCTAGCAAAACAAACCAAACCTTTTCTCTTTGTTGCCCTGTCTATCCTCACAGTCTGCATGTAGGTTTGTGGCATTCATGCCAATAAAGGCAGATGTTGCAACTCTTATTGTAGCACTTTGAGAAAGTGCAGCTGTACAGTATTTTCCACAGACAGGCAGAGCTTTGATAGAGACAAAGCGACTGCTGCAGTTCACCAGCCCTGTAGTGTTGTGCAGTCTATAGAGCGTACTGTGCTGACACGACAAAGCTTTGTTTCACATTTGCAAAGCCCTGATCCCAGCAAGGTCTATAAAGAGGTCTGGTACAGCCCGATGTCTGATCTGATCTGAACTTAACACAGTTACAATGGGCAAGGTAAGCGAGCAATTTAATATCTACATAGTAACAGCAACTCAAATAGCACAGTCATGTGCATCTTAGGGGCAAATAACTTGAAAATGGTAGATTAATTGAGAGATGCTACAAAGACACTCAATAAGCGATAACTCAACCTTTTGTGGGTAGAACCATATGGGTCGATTTTGTGCATATTTACATAACATACACATGAAAATGCTAAAAACTGCAAAGAATTGTGGTAAAAATCTAATAACTGAAATTACAAATATGCAGAGTAAAAGTAAAAACAAGAAATAATCTGTTAAATTATGGCTTTGTCTTCAGTTGAGGGTAGTGAGAATTGCAATTATTCAACTGAGCTTGAAGTCTTGAGAAAATGGGCCAAGAACTTTTGACAAAGCCTTAAAGACATTTTCCTCTTTATTAAAATATACCACATGCTATATACTGAATTTTTTTCAACTTTGCCTCTGGTACATCATTTGGGACACTTTTTCATACTCCCCTAAGCTCATCTGTTCCAAAATTCTTCACTTGCAATCATTCCGTACAAGAACTTTGTTAGATAAAGCTAACTTGCAAACCTGGTGCAGAATACTAAAATGTAGGGTTGACAATAACAAGCACACTAATATATTTCAGTTAAATTTATTGTTTGTAAGAGTCTCAACAGCTGAAGGGCAGTTAAATAGTCATATATTTAAAGCATGTGTTAGTTTGTCCTTTGCATAGCCCTGTAATAACAATGTCCACCCATCCATCATATGCAGATTACCTTCTTCGAAGACAGGAACTTCCAGGGTCGTCACTATGAGTGCAGCGCTGACTGCCCTGAGATGCAAAACTTCTTCACTCGCTGTAACTCTATAAAAGTGGACAGCGGTTGTTGGGTGGCCTACGAGAAGCCCAATTATGGCGGCTACCAGTACATGCTGCACAAGGGCGAGTACCCCGACTACCAGCGCTGGGCAGGCTTCAATGACTGTATCCGCTCCTGCCGTATGGTGCCACCTGTGAGTTTTAACTGATGCCCTAGCCTGTTTGCAGCAGTATCCTCACTGAAGGTTTTCTGTAGAAATGCCAGTTTAGGATCATTTAGTTCCCAAGCCTAGTCCTACTGTTTTCACCACTCAGTGCCAGTACCTGTGGCTATTTTAAAAATGCATTTTTGTGGCTTGACCTAAAACTTCAGTTAAATTGTGTCAAGACAAAAAGAAAAATATAGACTGGATCTTTGGATTAGGACAAGTACAGGAAAACAAAAATTTGTCTATAAATTTATGTCTAATTGCAAAGTTATTCTTGACTGTGGTAATATAAAGTTGAACAAATGTTTACCTTAAATGTCTCATCTTATTCTCTCTTCCCTAGTATACTGGAAACTACAGGATGAAGATATTTGAGCGATCTGACTTTGCAGGCCAGAATATGGAGCTAATGGATGACTGCCCAGATCTGCATGAGCGTTTCCACACCCGTGACATCTCATCTGTCAATGTTATGGAGGGCTACTGGATTCTACATGAACACCCACATTACAGGGGACGCCAGTACTTCTTGCGCCCTGGCGAGTACAGGAGACACAGTGAGTGGGGAAGCAACAGTCCCACCATTGGATCTCTGAGACGTGTCACTGATATCAACTGATTTCCAGCTCTCCTTTTTTACCCTTACCGAGCCTCATCGTTAAGCTTCCCACCCTCTTGTTCTTCAAATGCCTGCACTGTTTCAGTGTGGTCTCAACGCTGTGTTGTGGTGTCCAAACCTGAAATCATACATTCTGATGGTGGCTTTGGTGCGTCTGATGTTGGGTTCTGGTTTTGTTAGTTTGCTTTACATTGTTGGGTAAAAGTTGCTCCTCAACTCAAGCAATGCTCACAGTAAATATGATCTTTTTTGCTTTGGTTGTCCTATAGCAAAATGGTTTGCCTCGCCAGTCCCCAACCTCACGTCCTACTGGAATCACAATAAACGAAAACTTGATGAAAGTCAACTAAAGGGAGCCTTTGTTAATTTTCTATTGACTACTACAGCTGTCACTATCAAACGATCAGGGGGATATGGCTTGTCATAAATCTAAGGGATATTTCTCTCTTTAGTATGGTGATTGAACTTTAGTTTCATCAGGCCACAGAGTTAGATACAGAAATGTAACCACCAAGGTCCTGGTAAGACCAAGAGTTTTTTACAGTTTGCCATGATATCGTCATTCCGCATACACAAAGAAAAATTATCAAGGAAACAGAAGCTTATTCTTTGAAGTTTGATATTAAAGACCATAAAAAAGAGTATCTGAGGATGGGCATGTAGGAGTCTTTATGAGATCACATGGTACAGAGTGAGTGCTTTGGGTCCATGAAAGATGCCCATATTAGATCCACATCACAGGGCCAGTGCCAACTCAAAGAGTTGGAGTCAAAGTGGCCTGGTATTAGCCCCGAGCATCAAGCTCTCTCAGAACAAAAAACAAAACCCAGTCCACATCCCTGCTCATGCATTTTTTATCAGCCCAAGATACTGAACCCTTTCAGAAATAAATATCAATTATTGAAATTGTTAATTAGACGCTGCGTAATTGGCAAAGATACACATGAATAAATAACTTTGACCATTAATTATTGATTCAAAAAAAATTGAAGCCCAGTGGGGAGTGCATTTGAGAGTCTCTTAAGATCAAGCACAACAAGAAATATGAGTTTTGGCCTTGAGTAATGTCCAATTAAAGGATTGTCGGCTTTGCTGTACAAGTCCAGTGATTTGCCCTCATCACTCTTTTTATATCTGTGGACAACAATACCCAGCAGACAACACACCATCAACAGGGTGCAACATGGGATCTGATCAGCTGGGGTCTGGGGGCAATGCTAGATAAGAGATGAGAGGAAATTCACAGCCTCAGCCATAACTGGAAGTTGATCTAAGGTCATGAAGGGGCAGTGGTTTCAAATACCCACCAAATACAGAAAGTAAGCATTTCAGACTTACACAGGACTTCAGAAAACAAGTTTGAATTATATGGTTATGACTATGCAAACTTTGTTCACATAAAAAGAGATGGCAAATAACCTGAAAGTTGTGCAAACAACCTTGCTAAAAAAAAAAACATTACGTCCTTGTTGTGAAATCTCCAGATTTGCATTATATCCTTGCAAAATTAACAATGGTATCTGCACTTAGTTCAGATGGTTTTTATTACTTTCAGAAGCCATAAAATGTGTACATAAGCTAAGAATGAAACTGGGCCGATCAAAGACAACAAGGCAATATATTTCCTAGTGTAATGGCCATCTTCCACATCAGTCTAACATTTTTAGATGTTTCCATAAACAATCAAGAAGAATTTATGAACCGAGCATTTTTCAGTTGGTGACTAGGATTCAAGCGTGGAGCATGACACACATTGGGAACAATTTCGTTTAATCTGACACACAGGGTCACAGTTTATTGCAAAGATATGAATATTTCAATGCAAAACCATGCAGTTACTAGACCTTAGAATAAAACAGAGGAATTCCAGTCCGAAACCTGGCAATTGAAGCCTAATTCCATAAGAAAACACTCTCCAGTGTCCTGTTGATGCTTAAGTAGAAAACTGGTGTTAATACTGTATATCAACTAGGTAAACACACGTACACCTGAATAGCTACTGTAACTGTAGCAAACAACTTTGATGCATCTGATATTGTAAAATACAATTCCATAAAACACAATGCACCAAACAGGCAATACTCAATGTCCCTGGATTGTTCCTTTTCTACCTCAAGTCATTTAGATGATATTTTCAATCGCTTCACACATAAAAAGGACAAAAGAGTGAGATCCGAGTTTTGTCTCCCTCTTTATCTCTGAACCCTTTGGACTTGGTGATGGGAAGCTGATTGAAGGGTAAGTAGTGCGTTTTGGAGAATGAATTCTTTAGATGATAGAAGAGAGAAAGAAAAGAAAGAAACAGAGAAACCCAGAACATAAGCCTGTGATTCCATTATTAGTCTCAGTTCTCCTTCTCCCTCTTTTCATTTCTGATGGCTGGATAATTAAACCTCTATAGTATTGTCTTCCATCTTCCTTGCCCCACTTCCAGCAATGCGAATTCCCCTATGGGCAACTTTAAAAAGGCCCTTTTTAGACATCTGTTTTTCAGATCAGACTTTTTTTTCCCATTAATTTGTGTTCTTTGTGAAAATAGAAAGACTAGTGCCAGGACAGAGATGAACATATGAGTAAAAAAAAAAAACCCTCAACATTTCAACTGCAAAAATCAAAGAAATTAAGAACTTCAATTTCCAAATATTCTTTTTTAACATTTTTTAAAATTCTACAATAGTGCTATTAAAACAATCCAAACCAATCCTTAAGTGTGCATTACAAGACATCAGATAGGAGCTCAGAGGCTGGAATGTTACAGAGCTTAATTTAAAAGCAGTCGCGTTTTCCCCTCCAGCTTGAAGGAGGCAGCTTGTCAATTACTGTTCCTGCTCTGACAGAGGCTCTGGGCACCACAAGGAACAAGCAGCAAAGCATGGAAAAATGAGAACAAGTTGTAACAATGATCAAATAAAAAAAAAAAAAAAGTAAGGAAAAGCAATGCATAAAAGTTGGATTGTATTTTAACTTGCAGTACTATATAACAGATCTCATAAATTTCTGATAATTACTATATTATATAATTACATACTATTTTATTCTAATTTCAATCCTGTAATTAGGTTTTACTACAGGAAGTCTTAAAATCTGTCACTAACCAGGATTTGGTTAAACTAAGAGAAAGTTAAAAATAAAAATCTATTAAATGCAAACTTATAGTGGTATTAGTCCATGTCTGAAATTACCTAGACCAGCGCCTTTAAGTAAAAGGTTTGTACATCAAGAAAGTAAGAGAAAATACAGAAAGAAAAGGGGAAAAAAATGATGTTACATGAACAAAGAAAGCACTTACAGTACGATCAGTATGAACCTTGTGGATAATGAGTGAATGCAATCAGCTACAATAAAGTTAAGCTTTCAGTTACATAACTCAATTACAGCAGCAACTTGAGTTTTTATGAGAACAGAAAAAAATACTTTAGATTTAAAAAGATACAACTTGCCTACTTCAGTTTCTTTTGACGCATGTCTAATAACAATTGTGCAGTTTTTCTTAAAAGTAAGTAATCATGGTTAACCCCCTTCTTGGTCACAAGTTTCCCCAACTATAGAGGTATTATGTGTTGTGATCACCACATAAATACCTCCTGCTGGGGCCAATGAGGGTGACTTAGTATCACAAGCTGAGGTAGAACTTAAACCTTTGTAAACTCTTAGTCCCTGAACAACAGTATAGGTAGAACAGAGACACCTGTGTAGTTGTGCTGATAGAATAGATCATTAGAGTGTTGAGCGTCTCTCTCCATGCTGTGCGCTTCAGAGGTTTAAAACAGTGACATCAGCCATTATTTGCAACAAGACTGCTGGTGGGCAAACAATTTTCGACCACTGTTAAGGCCAAGTGAGTGGGTAAGTGTCTCTGGTCTAGTTGCTGTCCCTCTGCCCAGCTAGAGGCTGCCCGATAGGCAGGTTTTCATGGAGGTACTTCATGGTACCGTTCTCAGAGAAGTCGGCTGCCGTGTGCCCATCACCTCTCAGAACCCACTTGGTTGTGAGCAGCCCCTCCAGGCCCACGGGGCCCCGGGCATGGATACGCGCCGTGCTGATACCTACCTCTGCTCCTAGAGACAAATCGGGAAAGACAGCATGTGAGAATGGTAAACAGTATCACTTGTGTTGAAAGAGAGTGAATCCAAAGTTGTCAGAGAGAGAATAACAAAAGGCAGACAATATGGTGATAAGACCACCACATACCCAGTCCAAAGCGGTAGCCATCAGCAAAACGTGAGCTGGCGTTCCGGAAAACACAGGCGCTGTCCAGCTGCTGCAGGAACTGCTCTGCTGTGTCCTCTGTGAGAGAAAGACAGCTTATTCGTGCTGCTAGCTCATAACCTTGTATCTCTGATTTGAGGCATTAAATTGAACAAAATGTTACAAAATGACAGCCACGTATTGTAGTTACACCATAGATCATTCTAAAAATTCATAACATAATTACAATTATTCATTGCTGCCGCTTCAATCCCAATTATATTACACACCCAGTGTAGTAAGCTCTTTAATCATGTGAACCCAAAAACACAATCTGCAGGTCATTTCTATAACCTTGAATGAGTAGATGTAGATATAGTGTAAGTCAATAGGTTTGAATGTCATCAGGAGAACTTCTTCAGTTGCTATATGGGTCTAAAACCAAATATAGCTCATATAGATGCAAATACTTAAATTTTGTATTAGTAAATAAAATCACCTGCAATTTGTGCACATGGAGTAAGGTAGGTTTTTATCTAATCTGTCTAATTCATCTACCTATAGTGCAAATAAATCTGTGTATTCAATCTGTCTATATCTATCTTGATATTTACATCTCTCTATCCATATGTTATCCAGTGTATCTAGCTCTCTAAACTCCTGAATATATATATATCTTCTATCTATCTATATATTTTATCTGCCATATATTTGTGTTTTGTATCTTTATATCTATTGTATCTATCATTCAAATCACTCTCTAATCAACTTTGACACAAACTGAATACATTTTAATTAATTGAGGTACCTTCTGTGGTCACTAGATGGCAGCAGCACACCCTTCACTGCAGGTGAGAATACTCCTCAATGTAGAAAAGTTGCTGACTTTCCTGTATGTTTCAAATGCTGCTCACCATTTCTTTATTCTGATCACCTAAAGAAACATGTAAAATATTCTGCACACTGTATTTGTAACTTCATGAGGAATTTATACATCAGTCTTTATTTGACTTTATTTTATTGTACTGGATCAGGTACCAGATTCTCTTTTTCTATCCCTGCTGTGATCACAGCAATTTAATGTATTATAAATTGTTACAAACAAAAAGGGAATATTCCCTTAGATATTTATAGAGCACCTTTAGTTCTGTCAAGATTTCATAATATTCCTAAAACTTTCCTGACAAATGAATCTGTCATAGAGATGACAATGTGTCCATGTGCAATATGACCACATCCTTTGAGACAATAGACAATACTGCACATAATGGTTTCCATCAACACAACTTAGAGAGATGCAGAGTGATGGCTCACTTGAAACACAGAAACGTGTATGAGCACGACCCAAAGTAACGACAGGGACGAGTCTTTTAAAGTAGGTTTTATCGTCTGCTTTAAATTTTAAATGCGCTCTGCCCCCTACATTGGAGTCACACAGGGAGGCTGTGCACTCATCCTGACAACAAGGTGTCACTGCTCATTACCCGCTGTGGCAGAGAGCGGGATGGACAGGGAAAGGAATTCAAGAGAGCAGAGTGGAAACAATGATGGATGTCAGAGACACCTACATGATGAGGCATGGAGTGTTCAACTGGCTTTTAGCATGGTGAGGTGGAATATGACCAAAATTATGGGCAATAGCAGCCTTTCAAGTCATGCTTTTTACCATTTTAAAATGCAAAACCTTAGTGTTTCCACACAGACATGCCCACCAAAAAAAAAAAAAAAAAGATGACAATGCTGGCTCTAACAGACTGGGCCACCTACCGTTTTCTGTGATGATAACGTCCGTGTGAGAGCTGCCATACTTGTGTATATGGTCCACAGCCTCCTGCATGCTGTCCACCACCTCCACACAGCACTCCAGGTCACCGTACTCTGTCCGCAATGACTTGGCCTCTGATGGGCTAAATGTCAGGTAGGACACGAACCGAGGGCCTGCATGGATCTTCACCTAGTGACATCACACAGAAAAAAAAACAACATAAAAAGTCCTGTAAAATGATCAAGGCAGTTTAATTTTTTTTAAGATCTATCAAATGTTGGTGTATTTTAATTTGAGAGCCACAATGCTAATAAATCAGCTATGGTGAAATGTTTTGATGAATTATTGTACTAATGTTGAGTGTGTATGCATTTGGTGCTTTACTCGTTCATTGCGCAGCATGTCGATGATCTGGTCAAACAGCGGCGTCCTGAGGATGTCCCGGTGGATCAGCAGAGTTTCCATGGCATTACATGCAGCTGGGTAATCACACTTTGAGTCTCTGACTAGAAACAGAAAGCCAGTCCCAGTCAGTACCAAAGTCACAATTTCTCATTTAATGAACTGATAAGTGATTTTTTATATGGCGATGAATTTGTCTTTGCTGACCAATCTTAATGACTTTGTCGACACTGGCATCTACATCGACGTAGACATGGCAGATTCCCTCGCTGTGACCCAGCACTGGAATGCCCTTGGCCGCCCGCTGAATGTCTCGCACCAGCTGGGATGAACCTCTTGGGATAATCAAATCAATCATCTTGTCCAGTCGGCACAGATCCTCCACCTCCTCACGAGTGCTCACCTAGTAACAATTACAAGTTTGGCAAACACATCAGCTAGAAGTATATGCTGCACTTATAAGGATTATGGACGGACAAGACTTCTGAGTTTCTCCTGTCAATAAAATGTGCTACATTAAGTTTGTATTGTCTTGCAAGAAATGTGTAGGAAACTAGTTTTACCAGTTGAATAGCCTCTTTGACTCCGTGCATGGAAAGGGCTTCCTGGGCGAGCTGGTGGAGGACACGGTTGGTGTTGGCCGCCTCCTTGCCTCCCTTCAGAAGGAGGGCGTTGCCACTAGCTATGGCCAAGGCTGACACCTGGAGAGAGATACAGGGTTTGTGATATTACTGCAGGTATTTCAAGACTTAATTCTGCTGTTTCCTAGGCATTCTTGTGTAAGAATATACTGTCTGAAAAGTCTCAAGAGCTGTCCCACTTTATCAACAATAGCATCTATAGAAAAACGTTGGAATATGTATAATTTTCCAAATGAAAATGTTATAACTATGGCATTTTAATAAATTCTTTGTTTTTAGCATTACCATCATTATAAATAACAAACAAAACTAATTCATATAATATTTCAAAATGCCAGGTCTGTGTTATGGCAGCTCTGTCTGTATACCTGTGGCAGGCAGTCAGGTCGAGCTTCAAAGATGACCAAAAGAACCCCAATGGGCACAGTGATCTGCTCCAGCTCCAGGTTGTGAGCCACCCTGGTCCTGCGCAGCACACGACCCACACTGTCCTGGGCTGCTACAGCTATCTGACGCAGACCTATAGCCAAACTGTTAAGTTTGGCTGGTGACAGGCTCAGACGCTTCAGCATGGCAGGTGGCAAATGGCCTGTGGAGAGAAGGAGAACAGGGTTACACTTAGCTATCAGGTAATATGGAATCAAACTTTTACTATCTGAGGCCATACATAGGGAGGGAAAGTGATAGTTGCCCTCTGGTGGAGAGGTATGGATTGAATTAATTATCATAACTCAATCCAATAGGACTTTCTTTTTTTTTTAAGAAATCATATCTTCTTAGGTAAGTTCATGTCACAATATTAATGTGGCGATGATATTTATATATGTGATGATTTCTTTTCCTTCCAGGGAAAAATCTGTTCATGAGAAATTGTTTATGGAGACATGAGCATATTCTTCTCTGAAAGCAAGTTCAAACACTACAGGGGTACATATGCACACTTTCTTTCAGCAATATAATTTATGGTTGAGTGCTTGAGAACATAATAATTCATAAATTCAAATAATATCATGGATCCCTAAAAAGATAATATAAGGCTGCAAACATTGCCCAAAAGTGCCAGTTTCTACATTGCTGTATGATTTCATAACACCAAACAAACTGTGTCTGTGATACTGTGTTACCTGCATTGACAGCCAGGTCCATGTCCATCTTGTTGGCAGCCAGAATCTCTTCCTTCCTTTCAGTCAAAAGCTCTGCTAGATGGCAGATTATCTCACTCCTCTGACAACATGAACAAGCAAATAAAAGACAGGTTGAGCATGTAGCAGATCTATCCACAAGAGGTCAGTGTTTCTGTGTCTGATAAAGGTAGGCTTTGGACTAAGTCTTTTTGTTTATAACACACACATATACATATGTATATATATACATACACACACACACACACACACACACACACACATATATATGCACACATTTTTATGAATATACTGAAAACCTTACAAAATACTGATAATGTTAACTGATGTAATTTAACTGAACACAAGAGTTTCAATTGTTCTTAAACAATGTGTCACCTGGTCTGGGTGCAGAGATGCCAGTGTTCTTCCAGTGCTGCGTGCCATTTCTGTCTGCTGCTCTACAGTTGGGCCTGGTGAAGTGGCAGGTACGGGACAGACTTCAGTCAAAGCTTAAAGACTCTACAGCTTTGGTCCATAATACTAACATGGGACAGATTAAGACAGGAGGCGTTCAGCCCAGGTGAACTCACCAGCAGGTTTGATCTCAGAGAAGAAGGTGCCCACCTTCTTGCCCTCCACAATGTCAGTGATGACCTGACCTGTTACTTTGGGGTGAGTGCCATTCGCAATGACCACTGAGGTGCCACCTTGCAGCGCCCAGAGGGCAGCTTTGACCTGCAGACAAACACAGACAAGTAAAATTTTAATTTTAAAAGGTCTCTTATGAGTCTCAACTTGAAGTCTTTACTTTGCAAATGGATGAACTAAAATGTCTGAACCTTACAATATATAAAAGACATGATAATATTTTATATATTGGGTTGCTGTGTCAATTTAGACACAGGCAACGGTCATAAAATGGTCACATATGAACACAGGCTACAACTAACTTTGTACATTGGTTCAGCAGGATAACAATGCTCATCTCAGACACTATGTAACAAGTTCCAGATGACCAAATAAACAACATTTTAAGGACTGGCCACACTTCTCTTCTCATCTTTCTGCATAAGTCAAGTCAATTTATTTATAGAGCACAACTGAGTCACAATGTCCAGGCACTTCTAAATTTAGGTATTGTTATATTATTACTTGCAATTTAGGAATTTGGGAGCAGAAAATTGAAGTAGTGGAAAATCCATAGAAATGACCATGCACTTTGCCCATCTGATCAATGTCTACTAAGATAAGGATTTTAACTTGAATGTAAATAAACACCACATACCTTAGCCTCCATGCCTCCAATTCCAACTCTGGACTTCGTACCATAGGTGATGGACTGCTGGTCTCCAGGGTAGAAGATGTCAATGAGCTTGGCGTCATCTGTCCCAGGGGGGCTGTTGTACAGTCCTAAGAAATCAACATGTCTTAAACCACTTATTTGTTCATACATGAGACTTCTAGTGTGATTTCACATTTAATTCAAAATGTAAATCAACCTGAATAAATCAACATTATGAGTTAACCATTTATACTCATTTACTCTTTAAGACATTGGTTTTCTCTGCCTAGGTGGTTCAAAATTATAAATGTGAAGAAGACATGTTTTCTACTTGATTGATACTGATTGGACCTACAGCCACGACACAAGTATGTGCTCACAAACACCTTGTGTCAACCCCATCAGCATCAATTTCAAACATGAAGGCAGAAGGTCTTTGTTTGTCTCTCTTGTGACTCTGTTGACCCTGAGAGATGTGTTTTTTTTTCCCCTATGAAGAGCACAGGCAGATGGTGTTGTTACCTAACAGCTGACCCAGACTGCTGTTGTGGTAACACACATACCTTCCACGTCAGACAGTGCGATGAGGAGGTCAGCCTTCATCTCTACAGCTAGCCGCGCCGCCAGGCTGTCATTGTCCTTAATGCTGATCACCTACAGGAGCAGAGAATTGCTGATGTAAGCTCCTAAAGACAGAAGCAGTGGAAGAAAATCAGCCATCTGCCATTTACCCTTCTGAGTGCTTTCTTAAGGGCTGACAGTAAGCTGATTAATAGAAACAAATACATGGTCTCTTATGTACTATAAAACTACAACATTCACTTCTACCGAGCTGTCACCCTGCAGGACCTTCATCAGGGCAAACTTGGGAGAGTGAAAAATCTAAATTAACCATGACCCCCAAGTCCAACTTTCTTTTGGCTTTATTAGCTCAATTGAGAGGATATGCTTTAGAGGAAAACTTATCTAGTATGTCATAATGCTAGTGCAAATCTTTTTTGGATTTTAAACTGAATCCCTCAGACACACTTCCATTAATGGTTCCAATATAATTATTTCTGACATGATGTCAAGAGTACAATCAGCCCAAATTTTACAAACCAAGATTATTTTTCACCACTTCGTCAACGGGTAATGTGATATCACATACTATTTTAACTGTGTAATGAATATATTTGCATGAAAATGTTAAGGATACCTGAAAGGACCTGAAGGAGACTGAAACAGAGAATGAGGTGGAATTATCTCCTAGAAAAAGTGTTAGTTAATTCTGCAGGAGGAGAAGAGAAAAAGGAGGCGTCTACCTCAAGAAGTTAGTCCCGTTCCCTGCTGACAGCACCTCCTCCCCAGTGACTACATGCACTGCCATCCATCCCCTCCCTGCATGCACATGCCTTAATGGTTGAAGGCTGAGCTGATGAGGTGAGGCAGGGTGGCAGAGGTGTTTCAGTGTGTGTGTAGATGACAATGATGCATCTCTACACTCTATAAACACCGTATCTGATGATTTCTTTTTTTTTTGCTGCCATTGCCAACATCACCATCACCAGCATCGCCCCCATGTTGTCTTTACCCACATTTACCCCCTGCAGGTCGCTGTTGGGCTCCGGCGGGGGCACCACGGCATCGTTTGTGTTGATGATGGGCACGATGTTCATGCGCAACAGCTCCTGCAGCGTGCTGTTGAGGTTCTGCCTCTTTTGGTCATCATGGAAATCCAGATTTGTCACAAGGACCTGAAAGGAGACAGGGGTTGAGAGAAGAGATTTAAGAAAAGGAAGTGAGTGAGAAAAAGATCGAAAGATACTCTGCATGAAATACCTATAGATGCCTCTGGAGCATTTCAAAATGATTATTTTGCTGTGAAGTATGAGTACCTGTGCGGTGCAGGTGCTGTACTGGGTGAACATGGCCTCATATAGGGCCATCAGACCGCTCTGTCCAGCCGCAGCGCAGGCCCGGGCCTCAAGCACTGGCAGAGACTGCAACATAAATTCAGAGAACATCTGGTTACACTCTAACCTTGGTTCTATATGTCTTAGTATCAGTATACCTTGACCACGGAGACACAACACTCCCCATACATATGAAATACCTAACGGAGTGGGAGGTAGTCTTGATATGATAGAGAACAACTGTTATAACCAAAAATCTGTATGAACTGATGCTAATAATATATCAGTGGAGGCTGGTCCATAGAGGCATTGGTGGAGGTGGAATGGGGGACAGAGGAGGACGGGTGCCTGCTGACCTCCGCAGGGTGGGATCTCCTACATTGGACTTAATGTATTTCCTTTTTTTTCATGCTAATCTGTGATTGGCCATGACACGTAAAATGACGCTCCAAGGGAGGCTGTCCTCCCTTACCAATCAACAACCAGAATGCAATATTGACATCGAGTTGGTCCAATGATAGTTTCCAGATTTCATCTTTAATTCTCTCCACTGTAAGGCAGAGTAGCAGCAGTAGATAGCTCCTTGCGTTGGCCAATGCAACAGTTAGCTTGTTGTAACAGCCTGAAGGACTCTTTATACACCCATGGAAGGAAAAGCAACCAGAGAAACAACCAGGAGAGTTAGCTTGTTTGTCATTGTTGCTAATGATATCAGACTGGTTAAGCAGCAGCCATAAAGTTCTGTTAACTAACAAACAAGATGACCAACAGCTACAAATGGACATTATGACATGAATACTTCATCTCCATGAAAAAAAGAAGAAGACATCAGATAACGTGAGTCAGATAAAGCTTCTCTCTCTCTGTCTCTTTGGTCGCTAATTTAATCTCTGATGGTTAAATGTCTCTGTGTGGCTTTTTTATGTTTTTTATCTCCTTAACAAGAATGCAGCAGAGATCATATAATGTGTTGTGGGTGACGTTAGTTTGCTTGTTGAAGTTTCAGTGAGATGTCTGGACTCACTCATTCATTTAGAATTGATCCAGTTTTTAATTGAGTGGTTGTTCAGTCACCTGTTGATGTTGTATGATTAGTGAATGAGTGCAGGAGGTCTGGCTGCTTGCTTCTGACAGTTTCTTTAGTTCGTTTTTAAGCTGAGCCGTATATGGAGTAATAAGCTTAAAGTTAACTAGAATAACAAGTGTTAACTAGTGGTGTAACTGATTGAAGTTGATCCGTGTTCCTTACTGATCGCCCCCCATGGTTTGGCAGGCACATGAACTGCGGCTTAATTGCAAAATTTAATGTCTCATTTAAGACAAAGTAAACAAACTGCTCTAAGTACAAGTCATGGACAGACAGCATGTCGCTAACAGGTATTTTGAGGAACAACAATCAAACCAGCATCTAACGGTCCGAAGTGACATTTGAGTTGTTTACCTGCTGTTTAATGTTCTGCAGCTGAGCAGCCAATTAGCATCTGGCTGCTAACTGACGTTAGCGGTGAATGTTTGTTATCATCAAGTTTTGATGACGTGGACAGACGCTGTTTCATTTACTGTTTAAAAGAGGAAGGTATCATGCCTCATATTGCAATAACTGAGCATTGAATATTTTATATATTTTATTTTATTTTATTTAAACATTGGACATCTTAAATATGGAAAACAAAGTTTTATTTGCCCCCCCCCCTTTTTTTTCCACTGATCCTAATAATGATCTGATCCGTGACTCAAATCCGTGATACGATCCGAACCGTGAGTTTTGTGTTCATGTTAACATCCCTAGTATATATATATATATATACATATACATATACATATACATATATATATATATACACACACACACACACACACACACACACACATATATATATACACATATACATATATATATATACATACATATATATATATACATATATATACATATACATACATATACATATATATATATACACATATATATACACACACACTAAAAGAAGAAAACTATGTTCCTCCACTTTTCTTACCATATCTTTGAGTTGATTTTGTCCAGAGTGCAGGGCCTGTCGGACACTCTGAGACAGCAGGATCTCGTGTCTTAATCTTTGCTTGCCAAAGGCCACTGCTCCACTGGTGACAATCATCATCTCCCTGCCTTGGTTCTGCAGCATTGCCACCTGGACAACAAGACAACCAATTAGGACTCATGGATCACAGCTGGGCCCACTGTTACTTTCTATCTAAAGAGCGTGCTTTAAAGGGTCAGTTCAACCAAATGACAGAATATCTTGTCACTTACCCCTTGTGGTAGCTAGCCATGAGGATTTTTTTGTTTGTTTCATTGGTCTTTTATTTTTTATATTTATTTTGGTATTGAGATAACCCTCTCAAAGTTGTCTGCCTCCACCCCAAACAGCAACTTGTCCCAGAAACAATGTCCCAGTTACTCTTAATAATACACAGACCTCACTTTGAACAGTTTTCATTGGAACTACTTTCTACCAAAGAAATAGTCCCTATGTAAATTGTTCAAAGCATGTTCTGTGAATCTCTAGAGTAACCAAAACATTGTATCCTGAACCAGATGTTTCTATTGAATTTTTCAAATACACAAACAAAATCAATTTAACTACACTGCATTGCTGTGGAAGCAAAAAAAAAAGCATTACCTCAAAACTCTAAATAACTAGATACCACTTGAGGTAGGTGAGATTTTTTTTTAAAATATATGACCCTTTAAGGATTTTCTTTTCCCTCCTGCTTGTTGGTAACCTGACGGGCCTGATGGTTTGTTACACAAAACCATCTGAGACGTTGTCCTTGGAAACTGTTTGGAAAAGGGCAGGTACTTTCAAAAAATACTTGGCAGGTGATTGGATGAACCATCTGTCTATCACTGTCTTACCTTACGAGGCAGCTAGATTCACGATATCACATGAGAATCCTCATAGGACACTGATTGGACACAAGAGCATAACTTGAAGCCTGACAACGTGGATTCTCGTGTTATGTCCAGATCTTGCAAATCCAGCTGCCTTGCAAGGTGGTCTGTTATGTTTGAGCCTCTGTTTCATAATATAAATATACATGGTTTTAAGCTGGTTCACAAATCTACATAAAGTGCAGTAGATGATGGATTTACATATCATAGACCCTGTAGCTGATGTTGTCAAAGCTTGCAACTGCTGCTGATATCCTTTCTTATCAAGAATTTTCTACAGGACCCAAATGTTGTTTTATGCTTTGTATAAATACAACTTGTGTTTGTATTGTGCCGGTCACCTGCTCCACGATGGAGGCCAGCCTCCCCAGAGCCAGACCACACTCATCACCGCGGGTGACCACAGCACTGCCGAGCTTGACTACAATCCTCTTAGCCTGGCGCAGTTCACCGCGGTGGGCAAAGGAGCTGCCATGGGCCCTTCCCTGGGGAGCTGTGTAGAGGGAGGAGATTAAACTTTTACCTTAACAATCAACAGGGCAGGTGTTTCACTTCTTTTAAATGTTATTCGTCTGCACTATTTAAAAAGAAATAACACTGAGCAACAGTTCAATTATGGCTTAAAAAGAAAAGCGAAGCACACTGTTTTGTTGTGAACGTTTACTCCACTGAAAATTACAGGAAAACTATGGTTTCACAGACTGTTAATTCTTCTAGAAAAATCTGAGAATGAAAAAAAGACAGAGTAAAAAGTAGTAATCAGAAGAAATAAACAATGTAGGGGAGTAAGCAGCAGTTTCCACAGTTTCAAAACTGTGACTTAAAAGTGATGACACATTAGTTGATGTATCAATATATTGATATATGCACAAAACATTGCAAACATTACATAACTGTGCAAACAAGCATGTTTTGCTGGGTTTTTGTCTCATTGATTACATGACTGAGGCAGACATAGTGAAGTCCGTCCCGTCCCCCCCCCATCCCTGCCATCTGTAACCTGGGAAACAGACACAGTCTTCAAACTGCCACATCAGCAGGGCAAGCAGAAAAGCCTGTGCTGACATTACACATCTCTCTGGAGCAATGAGGCGCATGAGAGAGACGGGCAGAGAGACAGTGGAGAGAGGGAGAAAGAGAGGCCCATGAAGTCTTGTACAGACTAGAGTAGGTCAGAAAACTCCCTGCAGGCACAACATCTCAGTCAATGTTAGCACAGCATGTTATAACAGCAGTTTATCAAGTGTATTTGTGGAATTCACAGCATCTGTCTGCACATACTTTATTGACTATGTTGATATAATCATGAACATACAGTAATAATAAAGGTATTTAAAAACACTGAAAGCCTATCACAGTTTCCAAGAGCCTGAGGTGACCTCTTCAACTTGTTTGTTTTGTCTGACCAATAGCCAAAAAAAAAAAAAAGACAAACAGAGAAAAGCAAAAAATCTAGAGCCAGCAGCAGATAAATTACTTCCAGAGACTTAATCAGTTGATTTTAGGGCAGCAGCTAATGATTCATTTCATTATCACTTAGACTGTTGATTATTTTTTAAAGCCTAAAGTGGTGTCCTAAAAATGCTTATTTTGTCAGACAATATATTCAGATTATTCTCACATAAAATAAAGAAATACAGAAAATCTTCAAAACTGTGAGGCTAGAACTGTTAAATTTTTAGCATTTTTGCTTGAAAAATAGCTTACTAATAAAATTCTGTCAAGCCACTTTAATAAAACAACAGCATCTTCTCTTTCTATCAAAAGCTCTGGTTTTGTTTTCTGTAATCAAGGCTGCTGATTAACTGTGACAAATGTGAAAAGACTGCACGATTTTGACTGTGTTTAAATGGGATATGCAGTGTGACAATGTGGCACTGCAGCCTTGCTTGCCTTGCAACAGTGGTCTGGTGAGCAACCAGCGTACGTGTCTCAGGGAATCCTGTGGGATCCTTGAGCACAGTGTCAGCCTCTGCAGCAGCATGGTCAGTATAATGCCTTTACTAGAAAAAAGACAGAAAAACACATGGAGACAAATACACAACATCAGCAAAAAGAACAGCTGGATCTGACTGTGGGAGCGTTGACTAGTAACACAAACAATGATAAGTTGTACAATCTGTACATGTACAGTCACAAGATTATGCTACTGGTAAACTAAGGTGGAGTAAAAACGTTTGTCCTTACTTGAGTACCAGTATATCTTGTATAGCAAGTTTAAAAACAGAGTTTACAAAGTGTTTTCACAGAGAAAACAATAGCAGAATAGTAAGAAAGCAATAAAACATTCAGAAAGTCAAAAAATAAGGCCAAAACAAAACAAAAACAAGGTAAAGTTAAGACAAGATACAGTAGAGAGAAGAAAAAATCGTTGAAAGATTTAAAAAGACGGTTAAAAAAGACATCACATGAAAGCAAGTCTATAAAATGGGTTTTAAGGAGTACCTGCCCTCTGTAACGTCTTTTACTGAGTCCTGCTCATCTTATTCCTTCATTTATCATTCAGACAGCTGAAGCAGAGGTGGGCTCTGCATCAGCACGACTCCTCCCTTCACTGAAAGACCTGCTGATGAAACTGTCACCGCAGTTTGCAACAACTGTAAATGTCCCTTCCGTTCAAAGTTACCGCCGTGTCCGTTAATTAAGTCCCGCTAAAGTCAAATGACTAGCGGTTAATTAATCACTGTCGGTCAGGTTGACGTTATAATTAAATGTTACTTTAATGCAGAGAAAATGCAATGCTAGGTTGGATAAACTGGAGGGACGAACTCTCGCGAGGTTAGGGTTAGAGTTCGGTTATGGTTAAGGTCTCGCGAGCGTTTCGCAAATCAACCCTTGTAAATTGGCGGTGAAGTGGCAGGATCTGACGTCAGGCCGGCCGGCAAAAATCCAGAAGACAAACGGAAGTGTCGTCAGAACATCATATTTAAAAATAAAACTCATTCTTTGAAAAGTAAGTTTTTTATTCACAAATGTTGAAATTCCCATTATTTTCTCATTATTTTCTGTAATGTTTAAAATCTCTTCAAAACAAAAAGAGTATAATCGATTATTATGATAACATTTTTGATACCGTATAGAATTGCATTTATTTTATTTTAATATATGTATTTACTGTACATTTATTATCATCATCATTATCATCATATTTTATTTCATTGTATTTTATTGTAATTGTCATCTGTCTATTTTGTATTTCCTGTTACAAGACTTGGTTATATTTCAATTCACAATGGTTAACATTTGGACTGTGATGAAATGAGATGTGTTCTGATAAATAACATTTCTATTTTTAGAAAGAAAACAACAAAAAAACAAAACAAAAACAAAACTCATTTTTTGAAGGTGGTTTTAAGTTACAAAAATCTGAATTATTTACCAACACTCAATTTCAATTTTTTTTTTTTTGATAATATAATTATATCATTGTTGGATAATTAGTATGTTTGTGTTGTCTATTGTTTGTTTTATTTTATTTCATTATACATTTTTCTCTGTCTTTGGATGTCCCATGTTGGATTGAACCTGTGTATTTTGTTTTGGTTTCTTTTCTTTCTTTTTTTTCTTGAATATTTGGACAAATGTATGTTGTTTATGACCCTATAAATATATATATATAATACTTAAATTAGCTGTTTGAATATAATTTCAAAATCACTGTATGGACATTGTATTAAAATACTGTATGTATCCTGTGTCTGTGCTTTCTTTCACACTCTGTTGCAGCAAAGATAAAGGCTATTTTTTCTCTGATTTAGAATGGCCCTAAAGATAAGATATGTGGTGTTTAACGGAGAGGTTAGATGTTCAAGAGAGAGAGAGAGAGGAGACTTGCGTAGCGTACAGAAAGCAATGAGGTATGGTATTTAGCATTTTGACTCTAGGTTAACAAACAATAATAGGGGTACACAACTAATGCTCAATTAATCTTGACTGAGACTCAGAATGATCAGCAAGAACTGTCATGGACTCCATGTTGCTCATAAATCAATAATCAAACTGTATATAGTTGTGGTTGGGCAGAGATAAAAAGTTGTGCCACTTGTTGTACATAAGTAAGAAAGTACTATGATTAAAAGGTTATTATATTCATAAAACAGAAAGGCTGGATTATTCATATTTTTTCTGAGATTATGCAATTTTAGAATTTTGCATGTTGTCAGCCCGTGTTTTGATAACTTGTACTGATAAACAGATTACAAGGGAACAGATGGAGAGGTGGATGTGTCTTTTAGGTTTACAGGGGAAGAAATGTGGGCTGACTATGTGTTTTAAGTTTGTGTATATTTATTATTGTCATGATGGTGATTTTATTTTATTTAATGTATAAATGGAGAATGTTTATTAACAGCAATAACAAATTGTGAATTGCTTTTCACACAATTAACCACATATTTTACAGTATGTACTGTATATATGGTCTCCACAGTTTAAAACACATTGTTCACTCTTTATTTATAATTATTCTGAAACTAATAGGAAACCAAGGGTATACCAAATCATTCCTTTCAGTAACTTGTGCACCTTTCATTTACACCATGTGGTGGAAAAATCACAGAATCGCAGTATTGCTGAAAGTTTTCTGTACCTGGATTATCCTGCTGTAACAAAATAAAAAGTAACCCAGAGCAGAGTTGACTTACACTGTTGGACTCCCACTGCCCCAAGGACCTTAGATAACTAAATTGGTTCCTGTAGCTCCGGCTAAATGTGTATTATTCCATTATTTCCCGCCTGTTCTTTTCTCTGTTGTCTGCTTTATCTGTGCTCCTGTGTTCCTCCTCCTCTTCCCTCTTTTATCTGTCCATCTGACTCAGGGGAAGAAACTGACCCTTACCTTGCTCCTGGCTCCACTAATCCACTAACTATAAATGTGTGTGTGTGTGTGTATTTGTGTGTTTGTGTATCTGCACAGCCTCAGCCACAACTCATTACACGCCCATTCATTTAGATTCCCTTAAATTTGTAAAATTGTTGTTTCTTTAACAAATATTGTCATTTAGGCACCAGCAACTCTCACGGCAATGTTTCAGCAGAAAAAATTGCACCTAACAGTCCATCAATCCATCAAAAATCAACAACTGTGAACACCAAATTCGCAGATACATTTTAAAAGAAAAGAACATTTCACAAAGGGTAATACCAAGTTATTAATTTCAACATCATAATTACATTTTTAAAGGAGGAAACACATCACAAAAACATTTTGATACAAATATAGTACCTCCCTAAAAAAACTTATTAACTTTTCTGTGTTAATAAGCTATGACAGCAGGACACACACATAAATTACACAGCAAAATGGAGAAACAGACAATACCAAACACACAAGATTGGCAAACAAAACACTGTGATAACCACCTGGTCTGTTCATGTGTAACTTCTCTACTTGTCTTGGATGTACTAGGGTCATGTAAGATATACTGTAGTTATGGTGTGATGAAGCTGAAGGGGAGAAATCGGTGTGGGAGTATCGTAGGGAGTGAGACAAGATTCTCCACATTTGGATGATCTAGTAATCTGTTTAACCAGCAGTCTTTCTGGTTTTGTAAAATTGCCTTACTGACTTGTTATGTAATGTCATTGATAAAACAGGATTAAGGTGTTTGGGAATAATATAGATAAATCTCCAAGCAGGTCAATAATGGGCTATCAGGATATGTCCAGAATGAGAATCTCAGGGTTAGGTAGTGTAGAGGAAATAGTCTGTTGAGGTGGGAAGGTTAAACTGAGTGTAGATTTGGGTAAAAAATCCATGTAATAGAGTTTGAAGGTTCTGTAGAGGGCTTCAAACTTTATCACTGTTACTTGGTTGTCTTGGAGAGTGTGAGCTGTACTGTATGTGTGCTTCATTCATTGTCCCCAAACTCATTATCTTCACAGTCCAAAGTGGCAGCATGTGGATCAGTTTCGAATATCAGCATCACCCTGAAATAACTTCAGACACAGAACTATATAACCCCCCCCCCCCCCCAATGCTCAACCCACATACAGTCAGGCTGACCAGTTATCCACTGAGGAAAAGCAGAAAAGATCAGAAGAGCTGTGCCTTCTCTACTGAAGACTCATATGTACGATCTGACGGAGACAAACTTCAAAGAGAAAGATTTACAGAAGTAAACAGGATCGTAGCAACATAAAGAGCAAGTGGCGAGAAAAATTGGTGGGAAGAAAAGGTCAGCGAAAAGAAAAGTAAGTTCCATTAACTTTTAACTTCCATTTTTGATTGCATTATCTTTTTAAATGCTTTTTCATTTGATCAATTTTCATAATTTAAAAAGAATTTTACATAATATTTACATTATCATGGTTACAGTAAACCAGTGAAGCCATCAGCAAGAATATTGACTGCCTCCACATTGGATTTTAGATCATGTGCATCAACCATGTTCACACAAAATCTGTTGGATGGTTTTGTGGCAGAAAGGGAGATTTCCCTGCAGCACAAAATACAGAAGCACTGGAGGAAATCTGTTCTTCCATTGAAAATGGAACAAAAGCTGTAATATCATTGCATTGATAAAGATTTGTGGTCCAACTTAGAAAACCAAAAAGGCATCACAATTGATGAAGCAATTGAAGCAATACACAATGCACACTGCACTTTAATTAAAAATATCCTAACTTCTTTGATTCAGACTAAAAATCTAATCAGATTGGTGGAGGCATCAGTGATGTCCAGCTTGGGTGGTGTAGGAAGAGCCGCACTGGACTGTAGCGTCATGGAGGAGGACTGGCAGAGAGGACAGAGCTACACCGCTCACTGGCACAGCCTCAACATCGAACCACACCTACACAGGTGAGTGACTGTTTCACACGCAAGCACTTAAACTGTGATAATATTTAAGAACCTTACAAATTATGATAGCATTTTTGATAGATACAAGTATGTTTCAAACAAAAAGTGAGGCGTATGAAAATTCAGGATGCTTTTGTGACACCACTTACAGGTCGACAATGACAGAGGCAGAGCGCTCAGGGAAATACTGCGAGGCCAAGAGGCTCCTCCAGCGCTTCCTCTCTGGGGCCATCAGCCAGAGGCTCCCAGAGCCCAAAATGCACTTAACCAGACAGCCCCAACTTCAGCCTACCTCAGACGCTTCTGTCATGGGGTCAAAGGTGCAATCAGGCCCAGTTCACATCCAGAAGGAAGTACGCTGCATGACCATGAGTCCGAAGAATGTTGTGTTAGAGACAAGTGAGAGGAAGACTGTGGTGAAGATGACAAAGTTGCAGAGGTTCTTGGGCTGAAACATTTATTATTGGTAAACACACAAAATATTTCAACAAATATTAAGTGAATGATTTTTGATTGCAGATTAACTGATTTTGACTGCTGTTTGTAATAAAACTCTAGATTCTTGTTACAGTGTTCTTTTTTTGGGCTAAAGGTATGACAAAAATAATAAAAATATTGAATTAAGAGAATATTTATTTATTTTCATTATGTGTGTCAAAATTGCTACCATAGGACATGAACAAACTATATTTCAGATGTTGATTTTGGATAGAAATTTGGATTGAGGTTGAAATGGATGGTCTTTCATGTATTTCAAGTGAATGTGCTTTCATTCACTTTTCTGTTAATCTAAACTTAAACAAAAGAAATATTTCTTGCAAAAGCTGATTAATGTAGAATGTACATTATAAAACTGTGAGATGCTTATTTTTTTCTAAATGTAAGCTATTTTATTTCCTTGTGAATTTGCAAATATGAAAACTTTTCCAACTTTTATAATCACATATCTGTCCAAACACTGTAAACACTGAATGTTTACAGACTCCAAGTGATGTGAAAGGGAATTCAGCATGCTTTGCATTCTCCTCCTGCATAAAGAAAACTCTCGACCCCGTTTACTCAGTCTGGCTCTTGTTGTAATCTCCAAATATCCTAATTTTAACAGCATCACATGGCAGAATTCCACATCCCAAATACCTTGTCTCTTTTGGACACTGTAATATGTTGGATGTCTGAAGAGGGTCAGTGTGTGTATGCATGTGTGTGTGTGTGTGTGTGTGTGTTTGGGATTCTGGTTCAGCTGCCAGGGATGAGCGAGGTGTTAAGAGACTCCTGGGGAGAATATGTTTGATTACTGCATGGCTCTGCTCCACGTTGGTTCAGCTGCTGCTTTTGGATTCGTTGGGAATAGATGGAAAATTAATTCAATCAGGGGATGAAGCTTGCTGTTTTGTCAGCTGGCCAGGGAGGCGAGTGGTTTGAAAATTTAACGAGTAATTTTAACTCAGCAATAAATAGGATTTGTCCTATTATAGCACAAAATAATCAAAATACTGAACATCTGCAATCATCAAGACACTCTCAGCCTTCTTGTACTGGAAATGCATGTCATGTGACACACTGATGATGGCTGATTTTTTTTTCTTCTCTGTTTGCCTTGAATATGTAACAGCCTATTTAAAAATATTAAATTGCTGACAGTTGTGGATTTAAATAGTCTGCACAACCAGAACCATGACTTGCATTGATAATACTGAATGCAAAAACGCATGTATGCAGTTACACCAAAAACAAACAAACAAATAAAGACAGAATAATGTAGAGTACCATCAGCGATAAACCTCAATCAATATTTCGATCAATACAATACAAAATGTTGTGGGCAATATAATGTGTAAATTATACAGCTAATAATATATAAATAATAGCAATAATGAACCTTGAAAGTGAAGATGCTGTTAGAAACTCTGTGTGTGTTTCCCTTTGAAAGCCAGTTTTCTTAAGCTTTTCTCAAGTCAGATCAGCTTCCTCTTCCGTCTCTGTGTTCATGGATTTATAGCGAATCCATTTATATTTTGACATTTATTACACAAATAATACCCTCAGATTTATGCAACTGCCTCATTCAAGACACGGCTACACCCTCTGATTTTCTAATGTATCATTTAATATTGCCTGTCAACATGGGAGACTTTTCCTTTCTTTTGATACAACTCACCTGCCTCCATCTCTCCCTCGCTCTACATCACCACAGTAAAATGGCAAAGACAGACCTGTTTGTGTCTGTCAAACAGACCTGACAGAAATAAACCTGGTCTACTGTTTGCATGTAAAAGGCCCTTTAGAATGATTGTGGAGATATGGAGGGCCTCTGAGAGGTGGGTGGAAGACCTGAAAGCAATATGAGGAGTCCATTAGTGGGTCTAGTGTTGGAGAAACCCCCCCAATCTGATGGTATCAGTGCCGCGGGGTAGGACAAAGTGAACAGAACAAATGCTATCAGGCAGCAACACGGGCCCAAAAACAGGATCACTATCTCTGCCCATGAAACTCAGACTAGCCCAAAGCACAGACACACACATTTTGACACAGACGCACCCACATGCGCAGGTATATAATAAGGCTGAGGTGGCAGCAGTGCACCTAAAGACTGACCACCAAACAGAGGTGTTAGGTAGAGTCATACAGGAAAAGAGAGGATGGAAATAAAGGAAACAGAGAATGGAGTAGCAGCCATGGCAGCCTGCTACCAGAGATTTGATCCAGCAGCATATCTACAGTACAACTACACTCCTCCGCGGGCCGATTTTGAAAGAAAGGACAGCATAGTGCCATGGAAACTGGCGTGCCTGCACAGAGCTTTCACCGAAGGTAAGAAGAATGGGTAACGGATCATGTAAACTTTATTTCAGAATGCTCCTCGTTCATTAAAAAGCTATAAAAATGGACTTTAAGTCAGTGCCTGATTTAAAAAAAACAATGTTAAATTCCTTTTTTGTTACTAGTGTATTTTTCACTTAAAAAACTGAACACCACCAACATTTCACGACAATACTTTGGTCTCTGGGGTGGGTCCAAACACTGCAAGAACATACAAATGTTCAATTTTATTCAAGAAATAGAAATCTAGAAGAAATCTAGAAATCAGGGTTTCCAAACATGTCAGGCTGAATTAAGAAACATCCAAATTAAAATATCAAATAAAATATTCAGAATTTTTGTATTTAGTATAATTAAAAATGGTGACTTGAATTTGCATCATTCAAAATTGGAAAAGTTTGTGTTCTGAGGGAACTGCAAAAAGCAAATTCTTGACACGGGGTGTAGCCATGTGTGTAGAACAAATGTTCTGTTTAACAATGATGAAATTGCTTATGGTAATATTGATGAATTTATGGCAAAAATAGGGGGAAACGCCTGGCTCAAGTGTCTCTTTTTGTTCCTTGAGTTCTTAAATTGTCTAAATACTTGTTTCTGGCCTATTTCACTGTCCATTTTACCTTTCTTTGTATTCCATGGATTCTTCCCTACAACTCAACATGTTTTTCCTGATGATCTTTTCCTTTAGTGCCTCATTTCTGAGGGATCCTTTTCATTTAGCTGATATTCCATATATGTTACTGTACAATAACCCTCTGTGTTTTCTCTCTCAGAGATTATATGGATCACATACAGAAAATCCAGATCAAACTCTGTGTCGGGAACTACATCAGTTAAAGATAAAACTATTAAATGTTCGCCACTTGACTTTTCCGCAGCACAAAGATCGTATCCTCTAAAACACTTCTAACTTACATCAGAAAAATGTTAAGATATTTGAATAGGTACTATTCATTTTCTTATTATTTTCTCAGTTTCATTTTTTTTTTCCCTCCACCTTTCCAGGTGATATGAGCGGTGAGCTGCTAGTGGACATTGGTTCAGGTCCCACCTTGTACCAGGTGCTGAGTGGCTGTGAAGTTTTCAAGGAAGTGCTCCTCACAGACTTCCTGGAGGTCAACCGGCAGGAGCTGAGGCGCTGGCTCCAGGATGAGGGGGGCTGTGGCCTGGACTGGACACCGTACCTGCAGCATGTCTGCAAACTGGAGGGACGACGGTATGAAATGATCCTTTTCAGACTTGAGATGTCCCCTTAGCATGACAGTGTCATAATCACAAAATGATTCATGGACCTATTTGCAATGTACAGTATGTTCTTGAAACAAAACTTTCTTTCTCTCCATTTTTACTTTGCAGAAACATTCTTATTTTTCCTTCTCAATTGGTGTTACTCTCCTAAGTATTTATCAGCTTCTTTTAAGTGTCATACAATCTCATGTTTTATTCTGGCCCTCTCATTAACTCATCCTTGTGTTGTACCAAATATAACTATTATCAAAGTTCTTCAGTTTGATAAAAATTCAGTTAATGAGAAGGCATATAAAGATTTAGAAGCTAAATCATCATTCATTGGTATTGTTTCTATCAGACCCTCAGCATGGACAGAGAAAGCTGCCAAGCTACGTCAGGTCATCACAGACATCCTCCCCATTGACGTGCACTCCCCCCAGCCTCTGGCCCCTGATGCCCTTCCCTCAGCAGGGGCCGACTGCCTGGTGTCCTGCTTCTGTCTGGAGAGCGTCAGCCCTGACCTGGCTGCCTTCACAAGGGCCCTGGGCCACATTCGGAAGCTCTTGCGGCCAGGTGGTCACCTCCTGCTCATTGGGGCCCTTGGGGAGAGTTACTACTTCGGGGGGCCAGGGGTAAAGATCCCTGTGGTCCCGCTGACTGAGGCCCAGGTCTGTGCTAGTTTGAATGAGAGTGGCTACACACTGATCAGGCTGGAGGTTTACACACTGCCTCAGGACATGAGGGTGGGGGTCGATGATGTATCTGGGGTGTTTTTTGTAAAAGCAAGAAAGGAATAAAAGATGGGAAAGATGATGGATAATGCTTATTAAACATGGAAGTAGCAAACAAATTATTTAGAAGAAAATGTTTCCAATGAAGCTGAGGTTAATGCATGGTTTGCAAGTAATTCAAATAAAAATGGCATTATAAGAATATCCCCACATATTATGATCTTATTTGTTTTCGGGTGAGTGCTGATCACAGTTGTGATCATCAATCCTCAATATTCCAACTGACTCTCAAAAAAAAAAGTCAAGACACAAATAGGTGAATTTAATATTTCACTTTATTCCATTTTTGTTTCATGGGTAAAAGTCTTTTCTGAGGGTGAGTGAGGATATGAGATTCCCTTCTGTTGGCAACTGAGCTATTAGTGTTAAAAATGTAATTACACATTGCCTCCTGCAGTTCAAACACAGCTACTACAGCATCAAGAATGTATCGCTTCAAATTTTGCTATAAGCATATCATACAATGTCACAACATTGCATTTTATAAACAATGTATTTTGGTAGAGTTTACTATATACTTATTGATGACCAGTTATCCAGCTGAGAGGTAGATGAGTTGCTTGTTGTGTTTTGTACTTTGTGATATGTGAATAAAGAAGCAATGGATGCTATAAAAAAGCTGATGTCATGTTGTTTTCTTGTCTGACATCATGTTGATAATCAGGGCTGCACAAACGTTTCAGGCACTTTTGAAGTTTAGATTCTTATTCATTACGCAATATCAGAAAGAACGGTCTCAAATGTATTCTGCATCATGACAATGACCCCAAACGTACAAACAGAATCATAAAGAACTATCTTCAACGACAAAAAGAACAAGGAGTCCTGCAACAGATGGTGTGCCCCCCACAGAGCCCTGATCTCAACATCATCGAGTCAGTCTGGGATTACATGAAGTGACAGAAGCAACTGAGACGCCTAAATCCAGAGAGAACTGTGGCAACTTCTCCAAGATGCTTGGAACAACCTACCTGACAAGTACCTTAAAAAACTACATGCAAGTGTACCAAGGAGATTGGTGCTGTTTTAAATGCACATTGTGGTCACACCAAATATTGATTTTATTTAGTTTTTTTTTCTGTTTATTGCACTTTGTATTAAGTTAATTGATAAATAAAAACTATTTATGGTATTACTTTTGAAAGCACACTCACTTTAATTTTGGTGCCCAAACCTTTTGCACAGTAAATCTGTTGTGAATATTGAGGTTAACAGAGGCAGAAGATGGGTGGTAGCACAGTAAATTTTATAATACAGCTGTTTGGCAAATGCTCATAAAATCATCCATCATTCCAAGTCATTTCAGGTCAATGGATTATGGTATTGCTATGCTACCAACTTTGATTATGTCAAATATGAATTTGACATAATTTTTTACTGTGTAATTAGAAGTATTGAACACTGGGTGTCAGTACTTGGCTCCAAACATAGACCACACATAGACCCATTAGTGAAAAACACAGACTTCACAGATCACAGTAGAAAAACCTTTGACTTACTTGGCTAATCTTGAATGATTATAAAATTACTACTGTAATTAATCCTCAGAGACCTGCAGGGGGTGTGCCCTCAGCCGACATTACTGTCTTTCAGAGACTGTGGCAGGCTCAGTTTTAAAGCTAGAGTGATTATATGAAACTAAGAAGCTAGAGGACCTGAGGCATCCATCTCGTCAGGAAGGGGGCTAAATAATACTCCAAATTTAGGCCAAATTTTGACAAGGGAAAAACTGACCTGGCCATTTTCAAAGGGGTCCCTTGACCACTCACCTCAAGATATGTGAATGAAAATGGGTTCTATAGGTAACCATGAGTCTCCCCTTTACAGACATTCCCACTAATCCCATGGAGTTTTGGGTGAAAACCCTGCAGTTTTTTTGCATGCAGTGTAAATGTGTTATTTTTGCTTATTCTAAAAATGGTGTATTTGAATATTTCTGCATACAGGGGTCCCTAAACAGTCTTGAAAATGCATGAATTAATTATGACTGGAAAGCTGAGACTCTTGTGGATACAGTGAGCTCAAATGTATTCATGTGTTAGTCCCTATAGTAGCCATTTCAATATACCACTGAAACTTGAAATCACTGTATAAAATGACCTATTGTGACCTCTAGGATAATCACAGCCTCATGAAACTTTACAATCACAAACTAGAGACCTTGGGCATTCAGAGGATTTATGGCTTTCCTAGGTATATTGACAATAAGAGTGGGTTTCTGAGCAATTTAAAGAAAATAAATGCTTGCCATCCAATCCCCGAAAAATGCAATTCTTACAGAAATCTCCAAATGTTTTGACACCAAATCACAGCACAGAATTTTTCTGTGGTGTTCCTCAGGGTCTTGGTGTCTTAATGTGGTATTTTGATGGAATTTTTGACAATTTTTATCAATTCTCGAGTGGTCAAAAATAGTTACATCTTGCACCAAATCTGGTATCAACCCAAAAATTGCTGAAATAACTTATGAAACATAATTGAGCATGGGAATGGCCATCATATACTTCCATCATAATGTTCTAAGCCCTTATACACTCTAAACTTTCAAAATTTGAACAGGCACCAAACCAAAACATAATGTTAATTATAGATTTATGACTAGAAAAACTTGACACACAGTGCTGAGCTGCATCTTAAATTAATCTTCAGGTTCTCAACTTTCAGGTGACATATACCACTTATATGTGGCATATACTGTTGACCTGCTATCTCCCCCTAAAGATCCCCTGCCCCCCCTAAAAAAAATTGTCTATGGTGGGTCTATCTACTGCTACTCATTGGTTGTTAGTTGGTTGGATTTTTCATTTGACCTCCTCAGACCTTTGGGAATACAGTAAACAGACAGTCTGTGTACATTCAAGACTGGGCAATAACAAAGATAACAGTCCAAAAACTTGTTCAGTGTCCTCTAATCTAATAAAATTCTCTGTCAGTTGTTATTTGCTGCAAACACATATTGTCACATGTCTTAATTACATCCTGACCCCATGTGTTGTCTGAAATGCCAAATAAAGTGTTTTGTCTTTCTTTTCTTAGAAATTGGAACATCATACATTCCTGCAGGTTAACTCCATAGACATACACACACAAACACAAGGAGCCCATTACAATTGTTTTATTAGCAACCAACACAAAACATTGTTTATATACAAGGTTGACAATGAATCTTCACGCTTATCATTTGTATTATTTTGGAAAAAAATAGGTATGTTTTCAGTTCCCACCAAACATCTCTGCCACCCTGAACAGATAATGCTTACTAATCAGCATGTTACAAAAAGACCTTTCATTATGTCAAACCAGAGAGACTGCGCTGCATTATCGTGATTAGTTGGATTAGTATGATATGATGTAATCTGGTCTGGTGTGACTGTAACTGCGCTCAGATAGGCTGTAATCCATCTTCCTTTGATTTCCTTGACCTTGCACCCAAACATTTACAAGGTTGAGGAAAGCAAAATGAAAGTTGTGATTTAAATGTGAAAGCAGCCCTATATGCATTGAGTTAAATTCCAGTTATTGTGTATACTTAGTATATAATTTAATATAGTGTATACCTTATTCATTCACGGCCATTTACATATTCAGCAAAAACACTGTGGCCATCACACTACAGATTAGACTAAAATGTAAAATTTATTATCATAGGGTAATGTCAAGTATATGTTATTTGACCCTTTGCATCAAATGGAGATCCTGTCCTGAGCCATGTGCATTTGCTGCTGTGTCTGGTTGTTCTTGATGTGTGTTTTAGCACCAATGTAGTGAAATACTGTGCACAAAATGTTCTCACATGCATGCGGAAAACCTGCCAAAGGCGCAAGTGTCAGAATACATGTTGATATCTTGAATCCTGTTGAATCTAAAAAAAAAAAAAAACACACACACACACATAATCGCAAGAGAAGGTGCCATAGTTCTTTGCAATTCTCATATTTTTTGTGCAGTGTCCTTGGCTGATTGGCCCTGGCTTCTGTGGCAGACTGAGATGGGATTTTCTTCAAGTCTCAGGTTAAACGTTTCCTCACACCTGCTCATTAATATTCTGACCTTCCTCGATGACCGTCTGTTTTCCACCCCCACTTTTTTCCACATTTGACTCGCTTGTCGCATGCATGCACACACTCACAGACCCAAATAACACACCCTCATATGTACACCCATGCACACACACATATGGCCCATACGTGTCTTATGCAAAGCAGATCCGTTCACTCTGTCTCCACCTTCTTCTTTTGTCATTCTCCCTTTCCTTCGTCTCTTTCTTTGGCTCCGTGATGATCAGCACTTCTGGTCAAACTGTCTGGTGAAGCAGACTGATCCCTGTGTGGTTTACTTTCTTTTCTTAGATCTGCCAAGAAATTACATCAGGGAAGAAAGTGTAAGCAACTTCTATGTGTTCTGCAAGTGCTAATATGGGTTAGAAAAATGGCACAATGTGACAGATTGTCTGTTTATACAAGACTGATCTTCTACCTACCTGTACCTGAAGCTGTCTGCTGGCTCTTTTTCTCATGTTCCTCCTCTTCCTCCCCAGAAGAGGGCTCCTCTTTGTCCACAGAGCTCATGTCTAGGGAGGACAGGTGAGCCTGGGCCATCCTCTGCACAGCTGAAATCACAAATATACAAATTAAAAGAACACTCCACCAATTTTACATGTGAAAACCAGCTCACTTGTTGAGAGGAGTACTACGAGGCCTGTTAAAACTGCTGCTGTGGCTCTGCAGAAGATTTCTAAAGTCTGAGAATACAACCTGATGCTGTCATTAAGGTTATCTCAGGTTGAGCTTGGAAACTACAAATTTTTAATGAATATCCTTCTTTACTGTACAAACTGAGGGATGTGGAGTGTGAAAGACATTCCAGGCAGGTAGAGTCGAATGAAAGGCACACTTAAAGATGCTGTATCTCTGTCTCTCCTGCATCAATATTGAACAACTTTTTAAAAAAAATCTGTCTCTTATGAGTCCCCCAATTTTATGGAAGTGCAATACTAAATTGCTCAAGTATCCATTTAATGGTTAGATGATGGGTGGATAAATGGATGAATAGAGAAAGGCAGAAGAACAAATATATAAATAAAATCCAATCAGTCAATACCAGCCTCTAAAAGTAAATGGAAATGTTGACATGAAGATAAGGCATGTGCAGTAATTCCCAGCAATTAAAATAAACCAACCATCCCACTGTGCAATAAGGCAAAGTCATTGATTCTTACAGGTCATTTTTTATTTGGGCCATGCTTGTGGTGGGAAACTCCCAGCTTACAGAGTTTCTGCATGTGTTTTTAGATGCATATCAAACCGAATCCATCCAACAGAACAATACTTGCTACTGTAAAATGTGTTATAAATGGATGCATGTCAAGAATATGGAGGAAGGATATATTACAGTAGACATGATGAACAGCAACAGTAATGATTGCAAGGGTAAGAGACACAGTTCCCAGAAAACAAAAGTAAATAACATAGTAAATAATATATTATATACATATTTATAGTAATGAGTTTGTGTATGTTTATATTTGTGTGACTATGTGTGTCTGTCGGTGTGTGTGTGTGTGTATGTTTATGTGCGACCATGCTGCAGCTGTGTGCCCTATTAATCCAGGATGATCCAGAACAGACTCACAGCTGTCTCTGCTCCTAATCTCACATAACGCACACATTCACATACACACACACACACACACACTCACAAACAGACTCACACACACGTCTCACTACAGTTTTTGGATATGCACGTATCCCAAGCAGATATAGACCACATGTCAGTTGCCACAGCAGAATTAGGTCTCCCAAATTCTGTGTTAGTTACGTAAATGAAAACACATGTGTGAAACACACAAAAACACACTCAAGACTGTGCACTTGCCTTTGAGTGAAGGTGGCTGGTAGGTTGATGTGTTAACCAGTTTGGCTTTCAAGACTCCATTTTCTCCCAGAACCCACTGCAGAGGTCAAACATTGAAATAATGAATTAAACTGAACGATGTACAGTATGTGCAATGGATTACTATTATACCAGTGGAGTTGGTCGAAATACCATACACCGCCCCAAAGTGTTGTACCCTCGAATAAATTATGAAATGTAGTTAATTGCTATTATTTTTTTTTATTTCAAATTGTTAGTCTTATAGTGGAAAAACAGCAAAAGTAAGAGAAAATCATGTGAGAAAAAAACAGTGCTAAGATTTTAAAAAAGCATTTTATCTCAGATTAACCTTTTTGCCTGTACTTGCAAACACAATAAAGCAACTAATTACACAACACATTAGAGTTAAAGGACCAGTGTGTACCCCCAACGCCCTTCCAAGCGTGTAGGAGAACCTACAGTGGCCATGAAACTCATGAAAAATGTGAAAGGCCAGTGTTTGATTTGTCCAATCTGAGCTACTGTAGAAACATGGCAGTGCAACATGGTGGCCTTCGTGGAAGAGGACCAGCTCCCTGTGTAGATATAAAGGGCTCATTCTAAGGTAACAAAAACACAACGATTCTTAGTTTCAGGTGATTATACACTAATTAAAACATGAATATTATATTCCATTTCTGCCAATAGATCCCCCTAAATCTTACATACTGGTCCTTTAAATCTACTGTTTTATTTTTTAATTCATCAATTTTTTGCACTTTAAAGGAAAATTCCACCTGATATTGCAAACATATATTGTGTTATGATTAATGTGAGATGCTAAATTAGCTCCAGGAAGAATGAAATGTTTTTGGTGCACTAACTCTCTCTCTCATTTCACCTAATGCACTTCTGCTTCTGTTAGCCAAATAATTTCCATTATTTCCCACAATACCTTTCTACAATGGCCCAGACACGCCTTATAGTGCTTCATTAATTGTCTCCTCTACAATATATAATCTTATTATGCAAAATGGTGAGGGACATTAAATCACGTTCTAAACAGTGTCTGCGTAGAATGATAGTCCACACAACTGTAGGTGATCTACCTGGTGAGGCCCGCTGTCTTCCTCTGGTGACGGCGGGTCTGTCAGTCTGAAGAGGGTCGCAGGTGTTGGCCTCCGACGTCGAATCTCAACAAAAAGAGAGAGAGACTCAGCTGCTGTTGCACCATACTGTGAAAATGTGCATATATTTGCATATGTGTTTTTCCTGTGGAAAGCTTGATCACAAACAACCCTATTCATAAAAACAAGGTGTGAATGGTTATCAAATACAATGGTGCAGCTGTGTGGTTCTTGATGTTACGCATGCAGAGGATTTTCCTGTGACAACTGTACAAGAAGATTCAAATCATTACACATAACAACATTCAGAAGGTTGTTGTCCAGATTGTTCCTGAATCAGGATTACATTTTGTCATAGATGGCAGCTGGGTTACTGAAATTTGCTTACTATTTTACAGCATGTTCCCATCACTTGATCATAATCATTTAGGTTTTTCCAAATGTGATGTCCAGTGTGTTATTTTACTATCAGATGTATGTTGACATGTACTTAATCCCTCTTGGACAAGCTGACATCTTACTGCTAAATAATAATTCAATGGGAGTTTGACATTTCTTCATGATAGGGGACATTCTTCTGTCCAACTAATCTTGCAATCTTTCACGTGTTGCTTAAGTAAAATGAATATAAAAAAGGGTTTATGTGAACACAGAGAAATATATTGCAGGTTTTATTGCAGCTATTGTTAATATTAAAGTATTATACTGTTGCTGGATACAACCTGATATCTCCATTTAGGTCACAAACTATAGGCTGAAATACTCTACATCTGTGTTCCTGTTGATACATCATCTTTATGTATTTTTGTGCAATGTGTTATGTTTATGCAATGTGTGAAGGAGAGTGAGTCATGGGCACCAGTAACAGTTATGCAACTGATGTAACTTGAGCATCTCAAATCAATTTCAGTCTGGTATGAAATGATTATTATTGCACAAGATGTTTTACCAATCTTATGGAATAGTAAATGAAGTAATTCAAAATCATTCACTCTGAATAGACTTTTCAAATTGCAATTAAGTACATTTATTTCCATTTAATGCTACTTATACTTCTACTCCACAACTTTTCAGAGGTAAATATTGTACTTTTTACTTCACTAATTTTATTCTTAGTTTTCAGATCAAGATTTTAAAAACAGAACATACAATCAGTTTATAGAAGAGAATGCAGTATTACTGATTAAACTGCCTCAGAGCATATAAAGTAGTTAAAATTAGTTCCATCTCAACCAAAATTAAAGTACTCCTTACATCTTAATGCCAATACTTCTGTACTAATTCTCACTTGTAATGGAGTATTTTTATTGTGTATTATTGCTACTTTTACTTAGCAATGATCTGCGTACTTCTGCCACTAGGACATTTCAAACTATATGACTTAAGTAAGGCTGCAACTAATGATTATTTTCATTATTGATTAATCTGCTGATTATTTTCTCAATTAAACAAATAATTGTTTTGTTTATAAGATATCAGAAAATTGTGATAGTAATTTCTTATAGCTCATGGTGGTGTCCTCAAATGACTTGTCTGATCAACAGTCCGAAATAGTTTCATATTAATTTTCTGTCGATTGGCTAATCAATAAATCATTGCAGCTCTAGACTTAAGAAAAACCCTGGTGCTAATCATGAACATAGCTGAAGTTACAATTACTAATTTTCAGTTCTGTTCATAAACATCTCACTTTGCCTTGCAGCCAATTAGCCAATTAATAGGATGTTTACCACCTCACCCTTGTGTGTGATGACAGCTAGCAGACAATATAGCTTATTTGGGGATGTACACAGGACAAAATATAGTGTGATGGTCACACAACAGCATTTAACACACAGTATGTGAAAAACACGGTTTTAAGATAGTGTTGTCAGGAAAGACAAGTGAACAGTCTGTGGATATTGGCTGAGGAAGCCATTATCGATGGTAGATGGATTGTTTCTGAACTGACATTTCATTGTTCTTAGAAACACACACAGGGCAAATGTAATTTTCACCCATAAAACACAAGAATAAAACACCTGCCTCTGGCGAACAATAGCTCAAAGTGTTATGAAATATACAATAGACTCATCCCTATCTCCATTTTGTAACGTGTTATGGTAATGCGATTGTTGTGAGATACGAGTGCCTGCCAAGCCAATCAGGGCTAAGAGTGTAGGCATGCAATGTGTGGGCAGTGTTCACTCTGGAGTAACTCTTACTGCTTTTGCTTCACTCTGCATGCTGGATTCATACATATTCATCATTCAGGCCATTGTGGGAGAAGAAATTTAAATATGAATTAAAAGGCATCCAATTAGAGGTTCAAAATGTGTCAACACGAACATTTCAATGTGACAACCTAATAAACATGAGCAACACCGCACACAGACAGACAGAAAGACATACATATCTCAGTGCAGTCAAAGGACCAAACTGCAGGTTAAGCACCTGCCTGAGAGCCTTTTCAGAGACAAAGTGACCTTTTCTGAGTGTTTTTTTCCACACAGTTGCCAGAAGGTCAAGCGCCTAGGGATGATAATACTTACATCGGGTTCTTGTTTTGCATGTCTAACATGCCTGTAAATGTCTTTGGTAGCTCAGTGCAACTGCATTGGAAGACTGATTTCATTTGTCTGACATTATTTTTTACAACTTATATTGTTGATTAGCTGGTAGCATATTGGTTTCCCTGGTATTGTAAAAAGGATTGTATTACTTTACAACACTAGCTTTACATATTGTTGTTGACATTGTAAATGGGCTGAATTGTTTGAGGAGTGTAACTGTATCATACGGTTCTTCCTGAGCGTATGCTCACTGTATGTAATCTACTGGGTGCAGAAATTAGTTATTAGTGTGGACATGTTTTGAATTTGTTTTGCTTTTTGCTCATGTTACAAATAGCCCTTCCAGTACATAATGAAGCTTTGTTTCGCTTGTTCTTAAAGATTTATCATTGAGCAAGTCACCCTGATTTGTAAAACAAAAGCTTTTATCCACCCCCACATCACCTTGTCATGCTCAGCCACAGAAAGATGTAGGTGGTTCCTCTCAGTTCAGAGCACCAATAATTTTGTTTAATTTGGGATGACAGCAAACAAAAATAAGACACACCCTTGGGACATTTATTGGATAAAAAAAATCCCAATATTTAAAAAGTTATATAAGCTACTAACAATTTTTACCCATAATTAAAGAAACATTCATTTTCCGTATGACATATGACATAATGACAACTATTAGCTCAAATTGCTAACAAGGTATTATGTGACTCCATTAACTCTTGTCAAAGGTCATCAAATTTACATGCAATTATCACCTCAAGTCCTTTTTAAAACATTTTTTTAAAATCTACATCATTATTGGGTGCTTAAGTAGAAATATTGCTCAAAAGGTTTACAGTACACCCCCACCATTTTTGTTGTTGACTGACATTCAGCCGACACAACGAAGACCACCTGGTAAATAAAACTTGAATAAGTAATCCATTTTGGTGTGACCAGTCACACAACACCATGCCATGGCCAGCGTGAGTGATGACAGCTGGACCAAACACTTGGCCAACTGTGCAAGTCTGACGTGTTTATAAATTCAGATTTTCTCCATCCTCTTACTCCCAGTTTGAGAACCATGTAGCAAAATGTCAAGACAAAAACATTACAACAACACTGTATTAGCTCTGTCTTTGTGGCTCTGAAAAAGACAGTTTAGTGCTCACATAGGGAATCATTAATCCCCCACCTTATTTTGGTAGGTAGGATGACCTTCACGGTTATTGAACATTCAACTTCAATACATTAATCTGGATGTTTATATCGCACAATGACAGCACTCGGTGGGTACAGTGTCCTATGAGCCATTTATACTGAAATAACCTATCCACTGTACAATTAAGAATATGCAATGAAAGAATAAATCCCTTTTTTTGTTCAATGCTTTCAATTTATTCTGTGAATAATCCTTTGTAGAGCTTGATTTGGCCATGACACATTGGCATTTGACATTTTGTTCTCCAATGAAGAAATTCTAACATCACATCTGATTTGAACAGGAATAGGGATGAAACAGAGGGCTGCGCACACACGTACTGGTACACATGCACAACTGGGATGTCGATGTGTGTGTTTTTTTTACATCTGCACTTGATCACTGGTCGGTTTCAGATTGCTTATTATTAATCTGCCATCATTCCAGTTTGTAAATGGGAATAATGAGCTAACGAGAGAAGTGAATACTCTGAGTTTGTTGTATAAGACTCTACTGGAGTTTAGTGCTCTTGGCTCTACTGTGGCGAAAATTTATTGTTGGCATGAGTTGTTCTTGCCCTTGATTTAGGCCTCAGTCATCCACAGCTAATCTCTTTGGTTTTAATCAGTCATCTCCTCGGCTGATGATTTTTCTCCCTTTTCCTTTTCTCACATGCCTTCTGTTATCCTTCAGTTATCTTTCTCTTGTTTCCTTCTTCTCACTCTGCTATTCTTTGTCTTTTTCTTGTCTCTTCCCTTTCTCTCTATTTATCTCTCTACTTGTCTGGTTTTCCACACTATTGTTTGCCATTTCAATGCTAATGCTCTGTCTGTGTTTAGGAAATGCTGTACACAAGCACTTGGCTGACCCTCACACACACACCCCATGTAGACTTCTGTTGGCTGGTCCCATTGAAATTCACACAAGTTTCAGTCAGCAGGGTCAGCCTTTCACATAGGCTACAAAAGGACGAGACATCCTCGATCAAACCTCACAGGGCTGCTCTGAGATGACTAGTGATGTGGCAATGATCTTCTCAGCACTTAAAGTGGTCTTGATGAACATGAGTTTTGAGCAGTCACTCCTGTATAAATCATTCACTTACCAAATCTTCTGGATCTAAGCAGTGATGTATGCTATTAGATTACAGGGCAGGTGGCAGCGGTAGCCTAAAGGCAAGTGACAAGTGCATGTGTGACCAGAAAGTTAAATATGCAGTGTGGTTTGGGAAAATGAGCGAGTTAACAAGAAATGGTCTTCAGGTGCTTTGAACAAAGATCTTTTCCCAGAACCAACAACAACATGCTGAGGTCAATTATACAGGAGCAGAAATTAGAAATGTGTCCATGTACAGAGACATTATGCATCGAGTCTGGCTGCTGAAAAACAATCTTAAGTTGGAAAATAAGAAAGGGGAAGGTGAAGGGGTAAATGATTAGTTTGCAGGTAATGGTTTACTGGTATTTTAAGGATTGCAGAAATCTTACATCACCAGCTGATTGTTCTCCGCGATCATTTTCATCAAAACATGATCCTCCGCAGTCCGATTTCCCGTTTATTGTAACATAAGAGCATAAGGGATGCTTTGGTGACTATAAGTAGACATATCCTAAGACGTCTTATGATGTAATAACCTTGCAACCTTTTGCGTGCTTTACCAGGGAATGCTTCTTTTATTCTCATTAGATCCATGGCGGAGGTTTACGGTAATCTTACTTGGTCCTGAGCCGGAAAATTGCCTGGGCGTCTTATAGTGAAAACGGACTTGGCTTATGTTACCATGTGTTGCTGTCATTGAGCATTTATGGGTTTGAAATTTATGACAGGAATGGATCTTAATAATAGAAAACTATGGCAGTAATGAGCAGCCTGCAGATGTTATTATTAGCAATAATGTGAAACTTCCCTGGATAATTTGTTTGAGTAAAGTACCTTATTACCATAAGAAAATAATTAAGTACCCAGATCAGTGAGTTGTTTTAGCAAAAACAGTGTTCAGAAGTGTTTCAGAAGGAATACGCTGGTATTTCCATGGGGTTGCTTAGAAAAGCAAAAGAAGGAACGAATCTAGTTCAAAACTCTGGAGACTGGAAGTTGGGCGGTAAACAACAGATGTGTGAGAAATATTTGAGTTTTTATATAATTGATTTATTAGTTTATTTTTACATTCCAGGCTGAAATAAGCTCTCCAAGCAGATGCCAGCATGAAATCTTGAAAATCCTCTACTGGGAAGAGATGAGGATTCCTGACATTGCACCCGCTCTCCAATGAGATTTTCCCAGCAGCCTGTCATTAAGACAAGAATGTATTTTGTGGAAGTGGAAGAAATGGATCATCAACCTACGTAAAATATCATTTGGCTGCCATTTGTTGGTTTGCATACAGTCTGCAGGCAATTACTATTCCTGAACATGCTGCACTATTTCACTAACATAGTTTCTATCTGATCCGGTCAGCATGTTTCACATGTATTTACTTACTTATACTTTATATATTTTACATAATACACCACCACCACCACTACCACTATATGACTAACAATGTGATCTTCTACATTTTTTTTTCACACATGTGGTTTAAGGGCATTATTACTCAGGCACATAATCTCATTTTTAATACTACTACCAGTGCTTTATCCCTCACTTCCTCCTCTTCTCTCTCTCTCTCTCTCTCCTCCTCATCCTCCTCTTCCATTCCTTTTGATGGGCAGAGATGCCTCATCACTTTTAAGGGCAACAAAAAAACAAAAAAAAACACACAAAAAAAAAACTGAGGCTGCACAGCTCAGCTTAATCTCAATGCTGCCCATACCCTACTGCCCACAGAGTAATACGCAACATCAAAATACAGAGTTCTGCAAAGTCGTGCTAGACTGATTATGTAACTGTCTGTCAACCTCAGCGGGGAGTCATGATGCTTCAGATGCCACAGAGGAGGGCAACACTACTCACTACTGATGATGAAAGTTGGAGGCAAGCATGTTTAATAATTTGCATTATCAATATTGAAGAACACTTAAAAGAAAACCAGGTACATGCAGCGCTTTAAGAGTTAATTTACCAGCTGAAAACGTTCATAATATAAACAATCTGCATTTAAACCTCGCAAAAGTCTAAAAGTCAACGTGTTTAGATGTTTTAGTTTAAGGATGCACAAAAAGGGCACTTCTTCAAACAGATTTGGTATATGACCCAGATTTGACCTCCTTACCACACACGCACGCACGCACGCACACACGCTCACGCACATCGCTGCCACTACCACTATCATCATCCATGAATGGTCCACACTACACCCCCTCGCTCTCACCATCTCCACCTGTCGCGGGTCCAGCTGGGTGGGCACTGAGGAAGGCACGGAGAACTGGATCTTCCTCCTCGCCTCCTTGTCTGCCTCTCGCTCCATCACCTCCGTCTCTGCGGGCAGCAGCGGATCCATGGCATCCAGCCTGTCACCTCCACAGCCAAAAGCGCACAGATGTCCAACTAAAATGTCCAGTCCGGAGTCAGTTCAGATGTAACTGCCTGTGTAAGCCGTATGACTACCAAAACGACTAAACTGTATTTTAAAAAATAATAATTTAGTTGTTAGTTGAGCATCTTTTAGGTCCCAGGAGTCCTCTTCTGCTCTTTTTGGACTCTTGAGTTGCGTTTGTCAGCTGTGCTTGCTTCCTCTCTCTCTCTCTCTCTCTCTCTCTCTCTCTCTCTCTCTCTCTCTCTCTCTCTCTCTCTCTCTCTCTCTCTCTCTCTCTCACTGTGTGTTTATCTCTCTCGCTCCCTCTGTGTATATAATACGGACCTGTGCTGTGTGATGAGAAGAGGAGGGGTGTGAAGGTGGGGAGAGCGTGCTCAGGCTTTATGACGCTTTCAGTTGCTGTCGGAAACATCGCATTTTAAAAGTGGACCAGGAAGCAATTTCCCCCTGAGATGGGCTGGAAAAAGTGATAGAAGAAATATTCAGATTCTTTACTTAAATAAAAGTAATAAAGTAAAAATACTATATTCTCACTACTATATATGACATCATTAGATTATTAATACTGAAGCATCACTGTGTAAGCAGCATGTTACTGTTGTAGCTGCTGGAGATGAAGCTAGTTTGAACTACTTTATATACAGTTAGTTAGTTTAGTCCAGTTTTTCCCAACTCCTCCAAGGAGTCACCAGATAAATCTGAGGGGTCGTGAGATGATTAATGGGAGAAGAAAGAAGAAAAAACAAAGTTCTGATACATAAATCTGTTTTCAGGTTTTTGGACTTTTTCTCTAAACGACTACAAACTGCTTTTTGTAAAACGTCAAAAGCCAAAAAAGTTGGAAACCACTGGTTTCATCTTTAACAATGTGTTGTATTTTAAAAGCTTGTTATATTATCCATTGTGTCAAATCTTCATCTGAAAAGTAACTAAAGCTGTCAAATAAATGTAGTGGAGTAGAGAGTACAATATTTCCCTCTGAAATGTAGTGGAGTGGAATTATAAAGTAGTTACTTTTACTTTTCACCACTGGCTGGAAATAAAACATTTCTAAAACTGTTGAGATGCCTTCAGTGTCACACAAGTTCAAAACACACTCTTTGAATCATCATGATATTCGTAAATACATTTTTAGAAAGACAAGTTATAGCCTATAAAACAGAAAACGACAGTTAAGATAATATTAAAAATACTTACAGAGCAATTAAAGGCAGCAATGAGTCAAACTGAACCAGTTACAATAATGACAGGATCTACTTTATTATTTTATTGCACATTTTGGCTGTTGTTGATATTCCTGCAACCAGTGAGTTGGATCTGGGGATGGAGGTTAAAACCCAGATTGCATTGGATTAAGTGAGAATATAGCAGAATAAACGATATATATCTCACTGCTCAGGTTAATGGTAGGCAATGAGGATGTAGATCATTTTTTATCACACAGTTGTTGTGAAATGTCTTTATGCAAACAACAACAAAGGGTTCTTTCATATTTTTTCTTATTTGTGTTACAGGGTAGGGCCAAAACACTGGCTGTTCTTTTTCCAGTGGCTATTATATGAACTGTAAATATAGTGGTACTGTAGTCACTTGGGAAATAAGTTGCCATGGTAATGATTTCTCTTCACATTGTTGAGAGTTTGCAGTAGAGTAACCGTAATGCGTAAGCATGTGTCTCTCTGTGTGTGTTTGTGATAGTGATCACAACCTGTAAATGTATAACAGATGGTAGTATAGGGTGGACCAATGCATGGTTTGTGTATATATCAAATAACGGCTGGCCTTTCATTAAATGTCAATACAACAATATGATGGAGACTCTTGACCTCACAGAAATCTGCACAACCTAAAATGAATCATTTTTATTACATTCATTCATTTAATTGCTTAATAATGTTGCTAAATCTACTGTGCAGCCAGGAGAAGGAGGGAGCAAGGAAGATGAGGTGAAACATGGAAAGATCAACAGATGGAGAGAGGAAAAGGAGAGAAACACAGAACTGCAGGTAAGATGTCTGTGTGTGAGGAGAGAGAAGGATGCCCTCATTTGTGGATGTGTTTGGACTGAGAGTTTCACAAATTCTTGTTATCAAGCTAATTGTTCATTTTCTTCGAGGCTTTCACTCAGATCCGATGCAGTTTGATTGGAAAAGCAGCCTGTCCTGTGACCAGAAGATCCCAAGTGTGATCATTGTTCCCACAAGAGCTTCACCCTGTACTGAAGTGAACTTGAGAGAAGCTCTGGATCTCTGCCAGCTGCAGGGAGAGTTGATGCTGACAGCAGACCTGCAGGCCTTCAGATAAGAAGCAAAACTTCCACCTCAAGAAGTCAAACATAGCACCTCTGTAGTACAGTTCAGCTGGTGTCCTTGCAAAATGAACATATGGGCTCTTTTTCAGTATAAAACATCACACCTGAAACTAGGCGTCATATGAAGAGTGAGTATCTGTTGGTTTCAAACAGAGGACAAAAAGAAAAGAGGGTTTAAACACACAACATCCCACGTTACAGTCACTCAGATAGCATTAACATACACAGAGCTGCAGAGTAATAATCTATAGGTTTATAGTATTAGAACCACAAAAGATAATTGTAAAGTGTAATCCAGTGTAATCCAGTGTTTCTATCAATGATGTGAGTGCTGCTGTCTGCCACAGTGTCTTTTTTCATATCACCACCAGGAGTCGCCAACAGTCCCTTATGACTAACTGCTGTAATATGATAAGAAACATTGTGCAGATTATCTGCAATGTTCATTATCAAAAATATACATACATTTAGCAAGTTATTCTGGGAATAATATGTAATTTACACATCTTTCATTTAGTTAATAATTCAAATAACACATTTAACAGTGAGTGAAAGTATGAAATGTTCAGAAAATGTAAACCAATCAGAAAAACTCAAATTAAATAAAAAAATCAAATCGGATAATGAAAGATAATAATCATTCAGATAACTCTATAATAATATTTTTTAAAGCCTCATGGTATAAAACATACAAAAACTGGAATGAAGTCTTGGATGTTATTGACACATGATTGTTGTTGTCACACACTCTAGTCTCCATTACTAGAAAGTGGTTATTTATTATTAGCAGAAACAATATCCACTACACATTATACAAGAAAAAGCTTCCCTCTAAATCCTGTTGGATGTTGGGAAAAAAGACAGTCATGCACTTGCTTTTAATTACCAGTAGATGTCACCCACTTATAACTGGAGATAGCACATGAACTGAGAATCTTGCTCTTGTGTGAATTCAACCAAACACTTGACTGATAGTGTATAAAGAACAGTGTTAATTTGAAACAACCTACAAAACTACAGAGCAATCTGCTGTTCTATTGTTATGGTATCAAGTTTATGTTTCACTCTTCCTGATCTCTACATTTTCACCTTTAAATAAATCACTCAAACCCAATATGAATAAAACAGTTAAATGAACAAGACTCTTATGTTAAACTGTTAAATCTCATCGTTATGTATAGGAGAAAAAACAGTGTTTGTCACTGTAATGTTACTTTCCATGGTGCAAGACAAATTATAGGCTAACAGTTATTGCATGGTGGTTTATACAGGAAGAAATTTTTTTTTAATTGTTTTATAGGGAAACAGAGATCTTAAGTAAATAAATCCTTTAGTTAAATGTCAATTTAATGTTTAGTAAGGAGTAATGTCATTTTATGTTTTATGAAATGTCAATTACATGCTAACCCACAGCTTTTTATAACCCTAAAATACATAACTTGTACATCAGCAGCATTTGGCTTAAAGAATAAGGAAGAACCTGCATGTAAGTACATCCACATTTTAAAATAATATTAATAATATACTTTTTTTTTTTTTTACTAAAGGACTGAATGTGAGGTTATCTTGTTGCAGTCTTTACATTTGTGCCAACAGGATAATAACACAGGGGCACCATGTTGGGGTGTGACCTCAGCTATAGGTCCTCATCAGCAGAAGAGAGGACTGGACAGCCATGAAATACTGAGATCTATAGTCGTCATTCAAACATATTCGTCCTTCCACTTAATGGAGAATGTGAACAGTGACCAATAAACTGCAGCCCACCACCATTATGATGATGAGCAGCCTGCCTCTTCTATATTTTACATTCTTATTTCTCTCTGTCTCTCGCTCTTGTCTTGTCCCATCCTCTCTCTGCAATCTGTGCCTCTGCCACCTTTGGCATCAGCCTGCCCACCAGCACCTGTGCCAAGCCTGGCAACCCAAACCAAGACGCTCTGCTTAGCTCAGTTCAATTGACTCGTTTAGGCAATTGCACCCTGACTCTGATCTTTATGGCGGGTGCCTTATTTATCTCAGGCCTTTGTGTGAACGTTATCTGTCTTGTGAATTTCCTTTTTTGGAAACTTGGCCTTGCCTTGCAAAATTTTCTATTATAGTTACTCCTATTTCTGTGTTTATGTTGTTGTTTTTTTCTTTTTTCTAATTGTGCCACTAAAATGTTCCCATAGGGCTTATTATTTATATTCATCAGCTTATTCTTATAAATCATTAACCTATAAGTAATCCCATAACAATCCTATTGAGGTGCTCTCCTTCAATGTTTGAATGATATCATTCTGAAATTTATCATTATAGGATTACTATAATTATTTCTCGTAAGGGGATTGTTTTTCTAAACCTCCTATAAGAGATTAACCCCGTTTTTTCCCAAAGATGGAGACTAACAGAAGCGGTTTGAATCCAGTGCGGTTTTTTTTTTTTTTTTTTGTGCCATTCACTCCTTATTCCATTTTCTCTTTCAGCTCAGTGACAGATGGCGAGTCCCTCTCCCCCAGGGGAAGCCAGTCTCTGTGAATGCGGCCGCATGTCAATCACCGGCTCTCATGTGATGGCTCTTGCCAATGACGTGCCAGCCATATGGGCCTGGCATCAGAGCTGGTATGTAACCCACCCAGTCCTGCCTCTGAGGTGCCACACGGCTCCCTCCACGCGTTTGGGCTGGGGATAGCAGCAGCAGCAGCAGCAGCAGCAGCAAAAGCAGAAGCAGAAGCAGAAGCAGACAGACAGAAAGAGAGAGAAAGATAGAGCAGGGTGGCAGGAGAGGAGAGAGAGAGAGAGAGAGAGAGAGAGAGAGAGAGAGAGAGAGAGGAGGTGTGAGAGCAGAACACAGCGCCTCGCCTGCAGAAGCATCCGTGCAGGGCGTGTGGATGCGATACCCACCCGGAGAGAGATGGTGTAAACAAACCCGCTTTGCCCCATCACTGAGCTCCACCGCGGAGGTAGGTTTCCAATCAATGTTAGACTATCAGATTTATTTCTGTCTTTGTTTTAACGCCTGTTGTAGTGTGAGAGGAGGGAGGAATTAGACTGTCACAGATTATTTTATTTATCACACCTGTCTCTCTCCGGTCCCCCCTTTTTAAAAAAAAATCTTTTTCTGACATGCGACGTGATCTGACAGGATTTAAATCTCCTCTTCAGTCTCTTTATCGCTGGTCTAATCGAGGGTATTGATCTACTTGCGTTTAAATGATAGATTTTATTTCAGTGAATCTACAAATCAACATTGATGCCCAAGAGATCCTACTTTTGTATTCATAAATTGCATTGTATTAATTTATAAAAGGAGCATTTGAGTGTGTAAAGTAAAAAACAAACAAAACAGAATTATATTTTAGTAGAATACCTAAAGAGGTTGTGTGTGTGTGTGTGTGTGTGTGTGTGTATGTGTGTGTGTGTGTGTGTGTGTGTGTGTGTGTGTGTGTGTGTGTGTGTGTGTGTTCCTGCACGACGCGCCTCAGAGCACTGTGGGGGTAGTATTCTCCATAGAGATACGCAGGCTAATTGACAAGGTATTGGTTGGCATTAATTACATTGTGCTTACAAGATTAGGAAAAAAAATACGTCCTTGGACTCCACAAGCACAGCTGATCTCAGGATACTCGGGAAATCTACATAGATTTATGAGAGATTATAGCTTTTGTAGCTACTGATTTAAATGTTCACTTTACACAACGAGCCTAAATGTAGCTCTGTTTATTGGTGAATATATTACCAATACATTAAGGAGGGGGAGATACTTTAATGGCCTTACTAATTATGACCAGAAACTAATAGCCAAATTATGATGTTCAAATATTTAATTAGTAATCTTTTGTCGTTAAATCCTGCTCCTTTACACTAACAGCTTTGATTAATCTATAAACCATCTAAATGAAGGGAAAAAATATCAATTTCTAAAACACACTCTGCTGCTTTCTTACACGTAGGCCCCTGAACTAAGAGCCGACAAAAACCACAGACTTATGTTCAGAGAATTAAATGTCAGATAATGATTTTGCTGTGCCGGTATGTTCCAAAATGAGGTTCATGGATCCGCACAGGGGTCCTTGAGGACGCTGCAGGTGGTCTCATGGGGAAAAAAAATGTATTTCAATGTCTTTATTATTATTTCACTTTCTGAAAAATCCTTTCTGCAATTATGTGGATCTATTCATAACATAAATCTCCTCAATTTTAAATGAGGTTGTATAAAAACCTGTATATTCAAACACATGAAAATGTTTGGGATCTTGTGGTCCAGTGTGAGGCCTGAGTGTGCTGGAATTCCTCCAGATTGATAATTTATTGGACAGAAGAGGGAGAGGCGACCCGCACCCTAATGCGTCCCTTGGGGACCTGCTGAAGCAGGCCAGCACCGCTCCCTGTGCCGGACTGCTTGAGGGGACAGACCGAGGCACATGTGGAGACCGATGGGGTGGCCCAGGCTGTTGCTTTTTGGCCGTAAAATAATCAGTTTTATCGAAATTTTTAAAGAATGCTCAGCCATTTTACTTTATGTAATTTCGGCTAAAAAAACGCCTAAAAACCACAACCAATACAATATAGATTGTTCAATTTAGCTTATTATTACTTATGTGGATTTATTTCACGCTAAGGTTTTAATGTTAAGGTGGCAACATTTTTCCTTTAACCGATATTCAATATATCCTGTGGACATATTTCAGACATTTCAGTCTGTAGCCGTTTTTAGTCTTTCGAGCCGGGTTTTGGGCCTATTGGACCTGCCTTTCCCTAAAGCTGAGAGAAAGTTCGCTCATAGGTGTCTTGTGCAACTTAACTAGAGATATTAAACGGGGATATAACATATCATTGAAAAGCTGGGCTACGCAGGCTATGAGAAAGAGATAAAATACGGGATAAAAAAGTACAGGCCTTCCATTACGTGGACAACCACACTGATGAATACCACAAACAGTTTGTGAAACATTTACAGAATAAGTTATTGTAGTCAGCTTTTCCCTTTAAGGAACATATACCTCACATCACCTAATGAGAGCTCAGTGAGGCAGGTTCACCTGAGGCTGCGTAAACAGCAGCAGGCAGAACATTCCAGCTCAAGTGTTGACTGTCTCTCTTGCAGGTTGCTTGCTACAATGTTGAGCCGTCTATTCAGCGAGGTGCTGCCGGACGTCCAGAGGCTCGCGGCAGACTGGGTGAAGGACAATGAGAGCGAGGACTGCAAGAACAAGGACGGAGATCACGAGAACTGTCACCTCGACGAGGACGACCTGGACGAGCCGCAGGAAGGCAGCAGTCGAGCAGAGTCTGAAATGGCAGGCGATGATGATGAAGATGATGAGGCCGAGGAAGAGGATTGCGGGGATGAGAACAGTGGAGACAAACCCAAGAAGCGCGGCCCGAAGAAACGCAAGATGACTCCAGCGCGCGCGGAGCGCTCTAAAGTCCGTCGAATGAAGGCCAACGCGCGGGAGCGCACGCGCATGCATGACTTGAATTCTGCGCTGGACAATCTGCGCAAAGTGGTGCCGTGCTACTCCAAAACCCAGAAACTGTCCAAGATAGAGACTCTGAGACTGGCCAAGAACTACATATTAGCGCTTGGAGAGATTTTACGCAACGGGAAACGTCCAGATGTGGTGGCCTACGTGCAGATGTTGTGTAAAGGCCTGTCCCAGCCCACTACCAACCTGGTGGCAGGCTGCCTGCAGCTCAACACCAGGAACTTCCTGACTGAACCATGTTCAGACGGATCTCGGTTCCACATGCCCAGTTCTCCTTTCTCCGTCCACCCTTACTCCTACCGGTGTTCTCGCATCGCCAGTCCTCATTACCAGCCCGGCACCGGTGGGATCAATTTGCGGGGCCACTCATACGGCTCTGGGTACGAGGGCGTGTACCCGCCGGGCGGGACGTCCCCTGACTACAACAGCCCGGACTACGAGGGCCAGCAGAGCCCGCCCGTTTGCCTGAACGGCGGGCTGTCCGGGAGGCAGCAAGAGTCCTCTGAGACAGACAGGAACTATCATTACTCTATGCATTACTCCGGACTGACCACGTCTCGACCCAGCCACAGCCTACCCTTTGGCCCCTCGGGTGCGCGCAGCGGTGGTGCGCACTCGGAAAACATTCCACCCTTCCACGACGTGCACTTGCACCATGACAGGGCGCCCCCGTATGAGGACCTCAATGCTTTTTTCCACAACTGAGCCCCTGCATCGGTCCAATCAGGCTTATTGACCTTATAATGACAATCCTATAACGTGTAATATTGTTTTGGTAAGCAAGAGGGGCTTCAGAAAGGATGGGAGATAAAAGTGACAGGAAGAGTCCACTGATAACCTTCTGTATTCTTACTGATGTCATCCCTACTGTTGTACATTCAATCACAGTGTGTCCAGTATTATCCTGTATGCAGAATGAGAGCAAATGACATAAACGATGTATAGGCCTACAAGAAACATGTTATGACACGAGCAACAGAAATAAAAAAAATGTTTTATAATTGTCTGATATGATCGAACAAATCTTCTGAATACCAGGGGAGCATTCACTCTGGGACTGTGAGGGTATGTAGGCAGAAGTCAGTGGCTCTGTCGTTTTTATTCAATTATCCTATAAATAAAATTTGGAAAATTAAAAAATGCTCATCTGAAATAATATCATCTTAAATGTTTGGCTGCATATTCTGCCTTGTTTTAAGTGAATTTGTCTCAAAATTAAAACATTTCAAGTTATTTCTGAACTTTATACATTGAAAATTGTAATTTTTAAACATTAGAAAGGCATTTCTTAGATTATGTCTTAAATCTTAACTTTGGTGACCACATAGCCCAATACTGACAATAAATTAGGCTATATAAACATGTAGTATATACATGTATTTTAAAACAATTTTGCTTAGCTTGTTTTTATGTTATAAAACATATATATTTAAATTTCACAGTGGATTGTGCATGAATATTACAAGTTCTGAGATTGACCTTAATTTTGGTTTGGGAATTTACCACAAAACAGAAAATAAAACATGGTAAAAAACCAGTTTAGTTGTCAAAAAAAAGATCTTGTATGGTAGGAGGCCCTTTACAGAACTACATCTATTTTTTAAGGAATTTCTGTTATAAGAAGACTTGATCTGTGACATCACTGGCTTACATCACCCACAAAATATCTGAAGAACAGGCCACAAAACGACTACTAAACAATTCTTGAATCTTAAATGGTTTAGGCTAACATAATGAACAATTAATTGGTTATAAATCAATGAAATAGTGAATACAGTGTCTAAATAGTGAAAATAGAAATGCTGCATATTGGACATGTAAGGCATGAAACCTAATCAAGCACGTCAAATAAGAGATTGATTGATTGCTTTTTTTAAGGATCACAGTACACACCAAAAGTGTTTTGAAAAGTTGTTGCAAAAATAACCAGATTGCACCTTTAAAAAGAAAGAAATTTAGACTTTTTATTTTATTGTCAGAGTCATTCCAGTTTGCACATGACAGCGAATAATATAAGGAGGTTTTGAGGGCAAATGGCTTTAATTGGATTTATTCATAAGGTGTATCCCTCCAAAAATGCATACAGCATGTTTCCTTGGAGATCACCTTTTGTGAAACACAGATGTATTTTACACATTATCATACATATTATATAACTGCACCTGAGAGAAGGGTTATGCACATACAGCAACACTGAAGTATGTGGATGAATCAACATGTCTTCTAGCAACCTGTAAACTTCAGTTATATAAAGTCATTTAAAATCCCAGACCTGTTGGTGCAACTATTTAAGATACTAAATGTTTTTTTTTTATTTCAATAGAAATCATTTGTATGAATGAATGTTTGAGGCAAGGTGCACTGATACATTTAACAAAACAACAGATGTTATGTTGCAGCAACCAAAAAAATTTGAAAGTCACACATTCACAACTCTGATGCATTTATGGCAACAAATAACTGCCTCCTTCAGACCGAATGTGAAACCAACAAATACTTAAAACCTAAAAGACACTTCACATTCTCACTTGTTTTGTACAAATTATATTGTACACCATATCCTTACATTAGTCCTTCGCATACAGTACACTCAATAATGCAATGGATCAGTGAAGACTGAACATTTAAGCTACTAAAGGCCTCATTCAGAGCAACACTTGACATATTCTGTACAGCTCGGGGTCCATTTTAGTGCTCAGTTTGATTTCCAGCAGCAGACACTTTTTAGGCTTCTCAGGTGAGTTTATCTGTCCAGCTAGTTAAACAATTATCTTGGTAACAAGTCTTAACACATATATTTCCAAACTAGAATATAAGCATTAACCAAAAAATGACTAAACAGCTAAACTGCTTGATAAATCATGTCTTGTTGTTCAGCTACAAAAAATAAAATAAAATAAAAATCCTGCTTAACAGCTCTGAGAATATCATTATAAAAAAGCTGTTTAATAATTTAAAGACAGTCACATTTCTGTTATTCTCACATTCAAATTGAATGTTTGACATTTTGAGTTCATGTGGCCAGATCACATTATTGGTTATTTCTCAAATCAATAGTGGGAGCAGGCACCATACTGGATCATTGCCTTTGGTCCCATATGTTGTTGCGGATGTCCAGGGGAAATCAGCACCGAGCACCGCAGGGTGGAAACTGGCCCGTCCAACACTGACCCAGGCAAAAAAGAACTGAGAGAGGTGTAAGCAAATTCAACATGACTGCAAAAATGTACTTTTATTACATTTAGAGTATTTTTTTTTTATACTTTTAATTAGATTTTAAGTTACACTGAAAAGGCCCATCTGACATTAAGTCGAGTCAGTTTTATTTATAAAGACCAAAATCACAAATTATACCATCTATTCATCCTGAGAACCTTGATTACAGTGAAAGAGTTGGGCAGGTGCAAAATCAGGTGAATCAATGGCCCGTTGGTTTCAAATGAAGAAGACCACGGATGGCATAATGGACACACACACACACACACACACACACACACACACACACACACACACACACACACACTCCTCTTACACACAGTCCAAATGGTTATACTGCTCATTACTACTACCAAAAGATAAATAAAAACAACTGAAAGTCTCATATAGTAATTGAAAAGACTGGTAAAACAGTGAAGCTTTTATATATTTATAAGATATATTTTTGATTTTTTAAAAACATTTTTAAAATCTCAAACACTGTTGTTCTCAAATAAAACTTTTGGTTTTCTTCAAGCTTACCCTGATAGCATATGTTACATCAGTTAACTGATATTACAGATTCATAGCATTTCCATCCATTTATCTAAAAAATAAATTAGGTCAAATGCAAAGAGTAAATTAATCTAGGTGGATTCATCTCACAGAAATTGTAGATATTGTAGTATGTTAGATATAATGAATGATGAATAATTTAGAGACAATTAAGAATCTATTTATCCTGGTGGAAGGTTTGAGGTTTTGGGTTAATGTTCATTTTGACTATCGAGGCCACGGCATCATATAGACATTTGATTAGTAAAATATGAGCCTTTAAAATTAGCTAAAGCTGATATTCCTCATTCTCAGATTGACAGAATTTTCCTCTTTTTTTAAAAAAAAAAAAAGATTATCCACCAAACTGACTGCGGTTTGATTCAGTAATTGCAAAGAAAAAGCGTTCGTTCCTGGAGACACTTGTATGAGTGGTGGGATGCCTTATAACCAGTATTCTCATTTTAATATTGAGGTATTTTGCAGGCCTGTGTGGCAGAGTTAGATCATCATATAACGCTGTAATTCTGAAATGAGTATTGCTGGGATATTTCCAGTATCCTCCTGCGTCAGGGTTTAGTTTCCTGTCCCAGGTGAAGGGCAGGCCTCTGATGGCAAGGTGAGTGATTGTATTTTCTGTCCGAACCTCTCAGTTAGACGGTGGGGTATTTTTTTTTTTTTTTTTTTTAGTGAGGAGGAGCGGCGGCTGGCAGAGGATTTGATGGCGGAGTGCGGTGCCAAGTCGCTAAATGTCTGAGCACCAGTAAAGCCAGAGACCAGTAAAGCCCACCATCACCAACCCCGGTGCCAGCTGCGCCACGTGGCAGCCAGGCGGCCCCTGCCAAAGTGGCCCTTGTGGGAGGGACCCAGTATTTCTTTCCTAATTCACTCAGCATCTGTTCATTATTCTCCGTTAAAGGAGGCTGAATGTCCACACGCGGTCCCGGACAAAAAGAGACCTTTTTTTTTTTTGTGGTGACGCACTTTTGCGGTGAGCCCGACGTATGCATGTGATCAAACATTTCTGAAGGGTCAAAGAAGTGTTTATTAAATCTTCACTTATTGGCTTCTGCAGCAGACTTTTAAAAAGTATAGGTATGACTTTTAACCCGGTAAACTCACCTGTGGGCCTCATTTAGACCCTTAAGTTTCATCCAACAGCCTAAATGGTCTGACTTTATTACAAAATACCAGTATTATTACGCTATTATTATTATTATTATTGTTATTGTTATTATTATTATTATTATTTACAAAATAAGACGAACCAATCCTTGTTAACCCCTAAAAAAATCAAGTACACTTGGATCTCGGGGTAAACGAATTATCTCATTAATTCCTTATTAGGGTTTTTTTTATTTTTATCTATCTATCTATCTTTTTTTTTTTTTTTTAAGAAGTGCATGTCACCTTCCAAAAACAGTGGGCTGTTATATAATGCTGATCCTAAACATAGGGCTTAACTGACGTAACTAAAGTCCATAAAATCAATTAATTGGGATTCTATTCAAGCGTAATTGTTCAAATTACTGTTCATAAAATACCATAAATACCATGCAATTACCGTAATGAAATAATCCAGCACAGAGCTCAGTGTAGCTGCTTTAAAAATCGCAGCAGAGCACCGCAAACACGACACAAAGTAGCACATAAATCTCCATCTGGAGAGTTTTACTCCCATTTATCAGATTAGATAAACATTTATCGGATTAATTATTTTGAGATTAATCTCTAATTTTCACGGGACTAATCATCAAAATAGAGAGTTTGGTTGTGCAGCAGAGGACAGTGACAATAGAAATAAAGCAACCTCAAAACAACAATTTAGATATTAAAATATGAGTGACAAAGTCTGACTGTAAGGCACCCATGTGAGACTGTGTGTGTGTGTGTGTGTGTGTGTGTGTGTGTGTGTGTGTGTGTGAGGGTGGGAGATAGCTCTATGATGTATATGCAACATGTTTTATTTGTCACTTACTCCCCTTTTTTTCCCACACACCAGTTGAAGAGAGGGCACAAAGAGAGAAGGCCGCACAGGGGGAGCTAAATTTGGGAGTCACCTCCACTGCAGTGGGCGTTGGGTGCCACTGCATCACGCTCACCCACCCTGCCTGCACCCTCCCACCATCATCATCATCACCACCACCACCACCACCACCACCACCCTGCCAGCCTGAGCGACACGCCCAGCTCTGTGAAAAGAAATGAAGCTGGCATAGGCCGAAATTCCACTGCATCATGTGGAAAAACGGTGTGCGTGTGTGTGTTTGTATACTCCCCGAATACCCATCCTTGCTTGTGTCTAACTGTCTTTGTGTGTTGCAAGGGAAAAAAAGGTGTGAAAGACCCCATTGTGGTGTTTTTTGGGTCAAAAAAGACACGCACGCTCATACGAAACCAAACCAAACCACTCACAGACTTGCTGTCGAGTATGAAAAGCACACAGAGCCCATCAGTGAGGATTTGTCATGTTTGATGTGTGTGTTTGCCCAAAGTGTGTGTGTGCAGTGTACAGTCTGTGTTGTGCATGGTAGGGTATAGAGGTTGTTGTCACTCTGCACAGATGGTGGGAGTGTTTTTTATTTATTTTTTTGGGGGGGGGGGGGGGGGGGGTGAGGAAATGAGGGGAGGGTAGGAGGGTTGAGGGGGGGGTGCAGAGGAAAAGGGAATGGAGAGGCGAGGAGGAGGGTTGCGTCTCTGATGCTGCCATGCCACGGTCACGCGGGCAGCAGTAATTGGCCTCCATATTGAGGGGTTTTGCGGTGCTGCGGGGTGGGCAAACTCCCAGCTGGACCTGTCAGATGGTATTCAATCCAGCTCATTGCCCTCGCTCCTCTGCTCCTTTCTCCTCTCTTTCCCTCTGTCTCCTCTCCTTCTCTGGCATGTTCGCTTCTTTTTGTTCCCCTCCTCTCCCTCTGCCCTTTCAACACATCTTATCTCTACTTCATCCCACACAAAAAGAAAACTTACAATAACTCTCCCTCAACACTCATCACTTATTTTTTTTTTACCATACTCACAGCTCTTTCCCCTCCTAGCATATCACTTTTTTTCCTCACCTTTCTCTTCGCTTTTACTTTCTTCTCTTCTCACTTCATGGCACATGGTCACTTCTATCTAACACGTTCAACTTCTTCAAGTACATCACACCCTCGCCTAGCTCCTCCATCGCCGGTCACCCACATGCTCACACACACACACACACACACACACACACACACACTCTCTCTCTCTCTCTCTCTCTCTCTCTCTCTCCACACACACATAAACACACCTCATCCAGTTGGTTTTTTCCAAAGACACACAGAACAGTTTCCACCCCTGCAATTGTGCCTCATTTTGTGTCTGTCATCTTAAAGTAAAAGCTTTGATTGATCATTCACCAAGACACCCTTCAGTCCAAAAACATTCTTCTTCTTCTTTTTATCCCGGCACGATACAGTAGAGACTTCTTGCCAGATACTGATGCACGTCAACTTAGAGGTACAGCTGATCAAATTTTATCATTTAGATGTTTAATATGTAATAACAGGGATTGATTGTAACTGAGAGGACATCAGATTAAAAAAAAGTGGGCTACTTCACTCTGGAGGAGGGAGAGGATGAGATTTTTTAGCACGGATGTTATGATGCAGCGATCCTCCTTTCTTTCTCTGATGTACTGATACGAAATATTTGCTATATTTGTACTGTAGATTTACAGGCTCACTGTCATGGTGTAACTGTGGTGTAATCAGAACATGGATGATAGAATGAGCAGGTATTTTCATGGAGCTTTAAGTGAAACACAGATATGTGATAGCAGAAATAACAAAAGTGATCCACCGTAGCGACTATGGGTTTACATCTTCTGCCAAGCCAGAAAAATATGTTGAAGTGGAATCCTAATATTTTCTCTGAATCCATCGACTAGCAACAAAGAGCTTTTTTTTTTTTTTTTACCCTCCTGCATCTTCTACATAATAAATTACAGCTTTTAAGCTAAGGTGTAAAGGTGCATAAAGACACTTAAACACCAACATGAATCTGGAGCCATATAAAGCATTCTGATTAACACCAAATCAAAACAATAGTTTAACTAGATCTACATGATCTGCTATTTTAAAATGTGGTGCAATAAACAAAATCAACAACAACAAAAAAATCAAGATCTTGCATGTTACCATTTGGCCAATAAATTTTAGGTTGCAGCCCTTTTCCAACACTAGATATTATAGAATGAATTGTAGTATTTATGAATAAAACTAAAAACCATCAAAATAAAGATTAACAAAACAAAACAAACTGTTTTTCTGCATCTATGAAATGTATCGTGTCCTTCCTGCAGAGTTGATGCCTTCACCAGTGTCTCTTTCTGCTGGTGTCTGCTGCTTTGAGGAATCAGCAGTGTGGGGTTGTAATGGACTAATGAACAGCTGTCACTGAATTTAAACACTCTCACACACATACAGAGACTACCAGTGTCCCTCACACATGCAGATGCTCACAACACACACAGACACACACACACACAGACACACACACACACACACACACACACACACACACACGCACACACACACACACACACACACACACACACACGCACACACACACATCTCTTTAGTCACTGGCCTTGACTTAGCAGCCACCCACAGGTTTCGACTTTGTGTGGGTCTGACCTCTAAGTGTGCATTTGACCATGTGTGTATTTAGCTTAGTGTGCATATGTAACACTTGTCTGCCGGCTTAATATAGTCTCTCATCATAACAAAAATGTTCAAAATGTTGCATCTCTTGTATTTATTTTACAGCAAATTTAATATGTTATATATATTTACTACATTTGCTACTCTTTTTCCCCATTATAATCAATCATTGCTAGATTTTTAGTTGCGATGATGTCCTGTTACAACATGATTCATATGAGATTTCTAAAAACCTGAGCACTTTTTGGTCTAATAGTTACATGTATTTAATCACTGCACAACTTTACTCAAATTTAATAACAATTTAAAGTGCAAAGCACAATGAAAAATTATTTTCAAGTCAAATATTGTGCTCAAAAATAGACATAACAACATCACACCATAAAATTACTATATTACTTACCACAAAGAAAGTAAGTAAAGCAATGAACTTTCGTAAAATATTTTAGGCTATCAAGATAACAATAAACAAGAAGTTTACAGCTCACAACAGTATGTGGATTAACGTTCCCTCAAGACAAAAGTGTGTGTATGAAATAGCAGGACACACATACTGTACCTCCTTGTTCTCCTTGTTGACCCTTAAATACATGAAACTATTAGCTATTGTAGTTGCCGTTCTAAACTTACACCTGAAAATTCTCTTTCATAGCAAAATACATGTTAAGTGTACATAATATATTACTTTATTAAGACAGCTATATATACACTGCATTGTCAGAATTTATATATCTAATGTTCTGCATCTTTTTCTCAGGAAAAGACTGGCAGGCTCCCAAACATCCCACTTTTGTGAAGTATTGCAGCAGTTATCTTGTTTATATCATAAAAAGTACCTGACTGGGAATATATGTTGAGTTGAATAAGCACTGAATTTGTGATTTACACTGTTTTTTGTGTTTTTACTTTTGGTAATTATAACCTTCTCTATCATATCTATCATGCCTCTCAGTTATCCTGAGTGTAGACAGATAAAGAGCCTTCTGATGGTAATGTGACTTTTATCGTGCGTTATGATGAATTTGCTAAAGCTTGATAAAAACGAGCTGTATTGTACCCAGTCATGTAAAGCAGCAACTGGCTAACAACTGGTAATCATGTTCTGATAATTAGTTGCTACTGTTGACCTTTATTATCATAATCCCAACTGCCATGCTGTTTATCAGAGGTCAGACCTATATGTCACTGTTTTTCTCATTCTTGCAACCATTTCCCATGTGTCAGCGCCCACTTTCTCTACTCTCTCCTCTGCTTTTGCATCTCCCTCTCCACCTTATGCTCCGTCTCACTCTCTCGTCCTCTTTTTGTCTGCCACTCAGTCTCCCTCGACCCCTCCTTGGATGCTGAGAGGAAGTAAACAAAATGGAGTGTGTGTCCCGGTGGCAGCCTTGAGACGAATTATTGACATAGCAGCCCACGCCTGCTTTCTCAGATTAAAAGAGATTATCAGGAGAGGAACGAGGAGAGGAGCTCTCACTTCCCATCACCTCATGGGAGGAAGGAGAGGGTGGGGAGGAGGGGGTCATCCAATGAATTAAAGGGAGACTTGAGGGTCACATAGAGACATGCTGGTATTGAACACATGCTCATGCATATGCACTCATGAATGCATTTATGTGTATACGAACATAAACACTAGCGCAGGATTGGTACCACTTCAGTTATGAGTGATATATCAACTTAATGAAAATACATGTTTATCCATGTTCTGTTATATATGTTGACATAGGATAAATTAATGTGAGAGTCACATCATTACTATATGTATTTTAACTTCAGGAACTGACCTTAACTAAAAAAGGTTAACTCAAAAGGAGGCAATAAATACATTGCATCTGTGCTGAGCACCACAAAAACAGGCCACAAATGTATACTTTCATTTTTTTAAAGTCTAAACAATCGTTTAAAATAGCTGGACACTGTAGTTCCTAGCAAACATTATCCAAAGAGGAGTTATTAGTGTTTTTGTGGCAGACTATTTTCAGCTGCGGATGAATACACATTTGACGCTAGGCAGTATTTTCGGCAGCAGGACGGTGTATATGGAAGCAACTCAAAATAAACTACAGTGCCCCTGTTCTTTGCTATGAAGGAACATGTCACCCAGTACAACGGTGTGGCTCACTGATGTGTTTTTAACAGTTTTTGGACAACAACGGCACAGAAGAATAAGATATATATCAGGGTTTGGATACACAGATAATACTTGTTAATAGGGTCAATTCATTGTTGGTTTTGGTCTTTTCATGGTATTTGTTGACTATAAGAAAAATATAAAATATCACCAGACTTTTCCTTTAATCTTAACATTGCTGAAGATATAAAAAGCACAGCAGCAGCCATGTTTCAACAGTGACACGGTATGAAAAGTCAAAACCAGTGAGCGAATGGGCAGCCATCACAGTCAAACATCAGAGCGAATGAGGAAGTGCATCAATATCCACCAGGATGAATAAATCAACACTTTCCCCTGAATTAATCTCTCTCAAGTTGAAATTTTATTACCAATGAGCTTGGACATCTCCATGGTAACAGGAATCCCACAGCCATTCCCTAGTGGATTCACAACCTGCATGTACGGACTAACAGTGTGACATGTTTGCACTGATACGTGCCTACACCGTACACCTGCACAGTTACAATGACTGACAACTCAAGTTTTGCAGTCTTGTGCAGGTACATGCACACTTCCAGACACACAAAGAAACAGTCCACTTTGAGTCTGCTGTTTTCTTGGTCTTTCCAGTTGGCGGCGGCCAGACGCGGCAGAGTTGGCACAACCAGAGTCGGAGTGCCAGGGGGAATGGAGCGCCACATGGCACGTTCATGGCAGGGCCAGCTGGGGGGGAGGGAGACAGTGAGGGGTTTGTGTGTGTGTTTGTGCATGTGTGTGGATGTGTGTTGGATAAGGGGGTGGGGGTGAGGGGGTGCTTTTGCATCTTAAATTCCACAACATCTGTTCAATAGGCAGCACCATATATACTACTGAAGCTGGTGTGTTTACAGGCAGCCACTGTAATTGGGGGTTGGTGTGTGTGCGTGTGCGAGCATGTGTGCCGTCTGTGCATGCATAGGTGTTGTAATAGAGGGGAGATGAGGAGGGGAGGGGGAGTGATGATGGGGTGGGATGCTGGATATTGAGGGTAAGTTTCAATTTTGCTACCCTTGGCTCAGCAGCTTTCAGTGTATGAAATACAGCCTTGGTCAAAAAAGCACAAAAAAAAAAAAAAAAAAAATCAAATGAGAGCTATTAAATTCCCTTCACATATGGCCATTTTGCTGGAGGCTGATTTATGGCATCTGACGTGAGGATCACAATTTGTAGTTCATCACAACAACTGGGTTACGAGTAATTTCAGCATCATCTTCATATAGTCTTGATGCTTTTGAACTAGCTGTGTAGTGGTGCGTGGGGAGTCATCCTTGTTCTCCAACGTCCACAGACAGACATTGAGTGGGCATGAAGCTTTGAGGCAAAGGCTTCTCACCTCACTCGATGAGAAACTGAAGTCTGAGTGTACGGCTCTTCCTTCACACATGCAAGCACACACAGAGATGCAGGCATGTTCATACAAACACACACACACACACACACACACACACACATACACACATACACACACACACACACACATCCAGTCCCCCTCCTCGTCATCCCTGCTGGCACTTTGGGGAAAAGTACCCCCTCCCACCCCCATTTATCTGCCCCCACTCCACCCACCCCTCCACCCCCCCAACCCGTGGCAGCCGACGTCCCTCGCAGCGTGGCGTACCATCTGTTGCCCCCCCTCCCTCCCCCCCCCCCAACACCATCCCACCCTTCTCCCCCAAATCTCCTCCGCCTTTCTGCGCAATCCTACCCATACGAACACCTCTTTAGGCTGACTCTGGGCACCACCAAACAGGATGAGACACGTAAACACACACACATACACACAAACACACACTACAGTTGTAATGAAATGATGCATATTTAAATAAAACCTCAATGTACTATGATTCACATGCAAACGCTTAACTATTGCATCAAGCGACAGTAGAATACCGTGTGCATACCACTTGAGTGCATCGTTCAACAACATAAACCTACACCAAAGTGACACCACACACTGCAGTGCAAACTACAGATGAAGTTGTACAGCAGGAGAGAACACATAGGGTCTGCTGATTGCTCTCATGAATGTTTAATCTGCGAGGCTCTAATAGGGATGAAGTCTGTAAAACCTCCTCCAACACCTCCAGGCTAAAAGTGAAGCCATGCCAAAAGCCTAATTAAATGTTTTTAAACCTTTCCCCTTGGAGAGGACACAGAGTAGTTTTACCCCAAAGTGCGTCTGTGCCACAGAGAGGCAGGTTAATATGGACTGTATGTATCTAAACAACTTCATAAAGGCTGTTTGTGGTATTCTTGTGTGCCTGTGTATGGTACACAGTACACAGTAAGTGTGTATACCATTTGATAACTCCCTCAGTGGTTTATTTAATGCAGCATGCACAAAACATGCTATTTATCAGCAGTTTTCCATTTTTAAACCAGAAGCAAAATAAACTATTTCCATTTTTTCTTTGCAGGATGAAGCATCAAAAACTGTAGGACAATGCAACTCTAAAATTCTCATTTTACAACAAAAAAATAATAGCCTAGCTTTTGGTACTTTTGTTTAAACGAATGTAGAAAACATAAAATAAACACAAAATGTTAAATAAATGAACTTGAACTTGAATGAGCAAACTTTTTCATAATTTGTTATATCACAATATCACTTCATAGTAGATTCATTGCCCTTAACAGAAGTAACATGAGACTGCAACTTAAAGAAAATCATCAACTTTTACAGGATTTTAGCAGCTAATCCACCACAGTTGAACTTCAAAAAAACAAACAAACAGAGAGACATTCCTCAATATTGAAACCTGTCAATTTCCCCAGAGTCATGACCTGAACAATATGCCAGAAAAACTGACGTCTCTGGAAAGACGCTGGCAATCAGGCTCAGGGTCATTCCAGTTGGTTCAACTGATTAAAGCAACAAATTAAAATTTATACGCCGCATTTGCCAAATTAAAAAGTGGAGTGACTCTTGACCTTAGTGACCAGTCGTCCCTAGTTTTGACACATGGGAGCTGGCGATATGGACTGCGATATTTTGTTTGCAAGATCAGTGATTCCCAAATATTCAAATGTGACTGATTGTGTGCACGTGTGTAAAATTTGGACTGATATATTGCTTTGGCATTGAGTCGATTTTATTTACAACCGGTAACTTCAGTCTAAAAATAATGGTCTTCAAAAACTCATATCTGACGAGCCCCTTGTGTGTGTGATTGTGGGACAAATGTGGACAGCAGAATGTATCTAAACAGAGGAAGATGGATAGACAGTGAAAGGGCCACTGCTGTTTGTCCATTCATCTCAGGTGTACATGGAAGAGCTCAACAATGACAGCTCATCCATCAGCCACAGGGGTACTACTGAGCCTCCTGGAACAGAACCAAAATCATTCCCTATCCATCATGCATCTCTTCTCTTCTCTTCTCTTCTCTTCTCTTCTCTTCTCTTCTCTTCTCTTCTCTTCTCTTCTCTTCTCTTCTCTTCTCTTCTATTCTCTTCTCTTCTCTTCTCTTCTCCTCTCTTCTCTTCTCTTCTCTTCTCTTCTCCTCTCCTCTGTCAAAAACACAGATCTGGTTCCTAATCTTATTTTGTGTTAGTGTGTGTGTGTTTGGCTTCTGCTGTAAAGTGGCCAAAGCTCAGGTCTGATATGTGGGGGGAAAAAAAGATTGGTTATTGGATGAGAGCCAAGGAGATAGTAGGAGACAAGGAAACAAAGAGTGATGACCCAGGGGAACGAGAAAGACAGTACAACCGAAAGGAAAAAGTTTTAGCTGCTAGAGGTTGCGGGAGTGACACAAAAGGGAGAATGACAATGAGACTGTGTGAAGAACATTTGTGTATTATGAGAAAGGAAGAGAGAGAAAGCAGCAAGCAAGAGAGAGAGCAAGGTAAGCTGCGACACAGCAGCTGTCGACCTAATTCCTTCTTAACGCAGTGCTTGTGCTCTGATTAAGAAAGCGATCTGGCCTTTAATTTCCTCCTGACACCGGCTAATGCTCTGTATCTCAATCGCCTTTGGCTCTTCCTCTGGCGACTGCTACACAACATCCCGCACTCAGCCTGCGCTCAGCCAATAAGCACGGTCTAAGCTGACCTAAGAAGAGTTAGAGATCACACACGTCTTAAAGTAAGAATTTTTTAAAAAATCGGTAAAATCATGATTTCACACATAACTCCAAAATTGTATTCTGCGAACAGGAAATGAATGATATCACCTGAACTAAACTCAGAATTGAACTCTTGCGTTAATTAATGTTCAGGGAAATGCTTATAGTATAGCCTTTTGCCTCAGTGAAGGATTATGTTGTAAAGAATTGAATCACAGTAAGGACAATAATGGGGAAACAACATACCACAAAATAACTGTATTATCTACAGACATCATAACAAAATCGTGTCAAAGCCACATCAGTGTGTTATGACTGATGAAAACATTAAGGGCGTAGGTTGGTGGTACTCTAAATTAGTTAAATGTGTAAGGAAAAGAAATGTGTAGGAATTCTCAGTTTGGCATAAAATAAAACTAAGGCCAAACTAAGAAAGATCTTTGGGTTTCATGGTCATCATATAAACATCAGTGTAAAACCATATTAGCTTTTAACTCTCTGAAATCTATCAACATCTATATCTATATCTATAATAGTATACATGCACCACAGTTTACAGTGTTCATATAAGTTATTTATTATCGGATGATCATGTTTTGACCCTACATGTGTTAAATTCTTGTGATTGGATGGGCCCATGTGCAGTTATGTGTACAGTATCCCTGCTGGACATGATACTCCAACATCACACCAATCAAAACCTCACCTCACTCTGACAGGAGGCCATAGATCCAACTTCTATATATCACTTCTGAAACTAAAGTTTAAATGCTAGAAAATCCAAAAAACTCACTCATTTTAGAGAGGATATGTCTAAACAAAGATAGAAACAGATAGAAACATTTTTGGTTTGTGTGGGAATAAACAAATATAACAGAAGAATATACTCTGTATATGCAAAGGGCAATAGCATGGCTGAGAGATTCCTTCATCACACACAGGGAGGTCTTTCACAATTTCAACAGAAGGAGAAACTTGAAGTGTATCAAGGCAATCTGTAATGACACTGAACACTGTTGCAATTTATGTTCTTGCACATTCTTGCATCTTCCATGACATGTTGAATTTCATGACAAATGAATGCTAATGACAGAAAAAATCCCAAAGCATTGTACGCCTCCAAGAGAAGCATCAGATCATGACTTGGCTGAAAAAGTCCCGAAATATGCTGGAGGAACAACACATTGTGTCCGAGTCTACAGCAGGGTATGTAGAATGTCTTGTGGTGTGTGTTTCTCATTGTCTTAATCTAAAAAAAAAAGGGCATTTATCTATGTTAATGTGCGAAATATACTGCTGAAGTTTTTGGTTAGATTGAACCTGCAGACTGTCAGTCCTCTGTGGTACTGTACACAGATGCCAGGTGCTGTGAGGAGCATTTTGAACACTTTGCAAAGAAGTAATTTTCAGAAAATACCAAGATGAACAGAGAGAAAATGGCAAAACACATTTCCCTGGCAAATATACCAACCTGTGCATGAAACAACCTACTACGACACCACTTGGAGAAAGGCCATGGATACACTCAGCACAGTCCAAATAGAAGATTGGAAATGGGAATAAAATGAAAATATGGCACATAAAGCCAAAATAAAGACCTAAAAAGAACTGAGGAAAAGGCATTTCAAATGCATCTGTCGCCTGTTTTATTTATAAACCGATATTCAGCAGACGTGTAGTGCATTTTGGGATGAAAGAGGTAAAACTGTTGTGATTATAGAGTAATAAAGAGAATAAAGGTGATATAATTGTCTGAATTAATCTAGTAAATAATATTGTTCTGGCTGACGTGGTTAAAATAAAAAACTAGGTTTATTTATTGAGACTCAATTATTCCAAATGGGAGAATAGATGGTTATTGAATTTGACATTTCTTCTTTTGTTTCCTTTTGAAGTGGTTGAATAAACATTCAGCTTTTATGATGTAGACCAAGGATTTATGTTAGCACTGACACAAATACAAGAATGGCAATAAACCTACAGTAAACATGAGGTGTGTGTATTTAGTGTAAACACACACACACACACACACACACACACACACACACACACAGTGTGCTATTCAGACCACCATGTGGAGTGTATGTGAGAGAGGTGGCGTTGCTAGGAGCACCAGGTTGTGTGCAGACAGTGGTAACAGAGTAGAGACGGCAGCAGCAGCCTGGCAGTGGAGAAGAAAGGAGTGGAGCAATGCCAAGAAGATTCCCCCTGAGAGACTGTAGGAAGGAGAGAAAGAGGCAGACAGACAGAGAGGGAGAGACACACTGATATCATCATGTGTTTTCCACTGAATGATATAAAAACAATTTACCAAGATAAACATCTAATGGGTGATATTACTGCACTCTGACTTGGATATAACACCAAGAGGGCCATTAAAAGTCAAAAGGGGATTTACTCTAGCTTTGAGGAAAAGAGAATATTATGGCATAGAAGCAAGGAAACGGTGATGATGGAACAGCAGGGGGGAGAAGATGGTTTACAAGGTTGACTGGAAGGATGAGAAAGAGAAAGAGGGAGATTGAGTCAATCTGTTGGGGCTCATGTTTGCCGTCCCTCCCCGTGTCACCCATCCATCAGATAAACTATTCCCAACCAGCCCACGTCACTTCCTCACCTCTGCACATTCCCCCCGCTGAGCCTCTCCCTTGTTTTCTATTTGTTGTCTCCTTTTCCAATTTCTCTCTTCCTTCTTCCTCCTGTGCTCTTCCTTCCCTTATTTTGTCTTTAAAAGGGGAGTCGTGTGAACAGGCTATGCAAATGAGATGGTTATTACCCCACTGCTCATCAAGCCGCGCAGAGGAGACATTAATAGGCTGATGAATATGCATGTGAATTTGTTAATTAAGTTAATTATTCTGCTGAAAATGCATTCGTCTTCCAAGGACATCTTCCCCAGGATTTCAACCTGCTCCACTCATTAGTCATGCGATATTTCATACACAGAGTGAGAAAGAGAGAGGGAGGCAGACAGTGGGAGGGAGAGTGAAGGGGAGAAGAGACAATGCTGTTTTTGGAAAGTGGGTGCCATGAACAGTTGGGGTTGTAAAAGGATGGGGTAAAAATAATGTATTTTAATGTCATCAGTGTTCACAATGGGATGCGCAGTAACTACCCATAATGGCAAACCACATCCTGGTTTCCAGATATGGCACATTATTCCCAAAAAGTCCTCACTAGAGTTTATACTTTCAGAGTTTTCAGCATTTTTTTGTGCTTGCTTCTACCTCACTGGTTACTTCTCCCTAATTGCTTATTAAAACCCTTTTAAATGAACTTTTCGTGCCAACTTTCCAACACATTAATTAATTGTTGTAGCCAATTAAGTGCCGTTGTGCAAATGAGCCTCATCACAAATGGTCCTATAGGGCCGACCCCTCCTTTCTCTCTCCCTCTCCCTCTGTCTCTTGCTCTTCCCTCCCTCTGCCACCCTCCCAGCTAGTCTTCCCAGCTGCCCTTGCACTTCAAGGCACTCAGTGCCAAAGAAGCAGAAACTGTGTCCTGATAATGCTGCACTGTTTTCTGGACCGCATCCAGCCTTCAGGCTCACTCATCTCAAACTTGTGCGATAGGTGAAAAGCAAACGGCTGCAGTCTCTTCCTTTTGTCTGGCACATTTGTACAAGAGTCAGCTTAAATAAAAACTGCTTGTAAACCAATCGCCAAAGCATATAGCAAATCTGTTGTTTGCATTGTCTGGTTAATTTATCTTGTAGCCATGAATTGTAGAGGAGGCATGTATGCATCAAATAGGCTACCTTTACACGCAGCAGGTAAAATATGAGTTCACCAAGAGAGATGGTGAAAAAGGAGGTTGTGTACTTCAAAGCGCTCAGTATGGCTGCCAAGCTGTTCACACATCTTCATCCCCTGTGTTAAAACTGGAAGCATGCAGAGGAAATCAAATGTGTGTTTATAGGGATGTAACACAGTCATCTCCTTCAACACCATAACGTTTTGAAAATGTAAGGAAGGTCTATTTATATATATAATGTGCATAGTATGTACACTATCAACCATATACTGTTTATATTTAGGTGTGTTTACAGGTGCATGTTTACATGTATGCACACATGTATATGATGATGCAAATATACGACTATTTATATATGTTTGCATATGTGTATATTATACAATACTTCCTTATTAATGGGCCTCTAGTTTTGTGGTATCTACCATCTACAAGTTATGTTTCTTCTTTTATCAGGCATAAATTTATAAAATGAAATGAAAATCCTGTCATGCAAAGAAACATCAACCTAATCACAGAACTCCTACAGTGCATGGGGCAAAATTTAAAGGACAGATCTGTCTAAATTTGTTGACATGACCAAGTCTTTTCCAAAGCTAAAGAAAACAGAATTGTAAAGATGTAGCTACAGATGTAGAGTGGAAAAGCCTTTCTGCTCGGTGTGACAATTCCTACATTTTTTTGAGCTGTGGCATTTTTGAGTCCCTAAATAACATCAAAATGTAAAAAAACAAAAAAACAAAACACGCAGTGACACCTATTTCAGTGCAGGGGCTGAACTTTCTTTTCTTTGGCTCATGTCTGGCTCTGCCCACTGTACTGCCATTCGGACGTGGCACTGATACACCCACCAGGAGGATTAGGGAAGGTTTAGCAACTGTGCCAGCATCACTCCCTGTGCCACCCCTTCCCTCGGCACAGAGGGGGGTCCCGCTTGGCATGGCAAGGTGAACTAGCCTCTGATTGATGGGCATGGTTTCAGCCCGCTACTGTGCTCCCTAAGGCCCGTGCCTCCCTTTCCTTTCTCCTACTGCTGTCTTGGCAGCAGTGCCCACCTACTCTTCCATGCCAGGCAGCCAGCTAAAGCTCCTAGTGGGCACATCAATTACATAGCGGCACCTCCCCTCTTTTCTCATTTCTATCTGTGGGTCTGTCTACTGTCTCAGACGATGCCAATCTGGTCGCTCTCCATCTCCACTGCTGTCTAAAGCTATCTCCTGTGTATGTATGTGTGTGGTGTGTGAATGTGTGTTATAAACCATGTTCCCAAATATATCTTTGCATATGCACAAATGCACATGACATGTATTCATGCACACACTCCTGCTCCCTCTCTAAGGCAGGTCATAATGGTTGGTGGGAAAATCCTCCCCAGAGAGCACTCATTGCCGCAGGCTCAGCTGTACAAAGGCTCAGGTGTGTGTATGCAGTATGAACATGTGTGTGTGTGTGTGTGTGTGTGAGTGTGTGTGTGTGTGTGTGTGAGTGTGTGTGTGTGTGTGGTTGCCCATGCAGGCGCATGGCTGCTTTTGCTGTTTACATTTTTATTTTCATTTTTATTTAGTGCTTAATTACCTCCCTATTGCTTCATATGACTGCTATATAACTGAAAGTATACATTTAGACACATAGACGCTGGATTTTCAGCTTTTGAAGTCAATTCACATGATTATTTCAACCTTCTTTTGGATTTTGGCGCTTAGTTGCTCTTGGCAATACATGAATCATTTACTTGCGGAGATCTTACGCCATCTGGAGTATTTATCAGTCCATTGTTTTTTATTCCCATCAACGCCAAGTCAAGTGATTTGGATTTGGATTTTGAAGGAATAAAAGACGTGTTTCTCATTCAATTATGTTGATAAATAATCAGGAATAATTGTGCAAATTGCAACCATAACCTGTCTAGTAGCCCCATTTTTGTTTTCTGCAATTGTCAAGTCTTTAAAATGTGTGACATACTTAAATACCAACAAAATACATTATTCTGCAGCTACAAAAGATAGAGTGAACCATATCCAAGCCTGGAAATAATCAAAAACGACAACAGTGGGTATCACCTGGTGTCACCCCCTTTTCAGGGGGTAAGGTGCAGTACTTAACCCTGTTTTCAGTTATCTCAGGGTGTTCATCAAGGCTGCCTGGTCCTTCCTTATTTATTTTTATTTGCTGCCCAGCTCCTCCCCACATTCATTCTTGAAAGTAATATTCAAGGTATTTCTCTTGCTGGTAGATAGAGTCAGCAGGTGGCTGATAACACAACACTTATATTTTTTTGAAAGACTCAGACCAAATTCCAGTTGCAATTTTAGACATTCAAATATTTTCTGCTGCATCGGGTCTGTTTAAATGTGAATAAATGTGAGTTATTGCCCATTACACAGTGTAAGCATACATATTTATATGATGTTCCTGTGAAATCCCAGGAAGCATATTTATATTTAACTAAAACTGAAAATGGATGATGCAATTTGAACTTATGCCTCATTATCAATAAAACTCAGAAAAGATTCAATCTGTGGCTCCGAAGAGATTTGACTTTAAGAGGTAGAACTCTATTAACAAGAGCTGAAGGTATATACCATTGACTGTATATAGTTATATATAATATGGACTTAATATGCTGCTCTTGCTTTAAATGTTGTTTCCTCTGTTTGTCAATCAATTGACAAGATGCTATTTAAATTGGTTTGGAAAAACAAAGCCCATTATATCAAAAACTACACCTTTAAAATCAACTGTATCAAAAAGATTCTCTGTAACCCTGAATTCATTTAGAACTTTATTCCAAACTACATATTTTCTAAATTAGATGGTCTTTCTTTTTTGCTTTGGTCCAACTACAATATTGAAAAATACCATTTAGATTAGCTAGTTTCCACAAACAAATGCTTTTACCTAGGCCTCTTATTTTTCTGTTTCTCTCTGCATAAATATCTCATTTGGAATAACCGTGACATACTATTAAAAAACAAATCTATATTTAATATTCTATTTGTAAAACAGTTATTGAACTGAGGAGGTCGTCTGATGGGTTATTCTGAATTTTTGTCTATTTATAATATCCCTGTCACACTAAAATAATTTGTTATTGTAATGGATGCCATTCCTTGAAATTTGAATGACAACATCGTAGGAAAAAGGCTTTTTATCCGGCCCTTCAACCTGGAACAGGAACATCATCACCATCACATATGTAATCCATCACCGGTGAAGGTTTGTCCCAAATTTCTGGTGGAAAAAAGTTTGGACCTTATCTTCAAGATACTTGATCACAAACAAACCTTAAGATGTCTGTTTCAAACTTCTCCATAGATGTGATCCAGCAAAACATTATTTGCAAAAAATAAGAACATATTGACACCGACATTGATATTAATTGCTCTTTCTGTGGACTTGAGAGTGAAACAACCATACATTTGTTTTGGAGCTGTCCTTACATTGTAATTTTTTGGAAAGAATTTGCTTAATATATTCGTTGTGATATTTTCATTAATTTACTATACACTTACTATATATAAAAACAATGTGCTGTTTGAAAAATTTGTTATGATTTTATTATCTTATGAAAATTTCACAGTCACAAAAGTAAATGTAACAGAAAATGTTCATTTGATTTTTTTATATACATATATACATACATTCAGCACTCTACAAACCCCAGTGTGCATGTTAGAATTTAGTGGCATCGAGCAGAGCGGACTTGGCAGAGATGGAATATAATATTCATAAGTATGTTTTTATTAGTGTATAATCATCTGAAAATAAGAATTGTTGTGTTACCTTAGAATGAGCCCTTTATCTACATAGGGAGCAGGTCCTCTTCCACGGAGGCAGCCGTCTTTCTACAGTAGCCCACAACGGACAAACCAGACGGCTCTAGAGAGGGCGTTTTCCCACATGTTTGGATGGGGAGGGAGAGGGGAGGACTATTCATAGATATATAAAGAGAACTGGATACAGTGTCGGAGGCCTGACCCTGTTCATTCCTGTGAAAGTTGCTAAGTGGTGAAAAAAAAAAGTTGTCCACATTACTTCTGTATCTGTGGGGCCCATAAAGCAAACGCTCTACTAATGCACTACTCCTGGTCTAGCCCTCCGGCTAACTTGAAAGGGGATAAAACAATTCAATCGTCCAGCTATTCTAGATTTTTGAAATGTGATCGGACCGAACGGATCAAATTCTGATAGTGAGACGAGTCATTTCGCAGGGGCTGTGATGCTCAAAAAAAATTATCGGCTGATTTACAGACGTCTCTTTCACAATATAAATATATGGGAAAAAGTCTTTTGGGTCCAATAACATCAAGTGATGTTGTAATTGCACGGTTTGGCCTATGTCAAATTGGCTTCAAAGCCAGGGGCTTGGGGGTATTCAGTTGGTTGCAATCTGCAACCTCACCGCTAGATGCCACTAAATCTTACACACTGGTCCTTTAAAAACTCATAATATGTGTAAATTGTATAATTGTCTGAACTGCTCCTTTTAATTCTCTTTTTTCTTAATTCTGAATCCTTATTTCTTTATATTTCTTAACCCTTGGCATATATGTTTATTGGTGTTTATTATTGTTCAGGTTTGCAATTTAAAAAAGAAGAGGGAAAAAAAGCGTACGATGCCTGTACGGAAGCCTGTGAGGGGGAAGCTGGGAAACCGAAACAGGGAGCGGGGACAATGGCGGCCGGGCCTGGTGCTACTATGCAGGGCGGTAGTCCTGCGAGAGAACTAACTCTCTCTGTTCAACAAACCGGGAACCAAACTCATGTAGATCGAGCCAAAACCGAAGAGGTCACAGGTAAAAACATGACCCGTATTTATTTTGTTTTGGTTTGCTGAACAAGGCAGCTCAGGCTAACGTCGGCTAACAGTTAGTTAACATTTAGTTAGCCGACTGTCTAGCGTCAACGATTGCTTCTTATTTCTGTCTTGTTTTTTTGTTTTTTTTGTGGGGCAAGAGTTTTAGAATTTACACTTCATTGTGCTATTTAAGGACTCAATGACCTTCACTCGTGTAAAGGCAAGTCAGTGTCAGTAGGCAGTGTGTTGTTGTGGTGAAGTAATAGCTAAGTTAGCTCCTTATAGCGAGCAATGAGCTAACATCAACTTTGTATGAACACTAACACTGAATAAGCCGCAAAAGTGACAAAGTTTCGAAAAGGGATCTATTTGCACCACATCTCCACTTTTAGCTCGTTTTGACCGGAAGTTTGACAAGATACCCACCTACCCAATATGGAATAGCACTTGTAGTAACGCCAAAGTGACAGATTATCAGAATCTGGATCAGCTTTATTGGCCAAGTATGTTCATGCATACAAAAATAGATAGGTAAATGTAGAAACAACAAGCGGACAACAACATACAATGTCTATGTACTGGTGAAAACTTTTCTGTAAACTGTAAAAAGTATACAAATAGTGTGAAGATGTATAAGAGTGCAAAGAGTGCTGGAATAAATATTGCATGGGTAAAAAAAAAAAAAGTGATAAAAAGTGATACATACAGTAGTATCAGCTACCAGACACAGCTGTCACACTTATAAACAGTTAACTCAGTCACTGTGCAATAACCCTGAAACACCATAATATCTGCTTAGACCTACAAATTACATATATTTATTTTAGTCTAAAACACCAAATGTGCAGTACATTTCACTCATTACTGTATATGTAAACAGGCTGTATATACTGTACATAACCACCTACTATATGTTTGTAAAGTAACGTCAATTTTTACTTCTTTTTTTCTTCTCAGCACTATTTGCACTCCTCTCTTCTTTGCACTATTTGTCTCCTGTTTACAGTTTAGAGCTTTATTGGCCAAGTATGTTTATGCACACACATATTTATAATAATTAAACATAAACATGTCACTATTATGTACAAGCAAATGGGAGGACAAATAGATATATAAATACAGAAACAACAGGTGGATCTATACAATATATAGCAAGGTCTATACAAGTGAAACCTTTTCTGTAAACTGGATACAAATAGTGCAAAGGTGTGAAGGGTGCCAGGAGTGCTGAAGTAATTATTGAATAGGTAAAAAAGTGATATATGTACATACAATAGGTGGTGATGTTATGAGCACATAACATAAACATAATAGGTATTTTTGATCAGACTGACACGGTCACATGTAGTCCTGATTTGCAAATTTGTTTCGGGGATGTCATGTGATGCAGTTGGTTAAGTTCTTTGTTTTTGCTGATTGTCATCATGGCAAGTCCTAATGATGCCCCAAAACTATCATTTTTTATATATTTTGATAATGATGAAAGAATGGCATGCCCAGTTAGCTTTCATGTAGAGATGTTTGGAAGTGGGGCTGCAACTAACCATTATATTGATTAATCAACTGATTATTTTCTTAATCAATCAATTAAAATGTCATAAAAAAGTGAAAAATGCCTCTTATAATTTCCCAGAGTCAAAGTTGATGTCTTCATATGTCTCGTTTTGATAACTGGTTGTATATCAAAGAAAATCATTAAATTGTCACATTTGAGCAGCTGAAACCAGCATATGTTCAACATTTTTGTTTCAAAAAAATGACTGAATTGGATCAGCGAAATAGTTGTTCATTCATTTTTTCTGTCAATCAATTAATTGGTTAATTGTTGCAGCTCTATTCAGAAGATGTTTGAAACTTTTGCATGGCAAATGCAGAGATTAATACTTTTCATGACATGTTGTTGGGGTTGTATTTTCCTTTAAATGTTGTCCATATTTAGTTAAATGACTTTCCCGAAAAGGACTGAGAGGAGAACAAATCAGTGTAGAGATGTGGCAAGGCTGTAAATATCTGTAACATTAAGAAAAATAACTAAATACAAATAAGATATTTTCAAAAAAACACTGTTGCATCTCTTTTCAGAAGCAGAGAAGCAGAGTCGCATGGCTGCTTTGCTGGAGAGGCTTCATGCCAAACACAACGCTTCACGGCCATGGCAGGAGACCAGCAAAGTTGTGCGTCAGGCGATGGTGAGACATCTTTTATGTGACAGAAATGATTACTTTTAATGCACAAAGCATTGCTGTAATCCTAAACTCTATTCCCTGTCTATTAACCCAAAAGAGACACTACCACCATGTTCAATATACTCTACATATCTAGCAATTAATCACTTAATTGCACAGACAAGTAGGTATGTTCAAAACTTACCCGCTGGGCCAGTGAAACTACAGTAATGACATTTAAATATCTGACCTATCGTGCTGACTAAGCCAGTAAAAACATTATCAAATCTTGATGATAAAGCACCTTTCTCTCTTCTTAGCAGTTTTCTTACTTTCTGTTTTTCCTCACACTGTGTTCCAGGAGAAACGCGGTATGATGAATGCTGCAGGTCACCAGCTCCTGCTCACCTGCCTAGAGACCCTGCAGAGAGCGTTGAAAGGTGAGACTGTCAAATCACAGAAAGGTGAAGGAGAGAAGGGCAACACTTTTTAGAGCATGTTTCTTTCCATCATTGGATAATTTCGGGGAAACTTGACTGTATTTGCTTTGAGAGTTATGCATGCACCTAGTCACATTATATGATTTTTAAATGTTTTGTTCTCCTCTGCCCTTCTCTTTCAGTCTCATCTCTGCCCTCCATGACAGATCGTCTAGAATCCATCGCTCGACAAAACATGTGAGTTTTCACCCTTTTGTTCTGGTTTTTTCATCATCTCACTGGGTCTCTCTCAACTATAACTGATTCAGAAGTTAACCCTGAGCACAGGAAATAGAGTAGAATGGAGGATGAAAGGTGTTCAGATTGATCATATGTCTTTTTTTTTTTTTCTAAATTGAACTATGATTCGGGATAAAACACACCTTTCTGCTTTTCCTGAATGGCTGAGTGGGCTTCTCACAAAACACTGAGTTGTTTTTACTCTTATGATTTCTTATTAATTATCCAGAGCGGAGTCAGAATGCAACGTTTGCCAATTCCATATGCTGACAATTTGTGCAGAAACCATTTTAAAAGTGATAAAATGAAAATGAGGTCACTCGTCAGCTGGTATTAAACCACATAACAACCACAATGAAAATGAATGAGATTTTTTTTCTTGTCTATACAGGTTGGGTTCCCACCTTAGCCCATCAGGGACTGAGTGCTACATCACATCAGACATGTTTTATGTGGAGGTGCAGCTGGACAGTGGTGGGCTCTTAGTGGACGTCAAAGTGGCTCATCAGGGAGAAAACCCTACGGTCAGTCTAACTTTGATACGGCACTACAGCTCAAGCTGAGACAAAATCAGCAAACTATTTTTCACTCCTTTGATTTATGTCCATTCATGCACATTGGTAACGATGCAAGTTTGTTATCAAAATGTATTACATCATTCTTTTCTTAATTTGTTGGTCACAGAGCTGCCCTGAGCTGATTCAGCATCTAAGGTGAGTAGAAACTGCACACTCCACTCTACAGTATCATAAGCAGCATAGACTGTATAGTTTAGGTTTTCTTATTTCGGTTTTGTGGACTGATCCAGCTGCCCAAACCACATTTTCTCCTGCTCATCATTAGGGAGAAGAACTTTGAAGAGTTTTCTAAACATCTGAAAGGACTGGTTGACCTATACAAGCTCCCTGGAGACAAGTAAGTAGTAACTATGGTTGTGTCTGGTCGAAACTAGCCTAAAATGTGTGTAAAATGCGAAAATCTGAGAATTTCTAGAAAAATAATACATGATTAAAATGTCAAATCTTAATTAGTACTTCATTATAAGGCTATAAATACAATCAATTGCCTGGAAGGGACACTAATGGTGAATCCCAGAAGCCCTGATAAAGAGACAATGCTGCATTTCTTTTAGATTGCTATTGTTTTTGTGTCAGTTGTATCTAATAATCTCACTTTATTTCTGTCCTCTAGTAAATTGAAAACCAAGATGTATATAGCACTGCAGTCTCTAGAACTTGATCTCACCAAGATGATGCACATGTTTAGGTAAGTTCACATATAATCTTTTTGTCACCTTCTCCATCTCTCTTCTAGAGTGAGTAATTTTAACAGAATTAACAGATGTAAGGAGTCACTGCTCCTGGTAAAATACGCTTTTATTAGTAATGTCAATTAATAAGTTGGAATAAGAAGCCTGATTTGAGCATCCTTCTTTGTAATTCTTTTATAAACTTTTTTATTGATGTGTTTTTTAGGTTGGCAACCAATGCCAATACTGTAGAGACTATTCTTCATGGCAGTGTGGGCCTGCTGACAGCCAGGAGTGGTGGCCATCTTGTTTCTCTTCAGTGTTACGTGTCCCCTTATGACATATTTGAGGAGGGAACAGGCTCACACCTCAACTTAACAGACACCAATGGTAAGTTCATGGGGGAAGTGGACAAACTGATAAAAGACTATTAGAAGGATAAGGATGAGATTCAGCCATTTGGCATATGATTTGACTCATGTGTGACCTTTGTCACTTATATCTGTGTGGACACTTTGATTTTCTTTGCAGTGCCACACTCACTTGGTGTCAGTGTTTCTGTCACAATTGAGGGAACCTCTGCCGTCTACAAGCTCCCAATTGCTCCTCTCATCACTGGATCACACCCAGTAGACAACAAGGGGTAAGTACCTCTCTTTATATAGGATCTTATAAAATCCTGTATACAGCAACCTCTAAATTTGTGTAAAAGAACTACCAGAGTGCTAAAGATTTATCAAACATGTATAAATGCACCAATAATATTACTTATCTTAACCACAAATGTGCTCTTGCACAGCCATGCTTTGACATATTCAGGCAATCATCTGAGGGTTGTCTCAGTGTCAGTATAGAGTATAGGTAGATAAAGACAGAGACAGGTGGCTGATGAGTGTATATTTCGTTTGTTTCAGGACACCTTCCTTTTCTACTGTGACCAACTCCAACTGTGTGGACCTGCCAGCTTGTTTTTTCCTCAAGATGAACCGCCCCATGCCTTTCTCACTTTCCTTCATTCAGAGGCTTGGCAATGCTACTTGTGAGTTTCAAGGACTTCAGAAATAATTTAATGATTTCAAATGGTTTATATTTTCTCATAACATAAACACTATTTTTAAAAAATAAATACATATAAATGTAACAGTTGACATTTTCCAAAGCATAGCATACATTAATCTCCAACCTTCTACCTAAATTCCATTCATTTCACAAAAGTTCACCTTTGGTGAAAATGGTCATTTGACTTTTATTTGTTTGAGTTAGTTGGAATTCAACCTTTCTCCATTTCTTCCCCCAGCGATCCCAGTGTTTGAGAGTTCTCCCAGCCTTTCTCCTCTCTACCAGTTAGTTGTCCAGAGCCAGCTCCAGCTCCTGGAGGAGGGCAGCACCACACCGTTGCCATCACACAACATGCACTTCTATTCTGTGAGCAGACAAACACAACACTTTCACACATACATCTTTTACTGGAACTGCAAACAAACAAATTATTTTTGGTAGTTTTTAAAGTTTTTAAAATGACATTCATGGTTTTAGATTTCAGCACTTTCCTTCCTTCATGACAAACAGTTACATTCAGGGAAAGAGAAAACATTGAATAAGTAAAAGGAAAAGATACACACATGGAACACAAACACCAAATTTCAGATTGATAAACTGCACAAATCGCTTTTATATAAGAAAACCACTATCTTCTTGCTTTTACAGGTGTTGCCAGATCAGCAGCACTGTTACTTCCTGAATGGTGATGCCCCAGTGCAGGATGGTCATTCTCTTCAAGGAGCATTGGTGACAAAGATCCCCTTCCGCCACCCGGCACAGGTGCCACTCCTGCTGGATATCATACGGCACCAGGCGGCCTATAACACCTTAATTGGCAGCTGTGTTAAACGAACTTCCATCAGAGAAGGTATGTATCTTATTTCTGACTTACGGTATTTGATCAGTCAGTGACATGGACTTGGTGATTTTTATGTCTGATATATTAAATTACTTTTGACAAGTGTTGCATCTTTGCTTTTGTACCCTCAGACAGCGCAGGCCTGCTGCAGTTCGAAGTATGCCCTCTTACCGATTCAAGTTTCAGTGTCTCTTTCCAGCATCCTGTCAATGAATCATTAGTCTGTGGTGAGTTCCTGCTTCTAAAAGATCCCAATAATCAAGTATATGTAGATATTACTTGAACAGAATTTTTTGCGTACTTGTGATCAGTTGCAGTGTCATTCTGTTGCTAATCTGAGTCTTCTTTCCCACCTGACATCTTCCTCTAGTTGTAATGGAGGTGATTGACTCCAGACAGGTATCCTGCAAGCTATATAAAGGACTGTCAGATGCTCTGATCTGCACTGATGAATTCATCACCAAAGTGGTCCAGAGGTGAGACTGTTATTTCCTCCTTAATGCATAAATGTGAGCATTTTCATTTTTAGTAGTAATGTAGGTAATTATTTCCTCCCCCTCATAGATGCATGTCCATCCCTGTAACAATGCGGGCCATCCGAAGGAAAGCAGAGACCATCCAGGCAGACACTCCTGCCCTCTCGTTGATAGCACAGACAGTGGAGATCATGGTGAAGAATAACCTGCCACCTTCTGGTTGTCCCACTTACAACATAGCAGCAGGCGATGTAAATAACCCTATGGGACTGCCTGGGCTGACAGGGGGAAGCACACCTACTGGTGGTGGTCCTCCAGGGGGACCTAATTTTCCAGGTCCAATCACTTCCCTGTTTGGGGTTTCCCAGACAGAGAGGCAAGGGGAGTGTCTAGCCCAAGGTGGGGTGGCTGGGCAGCAACAGGTGCAGCAACAACATCAGCAACAACAGCAGGGTCAAGGCCATTCAGATGACTACAGCAAAGTCACCCAGAATCCAATACTGACTAGTCTGCTACAGATAACTGGAAGTGTGGGTTCTAGTCCCAGCTCCCAGAATGCACCACAACCGCACCAAACTCCACCCCCAACCTCATCCCCTGCCAGCAACACCAAGAATCACCCTATGCTTATGAACTTGTTGAAAGACAACCCCACACAAGATTTTGCTACACTGTATGGTTCTAGTCCATTAGAGAGACAGAATTCCTCATCTGGCTCACCACGAACAGACAGCATGGGAGGAACGTGCCCTGGAAGTAGCACAAAAGGGAAGAAGAAGCGTCCACGGGGGACAGAAAAGGGTGGCGTGTTGCCTGGAACTGCTGCTGGTGGTGGAGGTGGTGCCTTAGGCATGAAATCACAACAGCCATCTTCCATGTCACAGCACCACCAGCACCATCCAGTCACACATGAGGATGATTTCCACCGTGAGCTCCTCTCAATGGATGTGGATGCATCTCAAAATTCTATCTTTGATGTTAACCTGACTGGTGATGGCTTAGACACTCCCCACAGCATCACTCCTGCTCCTAGCCAATGTGGAACCCCACCCTCTGGCCCCAGCATGCCTTATTCACAGTCTCATGTCCAGTCTCAGCAACAGCAACCACCAGGTGCTGTACAAACTCGTATGGTACGCCTTTCTAGCTCTGATAGCATCGTGCCAGATATCACAGAAATCTTGTCAGATTTGCCTGAGCAAACAGGCAAAGGCAGCAGTGGGAGCCATGGTCAGCATCCCATGGGCAGTGGTGGGGAGGATGGTGGCCCCTTAGGTACCCCTATTCGGGACTCCTCCAGCTCAGGTCAAGGCAGCGCAGTGTTTGACACGGCTGACATTTTCAATACCAACAGCAATGAGAATCCTTTTACAGATGCTGCTGAACTGATTGCTGAGGCAGCTGCAACTGCAGCCACGCCCACCAGCGATTCCTCTTCCACTAACTTCTTCCCTGATGCTGCTGACTTCAACTCTGACCTCCTGACTCCAGGTCATGGCTTCTCTCAGAACTACTTTGATGACAGTTCTCCAAGTGCAGATGGAGACATGGACCTAGTCAAGGGTTTTGGTGGAAGTAGCCAGCAGAACACTCCTTCAGGTACACCTCAGAATCCCACTCCACATGGACAGAGCACCCCAGAGCCCTCATTGAAGGACCCTTTTGATATGGGGATTGTTTTTGGAGGCAACAGCGGTGGTGGTAAACCACTTCTGGGGCAAGCTCCCGATTTGGGAGACACACATGGTGGGGGCTCCCAGAGCCCCCTCATGATAGGCCTGGGACCAGCATGTGGTGACTTTAAAAGTGCAGAACCCAAAGTGAAACAGCAGCAAGGACTCATGCGGCCAAAGGATGAGAATGGGGGAAGCGGAGGGAGCAGCTCTGGGATGGGTAGCATTTCAACAGAGGGCAAACAGGTCAAACGTAGCAGGACTCCATCTAGTGAAGGAAAGTCTAAAGATAAGCCACCCAAACGCAAAAAGCTGGACCCTGATGGGAAGTCTCCCTCTCACAGCTCAGGCGGACGGCCATACACGCCTCCTAGTGGTGGCTCTGGCTCTGGGGGAAGCATAAGTGGAGGAGGCTCCAAGTCTCCCGGTAGTTCAGGACGCTCGCAAACGCCTCCTGGTGGTGCCACCCCTCCAATTCCCAAAATCACAATTCAGATTCCAAAAGGCACCATAACTGGGGGGAAAACTTCATCCCATAGTGGATACACCTCTAGCAGCTCAACCACAGGCAGCACAGGAGGAGCAGGTGGAACCAGCAGCAGCAAAAGCCACCATTCTCACTCTTCTTCCTCTGGGAAGATCAAGTCCAAGGAAGGCTCCATGACACAAGGCAACAGCTCCAAGCCAGGGAGTGTTGGAGTAGGGGTTGGAGGTGGGCCATCCCAGTCTAAAGGCTCTTCTCAGGGAATGGGTGTTGGAAAACCAGGATCATCCCCAATCACCAAACATGGGATGTCTGGGCCAGGAGGTAGTGGAAGTGGTATTGGAAGTAGTAATAAAATGAAGCCTCAGGGGGGCAAGCCTTCTGGGTCTCTTATGAATCCCAGCATAAAGCCCAACATCTCCCCTTCTCACTCCCGCTCCAGTAGCTCTGGTGACAAATTGTCCTCCCCGATGAAAATGCAGCAGTCCCAGGTTCCAGGAACACCTCCTTCTTCTAAGGCTAAATCGCCAATGGGCTCAGGAGGTGGCAGTTCTGGAGGATCAAAGTCTTCTTCTGGTGGAGGTATCAGCTCCCAGAAACCAATGGGTGGAAGCTCCTCCTCTGGTTCTACATCTTCCTCATCATCCTCCAGCTCCTCCTCTTCATCTGGTTCCATGAACTTCTCTGGAGGCTCCCAGTCTCAGTATGTGGGTGGTGGAGGTGGAAGTGGAGGAGGAGGAGGGGCAGGAGGAGGGAGTGGAAGTGGAGGTAGTGGTGGAGGAGGAGGGGGTGGAGGCGGAGGAGGTGGAGGGGGTGGTCAAAATAATGCCAACAACCCCAACGCCAAAGGGAAGTCTCCCAGTCGAAACAAGAAACCCTCTCTTACAGCAGTCATAGACAAACTTAAGAGCGTAGGTGGTGGAGGAGTGGGAGAGGATGGTTGTGAGGTTGGTCCACCAGGAGGGGGAACTGGTTCTGGATCAGCTCCTGGAAGTGTTCCCAGCAGTGGACCTTCAAACATGGGTCCTTCCAAGCATGCCACATCCTCCCAAAGTGGGGAGTATAAGCGGGAAAAGTCTGATAAAGAGGGAAAAGCAAAAGTGTCTGTTTCAGTGGGAAACAGTGGGGATAAAAAGCTGATGGACCCAAAAACAGGAGGGGTGGGCACGACCGGTCTGGCCAAAATCATCATTAGCAAACCTGATGGAGGCTCACCTAGCATCAAGGCCAAAGTGACCCTTCAGAAAGCAGGGGAAGGATCTGGTGAGTCTATGCGTCCTCAGATTTCTAGCCTCAAAGCTTCCCCCCTCTTCAGTGGCTCAACTCCCAAGCATGACCGCTCCTCACCGAGCCACAGCCGCTCACCAGGATACACCCCACTCAACCACGACAGTGAGAGCGAGTCGGGCAGCAGCTCAGTGGCAGAGAAGTCCCACCAAAACAGTCCAAGTTCAGACGACGACCAGACCATGCGCCCTCTTCCCCCCCAGGACTACATGAGCTCCATCCCCCTCAGCTCAGGCGAGAAGCACAAGAAACACAAGAAGGAGAAGAAGAAGCAGAAAGAGAGGGAACGGGAGAGAGACAGAGACCGAGAACGGGACAGGGAGAAAGAGAAAAAGAAGTCATCCATGTCCATTGGGCCGTCCTCGCACCCAATAAAAGCGGACAGCTGGTCACGGTCACCCATCTCAGCCTCAGAGTCATCTTTGTCCATGCTGGGTTCAGAGCGTCCATCCCGGCCAAGCCCTATGTATATGAGAAATGAAGATGATGACCTCATGGACTCAGCTCTCACTGGCAACCTTTAATTTTATTTACCCACATTATTTTACTGGCACACCTTTTTAATACATGCCTTTTAAGAAAACAATTTAATTTATTTAACTCAAGCCACAAATTAGAAGTGGATATAAGGATATTGTGGCTCCCTGAGTGACCATTGACCTGTCAAAGCTGTATTTTAATGTCATATTTTACTGTTTGAGTATCAGTGTATAATTGGGGATTGGGATGTCAGTTTTATATGAAAGCTGATGTTACACATTCATCAAAATCCATCTTCAGAATACCAACTTCCTTGATCTTCATTGAGGAATTGGTTTTAAACAGTATATTTTTCACAGAAATTGACGTTATTTTTTATCTTTCTGGTGATGTCAGAAGTTCTTTGCTGTCAGTAAATGTTGCTGAAATGCTGCTTATTTCATGTCCTACTGTTTATATATCATTGCTAGACACACCAGAATGCCACCATCCTATATGTTGTCAAAATAAGTATGTTTAAAAAGTATTGTAAAGCAAGAAGGGTACAGTGTTCAGTTGCCTTGTTTTTCAGATACAACTGGGAATTTGTAGATTTTGATACATTTTAAATTGTGTAAATTAGTATAGGTAAAAAAGGCGCTGCAGATGATGATGATGATGATGGAGGAAAAGAGACATACTGGTAACTTTTTTAACTGTAGAAGTTTTGGAAGCCTGAAATAAACATTTCACTTCTGGAAAAAAATTCTGTCAATTTTCTGGATTTTTTGAGAACTTGTGTAGAGTTTCGAGTGTTTTTATATCTGTATTGCAGTTGGACACAGCTATAAAGCTACACTAGGTGGCAGCAGAGTATCAGGCTGCTCCATCACCGGGGGCAAAATTACATGGTATTCAGAACCATGTCACCATCAGTGACGAGTCACACACTCTCAGAGGCAATGCATAGAGGTTAAATGAATTTTCACACCTTTTATTCACAGGTAGTATAGAAAAACATTTGTGAAATTATGATGCAACTAGGAGGTCAAAGCAGAAGGACTTAAAAACTAAACAGTCAAAGCTGCACAAAACAAGTCAGGATAGTTACAAGGAATGTCATCAGTGAAAATGAAAAAATGAATTATTAACAATCTCATTCATCTCAATGCACCATCCAGAGGACTTCTCTGAAATTAAGATATAATAGGGTGGATGAAGTAATTTCCTCACTGAAAAGAACTTAAAAGTATCTAAAGCACAGGTACAAACACTGTTCCAAATATGCTGCCAATGCTAGTAAGCAGTATTAGTTATTAAAGAGGTGTGTCAATCTGCACTTTGATATGTAAGTTTTCAAAGCAACATGAGATGACTAACAGGCTGCAAAAGCCAAATCATCTTTTCCAAGATTTCAAAAACAGCAAAATTATTTGACCTGTCAATGGGCGTCTGGAAAATCATGACAGCAAATGCCAGAGAGACAAAATGCATTGAAGCAGAGTAGCTGTGGTCACAACTTGAGTCTAACCAAGAGATATGATGGATGTACACAGTGTATAATGGATTGATGAGTGGTAAGCAACCTAATGTGACACCTTTGTAGAAGACAGCAATGGTGATTTGAGTGAATCATTGATTGATATTTTGTCTTGACCTTGTAAAGAACTAGAAGAATAAGTAGAGGATATATTGTTTGGAGGGTAATGACCGTTCCTTTTCATGCAAACAAAAACACATATGCCTTGTAGTAGAGATAAGATGCCAGCATATAGTAGGAAATCAATAGCATATATGGCTGTGTACAGAAAAAAGAAAAACATTCTAACCTTTGCCCCCTTTTTTGTCCCAAGTGACAACATATGAAACCAAACGTGGCTTTGAGGCTCACAGTCAGCTGATCTTCTGACCCATCGCCTCGCTTTTCTCCAGCTCTGCTGACAGGACTGTTTTGTCCCACAAGCCCTGCTAAATAAATTGCTTAGTTGACACAAATGAATGGAGTCTCTTTATAATAATAAAAAATCTCTTATGATGTAGTCGGCTGCTTTGAAGAAACGTGACTCTCAGCTCAAATGGCACAAACGTATCATCAACAGTGTGCTTTTAACAGGCAGCAGCTTGCTATGGGCGACTGCTTAGTAGTTGGTTGGTTTCCCATTTCCTGACAGTATCCCAAAGGGCCCGGTTGAAGGGCCCCCGAGGGAGGTCATCTAACTCTTTGTACTGTATATGTACTAACTCGCTATAAGGATGCATGCAGAAAAGTGTCATATTCAGCTAAATACTATTCAACAACACTGCAGGAGGTTGCCTGAATGTCATCACTGCCACTGAGTAATATCTGTCCTTGTAAAAATATGTCACATGCACACTGCATGAGGAAAATGTTTGTGGTCTCTCTCTGCTTTAAAACAAAAGATATTTGATTTTTACTTTATATCTTTTTCTTTGTGATTGGTATGAATTCATCTTGTGTTTCGTTGACATAGGCTTTACTTCTTTATTGTTTGAAGTCTCACAAACTCCACTGCTGTATAAGTAAAAGGTATAATAATAACTGCAAAATTAACCATTTTTTCCCCTTTTTTGACCTTATTAAATCCCAAAACGTAGAAAATTATTGAAGCGATAACTTTCCTTCAACTTTCTGGGCCTGCGTTTTTGAAGGTGACAATATATGCAAATTACCTCGAAGAAAAGTTAATACACCAAATAAGAACATATTTAGTTCAAGTTTGATGAAAAATGGCATATCCTTTGTTTACCAAATAGTCATTTACAAACAAAGAAATGTACATTTTTTCATCATACTACAGTGTGATGTTACATTTTGGGTCAGTTAGATTGCAGAGAAGTCGAACTCCCTGTTAACTCTTATGGAAAACTGCAAGAAACAGCAAAAATCCAAATCTACTTATTTGGGGGTTCATAAAAATACTGTCAACAACAAAAATCCATTGTACTTAACGTTTTACAGCTTGATCCTGTGAGACCTCAAACAGAGCTAATATTTCATTTTATCTGAAACATGTCATCAGTTCAAAATCACAGTTATAAACAATTCTCATATATATAGTCAGAGTATGGAGGTGATAAAACAATGTTAATTATGTTTTGTGTTTTGTTTGAGCTGTTAAAGAAGGCCCAGAGTCTCCAGGACCTCAAACAGAACATTAATCCAATAGGTTCAGCTGAATTTTGAACAGTGAGTCTCTGTATTTCACCTACCACCATATCTGCACATCTGCAGTTTCTCCTGTTGTCAATCACTAGTTTTTTTCACATACATTTTAAAAATCAGAAAGCTCTCCACAGGACAGCATTTGTCAGTTTTCCAGCTGGTGTGCAAACCCGATCCTAAAATTATGCACCACAACAATGCAACTCAGCAACTCACTGTCAAATCTTAATTCCAAACAGAATCAATAATTCACATGAGGGTTTGAATTTGTCAGCTTCATTCAGCCACATCAGTAGAATAATGTTAGATGAATGTGCCTTGAGGGAAAAGTATACAAGGACAGATACAGTAGATGTGCTCGGCATCCAAGAGTGATTCCAACATTTCTCAATCAATTTGCTACCAATGTAAAGTCTGCTAAAAAACCAACAAACAGGAAAAAACTGATTCAACTACCATTCATTAAAATGAAAGCAGGAAGTAGCCTTTTGTCATTGAAGATCCTGTAATTATTAATAATGTATGGATTTTTTTAATTTTTAAGGAAGATATAACAAGTCCTCTTTAAATGAACTAACATTTCCTTACTTGGTTATTTAGCTCTTAGGCTCTTACACATACTCATATACAAAAGCATGCACTTCATTTACAACCAGTGTACTAATTTCTGTCAGGCCCTTCCAACCAATTTGTCAAATGCCAAGAAAATAAAAGAAAGCCTGAGACTGCAAGCTCCTCTCGTCGTTTCTCCCTCCTGTAGCTCCTTGACTCTCTACTCCCTGTCAACCTTTTCAAACTGCTGATCTGCTCTTTTCTCCAGCACAACTAATTTCTCTATTGTCGACCCTGCCACTCAAACTTTCTGCTTGGCTTTACACTCAATCTTACTGCTTGGAATATATCCACATTATTCCCTTTTTTTTTCGCAGTCACATTTTCACACATTATTCTCATCCTTTCATCCTGTGCGTACTCTTTCATCGCTTCTCAAACACAAGCCTGAGGCTGACTGCAGGTCTCTGTGATGTTTCTGAGAAGTTTCAGATGTGGTTGGTCGACGTGAAAACTGCTTTAAAAAAACTTCCTAATAATTTCTTCTATTTTAAGCGCTGGTATTTTCAGCACGGGTAACCACTTTCTTGAATGCCGTAGACAATAATAAGTCCTAATATTTTTAGGTTTCATCGCAGAGTACTCTGCATACAAAATTTCTACTTTCAGTGTTTATTTTGCAGTTTCATTCAGTTCTCTGAATTCATTCAGTTCTTTAATATATCTTCATTTATTTATTTGATAAAGACAGTGCTCATTAATCAACAAATAAAAAATGTGTAACTGAGCCCATTTTCAATTAGCTTTTTCTAGCATAGCATTATTGATGGCAATGTCAGTCTGTAGTTGGACTTAAGTGCAGACTGAAATATCAACTATCAGATGGATTACCATGAAATTTTGAAAAGTGACCTTGTGACCTTTCCTATAGCGCCACTAGCAGGTTGACATTTTTGCAAATGAGATGTCTCAACAACTATCTGATGGATTGCTGTGAAATTAACTACAGATATTCACTTTCCTTAGAGGTTAAACTCTAATCCAATGACTTTTCATCTAGCTCTATCATCATATCAAAATTTCAGTTTGCCCATTACTTTGATTTATGACCAGATACTTGGAAAACAAATGAAATTCCCATTAGCCCCAGCTGTACTTTGTGTTTAGCATTTTGTCATTGAGAGCATGTTAGCATGTTGATGTTAGCATTTAGCTCGCCGTGCCTGAGTCCAACCTCACTGAGCAGCTAGTGTGGCTTGTTACTTCCTTTGTTTTGCCATTTTTAACTCATTGGTTGACATTAAAACCAGCCACAACCTGCCAAGGTTTATCATTGCAGTTAGCTGGTCAGTTGTCACAGTTGTCTTTAGTTAACTCTCCTCTGTTGTAAATGTCTATGGCAGCGGACAAAATATGCTGGCAAATGTCATTTCCTGCTGATTCTTATTACTCCAATTTTCTAATGTTAGATTCAATTTCAATTCTTATTCCATCATTGTTCTGTTCCAGTTTCTCTAACTGCCAGTTCCTCCTTTTCTGGTTTCTTTTCTTCTTCTTCTAGCTCAGCTATATCATTGACTTTCTCCATTGGCGGTTCTAGAGTCCAGTTTTGCCCCACAGGTTTGTTCTGAAATCTTTTTTTTTTTTGCCTTTAACTTGTGTGAAGGAGGTAAAGGTACAAGTCAGCAACATGAGCTGCAGCCTTGCTCGTCTGTTTCACTTGATAGTGTGTGTGTGTGTGTGTGTTACAGTCTATCTGGCCTTTTCACCAATCATTAAGCATTTATGGTGTTCGGATTTATTACATTTCAGGCATGTTTGACACAAAATATGCGGGCGGCGAGTTGAGTTCAGCAAAACTGTCATCTCCCCTTCAGCACATAAGGAAGGGCTGCAGTTCATGACTGTTGATGAGCTGTATAGCATGGAAATAACCTCCCAGCTTATCCTGTAGATAAGCAAGCAAGAGGAGGCAGTCATTTGCCAGTTAGTTAAGCTTTATAGCTGCACACAGTCAGCTTTGGGAGGCAAAGGAGGAGTGGGGGAAAGAGGAGATAGTAAGAATAAAGGCAAAGGAAGGAGGGAGGAAAAGAGAGTGTAGATGTATTTTCAGCCTGAGAGTGCTGCATCCTTAACTAAGGATATTATTATAGCAAGAGAGCCACAGACAAACTCCAGCTTATACTCTCTGGAGAAAGACACCAGCTTACAGCACGAAGGCAGCGGAACATTTTATCAGTCCTATCTCGAAGTCTGAGCAAATTGAGTTTTAAATTTAATAATATTTTCTTAGTTTGACTCAACAATAATAGAAATCCAATGGTGTCACTGTGCCAATAATTTGTATTTTTGTGTAAGTGGTCATGTAGATCAGCATCAACCACTGAATATTCATTGCTCTGACAAGAAACAGCTGTAATTTGATTTAACCCTCTTTTTCATTTAAAAGTTCCTGCAACATACCATGAAAAAAGTATGAATTTATTAAGTGAAATTGTTAAGTTAATCAGCAGTTTGCATTTTCATTCTGATATTACAGTTTTAAAATCATTCTAGTTTGAACTGGAAAAAAAACAGGAAAGCGGAATCACGTTTTTTCCTCACGGCCTTACGTGCATTGTTTGTCTTTGCAAATCCTTTTAAAATGCTGTGCTGAGGCAAGTTTTACTAACTGAATCAAGCTTTGGAGTTATGCTGAGGTAAACTGAAGGAAGTGGCTGTAAAACTGTACTGCTTGTGAAATATCAGCAAAACTGAAGGAAGAGAAGGTACATCTAAGTTCATGGCTGTGGTGCGTCAACAATAAAGATTTACTTTCCCACTTATATTTTATATTTTGGAATAAAGCCACTGCAAGTTTGGGCCAAAATGGAAAATAGATCCAAAACATGTAATATGGATGAACACTTTGATGCATTGCTTATGATGTTATGATATTTTATTGATAAAACAGTAAAATGGTGTAAATTTATTCTTTTTCTTCTACTTTGCAGGACCGTGGTGAGGTTCAGCACCACAACTATCTTAATCTACTACAGTATGACAGTAGCACATAAAATATATGGAAATGCCAGATAAAAATTAATTTAGACAAACTTTCTCTCTTAAGTAGTCATATTCATTATAACATTTTTCTTGTATAATGCAAGATTGTTGCTCACAATAAATTAAAAAAATAAAATAAACCAATAGAAAACAATGAGTTTGAGGATCATTCTTGAGCTTGGAAACAGCAGTTTGACAAAAAATTCTAATCTCAAGGTCCGTTTGGTTTTTCCAGAGCTTTCAGACACATCTTGTGGTTTTCTTCAGTGAATAGAGCTTGTTTAAAATGATTGGCATGAGGAAAAACTGTTGTGTTTTGTCGGTTTAGTAATTCACTGATTTCTAAGAATGAAAACCATTTTTTCACCTCATAGAGTCATAGAGCAGAACCTAAATTACAATGACTTCATGTCCAAAGTAACATAGCACGTCATGTCAAATCACAAGATATATTTCTTCAGCTGTATAAAGTGTTTCCTTCCATTACATAAACCTTCCCAAGTATTTGAGGGCAGTAGTACAAACTGAGGGCTATCTTGTCGAGAGAATGCCATTTGGCCTGTGTCCTCCACCCGTTGCTCCTGTCGGTAGCTGTATTTCTGCACGATGACATGTCTGTAAGGCATATAATCTGTAGCGCTCATTAAAAAGAAATGGAAGTCTATTGTCCCTATAATCCCTGTGGGGCCAGGGTGTGAGTCAGCGAATGGCAGTGCCAACCCCTTTTGGCATGCCAAACACAAACCCCAATGTCATTCTGGCCACCTTCCCATCCTCTCTGCCGATCCTTCTCTCTTTCTGTCATTCTCTCTTTCAATCTCTCTTTCTCTCTCTCTCTCACACACACAGAATCACTGCTGCTGGTAATCCATCTTTTTCAAGTGTCTCTCTGAAAAAATATCACTTTATTACCCCTGTAGACACTTATGGGGATGTGCTGTGAGTGTGCTGCTCCACTTGCAGAGATTTATTGTTCTTTATGGGATTAAATCTCGTAAAATACTGTTATATTTCTCCTAAGAGGATTTTAGTTTTGCTTTGACACTTGTATTATACCTTAAAAATCAATTAAGGTAAAAGTAAAACTGATTTATAAATCTAGGTCTTTTTCATAATGTGAATTAAGCCCATTTCTTGGAAACAGCTAGCCTGGGTTTGTCCAAAGGTAACAAAATCTGCCCACCAGCATCTCTACAGCTCACTAATTAACATGTTATATTCATACAAAAACTTAAGTGTAAAAATGACATATTGGAGTTTTTTGTCGGATTATTTCTTGGTCGGTTCCTGAACTCTTGTTGTCACCATGAGGTTACCAGGCAACTAGTGGAGATTTGTTGTCCCTTGTTGCAGTGTTGAAGTGTTAAACTAGCTGAAAAATTCTATTATTATTATTGTTATTTATTTATTTACTTTTTTCCTTCATGAAACTCTGTAACATTTTTGATGATTAGTTATCTCTATTTCACACAGGACACTTGAAACATGATTCAACTGGGGCTGTTAACCCAGTATGAACATTGTCGGTGAACTGAAATAATGTCTCAATAAAGTATTTTTTTAAAAAGCCAGAAATTATGGTGAAATAGTAAAAAAAAAACATATGGTATACTTTGAAAAAAATTTGGCAGCAATGTAAAATGTATGCAATTCATAGTAATAGTAAATATTCTAAAGGCTACAAAACCATGTAATAGGTGGAATGATCTTGGCATTATGAAAGTAAGAAAATAAAACCTCTTAAATCTTTAGGACTTAGTTGTTATTTCATTTTAAATACAACTCTCCAAAACCTTCTAAGACTGTTTCATTGAATGAAAAAATTCAAATGAACATAAACAAAGCAAACACATTTCCTTCCCACAAGACTCGTGTTTTGTACGTGGAAGTGAGAAAAAATAATCAGGTTGGTGCTGTTATCAACTTTAGAAATAATGACAAAAACTCTGTTTCTCAGTTGGAAATGGATGGAAATACGTAAGATGTTGCCGCAGCTTGTCTTGTAACATCTGGTCCTTTCTTTCTCAAGCTGCTTCTCACTTGCCAACAAATGTGAATCCACACGAGGTCTCACTCATACACATAAAAACCTTTTTTTTTCTGTGCAAATCACAAGTCTTGTCACATATGCACAGACGTTGATGTGAAGCAGGATATAGATACATACTGTAGGCCTATAGGAGCAAAGTGTGAGAATGCCTCTGTGGCTAAATGACTCACTGCTGATACCTGTTCAGATTATAAATGGAGTTTGCTATTGTATCATCCAACATTATAGAGAAAGAGGTTGTAAATGTGGATGTAGTCAATATATAAATACACATGTGCAGTTGGATATTATGAATAGATGATATTTTGGATGGACACACACACACAAAAAGCTTCCTCTCATGACTACATTGATTCCATTACCTTGACCCTAAACCCAGGCCCTGATCGTAAACCCTTAAAGCAATGACGACCAAATCCACCCTCTACAGGACTAAATCGCAAACTAGTTCTCACAAGGAGAGAAAAACAGCATCACATCTGTATTCACTGGCAAGCAGTAGAGCTCCAGCTCATAGTTTTAGTAAAAATATGACAAACACCACGCGTCGTCACACACTGACAGTCTGTGAGCAGAGTAGACACCACTTGACACAGTAGATCTGCCTCTGGAGCTAAATATAGTCTTCACATTTACTGAGCAAATTATTTTGACTCTGGCTCTGCTACTAAATCTGGCTCTCTGTCTCATTTGCATCAAAATCTGCAATAATAAAAACTATATTTCTCTCTGTGAGGTAGTAAAAGTAAAGTATAGTACAAGTACTCCAAAACTGTACCTGAAGGAATAGTTTGACATTTTGGGAACGAAATTCTCAGAGTTAAATAAAATCTATCTGCTGGTTGCCTGGCAACAACGCACTGTAAAAAAGAATCCAGGAAGTTTCTGCTCCCAGACTAGAAAGTACATAACCGCCCATAACACTGGAAAGTGTTGTTTTTACACTTTTTTTTACAGATTAAACAAACAAGATATAATGTGTTAATCAGTTAGCTTTGGAGGTGGTGGTAGGTGGATTTTGTTACCTTAGGACAGAGCTAGACTAGCTGTTTCCAGTCTTTGTGCTGAGCTAAGCTAACTTGTTGCTGGTGGTAGCTTCAAACTTACAGTACAAACATAAAAGTTGTATCAGACTTCAGTAATGCTTTATTTTATAGGTCCTTTAATGTTATACTAATTTCCTTGAAATTTACAGGACATTTTACAGAAAGGTTGGTGCAATTTGGTACAAAATTATAAGAAAAACTATAAAAAAAAATGTTAAGTTGGTTTAGGTGGTAAGTTCCCACTCATTATATTTGGGTTCATGTCTTTAACAGACAGAAATATTAGAATATTAGGTTGTTTCTTAAAAATGTTTTATTAACTCTTTATTTTACGGATCCCTTACTTTCCTACTACAGTCATTTCCAGGAATTTTTTTTCAATAAATTCTGAATAGTAGCTGCTGTGTAACTGTTAATTCTCAGGACATTTCTCTGAAAGGGTCATATAATGTGGTAGTATACAGGAAATGTGCTCATAATAGAGTTTTTAAGACATAATCTAATATGTTAATATAAAGTTTTACACACAAATCTCTGAACACTTAACAACTACGTATGAACCCAAATAGAATGAGAACTCACTAACTTAACACCTTTTTTCCATTTTTCATATAATTTGTATCAAATTGCATCACCCTTTCTGTAAAATTAACTGTTAAATACCTGCAAATTACCCTAAAGGTTTTCAGGAAATTGGTATAAAATTGCAGGTCCTAAAATAAATATACTAAAATAATAAGTGAATGTCCCAAAATATCAAACATTTACTTTCCATACAGTAAAAATCCTTGCTGTATTTTCCATGTGTTCATAATATACTGGCATCGTCTGCTTCGGTTAATTGCCTCTTTTTAAGATACACCTCATGAGTGTTTTTCTGTTAAAAAAGATGAACAACATTTAGTGTTACTTGCATTGCTAAACTGGAATAAAGCAGCATTACATGGATTCTCCAGATAGAACCAGCCGCTTGACTAATTTCAAACATATTTTATGTACATTAATATTTCTTCATGTCGGGGAAAGTGAATCTGAATCTCAGTGCCATATCATTAAGTGACCAAATGGTCTTGTAACCAGTAATTACAGTATATTCATCTTTCTCGGGCTGCTCACTGAGTGTGTAATGATCCATGTTATTTAGCATGTGAGGCAGCACATAATATGTTTTCTTACTGTAATCAGGTCAGAATCATTTTCATATAATCAGATTAAGGTCAGATAATTTCATTTCTTGGTATTATTAAGTTATAATCATTTTATTTGGTCGTAATGACTTTAAAGCCTGGGCTTTGTTTGCTCCATCAGTCACTATATCTCACTGTTGGCTTCTCTGTAACACAAATACAATATAATATTGAATCTTTTGCTTATCTTGCACTCAGAAACCTCCAGTGACAGTCTAAATGTAACACGCACACCTTCTCCTCCATTTCTGTGTGTTCACAGAATTTTGTAAGTTGTTTCACGGGTCTTAGGATGCCAATTCTGCTGTATAAATATTACATAACATAGTGTTTATAATCAAGTCTGATGTCACTTTCCATATATGGTTGTTGCAGTTTGGGGGTTTCAGCTGATTTAGAAAAACGCATTAACTCATAAAGTTTAAATGTCGGCTCTAAAATGTGATAAATTTTACTGGTATCAAGGAATTCACTGCTTGATATCTTACAGACTTTCGATTTCTCAAAATGTCTGCTTGCTCTTTCTTTCTCTTTCTTTGCTCTTGTTTCTCTTACACCAAACTATTTTCCTGACATCCTGAACGTCTTGCTTGTGCAGTTCTTTTCGTGATAGCTCACCTCATAATTCACAGCTAACCTAGTGGAAAGGGTCTTACATCAGCTGTACAGTGGGGACTTGGTTTTCACGTCATTAGATTCTCTCTTGTCATGAAATAGAGAAACACATGAACGCACACATGAACGTCTAGATCATAAAAAAAAACATCATAGATCCACCACAAACATACAGTACACAGCAAACTCATGCAGAAAGAAGTGGGCCATGTATTCCACGCGGAGCTGGCTTACGGTGGAAAAACTCTTCAAAGTGATAAATAAAAAACAAGGCTGTTTCGCACATGAGCAAACGTTTGCTTGTTACATCATAAAAGAGATTTGTCTCCTATCAAGAATTAGTAGGTTAATGTTTGACCCAGATACATCAGTGATCTGTGGATGTTCATTACATCAAAGAGTTTAAATTAAGCTTTCTCATTTAAATAGGAAAGGATCTTTAAAATAACACAGTTTTACACCGAGTGAGCAAGGCTGAGTGACTTGAAGTTTTTTTGTTCTCATAGACACAAGAAGTAGCTTTTCTCCTCTTTTAATTGATTATTAATCTTTAAAAGCATGTTGCACTTGGCAACCTACTGAGCCACATTGTCCAACATTGTTATTTCCATCACTTAACAATAGAGGAATATTGTAGCAGCACTGTAGCAGCATGGCAGATTTTTCTTTTCTGAGGTCGACAGCACTTCAAGTACCAAGTACATCTACTCCAGCACCACATATTTAATAACTGTTCACATTTCCATCATAAACCAGCTAAAACTACAGTATCACGTACACATTTTGTCTACATTCCAGTCATAAAGCTCAAATCATCAACAGCTCTGACTGCTCCAAGGCTCAGTTGGGAGGCAAGAGATTTGCATCCTAAACCCTGCTGCACATGATGAGATAACATGTGGCAACCGTCCTCAGTGGCCTGCACAATTTTGCACAAACCTGCGCATACTTGGTAAGATCATCAAAATCAATTGTCACGGCCAAACTAGGATTATAATCATCATCTGAATCGTGTAGTGTCATGACTTTAGGAAAATGTGGGTGCTGAAATCTTCCAGGACTTGAGGCCAACTGTGCAAGGAATTTACTGGACTGTAGTTGTTACATCATAAGTTGTCATGCTTAGTTTAACCTTTAAAGTCCTTCTCCACTCAAAAATGTGCTCTTCTTATTGTTACTTGAATGTTTGAGCTTCACTATGCAGAATAATTTGTGTGTAGAGTTTAAGACTAGAGGGCTGTTTTCACATTTCATCTGCTGAAAGTTTCTCTGTGTTCATTGAAAATCTGATTTTAAGGCATGAATGTACGAACATCATTTGTAAGATCACAACTAGTTTTTAGCCGATTGTGGTCCAGTATGCAACTTACACAAGTGTGATGTGGAAACTTGAAGCCTCCAGTGCACACACACCAAGAACAGACTTTCCAGTGAAGTAGAAGACATCTTGTGTCCAGCAGTTAACTTCCAAAATGAACAATATTTGCATATTCATAGCTTCTGGATTTTTAATGAGGTAGAAGTTATAGATGTCATTGTAGGCCTGTCAGTCCTTTTCCCCTCCAAACCACTGCAGTTGTATAAAGAAACAACCTATGTAAGTTGGAAATAAGTGTTTTCACTTTATCATGATGTCTGTTGAACCTTTGTCTGTATTCCTTAAACAAATCATTTCATATTATAACTTCAAATAAGGACTTTTCATCCTCATAATCCTATTCATAATATTACATGGATTTGTTTCGGTGTTGAATGGATTGTTTTGTGTTGCATTTAAATTAGATTCCTATGTTCAGTAAGACCTGGGGTAGTACAAAAATGCCAAGATAGTGGGTGGATTAGAGATATAATGATTTATTATGTAAATTCAACCCTGTTTACTGCCAGTGTTCTGATTTGTAATACTTTCTCTGTAATTTTACCTTTTCATGTATTAAAAAAAAGAATTACCACTGATGAATTGCTGGATCCTTGTGTTTAAATATTTACCCCACACCAGATGTTCTGTTCCACCACTCTTACTGTAGTTTTTTTCAGTTGTACCATTAGTAAAAATTACTCAACATATACATATATTGCTTTGTAATTTGCTATTATTTGCATTTGCTTTCATAACCTTTATTTCCACAGTTACTATCTTTAAGACCAATAACATGTTTGAGTTGACAAGGCCAGCAGCTGACTAATACATTTTTACAACTTAATGTTCCCCAGATGGAATCTATGGTGTAATTTTGTTTAATGAAATCTGTTGGCACCACACAGGGAGGATCCCTGAGCCCTGGGTTAGATGTGTAGGTACTTCATTTACTTTCCTGCACTTCCTCATATGCATTAGCAAGGTCATTTCACAATATCGTCCTCTAATTATGTCCTCGATGCCCCTTTCTGTGGAGAGTTATTGCATATAATGAAGATGAATAAAGCACTGAGAAACTTACTCAAGAGATTTAATGTTTCGTTGATTCTTTTTCTGATTATGGTTATGATAAAACATCAAACATCTGTACACACATCACAAAGACAGAGTCAGTCAGGCATCATTCAACATGCAGTTACTGCATTAAACTATAACCAGCTCTTCCTCTATTATTATGGAGAAGTATATGTTGTGAAACGTGGCCAAGCAGCACCACATGGGAACTTGTCAGTCTCCAGATAAACCACAAACCAAGCAGAGTCCAACCAAAGCATCTCAGAGCAAAAACTAAACTCTCTGGACATCCTGTGCGCAGAAACAGCTGACGTCAGCTGCCTCACCAGTATGCCTGCTGCGAGAGATGGCTCCTTTTCTGCTGGAAATAGATGAGAAACATAGTTGGCATAGATGACAAGTGATAACGAGCAAACAAGAGGGAGTGTGTAGAGTGAAACATTTAAAACTGAGAGAGGAGAAGACAAGTGGGTAGATACAGGGGAACGCAGAGAGAATAGGGTTATGCTAATTTGAGTGGATGGGGAGATTAAATGGAGTCATTTCAGGTCACATGCCTACCAGAGACAAGACCCTAATCCTCTTCTCTTGCTACTTGCAGCTCCACATCACATACATACAAGCACACGCACTCTCATACAAATGCATATTCCTATATAATAGATGGTGACAGTTGTGGAAATGCAGTAAGACACCTGGTGCTGCAGGGGAAAAGACTGGAGGAACAAGACAGGTAAAATAGAGGATACATTATAAAATCTGCATGTAACTGGGACCAATACATTCCTTTTTAAATTGAGACATGTGTTCAAAATGAAACATTTTTTGAGTACTGCACTTCAAACATAGATTTTGAGAATGTTTGTGTGTTTTACTTGTGTTTGTGTGTGTAAAAGAGACAGAGAGAGAGTGAACGAATGGGGGGTATGTATCGTAAGTAGAGCGTAAAAAAAAGTTCCCCGAAGCATTTAATAAAAGATGATGCTGCAAATTGGATACCAGCTAGAGCTTGGACATGACATAAAAGCAAAGGATATCACTGTTTTCTTCTGTCATTCGTCTCCCATGTTTTGTTCTGAAAGACATTTAGATGTTTTTGAATGGCCAATACTTATGAAATTCTTGAACTTCATGTGGTTTGTATCAAACCCAAACCCAAAGCATTAACTATATGTATAGTGAAAGCTGATTCAACTTAAAGATTATATCAGCTATATAAAATATATTGTATATGTGCAGCTTTGCAGTATATGCAGTGAGGTCACATCGTCGCTTCACAGTTGATTTTTACAGTTAAGCTGATAGCTCTGTCTCTGGCATACACAATTACACTGAGAAGCCCTTGAGAAGTCCTTATCAGCCTTTTCATGCATTTATGATAAAATAATATGGACTTTCATTTGCATAATTACCTGCTGCACTGCAACTAAATATTGTGTCAGTGTTGGAGAATGGCAGGGGCTTTCAGTGTGCTGTCAAGCTACTCATGGACAGCCTTGATTGTTTCAGACAACTGCCACTAAAAAAAGGACATAGTGTACAGACCTACTCTGTCTCTGAGAGAATACGTTCAGCATAAAAAGAAAAATCTACTGGTGTTTTAGTTGAGAAATTCGCACTATAATGCATTTCAAAAAATTAGAAAAGCATAGATAGATAGATAGATAGGTAGATAGATAGGTAGATAGATAGGTCTGTTCCCCCAGTGCTCAAGGATGAACTGGTCTGTTGGAGAATATTATCTAAATATTAATGAAATGCGGCGCCAAAGGCAGAATTTTAAAGGACGTTCACTTATCAGGCTTCTGGCTCATTAATTATCATGCCACAATTGTCCTGTTAACTTCTCATATCTGCTTGGGTGAGAAGAAGAAATCATTAGTATTCAGTGCCATTCCTTTGTTGTTCTATACTTAGCTCAGAGTGGTGGAGTACACTTCATACTGTACACAAGGTATCAATGTAAAACTGAGCGTGCTTGATAAGAAAAAAATATCTATCATTAAAAAATAAATATGATTTGGTGGGAATGAAATCATGCAGTTTTACATGGGAAGGGAACGCTGATAATTACACGCACACACACACAGAGGCAGGCAGGCAGAGAGGAGCTGTCCTTGGTGCTGATTCAGCCATCCATACTGGACTACTGGCTCTCTGTAGACTGTTGTGTCTGCCTAGTCGCCTGTGGCTCTCAGACTGTTTCACCCCAACAGTGTTAGCTTGTTTTACAGCAATGTACTTCTTTATTAAAGGAAAGGTTTATATTATTTTCAGGTCTATCTAGCTCATACAGTATGCACTTTACATTTAAATGAAATCATTCCTCTTGTCTATGCTGGTCATGATTAGATCTGTTCCTAGAGTAAGTTCAATGTAAGTGATGGGGGATAAAAGCCGCAGTCCTCTTTCTGTGCAGAAACGCATTTGAAGTTCAGCTGAAGCTAATATGAAGCCTCAGGAGTTAAACAAGTCTAATGTAGTTAAGTTCCCTCTTTCTACTTCCTTTATTTAACCAGGTAAAAGTCTCATTGAGAATAAAATCTGTTTTTCAAGAGAGACTTGGCCAAGAGAGCAGCATAATCATTGTTACAGCAATAAATACAAACCACATAAACAGACTGAGACACCTGTCACACACTACAAACAAGTGCACACAATATCCAGCCAGTAATACAAGATTATAGACAGAATCCAGTCAAGATGCATAAACAGTTATGGTTTTCCAAAACATACCTTTGTGTTTCCTAAGATTGTGTTTCCTTGCTAAGCTTCAGTGGAGGGATAATAAGAGGAAATTTTGTAAAAAAAAAGACAGCAAATTTGGAAGATAACCACTTGATTAGATCAACTCAGACTGCTGATGCCTCATATTACCTTAAGCTGAATGCATTTTTATGAGGACTGTGATTGATTGATTCTGTCCCCCATCATTTACATTACTGTAGTATCGGGAAAGGATCTCTGCAAGCGGGGCCAGTATGGACAAAAGGGAAAAACTGCAGGGACCAATAAGACTTGAAAAATGTGAATCTATCCTTTAATTAAATATAAAAACATAATAGATGAGTGGAGAAACATAATGGACGCAGATACTTTCATACAGGGAAGTATCTGGGATCACTGAATGGTTTGATAACCAGACCAGATGAGGATATATCTGAGGTATTATGAGAGAAGAATGTGTTTATGCCATATGTACTATACTGAGAAAGTGTGAGCATTATTGAAACATTTAGTCATCTTTGTGTATCCTATTATCAAATATTTAAGATGTAAACAAAGCTGCATTAGTAAAGTTTCACACATCTCATCTGCTCTCAGTTGATCCACCTGCAACTCGCCGCCCACCTCTACGAGCGTCATCATCTCGGAGCCAATCCTGACGCGCTCCAGCGGTGCTTTTGGCGTATTTTAATGCGTCTGGACCAATCAGGACGCGCCGAGCACTTCGTCACGGCGAAATCGAAGTTGTTGTAGAGCGCGTGTGTGTGCGCGAGGAGAGGAGAGGTAAACTGGCCGGTAGATGCGAGAGAGAAGCGCGAGGCAGCGGAAAGAAATAGACGAACCGAGTGACTTCCTGTGGATATTTTCTCCCAGTTTAGTTTATTGGTCTTTAATGCACCAATTTGAATCGCTAAACACGAAAACAAGACGCACGTTTTCGACGGAATATCTCACTTAAATTCAAATTCCCAGATGGATGCTGCCAATGAAACATGACTTAGCCCTACCTCTTTGGATGAGAGCCTGTAGCGATGTTTAAACCTCTATGTGCATAGTTTCTTCATTACTCTATCGCCGTGGACTTATCAGTTTGCTTCAGTTTTGCTGTTGAAGGAGCATTTTTTTTTATCCGAGATGACGGAAATCAGCGAGAAGGAGAACGAACCACAAAACCGGGACCTGCACCGACAACAGGCAACCGTGCCCAGCCAACCTGAATCAAAGGTAACAGCACACCTGTGTATATTACAACAAACAACGAATAGATCATTGGTTATTGAAAAAAAAAAAAAAGAATATCTGATGATAATTTAAAGCACGGTTGATCTTTATTCTAGCTTTGGGTTCGTTTATGTTTAAGGAAAGTTTGACAAAGCTTGTTTTCTTTCTTTACGAGGCTAATTCTGTGTTGTCTGCAGGTCTTGCATAACAAGTCTAAGCCGCTTTAATTCTTTAACTACTCTGACCTTTAGGGCAGAGATTGCACGAAGGTGTGTGTGCTCTGTTGCATGTATAGTGAATGCACAGAATAGCAGAGACACCGACTCAAGAAAAGACAGTTTTCTTAAAGTACAATGATGAAATGAGCTCAGATAAAGACTATTATTGAGAATGAGATGCAGGAAGATGCTTTATGTTGATAGTGCATCTCAATTTATAGAAAGTATCCCACATATTTAGTGTGTACAATAAATAACAGTGTCCCAGCAGAGTTATGAGCCTGTACCTTTGGTGGTCTTGTATTTCCTTGCTCAGAAAACACATCATAAGACACTGGATGACTAACACCATAATTAACCTGGTAGGTGGGGTGACCCAGGTAAAAAGTGAGGTGCTGGGCTCCTGTTAATCCCCCATTCCTTCCCCTCTCTGTACAATTCATACATTTCTTCTGTTCTTTCTCCGCTAGAAAATTACCTGGATCCATAATTTTCTATGGGGCAATTTGACTGAACACATTCATTCAGGGATATGCAACATCTTGCATCTTGAGTTCATCTTGCGATCAATATCCCACATCACAAGCTATACAGTATATCTGCTGTCCACAATGTAAGGACAGAGATGGGGAAAGAAATGCTTCATGTTTTCTGCTTCAGCCACTTGGGATAGTCTGCAAAAGGAATATAAATTGATGAAACTTTAAGACTATTGTATATGATTTGTTATTATTGCCTCTGCTCTTCGCTTACGTTTAGCCTTATTTTAGTGTTATTACTTGTTTTAGTGTTTCTTTATCCATTGCTGGATTTTGTATTGTTTTGTTTGCAACAGTTTGTGTTGTCTTCTTGGTCAGGTCTCCTTTGCAAAAGAGGTTTCCAACCTGAATAGTACATGCCTGGTTATATAAAGGTTAAATAAAATATAAGGTGAAAATTAAACTAATTAAGGTCTATAATTAATCAGATTTGGCCTTAAGATTAGGAAGTAAAGCAAGACCCACCTGAAGGCCTTTATCTTGTCAGTTGTTATTATGCTTTAGTGGTGCATATTCTCAAATGAATACCCAATTAAATTAGCATAAATTTGACAGGTCTTGGGGCCCTGTAGTTCTGGGGCCCCAACTGATAATCCAGTTTTGGGTAGAAGTGTATAATAATCTTAGTCCAAATATGAAAGTATATTTTAAAAAATGATGAGCTTGTCATTTGGGATTGATCTTTGTATTTCTTACATGCAAACTTCAAACTGAGGATCTTTTGAGCAAATGATCATTTACCGCCTTGACCTAAATCTCCTGCAACACATTTATTTTTTAACATTTACAAATGAGTGTCAAGAACAGCCTTAATTGCAGCGGCTACAAATCACATTATGGCCGCCTTTTGTTGGTCATCACCACAGCGGCCTGGAACGAGCCTGGCGGGGCGGTACTCTTGTTCTTTCTATTTGAGTATAGACAACACAATGGATGGTGGGCGTTTAGGTGCTGCGTGAATTTATGAGCAAATCAGCTAGCAGATGTTTGCTGTGTCTAGCTAGGGGCTTGGTCATAACTCACACAAATGGCCGCCCAGACAAAACAGAACTGGGCGGAAACAATCCTCCAAGCTGCGTCAGCCATGTAGCTCTGTGTTTGCCAAGCCCCCGCTGGAAGAAGAAAAGAGGATGGTGAAGATTAAATGCGTGTTACAACTTGGTTTCGGTGAAATGTACCCTTCTCTTTTAGAGCAGTGTGCTCGAGGGTATCTCTAGAGCTCCACTCGTTTCTTCCTGTCACTCTCAATCTTCTCACTTCTGCGTATTGCTCTATTCATCCTGTAACATTATTCTCTCCCCTCTTCTGCCGTCATCTTTTTCTCTCTCTTGGTTCCTCTTAATGCTTCTCTCTGCAGTCTTTCTCATCTCTTCATCAACCCCTCCTTTATCTCTCCCTCTCTGTCTCCCCTACTGTCCCTCGGCTCTTAGAGTATTTATTACAGCACTAAGTGAGCCTACCAGCTTTCTGAAGTGCTTCTAATAGAGGCTGTGACAGTGAAGCAAATAGCTATTCCACCTCCACCTACGGGCAAGGTGATAGCTCCAAAAAAATATTATTATTCCACTCTAATCACTTGGAGCACATGCTGCTGAAGTGCCTCGCATTAAGTGAGGAATGGAGCTAAAAGAGGATGATGAGCGAAAGTTTGGGAAGACAAAACAAGCGTTAAGCTCCATGTTGTTCAGTGATGGAAGAAATGAGAGTCAGCCGCTACATAAAGTTTGATATTTACAAAAAGACAAGTGGATGTAAGTGCTGATAATGCAGGTGTGCTGCTGTGCTCCGGTCCACAGGGCCTTCACACGGCTCATCACATCTTCAGCCAACACAAAGACGTTTTTATGAGGTGAAATGATGGCAATGCTTTTTCTCTCCTTTTTGCCCTTCACACTCACTTCCCCAAGCTCTCCTCCTTCTGCTTTTCTTCTCACTAACTTCCTTATCAGCCTGCGCTCTCCTCTTCTCATCTAATTCAATTCTAGTTCTAGACTTACAGTATATATTTCCCATCTTTTTTTTTCTTCTATTGACTGTTTCCTATTTAAATGAAACCTGAAACGTGGTCTCACGTGTTTCCACCTGCACTTCACCTCTCTTTAAGTCCAACTTCTCTCATTCTTCCTTCCTTCCTTTCTTGCATCGTCTTCTTTCTTCACAGCTCTCTGCTTCCCTTTCTGAAGAGAGTGACCGGCTGGTGAAGGCTGCCTGAGCGCTTGAAAGAATAAGAGAGATTTAAAAATAGGATAGCCAGCGAGAGACATAGACAGAGAAAAAGAGGGGTACAGTACATGGATGTGAGAAACGCATGGAAGAGGAGATAAGAAACAGCAAAAGAGAAGAGAATGTCAAATTAAGCCAGACTGGAAAAGAAGATATGAGTGACAGTGAACAGATGTTTCTTCACGGTCTCTTTATTTGTCTGAGAATCATACAAGATCAAGGTTGCCAGTTCAGTCAGTTACTACAAACTACAGTTTATTGTTGATTAAGACTTCTCAATTTCCTACATTCCTTATCTTCAGTTTTAATTCTCAAACCATGCAAACATGAAAAACAGTCAAAATCCAATTTGTATGTTTTACAGCTCATGAAAGAAATCGTTATACCCAAGTATAGCTTTAAAATTAAAAATGGTGCTGTTTTTGTTCATTTCGAGAGAGTTTTCCTCTTGGTTAACTTCTGAATTCCTGCATCAATAGGTGAATAAACTCCCTTAATGAGCAAATGAGACTGCGGAGCTCTCCTAATGCGATTATATGTATGTAGATGACATTTTGGAACAAACTTTATTCTGCCTCCTTGTGTTTGTTTCCTCTCTATCGCTGTTGGCAGGAGGATACATCACTCAGTCAATTAACTTCTGACAAACTATGATATGTTTGTATTTCTCCTGCCAGAATGATTGACTTGCACCGCCGACCTTTGAAAAAAACTAGTCTGCACAGAAAACAGATGAAGGCTTGCAGATAGTCAGACGCACAGTGAAAGACAGATACTTACGGCGACAGAAAACTTGCAAAGGATAGAAGAAGAGAGGAACGACGTCAAGAATGAAACAAATTCATGAAAGAATACAAGCTGAGAGTTTTCAGTTTTCACCATGGCACCCTGCATGGATCCAGCTTTGACCCAGCACTGTTTTGATTAATGATGAAGTCATTGAATTACTGTCCTCGATTGAGTTCCGAAATGCTGCTGATCCAGCAGAGTGCCATGCAGTGTCAGGGTAAGAGTCGAGTCTGTTGGGGATAATAGACTTTGTTTAGTCCTTTGTTTAGTACTGACCTCAGGTTGCTGCTTCATTGACAGTGAACTTCTGAGGTTATTTTCTCTCTAAGAGGCAAAGTTGATGTAATGGAGTGGAAAAAATGCGTAGTTCTACTCTTCAGCTCTGAATAGCACACTCACCCTGATAACACCTGAAAAATGTGCACCTTTGACTGCAAGACTGAATGAATGATTAGTGCATAAACACAAATCATCACTCATTAAGAGCTTGTGTTGCTTAGCAACTAGGTTGTAACATGGTTATCTACTCCTCAAGAGCTCCCTGCTAGCACATAATTGTTAGAAAAATAACATTTACGCTTTAATTGTTTTTTGTACTTTGAGTCTCTCTTTCTCCGAGTGGTGGTTTATTAAATTGATTATAGAAAAAAATCTGCGTAGAAGAATTTCTCCGTTTACATTTATCCCTCATTTGCCTTTTAGTCAGTAAAGTAGGTTATGTTTTGAATACAGTATGGAAGATGATCTCATCTTGCACTCTGCACATCCCATTTTTTTCTCTCTACTCTCTGAAGTCAGGTCAAGTCAGTTTTTTTTGTATAGCCCAATATCCCAAATCCCAAATTTGCCTCAGAAGGCTTTACAATTTGTACAGTGTTACAGCACCTTTATCCTTAGACCCTTGATTTGGATAAGGAAATAATCCCTTTAACAGGGGAAAAATGGAACAAACCTCAGTTGACTGTGTGTGTGTAACATGAAGAGAAACACAGTGTGATAGTTGTTAACAGGGTAAATGGGCTGCTCAAATAAAAAAGAACCTGTAAATCTTGTAAATATGTATTTTATCCTGAAAATCATGTGTGTCAACCTTAAAGTGAAAATACCATCAAAACATAATCAACTTGTTCTTATTGAGCACCCCAATAAGTGTTCTTTTGCCATTGTGTGAACATCAAAGAGCTGTTGTGGCAGTCACCTACAGTAATGCAAGCTACAAAAGCTCCTTATGCAGTTAAGCCTTTTAAACGGCTGGATTTGGAAATGCAAGCTTCTTTTGCTGCACACTCGAGCGGGCAGAAGTATCCGCTAGCACGAGGCTCATGCATCACAGCCCTTCAAACAACAGCCACACACAGAGCTGTAAATGTGACAAGCAGAGGAGCATAAGTGAATAATTTACCTTAATTCACACCTTTTCTTCCATCCAAGATATTTACATCTAATATAAGAGGTTAGAGGGAAACCTCAGGCTCTTGAGGTTCACTTTAGGTTCCAATGTGGAAGATCCTTAAAATAAATGTTGTATTGCCAAGTTTGTAATTTCCTCGATATATAATCTTTATGATCTATAATCTTTAGTTATTAAGTTTTGACATGACAATGATTTGATATATAATACACTAAGTTCAGTGAGTCATGCTTGTAAAAAATTAAATGAGCCCCCCAAGCTGCTGTAACTATTTCACATAAAAGTAAATGCCACTACATCTGACTTTTAATAGTTGTTTTTTAAGGGAATTGACATTACTAACAATAGTCATCACTTCACCTCTCACAGGTGCTTTTTGGGAGCAGTGAAAGAATATTAAATGCATAATGCAAAAGTTATGTAAAAACCCTTAAAATCACTTTAATATATAGAGACAGAGGAAATCTATCAGTTCTTGCAATGAGAAAGCTGCAGTTAAACTGTCGGTTTTGTTCTGTTCCTGGAAGGTGTCAGTTTGTTCCAAGCCCAGCGACCAGCAATACAGCTTGTGCAGTGAAGCATTACAACTTTCCATTTGTACAAAAGGTCATTTCAGTAGGTGCACTTTTTTACCCAACAACGTTCAGCTGGAACAACGCCTAATGAGGTCATCTTTAATTCAAAACTCAGGTCACTAAAAGAAGAATGCCAAACTTAATTACGTGCCACTGAGTTTAGTAACGCCTTGAATATCATGAGCAGCTAGAGATGCGATGACAAACATGCAAGAGTCAGGCACTGTGGAGTCAGTTGTTCAACTGAGTCCCAGCTGCAGATCAGGCTTCTGCAGACGTGGCATGACAGGAGACCATCATAGATCTGGTTTTAGAAATAATACATGTGGCACTTTTCATAAAGAAACAAGAGAAATATGGAGATTTATATATTGTCAACCAAACTATTCAATAATATTGTAGGAATAAGATGAACTAATATTGGATTATTTAGTATATTTGGCCTGCTCATGTTTCATCAATCAATAGGCTGTTGGGTCTTATAATATACAGTATACAGCTGCATAATAGCCGTGCACAAGGACACAAAGACAGCTGTGGCACTGTTCAAGGATAACTAAGATGCCGGATCAAGGACAAAACAAGCATTTTTTTGTCCAAACTAGTTTTATAAATGTGGCATAGTAAGTGCTCATGCATATTTCTGTAACCTGTGTGTGCCACATGTACACAACTGTACCTAATTTTAGTGCAACATCACTTCATGGGTGGCTTCTATTTAAATAATTTTATAAATCTTTGACATACAATGTTCAGAAACTGATCCAGAAGATGAAGATACTGTGTTCAGTCGTCTTTCCTGAGGATTCCTAGATAACAAGGCTGGTCAAGAGTGTGTGTTGCATGGCCACAAACAAAACATCATTAATAAATGTAAAACCGTTAAACTTTAAGATCTGTGTTTCTTTTATGATGTGGTTCTTCAGCAGTCGCCTCACTGTATGACCTGTTATGGCGTGAAGCATGTAGAGTTCATTCAGGTACAGCGCTGAAGTCATGCTTGTACTGGCTGTCAACTGTTTCATACATGCTTCACAATCACTGGCTTATTCACAGGTGTGTCACTAGTAATGTCCAATCATTCATGTGGCACATCCACCACCCACATCTCCTTCTTATGTGGTATTTTTGGTGTTGTTAATTTAACTAAGATGTTCATGTATTTTTATTAGGGTCTTTGTTACTGCTCTGGTTCTTTGAGAGTAGAATCAGAGCCTATTCAGCCAAATCTAACTGTATTACCATTTGATATAAATGGTCGATTCTTTGACAGAAGTGTCTGACTGAAATTGCAGTTGTGCCTCAATCCTGAGTGTGCAATGGGACCTCTGTGTTGCATACTAGTGGCACAAGGATGACTTTTCGCCTTTCTCAGGCATCTCGCGTGAACAACCAACCCCCCACTTCTTAATCATTAATTTATCCAGGCATCCCTCACAACAGCCTATTTATAGAGGCCTTCACCGAACATCTCTACGCTCTGTGCTCATTTTCAAACGGACCAAAGAACAAAGCATAGACATCTGCTCTGTCTTCCCACTGTTCTGTTTGTCTGTCAGAGGGGTGATAAAGAAAGGCCTCTGTGCATTGTGGAGTTTTAAAAGACAAGGGGGGTTGATGGTGGTGGTGTGTTTTTACTCTATCTCTTCCTTCACTCTCTTACCATGTTCCTCTTCCTGTTTCTGTCTTCTGTTTTTCCTCACTCTCTTTGACTGCCCTCGTACTTTTCTCTTATTCCTTCCTTCATCTTCTTCTTCCTCCAACCGCAGTCTGTTCTAGTACACATCTACTCGCACTGTGATGAGCTAATTGCTGTCAGTAGTTCAGCGTGTGACGGGTCTCCAGTTCTGTGATCCATAAATAGACTTTTCAAACCCCTTACAGAGACAGACAAGAGTGCTATGGAGAAATATAGAGATTTGCATTCATTAGAGCTCTGCTTTTGATTCTGTTCTGTTTTCAGGGGAGGAAGTTACAGGGTGTAAGAAAACACAGTGAAGCTGATTTTATTTCCTCATATTTATGAACAGCAGCTATACTCAGAACCATGTGTACAAAATTTAAATACAAAGTCACATATACTATAGATTATAAAGATTGTGGCATGTGAGCTCCAGTTGCAAAGCTCAGGCAGTTGCAGTAATACAGAGCTGCAATGATTGGTCAATTAATCAATTAGTCAATCAACAGAAAATTAATCTGCAACTATTTTGATAATCAAGTTATCATTTTAGCCTTTCTTTTTAAGCAAATATGCCAACGTTTGCTGGTTTTAGCTTCTCAAATGTGATGGTTTAATGCTTTTTTTGGTCATCCATGATAGTAAGCTGATTATCTTTTGGTTTTGGACTGTTGATTGGACAAAATAAGTCTTTTAAAGATGTAAGCATCGACTCTTGGAAATTATAACACACATTTTCAGTATTTTCTGACATTTTATAGACAAAACAATGAATCGAGAAAATAATTGGTAGATAAATCGATAATGAAAATTAGTTAGTTGCAGACCTACAATAATATTTTCGTTGTAATAGTACTTGTACTTTGCACTGACAGTTAAGTTAATCTGAATACCTGTATGGGTTTAATGTTTCCCCTAAGAGACTTGCCTAACTATGTGAGGTTAAACCCTGGTTTTATGATCAGATCCCTCTAACAGTCTAATTGTCTCTGTAGGCTTTATCACACTGAATTTCGCACACTGGTTCAGCCAATGAGAGTGAGCCCACCAAACCCCTTTGGAAATGGTTGTATCTATGGCTGCTATGCAGTACTTTGAAACTACAGTCCATGGTTACAGTCAGAGGATTTGTGAAATAGAACTGACCTTGGTCCTGAAACAGTCAGATACATACTCTACTTAGCTAATAGTATTTGTAAAAAAAAGCAGGTGGACACCCAAACAATACAGCCATACGTGATTGTTGGACATCTCATTCCAAAACCGTGGGCATTAATCTGCTGCTATAACAGACTCCACTCGTCTGGGAAGGCTTTCCTCCAGATTTTGGCAGCAGGGATTTGCTCCCATTCAAGCACAAGAGTGTCAGTGAGGACAGGCACTGATGTTTGGCAATAAGACATTGCTCTATTAAACCCAAAGGTGTTTGATGGCATTGAGGTCCAGGGTCTGTGTAGGCCAATCAATCAATCAAACATTTTTTTTGTATAGCACCTTTCATACAGGTTAGTGCAATTCAAAGTGCTTTCAAATCACTGACATAGTCATATTGAAACAGGATGTGACCTCCCACCCGCCCCCCCCAAACGGTTACCACAAAGTTGGAGGCACACTGTTATACACTAATAAAAGATCATTGTATGCTGTAGCATTATGATGGCCTTTAATTGGCAGGCTAATGGACACCAACCTACTGGTCTACATACTTTTAACTATATATCATACTTCTTTAACTGTTTAACACTTTTTCTGAAATATTTCATTGCTTAAACTTAACGGGATATAATAAAAGGGATTTTGTAGAAATAGTAAATACTGAATAATAGGTCTTTAGATAAACTGTATAAAAACACCCACTTAACCAATGTTTATTCATTGTTTTCATTCATACAGGTCTGTAGATGGTATAGATTTCGATGTGAATTGAATAGAGGAAACAGATGGAACCTGCTCATGTCAATATGGTAATTTGGAGCACCCCACTTTCATGATTACTCAACCCTGTAAAACTACTTACAAAATTAATTTTGCATTAAACTAGCCAGTATTCTTTAATCTCCATTTTAGCCTTGGTTTAATCCCTGTTTCTGTGTTTCTTTAATCTTTGTAAAAGCTCAGGGAGGTGTTTTAAGCTATTAATTGTATCTGTCATGTGTTGCCCGGTTTGTGCTTGAAGAAGTTGTTCCTTTTCCCTTGGAATTGAAGCAAAGACCGGCCTTCACCACAGATAAGATTAACAAAGTCAGGCAACTTAAAACATCTTATGGAGAGGAACATCCATTACTGAGTGGGCCACCAGTCGAGCCAAGAAACGGCCATTAAGGAAAGCATGGACTCAGCTCCCTGTAGGAAACATTTATGAGAGGCACTCACTAATGGGTCAACAGAGAGAACTCTTTTCATCACTCAAACTAATTGGCATCTGTGAATCTGTGGCTTAAAGAAGAAAAAGAGGAACCTGCTCGATGCTATTGATTGAATTTTCTGCGGAGGAGTGCAGATGGGTGATACAGTGGCTTTCAGAGGCATGATGAGGATGCTACCTCCTCAAACATGATTTTTTTGCAGAGAAACACTATTTGCTACATCGCTACAAGAAAAGATATGTTAATGCCACAAAATATACAAAAGTTAATGGTTCTGCTGACTAAAGAAAAGCAGACACTCTCCATGAATCCAGAAATAAATAAACATGTACAACATTGAAGTTTGAGGCAGGTCTACAAAACAGTGTTTGCTGCCCAGTCACTAACATAGACAGCTAATGAGCTCTGTGTAAATTGAGGAGGTACTCTTCAGTCTCTATTTCATCCTTGCCCTCATTCTGCAGGCCATTCCCTTGATGTATGAGTCCACAGCAGTTATTATTATTTCCATATATTGGATCCCATCACTCCTGAGTCCCAGTAATTGTTTGTCCCCTTTATGTTCCCCTTTATCAGGGCTGGACTGGCAACAAAAAGCAGCACGGGAATTGGCTGTCCAGAGGCCCCAATTTGATACGGCAAATTCAAACTGACACAACATGTTTGTATCAAACCTCTCCCTTTCTGACTCTGCAACTGAATTTTTCAGATGACCAGTATTTTGTTGTATTCAATCAGTAAGACCATATAAGAGTGCAAAACATACCTATGCTTCAATTACTTTTAAACTTTATTGTTCAGTGGCACACATACCTGTCTCCATAGAGAAAGACTGCAAAGACTTCTTCAAAACTTTCCCTGTCTGACTATTGTTGTACTCATTAAATTCATGATGAATATTCCAACCGTGACATAGGCAAATACATATGCGGTGTATTATGCTACGTACTTGCCATCAATTTTGTAATGCAACAATAAATAACTTGAATGAAGTAGTCCAACCCGATCATATGAATGATGTATTGTGTTCTACTTCACTTCACAGACACACAATAACATTTAATAGTGCACACACACCTCTAATTGGATCTGTGCTGGTTTCTGCTCCCTCCTCCTCCTTTCCCTTTCCTGTTCAGAGCCATGTTCACCTGCTTGTTCAGATTGTAGAGTAAGTATATAACAAATCATTTTTATTGCTGGGCAATAAAATCAAAATCAAATATTATATTCCTCATAGGTTATGATTCGAAAAAGAATTGATGAGTAATCTAAAAGAAAATTATCTAATTTACATGTTTATTTGACCCATTTACAGTGGAAGTTGATGACCATTTTTTTCAACACTTTAGAGAAATTTAGTGTAAACTTTTCTAAACGTTTTAGCACTGAGTCTGACTAGTTAAACCTTGAAAGTGGTCAGACCTGCAGCGGGACCCCAGCATTGAAACCCTTGTTCTTTAGTTCACTTAGCTAGTTCACAGCACATGTAAGCATGACAAAGCACCTGCTCCCTGCTCACTACTCTTTGATGTTTCTACCTCTTCGCCACTGTCTTCATCATCACCCACAGACTGCTTAAATAAGTCTGTTATCTTAGCACACTTTGCGGCGTCAGCCAGTAATATCTTTTTTCTTTACTTGGCGCACCTTCTCTGCGCCACCAGCCGCGGGTTTTCTCTTTCTATCCATGTTTCGGCAGCGATTGCAAGATATTTTTAATGTTTGCTAGATACTAACTGCCCAAGTGCTAGATACTTTGAGTTTCAGTTGTGATGGCAACTGGTACCTGCTATTAGAGATTGCACCGCCATGTCACTGCAGCTAAGATGACCTATTGAATATTTGTATATATGTTATCTAATGCTGGGGTTGGGAAAAAAATACCAGCCCTCAGAAGACCGACCCACCAGAAAAATTTGTGAAATTCCCAACGGCCAGTCCTCATCTGCCCTTTATTGTGGTCGAAAACACTGGATGGCAAGCAGGCGGGAAGCGGGGGCGGGCAGTGTCAAAGATAAACACAGTGTTTGCAGTGCATCACTGACAGCATCAAATGCAAAGGTGCAGGCCGCTCAATAAAACTAATCAAAGGTGAATTTTAAGGGGTATTGACTCGCAGGGATTCGCAAGGGATGGCAAATTTGTGATCTAAGGAAAGGTGGGAAAAAAGCTGAACATGGAAGATCAGAAGCCAGCCTAGCAGGGCAAGGACAGGCAGAGGGTAGAGCTAACAGGCTGTATTTTAACAGACTGATTTTTTTCAAACACTGCACATCCCCTCAAGCTGAACACTTTTTTGTTATTTCAAAGGTCATTCATGTTGTTCCTATTTTAAATTGTCACTTCAGGACTTTATAGCACCCTGAAAATTTGGAAGTGTTTTTCTATACCTTCAAAAAGTCATGACTAAATAAGCAATTTAAAGTTAGGAAATTGACATCCCTGGCTGTTATTTAATAAAAGTCCTGCCAACTACACCTGTCGAGTTGCTAAAACGTGATTGGTGCATAGAAGTATGTGACACTGACTTTCTCCACCTGAGCTCAGACCTACTTCAAACTACTGAGAGCTAAAGGCAAGAGCACAAATATACAGTTACCTCTTGTGAAATAACCAGAACTACTCTAACTTTTGCAAAATGTTTTGTGATCGTATAGGACCCCGTCTTTCAGAGAAAAACTGATTGAGAAAATGGGTTTTCAAGACCTTTCAGATTTTTTCAAACACAGTTCTCTTGGCACTTGTTGTAATTTGTCATGTTCTTCATTGTAGAAATTCACCTAAACTACTTCTTCTTCACTTTTTTTTTCAGCTTCAGCGACTGAAGCGCTCCTTGTCCTTCAAATCGGTCATGCGCAGCAAGAGCATGGACAACTTTTTCCAGCGCAGCAACGGAGACACTCGCCCACCCTCCGCTCTTATTACCACGCCTCCACCTGCGCCATCTCTTCCCCCCTTCTCTGAGTCTCCCCTGGCCTACGAGCGATCTCCCTCCCTTTCCCCATCTATCAGTCCCAACCCATCATTGTCATCACACTCACCTTCCATCAGTCCTTCATTGTCAAAGTCTCAGGCCCTGCCGATGCAGCCAGTCAAGACACACTGTTTCCAGGAGCACGTCTTCCGTAGGCCTGCCAACTGCCAGCGATGCAAACACATGATCCAAGGTAGGTAATTGTGCCAGTTACTTTAAGAACAGTGTATTTGTGGTTGTGCCTGGATGGAGTAACCCAGAATTAGTAAAATTCACTATATTTTCCTTTTTTAAATGCATATTGTCAGTGGTTTCTTTGTTACTTCCATCACTTGAAGATGTAGGTGTCTCAAAATGCAGAAATCAGTGGCTAAATTTACGTACATTTCAGCACTGTGCAAAGATATCAGTCAAAATTAGCTTTGTGTAACAACAGATTTAAAGGGCAAGTTCACCCAAACCACAAATAAACCTATTTTCTCACTTAACCCCTCGTAGTATCAAGCCATGCAGATAGTTTTGGGTTTATTTGCACAGGATTTGGACATCTCTGCTCCTGGGACTTCTGCCACTTTGCCCAATATAACGAAGCTGAATTGTGTTGGTGCTTCTCAAAGGATTACTGCAGATCATTATGCAGGATAATCCACAAATCTCACTGTGGACAGTTAGCAACAAGATTATTCCCTCAGCAGAAAATGTTCCCAATGAAAATTATTGACAGCAACAACTGCGATCCAATCTTCTGTTCCATTAACATACCTCCACCGGGAGTTGTATCGGCTTTTTCTACAATTGGTATGTGGACATTTCTCAGTTGCACCGTTCATAAAACCAAATCTGTTGGACAGGTCAGCTCACTTTCTAGAATTTTTAGCCACCAGTAAAAAATCGGTATGGTCAGTTACATCCTGCAAATTGTAATAAAATTGAACTGCTTATGCTTTATGTGTAACTGATTCCAGGAACATAGTTTATAACCAGTTTTATAACAGGAAAATTGACTTTGAAAGACACGTCAACTTATATCATGGTTTATTTTGTCTCATGACATCACTTTTGACAAATTGGATTATTTTATTCCGAACATGTTGAAATAACAAAATAAAATATATTGGCAATGAAGCAAACTTTCAGTAAGCCACACAAATAATAACCTCTCAATGTTCGTTTGTCCACACTGGATTTTTAGCTCTTAAAATTACTGTAACAAAGCCATTGGCATTATGATGATTATGTACAGGGCCCATATTCTGAAATTCCTGATACTGGCAAACTGCAAAGGCCTTCTTTAGGGCTTACTATGATTCATTGGTGTAGCCGATATGCTCTAAATTAGACTTCCGGGTGTTTCCGGGTGTTAAAACCTCACTGTTTTTTTTTTTATACAGATTTATTGATGTCTTTGTGTTAACTGTGAAGTATGTCTGTATCATTTGGTTTTATGACTAGTATAACTCATTGTGACACTGGCTTTAGAACGATCTACACAAATAAACCACAATTTTGCCCAAATTAATTTGCTGAAATACATTTTGGTAAATGCTGTAGAATTTCTGTATTGTTCAAAGACAATGCATTGTAAATTTGCTATCAGTCACAAAATATCTTTGGAGTGTGGAAGCTTGTTTCTAAACATCTAAACTGTCACCCACATTACTTTTTTCAGCATTTTAAACTGAATAGATAATGAAGTGAAAATGAAATAGTGATTCAGTCTGATTATCAGGTCAGAAAAGTGGAGCAGCTCTCATCTTTTTTATTGTAAAAATAACTACAATTGCAAGCCCTCCAAGACAACCAAAGAATAGACAACCAAAGTGGCTTGTAAATGCAAATAAGCAGAAACAGGAAAGTAAAATGCAAATTTGCAATAATTAGACATTTTTTACTCTCAGTATATACAGTAGTTAAAACCATACTGGACAGACCACACCGTCATAAACAGTAGTTTCTTTCTGCTTGCAAGACATTGCTTTTATACTTAAAACACAAGTTACTGGTGTTTGCAGTGGGTGTGTTTGCTATAACCTGTTTATAACAGGACAGCTGTTTTCAGTCTGCCAAGATGTCTGTGTGATATAATGGATGTCGGTGTCCATGCAGGGAACTCCAAGCAGGGGCTGCGTTGTAAAGCCTGTAAGGTGGCGGCCCACCTCTGGTGCTCATCGGAGCTCTCCCAGCAGCCCTGTATTGGCAAGGTAAGATCATTTCAGTCTGACTTATCATTAAGTCTCACTACCACACACTATGCACCTTATGTGGCTAATAGTTACACCTAACTGCCCACATAAAATAAAACACAAAGTTTCGGCCTGGCACTTGGCCGGCACAGAAATGATAGCCAGCTTTCAGGAGTTATTTGGTCATCTCCGGTGTGAAGTTCTGTCTCAGATGCTTCTCCAAAGTCTGGCTGGATTTGCAACATGGTCAATGAGACAGTAGTGACATACAAGTACTTGCTGATAACCAACTATTAGTATTAGGCCTAATAGTATTTCTAATAATAATGATTTACGTCAAATGCACTACATTAACCTCACTGATCATTCAATTTTTCTGATCTGCCTCTTGCTTTTTTCTCTTGATAGTGAAGCATTTAGTCACTTTATTTAAAATAGTGACCATATTTTATGATCATGTGTGGGTATTATAGTTTAATTATATTTTCATTCTTCTGAAATCTGTCACTAACTTGTAGAAGGGAGCATTGTCACCATTGAGGAGACCACTTTTGATTGGACAAATTTCTCAGTCACAGGATTAGTGTACTGGTCAGTTTGGCTTTATATTAATTGATATAGTCACCGCTCTTTCAGAGGTTTGTGCAACTTAACCACATTTCTCAATTGCTTTGCTCAGTTACTGCAGTTCCCTCCCAGTAGTAAAAACCCCAGTAGTCAGGCTTAGCATAGGCAATTTTTTTTTTACATAGGTAATTATATTTTGTGCATTTATTCAAGTAATTTACTGGAAATGCATGAATTCTATGTAGGCCAGAGACTAACACAGACTGCATTGTGTCAGCAGAATTAAACAGCATCTGGATGCTGTAATTGTCTCTCTCAGTCAGTTGGCATAGCCTTTAGTCCTTGTAATATGCTTAGCCTCAAAGCCCCCTTCTTGTTAAAAGAGGATAAAGCCCTTTTCAAACCAGCGGAGACAAAAAGGTAGTGGTTATAAATGGAATGTGAATTGACCAGGGCTTTGCAGAGTAGACTAAGACACTGGCAGATGTGTGAAAGGGAAGCAGTGGGATAGAATAATCTTCCAACTATAAATACCATAAGAGGAACAAAAACTGAGGAGGATGATACTGATAAAGTTTCAGCGGCCAGGTCCCAACATTTTTTCACTCAGCCTTTTTGTCCTTACTCTCGCCTGTGTTACTCCTCTCACATAACGCCCTCCTCTCTTCCTCTCTCTTGTCTGGGTGCTACATTTCCTTCCTCCCCTCTCAACTCTGTTGGAAAATCAATATCTCCCTGTACCAGCTGGTCTGGCTAATTCAGTGTGAAATTCAGTGTGTTTGAGGCACACACAATCCCTCGAGGATATGACACGGCAGGCTCTCGCCAAGCCTTCGGCAATGTCCTTTTCGATCACTGCACACTCATCAAAGCAAGTATTAGGCATTAAACAGAAACTGGATGGAGTTCGAGGCTACTTCTTATACATCTACGAATCAAGGTCCGGGATTCACGGACTCTCGACTAAATTGAAGTTACAGCATTGCACAAAGCTTTTGAGTACAAATAAGTTGTTGTGGAATTTTAGTAAAAGCACTGCAACTGCTCATTTTATAGCAAAGTGATTGTACACATTTGAACTTTAATGGAAATGCAGAATGTAGAGCTGATTTTGAGCAACATGCTGATTAAAAAAAAAAAACCCGTCAGAAATAGTCAGACAACAGCATGATAGAATAAATCTAATCCTTGTGATGGGAGGGGAAACTTGATTTGTTGAGTAGAAGTGCCAGTCAAACTCCTGGGTTGACTTCAGGCCAGACAGAGTAGCAATGTTTTTGCTGCAGGGAGGAAAAAGCAAACTGATCGCTAGCACCAGAGTTCAGTGAAAAGCAGGAGGAGCGGACCATCTTGATGTGACTAAGGCACAGCTTGTGCAAGCTCGTGTTTATGTAAATTAGTACAATAACAGACAAAAAGAGTATATTGATGGCTGCACTTCTGGCTCGCTTTCAGCCCATTTGCCGAGTGCATCCATATATGACCACTAGCTTTAAAATATCCCCAGAATCCAGCAGCTTTAAATTACTTTGGAATCATGACAACCTTTTGATAATCAAAGTTAATTAAACTTAAAGATGTATTACAGTTTGATAAAGCTGAGCACTGCATTAAATAATTGCCTCTGCAGGGATGCTATACACACTCATCCTCAGCAGACTTTGTGTGAGTCTCCTCTGTTACATCCCAGAGGTCAGAGTCTAATCTTGCTTTCTGTGAATCTCAACCGAGCAAAGTGAAATATCAGCTTGTCTCTTGACTTAAATTTCAAGATTGTCCAGTCACGCTGCACAGGCACCACTGCCGATACCTTGACATATAATTTGTCTGGTTGGTGTTTTGCTATGTGAGGTGAAAGGGAAGATTCAAGGTTCCTGATGATGAGGAAATAATTTAACTAGCTCCACTTCTGAGCACAACAGCTTGTTTCAAATTGGAGCACTGGCAGAGGAGTTGAAGGCAATTGTCTCTCATAATTAGCGTAATCCGGCAGCAAGCAAAGCATTTGCCAAGTTTGTTTACATCTTTTATTTTGTTTGTCACAAAGTGCTTCACAGGAAACGCAGGACACACATAGATTAAAACAAGGATAATGAAAGTAATATTCAGGAAAAAAAAAATCAACACAGATTCAAAGACACTTGGCCAGAGCTTTATGTCTTGTCGTCTTTACACAGATATGTATACTAGTGAGCACCTGTGGGATTTTCTAAATGGGTAGAAATGCTTTAATGTAATAACTTCTCATGTTATGATGGCATCAAATCACATTTTGAATTAATAAGGGGTTTCCAAAATATTACTAATCCTTATTATCATTGCATCATTAGTTAAAAATATGTTACAACTCTTATGAAATCAATATAGCGTCATTTCAGTGTTTAAGAAGTTAAGTTTGTGTTCCTTAAGCAAAGAAATAAAGAAGAGATTCTGGGCAAATTCTTATCTGTCAGTCCTGAAAGCAGTCAGAACATTCCTTCCATACCTTAAAGTGATATTTCACTTTTGGATGACTTTTGTACTTTGCAGAAGGTCTGCTCTCACCAGATCTGTCAAATTGTCACGGCAGTCATTTTGATTTATTTCCTTTTATATAAATGTATTACTTTACTTCAACTATCAGACATTGTTGATGAAAAGCATGCAAAATGTTCAAAAATGTAAATGTTGCACTCAAGTGAAACGTCTCCATTCGTTGACAGTGATATATCATGACGCAGCATACGTGTGAAATACTTTTTATGTAAAGTAATAGAAACATTTCCTGAGGTCAGTCTGGGTGAAAAAGTGGCAAGTTTTAACATGACGGATATTTTGCCTCCGTAGTAATACGCGGTCCTGAAAATGCTGTTTTATCTTATTTATATAATTAAATGAAGCGCAGTGATTAAATGCTGCTGAATTCAAGCAGCAGGGAAGCTGAAAAAGAGCTTTTAATACACTTTCTCATGGCATGTTATTTTCAGCATATATCACTTGGACAAGATAAAAAAAAGATGCTGAGATGAAATAAAACCGGTTTCTATTCAGAGAACATAGAACAGATTCATCACAGCTCCTCTGTCAAAAACAGGACTTTGTAATGTTATCTATTAGACTGATGAGTCATGTACTGTAGCTAAACATATTTCTCAGGCTAAATAAAGAAACAAAATCAGATATCAAAGGTTGTACGTTACCTTATCTGCATTGGTTGATCATCCCCAGTCTGACAGTGACAGGCCTTTGTGGTGCTTAAACACTTGGACCATGTAGATAAATTTGCTGAAAGGGAGATGAGACAAAGTTTAGTCATGCTTCATTAGGCATACAGCAGTGCTGGGGGAAATTTCTTTGAAGACTCACCCTTAAAACTCTTGGTGAGTGTATCATTTCCACTGACAGTGGACAATAACACAGTAATAGATCGTAACGGCTGATCTTACTTACGTCTATCAATATGGAAAAGTATGTCAAAGGCATTTTTTTTGCTTCTGTCAAACTGTCTTTTAGGGGGAAAATACTGAACTACAACCTCATTCATCATAATTTCTCTTCTTCCTCCTGCTGTCCATATACTGTGGGCTCAGATGAAAAAACTAAAACTCAGCTTGACATAAAAATGAGCAAAGTAGTCCCTGCTGTCCCTATTTATTTCTTTCCTTTTCAACTATACTACATTAGCAATTGAACTTCAATGCTTGGCAGATGTGTGACATTCATTATAGCGTAGCAAAGAGTAAAGTAATGGGGGTCAAGCTGGAGAATAGGCATTAGTGTTTGCACTCAACAGATGTCAGCATTTGTATTGTTTAACCACGGCCTTAATCTTCTCCGAACCTCAAAGCATACATTAATATACAGTACCAGTCAAAAGTTTGGACACACTTTCTCATTTAGGAGAATAGGAAAGTGTGTCCAAACCTTTGACTGGTACTGTACATGCACAGAAAATGTAGAACTATGTGAATAAATGAAACATGTTGTTTGTCAATGTGTACAAAATGAGACTGTAAAAGCCTTCAGCTTCTTACCTCTCTTGCACTTTTTGTATGCACATTATATATTTATAGTGCAGTATTTTTAACGTGCAAATAAACTAAAAATAGATCAAATAAATCATGTATTTGAATGGACTGGTTGAGACTCAGAAGAAAAATATAATCCATGTGCCCACATTTTTCCCAAAATGTGTTTATAGTGCAAAATACCTGCATCAAAGTAATATGGTAGAGATTTCAGTTTAGCTGAAAAACCTTTTCAGCTACTCAGCTTTCATCACACAAACTGAAGCCCCACCTTCCCCAGATAAAATCACACAGGTATTGTCTTACAGCAAAACATCTGCCCTTTTTTGCCTTTTTCCGCCTCAAGTAACATTTCTCCTTCCCCTGTTCTCCCCAACCTGTCCTCTTGCCTCTCTATCTCCCCGTCTCTCTGTCGGCCTGTCAGACAGGAGCTTTTAAGAGAAACTTCAGCTCTCCTCTGCTGACCAGCGATACACTGGGTGTGGTCAGAGAGGCTCCTGCTGCCCAGGGTGAGTGATGGATCCACTGGTTGATTTATTACAGCATCAAACAACTGGATTCTCAGGATGACTAATCACCGTGTCTGTGGCCTTCAGCTATTGATGTCTGACAGGCCTCTGTATGTATGTGTGTGTGTTTCAATATAGTGTCAGCTATAAAACTGCACATATGTTTCTCTGTTCCATCTCGTCTGGCTGTGTAGAGGCGGGTAATGGCATTGTTGACCCTGTGTATGAGGCACTGCGCTATGGGACGTCGCTGGCTCAGATGAGTCGCTCCAGCTTCAGCAGTATCTCAGAGTCGCCCTGTCATGAGGTATAAAACACACACACATAAAAAATACACAGACACATAAAACACACAGACAGCTCCAGTCATTCATATAAATTCATGCTGACTATAATCATACTAAGAATATTGTTGACATTGCTGGCTGCAAACATCTCTTTATTACAGGAAGAAAAAGTGCAAGACAAACTAGAGAACCAGCCTATAGCTGAAGAGGAATCCATCCCAGGAAGTAAGTCCATTTGTTTGCAGCTTTGAAGATGAATCCCACCATTACATACTCTTTCATTGTTCACTGATTGCCTTTATTTGTTATGGTCAGTGCATTCAAGGTGAGTTGTGGTCAAGAGTTGCAAATTATAGATTCCGTTAACCTGCCTCATCTATTCCTATTTTAGTATCAATTTCCTATATTTTCTCAGACTTTTGAAAACTGAAAAAATGTTGGTTTACTAGTTTTCTAGTCAAAATAAGTCGATTTAGAAAGATCAATGCCAGTTGTCCAAATCACAAAAAAGGTATTGAGGTTGTTGGATTATGCCACCAGTAAGCAGATCCAGAAAGATGTAAGCTGTGGCTGCATTGCATTCTGGTCTAGCGAGGCAGATGTTAGTGGAGTCATTTGTATCTCCACCTTTTTCTACAGTTCATTTCCCCTTGATATTTGTTGGACATCAGAGCAAATTGATAAATCTCGAAAGACGTTTTGATTCTGAAGGACTGAAAACACAGTTACAGTTTCTCTATTTATCTGCTGTTAAATGTCAGTTTGTTTGAGCCACAACTAAAACAATGCAATTGGTCTGAAATTTAGATCATAAATTGTGAAACCGTCCTCCAAAAGCCTTTATAACATTTCAGAAAAAACAGTCTGGGTATTGGGTATCTGGGAAAATTACAGGAAACCTTATTTTATAGGGTATACATTTTATTTCCATGGCAGTTTAGTACAGATGTTGAGCTTCTCTCCACAATGTGAGATGTTTGTTGTAAAGGAACATTACAAGCTAAATGTTGGACTGTTAAAGAACTACATTAATCCAAGATACAGCACACTATAGCCGGTGTGTGGGAGTGTGTGTGTTCTCTACCCAGAACGTTCCCTCTCGGTCTTTAGTCCCAGGAGAAGGGATCATCTCTGTTTGTACTGCTGCCACTTCACAGTAAATGACCTTGGCTTCGGCCTTCCTTCTGTTTGCCGCAAAGTGACAAGACCTCTTCTCTGTATCCCTCCCTTTTCTTTCTTTCTCTTGAACCCACACTCTTTCCTCCCTCTCCTCCTCTGTTGTACACGTGACATTTCTTGTTCTCACACATACTGTCTTTCCCTCTCTTTTTCTTCTCTCTCTCTCTCTCTTTCTCTCTCTCTCTCCTTTTGTGTCTGTCTCTCCAGTGCTCACCCCTCCTGAAAGCGAGAAGGCTGATTCAGAAGACAGGGTCAGCCTGAAGGTGTGTAGTCAGCATTTCTATCTTCTTTCAGCTTGTTTTTCTTGGCACAGCTGCACTCTGTCAGTCCCCTTCAAACTCTCCATCCTTTTCACTTAGTTTCAGATTTCCATATAAGGGACATACAGAAAATACTCTTCATATTTCTCTCTATTTTTCTTTATTTCAGACTCCCAAGCGGGTAGAGGTTCACCCCATCCACACCTATGTGGCTCTCTACAAGTTCTTGCCTCAGGAGAAGAATGACTTGGAACTGCAGTCAGTCCAGCACATTTCTTTATATACTGTGTATTTGTGTGTGTGTGTGTATGAGGGTAATCAGGTGGGAGAGAGGAAGTGTGTACCTAGCCAAACTTTCACTGACACTCACAGACCATCTGCCTCCTCAGCGGGATGATCATAGGGGGTTGTAGGGTTCGGGTTGGGAGGAGGAGGGGAGCGTACTGGGAGGCCTGGAAGGACAAACAGCTGCGTTGAGTGTGTGACAGAAAAAAAAGAGTCTTTGTATGTTAGTAGGTGCAGGAAACTGCTGAGTGGTATGACACCCACCAGTAATCTGGAGGATGCGTCTGTGCATGAAGACAGCACCGAGGTATCTCTTCATGTGGACAAAGCGGTCCACACTCAGCAGAAAAATAACAAATTTCCTTGTGACATTTACAGTAGTATACATAAAACAAGATAGAACAAGAAAAATGTTATAGCAACATCAACGATGCAGTGATAAAAGCTGCTGTACATGAACAATGTAGCCTGATTTTCCAACTTAAATGACTGAAATGGTTAGCTACATAGATAGGTAATGGATGAATGATGAAATAGCTAAAAGTAATCAATAAATACTAGAAAAGAGGCCCAGAAATAGCTAAATGTATCATATATGGTTGAAATAGTTAGCTAATAGAACAGATAGTTAAGTAAATGTGTAGGATATTGTTGAAATAGTTAGCTAAATGTATCAAGCAGTTGAAATATTTAGCTAAAAATAACATATGGTTGAAATAGCTAAATGTATCAGGTATAGTTGACATAGTTAGCTAAATGTACCAAACTGTTGAAATATTTAGCTAACATAAATAGTTGAAATAGCTTAATGTATCGGATATGGTAGAAATAGTATTAATACATTACTTGATATAAATATGCTTTTTATGGCATTAATCGTTACATTTGACTGTCCACTCACTTCTTGTAATGTAACTATGATATTTTCCTGTGAGGGGAAAAGTTTGACATTTTCCAGAATAAGTTTGCTTTTGTGCCGAGAGTTAGATGAGAAAATAGTCTCGTGTGTGTACACTAAATAGGAAGCAAAGAGTGAGCTTAGCATAGCATAAAGACTAGAAGCTGGGAGAAACAGCAAGCCAGAACATTTCAGATGGTCATTTGGGATTGGGAATGCTCATAAATGCTTAAATAATCATGTACAGTACAGTTTTCTCTGCAAGCACTTTGTCTGAATGTTTTTGCTCCAGGCCTGGCGATAGAGTTCAAGTCACAGATGACTCCAATGAAGACTGGTGGAAGGTGAGCAATGAAAAGAATCCATTTAACATTTATTCTTTTTTGTTTTCTCTCATTTAATTCTTCCTACTAAGCCATTGCTAAGCTGAATATGGAATAGATAATACGAACATGTGGCCTTCACTTAGGCAGTCACAGAATCAGTTGACTCATCCATTCAAAGCAGATCCGTGCAGAGACAGTAAAGACTAAAGAGCTGGCGGGTGTGCTTGAAGGACAGCAGGTGTGGGTGTTAGCGGAGCTAGTTAGCATGAAGAGGAAAAGAGGAATGAGGCAGATTGCAGTCAGTGTTTAATAAGGCAGCTGAAAATCTTAACCTTCACCTGCCGAAGGACAGATGGGTCTTTACATAAACAAAACACCTGGGAAAAGGACCAAGTTATTCACTTCAATAAACAGGCTGTAGAGTATCCATATTTGCACAGGTAATATTACTGGTATAAATGAACTAAAAAATTACATTAAACAATAAGAATTTTGTCAGATTGATTGTTTTTTTGTTTGTTTTTTAGTTCAAATCTGATTATTTGAGAAGAATAAAACAAATTTCCATTTAACTGTCTAGTTTACTGTTGGACAGTTCAAACTGAAATGCTTATGGTAACAAAGTTTGCACCCTGTAATGGGTGTGATTTAAATGTCAAAATACATACATATTTTTTAATAGATAACTGACAATTACACCCAGAGAAATGTAGTGCCATTTCTGTGTAACATGCCTTTGCTTAACGTGGAAGAACCAACTTCTCATGTGACTCCAGCCCCTACAGGCTTTGTACGCCTTTGGACAGAGTCTCTAAAGAGAATAATGGGGGATTAGGGCTCCGCAAATACAGATGCTTTTTGGTCTGATGTTGCTAATTAGGGAACAAAAGCAGTCTTTATTTTCATTTTTCTGCTAATTGTGATAGTTTATTCAAATTCAGTTTTGTTACTGTGAAATAAATGTGATGCATATTCAGGCAAATGGTCCAGTAAACAAAAACACACAAAGAATCTAATTATATAAAGTGGGACAAGGACTGCATTAGCTGCCTGTGTCATGTTTTTCCTGTTTGTGTTGAAATGCAAGCAAGCAGAGTAGTTTCTTGTCAAAAATGAAGCACATTGTGGGTCATTCCATAGGGGATGAATTTCACTCAAACTAAGAGAAGTCCCGTACTTCTTCCATTCTGTACCATGATTCGAAACGAGACGTTATGGGCCGTTTCTTTTTCCATTCTAATCAGCTCAAAACTGTCCAGAAAATATCTATTTATATCTGTCAAAGACTAACAGTGTGTTTGTGTATGTGTGCGTGTTTGCTTGTGTTTACCAGGGGAAAAGCAGAGACAAGGTGGGATTTTTCCCGGCCAACTTTGTGCAGCGGGTCCGCCCCAGTGAGCGGGTGTGGAAGGTCACGGCTGGTTTCCACGGCAACCGAGACAAAGGCGAGATGACTGTGAAAGAGGCCCAGGTGAACACGCATAAAATACACACAGTTTATCACTCTCTCTCTCCGTCTCTCTCTCTCTCCTTCTCTCACACACACACACACACTGAATACATTAAAAAATGTATGCAAATTCATGCAGAAAACTGCTGAGATTACAGAGGACAGCATGTTATGGCTTCCAGTGCAGCTCACTTTTAGCCTCAGTCCAAAAACTCTCTCACATTACTGAATGTCATTTGCCCCTCCTCTGGCTCCCCTACTCCCCTCTAACCCCCCCCTCACAGATCTGTGTGGGGAAGAATGAAGAGACTGACGGTTTTCTCCGGCTCAGCAGCGGGAAGAAGAGAGGCTTGGTCCCTGTAAAGTGTCTGCTAGAAATATGATGGCGGCTCTCCTTGACCCCCTCAGTTTGATAATAAAGTTCACGATAACGGAGGAACACTCAGGAGCGTTTACCCGAAACCTCACTGACCGCCACCCACCTCCACCCCTCCAAAAGTGAATTGACAGCTTGAGTGGATGATAGCTCTGCCCACGACTTCGCTTTTTTAATGCAGACGGGTTTTAAAGGTTAAGACATAAAGGAGGGGACTTCTTTAGAGTTCTTTAGAGCTACTTTTCTTGTAGCATAACTTTGCTTTGTGTGGTTTTATACACACTCACAACACAAATGTAGCATCACGTTGAAGAGGATAGTGTGCAGGAAGTCTGGCTACCTCACTTGGCCATCTGTCTGCGAAAAATGGGAGAGGACTACATTACTGTGATGTCAAGGCCTACAGAATTTGGGGGACTTTTTGAGCAAACTGTCTTAATTTCATTATATGTGTAGTGATAACAAGGCATAAGAGATTGTGAATGATTGTAGATGTTTATCGTAGTTGCTTGTGCAAACACTTTTTGGTTGTTTTTTTTTTTTCCAAACCTCTGAAAATGGATTTGATTTAGTAGATTTGATGCAGGAGGTAAATCACTTTTGTACTGTATGCGCAGACTGCTCACAAAATGCACACGTCTGCTGTAGTGCTATGAATCCATGATGTACATATATGTCACTCCTGCTCTGACTAGAAAATGATTCAGGTACTACATTATGTCTATGTAAAAATTTAAAAAAACGAAGTCTTCTCTGCTACATCTTGGTCAAATGAAAGTCATAACACACATACACACACATAGAAAAAACGCACTCTGGGGTTTCTTTATTTCAAACTGCTCTCCAGTGATTAGATTACGGTGTATTGATGCTCTTCACAGCTCCGATGTGACAAATGCTTTGTGTGCACCTCGGGGAGCTTCTCTCTCAGTATGCCCTTCAATCACACAACTCTCTGCACACACAGATTTTTATAGTTCACTCTGTTCCATATACTGTAACTCTTAAAATCAACCGCTAGAATCTGCTTCCTGTCATTATATTCTCAGCGTTGTTTATCTGTATGTAATGTCCTGTAATATTCGCTGTCATATCCGGTTGTGCGCTACGACGTGAGGATGATGTGCTGTCTAGAGTTTCAGAAACGCTTGCTTTTTCTTCCATGGGAAGAGCAGAGCAGGGATATAATCCAGGATGATTGAAAAACCAAACTCAGTGTTGTTGTTTGTCAAAAAAAGTCAAACTTTCAGTCTCTCAGAGGGTCATGTACCAAACTCTGGCTGTCGAAAATTTACAGGATTTTTGATTAAAGGCTACCGTTTCTCTCAGCACACATGATTACTTTTTAAGTAACTCTGAGCGACTGTTATTGTTGCTCTAATTAAAGGTGATGAAAGGCAAAATCACCTAATACAATTTGATTTGTTGCTATGTCATTACAAACCATAAGGTGGTGACAAACTGCCTTTGTTGCAGCAATAACTGTAAATAAAAATATGACAGTATTTGTAAATAGCCTTATAAAGATACTGTATATATTGGCTCTAAATAGCACTCTGACCAACAGGTTTGCAGCTGTCCAGGAGCCAATTAAGGGCATTAACTTCACAATAATAATAAATTACAGGAGATTATTGTTTATTGTCCCACTTACATATGTATGCATCTCTTTGCTCAATTAACATCTAGCCCAATCAGCACAAATCTTTTCAAATACTATGCACAACAGTTCTAGTCACTCACTTTATTTTGTACTCAACTTATTTCCAGCGTAGCCACGTGCGTCTGTGTATATCTGTGCTTCTGCAGTTTGGATAAAGATTTGAATTTGGACTCCGGCTTTGGGAGCATAGCAGCTTTTACAAAGTGCTCATCTTGGATCAGTCTGTACCACGCTAATCCTTAACATTACCATCACTGACTAGAACCAGGATTGGCTCAGGATTAGTATTATCCAGGTGAATTCCAGCTCTCACCGTAATGCACACTATCAGGATAGTTCTCTGCATGGCTAGCAGCCCTGTGATCCTCACATCTCTCAATAAAGTCAGATGAACTCTCAAACTGTGTAATGTGTTATTTGGTTTCATACTGTGCTTTTGTTTTGTTTCGTTTTGTCAAAGAGCTCAGGGCATTATCAGTAAAGGCGGTACTGGTATCGTAGATTTAATACATATTTCTTCTCAAAAGTCACTCCAAGTTATGACTTAATTTAAAAAATCACAGAGAAGAACAATTGTTTTTCCCAAACTGGCAACAGTGTTTGTTGTTGTGTTTTGACAGAGTCAAATGGCAACTAAATTCTTATACTGGGTTGTTTACCTCATAAGTGCTGGAATAACCTCAAAACATTCAGATTTAAATTTTATTCCCTTGAGACCTTGAGTGCAGGGTACAAACAACATGTATGATACAATAATGACAAAAAATAGCACCTGGCAGGAATGAAGTGCAACAAAAATTGATGCAAAATATTCTTAAGACAGACACCTTATTTACATATAACGCTGTATTTGACGTGTTTGACTGTAATGACAAAATCAAGTAAAGATGGACATTGTACTTTGGCAAGTACTTTTAACTCAAGCAAAATGTGACACTCGTCTCCCACACAATTGTCATTACAAAAGGTAACAGACCTGATTTTTATCTGCTGTAATATTGGAGATTCTGTCGTTGCTAATCCTGAAGTTATGTAAATTCTGTCTGTAATTTCTGTTTTCATTCAATAGATACTTTTCCAATTTCAACTTCAGTTTTAGAGCATTATGCTAATTCTGTATAAACTGATCTTTCGAACTATGTTCACCACTGCTCATTCTTTCATTTGTATGTAGGAGAATACTGAGACTAGAGTCCCTCACTACTTCCTCACTATTTTGTACCCCAATCAAGGCTGTCCATCCCTCAATTGGTCACTGGCCAGGCAGTGATTGTCACTAATTCGACAGTGACCCTGGAAGAAGATTAATTAGTGATGCTGTCAACCACACTTCTTCAAGAGTCGATGTGGTAAACGACAGGAAGATTGGGCGATATATTTCACTGTGTTTAATCAGTGTTGGTAATTTGAAGTGGTGACCTCATGGTGAAGGCCACTCCATTTTTTAAATGGGTATTACCAACAACACAGTCACTGGCTATCACAGACTAATAAGACATGAAAATGCAGATTTTAAAATATCTCAAAAGAAAAAAAAAACTTCTCCAGCCATGTCTTGCTGTGGCTTGTACTAAAAAGCACTCATTTAAATCTGAAAGTCTGCACTTTACCCCCATTTTCAATCTGTCATTTCACACTTAAATTCATAAGCTATTGAATTCAAACAGAAGACATCTCCCTTCGTGGCCGCAGTATTCAAGTACATTGAGATCTTTCATTTGAGTTGACAGTGCAAAGCCTGAGAAGACTGCTTGTTCCTAATGACCATAAATAATATGATTAACTCCCAATGAAATTAATTGGCAACGGGCAAAGCTGCTGGCAGGCCATATACTAAGCTGGCAAAGACAGTGTTGTGTGTCTCTGTGTCTGTTGTATGTGTGTGTGTGTGCCTGCTGTGGTGCGAGGAACATTTCTCAAATCCTGACCCAGTTCTGTTATCAAATTGGATCAAATGTGATTTTCGTCTCTGTAGAGAGACAGAAATGTGTGCAACTGGCAGTACATCAAGCTACTCGTACACTTTACAAAATTGCTGACTATATTGCTAAAGATGGCGTGTTGCTTTCCACTTGATGTACCACTGAGCTGTCGCATGACAATGAGCAAAATCCTTTCTGTGGCTCAAATGGCTGTGATAAGCAGAGAAGGGTGAGTAACTGTCTCTCCCTTCTTTTACGCTACATCCATCAACCTCACGACAAGAAACTGAATTGTTTGGTTTGGGGCAACAAATCCTAACTAAGAGTATCAAAAAGACTGGTGCAGAGCATATCATGCTCACTCCAGAAAATTAAATCAAATGGCTCATTAAATGTGTGATTTGTTACACAATCATTTCTTGTCTTATAATATTCACAATCACAATGTTGCATCTTTTAAAACAGAGCAGCAGCTGGACAGACTTACAGTAGGGGTGATGATGGCAGCACAGGGGCGTTAACAGCAGGAATATGGCAACAATGCAAATTCTGGAGGAAAATCCACGCTCAAAATAGCACTTGATTATATAGGCAGGCAGGCGGGCAGAGAGAGAGGAAAGTACTGTCAGAGGAGAATAAAGCTCTCTGGTTCTCAGCAGAGAGAAAAAAACACCTTACAGACCCCTGCATCAAACACATGCAAATAATAATAATCTCCTATCCCTCACTTTCTCTTACATATGAGTGGATATTATACACAGCTTGAAAATCTTGCTTCAGTTTATGGAATACACAGTAATATCATACACCGTGGATGCTCCCAAGAATCTTTTTAAATGCAATTCAGTCAATCAGCTCACCTGGATTTATTATTAGAGCATGGACAGAGTTGATATGCGGTCTCTGTTGTCTGACCCTTTACAAGTGGATTCTTGGGTTTGAGGTAGGGTTTATGCCATGCTATATAAGCAACAACAGCAGCAAGTATTTCCAGCAGTATTGCAGTGTTTGAAAATTGTGTTTGAAACAGCAGACGTAGTTTACTAAAGTAAGGGTGTGGAGGACAGGGTGGTGGATGCAGGAGACCAAAGTTTGTTACCAACCCTGTCTCCTAGAAATTATGTTTACATACCACTCAATTGTTTCTCCAGTTAAGTTGCATTGTCAAATGTATCACTGCCTGGATTGTGTTGTGTGAATGAAGCTGTACATTTATATGCCACACTGAAGTTGTAAGGGCAAGGTGCACATCTTGAGTCCCGTGTGTGGTTAGATTTAGGCAACCACAGGTCTTTGGTTAAAGGATAGGTTCAGAATTTTTCAAATCTTCCATAAAACAATAGTCAGGTGCCCAAATAAACACTGACACCTGTTTTTATTGCTGTAATCATTCCCTCCATTCATACTGACCATTATAAGATCCCTTAATAATGCACTTTAAATTCAAGTGATGGGGGACAAAATCCACAGCCGTCCATCTGTGCAAAAATGTGTTTAAAAGTTTATTTGAAGGTAGTATGAGGCCTCAGCCATCCAAATGAGTCAAATCAAGTAGATATCTTTCAACACTACAGTGTTTTTAGTGCCAAATTCCCTCTTTTTGTTATTGTACTTCCAACACGGCTCAACAGGGAAACACTGTCCGTCGAGACTTTTTTTTATTGAGTTTGACTAACTCAGACAGCTGAAGCCTCATATAAGCTTCAAATAAGCTTTTAAATACATTTTTGCTCAAAATGAGGACTGTGGATTTTATCCCCTATCACTTACATTGTAAGCGCATTTGAAGGAGATCTTCTGATGGTCAGTATGAACAGGACGAATGATTACAGCGAGCAAAACATGTTTTAATGTTCATGTGGGCAGCTGACTATTGTTTTAAGAGACACTTGAAAAATTGTGAACCTATCCTTTAAACTGTCTCTCATGAAGTGAAATAAGTTGAGCTTAACTTTAGTCTACACATGAACAGCCAAGAAACAGTGAAACTTAAAGTGTAAGAACTGCAAGGTTTTGATTATTGTTGACTTTGAATTGTAATAATCATCATCTGGTTTGGTCCCCCTTGGTTTATAATCAGCAACACTCTTCAGCCCACAAAGTTTTTGAATATCATGCAATTATGTGAATGAAACTAGTTTAATGAGTTGCAACATCAACACCAAATGCTGCACCTACAGCCTTTGCTGCCCACCTGAATTCTGGATTTGAACAAATTTTTAGGCACTACTTGCCTTTTCCTCCTCCCTGTCTTATGTTGTCACCATCCTCCAGTTCCAGTCATGTTTACATTTTTCTAGACCCCTGGCCAACTGGACCATTAAAAATGAAGAAGGTACACGGAGACAGCATGTTTAATGCATGGTCTCATCTCCTGCCGCTGAGGCTACCTCCGCTTTCTCAGGATGCTGCTTGCACAAACACACTCTCGGTGACAGGAATGAAGCACCACATGGCACAGTCCAGAGGTAAAAGACGGTACACTGAGTCCCAGGGCTTAAAGTCTGAATAAAGTCAATGCATATCCTCTGAGTTGATCTTGGAGGTTAAACAGTACAGAGAAAATAGGCCCTGGGGTTGACACATGAAAGCTGTCTTTGAAGCATGCTATACTGTGAATGATAGATTTGAGGAATATGCTTCCTTGTTTCTATGGAAGGAGTATTTTCGGGGTGGCCCTGGGTGTTTTTCTGTTATGCAAAGAGATCAATAGAGTTTTATTTATGAGGAATGGATGCTTCAAACCAGTGCTGTCTTTCTATTGTCTTACAGATAAAACATTTATAAAAAAGAGTGACATAGTACAATACTCTGATTAGAAACAGAATTGAACTCAGCAGGAATACACACTTTAAAAAGAAATACCTTATTCTTCTTTCCAGTCATAATTAAAGCTCAAATTAAGGTAATACCCAGGTGAAATTATATTGGAGTGAATTAGAAACACCTTCAGAATGGGAGTTTAGATGGATTAATTGGAAGTACTTTTCAAAACCATAATTTAATTAATACAATAAAGTATTTAAAATCAGAAACCAGGCGACAATTTTACTGTAGACGTTTGGATGGACTCATCAAGTATTTAAAATAGTGCACAGAAACAAAAGTAGTATCAGAAAATCTTATTAGGCAGCCATTTCTTTAGCACTTACTTAATTTTCAAATATGAAGGTATAACACGATGTCATGTGACAATTAAATGTATGAATGTTGCTGCCAAATTAGCTCTTTTAACAGAATGGGCTGGAGGGTACTTAGGATACTGCCCAGTCCCAAAAACGTAATTTTTGTGGCTACAGATAATACACCAATTTACTAAATGACCCGTTAAATCATGTGATTGATGAAATGATTACCTCAGTGTCGTCTTTGAAGTAGTTTTCCACCAATGCTTGAATTAATTTTATTTCCATTTGATTGCTTCTGAGCAATCATAGCAAAAATCACTTCTTTTACTCACATAAGTGCAAAAATATATGCTAGCAGCATTTATCCCACAAATTAGAGCATCCAATCAGAGGGCTCTGTTTATATGCGTGAAGTGACCCATTCCAGCTTTTTCAAAGGAAATCACTGGCAGTCATATGAATTATGAAATTTAAAGTTACATCTTCATCATGAAATGAAAAAACTAGGAAATTGTGTGAAAGGGTAAACAAAAGTTTGATAGTGTTTTCTGACCCTGACGAAAGTTGCTTTTTAAAAATTTTGATATGAGAGTCAACATACCACTATATTGGGATCTAACTATCTCTATGTAATATAATGATCTCTTTAACTTATCCTTAAAAACTGAGGTGAATGTCTACCCAGGAACCTGCCGTGTATGCCAGATGGCTGTCTCACTGGTTATCACAGATGTTTCACTGAATTAAGCCCATGACATCTCATGAAAACACAACACTAAGTTCCAGTCTTGCAGATTCATCCCACCTCCACACCTGCTCTCGGTGCTTTCACTCCAACCTGCAATAGGATTCAACATCACGGCACTTCACCTAACATACCTTTTCATCAGTGATGACTATTTATATGTTTTCTCTCTTCATCTCTAACCTTCTCAGTCATTATGTAGCTTTGATGTTATTGTTGGCCTCTTGACTCGGCTGCAAAAGGAAAATCAAGGAAGGTCAAGTATCACAATCGAGGGACAAGGTAATAAGGACATGACTCTTGGCTAGAGAGAGGAGTGTTTTTTTTTTAATGTAAATAAGTTCCCCAGTCTGTGCTTTGATTTAAAAGGTTTTGATAGCTAGTTTGCTTTACTGTTCATGCCTGCTAATGACTACAGGGCCTCTGGTAATTTATCTCCACACTGAGCTGCTACTTTGCATTAGTTATACAGTCAAAAGGCACAGTTTCTGTCAACCTAATGGTTGGGTAAACACACTCTTTTTGTCACTTACCGGTTTCCTAGTTACTTACTGCTTTCTTGTTATACATTTACTCAATCTACATGATACTGTGAACGATCAAGACATTGATGTGAGGAGATTAAAAGCCAAATTCAACATGGGAAATATGCTTATTCATTTTCTTTCCAAGAGTTTGACAAGAAAATCAACACCAGTCTCATGTTTGTACCATAAATATTTAGCTAGCGGAGCCAGCAGCTGGTTAGCTTAGCTTAGTGCAAAGACTGGAAACAGGAGGGAGGAAAAAGCTAGCTTGGCTCTGTCCAAAGGTAACAAAATGAAGCTCACTAATCAACACATATATCTTGTTTGTTCAATTTGTACAAAAAATAACGCATGAAAACTGAAGTATAAACATGACAAAGAGCTCGGCTAGCAGTTTCCCCCTCCTTTCCGGCCTTTTGGCTAAGCTAAGCTAATCAGCTACTGGCTCCAGCTACTTATTTAACATGCAAACATCAGAGGGATAACGATCTTATCTAACTCTCAACAAGAAAGTGAATAATTCTCCTTATTGTGTGGACTTTAAGCCAGTTAGCTTAGCTTAGCTTAGCTTAGCGCAAAGACTGGAAACAGGGGGAAACAGCTAGCATGGCTCTGTCAAAGGTAGCAAAATCCACCTACTACCAGCAGCTAAAGCTCACTAATTAACATTATGTCTTGTTTGTTTGATTTGTACGAAAACTAACACACAAAAACTGAAGTGTAAAAACAACAACAACAACAAGAGGTAGGCTAGCAGTTTCCCCCTTGTTTCCAGCCTTTTGGCTAACATAAGCTAGCTAACCATCTCCATACTGTACAAAGATCTGATAGCCATCTCATCTAACTTTCAACAAATAAAGTGAATAATTCTCCTTATTGTGTAGACTTTTGAACACAATATAACGCAACCTTACTGTGACATTGCAGAAGCTATCGATGAACCCTGCAATTTTTAAATGAGGACCAAACAGAGTCTCCTTTCTGCAGCATCTTTGTCTCAGTCTGAGTTGCATGTTTCCTCTCAGGCATACATGATTGGAGAGTGTGTTGCCACAGGTCCTCTTTGCCTCACCTCCCCAACCTCAGCCCTCCCTGCCCTTTAATGGTTTCCAAATCCAACATGCTCTAAAATCTTGAAAGTGTACTTCCAAATCCATTAAGTCGCTAAGAAAAGGATTTTAAAATCCATGGGACAGGCTTTCTTTGCACTCTCTCTCTCTCTCTCCCCACAGCTCATATCACGGTGCATTTGTGAATATGAAGATATTAATTTTTCAGCTACTCCGCCTCAGCTCTTTTCTCTGCCTATATATAAATATATATGCAGACACACTTCACATTCCACCACTCTATTGTTTTCCTTACGATAGGCTCAATTCAACCAAAGTCTTCAATTTAGCCATATACCCTCAAAAGACCCTCTAAAATGTCCCATCCCGCTATGAGGAGGATAGGCAAAACTAATCTATTCAATTTGAAGTGCTTCACAGACTTTGGGGACTCTTTCTTCATGGCACAGGGATTAGAGGATAATTGGGGCTGCTCTGCTTTACTGAAGATGCTTTGCTTGCTATCAGCTGAAGTTACTTTTTCATACCACCCAAGTCAACAACTATGTTATGGCAAATAGATGAAAAAAGGGATAATATTCAGCATACTGAAGAATCAGCAAGACCAGGAAAGAGTTGGTAATAAGTCTAGCCTTGCCTGGTATGTTCTTACAAAGTGCAAGATTTTGAGAAAGAGTGCAGCAGAGGAGGTGAAGGAAAAAGATAGCAGACGATGACGATAGCACCAAAAGATAGGGCAAAGATGAAGACGGTGTGAAATACTGGAAAAAAAAATTCTCCTGTTCCCTTAGTTGTGAGATACGGTGATGAAAGTGTCTGCACAGCCTAAAGTGGAACTATAAAATGCCCAAACTGACAGTGCATGACTAGATTTAGTGCTTAAATGAAACATGCATCTCCAGTTTAAATTACTTTTGATCCTGTTATCTATTGCAAAGATCCTGTAACAGGGTTCTACTGCACTGCATCCATATCATTGAGGATCATTATATTTCCTTCCTTTGACCCTGCTTAAAATGTGCCAGCTCACTTCCATGACTCAGCATGCTCCCCATTGATCAAAATTGGTTTCTTCCATCGATTAAACATTAAAAATGAGTAATGTTATCCAGATGGCCCTTTCATAATCAGGTTGTTTTTGCTTACTTGATTTTTTTTTCCTTTACATGAGGAAATCCATCTGGCCTTCGAGCTCATCCACGTTTTGTAACACAAGTGTGATTGGGCCTACATGCGATGAAAACTTTCACACTTGAGCATTTGCTCAGAAATGATTTTTTTTGTGAACAGTGAAAAATGCCTTTTACCTTTCCTATTTAGTTTAACTTTCTTTTCACGATAAACAGTGACTGACAAAGTTATCCAAATGTAGGTTATCACTGTTGATTACAATTTTAAGCAGCCAGTCTATAAACTATGATGGATTTCACATTTAGTACCAAGTAACAATGGTTGATAAAGTAAAGTACCCCTGAATTCCTGCTTCACTGATCCAGCACTGAGCTCATGCTGCTTTTTCTTCAACTCTCACGTTCCTCCAGTTCTCTCTCTCTCTCTCTCTCTCTCTCTCTCTCGAGGCTTTATTTAGTTTTTTATCTTTGTTGTGTTTCTTTGTGTTAGTAACTGTGTATATGTGCTTTCTGAGGGATGCTCCAGGCTCATGTGTAGACAGTTACACTTGAGGAGTTAAGTGTTGCTCATTGTTGGAAAAAAAAATAATCACAGGAAACAATTTAATTCATTTTGTATTTTCAAACAAAATATTGAATACCTTCATTAAAATTCACACATTTCTTGGAAAAATGAGAAAATGAATCATCATCTGATCATGCTGCAGGAGTCAGATTTATTTAGCATTTTAATCAGTTATTGATGAATGAGTCTTGCTGACTCATTTATTATTAAATGAAGCATTTAGTTTACTGCTGCCTATAGCTGTATTGATTCATTTTGCTCTGTTTGCTGTTAAGCTCTGTCTGCTCTTAAGCTGTAGCTGTACTTTCTAAATCATAACTGACAACTGTGTTTATACCACTCTAACAGTCTCTTAGGACTGAAATTCAGATGTTAAGCAGAGGGTGGAGGGCTGCACAGCAAAGCCATCTCACATGAATCTAAATGGGACAGTCAGGTTGCATCCAGGTTAGGTACATCTCCCCTGCCTGTTATCTGTCAAAACAGCCGTGCTGACCACCAAAAGCATCACACAGTCCCAGTTATTGCCACTGATATTGTCCTCACTTGAACAAGTCTCATATCAAATTTGAGGTCGGTCAGCACCATGTGATGCATCCTGACCTCTAACTGGACACCTGAGCAGCCGGTGAGTACATGTCATCCTACACCACGACTGAAACAGCAAGAAAAGCATTAGATTAATGTTCTGGAAGACCAGTACAACAAATAAACAGGGGCCATAATGTGTTTTATAGGGTTAATGTACAAACCATGTGCTTAAAGTGATGTGTGCTCAGCACAAACACTTTGAACTGATGCTTCATTGTGTGAACATTGTTCAGATATTCTTAATCTGTGTTCAAACTGTGTCAGATTTGATAAATATGAAAACTTTGGCATAACTCTTCATGTACATGAGTCAAGATTTAAGGGAATAAATCATCTTTTTGTCAATCAAATGTGGTTATTGAGCTTATGTCTTGATCATATGTATTTGATAATTTCACAACAAATCATAAAATTGTATAACTACTTACTAAATGGCCCTATTTTCAGTATAATTGGTAAAATTGAGATTTTGAGCTGTTTACATTTTGATGATCACTAATGTGCAGAGGTACAAGAGAGCAATAAAAGCAATGACAGAGGCCTGAAGTCGAACCAAATGTGTCGTGACCAGAGAGCTGCCACTTTCAACCAGCTTGGATAAAGTCCAGGAGACTCAGATGGTCAACATGACAAGATTTCAAGAGCATCAGCTGACAGAGGTATTTCATCTCAACTGTTAGAAGTCTATAAAATCAATAAAAAGAGTAATATTTTCCCCAGTTTGAGCCAGTACACACATACTTAATGTGACTTTAGATGTGTTTTTGTGTTGAGCATGTCTGGGTTTAGCTGTAACGGATGAGCTGTGCTAGAAAAGAACAGGTTTAAATAAGAAAAAAGCACAAGACTGGGTTAAGAAAGACATGACAGAGGCATCCATCTGGATATCAGATCTGACAGCCCTGCCTATCCGATTGATCTGTGATCTGTATCACCGAGCACTCCTCCAATCATCAATTGAAAGAGACAAACACGAGGGAGAGAATTAAACCTGATACAGTATATCAGTCCATCTATCCAACTAATCCAAAGAAATTAGTTAATAGAGGTGAGTGAAATCAACATGCGAGGAGTGAATATAGAATCAAAATGAGCAATTAGTGGATAAGACAGTGACAGAGCAGGATTAGGTTAATAATGTCAATTTATAAGCAAATTAATCCAAAAAGGTCTCATGATACTTCATAATACTTAACAGAATCAGACTCACATCATACATGAAAGTCAAAAATGACAAAAACACATCAGCTGATAGGACGACTGGCAATTAATTATAGCCCAAAGAAGAGAGGCAGCCCGACACAAAATGTGAAAGAGGGTCATCGAAACTGGCAAGTGCGGGGTAATTCTTTCAGATTTTAGATAATTGTTTTTACATTTAAAAATAGGCTTCCATTAATTGCTTTCATCTCCTCATCTCGATTGTTATCAAAGATATCCTGAACTCTTAAGGGTGCTCCATTTGTTTTGCCTGGGTTGAAGGCCAACTGTAATAAAGAGCCCCGCTTCATTTCAGCTCATATTCCTCGCCTTATCTAATCCCATTAAGGCTCACGCTTCAGGAAATAGGAGTGCCTCCTGGTAATGAAGAAATACATTAACTGAGCTACAAAATGGCCTCGCTGCACAAAGCCTGTTTTCTCCTTCAGTAATCCCTATGACATCTCTGTGAAGATCCTTCATTTATCTATCTAGATGGTTTCTTCTTTTTATATATACTGCAGATCCATTTAGTAATGATTACATATGTTTAAACTGCAGTTTTAGGAAAAGCACTGTGTGTGGAGCTACTGCGTGGTGAAATTAAATCAGGATGTTGAGGTAAGCAGATGCATTATGCTGTGTAAGCCTTTATTCCAGCTCCTCAAGGCCTTTGAAAGCCAAATTTTAAATAGGGTTCCTCACTGCCAGCCTCTAAAGCTGTCATATTGCTTATGCATGATGGTACTTGATCCTCAAACACCAGGTGTAGCCAGACTTAAAACATAAAGTCATCTGCCAGTGAACAGGGCTTATAGGGCAAGTTGTGGAAGAAAACTAAGGTTAAACCTTTAACTTCCCAGTCAAGAAGTCTAAAAAGTCAAGTATATTGTGTATCAAGCCTGAATTGCTGCTATTGCTTTAAATAGACCTGAGAGCTAAAAATCCCCCCTAATTCTCTCTCTCATACCCACAAACACACACACACACACACACACACACACACACACACAAACAGCAGATCTCTCCTGGTTGGCAACAGATGTATCTGCAAAGACTTCAGTCACACCTTCTCCAGGGAGCATGAAAGAAGGAATCCTTCAGCGCCCGAGCAGGAAGTGAAAATGACTGGATGACTGGAGCGTCAGCAGCTTAAGTTTAACGTAGCTAACGGCGGTTGTAAGCTGCAGCATGGACAGTGTTTGTATGAAGGTGTGATATAATCATTTAGGCTTCTCTTGTCTTCATGAAAAGCTCAACAGAGAAAATAATTTATGATCTACATCATTTATTAATAGCTAAATCATTTATTTATGAAAAGTGGGCTTTTAATAATAATTTGCTGGCTTCAGGGCTTACATCGTGTGACAAGAAATCAACTGTCATCAACTTTGTATGTGTTCTTCATCTCTCTCTGAGGTTATGCACCAATGTCAGCTGCAATCTTATTCAATGACTGATAACAGGCCAAATGATTGCTCACACAGTTAAGCGGATAAATTGATAAGTCGCTGATAAATGGACTAGTCACAGATGAAACACATCACCAACACACCCGTAACAACTAACAAGCAGACATGCAAATGGGCAGACAACCAAACACAAAGGTGGAAGCAGCACTGGGTCTGCTGTCAAGGTATTTGTGCTAAATAAAGGCAGTTATTCCTCCTCTGGGAAGTCTGTTTTTTTTTAAGTAGACAATAGAGGTCTAAAATAGAGTAAATAAACAGTATGTTCTCTAAACTTCCAAACTCATTGCTTCAGCAAGGTAGCATGGCTTGTTTTATGTACAGATGTTTCTAAAAGTGCTTTATAAAAGATGGATTTTGCTATCACTTTGTTCATGTTTGTTCAAAAATACAAAACACACAAAACTGAGGCCGATAAACAACACACACTTAGGTCTAAATCAAATAATTTAAAAATATAACTGAAAAACATGATAGAAGTGTAAATGTCATGTACTATGTAATTTAGCATCTGCTGTTACTAAACCCTTTTCATTAACTCGCTGGTCATTGGTTTGGTCCTCTACATGCATCATCAGCAGTTACTGTTTCTGTATTTCACTGCACAGCTCAAGTTTTGAGAGCTATCTGCCAATGTGATTGTGATCATAAATCTAATATCTGAACAAAAACTGATCATGAGCTGATGAAGCCAAACCAAAAAGCCTATCTTTTTGGTTTGGTATGACTAACTTGAATCTACAGACATGATGGTGTGACTTCTTAGATTCTGGTGCTGGTTCTCTGCTGCCACCTGTTGGACTGTTGAGAACAGTGGCCCAAAATACAGTATACAGAACATTTTCCTCAACATTTGAGCAAGTATATTTACATTCCTCTGACCTAGTGTTGAATTATTCTGACATAATACATGGTTTGGTAAAATAAATAAAAAAATCTGAAGATCATCTCTTGCTTTTCATATACTTAAAGTAAAGGCATGTTTGTCCACTAACTAATGGGCAACTAAGTGATCAGGAATTTTAAATAGGATTCTAAGAAAATCCTGGGGGGAAAAAAGGTTGCAAGACAGATATGTAGCAGATTTGTTACTTTGACTTAAAAGTAAGATCACTGCACTCTCTCATAAGGATTGACAACCACAACACTGCTCCTGTTTGTAACTTGCATCACCTCATATGCAGTCATTTCTTATACCAAAACTACCACTGAAACCAGTCAAATAATCACAAAACAATGACATTCTTTTGTCCAAATTTATTAACAACACAAGCTGAATCTGAGAATAATGTCAATTTAAATTCACTTCTTTGCAGTTTCCTCCTCCTTTGACAGGTTCTTAATGATCTCCTCTTTCTTGGCCAGGAGACGCTCCTCTCTGCGTTTGCGGGCCTCCTTTGTCTTTGAACGGCGAGCCTCAGCCTGGTCACTGGATGAGAAAAGAGAAGTGGAGACAGACAAAAAAAAATATGAATCTGACAGTTATGTCAAATAAAAAAAACAAAAAAACAACATTAACTAATGTTTAGACTAAGTATGATGTTCTCAAGGTGAAAATTTTACCAGTAGTAAAATAAATCATTTTAAAAAATGTTGTCTGTTTCTTAAAGTTACATATTAAAATAAAATAACTTTAAAGCTCCTTTTTTTGGAAAATATTCATCTGAACTTACGCTAGAAGCTTCTTGCGAGCCTTATCTGCCTTCAGTTTGTGGATGTGCTCCATCAGGATGCGTTTGTTTTTGAAGACGTTACCCTTTGCCCTCAGGTACAGACTGTGGTACCTGGAGGAAGAGGAAAATGATCTCAGAGCGTCTCATAGCAAGATGACTTCTCCTGAAATTGGAATTAAAACAGTATACTGGCTTGTTCACCAGCTTGTTCACACATACATGTGCCTGTCAATTTTCTTGGACTCCCTGTAGCGACGAAGAAGACGTCGCAGGATTCTCATGCGACGCATCCATGTCAGCTTCTCTGGCATACGAGCATTGGCAGTACCCTTTCTCTTACCTGAGGTAGGAGAAAAGTTGTAAATTGAATAAATTATAATGAATAAAATACAAGTGTAAATGTAAATGTATAAGTGTAAATGTGATTACTTTAATTTTACTTTAATTTTGGTCCATGGGCTAGTGAAAGTACAATTACATAATGATAGTTAAGGATTCAATGTAGAATCTAATCTAAAATAAAAGTAATATGCATTTTAGGAAATAGAAAGGGACGTTAGTTTTACCTACCATAACCCATGTGACGGCCCTTGCGGCGTGCCAGTGTGTTCTTGCGGCAGCGAGCACGGGAATGAACCGTCACAGGTTTTCTGATGATCAATCCATCCTTCACCAGTTTTCGGATCTGCTGGCCTGTGGTACAAATACAATGCAATACAGACAAATGATGTGCTGGCCTACGGGGTCCCGACCACTCACACATATTGCAAGAGAACTCTCCTCAGCAAAGGAAACAACTCACGAGAGTTCGCGTTGGCAATCTCATTGGTTTCATTGGGGTCCAGCCACACCTTCTTCTTGCCACAGCGCAAGACGCTGGACGCCAAGCGCTTCTGGAGCCTGAGCATGCTGGACAAACAAGCAAAACATCTTTGCTGTGACAACAGGTATAATGTGATAGAAACAGTTCAACATACCCTTAAAAGTTCTCTATGAACATCTCCTAAAAGCAAAGGGTGATAAATAGTAGTATCACATCTCATTTAACATTTTCTTTCAGCAGTAAGGTCTATGTAGTCATTGTGCATTGACAGTGGTGTAGTCCAAGTTTCTATTTGAACTATATTTAATCCTTGTTCATTCCATGGCTAAATATTTCATTAACCTTACTGACGGATGATTGTTGGCCACAGTTAATAGTGAGTAGATGTCAAAGGCTTTATGTCGCTCTGGATTACATATAAAAAGGATATAAGTGCACACAAAAAATAGCTAAGAGATATACACAAAAAACAGAGGTTCTATTATTATTCACACTGCAATGCGAACTATACTACCGAAGTGGTTTGTTGTTGGATTACCATAAACATTTAGTTTATCATTACTGTCACCTGATATACATGTGACAACACACTTTTCAAATCCAGTGAGCTTTAAAAGTATGAATTACATTAAGAAGAATTAAGTTCATTGACCTAATGCATATTTGAGGTTGGTCTTCTGCACGTTTGACAGGAGATGGCAGACTGATGACTGCGACGCACAGGTGTGCAGTATTATTCTCTGCCGGAGTGAGACCCTGTAGTTGATTTTTTTAACGTAAAATGGGAAGGTACAACACAAACTGGAAGTGTCTGGCATAGAAACATTAACGTTGACCTTTTGATCGACTAAAAGGTAACGTTACTGGGACTCACTACGTGCCACCGAAGCAGATGAAAGTGGTACCTAGCCAAAATGATTTCTCTTTGTTATTGTGGCTAGTTTATTCAATTAAAGTGATTTTATTGATCAGCTTGTTCAACTAACATGCCCAAAAACTGATTTGTTGGCAGCTGCCTCGCCGATAAGAACCTGTGTTGTTTCGGTAACATGTTGTGACATGTCTTACTAGAACATGGCTAACAGTTAACACACCGACACAGGCCCTATATGTATTTTGGTAGAAATAAACGACTTTACTCAAATTCGGACTAAGCCAGTCTTCCGTCTGGTCTTAAATAACTAAGTATATAACACTGTAAATGTATTTCCTAGAATAGAAACATGTTATTAAATGTCAACCGTCTTGCTTACCTCATGGCTGCAGCTAGCTTGATGAAGACGAAGGAAATAGAAAGACTGAGTCTCAACCATTATAGCTGTCGTCACAGGTGACTCAACTGTGATAGTATCAGCAAAACCAGGTTATAGCTATTTATATAGCTCTGACAGTGCGTATATTTAAATTTTGTTCCGACTATGAATATTTTATGTCATATCTAGACTATGCTACGTTTTTAAAGTTAAACGTATTTATTGAATCGAGTGTATTGAATCATCCCATCCCACTCCCCCATTGGAAACACAGTGGTACGCTCCAATAAGATGCGCTTTCATTTTCTGAACACTGGAGGGCGCGAAACATCCGTGAATCTTGACGTCTGTGTACTTTTCAACGTTTTAAACATTTCCTGAATTAGTACATGCATAGTTTGTTTGTTTCGATAGATAGATAGATAGATGATGATAAATAGATACTTTATTTATCATTTAAATTCAAATGTCACAGCAGCCAATGAGGTAAAAAAAAAAAAAAAAAAGGATAAAAGAAACAAATGCAATTAAAGGATAAATTATTGTATATACAATTACTAAATAAACTAACACAAATATAAAAAAAATAATTAGGAAAGAAAGAAGAGAATGGTCAAGTGGAAATTGCTCTTGTAGTAAGGTGCATGATTGTCCATAGATGTACAAAATATTGATACCTGAATAATCTACACAAAGTATATACGTATGATAACAGCAGCATATACCCAAAATATGAATCTGAAATACTGCAACAGATGTGACGGAAAATGTAATAAATAATAAAAGTCCAGGTGAGCAGAGAAGAGTCATTTTTGTTGGTGTTTTGTCAAGATGATGCTGAAACAGGAATGCAATTTAAAAACCTTTTTTTTCTTAGTTTATTTTCAGAAAATAATATCACAGACCTTTAAGATAAACGTGCACATTTTTAAAAAGCATTATAAGATTATTTTAACAGAACAACGCACAGCCATGTCTGACTTTGGAAAAAAAAGGATGACAAGAAAGAAACAATGATACAGAACAAAGTCGGTTCAACAGTAAAAAATACAGGTAGGTCGAGGACAGAAGAGGTGATTTTCAGCAGAATAAGGGGAGGTCATTTCAACTTTAACAGCACACTCAGTATAATAGGAAAGCATCGAACCGGTTTATGTGAGCGTTGTCACCCTGAGGAGTCTATTACATATGCAATCATAGATTCTACTCAAGATCAAGAAAGACAAGCTCAGCATAAAAACTTCAATGAACCTGCCAAGTGGGTCGGGGTAGTAGAGTTTTCTTTGAGTTCGTTAGACAGACAGGATTATATAGGATTCTTGGTGTCTGATCCACACTCCGAAGCAGGAGGTGGCGGTAATGGGCTTAATACGCTGGTTTCCAACTGCCGATAAATCATGAAGAAGAGGAAGAAAAAGACCATTTTAGAAAATTGAATTCAATTTTCTATTATTTATTTTTATATGGAAAATTAACCGATAGGCGCTACAAAAACCTGTTATTTATAAAATAAATAAATATTCATATTTTATTTAACCTTTATATATCAGGCACGTGCCATTCAGGTTGGAAACCTCTTTTGCAAGAGGACAGCACAAATTGTTGCAAACAAAACGATACAAAATCCAGCAATGGATAAAGAAACACTAAAACAGATAATAGCACTAAAGTAAGGCTAAATGTAAGCTAAGAGCAGAGACAATAATAAATCATTTAGTCTTAAAGATATCAGTTTCATCAATTAAATTCATTTTGCAGAGTGGCTGAAGCAGAAAACAAAGGGACGACAGGTGGATTTACTTCCCCATCTCTGTCCTTAGACTGGGGACCGCAGATATACTGAATATCTTGTGATCGGGGATATTGATTGCAAAATGAACTCAAGATACAAGATGTTGCATATCCCTAAATCAATGTGTTCAAATTACCCAACAGAAAATTATAAATCCCGGTAATATTCTAGAGGAGAAAGCATATAAGGACTGTATGAATTGTACAGAGAGGGGGAGGAATGTGGGATTAATAGGAACCCAGCACCTCACTTTTTACCTGGGCCACCCTACCTACCGGGTTAATTATGGTGTTAGTCATCCAGTTTCTTGTGATTTTTTTTTTCTGAGCAAGAAGATACAAGACTACCAAAGGTACAGGCTCACAACTCTGCTGGGACACTGTTATTTACTGTATGTACTAAATATTTAGGATGCTTTCTATGAATATAGATGCACTATGAGCCCAAAGCATCCTGCATCTCATTCTCCACAATAATACTCTTTATCTGTGCTTATTTCCTCAACTGATAAGTGTCACACGGACAGATTTTCCATTTTTCAATTTTCCATTTTTTTATCAAACATTCCACAAATAGAAAAGTAGAAAACAGACCCAGAAATCTTAATTATACATTGCTCCGACAAACGAAAAAGACAATTTTAGAAAATTGAACTAGATTTTCCAATTCTCTATTATTATTGTTTTATATGGAAAATTTCATTGATAAGCGTTACACGGAACTTCAGATTTTCCATTTTTCTATGTTTCTATTCAACATTCTACAAATAGGAAATTAAAAAAAACGACTTCAAAATCTTATTTATACATTGATCTGACGAACAAAAAAATACATTTTTTTCTATAATTCTTACCGAAGAAGAAGAGTGTTACAGTGTTGTAGTGAATGAGCAGTTCGGTGAGCAGCGCCGCCCCCTGCTGGCTGCTGGCTGAAGTGTGTAGCTGGCAGTTAGCTGCTGTCACACATCTCTGTCACCACTGAGCCGTCCAGTCTTCTGAGGAGGAGGAGGAGGAGAAGAACATTAGAGGTGCTGGTGTGGCAAGCCACACAGGCTGTAAAAAAAACCACCCAAAGGGCTGACTGCGGTTCTGTCGACGGATTTATTTTTGAGATATGAGTCATCGTAACACTATATTGAAGGTAAGAGATGTCGTTCTCGCGAGCCTTGTTAGCGAGCTAGTGCTAGTTGCTACATCACCAACGTTAAAGTAACTAATGCCGCGTGTGTGCATTGTCATGACAACAGTAACCGTATTGTAAGGTTAGCTTACACCATGTCGTTGACACATTTGTGACTGGTAAAAGCTAAATCACGTTAGGGCTGGTTTTAGCGGTATAGAGCCTGTCGTTAGCCGGTTAACTCTGCATTGACATTGAAGTTCAAGAGGACCCTTGGCAGCACCAGTGAGGGGTTTTACACCTCTTCTCTGCTCCAGTGACTCAAATTAAATTGAACTAACGTCAGCTGCAATCCGATTTTAACGTATCTTACGTCAGGCTAAATGAGTCCCATTGTCGGTATCTGTAAAGCCCTACAATAGCGTCAGATATGCCTCATGTGGCTCTGCAATGTGCAGGAGACGGTGGCAGAAACCCGGAGACGCGGTTTAATAACTTCTATCACGAATCACGAAATGGAACAAGAGCTGTTTAACTAGGATACTGTATTATCAGGAGATGAGACGCCCTTCAACCAAACAAAAAACGGCGTTACTTTTGTGACTAAGCCAGACGTCAGGCAACCTGCTTTTGAGCCATTGTTGTCTGCACTGCTAGTTATCTGCACACAGCCCATCTGTCACATAGAGACTTCTCCTGTTTGACCTGCTTATTGCAGACAGCTTGGCTCATGTGAGACGGATTAACCTAGTGATATACAGTAGGAGTGATGCTTTTGTCACGTAAAAGACAAATTAAATGTAAATGGGTGCAAATGTAGCCTCATAAAAAAGATTTCATATTTTACATAACAGTCCCTGTCATCTTATTAGGACGTTTTTTTTTATTGGTAAATATAAAAGAGACGCGGAATACTGTCTGTCTCTGCTGATATACCTGCAATACAGGTGAATAATACTATTTTTACTGTTTTATAACTGGCATTTTTTTGCCAACGTTTTGACATTTTTGTGATATTTGCTAGGTGTGTGTCGCTTAACTTTACAATAAAAATAGTGATAGAACAAAATTATCTAAAATCAATGCCACAGATCAGATTATACTGATGGTAAGTAGTGGATATTAATGTTGCCTCAAAATTGGTATCAGTGCATTGCTTATAAATATAGCAGCAACATCTTGATTCTCATCTGAATTCTTATCACCCTGACACATTCTTGTATGTTTTGGGAATCAAGATAAGATGGATTTAATTTTTTTTTTATTTGAATGCGAAAGAAGGCACAATATAGCCTCATTACTCTACATGTGCCAATGTTTTTACTTTCATGGCAACTTTAATGTTGCGTTAAAGGTTGCCATCACCTGTTACATAATCCCTGCTGCTCCTTATTCTTCAACGTCTTTGTTTGGCCTCCAACAAAGTCACCCCATCAAGTGGAGTACTCCCGGTCAGTGACCCTTTTTTAAGAACCCAGTTTCTCTCATCAGTGTGCATATCATCTACTAGCCATCGCACCACAACAGCAGGACAAAGTGCATACATCCACTCCTCGACACTTGTGAGGCTGGAACATTTTTGCAAACACGTCCCTTACCATCGATCTCAGACTGACTGATTCACAAAACATGAGCTACACTACCTTCTGACACACAGACAGTGTTTAGTATCAGACCATTCATTCATTAAATGACTCACTAACCTTTTTCCAAACTAATGAGAGGCACTGGCTGTGGTGTTTTCTGTCAATTACCTTTGTATTCTCTTTGCACTTTGTCCTCATCTCTACAAGCTGTTGGACTAAACATGTACTCTGCATTTTATTGTATAACTGTACATAGTTTGGCATAGCAGTTGCTTCAATACATCATGACAGTAACAAAATGCTTATCATGAAAGTTTTGATTTATTGATTTGAAGAGTCTATTGTACCAGCCACGTAAATGTGAAAGTAGGGTACTTATATCTTATCACAGCCATATGGTGGTCAAGGTACATTTCCGACTCAATGCATAGAGGGGCTGTCTGTTCTACTTGGTTGTGCATAGTTGGACAAACATGTCAAACGAAGCTGATTTGCATGTGCCAGACAACTCAGATTAACAGCTCAGACAAATACAAAAGCAATCTTTTGATTACACATCATGTAAACTGTACATGTAGTTAAGTGTCTGCTAGTGCTGTAAATCAGATCCATTTGCAGTCCTTAATTTCAAAATTAGAATCAGTGTCTCCCAATTAATATAGGCCACATTTATCCACATTTAGCGTCAAGTCCACATTTATCCAAGAAAGATGAATTTCAACACATAATTAAAGCAAATCAGAAGGAAGTTTTCACAAGGGGATGAAAATTACATACCTGTGTACAAAAATGGAGCTGAATAGTGCAATAAAAAAGGTGAGTTGAGGATAGTTACTGCCTTTCTTAAGCACACTCAGGTGGTCATTGAAAGACGCAGCTCATACCTCCAGACACACACATGCCGTGTGATCTTGGAACTACTAGTGGTCATGTTGCTTTTTTATTTTTACTAGTCTCAGTTTCCACTGAAAAGCATATCCTCCAGTTTGCTAATTGATATATCCAAGTAACACAAACAAGAAACAGAATATATAATTAAAATGTAAAACTACTGTAAACCCCAAACAAGAAGCAGTTAAATGCACTGTGGACTGTACTTTATGTAAAGAGAGTCTTTGAATGACCTGAAGCTCATTGTGTCCCACTGCAGCGACCTCATCCCAACTATCATTCACCTGCTAATAAGTACAGAGAAAACAATAGGGAAACAACAGGCTGACAGGGGTGTTGTCAAAGTTTTTCATTGTCTTTGTAGGTATTTGGGGCCCAGACACTGCACACCTCCAGTGTAACAAAAGGTTAGCAAGACAGTAACCAGCGTAGTGTGGGACCATATGAGTGACGGTCATTTCAGGTCTTAAAAAAGACATATAAATAACAAATAAACTGCAGGAAAAACTGTCAAATCTGCTGTTTTACAGGGGTAACAACAATCCCTTAAGTATTAGACAAATTACTTCTCTTTTTAATGTTGTTAGGGATTTTTCTAAGTAGCTGAAGCAGCAGATTTTAATACTTTACAAGTATGTTTTTGGCACACCCCAAATTCTTGCCATTTCTGTATTGTCTGAAAGTCTTTGGCTTCGTCGTGGCCTCTGACTAAACATTCAAAAGTGGCCCAGCCCTGATAAAGAAAGATTGCAGATTTATGCAGATTAATGAAACCTATGTAATATTTAACTTAACTGTGAGAGATATTTATAGAGCTACAGTGAATACAGTAGTGACTCATCCCAACCCTCCTCTGGGAACTCATTATTTGTGCCAGTGGTCCAGGTTCCCTGGTGGTGGTGTATCGCAGGGCTGTACAGCTTTATGCGACATGTCAAGTGTAAATCAAGTGCTGTGTAGTCACGGGCATAAGTTCTCATCTGTGATAAACTGACTTGTAGCTTCTGTAGATAAAAAACATTTATTGGCTGCTTTGGTGGCATTATAATACTATTATAGTGCTGTTTTATTTATATTTATCTTTAATAAGGAACAATTTAGTTTGACAAAATGTATTTGAGTTAAATGTTTGTACATTTGAAGCATGTCCTCTGTCAGTTAAAGAATTGTTTTCAAAGACAGACTGATTACACAGCACTATATTTGGCCTCATAAGTTGTAATAGTGGCACCACTTCTCTGCTCTGACATTATATTGTAAAGCTAGTTGTTTTTTTGTGTTAGATTCAGCTCTTCTGGATGAATCACAGAAACTTAGCTTAGCTTAGCTGCTGCTGTAACGTCTCTCCGGTCCTGTGGTTGCTTCCTCTCCCAGACTCGGTTGTTTCTGATTCAACAGTGTGATACTTGGCCTCATATCTTCAAACTAGTTTTCTTCCAAATATACTGATATTTTAAAGTATTTAGTAGTATTATATTTTAGCGTCTGGCTTCTTCCTATCGCTGGTGTAACATGGTAGACGGGAGTGTTTTACCGCCCTTGAAGGCACCACTACTGAAAATGAGGAAACTTAGTTTGTATTCTAATGCAGATCTCTAAAGTCCGGCAGGTGAAGCATTTTGCATCACCTGGCGGACTTTTGCTGGCAAATGAGCGGGGAGCTCTTGGTACAGACAACATGGAGGGAGGTAAAATATTGTTTATTTGCATATAATACCCACACTGTAATGATACAATGCTGGTTGAAAATCAGCAAAGTTTCCCTTTAAGATATAGGGAAGTCAGTTGATGATGATGTTGTTGTTGTTGCTTGAGAGGCCATAATTGTGAACTGTAGTATACTGGTGTGTAAAATAACTCGCTAGCATCAGTGTGACTTAAGCAAGTCAAATTGCTTAATTTTGATTAAATGAGGAGAGGCAAAAGGTGAACTTATTAAAATAATTCCAGACATTTGAGCAGCATAATAGACTTCTCTTTTAGGAATGTCACCTGGTTGTTCATAGTCTTCCTGTCTCTCATATCTTTGGGTGTGTAATGCACAATACTTTCTACTGTGGATTGTGGTCAAAATGAACTGCAATTGTATCTGGGGTTAAGTGTCTGAGGATGACTGAAACAATGTAAGCGTCACATTATTCAGAAAATCTGGCCTAACTGGACCAAACAGGTGCTCAGTGACACCCAACTCGTACCAGCAGGGTGATGGATCGTGTGGGAGGGGCTAGACTTTTTGACTCTCATGTTGAAGTGAGGCTGATAACATCTGATTCATGCTCAGAGTCAGATGTCGTAGCATGTGCAGAGCTATTGTACCTGTATATATTGCAGTATACATAAAGTAGAAAATACTATAGAATAATAATAATATGATATTATAAATATATATGTAACAGATGAACAATATACACAGAACATACCAGAGCTGCAACAATCAGTCAATAGGCAGAAAATTAATCTCCTATTTTGATAATTAATTGTTTTGAGTTTTGGGTTTTTTTTGTTAGAAAATATATCTTGTTCCAGCTTATCACATGTGGATATTTTCTGGTTTCTTTATTCTTCTATGATAGTAAACTGAATATCTTTGAGTTGTGGACTATTGGACGGGACAGAAGACGACATCTTTTCACCATCTTCATATATTCTGTAGACAATAATCGTCAGATTAATTGATAATGAAATGACATACCAGTATCATGTTTCAGCTTTTCACCAGAAAGTAATCTATTCATAAAGATATTATCCAACAGATGTTGATGGATTCTTAGTTTGTCTGAAAAAGGGGCAAAACTTAAATATATAATATATCTATCTATTATACTTATACATCTATATTTGAAAATAGGTTGAAAGTCTTTAATTATTATGGATTTTATTCTGTGATAATTTGTACTTGCTTTGTCAGGAGTTAATTTTTAAGGTGAAAAGCTTTTTTTGTCTATTTTAAGAATGATCTGGTTGACTTCTGTGTCTTATTTAACATTTAAGCCACATAAAAAGCCAACTATAACATTGTGTCTATGTGTATGAGCAATATTTGCGTAGATTACAAGAGAAAGAAATTTTAATGTGGCTGTAATAAAATTATTTTAAATGTAATTTTATGATATCTGTGTGTCTCATCAGCTTGCCAGCTAGTGGTGTGTGATCTGGAGGGAGAGTAAAGGACAGGAGAGAATATGGAGTTGTCAGATGGCTTGTTGCTGCAGGTCAACAACGGAGAACAGTGGTGTAACCGCTGGAAGCACCCCAATGACGACTCGGTAAGCCAACAGACCCACATCAACAATTCATCCTTGTAATGGCATTATAAGATCAGCATTACACATCTTACCAGATATATTAGTGTTTAATCTTGGCTTAGCACGCATTTGTTCCACAGAATAGGTCCATTTGTATTTTTTGTTATTTGTTCACAATAATTGATTTCTGTGTATGGATGTGTGTCAAGGACCGCAGCACCAGCCCTTCAGTCCTGCGCTGTGTCACCAGCACGTGGAAGGAGGGACTGCTGAACAGAAAGAGGCCCTTCGTGGGTCGTTGCTGTCACTCCTGTACACCGCAGAGCTGGGTAATGTTACATCTCAGCTAATTAACTTAACATGAATACGTTTACTAGACTCTGTGGTCCATTGTATTGTTTATTCCGATGTGGATGTGTATGATTAAGAAGAAAAGGAGACGTCACCCGCCAAAAATAATTTACTGTGGCTTTTTAAAGACACAAGAAGTCCAGTTGAACATTAAAATGTATTTTCTTAGAATCAACCATACCCAAATTTGATTTAAAGCACACATATATTGTTATTTTACCTGAAGTTATAGACTTTTTAACAGACGTGTGTGTATCATGGTTGTCTCAATAACATTTACATGATCAGAATGAAAATCTTACTTGTTTTATTTCTGATAGATGCTACAACAGGCATTTCTCGCATAGTTTTTTTGTTTCTTTTTAGTATTCACTTCCAACATAAGCTCCCCTGCAGCCGTGGGAAAAACACAATGAGTCATGCATTAGAATGTGACAAGCCAATGAGATGGCAATAAAAAAGACGGTCTCTTCATGCATGGGCACAAGAAATACTGGATAACAAATGGTAAATCAAAACAAAACTGACCAGACTGGCTTCCCAACTTCCCAAGAAGCCCCAGGTTGTTTAGCTCTTTGAGGACTGACAATTGAATTCAGTGTGTATTCCCTAGCATAATTAGCCAGGTAATTAGCCAGCAAACCAAGGCTCTTAGTGTAGTTGAAGTTATGTTGATTATTCCAGTGTTAATCATCTTCTCATGGTGAGTAATCATTTTGTTTCTGTTCTAGGAGAAGCTGTTCAACCCCAGTATTCCATCTCTGGGACTGCGCAATGTCATCTACATCAACGAGACTCATACTAGGTACACAAAACAAAATCTACTCCATTATAATTATAATTGCTCTTCCACAGTATGTTGCTTTGTGTAGTTGATTTCCCTGTTAAGAGGAACATATTCAACTTTTAAAACTACATATTTAGCTGCTTGGTTTTCACGTGTTGCCTTGGCAGCTATTGAGCCTTAAAATTCTCCTTGTAGCTTGCAACAAGAGCTCAAGTTCTAATTCCTCCTGTAGAGAGTACAATCAGTACAGTGTGAAGAGATGCTGGCCTAACCTGTGTAATATAAATGGTTTTAAGTTAAGGGGATCATTCTGTGAAACAGTGGAAAGGTAGACAGATGAATAATTTAAAGTGTTTGTTAGTGGACACTGGACACATGCATCCAGTGACTGACCTTAGCAAGCAAAACTCAATAAGACACCTTAATACCTTGACTCCAAACATTATAATCATGGGTTTACTGTAAATCTAGACAGTTTTATTTATGAAATTCCAAGGCAATCCTTTGGCTAGACATACCTTAACGTAGGCTGTTAGCCATCATGCTACAAATTGCATGTCAAAAACTGAACTAAGTTTATATTAACATTTGGACAGAAACATCCCTGAGACAAGATGAGCTGAAGTCAGTATGGATAAGTTAGTATTTACAGTTTTATCAAACACAAATCTGTACAATGTTTTGTACATGTTCAGCAAGGTGTAACAAAAACTGACTTTAGAGTGTTGTTTAGAAAGCCATGTGTAATGAATCTGTCAGCCTGAGCTGCTCTCTGGTTACTGAACATGTGTTAAGTTACCAGGAAATCAGTACAACCAACCCAGACAAAGTTTGGCCTCATTTGTACTCTAGCAGTCGTTCCTTTTTAACTGAACACTGAAACTATCATTTTTATTTTGTGTCTGTATGTTAAGTATATTCACAGATAGTTTTTTCTGTCAAATATTGTTCTGTATTATCAGTAAATTAATGGACACAGAATAAATTATTTGAGAATGTGTTTTCCCTTGTTCCATTGTATGTTGGTGCATGTTTGTGTTTGTGTGTGCTCATGCAGACAGCGGGGCTGGTTGGCGCGCAGGCTGAGTTATGTGCTGTTTGTCATGGAGAGGGATGTTCACAAGGACATGTTCACCAGGAACGTGGTGGACAACGTGCTCAACAACAGCGGGTAGGAGTCAATGTAACATGAAACTTTTGTAGGAATGTTCCATCCAGCGCATGTTAGAGCATCATGAGAGTATGTCGTGACCCCAGTAGGATTAAAACCGATGACCTTGGCAACATCAAGGGTATTAAACTATACAGGGAGTGAAAACACTCAGCTATAAACCGTTTGGGATAAAGTGTGCAAAAGGAGACACAATTAAGTGAAATTCTAAAAAACTCTGCTCTTACTAGTTTTGTCTGAAGGTGTCAGTAGACAATAAAAGGCATCGTTATGTTTGTGATTTGTCTGTTGCAGGGTGGAGAGGGCTATTGTGAAGGTTGCCACAGATTTGGATGCTACAGCCAGCCAGCCTGGGCAGCAACACAAAGCTGTCAGTAAAGTAAAGCAGAAAGCCAGGGCCTTCCTCCAGGAAATGGTGGCCAACATTTCACCAGCCTTCATCAGGTACATACACAAGTCAGACCACATTGTATCTATCCTTATATTATGTTACTGAATAACCCTGAATTGGATTTGATACTGCATCAGCTTAAGTTCTGCTTTTTTTTTTGTTTCCGTTACGCCCTTTCACTTTTTGTCTTGTTCAGGCTGACAGGCTGGGTGTTGCTGAGGCTCTTTAATGGTTTCTTCTGGAGCATTCAGATTCACAAGGGCCAGCTGGAAATGGTCAAGAAAGCTGCTACAGAGGTCAGAACACACACACACACACACACACACACACACATACACACTGAACATGGATTATACAGTTAAATGAGGATCTGCACCAAAATGTGCAAGGAGGTGTTTTCCATATATATTGTACACATAAAAATTTGTGACAACTAAACACAGACAATGTCTGATAGACGTGCTACAAATACATTTCACACACTGACACAGTGACATGTTTACAGCACTTTTTGTTAAGTATGTAATACTATGCACATACATGTTTTCTTCATGACGGTAAATATCACCAGAGACGTTCAAAAAGAAGAATTTTGCTTACAAATCCATAGTCTTTTTTTTTTCCGAAATTTCAAATTCCATCTGTTCCATCTGCCATCCTTCATCTATAAAATGCTCTATGTCTTGTCTTTGCAGCAAAATGTGCCCATGGTCTTCCTCCCTGTTCACAAATCCCACATTGACTACCTGCTCATCACCTTGATCCTGTTCTGTCACAACATCAAAGCCCCACACATCGCTGCTGGAAACAACCTAAGCATCCCTATCCTCAGGTAAAAGACCCAGAAAGCCTCACGTCAAGTTTGATCTGGTGTATTTTTGTTCTCTGTAAGTGAAACTACAAAGATCAGTTTGGTATCAGAAGAAGGGAGCTGCCTGGAAGTAGATTAGAGAAATGAAAGCAGAAGTAAAGGGTGCGTCTTAAGCACTTGTTTTACATTGAGGGAATATAAATGGATAACAGGTTGTCAACCTGTTTTATTCTAACCTGCTTTGAATACTATATGAAATTGTGAAGTGCATGGGTGCTTATCATGGAGGGCAAATAAATACTAACCTTAACTATTTCTGCCAAGAGCAGAATTAAATTCAGCGCCATGTACTTACTGGAGCGAGATAAGATCAAATTTCAGTGATCTCTGTGAGTGCATTTGCAATATCAAAGTGTGACAGGATGCAGAGAAGGAGAGGAAGATCAATGATAGGAAGAAGTTTAAAAAATATATAAGAGCATGGAAAAAGAATGAGATAAACACAAGTGATGTCTTCACTGCTACAGTATGATACAGAGAAATATATGAATGAAAGGAGGAAAAAACTAAAATAGCCTTTTTCTCACATTGTAGAGAATCACCTGTGTTTAAGTGTCAGGATTGGTTCAATCACAGTAATGTATAAATAGGAACCAGTCTAAACAAACTTTGCCTGTTCTGTTTACTGGCCTGTCACATTTTCTGAACTGCTATTTGATATATATTGACAGCTTTAGATTATGTGCTGGTGCAGCCAACCAAAAATTGTAGCTGTCACTTCAGAACGTTTTTTTATGTAGCCACTTGATAAAACTTTCTTTGTTATCAGCACCCTGATCCGTAAACTGGGAGGATTCTTCATACGGCGAAGAATGGAGGAAACTGGAGATGGAAAGAAAGACATTTTGTACAGATCACTCTTGCACACAGTGAGTCTTTTTATTGTCTATAGTAAAAGCAGGTTTAACTTGCTGTTCTTCAGTCTGTGTTTTTTTTATCTCCTGGAGGAGATCATGTGTCCGTGTGTAGGTGTCTGCGTGTGTATCTGTCCGCAGCTAATCTCACATACTACCAGACCCATCAGCCTAATATATTTTGTGGACATTTACTGTATGCTGAGGGACCTCTCGTGGTTGCAGTGATTCACAACTTATTTTATAACACGTTTTATACCGCCATTGACTACTGACTCATTACTCTTTACCGGCTGGTAGGGACTGCAAGTGATCAACAACTGCATCAAAACGCATTTCCGGCAATCGGCTAGGCTAAAAACAAGACAAAGGCCACATTTTGTCGTTGTTCGAAAACTGACATCCATAGAAAAGTTGATGAATAAATCCCTGTTTTTGTTAGCTTTGCTGCCATCTTGACTGTAAGGAAGCCAGGAGGGACAATTTAGTGAGATTCAACTCTTCTTTGCTTGGGAGGGGAGAAGGAGGTAGGGAGGGGTTTTATTTTGTGTGGTGTGTTACAAGAAAATGTTTGAAATAAATAACAATGTTTAAATTGAGAAGTTTGGACTTGTTGTCCCATTTATTGTTACCTTATTAAGTTTATACAGTCAGGCGCTCTGTAACAATACCATTACACTATTCTACAGATCTTAAAGAAAACTGAGACTGTACATGCCCCCAGACACACCTGGCAGAGATCTGCACTCTACTTAATGCACTCTTCTAGTTGGTTTTGGGGTTTTTTGTTGTTGTTGTTAACATTCAATTATGTAACTGCAAGTAGTCTTCAGGCTTTTCTGCTGCGTGCTCTCTAATGGACAGGATAACTTAAAAGCTTTTCTTCACATGTTGTTTGCCCAGCTTTTTCGTTTTCTCTTTTTCTACTTTATAGGGCTGCTGCACCATTTACCTTTGCAATGACTTTCACACTCTGTGGAATTATTATATATATATATATATATATATATATATATATATATATATATATATATATATATATATATATATATATATATATATATATATATACACACATCATATATACATCTGATATAACATACCTAGACCCATTATCAGCTATCTAATAATGCACATAGTAATGAAAAGATGTGCAGGTATAAATTTAACATGATAAATGGAAGTGTAGCCTGTTGGTTATATTGTTATATAACAACAGATGGTCTCAGTTTGACTCTTGTGACTGGTGGTTGCCTGGGTAACATTGTGAAGGGATATTAATTTAAGCAATCTGTTGTTTTGCCTTTCAGTTGACAGTTTGCCATATTGTTTGTGAGCATTTTAAGCAGCATCAACACAACAGGTCGATGTATAGTGAAAATGATTTCTTTGGTAAATTATTCCAACTCGTCCACTTATTGGAATGTATTTCCACAAAAACCTAATATGCGCAGTTTGCGTGTCAAGAAAGGCGCTGGTGCTTGTGCTTTTTGAATAGACTTCATGAGAAATTAGAGAACCTGATTAAAACTGGAATCTGAACCTTTTGTTCAGGTCTAGTATTTGGATAATGAGGCTTAACAGGCTTCTATTAAAGAGCTATTCTACTGAGAATATTAATGCTTTGTCATTTTAAGCTACTTGTAGCATGCCTGGGGAATTGGAAGACTCTAAATGTGCTTTCTACAAAATAGTTGGGCTACTTAGTGGATTTAATTAATAGCACCATTCTGTCTGAGTTGAGAATTACTGTTATTATTTATGTTTGGAGTTTGTGTGAAGGAGTTTAGAGGCTGCTCTATATATTGTTCCACCAAGATAAGTTTGTATTGTGCCCCTAAGATAAGAGTTATCAGCTGACAACATGAGCAACTGTTGGAAATGACCTTCATCTTACCCCATTGTGCCTCCAGTATTTTACTGCACATCCTGCCGAACAGGGTATACAAATTTGTCACTGCAGTTGCGAAAAGTGGATCAAGTAGTACTTTAATGTGGTAGAAGATAAGACTTTAATCAGGCATGCCTGTGTGGTTCACAGAAAGGTAATTAGCTGAACTCGTTCACAGGCAGAAGTGCTAACAATAAAACAAAGCCAGGCGTTGCTTTAACTCCAGTTGTTCATATGAAAGCTGAATGTAGATGTTTGTCCTCTTCACAGCTATATGTCACAGCCTGGGGTCTATTTCAGGCTGAAGCATCTCTTCTCAAAAGTCTCTGCATAGCAAGAGACAGCTGTGTTCATACTGTTACACAACATGGCTGCCTTGGCATGTGCCCAGTTCCCTGTAGTGCGTAGAGGGGTCAAACTGTTGGTGACCACAACTCATTTTTAACTTGTAGTTAAGCTGCATATACAGCAGCAGCACAGCCTACACCTGTCTGACCTCCACTCTGTATTTGGAGTCAGTGTTGTGTTTTATATAAATTATAAAACACAACACTGACTCCATTCCAGCATTTGTCTCGCTTCTGACAAGCAATGCCACCTTTTTTCGTTCACCTTTATCCCACATGAACATGTTTCCTCTGTTTCATCGATCTTCCTCCAGTATACTGAGGAGTTGTTACGTCAGCAGCAGTTTCTGGAAGTGTACCTGGAGGGTACTCGCTCCCGAAGCGGTAAGCCGTCTCCACCGCGTGCAGGCATGCTGTCCATCGTGGTAGACGCACTGTGCACCGGTTCCATCCCAGATGTACTGGTGGTGCCAGTTGGCATCTCGTACGACCGTATTATTGAGGGAAACTACAATAGCGAGCAGCTGGTAAGAACTGAGATGATGTCTGTGTTTGCTTTGGCAACAAAGATACTACCGTCAATAACACAGTACAATAAAAATGCATTATATATTGTTTTTGAATTTGTGATTTGGAAGTTTTTTTTGACAATTCTCATGTTTAGGTTTTAACTGTCTGAACTGAACTCTTCAATCCTATCAGGGCAAGCCCAAGAAGAATGAGAGTTTGTGGGGAATAGCATGTGGAGTTTTCAGGATGCTGAGAAAAAACTATGGTTGCGTCCGAGTTGACTTCAACCAGCCCTTCTCCCTAAAGGTGATTGACTGCAGATATACATCAGCTTTCAGACAAATAGAACTGCAGCTGTTATGAAAACTATTATCATTATATCAATTTGAAGAACACCCTTGATTTTAAGGCACCAAAAAGCTCAAAAGTGTATTTTATATAACATGTAAACTGGAATTAATGTCACAATTAAATTGTGAAAAACGCCAAAGTTTAGAGAAGTTTGTAGCCAGCACCCAGCTGTCACTCTGTTTGTCTGCCTGACTCCGTGTTTGTAATGAACCTTTTGTGTGTTGTGTGTAGGAGTACCTGGACTCTCAGAGAAGCCGTCACATTCCACCACCAGTGTCCCTGGAACACAACTTGATGCCCTCAATTATTTCTGCACAGTAAATGCAAACACGTTCACCTCCACCTCTGAAAGTCATTGATATCTTCCTCTGCATATTGCACAGGCACAAACCGACAGTCCCACCTGTAATGTAATAAACCCTCATGCCCGAACTCGACTTCTCCCTCCTCCCACTTCACAGCAGGGTCTGTTATCTGACATCTGAGAACAGCACTTGAGTTAACATCGGCAGGGGTCACTTGGGTTCAGCGCTGTCGCTGCATAATAAAACTGATACAGTCATACAGTACAGTTATAAGGACAGCAGTGTTCCATCCCAGCTGGTTCAGAGTCACAAGATCAGACACCACGCCAGCAGAGCTGATCAAATGCATCAAATACTTCATATACGTCTCATAAAAAGTGCCCTTAAGCGCGTATAGTACTACTCACATCATGCTAAATGATGGCATTTCAGAGTAGCCTGTTCTTTTTTGAAAATACTGTATCCTGCATGCTTGGTTGAATTATTTAATGCCATATTACAGATTACAGATAGCTCAGATTAGTGTTTATACAAAACACAAGTTTGTTTACAGCATCAAGCAATTAAACACAGAAAAGTAGCGCAGAGGGCTCAAAACGAATCAAACATCAGATCCTGCATAAACACCAAAAAGTGCACGCAGGATTTAATATCTAATTTATTTTCATGTCGTGTTTTTCTGAACAAAAATATAAATAATTTTGTCCCTTTTTATATTAGTAGATTTCAATCATGTGCCACTGTGCTTACATTGGTTTTCATCCTTTCAACAACCTACTACTATTTCACACAACCAGCCAATCAGAGAGAAGGAAACCAATTACTGAAACGAGCTAGTTTTCATGTCAGAAACCACTTTTTGAAATTATGCACTTTCAAGCTGACATAATAAGAGTTTTTTTGTTACGTAGTGTTGATAGTGAAACTGTTTTTTCACTTATTATTCTTCCAGGCCCGACGCTCAGCTGTTCAATGGGCAGGAGGAGCAGCAGCTGAACAGAGAGCTGCACGATGACATCTTCAGGCGACAACTTATTAACAACCTGGCCAAGCATGTCCTCTTCAGTAAGAAATTTACAACCACTCCAGTGTATTACTACCCCTATATTGATACTTTATTGCCACCAAGAAACTCCAGATTGTTGAGCCTTTAATATCAATGTTACAGTGAAACTTTTACCTTTTGTGTTGTTAGTTTGTGATATAGAAAGATGAGACAGTAAGTAAAAGACATGTCACAGGTCACAAGTCATCTCACACTCAAGCTAAATGTAGTAAAGCACGATTTATTCACTCACATCTCATTCATTTGTGATGTTAGAGCACCTGGCTGCTGCTTTATGAGGCACTCCTCCTTTATCTTGTCCAAGCACAACTGTACTCCTTTTCATCCTGTGTTAAAGGTGCACCTGCTTGCCGGAGCAAAGGCAGCATTCATGAAACACTATCCATCATACCGCCTTCATTAATTGAAATCCAACACAGCACGGCATCAGTCCATCCGCTTCACATCACTCAGGGCTTTTTGCCCCGGGGTAGCACAACAGAAACCGGTTCTCCCCAGCTCATTCAGCTGCATTCTCCTATGCAAGCCCAAATTTTTTTTTTTTTTTTTTTTTCACACACAGCCAATCACAAAGCCTCCAGCTGGATGGCATGTTGTTTTGAGCCAATAGAGTGAAGGGGAGGATAGAGAAGCAGAAGAGGGGTGGAATGCAGTACCAGTGTTGGTGTTCACTAATGTTTTACACTCCTGAACTTGAGCTATGCTTAAGATGACCACTAGTAACCCTCATCCTAAGACATGTGCACATGCGAGTGCCTGCACACACACACACACATACACATACACACACATCCTTTTCTCTTTCTCACTGTATCATCAGTATATTCAGCTCTTATGGATCTTTTCATACCTAATTACCTAAAACAAACCTGGTACATTGAACATTTTTATAGGATTGTAAATTTCATTTTTATTTTTTTAATACAATTGTAATATTTATCACATTTATAATATTTGTTAGAATGTAATGTTAGTCATTATCAACCAGTCTTGTTTTTATGCTTTTGCTCAACATTAATGTCCCACATAGCGTTCATGTTATTGTCTTAGTCATTAAATTTTTATGTATGGTGTCATTTTCAAAGTGGGAAAGGTATTTGTTTTGATTGAGGTTTGAGCTGTGTAGCGTTAAATTCAGTTCACACGTTGTTTCCGTTTTGGTCTTGTTGTCTTTCTGTTGTGTGTTTTAACATATCCTGTTTCTGTCTTCCCTCACAGCTGCTAACAAGTCGTCAGCGATCATGTCTACCCACATTATTGCCTGCCTGCTGCTGTACAGACACAGACAGGTAAGTCCAGCTGTCTTTCATGTCCTCTCTATAACCTTCTCTTCTACTGCTCTGCTTGTGCATACTGCACCCTCTTTCCTTTTTTCCCCCTCCATTCTGTTTCTGTTTTCAACTCCATTTCTCTTTTTCTCTCTCATTGTTTCCTCTTAATCCTCCCCATCATGCTTCCTCCCTTACACTAGCCAAGGTGATCCAAATGTCACATTCCTCTGCATGGTGGTAATGAATGTCTCTATGCTGGAGATCTTCTTCTTTCTGCATCCTCTCTCAACACTGCTATACATTAGTAGAGGACTTCTGCCCTCTGCTGGCACATTGATGGAAGTGTCTGAAAGTGAAAAGCATCCACTGAAATTATCTTTCTGTCCTGAGGAATTGTCCAGTGCTACACATAATAAACTTAACGCCACCTTAGTGTGTTTTAAATGTTTGCAGTTTATGAAGTCAGTCATTTTTGGACATGATGCACATTTTTCAGCTTGTGTTTCCTCCTTTTTGCTCCAGGGCGTGGTGTTGTCCAAGCTGGTTGAAGACTTCTTCAACATGAAGGAGGAGATCCTGTCGCGGGACTTTGACCTGGGCTTTTCGGGGAACTCGGAGGATGTGGTAATGCGCGCCCTCCACCTGCTGGGAAACTGCGTCAATGTGACCAGCAGTGCAAATCGCAATGGAGAGTTCACCATCGCACCCAGCCAAACTGTACCGGCGCTTTTCGAGCTCAACTTCTACAGCAACGGCCTTTTCCATGTCTTCATTTCTGACGCAATCATTGGTACGTTGAGCCATCGGGTTACGTTTCATGCTCACACTGATTTTTTTACTCTTCAGTCCTTTTACTAAGAAAAATCTTCTCCAAAAGTTAGACTGTTGTCAGTTGATGTTACAGTTTTTCTCCTCTAAATTTCTCTCATCATTTTTTGTCCAGCCTGCAGCATCCTTTCACTGCAGCGAGAGCTGGTGGTGGAATCAGAGTCTGATCAGCAGCCTGGTGGTCCCAATAGCCTCCCTCTCAGTCAGGAGAGACTCATCCGCAAAGCTGCCGGGCTCTCCCACTTCCTTATTAACGAGGTGGCCGTCGCACCAGTAAGTCCTGTCCATTTTTGCCATCTCTCTGGACGGTGCAAACTGCACAAAATGGGCCCATCAAGTAGTCAGAATACATTTCATTACTGTGATCAACCTATAACAACACTAGGTGTTCATTACTGTCATCATACGAGACTATTTATATTATTATAGATGAATTGATTAATCGATTGACAAAAACCAATTGAATAATCGTTTTAAGGGGAAAATGCCCCTGGTTGCAGCTTCTCAAATTAGAGGATTTGAAGTTTTTATGTCTCAAACATGAAAGTAAACTGAATATCTTTGGATTTTGGACTGTTGATCAGACAAAACAAACACACATTTTTCACTGTTGACATTGTATAGACAAAATGGAGAAAATAATCGGAGGATATATCAATAATGACAATAAATGTTAGTTTTAGCCAGAAATCTATTGGACCATCACCACTAACAGTTGATGGGCATTTCTTTTAAACTTAATTACAACAACACTCCTTGTCAATCGGAAGATCTTACCCCTGATGATGTAAGTAATGTTTCAGAGGCTCTTACAAATTTGAAAACACAGAATCCTTTTTACGCCTCTAGAAATGGTAAAATACATTTATTGATTACCTATTGGCAGCTTCGGCCCAGTTATTACTATCGATGTTTGCCTTCAAAACCTCAGATTATTTTAATGTTTCTTCCATGTTTCACAGCCTTTCCTCCTCTCTGTCCCACAGCCCTGTCAGACTATTTACCAGGTTTTCCACGATGCAGTGACGCGACTGATCCAGTATGGAGTTCTCTACGTAGCAGAGGTCAGTTTACGCTGCTGGTGGAAAAGAGTGACAGTAACCATTGTGACTAATGTTGGAAGTTGACTCCTGCCGAACATCCTTGGAGACATACTGTCAACTATAATCACATATTTGTAATATTTTGTGGGATTCTCTTTTTTATCATGGCTCAGATGGTCCAAATTGTTAAGGTGTGTGTCTCTGTGTCAGGAGGATCAGGAGGAACTGAGCCCCAGCCCCACAGAGGAACCCTGGCCCAAAAAGTTCCCAGAGCCCCTCTCCTGGAGGAGCGATGAGGAGGATGAAGACAGTGACTTTGGAGAGGAGCAGAGAGATCGCTACCTAAAGGTCTGGTTTAGTAGACTTTTATACTTTTTTATTAAAGCCAACAACACCAAACAAAACATTAAATAAGGTGGTCCAACTGTTCTTTTTTTTTTCTCCAGGTGAGCCTCTCCGCAGAGCACCAGGAGTTCTTCATCTTCCTACAGCGACTGCTCAGCCCGGTGCTGGAGGCCTACAGCGGGGCTGCGATCTTCGTCCACAGTCTGAGTCAGCCCATGGCGGAGTCTGACTACACCCAGAGGCTCTTCAGATACCTGCTCACCCGCACTGAGAGGGGAGTGGCTGCTTACGGTAATAACGCAATATTTCTCCACATACAGTACACTATAGAAAAATTAGCAAAGTTATTTAAAATTTATTATCCAGGCTTTGTTCCCACATGGAATAAAAAAATAAAGGGTGCAGAATAATGCATGTGGTATCCTTTGATTCCATTTATTATCCAAATAAGACTCATTATTAAACAGGTACCTGAATTAATGCACTCGTGCTGAATTTATGGAATATGGACACAGTATAGTACCACAGAAAAATGACGTCTATCCAACATAGGAGATTAAGTGAAGATTAAATGAATTAAAACTGGGGTAGGCTTTTTTTTAGCGTCATTGAGCAAAAATCCCATAATAACCTTTCAGCATATTGTAATTGAAGTGGTCTGAGAGAAAACTAGAGTCTAGCCTGTGACGGGAGACTTTAGGCCAATCACGGGTCATTTTAGAGTAAGGCTGTACCGAATACTTCAAAGCTTCCATTGTTTCCACAGGATTCGAACAGCAAAATCAATATTCAAAATTCGTATGTATATATTTTACGGCGGTCTGATAGGAAGAGGAGTGAGGAGAGCAAAGAGAGAAAGGGAGAGAAGATGTAAGCAGTGAGTCATGGTGCAGGTGCCTCCTCTTCCTCTCTGCCCCGCTAGCTGCCTTGGTGTTTGTGCTCTATGTGTTTCGTCAATCGGCGTCCAGCTCAAAAACAGCAGCTGTTGGTGCTGCTGCTTCCCTGCCGGAAGAATCAGAGTAATTGCTGCCAAAGCTTCGACGCTCCAAAAAAAGTATTTGGGAAAGCCCTATTTCAGAGAGAGGGCATTCCTATCAGCTGTTCTACAAATGTAGGTACGCATGCACATCCCCACAGATGGTGAAAGCCTGATTCAATGGCGGAAAATCCTGGCGAAAAAGTTGCTATTCCAGCATTGGCAACAGCTTTGGCTTTGATCTGGTCTATAAAGGGAAAAACTCCCAATGTCGGATCTATAGGCTAACGCTACTTTAGCTTTTGCCGTCATCGGTCTCTATCGTTATTTTACACGAAGCATAAATACTGTTCGTTGTTCCTTCATATGTTCAAATTTGTTCACAGTAGCTAATTGTGGTCTGTGTCATAGTCTTTTCTCACCTGTAACTCAGCCGTGGCAATTGAAGGTAACGTTTACATTGAAAAGCACCCAGATGACCCGATGAACTCCTGGGATAGATCACTGGCAGTCGCCTCTGGTCAGCTTGTGGCGTGTGTGTGTGTGTGTGTGTGTGTGTATTAAGCACGTGCATATGCCCGTGCTCGTCTGGCGGGAGGGGCTTAGTACAGAGAGGGGAGGCGGGAAAGCTGTAAGAGGAGGGCTGTATTTTCAAATTCTGGCTTTTTTTTTTCCCTTTTCTAGAAAACTGCCTGCCCCAGCTTTAACTAGTGATTTTTTTTAAAGAAATATAAATTTGATTAATATATCTGTGCGCTTTGTAATCCTATTCTCTTCTTCTCCAGGTGAAAGTGCAACTCATTACCTGGTGAAGAACACAGTGAGGACATTCAAAGAGCTGGGGGTAAGAGGGTGTTGTCTTTAAATTGTGAATTCATTATTTACTGTACATAGATTTAGCTCCAGCAGGAGTTAAGACATGCCTCTTGTCTTGTGGTTTTCTGTAGGTCCTAAAGGAGAGAAGAGAGAACCGGGTGACGACTCTGGAGCTGAGCAGCACCTTTCTACCTCAGGCCAATCGGAACAAACTCCTGCAGTACATTTTAGGTTTCACCCTGCTGTGACCTCGTCACCTTCAGCCCAGCTCAGACCCCCCCAGGCTCCTTCCAATAAAGGGCTTCTACTGGTTACTTCTAAACAATCCCAGGTGCTACTCTGTGGAAAGCTTTACCAGGAAGTGCCTTCACGTAAAAGCCGCTAACTGTTAGCTGTTAGCCGGAAGAGACTTGAAGCCAGTCTTCCCTTTTGGTTCCAGTCTGACTATCTGTCGTAGAACTGTGCAGCTGATTAAAAAAAAAAACACACGTGCGGTTCATTGAAGAGGTACTTCTAGGAATCATACTCTCTTTGTGAACTTTGCCAGTAAAGTCATGAGGTTTTAATATAATCAGAATTTTAGTAATATACTCAAGCAGGTTAGTAGGTAAGAATCACAGCAATTCAAACAAAGCAAGCTGCCTTTCGTCTATACACGTGAACAAGAAAAATATGCATAGAAAATGGTTAAACATAACCAACAACGAAGGCATTTTTATATTAACTCTTTCTGCTCGTTTGTGAAATGCTGTATTCCCTCCAGTGCACCCCACTATCATACAGTAGAGAACTAGTCAGACGTTTAGAGAAAGACTCATTTTGAAAAGAAATTCCTGTACATAGACCATTAAAAACAATCTCTCTTATAGTTCATCAATTTATTTGTAGTGCATAATCTAAAATGTGTGCAGTCAGGTGTCATCAAATTTAAAAATTGAAGCAACATTAGAGAAGATGTTAAAGATTTGCTGACTCCTGAGGGATACAACATCCCTGCAACATGCATACATATCCAAAGTTTCATTTACAAAACTATCTGTCCTGAATCTAATCCTACATACAAACAGTTAAGGTCAGTCATACTGCACAGTTACTGTTACTGAGATATCAAAAAAAAAATAAGCAGCAAACAAGTTCATCCTCGCAAAAATCTCTGCTTAGCAAACACAAGATGTATCGGTTGAAAGTCAGACATAGCTTAAAACACGAGCATCCACAGTTAAGTGCTTTCAAACCACTACTATCTAAGTGCATTCGGTTACACTCTTCGTCATGGGTTTGGATGAAGAGTGAGTTTGATCTCTGTATGTGTAACACTTGTAAATCACCCTTCAATGAATGTTACATAGCACAGCACTTAAAAATACCTAATACCAGCCATCACATCCATTTAAGTTCAAACGAAACAAGCTCAGAAACTCTTTGGTCATGCCTTTCAGGGAAAGCAGAGATTTGGGATTACCACCATTTTTTTCCTGTATTATGAACACACTGTATGAAAGCCTTTAATAGCACCACTGCTGAGAGAGCATTTCTTTGCACCAGTGGTTGGGCATTTGTTAGACAGAGGAATGGCGTAGTGTGGAAAAATAAATGGTACATATCCACTCTGTAATCTGTTTGAACAAAAGGTCACATCTCTCAAAGTTGGCTATTTGTGAAAAGAAGATAACGCTGTGTCCGCTGTCAAGAAACTTGAGGTCTTGGAGAAAGTGGGGAGGACGTTTTTCTCCATTTGAGTTGTTTACTTTTAAATCCAGACTGCTGCAAGGAGCAGTTAACATTCTTGAAAGAAATAATAGTCAGGTTTACATATTCTTGTTTTTTCTTGGTTAAAGAAATGTTTCACCTCAGTTTTTCAGTAATTCAGTCTTACTTTAAAAAAAAATCACAGTCTAAAAATGTACTTTTACTACCTGTAAGTAGATCCTGATAGTTTCATTTTGTTTCCCAAAATACAAGTGTGAAAAAAATATCGTGTCAGACAAGTTTGGAATAAAAACTCATGAAAATCAAAAAACTACCAAAGTAGAACATGAGAGAATAAAACCTGATAGTGAAACCTCACTGCACAGCGTCTGTGCATGTAGCTGCAGAACATTTACCAGTTTGCATTTTTATGTTAAAAACAACTTACAACAGGACTCAATAAACACACAAACACATTCTAAACTTTTTTTTTTTTTTTTTTTACATTGTACCTGAACAAATGTGTAACAGCCAACTTAATATTGGTTCGTGAATGTGCGCGATGCTGAAATGAGGCACAAACAGCTGACTGGAAAAAAGGAAGGAACGTGTTCGGAAAGGTCAGAGGAAGTTTGGTTAATCACTGTCATGATCGGAGGAGACGCGAACTCGAAATCTCAGATCGATAATGTGAAGACAGTGTGAATGTTAGAAACTTTCATTCAATAATCTGTCAGGGTAATTTTTTGATAAAAAATGAATCAAATGAGAATTGGGTGTCTGGTTTAAACGTATTTAAATAAATATCTTAAATATGTGCTGACAACGGTCTACAACACTGCTTGTTACAATTAATTTGAATAACAGCTTTATTTAATCTTATAAATCTGCATATTTTCATGCAGTTTTTTTTTTTTTTGTCAAATCTATGTACAAAATGACCCATAAATGTTGAAGGTTACTTGTTGTGGATTGATGAACGACACCCGTAGCATGTTGAAGAAGAGAAAAGTATGTTTTTGAAACGGGAATGTGAGCAGAGTGCGCAAAATCAGTTGACATCCACGTAACACATTTGTCCGTGCTGCAACTCAGTGGGAGACATTTAACGCATTTCTGAGCCCACAATCTGTAAAAGGTCCCCCACACAGAGGGACCTCTCCGCCAAGATAAAAACCACTCTACGTACTGTACTGCATGTTTCCTCTTTGTCGCCTTTAATCATCGACACTTCAATGTGAACCTCTACTTAACCTGAGAATTGTATTTTACAGTCTAGCGTGTGAATTATGTCGAAGAGAAAGGTAGCTGTTTGTGTAGGAGATGAATTTGTTACCTCTTGAATGTATCTCATCTGTCCCCATAAAAGGTCAGTGTGATATTGTAGAATACTCAGTGGAGTCGGTACAGATATAAACTACTCGTGGGGGTTGTTGAGACTTGTTGGCTCTTTAAGCTGCATTAACAGCATCCCGCCACAGCTATGTAACTTTGTAGGTTTAAAAAAAAAAAACAAAAAAAAAAAACAAAGCCTGTATCTGGGGAACAGGTGCCTTTTTTTAATGCACTGTAGTGTTCTTTGGTTGTGTTTTTGTTCTGTTTTTGTGCATGTTAACAAAGATTATTCTGTGTGTGAATCCAAAAGAACACGAGTACATTGTAACTTTAAAAAAAACAAAACAAAACATACACACACACACAAGAGCAGAGAACTTGTGGTTACCATAAGAAGAATCACCAGCTACTAAAATAAATGTGTCACTTTTTTTGTTGTTGTTGTTGCTTTCTGAGAGCAAAGCACAATTGGCATTATTAGATTTTGTTTTTAAATAAATTAATGATAGATTAACAATGGTCTGTTGTTTGTCTTTTTCTTTTGGCAGGATGGGACAATAAATGTTGGGATATCAGTGTAGTTTTTATTAATATTATCTATATCATCAATCCAGAAGCAATGGTGTAATTACAGAATACTTTTAGTGCTCTTTCCAATATGTAGTTCAATGAGATGAGAAGAAAATGTAAAAAAGAATACAAAAAATAATCAATACTTCTCATAGACTGATACACATCAATAGAGCGAGCTCAGCTTACCTCCAGTAATAGTAGATGGTTCATCATAGCATGTTGAACATAACGTCTTTATTCTTTCAATAAAATGTTAGTTCTCTAGTTCTTTTCCCATTTCATTTATCTTCTTTTTGACAGTTGTGTACATGTTTTTGCGGCCTAATTTTAGTAATTAATTTCAATGCAGTTAATATTCTTAACTGATGCATCTCGTCTCTTTTGTCCAACATTTGTCTTGACATAATGATGGTTTCTTTTAGGGTTTGGAAGCTGCATCTGCTATGTACCCCAACACTTTAGCATGAACTTCTCAGATTATTCTTTTTGTCCTATAAACCGGGCTGTATGAGTGTTCTGTGTTTTGTTTTGTTTTTTAAGTTGTACAAATGACTAGAACCCAAACAGATTCACTGCATACAGAGTCTCTGGTCATTTTGTGCGGCATAAACAGTATAAACTTCCTAAATTCCTTCACGTAGCTCACAGTAAGATCAGAAGTCACTGCGTGCCAGGTTGAGGAGGAGGAGGAGGGCTGGCTTGTTCATGTTAGGCTCACTGCAGGACAAGAGGAGGATATATGAAGGGCTGAGATGAACTGAAGCTAGTGTGGTCATGAGGGTGAAGCAAAAACGTCAAGTGTGCGTCCTTCTACCCAACAAGCAGCACCTGGACTGTACGGTCAGGGTGAGTGGCTCTCAAAGTCCTTTACGGCCTTTATTTTTTCAGATTATAATGCATCAATTGAAACTGGTGAAATGTATAGACTCCAGATTTAATTGGACGTTAACAAAACTGTCTTTTTGTTTTTTTGAAGACTGATAATAAACATTTTACATAGTTTTTGTTGATGTTCCAAAATGATGCAGGGACCAAGCCTCCTGTAAAAGTGATCATTTGATCTCTGCAGAGTTGAAAAGCTTCTGCAAGAGTCTTATTACCATTATGGGACAGTGAAGCTCATTTAATCCCACAATGATTAAACTCTCTGGAGAAGAGTTGACAGCCTTTTTGGGTAGGATGGTTCATTTTTTTAATCTTTGGAATAAGCCCTTCAAATTAGGTTTAAACAACAATACGCTTTTCATGCAAATCGTAACAATGAAATTATTAAAATATGCAAAGAAAATAAAGTCACTACAGATTTTACAGTATGTATCTGTGGTCAAGGAGGGATCTCCATCACATCAAGGTTGCACCACACAACTGTCTGATGATATCACTGAGCCGAGTGGTGTGAGCTCTTGCTTCTTCTTCTTCTTGTTTGTGTTATTGAATGTGTGTTTTTTTAGACGCAGGCCAGAGGCCGTGAGGTGTTGAACAGTGTGTTGAAGCAGCTCGGCGTCAGTGATCTCCAAGTCTTCGGCCTGGCTGTTCTCAGAGGTCAGTTTGAGCTTGTGTGGGAGTTCGGTAGAAAGTGTTTTGAATTAATTTAATGTGGAATGGTGAGAATTAGGGAGGCGGCTAATAACAAATGAACTTACAGGAATAAACAAAGGATAGAAAGTCATTCACTTATCAGCCAAAGAGGTTAAATCACATTAAATAAAATAACTGTCGCCCATGTTCATTTAATATGTGAATTTCTTCCCTCAGATAATGAATACCTCTTTGTTGATTTGGAACAAAAGCTGAACAAGTACTTCAGGAAAAGGTGGAGCAGAGGATCCTTGATGGTGAGTTCTTTTCTCTCAAGTCTTTTGTAGTGTTGAATTTAAGCTCTGCAACCTTTTTCTAACAAGATTTACACTCTTGAACTGGCATACAGTGATAATGTATTGTATATTGTCTTTGTTACACAAATTCCGTTTGTTTCTTCAACTATCTAGAGAATGGAGGTTATATTCAGAACGCAGTTTTTTTCAAATTAGCAACATTTCCCTTTGACTCTGTTGAAATATTTATTGTTTTTTTTACATTTACAGGTCCCATTCATCTTATTTCTGAGAGTGCAGTATTACGTAGAGAGTGGGCAGTTAATATTGTAAGTTATTCCTCTGTCTGAACATATACAAGCATGAACATTCTGCCCTCTTTGCATAACAATGTGTAAATAAAGTGTCTTATTGCCATGGATGAATTTGTTGAGCCCATGAAACAGAGTCAACTTATGTGATTTGGTGTCTTATTTGGTTGTTTCAGGAGCAGCAAAGTGCAGCAGCTCTACTACACCGAGCTGAGGCAGAAGGTGCTGCGCTCACAGAGCCGCCATCAGGAAGCTCTGCTCTTCCAGCTGGCAGCGTCTGTGCTCCAGGCTGAAGTGGGAGATTTGGAGCAGAGAGAAGGGAGTGATGAAGAAGTGCAGGAGGAGGGAGAGGAGAGAAAACACAGACATTACTTTCTTCCTGAAGATTACTTTCCCTCTTGGGTAAAAATGAAAACTTTTGGGCAGGATTTTTTGGACATTGTAAATTATTTGACATGTTTCTGTAACATGTGCTCGCGTCCACAGTTGATAAAGCGTCGTGGCAGAGAATACCTGCTCCGACACAGTCCGGTGTTGCACGGTGAGCTGAGAGGTGTGTCACGCAGCCAAGCCATCCTGCAGTTTATAAAAGAGGCCAGCAGCCTGCAGGATGGACCAGTCACCTTCTACAGGATGAGACAGGTCAGACTGTACACACAAGCTCCGTGTTTCTAACTAAAGAAAACTATCAGAAGGAAGACAGTAAAGGTTTAAACTGTGAGGATGTTTGCTGTTGTAGAAGAAGATGTTTTTTTATCATGTGTCAAACAGTATCTCAGACACCACTGGTCTGATTTTGATTAAACTTGTAGGGATTAATCAATCATAAGTATAGACACTGTTCTGGTGTTTACAATTATGTAAATGTACATGTACAGCTCTAAATCTATATTTTTAAATGTCCAATTTCAGTGAAAATCAGAGAGATTCTTACTGATTTGACTCCAATAGGCTGCATTATTTGACATATTTGACTTATTTATGATTTGTGATTTTTTTCCTTTAGTTTAACTTCCACAATTATCAGGATTGATGACTGACATGGAAAAGACTTAAACCTGACCGCTCATACTGGGAAAATATGTTTCCATGCTTATATTATCAACTGTTGCTCCTCACTTTCAATCGCTGCACTATATTGTTATTGTCAAGAAGATTATGGGAGACACAAACAACTAAAAATGTAACAACAAACACTCATACAAATTCCTCCGTGTCCTGAAGGCATCTGTCTGCTGCAACACTAATAATATGACCAAATCTGTTTACAGTCACCTTCTTCTTCTGTCATTTCATGTTCAGGAGAAAAAGATGCTTAAATATTCAATTCTTCTTGGTGTTACACTGAAAGGAGTCCATATTTATCAGGTGAGTCTTCCACAGTGACACATAAAGTTAGGAATTTATTTTATACACATTACTTCTTGAAGGCTTTGACTGGAACTTTCTTAACTTGGCTCCTGAGTTTGTGTGTTTTACAAATGTGAACTCATTTGATTTTTCTTAAGGAGGTGGAAGGGAAGCAGTGTCTGTTGTATGATTTGTCCTGGACTAATATAGACCGCTTCACTTTCCAGGTTGGTCCCAAAGACTACACACACAGAGATACACAAAGACAAGCATACATGTGCAATACAACAATAAACTAATCTTGCACATTGCCACTCATCAACCTCTCTCTTTTATTAAATTCTCTCTCTTATTCTTCAGGGCTGCAGGTTTGAAATCCACGCAGTGGGCTCTCTGTGCCTCCCCAAGCTGCTCTATTACACTCATTCAGCCTTCCACTCCAAACACATCCTGAGGCACCTCAGTGACAGCCACAGACTCCACATCAACACCAGAGATGCAGTCAGCTACATCCAGCAGCTGGAGGACATGCAAGGTCAGCAGCCTCATCTTTAATTTCCTCCGCTAGAACTGTACATGTTCATGAGTTGACGTAATTAAAAAGTTTGATCAGCCTCCACATGAGGGACCCAAATGTCCTGAAGATTTCAGGTAGCTGCATCTCCAGTTATTGCCACCTCAAAAACAAATCCTTTATTTTATTATAAGTCCATTTCAAACTTGATTGGTTCCTTTAAAAAAAAAAAAAAAGTTAGTCATTTTAATGAGTTTTACATGATTGGAAAGCCTCCACTCAACATCTAATCAAACCATATTGCTTTTATTATTCAATTATTCCTCACAGTCATTCAATAAATCCAAATTTAACTAAACAATATAATTGAAAAAAACTTAATGAAGAATATTATTCAGACTCTAAACCAAAGTGTTTTCAGACACAAGCATGAAAACAGAATAAAATGGGACCTTTATGTAAATCAGTTTGTTACATAATCAAAGTCCCTGGATGTCTTTCTCTGTGTCTCTGCAGCCAGTCAGTTCTACAAAGAGGCCTACATCTGTGACACAGCATGGCTTATACAGAAACTCCACTGCAACAGCCTCACATCCTCCATGTCTGACTGCAGCGCTGCAGTGGAAACAACCACACATACCTGGACCGAAGAGGAGGAGGAGGAGGAGGAGGAAGGCTCTATGACAGGTCAGCTGAAAGGAGACAATGGTGCAACTCTTGATTTAGTCAGCTGTACTTCCAAGCTTATGAAATCTATTTTAATAACTCATAGTAAGGCTACTTTGACACAGACAATTTACAAGCTAATTGGTCTAATAAAGTCATAAATAGTTTTATTAGTTGTAGTATTTTTGGCTGGATATGAAGACACACTGTGTTTATGTTGATGGCAGAGTTTGAGCTGTGTGTGGACGAACCAGAGGAGGTTTTTGTTGACAACCCAGCTGAGGTGCCCTGGCTGGCTGAGGTGCTCCGTGCTGTGCCTATTGATGGACGCATGGTGTTACCTCCATCTTGTTGGACAGGTTAGTCCAAAAAAATCACTATGACACAGTATCTAAAATAAGCTCTCATTGTGTGCTCATCATTTCTATCTCACATCATTTTATGTCCTCTTTCATGATCAGCTGTCACCATGGAAATGAAGCAGGTGAGAAACTGCAGATTTATCTAACTGATCATTCATGGAAGATATCTACATCAAAGGTACCAGAGATCAACCAGAGTTTCCTCTCATGTTTGCTCAGGTTTTGAAGATGAGGGCTGATGAGGGCCTTTCTGTGGACTAGTGCACAGCCAGAGGCAAGATGGACTCATTACATGTTCTGCAGCTCAGCACAAGATCCCTAATACAACTGCCCTGATACTCACATCATTTTACAAATGAGTAATCACACTGAAGGTTGAGAGGTCAACTAATTCTTTACCTAACATATCAATTATAGTGGCAATTACTGTATTTCCAGTGTAACATAAGCATCTTTTAACTAGTATCTGCAACTATAATCAAAATAAAAATGTCAAGGAATAAATAAACGTGTCAAAAACGTGTCTGTTTCTGCTCACATCGAGATTGGTGACCTGATGTAATAATTTCATCTTCGACCTCAGCAAAATGCTAAATAGCCAGATTAAGTGGAAACATCTGTGTGGGTGTGCAAGACTTTTAATGAGCATTTAAAAATGAAGGAAACAGTTTTGCCAGCATACAGGGTGAAGAGAGACACAGATTATAGCACATGAAAACAGAAGTGAAATTATAAAAGTGACAGTAAAAACCAAAATAGTAGTGCATCAGTCGAAAAAAATCCTAAACACAGAAATTGAAGGTTTAAATAGTTTTTTCTTCCTTCATGTATTGTTTGGATTCAAAGAATGAAAAAGAAGAGCTTCTTATTACTACCAAATAATTTAATGAAATTTATAAGATAGAATCACTCAGTATTGTCCTTAATATTGTCAGTGAAGCCAAATAATAGAATCAACATCAAAAACAATCAATTAAATATTAAACTAACATTTAACAATAAAAAATGTATTATTTTGGGTTTGGTTTCTCTCTGTTGAACAATGTTATTGCACCATGTCTTGTAAGGAATAAGGCATTAATAGGGAATCAAACATGATTCTTCCAATTCAACCAAAAGAAATCCAAAATACTTTTCCTGAAGAGCTGAGTAACATTTTCTTTGTCTGTTATTACAACTCAAGTATAATCAAGTATTCATCTCTTCTAACTTCTTCGAGGTAACACTTTGTCAACAACTCCATTAAGAATTGTTTTAACTACAGAAATGAACTGCTTGTGAAAAACTGGAAATCTGAGTAACCTTGAATTGTGATGATGAGACATTATTGTAAATTAGATCAGATAGTTGTACTACAGGGAGGGAAGGTTGCTTTTGCTTAATTGTATTATCTTTGTTATTCCTTTGCAGTTCTTTGTGAGGGGATATTAGATGGAAAGTTTCTATTTCTTTTGGTTAAATCATTCAGGCTACCGATGTCGTCTGTAGTCAGTCAGCCAATCAGCGCGACCGTTTATTGCTGCATTCAGGTTGCATGGGATGAATGATATTCATATTAACGACTTGCAAGCTCATTAAGATGGTTTTTTATATCCAGTATCAGTTTGATTTTCAGACACTCCCATAATATTACTCACCAAGTCGTATGTATCAGAGCTTTCTCTCAGTCGTAATTACGAATTGGCTTTTGATGTGAACATGATTTACAAGTTGGAGTCTCGTAAATTACAACAATTCAGTCATGCCGTAAAGGCGGCATGTGACCCAAACACGGAAGCAGTACAAGCGGATGCAAAAGTAAAAAGTTCAGGTTCCTGCGATGTCACATAAACGCAACCTAAACTAAACGTTATTACTATTACTATCCACACTAACTATTAAAACAGCAGATACGTTTTGGATGCTATTGTTTTCTCCAGATGACTTTCTCTTGGTTTCGCGTTGCGGTGCCGCTTTGTGTTGCGGTGTTATCGGCTGCTGTCGCCTTTCTCGCACACAATCAAGGTAAGTGGATTAAAAGATGAGGCTGAAACTATGAAATGATCGAAAAAAGTCACTGTAACGGTGACAGATAACAGCTGAGAAGACTATCAGCTGTAATGTTGACTAACAGCGCCCTCACCTGGCTCTACTTCCGCCGTTATGTTGCTTGTGTAACCCTGGTTTTCTCTACAGCGATGCCGCCTCCTCTCCCCGCCGCTCTCGGTATCTGCTCTCTGGCCGGGATGGCACTCATCTGGAGGGACATTAGCTCGAAGATGAAAGGTGAAAGCCGGACACTAAGCAGCCTGCTCAGCCAGTACTTGGCGGTGAAGGGAGTCGGCTGGCTGGGCAGACGGCAGAGACGGAAACTTGAAGCCGACACGCTCAATGTGAAGCAAGTTCAAGAGGAGACTCTGCTGAAGCGCCTGCAGAAAAACCAGCACACATGTTATGGAAAACAGTATGACTTCAGCTCAATAAAAGGTAAAAAAAAAAAAAAAAAAAAAAAAAAAGGGCATTTGTAATTTATCTGCTGTCTAACTGATGCAGGATAACAACCTGCATGTGTTGTACTACAGCTCTGCACACTGATTTGTCCTCTGACTACCTGTGATGTAACATTACGCACTACTGTTATGTATAGGCTACTATGTGTATGTGCAGAGGGCAGTGGCAGCATGGCCGTAGCCAGGATTTCAGGCCATGAGTCTAAATTCCCCAAAAACCACCCCTCCCTCCCCATCAAGAAAGTTTTGTCTAGGCATCAAACACGACCGTATAATTCTCTTCATAATTTTTTTTCACGTTGTTTATATTAGAGCTGCAACGATTAGTTGATTAATCATTAGCTCATCAACAGAAAATCTGAAGTTATTTTGACAATTAATTAATCGTTTTTGGTCATTTTCTAAGAAAAAAGCCAAAATTATGTGGTTGCAGTTTCTTAAATTAGAATATTTACTGGTTTCTTAAGGCCTGTATGACAGTAAACAGAATATTTGGGTAGTGGACCGCTGATCAGGACAAATCAGGCCATTTGAGGTTGCATCTTGAGCTTTGGGAAACCGTGATGAACCTTTTTCACCATTTTTTGATATTGTATAGACCAAATGACTAATCGATTAATCGAGAAAATAATCAACAGATTAATTGATAATGAAGATAATCAATAGTTGCAGTCCAAATTTATATTCATTTAAATGTTAAATTACAAAAGATGCAGCAAATCCTAATAAATATATGACAGATTAATCGATAATAAAAAGTAATTGTTTTTTGCAGCTAATCTAGTTATTACATACAGTACACACAGTATTTTATTTTTATCTACAATGCTGTCAAATATAAATATCATATATACAACATGAATATATAAAATATTTTATGACAAATTAAGTCCTGCCTATAAAAATGTGGGACCACTTAGGGACCACTAACTATCTTTTTTAGGAGCTTTCAACTGCATCTCATAGTCTTCATCATTGAAAACAGTTTTCACTCATAAACAGAAACCTTAAAACTAACTGTGTACGGATGTTTTTCAGACAGCGGTGGCTTTCGGGCACGTCACCCCATCACCACATACGAGCACTATCGTGAGCTCATCGGTCGCATCGCTGCGGGAGAGGAGAAGGTGATCATCGCTGAGAAGCCGCTGATCCTAGCCATGACCTCTGGGACATCGGGAGCCAGTGCCATGCTGCTCAGCACCAAGGACACTAACACTGAGTTCTTCCTGCAGGTGAACAGGCTGCTTGATAACGATGATAATGTATTGGGCCAGTTGCAACCTAAAATGTGGAAAAACAGTCTTGTGAGTGTCTGGAGAGTTGACAGTTTCAATGTCTTGTCCGAGGATGTCCTCCAGGGAAGAAGGGCATTGCTGAAAATGTTTGTGAAGTTATCAAGTTAAGTTAAAAGTTCAGTTTTAAAGTAAAATCGGCATAAAGTCATATGTTCACAGTGTTTCAGTTGCACTCTACGAGCTGAGGTCTGCGTAACAATTTCTTTCTGCTGTGTTGTTGTGCATGTAAAACTATGTTAATGGTGTAATAATGTGTGTGTGTTTTCACCAGGGAGTGACTGTGTGTTTAGACGTCATGCGGCAGGCGTTCCCCGCCACAGATAGCCTCCAGCGCACAACCAAGCTCTTCTACACACCGACTTTTCGCCAGTCAGAGGCTGGCATTCCCATTGGGCCAAACTCCTCCACACCAGCCTCCTCCCGCCACATGCTCAACCTCTACACCACCCCAGCACCCGCCTTCGAGGTGAGATACACAAAGTGATTATTAAGAGCGTCATCTCTTTGTCATGTATTGTATGATTAAAATTTACTGCAAATACCAAGTGATTTTTTTTTTTTTTTGTCCCTTCAGGTTCCCAGTGAGAAGGACACTCTCTACCTGCATCTCCTCTTTGCTCTGAAAGACCCCAGTGTGGGAACACTGGAGTCCAACTTTGCCTCCACAGTCTTCTATGCCTTCACTGCCTTACAGGTACAGCATGATTGATTTATTATACATGTCATGAGAAAAAACTTTCTGTGTTACTTCTGCTTTGATCTCTTTCATTGTTCTTTTATTCCGTATTCTATGTGATAAGATGCATAGAGAGAAAAAAATAGGCAAAATTGTCACTAAAATAAAGAAGAATGTAGAAATTTTGAAAAGAAAAAATCACAAATGCATTCATGAATGTTACATTTGTGAAATCATCTAAAATATATAGATTGTTATGTTTCAGAAAATCCAGGCAGGCAAGCAAAAAAGTACATCAACTTGAATTTCATCCAACAGCAGCATCCTGTTGTTAATTTGGTGGAGAACTACTTGCAGTATCCTTCAAGCTTGCCTGGTTTGAGTCCCACTGGGACCTTTTCTAATAAAGTGGTCTGAAATCAGACCACTGAAAGTGTCAAGTGCTCTCTGACCAAAAAAAAAAAGCTCTGTTAATTTGCTTGATGAACTAAGGATTAGAGAAGTAATTTCTGTCTGATCTCTATGTCCTGCAGGAGCGCTGGCAGGAGCTTGTAGAGGACATTGAGAGAGGGAAGGTCAGCAGCGCTCTGGCTCTGGAGCCTAAAGTGAGGGCCAGACTTGAGGCTCTGATGAAGCCAGACCCGGAGAGGGCTGCTCAGCTCCGGGCTCACTTCCAGGACGGCTTCCGAGGGATTGCAAAGCGCCTCTGGCCTCACCTCCACCTGGTGCTGGCAGTGGACTCAGGCTCCAATCAGATCTACGGGGACATGTTGAGGGAGAACTACTGCCAAGGAATACCTTTCTACTCGCCCTTCTACGCTGCTACTGAAGGTAGAAACCTGCACCTGTCATCCCTTTGAAATTAACTCATCTAAATGATGAAGTGGTGTGCTCTGGTGGTGGCGAGTTATTCTGACAAAGGGTGCATGTTTTAATATGAAACCTTCATGAAGCCATCTAACGCATGGTTTAATGAGCCGAATGTTAAGAGGGATGTGTGCATGTGTCATTAGCATTCACAGACCAATGGTTGTAAAATGTGTGGCTTTGATAAGATTGATATAAATGTGTTTATTTCAAACTATAGTAATTTATAAAGCATTTTAGGCTTTTACAGTATAAGAGAAAAACACATTTTCTGTTTACATATTAAAAAATGATCAGAGGTAACTTATATCGGGCATTTGTCTTCATTTTTGACAATTTATAAAAGAAAAACCTGTGATGTTCCATCTAAAAAAATCAATGAGTAGATCAATCAGTAATGAAAACTGTCACTAGTTGTAGTTCCCAAACAAGAATACTGGGATTTTACAAATCAGAAACTCATCCACAGTCAGTTTGGGCTTTAACTGTGTGTATGTCCCCCCTGCAGGTCTCATAGGGGTGAATCTGTGGCCTGAGGAGCCAAACAGACGCTACCTGCTGTGTCCTCGTTCCATGTTTTGTGAGTTCCTGCCAGAGAGCAGCCTGGAGGAGGAGACGCCTCACACTGTGCTGATGGAGGAGGTGAAGGAGGGAGACAACTATGAGCTCGTTATCACAAACGCTTCAGGACTCTTCAGGTCTGAGAGATGTTTCTTATTTTCAGTTTAGTTAAGTATGTGTAGAATTGTTCTTTTGAGTTGTTCCCAGTTTTGGTTGGAGTTTTAAAGTCCCAGTCAAACATTTTCTCTACAGAGAGCCGTTCAGTCACACAGGGAAATTGTCAGATGAGTGCACTTTTGTCAAACTCTAGACTACAAAATGAGACATTGTGTTCCATAATTGCTTTGTTTCATTGGTATTTGGATGTTGTTCCGCTTGGTTGCACAGCATCAGGACAGGATGATAATGTTTCTATCTGTGCTCCGGCTCCGTAAGACAAACTGACATGCAATTAAAAACTTATAGATGCTCAGTGTGTACGACCTACAAAACGTTTGAGTCTAAGTACTTCATGAATATTTGATGTGTTGGACAGCTGCATAAATGAGTGGTATTCGCTGTGTTACAGATATCGCATTGGAGACATCGTGAAAGTAGTTGGATTCCACAACCAGTGTCCTATTGTTGAGTTTCAATACAGGTACAGTTGTGCATATGCGTGCACGTTTATTGCATTTCATCTTCTCTTGTAAATGTTTGAAATGTACGACATTCTGTAACTGAGTATTTTCGCCCTGCTTCTCCTGTCAGACGGGGTCAGATGTTGAATGTTCGAGGGGAGAAAGTGTCTGAGTCGCTGTTCCTTGATGTTTTGAAGAAAGCTGTTGCTCAGTGGCCCGGAGCACAGCTGGTTGACTACTGCTGTGCAGAGAGCGGCATCCTGGGTAAAAAGTCTCAGTCAAAACAGAATTTTGAATCTAATACATGTGTATGAACTCCTCTGAGCAGTTTGTCAGGCACAGTTTGCACAATAATGAATTGTATCTTTCTGTGGTGTTGCAGGAGATTCGATAGGCGGCTCAGATCCTCATTACCAGGTCTTTATAGAGCTGAAAGGTGTGAGGAACCTCACAGAGGCACAACGATATAAGGTAAGACAATCCTGATAAGCATCACCAACAGACAGCATGTTTGCGCTTTATCGTAAAATTTGTTTTTTTTCCTCCTTCCCTCCAGTTGGACATTTGCCTCCAGCAGGACTCGGCTGTCTACAAGTCTTTCCGTATCAAAGGCAGCATCGGACCAATGAGGGTGCAGCTTGTAGCAGAGGGTGCATTCAAGGAACTTCGCAAGCAGATGATGGCCTTCTCAAACACGTCACCCAACACGTTCAAAATGCACCGGGTGCTGCGCAGGAAAGAATACGCCGACTTCCTCTTGGGAAAAACGGTTTCCTGAAATCTGAAGGAAAAGGAATTGTTGGGAAATGACACAGTATGTGTGTGGACTGTGGTGAGCACTGACAGAATATAATATCTCCAGTTGTTATATCAGCGACTCACGAATGAGTTGATGAATTGTGCCTTTTGGAAAGTGACAAACACAAAAACAGAACATCATCAATTATTGGCAAAGAAAAATGTTAGTTTGACTGATTGTTTTGTTGTTTCTTTGTACCATATTTATAAGTTTATTAAAGTGAACTGTTAAGCTCTTACTGTAGTTTTGTGTAATTAAATGTTTCAGGACCTCGTCTGACTTCCATGAGAATCAAATTTACACCATACAGTACCTGTTAAAAGTTTGGACATACTTTCTCTTTCAAGGGAATGAGAAAGTGTGTCCAAACTTTTGACTGGTATAAAGAATAATCATTCTGATGGTTGGAAAACTGATGAAGAGGTTTGCTGCCTTATCATCACTGGCTTGATGAAGCTGAAGAAAAATCCACACAACATCTAGAAAATTATCCGCACTAACCTTGCTAAATCTTGTAAAATGTCTACATTGCTATGTATTTTTGATTAATAATATTCTTTGAATAGATACCATCTGGTGTTATTTATATGGCACCACCACACTCGCATTGTCTCATAAGTGCAATCAACTGTGAAGATTAAAGCAACATTTGGCAAGAAGTTTGTCTAAAAATAAAACTCCTGTTTTCTGCAGAAATCATGAAGGGGGACCACAGTGTAACACAGAATAACATTGTAAAACCTTCTCTTTGAGAGAAGATGTCTTTTATCTAATGTATCTGCTGTAGGTTTGCGTCTCCTGCAAGTGCCAATTCAAAACCTAAAAGTGAAATTAGAGAGCCTAATGAGCAGCGAGCTTGTTAGAAAACACTGATTAGCTAAATCTGGACACAGAAGCATTAGATGTTCTGACTCTGTTGTCTCGTCTGTGTTCTCTTATTGAGAGCACTCAGACTGGATGTGCTGGTACAGGTAAACTAGGAGCTCTGCAGTTTCCTGTAATCAGATGGTGTTTTCTTTGGTGCTTAAATTCACATTTTTTCCAGTCAATTAATACATTTGTCTTCAGACACTCCCCCTCATGAATAACCCTTTTTTTCAGATAATGTAGGGCTGGACCAGTTTTCTTTTAGAACTTGCTGCAGTGAGTTGCTAAATTCTTCTAAAGCTTCTAAATGTACTTGCCATGTCTGCGTTTACTCTTCATCATATTATTGACTTCTCTCAGTACAATGCCACAACTTTATCAACCACTAGAGGGCGCTGGTCAATAGCTGTCATTCCTGCTTTCTACTCCAGTTTGTCAATTTGCAACTCTTTCTTTTCTCTGAAGTAAAACAGTGACTTCTTTGTCATTATCCTGACTGTTGGTGCCTTCAACTGTATTGGCTCATTGTAAGTCAACCCAGCATAAAACAGTTTAACAGTTTTCTAGTGTAAATTTAGTAGAGAGGTCATTTTTAGCTGCAGTCATTTTGAGATCAGTGAGAGTATGGACTTAAATGTTTTCAACATCATTATGAGATTTTATGAGATGTACTTTTGCACCAAAGTTACACTCTTAGTCAATCACTGATTATTTAGCACAGGATGAGGCACATAGGCAGCTGAATACTGAATAAGCCCAGATCAGAGTTGAACCTGTCTGAAAGTGTTACTCTCATGTGTTTTTGCAACACAGGCTTCTCTCCAGCAGGTCTCTCCAATCACAAAGTGGGCTAATATTTTTAGTAACATCCCATTTCAGCAGAGACTTGACACTGCTCTCGTTGTATTTTGGGTTCACAGTATGATCAGACCAAAACAGCAGTGAAGTGAAAAGAGCTAAATTTACCTCCATTGAAGCTCAGACCAAAATGGCTTTTTCATGAGGCTAAGGTGGTGTTTTCCTCCTTTGAAGGCTTTAAACCGATTAAACTGTACTTACATGAAGATGTGATCTGAAGTCTGGCATCTTACTCATGTTCTCCAGCACATCAGAGGTACTCAGGTGGTTCTGAATCTTAAGCACCGCAATCTCTCATAGCTCTAAAAAGAACTGAAACAGTAGAAATGATGGCTTTTCCTTGCTGTAAGAAATAGTGATTTTAACCTCAGGAAATAGATAACACAGGTTGAATAAATAAAATTGTGAAACACTTGATTTCACAAAACCTTTTAAACACATACTGTAAAGAAGTTAAAAATCCACAAACATCACACTGAACATGAGGCTATTTTCAAAATCTACGTCCATTGTTTTAATTTGTGAATTAAATAATTCTAAGTCAGGGTGCCACATAACAATATCCGTGGCAAACTTTAATTTTTTTAAAGGTGCTATGTGGAGTTTTCAGAAATTTCTTCTCATTAATGACACCGGTGGCTGTTAAGTGAGCCGCAGTCGACATCCTCTTGCTTGCGCACACGCTCGTACTCCTTCAGTGTGAGAGAGCAGTAGCACAATACTATTTTTTGTGCTTAAGTGGACTCTTTGTTGGACTCTGTGTTGTGGTGAGTGCCGGTCATTTGTTGATGTTAGCGGACTCCATTTCTAAGCTAACGTTAGCTTGTGTTGCACCCTGTTGACACTGTAAGTGGGCAGAAGAGCGGCTAGGCCTTCGGGAACACACATAAACGTCACATCTTCTGGATTTTCCCAGCAAAACCATCCTGAATCCTTTACATAGAACTCAGTCCACCGAGAAAGTCGGGTAAGGTCTCATTTTTTATGTTACGTTACATCCGTTCACACATTGGCAATATAAAGCAATTAATACATGTAAATTGCTTCACAGTTCTTACATATAGCACCTTTAATGATGACAGTCTGCTCTTGTGATTTTATTGTGCATTATTAGTTTGGTTCCAGAGTTGAATATTATGACAGTATGGTAGAGAAATCTAGCATATTTCCATGCTTTCACTGTTTACAGATTGGCATTTTTTTCCCTCGTGGAGGTTTAGTGAGATGGTGTGTGTCTTCCTCTGTCATCTGCACGTGCCTCAAGGATTTACACATGCATATAAACACACACAAACAAAGCCTCTGAGCCCATCTGCTCCGGTCACAAGTTAATTCAATGTAAACAGCTGAGATTTGAGAATGACGGGCTTGATTTCTCAATGGGGAAGGACGATGTGTTTAATTGAGAGAAGGGATGGTGCATATTGAGTGAATGAAGTTGGCCACAAAGCTTATCTATCTTACAGTATAAGTCTGGATTAATTCCAGATCCAGGCTGTGGTTTTTCATTGAAGGTAAATAAGATTCCTATTTATTTTTTTATATATTCCAATTTGTTTAAAAACTTGTATTTGATTTTTTTCTTTTCTCAATTTACATTGAGTAAAATCCCTCAGGCTTCACCTCCTGTAGTTTAGGCAAACACAAAAGTCAGTTTCAGGGTTAATCTTAAATAACCCTTCAGTAATTTACTCAGTCCAGGTAAATGCCACCACTCCCTGCAGAGCTGAGAACTGTGGGAAATGTAGTTGGGGTTATATTTCATCTGGCCATCTGTGCGTCACTCTGTCGTATTAGACCACAGAGTAGATAGTGAGCATGTTTAATGGATTAGCCTCTTTATTAGTGACAAGAAGAGATGGATGAACTACAAGATGAAAGAACAATAAGAGGCCATTAAAAATAGATAGCAGTGAAGGGCTGCCAGGGTTTGAATAGGATCCGAGAGGGGGAACAATACTCTCTTACAGTCTGCCAGCCAGTCTTTTACTTTCACTGGTTGTCTTTTTTTTCTCTTTTTTCTCCAAATGCAGCTGGATGGTTTAATTGTGCACCTTTAATCACCAGTCAGCTGTACAATACATTGTTCTCGTTGCTTTTTTAAAAGAAAAAACTTTTTCTTTTCAATATTGTTAAATTTTACCCTACAGTTATCTTAATGGGTCTATACAATTTCAAAGAAAGGCCACTTCATTGAACATCGCAGAGATCAGTTCATAAAAACAGCAGTTGCTGCCAAGACTGTCAATCAAGATCAAAACCAAACTTATTTTTCACCCTAAAGATTACAATCTTCATTTCTGGCTGTAGGAAATCCCCACACAGCTGCAGCATCTAATCAGCTCTTCCAATATTACCAACTCTATATAGCTGCATATTGTCAGCTGTCTATTGTTTCTGTTTACTGGACTCTCAGTCTGCATAAAGCTACATCTAATGGTCCAGGAAATATACTGACGAGATTTAAACATTCTTTTTTTTTCAAACTGACAGGAAGGCATAGAAAGACTAAAAATATTCTAGTTTCAAACATAGGATGTCACAAAGAAGACTCTCCTGTTTTTAACCAAGGGAACAAGACGGCCCTACAACAATTAGTCTCGACTGTCATGTTAATTTGAATATGGAGGTGAGGCGCTGAACGGTGTATAGGAAAGCTTCAAAATGATATATCATTGCAGGATCTGTTCAAGGTTTTCTTCTAGCTTCTGGGGAAATCTATACAACCTTCGCACTGCATTGTCGCCTCCATCCTAAAGCTCCACATAAATCACAGTGACAAAAAAAAAAAAAAAAAACCCAAAAAACAATTCAGCTTCACATTTTAGTGAAACTCAGACTATTCCTCCTGCTGGAAATCTTTTACCCTCCACTTTAAAATGAGCTGAACGGACCTAGTCTAAATTATTATATGTCTAACTTATGTAAATACCTAAATTATACCTCTAAACCATATGAACCATGTTAACTCATGTCCACAAAAAGCATCCCCTAATTACCACAGCACTTGTTTATTTCATAATAATGAATATTTAATGGCAGTTGCATTAATTTAATTAATAGTAGAAGATCATCTTTCCACCATTACTGTTAAATTTAATGAGATTAATATTGACAAAATTCATTAAAAATGGAGATGATATGGTTTAAAGATTAATGATTGTCTCTGTTCCTGTCAAGCACCTGCACTATCTAGAGGTATTTCCCCTCGTCGGCTAAGCTGTATTGTTTACTTGGTGAGTTAAGACACGATGTTACTTTGGTGTGTTTAGCATCAAGTCCTCATGAAAAACATCTCCAGGCTTATCCTTTTAATCCGCTCTTAGCGGCTTAATTCGGAGCTTTAATTCTCTCATGAGGATGCTGGAGGGTCCAGGAGGACAACAGTGACCAGCTCCATCCAATGAGGCTGAATCAGAGGTGCAGTGAGACATAGTTTGAAACATATACTCAAGGAATGGGATTTTAGGATTTGGTTCAATAACGCTCCTGCAGCTCCTTCACTTAGCACAGAAAATATGTAAGAAAAAAAAAATCTGAATATTTCATTCTGTCCATTCCCTGAAGTCCCATGACAAAATAGCACAATAGCACACAGTCCAGCTGAATACAATAGGCTGCATTGACCGGCATGCAGGTAATCCATCTTTCCTTGATTTGCAGACATGCACACAAAAGCCATGTGCTGATAGTGGCACTATGGGATGTAATGGTGCTGTCAGCTGCTCCAAAAGCATCCGCCCTCCCTCTTTCCTCCACCTCTCCCTTCTCTCTCTCTCTCCCTCTCTCTCTATACCCCCACCACAGATGAAAAAAGGTCCCCACAGAGGATGCCAGCATCTCATTGGCTGGCATATCACAGGAATTGATAGGAGCAGGAGCAAGAGAGAGAGAGAGAGAGAGAGAGAGGAGCAAGTGAGAAAGCTCAAGAAGATGCAACTACTCTGCCACAGCATCCTGACAGAGCAGAAAGCTGAGCGATGCGAGAGCTGTAGACACATGCACTGTCTTTTGTGTCTTGCAGATACCTCTTATAGATGGAAAGCACAGTGGACTTACAGTAAAGGATGACTCCCTCCACGTTGCTGCTGGAATGATCTCTTCAGCTTAAAGGCTCATACAAGCAACAGCTGGGCTGACATATCTCAAGATCTTTGGATTTCAGCGTCACCTGGACTTGATCTCTCCTTGTTGACTGAGCAGCTGCTGGTGATTGCTACTCTTTATTTCCTCTACTACTTAAACGACAACACTCCACACCTCTGCATTGTTGGAGTGAGCTATTTTAGTCCTCCTAGGCTACACTATTGTCTTTGGGAGAGGCATCGCTTGGAGAAGGGTGGCTGCTTTTTAAATGTGTGTCCTCGCGGACGGCAGCGGACTGTCACCCTCAAAGTCTCCTGCACCTGGAAACCACCTGCTGTGCCTCTGGGATGGTGTGACCGCCAGCCAGCTGTTGGCTGTCCCACATCTGGGTCAAGATGCCTGTGATGAAGGGCCTCCTGGCCCCCCAGAATACCTTTCTGGACACCATCGCTACACGCTTCGATGGCACCCGTAAGTATAATGGAAACACTTGTACTTCTACAAAACTTACCTTTAGTCTTTACAAATAAGTAGAAATTGGGGCGTCCAGGTGGCCTAGTGGTTTAAGTCCCTGACCTAATCACAATGTTCCCAGTCAAGTCATGCTAGGACCTTTGTTTCATGATATCCCTCCTCTTTCTCCTCTCATTTCCTATCAGCTCTTTTCTGTATCATAGCTAAAAAGGGGGAAAATGTGCCCAAAATATTTTTTTAAAATAACTAAAAACTAAGTCAGTAAAAGTCTTGAAGCAGTAACAGTGGAGCAGTCATCACAGGAAATAAAACTTACTGGAACACACTTGGTGTTTGCTCTGCCAGAATGAAAATTAATTACTTTGCATCACCTGCCAGAACTTGAATATTTGCATAAATATACCAAAAACACTTCAACTCTGCCTGACTAAAGCAGCATCTGCTGCTGCTGGTTGCACTGGGATGTGGGGAAAAGTTTGTTTGCATGTTTACAGGAAGACAAGAGCAGGAAATTGACCTTCAGAAATCATGTTGTCTTTTCACATTTGTTTCACATTCAGTAGTTATTGTAGCTTCAAACAAGCTGCTGCAGCCATTAGGCAGCGCTGCCATTTCTGCTTGGCTTGTGTCTCTTGTTTTGTACCTTGTGCCACCTCAGGGGAGGTTGTGGCTCGTTGTAAACAAATACCGTGGGGACGTCTGTGTTTGTTCGCTTGTCGATTCACCCTGTCCTCCCTCTGCTATAGTTGCAGCAGCCTGAATGAACGACTGTCTCACAGTTAGTCTCCGAGCTAGGTCTCAGTTCAGTGGGAAATAAACAAAGTGAAATGGGTGATATTACTGTGTAATTGATGTGTAGCGTATGTAATTATAGCTTTGACTTGTGAGTCAGGCATTCTAATGAGGTGTTAGAGGATCTCTCAAGAGCTTAAAACACACTGACACATCACTCATCAGGGGTTGTTCTAATATCTGAGCACTGAAATCGAAAATACAATTGAAGAGGTTTGTGAGAGGAGAAGATACACACAGAGAATCTACAGTGGAGATGACGTGTCACACGGTTCAGCTGGAGGACCAGGGGTCGTGCCCCCTTGTTGTGTCCGCCATGCTGAAGAGTCCTTGAGCAAAACATAGACTCCCTGCCAACTCCAGAGGGCTGCTCTCTGGTTGAACCTCCCCTCTGACCTCCCAGTGGAGGGGAACAAGGAGATTTCCCTTTGGGGCTCAGTGTCTTTTCTAATGTGTAACACCATTTCTCCTAGAGTCACATAAACTAAAGACTCAGTCTAATAATAATAATAATAATAATAATAATAATAATAATAATAATAATAATAATAATAATTCATCAGTTTTCCCTCTTCTAATGTTGTGCTTATTCATTGTTAGTAATGTCTGGAAACATCTAGTGGTCATATGAGTGTCACAGGACTGCAGATGTTGAGGTATTTCAACTCTAAATTTTGACGTCAACAGACAGCAGCACAATCGCAGCTCTAGACAGGAAATCTGAGCAAGCCCACATCCACTACTTTAATACAGACACTGCTACAAACTTTCACATTTTCAACATTCACTTCAGTGTATTAGATTCTCTATGCTTTCTTGCAGCATGCTTGTGAATGCAAAACCAAATAATTGCAATTTAGAACCACAATCGAGAGAAAAACATGCCAGTAGCAGCGGGATACACGTCTTTGAAACTACATGCCAATATTCCTAGTTCCATGGCCACTGCCATTCTCAATGCCACCGTAGGGCTGTGGCTCCTAGAGGAGTGGCAGAGTGCCCATAGCTCAAAATAGCTTCCTTCCTGTTGCCCAGGCGACAAGGTCCCGCCACTTGACATGGATGATGCTTGAACACTTTTGGTCTTTGAGAAAAGATGGTCCGCTGAAGAGAAAACACTTGAACTTGCTTTGCAATCAAGGACTTTTAGAAAGCAGCTGGTCTCATATATTTTAGAAAGGCACATCTTAAAGGAAGTGTCATTGTGGGTTTTGCAGCTGCGGTCGTTTTTCAACATCACCTCAAACTGTCTCCAAGGTGGCAACATTTTACAGCTTAAAAACTGTGGCTGTATATGCAGCCCTACAAGTTTTGCAGAGTACTTTATCTAAGCTTCTACATAACAGATATTCCTCATGGTGCAATATATAAATCTGAAGTGTTATCAACCAGGCATGCAGAGTGGGATCTGCAAAAGCAAGAAAATTAGGCCTTTGTGTCTTGCACCTGCTAGTGTGCTTTCCAGTTAAATCAAGATACAAGATAGGGTTTTGTGCAGTTTAAAAGATTATTTCTGAATAAAAATGTATGCCATCATTAATTTTGAGAAGATACTGCAAGCTACAATCAAGAAAAATCAGTTTTTGTCACATCAAATCTCCTATATATAACAAGATGTACACAAAGTACTTACACCAAATAAGAACATACTATCCAGCCTTAAAACATGCAAAACATAATGTCTGTCACATATTTTCAGTACTTGAATTATTTAGACAGTTTCCGTCAAAAAAATGCTTTTAGATAAGCAGAATAAAACTAAAGCGTCACTGCGGACCAAGCAGCCACGCCATCAAACTGTCTAAATTTTTATCTAATATGTCACTCCAACCTAGCCTTTGCCTACACTGCTACTGCTACAGTAAATACAATTTGTATCAGACAATTATTTTTGTGAACGTCATTATCTTGTTTATTTTCCAGCATGCCCATGTAATTTCTCAGATTGCTTCCACTCTGCAAAACAAGACTGCATTCTTTGTGCAAAGCATATCTACGTGCATTCACCGCTGGGCCAAATAATAGAGGCTTTAAAAGCATGAAAAAATCTTCTTTCAGCCATTATCTATTGTGTAGCTCCAAATTCCACCTTTTCCCTGCTATCAGGGGTTTGAGTGTAATTTCTCCATTTTCTGGCTCTGGGTGAGAGGTATTCATGCTCACAGATATTGATTGGACTATGGCTGTGCTATGACCTTAGGAATAACATTTATTAATACTGAAAAGCAATTTTAAGTTAATTTTAATTTTAACAGTTCCTGGACCGAGGAAATTACTTGTCTGTAGCATATAAGACTCCTCCAGTACAAGCAAAATGTCAGAACAGGTTCAGTCAGTAACCTTTGACACAGCACAGTGTATGTCTCATAGCAATGTCAGCGTTCCTGCTCCTCAAAAGAATTGCGTTGTATTGTGTATGTGTGTGTTTGTGTGTTTTTTAGCGCCTGCGCTCAGGGCTTGTGTTTGTTATGTGTGTTTGTATATATGTTGATTTCATATGACGTGTGTCTATAGTATGTTTGTGACATCTATTGATCCCTGAAGGGAAATTATTAGAGGTCAAAGGTTGGGGTCAGGTTGCAGAACAGCACCCTGGGAACTGTATTTTTCTCCAGGGCATGTCGGCAGGGCAGATGTTTGTTGTCATACAAGCTCAAACCCCAACTGTCCAGTTTCCTCCATGGTACCACCACCACGCTGAGCCTGCCATATGTGTGTATATCCGTGGGCGTGTGTTTGTGTGTCACAGCATACATGCCTGTCCTTTACACCCATCCCCACCTCCTCCCACCACCCGCGGCTCCTTTACACGACCTCCCCAGCAGCGTTTTTCGCATTGACAGCAGCGCTTGCCCTGTGGGGCAGTGTAACCACAGGGCAGCTGCAGGCAGAGATAAGAGCCAGGTTTATTTTCCCCCTACACACTTTTCAGTTGAAAGAACCAAAGGGGAGACAGCAAGGACTGTCAGATTGAACCTTATGGACCTAATTGTTACACAGCTGATGAACGGATCTTAATGGGCAACTGCAAAGGCCAGAGCACTGCAGGAGCAAACAGACAGAAATCAGTGAATAGCTGAAGCCATTGTGAGGCTTCATCCTTTGCTGCTTCTTTTGAAGCTCCTGGTATTTACTCTTACAGGTGCTATGTGTGATATACGCATTGGTTTGACATGGGCAAAGACCTGTGATGATACTGTGATTGTTAAGTAATCGCATGGTTGGTGGCTCCATCCCTGCCTCCTCCTAAAATGTATGTTTGAGCAAGACACTAAAATATAAATCCGCACCTTTGTATGACAGCTCCGCCTCCATCGGTGCGTGATTGTAGGTGTCAGTGGGTGTGAGGCTTTTTTGTCAAGCACTATATAAATGCAGTCCATTTGGCTTTTTTATGATTCAGATCACAACACAACAGATACTTTTGTCAAACAAGTTCTAAATAATCAGACGTTGCCTACATGTGTCATTCTAAAGTCTTGAAAAAGCCATAGTTCATCAAAATATACAACAAGTGATTTATGATTTCTACTGATTCTCCTCATGCCTCTTTACCAGACCTCTCCTTGCATTCACACCCAACTGCCCCCATTAGGTAATTACATGCTGCTGGGTGATAATGAGCTGGTGAGGCAGTGGCCGAGCCTCATGGGCTTCATCTGTCTTTCATGCACTTCCTTCCCCACATGAGGAACTTCTGTGATATGGACACAATGCAGGCTCCTTGTGGTTAGCGGTAGCATGTAGTGTCATCATGTCAGATTACAGTTGTAGCGAGTCAGCACAGTTGTGTAATTAAAGAAGCTGGCGCAGCAGACCGGCCACTCGAAGCAATATCCCTGAGAGGATTACGGCCTAAGAATTGAGGCATTGTCACAAACACACAAACACACACACTCATAGAAACCGTTTATCAAATTGGGTCCTTGTGGGTGCTGTGGTGCTTGTTACATAGTTACAAGACAAGAAATAAGTAAATAGAAGCTGAAATTTCCACAATATAACATTGTCCGCTCAGAACAGAACATACATCAATATCTCAAAGGAGACATGGTGTGCTTTTTGTATGTTGGATATCTATGTTAAACGTGGTCAAAGTTCCAAAACTTGATGTTTTTTTCTAGCTTGACAACTGATGTCAGCTCATTGCACATGCCCATAAACGACCATCCGTTCCATAGGCTTGGTTACTAAGGTTTTTCCATGCGTTGTTTTTGCTGCTCATATATTAGATTGGATTGTATTGCGGCTCAGACATATACGGATGCATTTGAGAAGTTTACATTTTGAGTGAAGAACGAGAAGAAGAAGTGAAGTCCTGCCTCTATGGTGGCATAGTTTACATAGCATCCCTAGCTTCCAGAGATGCAGAGGGGCGGGAGGGGGGCCTCAAAGACACAGGAGCGGAAACAGCCTGTTTCAGGTAGAGGCTGAACTGATAGGTCAGTATGAGTTAAATAAGGAGTTTTTTAAACTGTAAATCATGCAAAGATGAATGTGCATAAATGTGCATAATATGTCCCTTTAAAGGAATATTTTGCCATTTTGGGAAATATGCTTATTCACCTTCTTGCTGAGAATTATATGAGAAGATCAATATCTAGGACTGGAGCCAGCAGCCAGTTAGTTATGATTAGTATAAAAACTGGAAACAGGGGGAAATAGCCAGCCTGGCTCAGTCCAACTTTTGAAAAAAAAGAAGCCTACCAGCTCCTTTAAAGCTCACTAATTAATGTTATTTCTCTCCTATTTTACAGGGCAAGGCTAGCTGTTTTAGTCTCTATGCTAAGCTGCTCATTTGAAGAAAACACTGGTGTTTCAAACATCCCAACTTGAATAAAACTTCTCTGAATCATGCAGAAAACTTCAATGACCAGTCTAATCCGCAGAGTGAAGCAACACAGTTTGCAAAGCTCACACAGCAGTTTTTTCATTCTTTCTGTTTAACCTTTAAAGGCCACATATTATACTCCTTTTCAACAAGTTAATATTGGTCTCTGAGGTCCCCAAAACAAGTCTTTGAAGTTTTTTGCTGAAAATACCACTGAGATTATGCCTCTATACCCCTCTGTTTCTGTCCTGTTCTGGATGAGCTATTTCTATGTCTATGCAAATGAGCTGCTGCTTCCCACGCCCCGCTCAGGAACTGGGTGTGACTTTCCGGCTGTGATACAATGTGTACAATGTGCGATTATATGAATGCAACAGGAGAGACCGAGGGCTGTTGACTGTTGAGCTGTAGTAGTATCACTAATACTAGTATTACAGTAACGCTAAGCGTATCCGTGGACCAGAATGGACGTATTAGCCTCGACTTGACTCAAAACACACTCTGCCACAACGGGGCACTACAGCTTTATGGTCTGAGCAAGTAGCTGTTGGCTGCTAATCAAAGTTACAAAACATTGCCAAGCACAGGAATTCCTGCAGTTTTACCATTTCTTTACACACGTGTATTGTTGACTTCCTGGCATATCTATCAAATATATTTACATAATGTTACAGCAGCAACACACACATACTGGCAAGGATCATGGCGCAAAATGGGATAACAACAAAGCTAGCTGAACTAGCGCTGCAGTATAAAAAGCAACATGAAAAAACAGTTATGTGTGAATAGTTATACCACCATCCAACCTACTACTGTTACTAGTTTAGTTGGCTTCAAACGAGGCTTAATGTTCACACAGTTTCTCTTGACTGTCGCTCAATATTACGATATTAGTCCAACATCGCTAGCCATATTAACCACGCAACATGCTAACGCCAAGTTCAACAGGCTAACCTGCTAAATAAACAGTAAAATGGCACAAAACATGGCAAAACTTACAGCTTCCAAGTTTGAGGTCGGGTCACGGACAGCTGGTAACGATCCATCCATGAGTTTTGAAGCAAATCCTACTTTTTAATGGCCCTTGTTCAGAAGGCTGTCCGAAGAAAAATACAACAACACATACAACAGTTTTCCAGTTGTTGTGGGGATCAAAAATAAAGTGAATCCAACAGGTCACTTCTTCAGATGATAGGAGGACATAAAGACTAATGTGTTGGTTTTTGCAGACAACAACAGAACAATTTGATTCAGTAGGTTCCAGTTGGTGGGGACCGTCAGCCTGCTGGGTGGAGGTCTATGTTCAACAGATCCCTTTATAATGTCATAAAGGGAGCCAAATTTGCACACATTTACTGAAAGATGGAGCAGGAGAAAAAGAGAGAGGATGGTCTTTTCGCATAGTTTGGGGGTTTCTAGACAGATCAGGGACACATATTTATGTTGAAAAGACATGAAAAAGTGCATTTTGCATAATATGTGACCTTTAATACATCCTTACAAAGTGATTCATGACTATACCTGTCCTTGACCTGTTTGAAGGACCGATTTAGGGATGCTGAGTAGAGACGTACCTATTCTTAGGTAAACATTACATAATTCAGAGATGTGGTTGCTCTCCAACACTTGCTGGCTCACTGGGCCAGCAAGGGGTGGAATTTATAGAACATGAAAAAGAGGGCATGTTTTTTTCAACAGGATAGGCTATCACATTGTGTTCAGCCATTGTTTCTAGGGCAATTTCTTTTTAGATATGAAAAACCAGAGCCACAGTTCCAGAGCTTTGGGACTTTACATGAAAAAAAAGCTTCATACATGATAAAAAGCAACAGTTATCAGTCTCTCTTCATGAAACCTATGCTCGCAAAGATCTGCAGCAGACTATAAAACAGAAAACATTTCAGTTTCTCTATGCTGAAGTGTGGGAAGCAGTTACAGTAGCGAGGCATAGCAATAGGCATATAACCTCCCCTGCCTTTTGATGGATCCGACTAATGCCTGTCTCTGTAATTCCACAGTGACAGTTTAGTTGCTGCTCACTGCACATTCAAGAAAGGTTGTCACCGCTCAGAAAAGACATCCCTTATGGACTGCTTTCTGTTCAGTCTGGCCAATTAAAGTGCTAGATTGTGGAAATCGTGGTAGCAGCTGCTTAATACTCCTCCTCCTTAGGCTCGCTCTCCATGGAATCGCAAAAAATTCAGACCGGTCTGTGTGTGTGTGTGTGTATGTGTGTGTATGCTGCCTCTCTGCTTGGCATTCGGAAAATCTGGAGTTTCATGTTTTCATTTAAGAAGTAGGAAAAAAGTCAGTAACTGGGTGAAGTTTGATGCCTTAATCCTGATTTTTCTCTATAAGCTGTAAGAAATAGCAAACAAATATGCATTGCTGTTTCCTTAAATATGTAATTACATCTAATCTAATAGATACATGAGTGTCTTTTGGTGAGTAAATCCCATCCAGGGATACGTGTACCTTCTGCATTGAATAGGAGGACGTAAAAAAATTGTGGCATAGCTCAGCTAATTTAAAAACAAAAAAGATAAATTATGGATTGATTCAAATAGTTATACAGTAAAAATAATAACTTGTCAAAATAACCAGCAACCTTCCAGCTACAATAGGCTGACTGCAGTTTCACACCAAGCTCGGTCAGTTGTAACACTTAAACACTACTGTATGTTGTGGGTTCAGAAAAAAGCAGGAAAACTAGTTAGCGAGCTAGGAGAAAAGTCAAATTGGAAAGCTTAAATGTAATGGAAAAATCCAGATTCTGTCACCCCAAGCGATAGTAGTATCATTTCAAACATGATCAAACATACTGAAAAATAATACTAATAATAAAAAATACACCAAACATTGAAAATTCTTGAATGACTATGTTCTGTATGGATCCACTGTAGCTATTGTGTTTTTTCTGCTGTGAAGGACTTTTCCAATTCCACAAAGTTGAAAGGTGAAGGGTACCCGAGCCTATTTGAGGGAGCGATGGGAGTACATTGGACAAAAAAGATTTTGAACCACTGTTTTATGAGATCCATGCTGTGTCTACAGAGATTGGACTGGGTAACAGGACAATTTAATGCAATCTAATACAATGTCCCTGCAACAAATACTTTTTTTTGTGAAGCTCATAATGGTTTATTTTTTTCTTTGTTTTTGAGATACATTGGTTCAACTATCAGCAATTCTTTTCCGGCTGTTGATTTTATTGCATTGTAAGTTGTTGTTATGTTCCCTTCATCAAATCCTGTGAAAATAATACATTTAGGCATTGTGAAAGTGGAGGTCCCACATTAAGTCTCTCGCCGTTTTAGTCCCTGCTGAGCATGCTGTTGTATTCCCCTTTGAAATGTTAAAAAGAAGAGCTGAGCAGGCGCTGCTTATAATGTGATGCATTTCAAAGCTCCTTCTACTGGTAGACCATTCATAGTTCTAGCAGACAGATAGCCAAAAAAAAAAAAAAAAGAAAAGCAGCAAAAACTTGTTTTAGCTTATGAAGGTCACAGGCAACAACCAAGGGAATGTGTGACATCAAACTATACTTATCACCAGAATAAATGTGTGTGGGTATTCAGAACAAATGCCTGTTAGTGCTGCAGCCTGAAGTTAGTTAGAGAGCTGGTGCTGTGTGTTTATGTCCTGTAGCCATAACTGAACAAAATGTAGCAGGAATTCAACAGAGACAACAGGCCAGCTGCTGGAGAGCTGGCCATGGTGCTGAAAACATGGAAAGAAGGAAAGTCAAGATGGTTTGTGGTGCTGAATGAACAGCACAAGTGACATCCAATATCTATATTGCATGATCCTGTGTAAACAGAGAAAAAGCCGGCATACCAGACTTCATATTCCACCACTTTAAATTGGCATTTAGATGTATGGCCCTTATGGATCTTCATCAGGTCATGTTGGTATATTGCATTTTACCATCCACAGCTTTACTCCCAAAGCAGGTGCATCACAATATCAGCACCTTGAGATAAACATACAATGAACAGGTGAAGAGGATGGGGCGCTGACAATATTCCAGCATTATATTGGATGCTCAAATTAGGCTCAGTCCATCGCGGAGGCTGGATCAAGATTTGATAAGAAGCTGTTTTCATAAGCTGTAGAGTCACATGATGTCATTTAATGTGAAATATATATATATATAATAGAGTATTGAGGTCATCTACTGTATATTTCACATGAAATTAAGTGCACATAACATACTTTAATGTGGTAATATTAAAGTATAACCTAACCCTAACCTCTAACCCTTTCTTACATTCATCAAAATATAATTGAAGTGTCATTCAAGTGTCATCAGTATTTTACATTAAATATTTTGTACATGTAATCAATCATTTTAATATTACATTTCTTTTTCTACACATACCGGCTGGGTTAGGTGGATGGGAGGTCTTGTAATTACTCATGTGACTACTGAAAGTGTATTAATTAGTAAGTACAGGCAATACATGCATTTGATGTGACAAGGAGTTATGTGAGATTAATAAGATATTAAGAGAAAAATAGGAACCTATCCTTTAAAAACTGTATCACATGAAAGTGGTGAAACATTATGTCTAGTTGTGTTTTTTCTGTGTCTGATCACCTTTTCTGTGATATCAACATCCAAAAACATGATGGAGATAAAAATACAAATATTTAAAGTACATGTTTAAGTATTTAATTCTTTAAATCACTAATTGGTCTTTGGTGAAATGACATGAAGCTTGTCTTAAGTCAGTGATTCTTAAATCTTTCTCTTTTTTCTCTTCATCCACAATTCACATTTATGTTTTTATTCCTCTGGGACTTTTCTGCTTCCCTGCTCTCCTCTATTACCCAGTCAGTTTTTAAATTCTAGTCAAGTCCTTCACAGGTTCATCTCATCCAATCAATTAAGCCTGAGTAACCTGAGAATCAATCGCTAACCTTTGTGCTCCTTTTAAACCCCAGTCAGCTGTTTTTATATCTTTCTGTCTGCAGCTCAGAATTCCCTCAACTACCCACAGCCTTCCTGACCACTGACATGACTCAGTTCAGAAATCAGACGATGGTGGCCTGGGGAAATTAATTTGGCCCGAAACTGAGTCCACACCAAAGTCTGATTTATGTTTACTTTGAACTTGTAAACTAGTCTCTCATCTGTTGAACTGACCCTGCAAAGCTTTGACACATGTTCAAAGAGCTAAACAAACTTTGATTCCAGTGCAAAGAACAAATTGAGCACCAAACTTCAGACTGAAACATGATGCAACTTGCTGTTTTGGTTTAAGCAAAAAAAAAAAAAAAAGTTAAATGTCTGTATTTATTACTTTAGTTGCTCTTTTTTTCACAGAAGCATGTCCAAAAACATGCCTCCACTTCTTCTAACACCTCTTTACCTTCTCATGTCACCCTTTGCAGACAGTAACTTCCTGTTGGGTAACGCCCAGGGCCACCGCGGATACCCCATTGTCTATTGCTCAGACGGCTTCTGCGAGCTGACGGGCTTCACGAGAACTGAGGTGATGCAGAAGAACTGCAGCTGCCACTTCCTGTACGGGGCTGATACCAGCGAGCACGTCGCCCAGCAGATGGAGAAGGCTCTGGAGGGCCGAGAGGAGTACCAGACCGAGGTCCACTTCTACAAGAAGAACGGTGGGTGAATGGAACAGCCAAAATGTTTATTTATAACTTGTAGATCTCAGCAGGTAGTTTTATTAATTTAAAATTCAAGGTTATGAAGTAAATAATATGCCTGTCATCCTTTGTTCAAATGAAAGCACTTGATAAAACTCCTCTAATAACAGACTTTTATTTCCTAAATCTTTTTCTGGTTTGATCAGGCTGTGATCATCTGTTTCAGTTTTTGAAGTGAGATTAAATTTTTGCTCACATCATACCCATCTCACCACATTTATTTTTAGATTTTATAAGAGCCAAACATTTGGTTGAATTATGAGTCTCCACAGTGATGCACAGTTTTAAATACAGCAGTGCAACGCTTGCTTTTTGCAGACCATCGGATCGAGTGAAAATCATCAGTCAATTAATCCTGTGATTTGTTGACACTAAGTGTGGAGGTGCTGCGAGGATTTTCAAGCTTCATCTCATTCTCTGTGACATATTTCAAAGTCAGTCGTACTCTCTTAATGCAGAAAATGCAGTACGTTAACTGTATGTGTTTGTGTGTGTGTGTGTGTGTGTGTGTTTATGACTATAAGCTCATTTTTTATTACAGTAGCTTAAATATCACATTTAACTAAATCCTTCAAACTCTTAACTTCCAACTAATCCCTCTGACAAAGTTCTGCACTCTGAATACAATGTCATGCATGGAAAGAAAACATACAACCCTGTTTAACCTTAATCCTACTGACTGGGGTACCCACAAGACCCCAGAGGTGTACTTTTTGTCATATCTCATAGGTGCTTTATTCTATCATTCCAATTTTTCATGGCTTTTTCAATCAATGTGTTCCTACTGATGTCATATCATTGTTTTCTGTCTCTGTTTTAATTAGTGCTTTTTAAAAATACCAATGTATTGTCAAAAGCCGCCTATGCAGTTTTAATAGATGGAACTATTTATTGAGTTCATGTTTGCCATGGGTACACTCAAAAGCAATGACACTATAGCTAATGAGGGGAAAGACATTATCATTTGTAATATATGCAAAAATATTATAATGCTGCTGCAAGAGCAAAGCAATTGAGCTCTAAAAAATACAGAGGAAAAAGAATAAAGACAGAGAAAGTGACAGAATATTAAGGGGATTTAAGACTAATCTTAGCAGGTTTTCCATGATAAAGTCTGACACTAAAGAATTTCAGTAGATACACACACACACACACACACACACACACACACACACACACACACACACACACACACACACACACACTGTCTGCTCGGCTGTGTGCCTGCTGCTTGCAAGCACAAAGCACACACAAATAGCGTCTCATGTTGTACAGTATTTACACCCACAGCCTTGTGCTAAAACACATCTACACTGTTTTCTTGTTTTCTCTCCGTGTCTGTGCCTATCACACACACACACACCTACACACACACACATACACACACTAGGGGCACTATTGGAGATGTGAAACATCTGTTTGGTGGCAGGGTACAGTTTCTGCAGAGCTGCTAATGAGCATACTGGGTTATGGCAAGGTCTTGGATCTATGGTGCTCCTTCTCTGCCTGACTTGTTATAACCACCCCCTTACTTGCTCTTTCTCTTTGTGCACAATCCTCCAGAGCATGATCCATATCTAATTTGAGGTATTTTTAGAAAGGTTTGATAGTATCCACTGTTCGGACATGGTGAGAGCTGACATGACATGGGAAATTTCAAGAACTCAAATCATGAAAAGAGACACTCCAAACAGGGAGAAAGGAAGGTAACACAAAAAATAAAATAAAATAAAATCCTGAACTAAATGAACATTTCTGGTTTTGTTCCAGGGATGGCCTTCTGGTGTCTGTTGGACATCGTGCCCATCAAGAATGAGAAAGGTGAAATGGTTCTCTTCCTCTTCTCATTCAAGGACATCACTGACAGCCATGGAAAATGCCACCACAACAGCAAGAAGGAGGGTAAGCTACAAGCCCTGTTTACAAAAAACTCACATTATTTGCTTACTTTGAGCATGATTTACGAGCGGGCTGTCTTTTGGGCCCTAGCTTTCATTTTCTCTGTGCACTCTTGTTCATCACTGTCACCTTCTACCCAGCACTTTTGTTTGGGCTGGCATTCCTTCACTGAACTCAGACAATGTTTTTTGCAATGGAGAGTTTGATTTGGGCAGTGGTGTGTCGTCAAGTGGAACCCGGGCACAGTCTGCTGCAAATACCAAGCGATACGCCGGGGGAAATAGGCTGTCATTGTGTTATAATGGAATCGAATGGAAGTCAAGTAACAGAAAACATCACTGATGGTTGTTTTTATGTCTTACTTGTGCAACACGAAAAACGATTTCATTGTAAAAACAGGACAGAGATCAAACGTTGCATTAGACGACACAATACTCTCATTAGGTAGTCTCTGTCTCCAGCTCCCACCAAATTTCTTGTGATACAACCTTGTGATCTAGTGTGCTGATTGATATGCGCTCATCTGAGTGTCTGCGTGACAGTTTCAGAGGACAAGAGGCGCAGGAGGAAGAGCAGCTCTCACTTCAACGAGGCCAGGAAGCGTGGACGTACCATGTTGTACCAGCTAACCAGCCAGTTCTCCAGGAGAGGCAAAAGAGAAGTCAACCTGGGTGGTGTGAGTATACCTTTGCCACTCCCACGTACTTCCTGTTTAGTTGGTTGCTTGTGATCATATTTTTTTCATGTGTACTCTCTCAGAAAATAAGCAGTCAGGAGTCACTCAGACATGCAGCGCCCTCATTTTTCTCCCTGAATTATTAATGTTGATATCTAAAAGATGTGTTTTCCGTAAAACAATATGAGGGAAGTCTTGACCCAGATTCCCAGAGTGCGGCTTATCTCAGTGGAAAATTCATAGAATGGATTTTTCTATTTTTAAGTCTGAATGATTTTCATCTTGCTTCTGTTGCATTTTTTGCCTGCGACCTGTTGTTTTGTGGCTTTAAATGGACAAACAGCAAGGTCAGCATGTCAGCAGTAGTTACTGGGAGGCACAAGGTGGTTGTCACTAGTGATGAAAAGCGTCATTGGTCATGGGGAGTGCTGGGTGCGTCATCATCATCACTTTTTTGAGGTGGGGGGGTCCCACAGGTCCAAATGAGGCTGCTGTCTCTAACGCTTCTGTACAGTATGATGTATTTTGGATAGTGCATGACTGTCGGTCTCATTTCATATGGATTTCAATTGTTTTTCAACCCTTTTCAGATAAGTATGTCATTTTCCCTGTGCAAATGCTTGTCGTCATCTGTTTTTCAAGAGTGTTTGTCTTTCAAGTGCCTTAAGAGGCTATTTGTTGTGGTGAAACAGACCCTGGCTATGGTCTGTTTTACTGCCACTTGTCTTATTTCTACAGAACAAAGGCCTTTCTGGGCTTTGAATAATAAAACTCCAAGCAATGTTATTCAGAACGAGCTCCCGTGTTGCTCTAAGATACAAAACCAGAGCAGTTTTTTTAGCAGAGATAATCCCGCTCCCCCTCCCGCAGAGGCTCAGTAACCAACTGGATCTGTACTCAAACCTGTCCTTCACAATGTGGCGTTTCCTCTCAGCTGAGTAAAACCAATTCAGAATATTTCAGGGGTAAATGAAAAATCTTTAAAAAGTTGAAAACCTGTGACATGTGTGTGACTGATTCAGGGGACTAATATTAGCATTTGAAAAAGAAAAATGTGAAAGCAATGAGAGTGAAATGTGAAAGTGTGTTTTTAGACAGATTCATTTTACCTTTTAGGTACTTGGAGCTAACACTCTTGTTCATTTCAGCACTCAGATTGAAAAATGTCAAACGAAATTTTACCATTGAGGAGCACTCTTTTTCAAAGTACCTTGAACATTTTAATGGCATGCCTCTTAAAATGACACAAAAAATTTGAGTGCCGATTCATGCAGTGCTACAATCTGATCTATCACAGAAACTACTACAAAAATCAAGTTGCCTTTTGAAAACTTATTATTAATCTTCAAACATTCTGTAATTTTTCAGTGACTGGCCAAATGTACTCCAATTCCAGATATTTTATTGACTACTAGCCATTCATAACACAATGAAAAAGAATTTAAAAGTCATGTATGACAAATAATACATTTCTGAAACATACATTTACCATATTATACTGGAAAATGCGAACGTAGTTGAGTGAAATGACATCCACTTTATACTGTACTGTACTTGGCAGTGATAAATACCCTCACATGAACCTGTGTGCAGCTGACCTGCATCCTGTCAACACCTCCGAAAACAAAAGCTCTGCCATCGCTTTCAGACCCGACCTGCAGGTGCCATCCTGGGAATCAATGAGCAACACCTCCCCCTCTTTCTGCCAAACCTCCTGCTGCCCTGCTTCCAATCCCACCTACTTACAGATGGCACTATTCACTGGCACCATGCATGCAGGCACCACACACACGCCTGCTCTAATAGTGCACACACATATTATCAAGACAGTAAATGATGGCTTGCCCTCAGAGGAGGGCAGAGGAAAAACATACTGTACGGCAAAACATCAACACACTCCGGTGACACGCAGAATTAGATGCATAATATTTATCATTCAAATTTAATTCCAGGACTCTCAGTGTGAGACATTTTCACACATACAGTTTGCAGTTTCTCTTTCTTTCTCTCACACACACAAACACTGTATGAAATTCAACCAATCAGAGATAATATGTTCACACCCTGCTCTTTTTTTTTCACACATACACACAGTCCTGCAGAAATGTCACTGTTCCCCTGTTCCAACCCTACCACCAGGAGAGTAAGTGTTTAATAGTGTTTATTAATTCCCACTGAGATGATAATTTTCTTCCTCAAGGTAGACAGGGCTGAGAACATCTTAATGTCTGACATAAAGTTAGCAGAAGAACAACCTATAACTCATCATTTTACATAAAAAAACACATTACAGGTTACAGAAAATTCAAAGCGCAAAAGTTAACCTTGCGAGGAAGCTGGATTTGGAAGATCACACATCTGGCGCATCAGATTAATAAAAAGTCAGCAGATCACTAAAAACAGAATAGAAACATTCAGGTTTTAACTGCCTTTTTCAACTTTTGAGTCACTTTGTTGTAAATTCCATGCAGAAGAACAAATACAAAAATGCATTTTGCCTACTTTATTTGTAACCTTAGGGACTGACAATAAAAAAAACAATAATTTCCAGCAGCAGCATATATTCAACGCAAGCTTATAAAAACAAAGCATATTAAAAGTATAGGCTTCCAGTGTCTTTTTTGTGTGCAAAATAAAAAAAAACATGGTTAGAAAACGTATGCCTTGAAGGTGGTGTTTTGTTTTCTCCTGAGTCTTTGGACTGTGTGTTGTGATTTCTACTGGTGACTTTGGGAAACCTTTATCTTGCAGACCTGTCACTGGTGTTAAACAGATACAATGCAGTTTGTATTGGAAATTAGATTCAAAGCTATAATGGCATGCAACACACCTGAGATAAAACATGTTAGTGTTTGCCTGTTTGCATGCATGGGTATTTCCTTACACTTTACCCTCTGCAGTTTTGTTCAGGTAATTTTATATCTATGTGTATATATGTGCAAATCAGCACATGTTATACATCAGTGAGTATTAATTAGAAGCCAAAATTCAAAAATTATCCCATGATAATCTAGTTGCCCATTAACCAGTCAGCTATCCAACCATTTCCCACAAGTGTAGGTATGTTAGTTTTTAGATTAAAATATAATTTTCAGATAATATGTTTCACTTCACAAAATTGCCTGTTTATATATTCATGAAACATGAATTAATGATGTGAATGCTGCCAGTCCTTCACTTCTACTGACAATGAAATGAATAAAAAGCAGAAAATATGATAAAGGCACCTTAGGGCTGCAACTACAGTAATGAATATGTTCATTATTGATCAATTTGGATAATTTATATGATTAATGACAGATTCTGAAAGCCCAATGGGACATCCTGAAATGTCTCGACAGTCCAAAACTCAAAGATATTTAATTTAAAATAATATAAAACAGAGAAAAGCAGCAAATCCTCACATGTGAGAAGATGAAGCCAGCAAATATTTGACATTTCTGCTTAATTATATCACTTACAACAATAAATTGATCATCAAAATAGTTGTAATTAGACTAATCAATTGGTCTATAGACAGAAAATTAATTAATTGATTGTGTCAGCTGTAGACGGCACAGTTCTTCTAGTTTATGGACTTTTTTTGATTGTTTGTTTTGTTTTGTTTTAGCACTATTTACCACCACCTTTCTCAACCACATTATGAACGTTATTGAACAAACTTTCCAAATTAAACTGTGTTAAACAAGATAGATTAAATTTACAGTCATATCTGGAAATGGGAAGGAGAAATACAAGGAACAAATATAATAGAGATTAGATTAAATTAAGTGAGCAATATTTCTAAAATGCAGTTTAGATTTAAAAAAAAAATGTGTTGACAACCGTTTCCAATATCAGTACAGACGTTACTACTGGTTACCATAGCAACAGTACGTGGGCAGTTAAACTAGCTAACTGTAACTTAGGTTAACGCTCGCTTGCGGAAAATAGCTTTAACCACAAGTTAAAAACACTGCAAACAAACTTTTAAAAAATGGCCGGCCGTTTGAAATTTTGGGTAAGTATGTAAGATATATGATATTGTACTGTCTAAGGTATCCTCTCATTAGAAAATGGTTGACGCAACGGAGCAAAACGCTTCTCCAAGCCAGTAACGGCCCCTTTGCATATTTCGCCATTGCCGGAAAATTAGCCAAATCATTAGCATTGGCTAAGTTATTATTTATTCATGGGAATCGAGAGTAAACTCTGGTAAAGCCTGGTTCTGTCTCTTTATCTCTCATCCCCTGTCATCCTTCTCCTCCTTTTCTCTTTCTCTGCTGCTTTTATACGTTTTCTCTCCCTCTCCATCTGTCATTCTAACCTCATCTCCTGTTGGCTTCGTCCCTCTGGATCCTGCTGTCTCTTTCTCTATTGTCTATCTCTCACTTTGCACTCCTATTTTCTTGATCGCTCCTTCTTCCTTTTTTCTTCTCCTGGTAGTGCAATTCAAATACCGAAGCACCCCATCCACTTCAACTTCTCTAATGACTAATTGATCTTGTGCAATTTTAAAGTAAATGTACTTTACCTGAGTGCTTCCATTTTCTGCCTCTATACTTCTGCTAAACTACATTTCAAAGGGAAACACTGTTCTTTTTGACTATATGACAGATACGATTTATAGATATAAAATCTATGGTAAGAAGGAAAAAAAACATGCATCATCCATGGATAAGGTGTGGCATAAAAAACTATAACTAAATAAAAAATATGGGCTAATACATTATGAAACTGCACCATTGGCACACTTGTGTTTCGGCCATAATAGCACGAAATTGTGCTGATTTTAACCATCCACTTGAGTTTGTCTGTTTGTGTTTTTGTTATGTTTATTTCCCCCCTTTTTTAAAATGACTTTCCCCTCTTAGATCAATGGTTGTAGGGAACACCAGAAGCCTCCTGTTATCATTCATTTTCTTTAAAATCTATGATCAGTTTATAAATATGATGCACATATGAAGTACTTAGAATTAGCTCCACCTCAACCAGCTGCATTAAAATGCGGTTTACACGGTAATGCATCAGTAATAATAATCAAATATAATTTATTATAACACTTAAAGGAGCATTTTAATATTGCTAATGTAGCCTACTTCTACTTAAAGATCCCCTAAAGACATCTTAAGATGTGTATTAAGTAGTAAATCAGCCACAACACTCCCCATAATATTTCATTTATCTTTTAAAAATCCATAAATGACATCTACTGCCTCTCCTGTCATTAAAAATTACAGAATCTATGAATATGCAAACAGTCCACATTAGACTTGTGGAAGTTGAATATTGGACCAGGACTGGCTCTAAACTAGTTGTGATGTCACAAATCATGCTCGTTGGCCCGCCCCTTAAAATCAGATTTTCAATGAGTGCAGAGAAACTTTCCACTTTCAGCAGGTGAATGTGAAAACAGCCTTCTAGTGTCAAACTCTGCTCATACATTATTCTGTACAGTGAAGCTCAAATGTTCAACTGTAGGAACAAGAAAAAAAAGCACATTTTTGAGTGAAGGGGGAGTACGAATGCAGGACTTTTACTTTTAACAAGTATTTTTACATTGAGATATTGCTACTTTTGTCCACCGTGACCATCCTCCCACTCTGACTATCACTATATTTTTCCCATTCTGTCTTTCTTCTACTTTGTCTGTTGCCTCCTCCATCATTCCCTCACACTGCATCTCTGTTTCTCATTGTCTATTGCCAGTGGCTGTTAGCTAACAATGTGCTCCTCTGCCTCCACACCACAGACAGATCTTCTCTGACTAGGTCTCTATTTGTAGCCCATTGGCCTGCCAGGCAGAAAAAAAGAGGGAGAGCTATACCTTTGCTGGAAACCACAGACATGCACAGAGATCTTTAAATAGGAGCGCAGCCATAAAAACATGGAGAGACAGAGGCGACAGGTTACTACTTAAAATTTCAATCATTTATAGAGATATCCTGTCATTTCCAAATGGATGTCTCTTAACTGATTTCAGAGGTTGCACATTTCCACGGCACTTTACGTACCTTATTCTGAGACTGTAGGGGTTGCATACTTGTTAATGCACCACATACTACATCAGATGCTCAAAAAATATTGAATGTTTCTTTCATAGATACCAAAACACAAGCACTCTGTCTGTGTTGTTGTTTATGTCTGTCCTGCCACTTTTGATGCTGTCAACTCATTAGTGTGTCAGCTGTTGTAACCAATCCAAGTCACGCTGACAAGTAGCTAGTAGACTTGATGTCAAGCTGCTCTGTTTCCTACTTTAATGCACTTGTTAAGGGCTATGAGAGCAATCTAAGGGCCTCTTCAGTTATGATGCATACAAGTCTTTGACTGACTATGAAATACAGAGCTCATTGTTTGGGTCCATGGCCTGAGCTCCTCGTCTCTCATCGGACTTTTCTCCTATCTCTCTTCTTTTTTTGCCCTCCACACACTCACACACAAACACACTCTCAGATAATGAATGTACAGTATATTTTTAGTCTGTTGCTGCAACCCGTTTCAGTGTAGAAGAAAACTGGACTGTTGGATTTGAAGATCATGTTGCAAGCCTGAATTAGACAGTTAAAAGTATGCACACTTCAAATTATATCTAACAAGTAGAACTGCAACGATAAATCGAGATTAATTGAGTAGTCGATTGACGGAAAATTAATCTGCAACTATTTTGATCATTGAATAATCATAATTTTTAAGCAAATGTGCCAGAAATGTAATGGTTTCAGCTTCTCAAATGCAAAGATTTGCTTTTCTTTGCCATACATCACAAAAAAAACAAAACTGAATTGGGTTTTGCATTGTTAGTCAGACAAATTAAGACATTACAAGACATTATGTTTCAATCTGGGTAATCAAAATGGAAATTTTCAGTATTTTCGGACATTTTATAGACTAAACGATGAATCAATAATGAAAATTTTTGTTAGTTGCAGCTCTGCTAGCAAGTGTAATGATCCTTAAACCACACAATAAGAACTGAGCAATTAAGAATCAATTCCAAGAATTAATGTGTTGTAACAAATGTACACCTGCTGCTTTGTTACTCAAGAGTAAGTAAGTAGTAAAGTAATATTTTGAGATGTAAATTCAAGGCTTAGGATCCTCTGCAATAGTTAGCTCTTCTTCTTCCCTCTTGCTTGAGGGAGTTTAGGAGCGGTTGAGTCACATGATAAGCTGTGGGTCTCCTCTTCCCCATCAAGGACAGGCTTTTATCAGCGGCAAAGCCCAAAGCCTGCTGGGAGATGTAGTTGGAAGAGTAAGCCATGGGCTACAGCTTGAGTTAATGAAGTGCGAAGATCAGCTGTAGCTGTGTGACATGCAGTCCCATGTGTCCCTGCAGTGCTGGGCTTTTCTTTTCTAATCATTGGGATGTGCTTGTCTGACCGCCTCGGGTACCAAAGGTCGTGCAGGCGTCCTGACCTCTGTGATGTAAGGCAAATTAAAAAACAGTCCAGCTTTCGCTGACATTGCTTGAACTATCATTACAGTGGCCACAGCTGTTGATGGCAGTCAGCATCTTTCTTCTAGTTTTTCCACTGTGGCTACAACGTCTGGATCCCATGATAACCCAAGGACTGAGACATTGTCCAGCAACCATAATCCATAGTTTAAAAGTTGTTTCAGTGTACATGTTCCCTCCTCATATAAAGCACTGACATATATTTAACAAGGAACAATTTGAACATTTTTCCAGCTAGAGTGTGTCATTGTTCTCTGGTATTTCTCTGAAGTACAAGCAAAGGTTGTTCATAGTCTCCCAATTACTTTCAAATGAAGTCAATCTATTTTCTGCCAAATCACACAGGCAGTTTAAGAGCCCATACAAGAAAGTCTTAAGTTAAGACTTCATTAACCAGCCTCCTTGTTTCTTGTCTCGCCTGTTTGTGAAGTGGCCACATTGTTCTTGGGTGGATTATGCCTATTTATCTCTCCTTTCAGTTTCCCTCTCACCACCGTCACAGGTAATAGCTTCTCCTCCTGTCTCCTAAACATGGTTAAGGCTATTATGTGCCGAGTGCACGGCCCCATTTGGAGAGCCTCAGTCTCATTATGTGCTGAATGGACTCCCCAACTCATCAACAATAGCAATTCATACTGTTTGCGATTGGATTTTCTCAGTAAAAAAAATAAATGAGCGGAATGAATAAGCATAACTCTCAAAAATAACAGTAGTGCATGGTCAATGTTCTAGTCCCCCTCAGTTTCTTATAATGGCACAGCTGCCATTTTGCTGTACCACCTGAGACTTAAAGCACTAATGGCATTTTGAGAGATAAAGTCAAGCGAAGGTCAAATCATGTATGAAATTATCAGTCGTCAACGTTGGTAATAAGTTTCTCCCTCACTGACCACAGTCCTATCTCTGTCATTTTGTATTTTTACTGCACGGTCATTTAGAAAGTTTATCGCTGCTTATAAGACACTGTGAAGAATAGATAACCAGCAGCATTACCATATTTGTTTCACTCGAGTTGCCCACCGTACTGAATCACCAGTGGTCAGAGCACATGAGAGGGTGCTGACATTTATATTGTCTGTCTCTGCAAAATCTTGGCACTGCAATGTCCATCTGATTATCATTTATTTTCACAGCACTCCACCTCGAGACCATCTGCTTATCAAGTTATGCATTAATGCAGCTTCTCTAATGTGCTTTTTTTGTGTTTTATGAATTTAAGCTGAAAATTCAAGAGGCTGTAATTATTGGACTTTCTCTAACACCTAACAGCCAAACCCCCTTTATATATGTGTAGGCCTATATATAAGTGTGTGTTTATATGTGTTTGTGTTTTTACCGATCCTTTTAACCTCTATCTTTGTTTCTAACAGAACATGATTGACAAGCCCACAATACCGGAGTACAAGGTGGCGGCGGTGCAGAAGTCTCGTTTCATTCTGCTCCACTACAGTGTGTCAAAAGCCCTGTGGGACTGGCTCATTCTGCTAGCAACCTTCTATGTGGCTGTCACCGTGCCCTACAACGTCAGCTTCACGCCGTATGACGACTCGGTCACAGCTGGACGCTCCACCATCGTCAGCGATATCGTAGTGGAAATGCTCTTTATTATAGGTGAGTGTTTTAAGAAGTTACTGAGGAAAAACATGGCTTCTTGATTTTGACCAGAAGTTCTTGTGTCAGCCAGACTTAAGGTTCTAAAAGTTTAGTCACATCTACCCATGTGGTACTCTCAAAATCTGAAACGTAATAATATTGTGGCATTTTCAACTAAATTTTCTTATGAGGTGACACGACATTTTCATCATTCATTTTCTTGCCAACTATGGCAACAGAGCAACAAGTGCAACCCAGGCATCCTTTTCCCCAGACAACTCTCCCAGTTCCAGGCAACCTGGGTTTTGTAGTCCCTCATGGATTTCCTAGGTCTCTCCCAGGGACTCCCGCCAGTCGGTAATGCCTGGTAAACCTCCGAAGGGAAGCACCCAGGGGATGAATTGAGGTGCTTGAGCCTCAACGCGCTCCTGTCATTGTAGACGAACAGTGCTTTAATTCGGTTAACCGCTCATTACTGAAATTCAGTGAGGAGCTATTGTCTCCTAACATTGAGAGCTGGAATGACAGATGAGATTTTGTGAGACCACACACCCAGGGGTCGGCTTGTTGTGTGCTTGCCACATTTTGACACTTGGGTTAGACTGTGTTCATTATGCAAACTCCAGTTCTTTTACTTTATACAGGTTACATGAACCTGAATAACATTTCAAACCACCCTGTTGCCATTCTAGTTTCTAAAAATGTGGATGACAAACATCTTGGTGTGTTGTAAAGTATGCATCATATACTGTATAAATGAAGCAAGGGGACTGAATCTGAGCTTGTGACCTTCCACACTAGCAATATTTCTCTTCCAGCCTAATTAATGCTGTATGAATGTTTGTCTTTTTGTCATGGTGGAAAACATTGCTTTGACTTTTGTATTTTCAGACATTATCCTGAACTTCCGCACCACCTTTGTGAGCCAGTCAGGCCAGGTGGTGTATGAGTCGCGCTCCATTTGCATTCACTACGCCACCACATGGTTCTTTGTGGACCTGGTGGCTGCCCTGCCCTTTGACCTGCTGTATGCCTTCAACATCACAGTTGTGAGTATTCCTGGACAAAACTACAGTGTGTTTAGCTCTTTTTCACTGCCCTCTGTGGCCACTGACATAAGCTGAAAATTGATGACTTATACAGAATGAAAATGCAGCACCTTGCATTCGTAATGCTGCTGTCATTTCTGTGACATGTAATCCTTAAATAGTAATTCATACAACAGATAAGCACATTTGTTTGAGCAAAGCAATATTCAGCTGTGTATATTCAGTATATGAACAGTCAAAATGCGTTTCCAGATATCAACAAGGCAAGGGGATTCTGGGTCCTAAAATCTGAACAACCTATCTTTCTCCTACTGCTGCCTCTTCCCTCTAACCCTTTCTCTTATTTCTTTTTCACTCTTCCCTTCTTTCTCCACTATCCACCCCAGACCTCCTTGGTCCACCTGCTTAAGACAGTGCGCTTGCTGCGACTCCTTCGTCTACTTCAGAAGCTGGACCGCTACTCCCAGTACAGTTCCATGGTGCTGACCTTACTAATGTCTGTGTTCGCCCTGCTGGCACACTGGATGGCCTGCATCTGGTACATGATTGGACGCAAGGAGATAGAGACCAGTGATACTTGGGACATAGGTGAGTATGTCCGAGGCCTTGCTGAAGGGGAGCTGTTGACATATGAAAATTGGCTTTAGGGTTTCATCCAGCAAGTGTAGAAAAATACATTTTCCTTTCTCTGTAAAAGATAAATTAAGTAATACTTCCAACTATCTCTATCTGTGGGTATGTGTGATTGTGCATACTTTTGTGTCTGTGTACTCTGTCTATAGGGAGGTGAGGTCATACCTGCTAATTAACACTCAGACTTATTTATCCCTGCAGTAGCCAATCTAATTCTGCTCTGTCCTACACCAGCGTGCCAGCCTCCTGACACTGCTGACAATCACTTTCTGACACAGAACACACACACACACACATACCCAAAATGTACACTTTTTTTTTGTCTTACACCATCTAGCTCTGAGCTGACAGAAGACATGCAGACATATAGACACTATAAACCCTAACCTTCTTCTCTTATGCTCTCCCTTGTCATTCAAGGATGGCTCCATGAGCTGGGCAAACGTCTGGAGACGCCCTATATCAACAGCACGGTGGGCGGCCCGTCGGTGCGCAGCTCCTACATCGCTGCCCTCTACTTTACCCTCAGCAGCCTGACCAGTGTGGGCTTTGGCAACGTCTGTGCCAACACTGATTCTGAAAAGATCTTCTCCATCTGCACCATGCTTGTCGGTGGTACGTCTGACACTAGGGTACATTCTCCCTCTGGCGTTCTGGCAGAACAGTGCCTCTGATTGGCTGGCCAGGGCAAGAAATTCAGCAGGAAGTGGGTTGGATGGCCTTTAAGACGCAGCCTGTTGCCATCTTAATATACCAATGAACAGATTATTTTAGCTGAGGTGGCAATTATTGGTGCAACAACCCATAAGATACTTATTGTTCATTTATTTTTTTCCATCTTAATGAAATTGCTGTGTGTCACTGTGGTCCTGTGTGGAACAATGTTTCAACTCATTTATTGTCTTTGTTACAATTTAAATCACCCAATTTGTAATAGGCTAAAAGAAACAATACAATATTCGGAGATTCAGGGACAAGCTTGTATTATTTTTTCATTACTTCCATTTCTCTCCATCTCTGGTGCAGCGCTGATGCATGCCCTGGTCTTTGGTAACGTGACTGCAATCATCCAGCGAATGTACTCGCGCCGTTCACTCTACCACACACGCATGAAGGACTTGAAGGACTTCATCTGTGTCCACCGGCTGCCCCAGCAGCTCAAACAACGCATGTTGGAGTACTTCCAGACCACATGGTCTGTCAACAATGGTATAGATGCCAACGAGGTAGGAGTCCCTTTCATTGTTGTTGTCACGTAATACCTTTCTACACACAGCTATCTGTCCTCAAGAAACTTGAAAGCAATGTTGTGACAGCCTTTAAGCAATAAAATCTGCTCTACAATCCTTTCACAACCTTTTGCAGCGGTAATTGTTGATGATCTTTCACAACACATGGCTGCCTGTACACCAGCAATTGACATTCTATTGAAATTCAAAAGAGGGTAACTGGTGGCAACACAGTCCATTCCCTAATTGCCAATCAGTGTCACGCCTCATTGCATCTGTCACACATTCCCAGCTCCTGCACGACTTCCCTGATGAGCTACGGGCTGACATCGCCATGCATCTGAATAAGGACATCCTCCAGCTGCCAGTCTTTAAGGGGGCCAGTCGCGGCTGCCTGCGCTCGCTTTCTCTCCATATAAAAACCTCTTTCTGCGTCCCTGGGGAGTACCTGATCCGTCAGGGTGATGCACTGCATGCCAGCTACTTCGTCTGCTCCGGTTCTCTGGAGGTGCTGAAAGACGGCATGGTGCTGGCCATATTAGGTTTGTATTGTAGTCAAATGAGTTTTTGTACAGGCCTCGGTTCTCTTCACTGCTCTGGTGGGTAAAATTGTGGTAGTTAGGATTGTATAACAGGTCATGCTTTGGTAGCCATGACACACACTATTAAGTCTTTTTTACCTTGACATTTATTCATCCAATGCTGTGAAAATGTGTGTTGGACATTAATAAGTAGTAAGACTTTCTTATAATACCATTAAAATTCACTAAATTTCTGCCCAGTTTTTTAGCATCATGTTTGTGTTTGTTTTCATTTGTTATTGTGTCATCTACTTGTATCATGTAGAGCAAAAAAGTGAATATTATTGTCTGTGTTTTAGGAAAAGGGGACCTGATTGGGTCTGACCTGCCCGGACCAGACCAAGTGACTAAGACGAACGCTGATGTGAAGGCCCTGACCTACTGTGACCTCCAGTATATCAGTGTTCGTGGGTTGAGAGAGGTACTGGAACTCTACCCTGAATATGCCAGTGTGTTCGCCTCTGACATCCACAACAACCTGACCTACAACCTCCGAGAGGGCAGCCAGGACGAGGTACTAAATGTTGGAGATCACAAACACACAACACAGTAAACTAGTGTTAAACATATTGTTAGAATTGTGTTTACAGTCATCATGCCTTAATTCCTAATTACCCTGAATATGCCAGTGATGAGGAGAAGTGGTGATAAATGAGCGAGAGTTTATAAGCCTGTAGAATTCAGAAATGCAATGTGCTAGGCTGCTGTTGTTAGAGAAATTAGTATATTTCCCACTTCTACCTGTATGATAGTTGGTGCAAAATGGTGAGACTAGAAAAAAAGCATTTGCTCATTGATCTAGGGGACTGACACCAAAACTTTATAGCTTTAAAAAAATCTGCTTACTGTACACATTTAACTGTAGATCGTGTTTACTGACTAAAAAAATGGACACACAGATTGCAGCTCAGTAGACTTTACACGCTCACGATTTCCCCTTGCATTTGTCTGACTGTGTAATAGTGCATACAACATACCAAACAACACATGTGTGCCCCCCTAAGGTGTCTTTGTCACTCTCCTTGACAGTTGTTCTGCCGTAGTGACCAAAGGGCTGTTGGTGGCTTGATTGTCACACCAATTACCATGCGTGGGTGCCACTGTCAGGCAGCCGTATCACTTCCCTGTTACCACCCCAAAGCACAGCAGGATGACATTACACCCAGACACTGACCTCCTCGCAGTACTGCCTGTTACCTCTCACGGTTATTTAAGAAAGCATTATGTAAGGCAAGATAATCCTCCATCTGTGGAGAAAAAGCACCTGTTGATGTTACACATGTAGTCGTGTTTTCAGGCATTGTTGTATAATCTGTTTAAAAAAAAATGCATCTTGAGATCAGAAAATTAGATAACAGCATTAATTACAGAAAAGTTCTACAAAGTTCAGTGCCTGTTTTGCACTGCATTTTGCTGAACCGTACGATCAACATAAATTAATGCCATAATGTCTTTGATGTGTGACTGACAAAACTGACAAAGCTCCCCAAGGATTTACCCAATCTCCTCCTTATTGTCAGTCTCAAGTATTTTGTACTTGTGTTAAGCATTCCACTTGGTTCCCACAGGCCTAACTCACTGTTTGAAGGTTTTGTTGCTCATTAGTTTATTCATTTTGTTCAGTTTGTTAGCTTTGGAACATGAAGGATAGGACATCTGTGCTGGCTGTGTTAATTACCGCATGAGGCCAAGGAACACAGCTTTAACTACTTATTAAAATTAATATTCGAGGAGTTTCATACATATATGAGAGATCATATGTCGAATTTGACACCTTACAGAATCATGTATGAATAAATGACAAGAAGGCTCATGAGAAAGGTTAACTATATTAAGATCTATGTCAACAAAGAATTTACAGTGCCAGTCAAAACTTTCCCATTCACTTGAATGAGAAAGTGTGTCCAAACCTTTGTCTGGAACTGTATTTATAGTGTATAGATGCCGTATTTATACATTACAATCTTTAAATTTCAATCAATCAAACTGGTGGATACAAATTGCAAGTCTTCAGGTTTTTCTGGGATGTGGCTGATCACGAGTACTAGCACCCTACTTCACTCACACCATCTGCTCAGAGTTTATGCTCAAGCACAAAGCCAGGGCACTGCCGCCACCCCTGACAGGATGAAGGAGTGCTCAGATACCTGACCGAGCTGCCAGATCGCACAGACTCCTGCTGCACACGCACGCACACACACACACACACACACACACATAGACATACCTCACATCAACACAGCGGGTAGTTTCAGGTGGGAGTTGTTAGGGAGAGGATGATGGGAGTTCATTTACACTCCAGAGATACTTGAGAATCGCATGCTGACTGTACAGCAGTAATTCCATTGTAGTGAAATATTGCCAGAGAAACAGATTGTAGGAATGCCCATTACAGTATAAGGTATCCAAAAGGGACAACTTTATCTTGTCTGAAATTTAAAAACCCAGACTGCCAGATGGAAAATTAGGCTTTTTTGTCATATCTTTAATTTAATTTCAAATTTTATTGCTTTGTATTGTCAATTAAGTTCTTTTCAGTCAGTTTTGGTGGAGGACATAAAAGTTAGTAAAAGTTTGTGAAGTAACAGCATCTTTATTCTGAAAACAGACACCAAAACCACACAAAAAGTATTGTTTCATTGACATTTTAGTATTGGAAGAACCCTTAATCCACTGCATCTTACAATTTTAGACCAGTCCAGCAACTCTGAACTGTTTTAATCAAATAAGTTGAAATGATTTGTTTACCAACTTTCTAATCAAGCAAAAAAACAAAAACACTACCTGGTGATTAGTTTTATTATTAAGATCAGGTTGAATGATTTTGTAGGGACTTTGTCTAAGGGCCTGGTCTATTTTTGAAGGGAAGTGAGTTTTTAGAGATAAGAAGTGACTGTGCTGTCCTGGGCAGACTTAGGAAGGTCATACCTCCACCAGGGGGCCAGCACTGAGTCAAAATTTGGTGGAGTATAATAATGACAATGTCATTGGGAGAGTTCTGACATCAGTCGTCATGGAGTGTGAAGAACAAGCCTCAACTGATAAGTTGATAAATATGGCCACTGATAACCAGTGGTGGGACTTCAAAAACATCAGAAGATTTGTGATGTTAGAGTCAAGATGAGCTGCAGCGCTCTTGACATGCTGGACGGACTGAAAACACCAATCAGGAATGAGCGGAGGGAGGACAGAGGAGAGATGACAAAAAAATGTCACAAAAACTGTTCCAGGTGACCGTACCCTCAGACTACATTACTATTATTTCAAGCATGTCCTTTCATTACAATAGTTCACAGCTCTCTCCCCCTCTGAGATATCAACATGACCCCTTCCTACTTCTGGATGAATGCATCACTCACTGGACCGTACACATCTGTTCTGGCAACATCAAATTAGCCAAATTACCCACCAACATCAGTTTCTGAATTTCTAGATTTGTGAAAAGAAGCAAAGCCAACATTTGTTAAATCATTCTTCATACAACACCCACTTTAGATGGGTTTTGTTAAGTCCCATAGTTCACTGACTGGTCATTTTGTGTTTATTCTCAGGTTGAACTGATTCTCAGTCAGTGTTTTCTAGACTTAAAGAGTCTTAACACCCCAGACAATCTCCATTTGATTAAAAAAAGAGACTCATTAAAAAGAGACTCAGTAAAAGACTCATTGAGATTTACAATCTTTTTCAAGAGTGTCCTGGCTAAGACTGGCAAAAGCACAAATAACATGACTGCAGACATAAAACAAACATATAACAATTTAAAATGAAAATACAGACACTCTTCATAACAGGTCCTGTTATGATCCTTTTTACAGAATAACATGCATGTGCAAGCACAAGAGAATACAAGTTTGAGTGACAGTGCCTCAGTTGAGTCCTTGCAAAACCCACTTTGCTAAGTGGGACAAGTGTGGTGTTAGTGCCCCATTAATTGATAATGATGTTCAACTGATGTCATTTTGCACCAATATTCATTGCTGGCTGGTTAATCATTCCATGCACCATGCTCCAGGGGCAGTTTTATGAGGAGAATTTATCTTTGCCATGAATAGATTTCACAGTTTTGTTCCCTCTGCCTCACACATAGTACCGTCTGATGTTTTTGCCATATTTTCCTTTCAGTGGTGATGATTTTTAAAATCAGTATTGTGCTTCAATGAAGGATTAAATTTAAAACGTATCCTCGGTGAATTGGCTTCCTGCGTCAAAGAGCATTACTGGCACTATACTGGTGGAGCGAAAGACTCGTGTTGTCACATTAAGCCATGTTGTCAGAAGCATATTTTTAACACATGAGGGAAGGCTTCACACTAACAGTTTCATTTGCCATCCAACTGGTGATTATGCTAAATTGCTAGCAATTTCTCCACACGCCAGTAGAAAGACAAACGTTCCCTGGAATCCCTCAGTAAAACAAGTGAAGAAAAAGGATCAGTTATGTGATTCAGCTTGTGTGTTAACAGCTGCATCAATGTCCAAGGTTATTTAAATAGTTGCAAAAGGGAAATCGATTCAATGTTCTATAAATTAAAGGTGTCACCTATTAATTAATTTCCAAAGATGTCATTGCTTGGGTTACTTTTTGTTTAATAAAGAAAAAACAGAGTTAAATACATGCATACATTAAGCCTTTAGCTGTGTCTTGTGTAATCCCTGTTGCTTTCTTTTTCTCTCTTCAGGGCCTCAACAGGTTTTCAAGGTCACCCGGGCTTCCCCATGTGAGTTCAAATTCAGTATGCTTTTTGTCTTTCTCTCAGAGGTGTTCCACAAGACAGGGTTTCCATAACATATCTGTTAGTTCTAATGGATTCGCAAGGCCAGGGTTTTGAATGCTCTGAAATATAAAGTAGGCAGGGCCATGACACAATTGTACATTTCTGCCATATATTTCAATCCCAGGTTTTTTAGCAGGTGTGTGTCTGGCTTTTCAAGGTAGAACCCCTCCTGTATTTCTGGGACGTACAGTGTTGCTAGTTAATACTGTGGGAGGGTTTGTGCAAGGACTTCCCCTACAGGTTGAAACTCATTTGGAACAGAGAGAGCCGTTCAGTCCCTGGGGTTAGCTCTCTAACTGGGTCAATAGCTCTCCTAATGGGAAACCTTATGAGCTACTTTTCTCACTATGTACTGTATGTTTATCTCCTCATTTTTCTATGATTAAAATACAGTCTACAGTGCTCTCTCTGTCTGCTATTAAAAGTTGTATTTAATATGAAACCAATTGTTTTTTCTCACAAGCACACATGCAGCCATGGTTAAAGCGTAATCAATTTTTAACAGGATTAAGGTAATATGATTAAAAATCACCAGCTGTAACTCATTAAAATCTAAATAACACATTAATGGCTCTTTTAAAATAAATAGGTTATTAAATCCAAGATTAGATTCAATGTTTTTAAGGAGAACAGGTATTGTGAGTGACATTTGAAATTGGCAATTCCAATATTTTAGCATATTTTAGAATCTGTGTAATTATTATTATTAGTATTTGCAAATCGTATTTTATTTCTTCTTGAATCAGTTTTTATATCGTCACGGTTTGTATTTTGACAAACATGATGTTCCCCTTGGTTGTGATCTAAAAAACTACTTACTGCTTACTTTTGTCTAAAATAATAATTTCACATTTAATTATGTACAGTTATCAATGCTATATACTGTATTTCCTGTTTTGCAGGAACCCAGGCTCACCTCTATCGTGGAAACCAAGGGAGATGAGCCGGACGACTCATTCCACCTCTCTCCAGCTACGCGCTCACGCCGCAACCTCCTGCTGCCCAGCCTCAGCAGCCCTGTTCGTCGCACCTCCCTGGGGAACCTCCTTGGGGATGAGCTGCGCCAGTTCAACGCCCTGCGACGCTGCCGCTCCCCTAACCTCAGCCGTGGCTTCCATGGCTCATCACCTCAACCACCAGCAAAAAGAGAGCACAGCACCCTTGCGGCAGCCCCGGCTTCAACTTCAACCCAGGGAGGGTCGGGGGCTGAGCAAAAGCCCTCAAAGCTGCTTATCCCAACTGTCACCTGTTTTGGACCCCCAGACCTCAGTCCCAGGTATTGTCAAAGCCATCATCCATTTCAGTTATTTTGAAAACACAAGCAAAAACCTAATAAAAACCATACCTTACATTGAGTGACCGAAAAAATAAATAAGACGTGTAAAATGTAATGTAATGTTACACAATCTAGGGCTGCAACTAACTTTCATTATTGATAAATCTGTCAGTTATTTTCTCGATTAACCAATTACTCGTTTGGTCAATGTCAGAAAATGGTGAAAAATGTCAATCGCTGTTTCCCAAAGCCCAAGATGTAACCTAAAATGTCTTGTTTTGTCCTGACCGACAGTTCACAACCCAAAGATATTCAGTTTAATTTTCTGTCGATCGATTAATCGACTCATTGTTGCACATGGTTGCACAATCTAATAACTATATAGTACTTTAACTAAGATGACTAGTTTATGTTTACACTACACTGTGTTTTGACTCAGTTTTATAGTACATTTGGAAGCTGGTCTTTGTGCTGGTGCTGTACTGCACTGAATTACATTTGAAAATGGTTCTAATAAATATATAAAGCATAAAGCTCTACACAGTAGCTGCTCTAGATCCATCTGAGTGAGAGTTGTCATTAGAACTGATATGGAAGTCCTCCAAAAACACAATAAAGGGGGACAAAATTCTCCTAAAATACCCAAGTTTATCCATTCTGTCAAGGTGGAGAATATGCAACAATTATTTAGTAATGACTATAGAGTAGAATCAACACTATGAAAAAGAATTAAAATAAGCTTCACAAAGGTAGTATTTATTACAGGACTGTTACTGAAACGCATTACAGTGTAAACAGGTTTCTAATTTATTGAAGTAGCAACATGGAAATATCTGTCCTTCCTCTTCCTTTGTGTCCACAGTGGATTGCCTCACTAAATACACCACAATGTGTGTATGGTTGAATTTCCCCATCAATCCTTTACTTCATGTCTTTTTTAAACACCCTGTTTTAGTCTTATCATCTAATCACAGTCAAATTATGGAAGCAAAGCACAGAATGCTGTTTCCTTGTAAGATTTAAATGCTTTAGATGTAAGCCTTTTCTGTTGCAGTCTCACTGAGCTTTGTGGAGTACATTATGTTGATATATTAAGCCCTCAGTATGATTTCCTTAAAGCCTCTGAGATGATCTGAATAAGGTGTCGAAGTAATTGACACCTAAAGTCACACAACAGAAACCTGCATCTTCTACTTAATGTAAATGGAGTGTATTTGCATTGCATATTTCAACAGATGTCACTGCATTTCATTACCACAGCACCTTATCCTCCTGCCCCAACCATCTGTATTCATAATGTATCCCTAAGTCATCCAGTAAGTTCTAGATATGGGTAAGTGCTGGTTCAGAGAGCTCAGGTGTCCGCCCCTCCAGACTGGGCTCTTCTCCTCATGTTCAAACCCACATGGGCCTCTGCCAGCAGCAGCTCTCATGGCACATTCCTGGGTTGTTTGCTGGCTCCAATGATAATTGAAAAAGCTCTACTGTTACATTAACTCCAGCTTCCCTCCCCTTTCACCCCTCCCACCAGGGTTGTAGACGGCATTGAAGACAATGGACACACGTTTCATTTCAACGTGGAGCACAGCGGGCCTAAAGCCAGCACAGGAGGCAGCGCCCAAGGTAAGCCAAACCACCTCCAGCTGCGAGGGTCACCTGGGTGCCAGATGGCTGGAGGTAAACTCAAGAGTTCAAACAGTGGATGCCACAATGCTGACCTGCCTCCTTCTGGGGAAATATGAGAACGCGGAGGGATGAAACGGCAGCCGGGTGTCCGGAGAGTCACCGAACGTGTTAAAGGACAACTGAGGTCAAAGCAGGATGCAGATCATCTGACCTGAGCTTTTACTGATGATCGCTATCATTCAGGGATGACTATCAAATTAAGTTCAGTTCAAGCCCAACTAATTTACTGTAGTATAGCGAGTGCTTTAGCAACAGAGGCAGTACAGTTTGCTAAATAGTTTTGTGGTGTAGGATGATTTTTGTTTTTGCTTGTCCTGGCCATCCTGCAGTTCCTCTGCTTTTTTTTCTAGTCCAGATTCCAGATAGTTGCTGCTGTGGTCTGTCGACTTTCATGCATCAATATTGGTAAATCCTCTGGGTAGTTTGCCTGAGGTGAGTGCTGCTAAGTCAGCTCTCTAACTTTTCCTCTTCCTTATTTCTCCAGACGCCACACAGGTTAATGCCACTCTGCTGCTGGAGACAGAGGAGGTCAGGCAGAGTATCAATCAACTCAACCAAAAGGTAAGGTACAGCCCTTCAAAGCTGCAGTGTGTAGAGTTTAGTGGCATCTAGCAGAATGGACATGGCAGAGATATAATATAATATTCATAGGTATGTTTTTATTAGTGTATAATCACCTGAAAATAAGAATTGTTGTGTATTTGTTACCTTAGAATGAGCCTTTATATCTACATAGGGAGGGGGTCCTCTTCCACGGAGGCCGCCATATTTCTGCAGTAGCCCGGAACGGATGAACCAAACACGGGCTCTAGAGAGGGTCTTTCATGTTTTTCGCGAGTTTCACGGCCACCGTAGGCTCTCCTACATGCTTGGATGGGAAGGGTTAGGGGTATTTAGTTGATTGCAATCTGCAACCTCACCACTAGATGCCACTAAATCCTACACACTGATCCTTTAACTCTGTATCCCTCCTGTCATTCCTTCTGTCTAAAAACAGAAAGCAGCTTTACTTAATGTTTTCTGTTTCATCCTGCAATGACACACTATTTTGGAGAGACTGAATATAAAATATATGACGCATAAATGAATTTATAATGTGAAAATACAACCTGTGTGTCGTTTCAGCGTTAATATTTTAGTTCCTTTTTTTAGTCTTCAGAAATGGAATCACTGAGCAAGAAAATAAACAGAACCTGTGTTTTTCGTCCATTATCGGCTAAGCTGTACATTTACAGGGAGAGATGTACTGTGAGATCAAGTAGACTCAATTTCTACCTTGTTTCTCAATCTATTCCTGCACTCTTAATTTGGATGTAAATAGAGCGAAAGAAAGTGCAGAGAGGATCCAGATGGGCGCAGGTAGGTGCTGTCTAAAGTCGATATTAATTAATCAGCAGGACACTTCTGCAATGCAGTGGGTAGTCTGGAGTGCTTGCTGACTCTGCAATCTTAGAAAAAAAAAATTGATGACAACCTAGCTCTACTTGTGGCTCTTCTCTGGCCCCCTTTCCTGTTTGTTTCACTTCTTTATTTCCAGTTTTCTGTCTAATTTCATACCTATTTGCATCAGTTAACTGTGGTCTGTGTACATCTGGATTTCAGAGCTGTGTAAGAAGCCAGTGCTTAGAGCCAATGAGGGGATTATAAATTGTTTGGTTCTATTTTGGGGGTCATCAGAAAATTATATCTGGACATGAGTCCAAGATAAAAACATAAAGATAAAAGCTGATTCATTTGTTACTCTGTGCCTGGGACTTAATTGGGTAGAACTAGGTCTTTTTGTACTTTGAAGTTGTTCTTGTGTACTTTACCATGTTTGCTCAACCTAATAATAGAATATGCAACGTAGGAAAGAATATGCTCCAAGTTGTGATGTGGCAACTACATTGTGTACACTCTCTACACAGATGGGAACATTAAACCAGGAAGTATCTGAGCTCACCAAGGGCCTGCACCACATGATGCATATCCTCCAGACCCATGTATCTGTGCATCACTACCAAGCCTCCCTGGCGTCCTGCCCTTACGGTGTCCAAATGGTGTCCAGTTCTCCCACAGACTCCAACACTGGCATGTCGTTCAACATAGCTCCCACCTTGCATCCTCATAACGATCCTGGGAGCCACCAAAGTGTCCCATCTGCTGGCCACTGGAGCCACAGTGGAGCTGCTGAAACCCAGACAGAGAGCCAACACCGGGCCCAGTCCTCCAGTCCTCCAAATGTTAACTCCTGTCCCCCCCTCTCTGTAAACTCTGACCCCAGGTTGGACCCGTGTCATAGCTCTGAGAGCATGACCACACACCTGTGGACCAGCCCGTCTCTTCTTAGCATCAGCCCAGACTTCCAGGGAGGAAGTCCAGGCCCTGTACCTCATGCTAGACATGAAGACTCTGACAACAGACCTCTCAGTGCTAACCCGACCACTATGAGCAAGTCCCAGCCTACTTTGTGCCTGCAGCCTCCCAGTGATACTGATGAATATTCTTGCCTTTTGTCCAGTGGCCCTACAGGAACGTCCACACACAGCCTGCTGGCCCCGTCACCCAGTTCTTATCCCCATCTCTGCCTGCGCTCCGAGTCCCACCTCAGTTTATCACAAACCTCACATGAGGACATCTGTGCTCTGATGTCCGCCCCAACATCTCATAATCTGATCCAGGACACCTCCATCTTCCAACTGGAGGATTCACACGTCTCCTTACACCCTGTCTCTGCCTCTCCGCCCACATTGCCCAGCCACCCTCTTGTCTCTTCCCTGGACTCAGAATCACCACGATCTGATTCTCTGGAGCCCCATCTTTCACTGGGAGACCCATCTTCCATAGAACACACCAGTCTGCAGTGCCTACTGGGAAATGGGGGCTCTATGGAGAGCAGAGACAGTGAAAGCGCCTCATCACGGAGGTCCAGCATTGGCGTCCAGACTCAGAGCACAGAGCAGTCGTGGTGTCTGGACCTCACAGATTAAACTGAGGCAGACAGGAAAAAAGCAGCACTGAATGAGAAACTCAAATTATTGACATGCAACTTCTAACAGTGTTTAAAAAGACTCTGCTGGAGATTGTCAACGTGTGCTGTATTTCCCCCTCTTACGTCCTGGGCTCTCATATTTGTCGAACTCCATGCAATTTACACCATTTCTATGCAAAAGCATGTAATTTGTGCATTATCTTGGCTTTACTGAAGTGTGTCTTTAAAAAAAAAAAAGCCCCACAGCAGTGGGTTCCAGTATATACTGTATATTTTTTTCAACATCCTCAGAGCAATTTGCAGTTGATAATACCTGTTACCTCCTTGCATGGTAAAGTTGTTTATTCTTTTTCCTAAGGAAAAGGTTTCCAAATCAATGTGTAAGCATTCTACATGACTACCTGTTGATTGTGTGCACAGATATTGTATTTGTATGGCAGGTCAAAGACAGGTCAGAGTAGTTGGATGTTTTGTTGTGGAACAAAGGAAATGACACATGCTTCACCTTGCATATAGGGAGTAGAGTAGAGTATGTGCATCACACAGCATAGATTGTTTATTGTTTTAAATTGAATGTTTTTTCTCATTTTTTATTTGTGAATTCATAGAGTTATTGAACTATGAATATCTAATATCAAAACTCCACCAAGCAGTATGGTTTTGAGTTATTATTCCGTTGAACATCTATTTATGCTCTCCTGAAGATCCTTCAGGGGATTTGAATAAATTTTTTAAAAAATTCTTACCAAGGCATTAAATATATCGCTGTGAAATAGGTTTTAATTGCTAAAACCACTAAAAAATCTTTTAAAAGCTTGAAAAATACTTTCTCAAGGAACTACAATTCTATAAACACGACATAGCCGCTGATGAATTAGACATAAATAAATAGACATATCTGGATGAAAAAGTGGGACATATTTAATGCTGTTATTAATTTACAAAAAGTGAATACCTCCTGGGGGAAAGAAAACATTAATTCATGATACTCATACAATATTCAGAGTATTCAGGAACTTTATTTGTTTTGAATGATTTCTCCTTGGCTGACAAAATAAAGTATGCACAAACATCTTACTGTGTCCTTTACTCTGCTATCACACTTACAGAGTCACATCTCAAACACATTTTTTTGTGTCAGATAAAGTGACATATTGCTCAAGCCACCATGTGGTTTAATAGGCTTGCAATTTATCTTCTCCCATCCTTTGGAAAGCCAGTTCAAATATCTTCAGATTTGAAAAGAACAATTGGCAAAATGTGGTAGTTTAGTGTAACTTTGGACCAACTGTAGTTAAAACTCAACAAATACAGATGTCCATGTATTTGTGTCAAAGTTTCAGAAAAGAATAAACAGGAGTGGGATTATTTTCCACTGAGGCAACAATCTAAATTTCCTTGAATTAAAAGAGAGGCACTTTACTGTTTTTCAACAGAGAGATGATGGAAAGTAATGACAGTAAATTGTGTTTGACAACTGTTGTTTGTTCTCAAAATATTCAAAATAAAAAAATATTCTCAAAATAAATAATATCCCCAAATATTGTTGTATTTGATTGCATCAAAGGGTTTTATCAAGTTTCATGTGATGGGATATTCACAGATTGCATAACCAGACGTAGTGGTAGAGGTTAAAAAAACAACTATATTTGAACAGTTTGTGTTTGTCTTTTTCTCATTCTGACACATGGACAAGAGATTCTTTGGTCCCGTTCTTCAGATTACTCAGTGTTTTGTTTATGTTAACATGACCTTGCAGTAAATCTATTAAATTTTTTTATTTTTATTTTTTTCTAATTATAACATATTATCCAAAGTTAAAGTAACATGAGGTTCATCAGGTCTTTTCTCATTACTGGTTGATCTGTTGTGGCTACGATGACAAAATGAGGTGGACCGTAATGATCTATCACATATTATAATGTCACAAATTTGTCAACCAACATAATGGACACATATACATATTTAATTACAAGATTCAGACAAAATATGTGTTCTGATGTGACAATTAAAAACAAATTTGTGATCCCCCCCAAGATACCTAAGTAATGAATAATTGATGCAATAGTGCAATCAGTCCTACATGAAAAGAAAAACAGTTACAGCCTCATGTTTTATTTAACTGTTTAAGGTATTTAAGAGAGGATTCTGGAGGAAGATTGATTTTCAGGTGGTTTACAGGAAGTTGTGATGTCTAATCATGCAGTATTGACATAATTTCTAACTCCAATTAAATCTGGATTTTAAGGATTTGTCTCCAGCACCATAGCGGTGATAAATGCACACCAGCTTAATGACACTAAATACCTTAGAGCTTTCAGAGCTGATTCAAAATATTCTACATATATATACACATATACAGTACCACCAGTAGGAAGTATAAAAAGTCATTCACCCAAAGAAGAAACTATCAGTAAGTTGTTTAAAATCTCTCAAGAGATCAAAACAACAGCAAGTCACTAGTCTTAGAAGAAAAGAGGATTTGCAGCTGTTGTTTCTCTCATTAGTGGCTTTGAATTCAATGAGTATTTTGGGGAACGGCTGGTTTATCCCTTTTTTCCTGAGGACAGATCTGCCTCGAGTATCCGATTATATAAGTGAATGTATCTTTCACTTATATAATCGTGTATATGCATTTGTTGAGAGCGATTTTTGTGGACGAAACTTCCCAGATGAGAAATTTAGCAGCAGTTATCAGCAATAAAGCTAAAAATAAAAACATTATAAAAGTGTCATCTCTATATTTTTATGTGGAGTTTATTGCTCTTTTTAATTTTGTGTTACTGAAAACTTGAACCTGAAAAACAAACACATAATGTTCTGTTGATTGCATGGATTTTAACAGTCAAACAATATGAGGTTTTGATGATTATTTGATGACTATTGTTTTATAAGAAAAGTATCAGAGAGGTAATATTGTTTATTTTAGGAATGCGTAAAGAGAATATCTCGGAGAAGACAAAAACAAGCTGGAAAACATCACAATATTACCAATATTGCCTCATTAATCACTTATTATTATTACAAAATGTTAACAATGTTGGGACATTAATATTAGCAGTCAGTAGTAGTAGTAACAGTCTTGATATGTCTTGTTTGTGTAGTTATGGAGTTACTAACTTTTTGTTTAAATGTCTACCACACACTACAGTGTATTTCCCTTAAGTCAGTGGTGTAAGACTGTGTTTTCCTGACATCTTCATCTGGCCTTGATAGGAGTTAATAATACACTGAATATTCAACATTGATGGAACAATTGTGCAACAAGACTGAATAAAAGAACAAGTCAGGTCTCCACACAGCACACATTTGGGATAACAACTATCCAGTAGGACAATTCATCAGGTAGGATGTCTTTTTGTTTTTGGGTTGTGAAATGAATCTCAGCAATAATTAGGATAATATGTCTAATCTTCTCACACTTTTATTCATACAGACACTTGTGTACAGAGACGTGACGTTTTGTGAAAACATGAAGACTGTGATTCTTTCTCTTCTGGTGTTGCTGGTCATCAGTCAGGGTGAGTTAACATTCGGGATACAACCAGTGGTGGAAAGTAATTAGTACTGTAATTAAGTGCAATTTTGAGGTACTTGTACTTTACGTGAGTATTTCCATTTGGTGCTACTTTATACTTCCACTCCACTACATTTCAGAGGGAAATATTGTATTTTCTACTCCACTACATTTATCTGACAACTTTAGTTACTTTTCAGATGAAGATTTGACACAATGGATAATATAACAAGCTTTTAAAATGCAACACATTGTTAAAGATGAAACCAGTGGTTTCTGACCTTTTTGGCTTTCGACGTCTTACAAAAAGCAGTGTGTAGTCGTGGTAACATTTCAGATGTCTATGAGTTGTTAACAGCTCCACCAAATAGTGATTTTTCCCTCTAAACTTCTCACATGGTTTCATTTCAATATAATGTTCAAATGATTCAATATTTCACCAAAAATCAAAGATTAGAGAAAAATTCTAAAAAATGAAAACAGATTTATGAATCAGAACTTTGTTTTTTCTTCTTTCCTCTTTCATTAATCATCTCATGACCCCTCAGATTTATCTGGTGACCCTGTGGAGGGGCCCGACCCCTAGGTTTGGAACCACTGGACTAAACTAGCTAACTGTATATAAAGTAGTTCAAACTAGCTCCATCTCCAGCAGCTACAACAGTAACATGCTGCTTACACACTGATGCTTCAGTATTAATAATCTAATCATGTCATATATAATAATATATCAGTCAGAGGAACCAAACCACTACTTTTACTGCAATACTTGAACTACATTTGGCTGCTAATACTTATGTACTTTTACTTAAGTAGGAATTTTCATGCAGGACTTTTACTTGTAATGGAGTATTTTTAAATTGCTGTATTGGTACTTGGACCTGAATGCTTCTTCCACCACTGGATACTCCCCAAACCTGCAGTCTGTTTGAAAAATTGAAATGAAAATGCAGCATTAGTGTGATCAGAATGGTGAAAAAGATTTTTTTTTTTTTTTTTTTAACCAGGTGAAGCCTTGAGGTGTTTCTGTGGAGGTGTGCAGCATAAATTCTGTCCAAGCCCTGTAGAGACCTGCTCTGGATCAAACAATTTCTGTGGCAAAGTCATGTTGACTGGTGTAATTTGTAAGTATTGTGGTATTCACTTACTAGGCCTGTGCAGCTTAAGATGCAAAAGTCACTATATGGTGAACAACTGCCATTAGTATTAAAACAATAAGAAAAATAATACATTATCTAATTGTTCATTCTGTCTTTTCCATGTTTTCACAGTTCCCTACAAACAGGGCTGTATGTCAGCAAATGACTGTAGGACTTACAATACAGACGCATCATCTTCCAATTGCTGCAAGAGCGATATGTGCAACAGATAAATGAACATCATCATCATTATTAATTTCTATAATAAAGAGCAATGTATTACAAGTTTAGCTGTTTTTCATTTTCACTTTTATTTTTGTCTCTCTTATTCATTCATCAGTAGTTTTTCTCCTTAAGATACATATCTTATATACAATCATTCTGTGTCTGATTAACCTGTAATATGTCAGTGCAAAGCTTAAACTGACCAAACCTAACACAAATGTGAGCTCATCCTATATTCACAATGTTCCACTTTTATCATATGATCTTTTATTTACAGTTAATTAATCATTTAGTCAATTAAAGCTAATACAGGGTTTTTTTTTACAAGCTGAGTTCATTTAGGTGCTTTATCTGGGGCCAATGACCACAACGTCACAACCCAATACACTTCTCACCATCACTGGCTGGTTTCCAAATGGATGTCATGAAAACCTAATATTAAAAAGCTAAAATAAAGTTAGCTGAATGAATGCATACTGTAACGTGTAATGAGCTCAATGAAATAAGCCTAATGATAAGAATTATTATTACGTTGTTCTCGGCCCTGTTCCCTGGATCAGCACTACACAGCATGCAGGGTAAAGGAGGGGGGAGGAGATGTTTTTGCCAAACCTGATAAATAAAACCTACAGTACACTTAAATAATATTTTATCAACACCAGATGAGTTGTCTGTACTTAATTGTTTATGTATTGGAATATGTCCACATCTATGCTTGCAGGAATTACGTTATAAGAACTGATACCAACACAAATACAGACATGAAGTAAAGTTTTACCTGCAGAGATGAGAACGCTTTCATTGGTCGGTTCATTAGTAATATGGAGTCATGTTCTGACTCTTTATTGGTTAATCTTGTGACTCTATTACAAAGGATGACTGAGTCTTGCCTTTTCTCAGCTTTGGATCTCCCTGTTTCAGTATCTCAGCTTAGCTAAATCAAAATTAATCTCTCAAACACTTCTTAAGACTTCTTATAACTCACTTCCACGAAGACTTTCTCTTTGTTTTAAAGGATCCTGATTTAAATTACATTAATTTCATGCCTCTGTTTTTTGTTTTGTCTCAGTTTCACTTCTATCGTCACACTTTTGCTTCGTATATCTATTAATTTGTATCCTACTTTGTTTTTGTGGCATAGCTTATTTGACAAAATATGAAAAATCATTGCACAAGGTCCACATAATGGAAATTATCTGAAGTTTTCAGTCACATCTCTTGGAAAATATCTAGTAAGTGGCGCTTGTGTTAAGAATTTTTTTTGTCAAACTTCTGTTTCCAAAGTCAATAATGAATCCTCAAGCTAAACTTGAACTGGTACAACATAAACTATAATAGCCTTCAGTGTGATGTCACAATTTGTCAACAAAAAGCACAACATTTTGTTGTTATTTCAACATTGTACACTTCCCTCTGACTGGCAGTGTTGCTATTTCACTAATTGGAGCGCATCATGAGGGAAAAATACCTTTACAGCTTGATTAGTCAGCTAAAGTTGGCATCAGCAACGAGTCACTTTTTTATTGTAAATATGGAAATTAAAAATATTTGTCACATTATTTGACATAATAGTGTGCTTTCTTGGCATAAATGACTGGCCTTGATAAGTTATTCTGTGTTAAGTGAACCCAGATGATGGTTAATAACACACTGGATTTGCATCGATTAACAAAAACAAATAGCACTGATAACTATTGATTTGGAGTAACAACACATCAGTAGGAAAGTTCATAAGGGGGGAATGTTTTCAAGTTTTTGTATATTTAGGAAAATGCTCCCAGCAATAATTAGAAAAGTACAGAGTTTGATTTTTTCACACTTCTCCACAGAGCGGTGTGCAGCAACGTAACACTGTGAAAACATGAAGACTGTGGTCGTCGGCCTTCTGGCGTTGTTGGTTGTCAGTCAGGGTGAGTTAACAGCAAACCTGCATTTTAATAAAACTTAATAATATCCTCCTCAAACCCAGCCAAGACTCTGCTGTTGATTAATACCTGTAAATGTATGATGTGTTTCCAGTTTGAGCTCAATGTCAATCATTTGTGGCAATGAGAATGCAGCAATAGTTTCATTTTACAATATTCGAACACGATTTTTTCTCTTTTTCCATGTGAAGCTTTGAGGTGCATTTGTGAAGGCCAGCTGAGCTGTTGAAGGTCGTTGGAGACCTGCCAAGATTTAAATGTCTGTGGCACCGTCAACATGTATGTTGGTCCCAGTAAAGTCTTGCAGTAGTCTTTACTAGGCATGTGCAGCAGCGTACTGAGGCATAAAAATCAGTCAAATCAGCCACCTCTGGTATGAGAACAAGAAGGAAACAACTTACCTGAACCAGTTCAGAATCATTACTTTCATCGAAAACTTGTCTAATGATCCAGTTTGTCTTTTCTGATGTTTTCAATGCTCCCAACTACTACAAGGTTTGCATGAGCTCAGGTGAGTGCATGGTGATGATTTATCCAGATGTATCATCTGCCTCTTGCTACAAGAGAAATCTGTGCAACAGATAAGTGAGTTTAATACAACACATCTTCCAATAAATGAATCAGTTGTCATGTAGTGTTTCATTTTTTTATACATCACTTTTTCCTCAATTCGTCCAATCATTTTCTAAAACTTGAATCTAATTGTTACACAGAAAGCTTTGTAGGACAGTTATTGTTTGTTTTTTAATAATTGAGCACTGTATGATTAAAGAGATGACACTTTCTCTAAGATTTACTGGGAATTAGTTTGAGCCATAGAAGAGACACACTTCCAATTCCCACAGACTTCATATTAAAGGCCAATTACAGGTATATTCACATTTTGGTTACATTTTTAGTGTGTTGCAGACCTGTTTACTCGTTTACTAGTTTATATCTATCAAGTATCAAAAAACAAACATCAAAGTCCCTGCACACGCAGTCAAATGTGATTTTATTTATTTTGGCTATAAACAGACCTCTTTCCGGACTGACACTCCTCTGTCTCTGCTGTTAAATCGTTTGCATGAACTCCCCGTTTCTTTACTTTTCTTTTCCTTTCATGGGAGTTGTAGACAGGAAACATGGGAGAGACCTTCAATAAACCTTTTTCACAGCAGACATTCATGACCCTGGTATAGTGCATGATGGTTTACTTAAAAGGAACAGAGTCATGGTTAATGTTGTCAGTTCCACCTGTGCTTATGCTGTTATGAAAAGTCAAAGTGTTTGCTGTGAAAAAGGTTAATTCATTAGATTTTTAATTTTTTTATTGTATCAAAACACCATCCAATCAGTCAGGGGAGTTTGTGTTATGGTGGAGGGGATTGTCTGTATTTGAATGGCACATTGTGCCTTTAACAATAGTATTTTAGTTTTCATCAGCAGCATCCTTCTGTTGTTAAACATTACAGGCTAACTAAGCCTGTGGCACACATATTTCAGCTTCTCTCTGCTTGTTATCTCGGGACTGTTGATCTCAGACAGATAATTAGCCTGCAGACTTTTCTCTTTCCTGATCATATTGCACCATCTTGTGGTAGACAAGATTGCAGAAAGGCGTGTTAAAAAAGGAAATCCATGATGTTCACTAAACCAGTTCATTAATGCCTGTTTTTATTGTACAATTAGTTATTCATTAATGAAATGTTTTATTACTACTTCTGGGACACTTGTGGTCCCCCATAGTGAAAGTGTGTTTTCCTGACATCTGGCCTTTATAGGTCATTCTGAGTTAATAATATACTGAATATTCAACATTGATGGAACAATTGTGCAACAAGACTGAATAAAAGAAGAAGTCAGGTCTCCACACAGCACACATTTGGGGTAACAACTATCCAGTAGGACAATTTATCAGGTAGTATGTCTTTTTGTTTTTGGATTGTGAAATGAATCTCAGCAATAATTAGGATAATATGTCTAATCTTCTCACACTTTTATTCATACAGACACTTGTGCACAGAGACGTGACGTGTTGTGAAAACATGAAGACTGTGATTCTTGCTCTTCTGGTGTTGCTGGTCATCAGTCAGGGTGAGTTAACATTCAGGATACAACCAGTGGTGGAAAGTAATTAAATACATTTATTCAAGTACTGTAATTAAGTGCAATTTTGAGGTACTTGTACTTTACTTGAGTATTTCTACTTTATGCTACTGTATACTTTCACTTCACTTCATTTTATAGAGAAATAATGTTTAATGATTTTTCCCTCTAAACTTCTCACATGGTTTCATTTCAATAAATGTTCAAATGATTCAATATTTCACCAAAAATCAAATATTTGAGAAAAATTCCAAAACTGAAAACAGATTTGTGTATCAGAACTTTGTTTTGTTTTGTTCTTCTCACGACCCATCAGATTTATCTGGTGACCCTTTGGAGGGGCCCGACCCCTAGTTTGGGAACCACTGGACTAAACTAGCTAGCTGTATATAAAGTAGTTCAAACTAGCTCCACCTCCAGCAGCAACAACAGTAACATGCTGCTCTAACACTGATGCTTCAGTATTAATAATCTAATCATGTCATATATAATAATATATCAGTCAGAGGAACCAAACCACTACTTTTACTGCAATACTTGAACTACATTTGGCTGCTAATACTTATGTACTTTTACTTAAGTAGGATTTTTCATGCAGGACTTTTACTTGTAATGGAGTATTTTTACATTGCTGTATTGGTACTTGGACCTGAATGCTTCTTCCACCACTGGATACTCCCCAAATCTGCAGTCTGTTTGAAAAATTGAAATGAAAATGCAGCATTAGTGTGACCAGAATGGTGAAAAAGATTTTTTTTTTTTTTTTTTAACCAGGTGAAGCCTTGAGGTGTTTCTGTGGAGGTGTGGCTAAGACCTGTCCACGCTCTGTAGAGACCTGCTCTGGATCAAACACTTTGTGTGGCAAAATCCTGTTGAGTGGTGTAAAAAGTAAGTATTGTGGTATTCACTTACTAGGCCTGTGCAGCTTAAGATGCAAAAGTCACTATATGGTGAACAACTGCCATTAGTATTAAAACAATAAGAAAAATAATACATTATCTAATTGTTCATTCTGTCTTTTCCATGTTTTCACAGGTATCCACAAACAGGGCTGTTTGTCAGCACATGACTGTATGATTTACAATACAGTAAAACACTTATCAATGGCCCTTTGCTGCGAGAGCGATATGTGCAACATATAAATGAACATCATCATCATTATTGATTTCTATAATAAAGAGCAATGTATTACAAGTTTAGCTGTTTTTCATTTTCACTTTTATTTTTGTCTCTCTTATTCATTCTTCAGTAGTTTTTCTCCTTAAGATACATATCTTATATACAATCATTCTGTGTCTGATTAACCTGTAATATGTCAGTGCAAAGCTTAAACTGACCAAATCTAACAGATAAGTGAGTTTAATACAACACATCTTCCAATAAATGAATAATCAGTTGTCATGTAGTGTTTCATTTTTTTTATACATCACTTTTTCCTCAATTCGTCCAATCATTTTCTAAAACTTGAATCTAATTGTTACACAGAAAGCTTTGTAGGACAGTTATTGTTTGTTTTTTAATAATTGAGCACTGTATGATTAAAGAGATGACACTTTCTCTAAGATTTACTGGGAATTAGTTTGAGCCATAGAAGAGACACACTTCCAATTCCCACAGACTTCATATTAAAGGCCAATTACAGGTATATTCACATTTTGGTTACATTTTTAGTGTGTTGCAGACCTGTTTACTCGTTTACTAGTTTATATCTATCAAGTATCAAAAAACAAACATCAAAGTCCCTGCACACGCAGTCAAATGTGATTTTATTTATTTTGGCTATAAACAGACCTCTTTCCGGACTGACACTCCTCTGTCTCTGCTGTTAAATCGTTTGCATGAACTCCCCGTTTCTTTACTTTTCTTTTCCTTTCATGGGAGTTGTAGACAGGAAACATGGGAGAGACCTTCAATAAACCTTTTTCACAGCAGACATTCATGACCCTGGTATAGTGCATGATGGTTTACTTAAAAGGAACAGAGTCATGGTTAATGTTGTCAGTTCCACCTGTGCTTATGCTGTTATGAAAAGTCAAAGTGTTTGCTGTGAAAAAGGTTAATTCATTAGATTTTTAATTTTTTTATTGTATCAAAACACCATCCAATCAGTCAGGGGAGTTTGTGTTATGGTGGAGGGGATTGTCTGTATTTGAATGGCACATTGTGCCTTTAACAATAGTATTTTAGTTTTCATCAGCAGCATCCTTCTGTTGTTAAACATTACAGGCTAACTAAGCCTGTGGCACACATATTTCAGCTTCTCTCTGCTTGTTATCTCGGGACTGTTGATCTCAGACAGATAATTAGCCTGCAGACTTTTCTCTTTCCTGATCATATTGCACCATCTTGTGGTAGACAAGATTGCAGAAAGGAGTGTTAAAAAAGGAAATCCATGATGTTCACTAAACCAATTCATTAATGTCTGTGTTTATTGTACAATTAGTTATTCATTAATGAAATGCTTTACTTCTAGGGCACTTGTGGTCCCCCATAGTAAAAGTGTGTTTTCATGACATCTTCATCTGCCTTTATAAGTCATTCTGAGTTAATAATACACTGAATATTCAACATTGATGGAACAATTGTGCAACAAGACTGAATAAAAGAAGAAGTCAGGTCTCCACACAGCACACATTTGGGATAACAACTATCCAGTAGGACAATTCATCAGGTAGGATGTCTTTTTGTTTTTGGATTGTGAAATTGATCTCAGCAATAATTAGGATAATATGTCTAATCTTCTCACACTTTTATTCATACAGACACTTGTGCACAGAGACGTGACGTGTTGTGAAAACATGAAGACTGTGATTCTTTCTCTTCTGGTGTTGCTGGTCGTCAGTCAGGGTGAGTTAACATTCAGGATACAACCAGTGGTGGAAAGTAATTAGTACTGTAATTAAGTGCAATTTTGAGGTACTTGTACTTTACTTGAGTATTTCCATTTGATGCTACTTTATACTTCCACTCCACTACATTTCAGAGGGAAATACTGTACTTTCTACTCCACTACATTTATCTGACAACTTTAGTTACTTTTCAGATGAAGATTTGACACAATGGATAATATAACAAGCTTTTAAAATGCAACACATTGTTAAAGATGAAACCAGTGGTTTCTGACCTTTTTGGCTTTTGACGTCTTACAAAAAGCAGTGTGTAGTCGTGGTAACATTGCAGATGTCTATGAGTTGTTAACAGCTCCACCAAATAGTGATTTTTCCTTCTAAACTTCTCACATGGTTTCATTTCAATATAATGTTCAAATGATTCAATATTTCACCAAAAATCAAAGATTAGAGAAAAATTCTAAAAACTGAAAAGAGATTTGTGTATCAGAACTTTGTTTTTCCTTCTTTCTTCTCTCATGAATCATCTCATAACCCCTCAGATTTATCTGGTGACCTTTTGGAGGGGCCCGACCCCTAGGTTGGGACTAAACTAGCTAACTGTATATAAAGTAGTTCAAACTAGCTCCACCTCCAGCAGCTACATTTTGTTGCTAATACTTGTGTACTTTTACTTACGCAGGATTTTTCATGCAGGACTTTTATTTGTATTGGAGGATTTTTATATTTTATATTTTACTTAAGTAAAGGATCTGAATACTTCTTCCACCACTGGATACTCCTTGAACCTGCTGTCTGTTTGATCAATATTGAAATGAAATGAATGAATGATCAGAATGGTGAAAAAGAATTTTTTTCCCCAGGTGAAGCCTTGAGGTGTTTCTGTGGTGGCAATCAATTCTGTTCAAGCCGCCAAGAGACCTGCTCTAGACCACACAATGTCTGTGGCACAGTATACTTTTATGGTCAATCCAGTAAGTATTGTGGTATTCACTCACTAGGCCTGTGCAGCTAAAGATGCAAACGTCATTATATTGTAAACAACTGCTATTAGTATTAAAACAATAAGAAACAGTACATAACCTAACTGTTCATTTTGTCTTTTTTCTGCCATGTTTTCACAGCTCCCTACCTCCAGGGTTGCATGACATCAAAGGACTGCAGGGCTTATAAAACAGGTTTATCATCTGTCACTTGCTGCAATCGTGGTCTCTGCAACAAAGTTTAATAAACATCATTTTTATCAATATCAACATATCTTGCTATACATGAATACTCTACTGTGAGTATTCATGTATCCTTACAATAAAGAACAATGTGTTACAAGTTTAGCTGTTTTTAATTTTCACCTAAGAAACACATCTTATATACAATCATTCTGTGTCTGATTAACCTGTAACATGTCAGTGTAAAGCTTAAACTGACCAAATATAACACAAATGTGAGCTAATCCTGTATTCACAATGTTCCATTTTTATCACATGAACTCTTTTTACAATTAACTAATCATTTAGTCAATTAAAGCTAATACAGGGTTGACAGTATTAATTTTGAGAGAGGAGTTTTTTACAAGCTGACTGTGTTTCATACACAGATCTATTCAGGAAGTTCATTTAGGTTTTTGGGCTTTATCTGGGGCTTATGACCACAACGTCACAACCCAATACACTGTTAACCATCACTTGCTGGTTTCCAAATGGATGTCATGAAAACCAAAATTGAAAAGCTAAAATAAAGTTAGCTGAATGAATGCATACTGTAAAGTGTAATGATCTCAATGTGTGCTGTATTTCCCCCTCTCACGTTCTGGGCTCTCATATTTGTCAAACTTCATGCAATATACAAACCCTTTCTATGCAAAAGTTTGTAATCTGTGTATTGTCTTGGCTTTACTAAAGTGTGTCTTTAAAAAAAAGCCAGTATATACTGTATATTTTTTTCAACATCCTCAGAGCAATTTGCAGTTGATAATACCTGTTACCTCCTTGCATGGTAAAGTTGTTTATTCTTTTTTCCTAAGGAAAAGGTTTCCAAATCAATGTGTAAGCATTCTACATGACTACCTGTTGATTGTGTGCACAGATATTATATTTGTATTATTGTATTACTGAGTGATTTGAACACTAATAAAAGGATCTTAAAATCTATTCTACAACTGACAGGCAACCAATGAACGGACTTTAGGACAGGTGAGATGTATGCTCTGCTTCTGGTCTTGGTCAGTACACGTGCTGCCGCATTCTGAAAGATCAGTAGCTTATTTATAGCTTTCTTAGGTAGAGCCAGATAGAAACTTCTCAAATATACAGCTGAAATTTGGATAATCATTTAGTTGTTTAAATACTAATTTCTTAAGAATTTTACTTAAAAAGAAAGGTTTGAAATTGACGTGAAATTGTTTAGCACTAAAGGATCCAGGTTGCTTTTCAGGTCACTGTGCAGACATGCATGCAACATTCTGCATACAGTGGAATTCACTATTTGATGCAACACTGACACCCTCCCTTCAGGAGAAGTTTCACAATAGCAGTTTGCAGTGCCAGGGGGAAAATACCAGTGCACACACACACACACACACACATAGATACAGACAACCAAACACATGATCCCCTGCCTAGTGCGGATATGGTCAGGTGAGCATGTGGAGGGTTTTAGTTGCATTATGTCGTTCCTGAGCATTTCTTTGTCAACAGCAGCAAAATCATTCATAGTAGTCTTAGGCAGAGGGAAAGTATCCAAAGACAGGGGCTCAAACACATTCTGTATAATATGGTTTGGATCTAACCTAATTTTTGTGATCTTGTCTCTGAAAAATGCTGCAAACTCTTCACATTTCGATGTTGAGGTGGCTTCTTGGAGCTGGATTTATGAGGCTGTCAGTAGTTGAGAAAAGCATTCTGGGATTATTGTGATATTCAGAAATCAGGTTTGAGAAATTAGCTTGTCTTGCATTTCTCACTGCTTTGTGTTCTTTAAAAATGTCATAATGGTCTTGCAGCTTAGTTTTTCTCCATTGACGCTCAGTTTTTCAACAGTTTTTCTTTAAGTTAATAACATCCCCAGTTTTCCATGGTGGTTTATGTTTACATTTAATCTTTGATAACTTTGATCAGCTGAAACATCACAAGAGGAAGGAAGGATCTGTGGGGGTAGGCTTGATAGGGTCAAGTGAGCAGGTGGAGGGTTTTAGTTGCATTACGTCATTCCTGAACATTTCTTTATCAAGAGCAACAAAATCATTCATAGCAGTCTTAGGCAGCGGGAAAGTGTCCAAAGACAGGGGCTCACACACATTCTGTGTAACTTGGTTTAGATCCAACCTGATTTTTGTTATCTTGTCTCTGAAAAATTCCGCAAACTCTTCACATTTTGATGTTGAGGTGATGAAAGAGTGGTTTTTTGGAGCTGGATTTTTTGGGCTGTTAATAATTGAGAAAAACATTCTGGGATTATTGTGATTTTTAGAAATCAGCTTTGAGAAATTAGCTTGGCTTGCATTTCACATTGCTTTGTAGAAGATAGTGAGGTGTTCTTTAAAAATGTCATAATGGACTCACAGCTTAGTTTTTCTACATTGACGCATCGCTTTTCCACAGATTTTATTTAAGTTGATAATGTCCCCAGTTCACCGTGGTGGTTTCTGTTTAGATTGAATCCTCCTATGTTTGGTTGGTGCCATAGAGTCAATGGTAGTCTTCAGCTTATTGTAAAATTATTGGCTAAATCATAACAAGAGGAAAGAAGAATCTGTAGGGGTATGTTATAAATATGATTTTTGAAATTTTCAGCAACTTCAGGGGTAAGATAACATTTCATAACAACCTGCTCAGTAACAAATCTAGATGATGATACAGTAGTGGTCTGAGAATACCAAGTCAATTACAGAGGACACAACAATCCTTAGACCATGAGTGATAATTAGATCCGTGAACGTGTGACTGCAGTTGTGAGTCAGCCCATTAACATGTTGAATAAAATCCATAGAGCCAGGCGTGCCACCAGGGATTTTGGACCCCATGAAAAGATATCACATTGGACCCCACCACCACAGGCCTCACCAACCCTGCACAATTGCTGTAACCACACCTCAGGAACCCAATCTCTTGTAGTCCAGCACTTACTGTATGATATTTACTGACAGTGAGCTGTGAAAATATAACCCTGTGCAGACATGCATGCACCATTCTGCATACAGTGAAATTCACTATTTGATACACCCTCTATAAGAAATGTATTAAAGACCATCTTTAACAGTCTAAATGTAATTTTAATGGTAAAATTCTTGAATGGAAAATTATCTTTAACATTAATTAATAACTTAAAATACATATAAATTAAATATCCGTTAACATCTTTAATTAAAATGAATTAAGATTATCATCTATAGAATGATATAACAAACAGAAGATTAAAATCAGCAGCAGATTTCTGAACTAAGTGTACATACCAACTAAGTATACGACCATTTCTTATCATTGAAAAGGATTTAATCATTTTTCTTTTTTCCATAATAATAAAAAAAGAAATTACGCCAACTGACATGTCATTCAACACAATGCTGCTTACCTCCTTTTTCAGTTGGGAGTAGGGCTGGTTCATTGTTGGGGGATGGGGATGGGAAGACAGGACGGCTGATCCCGAAGCTGCCTCTGTTGGGTCTGGCACCAGGCAGGACAGGAACAACTGATTTAGTATCAATAGCTTGCTAAAAGTTTGCCTGCATTGATTAAATGTCGGCTATAAGTGGAGCGAAATATAAACACTCAGAATTTTCTGTGAAGATATTAAGTAACTGATGTTAGGGAAGCAAAAGTGGCCTCTTTCATTATGGACTAAGCTAACAGGTTAATTTCCACCACTCATGGACAACACCCATCTTTTTTTGTGTATATGTATAAGTGTGTAAGTGAATGTATCTTTCATGTATTTGTTGAGAGTGATTTTTGCAGACGAACTTCCCAGATGAGAAATTTAGCAGCAGTTATCAGCAATAACCCTAAAAATAAAAACATCATAAAAGTGTCATCTCTATATTTTTATGTGGAGTTTATTGCTCTTTTTAGTTTTGTGTTTCTGAAAGCCTGAACCTGAAAAACAAACACATAATGTTCTGTTAGTTGCATGGATTTTGAAAGTCAAACATTATTTCATTTTCTCTTTATAATGAGGTTGTGATGATTATTACAACAGTTTGTTTTATATGAAAAGTGTCAGAGAGGTAATATTGTTTATTTTAGGAATGAGTAAAGAGAATATCTCGGAGAAGACAAAAAAAAAGCTGGAAAACATCACATTACCTCATACTTTCAAAGTACATCATATTCTCATTCAGCAGCTTCATTACTCAGACCAGATAAACATAACCAGTGAGTCACTCACATTACAAAATGTTAACAATATTAATATTGGTAGTTACAGTATTGATATGTCTTGTTCATGTGGTTATGGAGTTACTATCTTTTTGTTTAATTATCTACTGCAATACAGTGCATTTCCCTTAAGTCAGTTGTGTAAGACTGTGTTTTCCTGACATCTTCATCTGGCCTTTACAGATCATTCTGAGTTAATAATACACTGAATATTCAACATTGATGGAACAGTTGTGCAACAAGACTGAATAAAAGAAGAAGTCAGGTCTCCACACAGCACACATTTGGGGTAACAACTATCCAGTAGGACAATTCATCAGGTAGGATGTCTTTTTGTTTTTGGATTGTGAAATTGATCTCAGCAATAATTAGGATAATATGTCTAATCTTCTCACACTTTTATTCATACAGACACTTGTGCACAGAGACGTGACGTGTTGTGAAAACATGAAGACTGTGATTCTTGCTCTTCTGGTGTTGCTGGTCATCAGTCAGGGTGAGTTAACATTCAGGATACAACCAGTGGTGGAAAGTAATTAAATACATTTATTCAAGTACTGTAATTAAGTGCAATTTTGAGGTACTTGTACTTTACTTGAGTATTTCTACTTTATGCTTCTGTATACTTTCACTTCACTTCATTTTATAGAGAAATAATGTTTAATGATTTTTCCCTCTAAACTTCTCACATGGTTTCATTTCAATAAATGTTCAAATGATCCAATATTTCACCAAAAATCAAATATTTGAGAAAAATTCCAAAACTGAAAACAGATTTGTGTATCAGAACTTTGTTTTGTTTTGTTCTTCTCAAGACCCATCAGATTTATCTGGTGACCCTTTGGAGGGGCCTGACCCCTAGTTTGGGAACCACTGGACTAAACTAGCTAGCTGTATATAAAGTAGTTCAAACTAGCTCCACCTCCAGCAGCTACAACAGTAACATGCTGCTCTGACACTGATGCTTCAGTATTAATAATCTAATCATGTCATATATAATAATATATCAGTCAGAGGAACCAAACCACTACTTTTACTGCAATACTTGAACTACATTTGGCTGCTAATACTTATGTACTTTTACTTAAGTAGGATTTTTCATGGAGGGTTTTTACTTGCATTCGAGTATTTTCACGCTGCTTTCGGCAGTCTGTTTGATCAAAATTGAAATGAAAATGCAGCGTTAGTTTGATCAGAACGGTGAAAAAGATTTTTTTTTTTTCCAGGTGAAGCCTTGAGGTGTCACTGTGTACGCGATCGAGACTGTTCAGGCCCAATACAGACCTGCACTGGACCAACCGATGTCTGTTACTTCGCCGTCGCGTATATACCCGGTAAGTATTGTGGTATTAATTGAGTAGGCCTGTGCAGCTAAAGATGCAAAGGTCGCTATATGATGAACTGCTGCAATTACTATTAAAACCATAAGAAAAATAGTACATTACCTAACTGTTCATTCTATCTTTTTCAATGTTTTTACAGATCTCACCATAGCCAGGGGTTGCACACCAGCAAACGAGTGTAGGACTATGAGATTTAGTGATCATGTCGTATCTTCCGGTTGCTGCAGGGGCGATCTGTGCAACAAATTTGGAGAATCAAATAAATGAGAATCATCATTATTAATATCAACATATCTTACAAGAGAGTCATACTCTGCTGTGAGTGTTCCAGTATCCTTATAATAATGAGCAATGTGTTAGAGGTTTAGCTGTTTTATATTTTCACTTTTATTTCTCTCTCTTATTCGTTCTTCAGTAGTTTTTCTCCTCAAGATACATATCTTATATACAATCATTCTCTGTCTGATTAACCTGTAATATGTCAGTGTTTATGTATTAGAATATGTCCACATCTATGCTTGCAGGAATGAAATTATAAGAACTGATACCAACACAAACACAGACATGAAGTGAAGTTTGACCTGCAGAGATGAGAGATATATATAATAAATATATACAAATATAGTTACAAACAGTTATTGCATTACACAGAAACCTTTGCAGGACATTGTTTTTTTTCTTGTTTGTTTTTTTAACAATTGAGCACTGTATGATTAAAGAGACGACACTTTGATCCAATGTGTGCCGGTGGTTGTGATTTGGCATTAACATGTTGAATAAAATCCACAGAGCTTAACACATTTAGGAACTTAGCGGCTTTAGAGTCAGTCACATTATCCACATGTAGATTAAAATCACCTATAACCACAATGTTGTAATAATTGGTTCTGACAACATTTCGGTGAAGTCATCTAAAATGATAGGACACTGTTTGGAGGGTCTATATATTGTTATAACAAGCACAGGGGGGTGGGATTTTAACATTACAGCATAGTGTTCAAAGGAGCAAAAATCAACAATAGAGATATTTCTACAATGTAGAGCATCAGCAAATATAGAGGCAGTCCCATCGCCTTTTTTACCATACCTTCTAAAATTCTCAAAACTATAGCATGGAGGGGACGTCATACTACAACAGTAACATGCTGTTTACACACTGATGCTTCAGTATTAATAATTTAATCATGTCATATATAATAATATATCAGTCAGAGATATTCTATTGGAGTTTTTTTACATTACTGTATAACAGATAAATTGACCCTGTATGAGCCAGTCCGCAGCCTTAGATCCTCAGGTTGGGCCCTTCTGGCTGTTTCAAAGTTGAGGCTTAAAACTAAAGGTGACCATGCTTTTGCCATCAAGGCCCCTCGGCTTTGGAAAGACCTGCCTGACGAGATAAGGTTAACAGAATCACTAACTTCTTTTAAATCACTTCTTAAAACCCATTTCTACAGACTTGCTTTTATGTTTCTTTTAATCTTTTCATCATCTCTCTATTGTTTTTCATTGTCTTCTACTGTTGTCTTCTTAATGTCGGACTTGTTATTTCTCTCTTTTTATCTTTATAGTAAAGAGCAATGTGTTACAAGTTTAGCTGTTTTTCACTTTTATTTTTCTCTCTTATTCTTTCTTCAGTAGTTTTTCTCCTTAAGATACATATCTCATATACAATCACTCTGTGTCTGATTAACCTGTAACATGTCAGTGTAAAGCTTAAACTGACCAAATCTAACACAAATGTGAGCTCATCCTATATTCACAATGTTCCACTTTTACCATATGAAGTTTTTTACAGTTAATTAATCATTTAGTCAATTAAAGCTAATACAGGGTTGACGGTATAATTTTGAGAGAGGATTTTTTTTATAGCTGACTGGGTTTCATCCACAGATTTATTCAGGAAGTTGATAAGCAGGAGTTCATTTAGGTTTTCAGGTTTTATCTGGGGCCAATGACCACAACGTCACAACCCAATACACTGTTCACTGTCACTGACTGGTTTCCAAATGGATGTCATGAAAACCAATATTAAAAAGCTAAAATAAAGTTAGCTGAATGAATGCATACTGTAACATGTAATGAGCTCAATGAAATAAGCCTAATGATAAAATAAGATTACATTGTTCTCGGCCCTGTTCCCTGGATCAGCACTACACAGCATGCAGGGAAAAGAAGAAGGGAGGAGATACTTTTGCCAAACCTGATAAATAAAGTACACTTAAATCATATTTTATCAACACCAGATGAGTTGTCGGTACTTAATTGTTTATGCATTGGAATATGTCCACATCTACGCTTGCAGGAATTACAGTATAATAAGTGATACCAACACAAATACAGACATGAGAAATATATATAATAAATATATACAAATATAGTTACAAACAGTAATTGCATTACCCAGACAGCTATTGTATGATTAAAGAGATGACACGAGATGACAAGATTTAATGTAAATTATTTTGCTCTGGCTGCTCTGGAAGACATTTGAGCCATAGAAGACACACTTCAAATTCCCACAGACTCACAACTTTATATTAAAGGCCAAATACAGGTATATTCACATTTTGAATAAGCTTTTAGTATGTTTCTCAACTAAAATCATTATTTAAATGCGGACCTGTTTACTCTTTTACTGGCTTTTATCTATCAAGTATCGAAAAACAAACATCAAAGTCCCTGCACACGCAGTCAAATATGATTTTATTTATTTTTGATTTTCAGGACTGTGTTTGATTTACACCCCTTTGACTCTGCTGTTAAATCTGTTACATAAACTCCCCCTTTTCATCATTTTCTTTGTTGTTTGTTTTTTTGGGGTATTTTTTTTTCATCACATTTGCCTATTTTAGCCAGTTTCACATGGGAGGTGTAGACAGGAAACATGGGAGGGACCTTCAACAGACCTTTTTCACAGCAGACATTTTTGAAATACAGTAAAGAAAACACAGGTGCAATTAATAACATTAATTAAAGTTAATTGTAATATTTTGGTCTAAAAAAGTTTTGTTCAGCGTTTGGTTGTTTTTAGTAGTTTTAAGCCTATTTTTCGCAAACGAAAATTAGCATTAGGATTTTCACAGTTGACCATAGTATGTCAATGCACCATGCTAACCAAGCTAGCAGCTATGACCTAGCATTACGGTCAGCTTCACCCTCTTGTCCAAATAGGGTCACTACTGGTTGTCAAAATGCAAATTCAAGGCTTCAAAATGGGAGTCCACAAACCAACGGGTGACATCACATGACATGCAACAAAGGTCCGCGGCAGGAACTGAACTGTGAATGATGCGTTTATGTGGGATGCTTCTTAACCAGTAGACTACCAGGGTGGACCTAAACTACCATGAAAAACTATTGAAGAAAAAATAAGAGAGACAAATAAAAAGTGGAAATGAAAAACAGCTAGATTTGTAACACATTGCTCTTTATTATGAGGATACTGGAACACTCACAGTAGAGTATTAATGTATTGCAAGATATGTTGATATTAATAATGATGATTGTCATTTATCTGTTGCACAGATCGCTCCTGCAGCATTTGGAAGATGTTTGAGCACCCTGAAAATTATACCAAATGCAGTTGTCTGATGACATGCAACCCTTGAAATAGGAGGGATCTGTGAAAACATGGAAAAAGACAGAATGAACAGTTAGGTAATGTATTGTTTTTCTTATTGTTTTAATACTAATGGCAAAAATCCTACTTAAAGTAAAAGTATTAGCATTGGGTGTATCCTGAATATGAACTCACCTTGAGTGACGACCAAAAATACTAGAAGAGCTCTTGCAATACATTAATACTCTACTGTGAGTGTTCCAGTATCTTCATAATAAAGAGCAATGTATTACAAATTTAGCTGTTTGTGTTTGCTCAATGCTCCTCTCTTCTGATTGGTTGCCTGTTTTCTGAGTGACGCACACCCAGGCCAACTACTGTAATGGATTATAGCCTACTGTAGCAAGGAAAAAACAAGGCTCTGGGTAAAAGTCACCAGTAAATTGTGATGGCCATGAGTGAGGATAATGTTATCCAAACTTGGGAAGGCTGTGCAATGACAAATTTGCTTCCTGACATCCAACAACTGTGCAATGATTCCTCCGCTGTCTGTCTCTCCTCTACTCTGCTCTGTGTGTGAAGGCTAAGCCCCGCCCCCAGTGAAACACAGAGCAGACAAGAGGAGAAAAACCATAAACGACCATAAATGACAACAAAACGCAGTAGAGACTCTCACACTGAGCTGAAATGAAACACACATTTCCACACGTTATCGTCTAGTGTCTTTTCAAAATAAAGCACTTTCGTGTTCATGATAAACAAAATAAAAGCAATATAACAAATACATTTACAAATGCAAACTTTACACACATGTTAATCACTGTATTGGGGTAATTTAAACTCAGCATTAATAATTAACTTGATAGTTACTGCATTAAAACCATTTTTCAGGTACTCAACCCAACCCATCTTACAACAGCACCATATAGTCTATACACAAAATCTGGTACAATGTATTTTAAGTATTTTTAATGTTTTTTTCTTATTTGTACAGCACCTTGAGTTACTACTGTATCAAAAGTTCTATATAAATAAATAAACTAAAACTTAGATAAAAACAAACATCTTAAAAATGCTGGTGATGTCCACTTCTGATGGTAACCAGGCAACGTACACATTAAAAGCCCTCTAGCATTTTACACACATTTCATTTCACATGTTCTCACCATATACTGGGTTCTGACCTAATCTTGTTTCCACTGTTTGTTGGTGCAGTAGATATCACCCTATTGTGTCGTGTAAATGTGTACTATGTTCTTTAACAGTGAAGTAACCATGGAAAAATATCTATTTCGACTTGTTACTCCTTTTTTTAATAAGCAGCAAACATTTCACAAGCATGGGTATTGCAGCTGCATATAACATACTGTAAATAATCACAAAATAATGTAGAAATAAAAAAAATAAAAAATAAAAATAATAATAAATAAAAATAATAATAATGGTAAAAATGTAAGAAAAAAGAAATAGACATATAATATTGATGTGGTATGAGAACAATATTAATGGAAAAAAGCAAAGGGAGAGAAGAATAATTAGGCATTTACAGAATTTACTGTATGCTGTCATCTGTTCACAAAGTCAAAAGACATTTTGATGCTTTAGCTTTTTTAGAGATTTAAATTAGCTTCTCAAATCATTTTCAAAAGCTGAAAGTTTTAGATATTTTTTATCATTACCATATATGAAACTCCAAATTATACCTAATTTTTCACAAACTCATTACAAAAAGGGTTTACGTCATTAACCAGCCTTGTTCTGACGTGCCACCATCCCGCCATTTCATTGGTTGTGACACTGCGTCACATGACAGAAGAGTTCAGGAAGTATTTTGGTTACACAAAGCGGAAGCGTACAGTTTACTGAACCTGAAAGTGTTTCAGGAGAAAAAGAGGAAAACTGCAGTCCACGAGGAACAACACTGTTATAAATCATAATACACAGGGCGGAGTGGACATTGTTTTTCGTGGCTGGTAAGTATGTTGGCGTGTTATTTGTTTGTTTTTAGTCATTTTTCCTGTTAGCCGATGGTAACATTGCTAACTTAGCCTCGTAGCTAACTTGCAATTTTTGTTTTTGTTTTCTTGTGCCGTTAAAGTTAAGATTAGCCTGCTTAGCGATGTAATCAGTGTCTTTATCTGTTATTGGTGCGTTTCTAAGTAGAATATGAATCCAGATTGTGTTTACATCTTAAAGCTGCCGAGGTAGTATAAATAAACCTTTTGCAAGTGTCTTAAACTGCTTAACCCATTTTAATAATTGCACAGTTCGACCAATATTGGATTTTTGAGACTGATATCAGTGTTTCACAGTTTAAAACAAACCTAACGACGATATATCGGTCAGAAGTTTTTACATAAACACATAACAAAGAATTAGAGCTGCAACTAACGATTATTGTCACTATCAATTTATCTTTTACTTTCGTGACTAGTCGATTAGTTGTTCGTTTCCCAAAGCCCAAGATGGAACCTGAAATGTCTTCTTTTGTTCTGACAAATAATCCACGACCCCCAAATATTCAGTTTTCTTTCATAGAAGACTAAAAGAAACCAGAAAAAATGCACATATAAGAAGCTGGAACCAGGAAATTTGACTCAAAATGATTAATCTAACATGAAAATAGTTGGTGATTCGTTTTTTGTCGACTGAGAAGTCGATTAATCGACTAATCATTGCAGACCTGTACAGAATTGTGACTCAGAGAGAGACTAAGCCCTCTGTTGAATAAGCATGCAATATTACATTGTTTATTTTAATTATCTCAAACATAATTTAAACATTCCTGACATATACCCCAATGCAGACGTCTGCAATATGCTAATATTAGCCATTATATCACTCTGGCTGATATTAGCTATAGTTATTGTTAAGAAGGTTGATCATTTAGTTTGGTGACTCCACTATTATGGAACGTCACATTATTAAATTAAATGCAACATGATATGCATAACTCCTTACTTGTGTTACATGCTAGTTACACATTTTTGAATTTTATTTATTTTTATTTTTTGTCTTTGTATGTCCATGCCTCATGCTTAAGTGAATCTAATGCTGAAACAATTGGTCAGTTAATTGATTGGGCAATCAACAGAAGATTAATCTTCAACAAATGTGATAATTAATTAATAATTTATGTTATTGATCAATCAACATACCAATCTTCCTCTGTTTCTCTGGTTGTTAATGACAGAATAAATCAAATCAAATCCACTTTTGAAAGCAGATCTGCAACACGAGAACCTCCATAATTTTGCCCTTTTTAAACTAATTTTTGGTTTGTTTTCTCATAATTGGCTCCACTGATTCAGATGTCTTTATTTATTAAGGTCCCCCAGGTCACTCCACCTCTGACCGTCCCATCTGCTTCTTGTCACCAGGAGTTTGCCCCTGACGTCGTTCACCATCAGTGCCCGACTAATCGTACTCAGTTCCCGTCACCACCTCTCTAGTCTGTAGTTTCAGCCCAGCTCAGGTCGTCTCATCCAGAACAGCCTCTATCTCTGTCAATGGCGGGGCGCGGTGGAGGAGCAACCAGGCCTAATGGTGCCGCAGCAGCAAACAAAATCTGCCAGTTCAAACTGGTGCTGCTGGGGGAGTCAGCAGTGGGGAAGTCAAGTCTGGTGCTGCGCTTTGTCAAAGGCCAGTTCCATGAATACCAGGAAAGTACAATTGGAGGTAAGAAAAACACATTGAAGAGTACAGTCTAGACTTGCTCTATGTGAAAAGTGTCCTGAGATAAGGTCTGTTGTGATTTGGTGCTATATGAATAAAATTGAATTGAATCTTGACATTTGAGGGAGTAAAGTCTGTTTAAACAGACTGTGTGTTTTTTATGTAGGCAAAAATTGGATATCGTTGGAAAATTGTCAGTACTTGTGGTAGCGCTAATACTTTTTTTCTGCAAAACCTTACTTTAAGAAATATTAACAGTTTTCTAAACTCAAGCAGCTGTATAAAACTTTGCTTTGATAATAAAATAGTCAAAAATTGATAAAATTGAAATCAAAAGCCTTCAGATAAAAGAATAAGATAACACATCTGACCAGACATTTTGCTCAAGTTCAAGATACTTCGTTACAGACACATTTTGCTTGGTACTAAAAAGTGTTGAGGTTCGATACCCAGCCCTAGCGCCAGTGTAGTTCACTAAATGATGTAAAGGCCCTGTCATTTTCCATATTAGGGTACTAATACATTTTCATTCCACTGATGTACATTTGTCCTTCTCAGCTGCCTTCCTGACACAGACTGTCTGTCTGGACGACACCACTGTGAAGTTTGAGATCTGGGACACAGCAGGTCAAGAGCGCTACCACAGCCTGGCTCCAATGTACTACAGAGGAGCCCAGGCGGCAATCGTGGTCTACGACATTACCAACACAGTAGGTTTCACCTGCAGGGTAACTGTTGGGGGACAGAGCCTATGCGGCCGATTGCAATATGATGAACTTTGATGTACAGTGGTGTTTTAACAATACAGTTTTATTACTTGTAGTTTTTTCTGTCATTTTGTCAATTTCAGTGTTACCAGAAGTGACCGTTAAAGACCGCTAAATTCAAAAGTTTAAAGCACCACTATGCCGAAAATAGACTGCAAATATGACTTTAAAATTAGGTCTGTGAGGGTGTTAAGACTCGTGGGTGTTTTGAAGGCATGTCTTTCGGTCAGGTGTTGGTCAACCTCGTCATGAAAATGTTCTTCCAATGTTAAATACAGCTATTATATATTGTTATGAGAGAGCAATATTAATCAAGTTTGTTGCTGCTTTTTTTTTTTTTTTAAGGATACTTTTGCACGAGCGAAAAACTGGGTGAAGGAGTTGCAGAGACAAGCCAGTCCTAACATAGTGATCGCTTTGGCCGGCAACAAGGCAGACATTGCAAACAAGAGAGCTGTAGAGCTTCAGGTATGAAGACATATAAATATTAATCTATTCTACATTTTAAAGCAAAGTCATTTCAGATATTCAAAGCTTTGCCAAGAATTTATTAAATCATAACATTGTGTTCAACTTGTCTCTGGAGTCAATTTCTAATATTCTCCTCAATACTTTGTTCTCAGGAGGCACAAACATATGCCGATGACAACAGTCTACTCTTCATGGAGACGTCAGCCAAGACCGCCATGAATGTCAATGAAATTTTCATGGCTATTGGTAAGTGCCTCACTCTGTTGAGTCAAAGCTTCCTCCTAACAGGTGGATATTTTAGGCGTTAAGTTAGAATACAGCCTACTTATTTCTTGCTGGTTCAATTTAACACAAATTCTAAAAGTGAAGACAAACACGACTTTTCTTTCCTGACCCTGAGCACCGGTTAGATGGAAGAAGAAGAAAACAGCTGCTAAACAACAGGAAAACTACAGAGCCCAGCAGTTGTCATGGGGGAAAAATATGACTATTTGTGCAGACAAATTAGTAATTCTTACATAAATGAACATGACTTGAAACAATACTGTAACATTTTATTATATGTCCAACAAAACTGCATTAAACCCAAGTGGCTCATTCATGTCAGATTGTCTATGACCTGATAACTTTTTTGGCTCTTTTGTTAAGATCTTAGAGAGTTCTGATAGAGAAACCAATAATTTTAAAGGTGGGTTAGTTGGATAAGTTTGCTTTTTGTGAGAAATGGTCAGCCGGGTGAAAAAAAAAAATCAATATGAAGGAATAAGTAATGTACTTGTAGGCACTAAAATGCCAAAACACAGGTGCAAGTCTGTTGCTAACAGTCCGAGTTTTGCTGATTTACTAATTACAAGAATTCTTTTTTCCCTCATGACGCCTGACAGGCGCAGAAGAAAATAGTGTTTGTTTTTTCCTTTTGAAATGTTAGAAGTTTCTGTTAAAAGTGTTATGTGTATAATACTATAATTTGATAAATTGAATCTCTGAACTTATAAATGATTCATATTTTAACATGTTATCCTGCGTCTGCCTTACCTCTTTAGCAAAGAAGCTACCTAAGAACGATCCTCAGGGTGGAGCTGGACAAGGAGGGCGGACCAGGACAGGAGTGGACCTACAAGAAGCCGCTCCGCAGGGCCGCAGCAGCCAGTGCTGTGGTGGCGGCAATTAGCAAGTACAAAACAATGAACTTAGTGAGCGAGCCTTGAACATGGTTTTAAGGACAGCACGTAGCTAAAACCCAGAAAGGCAGGAAAGGGCAGAGCCACTCGCCACTCCTGCACTTAAACTGAGATTACAGATGAGATTATCTGGATCCTCTTTGATTAAAGGAACATTTTTTTTAAAAAGAATCATAAGCTAGAGGGAAATACCAAGATCCCTCACTACTCTTCTCTTCTGTCTCTGCCCCCTGTATCTATCTACCTCCCTGTTCATCCTCAACTTCTGTCTCAGTTGATTGAATTCTGTCTTAAATGAATTTTTTGAAGGGTGATGCTGAGGTTTTTGCCATTTGTTTGTGTGTGTGTGTGTGTGTGTGTGTGTATGTGTGTGTGTGTGTGTGTGTGTGTGTGTGTGTTATGTATGTGTATGTGTGTATAAACTATATATATTATATATATTTACATATACACACATATACATATATATTTTGTGTTGTTTACTTTTCTACTCCTGTCATTTCCCTCCTCATTGATCATCATAATGAAAGATACAGATACCCAACTGTAAAGTACTAAAGCTGAAATTGCAAATGAAAGAGCAATTAATCTTAAGTGGGTTTTTTGTCTCATTGCAGTTGAGATCTCAGCATTTTGTCATTCTTGTTAGGGACCGAGGTTACATCACGGTGATAAGGAAAGCTCTAGACTTCGCTTATTGAAGCAGGTCATGATTCATTAGGCTACACATCTGAAGATGTTTTTGAACTGTGCAACAAATGCAGTTGTTTGCATTCATTGTGTATTGATACCTGTAACACCAGAGAGTTGTTAGCCTTTTTTAAGAGAAATGTGAAAATAAATTGTAAATCTAAAACGTAATAAATAACATGAAAGAGTATTTGTGTTCTGAGTTGTTTTCCAGTGTATGCTGAAGCAATGGTGGACATTTCGAATGAATTAGTTCATGTATGATGATTATTTGCAGTAAGAAGCAGTGCAGCCTCAATTTAAATACTACAATAAAAAAATATAATGACTGTATCTGCATACCTTTGTATTAAAAGTGTTTCCTATCTTCAAAAAGTGTTAACAGATGTTGGGAAAAGGGGGTCATTTTAGAGTTAGGACCTCCTATATTTGACTTAATCTGGTCCATCCAGAGTCTTTACATGATATACTGATTGTTTACAAGTTATAGAATAGTTATATCACTTGAAGGATTCTGGCTTGCTCTGTGATAACCGGCTACTTTCATATGATCTGATGATGATTATTATTATTATTTACCTAAATACACACTTGTTTCTACATAACATTCGTGTTAGGTGGCTGACTCAGATATACTGTGTGTGGTGTTTCCCTGCTTTCATCTCAAGGCACGGTGAGGTAGGCTCCAGCCCCCTGACTCTCTATAGCAGGTAAAATGAAATAACAGTTCATCTGAATCTGACGTGGCCAAAAAAAAACAATTTCATATTAAAAATGTACATCTGGAGGCAGCTGAAGTCACCAAACACTAAAGTTGAATGAGGCATCCAAGAAACAGCAACAATAAACATTTCCAACCACTAGATGGAAGCATCATCACACTTAGGTCCACAGAGGACGTAACGTGTCTAAAGTATCTGAACAGTATTTGTCTTATTACAAAGGTTGTCAGTATTCTGTACACATGTTTATGTGCAGGAAATGATAAATATTATTGACCACAATACATAAGCTAAAAGAAATTTAATACACAGAAGATGTTTGCATTTGTATGTATGGTCGTGTGTGTGTGAAGGTGGACAGTATGTAGACTGGACATGCAGAAAGCCATTACTGGCTCAGTGAAAAAAGCTGTCTGGCAGAGAAATAACATGGTAGTGATTTGCTTCATTTGTGCTACAGCTCATTTTAAGGCAGGGTTTCTCCGGGTTAATGCAGCAGTTCACTGGTTTTGATTAAAGGTGCCTTTGAGGTTTTAAGTCTATAAGTTGAGGAAACTGCATAATATTTTAAAGGACCTCCATGCAAGTGGGGTTTTCTGAGTCTGTAAAGATTTTTAGAAATGTGCGTGGCATCAGCCTGAGCAACGTAGACAATGTAGAAAACAGTATCACATGGTGGAAATTCTGTTACCATCCACTCAATTGCCAGTTTATTGGATGCAATAAACCTTCATGAGGGTTATAATGTTCAGTTTTCTTCAGACTGTTTTAGAGAGATGTTGATTAAACTTGATGGTCATTTTGGAGGCTGTTGTTTGTGGTGCTGTTGAGCTGTATTACTTTATGCTGAGAATATTCTGTCCACCGCATTTATATCAGAGAAAAATAGGACAAAAATTTTAGTTTAGATGGAATCAGTGGCTGTATACAGCCTAATGTTAAGAATTCATAACTAGTTTAACAAGACTAAACCAGGTTAACAGCTCTGTGAGGTTATACTGTACATACTTTGAACTAAATGCTTTTTAACATGCTCACAATGACAATGCTGATGTTTAGCAGGTGCAATGTTTACTTTGTTCACCTTTCCTAATTCAGTGTGTTAGCATGCTAACATTTGCTAATTAGCACTAAACACAAAGTTGAGGGAGGTATTTGGTTATAAACCAAAGTATTGAACAAATTAAACTTTTGACCTGATGATGTCATTATAGTTATTACAATTCATTCTGAGGGGAACATGAACATGTGCACCAGATTTCATGGTAATCAACATCAAATATCAATCAAAGTCATCAGCATTCATCATCTGGAAACCATGAATGTCTGTACAAAATGTAGTGCCAATTCACCATGTTGATGTTGAAATATTTCACAGGATAATTGAAAACTTTTAAGTTCTGGTGGTGCTGGAGAAAAAGGTCAAATGATCGTCTTGGCACTTTGGATATCTGTATCAAAGTCATAGCAATCCATCAAATAGTTATTGAGACATTTTACGAAGAACCAAGAACGTAATCTTCCTGGTGGCACTAGAGGAAAAGTCAGGAGATCAAATTCAGCAGGATACATCCTCAGGGGACCATGAATGTCTACAAAATTTCATGGCAATCCATTCAATAGTTGTTCAGATATTTCAGTCTGGACCAAAGTGGCGAACACAATGACAGACTGACATTACCATCCCCAAAATCTCAACACTTAATATTACTATTTCAGACAATGCTTCCATTTAAAAACCAGTCTGAATGTGTATTTTATCTTCATACAACAACTAGTTAATCTAAACAAGAGGACATGAACTAAATTTCATTTGGATATTAAGTTAGTGAATGGACTCATTCACGGTTCACCCGCAGACAGGAAATACTAATGAATGAACGTTTGGTTTCAAAGGTTTCTTTGTGTTCTACTCACAGGTGTAACACATGACTTAAAGCTTGTCCTGTTGGTCTGAAACTCCTTGTAAAAAAAACAAAAAAATTAAACTGGAAATGGTGTAAACTGTATTCCAGACTTGGTTGTGATGCATCAAACCTTACATTAGGCCATTTACACACACACACACACACAGGCACACACACTCGTCTCGAAGACAGGTAGCATCTCTGCCAAAAGGAGAGCAGGCGGCCGCTCTGTTCACAGTAAATGATTTCTCATTTGTTGAGCTGTCAGTCAAGATGTGTTCTGTCAAAAAAGAAACTCATTTCATACTTGGCCTCTGTGAATCATAATGGTGCGAGAGCCAGACTGAAATTGACTGTCTTTAGAGGAGGAGATTTGCAGAATAAAGGAGATGTGACCTGAAAATAAATGCAGCCACACACCTCTTACGTGTTCACATTTTGTTACAGTGGTGTCCCTTGTTTGTCTCAAATTCATACAAGAAATGACACAGGTAATGTGTCCAAAACCTAGCTTGAGAAAGGAGTGGTTGTCATAACAACAAGGATTTTTGGATTAGCTTTAGTACTGTAAATGTGATTTTTGCTTGAGGAAGCACTGGCCCAGTTGTACAGCATAGGCCCAGTTCAAAATGACAGAAACCAGTTAAACATTTCCAAATGCTCGCTCTGATGGGTTCCTGCTATCTTCCTGGATTGAAAGAAATGTCATTGAATACCAAGGGCACGGGGACGCCGTATCTGGATTGCATTCTATGCGGCGGTTTGAGATTTCTGCAGATAGCAATAGCATGTGTGATGTGGTGCAATAATTGTCTCCTATCTAAAATGAAACATCTAACAGTGCTGTGCGATGGGATGTTATTGAAAAAGGAACCAGAAGAAACCACAATAAACATATTAAGGATATATACATTTTTTAAATATCTTAGACTCTGTTGCATTTTATTTACATATGCTGAGTTTACTCTCAGTAAAACATTCAGTGATCACTGATAACTTCTAGTCAAGAAAGATTACGTACTGAAGACAGGTGCTGAAGGAAAAGCTTGACAATTTGGGAAATATGCTTATTTGCTACTTACTGAGACTTAGATGAGAAGATTGATTTTTTTCCCCTGGAGGGGGAGATTTTTTCAGGCATTTGCAGCTTCACAATCTTCCCCGGATAAAAAGACCAAAGGAAGAAAATATACTTATATTTATACATCTGTTTCAGAATTTCCATTTTTGTCATAGTCTATATATGATTTTTTTAAGCCCAACAAGTTCTTCAAAACTTAAACGCAAACAAACAATACCTAAATTGTTTTAGTGACTCGCAAAGCCAAAACATGTTTAAGATATCTGAATGGATTTTCCAGATTGCAGAACTTTCATTGTGTTCCCTTTTGCACTTCCTCTTCAGGGAGCGCCTTTCCATTACTGAGAAAACTCAACTTGAGTGACACTGACCCTCAGAGGGGGTGAAATTGAACAAAGATGTACACTTAAGGAGCACATCGTACCCAGAATGCACTGCGATCTGTCTTATTTTCATCGGCGTAGCTTTCATCATCATTTATCTTCAATTATTAGATGTGCGTAAGAGTGATTGTGTTCTATTTTCAAATGCTGCCCCTCTGTAAATGGCCACTTGCGATGTATGGCAGCTTGTATTGCTCAGTGTCGAGGAGAAGTGGAGTAATGCATGTTAAATGAGCACTGGGACACATCTCATGTCTGGTCTTGATGACTTGTGACTTGTGAAGTAAAAGAATACAAAGGAGGCAAGGTCATGTGGATAAAAAGTCACGGTTTAAGTAACTGTCTTTAAGTAAATGTCCTCTAATATGGTATTTATATATGTATATAACATTTGTAATTAAAAGTAAATGGGAAATGTTTTTACTTGTTGACAGCAAACTTACTTTCTTAAAACTCACCGTTTTTATTGGTAATTTTCCACATTATTACAGCCGCAATAAATGCCATGCATTTTGTATTATACATAAAAAGTCAGTTTCCTATTGAAAAATGTACTGAATAGGTTGGAGGGGTAAATTGATCAAGAGCAAATCTTTTTTTTTTCATCACAGATTAAAATAGTATTAATGTACCAAATTTTACATCCACCTTTTATTCAAACAGAAAAAATAAACCTTAATTTTTCCAAGGTGTTGAGCATTAAATAATTTACCAATTTGATTATTGATTGTAGGAATTCTTGTTCTATTTCCAAATATATGTTTGTGAAATCAGATCAACAATTGACATCAAACTCTTGGAAACTTTCATTGATTCCTTTACATTCTGGTAAAATATCGAAGGATGAGTTGAGAAAAAACTAAACTATTGAGAAATGCCCTTTTCATTTCCTGACATTAGTCACATTTTTCTGTCTTAATGTTAATTCATAGACTGCTTGGAAGTTGATGATGAACCTAAATTATTATTTTACCTGCTTGCCAGTATTTAAAATCCTATTGGTCACATGTCACTCATGCCAAGACCAAGAAATCAGTTGTGTCTTGTGAGGAAAAAAAAGATGCAAATCCTAACTGCTGCAGCCGCTATAGTGGACTTGTAACTAAGCCTACTGTATGTCAAATTGAGTCAGAAGTTGGATATTGTCGTCACACTCAAATACTCTTTACCGCTGAGGCTCACATTGTTCCAGCCTGTGAACTGCAGTCATTATCTGGCTCCACCGTTCACAATGGTGCTATTCTTCTCCACATTCGAGCTCCATCTTTTTAAATGAACCACTCGCATCCTTCAAGTGCCATCTCAATCAAACTTTGAAGTCAAAAAGACAGAATGAATAAGTTTTTTTTTTTAAAAAGACCTTGTTGCCATAGTGACGAGGTTAACTGAAATGTGCGGGGGTCTGACTGAAGAGCAGCCGGGGTTCTTGATAATTCTCGGACCAGAGGAATAAAAATGTCCTATAATGAGAGCACTTGAGATGATGATGGAGCCTAGTGCCGGCATTAACTTTGATGCAGGGAACATGTTGATTGGGTTTGAGCTGCATGGAAATAGAGCAACCAGATTTACCTAACATATTCTGATCCAGCCTTAACAACAGGAGGCTGATTCTGCTATTGTGGGGGTAGTATCCAGTTTGAGCTAGCTTTTGTGTGTATCTGTGTGTAGCCATTGTTTGTCTTTTCTATCCGCACACAAGCAGACACATCGAGTGCTCTTGATGATGAGCTGATATCTTACACCCTTGCCTCTGCTTGTGTGTACATACAAGCACATGTGCACCTTTTATTTTTAGGGCGGCTGCCTTTTGGCGGGGTCAAGCAGAGTGCCAAAAGGACTTCAATGAGAAGGACATAGCTCAAAATCCAAGTATGTTTCCACTATGCATCCATCACCGTCCAGCTGACAGCTGACCCAAACGCACACCACCAGGTTGGCTGCAGCACATACCGGCATGTGCCTGTGTCACTGTACTCCCAAATTCATCTGCAGGCATCTGCTTTTGAACGCAGCCCAACAATGTTAATGAGGGGCTCTAGAGGGGCGGCGGGACTGGGGAATGATGGCTGGTGATAGCCCCCCCCACCTTCCCAGCACATAAACACAACCTAAAGGTGAGGAGGATTCGACATGTCAAAGTGATACAACATTTTCCTTTGACCCCTTGACTAATTTATCTTACTCCAAGTGGCTGTTATGCGATAGTCGGTTTTTAATAGCATTGTTTGTGGATATACATTAGCATTGTTTCAAGGCCGTAAAAATGCCAGCAGGTGTTTTGTAAAGATTATAAGTGAGGTCATGCAAAAATTTAGACTTTCACTGGTCAAAATAAACAAATAATAGCACAACTACATCAGTCTTATGACAACAGAAGTCAATTTTAAAGAGGTATTCCACGGATTTTACTCATGAAATGCACAATTGAGTATTTCTTTGTCACGTCATTTAATATCTGATTCAAAATTTACAATCAGTGAGGAAAGTAAAGTATTTTCTGAATGAGATTGAATGCTGTTATACATGAAAGAGTGAGGTAAAATACTGTGATTTCCCACACACAATATCAATGAATAAATAGTGTTATTACAGATGAATGTCAAATATTGCGTATATTTTCTGCTTACATGTTACAGGGAGCTGACACAAATTTACACACTAAAAAATCACCCACACAATAGCACCCACACAATACTGGATTAATTACTTAGATTTTTATTTTACTGTTGGGTTATTTACCCAAACTAAAGCTTATTATAATCTACTCTACCCTTTTTAAACTTACATGTCACGGTTTGTTATTGATTGTTAATAACTTGTGTATCTTTTGAATGTTGTATGCACATTGTTTTGTACAATAAAGTTGTGCTAATTCAGCTAAAACTTGAGCTAGTTGTGTGTAACACTGGTTCAAAGTAACAGACTGGTATGGCGTTGATGCTATATTGATCCAAACTGGGTAAAATGTAGACCCAGTGATTTTTTAGTGTGTGTATATTGTCTTCAGTGGCTCTTGAGGAAGCCTTCTAAAGAGAAACAAGAAATTAGTTATCTCAGCTCGGCCTTGGAGACAAATTTATAACAGAAAGCTTGCGTTACAGACTGGAGGAGTGGAATTTGATAGATGTGGGCTTTTATCAGTAGAGTGAAGCTTTAATGTCCCCAAGGGGTAATTTGGTTTACAGACAGCAGTCCATAATAATAATAATAATAAATACATAAAGAACATGGACTAAAGACAGGGAACAATACAAAAGAATATACAAGAACACAGGTTAACGCCAACATTTCTGTTGTCATTACCACTTGTCATCAGCGGAAGTTGTGAAAAAGAACCTGATCCAATTGCACTATGGGAAACGTAGGATTAGTGTTTTTGGAGTTTCAACCATGGGAACTAAAATTCTTAATATCTCAGCCTCTGCTGCTTGAATTTTTATCATTCTTTTTAAATCTGGCTCTTGCAGTTTCCTCATCTACGTGGAAGCGGAGTAGCCTTTTAAGACCATATGCTTACTCTATTGAGTAGAGCCCAGCCACTAAAACAGCTGATATATCTGCTGACATTAGGTTATCACAGATATTTTGATATAAGCTGGGCAATAAGTAACAAGAAATTGCAGTTGGCCCACAGAAATGTGAAAATATCAGGTTGAAATTGAGTTCAATATAGCCTAAATTTAGAGGATCCTTTTTAGAAATGTTTGTGTTTATGTTAAAAGAATAAATATCAGGCTATTGTTGTTGGATTTCTTTTCACTTTCAAATATCAATATCTGCATCAGCCTCAAATATCCAGTTTGGTTGGGCTGTAATGGGAACCTGTAATGTCTCATACTGTTATCCTACTGCATGACTCACTCTGAGTAGCTACATGAAGGATATAAAACACTGAATCAACATTTATTTAGAGTATAGAAAGTGAAATGTATTTGGGAGGGAAACTTACCTTTAATAGGCTACCATTGAAAATCCTGAATTATCATTTACATTCATATCATTGTTGTGACTCAACTGCAGCCACAGACAATCTTCGTGTGGCACTAAAAAAAAGTTATGTTGTTTTAGGTAAATTTTGGATTTACACATTTCAAACATTTAGAGCTACTGTTGCTTCAGCTCTGTGTTTTTCTTTCTTTCTTTTTTTTTTTTAACACCGACTGATTTCATTTGTCCTTTCCTTTTCTCTCCTCCTCGCGCGCAATGATTTGGTATCTCTGTCGCGCAGGCGGCGGTGGCACAGCGCGCGCACATTATCCGCGTGGTTATCTTTTCTTGACTCGCTCGCGGGACTGAAACGCCTGCAGCTGAGCGCGCGCTGTAATCTGTGACAGCTGGAAATGGACAGCAACAACGGAGGAGCTGTGAAACCGTCTTACACAGGTAGATAAACGTTTTTACTTTAAATGTTACTTCCACATGTCGAAGCTGTTTCTTTGTTTTTGTGTCCGCGTGTCATTTTGACACTATTGCAGACTGCTGCCTGTCGACTAAATGTTTCTATAATAGCCTTTATGTGTCTTTGCTATGAGGTGAAAATGCAGTTGTTTTGGCTAAAACTGTCACAAACCCACAAAAAATAACGACAGTATTCTTCATAAATCCTGTAAGGACGACTTTCTGTAGCTCTGTACTTATTTTTCTTTCATATTTCAACATAAATTCCTCAATACAGCCTACCTATGTTTGTGATGTCATACTTTTTGAATAATGGCTATGTTTATTGCAGATACTTAAACAAACAGACCTTGAACCAAACTGCTGTAAATGCTTGGGAAACTGGGAAACTGTGTGCCAGGATGCTTTATATAGGCTATATATATATATACATATACACATACATACATATATATATATATATATGTACGTATGTATGTATATTTATATATAGGTAGCTGTTAACTGCTGTTGTCTCCAGTATAAATACTTTTGATAAGAGGAAACTTTTAGTAAAAGGACTTATGCAAAGTGTTTGTAGAGACACAAAGGTCAAGTTGTTCGCTGTTTTTTCTGCCTCACTCATATTTGTTAAGAAATCATTTCTTTGGCTGCAGTCCTGTTGATGGAGTTTAAAGGTGTAAAGGTGGCTAACTGGGTTAATGAATGGAGTAATTATTTTGTCCTTGGACTTCAAGGATGTTGGCACTGCCTGCAAACCCCTCAGTCAAGGTGTGACTGCCTGTTTGTGTTCCTGTGCACTCATTTTAAACACTGTAGCCCTTTATGTAAGTGTGTTTGTGCATGTGTGCAGATGTTTATGTATGTCAGCCTCAGAGAGGAAGAGATAACTTTAGCAGGTAACTGTAGGTATAAAAAAAACACTGCTGAATTTTTCATCAAGCGTCCCTTTGACAAATAGCTCTCTGCCGTACCAGCTACCGGTCTGTTTTCAATAATTCTCCTTTTCTTGTAACGTGAGGTCATTTTGGCTTCTTTAAGATCTCATCAGATGTGTGACTTTGCCCTTCCAAGAAGGAAAAAAGTGAACTCAGTGATTAATGTTGTACACTAGTGATCATTTAATTTTCCAATTATTTTCTAGATTAATAAATTTATTGTTTGGGCTGTAAAATGTCAGAAAATAGTAAGATATTTCCAACATAATTTCCTAAAACCCAGGTTGACATCTTCAAATTGCTTGTTTTTTTCAGACCAGCAGTCCAAAATCCAAATATGTTCAGTTTACTATTATATAAGACTAATAAGTAACAAATATTAACATCTGAGAAGTTGGAACGAGTTAATTTTTGACATTTCTGCTCCAAAAATAACTAATCTATTGATTTCTTAATCAGTTTATGGTTTATTCAATCAAGTGTGTCAGCTCTATGGTTCAGTATACACATGTAGATCTTATGTGTCAGTATTGCTTGTCGTATTTCACTTCAGTCTGTATATCTTCCTATATATGTCTTACACTGTCATCACTGTGAGTGTTGCCATGGCATACTCAGCTGCTACTCAATTCAAGCAGAGTAGACCCACTTAAACAGCCAGCACTGGCCACATCATCATCTTCTGCATCCTCTTTAAATGACCTTGCTCTCCTCCTTCCTCCTCCTGCGTCAGCTTCAAACCTAAATGGCTCCAAATGACGCCCGCCTGTCTGCCAAGCACTGCCGCACCTCTGAAGAGATGTTCTTTCCAACTGCATGCAAGCAGTCATTTTCACTGTGAACAAAAGGTCCTTGATTCATCAAATCCCGCGCCTCCTACTGCCCACTCCCCAGAGTGATGCTGTAATTTTCACCAGCACTCCTCCTGTGTGACGCTGGGAGAGTTTGGAGTTTTTTTAGTACCTTGTGTGATTCTGCTGGGTCTTAGTGTGTGTGCACAGCTGGGCCAGACTCACACTCTCCAAGCAGCATGAAGACTTGCTTCATAACACAAGACAACTCTGACTATTTGTAAAACATATTTCATGCACAAAATAAACCGACTGTAATTTTTGTAGAACATATTTTACATTAAAATGTTAAGGAAACAGACTGATAACAGCTTGCTCACAGCAGGCAAATAAAAAGCATATGTTACTCATTCTTTGGAAATTAATCGTTTTGAGGTTATGAGCGATAGTCTCAAGGCCTCAAAAAGACAATTTGGTGACTAGAAGTATAAAAATATAAAACAAAAAGATTTGGGATTGTCTATGTAGAGCTGCAAAGATGAGTTGATTAATTGAGTGGTTGATTGACAGAAACTGCAACTATTTTGTTAATCGAATAATCGTTTCAGACATTTTTAAAGCAAAAATGCCAAATATTTGCTGGTTTCAGCTCCTCAAATGTGATGATTTAATGCTTGTCTTTGTCACACATGACCATGAAGTGAATATGATTTTGGGTTTTCAACTGTTGGTTGGACAAAACAAGACATAACCTTTGACTCTGGGAAATTTTGACAGGCATTTTTCACCATTGTCTGACATTTTATGGACAAAATGATTAATTGATTGATCGTGAAAAAATGAAAATAATCGTTAGTTGCAGATCAATGCTGGATAACCTGAGAGGTTTGGGTGGCTCATAGCTTTTAACGTATGGTGGAGCAAGGACATCCAGTGCTTAGTGGACAAAGCACTGGAGAAAATAAGCCGAGCTATATTTCATTTTGCTTTCTTACTGCACTGCACCTGTTCGCTATCCATTGTTTAAAAGATACTGACGTGCTCGTATGTCCACTGAAAGGGTTATTGGTCGCTGTAATTGTTTCTGCTGTCCACAAAGGAATCCCCTCCTGAAGCAATTTCAGTGCAAGAGATGTGGGACAAAATCCACAGGCCTGTGCAAAAATGGATTTTAAAGTTCAGCTGAAGTTAATATGAAGCTTCAGCAGGCGGCGGGATCTTTAAAGTCTTTTTAAATTCCCTCTTTGTGCTTCCATGGACAGCGTTTTTCTTACTTTGCTATAGTGGAGGGATAGTAACACAAAGAGGGAATTTGGTAGTAAAAAGACTGTAACTGTGGAATACACCCTCTGGATTTGTCTAACTGAGACTGCTGAAGCTTCAAATTAGCTTTAACTTTCATTTATGCGTGAAACGAGGACAGTGGATTTCATCTCCCATCCCTTACATTAACAAGATGGGATCTGTCAACAGGAGGAACAATTACAGTGACCAATAACCCTTTCCATGTAAATATGGGTATGTAAACATTTGTATTAAGATAGACTTGAAAAATGTAAACCTATACTTCAATATTTACTGGGGTTCAGTGGCCCATTTCACGAAAGGATTTGCGAGTATTGCTCAGGGCGCAAATAGTGGCAGCATTTATATGCTCACAGATTGCAGATACATTTTGCATATGCATGGGTCGCAAGTATTGCATTTGTTTTGATTAGTGAAACGTGTCAAGATAAGTGAGAGGAAATTATCACATGTTGGGAATTGTAGCTTACATGGTGCAGATCTGGTGAAACGTGGTTTTGAGCAAATATTTAATTTAGTGTGTATTTGGCTCGTAGAGGTGTTATGTCTCAGGGATGGTCTGAGTTTAAATGTTTCCAGAATTCAAAATAAAAACGATTGTTTTGGAGTTATGTAGAGCTGCAAAGATTAGTGGATTAATTCAGTAGTCAATCGACATTTCTCTTCATTTCAACAATTCTCTTCATTTTAACCTCTGTAACAGCTATTTTCACTGTATTTTACAAATTTTATATCACAGATTTCTATTTTATATTATTTACGGTTACTTGACTTTTGTGGTTTTTGTAATTTCTCTATTTTGATTGTTATGCACCACAACACCAATGCTATCTTCTAAGTGCAAACCTACTTGGCAACAAACATGTTTCTGATTCTGACTCAGACAAAAAAAAAAAAAAAAGCAACTATTTTACACTCGATTAATCACTGAAGTCACTTTACATTTGATGGTTTCCAGCTTCTCCAATGTGAAGATTTGCTGGTTTCTTTGTCTTTTATGATTGTAAATTGAATCTTTGGGTTTTGGACTGTTGGTCGAACAAAACAGACAAACATTGGAGAATCTTTTGTTTTATATATTAAAAGATTAATAGTCAGGAAAATAATCAGCAGAATAATAGATAATGAAAATAAATTATTAGTGAGTTAAGACTGTGTCCTCTCTCTGATGTCTACCTGCAGGGCCAGAACCTCTGCAATAGTGTGCGTTTTCCTTCAGTTCTTCAGGTTCACATATGGCCGGTCTGCATTGTCAGACCCAAGATCTAGCAGCGCCCCTCATCCCTCATGATCCTGCATCTGGCAATAGGTCACACTCACAGATTACTTCTATCCCAAATATTGGTGATGAAGCTGAGTGGTCAGCCTATCTTTTGCTCCCTCTGTAACTTTCTCTCCCACCTCAGAGTGCTCTCCTCTGTACTTTGGCATTTGGCTGCCGCCGTCTGTCTCAGTAAAAACCGTCATCTGTGAAATTGAGAATAATCATGTGGAACGAGATTGGGATGGGAGCAGCTTGAGCTCCAGCCTTTCACTGTCTATAGACTCATGGCTCCTGCTGATAAAGTCCACCAAGGATTGAACAATCACCCGCAAAACACTTTTTGTTGATGTGTGAGGAATATTACATTTTGTCAGCAGAGATTTTTTCTATGAGATTCATCTCTCTCAAGCCTTTAGTGTCAGGGCAGTAAATTGCCACAATGGCCAATAATTACAGTGGTGTTTTCTCAAACACTATGAAGATATCTTATTAAGACCCCCTAGCACTATAGAGTATAGCCGACATGGGGTGGTGCATTACTGATGTGTGTGTTTGTTTCCTTTGTGAATATTCCACTGAAAGTATTCAAATTTGACTAATGCATTGCCGCTAGGGCAGCAACTACTGATTATTTTCATTATTGATTCATCTGTTGATTATTTTCTCGATTAATCAATTAGTTGTTTGGTCCATTAAATGTCAGAAAATGGTGAAAAATGTCGATCACTGTTTCCCAAAAGCCCAAGATGACATCTTCAATTGTCTTGTTTTGTCCACAACCCAAAAATATTCAATTTACTGTCATAGAAGACTGAAGAAACCATATGTTTACCAATATTAATGTTTGAGAAGCTAGAATCAGAGACCAGACACTGGCTCTAGAGAGCGCCTTTCGCATTTTTCAAGAAATGCCCTAGGTAGGTTCTCCTACACACTTGGAAGGGGAGGGTGAAGGGTATTCAGTTGATTCCAATCTGCAACCTCACTGCTATATGCCACTAAATCCTACAAACTGGTCCTTTAATTTAATATTTGGCAACTCAATGGATCAACAATCGATTAATCAACTAATCGTTGCAGCTCTAATTGCCACCTATGACAGAAATCGCTCTGTCTTTATTTGAAGTGCTACTGTTAACAAAATATAATGCACTTAGAATAAGAGAATACACACAAATGAAACTGTCCAAAAATAATAATATTCCAAATCCACCACAGAAAATACCATAAATCACTGAGTTGCTACAACAGAAGTATATTATCATTACCACAATTAAAAAATTTTCCAACATTATAATAAAACTCTAAATGACATAAAAGAGTTTATTAGATCAAATTTAATGTGTTAATATTACTAAAATGTCACTTAATGTGAGCAGATAAGTTCCTCTATTGTAACATTATTATACAGGTCTTTTAATAATGATTTATTGAAAGTAGTGTTTGGAATTAAAACTGCTCTTTTGAAATATTACAATACTTGCTGCTGTATAACGTTGCCAGATTGAATCAGTAGGCTGTCAAACATAACCTCTTTATTTTGTCTCTCTGCTAACCTTTTCTTTACATCCTGAATAATGCAAATTACAGAGAGTAGAGTACACGCAGGTTACAGGTCACATATGCTGAGTAAAATTATAGTTTCTATACAGGTCCTCTGGCATGTGTCTCATACTGCCTTAAAAACACAGAAATATAATCATCTACAACACATTTCATGCTTCAGTTGTCATTTCAAATGCACAAGAAAAATGCATCATTTGAAATAGGCAACCTAAGACATTAATTTATGTAAATTACCCATTTCGAAGGTGTAGGAGAGACAGTTCTTTATTTTTAAGGTGGTAATGAACCCATTTTATTTTTCACTAAAATTACTGCAGGTATGTTAATAGTTGTATGGCTTGTTCACAGGCAGCCTGCTAAAGCTAATTTTAATCACATGTATCTTTTTAGACTGTTAGTTTCTGGCACCTGTGGATTCACCATTGCTCTGTAGATAAACAAAATACAATATTTACAACCCTAAAAACCAGAGGCCTCAGAAAGCACATTCTGTAATTTCTTGTTTACAAAACAATGTGATATAATCATAGTTTCATCACGGTCTCTGTCACAATCTAAAAATATGTTGGATCAGAAATTTGTCTAAATTGTATCATTGGTTATTCTTTATTGTTTATGACAACACCAACAACACATACTTTGCACTTTAATAAGAATAGTTTTTAGTAAAAAAAAAAAAAGTGATATCAACTTGTCATTGCTCATCACTTTCCCTCATTGTTTCTACCAGTTTTTCACAAAACCTTGTGAGTTTGTAGCTGCTCGTCTCTTTCAGAAAGTAACATTGAAATAAGCTCCGTCTCACTCAGGATATCTCATGAAGGTATTTTTCACTGTCAGCTGTGTGACCGTTTGGTTTTCCAGAGGACGGACTACATTCAGGGTGATTTTTGAACAGCAGCAATGCATCAGACATACTTCATCATGTGTGAGGTATTACATCATTTCCAATAAATTGCTTTTCTACAGATATTGTTCATAGCAGGGTGATTTTCCTGCCTCTGAAAGGTACAGGCGGAGTGTGCCACCTGCTCTGTGACACCCAGGACCACAGGTCTTAAATCAGTCAGGGCGGTCCGTGAATAGCATCGGTCCATTGAGCAGAACACAGGTTTAGACACTCCTCTCACCATGGTAACCCCAGTCTGTTGGATGTATCACAGGTTTCATTTGTAATTCGACTTTAGATCGTCATTACCACTCATTTAATGTCATTTTCAGGTGGAAACCAGATGTGTGATGTTTTATATGTTGTAAAACTTTAAATTAAGGATTGTTCAGGGATTTCTTTATTTAGGACTATGAGATCTTCTCGAAAAGAGTTAGATAAACTTCAGCTGGACTAGGGACCCAACTAACGATTATTTTCATTATCATTATTTTTCATTTTTCATTAATCTTTAACACATCCCAAAATAGTGAAAAATACCAACCACAGTTTTCCAGAGTCCAAGGTCTTCTGATGCCTCATTTTTTCCAGCCAATGGTCCAAAAACCAAAGATATTCAGTTTACAATGATGTGAAACACAGAAAAGCAGCAAATCCTCATATTGGAGAAACTGCAAACTGAGATTTTGCATGAAAAATGATTTGAGTGAATAGCAAATATTTTGTTGAATGTCTAATTGCTTAATTGAACATTACGAACATGATAATGAAAAAATTAATTTAAAGCACGGTCCCTGGATTATCCATTTGTTTTTTATTCCTTTTCATTAGAATAGTAGAACAACAGAAATAATTGGAGAAAGCAAGAGATAAGTGAGTAAACATAATCAAAATTGTCAAAGAGTACCCGAGTAGCGTGGTCGTGCATCCACCAGAGTGACTCATAGCAGCCATTTTCTGCCCTGGCTTTTATGGTTGCACCTCCTGCCTGTTTTGTTAACACACATTTCCTCTGCAGATGATAGTAGTGTGGCAAAAATGACACAACAACATATGATTACTATAGAAAAAAACACTTCTGTCTTTATTCTCCATGACTAATCTGGCAAACAAAAATCCTGTATGTAGCTGCAGTAATAATTTTAAATGGACTGTCAGTAAAATTACAAACCATCTTCAAAGGAAGCTTCCAAGGTAAATTGCATGTGCAGCCCCTTATCACAACAGACTCAACAACAGATTGCTCTTTCCCAAACCTTTCCCTCTCAGGCTGCCTCACCTCAGACACACTGAAATGGATTTCTGCTTAAGTCTCCCATCAAAGATGTAATGGCTCTCGGGATGTGTCATTACAAGTCAGATGACAGTCTCCTTCACACAGTGGCAGCTTAAACCTGCCTCTGGACTGATAACTGTGATCTTTATTTGGCTGCTTAGAAGCAAAGACAGGGCAAAGCCACCCCCCTCCCCGACAAACCTCTGTCAGCTGGAGCCCATGGTTGAAAAACAATCCTTCAAGGCACTGCGAAAATGTCAAAATGCCCACAAGGATCAATAGAGGACACGTAATGACAGCAAAAGCTGGTCAATACCAGGCTGTAATAAACTGAAAACTGGAGACCGTCAGGCTTTCTGGTTATGGTTAACTGTTTGGTTACACCCACAGTAAGTAGTTTTCACAGCTCGTACATCACTACACTGACAAAATGAATCTTCTTCCCTGAGGCTGGATCAGCAGCTTCAAAATATTAAAAGCATTTTTGTTAGCTGCTGGACTCATGTGAAGTAATCTGAATCTACCTGGAGATAAAAGAACATAAATACTGGCTGTTAAGAAAGAGACTTTGATATAACATGAACATAACACACACAATCCGTCTCTCTTTTTTCAGTCACACACACACTACAAGCTACTGTGTCATTGTGTCACGCAATATCACTGCACTGGGTGTTAAAGAATACAGGAGTGAGTCTTTTTCTACGTCCCCCACTCTCTTTTTTTGAAAGTAACCATGAAGTTGCTTCTCAAATGCCAGAGTAATTTTCTGAAATGCTGTGGGTTAGTGAGTGTTTCTTCCACATGCATTAAACACTGAATCACACTGAATAAACACACACACACACATTTATAAATACTGCTCTGAAAAAAGCTTTTTGTTGGGTTATATGTGGACACCCACACTGGCATGATGTATGTATTGCATCAGCACTGATAGTCATATGGACGGAGGGCTGGACAGACACCTTGAGGGCTGTGTGGGAAGTTGAATTTTGGTACGCTACATTACCTCTCTATTCCCCTGTGACTGCATTGCAGGTACAGATTCAACACAGCAGGCAGCAGTGTTAAGATGTCTCTTTTAGTGCTTGTGTGTAGTGTATATGTGTGTGTGTGGCACACACACATATGTGTGTGTGTTTTATGATTTACAGTTCAAGAAACTGCTTATTTATCTTATACTGTCCTTTTATACAGCCCCTCAGTTCAGCCTCTGTCTGAAACAGGCCGTTTTAGCTCCTGTCTCTTTAAGGTGCCCCTCCCAATGAGCCCACTCTGTTCTGATTGGTTTGTTTCCTGAAGTTGCCCCTCAACAGACTTCTGGCAGCTCCAGAGGCATTATTTACTCAAAATATCAACTTCCCAAATACATCCGTACATGTTAAAGCCAAAATCCAATCTGAAAAATGTAAATATACAATGTGAACCGTAGCAGCAAAAACTACGGAACGGATGAGCATTTGTGGGTAAGGGTGAACAATCTGATGTCAGTTTGTTGGGGGAGTAGAGGTAATTTTGTAAACGAAGTGTGAGAGCAGGCTGAAGCCCTGGCTTTTGACTTGCAGGGTGCATTTTTACATGCTTTCACCTCATTTTTTTTGGAATTTTGACTATATTTGACACAGACATCCAACATTATAACACTATATTAATGACAGAAGATCTCAAAAAGCATATGTCCCCTTTAAATGATTTTACTCAATTCTCCATCTAAAATAATTATTTTGACTTTAAAGTTGTCAGACATCAGGGATTCCCTCAGTGTTTTATAGCAGAGTTGACTCATCTCACTTGAAATTTAGACCACCTCCACTAATATAAAAAAGTTATATACTTTTATGGAATAAAACATTAACCTGGGGAAGAGATAAGATGTACTATTATACACAACAAATGCCAGATATTTGGCTCATCACCTCAGCTAAACAGTGTCTTGGGGGAACCCAGGAACCCTCTTCCTGGGTTTGATCATATTCTAGATTTGGTGTTTACATGGAACATGAGAAACCTCAATATTCATATCCCTGTTTACATGATTTTAACAGTATCCAGTCTCCCCCTGTTATTTCTCCACAAACAGAGAATGTTTAGAAACCTGGATAAGGTGTTTAAATGCTACAGTATCCTGATTTTTATCAGAGTACTCCGACTAACATATTCAGGTTTCCTAAAACCAGAATAAGGTGTTTACATGTGCAACACATAACTGGGATATTCCAAAAACCTGATCACATGTAAGCACACAAACTGCACATTTTAACATTATACAAAATTAAATACCACTAATATTATTTCCAATTTTAAAGTGAGCAGAACACTTTCAATGTCAGAGAACCATACCTTTAGCTTTTGCTTGTTTTCAGTAGTTTGGTTTCAGCATAAAACCATCAATGACATCTATTATCCACTATAGTGATGTCCCACGCATTCCTCCAGGTCTTAACAGCAAAACTGCAATTACGAGTGCAAAGAGTTGAACCTCCTACAGATGTATTAAATGGAGGGGGCACCTTGACACTATTTTGCAGCAAATTAGTTTTTCCTGCTCTGAATATCTCTCTCCCACTGCATATTATTATGTCCAGAGGGGACAATATACAGTATATACATGTGCTGCATGTGTGTGTGTGTGTGTGTGTGTGTGTGTGTGTGTGTTCCTGCAGTGTATAAGTAGAATAATCATCAGAGGAGGAGTAGACATCACCCAAAACAACAGCCAATGTTTTCTTGTTTTAAAAAGCTAATTAATGCTGAAGTTTTACAAAAAGAGAGTTTGCACACTTTTGCTTTTAAGACAACCTCATCTACAGTATCTGTACATGACATGGTGGCTTTGAATAATGGTCTTGAGGAGAAAATGTTGTTTTTTTTTCCTTCAGACATAGTGAGAAAACGATATTCGTGTCCCAACCCAGCAGAGAGCCCTGCAGTAAAACTAGATGCAAGTCACACAGTAGCTGATGACATTGGATGTCAGTAAAGGGGCACTTTGGCCATTTTGAAGCTATTTCTGCCCTCTCTGGTTTTCTTTGGATCAAATAGCTTTTCTTCGCACCTGATTTGTCATGCAGTCTCTTATTCTAAAATAATTCTGCTCTTTGTTCGTCCGTTAAATGGTGGGTTATAGTCCCCTATAATAGCCATTACCACTGAACACAAAAGACTAGTCATGCAGGCCAAATTAAATGGTCGTTAATTGATGGAGCCATTATTGCATGGCTGTCTGTTTCAATCATAGCTGAATCACATGGTGAAGGCTCTGGACTATGATGTACAATAACCAGTTATAATCATCTTACAAAAATAACTTTCTCAATTTTATTTCAAGACATCATTCTCATTTCAATAACAAACTGTTTTATAAAGCCCTTACTGAGAATGTTTTATAGTGACATTTACCATTTTCCGGCTACCTCTTTATAGTAGAGAAAATGCTTTGTGTAAAAGCAGGAAATCTACAAGAAATGTTTGTCTGTTAGTATGGAAATTCAATTAACTGCAGAGCATTTGACTCAGGAGAAAGATGAACACCGGCCATCAGCAACTGGAATATACTACAACTTTTTATTTTTGCATAGTACAGTGCAGGTTGGGGAACTGTCCTTGTGAATTTTCCAGACAGAGCGATGTAAAGGTTAGTTAATCAGTTTAGTTTATTATCCTTTGGAAATTTCTTGTGTAAAACAAAAACAAAGGACATTACAATTAAAGACAGACATCAAACAGTTGTAAAATCAAGTACTACAACTACTGAAGCACTACAAGAGTGCAGGTGGGACATTAGTTTGGGGTTTCTTTATAATGCCATATTTGATATTTAATTAACTTTGTGGGGAAAGTGAAGAAGAGGAAATAGAGGCAAATTCCATGTTGTCAATGTTCTTTGAATCGGCTTAAATCAATAATTTTATATTAACGATGAATGACTACTTATGTATAGAGGAGATTGCTGGTCGTGATGAAGCCATTAGTTATCACCCAACTCTTTTCAGCGTCTTTCAGCTCAGAGTTTTGGTTTTGTAGCTCGCAACTTTACTGTTTTGGTTTACTCTCACTACTCTTGACAGTGTTGTCGTCAGTAGTTGGAGGGCAAAACAGGGCCAGAAGTAGAGTGAATATTGGACCTTTTACAGGTGGCTGGAGACGCGACTTCAAATTTATGCTGATTTTGCTCCTTAGCTGCTAGATGTGTTTTTGAACAAATTCACCATGTCAACTTAAATGGTGATAATAATGTCAGTTACAGGTTTAAATAAAGATTGTAAATATTTATCGCCAGAATTATCTTTTCATTTCTCTGAGACATGAGCTCAAGGCCTCGTTAGCCAAGCGAGTAATTTTAAAGATGTATCCCTGATGTAGCTTGTACTACTACAATTATTATTACAATTAAACATTAAACACCAAAACTACTCAGGCCATGAATGGTATCACATAATGCTTGTATTATTTAAAAATAAAGATTTCAGGTAATACTTGTTAGCATGAACAGACTGTAATTATTATCTGTTACAGGCTGATAAGAACTGATTCAAACTGACTTCACTGACTGGTTTATTTGTTGGAAAAGCTATCCAGGTGCTTCGTGTTGCCCTACCACCTAAAGGAGCCTGCGAGATAATTCAGGCAATTAAACCCAATTTACCTAGGGAGTGAAGCTAATTAAAAGTCAATCCAATTTAGCCTGTCAGGTTTCCAATACGAGTCAGCACAGATAAGAACTCAGGATGGATGATTAAGGGAATTGGAGCGAGAACAAGCAGTCATCTTATCTGCAGTCATCTGTCTGTAAAACACCATTGAATTTCTTCACCATGTGATTAGATACCTTAACAATTCTTGTTTAAGTGAAAAGTAATTTAATCTAAAGTCTTTGGTTAGATAATTTACCAGTGCAAATATCCCAAAAAAATCAACATTATAACACCTACAGCTTTTATAGTATAACCAAACTACCTTCCTCATCCAAAGCAGTATGAGCATCCATTGGGAAATCACACTGGGAGGTGATCACATCGAAACAATAGTAACATTGTCCAATGAAGGTTAATAGAAGAGTGAACACAATGTCAAAGCAGAGTTTTCACTGAGTGCTAAACCTGTGTACACTTCTCTTTTGACCACTTATTGGTTTCATGCAGTGAAATAAAGTGCATCATTTTGCATCTCTGGGGAATGCACGCTAAACAAACGCACAATCATTTTGTAACCAAGGTCGTTGCAGTGAGTTAATCAGTAACACAGACAGTCAATCCATTAACAGTCATTAAAACATGGCCACTGAGAATTCTCAACTCTGATAGGCTGGACGGTGTAGATTAAAATTTAATAACCGGCTTAAAAGAGTCTTAAGCTTTAGCTAGTTATCTCATTAACCAATAAAGTAGAATAGATGAATAACTCCACAGTGAAAACCCACAATTTAAATATCAAATGTGTTTGATATTTGCATGAATCTGGACAAATGTGAAATAATGTTGGCTATGCTGAAACATTAAATGGACTGTGTCACCTCAGAGGGTGTTATCCCCTACCTAAAATAGATGCAAGTCAAACCTGTAGTGACTTGCAGTGACTACAGTATACTTTTACAGCAGCTGTATTAGTGTGTCTGAAATTCATGTGTTATATGGTTGATTGCATAACTTATACTTATGCATTACTTATGCTTATCGCTTGTTTTATTAGCTTTAAATGTACTTTACTTTAAATGGGTATGTGTGTGAATATATGCCTGACTGTATAGTGAACCCACACAATCAAATTTTTTGTTTATTATGCTAAATATTTCCTTTCTTCTCATGTGGTGGTTGTTTTGACTGATAAGCTGATTGCCCCTATATTATGATGATGTGAAGGCCTTTGTGCAGTTTATTGGTTTTCAGGCTCCTTCCTCAGTCTGGGAGAAATAACTTTGGTGTGTATGCTGTGAACAATCATATATTTCAAATATCTCCTATCACTTGGTCTTTGCTCACTCGATGCCATCCCTATAATGAGCCAGAAATCGTTTGACAGGAGCTTCACCACCAACTCTACACAATGTATATTTATCAACTGATAGACTAGACATAGGCTAGACAAATGACACGGTAAACCACCCTGAACTCATCTCTTAGTCATCCTCATTAGTCATCCAAAGCTCCAGGCGTCCCTCCTCCCACCTCCTGCTATCACTCCACATGGAAAGCATATGTTTCTCAATCAAATGGAGGGATTTTCCTCTTGGCACGCCATCAGTTAGCATAAACATACTTAGCATTTTGCGGAAGCTCTAGAAAACAGTGAGAAAATAACTTGGGAGCAGAAACTAAAAATGCACTTAAAGAGGAAGACAGAAAGACTGAGACAGATGGAGATAAGGTGCATGTCTCCGTGACTGAGATGCCACGTGTCCCTGCTTCAGCCTGTGTTATCAGTGTCATGCAGTTACTGTTCTGAGAGCTGTCAGGAGCGTGAAGCCCAAAGGGAGCAAGTGTCGTAACCTTGCTCTGCCCTGCGGTCCTCTCCAAATGTAAACACGTGTTCACACCCATGTATCAGTGCCAAGAGAGTTGAATAGTCCTCAGCTGAAATTCCACAAATAGCTACCGGAGTTGTTTTTATTGGCAAGTCTGTATCCAAAGTTATTTTCAGGGTTTAAATGATTAAAACTAATAATGGACCCAACAACCTACTACCTCGATTGTTCAAAATAGACATTTGGCATCTGGTGTTTGGAGAATCTAGAAGTTGTATGTCTAAGTTAAAAGTTGAACAACTATTTATAAACAAGGTATATATAGTTGGAGTTAGGGTTGTCCAGCCAGACAACTAGTGACGTCTTCAAATAACTTTTTCTGTCTGACCAACAGTCTAATACCTCAACGTATTTAATTTACTACTAGAATAAGAAAACCAGCAAATATTTACATTTGAAAAGCAGATGCTAAAAAAATCAGATTACATGATAACAAAAAAAACACATTTTATGTACATAAAAAACATAATTGTCCTAAAATAGGTTGTAGCCCATACCACCAACATACATTTTTCCAGTTCACATTGTTACAAATGTACAGTAACAGAATAATCTTTGCAATGTTGGGGTTATACTATAAATAGAAAGAACAAATTTGTGATTAGCCTAAATTTGGCTAATATGTTTTTATGTACATGGTATATTGTTTTGGATGATGGGTCTTTTATGCATCATGTGATCTCCTAAATGTAGGTGGAGCTGTCATTTTTATCTGTATCTAAAGCTGGCTTTTTGTTCACACGGCTTGAGAGTCAAATGTAACTTCATTAAATTTTGGATAGCTTGCAATGTACAGTGTGCAGATTTTTTTGTTTCTGAACAAATCCTGTACCTCACAGTTTGCGTCTGGGTGTAGTGTTGCTTAACAAGAACCAAGTGCAGAGAAAACACCACATCACCACCACGTCGTCATTTCAGACTTCAGAAACTTTACATAGATCTTTGCTGGAGTGAACAAAAAACAGAATGGGCAGAGAAAACTAACTGAACTGACCACTGACATTAGACATTGATTTCACAAAAATAACTCCCTTCATCGGGGCAGAACAGACTCGAGCAAACGTAGCTTGCTGGTGGCATCTCCAACTCAGCAGCCAGAATCTGGAACAAGGTGTATATAGTGAGCTAAACAAGGGAGGCAAATAATGAGGCTAATCAGTCAAGGCAAACTATCCCCAGAAGGATTTCAGCCCACAAGACAACACCCAGAATCTCCAGAATCAGCACCCTGGACAGTTGTCGTGACACACTGAATGTCATTTTTTTAAAATCTGGGGATTAGAGAGACAGAAATCCTCAACTTGCTCATGCACGTCTTTACAATGGGGAGTGAGTCAGACAGTCAGTAAAATAAATGAATTGTTCTTGGCTGGACCATTAAGTAAATTTGCCAAATATTATGTAGTGAGGTTTCCAATCCATTACTGCCCTCCAAAAAGTTCCTTTAAATTTCATGTTCAACACATAATATAGCAGATGCTGCAATTATATATAATTTGAATAAGCACAGGGGGCCTAGATTTGCACACAATGGATGCACAACAATTTTCTGGTAACAATACGAATCCACCAGGCAGCCAGCGTGTTTACGTCCCTGTAGTAGCCATGCTAATTCCTGTAATAGACCTGCTTTGTTAAGTTTATCTATTACTATTACTATTATCTATAACTATTAAACAGAATGTAGGTCAAGTCTTGTGCTGCGTCCAAAATTCCATACTAACATGCTATTTAGTTCGCTAAAACAGTACGTGAAACCAATAGAACGTGATCTGCATACTATTTCTGGGGAAATATTACAGTATGCAAGTACTGGACACTACGCTGGCATAAATATCCCACAATGCAATGCAGTAGTGACGACGACAACAACAAAACAGACAATAGGGGACAGCGACCAAGGCATCTCTGGCGTAACGTCAATAACGCTTCAAATTAAGTAAGGTTTCACTTGGCTAGGTGTAATATATTTTTAAAATTAGTTCAGACTTTATGGTTGGTACGAGTTACCATGGTTACTCATATCCAACCAGCAAGGAAGCTCTCAGGAATTGATGTGATAATTACAGCTCAGTGCCTCAGAAAAAAATACATACTTCTGTTTATTCACGCAAAAGTATGTTGAAAGATACACATATTGGGTATGTAGTGCATAGCATGTGATTTCGGACTCAGCATTGTTTTAAGCATGGAAAGAAGGAAGGAAGGAAGGAAGGAAGGATGGAAAGATGGATGGATGGATGGATGGATGGGTGGATGGATGGATGGATGGGTTACAGCTGATTGCAGGCTGATTCCTTCAACAGGCCACCTTTCCCTGTCAGAGAAGGAGAACAGCACAGTAGTCACAACTAATCCATCTCATTATAATCAGCACTTCCTCAACACATTTAATGGCTCTCAACCAATCAAAGATCTTTCAATCTAACTTCATTTAGTTATATTAAAAGCATTTGCTGGCATGCAGTATGTTGGTTGGTTTGAGAACTGAACAATGAAAGATTAAAGAGGTAATTTGTCACAGATTTAACAGATTTATCATCAAAGTTTTGTTATCAAAACCTCTTTTATTTAACACCAAATGACTTTAGCTTGCAGCTGTGCCTATTTTACTTTTACTTTTTTTATTCTTTTGAATTTCACATCATATTTTTGTTGCTTTTAGTTTGATTAATTACATCATCTTGGTGCCATGACTTTGTACACGTTCAGTACAGCCTGAGAATGCTCTTTCTGTTTTGCATTTTCATTTTATTTAACATTTTAATTTGGGCATCCTGGTGGTTGAGTGGTTTGATTCAGGCAGGAAGCTTTCGTCTCCGTCTGTTTTCCTGTCCAGTCTCTCACCGCCACAAAAACAAACAAACAGAAATACATTTTTGAAATGAGTTTGAATGGAAAAATTGAGCTTTGTTTGACCTATTTAGAGTGTTATTTAGAGTACCAAAACAAAACTCTGCTCAACAACCTGACAGCATTGCATTTTAAAACAAAACTAATTAATTGTTTGATTTATCAGTTGTTTTGACTAGAAAGCCTTATATTGAACGCTGTGATTTATTGCATTTTTCTATTAGACTATAAGCAAATTCAAATTATCCATTCGTTCTTGATTTTTCCCCCCAGTGTTTGCATGTGACTAAAAGCGCTGTTGGTGCTCCAGAACACTGCTGTCATTCATGCAGAGGTCACATTTGCTTTGGTCCCCACAGCAGCCTTAGGGCTCTCCCAGATGGCCGATGACAGATGCCCACAATTGCTGTTGCCCTTGGTGGGATTGCAGTTCCTCCCTCCAGATAAAAAAAAAAAAGTCCTCAATTCCCCCCATCGTTCCACTTCTCCCATTTGTCATATAGCCCCATTTCAGCTCATAATTTACTTTCCATTATCTACTGTTGTTACTGGTTTGTCTACCTATTGCTTTTCCCTCGCTTATATATTCAAATTGCTTTAATCTTTTGTCATTCTGCCTTTAGCCTTTAGCTAAACATCTCAAAATCACCCTTTTCTATTTAGATTCTCCTTAAATATAAATCTCTTTTGTGCCTCTGCCCTCTCTCATTTTTTCTTTTATTCACCCTTTAACCAACACATCCCACATTTTTCTTTTGTCTTTTTTGCCTCCTCTCCTCTCCTCTCCTCTCCTCTCATCTCCTCTCCTCTCCTTTCCTTCTGCACCACTCTTGTCCTTGGCTTGATCCCATGTCCTCTACTCCTTTTTTTATCATGGAGCTGGATGCTTACCAAAGATTTTAGCCACAATGAAGTGTCCACTCTTATATCCTTTATGTCCTGTTACTGGGTACTAAACATGGCAGGGACTCATCTCTTGTTATTCAGGTAGACTGTCACATGAGGTACTGCATCATCTGCGTAATCTTTGCAGCGTAAATATAACTGTGGTGGAGGAATGATGCCAAATCTGCACTTCAGTGAAGGGTCATGCCAGTGTTTTTTCATATTTTTGCCCATTTTCTTTAAAATATATGACAGATATGACAAGATGTTTTTAAAGCATGACAAACAGTTGAAAAAATAGTTGACAATGGATAATTAATTTGAAATTATTCTCTTAATGGTATGAAAATAGGCTTGTAGAGACTTAAAAACTTGAAACACTGTGAATGCTGCATGCTGCTTTTTCTTTCTTGTGACATTGTCATCCAATAATAATGTAGCTTTGACAAAAATATAATGAAACATGATGTTCATTGTGATGAATTACTTGACTGACACAATTTTCAAGCAAATTGATGTTCAGACAATAAGGAAATGAATGGAGACTAATGGCCACTTGGAAGGTGGTGAAACAACAATTCAATAGTCCATAGTTGATTTGCTTTGAAAAATAGTCAGTAATACAAAATATACAATAATATACTGTACAGTGTTTTGTAATAAATGGGCTAAAATATTAAATTACATGTGTATGAGAAAGATAGTAGTTTTCTGGTAAAACTAGAAACTGTCCAGTACAAATTCTACTCTGCAGTGTGTGTTTACTTTCTTCACCATGTGACAGTAAATCTCAGCTGTCCGCCTGGCCACATGCTAGACTCTTCGTTTTAAGAGACTCCACCTGGGGGAAGAAGATTACATTTTGTCATTCCTGACTGTGACCTACCTCAGCACTGTTTACTGTTCACAAATTTATGCAAATGTGTCAAGGTTTCTCTGAAAAGAGAAGTACAAGGACAGGGATTTATTCAAAAAAAGGCATGGTCGTTGGATTCCTCCGATTAGAGAAATGTTTAACAGTTTGTGCCAAAATGTGGCCTCTATACCATTCAAGAAAACACTGGTAATATTTAGACAATTTAAAAGATGCAGTTTTGTAATATACTGTATAGTAATATAGTATGGTACTGTATATGATTTTTAATATATGATTATGATTATTTCATCCTAACTCTGATGATACTTAAGCACACATACACTAGTGCACTGGGGTGTCAGTGCATGATGATCTATGTAGAGTAGGTGTGTGTGTGCAGATCTGACCTGCTTGTGTTTCTATAAGCCGGACGTATTCTAATAATTCTTGGTGGCACAGTGGTTTAGCTGAGTCAGAAACTAGTAGCTGTAAATGAAAAAAAAAACAATAAACAGGTATTGAGAATTGATGGATGGATATTCTGGCTCTTATAGGTTGATCTTGTAACGTTTCTCTGTTGTTGGGAAAACAAACAATTCCTTATTGCAGGATATTTTGCCTACACTGCTTTGGTTCATTGTAAGTAGGTAAGTAAGTAAAATTTTATACGTAAGGATAAGGATACTTTTGTACCACTGGGTGCAGCTGATTTTCTGGGTTACTAATTTAATCTAAGGGGTCACGAGACCCCTTAGACATACATTAATGCTACTCGGGCTCAGCAGCATCTTGTTTTGTCTTTATTGTCAAAGACATTCATATGATTTGCTAAATAATCAAGTTTTGAGTCTGAGTCAGCATCACATAAAAACATTTTTGCTGCACCAGATTTCTGTTTTTATGGGGTAACTCCTCACAGATGACAAATCCTGTCTAATATTATTACAGATTTTTTTTTCCCAGTAGCAAATCCTGTAACAAATTATTTTTATGATTGTTGCCATAATAATTATTTTTGTGCACTAAACATCAGATATAACTGGAACTATCCAGAAACCCATCCCATTTCATTCACTCACATCATTCATCAGTATGCACCACTTTCAGTCTTTATGTTGGAGAAAGAAACATTTTTAATAATAAAATAAAAATGAATAATTACAATTTGACATGCTGACAAAGTTAACATGTTTAATCGTTTTAAACTAGGGGGCTGCAGTTCACCCAAAAAAATTGAGTTTAAAACGTGTTTTTGGATTCATAGAGAAATTAATTGCTATATTATATATATGTTTGACCTCCTTTGTAAATACAATAAAGTTTAAAGTTTTTTACTCGTAAACTTGCATTTATAAACATAAAATCTAGCATTAGAATAAAACAATTAGTCATGTGCCACTGAGAGCTCAAATTTTTTGTTGTCTTCAAGGATACTAAACCTTACATTTTCCCAGAATAACACTAAATGATCAGCTTTGTTTGAATTGATCACGCACTGAAGAGACCATGGTGTTAAAGGCATTTTACATCTTATTTCTATGAAAACACTTTTGTATCCTGTGATTTTCTCCTTATCAAGGTTGCAGTTACTGTTTTGTTGATGCCAATAGTGATATGTAACTTCTGTATAAGCTACAGTTACTGAGTTGTATATAAGAACATTTCCCCAGTACTAAAATCCCACACCTGAGGCTACATGCATAAACAATACCTACACACAAAAACAATGCAACGCCAATGCACATAAACTGGTATTTATAAAAACAGAATGGGCACACCTCACGCATTCTTTAGACCAGGTGTACACATGTGTTTCTAAAGCAATCTGAGGGTGATGTGACAAAGTTAAATATAAGATGAGAGACATAATCTTTTAGTAAAATATTGTTTAGGTTGACAACCAGCTGCACTGACTGTGTGATTGTTTTTTGCGTTTACAGAGATTTGTAAAATGCCAATCAAAGGAGCATTTATTAAAGTAACATTGATTAATGTTTAACTTTTGTGTGATTAATTTTTATCATTCTTTTAATTTATATAGGAGTCAACATTTTATTTTGCTGTTAATATTGTTTTTATTTTATCCGTAGTTGTGTCACAAGTTGTAAAGTTGGTTTGAATATGAGAGCTACAAACTAATCATTGATTACATTTCTGAGATATCACTGCCAATTATGGTTTATGGGTCCATGTGATGAATTAATGATATGGATGATATAAAGAGCTGTTGGTGAAACGGTACTTTTTTATTTCCTGTTTCTTTCACTGACTGGTGTACAGACTGGTGGAGAAGGTGAATTGATATTAAAACAGCTGGTGAAGGGTGTGTCTTCATCCATCCATGGCTAATTGTAGTAATTGTGGGAGCAGAAATGATGCTTGTGTACGTGCGCTCAGTTTCACAACCACTGAAATGTATAAAACAGAACCAGCACAGCTTTATTAATCTGACAAAAATAATGCATATTTCTGGCTTTGTGCGTACACACAGTTCTAGTCAAGAAAAAAGAGTTTTATGCGTGTGGCCTCAGGAGTCCTTCACAAATCAAAGCAAAATAAACAAACATGTTAATTTCTTGTGTCGTTTTTATGAGGAAAACGCTTAAACCAATTAATTTGTTTGGTCCCCACTGGATAGGTTATATTATTGAGAAAGCTTATTGGATTGGTTTAGTTGCCTGTGTTGTCAAATATAGTATAATACTCATCCAGAGGAGGAAGCAAGCAGAGCTGTCTGGTCCTGTGGAGCGTCCCAATGTATCAGAGAAGGTGACAGCTGATTGGCTGCTCCTCCTCTTATCTGACTGTCTCACCATCTTACTGTGACAAACACTAGATGGACAAACAACTCGGATTACACGGACGCTTATCTAGAGAGGGTTTATGTGTGTGTGTGTGTGTGTACGTGTGTGTGTACGTGCATGTGTATGTATGTTGTCAGATACCAGCGGTCTAATTAAAGAGCTGGCATGTCAGAAACCAGCTCTGCCTCTTTGTTTAACATTGGACCTAATCTCCTGTTACAGAGAGTGGTGTGTGTGTGTGTGTGCGTGTGTGTGTGTGTGTGTGTGTGTGTGTGTGTGTGTGTGTGTGTGTGTGAGAGAGTGTGTGTGTGTGTGTGTGTGTGTGTGTGTTATCTGGTGATTGCTGTGAGGTGTCTACAAGATGGATGCCAAACATGTACAGACATTTGTTGGGAACTCAGCCAAGCTATCTCAGAGTGTGTGTGTGTGTGTGTGTGTGTGTGTGTGCGTGTGTGTGTGTGTGTGTGTGTGTGTGTGTGTGTGTGATTGTGCTTTTTTACATGAATGCTACTGGGGCTCAGCAGCATCTTGTTTTGTCTTTATTGTGAAAGACATTCATATGATTTGCTAAATAAACAAGTTTTGAGTCTGAGTCAGCATCACATAAAACATTTTGCTGCACCAAATCCTGTCCAATATTATTTCAAATTTGTGTAGAAAATACTGTAACAAATTATTTTTATGATTGTTGCCATAATAATTATTTTCGTGCACTAAACATCAGATATAACTGGAACTATCCGGAAGCCCATCCCATTCCAGTCACGCACTTCATTTATTATACTGTCTGTCATCCTTTTTAATTTATGTAGAGACAGTATGTGCCACGTTTAGTGAGATATGGCAGAAATATTTTCTTTATGTTGGAGAAAGAAACATTTTTAATGACAAAATAATAAATAAATAATTAAATTTGACATGCCGTTTGAAGTTCACAGGATGAGTACACTACGATGCAGCAGTCGTCCTAATTAAATGACCAAATACGCCGCTTGACCCTCTATAACAACACATAGGAGCATTTTTTCTAATCTGGCGCCGCTAATTCTATCAGCAGTAATCAGCAGGACAACATCATTTGTCTGTGCTTTCCAAAACCAAAGAATTATTATGTTTTATGATGTGATATGGTTAAGATCTGGTTAGGTTTATGGAAAGATCATGGTTTGGGTTAAAATGATCACTTTATAATGAAATCTAGCCATTAGCTTAAAACAACTTGTCATGTACTGAGAGTTCAAATCTTTTGTTGTCTTGCAGGATAGCAAATAGTACATTTTCTAAGAATAACACAAAATGATCACCTTTGTTTGAATTGATCATACACTGAAGATATTGTGATGTAAGAGGCATTTTATGTCCAATCTCTGTGAAAACACTTGTGTATCCTGTGATTTTCTCCTTATCAAGGTTACAGTTATGGTTACGGTCTGGTTCGCTTGAGGGAAAGATCATTAGGGTTAAAATGATCACTTTTTCAAGGTAGGAGAAACATGTGCTGTGGTTTAAAGTTACTACTTAAAGTTAGGCGACCTTTGTCGTCATGGCTATAAAAATAACCACAGGGTTAAGGTTAGGGGGACGACTCACGGTTGGAGATGTGACACTTGGAGTTGGAGACGGGAAACGAACAGCAGTCTTCTCTGGCAAAGTCCACTGTTGCGTTAATGCCTCCATCATCTCCTCCTCTGAAAGCGTAAATTTGTCGACATACGTCATCTCCACTGCGCCGCTGCTCCAGGTCACAATTACTACAGCTGCTAGATGACATCTGTCACTCAAACATAACTATATATCATTTTGGGCCTCTTGAATGCATCCTTGTTCTAGTTTAATTATTTTACTCTTCCATTCACAGAGTTGCCTTTTTTAAAAAAGTATGTGTCACCGCCTTCACGTTACCTACAACCACACGCATGGACACAGCAGTATCGCCCCGTGTTTCCAGTACCAGTGGAGACCAAGGGAAATAGAGACTAAAAATATGCACCCTGTTAACAGCTCCCACTCACTTACCTAACAGAGTGAATCACTGCATTATATGAGTGGAACATTTGCAAATGACCTAGTCATAGAGATCTGACACACAAAGGGCCACTCATGCTGCGGGATTATGTATACCAACACAGTTGTGTCTATACCGTATGTACAGTGTGTATATTGTCTGTGTGTGTGTGTGTTGCTCTGAGGGTTGTGGTGTGTGAATGTCAATGTGTCTCAGTTGTGTGCATTTATACTTCCTTGAGCCCTCCAAGTGAATTAAGAAGGGATCTCTTAGTGGTCAGTATGAACAGGAGGAATAATTACAGGTAGAAAAATGTGACAATGTTCGTTTGGGCACCTGACTATTGTTTTAGGACAGACTTGAAAAATTGTGAACCTATCCTTTATTTTTCTCTGTAACAGTCTTGTGCTTTGCAAGCCTGCCATCCACCTCTACCACCTCCCTACGACTTGTGTGCAGTACATAAACGTACCACTACTTTATAATGTGAAAGAAGAAACCTGTGGTGAGCAACCATGAAAATTGCACAGTGCACCACAACTGAGAGAGTATTATTCTATAATCTAGTTCATCCAGGTTTCAGCGCAGTGATCAATACACACTGTAGAGTTCACTCACCTCAAGCTCTCTCTGCAGATTCACAGTCTGTGTTTCTTTATCTACCATTCACTTAAATTTGGCTTTGTCAATTTCTTTGCCTTTTCTGTACAAATCACAGCATAATTGCGCTGCAATTTGTGTGGAAAAAAGTTCACATTCATGTTCACACAGGATGTGCAGGGTTGCCTAGCAACACAACCCTAATTGTAGTCCACCTGTTGTTCTGTATTTATGTTCAATATCCATTCAGACTGTCAAGACTCAAAAGATCTGTGAATGTTGGTGATATAAGTTATGTGTGGGGTGTCAGCTGTGGATATAATGATCATCTGAAATTTCAGCACTCATCACTCAGTAAATATATCCTATGTAGTGATTACTAGAAGCAACAAGATTATTACTCATATTCCTCCGCTGTCCAGTTTGTCCACGTGAGGCCGAGCGCATCATCTGCTGTCGTCTGTTGCCGACGTAATGGAACAGTAATGACAGCTGTTGCGGAGAAGGGAACTCATCTCGGCCCGAGTGTCTGGAACAATGCCATTTTTAAAAGTGCATATGCCTTTGTCAAAACATCTCAATGCTTTGCATAGAAGTGCTGAAGACTTGAAGACCTTGGTCCGCCGCTTAACACAGCTGGATTAGACCTGCCCATTCCAGGAAAACTTCTTAGATGGCAGAACTGAAAGAGCTGCAAAAGTTCACAGGTCTGGGTGGATTAAGAGCCCGGAGGGGTGTTGGATTTGTTCTGTCTTCATTCTGAAAGGCCAGTCTAAACAGAGGACTTGTTTCTCTGAAATGTATTCCTAGGCCACCTTGTACTTGTGTGATTATCATGCATTCAGCAGGCTTTAATTGTATGTATAGAGACAGACGGACAGAGTGTACAGTTAAGGAATAAAAAAACTTTACATAATGATATGGTCTTTATAATTTAATAGATGTACTCTTGAAGGGAAGTGCAGCTATATATAGAGGAGTCTTGTGCTGTACAATTCCCCGTTGAGAGATACAGGACAATTATCCAGACGTTGACAAGTGATTTGATCGTATAATTAATGCTATTTAAAAATGGGATGAGATGTATTTTTATTTTCTTTTCTTTACAAAACTGAAACTGTAAACCTACAACTAACTGGGGCTACAACTAACGATTATCTTCATTATTGATTAATCTGCTGATTATTTTCATTATTGATCATTTAGTCTTTGGAATGTTAAATAATAGTGAGAAAATGGCATTCACAGTTTCTGGCCACAATAATGTCTTAAATTTTCTTCTTTTGTCTGACTAAGAGTCTGAAATATTGAAATATTCAATTTACTGTCAAATATAACAAAGAAAGACAGAAAATCATCACATTTAAGAAGCTGGAACTTGATCGACTAATCCATTAATTCAACAAGTCCTCCAAATTAGACGACCACATAGGTCATTTGTATCATTCATTCAGAATGACCCATAGGACCATTTTCTAATTAGGCGCCTCTATCGGCAGTAATCCAAAGGACAACATGTCTGTGCTTTCCATAACCATAACTAATCACTGTTTAAAAATAATGATGTTTTATGATGTGACAACACTTGGGTTAAGGTCTGGTTAGGTTTAGGCACAAAAATCACTTGGTTAGGGTCAGGAAAGATCATGGTTTAGGTTAAAATGATCACTTGAAACATGGGATCTAACATTAGGATCTATCCATCCACCCAACCCGCCACCTCCAAATATGGAAATTTGTCAGCTTATATAGACGTCATCTGCAGGTCATAATTAATACAGCTGCTAGATGGCATCTGTCATTCAAACGTAACTATAGGTCGTTTTTGGCGTTGTTCCTGGGAGGACAGGCTCAATTAATTGTCTAATCATTGCAGCTCTAGTGGGTTATACGAAATAACTCTTTTACCCTTCACAGCAGCACAGCTTTTCTTGCAGCAGCCCTCCCATTGTTAAAGCTCAGTGATAAACAAGTTTGCCCCCGGTGTTAAACCACAGCACATGAAGACAGGCAGCACATCATACAGATGGGGAAAGCAGCTTAGGGGACACAGACTGAACAGGTGCCAGTTTAATAGCTGCCTGTCAGCTCAGTACCCCACCTGGCTGGACTGTGTATGACTGCCGCTGCTCTATCTAACATCCCACATTGCCCTATTAGCATTAAAAAGACCTTTATGGATGCATTGTTAGGCAGTAGCAGTAAAGCTGATGTATATAAGCTGTAGCTGAAAGGACAGGATAACATCTTTAAAAGCATAAAGCTGGTTGATTTTCTATATTTTTTCATTGTCAACAAAACTCATGTGCAACAATGAACTCATCCTACTTTTAATTATGTGTGCCCAAAGCCTGATATATCATATTCCTCTGTGCTGTAGACCTCAGGAATGCCGTAGTCACCCAGTGCAACAGTGTGGTTCATTGATGTGTTTTTAATAGTTTTTGGACAACAACGGAGGTCCACAGTGCAGAGGAACAAGATATATGAGGCTTTGGATACACAGCCAATACTTCTAAGTAGGATGAGTTCATTGTTGGTTCGGCTCAACACATGAAAGGAAGAAAAATATAGATAGTCGTCTTTGAGTACTAATTTCCAGTTTTTATTTCAGGCTAAAATTCATACTGACTGGGATAACTAAAACCTCCAGCATCACACATAGGACAGACAAAAGGCTACATACAGTATATGAATAATTTTCTATAAAAACAATGAACAAAAGGACAATCTTGAAATAATATTTATGACTTGCTTCCTCTTCCTCTGACACTGTAGCTGTTAATTTGATTTACTCGACACTGAGGCGTAATGTCGTCCTTTTGACTCTCTAACACAGAATAAGTTCAGTCTGGGACCATATGTATGTCACAGGGCAAAATGAGTGATTGCTCCTTTATACAGGCACCCACGTGGAGAACATTACACTGTAGAGACAAGTGAGTCCCTTGATAGAGTAGTTTATGAAGCTGACAAGTCATTTCCATGCAGCTGTCTTAGGCTATAAAACAGAGATGTTGAGCATGCTGTTGGCTGGGAAAGTTTAGTGGAGTGTTGAATGAAGAGATGAAACTTACAAGCAGGTGAACTGTTTTTTTATATCTTCTATTGTCAACAGGAGTTATCTTGATTGTGGTGACAAACATGATTAATTAGAATTATTTTACAAGTTGCATATGCAGGTTTGATGGTGGGGGTTTTTTGTGCTCAAGTGGAGAAGTCATGTCAAGGGAATATGTTTACTTGTAATGAGACATTTGCTAAGTTTACATGCACAACGGAAACCAAGATACTGGGAAAAATCAAGAAGGCAGGAAATGCCTCTACTGTAGGCTACACATCCTGAAAAAAAATGATTACTCTTGACGCTTGGTAAAGATAGCATATTTTAGGTGTAGTAAATAAAAAAAACAAGTACAGTACCTCCTCAGGACCAAAAAGTGATACTCAAAGAAAATGGGTGTTTATATAAGTTTATATATCGAAATGGATCAAAACACTGTCTATTTGAATAAAAATTGTGGCTTTGGAGTAAGTCTTCGGGCATTACTCTTTTCCTTTTGGGGCTGTTAATTGTTGTTGTTTAATAGCTTTGTGAAGTGCGTATAATTGTGTTGTTTTATTATTCCACGGGACAGTTCGGGATTCTAAAAATCAGTATGATTGAGTGTGATTTCTTCAACTATATTTAATAGAGCAGGACTGATATATCACAATTGTAGCTTTTCAAACTGTAGATAAATACCAATAACATCCCACTCAGTACATATATTGGTCACAATAACCGAATATAACCAAATTTGAGGAATCCTTATCAATGTATGTTTGTTTGTGTTAAAAAAAAATTACTGGCCGACATATTGTTATCATTTTTTAAAAATTCTTAGATATCAATATCAAACATGCAGTGGTTATAATAGTATTTATACAATAAGAACAGGAAATGACTTATTGATTGTTAACCAATTAGAAAAAGATCCTCATGGTGCTTTCTGTATCTGGTGAAGCAAACACACACACACACACACTTCCTTGTAAAGTATCTTGTGTCTTGCTGCTGTGTGTATGATTTCAGCTGTATGAGGGACATCATATCATGTCATATGCTGCCACTTCTTCCTGGAATAATGTACAGAAGGACCCGAAATTGTCAGAGCTCATTACTATGAGGGAATTCAAATCAATTTTAAAGGATCAAGAAAACAGTGCTTGGTAAATATGATTGCTCCTAAATTTTATTGAAATGGTTTTAGAAAATTGTAACTGTTTATGTATCCTAACTGGATTTTTGTCCTTGACCTTGTTTTGCATATTAACTGGATATTGTGTTCACTCGCTTGTATTGTGTGACCGTAATTTATCTGTTTGTATTGTTTGCGTTTATTGTTGTAACGATGTTTATGCTGCCACGTCACTCTTAAAAAAGAGATTTGAATCTCAATGCCTCGTTAAATAAAAGGATATATATAGAAACAGAGAGAGACATAAAGCCGCCTTTACGACCTGTGCTTTATATTCTTGGCTTTGATGTGGTCTTTTCTCATCCTGGACCGACAGCCAGACAGGCTGATGAGTGCTGGTATTTAAAGAGCTGCTGGGGCCAGATAGCTTCACTACCAGAAGGACAGCACAGCAGATACTGTGTTCACAGATACAGATACTGAGTTTCTGATGCTTGAGCACCACTCAGAGCTCTCTGTATCATGAAACTGTCCAAGAAACAAAACAGCTCCATGAGTCAGAGAAATCTTAGACGGGATATTTTTGACTGAAGGATATATGGACTGAGCTAATGTCTCCTGCATGGATATTAATGCCAGTAAGTAACTTGTACCACTTTACTGCATGTCAGAAACACTGCGCTATCCCTTTAACAAGATGCTCTACAGACTATTTCCAATTACCTTGTAATATTGTTGTACGGCAGCACAAAACAGTACACTGATATGTGGATTTTTCTGCATCTTTTGCATGTACAATAAGTGTTGCATGTAGTATTTATAGCATCAATCCCTCTGCTCATTTGTTCATTATCACACTCAATTAAGTCCTGTTTTCTTTCTTTATTGGGTCAGTGCAGTAATTTGTCCTTTGTCTTGTCCTTGTTTGTTGTTTGTTTGTTTTTCCCTCATTTAGTCATCCTAAATGTTATGTTTGATTTTCATTTTATGTCTTTTATGCTGCTCAGTTGTGTTTTAAATATTTTGTTTTCTCCTGTTCTTTAAAAGATTACAAGGTCTCACCTACTGTTAACACCTAGAGTATCTTTAAAGTGAACATTAGAGCTGTAACGATTAATCGCCAGCTATTTTGATAACCAATCAATTGATTTGAGACATTTTTTAATTATTTTTTTTAATCTTGTTCCAACTTATTAAATGAGAATTTAGTCATCTATGATAGTAAATTAATATGTTTGAGTTGTGGGCTGTTGGTCGGAACAAAACAAGACATTTGAGGTTGGGCTTTGGTAAATTCACAATTTTATCACATTTTATACAACAAGTGACTAATCGATTAATCAATAAAATAATTGACAGATTAATCAACAATGAAAATAATCATTAGTTGCAGCCCCAGTGAAAATAAACATAAATGAGACCATATACTGTCTATTTGAGGAAGAACATGGTCAGTAAAAATGTATTTATGGTGTCATTGCACACATTCACTTTAAAAGATAAAAGTGAGGCCAGTTTAAATTCTGAAGACCAGTTTCACAGTTTATTTTATCATTCTAACGTTGACAGAAGTTAACAATTCAAAAATGACACCTCCCGCCTACTGTTTAAATCCTCTGTAACAATAGTTGGAATGACACATCAAATAAGATATGAGAATCAAATAACACAAATGACTTAACATTAGTCTTGTTCTAATTAATGTGAGTTACAGGATGTTACTGTCATGTCAGAGTAAATTTCAATGTAACTACACTTTATACTGTTCAGCTGTTTACCTGTACAGTGGTTGAAGTTGGAGATAATGGTGTTGGTGTTGGTGTTGGACACAAAGTACAAATTAATCCTCATACTTAGTTTGAAATTATGCTTTTTCATGTTAAATTGGTCAATTGGTGAAATGTCTTTTCTTTGATTCAAGTTAAATAATGTTAACTCCTCATATGCAGTGTTGTTTTGGTTAATGGTCCTCTTCCATGTTAACAAGACTACTCAGTTTATTCTGACAAAAATAAGTGTGTGTTTCCTAGTGTTTGCAGAGCACAATGCGATCACATATTAAATGCTCGCAATTTTACCTTTTTTGTTTATTAAATACAATAAAACACATCACGTCCAGTCTGGCTCTACAGTTTTGCACCAGTATACCATCCAGTGCATTATAGATCCAAATAGGCCATTATGAAGGATGTTATGTAAAGCTAAATATGTCATTACATCCTATAGGGATCAACGACAACACTGGCAAAAACGAAAAATCAATATATTGCGATGTTAAAATGTCTGCAATAACTTTGTGAGGCGATTTCACTCTAACTCACATCTAAATGCACCTTCAGCTGCAGGTTCCAGGTGACTCAGCTCACTGTGTATATAGCATCAGTTTCTCATTGTGTTTGTAGCCATTTGGTCTTTAGCGGAGGACTGGACTGTTTCCAGCTGCTCCCTCAGGTGCCAGACTGGCAGAGGAGCCCTGACTGTAAGTGCCAGCAGAAACCCACCAGCAGCTGCTGGCCAACAGGCAACCTGTTAAAAGCTGTTTTGTAATGAGACTGTCAGGTGCCAACTTCCGCTGACCACAGTGAGAGGAGCAGCTTGGGTGGTTCTAGTGAGGATGATGAGTTATACTTCGATGAGTGGCAGCAATTTACAGTATGAATTAGGAAAGGGCATCCCCACCTGAACTGTGCTTGTCTTGCTATAAAAAGAGTGCCAGGACTCAAAACCAGCACCCATGCAGGCTGTGCAGGGTTAATGGGAAAAGGGTGTTTAGGCTAGTTTGGTTATATACTGCAGTGTACAGCTGCCAACATGAAAAGATTCTTTTCATATTATAGCATGTTCTTTTTATAAATTTACATGTTAAAACAAGAAAAGTTTGGTTTTTTGAGATACGTTCACTTTGTGAAATAACAAGAAAGTTTTGCAATATGACAAGATAAGTGATATGTTGTTCATACAAGAAACATTTCTTCTTAAAAACAGAATAATTTAGTATAATAATTATGAGAAAAGTACACCATTATAACATGAAATCATCTTGTCACGTGAAAAGGATCTAATAATAACATAACAAGGATCGTGTTAAAATGTTTCTTGTCTCGTTCTGACAGTAAACTGAGCAAATTGTTTTTTGTCGTCATGGCAGCAACACGCTGCTGTACATACAGTATATGACCAACTAGTGGGCCTTTTTAAGAGACGATCATTGCTTATTTATATTTTATACAAGTATGTCACAATTAAAAATAAATTGTTGACGTGAAAGCAAAGATACTAGTCACATTAATGCAGTTACTGGTGTAGTATGTACATCACTAATTCTTATTCATCAGAAACGCCATCTGGGACCATTTTCTCTTAACTAAAGAAAAAAAAACGACATGTCTATATACTATAAAGCCACATACAACACAGGATCTGACACACTTATGTCTACATTTCAACATATAAGCTAATAAAAACAGTCCAATAGTTTTTCATTTGTTCTTTTCATTGTTCTGTTATATTTTTTGTAAATGTGTTTATATTTACAGGCTGCAATATAGTTTCCTTACCTACTTTGACAAAATAATTTTAATGCAACAGTGACATACCAGCTTTTTCCTGAACTTTCAACTGCATCTCATGGTCTGCGTCAGTAAATGGTCTGTAAGTCGCCTAAGTTGTCATGGAGATGGCTCAGTTACCATCATATGACCCAAGTATGGAAGATCAATAAAACGGAGCAGGACAACAAAGTTAACTCCATTTACTGACTAAGACCATAAGATGTGGCTGAAAGTTCCAGATAAAAGCTAGTAAGTTGACCGTGAATGAAGGAGTTAAGATTGTTTTTTTTACCTTGGGAACTACTGTTCTTTGACATTGTAGCAGAAATTCTGAATCTTAATGTTTTTGGCCGAAATCATGGCCAAACTTTAAGATAATGAGTTGTTTATTTGTTTATTCATGAGCACAGTGCACATTAATCAACTGTGTGGTTTTAAAACATCAATGTAAATATTCAGAGGTTACTTCAACAGCTGATTGGCAGCAGTTTTGACACACAACTAAAAAGAGACAAAACTGATCAAACATTTACGTCACAACAATGTTCAGCTCAGCTTTAGAAGATTAGTAAACTGACTTCTGGTGGTTTTACCATTCATTAGATCCATAAATAGCAGAGCCTCGTCAATACAGAAGTCTTTAAAGTGAGTTAGACGGCCCACACTCGTCTGACGGACCCTGTCTGTTGTCTACACATCAATACTGTTCTGTGATGACAGACCATTTATGGAGAAAAGATTTTGGAGGCGAGAGCAAAGTCTGAGTCTCATATCCAGCAGCTGTCTAACAAAATCGAGACACATATTGTACCTCGGATGACCGGAGAACAGCATCATCTGTTCTGACACTTCAAAAGATGACGTGTGTGTCTGCATTCACAAACAGTGATACACAGTGATACAATAAGTAACCAAAAAAAAAAAAGGTTGCCAAAAATCTAGAGACTGGCTCAGTTCAAGTAGTACTTTAATGTATTGTCAATTACAACAACTTCATGGTCAATCAATTGTTTGCCATTTATTGAGCATAAATGTTAGTTTTTGTTTCAGCCTTTGTGTGAAGATTTGATGTTTTTCTCTGCTTCATATCATTGTACAGTCATTCTGGACTGTTGGATGGACAAAAAATTTGAAGACATCACATTGGGCTCTGGGCAGCAGCAGACTTAAAATCTCTGACCTGAATTACAGGGAATATACCATTGAAATACTTAAAATACTTAAAAGGACTTTTATGGTGTTTAATTATAATCAATTAATAAATAGATACAGTCAAGTCCAAAAGTCTGAGACCATTTTCCCATTCAACTAACAATTAAATAGACAACTAACAATTATTTTCATTATTGATTTAATGTACTCACTATTTTCTTGATTAATTTCCCAGAATCAAAGATGACGTCTTAAAATGTCTTGTTTTGTGTGACCAAAAGTCTAAAACCTAAAGATACTCAGTTTACTATCATGTATGACAAAGAAAAGCATTCAATCACCACATCTGTGAAGCTGAAACCAGCAAATATTTGATATTTTTGCTTAAAAAATAACTAGTTATAGTAATAGTTTTAATATCTGTTGATCAACTAATCTATTAATTGACTAGTTGTTGCAGCTCCAAAAAACGATATAAATCTCAGTTAAAATAATAATAAAAAGATTTTTAAAATTCCTGCCATTAAAGAATGAATTGATAAAAGATTAATTATTAATTAACCAGAAGTCCCGCCCACAGAGCAGCAGCAGGAGATCTGATTGGCCGGCTCTGTTTTGGCAGGAGTCTGGTCCTGCAAACATGTTTGTCACCAACATCCCATTGATCTGAATGATGATATAAGTAATTCTCCCTTACCCCTCCATTTTGCATTTATGCACATACCTTGTATACCTTCTATTTTTTCGTTATTGCACATTTTTACACTGCACAGTCAGTAAAAAGTCAGTATTTAGTAGGGATTTTATATTGCAGCCTTGTATTGACACTTTCATCTGCAGAGTGGGTTGATTTTTCCTTATAATTAAGTGTTCTTGCTATTTTTCACAGTTGCCTGTCAAACGTACATTAAATGCATATTTTATTGTGAGAAAAAATGAGGGCTTCATAACAACCCTGCCAGAGACCACATTGTATTTGTGTGCTGTACATGTTAAACATCTCTGGGTCAAACTCCAGAGCTGCTTTTATGTCCCAGTCAGACATTTTATAGACTTACTGTTATGATAAATTGATTAATGGGAAAGGTGATTGACAGATTAAACAATAGTGAAAATAATGGGTAGCTGCAGCCCTATATTCTGTTAGATGTTTGACATGTCTGGTTGTGTTGAAATAACCATTATTCCATCACCATCTTTCTATTGCAGCAGTTACTCGTGTCCCCGCTGCCAGACGGCAGTAAAACATCATTCAAATAATCTTGGTGATGGGCTGCAGCTTTGAAGTCTCTGTTGCTGGTCGGAGGCTGATGAATTCCAGTGAACACATTTCCATTCCGCTTTCATCTTTCCACCAGCCAAATTGAATTTTTTTTAACATCAAAGATTTTTTTTTTTTCAAATAATGGTTTCAGCACCAAACAAACCAAAACAAAGAATTCGGTTAGACTTTGGGTGACATTTTCACATTCACAGCAGAGCTCGTGTTTAAGCTGCAGCTTGATTTATGCTGTCAGGGTGCCATAATCGCTCAGCCATTACAGGTATCTGGCTGTGTGCTCTCACAAAGAAACACGTCGCTTTGTGTACCCTGGGAATCTTTTATTATGTGATAAATGGAGAGAAGCTGGAACAAGATACTTATCTACTGACTGTACACGACTCTGTTGTATTGCTGTGATGTGTGCCAGAGATAGGCCAGTCTTTTCAGCTAATGGATGTCTAATTCCAGCCCATTAATGGGACGTCAATGATTTTAAACACGTTCGTTTGAATGTATTGAAATTTGTACATGCCGACACTGAACACTGTGGTCAAAGGATGTACTACTAGATAAATCCAAGTGATACGTATCCTTTGTATTCCTATTAAATGTCTCTTTGATTTCATTTCAGTGAACAATCTCTCTATAATGGTGGTGCACATAAAATTGCAGTTTGAATCACACTATAGAAAAACACCAATACTACTCTGCTCTGGAGTCATGCTGCTCTGTTGCCCCCCTGTGGAGGCTTCAACAACATACCTCACATTCTGGGTGAAACGTCTTTCATGGGCACTACACTGCTCACCAGTTCTGATTAATAATGATCTAAATGACCTTTTTCTTTCTCTAGATATGAAGCGTCCCAAGAGCCCCGACTGGCTGGACAGCAGCCTTCCCCCCAAGAGTCAAGAGGAACAGGAGGGGGAGGAAGAGGACGACAACGAAGAGGAGAGGAGGGTGGTGGCAGGACACAGGGCCAAACGGGAGCGCCGTCAAGCTAGTGGCAGTGCCACTATGTGCCAGGTGTGCAGCATTCAGCTGAACTCGAGTGCCCAGGCACTGATCCACTACAGGGGCAAGACCCACCAGAGGAGGCTACGCCGACTGGCAAAGGCTGTCAACACAGGTAGGGACACATCGACTTCACTTTTGCAATAATTATTTAGTTCACCAGTGTAAAAAGATCAGTTAAATGTGGATTTACTGTAGATTATTAGTCATTTTGAGAATTATTATTATTAAGCTATTATAAGGTATAGTCAACATACAGATAGACCTTAAATACAGTAGCTGCAGGGAGTTTAGTGAAGCTCATAAGGTTCATGATTTCACTGAAAATGTCACTGACTAGCTTTTTTTTCCAGAGCTGTCAGTCATATCATACAGTCTTAATGAATGGATGGAGCTATGTCAGTTTTAATCGAGACAGATTTGTTAGTACCTCTCATGATTTCATCCATAGTGCTTTGGTAATGAAGACCATGCAATATGATTAACAACTCTGAGAAAAGCTAGTAAGTAGACCTGGAGCTGGGAGTGATTTGTGAAACTATGTCCAAGGTGAAGAATGAACTTTCATGCTTAACTCTAGGGTAATTTTTCAGGCTGTAGATTATAATTGTTAAATCATGTGCTACAAAAGTGAGTAATATTAAGATGAATTCAACATTAGAACGTGTGTCAGCTTCAGCAAAACTTTCAAGACAAATTAAGACAAATTACTAGGATTCCCTGTATGAGTTGACCTTTTCCTCAGCAGAGATTCGACTTGTCGTAGCAGGAAAAGCACAGGTGTGACTCATAACATTAATGATGGCTGCATTCCATTTCAATGTCCCAGTGAGCCAGCACGGACACACCAGGGCCCTTTAACTGGAACACCTAAATGGGACAGAACCATCATTTATGTTATTAAATACACTCGTGCTCTTCATCTAACGTCAAGTCAAAACGTCTACTGCTGCATCAGTCTCAAACACTGCAAAACTAGGTATTAAAGCAGCCATGAATTGTGACAATGTAATACTTAGTATGATAGAGGAACAACACATAGACCTTTGAAAACATTGATTCATAATAACTTTATATTTGCGAGACAACACTTCAAACTACAGTCTCAAACTGGCCACAGTTTAATCAACAACTCTTCCAGTCTGAAGCAAAACTGAATATTATGAACTTCCCCAAATTGATATTTACTGCAGGGCTTTTGTATTATCAGTGGTGCTGTTATTTTATCCATCCCTTGTATTTTAATCATTTTCTCCTTTATAGAGGATCTGTATACAAGCGGCAGAAACAGATGCTTAGTTGCTTTGTTTATGAGTCTGAGACCTCTTGGTGGCAGATTTTGATTTCAAGAACACTTGCCCAGTATCTGCTAACAGTGTAAGTGTTACTACATGTCACAGAGCAGGTAATGGGTCTGGGCTCTACACTGTAATGGGTTTTTCTGCTGCATTATAGTCAGAGAATTTTAAATCCAGCTGCCAAATAAAGGAAAAATATATGGAGTATGGAGGCATAAAAAGCTGTCAGAAAAGTTTTGTTGCTCTTCGACATCGATTCTGCAAGTTCTGCAAATTCAGGCTTTCTAGGAGAGGTGTTTTGGTAAAAAAAGAAAGTTAGATAATGGACTGAGAAAACCAAGAACACACTTTGAAAATGTAAATACCTTATTGAGTTAGGTGTTTATTTATTTTGACTCATAGTGTTGTCTCTGTCCGGCTCTTGTAAACATTCACATCTGCAAAACATGAGGAGGTGTTGCACATTCAGTATATATTTACTATTCCAGAAGAGCCCATCGCCATTTCCAAGCATTTTCTGCACACCTGTTTTGACGAGGGGCCATTCATCACCTTCAATCATCGCCACCTGTGTCACTCTGCCCCGCTGACCAGCTTGATCAATCAGCACTCAGACAAAAAAAAAAAAAAAAACCTGTAATGAGCAACTGGCCAGTAAGATGGCACTTTTAATGCTGATTTATGAGACTGTCTCTCTCTGTAGGCTTACCACACATATTCAGCTGCTCCAGTCTAACACAGTGTATGAAATTAAATTAATACTTTATCCATTGTTTAACTTCTGCCTTGTTTCAACCTCATTCTGTTATCATCAGAATGTTATTGACTTTTTCTGTGTCAGATAATAGCTTTTGAAGATCATCATTCATACTTAAAAGTGTAGGACTGATCCAGTACGAAGGGAGACAAAGTGGTGACTTCTAGCAACAACTTTTACTTCCTGACTCATTGAAATCAGTTTTGATGTGCTCCAGTATTTATGCAAATCTGGGTCAATGTCCAACTGTCCAGCTTTCTGGTGCGGAAACAGACACCTCTGTGCATGTCATCTCTCCTGGTGAAACTTTCTGGTAGCTGGCAGGTGAAAATCAGCGACTGGTGACTCCATATGGAAGGAGACACGTGGCTGTCCGCAACCTCCGCGGGCCAACAGAGGGAGTTAGCAGAGCAAGGACAATCGGGTCATGCCAAACTGGGTGAAAACATGAGACAACAAAAACCAAAAAAGTGAATACAGATACTGCCTGAGGTGAAAGTGTCCCGTGCATGTCTGTGTTCTAAAAACAACGAGAAGTCGGCTACTGATTCATGTCTGTGAACACACAGACATGATAAACATATTTTTAGCTTCAGTGTGACTTACACTTCCCGAGGATATTATTGTCTACTATCATCTACTTAATTAACATCCATAAATCCATTTAGAAATCATAATAAAAAACATGCTCCTTATAGCTCCAGAACTTGCCTGAAAATTATCACATTTTTAAGTTTTCGTCAGTATCAAAGTAATCCAGTGACAGATGTTTGTATATCCATGAGTACATTGTGAACAGGAACTGCTAAAAGCTCATTTGGAATACTTTTAATAGTGCCAATTTGCAGAAGAGCAGAAAGAAGAGAGTACTTACTCAGCAGGCATGTCTGCAGCCTGCTGCTATACGTGCGGTTTATGTGTTGTATATTCATCAGGCAATCACGACTGATGCCAAATGTTAGCATGCTAAAATATTACCCACAACTAGATAGAGTTTGTATCTACCCACAATCCAGAAGGGTGAACTGTAGTTTTTCTGCATGACGTCACCATGTGGACAGTGTGGTGCTCTGGAGTGGCTTCCTTTTGTGATGCTAAAACTTGAAGCAATTCATTGATCTTATACCATTAAAACACGATGGTGATAAAGTCGACATGCAAGGTTAAACACACTGACAAACCACATCCTTTAAGCTTCCCTGTTGCACAATGAACTCTTCCTCTTTGACCACTGATCAGTTGGATTTACTTGAACACATTAAACACAAATTAACTTCACTTGTCTGTTTGTAAGTTTTTGTATGTGTTTGTATTTTGTGCTTTTGACCTTGTGGGAACATGTTTTAAACCTGCAAGGATATTTCTGGAAAGTGATTTCAGTTAGTCTTTATTAGCTTACAGTAGGAAAAGCACAGATGTAAGTAGTTGGTTCTATTTAGCTGCTTCAGTTTCAGGGTCCTGGTATTGTGCATTTCCCTGCTATGACAAATCAGAAATCCCTAGAAATAGGAATCATTTCAGAATAAGGTTAAAGTTAAAAAGTGGACAGGGTTAACATAAGGATCTGGGAATGATGGGGATGTATCTGTTGACCTCTGTGTGTATGTCCAGTTGTGAATAACAGCAGCACATCATTGAGACTGTGTCAGCATGTGTATCTGACAGAGGAAATTTATAATCTGGAGAATAATATGGGCTTTTCAATGTCACCTCCAATTTGCTCCAGTTTGCTGGTGAGACAGCAGGGTGAAATTAGTTCTCTTAGATGAAATGCTGCCCTTATTGACACATTTCTTTAATACAAAAGGAAATATGGCCATACCATCAGTGATGAAGGCTATTAAATGTTCATATTTTACTCCTCAATGTACTGTAAATGAAGGGATCTTGACATATTTAGAATTACACCATCAATTATCACCACTGCAACTGTAATAAAAACAGTCCATTTAGTTTGTGTTCGTCTTTATGTCAAGTTTTCTCATTGAGCGTCATGCGAGAACAACTTGTTGAATGCCGCCTGTTCATGATCATTTGCATAATCAACATCCCCAAATTCCTATTTAAGGGTACCTTATTCTGTATGTGCTCAGTTTGTTAGAAAGTTTCATTCACAAGAATCAATGAGAATAATAATTCCATGACTCTGATTTCACAGTGTCAATAGTTTTATTGAGGGACCCGAAACAATTAGAAAATATAAATAAGCTGCCAACAATCTGTTGATACTGTACTGTGACAGAAATAAAGAGGGAATGGTTTGACATGACGTTAGATGCTTAAAAATATATTTCAAAAGCAAATAAGGTGGGAGGGATCAAGGACACAGTCATGGAGGACAGGAGAATATTATACAGTAGGTGGTCTTACACTGTCGGGTGCAACCGAGGATGTTGAACAGCTACATGCATAACGAGCCAGAGGCAGCTGTTGGAGTAAGAGACAACTGTACCTGTTGCTGTGCCAAAATATGCCAATAAAATTAAAGAAATGTGTTCATTGTTCATTATTTAATGCCTTTCATTGTGTGCACCTCTTGAGATGCAGCAACAGCATCTGCACTGACAGAGTTTGAACAACCAACCAGGCTGCAGGCCACAGTGTCAGAGCCATCTCATCCACTAATTGAAAGTTAAGATGAGGCTCACTCATGGGCCTCATTTTGTCAATCCCTCAGGGTGAAGGGCCTCTCATCTCCCCACGCAGAGCACAGAGTGATTTCACACCTGCCATGTTTGAACCGGTTAAATGAACCCCATGGCACTTGACCCCTTTTGTTTTGGCTGTATTGAAATTAACAGGCAAATTGAGCAGTGAGACAAACAATTGCTTGTACTAAAATTAGCCATGAAATGGTGTATTTGGAGCAAAAATGCCGATGGACAAGAGCCTGTAAATTGTCCCTTTAAGACAGATAGACAGTAATTTTTGCTGGTTTCATGTATCTTTTGTCATACTTAGATTTGCAACTAATGATTTTTTCATTATTGATTAATCTGTCATTTTTGTCAAGTGATTGATATCATTTGGGCTATAAAATGTCACAAAGAAATGGCCACTATAATAGCCTGGAAATCCTAGGTGATATCTTTAAATGTCTTGCTTTGCCTGACCAACATATTAAAACCCAAAGATATTCTTCTTATTATCCCATAAGACAAAGTAAAGCAACAAATCCTCATTTTAGAGAAGCTGAAACCAGCCATTGCCATTTTTGCTAGAAAATGAATGCAGATTAATATTCTGTAACCTATTAATTGACTTCTACCAGTCTAACTCTAGTTATATTTACATCAAAATCACAATAATTTTTCTTTTTCTTATTGAAAATATCTAATATTTTCAAGTCACATGCATAATTATTTAGTATCTAATATTTCTGCAGTATAAATTATAAAAATTTGTGACTCACATGTACTTCTTCAGAATATTTTGTGCAATCAATATCTTGGTGAATGTTGATTATTAAGGGAATTTTGTTTAACGGTGGCCTTTATCAATAAACCAATACAAATCTTAAAGTTTCATATCTAACCAACAGAAAACCACATGGATAAATTAACCATTAGTGCAAGATAGATGGATTTTTTTCATTTATAGCACTGAGCATCATTTTCTGTGGTGGCTGATGTACAACAACATTCTGTAAAAACAACATGAGTCACTACTGGATTAAAAAAACAAATCAGTTTTCAGGCAGAAGTTGGCAGAATAGCTAAACAGATCGTCTCCCGAATCTTGTAAACCAAAAGGAAGGAAAATTCCTATACACAAATCTAACAAATCCACATGAATGCGAGGTCTCATACAATGTCTCACACACAGTTTTCTCAGATAGTCAGTTTCCCTGTTGCCTGTTTTTCAGTGGAGAGGAGAGAAAGAGGACGAGCCAAGTCAATTAAGGTGTATATTAGTATAATTCAGTCTGTGCTGCGATTAAACCAGCCTAATAATACCCATTCCCTTCCCACAGCTGAACTAGCATTCCCTTTATTTAGCTTCATGAAGTGATTGCTCAAACGAAAAGAGATTTTAATAAGGTTGTTCTCACTGGGGGCCTTTTGAAAAGGGAACGGAGCAAAGCACTTTCCACTTTCTACACTCCACACTAATCTACAGGACTACTGTGGAGTTTGTTCACCTCAGGGGTTACATTTTTCTCATTTTCAGTATGCTTTGTGTTTGTGTCATGCGTGTAGAGGAACGTGATGAAGTTTCTGTGTCACATGTGTGTTGTAGTGACAAGTAGGTACATTTTTAGCCACGCTAGCAGCATGATTGTATGGATTCAGCCTGTTGGTTGGTCCACCACTTTGGTCCAAACTGAAATATCTACAAGTACAGGATGGTTTAATAGACTGTATATAAAGATGGACATAGCGAGTTGTGATGTCACCCATTGGTTTGCATTGGAGCCGGTTTGTAGCCCAGAGTTGCAGCTTTTGATACAGACGTTTATGATCCACAGAAGATGTATCCTAATGAGTCAGTGATCTTCTGAGTTTTACTGTGGCGCCAGCATGAGGTTGAAATTTGTGATTCTGAGTGAAATATCTTAACAACTTTTAATAAAATCAATGAATCGGTTAATTAAAACAACAATTTTCTTCCTATACACTCATCTACTCATCATGGATCCTATTTGAACACTATTTTTGTTCAGTGAATTTCTGCTTTCAGTCAGTCTGGTGAAGACAGTTTGCTCGAGTGCTATCCTTTCAGCACCTCAGGAGTTGTGTTGCTGTAAAAGTAACTTTAAAGTCTTGTCATTTTGTTTGTGCACAGTTGGACTATAAAATAGGCAGTAGAGTTTGCCATGTGATAAATGATGGAATATAACGAGAATTTATTGGGAGATTCACTAGACTGAAGCAGGAGTTCACGTCCCTCGCACTCATAAAATTAAGGCTTCAACAGAAAAATAAGTTGTAAAATCCATCAGTGATTTCCTTGAGAACATAACGTCTTTCAAATGTCTCCTGTCTACACTCTACCGAAGCCAACAATAGCATTTTGGAACAAAAAGGACTAGGACAAAGGCTGCTTTATTTTCTCAGTGTTTCTCAATAATTACACCACCATTTAAATGTATAATTTGGGTCAGTAGAGTACATAATTGTGCTGAAAGTACAAATGGTTGTGGTCCAAAAATGTAAAAATTTAAGAAATGTTCTACCGTAGTTTGTATTATTCTGCATCACCTCTTTCCCACATAACACACAGAGTTTTATGGTGGGTCACTTTGGCTGCTGACGTGTGGTCCTTCTGACATGGCATTCATTCATTTGAACAAGTGTGGCACCGTGAGTGAACAATAAACTAAAATGCCTCTGTAGTTCTCTCTATTTTGAGGAGGAATCAGTGGGGAGGCAAGTTCCTTTTATTTACCTCCAACAGGATTTAGAGAAGAAAAGAGATGAGAGGAAAGTATTGAATGAGGGAAAGTCACAAAAATACAGGAACAACCCTTAGGGGGAGATTTCGATTCTACTCCTTTCCTGTCTCTTACCACATATACTGTATCTGCAAGACATATGTCACATACATCCCACAGTGTGTTGAGACCTTAGTGATCAAACAATGTCAAATGTCTTTGAAGGTTGTCTGTCAACTGGCTGGTGGTGGTATTTCCAGTCGAAGTAACCCAAAAGCAGCTGAAGAAAAATCATCTTAAATTAATGTTAATTAAAAATGGAAAATATGTACTGCAAGAGCTAGAAATCCATATTTCTTCTTGGATTTGGTTTTTCAAAGAGTGTTCAATCACACACCCTAAATCAAACCTAAACAAAACTAAGTCAAAACCTGGCTGGACCGTATGAAATGTTAGAGAGCTTTTCATTCGAAACAGATACAGGAAGTGATGGCATTCAGCTGACCAATGGTGTAACTTCATCACTCAGTCAGTGGCTGTTTTCAAAACATAAACAAAATTATAAGAGCTGGATATGGCAACGCCGCTCAGCCTTGCAGACAGTTTTCCCCAATGGTTTCTCACATTTTCCCATAAACCAGTATGTACTGATTTAGCCAAAATGTAGCATGTAGTATGCAGTATGCAAACAAAAGCAAAATCTGCAGAATGCCAAAAATGCCCAGATGTTGTGCTGGATTCAGAAAAAAATCTCCAGTAGCCTATGTATCCGATCAGTCAACTCACCTACTGTCCAACAATGCAAAGCACTGGAAAGATCACAACAATCGGTCATTGGTTGCTTCAGATTTTCCACGGGTGCAGAGAGACACTCCCCCACTATGAGGAATGGGGAATGTTGGGTCTTGACCTGTTCTATTTGAAAAGTACCCTGAAATAGCTTCTGCTGTGATTTTGCACCGTTTAAATAAAATTGACTCAACACTAATGGAAAAATCTCAAAATTTCTCAAACAGAGCTCCACTGGTGATTGACTTGTCTTTCTGAAGGTTGAATTGTTGTCTGCTGTATGCCAACGTACAGTAGATAAATGGTACCACAAAAATAAAAGCCTGTAGGCACATATGCACACACAGACAGGTTCTATCATACACGCTGAAACATACTCTGTGAACTGTGAAATAGGACATTTATCAGCTGGAGTTTTGTGTGCGTGGCCTCATTTCATACAGAAGGGCTGCTGAGAAAAAGCAACCATTTTTAAGATGTCTTGATCTGTCATCACCGACCAGTCAGCAAGGCCGGCAAGAACGAGTATAAGCTAGAGAGGGAGATGCAGAGACTGAGAGGAGGGGGTGATGATGGCTTGTTCACCATTTCCCAGTTTTTTTTTTTGACTAAGTGGCTGGCAGATATGGCACCAAAATCCTCCGGCAGCTCATAGCTTTAAAGCAGACACCTGTTTTACAGCATTCCCAATGGTCACGACATCTAAACAGGTCAGGGATGTCTCTGAAATTATCCAGGGAGCTGAACCTGCAATAAGTAGTTCCTTTTTGGTATTCATGGCATTGCATCAGGGTTGTGTTTGTGAGAACATGAGTCATTATTCTGCATGTGAAGCAGAGTCACATGTACTGAAGAGTCAGTGAATATATTTGAATACTTGAAAGCAAACATGATAAAAACTGGATTTATCATGTTAGTGAAATGTTGCTTTTTGAGACTGAGATGAATTGAGATGAATCTTCATATGTATACTATATTTGGTAAGCGTAATTATTATAATACCTATAACCATGTATGTAATGGGTTGTGACAGCATTAAAATTCAGAATACATTTTTGGTAGGGGGTAAATTATAGGTTAAGAGGAGAGAGGATTTGTAAACAATTCCCGTCTTTGTTTCTGTCTCTCTCTGTCCTTCTACAAAGTCAATGTCTACCACATCTATCTTAACATAGCATGTGACTCACACACTCACTGAGTCCATATAGGTAAATAGAGGTATGCAGAACCAATGTTTAGTAGGTCTACGGCAAGATGAAAGCCTGCTGCGTGGAGCCGACATACGACCGCTCTGCTCGAGGCAGTCTCCCTGCACTTTCATTTGAATGCAGCAGCCTGAAATCAAGTGTAAAACTGTCAGGGTTTGTCAGTGTTGTGCTTCCAAACCACACTTATTCAAGTGGACAAGGAGCCAGCAAAGAGCACGCAGGGCAGACACAGGCATTGTCTGTGTGTGTGTGTGTGTGTGTGTGTGTGTGTGTGTGTGTGTGTGTGTGTGTGTGTGTTGACAACACTCGTATGACATTTGAGGGCAGGGTTTCAGGTTAGAGTCTGTGAGAATAATTGCATTTATTTGAAGTGATTATAGTGCCTGTGGAATGAATAACAATGTAATGAAGGCCCGCCCTCCTCAACAAAACAGACAAGTCTCAGTGGTGCCTCTTGGGTGGTGTTGTGTCTGAAATGAGTCGAGTTTTCAGATGCAGTGAATCTTAAGGTCATTGTATAGTCTGAAAAGAGGGATTAGTGTATTTTTTTTTAAAAGTGTCTGCAGTGAAAATGGCCACAAATTGTTCATCTGAAAGCTGTAATAAGCTGTAAGAAGTCACCAGATCCTATACTTGTGTAAAATTTGTAATACCGCAATGCAAAAGTACTCTGTTACAAACCCTGCACTTAAAATATACTATATATATTTAAGCTCTGAAAGGGGACATTCTACATATTGGTTACCTGGATTATTATTATTATAGATGCATGAGCATGTAAGTAGCATTTTAATGGTGTAGCAGGTCTCTGTCAAGATATTTTTACATTCTGTACTTCCGTACACACACCCAAATCAGTTACATTGTTCCTTTTTATTTAGTTTTCTTCCTCAAACTTGAGCACAAGGAAAAAACGTTTTGTCAATGCCCTCTTCAGTTTGCAATTTGGGTTTGTGAACCCCTTTTTTCTGCTTTGAACGTTGTGATTCATTAACAGCGCCTTAACTCATGGGCCATGACAGCAACCTATGTACATTAAATCTCGATTTGCAAAGTAACTACTAACTAATAGTTAGAGCTGTCGAATTGAATGTTATCTCTTTGAAATGTAGTGGAATTAAACATTATGTTGTAAAACATCGAAATTGCATTTAAACACAGCGCTTGACTAATAATACTTAATCACTTTCTACCACTGCCTACTGGATATAATTAAAAGGCTCCTCATAATGATGTATCAGATGATTATGTAAGCAGCAAAGAAAGGAGCCATTAGCAAGTTTTGAGTTGTTCACCTGTTATAAAGGCTGACATGTTGTTTTACTGCTGTATATGAATGAAAAACACAACTCATAAACCCTTAAATAACATTGGTTCAAGTGCAACTGGACCTTGCCAACCGTACAGTAGCTGGTACAGATCAACTGGACTGACTGCTGGACAAAATATTTTCATCACGCATCAGATCATCGTCCAGTTGTAATGCCAAGATCATTGCTGTGGTTAAGAAAGAGCCATTCAAGGTAAACATGTTTTGAATCGCAGTGGAGGATGACGGAGCAACACAGACTCCAACTTTGCTCTGCAGCGTGTCGACACAGTAATCATCGAAAGATTTGTCTGGAGAATGATTGAGCTATTAGGTGAACAATAATCTCTCCCACCTGTTCATTAAAATAAACACACACCACAACACACATAAATCAGCACCGAGCTGTACAAAGAGCTGTACTATCAATATGCTAAGTGTGCATGAACCAAATTTTCTTACTGTCACTGCCCGCAAACTCACTGTCCTCACAGCAAGAAGACCTTACTCATTCAGGTTCGTCTTTTAGACTATAAAATGTGTCCACTGATTCCAGGGACTGTTAGTAAACAGCAAAAACATTGTCCAGGTTCACCATTTTACATGATAATACACCTCCATCATTGAGCATGACTTTGACCTAACAAGTAGCCAAACTGAACAGCGTTGCCTTGAGGTAACAAATGAAAAAATCACAGTTTAGGAAAATACAGTGTATAAACATAAAATACATCTTTAAACCATTAATTTACTTCTTCAGTGATTCATGTGCATGATTGTATTTTTTTAAAGTCCCCCTCCACTCAAAAATGTTTTTCTTCTTTTTCCTAAAGTTGAATATTTGAGCTTCACTGTGCAGAATGATGTTTGTGCAGAGTTTGACACTAAAAGGCTGTTTTCACATTCATCTGCTCAAAATAGAAAGTTTTTCTGCGCTCAGTGAAAATCAGATTTTAAGGGGCGGGCCTACAAGCATGATTTGTGACATCACAAATAGTTTGGAAGCCAATTCTGGTCCAACATTCAACTTACACAAGTGAGATGTGAAAACTTGAGGCCTGCAGAGCACATGACATCTCGCCACACTGTACTTGCCGCAGGTTTTAACTGAGGCATAAAATTCACATAAGTTGTCATTAAGCATAATCTTTGTTTTTGGCAGAGAGAGTCTCTCAGTATATTAACTGCCCATTTTGTTTGCCTTTTTTTGTATAAATCTCATCCCTCTATTCCCCTATCATTTTAAGCTCCTCAGGTGTTCTTGTGCTGTTTTTCGTTTGAATTTTTTCTTTTCCTCTCCATCTCTTTTTCCTCTGCTGTGTCTCATTCTTCAAAACTTCATAACGAATTAAACTTTGACAGCTGTGCTCTTTAATGTTGCTATGGTTACAAGTTGGGTAGCAGATAGATTTTGAGTGGTGATTAACCTGCCACACTTGCCAGCCAATCAGAAAAGAGTATTCACCTAGACCATGGTATAAATTTGCATACTCATAGATTCTGACATTTTTAATGAGGGAGAGGGAGTAGATGTAATTTTAAGGATTTTAATAAGATAATTTAACTTTTTTTCATGGCAAACCATATCAGACACACATTATTATTCAAAATAGAGTATTTATATATATCTTAATAATGTCTGGAGGGGATCTTTAGGTTATCTTGATTTAGAGGTGTTAAATAGCCAAATGAATTTTACCCTTTTATGGCACTTTAAGACATGTGGCTCTGCCTCCTGAAAGCATGTTGCTACCCCAAAATGCAACAGTATACCCACTTCGGTCACTCATGTGATTTGTCAGAAACATATTGTCAGATATTGAAACATGTAAAAATTGAATGAAAGGGTGTCAAAAAGACTTTCTGATGCTTCAGGGCAACCATATGCAGTAGGTTAAGGTATGCTGTCTTAAAGGGGACGTATCATGCACATTCCCTGGTCTATACAGTATATATATTCTTGGGCTCTGATGGAATATCTTTGCAGTTAAAAAAACTCCCCGTATATCTTATACTGACCCTTCATGCAGCCCCTCTGTTCAGCCTCTGTCTGAAACAGGTCGTTTTAGCTCCTGTCTCTTTAAGGCCCCCCTCCCCATGAGCCCACTCTGTTCTGATTGGCCAGCTTCTAAAAGCTGTGCCTCGGAAGACTTCCACCAGCTCCAGAGGCTAGATAAAAACAAAAAATAGTAGTTCATTCTCACTTCTTTTTACCGTTCTTTACTAGAAATATAAACTTCTTAAGTACATTCGTACATAATTGAGCCCGTTGAGTGGACAACGCAAACAGCCAGTGGAACAACCTTAGCAACAACCTTAGCAACAAAGAGTGCGGAACGGACAGCCATTTGTGGGCAGGCGCAAACAATCTGACATCAGTTTGATGGGGAAGTAGAGGTAACTTTGCAAATGGAACGCATATAAATGACAGAAAATCACAAAAAGCATGTTTTGTCCATGTAAAACATGAACAATCTCTCAGGTTTTGCAGGAAAACTGTAAACAAACAGGTCATTTAAAATGTAACTCCTACTTCAGCTGAAAACTAAACCACTGCTGTTTTAATTATGATGAAGATTATATATCAGTCACGCTGGTGTGGTAGTGAAAAAATAATGACTCGGTGCTGCATGAGTGATTCGGGTGTTTTGATTGAAACCCCTGCACACTCAACCTATTGGAAATGTAAACAAGAGTGTAGAAATAATTGATTCTAATCAAATAGGACCACGCAATCAATCAACACGTGACCACTGTACGAATCACAACAATAGTATCAGTTGTGTTGATAACCTCAGCATGTGAGGTTTATCATGGGGATTGAAAGCTTTTAAATGTTTCGCCCTAGTGCCCATGTTGATGTTGATAACTCGTTAGAATAATGTAGCACAGCTGCATTTTAAGCAGGGATGTAAGCAGAATAGAAACAGATTGATAAATGGTGTCTATTGTTGTCAAGTAATGCCAGGAAGGAAATTACATTTGAGTGTCCTTAAAGGAGCATGCAGGTGTGAACCTTGAATAGGAAATGGTGCTGGGAAGAAGAAGAAAAAGAAAGGGGAGATGTGGGATATTCATGTTGTTAATAGCCAGTCCTCTGCCAGCTCTCACTCTCTCCCTCTCTCTCTCTCTCTCTCTCTCTCTCTCTCTCTCTCTCTCTCTCTCTCTCTTCCTTCCCCCCTTTCTCACTCACTCTCTGGCTTTTTCACTCTCTCTTACATGCTCATACACACAGAAGAATACACACTCGCTCTTCAGACACTCTCACCATCACACTCTCAGCCTCTTTTCCTTCTCCGCTGCCTCTCAGTCCGCCTTGCTCTTCTCTCTCCTTCGTCTCATAAAAGCCAGCGTGTTCAGCGGAAAATGACGCTTCTAATTGAAGCACATATGTATCGTTCTTTAGCTGAGGCAGTTTGGATCGCAGCCAAGATGGGTCACTGACCGAGAGAGGACTCTGCCATTTCACCTCACTTAGAGAACCTTAAGTGGACGAAAGATAGGAAGAAAGACTGTAAGGAGGCACTTTGTTGGTTTTTGTTGAACTTCTCTGATGGGAGACAAGCTGACAGGCGAAGCCTGAGTCAAACACAAAAGAGAGTGGCGAGCAGAGGATTCACAAAACACGTGGAGATGCTGTTAGGTAAGACTGTTTGTTTACCCTGATGGTGGTGACATGATTTGTCAGGGCCACTTATTTATAGGAATGTGACATTATCCTCATAAGGGGCTGACAAAAAAATCTATTTAATTTGTCTAAACTTATTGTTTCTTTTTAATTAATCTGCCTAAATGCATGCAAGCACTCCCCTGTCACTGTGTGTTTTACAACAATGACTTCACATCATTGCTCAAGGGCAGAGTCAGTCTCCTGCCTACCATCTGCCCTCTTTCAGTTCCCCTGCATACAAAATGAGTCCCAAGCCTGTTTGTTTTTCTAATTGACCCCTTTTGATGATGCCAAGTGTGGAGCTCAGACCCATACAACACTGTCGCTCCCAGATGTGTCAAGTCATTTTAAAGCCACACAAGAACAGCGCTGATATCACTGTGCAGATTGCTGGCAATTATGTCTTTGCCTCCCTAGGGAAATATGCCCAGATTAGCTCGCATAATTGGAGCCTGTTAAAGATAAAGGCAGTGTGGGGATTTTTAGTCATTTGTGTTTATGTTTTTTTCCAGCTAAAGGAGCAAAATGCTGATTACATTTGGACTTTTTAAATGTAGGATTACCTTAGCTTTGCCAAGTTAAACCTATTCATGTCACCGACACATGGTACATGAAGAACATCCTCAAGTTCTCAGTTTGACCTCTACATACATAGACAAGAGTTTAATATGTATATGTTTATGATTTTAATTTTCAATTAATATTGAGTCAAAAGTTATTATAATCTTGATGAAATGATAAGGAAATAGCATTTCTCCTCTCACAGTTAACCTAAAGCGCAGGTTTAAAATTAAGTTGTATACATTTTGCATTTTGCAATATACTCCAGTAGCTTATCCACACATTCACACAGTGCAGTATATGCCTAGATGGAAATACTAAGAAGTGTCTGTGTGGCAGCTCTGGGCGCTTTCTTCTTTAAATGGCAGATTAGGAAGATCAAAGGGAAACAGTTGGAGAGGAGATAACTGTAGAGTTTTGCCTGGTGGCCATGCTGCAGCTGTCCCCACCCCTGCACCCCTCGTCAAGAGCTGCAGTGACAGCTTATGTATATAAATCTCTTTCTCTGTAACATGCAAGAGATGTGACAGTGGGTGAAAATCTCAGAATGAAGAACATGTTTCTACGCTCGCTGTCTTTTGTTTAAAATCAACGGATGTAAAATAGGATGTTGCACAGCAGAAACTGGAGAAGTTACTCTGGCATTGTTGGCACTCCCTTGCCAGTGTTTTGCTTTAATAAACGGGATAAAACCAGGAGCACAATAGTGTAATAATAACATACACTGAAGGTTGTGTTTCTGTGTATCCTACCGTCAGTGGTATGAAATGTTTTGAAAAAGGTATGATTCCAAATTGCTGTATGGATGGTGAAAAACAAAGCAAACATGTTGATATGATAAAACAAACCAGGTAATACAATAAAACCGAGGATGACAAGTGTAAGACTTGTAAAACTTGTAAAATCACAATCACAACAAAATCTACAAGACAGAACAAGAAAACATGTTGAAATGATTAAATACTGAAGGTTTAAAAGTTAAAAAAGGTTCAAATGTTGACAAATTAATTTTGACATTGCCAGATAATTTATTCCAGAGCTTTGGGCCAAATTGTCGCCTTTAGTTTTCAGTTTAGTTGTCAGCCCCGTGTTTCCCCTCCTACATGTTTTCTGTTGCTCACTACTGTCATGATAATTCCCTGATCAGCCTAAAATAAGCTACTGCAGGTAACACTTACCGCAATGGATGCTCTCCATTGTGTGTGCTGACGTATATTCTGCTTTCTGCCAAATCAGACAGTCAGATGTCCCTTATCTTTTATACAACAGTTTACATTCTTCATCTCTTATTTCAGCTTTTACCTCAGTTAGAAATCTTCCTCCTAGAAACATTACTGCTCTCTTAAAACATATTTATTTATTTTTGATCATCTAATGCAAAGTGATTAAATATTTCACAGTTGAATATTAAAAGCAGCATTTTTCTTATTATATCAGTCAATAGCTACCAGATTTTTGGACATTTTGTGTTCAGTTCTGGCCAGGCGAGAGTACAAACCTACTGAAAAACAAAACATTTTACATAAAGTCATTATCTTGTTAAATGCAGTATCCATATTAACTCTTTCACTGTTATAGGAGGAAGTAGTAGTAGGAGTGCAACAGGGTAAAATTTTGGAATACAGTAGAATGTATTGTAGAGATTTCTGGCATGATTACTGACTTAATTTCTACTCTAATAATCTGCTAGAAACCTGTAGCATTTGAGTCATAATGACCCATCATATTAGCTCTGTGACAATAATCTGTGTTCTGTTGGGATGGAAAGAGATAGAATAAACAAATCCTTGTTTCCTTGTTGTGGAAAACTTTTTTTTCAAATGTGTGAGGAGACAAAAGTTCATGAGTCAGTCTAGATGGGGCCATTAATTTTCCTGTTGGGGCTCATATTCACCATCCAGCAGCGTTAATGAATCATTATTCTAATCGTGGGGTAATGAGTATGGCGCAGTATGGTTTTAATTGCAATACTGATTGTGCAGATTATCGTAGTGAACAAATTTAATTAGGCTGCTGTACTTTGACTCGACGCCTCGTGTCGGTGAGATTGTTTTAATTTCTTTGTGCCACAGCAGTATTTGAGACACCCATCACCAATGAGAGGGCAAGTTTACGAATCGGTGCAGATGGAATACAATATGACATCCCAAATTGATTTCAGACATGTATTTGTGTCGGTGAATGTACCAGCTTGTATGAAAATATAGTCCAAACATAGTCAAAATTCACCTATTGGACAAAAACAACAATATTTGACAATAACACACACTATCTTATTTTTACAGATTTCATATGTGAGTAGTTAGACATGCCAGTTTTCTCCTGTTGTTTTGAGAAAAAATGACTAAGCAGATACTGTATGTTAAAGAACATTTGGGTCAAAGGTAATAAGAGAAATAAAGGGGACGTGTCATGCACATTTCCAGGCTGCTCAGATAGAAAATATAGAAAAAATATAGAGAAATAGAAAATAATAATTATTATAATAATTATTTTCAGGGTCTCTATTGGAATATCTTTGCATGATTAACAGTTTAAAAATTCCTTATTTATTTTTTACAGGTCCTTTATGCAGCCCTTCAGTTCTGCCTCTGTTTGAAACAGGCCGTTTTAGTTCCTGTCTCTTTAAGGCCCCCCTCCCCATGAGCTCACTATGTTCTGGTTGGCCAGCCACTGGGAGCTTCCCCCAGCTCTGGGGCCTATGTAAACAAACAGTAATAGTCAGATTTGACCTATTTCTTTCATTCTTTACTTCACTTCTCAAATACATCCGTACATGTTTGATCTGAACCATGAGTGGACCACACAAACAGCCCATGGAACAACCTTAGCAATAAAGACTACAGAATGGACGGCAGTTTCTGGGCTGTTGACTTTAAGGGAGAATTTTTACATATGTTCACCTCATGTTTTGGAACTTGGACTATGTTTAACACAGACATCCTACATCATAATAGTATATAAATGACTGAAAATGTGAAAATCACAAAAAGCATGATATGTCCCCTTTAATATGAAATGATGATGTGACGCATCGCGCTCATTTCACAAAATGTATCGATCATGGGAACTCGTTTGAATACCATATGCATACAATCTGTATAGATAAATGTGGCATGCTGTTTAAATTGTTTTGGGTTGTACTAAATCTTAGGCTGCAGTAGAGGCTGCATCAAAACCTGCCCTCCTTTACTTGAGCCCTGCTAACAGAGACTGACAGGCCCAATCAGTCATTGTTGAGTGTTGACAGTGTGAGTTTGATTAAGCTGACTGGTAATGACTGTGGGAGTTCAGACACACACACACACACACACACACACACACACACACACACACACACATACACACGCAACCACAGACACAGACACAGGAGGATGTTACAGTGACTTACAGTTTTTCCTGAAAGCCTACTGCAACCCCAATGCTACCACTAACCATAATAAATACACTTGTGGGGACTTGGGTTTTGTTCCCAGATTTAAGTCCCTTCATCCTGATTGACACAAGTATGAACACACACACATTACTGCCTTTGGTGGCTTAACCATAACTTATAGAGAGCATGAATGTGATGTCATTGTACAGTCACAACAGTCACACTTCTTTCACACCAAACAGGCAAGTGCACAGCGAGGCCAGGATTCTCGTATTTACTGGCAACTATGTTTAGAAGGCATCATCTTGAAAGACATGATTAGTCTTTAATTGTAGTTTTCTTTTTCTTAATCAGATTTAACATAATGAGATAATAATAATAATAATAATTTTATTTATAGATGGGGTTTATGTCTGTAAATCTGTACTAAGCATCTCAATAGTGCCATTAATTGACTTAAAAACATCAAAAGTAGTTAAAAGATGAAGATTTACGCAATGATATTCTCTTCAAAATCACATAAAACTTCTAGCTGTACATGTAGGAGCTTAGAGTCCGTCACATCTTTCATCAAAATGAGGACAACATTTTTCCAAATATACCCTGGCAAACGGATTGCACGCCAAGACCAACACATTAAGTCATTTTAATGGTTTAGACACATGCCGCAGATTTCTCTTATATTCCAGATTAAGAGCAGCCTCGAGATATGTGGTACCCACAAATTTGGCACAGTTCAGCATCAGACCATGGGGCAGTGGTGGCTATAGTTAGAGAAACGAGTTTTTGACTGCCAGTTCCATCCCCCAGACTGGCAGGATGAGTCTGGGTGGGGAAAGTGAAGAAACAGCCCCTCCCTCATTACCACCACTGTGGTGCCCTTGAGCAAGTTCCTTAACACCAACTGCTCTAGTGGAGCTGCTCAGTGGCCAGCGGATCAGACTGTGGTTGTACTGGGCAGCTTCCAGGTATGAATGTGTAACTGTGTAAATGTGATCAGGGCGTTCCTGAAAAAGAGAACATTGAACTCCCCTGAATAATTAAAGGTTAAAAAAAAGACCATTACCACTTGGACTGAGAGAGGGTGATCTCAGGGGTCTGTGGAGGCCATGTTGGACTGTTTTTGGGAGCACAGTGAGGTTATTATTACAGATTACATCACCTGCTGTGTGTCCAATGTGATTAAAGAAAAATCTGAAGTCTGGAGAGATTGTTTGTAGGAGTTTTTTGGTAGCTAGGGAAAGCACTGGGGAAGAATTAAGACAGGGAAGATTAATTAGACCCAGAGCCTGCTTCCCTTATCGCTCTGACCACTTTTACCTGCCCTGCTCCTACCTGTCTCCTTCTAGAGGTCAGTCACATGGCCCGTGACAGCCTGTAATGGATTTCCAACTGTGAAAGAAACCACTGCTGTCTGTTACTAAGTGTAAAGAGGCAAAGACAGTGCAACCTTAAATACCTTGGGGATGCAAATAAATTAAACTGGACATGTGACAATAAAGAGGCAATGTACAAGAGAGACTGATCCTGCAAAATATAAGGGACCTTTTTTATTAAATCCATCCATGTTTGAAACTTCATTAGATATCTCTTTTGGCAAAAAATTTCTAACAACAGACATATGATCAATATGACAGCTGTTTAATGGATAGTGGTTCCATTTGCAGTGACCAATATGGAAGACAAACTGGTCAAAGACATTTAGTGTGTTCTAGTGGTTTTATTTTAAAACTATAAATATAAACATTTAAAAAGTGAAGGCTAGACAACAGTTTCTGTTGTTGGGATCAGTAATGTGGTTATAGTGACAGTATTAACACAGCAATTAATTAAATGTGCTACATCACACAATAACACACACCTGGATACCAGCTGTTATACCAAGCTGATGGCTAAATGAACCTTAAGAGACTTCTTAACATGCTCCAACAGTGGCCTGTGCACTATTCTGGATAGCCAGCGTCAGTGTTCAGATGAATAAACTGATTAAAATAAAAGAGGCTGAGCCTGTACAGCATTAGAATAACAGAGCAGTAGAGTTAGAAACAGAAGGGAGGATAAACTAAACTCTGAACAATCATCTCCATTGTCTGGGTTGTCTCAGGTGTTATTTTGTGTCAATAGCCATCAGACTGTATGATGCTACCTGCCCAAACAGCTCCAGCCTTCCAGCTCGCTTTTCTATATCTAATCTTGTGTCATTTTTGCATGGTTTCTGTCCAGTTTCTCTAAATTCTCAGTGTATGATTTAGCATACATTCTACTATACCTGACCTTGTACAGTAATAGTGCACATGGACTTATTTTAAAGTCCCTGATGTCTGTCAACCTGTTGGTTGGTCAGCCTGTCCAACACTTTGGTCCAGAGGAGGATATATAAACAACTGCTGGTCAGATTGCCATGAAATTTAATATGAATATTCACTGTGCCTTGAAAATGATTCTTGCTGATTTTGACCTTTTCATATAACACCACCAACTGATCCAAGTTTCCCTCTCAACATTTTGCTCCTAAGGCCAAATTTCCATGAAATTTACTGTGAATATTCATGGCCCATAAAGGCCTAAAATTGTGTACAAAAACTAACAAAATCTAATGGGCAGATTGGCATAACATGTACTGAACACATCCAAGCTACAGGAATGATGTAAAGTGAATCAGAACGTTTTACACAGCTAAAGAGTCCTGCAGTATCACATTTCTGTTTAGTTTTCATTTGGTGTTCTTGTGGGACACAGTTCTGTCATATGAAGAAAGTATAACCAGTTTAACAACAAAGATAAACAGTCACTTTAAATGGATATAGCACTCTGTGGCAAAATGACAATTTGTTCTGTTGGAAGCAGTTTTTTCTGTGTCACCACCAGTGAAGGAAGGACACTTGAGGACACTGGCACTGATGCACCTTCCCTGTCCTTCAAACAGGAGTTGTTAGCTCTTCCTCTGAAACCTTCTCTCAGAGGAAAGGTGCTATAGCTATACTCTTGACACGCATGAAGTTGTCTTTGCAGTATTTCTACCTCCTGCTGGCTACTGTACATGAGCGATTGCTGACTGGGGACATTTTCTAAAGTTTTCTTAAGGAATTAATCTCTCTTTCAAGTGGTGACAAACGACTGAGGTCAACTGTTACAGAAACTCCTAAATGGCTCAAATGTTGCACAGGCTTCAGTTTCATATACACACGTGAACACACGGACACACACACACACACATTCAAGCTACACAATCTGTCAGCAAAAAGCTTTCACGTTTTGGTATTTGCTGAAATGCTGACATGAATGAAAATATTGTGCTTCCAAATCCGGCGACGTGCCTTGAGAATCAAGCAGAAAATGCAAAACCGGCTGAAATATGCAGCAGCCAGGAGACATGACATTGCCCGAAAAATGTTGACTGCAAATTGAAGTACTGCTCTCCATTTGGATTCATGTAATACACTGTCAAGATGTTTGCATGATAAGGTTAGTGTATAATAAAGCTGCTCAAAATACTTTTAAGATTCAAGTAGAGGTGCTTCTTTTACCCTTGCAGCCTTTGGCATATTCCTTCAGATCTGTGTTTCAACAAACATGATGCTATTAGCACTGTAGGATCAAATGTTTTCAATAAAATATTAAATACATTGTTGCTTTTCTTTAGTGAACAGTGTTAACAAGAAAGAGCACCAGAAAGACCTCAGTAATGAATGTACTAGCTTGTCTTCTTTAATGTAGCCCTGATAAACATCTTTCAAGACGCACCAGTAAGCAGAGATCCCGTGATTCTCATCTCTGAATCCTTCAAACTAACTCCGCCATGCAGGCTGCCAGCTTCACCGCAGCTCAGAGAAGAGCATCGAGACAGAAAGCTGCTAATTACTAAGTTCATGGGGCGTATAAAGCTACAGACAGACTTTAAATATCAATAAATGTGTGCTGCACATCTGCCGGCTGCCGTTCAGCAGGTCTGATGGATTCGGGCTTATCTCAGTTCAAGCAGATGGTGGCAGTTTATTTTAAGTGTGCTTGATACAAACGTGCAGAACGCTATGGAGGGGCAGGAGCTCTGTAAAAGAAAAACACTGCTCTATCTGAGCAGCACTAATAGTGTATTCATGCTCATTTCCCTGCAGATCAGCTATATTGTTAGTTTATCCTTTATGGCCACGATGCAAAAACTCATCAGAACGGCACATCAGTACAGAGTACATCATTGCATTAAAATTAATTTGGTGTTTACCTGCTTTCAGAAGACACATTTTTCTGTACATAAACAAGACAGAGATCATAGTGGGAATAACTCAAATGTTGCTTTAAATACCAAACATTTTGCATTCTTAATCTACTGGACAGAACAGTTAGTTTACATCATTTGGTGCCAGTATAAACATTACACTACCAGATATTGTGAATACGATTGCTTATGGAAACTATGCTGGCTGCCTCCTTGAGAGTTCTGGTCAAATGTCTTTGTGTTGTCTTGCACTAATCATGTGTAGACTAGAGATATTCATTGCATTTGCTCACTGATCTGCTGTTTTGTGCCTGCAGCCTGGCTATTGAGACTGTAGAAACCTGATCAATTCTGACTCTCTTGATTGTTTTTGCTTTAATTCTGCTGTGCAGATAACAAAAGCCGCTGTAGCTTGTGTCCTGTGTCCAGGGTAATCACAGTATCCCGTGATTTTTCTTTGACCAGCGGACACTAGTCCTGGATTTCACCTTGAACACATTCAATAGCAGTTTATGGACCCTGGGGTGAAAATGGGCCCACAGTGCTCCAGTTGAAACTAGGACAGATTACCGCGGGGAGCCTGATCTGGGCTGGATGGTGCCCCGCAGGTAGAAATTCTCACGAAGCCGCTGGTTCTGCCAGCTGCGGCTGTATGAGTTTAAATAGACAGTGACAGCCAGCGGGAGAATTTGCCTGTTGGCTGCCAGTCGTGGCCTAAATGTGTTTTGTCACAATAAAGATGATTTATTTAAAGACCACATAGTGCAAGGTGGGGGCAGCATATTAAGCCATCATGGAAATTAGGCCTTGACTCTCCACCTTTTTGTTTCCAGTGGAGAGAGCTTAGCGGAGCTGTCAATGGCAGTTTTAATGGATGCTAATTCATCCCCCAGAACTCATCATAAATGCCTAGTTCTCTGCCTGTTGTGTAAGCAATGAATGGCATCATCATTACTGCAAAAGCACAGTGCACTAACCACTTCTGTTTTATGACTCAGAAAAGCTGTGTGCTTCACGCCATTATGGAGTAAATGCAAATAGAAAGATTACTGTTGGTTAAAGATAGAGTGAGTGGGATTTTTTTTAATATGCACCACTGCACTGTGCAGCAGTCACTTATGGAGGCTTTATTTCATGCATTAAAAGCAGCTGAGAGGAAGAAGTTGGGCCAAAAGGAAGCAGCTCATAAATATAACATAGGTCATCATAGCAGTATATTTAAAGATAATTAGCGATGCAATTCTTACATTCATATTTAATGTCGAGTTTGTTTTTTCTATGATTGCATGGATGTTGATATGTAACCAGCTGTGGTGATACAATACAACTAATGCTCAAAATATGCATTCTGTCATATGTAGCAAATGTTTTTATACATGTAAAATATTAACAAGGGTGAGTTGTATAATATAATGTGTTTTTATGGGTTTATTTTAGGGTTTGTGTAAGTGTTTACTGCAACCAACTTCACAGATCATTATATTGATATTAGCACAAGACTCAGATTTACGATGTGTGTCCCTCGAGTCAACACCAGATATTATATAAACATATTCCCAGATTAGTGGTTTCCAAAAGCAAAAACATGCAATTTAAAGTTCTGATCAGGCCCATAAACACAGATCGTATTGGACCTGATGTGAATTCATTTTCAGCTCAACACGAGCCTGCACCACTGCAACATTTCATCAACTGGAAACCTTAAAGTCTTTTTTTAACTCCACTATAGCTGTCTTGTTATTAAAATTTCGGTTGCTGCCAAAACCAACAGATCAGCTCATTGTTGGATTTACAATGAGCTGAAGCATTGTCTGTGTAACCAAAGTCTAGTATAGCTCAGTCCTTTGTGCCATAGAGCTCTATTGTTCTACACACACTGTAGTTTATTTTGAGTCAATCCCTCATACACCATCCTGGTGACATAAATATTCACTAGAGCACCAAAACCATAACATATATCACCTGCACTAATGTAAAGTCATGTGAAAACTATCCTCACAGGAGCATATTAGTCTGGTTTTCCATCTGCATTTTGTCCTGCTATAGATTCACCCAAACAACATCAGCTCTGGTGTCTGTCACTGCTTCCATGTTTAATTCGTTCTCCAGAGATGCATAATTCATTTAACGTGTTATTGTGGTAACATCCTGGATGTTTTCCACATTAAATGCAGTAAAATTCTGAAAGATCCCTAATTCTTTTGTTAATGTCACAAAGCATTAACACCACACAGAGGTAGCTCATCAGTGGATGTCGGTAAGTGTCGGAAATGAGAGCGTGCCTCCGTACCGCCATGTTGGTTCAGACTGAAGACAGAGAGCCCGGCTCAGACAGATGATCCCAGGGAAATGCATTCACCATGAAAAGTGCCAAAGCAGCCTTTCCTCTGATGCTTTTGCTCTTATTCGCCGCTATGAAAGCTTCTCATCCCCCCTTTCTTTCCGCTCTTCATGAAAAGAAGCCATTTCTCTCCCTCTGTGATTGCTGTGATGTTGAGTCACCCAGAGACTAATCTTGGAAATAATAGAGATTAAGCTTTTCCCCCCAGTTCTTTTTTTAACGGTGCTGTAATTTCTCCAGCTCATAATCTTTCATCCCTTCTCAATACAGGAAGGTTGGCTGCTGTGACCTACACTCCCAGCCTCTTTGAAGAAGCTAGTTTCCTGCATAAAAAAGAAAGTGAATGCAGATTAGCGAGCAGGAGCTGGCTCATTTTAATGTGTTGAATAACATTTATAGTTGCAAAGTGTAGTGATATCTAAAGTGACGTGACCAACTCCCTGCTCATTTTTGTAATAGTTTTGTTGTTAAGCACCATCGGGATGGCAATTTTGATCAGTCCACCACTTTGATATATATTAGATAATCCATCTAATAGTTGATGAGATATTTAAGTCTATACCATAGGCTGTATGTAAAGATGGAGGTAGTGAGATTAGATTTCACCCATTTTGGTTTGCACTGGAGCCAGTTTGAAGCCCAGAGTTGCATTTCATTTCCAAAATGACCACTGATTAGAGGGCCCGAATTTAGCGATTTACACCATAATGACTCGTTGAAAAAAATAATTTGCTCAGTATTTCTAGAGGGAAATTGAATGGGAGTCAATCTGAGCCAGGGGTTTTTTGGAGCCAGCATCTAACAGCCATCAGTGGCATTGCACTTTAAGGTATCTCCGCATTAGCTTCAGCCTCAAGCCTTGATAGTTGCTGTTTGGTATAGACCAGATATTCATGATCCCCAGAGGGTGAATCCTAATGACTTTGGAGATCTCCTGATTTGTAATGTAGCACCACCAGCAGGTCAAAGTTTTGACTTATTCCTTGACTTGTCAGGTTAAAATTCATGAGGTCAAAATTTGAATTTGTCCAATACTTTGGTTTTCTGACCAAATATATGCAGAACATTCCCATCAGCCTCATCTGCATTTTGTGTGTAGTGCTAATTAGCAAATTTTATCACACAAAACATTAAACGTGGCAAACATCAATAAGCTGACATTTAGCTCAAAGCACCACTGGCACAGCTACAGACTAATGCTGTGTACTTCCTTGTATGTGAGGTCATTTTCTATCTTACATGATTTACTAAATCCTTTCACTCAACCTTTTTATTTTTGGTTATGGGCACAGTATGAGTTCATGAAATTCTACAGTGATGAGCTGCTATTTATAAAAACTAATCAAGGCCTGCTGGTTAACACATTCCCAGCATGACTGGATGAAACAAGTATAACCACAGCTTTAGTCCATCTTGTCAGATTCGCTGGAATGAAGCTTTTGTGCAAACGAGATGGGTAACTCACTTGAAAGGGACAGTCCTGTCAAAAGCATATTCCTCTTGTCGCCTGATGTTGCACAAATTCTCATAGTTGATGGCGGTTTCTAGTTTGTTCAGTGCAAAATGCAGTTAATTAAACGTCTCGCCCTGCTGTGTTTTGTGAATTTATGCGTAGGAGATTAATGAGATCAATTTCAGATTTGTGTCGGAGAGGGAATCAATGTCCCCAAAAGTCATACTGACAGGCAGATTAAGCACAGCGGCCTAGCAGAGAGGAAAAAAAAAACTGTCTCTCATCTGCCTGTGGTTGTCTCTCGCTGTCTCTCTTCCACTTTCTCTCATTTCTCGCCTCTCTATCGTGACGCAATTCATTGCACTTCATTAGTTTATCATTATCATTCGGTAGATGAGCAGTCCTGGTGGAACATTTAAATAAAATTGGAATTCATCAAAAACAAAATCAAGTCAGTAAACACTTGTTACTTATGTGTGTGTTGCCGAGGGATCCGGGCTGCACGTTACACATGCAGGATGAAATAAGAGTAATAAGCAGATCAAATCGCCCCTCTCATTTCCAAGTATAATCTAAATAGTGCATGGTATACTGGAGTGACTGGAAATCACCGAATAAGCAGTGCTAAAGCAAGACAACAAATGATCCAACATATATTTGATTAAGAGGATGTGATATCTGTCTTTGCCTCAACTGTTGTGTAATCTTTCTTTTTTTAATTTTTCTTTTCTCTGTATCTCTTTGTCTGTGTGTGTTTGGTCACATCTGCCTCTAGTTTTTATGGCTTTGAAGCAGATAGAAATTCATTTGATTTGTTCATTTTTTGGTGTTGCAGACATGCAGTTTTGGTCTGTTCAATTTAGATCTGCAAAGATTAGTTGATTAAGTGTTAAATTAATTACCAACTATTTTTATAATTGATTAATCATTTTGAGTCATTTTTTAAGAAGGAAATTCCTCTGATTCCAGCTTCTCATATGTGAATATTTTCTGGTTTCTTTGATAGTAAACTAAATATCTGTGGGTTGTGGACTGTTGGTCACATGAGGACATCGTGTTAGGCTTTGGGGAACAGTGATTGACATATTTCACCATTTTTTTGACATTTTACAGACCAAACTAATCAATGAATCGTTGCAGCCCTAGTTCAGTTTAGTTTCTCTCTAATTTGTGACTGTGTAGCAGTGCTGGTCTGAGGTTAATCCCTCACTAGTGTTATTTGATTGGTCTGTATATGGAGCAGATGAGGGAATTAAGTCTTGTATTTGTTCTTCTCAGAATTGATTCCCAGAAAGTACATTTTTAATTTTTAATTCTTTATTTTAGATACCCTATTTGTGAATGGTCCAAAATTTAGGTATTTGTTCAGATATTGTTTTGCCAGAAAAAAAACTACCCTGCAGTATTTGAAGCTTCAGGTGATGATAAAACAGGGCAAACTGTGGTATGTTTCAACCACTGCTGCTGCTTTATTTTGTGTTATAAGAGGTCTAGGCCTATGCTAGACACCAGGTCTCTAATTACTTTGTATTTGACGCTGAAAATCGTGCGCCTGTGTTAATAATTTACTCCACAGAACTGTTCATACAATTATTTTGACTCTGAAAAGGTTGTTTTTCTTTTCCCTTCCCATTCCTCTGTTCTGTCTCTGTGTTCCACTCAGGCTTTAAAAAACCATTTTGAATAAGGGGCCAGATCAGTAAAAACATGCAAATGCTCAAGAGCTTTCAAACCTGCCTCATCCTCAGAGTTAAAAACCTAAAATCCAGAGGTGAAAGAAGCAGAAAATTATGGAAAATTGGTTTCTTAGTGCTGTGCTTTTCTGTAACAACCATAGACTTTAAGAGGAATGTCTAAGTCTTCATGAAAAATGAGAGATGCTTTATTATAATTGCTGTTTTGGTATTATATAAAGCAACCATTTCTTATGCTATATTTTTTAGTAATTGCCATTTATTTCATAATGTCATTCAATATCTTTCATGGAATAAAATCATTTTAATAATTAGAGTAAAGCTTTCATGTCCCTGAGGCATTCAGGCAGCAGCTAATATTAATAAATACAGAAAAATACAGAAATGAATAAAAAGAACAATCAATACAAAAAAATACACAAGTTAACAACATGGTCACTGTTTCCTTTTGTTTAAAAAGCCAATAGGTTCATCACATATCTAAGCTAAAAAAAATGAGCCATCTCTCTCTTTATCCCTCCTTCAGTCATCATCTGGTATGTTAATACTTCTGGCTTCGTCAGTCAATTTCATTCAGTTTTTCTCTGCACCAGGCTCCACCTACCAGCCAATACTCCCTTCAGCCGTCTCATCAAGCTTCTCTTGACATTTTCCATCCCACCAAGGCCAAACCTCCACTCCACTTCAAAGGACAAGTGTGTAAGATTTAGGGGGATCTATTGGAAGAAATATTGGCAGAAATGGAATAATGGAATATTCATAAATATGTTTTCATTAGTTCATTAGTGTATAATCCCATGAAAATAAGAATAATTGTGTTTTCGTTACCTTAGAATGAACCCTTTATATCTACACAGGGAGTGGGTCATCCCGCCATGTTGCACTGCCATGTTTCTATAGTAGCCCAGAATGGAGAAACCAAACACTGGCTCCAGAGAGGGCCTTTCATGAGTTTCACAGCCACCGTAGGTTCCCCTACACATTTGGAACGGGAGGGGTTAACAGTTGGTTGCAATCTGCAACCTCACTGCTAGATGGCACTAAATCCTGGTCCTCACTGGTCCTTTAACGAACTACAAATTTTTATTCCATACGAAAGCAAGCTCTGTCTTTCAGATGAAAAAAAATACAACAAACACTTGATACTATACTGTATAAGAAACAGAAATATAATCCTGGTTTCCTGTTTTGTTTGATTAAGACAATCACAACATGCAGACATAAAGGAGAAGCAGATCTATTACTTATTGACATTCATTTTAACTTCGGTTTTCATTTACACATAACCTTTTACTCTTTCCAACCTCGGGACTTTCAGCATACAGGCATTGTGCATTTTAATGCGAGCACTCTAATGTTTACTTTGGGTCTAGACAAAGGTCAATGCCGCAGTACTCTTTAAAGCATGAGCAGTCTGAAAGCATTTAGGCCAAACAAAATGAAGTGATGAGACGAGAGAGGTCATGTGAAAGGAAATTTCAAAGCATAATGTGATGCTAAATTTGCTGTGGGATTCATATTAAAAAAAAAGGCTGTAGAGGTAAAGTAATGTATGCAAGAAGATAGAAAACTGATAAAAGGGAAAGGTGACATTAAAGATCAAAAAACATGTATGTGAAACATTAATATACATATTCTGTCAGTCTCTTTAGGCCTCAAACCTCAGCCCATTACCATTTTCTCTTCATGTTAACAAACCCATTTGCCGGCCAAGAGAAATAACAAAAACACACACCAGTTCTGTGTTTAAAGGCCAGCGATATTTGTCAAGATCAACTACGGACTAATAAAGCAGGGAAAGGCCACACAAAGCCTCTCATCATTTATTCTCTGCTACTACTGAAGTCATTAAAGCTTTGCGTGAATCGTTCACTGATCTCATATGCCGTGTGCTAAACTCCTACTGTGTGTGTAAGGATGAGCAGCTTCAGTGGCCTAAAATGAAAAAGGGTGACATTTCTATCTCTCCACAAATCCACAAATGTATTTTAAATCTTACTGTTATGAAGCAGGAGTTAGAAAAAAAACAAAAAAAAACTGTTCTCTTGCTGGTATGTTTACTCAAATATGATCCTCCCTGCTGTAGGTGCGCTGTCCCAGAGCCAGGTCCACCCGCTCCTGGGCTCCCTGCCTCTGCCAGGTCCCCCCCTCCAGCCGCAGACTCATGCCCACCTGGAGCACTTCCTGCCGCTCAGGATCAACAGCTCCTCGCCGCTCAGCCTTTTCCCCAATTTCAACACGGTGAGAAACAAATATCACATTTCCCATATGCACACATGAAGCTACAATGGACACTCAGAGATTTCAGCACCAACCAGAACCTCAAAATGTTTTCTCCAAACTCAAAGCAAGTTAGTAAACAAGTATAAATATAGGTAAGTGCATATAAATATTGCAACACGTCTCTATATTGGCAGGTACTAAACATTTAATTGCTTGAATCAGGTGCAAAAATATGATCGAGCCAAATCCCAAACACTTTTCTCCCACATGCACACACATTTTGTCTGGCTCTAAATGATAAAGCAGCAGACTTTCACAGTCTCCATTTAGCATTAACTCCTAATAAAACAAGTCAAGGGAAAGTGCTAAATGTATCCAGCATGTGGGAAGCTGAGAGAAGATTCCTGTCTGACACCTAAAGCTAAAAATATGACTCAAAAAACACAGCTGCACCGTAGAGATTAAAAAACATGAACAGTCATCAGAAAATGTTTAAAATTGAATTCAGGACTGTAATTATAATAAAATCTTTTACTGTGATAAATATACTCAGTCTGCATTCATTCTTTACACTGTTAAAAATAAATGTGATTCTTCAAAAGTTAAGCATCATGTAGCATAGAGTTTTGATTTCTGTCTGAGTAGATATTAAAGTGTCAAACAAATCTCTCTTGACTACAAAAATCCACACTTTCTGTAACATCACACAGCAACAATTAATTCAATGGTTGTTTCTGAGCAAAATTTCCTCTTTTTGAGGCTTCTTTCTTCAGAAAATTAGCGTCACTCATCAATCAAATCAACACTGACAAAATGTTCCTCACTCACCTGAAATATGGTGGTGGTATGGATTTGTGTTGTACATCTGCACTCTTTAAGGTCTATGCATAAATCTAATAATTAAGATAAAAATTAACTCCATGCTATCCCACCAGAGAAACAATATGACAGCATATTGTAAGCAGTTGTATGTAATTAAGACCATTTAAGAAGATGAGGTTAAAACATGACCCAACAGGTTATGTGACCAGTTACAAGAAGTATTCTGCTTAAAATATAAGTGTTGCACATATTCTTGAACAACATGATTTATAGTCCTTTTACTTTTGGTATAGGTAATATTAGTTAATGTTTCACACACACTTTTCTTTTCTATCTTAATTTTGCAAAGTGCTCAAATTTACTACTCAAACACAGCAGGGCTTGATTTAAATAAATGAATTAAATAAAACATCACAGAAATTTTCCAACCAGAATCAGATTTATTAGCCAAGTATGTACACGCATACAACGAAATTTGACCCTGGTTTCTATTAGCTCTCAATGTACTTAAACACAACAATCTTCAGAAAGATACACAAGGACAACAAGCCATACAGATGTAATTAAACTAAATATATCACTCTTATGTACAAGCAAGTGGGTGAAAAAATAGATACATAGATATAGAAACAACAAATGGACAACAACATACAATGTCTATATACAGGTGAAACTGTTTATGTAAACTGTAAACAGGATACAAATAGTGCAAAGGTGTGAAGAGTGCTGAGTTAAATATTGTGTGGGTAAAAAAAAAGTGATAAGTTACTATATATACATACAGTAGATGGTTATACATATATACAGTCTGCTCAAATTTACAGTATTGAATGACATGCTATTGTACATTTTATATTTTAAACTGAAATAAATATATGTGATTTATAGGTACAGTGGGAATTACATTGCAGGGTTATTGCATAGCGACCAAGTTTACTGTTCATCAGGGTGATGGCGAGAGGAAAGAAGCTGTTCCTGTGTCTGGTGGTTTTGGCGTACAGTGTTCTGTACCAGAGGGGAGAAGTTGGAACAGGTTATGTTCAGGGTGTGAAGGGTCTGCAGTGATTTTCCACTGATATTGTTATTCATATTAGTGCAGAAATGACTTTGTGGATTTGAGGGAATATTGGGACAGATAGTTGTGTCTTTATGGGGAAACTGTCTTACTCATATTGCATGTTTACACTACTCTCTGTATCACCAACTTTATTCTGCCAATGTGTGTGTGTGTGTGTGTTTATGTGTGTGTGTGCGCAGATGGATCCGGTGCAGAAGGCAGTGATCAATCACACCTTTGGTGTAGCTCCACCCAAGAAGAAACCCATCATCTCCTGTAACATCTGTCACCTGCGCTTCAACTCCACTGTAAGTGTAGTGTTTTATGTATGTTAGAGTTTTCCTCTTGACAAAAGCTCAAAGACAGGATTTATTGTTAATTCACTGCATGAAAGTGGGAAAACTACCTTTGACCCCTTCAGCTCTTATCTGCCTGTTTGTTTTTCTGCAGAATATAGTCATTAGTCATCAACCTGTGATGCATATTTAATATGATAAAGTGAAAGGAATGATAAATCAACATGATCTCACTTTACTCTCTTGATGTTTGCTGAAAGCAAGTATCTCTAAACAAAGACGAGAGTTCATTTTTTAAAATACAGATTTATTGACAAGTGATGTATTTATCTGAAGTTCACCCTTCAGTCAACATACATATCACACATTTAATATTTTTGCATCCCATTGGTCTAAAAACAACCTTGAAGCAGGTTTTTCTTCTTATCAGTCCAATCAGTATATTTCTACCTCTTCCATTTTTCTGCTCACTCAGTAGGTTCTGAGAGGAAACCAGTCAGCTAGTTCTGTTGCTTTTTTTCCTCCTTATCACACCTCCCCATTCATATTCATTTGGCTCCCATTCCTATGGAGTTCGTTTATACATACGGTATTTGCATTTATATTGTTAGGAGGAACCTGGTGGAATGACAATGACTCTTCTTTGTGTGAATTGTGAAACTTGAAGGAAGCAGGACACTGGCTCAAGCCCATTATATTACTTTGCTTCCTCATCTGTCTCTCTCTCTCCCTCTCTCTCTCTCTCTCTGCTCTTTACTTTTGAACGAACAGTGATGTTTTTGGGAGTCTGTTTGCTAGCTAACAGGCTCTCTCCTCCTCCCTCTGTGCTACCTGCAGCTGAGATGAGAGTGCTGGTTGACCCGGGAGGTGGATGCCAGGTTGCAGGCAGGTACCAGGTCCCAACAAGGGGCAGAACTGACCGGCTGGAATTTGCACTCCACAAAGAAAATCGATTAAAGGAATAGTTCAGAATATTTGAAGTCTATGTCTGTTTTATGCTCACTGCTTGTGTAGATACAGTAGGTTTGGTTTTCATATTCATCCACCCTTATTTTTCATATTGGACACAAAGCTTCAGCTTCCCATCCAGAGTTCAACACAGTTCAACCAGTACATTGAAGCCATTAACCCTAGAGCTTACAACACAAATCAGCCCCTTAATACCTTCTGGGTCATTGGAAGTGCAGTTTAGATTGAGGACAAGAGACAGCACAGGGTCTTCTTGTAGCCCTGCTTGCAAAAGTCTCATTGGCCTTGACAGGCATTTTGAGAAAGGTTCCCTAGGTTGGTCTCATGAAGACATATTACACTTTCTAGTTATTTTCTTTTTCTCAGGGGCCATTGCACCTTATGAGTAGGTGTGCTAAACATGCAAGCTATTAGCAAGCTAAACCGGTGTGGAAGGAGCAGTAAACAAATATCTGTTAGCTACACAAAAAAGCTACTGGATGAGGATGTGGTTTGTCGCTAATAGAAGAACAGCTGAAGATGTGTGTCCAGTACGAGGATACAGATGGATGACTATGAAAATTTATATACTACAGTACATGACCAGTGTGTATAAAAAAGAAATAGACCAGAAAATTTCCAAAATATTCCTTTAAGACTGCTAAACTCACTGAAAAAGCATGAACGATTCAAGCTTGAAGGATCACATGCAACATTCTGATTTTGCTTCCCTTTTGTGGAGGACAGAGGTTGCTCACTGTGTATGAAGAGTTTGGGCATCAGTGGTGTAAAGACTGCATAAAGCCGCTTGAATCAAGGTGAACAGAGGCCATACAGTGCTGACAGTCCCCTTCAGGTGTCTTTACTGAGGATATTTGTTTTGCCATCCTGGGACACTTATTCCACGTGTTTTTCTTTAACAAGTTACTATGGTGGAACATAGTAAACTCATACTACACTGGCATGCCAGATAGTATGCAAATGGGAGCAGATTCATCTCTCTGAGTCAGTTGAAAATCACGCTGAATGGTCAGTGTGCACTGACATTCAACGTAGCCAAAGGGGTCGTACACCCTTTGTCCAGCCCTGTATTCCCCACCACACACTTCTACCCACTGTGGTGCCCTTTCTGTTTGTGTAGCAGGCCAAGCTTTTGGCAAGTGTTGATGGGACGACTTCACTCTATGAACAGTCACTAAAAGATCTCCTCTACACACTACAGGTTTGAATCTGCCTAATCAGAGGCTGTACTGAAAACTTGTATGGATAATTTGAGCAATGACAAATTATCTTATGTCTTTTTACACTGCTCCTAACTCAGACTCTGTTTGTCTAGGAAGTGCACATGTGTCTTTCATACACAGAAAGGCACTAATATGTTCTTAAAGAATAAGACTGGTTATGTTGTTAGGTTAGGTAATGTATATTTTTTTAATTGTTAACAAATCCCATGAAAAGACCAGAGCCGTTATGCATTTGTTCGTCCATCTTCTCTACCTTCTCTGTGGCACTCAGCTTCAAGCCGACAATAACTGACAATGTAAATATTTAAAAATGTGTCACAAGTACCATATGTAGTTTCATTTTTAAAAAGGGCTTAATAACGAAACAGCTGGGCACTGTCATTTTTTGCAAATGTTACTTAAACAGGAATAACTATACCATTTGTTGGGGACTATTTTTAGTGGCGGATTAATACACATTTGCGCTGTAGTGAGTATTTACAGCAACAGCATGGTATATGTGGAGTTGATTTAAAATAAACTACAGTGCCCATGTTCTTCGTAATGAAATGACTTGTCATCCAGTGCAAAAGTTAGGCTCACTGATGTATTTTTAATAATTTTTAGACAACAATGAAGTAAAATATATCAGACCTTTGGTACACAGTCAAACATTTTAGTATCCATTGTTTGTTTCGGTCTTTTCATGGAATGAAATGTAAGAAATATATAAAATATCACCAAAACCTATCATTTAAATCTTCATCTTGTTCTGTACACTTTACGTCTTGGATAGTTTTCTTAAGTTGCTAAAGCTATTTGAACTTTTCTCCAAGAGCAGGTAGTAGTAAATTTATTTCTTCCTCTGTTAAAAGAGTTAAAAAATTCTTTCATTGTTGACATGACAAAAAGGTAAATTTGCATTTTTTTCTCAGAAAGACTCATAGCAGTAATGCTTTTGTCTCAGTCATACATAATAATAGTAGGAATACGTTAGATTTAATTTATGAAATTTAATTATTTAATTAATTTTAATTAAAAAAAAAAAACCTTAACTCAGTGGTCACTTACTAGCTTTTACTTGAGGTTTCAACTGCTTCTCACCGTCTTCATCCGCAAATGGAGTTTGCTAAGTTGTCATAGAAAATATTGTGTAAGCATATTGTATATTGTCATACAAAATCAGAGAAAATAATAAACAAAATGTTTTCTTTTTTTGCTGTTTGTGTCTCCTAAAACTAATTAGTGCATATAAAATGTCTATGTTGTACAGAAATATTGATGTGTGTGTGGATTAGAAGATAAATGTGTTTTGCTTCAGTTGTTTTGTTTCACTGTTGGTGCACTTCTACTTGCTGTAAACTGATCTTCCTTTGTAGAGCACGTCTTGCTTTATCTACAGCCATTTAGAGCCATTTTGCGATCCCAAATCTGCATGTATTTGTTGTCACACTGCTACAAAATTGTTTTATCTCACAAAGGAAGGCTCAGAGGTCATTTCAGCATAACGGACACGGGCCATTTTGTGTCAGAGTGAATCAGTGTAAGGACGAGCCAATGAGCTCAGAGGATGGTCATGAGATGCCATGAGTCCAACTGATGCTCATTTGTGCACGACATGGCGATGATGATCACAATGTTGATGTTACTTTTCCTCCAAGTCAAATGCTCACTCGCATAATTTTTCCTCAACTCCACGGAAGCATGTGAAGCCAAAGAGATGGAACAGATGGAAAGATTACAGTTTACTGATTTCATGCTGTCCTTCACTAATACAATCATGTCAGTGATTCTGCTCATGCACTTTACACTGACTCTCCTCTCTGCTTGCTCAGCTCATGTGTGCATATTTGTGTGTGTGTGTGTGTGTGTCATGGCCAGACCCAGGCAGAGGCCCACTACAAGGGTCACAAACATGCTCGCAAGCTGAAGGCCTTGGAGACCCAGAGGCATCGCCAGAAAAACGGACACAGTCCATCCACAACAGGGAAAGACAGAGACAGAGAGAAAGAGAGGGGGATGATGGGAGGAGGAGGAGCAGTGCCAGCAGACTCAAATTTAAAAGATATAACAGGTATAAATCTTTCTTTTCTTTATAGGCGCCCTTCTCTCCATCTTCTGAGTAATTAGTGGTAATTGGAGAGACGTAAGCACTAAAGCTTGGTAGCTGCCACTCAGATAGCTAATTACCAGCTATTACCTGTCCTGCTATCATTGGCTTTGTCAGATGGGTAATTACTCCAGTCAAGCAAATACATTCTGCAAGATGAGAGGCCTTAAAGAACTTAAATAGAGATGCCACCTGAAAAGTGATGTAATGGTGTTTCTTTCTTTGAGTTTGATGCTTGCAAATCAACAGTGGAGCAACACAACACCCACTTGAAGTTCCCTTTTCTTTTTACTTAAATGTGTTGTGATTTTGCTAATGGTCATGTCATCGGCTGTGGACAGTTATGGAAAAAGTTCCACAAGTAGAAGCCGTGGGAGCCTATGTGTTTTGATGCCCAAACAGATTAAGCAGCAGTAGATTAAAAGAGTGGCGAAGTGGAGAAAGAGTAGCCCATATTGCTGAGGACAGAGGTTGCTCACTGTGTATGAAGAGTTTGGGCATCAGTGGTGTAAGACTGCATAAAGCCACTTGAATCAAGGTCAATCGAGGCCAAACACTGCTATGCATATACTCACAGAGGCCTGTAGCCATCAGCAATGGCTAAAACAAATAGCATAGCAGATGCACACTAATTTACACAAATATCTTTCTATTAGCAACGTTATTTTTAAAACCTCACCACAAGTGTAGATGTTAGAATTTCAAAGTTGTAGTAATTCTTGTAGAATAAACCATTAACTTTATATTTTTATAAATGTGCTTTTGTCTAAGTGATGTGTGTATGTAGCCAGTCAGAGGAGGAAATGAGCAGGAATTTGTGTCTTGGTTCCAAAAGACATGTAGGGCGGCAACTGACTTATTTTCACCACCAATTAATCTGTTAAGTATTTTTTTGATAAATCGTTTATGAGATTAGATGAAAAATGCCCATTGTAAGTTCATGAACAACACAGAAACACACTTCCTGGATTCTTTGCTTGATTAAACAACTCAAATGTTTGTAGATTTATTTCTGGTCATTCAGTTAAACAAGCCATTGTTCCAGCTCTAATGATAAATTGATTTGAAATTAGTTTGGCATGTTGCTTTGGTACTTTGGTATTTTGGTGAAAACTTTGGTCTTTGAAGTTATTCTGGAAATAAATATCTGCGGACCAGGTCTCCTTAAGATTGCAGTTTAAACTGAAGCAACATATATATGCACAAACATGAAGCTGTGCTTGGATATATCCTCACTGTCCTTATTATGTACATTACATAACTTTTTACCTTTAATTGTAATATTGGTATCAAGCTATAAAATCCACCATGTGTATCTTTCTATTGTAGATGTAATTGCACTCCAGTTTGTTAAAGTCCCCAATTTCCCAGACAAAATACTGAAGAAATGACATCAATGTCCTTAAAAGTGGTTACAACCCTGGATCCCTTTTATTTTCTTGATGTTATACTATAGCTGTTGATTCTTCAACAACATTGCCGACAAAAAAGCTGATGTAATGACTATGCTCTATTTACTCCCTTTCAGTCATTTGTCTTTAAACTTCTCATTCTGCGTGACTAAAAAATTCACCATCTTCTTTTTTATACTCTGTCTAGCTTCCCTTTTCATTATTGATTCCTTGATTCTCCCCCACCCCCATTTTATTCCAGTACCTATCAATTTCCCTCCATCCACATAATGATAAGCTTGTTACATCCAGTGGTTGCCATGGTTGTTGATTGATGTGACAGAGGGAGCTTCAGCAGAAGCAGCAAACAAATGACAGAGACAGAGGAAGAATGATTGAGAGGCAGAAAAAAACACTGAAAAGATATGAAAATTAAAGAGACATGATAGAGCAAAAAAAAAAAAGTATGTATAATAGGATGAGGAAAACGAATAATATGGTGTGATAAGATTAGTAGAAGAAAGGGAAAAAATGACAGGTCGGACAAAAAGACTGATAAGAAAAGAAAAGAAAAGGAAAAGAGGTCACACATCTCTTGTTGAAGGATTGCATTAATCAAGAAAATATATACCTTGATTGTATAGAATTGATGTATTATCATACATTTTAAATCTGTCTTTATATATCTGTGCTCAGGCCCAAGCACCTCTTCCCAACCTGCTCAACAACAACTAGAAAATGGCCAGGGGAGTTCACTGGCACCCACTCCTCCCTCACAGCCTTCATCCACAGACTCCTCCTCACCCCACTCTCCTCAGATGTCCCTGCAATTCTCCCCTAGCTCTCAGCTTTCTGATTTAACTTCAGATGGTCCACCGTTGGAGGGCTGCAGCCCGGGCCCCAGCTCAGCGCCACACCCTGAACCTCAGGGGAGCTCCACTAGAGGTGAGGAAGAGGAGGTGAAGGGGGAGGAGGCTAAGGAGGCCAAGGGCAACAAAAAACAAAATCTTCACTGTCCCACGTGCAAAGTGACGGTTAATTCCAGCTCCCAGTTGGAAGCTCACTGTAGTGGTATGTACTACAATATTAATATGTACTACAAGAGTATAGTTAACTCTTGTAAGCCACTTGCTATTTGATCCTTGACCTAATAGATTATCATGGTGTTACCAATAATTCTGACATTTGTCCCTCCCTCTCTGATTGGCTGAATCAGGCTCTAAGCACAAACAGATGCTGGATGGTGAGAACAGCAGCCAGTCACAACGCAGGGTCAAGATGACGTCATCGCCCAGACTGGCCTGCCGGATTAAGCAGCGAATGGGCAGCAAGACCAGAGCGGTTGTGGGTGTGAGCAGCCAGCCCTTTCACTGTGAACTGTGCCAGGTGTCCGTCAACTCCGAGACACAGCTGAAACAGGTGGGCGGGACTTCTGCTCATCCTCCTCTGGGTCTGGCATTAGGACTCCCTGTATCATGAAAGAACTGGCTTGATACTTATTTGTATCTTGTAGGATGATATAACATTATCCGTACATTTTTTGTGATAAAGGCAGTTACTTTTTATAAAAATCCCCCACTAATATAAAAAAAAGTCTAACCTTAGTATTCTACAAGATAAACTACCCAACTGTTTGGCTCTGTGGTTTGTTACTTTAAGCTGTCGTGACTGAATCACTGCATATCCTTGTCCCCTTTTAGCACATGAACAGCAGGAGACACAAAGAGCGCTTGGCCGGGAAGCCTGTCAAAGCGAAGTTCACCCCCTATAATAAACTACAGCCCAGTGCTGTGTTAGCGGTAAGAATATCTCACACACACACACAAACACAATCGTGTTTCCATCACTTCAGAGGACATTACATTGACTTATATTCATTTACTGGAGACTTACCCTAACCATAACCACTACTTGACTAACCCTAATCCTTACCCCGACCTCAGCCTAACCCTAAGCCTTAACCTTAAACCAAGTCTTCACTCTAAAATTCAATTATTTAAATTATGGGGGATTGCTTTTTGTTGCCATAAGGGTAATCTGTAAACAGATTTATGTCCCCACAGGAGGAACACCTGGACTACATTTGACTGCTCTCATTTGCGTTTGCCCATAGCACATAGTCATTAACATAGAACACTATACAAACAAGATATACACATACTCAGTAGATGCAAATGGTAAGCTGTGAGTGGCACCTGGTACCGTATTTGCAAGTCCTATTGATGCCAAGTGGTAAATACAAATGATTAGAGTACTTCAGTATGTTATGTGAAAAAGATGTGCTACTTTGAAATGAGTGCCTTGTTTTAACTCAAGCTTTGAGAAGCTTCAGAATTAAGCTTATTAGTTACCTCAAGTTTACAATATAAATAAAGAATGAACAGCCTTTATATTATCATAAAAAAGAGAGATGGAGTAGATCTTTTGTGAGATCTACTCTTTTTTGTAGTTTATTTTCATATTTACTGTGTGAACAATTTGAACTTCTTATAGCTTTAAATGCATTTTTTAGACTTTGAATATGACTCTTCCTCTGTTTCAGACTAAAGTGGCCCTGCAGAAGCAGCTGTCTAAGGCCCTGCCGGCAGGGTTCCTGACCAGCCCTCTCAATCCAGCTGCCTTGTGCACTATGGCATCTGGACCGCTGGCACTACGCCTGCCGCAGGGTCCCACAGCCATCATCCAGGGTCCCCTGATCAGCCCCACACTCTTCAGGCCTGCCCCAGGACCTCTGAGGGCCACACATACACCTATTATCTTCTCTCCTTACTAGCATTGAGTGAGCGAGAGGACCCAAAAGTGGACCTAACCTATAGCCAAAGCTGGACTAGGAGAGGAGTTTAGCATGGTGAGGACAAAGCATGGTGAGGACAAAGCATGGGACCCCCTGAGTGACACCAGGACTCAATACAGCGACAACGAGCGAGCAGCATATACTGTAAGCATGTCAAGTTTGGCATGTTCAGGTCATGAGAACAGTATGCACAATCCCCTGGTGTGGATTGAGATTTCAGCGCTGACTGACCAGAGTCTCACCCTCAAAATGGAAGGAGCATCGTTCAGCTGTTTCCTCTCGACAAACTGTTGAGTGCATTTTCCCTGGGGTCTGGACCCCTCTGGAAGCCATAATGACAAGTATCTTTTAGTTTTATTTATAAGGCTATAATAGACAAATACACTAGGGTGTGTAAATGTTACTAAGTGTTTGTTGCCAACATTTCTTTTTTCAACTTGAGAGTTTTCTCTGGGAGAACAAATACAAAACTTCATTTCTGCTTTAGTTTCCATAATCACTTCTAAATCAAGTAAATCCAGACTGTGTTACTCACCCATGAAACTGGCTACATCCATATACCATAGAACCCCTCTTATAAAAACAAAGAACATCTCAACAGATATCAGCCACTGTCAGATGTGGATGCCTTTACTTTATAACTTATTTAGTGGATGCCTTTACTTTATAACATTTTTTTTCCTCTGTGTCTGTTTCTGTCTGTCTTTCTCTCTCTATCTAATGAGGTGACAATCAACCACCACCCTAATATGATGCCAAGAATATTAAACACATCTAATGCTTACAATGAATTAATTTAAAGTTATAAAAGTGGAAACTTTTTATTTTGTTGACATGAGCCATTAAAATAAACTCTGCAGGTGTTTGTGAGATGGATAGGTTTGCACATCTTGATGCTGTTTGTGCAATATGAAGAGGCAGGCTGATGTTTGTTGTTTCCCAAAATCAAGATGATTTATCCACAAGTATTTACTGTGTCTTTGATGTTATGAAACCTGTCATTTTTTATAGAGTTGTATTAAAAGAGTATGTTCTTTCAATTTAGGAAATCTCCCTCCCACCTGATTGTGCTGAATCATCCTAAGCAATATGTATTTTTGAAGTGTCACCTGGTAAAATTAATGACTTGTGTAACTGTGCATCAATTGCAATAATGTAAATTATAATGTGCTAAAAATGTGGATACTGTATTCTATATGAACCTATAAATAGTACTGTTTTTTTACAGCGTTGTGGTTGTTTTTTTAGTATTGAAAAATGAGTTTCTTCTACCTCTCATCATAGTTTTATTGTGAAAATAGTCTTACTTAGCGTATGAATATAGTTGTAGACAAGAACTCCTGCTCTTATTTCAGATTACTCAAAGGTCAGTGAATACCATTTGCAAAGAACATTTTCATTCTGAAAAAAAAAACACATTTTGTAAAAATATGAAACGTAGCATAGGCCCCCTTAAATTATACAAAAATGTTTTCAAACCACAAACATTAAGTATATGAATTGTAATTGCATGTGTGATGAGTCACTGAACCTCTGAAGATCTGAAGACACTGAGGTACTGATAACCACCTACATAAACAACAGGATAGTAACATTTGTCAATCCTTTAGCCAGACTGGAGACAATATGATGGTTGATTAGGGAAAAAAATACACAACTGATGTGTCCCCCTCTCAAGATCATAACCTATATTTTATGATACTCTGGTGCCCTCTAGTGGTATGTTGGTGTTGCTCACCAGCAAATCTGTTATGCTGCCCTGCAATCTGACGTACTGTGGTCTGCTGGTGAGGTAGTCTACAATCCAGGCCACCACGCTATGGTCTACCTGCATCACTGAGAGCTTCTCAGCTAGCCTGAGTGGCTAGATGGTGTAGAAGGCACTGGAGAAGTCGAAGAACATGACTCTCACAGTGCGGCGCAGGTGTGTGTAGGCTCTGCGGAGCATGTAGATGATGGCATCATCCACACCAATGTTTGCCTGGTATGCAAACTGCAGGGGGTCCAGAGAGTCACTCACCAGGAGCTTGAGGTGCTGCAGGACCAGTCTCTCAAAGATCTTCATGACATGTGATGTCAGAGCCTGTAGTCATTGAGAGCAAAGGGGCATCCCTTCTTGGGCACCAGGGCAATGCAGGAGGTCTTCCAGAGCCGGGGTACCTTCTTCAGCCTCAGGGGGAGGCTAAAGAGGTGCTGGAACGCTGTTGGCAGGTGCACCCCTTGAGCACCCTGGGTTTGATTTGGGAGAGCTGCTTCCTCACTTGCCTATTTAGTAGAAAATTCCTTCTTTGTGTTTTCTCGGACAGTGTTTCCATGCTGATTTGCGGTGGAGGGATTGTAACAGAAAGAGGAAATTTCATACTAACAAGAATAAAACCTTGGAAGATACTCACTTGATTTTATATAACAGAGACTGCTAAAGTCTCTGGAATACATTTTTATTTACTTTTACTTTGTCCCCACATTACTTACATTAGAAGTGCAATACAAAGGGGCTTCTTAATGTCCAGTATGGACAGGAGGAACAATGATTTGATTAGTTGATATTACAGCAAGCAAATCCAGTTTCAATGTTCATATGGGGACATATTGTTTTAAAACAGACTTGATAAATTGTGAACATACCCCTTAAAGATCAACTCCAGAAATATTTTAAAATACTCTTCTTTGAATAATAATTTTGTCTGATATGGTTTTTCCAAAAAATAAAAAGTTCAATCATCTTATAAAAATTCTTAAAATTACATCTACTCCTTCTCCCTTTCAAAAGTTTAACTACTGGGCACAAGATGTCTCCTACCTCACTGTAAAGTCCATTCTCAGTGTATGTGCACTGGAGGCTTCAAGTTTCCACATCACACTTGTGTAAGTTGAATATTGGAAACGATAAAAAAGACACACACATCCCAATACCCAATAGGATGGGTGCTGGATCCAAAACTACCTTGCAGAGTTGAGCAGAGAGATCCGCACACCAAGTAGCTCCCGTTTAAAGGACTTTATTTTCTGTTGAGTTGAATATAGGACCACGATTGGACCACCAAACTATTTGTGATGTTACAAATCATGATCGTAAGCCCACCCCTTAAAATCAGATTTTTAATGAGCACAGAGAAACTTTCCACTTTAAGCAGATGAATGTGAAGACAGCTTTCAAGTGTCAAACTCTGCACACACATCATTCTGCACAGAGAAGCTCAAACATCCAACTGTAGGAACAAGAAGAAAAACACATTTTTGAGTGGAGAGAGACTTTAAGGAAAGAACCACAGGTTTTCAGGTGAGGTTGGCTTACATTAGACAGTTGGTTAAAATAGTAGCACATTACATATTGGTTGTTTATTTATTTATTTATTTATTGCAATATTATTAATGATATTTGAATAGCTAATGTATGTACGTTTTCAATATCCACTTTTAAAAGTAAACCTTTTAAAAGATTTTTTTTTTAAATCACAAAATTATCCTGTCTTGTTTTGGGAAAGTATATAAATGTATTTATTCTACTAATTCTCTTCTTAGCAGTGGCCTAGTTTCTGGTCGTGTCTAGATGGTAACCCTAGATTTGTGATCTCGCCATTTGGTAAGGGTTAGGGATGATCTTTCCCTATTTTTCAAACCTAACCAGACCTTAACCACAGCGTTGTACTACACTATAGAACATAACTATTTTGTACAATGATAAACAACATGCACAATGAAGGATCGTGTACAAATCTCGCGAGAGTTTTGCATATCTAGGGTTACCATGCAGACGCAGACATTAGTTTCTCATGACCTAAAAAAAAAAGAAAGAAAAAAAGCTATGGGAAGTGACGTCAGTTCGTGTTCGTCCTTTCCAGAAAAAATGGCAGCTGTTGACATCGACGTGCCGGTGGATACAGAACCCCTGATCTTCAATCAGGATGACATGGAGCGGTAAACATAAACTTATGTACCATGTTTCATTGCGCTTTAGTTATTCTTTTAAAAATAACCTGGATCGTGTGACTAGATCCGAGGGCCATTATCTGACGAGGCTCCAGCCCGGACACAAGCTAACCAGGCTAACGTTAGCTTTCCCCGAGGAAATGTGCATTTTACATTTTAACGGTTTTCATTGAGTCGCGTGTAGTTGGAATGAATTTGATAGCAAATTATGGACTCTTAATACTTCAAATAAACCAAACCAAAAAGTTTTATACCAGCTCGCAGGTTACGTTAAACACATATTCGTCAAGATAACCGCGTAGAAACTTACTCAACCAAAAGATTTACAAAATTGATCATGTTTTGACACTCGTTGGGTTAATAACCTTAGCTGATTAACTGATTTCTGTGGACACATTTTAAAATATTAACAAAGGAAGGAAAATATAAGTCAAAGCTTACACGACAGGTTTTGTCTGTTTTCGAGAAAGTTCCTGATGAGGTAGCTTGGAAAATTAGCTTTAGCTTAGCTCGTCTTTTTTTTTTTTTTTTTTTACCGCTGATAATATCTTAACTATGACACCTTCCAAACCTCCTGAAACATCATAAATAGTTTCAGTTTTTTAAGCAGAAGATGGATTTGACACCGCAGTTCTTACTAGCTATAGCAAAAATACATCCGGTGGTTATAGCTTTTTATTTGCTGCTACCTCCGGATGAGTCAACAGTGCACCTCTTTATAAGTAACTTATAAATATTAGAGTTGATTGTCCTGTCATGTAACGCAACCTGATCAAATACACTCAGGTATCCGTCTCCTAAACTGGCAAAAATCACAGTGGTTTAACGTTACCTAGTCAGGCAGCATTTGATCCAAGTTTACGTTAATTCACGTAAGATGTTTAAGGAAAAGGATTTAAGAGCGGACAATTTCTCTAATAATATGGAAAAATGAATAAGGTAAATACACTCGTCTGTGTTCATGTCACACTTCAGCAGAAGAATGTTGGCTTTGAAGTTGGTTTGATAAATAGAAAATAAACTTTCAAGTCAACCTGAAAACCAATTTTGTTTTGCTTGCTTGTTTACTTGTTTTTAGCTACTCCCACATTGAGCTCTAAAATGTTTTACAGTAGGGCTGCAACTACCGATTACTTTCATTATCAGTTAATCTGATGATTATTTTCTTGATTAATCGTTTTGTCTGTAAAATGTCAGGAAATTTTTGAAAAAGGCCCGTTATAATTTCTTCTTCAGATGTCTTGATTTGTCCCTTCAACAGTACAAAATCAGAAGATAATCAGTTTACTGTCATGTGTGAGACATAAAAGCTTAATATCATCACATTTGAAAAGCTGCAACTAGCACATTTTTGGCTTTTTCCTTTAAAAAAAAAAAAAAAAAACACTAAAACAATTATTCAATTATCAAAATAGTTGCCAAGTAGTTTTCTGTCAATTGACTAATTAATCCATCAACTAAACACTGCAGCTCTATTTATGTGGATGCATAGTAGTAATTAAATGATCAAAGACATTGAGGTTCTCTATGTTTGAAAAAAGATGTCACCATCACCGTCTTACTGGTAGAGTAAGACGGTAATGGTGACATTACTGGCACATGCACGAATTTATAATCATACTTTGGGTGTCGTGAAATGGAGGGAACAAGTTTATATTTCTTCTAAGCTGTTAAAAATGCAAAATATTTAGCTATTGAGACAAACAATCATCAGTTGTCCTGCAGGCCCTGCTGGTCTGTGTGTTATACACATGAAGGCTGAAGTTACATGGCTTTGCAGATTTAGATAGACCTGTAAACAAAACAGGTATAGTTTTGCAGCCCTACAGCTAATACACTCAATTCACATAATATTGAGTGTATTAGCTGTAGTAGTAATATTTTTTAAAGAGTTGATCCTTACTTGAGTGGTTATGTGTGGTCTAACTACTGGAGCATGATAGAAAACACCTACTATGATGTCACTGATTGGGGTGTGGCCTGAGTTGCAACATGTAAATGGTTTAAGGGAGCTCAGGGAGCAGCGCAGCCTGCCTGATGTAATTCAGTGCTGATTTACCCTTTAACACTTGGCATTTATGACTCGACTGCGGCAGGTGAATTTCAATGCTATGTTTAGTACTAGAGATATCAGGACGGTGTGTACCTAGCACTGCTGTCCCAGTTCCATGTGTAACACACCGCAGTTGAGTCTTTTCAGATCTCCAGTACTGCAAGAAAAAATAGGTATGATAGATGTCTTTTTATTAAAACCTAGCCAAGGTGAGCTGATGGGCCTTTTAAGAACACCAAATCATCTTTTGTTCATCATGACTTGAGGATGACATTTATTAGTTTATTGCTGAAAAGTTCAATTCTTCTACATTGTATCAGTTAATTTCTGCTGTCTTTGTATCAAGTTCCTGTTCACCATTGACTTTGGTTTCTGTTTTCTCCTCTTTCCAGGCAGGCTGAAGGTTTCAAAGAGCAAGGAAATGCATTCTACAGCAAGAAAGATTACTCTGAGGCTTTCAACTATTACACCAAGGCCATTGGTGAGATTACCACTAACTACTCCTTATCGCTGGAATTACGTTTTTAGGAAGGTCTGGTGATTTTAAATATCCATCAACCAAATCTTTCTTCATACTTTGCTGTTGAGTAATGTTGATGATCTTCTCATGTCACACCTCATCTGGTTAATCGCAGTGACATGTGTAATAGTCATCCAGTGTACTGAAAACAACAAATCGTGTTTTTCACACACAAACAAATAAACAGCTGTAACCTAGTAGTGACAACATCAGGATATGGATTTCAGCTATAAATTTAACAATGGTTCTATTAATGGTGACTGGGAGCAGGTGTTGATGTCTGCTTGATCTGTAATCTGTAGCTACTTATCAGTTCTCCTTTTATAACGTGGATTTTTTTCCTTTTATTTCAAGATGCATGCCCCAAAAATGCCAGTTATTATGGCAACAGGGCAGCCACCCTCATGATGCTCTGTCGCTTTCGAGAGGCCCTTGAAGATTCCCAGCAGGCTGTGCGGCTGGATGACTGTTTCATGAAGGTCAGTTTCAACAGACTCTCGCCTCACTCTCAGCTTTGCATGCTGCTACTTGTCTCCAAACCTTGGTTGCACTTGAAGAGAAGCTATTAATATCTATACTTAACAATGTCCTAACAAAGAGGTTTGGCCTTTTTTCCTCCCTCAGGGTCATCTACGTGAGGGCAAGTGCCATCTCTCGTTGGGAAATGCCATGGCGGCCAGTCGCTGCTTTCAGAAGGTTCTGGAGATGGAGCCCAGCAATAGAGAGGCCCAGCAGGAGGTATAGATCACCTGAATGTTTCACATTTTATTTAATCACAATAGAAAACAAACGTGCCTGACATACTGAGCACAGTCTTGTTGCTAAATTCCATCAGCTCCCATTGTAAAGATAGTCTTACATGATTGTTGTTTGATTTCAGAATAAGAATGCAGCAACACTACTGGAGTATGAGCGAATGGCGGATTTTGGCTTTGAGAAGCGGGATTTCAGAAAGGTACTTTATAATTAGAGAAGTTTTACCCTACTTTTGATTTTTTCTTTTTTTTTCCTGCATTAATTACACAAGGGCAAATATACTGGAAAAACACTTTTTCAGTCACATATTTTATTAGTTAAAGAAATCTGAAGAAGTTCTTTAGTGGTGTACATTCTCTTTACAGAATTTTTTGTGTTTAATGTAACACTTTAAGTGGCTTGTTTGACTGGAAAGCCAACAACAATATTTAGATTTTCAAGTGCTCCAATAAGGCACTTTTGGCTGTGTTGATTTGCGTTTCCATTACCAGTTTAAAAGTGCTGAGTTGTGCCCAGTCGGGTCAAGGCATGCCCGACCAGCCTCCAAGCAGATTATGGTGACGTCTCACTTTTCCTGCTTCTCCCCCTCAAACAAGCTGTGTTGTGAGACTCAACTCATTTCTGTGCTGGAGACCAGGGAGAAAGATGTTTTCTGTGTGTTCAGCTCTCAGTACTGTTTTAGCTTCTAACTGAAATTCTGTGGTTTGAAGTTTAGTTTCTCTCCTGTGTTTCTGTTTCCACTTTCAGATATCTGCTCTAGTTTACCGTTTCCTGAACACTTTCAGCCATATCTGTGCCGTGTTAAGTTACCGCTGATGAAAACATTTCCTGCTGCTGCTTCATGTAAAAAGCTTTCTGCTGACAAACTAACAGAAGGCTTTTATCGTGAAGAACTTATAGGAAATTAAATGTGTTTATCCACCATTTTACAGCCACGACTTTGACCACTAGTCACAGCCATGATGTATACAGCCCGCTGCTTTTCGACTCAAGACAAGCGTGTCATCAGTTAAAGACACACCGTCATGCGAGTAGCCCTGTTGTAATGGAGATGTAAATCCCTGCCGCCCTGGGCTGACACGCTGAGTCAAACCGAGTCAAGCCAAGCCCGCACATGTGTATGGAAAAGGCCTACAGTATTTGTGTTGTCTGAATGACTGAGTGTAACAAGTACACTCATATTTTGCTATGTGGCTCTTGTGTTCTCGTCCTGATCCAGGTCGTGTACTGTATGGACCGGGCCTTAGCTCTGGCTTGTGCCTGCCACCGCTTCAAAATCCTCAAGGCGGAGTGTCTGGCTCTGCTGGGACGCTATCCAGAAGCCCAGTCTGTAGCGAGGTAGGAACAGTCAAGCTTTTAATTAGGAGGAACTGGTATTTTGTTACAGCGATGCTTATTTTTTCTCCTCCTCTATTATTATTTTTATAGTACGAGCTTCTTGGACTCACATGAGGATTTTAAATATGAGCACATTCTGTTTTACTAAATCGATTCTTCACAGCAGATACTATACCCAGTCTTTCTTTTCCAGTGATATCCTGCGAATGGATTCCACAAACGCAGATGCGCTATACGTTCGAGGCCTGTGTCTCTACTATGAGGACTGCATCGATAAAGCTGTACAGTTCTTTATCCAGGCTCTGCGCATGGCACCTGACCATGAAAAGGCCCGGCTAGCCTGCAGGGTGGGTTTGTTGTTCTATGTGGTCGACCAAGACTTGAACTTATCTCACTTACTGAGCAAACAGAATTTGTATGGCAATTCTTATGTTATGAAATCTTTAATGTTACATGACTGGTTACAAAATTTAAAATAACCTAAATAGTGTGCCAAATCTTGCCATAGGTTGCATTTTCTGTTTTTTTTCTGCATTCAAGTGTAAACAGCTATAGTTAAGAATATTAAAACAAATGGACTGAATAATCCTTGGGTTCACACATTTGACATGGTGGATTAACACAGTAAATCCATGTTTGAAGACATTAAACTGTATGTACATCTCTAATTCCACTTTAAGATTCAGTAAATGATAAACATGAGGACTTGTTCTCTATCTAAATCAGAATGCCAAAGCCTTAAAAGCCAAGAAAGAGGAGGGCAACCTGGCATTTAAGAACTGCAACTTTGAAGCTGCCTACCAACTGTATACTGAGGCCCTGACGATAGACCCCAACAACATCAAGACCAACGCCAAACTCTACTGCAACAGAGCCACAGCAGGAGCAAAGGTAAAAGGCAACAAATTAACATGGTTAACATCATTGTTGTTGCCTTTGAAAATAGAAACCATGGTCAGTGCCCCTTTACCTCTTTGTCTCCAATCAACTCACTGTCATTTACTTTTTCCTCATTCATCATCAACAGCTGAAGAAACTTGATCAAGCCATTGACGACTGCACCAGTGCAATCAAATTAGATGACACTTACATCAAGGCCTACTTAAGAAGAGCTCAGTGGTATGTTATATGTTGAGTACATTTCTACTCGTGTGTGTGTTATTGTTCAGCACTATGCAGTTTTTGAGTGACTTTGTGTCACTTGTAGTTACATGGATACAGAGCAGTATGAAGAGGCTGTGCGGGACTATGAAAAAGTTTACCAGACAGAAAAAACATCAGGTAAGCCGCTGTCTTAGTTGTGTCATATTAACCCGTCTTAACTGGTATGCTAGCTGGTCTCATCGCATGCTTTTCGTTATATCACTGTAGACCACAAGCATCTGCTGAAGACAGCACAGCTGGAGCTGAAGAAGAGCAAGAGGAAAGATTACTACAAGGTGCTGGGGGTCGGCAAGAACGCCACCGAGGACGAGATCAAAAAAGCCTATCGCAAACGGGCCCTAATGCACCACCCAGGTAGCCCTCTCGGCCCTTACGTGCCGATTTTGATCATATTTGATGGTGACTTATGATGGGGTCTCATTTATAGAAAACTTACATTCTCACTGTCACACAGACCGCCACAGTGCAGCGACGCCAGAGGTGCAAAAGGAGGAGGAAAAGAAATTCAAGGAGGTGGGCGAGGCCTTCACCGTGCTCTCCGACCCAAAGAAGAAGATCAGATATGACAATGGACACGACCTGGCTGATGACGGCGGCTTTGATGGTGGAGGTAAATGTTGTTTTTTTTTTCTTTCTTTGGCTAGATTTTGTGTTCAACCTGCAGGTCATTCATAGGATGAAAGAGAACGTATCTGTGCTACCATCAACTTATCAGCTTTTTCTTTAAGGGTTTTTAAAACCTCCCCAACATTTGGAGAAAAACCTGTTTTTACAGCCGTCAGATTTTTATACTGTCTTCACCAAACGTCACTCATGAAAGTCTGAATCGAGCCAGACGTACTGTTCTGTTTTGTCAGAATTATTTTGCATATGGCAGCCAATGTATTTTACATGAACTGTCATAAATCAAGTTTGCTTTGTGCAAATGTAACCAAATGTGGTTCCCATGCCAACTCTGACTATCCCTGCAAAATCTAGAGATCTGCTACCTCTAGGGGGTGGTACAAGTTCAAAAAGGTTATACTGTAACACATAACTGAATGCAACATTGTTTTTCTACAATTACCGTTATGTAATCTGGGGCCATATCCAAGTCACCATGTGAAATTTGGTTTGGATTACTGCAGTGAGGAGGGTTTATATCCAAATGACCAACGTTTTAGCAGATTTTCTCTCCAAACTTCATAAAATGATCACCAGTCTGTCCTTGAGAATTCAATATTTTTGCAGCACATGTTGAAATGTGTGGGGGGAAAAAAGAGATTTTGCATCATTGTAATCTGAGTTCACCAACCTTTTAGTTTTCAAAAATGTCAAAATTAGTTCTCCAGCAACAGATTCTTCACACCCTGGAAATAAACTGCTTTAAACTGCTCACAGTACCGTACACAAGATATTTAATAACTGTTTAGTTATTCATTTATTTGGAATTTGATCTGTAAATTATACTTTTCAGATTTACAACTCAGCCGGTAGAAACCCATTTTAGCTTTTCCATTCTCACTTGTACTGCACTTTGTATTGATAGTGTTTTTGAGTATTAGACAATTGTAAAGTTTGCTTTGTTTAAAAAAAAACAAAACAGTTTTATGTTGGTGTCACTTGTGCTGCAAAATTTCCTGAATTTCATTATCACCCGCTAATCCCACTGTATTTTCCTTTGCTTTCTCTCCAGATTTCGATGCAAACAACATCTTCAGGGCTTTCTTTGGTGGCCATGGTGGAGGTGGATTTTCTTTTGATTCCAGTGCAGGTAGGTTTAGACATCCTTTAAGTTTATTGAAGCATGAGAAAACTGAGAAAGCGCTATTAACTAACTTCTTTTTTTTCTTTCATTTTTCAAGACTCTGGGCCTGGAAATTTCTTTTTCCAGTTTGGCTAAAGTGAAGGAGGAGCATGTGGGAAAATGCAGCCCTGCAGTGGACAATATCAAGTTGGACCCACAGTCACCTCGCGAGGCTCATACTCCCGAGTGTCTTGCAGAATCCCCCTACTGTTCTTTTTCCATAGGTTTTTGATTATTGCATTCACTCCTAAATTTATTCCTTAAGTTGATGCTATCAGACATTGAGAAGGATAATTCAGAGGCTTTAGTTATGAATTAACATTGTAGAAGTTCTTTAAGAAATCTTTTTTTTTTTTTTTTTTTTAAGAGGTTTTGATCAGCTGATCAGAGCATGTCCCTATCGCCAAAATCAAAATGATACTGAATGAAATCTAATCTTGTGAAAACCGCCTCTACCTTCAGTAAGGTGATCAGTAGTAAGGAATGCATTGGAAATGTAAGCATCATGGCTGATTAGTATTAGAAGACATAACATGGTCTACGTTTTTATGGTTCTCCTGGGACAACACGTCCCTTTAGCGCAAGAGGCAACGAACTGTGGAAGTTCAACGTTAAAACTGACCTCAGGACAGCCTAACAAGGACAACGCCGGTCTCTTGCGAGTGTGTGTCCAGGTTTTATTGGCTCACTTGCCAAATATAGAATCGACTTGCAGGGTTTTTTGTTTCCTCTCCTTTTCTCCATGCTGCATTGTATATTTGACGCGAATGTAAAGCCCTATTGTGTCCATAAATTTTTTTTCTTTTTCAGTCCTCCTTTGGTCTATTTATATTTATTGTACTGTATATTCTAAACATATGCAGCCAGTGTTCATTGTCTTCCTCCTTTTTTATAAAAAAAAAAAAATCATTTGTAAATGTTTTCCTCGCCATCCTCTTCGCTGTGCAAAACTTTTCTCTGAAACAGGCTAAAATCTGAATACATGTACAGATGTCTCCTCTATTACGATTTGACAGTATGTCCACTTCCACTCAGCACCGACCACACATCTGTACTGCTGTCCTATTCAAATTCAAGTGGTGCCTTACCAAACTGAGTAGATTAATTAACCTTCTTACTACTTAAAAAGCTGCAGAGAAAGCCACTTCCTATTTGCAAAAGCAACAGTTAACATTTAAAGCATGTTTTATTTGTGCTCTTTCATAGGAAACCCATTTCATGTCTGGCCAGTAAACACAACTCAATTTTTGAAGAGAATTCTTCATCCTGTCAAACATGAAAAACCTGAATTTTGTTTTCATGTCGTCACTGTACACGCCTAGCTGTCATCCACTTATACTCGTCATGCACGTTATGTCAGTGCAGCCCTTCCCCTACTTGTTCCGCCTGTTTGAAAGGGCACTGCTAGTAGGCTGGAAACTTCTGTTGTTCTGTCATTGATCTGTGTATCATTTTTAAAACGTGTCACAGTATTAACAAGACATGCATTTCTTATTGGGAAAATAAAGGCTCGTTTTACCATAATGTGTGTCTTTTTTTTGTTTTTGCTGACATTTGTTGGGGATAATGGGATAATTTGTCTTTCCGTTTTCTGCTAGTTATCATTACGCCTCAGTAATTTATATCATGCACATCAGTACTTTATGCCTAAATTACACTGGTTAGATGCCAACTGCATCTTGTTAAGTACTTGTACTTATTCAATGACAAAGTTGAACCAAATTTAATCTAATCTAATCTAATCTAATCTAATCTAGGCTAATGTAATCTAATCTATAGATTCTTCCCTGGTTTCATTTAGTGAACTGAAGTGAAGCTTCTAAAATAAAAAATAAGCAACATAGGCAGGATTAAGAAGTAGTTTTGTCTATTTTTTTAACAAGTGGTCATTTTAACGGTTTTATATTTCAAGAAATTTATTGTTGGCAGCTTCTAATATTTTTTTAACTTTTTGTCATCACTTTATTTATAGAGATCATCACTTACAACGTGTGATATTAATACAATAACAAAACAATTAGGCATCATAATGAAATGAAGACAACATGAAGGACATTACTTCACTTTCAGTTTGTGGATACAGTCCACATGGTAAAAGGACACCGGGTGAAAGTAATAATAATAAATAAATAGATAACTGTAAATAACTTAACGGAAAAAGTAGGCAATCAAATCTTTAAAAAAAATTCTTGGAGCAAATTATCTGTATGTGCACATTTCTTATTGTTTATAAGTTTGTTAGACCCAAAACATTTTCTAAATCCAATCATGAAAAGTTCAAATGATGGGCCAGACTTGGAGAACTTGAATTTGTTTGAATTTTGAGTCTTTTTTTCCTAGTAAAACTAATGAACTGACAGTCCGTGTAACTTTCTGTCTTTTGTTTTCATAATGTAGTATTACATCCTTGATTTCCATCTTAGATGAATAGTTGGTTTGAGAGTCGAAAAACATTTAATTATTATAATTGTTATTATTACTATTATAAGGCCGTGGGTGCGTATATATGCTGTGGGTGTCACTGACGTCACCACGTGGCCATGTTTAGACCAATCAGCGACACGTACGGACGTTGTAATCGGTGGGCAGATTTATGGTGCGACGAGACTGGAGCGTGAGGTGGCAACTGGCTGGAGCAGACTCCGGCTGAAGAAGAAGAAGAAGAAGAAGAGGTAGCGGCTGCTTATCCGTGACTTTTTTTTGACCAGGACACAACTCCTGTACTTCACGAAGGTGCTGCTTTCATTGACAAGGTAACCACTTTCCGCGGAATAATTCTTAATACCACGTTTTTCAGCTTCTCAGATTACCAGTTGTTAGCTAGCGGCTGCCTGCAGCAGTTAGCCAGCCAGTCAATCAGCACTTGGTGCGAGATGCGATTTGGTTTGTCTGCTAAAACCGCAGATACTGTCATGCCGGCAGAGACAGACATCTTCTAACTGTTTCCTACATTTGTCATATGGGCGGGTATTCATTGAAATATAACCACACGCCCCATAACTGAAGTAACTGCTCCGAGAAGACAGCAGAGCTCATATTAATCATATACCCAGGCTTAACCTTACATCAGCCGCCATGGCAAGCTTATTATTTCCCCTCCATGTCTCACTCTGGAGGTTTTGCTACTACTACATCTGCCCAGTGTTCCTCCTCTCTAGGAAGTTGTTCTTTGTGTACCTATGATTTTATTAGCTAAAGTTATTGAACTTGCCTGGCTGGCTGCAGTGTGTGAGGTGGGTGTGGTAGCTGGTACTGGAGCCCCATTCACTTGTGTTGGCACATGATGTAACTCGGTGGTTTGCACTGGAGAAATGATGCTATAGCACTGCTGAGTTCATCAAGCAATAGCTGTGTCTGAGGGAGTATCCCCCCCCCCCCCCCTTACTGTCCCCCATGTGATGCTACTCCCTCTAAATCCTAACCATAACCATCTCAGGAGCCTCTAGTGACACATATTTTACGGTTAGATAGCTTCAAACAATGGACTGGACCCGTGGATTATGGCAGGCTAAACACTCGGACATCTGCCCCTGAAAGCATGACAGGATAGCCTGCTAAGCTAAATCCCGACCAGACTTACAGGTTAGACATCAGATATCTTGCAGGCTGACTTAAAGGATTGGTTTGCAATTGTTTGAAGTGTTTCTTAAAACAATAATCAGGTACCGGAAACAACATTGATAGGTTTTCTTCGTTGTAATCATTCTTGCTGTTCATACTGGCTATGAAAAGATCCCCTTCACATGTGCTTTCAATTCAATGTAAGTGATGGAGGCCAAAAGCCACAGTGTGCTCACACTGTCACTTTGTGAAAAGATGCATTTAAAATTTTATTGGAAGCTTATATGAGGCTTCAGCAGTCATATCAAGTGGATATCCACATTTATAGTCTTTTTAGTAAAAAAAAAAAATCCCTCTTCATGGACAGTGTTTTACTTTTGAGCTGAGGTGGAAGTATAGTGACAAAAAGAGGGACTTTGGCACTAAAAAGACTGTAACATTGAAAGATATGGACTTGATTTGACTCATTTGGATGGCTGAAGCTTCATATTAACTTCAGATAAACTTTTAAATACATTTTTGAACAGTAGGAGGACTGTGGATTTTGGCCTCTGTCACTTACATTGTAAGTGCATTATGAAGGGATTTTCTAATGGCTAGTATGAACAGGGGGGATGATTCTGTTGAGAAAAACCTGTTTCAGTGTTCCTTTGGGAACCTGTCCGAAAAATTGTAAACTTGTCCTTTTTAATGTATAGAAGTGCTGTGCAGGAGCTACTACTGCATCATGAAGCCACCGCTTGAATTGCAGCAGTTGACATTAAACCTCTATTAAATGTTATCAGTAGACAGAATAGATAAGATGCATGTTATCAAGGCTCACTGCTTATCATAAATTAGAGCTGTAAACTTAAGACAGTAGGACAATGAAAACATGACCGATAAATGCATGGGTGTGTGTTTAAGTCAGCACTGACAGTAATGGGTCTGGCTTAGCAGGTCTGACAACATATTATTGTATTTGAAATAGGAATGTCAAGGTGGTGTGTAAGTTCATCTCATCCAACACATCATTCTCATGATAAACACATTGGTGAGATTACTAAACATATTAGATATGCTAGCCTTTTGGTTTTAAGTAGTAAGTCTTTGTTTTCAGATGGAGATAAATGAACGGTTTCTTGTCTTCTGTCTGGCTCATACCTTGTTTTTATCACTGGTAAAACTAAGTTGTTAAAATTTGAGTGAGGTTTGGTAGTAATGTATCAAGACCAATGTAGTAACTTTTATTTTGCATCAAGGGCTGCAATTAACCACTATTTTTATTTAGTAAAATCATTACAAGTATAATTTTCCAGAGGCCAAGGTGACGTCTTCACACCTAAACCCAAAGATATTTAATCAGCACTGATATAAAACAGAGAAAAGTAGCAAATACTCACAGTTCCACACTTGGAGCCAGAAAATATTTGGCAATTTTGTTTGAAGAATAACTCATAATTATTAATGATCAATCATTTGAACTATTAAAACATTGATTTTAGCTCTTTCTGCGTCTTTACTCCGAGTACAAACATGTGATCTTGTCTTTTCCTTCTTCTGCTGCATCCTGTTAGACAAAGGCTGGTTTGTTAATTGAAGGGAGTGGACTTGAGTTAACTGTGTACACATTATTTTGTAACTTAAAGTGGGCCTTTATGACTGCCTTAATGTTTGAGTATTATTGTACCTCCCATTTTAAACTTTAAAACTGTTAAAGCCACACCTATCAAAGTATTTTATGACAGTTTGACTCACTGAGATGAGGACTGTCGAGGGCGGCTTAATCTTTTTAAAATCATGATCTCATGGCATGGGATGATATGAAAATTTCATGTCATGATTGTCCTGGCCAAAATAATTGCGATGAACGATATTAACCTGATAATCATCAAAATATGCTTAAAACTTTTTACCTTACATTTTGTTAAGTAGGAAATATTTTTATTGCATCATTGGACACGTCTTTTTTTGTGAACATGCTTTATAGAGAAAAACAAACAAGAACAGATTCAGACTCTTGCTAATACCCAGAAGAGGTAATTATAATGAGAGAAAGAAATCCACTAGACAGCATTTTCAAGTCACTTGTGAGAATATTCACACTCATGTGAGGATATTCACCATTATCCTGGTAATGGAAATTAAATTATCTTGAGTGTTTTTATCTCCATATAAGATCAAGTTGGGAGATCTGTTGCATCACACTGAGCACTCTCAATTTCCTGAACTGTAATAAATGACAAGTGTGTGTTTTGTTGTTGTGGTCTCAATTCTGAGAAAACAAAATCGTGATTCTTATTTTGACCAGAATCATGCAGCTATACACAAATCTACAGCTCAGCTAGCACACATGACTGCCACAGTAGTCCAATCGGTAGGACTGCAGACGTACAAAAGGATTTGTTTTCCGTGTGCAACTCTGGTTTCAAGGTTTGGAACAAGGAGTGATTGAACTGTCAGAGAACATTAAAAGTCAGCGGTGTTACTGTTTAATCTGCATTTTTCAGTGGCTAGCTTTTTTTTTAGCTTATACTGAGAAATGATTATTTTTAGATGAATGAAGGCTTTTATGCACATCACCAACAAAATAAGCAGAAAGGCACCATGACGAAAGGATACTTGTTTATGCCTTTGTAAACATAAGATAATTTTGAGCATTTCCCAACTGTGAAACCCTCCATTGCAATCAACCAGAGATATTGACAGGAACTGTCTGTAGGTCTGTTTGGATACCCTGCAGGCTCATAACTACTAAATGAGAAAGTAGTGTGGAATCACCCTTCACAAAAACAAATATGATTTATATTTTTACAGTTGTCTTCATGGTCAGTTGAGTGTGTTGGCTAAATATGTGGTCATGCAGCCTATCTTTAATTTGATGTTTTTATCTGGCACTGTAGAAATATCACACACAGATAAGTGTTTCTGGTAAGGCATCAGAAAGCTTTAGTAGACACTTGAATTCAAGAAAACGTGATACCTGTTAGAGTTTGGCTTGTCAGTCTGACTTTGTAAAACATTACTCTGTGTCTCTATTAAATTATAGCACATTTAATCAGTCACTTGTGCCCAGTGTCCTGTATAGCATGTGCACAAAACCTGGATTTATTTTCCAAGGTTTCAATTTTTTTGACAGGCATGCAATGTCCTGATAACATCATGAAATGATATAACAGAGTACATAGATTCACATCAACACTACATGCATACACTTCCATCAGGACTTGATAGTAACCTAGTCCCAATCTTGGTTTAAAAATCAGAATTGATGTGACTCATGGTTTCTAGTTGCTCAAAATGCATCTATGATTAGTTTTTTGTTTGTTATATCCATCTGATGACGTAGTGATTCTGTGAAATTCAATGTTGACCTCCCTGTCCCAAAGGTCCTGTGCTGTCCAGCGCTGCCATGTCGGCGAAAGCCATCTCAGAGCAGACAGGAAAAGAGTTCTTGTCGAAATACATCTGCACCTCAGCGGCCGTGCAGAACCGCTTCCGCTATGCCAGTGTTACCGCTGAGACTGACTGGGACCGCCTCACACAGGACCATCCATGGCTGCTAACGGAGGTAAGGCAGCTGCTAAAGACCTGATACAACCTCACAAGCCTGACTTGGTTTATGTGTTTCCTCAACTGGCAAAGGATGATTGAAATCATGAGGGTAATTACATATGACACTGAAACTCTCTGTACATGATGCAGGACATTAGGTTGTAACAACAGTTATCTGTGTGTGTAGACATTATTGTGATTGTTGATTGTTGTTGATTTTATGTATATTTGGGAGAATCATTATAGAAATTTAAAGCAAAGTGAAAAGAAAAGTATTAAACTCGTAATGTTGAGGTAGTATTTCCCTACTTTCCCTACGTCCCCTATCACACAAGTGATCACATTAGTGTAACTGGATCATATAACAAGATGATTATGGTAGGACATTGGGAAACTTGTGCTTTCTATTATATCATTAATTGTTTAAGTCTCACCGGCAGTTTGATAATTTGAACTAAACCAGGGTGAATGTTTAATTTTCCCTTCAATTTTTAATCTTTTTCCTTCTTTAGCGTCTGGTGGTTAAGCCAGATCAGCTGATCAAACGGCGCGGGAAACTCGGGCTGGTGGGCATCAACCTGGACCTGCAGGGTGTCAAAGAGTGGCTCAAAGCCCGCCTCATGAGAGAGACCACTGTGAGTTGATGGCAACCTTTCTGTTTCTCTGTGTGGGTGTTTGGACCAAAAATTTATGCTCAAGGGAGTCCAGCTGGAGTAAACATCCAAGAGTTTGATGGAAAGTTCTCATGCTAGTAATCATTGTATCTTTTGTTGTGACAGTTGTGAGAGAAAACAGAGGAAATTCAATATGCCCATTACAAAAATAATCTACCAGGAATATTTGATTGGCCAACACAGCATGCTGGGGGATGACGCTGCTTTGCAGTTTGGTACAATATGCCAGGTTCAACTGTTTTTGCTGGACGACCCTGCGTTTTTTTCCTTTCCTGTGCTGTTGTTGTTTGGCCCCCACTGTGTCAATGAAATGATCCCATTCAATCAATGCAATGGATTTGTTGGCTGGATCGGCCACAGACCAGCCCTGTAACCATGGTTCTCAGTGTGTGAGTGACTGAGTGATGAAGTTACACCATTAGTCAGCTAGCCGAGTGTTGGAGTGTCCCCATTGGCCGTTGTGCTTTCAAAATGAATTGGCGCAAGATGATGGAAGTGGAGGACAGCAGCACGACTGTGTTTCCTCGTCCGAGCTCTGATGCTCTCAGCTCCGATGTTAGATACAGCAAAGTCGACTTAACTCTTGTTTAAACATATGCATACCAGCGTCTCTGCCGTCTCCTCCTCTACCGTCCAGTATGATCGACTCTCCAGCTGGCAGCGCTCTCAGCAGTCAGCAGTATAGATGCTTTGCAGTGCGTTTGGATTTTATAACTGACCTAAATACTATTTCTTTGATGTTTTCACATCATAAACAAAAGCATTAAAACACAAGTCTTGCAGGTAAAACATGAGACTCATGTACATACGCGGTCCAGCCATATACAAGGTTTTGACCTAGTCTTGTTCTTATGTTGGTCTGGAATCGGCCATACTGGTCACTTACCTGTCTTGTCACCCAGACAAAGCCCTGCCAGTCTGCCAGAATGACCAGTCTGTGTTCTTCATTCAAAATAAGATGAATTGATTTACTCAGCATCTGTTTTAGATAAATACTCACTCTGCCAGTGGACCATAACTTTTTTTTCTTTGGTGTTAATTTGTTCCGCATACCTTTTTTGATCATCTCTGGGCTTTTGATCATATTCTTTATTTGTTTCTCATCTTTTTGAAATGAAATACAACTTTATTATCTTGTATGATGGAAATTTAGGACATAACAGCAGACGTAGCATTATACACACCAGTATAGTTAATGTAATAAAATAAAAGCACGCTTCTTATATATTTCTATAGTTTTTAGCCCACTAACTTTGCTCCTTAGTGTGATTGTCTGCGTAATTATGTCATAAATGAGGATTACAAAGCAGTCTGACCCGAGTAGTACATCACATTGAATTTACCACCTCGTATGAAGAGTATAAGCCACAGTGCCTTGTCCATTAGTCCCAACATATGGACCTTTTTATGTGTAGCAGCATGTTGCGTCCTGAGCCAGAGGGCACGGGTTTATGTTTAGATCTGCCAGGTCAGAGGTTATGTAATGCTAGTGGAGGAGGGTGGTCTATTCTGGTATATCATACATACACACATGCTGCACTTTACATAGGTGATCCTCATACTTCCAGTACATAAGAAGGGGAATACATGAATGTATTTTCAGATGTCCATGTGCTTTCCTCTTAATAAAAAAAGCTGAAATGTGCAACTGTATCTATAAATAACAAGCAATTGTAAATTGAGCCTGAGAGCAGCATTAATGTTCAGTCTCCACTTCTGCCGACACCGTCCTTTACACCACCAAAGTTTCCTCTAGGAGAATGTGTTATATGTTTTCTACTTTTGGAGCAAAAGTCATTTTCTGTAGAGCTATTCACTTCCATACACAGTAGTTTAACTGTCAAGACCATAACTAGGTTAAACTAATATGCAAAGTTTGTGACATATTGTATTTGTTTTCAATAGGTGGGAAAGGCAAAGGGTGTGCTGAAGAACTTCCTCATTGAGCCGTTTGTTCCACACACACAGGTAATGTATGCCAGCTTTTTTTTATTTTTTTCGTCAGTCCACATCCTGTTTGTTATGTTTGAAAGCCAAATTAAGCAATTTTGTGTAACCTTTAATCATATTAACAGTGTTTATAGGCCTGCGCTAACCAAGGAAACAAATTGTCAATCCACTCAGCAGGACAATGAAACATCCAAAAGCCAGCACACAAAAGTTATTTTGTCTGCTTCATATTTAGGTCAGTGTGCATGTGATTAGGTGGTTGATTTCTTCACTTTTGTGAAATGAACAAACTAAGGGTAAATTATTTTCCAGTATGTGTGTGTGATGTTCAGCTGCTTCATGTTTTGCTTGTTTTCTTCTATTCAGATTTGTTCCTTGTTTTATTGTTCTTTTAATTGCAGTAACACTGACAAATAGTCAGTAATTGTGATCAATGTGCATTGTCCATGTAAAAATGAATGAATAAATAATGAAATAAATGTATTTGTTATGCATGAGTGTGCGAGAAAACATCCTTGAATGAATGTCACTTATATAAGGAGCAGAACGTTCTCCAAGACCGGGCCTTTTGTAAATAATGAGAACATGTTCTACTGTTTGCAAACTAAATCTAAGTTTACTTCTGTGTATGTGTATCCTTGTCTTTGCCCTGACTCTCAGGAGGAGGAGTTTTATGTGTGTATCTATGCCACACGTGAGGGAGACCATGTGCTTTTCCACCATGAGGGAGGAGTGGAGGTGGGTGACGTGGACACGAAGGCCCAGAGGCTGATGGTTGCAGTGGATGAAAAGCTCAGTGAGGACCAAGTCACAGAGCAGCTCCTCACACATGTTCCCGATGAGAAGAAAGAGTATGTAGTGCACTTTTTAAAAAGATCTACAGGAATAACACTAACTTATTTGTTGTATTGTAGGATGTTTTTTTACATGAGTGTGAAAATACAATGTAATACCACCCTGTTTATTCAACTTCTATTAACAGACCTTGATGAGAGATCCTCCTCCTCCTCCTTTTATTCATACAAATACACGTAAATCTAAGCCCCAACAGTCATGATTTAAATTATGATAGCTGTCAGTTGAAACCTGGTTGTGCTGGATCTTATTTGTTAATGTTTGTTCTGATATTTTTCTGCCAATGAGCTAAAGAGGCTCTCTGTCTTCAGTGTAGTTCTTGTGACATTCGCTGTGACCTTGAGCAGTGTGTTTGAGGCTTTTTTTTGTTTGTTTGTTTTACCCTTTTTCCAAATACTGACCCCAGTGTGCAGAGAACATACCGATCTCTATTTTATACAGTATAACGTTTCTGTTTGGAACTCATTTTTCACAAACTCTGCCCATGGACACAAAGTATGATCCACTGTGAATTTTATCATAGCATACGTGTCGATTATTAGTGGCAGATTTTAGCTCAATTGTTTTGCAACAAAATCAATCAAACTGTATTTGTTTAGCACCTTTTCGTACAAGTTAGTGCAATTCAAAGTGCTTTAGAGATGACTGACAAGCTGATAAGACAGAACCAGTAAATAAAAAAGATTTACTGTACATTTAATGTATTGAGGATGGAAATCACTGATCTATACTCATTCTGTTTTATTTAGGTGTTTTCTTGTGAGACATGTTGTGACTGCCCTCCATTGCAGGCTGATTTTAATCTATTGATTTTTTTTTTCCCGTCCTTGAAGAGTCCTGGCCAGTTTTATAGTGGGTCTCTTCAATTTTTACGAGGACCTCTACTTCACCTACCTTGAGATCAACCCTCTAGGTATTTTTTTCTTAACTGTTTATTTAACTAAAAACATAAAAAAATGTAAAAATGAATGAATAACAGTACTTTTATCCTCTTAACCAGTCGTCACCCAGGATGGTGGCGTGTACATCCTCGACATGGCAGCCAAGATTGATGCCACAGCAGATTACATCTGCAAGGCTAAGTGGGGAGACGTGGAGTTTCCCCCACCCTTTGGCCGAGAAGCCTATCCAGAGGTGAGATCAGATTGTTTTTGTCTATGTGTATTAAGATATATTGGATTATGTTTACATAAATGGGACTCATAGGAAGTGTATAAGCTATATTTTTGTGGAGAATAACTTGTTTTTTTACATAATAAATTTATTTGTTGTAACTATCAATTTACATTCAAATATTTCTTGGAGAGGAAATATGATGCTATATTTAATCACAGCCTTAGCTTTCAAATAGCACTCTGACATTCACTGATATTGACATTAGTCAGCTGCTTAAGTGCATAAGTAGTTTGAATCTCAGTTAATGCCCCCGTCCTTGGCCCTGTGCACTCATTGACCACTGTATGATCTTCCATTCGTAGGAGGCATACATAGCTGATCTGGATGCAAAGAGTGGTGCCAGTCTGAAGCTGACCCTGCTGAATCCTCGTGGCAGGATCTGGACCATGGTGGCTGGAGGAGGGGCTTCGGTAGTCTACAGGTAGTCCATCGATTTGCAGAGTTTGAGGCTTTTTTTTTTTAGCAAAGATGAGACGTGCTTCGGTTGAGGAAAGATACACTATGTGTTTCACAGTCTGTGTCACTTGTCAAATATGTTGTACTTTCAGCCACAGGCAAGTTTTTGCTTTTTGACAGACATCTGTTTGATGTTCCTGTTTGAAGTGTTGCAGACTCATCAAACCAGAATCAGGACACAGTATTTGACTGTTGGTCTCCCTTCTCTTCTTTAGCGACACCATCTGTGACCTAGGTGGGGTGGATGAGCTGGCCAACTATGGCGAGTACTCTGGTGCACCCAGCGAACAACAGACCTATGACTATGCGAAAACCATCCTCTCCCTCATGACACGTGAAAAACATCCTGAAGGTGGGTCCGACCAACAAGATTTAAGATTCAAGAATGTTTTATTGTCACATGCGCAGCAACACTGAAGGCAGTGAAATTTGGCCTCTTCAAGCTCTAGTTCCAATTATCACAAAATAGATATTTACAATTGTAAAAAAAAAAAACAAAAAAAAAAACCCTTCATTAGGTCTTGTTTCCCCAAACCAGTGTCAAAAAAGTGGGCCACAGGTGAAAGTGGGGCAGGGAGTTACTGGATACTTGTGGAAAACTTGACCAAGTTTGCTTTAAGCATGTAAATTGATGTTAGATCCGTCTTCTGCAATGTGACCTGCTTCCTTTAGTGTGTCACCAGGCCACTGTTCACCATGTGTATGTTGCCAGCAATAGACTTTGTGGCTGTCACCAAACTATGTCGCTGGGGTGTCAAATTTCAGTCATGAACATATTCTTAACATGTTACTACCACCTTTGTGTGTCCTACAGGGAAAGTGCTAATCATCGGCGGAAGCATTGCCAATTTCACCAACGTAGCAGCCACATTCAAGGTGAAACATGTTAATGTATTTGTCTGAAACACTACAGTTCACGTCTCTAAACACTGTGGTTTGTAAGCAACATTTTGTTCTTCCTGAAGCTATTGAGTAAAGTAGCCTCTATGTTGGTTGACGCTAGTGTGTTTTTAAATGAGCAGAGCTGCTACAGCTTCATTCCACATTAATCTCATTTATATCCAGATAACATTTTTAGACAGTCAGCTATAAGAGTTATACCTATAATTTCAGATGGTTTGGTTTGCCTTGCCTTCATTGTACTTGTCAAGTCAAATTTCAGAGTCCAGTTTAAAGGACTCAAACTCAGCTGCCAACTGTAGCTAACTTTGTTACCTATTAGAATACATTATCTATGCTCCTGTGGTTAATTCAGAACCATAATTCATTATTAACACGGAACTAATAAATAACACATTGTGGTGGACAACGTGTGTAAAGCAGTCACCATAGAGAAATACAAAGGACACTATCGTTGGTCTAAACACACAGTGTGAAAAAATGTACTTTGGTCCTTTTGAAGGGCATGAGATTGAGGTTTTGAATTTCTGAGATGAATATATATGATATTGTAAATTCAAATAATAATGGCGGTGTCCTGTGTCTCTCAGCCACTCTTACATTTATAGAGATGTCAGCTCCACATACCTGACGTGCCTCTCTTTGTCCTCAGGGCATTGTCAGGGCCATCAAAGACTACCAAGGTCCTCTGAAGGAGCACGAGGTCACCATCTTCGTTCGACGTGGTGGGCCGAACTACCAGGAGGGGCTGAGGGTGATGGGGGAAGTAGGTGAGTGAAACGAGCCTCCCGGGATCCCAACAAGAGAATGAGATTATGTTTTTAAAATATAATACGATATCAAGCTTTTTAAATTGAACTGATTTAACTCAGTGTTCTTCTTTCTGCAGGGAAGACCACAGGTATTCCCATCCATGTGTTTGGTACAGAGACCCATATGACAGCCATTGTTGGTATGGCACTGGGCCACCGGCCAATCCCCAACCAGCCCCCGACGGATGCACATACCGCAAACTTCCTCCTTAACTCAAGCAACAATGCAATGGTATATTCATTCAAAAACACACTGGGGGGAAATAAAGTGGTCAACAGGTCATTTGCTACTATTTTAAACAGATTACAGATGTTGTATCGCTTGAGACATCCACAGCACTCTCATGTGCTGACTAGTCAGTTAAATGGACAGTTAATTGTGAAATATCCAACTAAGATGCATTAACATTAGAGATTGCACAGTTATATGTAGCTTCTGTTCACATGTAGCTAAAAGATGTGTGAGACTTGTGATACAGTTTTAGTCTTGTGTGTTCAAACATTGTTTAAGCTTTGAAAGGCCTGGACTTGGGACCTTATATATGAGTAGTTTATTGTATAGAGTTACATGATTTTTCTATTCATGTAGGCTGTTATCTCTGAAGTTTCAATATTTGTCAACTGTGGTCCTCCGTGTTGAGTAAATGTCATTCAGTGAAGAATGTTTTCTTTGAAAATCGAAGGTCGTACTCATATCAGTCATTATGTGACGGGAAGCAGACATTTACATTTTTGAGCTTGGGTTAATGGAAAAGCTGATAGCTGATCTGCTAATTTGTCCTCCTTGGTGTTGAGACTTTTCTGTTCTTTCTTTATTGTGGAACTTGCTAAAGACAAAGGACATGAAACGCCAAATTGTCACTGCAGTACATTATAATTCACAAGACATTTATTATTAAGTATTATTCTCTTTTGAACTGCAGCGACTGGTTGATTAATTTTCTGTTGATTGACTAATCAAAAAATTTTGATAATCAATCAATTGTTAAAGCCATTTTTTTAAGTAAAAATGCCAAAAATTTGTTTTCAACTTCTCAAATGCAACGATTTAGTGCTTTCCTTTGGCATATATGAAATTAAACTGAATATCTTTGGGTTTTGGCCTGTTGGTCAGACAAAACAAAGACATCTGAAGTCATCACTTTTGACTCTGGGGAAATTGTAAAGGTCATTTTTCACAATTTTCTTACATTTTATAGAGCAAATGAATAATTGACAGATTAATCGATAATGAAAATCACCGTTAGTTGCCGCTAAGGCTGGGTGATATAGACAAAATCAAATATCACAATATTTTTGACCAAATACCTTGATATCAATATTGTAGGGATGACTATTGGTGCTTTCACAAAATATTTACACAAATATTTTTGATAAATAAATAAAAAAACAGCTAGATCAATCTGGTAAGTTCAAAAAATTGCATCACTTTACTTTAATGCAGCTTTTAAAACCAGGAAAAGACAACACAATATTAAGATATCCAAAATCTAAGACGATATGTAGTCTCATATCACAATATCAATATAATATCAATATATTGCCCAGCCCTAGTTGCCGTCCTGGTTCTTTAGCATATAACTTGCAAATGTATACCTTTCAAGACTATATTGACTAGTGAAATATCACCATGAGAAAGAAAATGTTACTTTCATGCTACAATTCATCCTTGGAAGCCCCTGCAAGGCTTTGAATAACATAAATGCTCGTATCTCTATCTTTTCTCTGTACCAGACTCCATCTACCACCAGGACGGCCTCCTTCTCTGAACCCAGGACGTGTAATGATGTCACTCCAGCCAAAAAGTCTAAAGCAGGTCTTCCAGCAGGTAACTTAACACAGTGGCACTCGCCTCTCCACAGCTTCATATCAGCAAGACTCCATATTTACTCACAAACTTCTGCTTTTTCATTTTTTTCTTACACTTGCTTCCTATATTTCTCCCTTCCTACCCACCCAAATACTGTCACTGCTATTCTGCATTTTAATTTTCTTTCTGTTTCTCCCTCCTCCTCCTCCTCCTCTTCTTCTTGTTTTTGCTGCACAATCTATCCTCTCACCCTCATCCTTTTCACGCTTGTTTCTCTAAGACTCTCTTCATTCTATACTGTGGCCTTTGAAGAATGTGGTCACAGGCGATTGGAAAGGTAAGTGATAGGTGTGCCATGCTCACACTGCGCTCGGCTGCCCACTCTCTACATTGGTTTGACCCCTTTTTCTTCTTTCCTCCCTCATCTTCATAATCTTGGTAGGAATTTGTGTGCAACACTTAACAGCCTGCATCACTGCAGTGCCTCAGTATTTTATTGTATTCTTCTGCAAAAAAAAATTTCATACTTTTTCAAAAATATGTGAATCAGTTGTCTTAGGCCTGATTAAAAACTGTAAAGAGGATTGTAGATAATCCCCAAATCAGGCATATTGTCAGGTTTATAAAGCTAAGATTTATTGATACAAGGAGTTTTAGGAAAAAAACCTGTCATCTTTAGATTTAGGTGCGTTTTTGTTGTGTGTCGTTAGGTTTGACTGTAGTGTCAGAAGACAATAGTCAGGTGTCGACTGTGGAAATGTGTGTCATGACTATACTTTTTTTAGATTGCTTCTTACAGCAGCACAGTAGAGGCATGCTCTGTAGCAGCTGAGCTTTGCATGCTCTTTCCTCTGCTGTGCTTCTCACGGAGTGTTTTTCAGAGATGACTCACAGTTAAAAGAATGCATTGAAGTCTGTTCAATGAATAAGATGAAGATGCACTCATTCTTTTCTCTTTTTTTTTTGTTTTTTTGTTTTTTTTTTTTGTTTGTGCTCATTTTGTCATATATTGTGTTTCCGTCCCGTGGGGGTCACAGAAGTGCAAGCCTCTTCAGGCTGCAGCGGAGGTATGGAAGGGTGTGAAAAAAGCTGTCTTCCTGCCCTCTCCGCCCTCTGTCCACTTCCCTCTGCCTTTCCGTTTTTGTCTGTTTTCTGATGTTCTCCTCAGTCTTTTCTCCTTTTTTCGCAATCTTATGGTAGCTTGATCATCTTAAGCTGTTGCTGCTTTCTATTACCAGACTTAAATTGGTCGAACTAGCAATCCCATTCAAATTAAAATAGTTGAATTGCCTGGAATTAGTCTGGTACATCATGTGAGTGCTGAAGAAATCGATCATTTCAACATTGGTGCTTTACCTTCAAGATCAACTTGATCTCTTAAAATATTACTCAACACTCTAAAGCCCCTGTGTTTTTAAAAAAAAAAAAAAAAAAAGACTGTTGAAAGCTTATTGCGCAACCTCTTGTTGATCAGATATAACAGCAAAAGGCAGTGAGACAAGCAGAGAGGGGAGGAGCAAGGTGGAGATGATCTATAAAACAGATGTTTCATATCACATTGAACACTGACATCGTGTTCTGATGTTCTGCCTTCAAAATAGAACAGTTTACACTTTTTGATGTTTCATATTAGATGCAAAGTAGTTTACCTTTTACTTTGACATGGACATGAACATTTACTAATGGGCTTGAATTACTGGTGGGTTGCTGGGACATCTGGATCTTGCTGTAAAATGTATTCATTAAATTCAACACTCAAGGGTTTTCTGACTTTTGGACAAGCTTAGAGGGTGTTCCTGCTTGGTGATGGGCCGTTGGGTTTAATATCTCTAAGAAAACACAGTGAAATGATTTTCATTTGAAAGCTATGGATGTAAAACTAGTATTGAAACTCCCTTAAATACACTGAAAAAAGGAAAATGTTTTGTATTTCATCAACATTTAGGTGGTCAGAAAAACAGTAAATACATTGACAGATAAGTTCCTCGATGGTTCAAACTTACTTCCCTTTAGGGGAATGAATTGACAAATGTCTTATCTGATACAAGCTGTGTGCAGTACTTGAAGTTGATAGCAGCATGTGAGAGTGGAAAGTGTTTTTATCTGACTTCAGAGAGTGTAGCTCAAAGTGTCTCCTATCCCAAGCTCTAATTTTAACACTGCGAGACCCCAAATTAATCCTTTTAGCAGCGTGACTTATAGGGGGTGGACAAAATAATGGAGTCTCTGAGTAACTTTTATATTAGGTTGAATGTTAATTGGCAGCATTTGTCAGCTAAAAGATGTATGGAAAAACATCTGCACCCAAATTACGAAGTATATGTCAAAAAAAAACAACAAAAAGTGCGAAAAATCTTGACAACATATATAAACGCTGACAAACTGCATCACCAACGAGAAACATCCTGTTGTAGCTCTGTTTCCAGTGGTGATTTTCTAACTACAAAGTCGATAATGAAGTTATTTTCTCTACCTCCTGTATCTCTGTCCTCAGAGCGAGTTCCCTCTGTACTCTGCTTGTTACCATCCCTCCTGCTGCTGTTTTCCTCCGCTCAACCCCCCTCTCTCGTGTCTGTGATTATTTTTATTTCTCCTTTCAGTACTGACTAGAAACTCTCTCTCTCTCTCTCTCTGCCTTCCTGTTACTTCAGCCAAAGCCACCACGCTCTTCAGCAAACACACTAAAGCCATTGTCTGGGGCATGCAGACGCGTGCCGTGCAAGGCATGCTGGACTTTGACTACGTGTGCTCCCGGGACGAACCCTCTGTAGCAGCCATGGTTTACCCCTTCACGTAGGTTCCCCGAAACCTCATGTTTGTCTGAAATTAGTTAAATTAAAGGAATTTATATTCTACTGAATAAGGACGTTTCTACACTGAGGATGTGAGATCTAACAAACACAAAACCACTTTGTGTGGCAGCTGTTACCAGCAGATTTTAACTTCAAGTAGTGAGGTTTTCAAATCTTTATTTCCTGCTTTAAAATATCAAGTCCTAATATATATTATAAAGTCACAATTGATCATGATACATGTTTTATCTTTGAGGTTACATAGTTTGACAAATAACAAACTTGGTAACTTGTAGTCAGCTCAACTTTCTTACTTATGGAAACCAAACCTAAAAGATTTGAAGAATATTAATGGAATTGAGTCGTAATTTTGCTATTGCAGTTGTTGATTTCTACTTTAGAAGGGAAAAATAGAAAATCTCCAAATTTTCAAATCAAACTGCTGCTGTGAAGTTAAAATAACATTTTGCTATATTCATATTCTGCAACTTTACATCTGTGTTGCTTAGTGGGGATCACAAGCAGAAGTTCTACTGGGGCCACAAGGAGATCCTGCTGCCGGTCTATAAGAACATGGCCGACGCCATGAAAAAGCACCCTGAGGTGGATGTGCTGATCAGCTTCGCTTCACTGCGCTCCGCCTTCGACAGCACTGTGGAGGCCATGCAGTACCCACAGGTAGAGAGAATACCATGTAATATGTCTACTTTAAATCTCATATATCACTGTAGAAACATCTGTGATTCTGTCAAATAATCAAGGTCATCTGTTTGCAATCAGATCGGACCTGACTTGTCTAATCGTCTTTTTCAGATTCGCACTATTGCAATCATAGCTGAGGGCATCCCTGAAGCTCAGACGAGGAAGATGGTCAAGATGGCCGATGAGAAAGGTGTCACAATCATCGGCCCCGCCACGGTACGCAGCCTTATCTCGCTAAAACATGTCTGTTGCTAAATGGCTCTTTCAAGTTCTGCAGTAGACTGTTAATGTATAGATGTGTTAAATCATTAATGAATGACACACATAAGTTAATTCAGCACTTTTTACATTCTGTCTCTTAGGTTGGCGGCATCAAGCCAGGCTGTTTTAAGATCGGCAACACAGGCGGCATGCTGGACAACATCCTGGCTTCTAAGCTCTACCGTCCTGGCAGCGTGGCGTACGTGTCGCGCTCTGGGGGCATGTCCAACGAGCTGAACAACATCGTCTCCCGCACAACTGATGGTGTCTATGAGGGTGTGGCCATCGGAGGAGACAGGTGCAATTACTGATTTGCAAATGATTTTGATTTTCGCTCAGGAATGACAGACAGTTGACCTGTTGAAGCTTGTTATGAAAATGTTAGATTCAATGGTTTTTATTTAGATGATTTTGTTCCTCTCTGTCCAGATATCCAGGCTCCACCTTCATGGACCATGTCCTTCGTTACCAGGACACTCCAGGGGTTAAGATGATAGTGGTGCTGGGAGAGGTGAGAGTAGCTCCATGAATGTGTCAATTTTCACATTAACCAGAACTTTTTTTAAAAAAAAAAAAATTTAGAGTATTTTGGCTATGTTCTATGTTAGTTGTGCCACATGCACTTAAGGAAATGTATTTGTTTGCAACTATTTCCCATTTTGAATCTCTTTCAATTTGTCCCCACAGATTGGTGGCACAGAGGAGTACAAGATCTGCCAAGGCATCAAAGAGGGCAGAATAACCAAACCTGTGGTGTGCTGGTGTATTGGAACCTGCGCCACCATGTTCACTTCAGAGGTCTGTTGGCTGTGTATAAAAAAAAAAAAAAAAAAAACTATCTTGGGGGGGTTTTTTGTTATTACCTGAGAATTGAGATTTTTTTTTTAGCTCAACCTGTCGTGTTGTCGTCTTCAGGTTCAGTTTGGACATGCAGGGGCTTGTGCCAACCAGGCTTCAGAGACGGCGGTGGCCAAGAACCAGGCTCTGAGAGACGCTGGAGCTTATGTACCCAAGAGCTTTGATGAGCTGGGAGATGTCATCAGGTGAGAAGTTCATCACAGTCATACCACAGTTTGTCAGTGAGTCATTTTTTTGGGCTTTTCACTGATTCATTGTTTCCATGTGGTGAAACAGGACTGTTTATGATGAACTGGTGGCCAATGGTACCATCATTCCTGCCCAGGAGGTGCCTCCCCCAACAGTACCTATGGATTACTCTTGGGCCAGAGTAAGTACACTTTTGAGAATCTATCAAAAGCAGAGAAGAGGGAATCATTTTCTCAGAAACCAACAGTTTTCTTATCAAGCTGTCTCTTCTGCACTCTGTAGATGGATAAGATTCATAGCATTTTGACACTGTGGTAATTAGCTGTTTTAGAACCGAGCTTATACTCTTCACTCTTTTCTGTGTATCCCCAGGAGTTGGGCCTGATCCGTAAGCCGGCCTCCTTCATGACGAGCATCTGCGACGAGCGAGGCCAGGAGCTCATCTACGCTGGCATGCCCATCACTGAGGTCTTTAAAGAGGAGATGGGTTTAGGAGGAGTGCTAGGATTGCTCTGGTTCCAACGCAGGTTGGTATGACAACTAGAGACACTGGTTCAGATTCTGAGAGAAAGTGTTGGGTTACTTACTTTTCTTTAAATAGCTGTCTCTCCAGTGGAATAAGCTTGGATGTGTTTTTCCGTCTAGGTTGCCACGCTACGCCTGCCAGTTCATTGAGATGTGCCTGATGGTGACTGCTGACCACGGGCCTGCCGTCTCTGGTGCACACAACACCATCGTCTGTGCTCGTGCCGGCAAAGACCTCATCTCAAGCCTCACGTCTGGCCTGCTCACCATCGTCAGTACTGATCACGCACACACACACTGACACTTACACGATAATACTGTGCCACCATTTATAAACAGCAAAGATGACAGAAATAATGAAAAAATTCCACATATTTGTCAGAAGAATCTATCTAGCACCTGAGGTCTGATGAAGAGCTTATGCCTTCAAACATCAACTTTATTTGTTTTTATTGTAGTTTAAGAATATTTTTATACCCACTGGATTTGAATCTAATCCAGGGCTTTTCTTGATTGATCTTCTCCCTCTCTCTCGTCTTTTATGGCCCACTTTGGCCACTTTTAAAAATGGTTAAATGTTTCTGTACTGAAAGATGATGTATTCATATGTTCCAGGGGGACCGTTTCGGAGGTGCTCTGGATGCAGCAGCAAAGCAGTTCAGTAAGGCGTTTGACAGCGGCCTGCTGCCCATGGAATTTGTCAACAAGATGAAGAAGGATGGCAAGTTGATTATGGGCATCGGCCACAGGGTCAAATCAGTAAGCATCTCCCAGCTTTATCTTCACACTACCTGAAGTTCAATTATTCTGAGCTGTAAATTATGCAGCAGTGTGTTAGATTATAGTAGAAAGCTGATAAGATTACAGTACCAGTCAAAAGTATGGACACACCTTCTCATTCCCTTGTATATCCCTGAATAATTAAAATTATGAATATCTCACAGTAACAGAACTTCTTATGAGTTTATTAGATTCATTCATTAAAACAGTCACAGAGCCGCAGCATAAAACACAATTTGTCTCTGTTTTCAGATCAACAACCCAGACATGCGGGTGCAGATTCTGAAGGATTTTGTTAAGCAGCATTTCCCCTCCACTCAGCTACTGGACTACGCTCTAGACGTAGAGAAGATCACCACCTCCAAGGTACTTAACTGCGTGAAGCTAAGACTTTCTACCAGTCGCTACCCTGAAAAGATCTATTATCAAATGGTAACAGATCAATACTACATGTTAACAACAAATATTTTGCAAGTCCAAGTAAGGTTAGTGTTTTTTTTCAGTTGAATAGATGATATAACTGTTATGTCAGGGGTTGTTTTTACTTTTAATACGTTGGTCCAAGTAAATGAGTCAAACTGAGAATCTGTTTACAATCCGTTTCTCTCTGAACACTCATGTTGATGCTCTACTGAACACTCTCGTTGCTCCATCGCTCAGATCAATAGTAAAGATGGCCAAAACTGCAAAAAGACTCCGGTTTTAGAAAAAACTGAAAACTAGTCCTATTGAAATAATTGATCAAATGGAAAACAGGACTTATTCAAACTCTGACATGAAGAAATTCAAACTACTGTACATAAGACATAAAAAGGCATTAAGAAAAGATGCAAACCCAAAATGTCTTGTAGGGCTTTTGAATATAATTAAGTGCTATATGTATCATTTTGTTATTTTATCACATACAAGATATCCTTTTATGAAAATCTGAAGTGTCTGAAAAGTTACTACAAAGACAGGATCCTGCACACTGCCCAAATCTCACAACTAGAACATTTTACTGCCAAACAAACACACAACATTTCAATCTGATGCAGACATTCCTCAGATTTCTCCTCAGCTTTAGCAAGTGTGCAGCATCCTTTCCTCTTTTTTTTTTTTTTTTTTAAATTTTAAAATTGTTGAGATGTTAGCTCACTTGCTTATATTCCCCTGCAGTTTAGATAAATTGATTTCTATTATGTTATTTTCAGAAACCCAACTTGATCCTCAATGTAGACGGTTTTATTGGTGTTGCCTTTGTGGACCTGCTCAGGACGTGTGGTGGCTTCACACGGTAAGAATATTCAGCTGCTATATTATGGAGGCGCTGGTGATGTGTAAGGGTCTGTCTATAAAGCTAGGTTTTGTACAAGTAACCGCTTGGATGGGATGACACCTTCTATTATTTAATTTCAAAATTTCTTAGTGTAAAGTTTCAAGTTTTCAGTAAAAAGCTAGACTGCTGTTACTGTATATTCATGGAGAACTTTCTTTAGATTAGCATATACAGAATATAGGTCCATGTTTTTGGATAGTTTCTGAGACGATGCACTTAATTCACCAATGCATTTTGAAAAAATGTCAGCTGCCAAAAGCGCTTTGTCTGTATTTTTGCCCTCTGCATCGATAGCACACTGTCAGTATTGTTTCTCACATGAATGTTGAACTGGTTCCAGTGATGAGGCAGACGAGTTTGTGGAGATCGGTGCACTAAATGGGATCTTTGTGCTTGGCCGGAGTATGGGCTTTATTGGTGAGTCCCATTGAGATGAAGCGTTGTGAATGACACCAACTGTAGTAGCAACAAATCAAGACATCTAACATCGTGTCTGTCTTACATTAGGACATTACCTGGACCAGAAGAGGCTGAAACAGGGTTTGTACCGCCACCCCTGGGACGACATCTCCTACGTGCTTCCTGAACATATGTCCATGTAATCCCTACATCACAGAACGGGACACACTTCCAGATGTGACTGCCCAAATGGGTCAGGCATTATCACACATCACACTTAATGTACATGTACTCTCCGATTATGACAACAGCTGCCTGGGGAAAACTGGCAGGATGATTCTGGGTGGTGGAAGAACTGTCTGACTGAGGGATCTGGGTAGAAGTTTTCGGTCTAGTTTTCACGGAGAAAAAGGGGAAGTATATTTTTAGATTTAGTTTTTGACAAATTATTTAAAAAAAAAAGTCTGAGATGTAACTTATTCAGTTTTGAACAGAGAACCAAACTGCAAAGTACAGCAGTTGCAGGAGCACAAAATCTATTGGTACTTCAAAAAAAGAAATCTGTTTTGCGTAGTTTGTACAAGGGGAGGACAAGACTCCTGTATTATGGAGTCTGATGTGACATTTGTTCAAACTCAGCAATACAGTACCTTTTTTTTATACTAACCTATTTTAATCAGCAACAAGAAAGTGTGGTTAAGCATGCTTTCTTAATATTGCACCTTAGTTAAACACTAGCAAATCTAAATTCAGTATCCGTTAAAAAATGCCTTCAAGTTTCACTCCCGCTGAAAAAGATCTCCACGATAAACCAAAGTTAGTTTTAGTAATTTATTGTCTTCACTAAACCAAGTAAAAAAACAAAAACTAAAAAAAAAACAGGGTCCAGTGGTAGATATTACAAAGCTTATCTAGATCTTATGTTTTGAAAAAGATAATTCATTATCGGCAAAAAAGGAAAATAAGCACAAACATGCTGACTTTAAGTGTCACTCCATCATTGCCTTTCCTAGTACGACGCTGGTCGCAACCCTGGTTGAAATTCATCAGCTACTGTAAATCAGATGCAGTTTTGAGGTGTTCAAGTCTTTCAGTATGAAGTTGACTACATGTGTTGCTATTCTGAATAACTGTTTTGATAATCTGTCAGAAAAACAGGGAAATGTAGAAGCATCAAGGGAGAGGGGGAGGGTGAAGAAAATGCTTCATGAATGAGCCCTGTGAGTCTTGCTTAGCATCTTTTGGCGAGGGACCATGAAAGCAGTGTGCTTTTACTTGGGGAAGTTATTGCACATATTATGTATGTTGGCTCTGTAAGAACTGTCCAGCTTTCACTAAAGACTTGACACTACCTTTGTAACTGACCACTGTACGGCCTGCTGTGTTTGATCTTTGTTTTGCTGTTTTTATTTAACTGTGAAAAAAATGCTTTGTTTTTTGTAATATGCTGTCATATAGTAGTATAATAAAGAACTTATTGTTTTACTTTTCATTTTGGCTCAAGTGTGTAATGGGTTAATCACCTGTCAGTAAAGTGTGATCTCTGAACAGAGGTGAGGAAGCTCATATAAAAGATTTATAGCCTGGAGCAGGACTCTTAGTAGACTTACAGGATATTAGAGCTGCAATTATTAGGCAATGAATTGATTAGCTGCCAACTATTTTGATAATCTATTAATCGCTGAGTCTCCTATGACAGTAAATTGGATATCTTTGGGTTGTGAACAATACAAGACATTTGAAGATGTCACCTCAGGCTCTGGAAAACAGTGATAGACATTTTCACCATTTTCTGACATTTTATGGACTAAAAAACTAATCTTTTAATCAAGGAAATAATCATTAGTTGCAGCCCTACAGATTATAGGATACCTATAGTGTCACCCACAATTTAATTGTAACAGTAGACTTACCTGTGTGTGGCATTAATACCAACTCTGAAAGACCCTAATACAGCGCAAGATCAATGAAATCTTGCACATATACTATGACCAAAAAAAATCCTTCCATTACACATGAGGCAGTATCACAATTGTGTACGTACTGTGACCTAAAATATAAGTATGATTCTTGGACTGAATGTATGAGTCATCCTTGCCGTGTTGTGGCATAAAATAATCAATTATAGTTCTTAAACTCACAGGATGCAACAGCATCACCGGTCACATAATTGCCAACACGCATGCGCGAAAAGGGGTTCATCCCTTAAACAAAGTTCAATTTCGGCATTAACAGATATGTTTCTGTGCCTTAGAACAGCAATAAAAACAAGATAACACTTTGGACTTTGCTGTGTATCCGTCACAGTAATGGTTCTCTTGTGGGAAAGGAGGTATTAGCTTGAATCTGAAGCCTTTCATTGACACTCCAGCAAAAAAAAAAAATACAGTTGTGATCTTCTTGGAGACGGAAGTGAGCACTCCTGTTTTTCCAGTCAAGCCTCGCTGTCAACGCTGCGCATGCATGTCAGTTTTTGAGTGCTTGTTTACGTGTGTTATATACGCCTATGAGTTCCTACCAAAGATAGTTCAGAGCCTTCATTTGCCTCGGAGACTGGTCCTCTGCGGTATGGCAGCGGCAGCCGGCGGGTCGGAGGACTGCAGCCGGAGCGGCGGCGCTCAGGGCGCGCTGACAGGTGACGGAGAACCGGAGGAGGCCGAGGAGTTCACCTGTCCGGGCCACTGCTCGGAGCTTTCCCGGCGGCAGAGCGAGCAGAGGAAGGCGGGGCTGTTCTGCGACGTGACGCTGGTTTTCACCTCCAGCGGCAGCGGGGTGTCTGGGGAAAGGGTCCAGACGTTGTCCGCCCACCGCTCAGTTTTATCCGCAGCATCGCACTACTTCACCTTGCTGCTGGGCGGCCAGTTTTCAGAGGCTCAGTCCGGGCGAGTGGAGCTGAGAGAGTGGAGCTCTGAAACCGGACCCGACCCAGACACGGTGGAGAGTGTCATACAGTTCATGTACACCGGAGAAATCAGGGTCACCGCTGCCAATGTACATGAAGTGTTGGAGCTGGCTGACAGGTGATTATTGTATACATGCATTTAATCTGATTTCCACTTGCTTTATACACGGAAGTACTGAGTAATGCTTTTGTTTCTGTCTAGGGGTTATTAAGCCACACCTTGTCTGTACTCTTAGTAAGCCAGGTGTGACTGAAAACAAACACCTGTGGCTCTGCATGTCTAGCCAGCCATTTTATGAAGTTACAAGTCTTATTATAAGAAAACAAACATAAAAGTGTCTTTAGCAGAGATGTGGGCCAAATAAACAGCAAAACCATGGCCCACAACATTTTGAGGTAGCCTAAATGATGACCCACGTCTACCAGTAATGTATAAGATGACCCATTACATACCCATACTACTACCAGCGTTGCCTTTGCCTTTTTCATAGGAGTCATTTGACACAGCACAGGTGTAAATAATAAAATGAATGATGGCTGGATTCCATTTAGCTGTTTCTGCTGGCTCACTGCCACACTGTCAAGGCTTACTGGGACACTTGAATAGAACAGAGACATCGTTAATGTTAGTAGTAACACCTGTGCTTTTCCTATTTATGACGAGCCAAAATGTCTGCTGTGGAAAAGCTATACAGGGAATGGATCTTAATCAGAGTGTCTGTGTGTCGTTAAAGGCCCTACACACTCACGGTACATCTACACAGGTGTTTTCACTTATTTTTCCTGATTAGGATGTACAGATTGATTGATAATTTATTGACAATTCTCTCACTCTCCCATTTAGGGTTGCAACTAAATATTGTTTTCATAATCGATTAATCTTCTGATTATTTTTTGGTCTCTAAAACATCATAATAATGAAAAATGTCCATCACAATTTCCTGGAGTCCATGGTGATGACATCAAATGTCTTTAAAAAAAAAAAAAAAGCAGCAAATTCTCAAATTTGAAAACCTGAAACCATCAAATTTGTGGCATTTTTGCTTACAAAAGGACCTAAATGATTGATCAATTATCAAAATAATTGCAGCTCTACTTTTGCCCCCATATAGGCAGGACAACCCTTACTAATCCTCATCATTTTTGTTTTTAACATTGGTGACTGATTATCATTTGATCACGTAAACATGACGACATGATAAAACTGCACTTTTGATGATTGGCGTATTTTCATGTAGTAGCCAGTTAACTGTCATATGTGACCCCAAAGTACATGATGTTTGGAAGGCAGATTTTAACATATAATCCTGAATTCAAGGTTACAGGCACGTGGAAATGCATGAAACACATTTTTTTCAGTGCAAAAATAAAAAGCAAGTCACTACATTAGTTTTCATATTCATAAATGCAATCAGGGTGTCTTAGTTTTTGTCTGGGATCCATATTTCTATACGGTTGACTACAGAACATGAGTTTTTACTAGGATGGTGAGGGAAGTCTAATATTTCAGTGTATTGTATGCTGCAAGCTCTTGTTCCATCCATTTTCACTGCTTAGTTCCTCATCTATAACGTTGTACTAATCAACTGAAAAACATCACAATATTCTGATAATGCTGATATGTTTACACTGTTAGGTTCCTGCTGGCGCAACTCAAGAGCTTCTGCGGAGAGTTTCTGATGAAGAAGTTGAGCCTGGCGAACTGTGTAGCGGTGCACAGCCTGGCCCACATGTACACACTGGACCAGCTGGCTCAGGGAGCCGCTGACATGATCCGAAGAAACTTTCACAAAATTATCCGCAACGAGGAGTTCTACACGCTGCCCTTTCACCTGGTGCGAGACTGGCTGTCAGACTCAGAAATCACTGTGGACTCTGAACAGGAATTGTTTGAGGCTGTTATAAAATGGGTGCACCAGAACACAGAAGAGCGAGAGAAGCACTTTGAGGAGCTGTTCACGCTTTTAAGGCTGCAGCAGATGGTTCCTACTTACCTAACACGGGTGGTGAGAAAGGAGCCTTTAGTGGCGAACAATGCAGCTTGTCTGCAGCTGGTGTCCGACGCCCTTGAGGTCCACGCTGTTTGCTTTGAGAGCCTCAAGTCAGCTGATCTGGAGCTCTGTGCCTCCTACATGGCGGCAGCACAGCCACGTTTTGGCCAGAACATGGATGTAATCATGGTGGTGGGTGGTGTTTCAGAAGGTGGGGACTATTTGAGTGAGTGTGTGGGCTATTTCGTTGCTGAGGACCGTTGGGTCAATCTGCCGCACATTCACAACCACCTCGACGGACATGCCATCGCCGTCACCGACAGCCATGTTTATGTGGCAGGGTCCATGGAGCCAGGCTATGCGAAGACTGTGGAGCGCTACGACTCCAACCTCAACACCTGGGAGCAGGTCAGCGGCTTGACCATCCGCAAGCACTCCTTTGGCCTCACATGTGTCAGTGACATACTCTACAGCATTGGTGGTCATGGCAACTTCAGTCCAGGCTTCAAAGATGTTACTGTCTATGAGCCTGAGCAGGACCAATGGCATAATCTTGAGCCAGCACCCAAGATACTACGAGATGTAAAAACGGTGAGCGTGGAGGACCGCTACGTGTACGTGATGGCCAGAACCCCAGTTGATATGGACAATGAGGATGGACTGAGCACTGTGACCAATTGCTATGACACAGAAAGCCACAAATGGCAGGAAGTGGACTCGTTACCGCTCATTGATAACTACTGTATTTTTCAAATGGCTGTGGCATCCACCAACTTCTACCACACAGCTTCCTGTTGCCCTAAGAGTTACAAGGTCACAGCCGAGGCCGCTCAGCAGAAAATAAGCAGAAACATCTCAGACGACATCCTCGACAGCCTCCCTCCAGAAGTCACCAGCATCGAAGGTGCTGCTGTCTGCTACCTGGGGGAAGACATCTTCATCATCGGCGGGTGGAGGAACAGCAACAACATAGACAAGCAGTATCGAAAGGAAGCCTACCGTTACTGTTCTGAGAGGAAGCGATGGATGCTGCTACCGCCCATGCCCCAGCCACGCTGCAGAGCCGCCGCCTGCCACGTTCGCATCCCGTACCAGTATCTTAACGGCTCCCAGCGCTACCCCATGCCCCAGAACCTGGCAAGGCAGCGAGACCGCATGCAGCAGATGCAGCAGCTCCATCGGCGCACCCTCAGTCTGCGAAGACAGCTGCAGTCTCAGATCGAATGTTGAGATCAGAAGCTGTTCACATGAATCTGAAATTCTGCTCTGTCTAGTTAGCACTTCATCCGCTGATTATTGCCTTGTTGTTTCCACAAAACTACTGTCTCATTTTTTACCTTTAATGAGATAAAATGTCTGCATGAATTTACCTGGAGCAGGTTTGCAGGAATGAAAAAATTGAAAGATTTAGCGCTGCTAAGATTAATTGATTAATCTGCAACTATTTTGATAATTTAATTATTTTTAAACTAAATTTCAAGCAAAAATGCCAAATGTTTGCTGTTTCAAAGCACTCAAATCTGAGAATTCGTTGCTATTCTTGCTCTTAAATTACTGTAAATTTAATATGTTGGGGTTCTGGACTGTTGTTTGATCTAAAATAAGGACTAATAAGACATCACCTTGGACTCAATGATATTCTGACGGGTGTTTTTCACCATTTTCTGATGTTTTACTGACCAAATGATTAATCAATTAATCAAGAAAGACTACACTGTGCGAACTAGTGACGTTGAAAAAAGAAAGAATTAGCCAGACAGGCTACTAAATTATCAGTCTTACATAATCATTTTGGCCTTACATTATTAGCTTATGCCTTACCTTTATTCTGCCAGTAAATTATACTCTGATTGCTGTAACATGTTGTTGATTTAATTGCTAAACAAGTAAGCTTTGCTTTTTTATATGTACCTTAAAGTAACAGATTTAAATGTGTTGTAGTGCAAGTTAGAATAAAACTGAATACCAGTTAAACTGATGTAAACACAGCAGAGCAAATGATGTCTACATTTACTATGATGTCATTGAGAAGAAAGTGACAGTTAAATGAAACTGTAACAACCAGCTAAGATATAAATATAAGCTTTAACTTTTTACTGCTCTGCTACATGCGTCTAATTTCTCTACTACCTCCTGTTTCCACCATGGTTTTACCTTTTTTTTTTTGCACTGTAGGGATTGAAGTATCTTGTTGATCATGTTAAGTGTATGTTATGTGTGCGCCACTTCAAAAAGACAATCATGTATTAGAGTTTTTGCAGTGAGAATCAAGTATTGAGCAAAGCACATATTAGGGAAAAGCAGTGAGTATGTTTTCCTTCTTGTTGTAACATAACCCCTTTTTCACTGCACTAAGATATGTGGACTAAAATGTTCAGATACTTAAATACTTTTTGTCATTCCAATGAATGTGTATGAATATGTGTGATTTATTTCTTTGATATATCAAACAGTCAGGAACTGCCTTATTTAATTTTCCAAGGTTGTTGCACAGCTTCAAAGGTTGAAGGATAGACCAAAATACCTCTTGTGTTTTTGCTTTCTCTGATAATAGTGACAAGTCATTTTTGGCAAAGGAAACTGTACTTCTTTTCTTACTTGAGTTATATTTACATCCAGTTTGCCTTTTTTTTTGTCAGGGCATGGTTTAAAGATAGTGGCTTCCTGGAATTATTTGGTTTGATTGGACTCATTGGTTTGTTCTGTCTTTGTACTTGTGGTCAGTTTTATTTATTTATTTGGCATTTCACTTTTTTTGGACCTCTGATAATGTAGAAGCAGACATGAAAAGACGGGGATGACTTGCAACAAAGGGCCAGATTCAAAACAAGGAAGTAGCATTTATGTGGTGTTTGTGTCTAACCATTCAGTCATTGTGATGTCTCCTTTCTGGCTAAATTTGCTCTCAGTGAGTTTGAGCACATGTTAAGATATGGACACTGCACTCTGGAAAGACAAAAAGATGTGTGAAACACATTAAATCAGAAGCTGGATTTTTTGTTTGTTTGTTTGTTTTATTTTTTTGCCAATAGTTGTATGAATTAATTGGATTTCCAGCCCTGAAAGACATTGTACGCTGTTGTTTGTTTGTCTCATCTGACTCTATACAGTGTTGTTGGACTGTTTGCGCAGTATATTTTTCCATCGCTGTTGAAATTGCTAGTGCCTGTGATATTCTCAGCCAAGCTCTATTATTTCATTAGGCATTTCGTGTTGTGAGCCTAATATTTTTACTCTAATTTACTGTACAACTGATGAATGAAAATCGACTGATCGATTCTATGTTGAAGTTAAAAAGGTACATACGAGGTCACATGCACGTAAGCAGAGAGTTGCTGCAGAATTCAGCGGAGCCACCAGTGACCTCAGCAGGATCTATTCACTGGGTTGCAAGTACTGATTTTTGTCTTAGATGTCAAAAAGCCCAGTTGGAGAGTTTATTTTGGAAAACGTATTATTTGCCATCGCTATATACACAGATGTCATGCAGCCACATGTACTTTGTGTCACTGCATTTGTATTTGCAAGAGCTGCAAGTGTATATTGTTTGGCATTTGCAATAAATGTAAGTTAATTCATTGAAATCAGTTTGTTGTCATCTCTGAAGAAAGATGCAATCTATTTATTTATCTATCTGAATCCAAATACTTGAAGCTTTCTGTCATGACAGAAAAAAACAGTGTTGCCAAAGCTACACAGGTAATGATGATGGTTTACAATCGTGAACATAGCAACAGCGTTTATATGTAACAACAAAGGAAACAATACTATAAGACTATACTTAACATCACACTACACTTAAGGAAACCATAATATAGTGAGTTTAAAGTTATTAATCATTAGCTGGAAATTCATATGTACAGAGTCAAAATATGACTGCAATGATTGCGATGATGATTGCGCCTTTAACACCTGTATCAATAGACATTTTGCATAGTGACAGATTATCATTTTTCTTTGCTTCATTTATCAGTGTCAGCAGTCATTAGTTAACATCAGTGTGATTTAGGTGAGGTTTTCTTAGTGTGCCACATCTAGCTGACAGCTAAACGGCTCATTTTAGTTCCTGGGTAGAATAATACAATAATAATAGTAAAAGTGCTTTAAATGATGATGAAACAATCTTATTAAATGATTCACTTCATTCTGCAAACATCCAAAATAATACTGTGAAATTATTCCTAAGGAAAATATACAACTTACCCAATACTGCAAAGCTGAATAGCAACAAAAATGAATGTGGTAAACTTTCTCCTGAAATAACACAAACAAGTAATGTGTGCATTAATTAAGGTTACACTACTATTGGTTGGTGTTAGGCAAGACAAACAACAATTACATCACTTATAGCGTCTGTATGTTATAAATGTAACAATTCAAATTTGAAGATACATTCAGTACCAATAAATTTCTACATTTTATGAGATTGTTAAACGATGAAAACCATCGATTTAGAAACGAGAAGGGCCTCAGTGAAGTAGGAACAAATATACGTCGGAACTACTTGTATTTAGCACACAGAGTCGGGGGAGTGCTGACGGTGCAACAACCACGGATAGTGTAAACAAACCATTCAAACCGGCTGTCCACCGTAAACTACAAAAATATTAATTAATTCGTGTTTTAAATACACACAGCTTGTTAATTAGCATGATGTGTTTTTATCGGCGGGACTGAAAAGCAGGTTGCACATCGCTTTGAAGATGGTGAGTCAAACGGTCAACTGTTATGTAATCGATACGGTCGATATTTATTATTAGACTGTAAACTAACAACATTTTTGCATGTGCACCTGACCTACTGTGCACTTAATTAAAAACTCACAATGTTACACTATCACTGACTTGATTTATTTGACACATCAATACAAATAAACTCACCGGTCACTTCATTATAGCCACACCTGTGTAATCTAATCTAATGCAATTAAATACAAACAGCTCTGCCATAAATTATACATTTATGAAGCTTATACATTTTTAGTTTTTATTGACATTGTCAGAAAGGTGATTATTCTACTTTATGTTTATTATTGAGGTCGAAGTGGGTGGTGCTGGTGTACTGGAGTCCATTATATTGAACTGTGTTTCTAATATTTTGTCCACCTCATTAACAAACATGAGGAGGGCAAAATATTAGGAACATTACACTACACTACCATCACACACTACGACCTCAATAGTAAACATAAAGTAGAATTATCACCTTTCTGACAATGTCAACAAAAAGTGTATAATATATACAATAACTATAAAATATATAAGCTTCGTAAAAGTAGAATTTATGGCAGAACTGTTGTGTTGAATTGCATTAGATTGCAGGTGTTCCTTATAAAGTGGCCGGTGAGTGTATATATAAATATATATATGTATATAAAATGTCATACACAGCGACAAATACATATTAATTTAAAATGTTGAATGGACAATACAGTAAAGTTAAAAGATAACTTATTTCCATTGTGGTCGTCTAATCTAACTTGTAATGTGTTTTTTGTTTTGTTTTGGGAATATTTGTCTGTAGATATTTTGTCTGTGGTCTGTCGATATCTTAATGAACATACTGTAATCACCTCCAGGAAACTTCTTGGAAAATTACAAACCTGTAAAATAAAGCACTGAGTTTTCTTTACATCCAGGTGTACCATATTCCCTGGATCTACACACCAGTGCGGAGTATCCTGGCAATCTGGCACCAGTTTACCAAAACCGAGGTGAGGAAAGAATTTTTTTTTTTTAATGTTGTCTTTATGTGTATGTTTTTTTGTTGTTTTTTTTGTGTATTCACTGTAAAATATATAAATATCGTACAAATGTATGAATGTTATCATATGTAAGCAAATGTAAATTTACTTGAAATGCATTTCTGCAATAAAGTATAAGAAAAAAAGACAGATGTTTTTGAGTCAAGATAATGCAAGTGTCATTTCATAAACTTTAATTTTGGGTACTTCAAAAACTTTCACAAACTGTTTGATGAGCCTGATATTTACTTAAGTGCAAGCACATAACATATTCTAGTATAATGGCTTTTATCCCCCATCACTCTCCTTTTTTGGAGGGATTTTACTCAACTCTTTTCTGTTCAGATCCCAGAGCTGGCCAAGTGCTCAGTGCTGATGAAGGAGCGCAGCAGAGTGGAGGAGACCATCTATGCCATGCAGCGAGCGGGCGCAGGCAGCCTGCATGTGAGTGAATTAACTGTGGTGCATTTCATGAGGAGTGAGAATATATTCTGAGTCAAATACCAAACAATACCTTAATCACGTTACCAAGGTGCTTGTCTGAGCCTACAGAGATGGAGGATACTTTTCTGTTAGCAGTCAGCTTGTCAGTCCAGGTGACTTTTGTTCATAAATCTTGGCTCAGTAATAAATGAGACTTGTGAGCTTTTGTGAAAGAACACATAAATGCAAAAATCAACCTTGCCTCAGAATTTGACCAAAAGAAAATGTACTGTTTGCTGATTGGTAGAGTACTGTTATTTGGTTCTAAACAGTCCTCTCTCTTCAGGTTATTTCTGACTTCGACATGACGCTGACCAGATTCGCCCACAACGGAAAGAGAGTGCCCACCACCCACAGTAAGCACACAGGCCACAGATCACTGACTGACTTTCAGCTTGGTCAGCTTCTAATGTTAAAATATTGGATTCAATTTGTGTTTATAATAATTGAACAAAATTGCCCAAGAATCAAACCAAAAACATTTAATTGAAAGTGAAAAATTAACTGAAAGCAAAAAAGTGTACTCAAATACAAAACCTACGATAAAACTATACAAGAGTGAAACATTTGATTACAATATTTTCCACTTTTCTTCCCCTGATCAGGATTTCTCTTTTGTAGTCACTTTTTTTCATGTGCTGTTCTGCTGCTTAGCTTTTCAGTTTCACTGTTGAACTTTTCAGTTTCAGTTCAGCATTTTTCAGTTTCTGGAAGTGCAACAAGTAGTACGACTTACCATTGACCCGTCCCTCCAAAAGTATTCGGCTAATGGAGATGCAGCCATGTAACACCTGCTCACATTTGTGTCTGAACTGAAACTGAAAAATTCTGCAACTGAAAAATGTGACCACAAAAGTTTTATTGTAAGTTTTGCCTTTGACGTCATTTTTTTTCTTTCAGTTTATTTTTATTCACTTTCAATTCATTTTTTTGTGTTTGATGCTTGGGAGATTTTGTTCAATTATTATGACACAAATTTAATCCCATTTTAAGGTAGTACACATATGCATAATTAGATGCAAATGGTTTATGAATTGACCCAGTTTCTATTTGTTGATGCTTGACTTTTTTCATTATTTGTTCATTTGAATGTGTTCTGCTGTTATAAACCTGGTATAAACTTTCTCCAGACATCCTGGACAACCGGTTGTTGATTAATGAAGACTGCACCAAAAAGGTAAATATGCTACAGGCATTAATTAGCATACAGTTAAACTTCCTACCTTAGTCGATATAGTTGTTTGATAAGATAAGATATACTTTATTGTAACCTCAGGGATGTTTTTCTTGGGCACAGCATCACTGCATTACAAAGTATCCCCAGACATACTAACATACTTAGCAACATCCTTACAATCATTCCTACAAAACATTTAAGCAAAATATGTTGAAGTTCATACATTCAACAAAAAAAAGAAAAAAAAAAGAAAACACAGACACACAATAAGACCAATAAAACCAATTCAACTTATAAAACTAATAAAGTGCACTAGTGTTGCACTTTTGTTACGACCCGGCCTAGGGGAAACCCCAGCGCAACATGAAAAGTGTGAGACTCTCCTCTTCCCAGCTTCCAAGAACCACCAGCCACAAGGAATTTACAGCCCTTTAGGTTTTTATTCAGAATTTCTTAAGCTTCAGGGTGGGCTAACAGCAAAATCACAAACAGAAGTAACTAAAGCTGAGGAACCTAAACTTACCTACTCAAACAAAAGAAGAACAAAAAGACAAGCCACTAACCTAACTCCTAATCTAACAAGAAACAGGAGAAAATTGGATTTAACAAAATTACTGCCCACCACTTACCCACGCCTACGAAACGTGGGCAAAATTACATAGAACATCAGAACGTGTTGTTTGGAAGTGGAGAGAGATGAGCCTCCTCAGAAGCTGGAAGAAGCCGTCCTTAAAAACTACAAGCCTCTGGGGGCTGGAACCAATCAGCTCTCTAGAACAACCCACAACTCAGACAGTCACAATTATTCAATCAGCCCCTACACACCTGCATCCCAACACACACACACACACACACACACACACACTTCAGCAGGAACCCTAGAGAGAGAGAGATCCACAACACAAGCACAAAATTGAAGCACATACAAATTACACAGCAGAAAAGTGCTCAAGTGACCTCTGGGTCATAACACTTTGTACCAGAAAATTGCACATTTAACGTAAAACCAACAACTAGAATGTTGCACATGCTAATGTAAACCCTGCTATACATCACACTCTGTGACCATAATGTAATGTTACATCAACACAGCATTTAACTGCAGCTATTTAAAATCGTAATAAAAGTTTTCATAACAATTCAATCTGCATTTTGGAACTCAAACATGCAGACAGTTTGTTTTGGGGCTGTGACATGCACATATTTCCAAACTACAAATTATGGTTCAAACCATGATTTTCTAAATTCTCTGTGCTTGAAACTCTGTAATTCTGCATCCACCATTGTTACATGTGGACCAAGTCTACCCTTGTAAGTTCTCTTTTGTTGGTTCATTGCAGATGAGGCAGCTGTTAAACACCTACTATCCCATAGAGATTGATGCTAGTCGGTCTGCTGAAGAGAAGCTGCCTCTCATGGTGGAATGGTAAGAAACAGATAAAAGCATCATTTGTAAGAAATAATAACCCCTCTCTGTTTTAATGTGTATTTCTCAGGAAATAAGTTGATTCCAGGACTGGCTGGAATGATGAGAAATGATAAAATGCAAAGCATATTTTGAGTACTTTGAATAATAAGCTCTACATCTTGATGACACTGACAGGAAGGGAAATTAAAGGCAATCATGGTTGAAATGAGTCTTGTGTTGCTCTCCACAGGTGGACTAAAGTACATGAACTCCTCATTCAGCAGAGGATCAGGAAGGACATGCTAGCTCAGGCTGTCAAGGAATCCAGCGCTATGCTCAGGTACATACAGCTCAATGTCCAGATTAACCAAGATCCTGATTCTTCTGAGAAAAACGTATTTGTCAAAAACACCTACAAATGTAATAACCCATTATACAATTTTTGTCATTTTATCATAAAAGTTCTGGCACTTTGCACAAAGACAGCTCAAAAAATGGATGATGCAATGGAAACACCTTTATAAATAATAACTGTATTATTATAGGACAGTCGCTGTCATCACTAGCCAAACCTGCTGAAAACCTGAAATGGAAAAAACTGAGCAACACATGTTGAACATAGATTATACAAATCCAAATACTTGTTAAACTATTGCAATTGTATGTGCTACTACTTTACTATTTACAACACATAACTGGAAGAATAGTTGTTTAAGATACTAACAAAAACCTCTGGCAAAGATGATTGTTGGTTCATGTGTCTAATGAGTGGTGTGTCGATGTCTTCAGGGAGGGCCACAAAGTGTTTTTTGACCGTCTGGCTGAGCACCAGGTCCCTCTGTTGATCTTCTCAGCCGGTGTCGGAGACGTCCTGGAGGAGGTGATCCGACAAAACCAAGTCTTCCATCCTAATGTGCATGTCATCTCCAACTACATGGACTTTGACCACACTGTGAGTTTGACCCCACCCGGCCTATAATGTATGTTATTGTATGAAGATCTTCCACTTTACCTTTTAGGGGAGGTTATCAGAATATAAAAGTACAAAAACTGTCTTTTAACAATGCAAATGGGCAATAAGCAAGATTCTTCTTGCCTCATAGCTACACAGAATCTCACTGGATGTTTGACAGGGTTGTCAATGAATACCAATTACACCAAAACCACCTTTCCTCAACAGTTTATTGATTTCAAGGCACAGAAAACAGGAACAGAATAAAGGAAATGCTAAACAAATCAAGCTAATTTGAAATAATGAAAGCAAGCAGTATTACTGGTGGAGTATTTACCAATAATATCATCAGGATGTTTCTGTTTTATCTTTGTTGTTCTATAGATCATTTAAGTACGTTAAAGATAGTCATTACATTCACTACAAGGATCAGCCTGATTCTACTCCCCAGTTTTAGTCAAGGTTTTTGAGGTATGAGTGTCTCTTCTTGTTGAAAAGGGGGTCCTGCGAGCCTTCAAAGGCCAACTCATCCACACCTTCAACAAGCGGGAGGGAGCTCTGTCACATGCAGCTCGCCTCACAGAGCTGCAGGGTCGACCCAACGTGCTGCTGCTGGGAGACTCTTTGGGAGACCTGACCATGGCCGACGGGGTGTCCGAGCCCGAGAATATCCTGACCATCGGCTTCCTCAACGACCAGGTCAGACCATAGGGAGGATTTCTTGTATCAGCACAGCCAGTTACGGGAATGTGATTGTCACCGTCTGTATGTTGTTTATCGCAGGTGGAAGAGAGGAAAGAGACGTACGTCAACTCCTTTGACATCGTACTGGTGAAGGACGAGACGATGGACGTTCCAAACAGCATCCTCAGGTACATTACTTCATCGAGAGACAACAAGTAAGAAGTGCAGGAAGGAAGTGGACACGACTCAGTTCAAACCAAATACATTCACTCCATTCACTGTGTTGCAAGCTGGACAATCACTAACCTCAAACAGACCTCAAGACTGGACTTTTTCACCTCTGCGTCCGCAGGAGTGATTAATGGTGCAAATCACACACACTCTATACTCTGAAATCTTTATTTTTACACTCTGTCTTTAACTTTTGACCTGTATTTGCTGTAAATCAAAGCCATCCTACCACAGTTCTAAGTTTTGAAAAGATCTAAATAAGGTCATCCAGTTGTAATTTATTTTTGAGAAGAATCTCTCTCAGTTTGTTTTTTTTTTCCTCATTTGTTTGCGGGAATCCCCAGAACTTCTCGATGGGAAACAGTAACAGCAGAATGGCAATGTGTCAGTTTACCACCACTGAGGGAAGGGAGTAGTTGTACTCCTTTGGCTTCAGTACAAAGTAAACGCCAAGTTAACACCATCTGCCTCCCCTCTGGAAACAAATTAGCAACTCAGAGACCTCTTTCAAATGTGTCAGTACGAGTAGTTACACAGCATATTTCTAATATAATTCTCATTTTTTTGTAGTTTTACTGTATGAGGATGAGCTGGTTTTTAAATATCTTTAACATTGAGCTCATGTATGAAGACGTAAAACACATTTCGTATCTTTCAACTCTGCCAGCTCTTCTGCTTCATACTGAGACTGTTCTGCTGTGTTTTTGTTGTACTGTATTCTGTTTTCTCTGCAAGTTCTTGATATTCCAGTCTACATACTGTACACATGGATCATCACATACTTGCAGGGTGCAGCTAACTTGGCAGCGATGCTATCAGTCTTTAAGCTATTTTATTAAATATTGAGTGAGTTTTTATTAACCATTTTTAACATGTGACAGTGAAGACAAACATGTTAACGCAGAGCGTTTTGTCTTTCAGCTGAAATATTTTAGCTGCTATTAGTAAAAACTTAACATGTAGCTTGTTGCACTTTACTACAGGTGTTCTTCTCAGTTATAAAGGCAGAGTTAACATTTTTTTTTAGGATACTTTATGGTAAAAAGAGGGAAGTTGTGGTAGAAATATTACTAATAACCCATGTCTCCAACAGAAATTTCACATACATTGCATGGGATTCTAAGAAAGATGTGAACTAACCCTTTAATTAACATTTTAACAGTCTGTAGGCCACTAATAATTTCTTGCAACACAGTCTTAAGACAGTAAGGTTGTCACTAGTGGATAGATGACCTTGTCTTTTAAATTCCTTCTATTAGAGACGCATCAATATTAATAATACTAATATTCTCACCAATATCAAAATTTTTCTACTAACGTCTTACTTATCGTCGTACATATGCAGGTGCACGACAGGTTAAGCTTTTCAGTACTTTCTACATTAAGTAAATATATTTGTTTTTAGTCTGTTACTAATTTCCAGTACTGATATTTCAGTTTTAAAGACTCAGCTGCTAACATACAAGTTGTAGAAAACGGAAACATTTTATTTTTCTTACAAACATTTTAATTAAATGTGACTTTCAGGGACAAATGAAGGTGCTTGTTTGGTTTTCTGAAATACAAATTGTAAACACAAACAATCATACAACACAAAAGTACACAAAAAGATCTTTTGCACTATTTTCTTGTCATTTCAAAAGACTGTCCAACACGTCATAGAAAATATTAAACAACGCTGTGCAGGAAAAGTCTCTTGTGCGTGTGTTTTTTAAGGTGTTTGGGTTTCAAAGGTGTTTTGTCCTCATCACAACTCCTCATGTGCCGCCTGTTCCCGTTCCTTGTCCTCATCGACCTTCAGTTTGAGTTCGTCAGCCGTGATGACTCCATCTCTATTTCGGTCCTGGTTGTTGAACATGTCGGCGACGACCTGATCCATAGTCAGTCCAGGCTTTATACGGCCTTTGCCCTCTGCTACCTGCAGCTTGATGAACTCCCCAAACTAAAACGGGGCAAAGAAGAGTGATCAATAACGGCGTGATGTGATCAGAGTGCTGTGTGGGCGGTAGCTCAGTGGAACGAAAGGGAAACATACTTAACATTTTTTATTTATTGGTACAAGACTATTCCTGTGTGAGGTTTGTCAAAACACCACACTCTCCTCACTTTTACCTCACATGTTCTAAGAATTAAGGGTCAATATGCATTAAATGTCAAGGATAGCCACATATTTTACAATTAATCATAATTAATGATTAGTGATAAATTCATTGTCAGTCACTGCACTACTCCTAGTGCTAGAAATCTAAGTTAAGTTCTCCCATTCAGTTTTTGTCGCCATAATGAAAAACATCTAAATGTACACAGACATTACTTAAAGTCTCTGCCCACCCTCAGAGGTGTTATCAATTACTCCAGCTGATTAGATCTGTAAAAACCATGTGATGTCACAAAACAATGGACCAATAAGAGAGATAACAGGGTAAGTTATTATCAGGCACAGAAAAAAACTAACGGCAGACCAAAAATGATGTCAATCAAGCAAACTTTGTTTACACTCACACGGTCTTGAGAAGAGGTCTAATCATGCAACATAAGTGAAACCACCTATGTGGTTGTACTACAGTATCTGTCACATTTTCATGTCATCATAGCATCTTTTAAATGATTCTGATGTCATAATTTAACACCAGATGGCGCCAAAGTGAAGAATTTTCAAATCCCTAGTGGGTTTTATTTTTGGCTATACTGATTTATGTTGAGTTTTATCATGATTTTCAGTCTTCAGGAAGCAAATTAATACAGAACAAACTTACCACCTCCTGTCTGCCTAGTAAACCTACAGTTTCCATGAATAAACTTTGCCTTGCATGCAAGTTTTATTTTGGTTTTGTCTCATTGCTCTTATCAGCAAAACAATGGAGAAAAGGGAACAGACTATTCCATTTAACTGTCACACATGACATGACACGTGTAAAGTTAAAAAAAAACTTGGTCATGAAAATGCTGAATTTGACCATTTGCATCTGGATTTGTTTTGTTGGGGAAAAGTACTTCCTGTGAAGGTACATCCAACCCAACTAGAAAACCATAATTTCTGAGAAGTTGCGTCAGTGCCATAAAACATAAATTCACGAGTCGACATGTGGGAGCAAGAATATAAAATGTCATCAACTGCTTCAGTAGCAGGAAGAAAGACATGAAGTCATATCTGCTCGCTGCTAATTCAAAAACAAAATCATTTCAGCGCTGTTATCCGCATGTGAAATGATGATGAAAGTGGTCAAACTACCAGGAGTAACTTACCTCCTCCTGGGGAACCTCTCCGTTCTTGTTTATATCCAGGGCCTCAAACAAGTCTGCAGGGCTTTCACCCAGCCACACAAACAGGTAACCTGGCGGCACACCCTTCTCGAGGCCCATCATCTCAATCTCAAACACCAACACGGCACTGCTCGGCACGCCAGAGGCTGACGGATAGAAAGCAAGAAAGGCACTAGTTAACTTTGGGTTTACCTCTTAAATACCTAGTGAAGAGTAAACCTGTGCATGTGAATAAATGTCTTTTTATTTATTGTCTGAACTCGCAGCTTATTCCTAAATTGTGTATTGTGAAAAGGTTAGGTTTCATAACTTATTGTGAATCTGTTTGTGAATCTGAAAATCTGATCTCAAAGTACACATTAACCTCAAACAAACAAAAATAGCGATAATCAAACCATCTTTCTCCTGATAAAGAAGGCAAAGCTGAAGTCTCACCTCCTCTTTCTCCGTGGCCCAGGTGAGGCGGCACCGTTACCACCCTCTTCTCTCCAACACACATGCCCTGCAAGCCCTCGTCCAGCCCGTCAATCACTTTGTCCGACCCCAGCACTGCATCCTGCTGGCTCTCATAGTCATGTCTAAGGACGAGGTCATTTATCAAAACCATTTCCATTTTTTTTTAAGTCAAAATGTCACTGTTAATAAAAGTTTTGTGGTTACTCACGAGGAGAAGAGACGCGTGCCGTCCAGCAGGGAGCAGTTGTAGTGATAATGGACGAGGTCGTTCACTGCGGTGGTCTCGTTACACACCTCGGGTTTGTGGATGATCTGGATGTCCACGGTGTCGTTGGGGTTGTGGAAGTCGATGACGTGGATGTCAAAGACGAGCACGGCTGAGGGGGGGATGACGTTACCTGGACAGACACAATGAAATTATTTCATTGTCATGGCAACTCATAGTGTTGGGAAATACTAAGTCCATACTCAGATGCATCTATCTATCTTTCACATACAGCGTCAGCGTCTTTTCAAGTTTCAGTTTTACAAAACCTGTAATTATGACTTATGTTATCTAATTTTGGTGTCATATTATAAATATTATTAAATCTAAAATTCACTATGGCTGCAACTTATAATAATTTCCTTATTGGTGGACCTTTGACATCTTCACTTTGTTTTTTCCGAGTAACAGTCCAAAATCTAAATGTATTCAGTTTGCTATCATCAAAAGTCAAAAATACAGAACCAAAATGTTATTTTACAAGCTTAAACAACCTATTTTTTTTAAAACCTTTGCTTTGTGTCAGTACAGATGTGGCATTTATTATATTTATAACATAGGAGATCAGTTTGGGGTAGTTGCTCTGATGCAGAGAATGTAACTGCAAGTTTAGTTTACTCACCTGCTCCTCCCTCTCCATACGCCATGTGTGGAGGGATGATGACTCTCCTCCTCTCCCCAATGCAGACTCCCAGCAGGGCCTGGTCCATACCTGCAATCACATACCCCATCCCAATGTAGGTGTTGTATGTGCTGTTCCTCTGGTAGCTGTTTCAATAAAAGATAAGTATGGTTAAATGTCAAAATAGGTCTGCTTTAATAGAAGTACATTTTTCATGTATTGGGGCATCCACATTTTAAGAAATATCAGCTAAACAATGGAAAACAATAAACAATCTCTACACATCAATGCCCCAAAATTGCTGCAAAGTGACTGACGACTCATGTCAGTGTGACCTGAGCTCACCTGGTGTCGAAGGTGTTTCCGTTCAGGAAGGAACCGTTGTAGTGGTAGCGAATGTAATCCCCAACCACAGTCTTGCGTGTGCATGACTCGGGCACCACCTGGTGCTCAACTGTGACGTTATCCTTTGGGTTGTGAATGTCCACCAACAGGACATCAAACACCAGAGTCGCCTGGGGGGGAATTTCTGTACCTGGTGGACCAAATTTTAAAACTTCACATGAGTTTCATTCTGGTGATGATAGAATTTCATTTAGCTAATTTTTTTACCTAGTTTAGGATCGGAACAAAGTAAAATATCAATTACTGTTGTTCTATTAACGTAATTGACTACGTTTTACTGCATGAATGTCAGTACAATCATAAAAGTGATAATATGATACCATAAAACTTGGTTTACTTCTTTCCAACATGCAACAGTGTAAAATACTGATCTGTTCTACTTATTGAACATACATGGCATTCACATTTTGCATTCGCCAAAGGACAACATATTCTGCGACCTTATCTCATTATCATGACTTCCATATCTCCAAATTTTGACTTATGAGAAAGGCCCTCATGATCAACAAGACAAGATCTGGATTACATAATTATGGAAAAACTTTTCGTAACTATGAGAAAACTATCTCATAATTATGAGATAAGACCTTCAATTTTTTATTCCTTTGGTGAATGCGATGTGCTTCCATATGAACAGAATATAGCAAATGATTATTGTAAGATAAGATAAATAATGATAACTGTTCATTTCAATGTGTAAGCATCTTGGTAGTATTTTTGCTTGTCACATTTCATAATCAATGAGTTGTTTTTTTAATTTATTTTTTACAAATTATTAGCCTTGCTTTGCAAAGGAAATGGTTGAACATCGTTCAATAGTTTACGATATTTCTGCCTCAAGTTTTATGAAGAAAAGAGGTATGTTCTGTGACATGTTTATGTTATTGACAAGGTGGTTTTGAGGAAATTGTCTGTTGATTCCTTCTCTATGACCTCTGATTCCCGAAATGTTTGGAAAAATCAGCGATCAACCAGAAAACGGGAACGCCAAATCCACCGTAGCTTCTACATCCTTCTATTCCAACCATTCATACTTATACATACCGGATCCTTTTTCTCCGTAGGCTTTGAAAGGTGGGATGAGGATATTTCTGATCTCTCCCACACACATACCCAGCAGGCCCTCATCCATGCCCTTGATCAGCCAACCCTCGCCCACCAAGGAGTCGTGGGTCTGCTTCCTGGCGTAGCTATGTAGGGCTCATACAAGCGCAAAGTCAAACACATAACTTCACACAGACAACATACCTGCATGGAAAAGTACAAACACACACACAAGAGCTGTCATTCGAACAGGGCTTCTTCAAACAAGAACCTCTTCCTCATACTGCATATATAAATGACTGTATATAATAATTTTAGGACAACAATCCCCTTATCTCTTCACATCCCAATGGCCTTAGAGCATTCTGTAAATATCTAAACTTCGACAGAAATTCACCTGGAGTCAAAGGCGGTGCCATCAAGGAGCGTGCCGTTGAAATGGTAACGCACAAAGTCAGTGCGCATCACAGAGCGTTTGCAGTCTTTGGGCGTGGTGATGGTTTTGGTGACGACCATGTCAGCCTTGTTCCACAGATCCAATAGATGGATGTCAAACACCAGGGTGGTGTCTGGAGGAACCACATCGCCTGTAAACATAGTTAGCTGCAGTTTAGATGGACTTACAGGGTAAAATCCTCACTGCTGAGCACTAAACTATTAAAAATAATCAACAGTTTTCTTAACTTGAAAACTCACCTTAAATCATATTATTTCCCCAAGTGATGCGTTCCAGTTGAAGTTGCTAGGGCAGCAACTAATGATTACTTTTATTATCGATTAATCTGTTGATTTATTTTCTTGATTAATCGATTAGTTGTTTGGTCTATAAAATGTCAGAAAATGGTGAAACATGTCCATCACTGTTTCCCAAAGACCAAGTTGACATCGTAAAATGTTTTGTTTTGCCCACAACCCAAAGATATTGAGTTCACTGTCATAGAAGACTAAAGAAACCAGAAAATATTCACATTTAAGAAACTGGAAGCAGAGAAATTGGACTTTTTTTCTTAAAAAAATGACTCCAAGGGATTAATCGATTATCAAAATAGTTGGCAATTTATTTAATAGTTGTCAAATAATTGATTAATCAACTAATCGTTGCAGCTCTAATCTAAACTGCAATATAATATAACAGTGGGATTAACCTGCTACAGTAAAAATGATCTAGGATCCTTTGTTAAGCTCCAGAAACCAACTAACTGTAATACTACCGTTCACCAGTTTTGCTTTATATCAGTTAGCTTGTGGTAATTTGGTTAATTGATTTAAAGGTGTTAAAACTAGATTTTGACACTGGCACCCTCTATAACAATGGTTCCCAACCTTTTTGGCTTGTGACCACTTAAAATGGAACAACATCTACTTGTGAACCATTGTCATCGGTTGCATGTGTCTCGGAATATGGCCAAATAAACCAAAGAACAATTTTTCCCTGTTAAGGAACTCTGAGGGGAACCAAACCTCCAGGTTAGGAAGAACTGCTCTAAAAGATGGGGCTCCATTCAGATCGGGTAAAAAGGTAGGAGCTGCCTTAAGGCCCTAACCTTTTCAGTTTTGAATTATGCTTTTGTGGTTTGTGATTAAAGTGATTACGACACAGACATCCTGAGACCTTCAGGGCAGTTGTTAATCCAGCCTGGCTGAAAAAGACAGTTTTCCAATCAAAAGGTGCCAAAACTAAAATCCCTCTGGATTATCTGCTGTGTTTGAAAAACTAGAGCAGCCTGGTCTTTCAAAGTCTGCTTTAAAAACCTGCTACACAACACAGACCTACCACTTGTGCAGAACAAATTTATTCATGACATTTTCATCTACCTGCACCGGTGCTTCCGTAGGCCAGGTGAGAAGGGACGGTGATACTTCTGCGCTCATTGACACACATGCCCTGCAGACCTTTTTCAACTCCAGCGATGAGCCGGCCCTCCCCTATCAGGCCGACCGTAGGTGCTCCTCTCTGGTGACTGTGAAGGAAACCAAACGATTGACGAAGGAAATGTCAGAAGTCTGTGTTTGCTCAGAGGATGTAAACTCTTGAACAGCAGGAGTGCAGCTGCAGAGCATGCCTGCAGTGATTTAACAGACTACAGCAAACTTTCTTGACATGCAGATCATCATTATTTCAATTTATTCACATTTTTCCTGCAGCTGCATCCGGATTAAGGGCCTCTGCAACGGTATAACTATCATCTTAGAGATCAATGAGACAAAACTAAAAGACTCCATTGAGATTTTCAGAAATAATGCGAATCAACCTACCTTGAATCAAATGTTTTCCCGTCGACAAATGTGGCGTTATAATGATAGCGAACATTATCCCCCTCTTTTACTTCTCTGACACAGACTTTGGGGATGAAGTATCTATCCACGACTACATCTAACACAGGACTAGGATTGGACTCCACGGAAGACCACGTAGTGAGGAGGAAAAAGACAGTGCAGCAGGCAAACATTTTGTTACAGGCTTACGTCAAATAACTTAAAGGGGTATAAAACAAAACACAACAATAATAGCAATAAAAGTAAAAAAAAAAAAAAAAAAAAAAAAAAAAAAAAATTAGTCGTGCGGCCGTGTGCGCGCTTTACGCAGGAGGGAGGCTGCAGATGTGGCGCAGGGCAGCAGTGTCTGAATGCTGTAAACGTGGACAATCTCCAGACTGCTGTGCAGTTTTACCACAGGGCAGGAATGTTGGAGCTGGGAGTGGGAAGCGCCTCTGTCAAGGCAGATATAATAAGACAAAACTCTACTTCCGTTACAAGAAAAGACCACAATAAAGATTGAACAGCTTGCAGAGGTTATGTTGGTGTCACAAAATGCAGAATTAGGGGGTCTTTTTTCGTTTTTTGCGGAACTAACGTAGATTCATTTATCCAGATTGTTTTATAAAGCAGGTTTAACTCAAATGTTATTTCTAATAGTTTACGAAATATCTTCTGATGAGCGATATAATTTTCAGTTTAGGTCTAGTGTGAGGTCTATTTTGAGGTCTAGTCTAAGTTTGGTTCATATTTCCGGATACCTGATTTGTTTCCCCTTTTGAAAAATAATCTTAATTTTCTGTTTTTATGTTGAAGGCTGAGCCGCCTCTAGTTCAGCTGACTTGACTCTTTAGCACCGCTGCGCACAGCTGCAGGAGACCCGCCTCTCTGGATCTGGATCAGCTTCCCAGAGCCGTAAAGTGTCCTGAGAACCCCGAAAGTGTCAGTTTTTTCATTAATGCCGTGAAGTTTTCGTGCAGATACATTGAAAAGGATAATTCGAGTTTTATCTTCCATCGCTTCCTCTTCGTCATCAACGAATCTCAAATTACATAAGAAAGGCGATGACTTCACTTTTACTTGTAACAATACTTGATCCTGTGAGATTTATTTAAAAAAATAAAGCACCCAACATCACGGCAAACTAGAGATGACATTGAATTTTAACTAAGTGGACATCATTTTGTCCAAATAATGCCCACATAAACGAAGCTTCTGAAAAAGCGTCCAAACCAAACCTCTTCCATACAGCCTGATTTTACACCACAAACTAATAATTATGTAAAGTAGTGAAAATAAACCTAGCTGGGACCTCCAGGTGGTGCCAGAACCACGACCCGTGCCTGAGTGAGCCATGTTGGAGCAAATAGAAACACGATGCGCACGAGCAGTCGCTTTTACGCACGACTGTTATTACGCCAAACTGTGACAGCAGCAGCTCGTGACAGCTGTAGGACTGATAAACCCTCTAACAGATGATCTCATATATTTCTCTATTTAGATAATCTGTCATTTAGACAGGAATCATACTGGATCCACAGGTTAAAAACATCCACACCTTATGGGCTCAACAATAAATTTGATCTCAAAAGCTTCTTTTTAATTAAATATATATTCTGATTAATACATGTCTGTATTATGTTGATCTTTTAGACTGATCTTCACAGCAATGCTAAATAAAAACTCTCACTATATTATGAGTTAACATCTGATATGTACTTAGAAAGGCCTGCTTAAGTGTTTCGTAATATGAGTGTATAGAAAGTCTTTAAATGTTCTTTTAATGTTTTTATTACATCTTGTGTCTCCATATTATTCAGTTATATAGCTTGGGCTCCTAACACTACATTTATTGCCGTGGCTAAATAAATACAGGATCATGTGTCCATTTCTATGTCGCCTTTACTTTTTGATTGTCCTCTTCAAACTGTTATTGAGACATCTGAACATTTTAGAGGTTTACTGTGTCAAAAAGTGTAAATATAATGAAATGTTGATGTGTTCTCTTAACTTTCCTAGCGTTCAGTGGTTGTGATGAACTCAGATGTACCCTTGTAACTTGATGATGTCACTGATTAGGAAGAGATGTGTTTCTGACATTTGTATTAAACTTTCCTTGAGGACGACTATGTGAGGTCAGTTATATAATGAAATCATTGGAGCTGTACACATTAAAAATTAAGTAAATCTGAGTTTCTACTTGCTTACTACATACACAAAATATCTGTTTTCCACCTTTTCAAATGTTGACTTGTATTGACAGAGAAATATTTCCTGTATGTGAGATACACAAAACACAGACCTGGTTCCGTTCCTGTGATTCTGAGTAAATATTTAGAAATGTTTACAAATCTTTCTGATAACTAAGTAGGATGAACTACAAGCAGTTAACCCTTCACTGTCACAGGTCTAGCACGGTTGATAATAGTGCTACATACTGTATCTATTATTATATTGTATAAGTATAATCACATGTTGATATTTAGTAATTCAATAACACTTAATTGCTTTAAAAGAAGAGCTGCTTCATCTGTAAAAATAATCATTTTAAAAAAGCATAATTTTAAAAAAAGCAAGAATCAGCTAATGATGTGATACAATTTCCACAATGTAAAAAATGTTTCAAACATATATAATAAACATTTTTACAGATTCTAAGTACAGTTTAGGGTTTTAAAGTTTGAATTTTCATAAATAAAGACTTCCTCCGTACATATATATACTGAACATTTTTCATTTATCCAGATTAAAGTTTGTGAATACACTGAAGTTTGACCGATCAGTTACATTTACATATTTTAAATGAAAATTACAACTTTCAGTTTTGCAATAAAACCTGCAAAAGTTACGGTGACTGTTTACAGTTCAGGAAAACTGTTAATGTAACTATTAGATTATTGGAAAAAGTATCAGGATTTCTGACAGCAAATTGCAGTGTGGTTAATTGGAAATTATTTTAACAGCAAAAAAAACAGACACATGGATGGAAGTCAACCTCTGGTATTCAGATATGTTTTAATATGTATTTTAATATACAGTAATATGAGTATTTACATTGATAGCTAATACTGGTTACTTTCCTGTAAGTCTAAACAACGTTGACCTGCTTATGTGAAACGGTGCCAAAATCCTTCGATGAGTCCAACAACGATGTTTGATCACAAACAGTGGCGGTAAACACAGAGTGACCTGAGCTTTCAGCCAAGTCTGTCCTTGAGTATTTGTTTTTATACAGTGTATACGGAGTAAAGAGTTCAAGTATGATTAAAGAGATATATTGACAAGTTGATAAAATCACCTGTTGTATAAAGTCAGACATATTTCCTCCAAAAAACAATCTCTAAATGCGTTTAACTTTTTTAAAATCAGGAATGTCAAGTTAATTTATTAACCTTCAAAAGACAGGTTTGTGTACCTGAAAGTAACAACTCAAAATGCCAACATATTCCTTTAATGCTACTGTAGGTTGAGTGGCAGTGTAACTTGGATCATCTCTTCTGGCACCTGTGTTATTGTGCAGTTCCTTATTGTCACTGGTGAAATAAAGTTTGTATATAACCACAGGAGTATAATCCTCTGAACCTGATATATGACTCTGAAGTCACGAGAGGATAAATGAAGAGTGAAGCACACAAAAGCTCAAGACTGTTTTCTTTTTCTTTTTTTAAAGGGAGAAAATTTGAGATTGATTTTAGTTATTTCACCCTGAATACACTCTAGAAATAAACCTTCTAATGTTATTTTTTTAAATATACATATTTATTGCTTATTACACGGATCTGTTCAGTCAGAATTTAATTGTCTGGAGCAAATCAGAGATAAAGCATATTTAAAATCTGCTTAAATTTTCATTTCAATTTCTACAGTACTACTATCTCAACTAAATTTAGGGCATCAAAGCCAAATTATAATTTGTAAAACTGAGAAAATCTTAGGTCTAAGTCCTAATTTTGCAGCTTGAAACTTGAAAACCTCTCAGAGGCATGTACGAAATATACAGTCTCACATCTTCTCTACAGCCCAGATGATCAAGCATATATCCGACAGCAATGTTGGAAATCCAAAGGAGCTCAAAGTTCCCTAAAACTTACAAATCAGACAGATTTAAACTCCCTTACCTAATTAAATCTCACAAGACGAGCAGTTTAAAGCTTGCGGGCTGAGAGGCAGGAAGAGTCTTCCTCGCCAGACTTGTGCTTCCACTCAGAGCGGCAGTGAGTCACTGCTGTCTAAATGAGTCAACCTTATGATACACTATGTACAACAGCACCCATGTTCAGCATACTCGTATGCATATTGTTTGTATATGGATTACGTATAATACAGCGGGATAAAACATGTGGTGTTTACATGTGCAACAACGTCTATCCAGCTTGGCGGCGGTAAAGAACAAAGTACTCGGATGTCGGCACACAGACACAACAAGCGATTGCTTCCTTTTGCAGGCTTGAACTATACGTTCATACATTAATGCATATTATGTAGAAGCATTGATTTAAGATGGACTACTGTTTGATCATGAAAAGCAGCATAAGAGGAGAAAATAAGGCTACTACTGTGGAATGTAAAGGCCTATCACACAAAAATAACCCTCTACTAGACGGACATTCACTATTTGGTGATATTTATAGATTTCTATTGCAGTTAAAATTGCACTACTTAAAAGGAGGTGGCACACCAGTACAACCTTACTGGTTGTGTTCTCCATGAGGTTAAATAAGTTAACTGTGTATTAACAGAAGGCTTTACGTTGCCTCCTTCCATGAAATCACTTAAAGAGGTAAAGCATAATAACAGTCGAAATGGCAGAAGACCAGCTGTAACCAGTGGAAGAGAAAAGAAAACCAAAAACATTAACTCGAGCAACAAACATATGTATTGAATAAAAACTGGAATGATCACAAAACAGGTCTGTATCGCCTACATCTGTATCGACTTGAACATCTGTAACTACACAATCTTTGACGACTGATCAGATCTCGATGTGTCTTCAGGGTAGACCAAAAAAAAAAAAGAAACCTTTCTGAAGGAGATGTACTGATGTACTGAGGCAGCATAAATAAAGTCAGAAAAGAAAAACAGGGAAAGTCTGAGGGCTCGTAACCATTTGCAGAGCAACTGGAAGACATCTTTTGTTTTGTCTCCTCAGAGCTGACGGGACACAGTGTAAGGAAGACAGGACAGCAGGGAGATACGGCTCAAACTCCCGAAGATCTGGAAAAAGAAGAAGAGGAATGGAGAGAGAAGACGGAGAGATAAAGAGGTGAGGGGAGGAGAAAAAAACGAAGACATGGATGCAGATACTGTAACTCATAAAATGTCATAACCAGAAACATAAACTTAAAAGAGCTGTTCACCTTTTATTATTGCAAGTCTTATGAAATGAACATTACAAAGTCAACACTGCATCTATACTCTAGAAATGGCAGCCAAGTCACTGAGAAAACATGCAGTAAAAACAATAATGAAGCAAACTGGGATATAATGAAATGTCTCCTTTCACTGTTTGTGAGCTGTTGCACCTGTATGAAAGAATCTATAATGTGTGGAAGATTAAAAATAAGGCAGAGGAAGCAGGTGACACATCTGTGTGTGTGTGTGTGTGTGTGTGGGCTCCAAAATATCTGAAAGTACTCGAAGCTGTAGGTCATCAAGAAGCAGATAATTCTTATAAAACAGATGGCATTATGTTGACATAATGAACGATGACCACGGACAAATGTTTTAATGTGAGCTCATCATCACTGAAAGGTGGGATCGTACCTTCCTCTTCGGATGTTTCTGGAGCCGCAGGAAGGGAGGCAGGAACAAGATGGAGGGGAGCAGACGAAAGACAGAGAACAAGTGAAGTAGAAAGACTATTAACTATTGTCAGATGAGGGCAAGAAGCAGCATCAAAATATATGCAATGAACCTAAAGCCTTAAGCCAAGCATTAAACAGCTGCTGGAAACATCCCCCGTGTTTATATTTTGTTATCTAGGAACTACTGCCAAGGAACCTGACACTGCATTATCTATACCAGGTAAATTTGATGCTATCATACAAACTGTACTCATACCATCAAGACAAACCTTTACAGTCAGAGACAAGCTTTTTTTTTTTTAAAAAAAAATGTCTTTGCATGCTGCAGGCATGCCACAGCAAAGCCAGATGAAGCAAAACAGCATTGTTGTGTGTGAATAAAGGAAGCTGCAGAAAGGCGACCTGGCGTCAAATCCAGCCGTGCAGAGAAGAACATGACAGTGAGAGCACAGCGGATTCAAACAACACTTGTTAAAGTGTCAACAATTCATGTGGTTTTGTCCTCTTTCTGTAGAAAAGCTCCATCACTACGTCAAACTTAACCCTTACATACCGTTTGACCCATTTTTACATTTGAGAGAAGTAAAACAGCCTCAACAAAGCTTTTTAAGCCTGAAAATATCAAAACAATTCGATATTTCAGGGGTTTTTTTATTTATGTGCAGCTGATACACATAATTGTACATATTTATTTTATAATTTCAAAAAAAATCACCGTTCAAAAATATTATGACAATCTCCACATTCATTGAAATCGTTATGGTTGTTATGTTGCTATGTTTTAGGTAACACGGGAGCATAATATAGTGTGATTGTGAATGTTTTTTCTCCAAATACAAATTGTGTAAAACCTAAAGAATACACTCTTTCATGATTCATTAAGGATTTATAAATGACTGATAAGGTATTTATCGATGAAGAGAGACTAATAGGGTCAGAATATGAACAGTATGTAAGGGTTACAAGATAAACTGTCTAAAAACTCTTTGATCTATTTAGTTCTGTGTGGTGTGAGAGATTCACTTGAGTGTTGGTTATAGCCGGAAAGTAATGCTTATTTATCTTAACAATTAATGTGTTGATTATTTATGTGTTTACTTGATATTTACTTCATTAAATGTCTATCACAATTTCCCAGAGACTAAAGCGACGTACGTTCAAAACACAATCACAAAACCTCAAGATATTCAATTTACAATGATATAAAAAGAGAGAAAACCAGCAAATCATCCCATTTGAGGAGCTGGAACCAGAGAATAGAATTGTATCTAAATCTACTGATTGTTTTCTTATTTCTCAATCATTTGGTTTATAAAATGTCAGCAAACTGTGAAAAATGTCCATCATACAAGTTTCCAGACCCCATGGTGACATCTTCAGATGTTTTGTCTTTGTCTGGCTGACAGTCCAAAACCAAAAAAGTTTAATATTACAGAAGACTATGAAACCAGAAAATTATTGCCACTTAATTTTGTTAATTGACTATCAGCTTAGTATTTACCTTATTACAGATAATATATATTTAGCTTTACGATCCACTGGAGAAAGTGTTTAAGTCTCACGCAATGATGGAAATTTCATTTAAGATTTTAATAGCCAAAAGTGTTAATGAAGGCTTGAAGAACTATCATTCTTGTAAGTACTATTGTTCATGCTCCCTGCAGACAGTAAATAAAGTATAAGTCTGGCAGCATTAACCACAAACCGCACACAGTGTCTGGTTGTGATTATGGATCAGACAGCAAGCACAGGAGCATTCAGCAGCGAGCCGCAGGCATGTGTGTTAGCTGACAGAGGAACACAGCAGGCACACACAGATGGAGGCATGCCAGAGCTCTTACTTAAATCCCCAGCCAGTTCCCCCCAGGACTATCGCTGCCACCAGAATTGCACCAGCAACCGAACCTATTATGATATTGGTACCACTGGGACCTGTGGGAGTGAAGGAGTCAGCCAGTAAGGGAGTGGGGAAATAAATTTTTTAAAAAAACTGCATGTGAGAGAGCTGAGTACCAATAATTAACGATACTTGTGGTTATCGTTTTTATATTTTGTGCCGGTTTTGAATGTAAAGCATAAAAAATGAGTCAAGTTGTAACAATCCAGAGTGGAAATCAACTGGGAGTAAATCTGCTTCTTCTCTCTAAAGGTATAAGAACAAGTTATTATATTTGCTATCAGGTTTGAATCACAGTGTGATGCTAAATAACAGGGTACAACAATTTCTTATAGCTTATATTGTTTTGTCCTTAGTGAGAAGAAAGATGGTGATGACTGAAGTGGCCCACAGCCTGAGAGGGAGCAAAATAACATTTCATTCATATCATTTGTATCAATTAATAAATTGGGGCTCATGCTTTTAATGCGTTTAAAAAGGAACCCCTATATTTGTGTGCATATATGTTTTCTTATGTTAAGTGTTTTTGTTTTTACAGCATCATCAAAGGAAAAGATAGAGTGAAATACCCTCTAGGAGATGTACAAGAACAATTGACAGTGCATGAAAACAAAACCTCTAAATCGCCAAATATGATGCACATGTTACATACTGTGTGAATAAATAAAGCTTTTTTTAATGTTGTCATAGTTTCAATTTGTCCTTTGTTGCTTTTTTGTTTGTTTTTTACAATGCATTTCATATTTTTCTGTGTCTCACTTTAATCTACTGCTGTTACCTTGCATATCCTTTATACAAACTGTAATTCATATGTGTATATTTCAGACATTTTCATTCACATACCTCTATTTAGAGTTTTAATTGTTCTTACAGCTAATGAGATGTAACAAATATAACTTATTTTCTTTTTGTTTATTTATTTGTGTCTACTTTGCTTCTATTTGCACAACAACTTTTGTTTTGTTCACATTCTTTTTTTGTCAAATTAGTTGTTTCACAGCAGAGGAAACACTGTGACCGAACTGACTGGCTGATAAAAGAATCAACAGTGTGGTTACCTCTGTATTTCTCTGGTCCCTCTGGTGGAGTAGGGATGGGGATGGGGTCAAACACACTACAGTCCTTCCCAGTGTAGTCTGGATCACAGATACATTTGACCTCGTTACTGCAAGTCTGTGGGACACGAAGGAGAAAAATGAGGTGGGTGTGTTCAACATGTGATCTCCTTACAACCTCCAAACCTTTATTTTCATATATGAAACACCAAAGATGTAATAAACCATAAAGCTCCACAAAACAAACATAATAAAATCTTGAAAACAGCGGAGACAGACTCACCCCGTGATGGGAGCAGATGCGTGAGGGCGACGAGCCCGGGCAGATGCTGAGGTTGAAGGTGGTGATGGGGAGGCAGCGGTGCTCCAGACACATCATGTTTGGTCCACATGGCGTCCCATCCTCCACATAGCCGAGGTCCAAGCCATCATCCAGCACTGCATGACCACCTCTTTTGTCATATGGTGACATAAAATCATGGTTAGTTTATCTTAGTTCTTCCAGAGTTACCTGTATGAACTGGTATTACCTAGACAGCTGTTATTCCTACAAAACGCAGTTTCATTCATTCACCACGGCCACCATAGCAGCCCTAAATAAAATACCTCACTGAATACTACGTATAGATGTGTGTATATATATACAGGAACGAGTGTATGTGTATATACTGTAAGACCACAATGGTTTACCATTTATTTCTTGTGAGATATGAACACACAAAAACAAATTTCCCTCCTGGGAGAGTAAAGAACATCCATCTTCTGAATCTGTTTCCCTCACAGACTCCTAACAGGCTGATAGTAGAGTTTGATCAAAGTCAAAGGTGTCAGGTTCAGTTAAAGGATTGATTATCTCTCTTACATCAGACTGTTTGGCCACTCATCTCACTTTCTCCTTTTTCTCCCATTCACCTTTCCCTCCGACTATTCCTTTTACCCCTGGTTGTCTTCTCTCTTTCACACATCACTCTGTGATTACTGAAACGAAAATACAGGCTCTGACAGCTTCCCCTCATGTAGGGAATCTGAATGTGGTTAAACAGCCCTCTCTGTACCTGCAGTCCAGGTATCTGTTCTGATGGTAGATGGTCAAACTGGTGACTTTTCCCTGCAGTTCGCCAAACCTCGGCTTGGCTGTCAGGTTGGTGCACAGCAGTAAACCACACAGAACGTCTCTGATGAAGGTGACAGAGAAAGGTGGACAAAAAAAAAATAGTGACCAAAAAATCTTATTAGTTACAGTTCATATAGAAAAAAGGTATGTATAAAATTTTCAAGCTTGCTCCATGGCATCCTCCATGAGTCCAAGTTGTCTTTGGATTAAAGTTTTATGTGTATACGTGGTTTCAGAATTTATTTTACATGCTGTTCACTCACTGTTTGTTGCACTGGATCCATCCCTGTCCACTGGAGTCCGGACCACAGTTTCCTTTGTCTGTGCCCTCAGAGTTGAGCTTTTCATAGCAGAATCTGTCCGCTGAGTCTAAGAAGAGAGTACAGAGTCTTTAACACAGTGCATGACAACCCTTGTTACAAAGCAAAAAGACCTACTACAAAATCTATCACCTCCGACTACCATACAACTCCTGCTGTAACCACCAGGGGGTCATGTTACATCAAGAAATAAAGCTCAACATCAAATCCAAACCTACTGTAGCCCCACAGAGTCCTGCACTGGCCATCTCTGGTCTTACAGCGACCTCCGTAACAACGACCCTGAGGACGAAGAGGGTAGTCATGATGTTGATGATGAAGAGAGGAAAGTTGAGAAAGAAATATGTTTTACTGAATCGAACAAGACAAGCACTAAAAGATTGCATGATTTTTACCTGGCCAGCATCGCACATGTAGCCATCCAGTTTGTGGACATTATGAGGACACTGCAAGAGAAAAGAACATTATCTATGTTTTAAAGCATCTCGATTAATGCACAGATGTGTCAGTGCTTTTTCCCACCTGGCTTGAGTCTCCCATGCAGGTTTCAGCAATGTCGCAGTCATTCACAGCATCGCGGCACGTCACCCCTCTCAGCTCGTACTGTTGCAAAAAATCACAGAGGAAATAGGGCAGAAAACAGAAAGACGTGAGAGTAAAAGAGTCGATCAGAGCCTTGATGAATGGCGACAAACTACACAGTTGAAATGGCGAGACGCATAGAAGCAGCTCACCTTGCAGTCCCTGCAGCAGAGCCCGTTGCTGCACATGGCATTATGGGTAAGAGTGCACTTCTTACAGCAGTTGGCTCCACTCCGCGCACACTCCTACAAGTCAAGAAGGGGTTTAAAGTACACCTGTAGACACATAACTGACTTATAATCCATCTACAATCCGACACAGCGCACAGAGAACTGTCAGAGAGGGATTCTGGGCTACATACAGCCCACAGTAGAGTTGCCAGTTCGGTCGCTTATTAAGCAAAAAGCTTTTCCTACATAGTTTAATGCAAAATATATTAATTATATATTAATTGCAGCATCTCTGCCATGATACAGGGAATGACAGAGATCCGATCTGCAGTTTCATTTAAACTGACAGATGAGAAAAGGGTTCTGAAAGACAAAATCATGTAGTATGTGAATACTACTCTGATTGACTAATATCTGTTTGTTAGAAAACAGTCCAAATTCATCGTATATAAGACGACCAACAAGATATTGGTTAATTCAGCTGTACTCACCACTAGAGAGCCACAGTCACATTCCTCTCCCAGCTCCACATATCCATTGCCGCATTCTGGTGGGTCTAGCAGCTACAAGAGAAAGATTATTACATAAGGGAGCTATCGAGTCAAACAATGTGTTTCAATAGGACTGTCGGTTTAAATACAGTTATACCAACTAACATGTTTAACCTTTGATCCACTTTTTTATCACTGCATTTTGAACTAGTGTCACACAACTGTTGTCTCTTGTGACATGATGTTATGTGAGTCTATGTTGCCTTTTGTCTTGAGTTCATCCTAAAAACGTTTTACTGATTGTTTGTTCTTGGGATTCAATTGTCTACATTTGGTGCTTGTGTTGTGATATTTCTTCATGTCAGACAATGAGCTTGATGATAGATGGTCTGTGAAAACACCAGGAACAACAATGGAAATAAGTCTGGGACTTTATGAATCTATCCCTGACAAAGTCTGGTATACTGTGTTTTAAAATATATTGGAGTGTTGTCAATAAACCTAAACTTCACTTTTGTAAATTGTCGATTTTAGGTCACACACATGACCACTTGAGTACAATATGAGTCGATGCATGTTCACCCACAAAACTGGATAATCTATGCATGTACACAGTGATGCCTTCTATTCTTAATTTTGCAACACTTGTTGGTATTTGCTCATAACTAAAAATGCTAATGTGAAATAGGTCTTTGAGGTAGATTTACTTTGATTTGAACTGCCAAGAGAATAAATTAAAGAAATTCATAGAGGCCACGGTGTGAATCCATTCATGCTTCAAAGTTTTTCTTAGATTTCTATCTAAGTGATTAAACCCCCCAGACATTCCTCTCTGATGATAACAGAGCGTCTCTCACCTTGATGGGCTTGTTAAAGAGGCAGCTGCCTCCTCCCTGTTGTAGGAAACGAAGGTACTCGTCTATACTGCAGCGAGAGAACTTCCTGGGCAGGTAGTAGCTGATAAATACAGAAAACACAACACAGTAATCACACACTGATACATTTGTTTGTCAGAATTTGCAGTATTCTTAAAAAGTATTCCTTCAAAAGTCTGAATAAAATATGACCCGTCAAGCTAAATCTTGTTGATATTTAGCTCAAATAAAAGTTTACAAGGTACATTTGATACACCTTCATTTTCTCATCACTTTGTAGATCATGTCGCAAAGAGGAGAGACAAGCAGGAAAAATGTGCTACAGGTGTCTGACTAATTTATAGTAAATTGATTGCGTACCCTGTATCCTCCATGATGCAGCCCAACCAGGGGTCTGGACACCTGCAGTCTCCTGGATGAACACACACACACACACAAAATATAAACAAAGAACATTTGTGGAGTCATGACAAAATCATGATGAAACTGCATACAGCAAAACATTTTAAGTTCTCTTTTTCAATTCTGCTCTACAATAATGAGTTCACACCACTTGAGGGAGTTGTAAGTACAATTAAAAATGAAATGATGTGTTTTCTCAGGGATAGATTTAGATAGATAGATTTAGTAATATCCACAACTTATCAGTGGGAAATAGACTCACACTTTAATATAACAGCACAATACAAATTAAAATATTATCTGACGCAGCTTGAAGACACTTAAATAATAACTGAAATAATCACATAATACAAGAGGACGCTAGAAATTTACAGAAGGAAAAAACTCGAGTATGCATGTATTTAAAGATAGAAGCTTGCATAACAACTTGGCATCCCCTTTGTGTTTTTGAATCATGAACTTTGAGACTGTCTTTGCCTGCCAATCTTCAATGAATGTTTGTGCAAAGCTGGAATCAACACCTGCAATTTACTTTATTTTTACCTGCAGCTGGTCGCTCCTTGTTCCTCAGCATGCCGATGTTCTGGCCAAGGCTCTGACACAATGTGATGGCCATGGGGCCCACACTACCATACTGAAGAAACACACATATAATTCAAGTTAACAACAACTAGAGGGAAAAGAGAATAAACTGTCTTTGATACCAGATTCATGAGAAACACTAACATCTTTATGAAATACACAGATTCCATAACTTTACTGAACATACGCCTTGATTTTATGGAACAAAGGAAATCAGTTTTACCTCATTGATGCCACCACCTCTGGTAAGAGAACAGATGCCCCCGACATACGCTGCCTCGCTACGGCTGCTCATGAATGTCCTCCCACTGCGGGAAACACAAGACTGCTATATTAACAGAAGAAGAATGATAACAACAAAACTAGAATGAGACGAGGACTGAACGCACGAGAAGAGGTGCACGGTGTCGCAGCGTTCCTTGATGCTCTCCTTCCTGTACTTCATGAAGTCGCGCAGGGTGAGCAAGGCATCATCGCCTACGGAGACCCTGTTTTCAGACGACCAGGTTTCCATGGCCACCAGGACGATGCGCGTGTTGAGCTGCTCCTTGTAGATCTGGACACATCAGAAGGAAAGAATTATGAGCAAGAATTATGTACCAGGTGAGGAGGTGCAACCAAGAGACATTCAGAAGATTAAAAGGAGTCTCTTTTTGTCTGTCTGATGTTTGTATCGTCCCTCTCAAGTAGAGAAAAACTTTACAGCTAAAAGTGGAACAAAAAACAGCAAGATTCAGGACTACAGCTGATGTGCATGGTTTTATGAGGGCTTGAACATGCAAGCATTCATGTGTAATAGACGTTATAGTCATCTCATACATATGAGTTATTTAAATCAGAGAAGTCTGAAAGTCTGTTTGAAGATGTCAACATGCTTTTTTCGCCTTAAATTAGCTGTAAAATGAAATGCAAACATTGGGACCAATTTGTAAAGAAGATTTCTAGTTTTGTTTTTTATAAAGATGAAATTTGAGAAAAGCACCAACAGAAATCCACTGCAACATCTCATGTATAATAAATAAATAATAAGAAATACAATAAAGTCTCAAGTTGACATAACATTTTTGATTTAGCCCCATTTCTACATGGGAAACAGGTAAGAATCAAAGCTGCAAGCAGCGTTGAACGGGCCCTCGCGCCTTTGCGCACGTCAGGCCGCAGCGCAGTCGAAGGGCTTCTGTCACGGACATGTAGATGTCTTCAGACCCGGGCTATTTTCAGACAGTGCAAGAAGGAGATAAACATCACTTCCTTTGTCCACTATTTTGCCTGCTGCTGGGGCTGCTTTGCTGCAATTTCGTAGAAATTCGTAAAAATCATATTTTAGTAGGAATTTTCGTCAAAATCTAAACCATTTGAGTTATTACAAAGTTTTTAATAACTTTTGTTCAGCACAGTGTGATAAGTCATATATTCAAGTTTGAAGCCGATACCATTAACGCCCTAGGAGGAGATAGCGTTTGATCGGGGTCCAAAATTGGCACAAAGTCATACTTTCATGTGCATATTGTGGACTTCCTGTTGGATTTAGGTCAGGGGTGTCAGCGTATGATTTGTAGGTCTTGATGAGACGAATATGACATTCCTACGGGCCGTGGCCGCCATATTAGATACATAGGTGGCACTATAGAGCACATTTTGGCACTTTGGGGGATAATTTTTACATTTTATCAAATTTTTGACCAGATTTGATGTGCGTGCAAAATTTGGTGAGTTTTTGAGCATGTTTAGGGGGTCAAATTTAGAGTTGAAGTGGCGGATTAATAAAGAAAGAATAATAAGAAAGAAACAAACACACGAAATACACGCCCTTTGGGCTCAGGCCCTAAAGAAAGAAAGAAAGAAACAGAACAAATACAAGAGGGTCTTCGCCCCTTTGTGGCTCAGGCCCTAATAAACTGCAAAAATTGTGTCCTGTGAGTGGAAAAAAAAAATCTGATATAAAAGGGTTAAGTGATGTGGTTGCAACAGGCTTGTTCTAGAGGAAGGGGGCACTATTGGAAATGTTTTAATTTTGAATTTGTGAACTTATGACAAGAAAAACTGCATTCTGTTAACAGACCTTAACAGCTGAGGGAGCTTTAAAAGAGCATGAATCTAATGAATCAGCATCTATCTAATAGAAACAGTCATATCTGTCTATAGTCTAGCACAGGTAGGAGAGGGCAAACAGCAGTTGGTTTCTATGGAAACCAACACCATTGTGTTTAACAGTGACGGGTTTCCCATGCTGATGCTACAGCAGAGGACAGACAGAGGAACACAGAGCAAATTTTCTTCACTTCATTCAGCTCTTTTGAAAGGTAATCCTCATGCGTATTACACATGCACGCAGCAAGATTTGTCATGACTGTAAAGCCTCAAATCATCATCATTGTCCACTGTATTCCAGGACCAGCTGTCCATCTTTGCATAGGGTGAGACATTGGTATTTGTTTATTTATAAAGCTAGCCAGAGTAAATGGTTCTCCTACCTTTGTGTGTGTTACTGCACATAATTAGGGCCTGAGCCCCAAAGGGGCTCTTCTTCTTCTTATTCTTTCTTTATTATTACGCCACTTCAACCCTTAATTTGACCCCCTAAACATGCTCAAAAACTCACCAAATTTCACATGCACATCAGGTCTGGTGAAAGTTTTGATAAAATGTAAAAATTCTCCCCCAAAGTGCCAAAATGTGCTCTATAGCACCACCTATGTATCTAATATGGCTGCCACGGCCCGTAGGAATGTTGTAAAGAGATCGAACCAAAACTCAATTATTCGTCTCATGGACGAATGGAGCTCATTGAGTGAGAGTGACAGTTTAGTGATAGAGTGCTGCAGAAAAATAAAATCAAAACTAAAATTTGTAGCTCTGTACTGCAGTTTTTCCTTTATTAGGGCTTAAGCACCTAGCGGTTCGCTCACACTCTTCATTCAAATATATGAGTATTTTTCTGTGCCCAGCTGCAGTTACTTATTGTCTCTACACACCCGACCAACGCTGCTTGCAGCTTTAATTAATTGTTTTTGGGATGGTTTCTCATACCTGATTCTGTTTTGGATGGCAAAACCTGACATAACATCAAATGACTTGTGGCATTTTGTGAATAAGGGGTGGCAACTGCCCAGAGCTAAGCCTAAGAGACACCTAGTAACAGATATTCAGTATGAAGGATGCTGATGTTAAAAAAGATAGATGAAAGGACAAGGAAGCACAGTGAAATATAACTTTTCCACAGGATTGCAATGTGTTCTCACCGCATCGGCCATGTTCACCACAGCTTTGGCAAAGTTCTTTGTCACAGTGGTTGAGCGACGGAGCTGGACAAACTAAGAGAAGAAGAAGAAGAGAAACTGCCTTTTCGGTTACTGCCTCTCAGAATTTTTCTGTGCTGATCACAAAGTCTTATCAACAAAGCACCCGGCTGATTTAATTCTTATTTTAAGTACAGTCACATTTCATATGACGTTGCCTCCTTCATGCTTCAGTTACACAGATAAGAAGAACACCTTGGAGCTGTCAGCCTCACACCTACCAGTTCATGGTCATTTACCACCATCAGCTCGATGTACTTGGTCTCAGTCTGCACAGTGCGCTGGCCTCGCCGCACCTGGAGGAGGCAAAAGAAATCCACACAGCCAGACCTTTGAATCGACTGTCATAATAACCTTCACACAGGACACACACATAAACACAACGCACACACAAACCCAGGACGTAAAACTATTACTCACACCGCGCGCGCACACACACGCGCACTGATGCCGGTGAAACTCTAGTCTTTGTCCTTGAGAGGGAAACACAACTTGGGGCGAAGTAATCAGTCATTCATTTAGAAGATTATTGCTCTGCTGATAAATTGCAGCTTCTGTGAGTCTGATAAGAAAGCTGTAGACGCAGAATAGGGGTTTCTGGCACAACTTCACCTAGTTCTAAGGTGCACGAAGAAGGGAAAGAAGTCTAAAGAGATCAAAACTCCAGCAACACTTGTAGTACATGGAACAACTTTATTGTTTGACCAACGCGTTTTGGCTTGTGGCCTTCATCAGGGTCATCCCAATGAAGGACAAGGAAATTACTTTTAAAGCCCCTGTAAACATATTTTTCTCGATAACACTACTTTGGTAGAAATGTTTGTGTTCACGGAGGACCTCACTGCTCAGAATAAGAAGCTGATTAAGAAAATATGTTTTCAGCGATTTTAAAAAGGCGAATTCCAACTTGTTACAACTTTTTGTAGTTTTGGCCACCATGCCTTTTGGTTGTGATAACATTGTAATTACCCAATTAACTGCTGAGATCTGGGAACATGGAAACATCATTAAAAAAGTGAATGGTAGAAAACATCTGTCACTTTTTACAGACTGACTTCCTGGTTCGATTTGACCAATCATATTTAGCAAAGAGGGATAATTACTGACATTTGGGGCATTTTTACTTTTCTCTTTTACCTTTAAGTGGTTTAGATAATCTATCTAAACTGTTAGCTTGTTTATAACTTGTCTCATCCATGACCACAACCACAGCTCGTGTTTTTTTGTCTGAACTGACTTTTTCCCAGATCTGGCTTAACACGTACCACACTAATCTCTCTTTGTACTTATCTCACTGAGATTGTGTGTGGAAATTCGGAATCATCTGACAGGCATTTCTGTGAAATATAAATTGTGTTTACATATCTCTACTCTGATGTCTTCTTCATGGTGAGATCTGCTGCAGCACATGTTCCTCGCAGGCCATTTGTGTGCATACAAGGAGGTGTGTGTGTGTGGGGAGAAAGAGTTGTATGAACACTGACTTGTCTTTTTGAGCGTCTCAGGCCTTCTGTAAAGACGGGTTTCTCCTCCTCAGACCAGTCGTCTCCAGCCTGAGCCTCCATGTCCTCCTCCAGCTCACCGTCTTCTTCACCGTGGCCATCTGTCTGCCCCTCAGGCTCTGTGCTGTTCACAGAGCATCCTGGGACACACACATACAGATGGTAGAGACAAAGACAGAGTACGTGAGAGAGAAAAAAGTGGCTAGTCATCAGTCCAGGGGTGGATGTAACCATGTATTTTAGTCCACTGATCTGTGGGGAGAAATCAATATCACACAGCCAGAGGAGGTGAGAGAGAGGGGTGAGCAGGCAAGGAGGGAGGAAAGGCATGGGTAGGGTAACAGGAAGGAGAGGGGAGACAAATACAGATGAGTGTCAGGGACAAAGAGGAGAGGAGGAGAAGAGATGCAGCTAAATGAAACGTTGAGGAAGGATGAGGAGGGGAGCTGGACAACCTGAGGAGGACACAGTCTGTGTGTATATTATTTTAGGTCATCCAATGTCAAGGACAAGGTTGAACATGTCGTCTCAAACCAAATAATAGCAGGCAATCTTTGGGCTGATCAATAAGCCTGCCAGCCTCACGTTCAAATCACCATTTAATCAGACAAGTGATGCTTGAGAAAAAAAATGTGTCCAATTTGTATTATAGCTGGATTTATACAGCAAGTTTTGTGTCATTATGATTTAGAAATTAGGTGATTAGACAAAGAGTTTGTACCCATCAAAGCTTTATCAGTATCAGGGGGGACTGAAATAATTTCCTGTTCAGTTCAGAGAGTTCAGAGAGTTTCAGAGGAAGGTAACTGTGAAAGAGTCTCAGAGGACTGCAAAGTTTCCTACCTGGACATGAACGTGGGAAGAAGTCAATGTCAGGCAGACGATACACAATGTGGTCATTCTGCTCCTGGTGGGAGTCAAAACATAATGAACACAAAGAGAGACACAGAAAAAAAAGGGGAACGGAACATGGACATTAGTGCATGTGTGAGATTAATGAGTTTAGCGTCAAAAAATGATGTTTGGACCTCTTTTCTAAGCTGAACAAATTATGAATTTTAACCTCAGATTTATTAACATCAAATGTGGCTCAGGAATTATGACTTCCTCTCAAAAAAAACAAAAAAACAATAACAACATGCTTTTAAATCACACAAAAAATCATGTTCTGTTCGTCTTTTCTGCTAGGTTAAAACAAAAAGATTATTCTTCAACAACCGGTGGTCAAACACTCAACAACAAATTACATGATTGTCATCAAATGTTTTCAGTTTTAAGCATTAATGCAGCAAAATCCCATTTGCAGTTCTTCTGTAGTCATTTTTAATGGAAGAAAAATTACTATCAAGGGTCCACAGAAAAATTTAAATTGTTTAATAGTCTAGGAATAAGGAATGAGAAGTGAAGAAGTTTTAAAATTAAATGTCCTTCAAGCCAAAAATAACTGTTCCTATGAAAAAGCACAAATACGTAGATCTTAACAAATCAAAAATTTTTATCTTAGATTTATTAACAGTGAATGTCACATAAGTGCTTTTAAAATCATACAAGCCTTGAAATGACTGCCTAACTCATCCTGAACCTAAAAGCTTTTCTGTGTAGAGAAAGTGCTACCGTGTCCTCTAAGGTAGAGACGGATCAACGGGAGGAAAGTGCTCTGATGCATAATTAATCAATCACTAGGCTGTCATAATGGCAATAACACTACTGGACACGGTTGTACACTTGAGCTGGGAATAAATACTTTATGAAAATGACCCATCAGAGATATAGAGCTGAAGAGAGAACAAGAGTGAGGGAGTTTGAAGATGAGCTGGGAGGCTATTGATCCATCTCTCCAGTCTATGTAATTGAGCTCTATTTCGATTCATGTGGGCCTTAATGGAAAAAAAAGCTCAGCCTCTTCCACTCTAAACACTTTCTTCCCACTCCTTTCTGTCACTCTGCTATACGTCTATTACTTCCACAATGCCAGACATGTTCTGTAATCAAATCTGAATATGTTTTAAAGATCTAAAAAGCTTGTTAAATTTTTTACATTTGCCCGTTTTTTTTATTTCTCCCTCCTCTCCTTCCCCTCTGTCTCAGTCAGATTATGTCTCTCACAGAGATGAGACAGGAGACGTGTTTCACTCAGGGTGGATTGTGTATCAACTCAATACTTTCCATACAGCAACTCGGAGATAGAGTAACACTGTCTGGACTGACGGAAAGTCGCAGAGAGATGTGGAGACAGAGAGAGAAAGTGAGACTGTGGGCGGGTTTGTTCTAGATTGGATGGGCCGGAGGGATGATATGCAAAACTCTTGCAAGATTTATATGCTAACCTTAACTTTAACCTCACCCTAACCTTAACCGTAATATCATTCTTAACCTTAACCCTAAACCTAACCTTTACCTAACCCTAACCATAACCCTTAACCCTAATCCTTAACCCTAACCACATTTGCGAGAGTTTGTCCCTCTGGCCCATCCAATCTAGCATTTACCCTGTGGGCAGCTGCTTTGTAAAGATTTCAACTGTATTTCGATGGGTTTGAAAGACTGGTGCCCGATTTTGAGATCTTTTTCACATGATCTCAGTGTAGCTGCTAAATAAGATGTGTCTATAACTGAACTAGGCCCAGCTGAGTCTGTCGTCCTCATGAAATCCTGACTCACCTCTCCACTGCCAACGGGTTCAATCCCATAGGAGAAGTTCCCGTCAGAAAACATCCCCCTGGAAAAATGAAACACAGCAGTGTGTATAAGTGAAAATATTAATGTGCCTGTGTTGTTGGAGGTGAAAGACAGGATGGTGGGCAGGATGACAGGTACGGAGGGTTTTGGAGGAGTTTGGAAAGAATGAGTTTTTAGGTGCCATCCCTGGAGCCTTCAGCTAGCTTAGCTAAAAATCTTTGATAGCCACCTCCTATTAGTCTTTTGACTGATTTTACATGTCCACAGAAACACAAACCTTTGTGAACAATAGCTTGAATTCTAATTATTATGTATGTTAGGTGTAGTGTATATTTATCAAGTAAACCCAAATAATCCATCTTTTTTCCACTCTTTTAAATTTGGGCTCTTCTAGTAAATATTTTTTAAATGTAGTATGATTTTTTTCCAAGGCTTTACCATGTTAAACTCTTGCTGTAATCTTTTATCTTAAATTTTATCATTTTATATATGTAAATGAGCCTTTTTAGGAAATATACTGTGTTTTGGTCACATTTTAGTACCATAAGCTTTATTAAGTTTAGAGCACTTCTTTGAACATTTGATTTACATAAAACAGTGAATGTATCCTGACTGAGTCTACATTTCAGGTGAAGTGACAACATTTAGTCAAAGTGGTCAACTCACTGCAGGCCGTGGCAGGTGGATAGAGCGACCAAGGAGCCAGGCCGCCCCCGCACTCGTCCATGGTAGTAGCAGTGCTCTCCTCCCTGGAATCGAATAATAGATTACAGAAAGACACTGAGCCCTCCATCATCCAGTCGCATGTTCACATCAAATTTTTACAAAATGAAACCCACACCCACTGTGATGCCCTCACTGTTGCTGATCTCCTGCCCCCAATATACACATGGCAGGTATATTCTGTCAGCTTGGGGCCTACAGCCGACCGGATGAGTCAACCGAAGGATATCAGTGACTACAGTATGACTCGGATTCCGGGAAAACCTACACCTACAGTGGCTGCAGCAACCTACACCTACGGTGGCTACAGCTGAGTTGAGTTTCACCAAAGAAAGGCTCTGTGCCTAGAGAGAGGGAGTGTGTGTGTGTGAGAGAGAGAAAGAGAGGGAGTGATGTCCAGATCAGTTAAAGTACAGGAAGGACAGGGGTCAAGTTAGCAATGGAGTCCGTTTACAATGTAAAGTAACTATGTAAACATGCACAATATGAAGATTGGGCTGCTATAAATTCATATTTTTCTTTCAGACAACACAGTTTTTAAGAAAGTAAGCTTTGTGCATGTGTGGACCTTGACATTGTCAGCATGAAAGCTAAATAACAATTCCAGTTTTCTGCAGCACAAAATCAGAGACTATCAGAGTGGGATAATAACCCATCTCATAGTTACAGCAGCTGTAAGTTATTACTGAAGAGGTGGCTTTTCCAAGGAACCATTCAGATACACCAACTTGGCAGTACACAGGATGTTATAGGATTAGAATTAGGAGAAAACAAAATAAGAAATAATCAAATATAGTTACATGGATGGATTCAGCATAAAGTTTGTGGTTGTGAATGGACAATAACCTGTAAGGGAAGCTTTTTTACTTTACAAAACAACTAATAGTCAGCTGTCTGTGAGAGAAGTACATGTTCATATACTGATTGTGTTACCTGTATTCATGGTAAGGGATGCACAAATACTAATATCAATATCAGATATCTTACAAGAGCTGTCCAGCGATTCATGCAATTCCATAAAATTAGGGCACTTGAGAAAGAGATCATAATAAGAGTCTATAGTCATGTGAAAATATATGAAATCATGAAATTTGAACCTGATGATGGTGCTAGATGAAAGTTAAAGGGTACATTATTAAATTCATCCTATGGGAACATGAATGCCTGTACCAAATTTTCACATCAACAATATTTGTAGACACATTTCACTCAAAACCACAAATGTGAACCTTACTGTGGCGCAAGAGGAAAAATCAGGGGATTACTAAAGTCAGTAGGATTCATCCTCTGGGGACCATGGATGTCTGTACAAAGTTTTATAAAAATCTGTAGTTTTTGAGACATGTATCCTGAAGATATCCTGAACTTTTACTCACTGAAACCTAAGTTTCTCACAATGTAACTTGTCCCTGCCTGGTAAAAACCCACATCTTTCAAACTGTACAATCTCAGTTTGTGATGCAAGCTTTCCAAAAATTGTAGTCCATACCCCAGCAAAGTTAATGAAGTGACATCACTTGAGTAATTTTCACAGATTTTAGAAAACTCCACCAAAATCCACAGAAGACATTATACAAGTGTTTCCACAAGCTAAGCATATCACCCAACATGTAAAAATGTAACTTTATACACATACAGCGGAAGCATGTTGTGCCTTTTTGCCCAACATTTTTGAAGTATCTACTAAATAAATATGAAGCACACAGCAGCAGCTGATAGGTTCAGTTTGGCAGACCTGCTGGTGTCACCTGTACACCCCTTCTCCAGATGCCTTCCTCTGATTATTCATAATCCCCTAAAAGGCTCCAACTGGATGGTCATGTTTTGAATATTGTCTCCACGCTGCCTCTCAGAGTACAGGCATGATCAGATTACGACAATTGGAGAGGAGACGCACCAGTGTCAATCATGCAACTAGTGCATTTGTTTAGCTGTGCAAACAAAGATTGTTGAGGTGAAAATAAAGTGAAAGCCAGACAGAGTTCAACTGAGGAGAGGATTTTTGGTAATCAAAGATCGCTGTGGATGGAGATTACAGTCATTATGCTTGTGGCTCCTTTGAACTAAGGAGTGTATGTATGCATGTGTGCGTGTGTGAGTGGGAGGGGTCAGTTTCAGGTGTTCGTAATGAACTCCAATAAGTCATGTCTGCCACCTGAGACTGCTGTTGTCTGGCACGGCTGATAGCCCAAAAAGAAAAGAGGCATCGAGGAGCTGCTGTTATGCTTGATCAACCTTTACTCTGATCTGCAACTCAAACCTGATCTCTCTGCAATACTGTCAAATGAAGTATGAACTCACAGAAAAAAAAATTACAAAGAACACAGTAAGCTACTTCTGTGTATTAATTAGCTTGATCACTGGATATAAAATCAGTGGCTGTGCCTGCTTCACATTAGGGATATATCCGTCAATTCAGCAGTGATCTACTTCAAGGCAAACTAAATCCTACTGGGTCTAGCCTCACACGCAGTCAGCCAGGATCCTGTTAATGGGAAATCAATAGCTGACCTGGTTGTCTGTCAACCACAGCATCCTCATCTGGCCTCACGTTGGTGTCACACTCAGCCCAGAGAGAAGGCTGAAATCAGGCATTTATCCCTCACCTGGTGGAATCGTGCATGGGGAAGCTTTGGATAAAGCAAAAACAATTGGATCCAAAGGGCATACACTGCTTGTTTGCTTTTGATCAAATTTGTGGGGGGGGGGGTTAATGCATTTTGTCTACTGCTGATCTATTACATTGTAGATGCTGTTAAATTATAAAAGGACATAACTGCTTTAGCATCAGTTCCACTGATTATTTTAGGCTGAGGCCTCTTAAAGACTGATCAAAATGAATGTCTGCATGATTTTTGGAAGATGTCATATTTATATGCACAAGACCCAGATATACAGTGAGCTACAGCTAATTGGGAATGCACATATTGATAGAAATTTGAAAATCTTCCTACATCAAAATCACTACATCAACCTCCTCTACTGCAATCGTAGTTCTTCAGCAATCGTAGTTCTTCAGCAATTCTGCTGATTGAAGAACTTCAGGATGTCGGAGATATAAGCAATGTCTCCATAAAAATATTCATTAGATGTACAAAAAACTAAATACAAATGATCAAATAAATAACTTCAGTTGAAATAAAAACAAAACTAGGAGTCTACATCGAGCTAGCCACTGAGTGAAGCTTTTCTTAGTGCTTTGAGCTAAATGCTAACGTCAGTAGCATGTTAGCATGCTAATGTTTGATTATTAGCAAAAAACAGAGTATGGCCGAGACTGATGGGAATGTCATTCATTTTACACATATTTAGTTATCGACCAAAGTATTGGACAAATTTAAATTTTGACCTGATGATGACGTTAGACGAAAAAGTCAGATGGATCACCAAATTCATTAAAATTCATCCTGAAGGGAACATGAACGTCTTCACCAACTTTCATGGCAATCAATCCAGTAGTTGTTGTGAATTTTTGCCTAAAATGACAACCTAATAGTGGCTAATAATAAGCAGATTAATGTATAGATGGTGAATAAAAAAAGTATAATTAATTGGAAGTAATGGAACAACATTAGCAGTTCTCAAAATAATAACCACTTAGTCAGGTTAAGTCCTGGCATTTTCATACAGCTTATTTATATTCAGCGTCAGTTCATCTGTTGAGGAGGAAAAGGAATTTCATCCTTCATAGTGAATCATAAGACCCACAGCACTTAGCACGGGGCAAGATAATAAATAAATAAAAGGTAGGATTACAAGGCTAAATGGAGGAAATCAAATTGCCTGACACAGCAGACACATACTGATTGTGACGGACTGAGTGCGCTTTTCAGAGGAGATGCATGTGCCTGAAATAATGGACATATGCACACACATAAATAAACAACCCAAATCATGGGTCAATCATGAAATATCAGCACTGCAAGGACAGGGACAGGTAGGCAGGACACTAAATTAGAAATGACTATATGGATAAAATAGAAAATTGCTAATGCAGACAAATGGAAGCAAATAAACAGCTATGTCCTGCAGAGACAAGAGGATTAAATTTGACATTATCAACTCTAACCGAATTAGAAAAGCTGGAGTTTACTTCATGTCTGGACTTTGACTCAGCATTGTTGAGTGCAGAGCTGAGAGGACTGAGAAAGAATAAGAGCTTATGTAAAGAGAAAAGAGGATAAGATCGAATAAGAGCATCAGTTAAGAGTATTACAAGTCTTCAGTGGATAAGACCATGTTTTATATATAGTCAATGACAGACTAAATAATTAAATAGTAAAACTATTAAAAAAAAAAAACATTTCAACTTCGCTTTCTCCCTGTCCCCCTCTGTGTGTTTGACAGAAGCTACGTCATGATCAATGCCCAAATACTAAGATTATCATTTAAATACTTTAAAAATAATGGGTGAAATACACTGTCTATCAGTGCATTAGTCTGTAATTCGTATTATCAATACTGAGCAGGAGTGCTGGAGTGTCAGGAATTAAATATGTGATTTTTTCCGTATTGACATCTTATGTTTTCAACCGATACAATATGTGCTTGCTCGGTGCCCAAGCTCACAGAGCACTCAAAACAGATTTTGCAAATTGCAGAAAATAAAAAAATCTTCTGTTTTTGTCAGACATCAAGGAGCATTCAGCAGGACAATGTCAAATACTATATATAAAACTGCTCCTATCAATTCCAGCCAAACCTCATCTCTAATTTAATTCCTCTGTGTCATTGAGATTCAATCCAAACGAGCCAGGCACCAGTTCAATGGAATAGCATAGATCCACAGGGACCAATAAAAAAAAAACTAACACACAAAAGCAGGAGGATTTATTGGCATGTCAATAAAACTAAATAAATCAGGACTGAAATGGTGGTGACGAGTAAGGGGGCTGCATACATCAGGCTCTTAGTCCTGCTGCATGCAGGATGTCCCTAACAGCAATTTGTGTTTGTGTATTGTATAATTCTCCACAGATGAATGTGTAGGTGTTTGAACATGTATCTGTACATTTGCTTGTGGGTGTGCATTTACATATATTTAGATCATCTAACACTTTTTGATATACAGTACAAATGTATAATTTTAACTGACACCTGAAAACTAATTCATGGTACACAGTAAATGGTTTTAAATGTGTAACATCTGGTCAATCAGTGAGCATTTTGCCATGTGAAAAATGTAAGTACACTAATAAATAGTTATTTATATCTATCTAAAATACTACAAAAAAATCCAAGGATGGTTCCATACTCCATTAATTCGCCTACATGGCTTTGCTTCATCTGATGAACAAAATACCTTCAGCACTTGAAATTTATTTCTACCATATTCCTTTATCTTTTAAATGTTTTGTGCACCTTTTGTGCATGTTTTGTGTGTTTGTACAGTGCACAAGACACTATATTGAGTGGATTGCATAAATAGGGTTTTCATAAAAGGATGTCTTTATAGTTTAAGTAATTATATTGTACCTCTAACAGAACAATCTATTAGTATAATTGATTGCAGTTGTCACAAAGTTTGATTACTGCATGGTGTTCCACAGGGATCCATTCTTGAGCCACTATTTTATATTATTTATATAAATGATTTGCCAAACATATAGTTTATAATATAATACAATATAGTATCTCAACATTATATGCATAATGTTTACAGATGACACAACACTGGTCCACTGAATATTTTATAAGAGTCTACTAACGGGATTACAGGATATTCAATGGCAAGACATAATGCAAAAAACGTATCAGTGGTCCCAGTGAAGAATAATAAAATACCTGAAGTCTTTGCTACCCAAACATCTAACTAGCAGAGGCCAATTTTCAGGGCAGGGCGGAGGTTGGAGTAAGATTTGGTTTAGTTGGTTCTGGGAATGGACATGATTTGAATTCCCCTCACGACACGACAAAGTAGACCCACGCTGCTGCTGCTGCTGCTGCTGCTGCTGACTGCTGGTTACCATGACAACCTTCTACTGATTGGTCAGGTGGTCTTTGGCAGAGAAACAGGGAGTGAAAGAGAGTCAGAGAGAGGCAGAGGAGGACCAGGAGGATCGAGAGAAAGGGACAGAGACAAAAATAAAGCAGGAGGATACAGACAGAGAGAGACAGTCTCCCAGATGGTGTTGAAATCCAAGCTGTGTTCACTGACTAACACCTCACCCTGAACTGTCTCTGATACTTTGTAAACAAACTAGACTCGCAAGATGATTTTTGTAGGGCATTTTGCACACATTTATAATGCATGACAGAAAGGTCAATAACAATGTCAACAACTCAGTCAATGTGAAACTGCAGCTAGAATTTTTTGTTTTGAACACATTTCCAAAGATTCAGTATGAAGAGTGGGATTGATGGGTTGAAGAAACCAGTGTATGCAGTAAAAAACAGTTGGTTACTTTAAAGTTGAAGCAAATATCTTTGTAACCACTCACTAGTAATACAGAAAAACACTTGTAATTTCTATGAATTTCTGCTTAAGGGGCAGGATAAACAAGTCCTGCTGCTATTGGTTATTGATTCTGTTCAATTTCACTCAGGGGGAATATATCCATGGAAACATGTTCCAATACACTCCCGACATAAAAGATACACTGAGTGCTGTTGTAAGCACTGGCACAAAATCAATTTATATTACACTGACTGGGATGGAAAACTAGCTCACATTCTGAGAGAAAGAGGGACGGCAGCAATTATCAAGAGTTTATGGTAGTCTTACCATATTCTGGGACGGCTGCCCGTCCTCGTCAAAGTGACGCTCCACATAGTCTGTAGACAGGAGATTGCTGAAGAGAAGAGGAGGAAAAAAGTGAGAGAAGCACAATAATTATTGTAAAATTTGGTGTTGATCCGATGTGTGACTATTAAAAGCTGCTATGATTGATTATTTTGGAATGATATTTAACAGAATAATGTTAATCAGCATCAAACATTAAGACTAGATCAACAAATGGCCAATTCATAAGTATAACCAAACTGTGTGCAGATTCATTTATTCTAAGTGCTTAGAAAACCAGTGAAAGGTATTACATACATGCAGTCCATTAGAGCAAAATTTGATTTGAGTAAGAAGAGGGGGAGGGGAGATAAACATTAAGAGTGCAGTTTAACCTTCAGCCAGTCCGTATAATGCCAATACTCAGGATAGAGTAGGTGTGTGGGAGATATAGATGAAGAAAGATGGGCAGTAAGAGTGTGCATGTAAGTGTAGTCATGTAGGTCTATGGTGTGGATGTGTGAATGCTCAAGCAGACATGTGTTTACTTACTGGTTGAGTTCCAGGTCAAGGATGAAAGATGTGCCAAAGGCCTTCACCAAGAAGCTGCTCCGGGCCAGATGGATGGGCTAAGGGAGTGATGGAGGCAGGAAAGGTGGGAGAAGGAGGCATAGGACATAGAGAAGAAAAGAAAGGAGACTTGAGATTGACAAAAACTGTGAAGAATTTAATCCTGTTGATTCTGTACATCCATAGATGTCCACTGATGGTAGTTCACAGGTAAAATGGACACAGTTTGGACAAGATTGCAGTAAATAAATGTAATCGTTGCAAATTGATGGCTTTATCTAATAATTTGCGAGTTGAGTTGAGTTTTGGACAAGGTATTGGATGTTATAGAGCAATGTTTTTACGAGTGGGTACCCGTTTTGTTTGTATCGTCCACAGGCATGACTCATATCCTGTCTTTTCACACCTTTCAATGTATTAAGACAGTTGGTAGTAGTAACGTGCTAAGACAGTTGGTAGCAGTAACATGCTAAGACGTAGCAATGCCTCAACCCAAAGCTCTAAAGAAGAATACTGCTAGCTATGTACCACGGATGAAAATGATGCAGGATTTAAAATATTGAAAACAAAAATCAGCTTTGTAAATGTTTGTTATTCCTAAAGGATACACACAATGGAAAGGAATTTCTGGTCCACAACAATTATTAACTATATTTTTCTAAGTCAAGGTCATGCGTTCATTTTTATGCTGCTTTTGTTTGCAATGCTGCAAGGATTCACCAATACTGGTGGACAAACAGACAGACATGAAGACTTCCAATAAAGTGGGGCAGAATAGAAACTAAGCATAAATAGGAATTTACATCTCTAATGCTTACTTTTAGATTAATAAACTGCGCATATCTACGTCATATTCCTGCAGGGCGTTGGTCCCAGTCTCTGACTCAAACAAATGACTCACTAATTTATCAAGTATTTCATGCTTTCAGGAAACTGTGGATGAGCTTGTGAGAAAAAAAAGTGACAGAATATGATGTAGAGAGAGTGGAGGAGGGGAGAAGAATGATGGATGTTCAATACAACATAATTTAACAGTGCGCATAGAGAACAAAGCAACAAAGGCTCAGATAATAAGGGACGTCCTCTTCCATTGCCGTCTCTGTGAAAGCGAGATAGTCTCATCCATCCCGGAGGCTTTTTGGATAAAACTCTGTGTTGGGGCTCATGAGCGCTGGCTAACCTTGCTCCAAGGTGAGTCCCATCCACATTATATGACAAAGCTCTATGGTGGATCCCACCGGCCAGGTCTCATTAGTATTACCATGCGCTCTCTGCAACCACTTAGTATCAATCTAAACCTCCGCTGGGTCCATATACTGTACAATAAAAAGCCCACAATGGTGCCTGCGAGCAGAGATAAGAAAGCTGCATCAGAGGTCTGACTGAAAAGATTTTTATTGTGTGGTTTTAGGGTGGCCTTTCTAACATCTGAACAGGGACAACAGGCAAACTCTGGCTCATCTGTCCCTGCAGGATAAACTAAACTAACATATTTGACAAATTATTAATGACTTAAATATCTTTAAACATAAATTCAAAATACAATGTTTAAGTTGGTCCAATGCAAGCATCATTTGGGCTCTGGTACTTTTTGATAAAAGTCATTTTGACATTTTAAAGACTGGAACATTGATAGATAATTAAAAGACATATTTGAGGAAGAGATTTGCCTTAAAGTTACACCAATCAATATTTTTATACTTAAAATATAAAATGGCTTCATGTAATGTAAAAGTTGCCTATGGTGACGAACCCACAGAGAATTATCATAGTTCTGTGGAGCATTTTAGAGTCTTTCAGCTCATTGTTTTGGTTTTACAGCATTCAACTTAACTATTTTGGTTCATTCTCACCGCTCTCATCAGCTTCATTTATAAATGCAGCAGGCAGCTGTTTTTCAGCAGAAAAAAAAACACTGATAAACCCACCGTACACTACCAGTTCAGCACCAAACGACAAACAAGCATTAGCATTTAGCAGCTTAAGAGGTAAAAGAGGAGAGGATATTGGACTCACATTCATCAGGTGACCAGAAATACAACTCCAAATGGATGCTAATGTTGCACCATGTCGGCTGGATGTGTAAATAAGCAACTGTTTGCTAACACGCTCGCCATATCAGCTTTATAAAGGAACAATACAGTATGTCGGTGCTGTTTTTAAAGCTTGTCACGTTGCCTCCAAGAGATCTGGTGCTTTACTAATCCATATGCAGTCACTTTTCAAATACCTGAACCTGGAGGGCTGCGCTAAGCCTCATACAAAATGACATACAGAAGATAATTATTGTGCCTTTGCATAAAAATGTCTTTCCCATGTTTAGTTTATAGCTAATAGAAGGACTCCCAAAGTACTCTCAAACGTCTACATTATAAACAGAGACACATTAGATCTACATTATAAAGGAGAGGTCATGAGACAACATAGTGACAACAGCTCAAGGTCAGACCTGTGTGATATCCACTGACTGGCCAACCGTTAACTGACAGCAAGTGTTTATAGTGAAGGTAACGAGAGACAAGAGGTAGAAGTGTGAAATATAATCTAAGGGATTGGAAAGCAGCACACGGCCAGAGTTGAGGTGGGCTGATTTTTTTTTTCCTGCCCTGTTGTTGCCCGGGCAAACTGTGCATCACGTAGGGGAGGATGGTGTCACAGGGTGGGGTAGGAGTGACAGATGCGTGACCTCAGGAGAGAGGACAAGTCCTGACAGGAAGCAAGTGAAGCGTAGAGGTGGATCAATTCCCAAAAGTTTTAGAAATCAAGCAAAAATACAATATTTAACCTTAAAAATGAAGGACGATATTTGAATACCAATAGCCTCAATCAACATGCAAACTGACATTCTTTCAACAATCTATATATACCTTACTTGCAAAATTGATTTTAAGTGTCACTGATGTGAAAATTTCTAGAGACGCCAACGCCTATTGAAAGCACCGGACAGTTAGAGGTTGGACAGTTGAATCTTTTTTAGAGGAACCCAGGCATTCTTAACAGGATGAATAAATCTGCTTTCAGATCTTAGTCAACATCTACTTTTGCAGTGAGTCATACCTTCAACAAGCATGATTGAAGACATTTTACTGGGAAGATCTAAGCCATAATTTGATCTCAGTAATTAATGTGTCGAGTGTGAAGAAACTGAAATCAAGGGAAGGGGAATGATACTAAATGTGTGCTCAGCTCTGATGGTTTGGAGAATGGCTGTAAAACCAGTCACAGGTGCAGGCAACACTCACCTGCAGTCCCGCTGTGGAGTTTTTGACCCGGGTGTCCAGGTGGCTGTGGAGCAGCTCCTCCGGGGAGTGGATCTGCTGCAGGAGCCTCTTAGGCTGAACAATCTCTTCAGCAGGCGTCTGCCTTCCTTTCAGACTCTCCCATTCCCTCAGACCTGCAGAAAACACAGGAGATGTTTCACTGCACAGGCAGGCTGAAATACTGCTGAAAGTGAATGGAGCTCTGAATGTAAAGCTGTGATGCTTCATGTCTTAATCCTGCAGTCCTCTTGCTCTTTGAGGATTCAACAGCTAATGGTGAGCTGCTTGTTGATACCGATGCAACATGGTCCTTGTCATGAGAGCACAGGTTAACTGGATGCAATTACTTGAAAATCTAAAGTAAACCTTAAGATAAAAGCCATATCAAGAAGGCAGGCTTACCTGTCACGACGCACCGTGCACACACTGCAGCGAACAGCAGGCATCTCACAGCGAGCATGATGCTCACATAGTCCCAGTGATTTCCTCGGTGCAGCGCCGGTAAATGAACTAACAGGAGCCGTGCAGGAGCTGCAGCAGGACTGTTGTTGACAGTGAAGACAATCAGAACAGCAGGGTCCCTCTGAGCCCCGTTTGGGACTGTTTCATCCACTGCACCGAGGAGACAGTGCCGAGCGATGCCATAGAAATATCAGAGAAGCGGCTGTGCGCTGCTCTTTAACGGAGGTGCTGCAGTTAACCAGACGTGCATTTGCCCAACCGACCAGTTAATCCTCATCCTTGAAGTCTCTTGTGGAGCCAAAAAATGATTGAAAACATCTCTTATAAAAGCATAAATTTCATCTTTGTGTCGCTTGGGCAAGTTTGTTGTTGTTGAAGTGGAGGTGGTTGGTTTCTAACCAACATGGATGTATTAACACCAAATGCCAGTAGGCAACCTGATCTCAGAAATACGTGAAATGTCCACGACCTCTAACACCGCATTACGTGCTGGTGGGACGTAATGTATTCAACACAAACGTTGTTGGAGCCCTGACTGAATTTTATGCAAATTCACAATAAAGCAAAGAGTCATGTTAACCACAGACGAGCATTGTCATCATATCTACAAATTCGTCATTCCAATGGGGGGGCGGAGTGGTCTTCACAATCATCATCAGCATTATTATTTAATCTATTATTATTAGGGAGGAAATGATAAAAGAGGGATTTAATTGCGTTTGTGACAACGTAAAGTAAAGGGGACAATCCATTTGACACAGATGAAGCTCTGGCATTCCTTCAAACCTACCTCAAAAATCGGCAGCGGTAACTAAGGCACTATAATAAATTTAGTCAAATGACAATAAAAATAACAATTAAATAAAGTTTTCTAAACTAGAAAACAACATTAACCACAGTATATTGCGATACGCTGTTGAACCAGGACTGCACCAAGACAAAGGATCCTAATTGACTTTCCATTGTTTCTGTGGTACCGGTGTTTCACAGTATTTGGTGAACCATCACACTCTGTGAGCTGCAGTGTTGGAAAAAGTACTCAAATCGTTTATTTAAGTAAAACTATCTGATATTTTAAGTAAATTTAGGAAAGTACATCATTAATACTGATGAGTCAATGTATAAACATATTTTAATAAATCAGTCACAGCATACACATACTTTTCGTATTTATGATTTTAAATGCATGATTTTACCTGTAATGAAGTATTTTTATATTGTGGTATTGATAGTCTACTTTTACTTAGACTAAGTAAAGGGTCTGAGTACTTCTTCCAACACTGCAGGTCACAAAATCTGATGGGTCACCAAATACGGTGTAACACCTGCACGTCATTTTAACACATTTACGTGCCACCACCACGTACAGGTTGTGGTCCTTTCACGTATTTCTGTGAGATCAGGTTGCTTTCCCGTCGTCCGGCCTTTAGGGGGCAGTAATGCACCAATTACAGCTCGGTGCACGAGACTGAAGCGCACCTGAAAACTTTTGAGATTTGTGCTTTATTAGAAGTGTTTCCCAGCTGTGTTTTTCGCTTTTAGAAAATAAAAGGCTTCGAGGAAGAGGACTTACTGGCTGGTTTGTCAAGTGTACGTCTGTCTAACGGCTCCATCTCCGTTAAAGAGCAGCGCGCAGCCGCGTTTCTCTGGATAAACTCCGGGACTGTCTCCAAGCGGTGGATGAGAGTCCCATGCAGCGCGCATTTCTCACCTTCCTATCCGCCTCTAGCGACTTAAAAGCATCCCGACGAGGCTCCTCCGCTCGGCTCCGGCAGCATGGTGTGTGTGTGTGTATGTGTGTGTGTCAGTGACGTCTCAGCACGTTCACACACTGCGCGAGGAGCAACCGTGGACCTGGAAACGAGGAGCATATGAGTGCGTGACGGCCCCACCCCACGCGCTATGATGAGCACGGGATGGGTCCCAAACTCTGGTCCGAGGACCCAGGGGTAACACCTGATACACCTGAACGACCAACTCAAACATGCACCTGACTCGCACTAACAGTATTTACTCAGCAAATAATATATTATAGTTATTGGTATATCTCTAGTCTCTATTCTATTTTTATTTTTTATATTTGAGTTAGTCTATTTAGTTATTATATACAATTTAGCCTTTCATTGTACTTGTTTCTTTTACCTATCTCATGTATTTTGATTTATGTCAAGTGTCTGCTGTAAGACTTCAATTTCCCTTTGGAATTAATCAAGTACTCAGTTAATTAGAATTATATGAGCAAACCTGATAAAAAATGTATTGATCAATTTAACCCACATTTTCTCTCTACTTGTGCTACCCTGCTCGATTCTGGGTTTTCAGGTTACATTTAAGACAAACATGGCTGATATGTTGAAAGTGGTTTTACATTATTTGCATATACAAGTTTCACAAAAAGGTAAAAAACTAATTATTCTGATATGGTCTTCATTTATATATATATATATATATATATATATATATATATATATATATATATATATATATATATATATATATATATATATATATATAACATAATGATCAGTGTTGACTGCTGACTTCAATCTGGGAACAGTGATCTCAGCCTGCAACCCCTCATATAAAATCTGGTCAAATGGGAGTCTGTGGCTCAATGTGCCAAGTACTTTGTCCAGAATATTTAGGATCTCAAGCTTTGTATCTTAGATGAATTTGAACCCTCTGTTGCTTGTTGGAAATCACACCCCCACAATTCCCATATTCCTTTCCAACAAAATCTACACAGTCCACAACTTATCAAAAAGTCTGAAGTTCTGAAATGCAGAATTGTTCTCCCTTCTTTGGTGACAAGCTGCTATTTTGGTCTGAGGCACCAATACAACGGATCCCTTCATTCCGACAAATCTGGATGGTTAAGGGTCACGTATCAAAGCATGAAGATATCAAATATTCTTTGTGTCAGCTGGATGTCAGGCTGATGGGCTAAACAGGACACATCGACCCGCTCTTGTCCTTGACTGCTCCTCCTCCTCTTCCTGTTTGGCTTTCCATTAGCCTACAAGCAGAGTCAGCATTTATTAAGACAACGGCAAAATCTACCCAACAATCTTGCTTTAACTGAGCGTCAACTTTCTCCAAAAATGGCGTGATGAAATATTTATGGTTAAAAACATTTATTTCAAAACACAGTACAAGACCTGACTTCACATTTTCCCAGGACAATCATGTGTTGTGTTTCTCATTGCTTGTTGCATTCTGCATCCATTGTGTCCATTTAAGATATTCAGAAGTATCAATTTCATAGTTTTGACTGTCATGATGAGCAATAAGTCTGTAACGGAAGGTGACCGAACACTTAAAAAAAAAATGACAAGTGAAGGTAATAAACCTCACAGGAGGAGCACACCGCTGTGAAGCAGCAGTCCGTCCTTGACAAAGCAAGTCCTTTGGCCCACCTTCAAGATCAGGAAAAGCTATTTGACTTTAATGTGAGACTTCTCTGCCTCATAGATAGTGCGAGTCCTCCACTCTTCTAACACCACGCCTGTTTGACCATCAGCGCCGGCGCAAGTGGGATCTGATCCAGACGCAGCACTTACAGTAATTGAGTAATGCCCCCTTTCTGAAAAGCCTCATTAAATTCTCAATACCACCATGTGTTCCCGGACATGCTGAAAGACTGAAGTCAGCATGACATACAGAGTGTTGCCTGAGGGAAGATGCAGCATCCATGTACATATGTAGAATCTACTGCGATAAAAAATTAAAGTAAAAATAAAAATATGCATTTCTGAAAACAGCTGCATGACATTTTAGTTTGCACTAAGTTTTTATATTTATTCAGTGTACACTTGCTTCTTTTGATGAGCGTAAGTGCTGCAGCAGCTGCAAAGTCAAATTTATACACCAGAAGCTTTACACAGCTTCCAGTTAGTGGTTCTTCCAGTTCCTTAAAACGATCATTAAGACCCATCAGTGCTGAACCTCAACAATCTGTACCACAGTCCTGGAAAACGCTGAGGGCTCCATTTCTTCCCCACACATTGGGCTCGCTGGGGTTGACGGCTGAAGGACGGTGTGCAGACGTGACTCGTAGCTGGTGTCGTGCATCCACGTGCACGGCCTGTGGAGGAGTTCCTTGTCGAGCTCGCAGCTCTGCTCGGTGGGCGACAGGGGTCTAGTGGGCGCCGGGCCCAGCCGCGACAGCAGCTCGCTGTCCCAATCAGAGTCTGATGATGATGGAGAGAGCGTGGCTAAGTCTGGGATGAGGGCTGACTCAATGCAGACTGAGGTAGAGTGGGATAGTGAACGTTGAGAGTCTTGACTGGAAAACGCGCTGTGAGATTTATCCGCAGGGATTTGAGGTGGAGCATTGAAACTCCTTGCTTTTGAGGAGGGCGGCCATGATGGCCGATCTGTAACAGAGGTGCTACCACGACCCAAAACGTCAATTTGATTTGGCACCCGAGGGAAATTCTGTACAGTAGGAACACAAAATGTGGTTTGAGGTTGTTGTTTTAAACAAAACTTTTCCACAGTGCATGTTGTGGCTGTTGAAGAGACCTTTGGGTTTGAACAAGGCTGTATTATTTGACAAGAGACTGTGTTGAACAATAAACAGCTCTCACTGTTTGCCATAATGTCATTTTTTGGTTTTACAGATTTATTCTTTTGTGCAGTCCGACAACCAATGTAGCCAAAGGTCACAGTCCTCCGTCTTTTGCTCCGGCTGTGCTCAGGGCTGGCCGATCGACAACGTTTTTTGGGGTTTGGTGCAGTCATTGGCTGCCGAGGGAGGGAACGAGATCTACGCAACGACAGCTTAGCACACTCCAAACCACTGCTGGAACATAAGAACCCACTGAATCCTAAAAGAGCATTTTGGTCTAGTCCCTCCACTCCCATTGTATCTGTCGCAGCCACAGAGGGAATTGTGACAGCTGAGACAGACATAGACACGCTCTCTTCAGTGTCCATTTCACAAGCGTGTCCTTCCACATCCTCCTCTGCAGTGTAATGCTGAGGACTGAGGATAGGAGGTTCTGAGTAAGAGCTGTGTGCATCCATCACGTAGTAGGGATCAGGGACTTGCGGGCTGAGGACCGGAGGCAGGGAGTAACGGTCAGGGGATGGACATGGGGTGTTAGGGCAGGTGGTAAGATGTTGAGGTGACTGGCTGGCTGGGCCATGGTCTTGTGGTTCAACATTCAGTATGGGCATGGCCGGACTTAAAGCGACTTCAGGCTGGCTGTCTGGCAAGTGGCACTCTGTCTGAGGAGTGGAAGGCTGGATGTCAGCAGGTGGAGTGGCTGGATTTGCGGCGGGGCATGGATCTCCTGGTGGTGGACTGGCAGGGACAGAGGAAAGAGGACCCTTAGTAGGGCTGCAGATGTGAGCATTAAATGATGAGCCTTGTCTCCGCAGGGCCTGAACAGCAAGCTCCGTCTCAGCATCAGTGAGAGGCTCCAGTTCATCTTGGATGGGTAAAGGAGTTGGTGGTCTAGGAAGGCAACATAGGAAATATTAAAAATCGAGCTGTAACTTATCGCCATAACATGACTTTGTGCAGTGTAAAAGCTTTGTGGTCCAATGAAAAAACAAATTACACAAAGGCAGACTTTCAAAACTCACCTGTTCAGTAAGTCCTCTGATTGCTGTGATGGATCGGGGTTGAATCCCGGAAGCATTTCAGCCACAAGTTGGTCCACCGCACTGTAGTTGGATGAATCCAGAACAAACGTACGGTGCTGATCGGACTGCAAGTGCTGCAAGCCAAACACAAAGATCAAATTAAGATAAACAATGAAGGCAAAAAAAAAATATGCTATGTGCCAACAAGAAAAACTGAAAAGATTCCCACCTCCTCCAGATTAGAGAAGGGTTGATGACAGCATTCACAGTAAGCCAGGTCCTTTTTGCGTGGCCGCCAAGGTGAAGGGTTACAACTGAGCGGGCTTTGAGATTTGTCCTTAATGCTGCTTACAACTTTATTCTTTTCTCTAATTAATAAAAAGAATAAACATAGTTATGACAAGTAAATCTCGCACAATACTTTTACACAGCGTTAATCAAATTTTCTTAATAAGTTCTACATTTCCTGATACAGTGTTTTTATTTCTGTGGCAGACAGAAATTAACTTGAACCCAAACTTCAATAATCCAATAATCTTTATCATTCAAATAATGACTTTGGCTAAGTTAAACAAACCTGCTTTTATTTTCTCCTTGTTCTTTCCATTTTTCAAACTGAGGAGGAGGAGCTTCAAAGGGACTGAATCGGCCCGAGTAGCACAGAGTGGGGAAGGTCATAGACTGCATATGCAGGGGCTTGTATTTCCTGGTTATATAACAAGACAACAGAATTCAATATGCGAAATATATATTAGATAAAATTGTTTTAGCAGCAAAAACATCCAACGTGAAAAAGGACATCGGACATCTGAATACAGATTGAAGATTGACAGCGATACTTTTATGATAATCAATTTATCATTTCAGTCATTTTTCAAGCAAAAGTACTGAAAACATTCTCTGTTTTCAACCTCTGAAATAAAGGATTTGCTGCTTTTCTTCAGGAAAATAATTGTCAAATTAAATCAATAAATGACAATAATCATTAGTTGCAGCCCTAATCTAAATATTATCATCATCATATGATTAAACTGTAAATATTTCAAACCACTTTGTCAAACTTAAAGTGAGACTACACCGCTGAGATCAACCCCAGCTAAGCTAATATTCAACTGTTTCAGCTGTCATGGGTTCAGTTTCTCATATCAATGGTCGATGCATTAGCCAAAGCACTTCAATTAGCTGAAATGAGAGGGCAAATGAAAAGACCTGTTAGCACATAGTGATCCCCTGCAGGAGTAGAACTGGCAATGAAGCCTGCAGAGCCTCATCAAATGGAAATCGTATCCGCTTGAGGTCTGGGCTCCTGGGGAGCAGCATCACTGAGGGGGGAGGCTAGTCACATTACACGATGGGACTCCTTAACGGGTTCAATTAAGAAAATCATCTGGGCTGAAATGCAAACCTCCAGAACTAGCACCCAGTGGGACAGGAAGGGCAAAAACAGCGGGATAGGTCACTGCCGCGTATTTTTGTTTCACTGTCATTATGCTGAACTGCAAGAAAGGATTTAATCTGATACCAAACAACTACTGCATGAACACGGCAGGCCTAAAAACACAATTTCCCTTTGGCTTGTCGAATTCCAGCTTGTCTTTCTTAATTAAGGTTAGGTTAGTAAGGTGAAGGTTGAGCCTCAACCGTAAAACAGACTTTGTGTAATGGTTGTGGTGGTCAGTCACTCCTACAGCCCTCATGGGGGTCACAATTAAACAAACTCCCCATCTGTCTGAGCCCCACAGAGTTGGCCTCAGAGGATCAGGATGTCTTTGTACAGGAAAGGGGAGGTCAAAGAAAGTTTTGAGGGATTTCTGAATGAGAGGGAGAAGTGTACTGTCCTCTGCTACAGAGTAAACAGACACAAATGCACTGAAAGAGGAATGAAACTCACCTGCTCAAGTCTTCAATTTTAAGATAGGGAGATCTCAAAGCTGCAGCTGTGGACAAAGAGAATTGAAGCACAACAGAAAAAAAATCATAAAAAATAATTTAAAAAATATATAAATAAAAATAATAAAATTTGCCAGATCACTTATGATAATATTGTTGCAAAATGAACACATTAACAGCATGTATACATAAACTAACCTTTGACAACATGAGAACCTGTTTGTTTGGCGTAAGTCCGCTGCATAAAAAAAAAAAAAAAAAGTTAAAATAAATTAGACTCATCAATATTAAAGAACAAAGGCGGTGCATTATATCATTAGAGCAATTTAAATTTATGTTATTTCTTCATAAACCTGAGCAAAGGTCATCTTATCAGTCCTGCTTCAAATAATTATTTTCAACAGTATTTGTGTTTTTACATGATTTATTATTGTTATTATTAATTATCTATGTATGGTTAATTGTTTAATTACTTATATTTTCCATTAAGATATAAAAACTGCTATATTTGGATATCTGATGAAGTGAAAAGACATCTTACCTCTGGCCTTTTCTGTTTTGGCCTAAAGCTTTCACGAGTCAACTGTTTCAGATATAAAATGACATCTGATGCTACATTAAGGAACAATTACAAGGTTTTTTCAAACACTAATTTTTCATCACCAGTTCACAGACTTCAGCTTGTATCAGTAAGATGCAGCAGCACAGAAACTCGAAGCTTTCACATGGTGCCATCTGCTGTGAGCAGAGGTTCACTGCACTCCATGTGAACACATACAGGCAAGATAAGAGTTTGCTTCAATTCAAATGTAATAATGTTGATGTGAAATTAATTCTTCTGTGACCACCACTCAGCGAGTCAAAAGGATACCATCCACAAACAAAATCTTCACTCCCCATGACCGTGCGTTGGCCAAAACACTGCTCCCCTGCAGTCGCTCCTACAAGACACATCCATCAGAATCAAGTCAAGATAACAGACTGTGTCAGTACATTATCACCATTACTCACAAACTAAAACTTAAAGCCTGCAAGATAAAGATAAGCCATATTTTGGCTGCAATGACTTACATTGTTGCGAATGGCTTTTTCAAGCAGGGCCTTCCCCCGGCTGCCACAAGCCTGTAGAGACAAATACAGCATGAACACGGCTTTCATTTGAGCTTATATTTTATAGTAACATCCACTGGTATTTTGTTCAAATAAGTTTGCTTGAGGCATTAATTGATGCTTTAAAAAAAATCTATACAAAAATGTAAAATCTATAAAACATATTATAAAGTTCCATTCATGCATTTCAACATTGCTCCACTGATTTGTATGGTGTCCAGATACATGAATTAGGAAAAAATATATACACAGACCATACAAATTTGTTGTAATAATCAGATGTCTGGCAAAATGACCAAGATTGGTACTAGACTACAGCATTTTAAGAGCACAATATTTATTTTTGCCAATTATCAATTAACTGGTTTAAGGCTGCAACAAATTATTATATTTTATTATCCATAATTCTGGCAATTAATTTCTTGATAATCGGTTAATAGTTAGATCTATAAAATGTCAGCAAAAGGTAAAAAAATTCTCATTCCAATTTCCTAAAGCCCTTAAAGACACTTGTTTTGTTTGTTTTTGTTTATCATCACATAAGACAAAGAAAAACATCAAATCCTCAAAACTGAGAAGCTCAAATTAGGAAAAGTTTGGGTTTTTTTGCTTGGAAATTACTTAAAAAGATTAATTCACCTGTTGATCCACTAATTGATTAGTTGACTACTTTGGTTATAATGATATTCCATCTCATTTCTAGAGTAGCAAAACTCATCCGCTGTAAGCTTAAAAAGATGGCTGTAAATAGTTTTAGAAATATGCGAGTGATGCTCAGTACCACTGGTCTAGGAGTTCCTGGTCGCTGTTTGTCTTTGCTGAGGACGCTCTCTCGCTGCTTAATAGGATGTTGGGCTTCTTCACTCCCCTTTGTCTCTGCTTGCCTCTGCTCTTTCAGGCCCTCTTGGCTTCCAGTCACAAGAAAGCTCACATCCTTGTGCAGAAAACTTTCAACCCTCTTCAGAAGAAAGAAAAAAACATCACTCACTCATCAGTTTCTGCTGGACAACATCAATCTTTCATTTACCAGAGTAACACAGTGTTATATGGAATATTGTCAGCTGAAATGATCACACACAATGTACAGACACTTCATCAATGGTAACATATATTTTTGTTGATAAATGAATTAAATAATTTACTACAGCAGATAAAATACAGTGAATAAGATAAGCACTGTTTATTTCTAGTCAGTGTTATGTACTGCATGCCTTTTGATTCATTTTTAATAACTTAAGCAAAAAGTAACAAAATAATGCCTTTGCATTACATTTAACTTGTAATATTCTTCAGGAAAATTTTCCCTAGCACTCATTAATGGAAAAATGTCTTGGAGGGTAAGTAGGGAAAACAATTTGACACTTAAGTCAAATTCTAGCATGATATTTTGTATTTGAAATGTTATTTCCTGGACCAAATACAACACACGCAGTAGTAAACATCATATGATCCACATGCCTTTATCTTCACACACACACACTTACCCCTCCTAAAAGAGATATGACCTCCAAAAGCAGGGCTGTTGGACGTTTCTTCACGTTGTCCAGGTAGAAGGTCTTCCCCTCCAGCTTCTTCTCCCCAGGACACAGCTTGCCCAGAAGGTTTCGATCCTCTGCATATTGCTGTTGCTGCATGATCCTCCTGGTGCAAGTGAAGGAGCTTACAACTTAACAGAAAACACCAGGATCCTGCGAAAGAGGAAGATGTCAATTAAAAGGCAGTAAAGGTCACCATGTGACAGAAGAGCCAAATGGGCTCTTACATAAAAGACCATTAACATCTCATTACTTATTTTTACATGTGTCCAAAAGCCTCTGTGGAACTTCATACAAGGGTAATAAGTAAAACTACAGCATACCAGACCATAATCATGCACCATTTTCATACAGAACTTCAGTCTATCAATAATATGGTGAATGCCATCTGGTTTCCTCTCAAAAGGTTTGATTTAAGTAGATTTTACATCGACAAGTTTGCTCAAAAAGACATTGCAACAGTTTTAAATCATGTCAACTTCAGGTCATCATGCTCTGAAGAAAAAAAAACAGTAGTTAGCAAGTTATGTAAGTTACCTAATGCGCTAGAACAGTGCAGAGAAAGCATTAGCCTAGCCACCTAGCTAGCTAGCTTACTTAACGCTAGTAGTGACCACTTAGCTGATGTTAGCTCCCCTAAAACTAGCGTCGAGGGAAGATTAAAAAAAACGTTTTACTAGTTTGTACTGCAGATTAATGATCTATAAAATTGCCAGCCGGCTCACTTACGCGTTTCAATGTGTTGAAATTACAGCTATTGATTCACACGGAGGTGGTCATGATGCAACCGCCACTTTTTTTAAAAACAAAAGTTATCGTCACATCCGACATAGTGCTGCCTTCCAGTGCTCTTTACAGGGTTGTCCTTCCGAGCTTCAAAGGCTTAGGGTCTTTCCAGTCGATTTTTATCTTTATTTAATTCAAGTACTTTAAGCGTTTAGCGGATTAATTGGAAACGTTTTAAAATATATTACATTGAATAGGACAAAACAGAATTTTAGGGTATCCTTGTCCTTCACACACTGGAATGATTGTGCAAGTCGATTTAGTTCATTCTTCCATTTGTTTATTTGGGGCTCAGCATTACTTTAACATATGAATAAAATGTTTACCCAATAAACACAGTTATTTACCACAAAGCCTTGCTTCATCACAAATATCTCCAACTTTAACAGACATCCTATTCAGTTGTGTGGAGCCTTATACTCTTAGCCGGCAATGAACAGAAAACCAGGATGCCTGCACTAATTCCCACTGGTAGAAAATATGTTCTTCAGTCTCAATATCTTCCTCACGGAATACAGAAGTGTTATTAACCTATCTCATTTAAATCTTTTACATCTTGTCGATAATGCGCTCTACCTACAAATATGCGTTTTACGTTAGGCCCCGACAGTATCTTAAACGCAACACGAGGATGTAGCGTTACTACAATACCAACAAACAAAATAAAACGAGAAGTGGTCATGTCAGCCAAAATTTGTGAATACTGGTGAAATACACAAAAACATAAAATGTCATTCTAATCAAGCCTGTGTTGGTGTGTGCAGGTATGTCTGTATTTACTATATCAGTACTATCATTTTTCAAATTTATTTTGAATTTCCTGTAGTTTCATTAAGCTGCTAAAATAGCTTAAAATGGATCCCATTGAAAAAAATACTTAAAAAATACCCTCATAACAATACTCATCCTGACTTATGTCTCCTATAGTAGGCTGTAAAACAATAATAGATTGGAGCATATCAAGAAACAGTAAATCAAGTATTTAAACACACATAAAATAACTCAAATATTTCCCTTTATCTTTTACCACACATTACTTTACACGAGTAGGGATGATGTAATGTAATGTAAATACTGTCACATTTACTCACACTTGATCTAGCAAATGTTTTTCTCCTCTTTCAAAATCAACTATAATACTATAAAATATGTATTACCGTGCTTCCCCAACGGGAGGTTAAATTGTTGCTGTTTCATAGGCTGCCCACATATAACATTATAGCAAAACCCACATGGATATTGAAACCTGTGATCAAACCCAGGTTTTATCAGTGGTAATCTATCTGAGTAGGCAGTAGAAATATTTTTACTTCTTGTCCAGCAGGGGGCAATGCGCCTATAAACAGTAAAACCAGTAGAGAAAATGTATTAGCAGTTAAAATCTTTATACTTGCCTGCATGAGGTAAACTGTAACCTACATGTTGGACATTTAATGCTCAACCCATCATGTAATCTTAACTAATATTGTGTTTTATTATCTGTCATCACAGCAAATTGTAAAATGTAAGACAAAAACCAGCAAATACAAATTGTTTATTTATTCATAACTTGGTAAAAAAAAATCAAAACATGCATTTTTCATAAAAATACTTAACACGAAATGAAAAATTGGCACAGTGCAAAGGACTAGCCTTAATGACATTTCAATTTGAAAATCTGCCCATAAAAGTGTGTATTAATGACAAGGAATTCTTCATACCAGGCCTGGAAAAACCACAACTCCTCAGCCAGATGTTCTGATTATATTTCATCATCCTAATTATATTGAATAACAGTAGAGAAAACCTTCATAGCATTAACTTCAAACAGCCAAAGACAAATGTCAAAAATATTCTAACAGCTTGACAATGACACACAGACAAAAGTTTGAGCACCAGTGTTTGGTCACTAAACTTCACACTTCCACTGACTGATACATTTCAACATCTCACAAAACATTAACGAGAACATCTTTTCTCTTTCCAAAAAAAATGACACAGAAACACTGAAAAACTACCAATTACAAAACATTTGGAAACATACTACATCTCATTTGTTCTTTATTGCTGGGGGAACCTACGATCAATCCAAATCAAACATAAAATCAAACATAAAAGTACCATTTTTGCATGTTTCAGAAACAGCAGTATAGCTCAAGGCTTTAACCCATGAATGACAACAAAACTAGTCACAAAGACGGTAGGATGTAGCTTCTGTGTTCAGTTCCTGATGTTGAGGACATGACAGAAAAATAAATTATTTATCAGGTGTTTAACTTGAAGTGATGCAGTGTCAATATCAAGAAGCTCTTTGTTGAAATAAGGCACCTTAGGTAACAGCATGGAAGCCTCTTGATATCTCCAAGAGACACAGCACCAACATTGTCCAGCAAAATTCATTTAACAAAATATAAATAAGTTATTTTGATATTTTTAATCAATCGTTATTTAGTGTGGTATACGCTGGCCACAGTTATTCAAACTTACTAGCAGGCTTTGTCACAAACTTACACCAATTTACATCCCATTTACATTATCTTCAATGGTTTCCCTGCAAGCTTCAAGACAAACACAAACTGTAAAATAAAAATCTTACTCTAAAGCACAAGCTGATGCTCATCATAATGAGGCCATAAACATTTTGTGTTTCTTCCAGATGTTGTTGCTGACAAAGTGTTATCTTTTAGACCAACTTTTTTATTGAAACACAGAATTTTGGATACTTTTGTCAGCTGTGTTCAAAATGTTACAGTATATTTGCTTGAACATGTGCTCTTTATGATCTGGATGGACGTTTAGGTTTATAGAAGTGTGGCCATTTATTTAATACTACTGATAGTAATGTAAAATGGCTGTGTCTTCCCTTTTTAATTTATAGTATGAACATACAAACTTAAACATTGTGTCTGTCTGAGAAGTCTGTATTTCAGATCCACTCAGAGCCCTTTATCTCTCCATATTTGTAGCTACTACCGGTGGTGCTGCTGCTGCCTCTGTCTGCGTCTGCCTTGCTTGAGGCGTGTCTGGAGGTCTGCCGGTGTTTACGGTCACGGTTAGACCTGCTGTGGTTATTACTGTGGCTCTGCTGCTGGCTGTAGGCCTGATTGTCAGCCTCCAGCCTGTTCTGAGGCTGGCGATTGTCTCTATGGCTACCTCCAGGGGTATCTCCTATCCCTGCTCTGCACAGGTTGTCCTCATTATTGGTGTACTGCTGGCGCTCCTCTTGGGCAATGTTCACGTGGTTTTGCCGGCATGCCATCTTGGCATTAGTGAGATCAGTAATGGGTAGTGGTTGGTCATGGGGCCCCTTAGATACCAGGAGAGGCTTGATGGCGATGTTGTACCCTGGTGGAGCTGATGGTGCATTCCAAGAAAAAGGGTAGCTGCTGTAATCCTCTCCGCTCAGTCCTGCCTCATTAAGAGCGCCTGGTCCCTTTGTCAGTCCATACAGCTCATTGTCAGAGAACTGCACCTGTTGGGAGCGTACGATCTCACAGATGGTACCTATGCCCAGATGAAGCATCTCCCATATATTGACTAACAGACAGAGAAAGGAGACCGTGTACATGATGAGGAGAAAGATAGTTTTCTCAGTGGGCCGTGACACAAAGCAGTCCACCTTGTGAGGGCAGGGCAGGGTTGAGCACATGTAGGTGGCGGGCACCGCAAATCCATACAGGGCATACTGCCCGCACAAGAACGCTACCTCCAGCACGGAGCGTGCCAAGAGCTGAAGGACATAAATGCGCATCAGGCCATCTTCTTTGATACGCCGGCGCCCATCGTGGCGCACCTTAACTTTTACTTGTCCTTCGTCACTGCCTCCTTTTGCTGCTCCACCACCATCACTCTCCACTTTTGCCATTTCGTAGATCATTGGGTCTTTCTCTTGGTCATCCTGAGCCTCTTCAATGCCCCTGTGCTGCTTTCTGCCTTTAAGATACTGCTTCTTGGGTTTTCTCCGGGACACACCACTCACTCCTCCACCGTCTGCCTGCTCCTCCACCCGAGCGATTTTGTTGACAGCGTAGCCCAGATACATGAGCGAAGGTGTGGCCACCAGAATGATTTGAAAGACCCAGAAGCGGACGTGTGAGAGTGGAGCGAAGGCGTCGTAGCAGATGTTCTCACAGCCCGGCTGGCCTGTGTTGCAGACAAACTTGCTCTGCTCATCATAGTAGATGGACTCACCTCCTACAGCCGTCAGTACAATGCGGAAAACAATGAGGACGGTGAGCCAGATCTTGCCCACAAATGTGGAATGGTTGTGGATTTCTTCCAACAGGCGAGTCAGGAAACTCCAACTCATGGTAATGGCAGGGAAACTACAGCGAGAGGCAACATACACCTCTTGTTACGCCCCTGTGGAGAGAGCAGAAATGATTAACCTCTGAACTATGCATATAAAACATTGACATTTATGCTCATAATTCATTGATTCAGTCAAACAAAAGTTAAGGGTTAATTAAGGTTTTAATACATTTCACATAATGTTCTCTTGTTTAACTGCATTACAGCTTTTTTTATAGTCTCATGTGTAAACATCCGATCTACAGTAGTGCTACTGTAGCGAGACAACACAAGTAAAATAGCGACAGGTAAATAAAGTTATAGGCAACTAAAGACCCAAATTAAACTACACACTAAAACAACTTTGAATGCAAGTCATGGTGTGAAGACTTTGACGTTGCCTGTGTAAGACTTTTGAAGTTTTAGCACCTGTGGTCTACATTTAAAAAGATTCTCTGGTGAGGAACATTTAACATCTAGCAAGGGTAGACCAAAGCAGGACTAAAAAGCAGGTGAATATCAGACTGACGTTAGGGATGACATATAAGAGGACTGAGATGTGTCTGCTGGTTGTGTATCTAAGCAGCTGTTTACTACAGCATAAGTCATAAGAAATCACAGGCTGATTGTATATCATGACTGTTGTTGTGAGTTTCTTTCCCCTTATATTCAAAGGTGAAGAAAGCAAGCTGTGTCAATTCATTTTGGGCTGCTGTTGATATATCGAACGTGAAAACCTTTATTGTTTTGTTTTGCTCCTGACATGCCCCCCAGATCCAAATCACTCTTGCCGCAGGCTTCCTTATAGTCAAATATTTTTGCCATTTAAAGAGTAGAAAATATCTGCCTGCCCAGAGCTTTGTAAAATAAATCAGTTTTAACCTTCTTAACAATTACTGATATGAGGAGAAAACATCAAATATGAGTGTTAATCTGTCTTTTTGTGCCTGTCTCTCAATTTTTCTCTTTCCTACACTTGTTTTTATCCTATAAATAAATAAATAAATAAATAAACACTCACACACTCACATATGGAGTTGTTTAACTCAAATTGTTGGCAATGAAGCGTTTGAGTACTGCCAGATGTAAAACAGGAGGAAGCATACTTTCCTCCAAACAAGGTTCAGTGTGGAAATGATTTGAAAAGCAACACAGACAAGCTCTTTTTCTTTCCTATACATGGTTATCAAATAGTGCACTTCTACACAATAACACCTTTATCCTTGATTCTTTTAATAGCTGTGCCCTAAAGCTCATGTCTAAACATACCCTTGGCATTAGTACACAAAGGGAAGAGTAATGACGACAGTGGAATGTCTAACCATAATTGCTATTGTTAACTGAATGTCCCTGATAGGTATTTTACCTTGCGTCTCCTCTGTCTGACCATCCGTAAACTGGAAACTTTCTCATCTGGTTTAAATAATGGAAGAAGAATCACCAGTATTACTTTTTTCACTGCCACAGTATTATTAATATCAAGTACTGATATCATTTTTTAAATATTACTAAATTACAGTGGTAATATAGAGTATCTAATTATTTATGATAATTAGGTGTAGTGGTGGTACGCAGGGTATGAGGGCGCTCAAACAACACAATAAATGTGTCATTATTTCAAACACTTTCTCAAAACTCTTTTTTGACTTTTGTGATTTTGTTGACTTATTGCTTCAGTTAATAAAAACAATGAAACCAGAGTTTTCCCTGAATTTTTTGAGACAAAGGTGGTAAGGGTTGGAGAATGTGCGTAGTGTGGAGTACAGTTTGTGCGCACACCTTTAAAGTGCCGTGTGCTTAAGTGAAAAAAATCATGATTTGACAGACATAAGTGTCCAAAGGGATTTAAATTTTATACCAAGATGGAACAAAAAGATGCAAAATAAAGGTTGTGACAAATGATGGTGTTTATTTTGTAAGCCTGGGACGATATGCATTTCTCCTGATTTGATAGGTGCCGATTCGATTGAGAATCAATTCTCAATTCAAAACCAATTCTCAATTGAATTAATAGAAAAGGGGGAACTATTTTCAGTCTCTTGCTGCAGTATACTATGTACCAAACCATTCACTGGTGTCATTATTCCACTGAAATACAATATGAAACATAAGTGGCAGATAAGATAAGTGGTCTGCAGCCCTTTTATTTTAAAAAGTTAATTGCATTAATGAATGAATTAGTTAATGTGAAAGCATCTTATAGTCTCCTGCCTGTATGAGAATAACAAAATGAGGGGGAGGCGGAGTGCTCCACTGTGTTATTAACGTCATGTCTCCTGCAGTGGAGAGCAGCCTCTCTGCTGCACTTTTAGCTCCGGGGAAAGACATCGTTGTACAACACGCTGAGCAGGCGCAGGGTTTTTGAGGTGAAACAGACTGAGCACCAAGTTATTTTCTTTACCTCAGAGTTGGTCTAAGTGCTGCAGTGTGTGTTGGTCAGCCGGTCTCGTTTGTTACTGCTGGAGTTCACTGCTCTGCTCCGCTAATGTCAGTCTCTGAGTGATGGCGTAGGAAGTTCAAGTATACGTCATGTTTGTCTCACAAAGGTAATTATTTAGTGATTAAATCAAAACACGCTTGCAACCGGTGCATTTCTTTGAAGATGAACTACAAGATAACTCTAGTCTGTGCGTGCTGTAGACTGTGCGGGTGCTGCGCTGCCCTAGCAGTTTATGTCCACCTTTTTCGTTCCGTCAACATCACATGCTGGAATTTCAACAAAGGCGGCGGCCAGTAATTCAAAAGCGGCCTGTTTTTGAGTTAGATAGGCAGGTAAAACCCTGGAAACCTTTATTATCAGCTTTCTGTCAGCTGTGGAATGTGAACTAACTTCAAATGACCCCCATTGATGCCCTAATGGCCTAATGGTTAAGGCGCATACCACATAACTGCAACATCTACGGTTTGACTCCCCTATCTCTATCTCTTTAAAAAAATAAAATAAAATGTACCCCTCATTTATTCCTTATGAATGTGACATGAATTCACGGAACAAAAAATATGATTTACTGGAGAAAAGCCATTACTGCTAATCCATAATGGCACCAGCATACTAAAATAAGAGATTATTAGTATTAGCATACTAATATATGACATGAACAGATATTCTGTGATAGGAGGTTCTCATTAACACACTTAAATTATATTTTACATTAGGAAATTGTTTCTATTAAGTTGTTTAACTTACTGAAAAATAAACTCCAATCCTCAGTTTTAAATGTGGCTTTACATTCATGCTTTGGTTTTCACATACAATGCAGACAAAGAGCTGTGGGATTATAACTGATGGATGGAACTAGAGCTGCAAAGATTAGGTGATAATTAATCCAATAGGTGATCGACAGAAAATTAATTGGCAACTATTTTGATTTTGAAGTAAAAATGCCAAAAATTCACTGGTTTCAGCTTCTCAAATGTGGAGATTTGCTGCTTTTCTTTGTCATGATGACTATAAACTGAATATCTTTGGGTTTTTTGGAATTTTGGTTGGACAAAACAAGACATTTTAATACATCTTGAGCTGTCAGAAATTATAATGAGAATTTTTCACTATTTTCTGATGATTAATTGACAAAACGATTAAGGAGATAATTGAGAAAATAATCAAATGAAAATAATGATTGCAGCCCTAGATGGATCAAACTAAAATTAGTCTTAAATATGGCTCAGCTACATGCAAACACGGTTCTGTGTGCCGTAATTAGCGTGCCAAGAACGGCTTGGGTAAAGAGATGCTCTGAGGCAGTAGCACACTGGATGGCTAGCTCACTGTCTGTTGATTTCTTTATCTGCACACAGAGAAACCATATTTGTCCTCATTGTGAACTGGACCACCACACACTCTACCTAACCACAAAAAACCTCTGTTTAACCTGCAGACATCCATCTGCCCAAATCTAACACTGCAGACGTCTCCATTAATCACTCATGTGAAGAGAAATGTAAAAGATTCACACTTTTGTGGGACACGCTATGTCTGCAAGTGATGTGTGAGTATGTGTACAGTCCCACAATCTAGGAAGCTGCACTGTTGTATGTACTGACATGCACTTGGCATCCATCTACCGAATGGATGGTGATAAAGGAACATGCTTGAGGTCGTTCTGGGACTGTATGAACTCAATTATGTTATACTGTTTGGCAAAATAGAAAAAAAGGCTTGTCTAAGTGTTTAACGCTTAAACCAAAAAGCCATTTGTTTCATCAGCTTGCAGTTTTGAACTCTGTGTAACCCCCCTATTAGGCCAAATAAGGCCCTCTGGCTCTGGAGGCACTTTATTTCAATAGGGTTGCATGACCACATCAAAGGGGATTTGCTGTTAATTGTTTTGACAGAAACAATTCATCGATTAGTCAGTCAACAGATAATTAATCAGCAAATACTGTGTGTTGGTTATTGATTGATCACCTGAGTCATTTATCAAGAAAAAACATTTACTGATTCCAGCTTCCAAATGTGAGGACTTGCTGCTTTTCTCTGTTTTATGTCACTGTAAACAGAATCCGTTTTTGTTTTGGACTGTTGATCAGATAAAACAAGACATTTGGAGATGTCTCCTTGGGCTCTGGGAAACTGTGACACTCTGACAGGTTATAGACTAAACAATTAATCTATTAACTAAACAAAATTAAAGGATTAATTGATTAAGAAAATAATCATTAGTTGCAGCCTCAATTTGTTTTGATTACTGATTACAAATTGAGAATCAGTTATTGCCAATTTACTGCTCTGTCCTCTATGCAAAAATGACATGCACACTGGGGATATTATTGTGATTCACTCTTTCGTAATATCTTTGGTCATTACTACAATATAATAATCAAAAGTCTGAAAGGCTGAGTCAGTGGTTTTTTAAAGTTGTTTTTGAGAGGACTTTATCTTCACTATGCAAAACTCTGGTAACCCCTGGTTAAAATGTAAGGCCACACATACTAAATTTAACTCAAGTGCAAATGCAACTTCAATGATGCCAAACATCTGAAAACTCCTCTCACTAACACTTTGCATGTCACACTGACATCTTATCCTAAAACACCCCCATGAAACCGGGTCCAGCTGCTGCTAACTTCACATGCTTCCTTGTGTCTCACTCTGTAAAGAAAAAAACAATCCTGACTGTCTCATTAAGAGTAATGTGCCCTCTAAAACTGCACATCTGGCCATGTTATGTAATGTACTATTTGAAGGCCCAGTAGCGCAGCTATCATCACCCAAACACAAGTCTCACTGATGACAAGAAACTGTGAGCAATCCTTTACATTACTCATTTTCAGCTCATCAGCAAAACAGATCACACTGCTACAGAACGATGAAGAAAAGCAGATTCACTTGCTTGTATAAAGTCATGCATTTATGGTTATAATAATGCTCTAACTGTTAAATCCATATTCTAAGTTTTCATTTGTGGTCAAAACACAGATTTTAAATCAAAGTGATGACCAACCCAACAATGAGCTAAATCAAAGTTTAAGTTAAAGGACAAGTTCACAATTTTTCAAGTCTGTCTTAAAACAGTCAGGAGCCCATATGAACACTGAAAGAGGTTTTCCTCGTTGTCATCATTCCTCCAGTTTATACTGACTATGTGTTAAGAACGACTTGAAAAATCTGGTCAGAAGCCTGAACATAGTCACACTTTTACTACTGTAAAGTTAGTTACTTTACAGATTCAGGATTTACATACAGTACTAAACATATGACTAGGGCTGCAACTAACAGTTATTTTTTATTATTGATTAATCTCCGGATTATTTTGTCAATTAATCCATTAGTTGTTTGGCTTTTAAAACATCAGAAAATGGTGAAAAGTGTCAATCAAGCCCAAGAGGCAATCTAAACTGTCTTGTTTTGTCAGACAGTCCACAGCCCAAAGAGAATCAGTTTACTATCAGAGAAGACTAAAGAAACCAGCAAGAAGCTGGAACTAGATAATGTTAGTATTTCTTTTCCAAAAAATGACTCAAAACGATTAATCAATTTTCATAATAGTTGGCAATTAATTTACTGTTGATCGACTAATAGGGGTGCAACGGATCACAAAACTCACGGTTCGGATCGTATCATGGATTTGAGTCACGGATCAGATCATTTTTCAGATCAGCAAAAAAATTAATTAATTAATTTAAAAAAAGGGGGGGGGGGCACATTTCTTAAATGAAAACATTAAAGATCTCCAATGTTTAAATAAAATCTTGAAATATATAAAATATTCAATGCTCAATTGTTAAATTTAATTGCAATAAGAGGCATGATATCCTCTTCTCTTAAACACGGTACTGAAGGAGAAAACAGCCTGCGTCCACATCATCAAAACTTGATGATAACTTACAATTATGAGGACACGTCTTGTCCTGCAGCTTGTTGAACAAGCCACCAAACAAACATTCATCGGGGAAAAGTGCACCGCTCCTGTCAGTTAGCAGCTAGATAGCTAATTAGTTGCTCAGCTGCTGCACATTAAACAGCATGTTAAAATACCTGCAGATGTCACTTTGATGCTGGTTTGGTCATTGCTCTTTAAAATCCCTGTAAGTGACACGCTGTCTGTCCATGACTTGTACTTACGGCAGTTTGTTTACTTTGTCTTAAATGAGACATTAAATTTTGCAATTAGTCCGTGGTTCACATGCATGCCGAACTGTGGGGGGCGATCCGTACGGATCACGAATCAACTACAATCCGTTGCACCACTATTGACTAATCGACTAATCAATTAATCGACTGATCGTTGCGGCTGAATATCTGATGAGCTTATAAAATATGGTGCACACTGTTATACATTAAACTACTCAACAGTACATCAGTTAAAATTAGCTTCAATAATCTTATAGCATAATATAAAATGGTAAAACACTCACTGGAGGTTGTGAGGTTGAGACTCTATAAAAATGTGGTGACCAGGTGCCAGATACAGTGCTGATGTTCTGCCTGTTCAACAGTTGTTTAATAAATTGATCGTACCATCTCCCTTACTTCCAGATTTTGTTGCACTTATGGCAGCGAGCACTCGTAGTTGACTCAAGTAAAGTATAACTTAAGTCTGTTTCATTCTGTCCGCTGTGGACTCTGCTCTGCTGTCTGCTCTGTGTGCGTGTGTGCATAAAAGCACAGACAGAGAGCAGAGGAGAGAGACACTGAGCCGGGGAGGAGAGGCCTACTCTGAATGTTGTGTTTACAAGCTGCAGCTGACAAATCCTGCACATTCTGCCTTTAAGTGATATTTTCAATGCAGAACTTTTACTTGTAATAGATTTTTTTTTTTATCGCACTGTTGCTACTTCTACATAAGTAAAGATGTTCAAGTGGCCACCAGGGGCATTTCAGTCTATGTGAAACTTCTTAACAGCAAGTGGGCTGTAAAAGAAAATCCACACACAACTGCTAAATTAAGTCCATTTAATCTTGGCAAAAAATCTGCTTAGTCGCAAAATGTATAAACAACTCCATGGCACAAGTCGCCAGTAGTGTCACATTAAATGCCTGACGGCAGTACAATGCACTTTCCCCAGATGTCTCCCAGCCCCAGACCAGCAGCCTCCAGTTTCCTACAGAGCCAGTAAAAGAACCATTTGAGGAGCGTGACTTTAAAGAGTACCCAACCTTGTACACGCCTATCTAGAGGGCTTCAAACTGTGATCGTGAAGGTTGTGGTTTCCTTTAAAGCAGTTTAAAGTGACGCTCTGCCCAAAATCTGTCTTCTGGGTATCAAACACTCACCAACATTTAACTTGGAATGTAGCCGTAAAAAAGTTCGTAGTTTGCTGATACTGCACGTCCCTTATTAGGGGGCATTTTTGCATTTATTAGATACTACGCAGTAGAAAGCTGAAAGGAAACAAAGGGGGAGAAAGTGTTGAATAACATGTAACAAAGGTACCTGGTCAAATTTGAACCATGGAGGCTGAAACCACATGATCAGCTTCATAAGTCCAACACACAACTGACATCAACAAACAGAAGAAGTAGTCAAGGTACACAAGCCACAATGTGCGGATCTGGTGAGTGAGTGATAAAATTGCTGCTTTACATTTTGACCAGTTGACAAGCATCAACCTACAATGGCTCCATGTATGGGTTTACATAGAAAACAATGGGTATAGGAGCCACCACACTGACAGGATGCCCAAATACTAGACATCGTATAAACAAACAGCAAAGCTCCTATGACTTTACCAACACGTATTTAGTAAAGATGAAGAGAAAGAAAAAAAAATTATGTTGTAGTAACTAGCAGACCCGAGTCTGGTGTTTCGCTTCCAGAGTATGTCGCTGATTCCATGTTGCGCCCAGGAGTGGTTGACTCCTATTGTAGTGAACCACAATAGGTATTCGGATCAACACACAAACTGGAGGCAAGCAGGAAATCTAAAACAGAGGCAGAAACCTCTTTTACCACATTTCATACAAGTCTTGGCAAACTTACTTAAAAAAAATAATGATCTTTCCTGAGGAAAAGAAACAGAGACGGACTGCAAGTGTAGTTACTTGAACTTTAGACTCAGTATCTCTCATCGCTGTATCTAGTGTTTTAGACGTGGAGCCCACAGGGTGTTTTAGGGTCACTTTGTGAGCCAACTACTCAAAGATGTCAAACCACACACAGATATTGCACTTAACGTGATCTTGACACAAGCCTCCAATGCAGAGTGCTAATATGTCTTCCCCAATTATCCAGTTATAGTTATTGTTTTGCTTTGTGTGAGTACAAGAATTAGTACAAATAATAATTATTATGATAAAATCCAGAACAAATACAAATGGGCTGCAACAATGGTTGTGCTTGGACCCCTAAAAAGAGAGTTTCTCCAGTGATATGCCAACTTTGTTTGACTTTCACATGTTATATCATATGTTATCTTATTATATGTGTTAGTTAATAACATCATATGTTATTTTGTTTTGGAAGTAAACACAGGTCATTGACTACATTGTGGCTTACATCTCAAACTTTGACACATTTCAAGTTTCTAGTTCAACTTGACCGGAAAATTCTGGATGACATGAACATATTTATGTGTTGAAAACCAAGTAGACTATACAGTAAATAAACATTTTTGAAAATACTACTTATCACTCTTGCTTTACAGCAACCGGCACTTGTCCTGCTCCTCTTTCTATTACAACCACTACTACTCATAACAATAATAAAACAAAATCATCATAATTTATTTCTAATTCTATGGATATTTGCACAATTGAAGTGAACACCACTACCTGTTTTTGTTTTATCCTTTTTGTCTTCTTCGTTTTCCTGGCCACAATTCAGAGAGATTTCAAACAACCATGTGCCTGCAAAGGGAACAAATATATTAACATAAGACATAAGTTTAGTTAAATTAGTCCTCACAATTTTCAGTCTTTGCTAGCTTGAAATCTAAACTGTATTTCAAAAAACTGAACATTAACATTGTCCAAAGTTGAAGTCTAAATGTTTATTCATTCACTAATCATTTCTTTCTTACTCACTACTGCTGAATAAACACTGTAAATAGATTTTCTAGCATTTAAAATTAAATAACCCCAAAGAGACACACCCGCAAAATCACTTATCACCATCACCATAAGATACTGTGCTGTACTTAGATTATAATAAAGTACAAAATAATTTAACTTCGGTAACTGCTTGGAAAATAAACATCCCTGTGTGAGTCACAACGATGCAAATAGCAAATAAAACAACTGGTGACTAATCAATACTGATTCATCTGGGCACTCATCAATACTGATTCGGCGCCAAAAACATTAACAAATAATTCAAATAAATGTATGTAGGGCTCATTTCCTTGGGGATCCCCTTAGTGCTGCAATGATTAGGCCTAGTTGTTGGATTAGTTATTATCAATAACTGTCAATTATCATTAATCAATTGACAGTAAATTGCCTGATTTATTGAAATGAATTATTTTGATAATTGATTAGTTGTAGTCTTTATTAAGAAAATTGTCAAACATTACCTGGTTTTAGCTTCACAACTAAAGATTTTATACTTTTTATACTAATTGAATATATTTGGGTTATTTGAGTTGGGCTTTTTCTGACATATCATAGACAGTTAGTTAATCGAAAAATAATTGATAGAATAATGTAAACTGAAAATAATAGCTATATTCTCTGGACTTAATAAAACATCATCTTACTTAACAGTTATGTTTGGATGCTAGCATTAGTTAAGCTAAATTAATCTGTTAGGCAAAACGTTTATGGAGAGGGATTTTTGTTTTAACCAAAACATTATGCTTATTAATCCGTTACGCTTATTAATGCCTACCAATTATTATCAAGTAAATTTGTCATATTAACTTAAAAAGCTTGTAAATTACAATAGAAGAGGTTAATGTACGTTAGCTAACTGAACCTGCTAGAAAACGTTAGTAACATATCGCTAAATCAGTTAACCTAGCATGACAGTTTGTAGTCAAAATTCGCCCTGACCTAGAAAAGAGAAAAAATAATCTTGTAGTATTTCTAGTACCTTACCTTTCCCATAAAATCTTTTAATATCTTTCACAAAGAACAGCTTATATTTATCTTCCTACTGTATGAACTCACCGCAGCATCCTCACCTTTTCAGACGCAGATTTGGCGCCGCTCGCCTCCGTCAAGATAAGAAAACCTCACAAAATAACCGTCAGGATAAAGGTACTTTTGTCCAGAGGGGGATAAAAAGCTACACCAAAAACTGTGGTGCTCTCTTTCACTCGTTAAAACAGCCTCAAAGTTTCAGGTGAGTGAAGCAGTAGCTACTAATTCAAGTGTTTAACTGACTTCTTATCCTGGAGACCGGCAGAGAGCAGATGAAGACAACTGGGCTGGTGCAAAGCAAGGAGGGGTTTGTGAGTGTGTGAGAGAGAGAGAGAGTGAGTCAGTGAGTGAGTGTGGGAGAGAGAAAGAGAAAAAAGAAAGTCAAGCATAAGGGTTCATTCACATTATTAGGAAAGATAAAAATAGCTTTGCTTAACCCTTATCATACCAACATATTTAACATACCGACTGGGGCCCCTGGGGACCCCAAGAATAAACTATTGTGAGAAACAACCATCATAGTAAAATGTTAACTTATTTCTTCTCAATACATTGTTAGTTATGTAATTAATGTGATCTGAAAAAAATGATTACTATTATTTAACCTACAGCTAATTTGTGTATTGAGTAAAATTAAAATATATACTTTTCTTTAATATAAATTGCAGCTTTTATTCCCAGTACAGTCTTTCCACAAAGCCCTCAAAATGACTGACAGAGTGCTCCTACCCCCCCCTGATAGTGTGTGATACTTTAAATTAGGACCCATGGCAAACATGACCTCCATAAATAGTTCCATCTATCAAAACAACATGGGCGGAAATGGGTGCTTCTGACTGGGGTCCCCCAGGACCCCAACACATTGGTATTTTTTTTAAAAGCACTAATTAAAACAGAAACAGAAAACAATTACATGAAGTCATTAGGAACAAATTGATTGACAACATCATGAAAAATTGGAATGATAGAATAAAGCACCTGTGAGATATGACAAAATGTATACCTCTGGGGTCTGCGGGTACCCCAGTCAGTAGTGGCAAGGTCCTGGTATACCTCCACCTTTTTTTATAAAGGTTGATGAACATCTGCATTATGCTGTTGTGTAAGTAAGTAATATAATTTGTGGGGACGTGAGATCTTTTTTGGGGGGGGTAACATTTTACTTTACAGGTCCATTAATTTTACACTAAATTTAGTAATTTGTGGGTATTTAACAGTTAATTTTTAGGACATTTTACAGAGAGGGTGGTGCAATTAGGTACAGATTATAAGAAACAAAAAAAAATGTTCATTGTAAAACGTATTAGGTTGGTTTACTTGGTAATTTTTCTTTAACTGACAGAAAATACTTTGATTTCAGTGTGTAGTTTTGTGTGTCAAACTACATATGAGCATATTAGGTTGTTTCTTGAAAATTTTATAATAAGCACATTTCCTGTATACTACCATGACATAACCCTTTCAAAGAAATTCCTAAGAATGAACAGTTGTTATTGAAAAAGTGCAAAATTACACACTGAAAAGTATTTTCTGTCAGTTAAAAAATTGTCAAGAGTCTGATTTATTAAGAAATTTTAAAAAAAAAAAACATCTATGTACAAACCCAAATACCCTCTAATGAGTGGGTACTTACCAACTAAACAAGTTTAACACTTTTTCATTTTTTTCATATGATTTGTCCTAAATAATTATAAATACCTGCAAATTATTCAAAAAATGTCCAGGAAATTTATATACAATTAGGGGACCTGTAAAGTAAAGTGTTACCTTTTTTTTTCTTATTACTCTTGTGGGTTTTTTTCCTCATTGTCATTTTTCAGGGTCAAAAGCAGGCTATGACCTACAATCAATGAGACAAGTGACAAGTTGCCTTCATTTGTTTCCTTTTACGTCACTGACTGTATACATCACCCCAGTTCTACCCGTATACTTTTGCACAACCACTGCAGAGAGTCCATTGTTCTTTTGCTGCACATTTTCTATTTTCTATACAATTAACTTATGACCTACTTTTAGGTCTTTATCCACCTTTCATCATGGATGTGGAAGATTATCTAGTGACAAATGAGGACTCACTTGAAATGGGGGCTTCATGCACTTGCAGGGCAGATGTAAGACGCACAGGGATGGATTATGATGAGATAGAATTCAGAGTCGCAGAGCTTGTCAAAAATGTGTTCTTAAAACATGCTGCTTACACCTTTTCATACTGAGCGCTGCGGTTCATCACAAAGTTTTCTTATTTGCTCCAGTTCCTTCGGGTCAGGCTACACAACATAGAGGTAGTTGGGGCTTTATGAAAGGGGTGAAGACAGAAGTTTTCAGACAACCCATATATTTACCACACTGTTGTCTTTGGACCGAGTCTGAGACTGAACAGACACAGACAGTTTGTTTCATCTTCTTCCATTTGGCTTTGGATACGAATCTTAGATCTGTAAAGCTTGTTTTGTCAAGAGGTTTTTCACATGCTATCACACAAATACCCTTAACAAGCTGCCTTAAAGTTGCAATCCACCAATTTACACATAAAGGTCAGTTTACAATCATGGACAATAATACTCAGCCTGTAAAAACATTTGTACAAAGTGTGCTGTGGCTATGGATGAGCTTTCTAAAGTCCTAGAACAACCTTAACAGGAAGGAGGGCTCAAAATAAGGTAACCAGTTGCATTATGGGAACTGTAGGATGAAGAGTTTTTAGTGCTTTACCCATAGTAGGGACTCAAGGTCAAGATATCTCAGCCTAATTTTGCTAAGAAACATTTGGTTCTGGTATTTTCAGCTACATATTATGACTACTAACACTGTTACAGCTTCAGCAGATAACTCAAATCCATGCATGCAGCTCACAATACAGTGAGGTTTTTGTTTGTGACTTTTACCATCCTCAAGGACACACAGATACAGTTTGAACATTGTTTTTTTTTCCTGTGGCTGATGACCTGCAAGCCAAGGAATCTTTGTTTTATCTCTACCATTCATCTTTACACAAACGTCAGCTTAGTCAGCCCACACTCCTGGGCTGACTAAGCTGACTCCTCTCCTTCACATCACCATCTGTTGCTAACTGACTGTCTCTTTCAGCGAGGGCCGCAGCTCAAAGCTTTTAGCTTGACTTTTGGCTCGTTTTGCATTCTTAGACTATCAGCAGAAGAATCAAACGCAGAGGAGAGGAAACACAATCCTAATCAGCCTGAGAGCATTTTGGCATAGGAAGCCTAATTCAGAATGACCTTTTACAAGACTCAAATCCCTTAACTGAGTTATGTTTCACTTTTGGAGGTGGGGGGAGTAATTGAATGGAGAGAAATCAATGAGGTTATCTATAAAAGCAATCATCGGACAGCACTGGCAGTTTAAAGCATTTCGACAGTTGGGAGTCTTCTGTTATTGGTGGGGGAAGGGCAGTATCAGCTGGTTTATGGATATTGACATGGAGGTACAACAGGAGGTGGTGTCATTGACGGGTTTGAGATCCTCAAATACAATTTGTCATCATTCTCCACAGATTGATGCTAATTGGGTTTCCTATCCATTCACTTACCTGTGGAGGTCATTGAAAATTGGGTTGGGCAGCAAGTTATCTTGTGCCTATTTAACAATAATAGACACAGCATGTACTCCTTTCCCTAACAATGTCAGCCTCTAGTATATGACCTAAATTGAATGATCAATTGTGGTAGGATCATTTGAGCTGAGAGCTGCATTTTCTCTTGTGCTAACAGAAAGGTTTTCTATGGAGTGATGGCTAAATTGGAAAAGATAGAGGAGAATAATACATAATTAACATTTGGAAAGTGAGTGAAGGCTACAAGTGTTTTGTACAGTCAGCTGCTTCTTGCTGGTGACATTATCATTAGAGGGTCCCGGACTGACAGCAGCAAATATAATGGTAAACAACAACAATGACATGGTATCACCCGAGGGACAAAGTGACCGACTAAATCAGAGAGACAGAATCTCATGAGAGAGAACAATACTGGACAGAAAGGAATTTGGAGAGAAAGGAATTTGTTTATCTGATCTGACAGAGGGTAGACTAGAGAGGAGGAAGGCAGTATAAGGGTTAAATGCAGAAACAGGGTTATGGTAGGTTAACTTTACAAAATGGACTGAATTCCCTACCAGTAAGAAAGCTGAATCAACAGATTACTTGGCTGACTTCAGCAGCATCTCAGACTCACCACTGCATGAGCGGAGTGACATGGAGTATGCACTAACACCTCATGTCATCTCCGTCACCACAGCCTTGAGCCTTTCCTGTCATATTCAGTGAGAGCTCTTTCATGAATTTACATCAGTATTACTGTTTACGCTGAAGAAACTTTCATTCTGTTGCTGTCACTTGGTTTTCTTATAAAACTTCTTATATTATATTATATTATATTATATTATATTATATTATATTATATTATATTATATTATATTATATTATATTATATTATATTATATTATATTATATTATATTATATTATATTATATTATATTAGAGCTTCTAATTATACTTTGTAACCACAAGCTATTAAGCATAGGCCATGGTTGACAGTTTTGCTAGATATGTTGACATGGCGCCATCTTCTGGTCAAGAGATACACACAAAAGATGATTTTAAGGAGTACGTGGAACAATACATGTATAAAACAACACAGGAAAATGCCTGATATTAAGCACAATAGAAGGAATTCCTGTTTAACACCGCCTTAAAACTTGGCTCCTTTTGGACTCCATTGGTCACAGAATCTAGTCAAGGCTGATTTAGTTACGGCTTCAAATGTCTAAATTTGCTAGAAACGTCTAAACACAAACCCTAATTGAATAATAACGATAACAACTAATCAGCCAAGGCTCTTACTGTAACAGTGCAACAAATTGATGTGGCTTTTAAATTAAAAATGAGACTAAGATATTAGTTCAGAGAGTTAAACTGCCCGACAGTTTAACTTTTTTCTATATTCACTTCCATTTTCTTGCTCTATCCTGCAGTCCTCCTAAAAGTTTCTATTCCTTCTTTTGTCCCTTGTCCATGTCTGTTAATGTAGTCAAGCATCATATCTGCCTCATATCTACAAATAGTGCTCTGTATCCACTTATCCTGACCATGGTGATTGCAGATGTTTATTCATGTCCTCTCTAATGTCTTCTCATATCATCTCAGCTCATTGCTGCTGTCCATCTTTCTTCTCCTCCCTCTATACTGCTGACTGTCTCTTTACTGACCCTGCCGCCTCCACATTTCTGTCTGCAGTGTCATCCTCTCTCCTCTAATCCTGCCATTCTGTCTTCACTCTGTCTCTTGGCTGTCTAAGTCATGCAAGTAGAGATAGTGGCTCGGATGACCTCTCCAACTCCTGGTGTTTTCTATCTTTCCTGCTCTGCATCTGCCTCTGCTGCTAAATCAACCTGTCACATACTTTGAGAGGACAAATTGAGTCATTTGAGGCTTCTTGTCCTTGTTACTCACTGTCCCTTCCCCTAAATCACCCCCTAATACTCTTCTAATTACTTAGATTAGTGGTTCCTAAAGTTGGTGCTGCTAGTACGGGCCAGGGGCCAGGGGCCAGGGGCCAGGGGTGCCATTAATAACGTTTCACCACATTAAAAAAAAACTGCAACATTTACCTTAACTACGTTTTATGTTGAACATATCAAAACAAAATAAATAAGCAATAAATATCAAAGTCACCATATTAAAAAAATGTTTAATATGCAAGTTGTCGCAGACGACATGTCAACTCACTGTCACAGAGAATTTTGCAGGAGCTCAGCAGTCAAAAAAAATGATCGTCAGAGCAGCGATGGAAAGATTTAAGACGGTAAACAGAGCTCAAAGAAAAGCTGAAATATCTCAGCTCTCAGCACAGAGACGACTGAATCTGAGCAGGCCAACTAACGGTTAACAGGTTGACAGGTTTTGGCTGCTTGTGGAAGACGAATATCCTCTTATCATTGTCCATGCTCATTCACTGTAGTATTGCATATTCCCAAATTCATATTTTTGTTATGTGGCTCTCTAATCGCTGGTAAACATGTAAACAAGACAAGAGACGTCCTGTCAGTGGAGTCAGACCTGCAGGTTGTTCTCTCTCTCTCTCCACATCAACAGCTGCCCACATGACTATTAAAATGCCCCAAACCTTTTTTCTAAGTTTTGTTTGTTAGTTTTTCCTTGAACATCTTTTTTTTAAAATCTCATTGTATTTGAAGAAAATGAAAGAAATACATTAATGTAATATTAATGTATTTAATTGTTTTCATTGTTTATTTTACTTAAAATAAACAAAAATAAAATTATTTATCTATAAATTTGCACAGCACTTGTTGGCTTTTAGTTATATATTTGTTAAAACTGATAAGATTTTGTGTACATATAGGGTATGCGAGTCATATCAGGGGTTGAGTGGAGACATTAAAACATAACATATCAGCTTGGCCAAAATGTGCCTCAGATTTGTGAGAAATATAGCTTTTCTATGTTATCTTTCATAGATCTCTTCTGAAATATCGACATGTCCATCACTATTTTAAAGATGACATTGACCCTCTTTCATGACACAGTTTTGATATTAAAACAAAAGTGTTTTCTTCTTGTTCCTTCAGTTGAATGTTTGAGCTTCACTGTGCACACTGATGTATGTGCAGAGTTTTACCGTTTCCGCATTCATCTGCTGAAGGAGGAAAGTTTCTCCATGCTCACCGAAAATCTGAATTGAAGGTGTGTACCTACCTACAGTCATGATTTGTGACATCATAACTCGCTCTGAGGATGGACTTTTCAGTGAAGTAGGAGGCATCTTGTATCCAAGTGAACCATATTTGTATATCTTTGTGGAAAAAAACATGTCAGACACAATTTATTATTCCAAGCAGAGGATTTTTATACATCTTAAAACATGCCTGGAGGGGATCTTTAAGTTTTAAAATTCATTATTTGACTTGGAAACAGCAGCTGAAAAAACAAACAAAAACAAAAAAAAAACAACCTCTCACCTCAAGGTCCATTTAGTGCTGTTTTGTTTTTTTCAATCATACAACATAATACTCATCAGCAGATGGAGTTTGCCAAGTTGTCATGGAGATTGTTTATTTTAATTTGGATAATTCTATATATTTTTTTAACATTTAGGGTTGCAACTAACGATTATTTTCATTACTGATTAATTTGATGATTATTTTTATGATTAATTGATTAGTTATTTGGTCTGTAAAATGCCAGACAATGGCCAAGATGCAAATTAAAATGTCTTGTTTTGTCCCAACCAACAGTCCACAACCCAAAGATATTCAGTTTACTATGATAGAGGACTAAAGATACCAGAAAATATTCACATTTAAGAAGCTGGAAACAGAGAATTTTAGCACTTTTTCCTGAAAAAAATGACTCAAAACAATTATCATAATAGTTGTTGATTAATTTACTGTCAATCAACTAATAGATTAATTGTTGCAGCTCTATGTATTCTTATATACACCTATAAGTGCTCATAATGGAAATTGGGCCAAATCCATCACCAAACAATATGATCAAAAGTTCCAGAACGGCGACTAAATGGACCTTTTTTTTTTGGTCAACAATCCCAATATGATTCTGCAACACCATCTGATAAGTTATGATGTGTCTAATTAATTGTTAAGGAGAAATCATAAGTGGTATTAGTTTAGGATCATGGCTATGAAACACTCAAAAGAAACAGATTAATCAGATAATGGCTTTATATTCCTGTTACAGTGATGCCTTACACACATAAATGGATTTCTGATTAAAAACACATACACCCAATATACAGCAAACCACAAAAAATGAAAAAAGGTAGCATATTAGTCGAGCAAAGTCCTAATACCGTTTAAAAGTTGAATTATAAAACACCACAATTTGTTGATCTGGGGTCATTTCACATCCCTGAATCAAAGCAGGAAGCGGAAAATGTCAAGTTTTTCTCCCTGTTTAACTTCATACCTCTTGTACATCATATCAAGTATACAGCGTTGAATTATTGCACAAAACTCCATGGAAGTCTTACAGGTACACGCACACAGTTAAATTAAAAACACCCCTGTTACATACGTCGTAATAATTCTACCATCACATGGAGTAAAGCTAGCAGAACTTTAGTCTCCTAATCACAAAGCATTAGTGGATTAGGTTTTGATCTCAAGAGAATTTCAGGATCAAACTCCAGCTGCGTTGATTACATCTCATAAACATGTATACGTTTTCTTTTTTTAAATCACAAAGGAACATTTTGTTCTTAGAACAGCAAATCTGAAAGTGCAGATAAACATACTGTTTTTATAAACATCTTATTATTATGTTTGCTTCTTAACACTTTCTTCTCTACTCCCTGAGAAACTAAAACACTGGTTAAACGACATTTCCAGCACTTATACAGCATTTTTTTTAAAGCCAGAAGTAATTAATCAATTAACAAACATATTAACTGCTTTCTTTCATGTTATCAGCACCCAGACTTTCTTATCGTCACCAGTAATGAATTGATCAACATGTATGTACGTGGATTTATATTGTTAGAAATATTTAAAATACAAAATGAATGCTAGTTTGGTAGTTATCTAAATACTACACTCAGTTATTCATAAGTTACTAGACAGGACCAATGATTGTTTACTTATGTGCATATGTACAGTATACATGGCCCATTAGTGTAGGAATTTATACAGACTATTGTAAACAAGATGAGAACAGGATGAGAGCTGCAACTCTAAGACATAATGTTCCACTATTTCCTGAATTTGAACAGAAGACTGAGGTGCTGGTAAACAGACGATGAGGGTGAATATAAGTGCTCCTTATTTATAATTTTAAATGTATTTTACAGTCCCTGTCATGAGCTTGGTGAGGCAATATGAGGTTACATGTTAAGTTAATTAATGCAAATGTAAAACGTAGACTGAAACGCTCATCACCTACAACACTGTGTTTCAACTGGGAATACATTCAAACATTAAGAAGGTGTTGCACTATTCAGATAATATAAATGCTCCCCTTCCTAAATAGAAAGCCTTTAAACAATAATAATATTCACTGGGAATTGTAGTAGGGTACAAGCAGAGCTAATAAGAGATTTTAAAATCTTATAATTGGTGTTAACACTTTTGTTTGAGTCACAGGGGATAACGTTGGGCCAAAGTGCAGACGTATGGCTACAGTGTTCCCTTTGGATCTCATGCTGGTGTAGATTACCGTTGTATAATCAAGTCCTAGATTAGGTATCAGTAGTGAGTGGTGGAAAAGTGCACAGGTAGTTTGCAGGAGTCTCTGTCACTTTATCCCTGTTATATGCTGCTCTTGTCCCTGCCTGACGCGACATGTGTGGTCTTTTGTCTCAGGTAGTGCTATAACACCTGATCCTACTTATGTGTCTATCGTCGAGGCCTTAGCTTTAAGCTGTTGGTCTGGTTGTCTGACGCAAAATTTCAAATCTTGCTCAAAAATGTCAGATTCTGTGAAACGTTCAAATGTAAACTAAATTACATTTAATATGAGGGTGTATTAAATGAGCTGTCTGCATTGGATTAAGTTCACTCCAGAGCACACTAGGCACAACTTTGGTTAAAAATATCTTCAGCATTTTGTGTACCATCAATACTGCATATCTCCGTTATTGATTCTGATCATCTTGACTGTTGAGCTTATTGATTTGCATCCCAATCTGAGCCCAGGTCTAAATACTGCATTCACACTTTATGTCATTAAGGTGGCAAAAGGAATAGTTTGACATTTTGGGAAATGCCTTTACTTGGAGACCGATACCACTCTCACATTTGAATGGTAAATATACTGCCAGTTAGCTTAGCTTAGCACAAAGACTGAAAACAGTGGGGAAACAGCTAGCCTGGCTCTGCCCAAAGTTGAAAAAAATCAGCCTACCAGCACCCCTAAAATTCACCAATTACAGTATATCACTTTATATTGAGTTTATTTACTTTGTACGAAAAAAGGTAAATGGTAAAAAGTGTAAAAATGACAAGATGCTGGAGTCCCTGCTGGTTGCCCGGCAACTGTTCCCAGCCAAGAACTAATCAAAACATAACCTTCCATAAAACCACAATTTGCATTTTATGTATCTTGGTTTAGACAAATGAGATATAACAACACTGTTAAATTGTGAGTTTTGGAGTGCTCATAGGTGGATTTTGTCACCTTTAGACGGAGCCAGCCTAGCTGTTTCGCCTTGTTTCCAGTTCTTGTGCTAAGCTAAGCTAACCAGCTGCTGGTTCCACCCACATATTTACCATGCAAACATGAAAGTGCCACCGATCTCCTCATTTAATTCAACAAGAAAGTGAATAAGCATATTTCCCTAAATGTCAAACTATTCCTTTAAAATATACACTGTTTGGCTACATCTTTATAAGTTGTACCAAGTGCGGCTGGGGTAAAATCATGAATATCCTGACTGGGGTCGGTGCATCTTTGCTATATTTGCCCCTTTATCTTGTTCTCTCCTACTCTTACACAAACATACACACACACATACACACACACACAGAAACACACAAATCTCATCTCTCCTCCATTACTTTCTTCAGGCAGTCTACTATGTCCTCGCCACTGGCCCAGGGAACTACATTTGCTTTGAACTTGGTCTCCTGGGACTGCTGCATCTCCACCAGCAGCTTGTGCATGGGGAAGTCCCTCCTGGGAAAAGTTGTGTCCCGGGGCCCCAGAGCCAGAGAGGGACAGATATCATTGGCCCCATCTCCGATATAGAATACCCTCTGGAAGGGCGCACCACCACGCTCCTTTTGCCGGTCAGCCAGATACTCTCGAAGGATCACCTGCTTGCACATGTTGTCAGGACAACGGGAGCACGAGTGGGAGTGGAAGGGGAGCAGCACAAGCCGGCCGGTTGCATCAAAAGTGGCTGGGTTTGTGAAAATCTTCCGGAAAAGCTGACGCACCCCAGCGCGCTCCAGCCACGTCTCGATGAAGTACATGTTTGCGTCAGAGACCACCGCCAACTCAAAGTCCTGCTGGTGGCTCTGCAGATACTGGAGGAGGTTCAGGAGGCCAGGCGTGGGCGGGATGTTCACCACCGCTGAATGGATGGAGTTCTTAGACACACCTTGCTCTGCCATATAAGCCAAGATCCGCTGCATGTGCTCATTGTAGTGCCCCTCCCTGTAGCTGTTTTTCAGCCAATCAGGGAGCTGCTGGCCTGGCAGAGCATATAACACAGCGTCATCGCTGCTTTCATTGATGATGGTCTCATCAAAGTCGAACAACACCAAAAAGCGTTGTTCCTGTGGTGCAGCATGGGTCAGGTTCGACGGAGCTGTCATCTTCGGTGAGTGGAGGTATTGACAGATGGTCCCTCTCTAGAAAAAAGAGGTTGGAGGAATAAAACAGTCAGTACATTGCTTTTTTTTCTTTGTCAAGGACAACAAATTATAAGGAGCACGGTATTGTTTTATTGCAGCCTTCCCCTAAAAATAAAATGCTAGTGGACAGAGTCCAACATCATGCTGTGTCCAGGGTTCAATTAAACTGCAACTCTGAACCATACGGGGCTGAGGGAACATCAAAATATATAAATACTCTTAACTATAGGCAATTAGCTGTAGGGGAAACAGATGTTTACAAGAGGAAAGGAAGGGAGGAGAGTTTAAATGAAACAAAAAGACGACATAAACAGGATATTCATTACAGTCAATGAAAGAAAACAACTTTGAAGTAACCCAAACTATTTAAAACATTGCAGTAGCTTCTGATCTCCAACACATAGTCATATCCTAATCCCAGTTCTCCATACAGACATTCTTTCATTCCGTTAGGTTCAAGGGGGCAAAAAAAAAAACCCACTCAGGTATTCATTTATACATGCCAGCTCACGGAAATATGCCAATTCAATATTTACATAGATATAGAGATATATTTGTAGCACAGTGCTTTCACTGTTGCAGGCATGTTGTAACACGAGTTACGAGAGAAAGCTGTTACAACAAACCACTACCATATGTGGAAAAACTGGGAGTGCAGATAACAGACCAGTAGTGGTGGAGAGTAGCTAAGTAAAGTACAATTTTAAGGGATTAATTGTGAGGTATTCCTATTTTATGATACTTTCAATATATCTCTTTTTACTCCACTACATTGATATGACAGCAATATTACTAGTATTACATGAATACAGTAAGCTTGGTGCATAGTCATAGTTCCAAGAACTTAACAGTCTTATTGCTCCATTTCCTGTAAACCAGTCATACAGGAAAGACAGTTATATCTCTTTCAAATACATTACAAAATGGCGTATATTTACAGAAATATAGATATGTTAGTAATAAAATGTAATGTAATGATAGATGAGAAGGAACATGCGCTGCATGCCCTGACAAGATTGTGATTTAAGAAGGTCATGTGTGAAAATAGCCATGCCCAGAGTTTGACAGAGACCTTACACAACCTGTGCATGCAAAGCTGTGTAAATGTGCATACCATTATAGCAGAGTTTACACCCTATTAATAGCATAACAGAAAGTATAACATAGTGACAAATAATGAAACAGACCAATCTGGCACGAAATAATATGCCATTTTTAACTCTCCTATTTAAATATATACATCTAAATGCTATTAAAGGTTTTTTTTTAAAACCAACAGAGTGAATTGTTTGCAGAGGGAATATGCTTTTAAACTAATTTTCTGCCTTTGCGGGGAAGCTAAGCCTGGCTGGACATGATGAAATGTATGCATGCCCTTTTTTCTTACAATGTCAGCTCGTTGACAAGAGTGTAATAACAGAGACCAGCTGGTTCAGACTGCTTGGTGGTCTTGTAACCTGCAGCTTCGGGCTGCACCGACGAATTGTGCCCAGTCGCTTTCCCAGAGCAGCTACATTATTAATAGGGCATATTTACACACTACTAAGCTAATCTAATTTTAACCCCGGGCGCGCTATTTGTGCACCAGAGGTTACCACTCAAAGTCATTAGCGCGGCTCGGTCACCAGTCATTATTAAGCTGACCGCCTGAGACCGAAGATTAAAAGGCAGATTGAAATAATGAAATCACACACAGAGGAGGACAGAGCAGGAAAACATGTAAGGAATAAACAGAAAAAAACAGGCCTACCAGTGTTGAGCATATGAGAGGGGATGGTAGGCTAAGTGCCCGGCTCCAGCAACCGCATCCCAGTGACGCGGCAAGATTTTTTAAAGGAGACTCCCACAGCAGCACAGAGGGTATTCCCATTTAAAGCCGCTGTGTCGAGTCAGCCAGTGTAAACCCGCCACTTCCGTCAATACCTTTCAAAATAAACGCGCAATCACGGTTGTATTGTAAAAAAAATAGACTTTTCATATATATAGTTATTTTTTTAATAGCGCTGTTACAATTCAAAGTCAATTTCTTCGATTAGTTAATAAGTTATTAAATTAATCGCCAACTATTTTGATAATCAACTAATCAGTTTAAGTCATTTTTAAAGAAAAAATGTCTTTGATTCCAGCTTTTCAAGGTGGATATTTCCTTCTATGACAGTGAACTGAATATCTTTGAGGACTCTTTCTTTGGCTTAGGGAAATTGTAATTGACACTTTTCGATTCAAATTTATTTGTATAGCATCATCTGATACAAAAGTGCTTTACAGAAAAAAAAACAGCAAAATTGTGCAAATAAATAGAAACATCCACACATTAATACACATAAAAACACATGCATAAACACATACAAACAAGCATGCCATCTCATCAGACTTTGAAAGTGGACATGGAGGAGATCTGCTGGGGTTATAAACTGACTGCATGTCTGAGAAGTGCTGTGGAGCCAGACCAGCAAGTGCTTTGTAAACCAATAGAAGGATTTTTAATTGTATTCTGAAAACAGCAGGTAGCCAGTTGAAGGTTCCAGATGACTGGAATTATATGGTCTGATCTTTTTGTCCTGGTTACCATAACAACTAATTGATTCATTGACTACTAATGAGCTGATATCTCAAATATTTTGTATCTCATTTTGTGTATTTTATATCTCAAACAGCTTGTTTTTATACTTCAGGGGCATGTTGAGTACTATTGTAAGGTTATGATTTGATATCCTACTGTGTCCAGGGAACAAATTTATATGAAAATGTTAGATGGAGCAGAGTGTTGAGGAAGTGGACCCAAACGCAGGCAGCAGCAGGAACTGAAGAATACTCTTGATGGAGGTTATTTGCAGGCAGAGCAAACTGTACAGGACAGAACAAAACTGAGCTTCACTGAACAAAGCAGAACAAACTGAGCAGAGGATACAACAAATACCGAACTGAAAACCAAGACTTCAATACAAACTAAACTAATGAGGGAATGGAGAACAGGTGACCAAACTGAGAACAGGCAGGGAGCTGATAGGCTGAGGGAAACACTGGGAGCAGGGCAAGACTAACGAGACTGAATGAAACACAAAAAACAAAAAAGTAAAAAGGCAATAGCTGCTCTGCACTGAGGACACATCAAAACAGAACTTCATCCATAAGCCAAAGTCCACAATATAACCACGCACAATCCTCTTAATATCTGAACCACAATTTATTAAACTGTCTTGGAATTACATAAATATAACTCAAATAAGTGCACGTCACACTGAGCAACACAGAAAATAACTTGAGCCAATAAACAGTTAATATTGCCAACCTAGGAACCTTTACCAGAAAGACTAGAAACATAAATTGCTGCTGACAAACAAGAACCAAACAATCTGTCTGTATGTAACATAAATTGGACTGCCAGATAACTGTTGCTCTGAGTTTCAGTTCATTTTTGCACTTTGATCCAATGAGAGTCAATGTAGACAGCAACAGTTTCTCAAGTGGTCCTTGAATATAATCTACAACCACTTATCTGTCCTTCTTCCCACTCAGTCCAGTCTTAGGCAGAAAAGCCTGAAAGCATCTGGTGGACAGAACCATAACAGAAAATGTATTCAGAGTGCGTATACAACATAGTTTAGTACATTTCAGCTATAATAAAGGTACTTACATGTATTCCATTTTATGTACATTAAATATACTAACATTGGCTTTGAATTGAGTCTAGGAGTTGATGGCAGATCATATGTAATGTTGCTTCAAAATAACACTTTTAGTATGTAATGAGTATAGTATAAACACTACGTGACATTTGGAATAAAAAGTATAACTTAAGTATACATTTCTTTATCATCTGTGATTTGTTAGCATTGAAAAGGATTTTAAGAGTAAGTCTTGTTTTGCTAAACATTGTTTTCCATAGTCAACAGATTGAATATTTCTGCTACAGTATGGCCAGAATGTAATACTAGACAAATAAAGTTGGGATCACTTGCTTGAAAAAAGGTACAAATTAGTATTTAGGAGGCAGCATTGGGAGACACTGAAACATGTTGCCTATATTTGCGAGTTACATTACAACCAATTACTGTAAATTTCAATATTTATCTTCTGCTCTGTACTGGACATGCTTTTATCAACTTGTAATAATAATAATAGCAATACATTTTATGCATAGAGTGCTTTTCAAGGTACTCAAAGACGCTTTACACAGAAAACACACTAAAAGCAAGAAAATACTATAAAAGTACATTAAGTTGTACAACTTGTGTACCTAAAAAGCTTCAATAAACATTCGATTATTTTGCAAACCAGATGCTTCCAGCTGTCATTATGTTGTTTCTCATTATGCCTTTTTGAAGCTTGGCCTTTCCCTCCACTATATTTGGACACCATACAGTAATTCAGCACCAATCGTGTAACTACACCATAAAGTACAGTGCTGTATATTGCCAGCATTTCTTTTCATAATTAGGCCACATTCCAGACTGATACCATAGCAGCAATATTAACAGCCTACTAATAAGTCACATGATTGACCATCAAACAGCTGCCACACTGTAGAAGAGACACGTGTTGAAGTTCTGAAAAACACAAGTTGTCACTTTGCCTTGTGCTGGAAATGTCCACCTAAAAATAAACAGAGGAATATCTGCTGGCCCGAGCCACCAGCCACAACAAGTACAAGACTGTCATCCACTGCAGACAGCTGTGGGTTAAACAAAGACAATCATCTAATTTCCCAAGTCTGTGTAAAGTATATGCTGTACAAGGGGCTTGGACTATTTCTTTGTGAGGCAAAAACAAAGTTAAACCACCAGAGTTACATTCTTGGCTGATAGAGAAAAGGGGATAATAAGCAGAATTTTATCACTAAATCAGAACATCACAGCCTCTCCTCTACACCCTTTATAAACATGCTGTAATGTAGTCAATATGACGGGTTCATCTTCCCTCCCTCACCCTTTCTTATGATTCTTTAACAGTATTCTGTGATCATTTCCACAGACAGTTATTTAAATATAAAATGATAAACGTAAAAGTGTGTTTCCAAGATTTTGATCGGACTGCAGAGAGCCTGTGTGTGAAAGTCCAGCCCTAACTTTCTTATACAGTAGCTTTGTTGTGTGCATCTTAGATTTTATGGTAGACGGATCCCAACATGTAGCCTACGACACGTTATCAAGGGTGGAGGGTGCAATTTTTCAAGTGATATATGTCTAAAGCTATGTTTGAGTCATCTGTACTTAACACCTGCACTTAGCTGTACAAACGGTGTTAAAATGTCATGACACCTGTACTTTTGACCTTTGGAGGTAACATTTTGCTTAGGAAAACTTGACACTTTCTGACACTTTCAGTAGGTGTAGATTTGTCTACCTTCATTTTTGGAAAAACATAATTTCTGCCTTAAATTCAACATCTATAACACCATAGTTGTCTTTTTTTAAAAAGACATTTAATGTCAAATTAGACTGACATGTTTTCTAGTTTGATTTGTTCACCCAACTCATCTGGATTTAGTAAAGTCTTCCTATATTCCACATTGGCCTATACATCCATTATACTGCACTTCAGACGAGTAAATTCCTATCTTTTTTGTTAATCTTTCCAAATGAGAGAAAATCAAGTTTCGTGTATACCACAGGAGAATTTCAGTGTGATCTGATGCCCAGAGAATTATCGATTTGAACAAAAAGGTTTTTGTTCTGTTTTGAAAATACTTAGAATAAAACCTAATTAAAAAAAGAACACTGAACAGCTGGATTTCTTAAGTGCCTTTGGCATTTAAACATTCAAACAAGATGGCTCACACTGGCATGTTCAGACTAGCAGGACTGAAAATCTAACAGTTACAGGCATGATTATATTTGGTAATTAACACGACACAAAGTACATGGGCTAAACATGAAATTTTGACCCGATGGTGGCACTAAAGGAAGACAGGGTACTGCTGTATGGTGCAAAATATCAGGATTAGTCATCAAAATCTCTCATCTATGATCATGAGACGGTCATGGGAACTTAATCACAAGTTTTAGCTTAATGGGCAGAACAGGAAACTGTCTTCTTCTTTCTGGGACAGAAACATACTGTTTTAGAGAAGCCAAAATTACTATTACTCATTCTTCTCATGCTAAGATATAGCTCAAATAATCTGCAGTTTTGGTCTTCTAAAATAGTTCAGAAGATAATGTTGATAATTAGATGTATGTTTTAGAAAATTATATAAATATGATACATTTTGTAGTAAATTAGTCATAACTTGCAGATAAATATTGATATGATCCTTTTAGTATTAGTTTGTTGAGCAGAATCCAGCAGCTTTCAGTGCTTCAGATCCCTGCTCTCACATACATGACCAACTGAGGACCCCTGCTGGTGTCCATATATGTAAGGATATCAGTCAGTAAATATAAACTGTTTGCGGGTCCAATACTGATATTTCTCAGACAACTAGTGGTGAGTTTAAATTACATTTTATCAAGGCTATGATCTCACTTGTGGTTTCTTTTCTTGGCTGCAAGAAAATTTGAATTTGGTTCAAGTGGGTTGACTGTAGCTAATCAATGATTACAGCTATTACTCACTAATGATTAGTAATCATTAGTGAAGCTGAAAGGAACTTGAATTAACAAACATCCGTTCTGTGTATGAAACATAGTTTTGTTAACCGTCATTCAGTGTGGTTTCAGTTACAGAAAATCTTATGATTTATCATTACCTGACAGTGTTGTTATGACTACTGGTAAAGGTCAGTAAAAATAATTAAACACTCAATGTCCCTTGAAGCATCATGGAATCAATTCAGTGACTCACAAGCTTGGAGGAAGATGTGCGATAACACTTTAATAACACAAACAGGTTAGTGCGACATAAACACAGATAATCCTAGAAGACCTATGCAGGTGCACATTAAGTGTGTATAAAAATGACCAAAAAAAAACCACATCATTTTTCTATGACCACCAGTAACACCTCTAATCTTTTGGCAATACCACTTATGAGACATTAAAAGGCTTTGGAGCATAACATCCTGCAGAACAACATACTTTTAGTGGGTACTACATTCAGCACACAAAATGGTTATACTTTTATCTGCTATATTATAATTAAATGCAACGATTACTGTTTATTAACAGTGGATGTCTGACAAAGCCTGCCTGAATCTTCAAACAGGTCAACCATCATTACAAATATATTCAAATACCTATAATAATGTTTTAGACTTTTCTAAGTAAATGAGTATGTAGTTTGTGATAGTCTTGAATAGATATACATGGTTAAATATTTTCTTTTTATTTGCAGGATTTTTACTCTTTAAGGCTGTCATTAAACAAATGCAATGTCTGATTCTGATTAGGAGGATTGCTGGAAACCAGTTTATTTCATGATGTAATCACATTTGACAAGGCAAGCTACAGCATATTTTGTTCATAGGCAACCTTGTGGAAAGTATTTATGACTAATTAAAATGCACAATTTTTCATTGACCACCAGATGTCCCTCCTTGCATGAGCGGACAATATACCACTTACACTGGTGTCAAATTATCATTGGAAACATGACACTTTTCCAAGTTTAGACAACTGCTTGGGTTTCTACATTCCCAGATGTTTACAGCCACTGCAATCAGACATGTTGAATCTTTAAGCGTTACAGGTATATTTGCAAAACGGAGTTGGTAGGCTGCAATGTCTTCAGCAAATGTTTCTCTACTGCATGCTCATAATGCTCATATATTTTCATTAGTGAACCTCGTCCGCCCTTCGGTTAATTCAGTAGTAGGTTGGAAACATCAGGCAATCACAGGAATTGTGGGTTTAGTAATAAGCAGTGCCACAACCCAAAAGAATGCAATTACTCTTGAAATAATTAAAAAGACCTCCAGATAAATCACACTGGGATTTTTGCAGTAAAATTTACTTCGCACAAACACAATGAGAATCCAGTTCCCACTCAAACTCCACATCAGATCTTACTGCATACTAGGAGAAGGAAACCTGGCCAAGCTTAACAATACTTGTCCAAGTGGCAAAGAAAAAAAATGTCACAAGTGTAAATAACAAAAGCATTATCTGTGAAATTTCGTTACAAGTACGTTTTTAGATATCAAAACAAAGTAAGCTGGAGGGAGAGAGAGTCCAGCTCCGGATACTGACAGAAAGCAGGACTGAGAGGGTGGGGAGAGGAATGTGAGGAGCTGATGTGGTGTGGATGGAGGGAAAAAGTCTTTCTCTTGTGTCTCAGTGGCGTCTTCTGCGTCACAGCATTGAATTACACCCACAGATGGACAAAACATCTGAATAACTGAGCCTAAACTCTGCTATTTGAGGTCATCCATCCGAAGAAACATATATGCAAGAAATGAAAATCAATATGCTTACTAATGAATACGTAATGGACATTTAAAATACAAAGTTTAAGTGCATAATAATAGAAGCATGATTAGAAAAAAGGCTGACACGAAAGCAAAGCGTCGTCCCAGTTTTTCTTCAAAAATGTTGAACACATACTGCGAGTTCTGTAAACTTGGCATTCCTCATTTTGATTTTGATGAGGCAGTAAAAAGAATTAAGAAGCAGCTAAATCACAGGACAATGCTGAAGTGAGAAAACCTGCCTTTACATGGTGTGCCAAAAAGTTTTAGCTGAAGTTCAGCATGACATTGTTTTGGAAGAAAACCCAAGAGTGATTGCCAAGGCAGGGGAAGTCCCGCTAATTGTTATTCACAGTTGGCTTGATGGCTGTGGTGAAAGCTTGCTTTAAATTTGGCACAAATGTGAGGAAAACACAACAATTAAACTACAGTAAGATACTGACCTGGGTTTTCCACAGAGAGATAAAGTAATGTTACAACTACGACAGATTTTCTGAGTAGTGCATCACAATCTTGACTTGAAACTTGACTAATAATCACTATTATTTCTAAGTCTTACACTGATAAAACAGGCCTGGGTGGGTAAATTACAGTACAAAAACTGCAGTTACTAATTACTCAATCAAATTTATAATCTGCAATAGCTCAGTAATGTATTCTGATTACATCCCGATTATTTTGCCAGATTTCAGGAATGATTCTTTTTCTGTGACACGTTTAATAAACAAGTTGAGCTTTTGTCAGGTCTGTGATCAGAATATATCATTCTTTAGCTGATGTAACAGATTACATTTTACTTATAACACAGGTGTTCCCAACATAGACTACTATAGACATATTGCACAACAAATTTTCATAGACATTTGAAATCATGACAAAATCCAAGAATTCATAGCATCTTGCTTTTCTTCTCTTTTCTTTTTTTTGACAATTGAATAATGGAGAACCTCAATGAGGAATTGGTTGCAAATACCATCCAAATAAACTCTCTTACTCAATCCTTCTCTGCTTTAACTTCCTCTGTGGTGTCTTCTTTCTTCTCATCGACGGCAGCTTCAGTTTTTTCCACATTTTCCTCTGGCTCGGGGTTGGACTTTGGCTTCTCTTCCTCTTTCTTGGGTTCAGGAAGAAGGATGACTTTCCCAATATTTTGGCGTTCGTGCATGCGCTTCATGGCATCAGCCACCTGAGAAAAGACAGGAGCAAAACGGATGTGTACAGAAGATCATTTTCTGACAAAAACAGAGTGTGTCTCCTTTTAAAATCCCTGTTATGTCAAAAAAAATCAGCTCTAAAATCAGTCAGGAAACCCTGAAAAAAACCTGTAGCTGCTGTAAAGCTGCTTTGAGGGCCACAACAGAAACATTCCTATTTTAGTGGTCAGGTCAAAGGTATTGGACTGAACACAAACAGCTGCTTATTTACACATCCAACAGACATGGAGCAGCATTAGCATTCATTTTGGGGTCATATTTGTGTCCATTTGACAAATGTCAGTCCAATATTCAGTCTCCTATAAGTTTTGTTTTTGGTCTCTACTCATTCCTGAGGCAAATATCTGGCTCTTTCACTACTAAATGCTCCACTTTGTACACCAGCTGGTCGCTAACTTTGTCTGTCTGCCACGCTGGAGCCTTGTTTATACTCTCAACAAGGAAGAATTTATCTTCTTATGGCTATTAAAACTACAAAGGCGATGCAAGAGGAGATGGTCTGTTTGTCCCTTACATGCAGAGAGATGTCTCAATGAGGAATATAGCCGTATTGTGAAGCCGATGCGTGCTATCGACGAGGAAATGCACTTCAGCCACGTCTGCAGCAAGAGGGGTCTGTCTGCAGTCTTGAAGACCGACACAACATGCCTACTTTACCACACGACACGTGATGTTGTCACCATGAGGGTATGCTACAGGAGAGCCCCCCTGACCCCTAACCCTAACCCTAACCATCTCACTGCTCATGCCTAAACCTAACCAAGTGGGTGTGCCATGTAGTAAAGTGGGTGTGTAGATACTGTGAGGTAGATCTACTTGCGCACAGCATGTGCCTAGTTACAAAAATTCAGAAGTGCACAACCAAGTGCTGCGTCAATTTGTGGACTCTTCGCGCTTGGCGCAAAAGACGTGATGACATAATTTCTGGTGTGCACACCTTTGCGCCAGGGACCCTGCGTCGAGCATAAAACTAGCTTTAGTTTATGAAAACGTTTTAGCTTAAAACTGCTGCCTGCTGCAGCTAAAAACTAGGTTGGTGAGAGTAAACTGAAACAGGTGTTGTAAAACCAAAACAGTGAGCTGAAAGACACTAAAACACTCCGTAGAGCTGAGGGGAACAGGAGGGTCTGCTGGTAATTCTCTGTAGGTTTGTCACTTAGAGCGACCCCTTTAACATTAAACATAAACGTTTGATGCATTCATGTATTAAATGATGCATTAATAATGTAATAATGTCAATTAGAGCAGGTTCCTTGATCATCATCATCATCATCAATTACATACTTTTTTATTGTTGTATTTTAGCATTTTGGTGTGGATATCTATTTTTGGGTTAGTGTGTACTGATGTAACTTGTGCTTTAAAGATTTTTATTGTTTACTTTTATGTTTCATGTTTTGTGTGTCTTGCTTTTTATCTTCTTAAGATCACGTTGGAAACAAAATCAAATCCAAATCAGCAGCATGTCCAGGTCATGTTTCCTTGGTAAATAACAAAATACATAATTAATTGGGCCTGTTTTGCAGTGACTACAAGAGCACACACTAATGACTGATCTATAAAGACTAGGAGGAAGATGAATGAGACAATGGGTATCCATGCCCCAAGTCACCTGTGCTTCCTTTGATTTCCTGCCTCAGCTATTGTCAGTTTCCTGCTGTTTCATACATACAGCCAGGGTGAATCCAACCCCTGTCTGTCCTTGAAGCCAGGCAGAAAAACTGAAAACACAGATATCCATAGTAGTGGATGCCACGGCAACAATTTAGACTGTCACCTAGCAACGGCCATTAAGTACCATCTCATCTGATGGGGGGACAGAGGCTTGTTCATCCACCACAGCACATGAGCAATGGAAAGGAGGAAAACACCAGGTTTTTTTTAGGTTGTGACGCAGAAGAAGCCTCAGTGGACCTCCTGTCTTTACTCCCACAGTTGATACACAGCCATGCTTTTGTGCAGCTGAAAAAAACCATTATGTACTTAAAACCAAAAAGAAATAGTTTGACATTTGACATTGGTATGTACAGACATGAGAGTGCATCTTTTTTATCTAATTCTCAGCAGAAAAAGAAACTAAAAAAAGAGTTGTGTGTGGCAAATCGGCAAGATATCAACTACAATTTTCATTTTTTTTCCTCTTTAAAGACATTTCTTTGCAGTTTGGCCTTTAATTGATGAGAACAGTAGAAGTAGAGGTAGATGCCATTTCACCTCAGTCCAAACTGTGCTATTATGCATGCCAAGAAAGTCGTAGCTATTTTACATTTTAGATTTGAAACATGTTCAAACTAACCTCCTCAAAGTGGTAGCGTGAGTCAATGCGGGGCTTGATCTTTCCCTGACTGTAGAGCTCCAGCAGTGTGGACATAGTCCTGCTGATGAGCTGCTCATCAGAGATGTAGCCCAGGTGGAAGCCGCAGACCGCCTTGTTGGACTGCATCAGTTTCAGGGTTGTGAGAGACAGCTGGTTGTACCAGGTCTTCGCCATGGCCAACAAGTTCTTCTTCTGGCCCGTCACACAATTGGCTGCGCCTGGAGTGACGAACAGTAGAATAGACCATGATGAAAATGTCTTAAATCAAGCTGCGTCCCAATTCTATACTGTATACTAATAGTATTTTCATAGTCACTTAGTATACAAGATATCACTGTACTCGTCCATTTTGTGATACAAGACCAACCAAAATTAGTTTTTCCAGCTGTGAAGAGCTCATCCTCTTTCTTTGTTTATTTCATCGTGGGACAAATAACGGACATTATAACAACTACCAATAATCTGAACATCATATTTGTGCAGATTACATAGCTCACGAAGGAGGAATAAAATAATTCTGTTCCCTTATCAATTTTGAGTGAGATTCCCTTTGCAGGTCTGAGAGTTACTATGTCAAACACACTGAGTATCTGATGTAGAGCTGCAACGATTAGTCCATAGATCGTTTGGCTGATTGACAGAGATTGAACTTTTTTGATACTTGATTAATAGTTTTTATTCATTTTTTTAAGGAGAAAATGCCTATATTTTCTGATTCCAACCTTTCAAATGAATATAATATAATACAAATGAATATTTTCTGACTGTAGGATGTCACCTTAGACTTTAGGAAACAGTGATTGACATTTTTCATTGTACAGACCAAAGGACCAATAAATTGAGAAAATAATCGACAGTCTAATCGTTAGTTGCAGCCCTGACCTGATCCTAAGCTGTCATTTAAGTTCATTTATTTTTGATAAAATGATACAGAAAATCATTATTCTAATTACAATTACTTACAATTAGTTTAGTTTAGTTTATTACATTATTTGTCAGAGACGATGTACAAAATACATCAATCTCATACAAAGAGAAGAGATGTATTAAACCAGATTTAGCTATTAACTAATTTCCAACTACAGTCCCTGGGCAGGTAAACACAAACACTGATACATTTGCTACAAATAGGTAATAAAGTTCCAAATTCAATCAATATTTCATTCAATTATAGATCCAAACATACAAAAAAATAAAGTAATTCAAGTAAAATAAAGCTACACATACAGTATGTTATGATAAAGTGAATGAATGGTTGAAATATATGGTGTGTCTTACCAAATACTATAAGCATTCCCAAAGGTTTCAACAAACTAAAGCCTTTTTGAGTGTCTGAGCCACCAAGTGGGTCGAGGACTATGTCCACTCCTGCAGAGACAGAATAAAATAACAGAATAGATGGAACAAAATAATCACATTTTATGTCTCCATATCAACTTGATATTCAAGAAAAAAGACATAGAAATCTTGCTAATATGAAATATGAGAATATAAAATTTCCTGGCCAGTCAAGAAAGCCAGGAATTTCAGTATTATGTGGCACATGAAGATGTCTTTTCTCACCTTTTGGGCTGATTTTGCGGATTTCCTCCACGTAGTCTTTGGTACGGTAGTCAATGGGGTGAGTTACTCCGCCTTGGGCAATGGTCTCATGTTTAGAGGCGGATGATGTGCCAAAAACAGTCACATCCTGCACAGTCTGGCACAGCTGGGTAGCAGCAATACCCACACCACCTACAGATGTGCAGACAGCAGCACAAACAAGAGTGAGAACAGTAGCAACTGCAGGTGTTTCACTTGCCACAACAGAGCTTTTCACCCTCTGTCTAATCCCACTCTGTAAAACACCTACCTATTAACACTTAAGTGCTGTGGCAGCACAGTGTTGTTCTAATAGAGATAATCACTAAATAAGCTACTAGCTGTGCCACACAACAAACTACAGCTTACTCATGACCGTTTCACTGAGCACCTAGGAAATAGTAGAATATTGCACATACTGTATCACTCATAACACATTGTACCTAAGAAGTTAAGAATTTACCAAAACTCAGCAGAGACAAATTGAATACAATCTTACGTTATTTTATTATTTCATATTTAAATAATAAGCCTGCAGGGTAAAGAAATGTGACCATCGATTCAAGGCTGGTTGGCAAAGGGTCATGTCCTTTTGTAGAAAATCATATTTTTCCAGACCGAAATATCTCAACAAATTCAAATCATTCAGTAAAGGAGTGTAGATTTATACATGCAAGGCTATTAACAATCAATGTTTGACAAAAGTACAACCTGCACACCAACTCAACTGAATCTGTTCATTTTATTTCACTAGAAGCAATGTTTTGATCCATTTTGAACTCATAAATAAAGATTGGAATGACTGATATTTGTGGATTCTAGCTGGTGTTTACCACATTTACCTTGTAGTTGAGTGTATTATGCTGAACCATGAAGTACAGCTGAAGCTAATGGGAACCATATTAGGTTTGCATGTACTTGGTTGTAATCCAAAATATTGGACAAACTGACTTGACGGTGGCCCTAAAGGAAAAGTCAGGGGATCAGCAGTGTCATTAGGGATCATCGTCCAGGCACCATGGATATATGTACTATATGTCATGGCAACTCATCCACAATTTGTTAAGGTATTTCAGTCTGGAACAAAATGGTGGACTGACAGATGTCGGACTGACATTGCTATCCATAGAGCCGTTAGCCGCTAGCATAGCTAAAAATGATGCAATGGTGCAACCATAATAAACATGGTTGCTGATTTGATTTTAGGGTGGCTGGAACCTTGGAAGGAAGAAACTGCTGCAACAGCAAACAGTGCCTTCTGGTTTTTATCGTCTTGCACTGTGGGAAAGGATATTTTCAAAATGACGGCTGCCTGGATGTGCAGGCTCACCAGTAATCCTTCCTGCCCTCCTCTTCACCCTGACCTCATGTGGCTGATTCATTCAGGTCAGCTGACAGCCGCCCACTCAACACTGAATATACAAGAACTGCACTTTCTGTTGTCTGAAAGAGGTTTCGCTGCCTGTGTGAAAGGTTTTGTTATCTTCACACCCTCATGTGAGGAACATCTGAAGGTGTGACTCTCATACTTCAAGTTTAACTGTTGTTACAATAAAGCAGTAAAGGTAATGCTGGATCAATCAGGAATTTATTGAGAATTTTAGCAAAAATAAGAACCTAAGGAGCCACTGTGTTTCTGAATGGGAGTGAAATGTCAAATTGGCTAATGGGAGTGGTATCTAATTAAATTATAACAAGAATGCTAATAGAGCACAAACTAAACAACTCAAATTAATAGTTATTACTTTTTAGCCATGCTAGCGGCATGATCGGTCAGTCCACCATTTTGGTTCAGACTGAAATATCTCAACAACTGTTGGATGGATTACCATGAAATTTACAGACATTCACAGTGCCCAGAGGATGAATCCCAAAGACTGGTGATCCCTTGACTTTTCCTCTAGTGCTACCATGAGACATTTGTAGTTTTGAGGGAATTTGTCTCAAAAACGATTGTCATGAATTTTGGTACAAATATTTATGTCTATCACAGAATGATCCAGATGAAACGGCATTTTGAGAGTATCTAACTTCTGTATCATGATGTATTTTCGAGTAAAACAGGATAAACAGGTGGAACATAATGTTTGGAGGATTTTGATTTAAAGGTTGAAAAGTAGGCATGTCACAATGGATCTTAACTCATTGATAGGTGCATGTCATGATATCATTGGTTGAAATTAGTTGGTTCAAGCCTACATAAGCACACTTCATATTTTGTTTTACAGGAAGAAAACATGATTGGATTTTGACATAAGAATACAAAGAAATTGATTTTTTTGTTTTTTGTTTTTGGCATATATTGTAAAATAGGTTTAAAACATGATGTGGATGTAGTCTAAAAGAGTTAAAAAGACATTTTTCATTTCATCTTGACTTAAATCACTTTGCTGCTCCCTTAACTTTTCATCTACCGCCATCATCAGGTCAAAATCAAAAATTTTCCAATATTTGATTACTTTGAAAACTAACGACATCCTTGTCAATACTAATTAGCAAATGTTAGCATCCTAAAAAGCTAAATCAAGATGACGAACATGGTAAACATTATACCTGCTAAACATCCACATGTAAGCATTGCATTGTGGGAATGTTGATGTTAGCATTTAGCTCAACGCCTCAGTAAAGCCTCACAGAGCTGCTGGCATGGCTGCAGGCTAGAGTCTTGATACATATTTAGAGTTAATTCTTGACTAGACACAACTACATACATAAAACTAGAGTCAATATGTATGATGCAGCGAGAGTCACAGCTAAGTCATTTTCATGGTACAGTATTGTATGTACTATTGTATCTTACATCACTGACACTGCAGGATGTCCCAGTAGAAATTTTAGGCAGTTAAAAACTGTTGTGCTCTCTCTAGTCTGATTATCTTTGTCCACAACAACCAAACTGTATATTCAGAGGAACCTTTAAGAAGATTTATCAGTTTATGTTTCTCATTTTACAGGCTCAGTAATTTTGAAGCATAACTTAACACTTCTGTGAGGAAATGTTGCTTGTCAGTGGCTAAAGATCCATCCAAAAATCAGTTATTTACATCTTCTTGATCAGAATAATACTAGGATGCTGATTATTTAAACACCTGGACAAACATGATCCTCCACAGTAAAGGGGACATATTTGTATTTCACAGTGTTGGAGCCCCTTTTTGAAATGTCAGGTGTTGCCAAAGCAACCATGCCTGATAATGATCCTGTTTGCCATTTTATGAATAAGCTGTTAAGAGACCGTGTCTGTGGTTACACACACATACCACATACACACACCCAACATACCCTAACCTCTGACCAATAGTCTCTCCGCTGATAATTTTTCGGAACAGAAATGTGGGTGCATTCAGAGAACTGATTAGTGACCCGGACTGAATGAGCAGTGTGACTCTTCACAGGTTACCCGGGAGACTAGGGGGAGGTGTTTGACGGGTTTGTTGTCCTTCACAGTGAAATCATGGCGCAGACTGCCTGTCCGACCATATAATATGTTGGAAACCACTAATCTAGTTTGAGGAGATTAAATCATAAGAAACGATTCATTTCTCAAAATAGAAGTATTTGTTTCTAAACCAAGGTAGGGCTGTGACTAACAATTATTTTCAATATCAATTGATGTGTTGATATTTTTTGGATTAACAGAGATTAGAAAAGAGGAAAAACTTTGGAGAAATTAAAGTTTTTAAAGGGAATTATGCATCTCATCATTATATTGTCATATTTTAAATAACATTGATCAACCTAGGAAAGGGTACCACATTATTTGCTTGCATATCAGTGTGTCAGACACCACTGATTTAATGTATTTTGACTAAACTAGAGCTGCAACAATTAGTGGAATAAATTGATAAGTTGATCAGTCAATCAAAAATACTCAACATTGTCTGGTTCCAGCTGCTTCAATGGGAGGATTTGCTGCTTTTCTTTGGTTTGTATGATTGTAAACTGAATATCTTTGGGTTTTGGACAGCTGACATGAGGACACAGGGAAAATGTGATTGACATATTTCAATATTTTCTGACATTTTATCGACAAAATGATTGATACATTTAAAAGATGAATCGATAATGAAAATAATTAGTTGCAGCTCACGACTAAACTGTGTGAAATAATACACTTATGCAGTCAAAATCACATCTCAAGTGATCAGCATGTACTGCATGTGTCTTACCTGCTGCCATGTGGACAAGAACGCTCTTGCCCGGCCTAACATTGGCCATCTCAAACAGCATCATGTAGGCGGTCAGATAGTTAATGGGGAGAGCAGCTCCCTCCTCAAAGCTCATCTGCTCAGGCATGAGGAAGGTGCGGTTAGCGGACACGACAACTATTTCCTGCCACATTCCACTGCGAGTTAATGCGATGACACGATCCCCCACCTGAGGGAGGAGAGATGGAGAGAAGAAGAGAGGGAGACATAAGTGTGTAGTTCACAGTGGCAGGAACTACACAGCAATGTAGGAGATTTAAAGGGTTTATTCACCAAAATTATTGACAAAATTAATGACAAAAACCATTTTCCTGACTTACTTCTAGTGGCATCTAGCCATGCAGGTAATTTTGTCTAGTTAGTCCAGCTTTTGCAATATCCTCCTTTGAGATTTCTCTCTCCACTCCAATACAATGGAGGTAATTTTTGTTTGTGGTGTTCACTATACTGAGAAATTACATTAGAGACTCAGAAATGTGTCCTTCCAGAGACAGAACAATCCACAGACATTGCTGTAAACATTTCTTGTAGGATTTATTTCTTCTGTAAAAAGTAGAAAACAAAAATTCAATGACCTCCATTATGTTGGGGTGGAGGCAGAAATCTCAGAGACAGAAATCAATACCTTGGCAAATAAAAACAAAGCTATCTCTATGGCTAGATCCCACAGAGGGTAAGTGAGAAACCATGATTTTTTTGGATGAACTAACACTTTAAACCTATAAAAAATACTGCCATATTACCCCCTTCTACTCAATTCACACATCCAGCAGATTATGGAGCACAATTATCATTCATTTGGAGTCGTATTTCTGACCACCTGAATGGAAGTCCCAAATTCAATGCATTTTAGCTCTGTTTTGATCTCCACTAACTCTTGGGAGAAATATCTGCCCCTTTAGCAGTTAAATGCTCCATTATGTTCACCAGCGAGTTGCCAACTGTGTCTGTTTGCTGTTTGGAGCTGGGGAGGTAGCATACAATGGGTTTTTAAAGCTTTTGTGCAACACTGAAATAGGTCTTACAAACCAGGGGATGCACACAAGGAGATTTTCAACAAAGGGTACAAAGTACTGTGCATTACTTATGCATTGTGAAACTGCCCCCTATAAACACTGACTGCATGACGCCCCTAATTTCAATTACACTGATTATAGCCGCTTTAAGGTTATGAAGGAAAGAGTATAAGACAGGTGTGTGGACATAAGAGAGAGCAGCAACTGAATCTTTCATCAGACAGACACTTTTTTTCTACACGGTGCATCCGGTGGTATCAAACGGCAAATTGAGGTCAAGCAGGCAGGAAGTCATTTGATATATCTTTGATGTTGAATGACATGTGAGCCAGTCATTACATTTCAGCTCTGCTTTGTGTCAACATCCACATTCATCTTCAAAAAGCAGTGGTAGGTCATTTCACGGTCGCAACTACATTATCTTCATATATCATTATCTTCATTATCAATTAATCAGTCGAATATTTTTCTCAATTAAATATCTAAAAAGTAGTGAAAAATGCCCATCGCAATTTCTCAGAGCCCATGGTATCAATATCGTCTACAAAACGCTTGTTTTGTCCTACCTTGCAACTTGTTTTGATGATGTTGGGAGTTCATCAGTTTCAACTGATTCTTGAAACATATCAAGCAGGAAAGGAGCTAGCTCTGCTTTATAAATCTCATATGTTTACCCATCATTGTCTAGTGATTTGTTATTTTTAAGGTTTCTTATACAATCAGTTATTTCAAGTGACTCATCATCACATATCTCCATGAAATCCTTGTCAACTTTCTTGACATTGTGGTGTAATTTCCCTAAGAAATTATCTATATTAGGTTCTTCATTAGCTGATGAATACAGGTTTTGATAGAACTGGGCCACATAAGAAGATAATTATAATGGGTTGTCATTGGGAATGTTATTTATGATTAATTTACATGCTGTTTGCTGTTTTACTTTTCCAACTTAAAGAAGTACTTCATATTTTTTCAAGTCATTTACGTCTGACCTAACAAATGCTCTCCTGACCTTTTCCTCATATAGTCTGGGCTTCAAACTGGCTCCAGTGCAAATCAATGAGTGATGTCAAGCCTTGCTACTTCCATCTTTATATCTATGTTTAAAACCCAAATATATTTCATTTACTGCATAACAAAGAATATAAAATAACACTAATTGTATCACAATAGCAGATTCATTTTCTTTCTATTGACTAATTGTTTCAGCTCTAACTGAAACACAATTTAACTGCTTAGTGTGAATTAATTACTTGTACAGACACGCCTCTCTTGTGAACTTTCTTCAGTATACGACTAAATGTGTGACATGAGTGCAGAAACTTTATCCTGCGCCATGACTTCCACACAACCAGCTCAAAACATATTACATGTATTTAGATTCATGAAACCTGCTGCATGTGCCTGAACATGTGACTCTTTAGGCACAGACAAGGGGGCTTCTGGGAAATGCTGTTCCTACTTTATGTGCTTCGTATACTGCTTTCTTCCACAGAGACAAGCTGCTGTCGAAGTATCATTGGTGTTGCGAAATCTGCCAAAAAAGTGAAGGGCACAGGAACGCTACGCCGCTTCCTGTTATAACAGCTTCAGCAGCACTGAGTCACACCTACTTCCTGCTGCACACAAACCCATGACAATAGACAGCTGGCACACACAAACACACACACACACACACACACAAATATCTGGACACAAACATGCACAACAAGTAAAAAAACCTCACACAAACACATTTTGTATAGTGGGACATGTCACTTTTTGCTGCCTCTTTTATGCACAGATTGTATGTATATATATATATATATATATACATATATAATCTATGAATAAAAACACACTCAGCACATTAAGTTGATTAAAGAGCTTATTCACAGAGAACATGGTGCATTTCTTTCAAAGAGGCCAGTTGAACCAGTTAAACAGAAACGACTGCTCCCATCATTAGAAATATCAATAAAGGTGCCAAGCATATAATGATAGACTGTCAATACATCTTATCCAGAAATTTCTGCGACAAGGTACCGCCTCTACACGCCATCCTATACACCATCCAACACGCCATCCAACACGCCATCCTACACAGTCTTATGAAACAGCAACACCCTTTTGTTCCTCATCTGGTGAAGCCTCGCTGACCCAGTCCGGTTCGTTCTGGCCCCATTTAAACATGAGCGCACCACTCCCCCTATAGGATTCTTGCTCTCCGAAAATGGAGAGAAGGATGGAGGGAGGGATGAGACGAGGGTGAGATAAAAGTTTGGTAAGCAGAGGAGGAAGAGGAGGGAAATTCCAAACTGACACAGAGGGACAGGAAGGAGCTTCAGTAATAAATACAAAAGACACATTTATATAATACAGAAAAGACTGATCTGATGGAAAGGTCTGATGTCTGACCCCGAAATTCAGGCCTGCATCTATCTGCCTGTCAGTACATCTCCTTTAACTATTCAGATTCACAGATGAGTTATGTGCCTTGTTCACATTACAGCTAAATATGGTTGTTTCTTCTCGTGTTAGTGCCTAATATGGTCAAGTTCACACTAGATACGGTTACATATGGAATTGGAAGTAAAAAATCCTGCATGAAACAAGCACACAACTGACTGAAGTCCAATGAAAATTAGCCTTGTGGTGCATGTGTGGATGCATTTGTGCAAAGCTCCCTGGATTTATCATCTCTGTTGAAAACAGTTACTGGAAAGGATGAAAATTTTAGAGAAAAATAAGCAAAAAACATCCCGAAGTCCTGAATCATCTGTTGGTCGGATAAACTTAATGACGAGGCAGAAAAATATATGAGGGAGCCCTGTGATGCATCGATGTAAGCACACAGAGCATGAATGACTCCAGCTAATAGCTTTGGTTTCTAGAGACCAACAGTGAGAGCATAATAAAAAATAAAAAATCAGCTGCTTTGGTTCTTTGTGCCAACAGTATGAGCATAAAAATCTAAACTTACAAGGAAACACTGGCTAGCATTCACAAAAATGTGACTTTATGTCACTTGCAATGAGTCACTGTGGTTTTATATGTGATATGTAGTAAAAATAAATACAATAGGCGGGGCCAGTACATTAAGCTTGGGGAGGCTATAAAATTAAGTGGTCAAGCATAATGTTTATTTATTTAAAAAGATAAATAAATCTGATTGATAGGAGCTCTGACACCGCTTACACTGAAGATTGTTAATTAGTTAATAATTACTAAGTAATTATGTTCAGTTAATTAGTACAATGGTGATAAAGGTACCACTTTCTGATAAGGTACCCTTTATAAAGGGTTTAAAAGCATTAATTAATGGTTAATAAATCATTTATAAGCAATTATTAAGTACCAATTTTGGGTTGCCATGTTGTGAAAAACCTAAACCACCATAACATTTACTTTATCTAATTCTTTAGGAAGACACTTCAACCACAGCAGTTACAGATCTGATGATATATCAGAGAGTGTGAAACCCTTTTAACTCTTACACAACCTGGCAACCCAGAGACTATGCTTATTAATGATTTATAAAGCATTAGTAAAATATTTATTAACCATCAATTAAGCCATTAATTAATGCTTATAAACCCAAATTAATCTGGCGCCTCTTCACTCGTGATACTCATGTCGTAAGCTGTCACATCACATTGCAAAATGTGACACAGCAGTGTTTACGCCGTCATGCATTTCAAGAATAAAACATGAAACGCTGGAAATAATACAAAAAAGAAAAAAAAGTTGGAAAGGGAATCAAGATGAATGAGCTTCTCTAATCCCACGTCTCCTACATAACCAGCCGAGTACTGAGTTATTTAAGAGTTAGTTAAGGGACTAGTCTGATGGATTTAGAGGTGTAAATGTGTGTGTGTGTGTGTGTGTGAGAGAGAGAGAGAGTGTGTGGTTATTTGTAGCAGCCTGGTGTCATCTGCAGCTGATTTAATGAAGACAAACACAGTGAGCAGCTTTGCATAATGGCACAACGCTAAGGCGCGGCACTCCTAAAATCAGAAGCTGCAGATTTCTCAACACATCTGCTCTGCTGCCTTCAGATGCTGCAAGAATTTCAAGAACTGGAGAAGAAGCTTCTCATACAGTATAAAACAGCTGTGGACAGCAGATACTATAGTCAAATCTGTCTTAAAACAATTCAAATGAACATTGAAACAGATTTTTCTTGCCATAATCATTCCTCCTGTTCATACTGACCATTAGAAGATCCCTTCATAATGCATTTACAATGTAAGTGATGGGGGCCAAAAAAATGTAATGAAAAGTTTATCTAAAGCTAATATGAAACTTCAGTCGCCCAAATTGGTCAAATCAAGTAGATATCTTTCAACATCACAGTCTTTTTAGTTCCAAAGTTCTTCTTTTTGTTACTATACTTCCACTGCATCTCAACAGGGAAACACTGTCTGAGGAAACACAAAGAGGGACTTTGATGCTGAGAAGACTGTAAATGTGGCAGATATCCACTTAATATGACTAACTCAGACTGCTGAAGCCTCATATAAGCTTCAGATAAACTTAAGCATTTTTTCACAAAATGACTGTGCAGACACTGTAGATTTTGGCCTCCATCATTTACACTGAAAGCACATTTGAAGGGGATCTTTTAACAGCCAGTATGAACAGGAGGAACGATTACAGCAAGGAAAATCTCTTTCATTGTTCATATGGACACCCGACTGTTGTTATCAGACAGATTTAAAAATTGTGAACCTATCCTACAACCACATCAAATGTTAGTGAGAAATCTGGGCAGTTTTCACACCAAAATAACAAATTCAAACCACAAGCACTCACACCTGACAATACCAGCTGTTACTACCAGTCAATATCAACTCTGTCTGACCTCCTAAAAAGCAGAAATGTCATAAAAACACTAACTAATGGCTCTTGAATTCTGGCAGATACTGGGGGGAAAAAAATGTTAATGAATTAAGAGGAGCTGGCAGGGAGTGAATGTTTTGAAAAAGCCCACAGACACATAAATATTCTGTACCTTTTCATCTCTCTTGATAAATTAAAACTTAATGAAACTTGACCTCTGGAACACTCTTTTCAAGCAGAGGGTAAATGTAGTCTTGTGCCGGGGGGGAAGAATGTAAAAACACTTTAAAGCACACACTGTAAATCAAACACTGTAGCTATTCATAACACCAGAATTTGCAGCAGAGAGAGACTCTTCCTGCAGTGTTTTTTTTTTTCAAGCACAAAGACTAAATCACATTGATTGATTTGATTTGCACCTTATTAATGAAGAGTTTTAGCTTTTTCATTCTGCATATAAAACATAATGCATATAATATGGAGATATAGTCTGTTTTGAAAAGCTTTTCGTCACTCTGAGTCAAGAGGGAAGTGAGACTAACTTATTAATAGATGTTCCTTCAAATTAACAATGAGTCTATGGTTTTCTGTGCTCAGCCATCAAATACCAAAGAATTACAGGTTTTCTTTATTTCCCTACTGAGAAGGGGAACACTATAGCAAGAGAAATAATCTGGTGTTGTGTTTGGAAAGGTTTACATGCATGTCTTGGGCAGGAATCAGAACCCATGTGCCACTCACTGAGGACCAGTAGGATGCAGATTTTCCACTCCAAGCAAAAAGCACATTTACACAGAAACACTTAGCTGCTGTAAAGATGGTTTTAAATCAAATCAGCATCTTTAGCAGCTCAAGAACACAAGATAAGACGGTTTATGGACATTTTATGGGTGTGACTGAGCACTCAGCAGGCCCATACTCACTTTTCTGTCAGTCACATCCTCCCCGACTGCCTCAATGACCCCGGAGCCCTCCATCCCCATCGTGACAGGCGGAGCAGGCAGCAGCTCGTACAGCCCCTGTCTGCCCAGCAGCTCGCCGAAGTTCAGCCCGCACGCCTTGACGCGCACCAGCACCTCTCCCGCCTGCAGCTGCGGCTGGCTCTGCGCTTTCACCTGCAGCTTCACTTTGTCGTAGCCTCCGAAACCCGTCAGGACCAGAGCGCGGCAGGAGAGGGGTTTCTCCTCGGCTGCGGGGCTGCTGCATGACTCCTGCGGTGCGTCTGAAGCAGCTGGCGGGGGTTCATCAGGCTTCTTCTCCTGCTCAGGTGGTTGCTGCTGAGTTGGAGCCTCTTCAGACATGATGTGCGCTCTGGAGGTTTTTCAGTCCGGATCTCTAGTTGAGCCTGTGGGGCGTTTTTTTTTTTTAATAAAACACACACGGAAGAAAAAAAAGAAGAATCCTGTTCAGTGTAGATATTTCTGGTCAAAATGATTTATAGTCATTAAAAAATGTGTCCTAAAAAATGTGTCTTCCACTGAAGACAGTCGTGAGATAATACTGCCTGGTTTCCTGTGTGTGAGCTGCGCTCAACAAGTGACCAGAGACAAGACACACACATTTAAAACGTGGATTCCGGTTTGCATTTTCAAAATAAATACTTTTCTAACTCTTACAGCCTCAAGAAATAATTAGATTTGTCAAAATGTGAATTTCAGTATGCACAAGTTACAAAGCCTACATTGAGTCAGGATGTACTATTATTATTAATGATAACAATAAGAGCATTTATATAGCGTCTTAAATACATTAAATGCAGCTCAAGGATTTAAAAGAGGATGGCAGTAAAATAATGAAGTTTAAATTAAAATAAGAGTAACAATAGAAATATTCATAACAGCAACAACACTTATCATCAGCATCATTTGACATATAAAACATTTAAAGTCTAATAGAAGTGTAATTAGAGCTGCAACTAACAAGTATTTTCATCATTGATTAATCTGCTGCTTATTTTGTTGATTATTTGATTAATGGTTTTGTCCATAAAATGTTAAATTGTGAAATAAAACAGTTTCTCTTTGCCTGACTAACAGCCCAAAACCTGAAGATTTTTAATTTACTGTCACATTGGCAAATTAAAACAGCAAATCCTCACACTTGAGAAACAGAAACCAGAAAGATTTTTGGCTTTTTTGCTTAAAAAAAATACAAAAATGATCATTTGATTATCAAAATACTGCCAAATAATCGTCTGTCGATTGATTAATTGACTAATCATTGCAGCTCATACTAATCCTTTACTTTTTAACCCTGCAGGTCAAACAAATGTCAATTTATTGCTGGGACAAAACATGCTGCTAAAATGCAAACATTTCTATATTTCTCATAGTCCAGATCAAGCTGCTGAATATTTATTGTGGACATAATACCAGTAATGAATTTATCCTTTTTAACTCTAAAAGGCTTTTATTTCCTGTTCCAGATGTTGTGACTGCTGGTATTGTTCTAGCTGTTTGTGTCTGACTTGACACAGCTCAAAAAGTGACCCATCCGTTTTGTTGGCCAAAAGCTCAGAGATGTGAGTCAGAGAGCTGCGGAGAGTTTAAAAGCCCGGATACTGGAGTAATATTGGGAGGCAGAAACTGGATAATTTTAAGTGGGAGGAAACAGATTCAATTACAAATGAGGATAAATTATAATCTCCAGTAAGTATCCATTAAACAATCTAAAGAAATCAGCCCTTTTTCCCATTTTATGCAATTAAAACGTGTGTAAATATGTGTATTTAGTTGATTCTGCAAACATGGGAACCAATCTGAACATCCATGAGTTTATGAGAAATTATCTTCATGCCCCAAAGAGAAGAAATACAAGACTTTTAGAGAATGAGAGTCACACACTTCTATAAACTGGCACTTTAATATGTCATTCTAATAGAAAATTAAAGAAAATCCTGATGTATTTCAAGGCTTTACAGTCTGTAGGCTTGTATTTGAAACGCCTGGCACAGCTGGAAGCCATACTGGAGTGAAATATTTACAGCTAAGGAGGTAATTCCCCACATTATTACTTGTTCCTATCACCCAAATGTACCCACGCACAGTCTGTGCACACTCATAGATTCTCGTTGCTACTTTCTCTCATCTTGTCATGGGGGTTGAGTCTGCCAAACAGGAAGTGAAGCGATGTTGAGAGAGATATTTTTTATAAAGGACAGGAAATTCCTTTTTTTAATATTAAGACACATAAAAGGTCAGATGTTGCCTTTTTACACTTCTTTTTCAGTTCCGAGGGAACTGAGACACCAGAAAAGGCTTCTGTCTGTAAACAAACAACCACATGGCACCGACTTACATACACACACACACACACATTACATGAACACACATCTCACACAGCAAGTACTAACATGGTGTTGGTTGGGAAAACAAACAGTGGTGGTAAATAACTCTGGTCTGAGGGAAATGTGGTAAGTGTTATCAGATACTCTACATTTTCTAGCCACACACAAACACACACACACACACACACACACACACACACACGCACACACACACACGCACACACACACACACACACACACACCACGATAATCAGTTTTTCCACTGAAACTCATCTTTACTTACACATGCACAATGTGACCGCAGATTTTACATCTCATCACAGGCTAACAGCTGCTGTCAGTCATGATTGTTTATATATATATATATATATATATATATGTGTGTGTGTGTGTGTGTGTGTGTGTATGTATTATATATGTGTATATATGTAAATATGTATATACAGATTACAGATTTTAATATGTTAAAGATCCCTCCAGTCATGTTTGAACTTATATAAAAATGCTCTGCTTTGAATAAGTTGTATCTAAAATGTTCAATTACCTCGTTAAAATCCTTAAAGTCCCCCTCCACTCAAAGATGTGTTTTGCTATTTTATATATATATATATATATATATATATATCTTACAAAATGTTTAGATCTTTAAAATTTCATCTCCTTTTCCCTCATGCAAAACACCAGAATCTATGAACATGCAAATATTTTTTCATTTCAAAAGTTTAACCGCTGGACACAAGACGTCTCCTACTGAAACGTCCAATCTCAGCATATGTGAACTACAGCCATCAAGTTTCCACATCACACTTTAAGTTTAAGATGTAGGCTACTGTATATGTGTATATATACTGCTTATACTGTATGAACTATGGACTACAATTGGCTCTAAACTAGTTGTGATGTCACAAATTCTGATTGTAGGGACGGTGAACACAGAGAAACTTTCCCTCTGCAGCGAATGAATGTGAAAACATCCTTCTAGTGTCAAACTCTGTACAATGAAGCTCAAAAATCCAACTGACAGAACGATAAGTAAAACATATTTTTGAGTGGAGGGACACTTTAATGTCTCTAACTCTCTAAGAATTGGAAAAAGTAAAAACGAAATAATAAGTTAAATATTTATTGATACATACATCTATTCAAATGTCTAGGTCTACACTTTAAAAAAGGTTGATTAGAGACAGTCAGACGAGCACAGAAGCAAATAAATACTAAACTAAACATACAGTACTGCTGCAACGTTTAAATTGAATAGAAAAATGAATGATGAATGAATGAATGAATGAATGAATGAATGAATGAGACCACTTTTCTTTGTAAGAATGATATTTCCCAAGTAAAATAAACAACTGAGTTGGCCTACGCTTACAGTGAAGCCTTGGTGGAAAAAAATACTTGCTTTTGACCAGAAGATGGAGCTAAAACACTTGTGTAAAGTTATTGTGCAGCTCTAGTCAGCTCATTTTTGTTATAACTGAGTAAATAATATAACTGATGCATGAACAAAGTGAGTCATAGGCTACCAAACTATCATGAGCCAATTTTATATGCAGGTTAATTAACTCAGCATCCCTAATTTAAAACAATTTAAAAGCCTGACCATCTCTGTATACTAATTAACAAAGCTTGTAAATGAAGACAGATTTTTATTTATGTATGATACTTGTTTGCATTGACGAGTTGCTTATTAATCACTTCATTTAATCGTTAATTATTCTGCTTGTGTGCGTGTGTTTGATAAGAGGAACTATTGTACTGGTTGACACTTTCGAGTGATAAAGCTCTCCAAACTGCATCGTGTATCACTATTTATTTTCTGTTACTCTCTGCTGTGTGAATTTGGATCATTGACATAAAAAATGTTGCTGAATGGAGTCACCATTAATAAACTGGGACTCGGCCTTTACTATAAAATGATCCTCTCACATGCTGCTGAATGGAACAATATAATTCAGGCTCTTGACATGCAGAGATTGATCCTGTGACTTGTTAATAAAAAGTCAGTGGATGGGATGGAGACGCAAGGTTGCTGCGCCAAGCCAGCCAGAAAAGACGGGAAGTACAGTGTCTTTGCCTTCAAAGTAGTAGTCGTTGTAGTGGTGGCAGTAGCCTACTACTACTTCTACAACTGGTAATACTAAAAAAGCTAATAACTTGAATGTGTTTCATTGTTTTAACCCAAATCTAAGGAGGTCAGAGGTCTAAAGGTCAGGGCCAACGCTCTCTGGCTCACTGACACTTAGATATAAACTGATGCTTCAACCATGGCTGTGTGAGGTTAAAGTTTGATCATTATGAACAATCATGAAGTCCACCCTGACACCACTCTTGCTGAGTTTTGGTGCATCAGCTTCTATTTTTCCATTAGAAAGCGTTAGGTAGGGGTTTATTTTGAAACACCTAACAGGAAAACGCTTTTTTAGTGACGCTCCATTGACAGGTGGCGTCAGTGTCCCCTCACTTCACCGGTGGAGCAGAGGAGCGCAGCATTGCGCAGAGCATGTAGCCGAAACTACATCAGACTGTGGATCTGAAGTTTTAGTGCGAAGTGTTTTCTTCTTCAGGAGAAACATTTACAACAGTTAGAGCTGCTCATCGACACTCAACTTGCTGGGAGCTAAATGACAAGTAGGCAGCGGTACAGATCCACTCAGTGATACACCGGGCACGATGGAGAGCAAGGGATTACTTCGCTGTAAGATTGTGGTTGTCGGTGATACGCAGTGTGGCAAGACGGCTCTCCTCCACGTTTTTGCCAAAGACTCGTACCCCGAGGTAAGACATGATTTCATAAAGATAAACGCATAAGTGATGACTGCAGCACAGGTGCGTAAAACCCCTAAAACGTACGGCACGACAAAGTCTCCACCTAACCTGACATTTCCAGTAAAACTTCAAAACCTGCTTATGTCATCTAAAATCTGGAAACTGACTGATGACTTTATTTATTTACATTTATTTATTTTAATGCGGTTTTGCTCCTTTCTCACCACGGACTAATGCACTGTAAATTGGAGCAGAATGACACCCAGAGGTGATATCTTTAGATAGGTTTATCTCTTTTTATTACACAATGATGCTTGAACTTTGTGCTCCATTATAATATAAACATCGACAAAGTTAACAATCCGTCTGGGCTTCAGATCCGTGCTTATAACGTGTGTTTCTGCCACAGCGCAATAAAAGCTGGTCGTCTGTGCGCTTTTGCGCATCGTGCGCATCAGCGTCTGGTACCGTCGGATAATGAACTGGAGCAGCCTGGTCTGTAAAGACTGGAAAGTCACAACAACTTCCAGTGTCCCGAAATACTTCTGAGCAACACACTGAATCACCACCTGCATGTGTAGGTTGTGTGTTGCAGAGTGTGGCGACTCAAAACTCTGAATGTCCAATGAGCAATCAGGATAAAACAATTTACGCAATATAGAGTTTGTCTCTTAAAGACGTTAATTACTGGACAATATACTTTTAGTGACTGCATAAAAATAACTACATTTTAATCTCATTATTCTCATTATGCTGGAACATATACAGTTAAATTAACACTAGACAATTTGGAAGCGATCAATTGAGATTTTAAATGGATAAATACTATATATATATAATTTATATATAAAATTATATATTATATATATATATGTAATTTTCATCAAATCTTTCCTGTTGTTTTGTCAACACTGAGTGCAGTACATGTACAATACATTAGCAACTACAAGGAATGACATTGATTTAAATATCTTATTCTGAACAGATGCAGAGGATATACTGTATTTTGTTCCAAAGAAGAATAAAAAAGATGTCTCGGACTTGAGTTTTTTAGTTCAGTTGAAACTCCTGAACTGTTGAGGATAATCAAATCAAAGCTTGTTGACCCAAATTTCTGAATTTGAAAATAGGTCAAAGCTTAGAATTGGCCTCATCTACTTTCCACACACACGCACCATCTCGTGCCTCTGATGTTCTTCATTGCACCATCATCTGCACCACAGTTCGTTTAATTAATTAATTTGTTTCCACCCTAAAACATCTTGTTAACCCTTCTAACAAATATGACAATGTACATTACACACCTCTCAGCTTTGATCTAACTGTAGTCACACACGTCTCATTTCAGAATTATGTTCCCACCGTGTTTGAGAATTACACAGCCAGCTTCGAGATCGACAAACAGCGGATCGAGCTCAACATGTGGGACACTTCAGGTAAGACACACTTGGGTTTGGTTTGAGCATCATCCATCTCTGGTGTGGCAGGATTACAGTGGCATGCGATAAGAGGTGTGCCGCATCAACCCACGAAGAAGTTAACAGGCTCTCCAGATTGGCAGACAGCTGACTCCTCGGAGCGTTCAACAACATCCAGGCTGTGGGCCAAAAACATTAGCAGCCACAGCCTGAGTGTGTCACGATAATCTGTTGGGAGTTCTGAGACATATATTTAAAATTATTTCAAACTAATTTGAGTCTGTTTCACATGTAGACACAGCAGTGGCAGCCACAGAACTAGTCAGTGTTTACGCAGTGTTTATGTAACTCCACTCCTGTCATCGCCTGTAGAGTTAATTTGACACTTGTAGTTAGTTTTAAACAGATGCTCCAGAGTTATAGCAGCTCTGTGAGAGGATAAACAACTTCTCATTCAACACTTATCTGTTCCAAGTAAAAAGCAACACTTATGATATGACTACAAGATTCAACTGCTCTTATGATTTGGCATTATGACCGAATACATGCGACAGTGTTATAGCAAGTTGATTTTGTTATTTTGAGTTAAAAAATGTTGACTGCAGAGTTGTTTGTCCACTCCAAGTGGTAATATAGCTTTGGGCAAGCTGCTCAAAATGGTAAAGTTAACTCTGATATGTGTGGATGTCACAATGTTGACGTTTTAGACTCACAAATTCAGTATTTTTCAGTGCAGAGTAAAAAAAAGCTGAGAGTTTGTGGAGCTCTAACAGTCAGTTTCTTTCAGCCTCCAGATGCGAGTTAACTTTCTCCCTATTTTAGCCTTTAGGCCCTTTTGCATTTCATTCCCTCTTATGTAACAACACCCTAAAACTTGTTCTCACAGTGCAGCTTTAATGCACAGCGTTCCATTTACCTCCACCCAGGCAGACAGACAGACCAGCTAGACAAGCTGGAGATTAAGAGCTGCAGCTGCTGAGGCCGGTGTTGCCTGTTGGTTCGCAGTGGGTGAGGCCACACCGCTGTGTTTGAATAACACCCTGTGACATTGCTGGCTGTCCCACACACACCTTTCTCTCACCGAGCGGTGCGGTGGATAACAATTACACCGGTGCAACACTTAAACAGTAATTTACTCCATCACACACACACACCGAAAACATTCAATTCATCCCTTTGTGTGAAGCTTTTGCCATTCAGGACTTCATTGTTATATTACTGGAATACAATAGAGGCTGAACAGGTGGGAATGTGTGTACCTTTATGAATAAGATGTGAGGTGCTTCTGGAAAAGAGTCTGCATGCTCAGTAGAGTTTTGCCAAACCTTCTCCATAAATAAATTGAACCAAAATCTATTTCTATCTGAGCATCTGTGAAACCAGGAGAAAAAAGTAATATTATTTTTTAATAAAGAATACTTACAAATAGTTTATGAGAGGATATACACCAGCCAAAAGGGATTTTTACAACTTGGCAACCCAAATGTTGACTTAATTAATGGATTTTAAGTGATTTATAAAACAGTAGTAACCAACTTGTTTGCCTTTTTCTAATATGACTTATTAGAAAGTGAAAGCTGTAGAGGTAAAAGTAAAGAAAGGACCTTGATTACACGAGGGTTTAAAGAAACAGACATTTTAGAAAATAAGTGTATTAATTTTCTTGCTGACAGTTAGATGAGAAGATTGATACCCATCTTATATGTGTCCGTTAAATGTTAAGCTGGAGCCTACAGCTGTGTAGCTTAGCTTAGCATAAACAGTAGAAACAGGATGAAACAGCTAACGAAATCCGCCTACCAGCACATAAGCTACAAAGCTCATTAATTAACATGTTATATCTTGTTTGTTTAAACTGCACAAAAACTGAAGCGTAAAAATGACAATTTGTGGAAGTTACTGTGCCTGGTCAAATATCCTAATCACAAGTTGTAGTGTTAAATTTGTGAGTTTTAGAGGTACTGGTGGCCAGATACTTTTTACCGTACAGAGCCAGACTAGCTGCTTTTCCCATGTTTCCTGTGCTAACAAGCTAACTTCTGCCAACGTTAGCATGATATTTGGTGTAGGGAGAAATGAGAGTGGTATCTTCTCATCTACAGTCAAAATGATTAAAATTATAATTAAATTGTATTTAAAGGAACGAGTCAAAATGTTGAATTTGCCCTTTAAATATAATTAATTGGATTCTTGACAAAATCTAGCTCATGGCTAGTGATCCATGTCTGACCTTCGCTGGCTTCCTCCGGATCCCCATAATCTGTTGAGAGCAGAGGTGTGTGTGTTACCTCGCGGCGTCCCTGTGAGCTATTCTGAGTTTTTCTCAGGAGACAGGTGAATCTGCACCTACATCAGTATTACGACAGCTCCCCCCGGTACCTGCTTCTCCCTACTAATGACTGAAAAGGGGGATTATAGACACCTGGTGAGCATAGAAGGATGATTTTGTATGTGTCTGTGTAATACCCATGAGTTTTTAACTTCTGGTTTTACTTACATTCACAATTGCTTATGCAATCACAGTTTTGTTGGAATATGTCCATACCTCAGCTGGTGTGTGTTTGTGTGTTCACAGGCATGTGCAGGCATGCGTAAGAGACAGCCGGGAAAATGTTTGTTAGCATTCAGTTTCTCTGTGTGTGTGGTTTTGTGTTGCTGTATGGCATGCCAGTGTGAGCAGTTTGCACAATAGCAGGTGAAGCAGACTAGTGGGAGTGAGGGCATGACTACACTTTATAGAAAAATCTGTTATGTTTTCATCATAATTCCAAAACCCCAATAGTTTGAAAAACTTCCCATTGGACCGAAAGCCAAATTCAGCATCATCAACATGAACAGTGCGTGTTTTCAGAGCAATGGGCCTTGGAACCAACGGGCAGTCCCCTAATTTTTGAGTGATTGAAACAACAGCAGGATATGAAGCCACAATAACAGTCTACTTTCAGGATAAAATATCAGACTTTAATTGAGAATGTTGGATTTGCACTGCGAGTAAAGTGGTACTAATTGAATCATATCAAATGTCGAATTCATTCAGAAAACTCCTTTAACAAAACAGATCTGTGATACGTGTCTTCAGAGCACCAAAGGATGAAAACTCATCACAGATTTGAAGATATAAGGCCAGAGCTCCTGCGTGGATAACAGCGGAGTAGATGAGATTAGAAGAAGGGAAGATAAGAAACGGAGCAGGCTGAGTGTTGTTGAGTCTCACAGAGACGAGAGAACGTTAGGCAAGGTGCCAGAACGAGCCTCTGAGCCGCCTGCTCTTTGTGCAGAAACAAACAGTGGATTTAATTAATCGGGCACTTGCTGTGTGACCAAACACTTGCCCCCTGTCTCCTTCATTCTTCATCTTGCTGCACCCCCCTCTGACTCGTCAACCTCCCGCCTTCCTCCTTTACAGCCTTGTTTTCAGACTCCCTGCCTCGTAGGTTAAACTCTATTTCTCTTTTTTTCGTTCTTGCTGCCAAACTGAATTCCTCCTTCAGTCTTTTCTGTGCACATCTGTGTTAGCCTTCAGTCTTCTCCTATGTTAATCTTTCTTTTTCCCTTTCTTGCACTGCTGAAGACGAAGATCGATGGTGACTTCAGTTCAAGACCATTAATGCAACTTTGCCAGTATGCCACCGTAACGAGGAGTTAAAGTGAAACAGGGACGGATTTTTCTCACTCTCTGTGCGTGAGAGTCGCTCAGTAATTAGTTTGTGGTAATATGATTCAGCACAAAGTTATTTATGAATATGCATCATGAAAGCACAGTATAAACAAATAAAAAAAACTAGATTTTAATTTGGAATACTAAGATGTTGCCTCAAGATTACTGTAGGTAATAATGCTTGTGTCCCCTTTAGGCCCTTATTATTCAAGCTTAACAAAAAACTAATTAGTAAATAATGAAATTATCACAATCTAATTGGCATATGGTGAACATGGACCCTTCTGGCTCCAAAACTGTGGGTCTGGGACCCCTGGGCAGTTGCTGCTATTGTTGTTAATCCAGCCTTCAAGTGATACACTCCAGGGGTTGTTATTTTGTCCTAAACTACAGTACCAGTAGTGAGTGGGTTTGGAAGGAACAGTTAGCTCAATGTTTTTCATGTCAATCAAAGAAATCAAACCTTTTCTGTGACATTTTTTCTTCTATTTCCATTTTTCCTGGCTGTGGCACATGCCGTCAAAAAATTGAGGAAAGTCTCTGCACACCTAAATATGTGACAGGTGCGTCAGATGAAAGCACAACTTGAATAAAACTCGTCATAAACGAATAAATACTCCGGCAGTAAGAGTCACAGTGTGTGGGAGTTTTTTTTTATAATTTTTATTCAAGCCAAGATGTTCTTAATCCCGCCTGCAGAGCTCTGATTGGCTTGGTTGTTTGGCTTGGTTTCTGTAACCAAAATCTATCAAACTCTCACGCTTTTCAGTCTGTTTTGTATCTGCATACAAGTTTTCTACGATACTGGGGTCGAAAATAATTAAGTCTGTTGGGAAACACTTAAAACACTTCTGCAATATTTTAATGTGCGATGGACCTTGTGGGGTCATTAAAAAGTGATTATTAGATCAATGCACCATAAAACACAAAACAGTCTCATAACCTGTAAGAATTATTGATTATAAATACACAAAGTTGTGTATTGAGCGTTTTTTTACCCTCCAAATAAAAAATACAAGACCGAGAACCTGCAATCTGATCCCAGGTGACCTCACATGCTATAACACAGTTTTTGTGTCTGGATTTGCCCTTCTCTGCACTTCTGCTTCATCTCTTTAAATTCATTCTTTCTTTTTAATATCCACTCTGGCTGCTGGCCTCTCACCGGTCTTTCTGTCTCTGTTTCCAACAAGTCAAGGTCAGGAGTTGCACTGTACCGGGGCAGTGCCCTCTCAGCACTCTTGAGCTTGATTAGCTTTCCTTGCGTTTTCTTTGTCTGTCTCTCTATCGGTCTCTTCGTCTTTCTCGCTCAATCTTTTTCTCATTTCCTCTGAAAAAAACCCTGCACTGCCTCCATCCTTTCCTCTGTGCATCCTGGCATTACAGATACCACATATGGCTCACTCTAATCTGTCTTTATGTGCTGTGACGAAGAAGAAAAGACTCTGTGCTGAGTGCAATTTTGCAGCTGATTGATCTGTTTCTAGCTGACCATCTTGCAACCGGTATCAAACATAGCAACAAATGATCTTTATCCAGCATGTGTGTATGAGGTGATTTGTGAACGTCAGCGTGTTACTGGTTCTCTTTTCTCCCGGTGTGATTTTATTTCATTTTCCCAGCGACCTTTCTTGACTGTGTGCTCGCTCAAAGGAACTCACTTTTCATAAGCATCTGTTCTGGTTTATCGTCAACTAATTTGCCAATGCAAGACTTAAAAAGGTCATAAATTAGATTATGTAGTCACAGACGGAACAATTATGCAGAAAAATTAGCGACTTCTCAACAACGTGACATGTTTTGTTTATTCTGTAATAACGTGCATAACAGGCTCTGAAATTAGAGTTTGAAGTTTTGTGGTGGTTGGCAGGCAGGCAGGCAAGGCTTTCGGTCGTCTTTGCTGGTTTTCAGTGTATTTTACATTTGCTGCAAAAGTAGTTATTGGTGTAAATCTAAGTTTAGTATCCTCTGTGGCTGGCTGGTGACAACCAGTTTAATGCCTGCAGGATACCATAAAAACATAAACATGCAGGCATCTCAGCTGATTACTGATTATGTGAAAGCGTGAGTCATGAAAACAACCGGCCCAACCGGTAGCGTCACACCTTGAAACAGTGAGCAGTGAAAGAACGCATTGAAGTTTGCCGCCTTGAACTCTGTCCTCCAGGCAGCTTCCTGTTCAGAGGTTTTTCTGGGACACTTCCTTTAGGGCCTGATGAGTCAATAAAAACATGTCCTAACATATTCTTGAACACATGAGAGCATTTGCTTGCACGTACTCTCACTTTAAACATGCTGATCCTGATATTGCTGGCACTATATATCCTGTAAAGACCCTGTTGCATCCATTCCTGTATCCATCTCAGGTCGACGGAGTCAGCGGCTGAGATTGCCTTAACAATCCATCATTCATTCATGAGCAGCTTTTATGACCCCAATTACACGTTCACTCCTTGAAAGAACTACCCAGATGTGCTCTGGGTGAGCATCTGCGTGTGTGAGTGGCACCTGGCTCCATGTCAGAAACAAGCATGGAAAATAGCTTGGTGTGTTGAAGCGTTTCAGAGGCTTTTTGGATAGAAGCACAGATAGCGGGGGAGAAGCACAGGGAACTGGGTTTTTAGTCCAAGTGCTGTTGTGTTTTTTTTTCTCCACAAAACATGTGCAGGGGTGTGTATGTTTGTGGTGTATGAGTGTATGAGTAAGTGCCCTGAGAGATTAGAGGAGTGGGAAAATATATAAATAGAGACAGTGAAGAGACAGAAAGATATAGTGTCAAAGAGTGAGTGCTCAGTTTTAAGTGCCCATAGGAGAAAGCATGCTGAGTGAGAACTAAATGAGTGTCAGTAGGTTTTCATGGTGCGAGCCTGTGCTCCAGTCATCCTGGTCTGATTCTCTGCGGCTCATGCAGCCCATTAGAAGAGTGAGGGTACATTGAAAATCAATGGCCTAGATGCGTCTCCATTCTCATTCCCAGGAGACTCCTGGTCTGTCTTTCAGCCAGTGGTGCATGTGTAACTGAGAGGTCTGTCCAAGAAAGACACTGAGTCTGGATGAAGATGCACACGGTAACACTAACTTTTACATGTGACTTTTGCATGACTCTTTCTACAAACTGGTTCTTCTTCTTCTTCAAACTTCTTTCCAACTATTTCAGTTATTCACTCCTACTCCACCAGGCAGTATGAACACGTTCATCTTCCATTACATTAAAAAAAATGTGGTTTATAATTTCATTTAGATCAGTGTAGATTAGCTGGAGGGAATAAGATGCTTCCTCTGTTGCTGTTAAGTCCAAATTCTGTACACTTTGAGCCAGTTATCAATACAGTAAAGGTCCTTTTTCTACATTTTCCAATTCATTAAGACTGTCTTTTTTACTGACAGAGCTGCAGATTTAATAAGATGCTGTGTTTGCTTTGGTTTTACATTCTTATGTTGTTTTCCAAAGAAATTTTTTTGGAGTTTTTTTGTTTTGAAAAGCATGTCTTGTCCAAACATTTGTTCACATCATCAAAGTTCTACTTTACATGAAATGATGCAGAATAACCCAAATAACTTACTAAAACAAATATTTTCAATGCAGCTCAGTAAGAATTCGGACATTTTTAGAGTAGAGGGGGAATCCCTCAAAAAATTTGGATTGTAACCAATAGAGAAAGCCCCACAAAAATGGATGAAAAGTGAATATTATTGAGGTTTTTATTCAGGTAATCCAAGTATAGGCTAGACTGTAAAGAAATCATCATTTTCCAAAGCACTTGCACTAAACATAAATTTCAAGATAGAAAAAGATATTTTGGAGGACTTCCACCTACGAGTATGACAGCTTAGGAAACCTCCTCTCATGGCAGCTAGATCAAAAGTCCTTGAAATCAATAGAAGAAAACAGAAAGTTCACCAGTATACAAGTGAAAAAATGTTTTTCCAATGAAATGTCAGTAACAAAATGCAATGTGTCTCTAAATATTAATTTCATGTCAACTATCGATAAATGTAGGCATTTATATATATTGACAAGAGTATTTCAGGCTCTCACATGAGTTTCTCTGGCAAAAATACACCTGGCCTGTAAAGATGGTGGAGGAGCAGAGAAACAAGTAGCGAGTAAGATGCTCCACTCATGTGCCTCATGTGGAGATGAGGGGTAACATGAAAAGAGAGACACAAGCTCTAGGTATTGTAATCAAGAATCTCATATGTGGAGCTGCACCTCAGGTTGTCAATATATCTAGTAACAGTTGGGAGAGATCGCTAAAAACTGGCTAAAAACTGGAAACACTGTTTCCTGCCTTCATGGCAGCTAGATCAAAAGTCCTTGAAATCAATAGAGGTAAACAGAAAGTTGTTCTAAAATAAATAGAAAGAGTTAAAAAAAAACTTGAAAAGAAAAAAAAAAAACACAGGAAACCCAAACTAAACTCTTCAACCTCTCACATTAGCTGCAATGCTCTTCTAGCTAACAATTGCTCCCAAGCTAACGCTAACATTTTGCAACAAAGAGGAGGATGAAACGATCATCAGTGTGATGAACATACTCATGAAAAAAAAAACACATTTTGACAGGACAACAAGAACAGGGATTTCAAAATGTTACCAGACCATGTGGATACACAGAGGATTAGATTTCCATCTTTTAGACAGTGGGTCAAAACCATAAGGGCTCAGTTGTTACATTACAAGGCTGTAAAAAAGTAATTAGATTTTGTAGTGCACTTTGTTTAGTCACAAAAACACACACTGAGGGCACTCAAGGGGTCTATCCATCCACTTTAGACCCTCTCTATCCTTTATCTATAATTCAAGACGTAGCAATGACCACTCCATTCAACCCCCAACACCTCAGCCATTACTGAGAGGTGGGAGGAGTGATGCTGACCTTGTTTCTACTACGTTGTCATATATGGAAATAAAGCATTTCCTGGTTTCATGTTTCTAGGTTTTTTGTACAGTACATACAGCTTGTAATATGTTATTCCTCTACTATTTTTTAGTAGATTTTGTCTCTGTTATTTCTTTTCTTTCCTTTTCCATAGTCCGTATGGCTTTATAAACTCAAGGTGAGATTTAGAAGCAGCAGGACAAAGTGTTTGCTTCCACTAACTGAGATATATGGATCAGAGGTTCATATATATATTCTCAGAGTTTGATCTCAGAGTCATGGCTGCAGCCAGGAATATAAGATTCTGTGCTGAACTTGACAGCATATAAAATCACAACAGGAGCTGGGAGGTTTAATGTGACGGGGAGATGCCCAGATGCCAGTCTGCTCGCTCTGTCATTAATTTTAGGTATTCCTGTAGGATTACTGCTGATTTCAGGCAAAACTGCACTCACTGGCAGCGCTCTCCCTCTGTGCCTACTGAGTTAGAAATATGCCAGAACATCACGTAGAATTTATCACTGAAATACAGCCCGGTGTTCAGTCACTCGTCCCACTTTTAATAAAAAACTTTCAGTCAGAATGGAGTAATGCGATTAGATGGAGCTTGAGTGAATTTAGCCCGATCGCGCTTTGTAAGTGGCTGATAAACATCTGACATCCTCATGCATCATTTTTTATCCACACACCAGTTTTAAATGCTTAAAGAAAACCTGAAGATTCTCCCCATAAAGAGCTGTTCAGCTGTCTCTTTATTACAGGACACATGGGCCTCTCTGACTGAAATATGTAGCAAATACATAAATGCATGTATGTATGTATGCATGTGTGTGTGTGGTACAGAAAATATAAATCTGTTCTCACATTTTTGACATGCACATCCTCCTCTCTCTCTGCCTCTTGATGTGATTGGCAGGATCAGCATCACTCGTTCCTCCATGCTGCTTTCAGGGCTATTGTCTTGTACTCTGGCAGAGGAGTATGCATGACAACCAGCAGTTTCTGCTCCACTTACATGAATTCATGTTATATGAAGACTAAAAATGGATTATGCTCAACATGGAAAAGAACATCTTATAGTGTAAATTCACCATAAATTTAAAATAAACTTTGAATAGTAGTAGGTAGTTTAACCTCTCATAAGCACACTGTTAAATATACAACTAGCATAATGCAGCGATATATGTAACAGTTCTCTAAAATTTAGTGCAGTACATGAAAAGTTTTAGGTGTTTAATGGAATGAATACTTACTAACAAAGATAAATAATAATATCCTTTATGATCATATTGTTTTTCTGATAAGATTATAACATAAATAATACATTTATATATTTATAATGCACTATGGGCTGTTTTATCTTCCAATTCCACGTTTAAAATAGAAGGCAAATCAAATAAAGTGAAACCAGGCAGTCAAACTCAGATGTGGTCATCATAAATTCCTACATACATACAGATCAGATACAAAGATCTGACAAAAAAGTATCTTAACTCAAGGTTCACTTACAGGCTTTTCCTGGAGCTTTCAACCATAGCTCACAGTCTATGTCAGTCTGTACTGTCAGTCACAGTATGTCAGACCATACGAGACCAAAACTTCCAAACTTCCAAACGTCACTTGATTAAAACCGTGTAATCTTCGTGACAAGTAAGCAAACTCCATCTTTGATGAAGACCATGAGAGGAGGTCAAAAGCACAAGAAAAAGCAAATAAGAAGATTTGAGAAGAAATTAACTTTCAAGGTCAAAAGATGCAGAACGTTTAATCAGTGCGTCATTTTCCTACTATTAACCGTAAAGTTTTAGTTCCATTGAGACGTCACGTCTGAGAAAAATCATCAAAAATCTGTAAGAAACCCATTTAATGACCTTCTTTTTACAGTTAAATGGATAATTTGTTTTAATCAAATGCAAAACAAACAGACACAAATGGAGAAAAAGACAAACTATATCAGACTGAATATTGATGTAATTCTTGACAGGGAGAGAGAGCACATTGTCTCTGCAGGGCGTCTTAAAGTGTTCATGCGTATACGCTGAGTGATTAGCCACGCTGAGCAGGTGTGTGTGTGTGTGTGTGTGTGTGTATGTGTGTCTACTGAGTGGACTCTATGACTGTATGATAATCATCTGAACGCACAGGCTGATTTCCCTCTTCTGTTATTTAGTAGACAGTCGTATCGTCCCCACATTTCACACAGCGTGAGTGTGTAGCAGTAATGGCTAATCTCTGTGGGTGGCATTATTTTTATGTTCAGGTGGTGGAAGAAAAATTCAATGTGATGGCATTGAATTTTACTGCCACTTCCCCTCTGTAGCTCAGGATTTCAGACCTGGATGAAACATTAAAAAGGCATTATTTCATTAGAAGGGCATGGCTGTGACAAACAGGATTTTAATATTAATGAGCATGACTGTGCTGCGATAGAAGTTGTCATAAGAGAGGATTAATAATGATTTTCTCCACAAACATCTCAAGGTGTGTGTGTGTGTGTGTTCCTTCTGAATGACGCAGAGCCATGAATACTGAAAGATATGACATGCAAGTCTGATTGTCTCTTATCAGTCACTTTACAGCTTTGAGCTTCACTAACGAAAGAAATTTCCGAAAATACAACAGCAGATGTTTAATAATGAGTTCAGTCAAAATGAAAAAAAAGGAGATATCTCTGGAGCATTGAAAATCATTAACAAGATTTACCATATTTAACATAGAATAGATAATATGCCTCCCTTCATTTCATAATTAAGAAACCTGCCTAGTGGGGCTCATTAAAGGTTGCTCATCAAGAAATTCATAAAAAGCTTATATTCCTCTAAGCTGAATTTACATTACAGGAATACACATGAGTGACAAATTAAAGGAAAAATCTGGATAAATAAGTGGAGAAACATATAGAATGCAGATGATCATAACTCGTAACCCAACTGAAAACTTACGGGAGAATTCGGAGTGACGTGTTAGACGGCGCTCGCCACCGCAATCATCAAAACACATCAAGGGAATATCCTTTGCCAAGGAGCATTCACGCTGGTCTGGAGGTTCATGGTGAACCTATACTTTACTAAGACTCTTTATGTTACTTTGTTGCCCTCTAAAACCACAAATTGTTGTTTTCTCTCTGTTCAGATTACAGAAAGTATTAATTAATGAGCTTTAGAGGTGCTGGTAGTCGTATTTCCAGCCAGAGTAGGAAAACTGTTTCACCTGTTTCCCCTTGTCATTATGCTAAGCTAAGCTAATCGCCTCCTTGCCCCAGCTCCGTACTTTACGAACGGACATTTTTCTCATTTAACTCTCAGAAAGTGTATTTCCCAAAATGTAATGGGGGATTATTATTTAGGGGTACACTCTCTGACTCTATATCTTGGTGTTTTTCCAAGAATTATTAGAGTGTCACCTCTGAGTATTTTGTTCAAACTCAGAATGAGTACTCGCCTGTGTCCAGTTAGGGATGGACAATATGATCTAAAATCTATGCAACACCATACTGTCACATTTATCTTATAAATGTAGTGATGAGTATTAAGTAATACGTCAGTATGTGATGTTTCTTTTCTCATGCTAGTTCACTTTTTATATGCTTGATTTGCTTATAGTTTGAACTGTTAGATTCTGAACTGGTTAGATGTCATTGGTTATTGTAGATATTCTCAGTTTTATATCAGATTCAGATTATTTATTTGTTAAAACTGTGATGAGAGTAAATTTGTTGCTAATTGTAAGTTATAAGAAGCTAATTATGTTTGGTTTGTCGTCCAGCGCTAAAGGACAACACATGTATGCGGGTATGACGTGCGTCAAAACTCACATCTACTGTTTTCTTTGAAGGAAAATGTGGGCATGTTAAACTGTGAGCGTGTGCCGCCTTCGTCAACCCACAAGGACTCACGCCAACCCGTTAAACCACTGTTCTATCTAACAGCGGCACTCTTACGCTTTTTTCACATTTGCTCCCTGGATCGGCTACTTCTTTGATATGAATGATGCATTTGGAAAACTTTGTGATACACCCAGTGTGTGCTGCACTCAGGTCCACTTGTGTTTTTGAGTGCTCACACTCAAGGAATTATATGTTTGGAAAACAGGACACACAAGCTAAGCCTCTCCTGTAATGTATCATGTACGTTGAGGTCGCCTACATACCAGCCTCTCTGTATTTAAATCTTCAAAGTATGTAGTTAATTTAGGGTTTTATATCCAGCCTCACGTGTCACATGAAAAAATGTGCTGTATTTCTCTTAAAAGAAAAAAACAACAACAAAATCTTTCAGGGAGGACAAACCTCTCTTAGCAGCCACTAAATGCAAAGGACCTGTTTAAAGCCTTACACAAGTGGATTACATAAAATTACAAGGGGGCAAGGACAGTTCATACTTACAAGTGTGTAACTGCGAGCTACCAAACAGACAAGAGAACAAAGGAAACGCAGCTTTCATAAGCATCAAACATCAAAAGCATGGCAAAATCATGTAGAGTCACAGCATGGTGTTGCTCTTTTTCAGACTGTTGTGCGTCACTGTGCCATGCAGCAGCTACACATCAAACACAGGCTTGACGTTTCGTTGGCTGTTTTTCAGTGAAAGTAAAATATGAACCTGTATGTTATTTGCTTCATCCTAAAGTTCTTGTTTGTAGAAACTTTATCAGGCAGGATATTTCAATTTCAAACTAGCTTTGACATTCTGTACTAACTGGATTTTGGTGTAAACATGTCAAAAAATAATGCCAAACATAAGTTAAGTTGTGTATGACGCCTCTAAATGCTCTAATAATGTCCTTTGAGAGTGTTTTTTTATGAGTTTAATCTTGATCTGAAGGTTTTAGACAGAGACAGATGGGCTGAAGTTTCTAACAGCAGGAATCTTCCCATGAGGGGCATCATACTACAGGTCCCAGAGAGGGTCAGAAAAGCTCACAGATCAATACACATTAGCTGCTGCTCCAATGCTGAACAAGGATTAGTTGACATCATGGAGCCTTGAGGCTAGAGCTTGGATTGCTGTCGGAAGTGTGTGAGTGTGTGTGTGTGAGTGTGTGTGTGTGTGTGTGTGAATTTGTTCTTATTATGAAGAGTCAAGTAAGCACTTCCATTGTCCAAGATTATGCTAATACCGGTTTTTATGAGGAATAGTGCGGCTGAATTCACTTATAAGCATGAATGATTTCTTGGTTTCCTACATTTTAAGTATTTGATATAAAAAACATAATAATATGATAATAATGAAAGAGAAATGATAATTGCTGCAACTTCAGACCTCCCCCAAAAAATGATCAAAATGAGGATCACTAGTTATAGTCACATGCACATGATACTGAAATCATTCGACATTTGCTGTGTTTGAAGCAAGAAAGGAAGAGTTTATTTTGGGAAAAATGCGTTTATGCGCTTATTTCATTACCTCTCTCATGTGTGTAAAGTGTTGAGCTAAAGCCTGGAGGCGATTAGCATAAATTTGCTTAACATAAAGACTGACAACAGGGGGAAACAGCTGGCCTGCCTCTGTCCAAAGTTCAAAAAATATGCCTACCAGCATTTCTAAAGCCCACTTAAACATGTTAAATCCAGTTTGTTTAATCAGTATGAAGAGAAGGAATGATTACAGCGAGGAAAACCTCTTTCAGTGCTCATTTGGGCACCTGACTGTTGTTTTAAGACAGACCTGAAAACTTAACAAGGAAACTATCCTTTAATGTAAAAATGACGATTGTCATGGTGACAACAAAGACAACTCCAGGCAATCATTGCACATGACTGTTGTTCCTAACTCATAAAGCCACAAATTGTCATTTTTACGTTATTGTTTGTGTATGCATTGAACAAACAAGCATCAAGAATCTCCTGATGTGTAAAATAGAAAGCTTTAGAGGTGCTTGTAGGCATATTTTCTAAATTTGGACAGTGCCAGGCTAGCTGTTTCCCCATTTCCAGTCTTTATGCTAAGCTAAATACTCAACCTCTAGCTCCAACTCCATATTACTAGACAATCAATCTCAATCTTTCCATCTAATTCTCAGAAAAAAGCAAATAAGTGGATTTCCCTAAATGTACTATAAAACATGATGTAAGCACAGCTTTAAGAAACATTTAGAACATCTGTACAACCTCCTGTATGTAGTTGGGATGGTTGACGGCACGATTCAAAAGCCTTTGACGGTTCAATTAAAAGAGACGTTTTTTTTTTTCAAATCTGGCTTCGGCAGGTATCTGTTTTTGGAGCCTCTGATGAGAAGAGGAGGATTCAAGTGCAGAGAGACTTTAATCTCAGGAGATTCTTGATGCTTGTTTATTCTGGACGGTGCATGGGGACTGAATGGACTTGGCAGAACAATAAACAACCATATTATTGTTGAGGGGGCTACAAGCTAACTGAATACACCAGAGAAAAGCAATCACCGAAACCCGATAGACAGGCTGCTAAATACACAGCTCACATTGTCTTAATGGGTGGCCAATTCTAAGAATAAATGATTTGAAGTGAGGATACCGCACAGGTGCATTAAATAACACTGTAGATGTTTCTGTTGATTGGTTAGACTATCTGGTGACAGCTGGAGATTTGGTTCCCTGCATTGACAGTTACAGAATGTACCACCTAATCAGCACCCTGGATAGCTCTTTTTAAAGTTTGATTTTGAAAAATCTGGGCGCGAATTTTCCAGACATGTTATTGTCTGCAACTGTTACATGTCCTAACTTTTATAATGGAGAATAGCTTTCTGACTCCATTATTTCCGCTTGAAAAAATGCAGACATGGACCAGAAAGTTAAATTCCTTTTTAAAATAACATTAAAGCACAATGGAGCTTCATTATGTTATTATTCAGCATTCTGCTCCTTTTTACTCCCCCCTGCCTTAGGGGAGAGTTTAGGAGAAACTTCATTGTTTGGATGTGAAGTTTTATACAGTGGAGAGAAGAAAAAGCACAAGGGATGGCAAACCAGGTAATGTGGCTATTATTTTTCAGCCTTTCCGCATATAAAAAACTTGACTTTCATTCCCTCCAAAAAAACAAACAAAAACAAAACAATCTTAACTCAAGATCCACTTACTAGTTTTTTGAGAGCTCTTGTCCACTTTTTGCCTTCCTCAGCGGATGGAGTTGCTCGGTTGTCATGGAGATAGCTCTATTGTTATGAGCAGTGGTCAAATATGTTGGGACTCTTGATCACTTGATCAAATTCTATCTACTGAGGAAGACTGTAGAATGTGGTTGATAGCTGTGGTAAATTGTAGTAAGTGGACCTTGAGTTAATATTTTATTGTTAAGCGGCTGTTTCCAAGGTCAAGATTGAACTTGTAATTTCACAAACATGAGCAAAAAATGACTTATATATGACTTAAACTTAACACACTGTTGATTTAAGCATTTCTTGTAATTGTTATAATAATTAATAGCATTTATTTTTCTTCATTTTTGTGATGATTCACATACAATTTAGTTTGGTGTTGAATCTTTTATAATCAGCCAAAGGCAGAAAAAGAAAAGATGTGGACATTGAAAACAATAACTTATAACTGATATTGTTTGTCTCTGTACATGTAATAATTTTAGGTGTGTGTGGTCAAAATACATCATTTGTTATTTTGCAATAGTCGGCACGACTTCTAATGATAGCAGCTGACCAAAAGACATTACTCTGCATAGCTGTAACCTATATAGACCTGGTGTACTTGCAGAAGTGCTTACTAAGCAGCTCTGCAAATGACTTCTTTTACTGCATCCCATCGTATTGCTCAGATTTGGCCGGCAGTACTTCATAAATACAGTTTGCATTGCATGACTTCAGGTTGCTTGAAAAACAAAGACCCCTTGTTGTTTCATACAAATGCAGAAAACACACTAAAAGATATTAGATACATTTGATTTCACACTCTTTACTTTTCTGTTTGATCAATATGTCTGGCACTGGTACAAAATTAATAAATATTTTGCAATTATGTTTTAAAAAAAAGAGTAATATTAAAAAAGGAAAAGTCTGAACTTTCTAACTTTATGGATATAATATGAAAGACTGAAGCTTTTCAACACTGCAGTTGATCACAGCGGCTGTGTGATGCAGAGGTGGAGCTACAGTTGTCGGAGTCGGTTCATTGCTGCCAGTGAGTGTGTGTGGAGGCTATGGAGACCACGGGTGGTTTATGGGGACGTCAGATGCGCTCCCATTCTCCTTTGCTGCCTTTGCCGCTTGTTGAATGAATCATTTTCTGTGTATTTTAAGACATAATCTGAACCCACAAAATGCTAGAAAACAAAAGGGAAAGTGAGATAATGTGTTTGTGTGTATGTTCGCATGTGTGAAACCCAAAAGCAAGAATTAATCAGAGGAACAGAAATAAATGGTTATGGCCTTTACTTTGAGATGTTTGACCATAGCAACACACGTGCACAAAACACGTGTTTTGCTTTGGGGACAGATTTTGACAGCACAATACAAATTAGGGTTAATGTGACAGCTTCCACACATACTCTACCTGTATGTTGGCTTGCAAGCGTGTTGATGTTGTGTAATCAAAATTCAAAATGACTTGGTATGAGTTTTTTTTTCTCCATAGTTTTGGCCATCCATTATTATCATTGAGACAATATTTTACTTCCTAATTTAACTGATAAAATCAACAACAACAACACAAGACAGGTTGCGAACAAACCCCCATTTTTACTGTTTTATCAGTCAAAAATATTGTGATTGCTGTTATGTCATGAACTTCATTTTAACTTCCAAATTTATACAGACAATATAGTTTAACTGGGGATTTGTTTACAACCTGGACTCTTTGGTAAAGTTGCGACAGAGCAGCAGTTACATTGGTGAATAAAATACCGCAACTGATAAAAGATGGTCAAAACTACAAAAACTGGGTTGTAAAATAGCAGATTTTATATTTTAAAGTCACAGTGAAGTTGGCATCTAGCTTCCTTAATGTGAACTATTTCTGAGTGAAATGTAATATGCAGACAGGTTATAACCTTGAGGGGGATTTGATGAAACTGTTCAGGGATTTTGATTTGATTGCTCAAGGTGGGAGTAACTTTGCAAGTGTCTGGAAAACAGTGATTTGGAACTGTAGATTTGTTCGCCTCCACTCACATGTCCCTTATTATTAAAAATAATAGATAAGTCCACAACCACAGTTTGGACACACTTTTCCATTCAATGTATATAAATCTATTGCCGACTGATATCCGAACACACTGCAACTACTGCTGTGCTAAGTACAAACAAGCAGATTAAATATGATGTGAGGAATTATCTGGAAACCCGAAATCACATTACACTGGATGAATTCATGTATATGCCCCTGAGTACAGGATGAGTCATCAAAAAATATTTTACATTTTACAGGAAAAGAGAGATTTTGCTGTATAAATACTGAAAAAAAAGTCTTATTTAAATTCTTATTTTTATACATATATTTGATTCATATCAACAAATAATATAACAATTAATGTTGGGACACAGAATAAGGATTTCAAACATGTATTTTTTATTTCATTTGATCTTTAAGAGTCTACTACTAACATAAAAGTTGGGTTGTTTTTAAAATAACATCTCTGTTTAAAATAATTTGAATGTTATGTATTGTGTTTTCATGTAGCGGCTGAGAGACAGTCAGGTTCTATGGGAATTTTCTCTCGAATGTTTTTTTGTGAAGTTGCCAAAGCCCTGTGTATTGATACAAAAGCACATAGTGGTGGAGACAATGAAATGGAGAGGGAATGTTGTCCCCTCTGCATAGGAATGTGTCCCTTTGCCCAGGTCACAATGCTCGAATTCAGCCTGGGCCCCCACAAAAAAATGCCATTCTGAAATACCAGGTGACACTTTGTGTGAGCCATTCATTATACCACTGTCACTTGTCTGTCTGTTGGCTTATTCAAGACTGTCAGACAAACAGACCAGGGGTTGTGGACGAGGCCCCTCTGTTCGTTTCGAAAGCCATGAATCACGCCCACTCATTGTCATCTGCCGAGTGGGTTAGTTTATGGTAATTACATGTAATCATAGTTATTTCTGCCAGAGGTGCTCCGTAATGACTCACCTTATGACAAAAAATTCAACTCTTGAGCCAAGTAACTAAATTACATACAATCGACCTGGAAATGTTGGTCACATCTGTGTGTATTTTTCACCCACAGGTTCAGCCTACTATGACAACGTGCGGCCGTTAGCCTATCCTGATTCAGACGCTGTGCTCATCTGCTTTGACATCAGCCGTCCGGAGACGATGGACAGTGTGCTGAAAAAGGTCAGTGTCACATTAACAGAAGTGTGAATGTGTCCTGATTAATTTTTGCCTTTTTTTTTTAACATAGCCGAAACTGTTTTAAGGTACATTTTGTCTCTGAAACAGGGCACCCTTAATGGATAGGCTGGTGATAATCTATATTTGCTTATTGCCAACAAATCCCATTAAAACACCACAGCTAATGATGAATTAATGCTACTGACAAGTATTGTCTATATAGGCAAAGCCCAACGTAGCTTATTCCACTGTTGTCCAAAAACACAAATACTAGTTTACGAAATCTGCAGCTGAAAATAGTCCCCAACGAATGCACTAATTACTCCTGTTTGAGAGATGATGCAAAATTCTAGTGTGCCCAGCTGTTTTTGTTTTGGTCTTTTCATTGAGTTTGTTGACGATAAGAAAAATATAGAATAAAGCCAGATTTATCCTTTAAAACTGTTATTGTCCTAAAACAAGTGGACGAAACCTTCCAAGCATGAGGCAATTTATCTTATCTTCTTGGAAAAAGAATGATTTCTTTTGAAGAACTGTTGAAAAGTTTCACAGCTAACTAACACACATCAGTATTAAACATCAAGTGCATTGGAGCGTTTGATGGGATGTCCTTTCACTTGGTAGACATTCCTGCATCACTCTATTCAATCAATCAATGACATCATCAGTGCAAGACAAAACACTTATCTTTTATGGTGGACGAATTGTCACATCTACAGGGGGTCCATTTGAGAACTAACTTGAACTTTGACCCTATTAGATGACCTCAGTAACAGCGGTGAATATACTTATCTCACAATGCATGCACAGGATGCCAAAGTGACATGTTGAGAGATCACTATTCAAGTTTAGAGGCAAAACAAAGGAGAAGTTATTGTCAAGCACTCAGATAAAACTTCTTGGGTATCTAATTTAAGTGCTCAATATGGCAATGTGCCATCATGTCTTGTTTCCATTTACTTTGACATGTTTTTTTTATTTTCCTTCAGCAAGCTTCCTTTCTCAAATAACACCCTTGCAGTACAAAGCACTTTTTCTTCTGCCATTTCTGACAGCCTAACCAATTCGTGCACCCTCCAATTTTCCTTATAGAAAGGCTATTCTTTCTCAGCATTGCTAAGCTAGAAAAATACCCCTTGACTCCTTATCACTTCCCTTTTTCCTTTTCGTTGCCTTTGTTCTTTTCAGTCCGATCTCTCTTCAAACGCTCATTCAAATCTCCCATGTTTTGCTGTCTGCATCTCTCATCTAGTATTACCCAAGCTAAGATGTTATCCTCGTCTCTATCAATTTTTTTTAAATACTTCAACTCCTTCTCTGCAGCTGGAAACATTTTCTCACTCTTTCTTTTTTCATAACTCTCTCACTAGGACCCTAACAGCATTCCTGCACCTCCTCCTGTCTATATCCTTTCTATCTTTATTTCTGCTTTCTGAGTGGGTTGAAGTATTGGGTTATTTGTGAATGAAATGCTGAAGATTATGAAAGCTGTGATGAGACAGCCACTTCATCCAACCCTCAAGGATGCTACACAAACTTGAAGGCAGAGGATGACAGAGGCACACTCAAACAAACAGCCCTGGCTGATGATGTAAGGGTCACAGTATCATCACGGTTCTTACGACTGTCTCGGTATAGCTAAATAAAACTCCTCAGGATCAGTCAGTTATACACAAGAGTAACAATAACATAACATACAGTATGACTGACACACACTCATACACACTGGTTACTTGTTTTTTATGAGCTGGAGAACCTGGTAGCAGGGTCATATTTAGAAAAACTGAGTCCACATTTTTCCCATTGCCACCTACCTTAAAGTAATTTTGACCAGCCACCTCCAACCAATTTTAGGTTAATTTAGAAAAATCACAAATTTCACAATATATTAATTGTTTTAACTTTTCAATTATGTTTTTTGTTTTGTACATTTTCATCTTCTAACATTTTGGTCTAAATGTTGTTTCAAAACCTCCTCCACACTGTCACGTACAGTATGTAATTGTGGTGGAGAATATTATTTTTATTTTTTATTTTATATTTGCTTAAAAGCAATAAAATTTTAAATCTACACTACCCACACCCACGGCTTTGTGAGGCTGTACATAGGCACAATGGTGCATTGAGCTATGTCATCTGATGCTGATGTAATCACAATGGCCTAACATGCTGATATCAAGCATTAGTGTGTTAGCATGCTAACATTTACTGATGGGTATGTAAATAGTTTTGTAGGTATTTCCTCATAAACCAAAGTATATGACAAATTTGACCTAATGCTAGATGAAAAGTTAAGTGATCACCAAAGTGATTCATCCTGAAGGGAAGATGAATGTCTGTACCAAATTACATGGCAATCCATCTAATACTTGTCAAGACATTTCAATAAAAAACCCACAAATTTCAGCCTCATGGTGACGCTTGAAGAAAAGTCAAGAAATTAATGACCAAAGTCATTAGGAGTCATCCTCTGGGGACCATGAATGTCAGTACAAAATGTCATGGCAATCAAATCCAACAGATGTGTGAAAAGTGGTGGATGATGGACTGACTGACAGACTAAAATTGCCATATCAGAATCAGCCTTAAAAACCCAACATGTGTACCATATGTGTAATCATATAAGGTGAACTCCTCCTCAGGTCATTAAACACCCCAAATTTCATGAACTATTACTGAGGACATGACCTCAGTGTCCTTAAGCGTAACTGGAGCCCTGCCCGGTGGTTCTCATGTGTATTTTGAAAGTACAGTTACCTGGGTAGCGCAGTTATTGTTGGATGAAACATGAATACATGAATATAAGCTAAAGTAAAATGTTTCCACGCACTCTTAGACAGTAATTCTTATCACGGACATAAACTGCATTGTCAACTGAAGTTACTGAAACACCCAGGCTCCATTTTCATCCTTTGATACAACAGACTCTCGGCTCCAACAGCTCGCATTTTGCTCTTTATCCAGGACAAAACTCTCAGCAATTCTTAACATTAACGCAAACAATAAGCTGCTCTTCCCATGGGTCCTTTGTGACTCATCAAAATTGCTGCTATTCACCAGTTGCACAGTATTCTACAGAGAGGCCTATTGAAAGGCAACAGCACACTCTGCACAACAGCACAACAAAATGGAGCCCGTAACAGCCACGGCACAGACATCTGGGAGAAAAGGTCTCCTTGTAAGCGAGGAACAAATGGAGCAACAGCGCTCAAAGTGGTTGTCTGTGCCATGATGTGAGCAGATAATGAAAGGACTCTCAGAGAGAAGGAGGTTAATAGTTAAAAACACGTCTGTGGTCTGTAATGAGTATTGTCTGACTCTGTCTTCTCCCAGCATCGTACTGTTGTGAGCTCACTGTGCAGCTAACAAAGCAGCCATATTGTACTGTTAGTATGTCTCTTTTATCCAAAGTGGTCTGCTGAGGCCAGTTTTCATGTCTCATGATTGTCACATAAAGTGAACATTTAAAGCAGTTAGTGCAGCAAATCTTGGGCTAAGGGTTTTAAAGGACCACACTGTGCCAGCATGTTCAAACCAGCGACATCACCTAGTCAAAAAATACACAGGGCTGCACTAGTATGAGTGTTACTACAGGTTACTAATGAAAAACAACAAATATGAACCAGGAGGTTTAACTTACAAGGCACAGCAGCTTATACTTAAGCCAAGTCTGAAAAGTTATCATGGCAGCAAGAATATGCAAGAACAATGGAACGGTCCTTTAAGGTGTGCACATGTTGTGTTGTTTGAAAATGTACAGATACGCAGCATTTTCCTGTAAAACGTCAGTGGCACACTAACAGAAAGCATTTTCTTTCAAATCCAAATCAGTATGAAAGTTTGAACAGAAAAAGTTGTGTTTTTGTGTTGTAAAATAATCGCTGTTAACGGCTATAGGTTATGCTGTTATTAGTAAAGCTGGGTGTTGTTTAAATTATTTAAATGTGGTGTCAATATGATAACTGAAGTTGTTGTTTTTTTAAGCAAAACAAGACTGATTTATTAAACATAATAACTGATATCGATCAAAGTGTACGCAAGCTTGAAAAGCTTTTGGCACTTGACAGTTTGGGATAGTTGATGACACATTTTAGATGCTATTCCAAAAGCACTGAGGTTCAATACTCAGCAAGGTTAATAATGGAAGATATTAGTGATAACAGCTTCAAGCAGGTAAGCAGAAAATGTGACCTGACAGCACTGTGAAAGAAACCCTCTCCAGCTTTAAGTAATCTCAGATCCGCACTCCTCATATGAGAAGTTAAATAAATAAACTTTGACTGCTACGCAATATGGCCAAAACTATATGAGCGACCCTGTTTACATACCTGGGCTGTTTAGGTTCCAATCAAGAGTAATTGTGATGCTACAACATAAAATCATATTTTAAGAAAACAGTCAGCTTCCAACTTTGTGGCTACAGTTTGAGCACTTTCTTTTCGTTTCAACACAACAATGCCCTTATGTAAAAAGCAAAATCCAAAAGAAATGCCTTTCCCAGTTTGGTGTGGAAGAGTTGACCAGCCTACACAGAGCACTGACCTCAACCCACATGGTCTCATGGTGTATTATCCTCTGTTCGACTCATATTTAATGTATAAGAGCCCCGTGCACTGATATGTATTTGTCTATTGATATACAGTGGCAAGGTGAGACGCAGGAGTTCTGTCCCAATGCCAAAGTGGTGCTGGTCGGCTGCAAGTTGGACATGAGGACGGACCTCAACGTCTTGAGGGAGCTTTCCAAACACAGACTCATTCCCATCACCCATGAACAGGTGAGGAGCGCAGAGAAAACGTTACTCATCACAAAATATCTGTGACCTTCAACATCATCTAGCTTGAAGTTGACTTCTGCTCCTGCAACCATTAGTAAGAAATAGCCTACACACAACAATGTAACCGCAATCCTGCATGCGTGAAGTACTGAACAGTATCTATGTAATTTATTTAACATATTAATATTTGGAACATGCATGACATACGGTTCTCAATGTACACTCCTTTGTAATTTTCTGCTGCAGCGATTTTCATTTGCCTATAATAACAGTGATTTACGCACAAATTTCACAGTATAATCCCTGTAAAATGACACCCATTACTTCGCTCCCCAGTGCACATAAACAAAACTTCTGAAAATGAATTCGAAGAATGACATTTGCTTCAGATCATAACTTCAACAAATATGGAAACACAAGGGGCCAGATGCATAAAACTCTGCGTAGATTCATGAACAAAGGAGACAAACAGCAGGATGTGCGATAATGCAATTGTTTTGTTTGTGTCTTGGAGCAATGAACAGTGGCATGAATGAATTTTAATAGCCTATTTTCATGTAAATGTGAATTCCCACTTCTTGGCAGCCTTTTGTCAACAAATTAATAATTTCTCACACCTCCAACAAAGCAAAGGTAACAACCTTCATTGTCCTGTCAGTAATGGCGTCAAAATTGGTCCATGGCGATCGTAGATTAATTTTTCTGCGTAAAGTGATTTGAATCCAAATCCAGATAAACCATTGATTGCTCCAAAACATCTTTTCCTTTAAATGTAACTGCAGCCATTTTAACCACCATTTGAAACCATTTTCTGTGTTTCCCATTCATTTTGATCAAAATCATCACTGAAAGCAACTTTGACATTGTTTGGCTAGAGCTACAGCTTTCCAGTGCAGCCCTAATTGAAAAAAATGCAAAATAACCACCCCAAAATTTAAAAAAAAGCTGTTTAGTTTATTCTCACATATTTTCACTTTAGCTGCGTTAAAATTGTATGAACTTAGCTTTGATTTATTTACCTGTTTTGCCAAATATGTCATTACAGGGTGGGCAATCCAAAAAAAAAAAAAAACAACAAAGCTTTGGGTGCATTTGAGGCTGAATAATGAGCATCCACTGGCTTTGTAGTAGCCCTTAATCCTGGCAACAAAGACATAAGCACAGTACGTCTGTGGTCAAACAATTGATGCAACTGCGGTCAGACTCAATCAATATCACAGAAAACAACAGGCTGAAAATGGTTGAATGGTGTAGTGTGAACCAAAGAGCTTTTCTTAATGAGCCCCATTCAAAGGGCTGCACAGCAAACGGCCACAAACTGGGACCTTTACATTTCAGCCACTTGACCAAGTGATGCGATCCCCAGGGGAAGTGCATTCACCAGAATGAACCGCACATGAACTGCGTGTCTACCGCTGTTATCGGGCTTAAGGGCGTCAAAATAGAGGCTTGAAGTGTTGGAACATTTCCATTAATGCAAAAGTAATGCAGCCTCCCTGGTAACACGGCTGAAGCCTTTAATACTTTTTCATAGAGAAGAAATAATATTGCCCCATCTGCCAGCTTGATACTCCTTCAATATGGCATATCTCTGACACTGATGACTCAACACCTATGCTGTCACGCAGTGTAGCTGTTTCATTGCCAAACTGAATCGAACTGATGACACGCTCTGAAAAGAATGAAATAAAGTGAGAAACTGGCAGAAGACGACAGAGGAGAAGTGTTATTTAGGACCAGAAGAAGGATAGGCTGAATTAATAGGAAGTCTAGGTTTTCTTATTATCAGATACACCCAAACACACAGAACCAGTGTTGTTGGAAACCAGGACGAGAAAACACCAGCCACACCAGATTTAAGATGATGCTAACCACTGCTGGGAATAATCTGAGCTTTTACGCTCGAGTTTTACAGTCGGACAGATAAGCCTTGAATATTTCATAGCTGTGTGGGGAATCTTAGATTTTTCTATGCTCCATCTAGCTTCTGAGAGTTTAGGCTCTTATTAAGTGGGGAGTTTTTACTGTACATGAGCAAGCACAGCGGTCTGATATCCACAAAAGCAAGGCAATGATAATCTAACAGCCCATAACAAATAATAATGATGAACATCTAGAGAATGTTTTAAAAGACTGCTGCAAAAAGTCTGCTGTGTATGCTGTACTAAATGGCCAGATTCGATAAATACCATGCTTTATGTTGTGTAAATGTTTTATTTGCCTCCACTGAATTACATGATATTTCACTAAGTAGTCAAGTATTTCCTGGATTCAACATGATTTAAGGACACAGGATGCAAAAAGCATCATTTCCACCACACAACTCCTCTCTCAAACACTCACACAGTTTGTTTGTCATGGCTCTAAGTACTGGCTCTCAGCAGCTCTCTTGGTGAGTCACCTGCTTTTGAACTACAAACACAAACTGAGTCACACAAATGGATAAATGTTTGAATTTTAAGGCTGCACTAATAAACTTCCTGCTCCAAAAACTATTTGTGCGCCAGCTGCTCAGCAGCAAAACAGCAGACAGGCAGTTTACAGCTAGCTGGAGCATATAGCAACTTAAGAGCCAGACATTTCCCCAGGATTCACCAGGTTGCCAGAAACATCCTAATATAATATGTGTCGTTTACAGCTTGTTTGATGCCTCCAAGTGGCCAAAAAATCAGTTAATTTAGCTTTAAGCGTTCAGTCTTTATTCGTCCTCTTAAAAGACCTGTTTTCTGTGTTTTTCTGTTTTTCTAGGGCACTCATTTGGCGAGGCAGATTGGTGCCGTGGCCTACGCAGAGTGCACCTCAAAGTATTCAGAGAACAGCGTCCGTGATGTTTTCCACGTCACCACCCTGGCATCTGTGTCCCGCGTCCACCGGCCTCAGCTCAAACGTGCTGGCTCACGTCGCGGCCTCAAGCGGGTCTCCCAGCAGCCGCCCCGGACTGAGATTCACGAGCACCCGCCTGCCATTAGAAAGGACCGGGCCAAAAGCTGTGTGCTCATGTAGAGCCGGACCAGCAGCCTGACCTGTGTGTGCTGATGGACACTAACCATACTGCACATGGACTTAATTTATTGGTGAATTCTTGTCAGATCTTATCACTGCATAAAAGACAATGTGATGAAAACAAGAACGAATGCTATCCTGTGGAGTTCTTTGAGGAATTGTTTGTCCATCTTTAGCAAAACTCTCCTTGTTATTTTTTTTTCTGTGGCTGTATTCACATCAGGGGAGGCCATAGTGGTGGCAAAAGCTGTTTTTTCTTTAACGCTTTTACTTGAACAAGTGGACAAAAATGATCATGGACACAAACAAGCTGGTTAGCAAATAAAACAGAAGGACAGAAAAAAAGTGAGAATGAGGAAAAAGAACAAAGAAATATCAATTTTTAAGGTCACCTTAAAGGAACCAGCAGTAACAGTGCTGATCTTGACCTCCATTATGTTGTTTTTCTGTTTTGAAACGCTATTCTCTCTTTAAGTGTTTAAGTAAATGAAGCACAATATGATGCACGCAAACTGTTCAGAGTTATCCGTAAATGTCAGGGAATGAGAAGTTCATATGATAAGTTGTAAAGACAAAAATATGGGCAGGTAAAAAAACTCGTGGGCTGAGATGACACAAATTTTCTTAAACCACAAGTGCTTTTAATATTGAAAACTAAATAATCACTCACCACATAATACTGAAGTGTTGTGAAATTAATATTGTTCTAATAATCCACACTGGGAAAGAAAGTCACAGATGGAGTAAAGTGGGTGGCTATTATATTGTACATGTGATAATGAAATAAAAAAACTTGCTCTGCTGAGTGTTTGAACATCTTTAATATGTAACATATTCATTTAGCCTTTATTTTGCCTTGATCCTGAATTTTCATGGTTTCATGCTGAAGTTGAACGTATAAATGAGAATTTTTTTTTATTCATTATAATGTTATCTTGGCCAGTTTTTTTTTTTTTTTTTCTAACTGCATTTCTGTTCATTGGAGCGGGGAGCAAAGTAGTTTCCAGCTCTGAATATTTTGTCTGAGAAAGAACATGTCTCTTTGAAAAAGCTTCCTCTGTTGAGGGAGATAACATTTCACTTAAAGAAATGTTTCCAAACGGAATAAATATCACAGAAAGTGTCGTTTCAAACAGTAACTTTGCTTGAAAAATACATAAAATCACAAATATTCCTGTCTATAGAAACTCAAGATAAAATAAGACATTTTTATAAATTAATTAAATGGTAAGTAGCAGATGATATGGTTAAAAAAAAGTAACACAATAGTTCACATCCAGAATTGCTAATTTGAGAGTGTTAAAGCAAAATGGAACTTATTGACCTCTTTAAAAAGGTAACAGCTGGCTAGACAGATAAAGACAAAGAATTTCAGATTTATCACCAGACACAACAGGTTAGTTATGAATTCAAAGCACTCGACTGCTCTGTGCTCATACTAAACAATGCTGTAGCAGGAAATGTTTGTGCCAATGAGTCCCTCGGCTCTCTGATGAGTAAATACATTCCTGAGGCACTTACTATACGAGATAAATCAGTTGGACTACACCTGCATTGTTTGTCATTTAAAGGAAGTTGAAGTGTGAATCAAAAAATCAAGTTTGAAAAAGAAAAAAGTTTTATAACAGCCTATAACGGCTTTTTATAACAGCCTTTGAAGCAAGACTGTATTTTTAACTTTTAAAAGAAAAAAAAAACATCACCCTCCTCTTCTTACAAATGGAAAACTTGAGTTCAAAAGTAATAAAACATACCTTCTCTAAATTCAATACATTCAGAAATTTTGCTACTACAGCCTTTCTTTGCTAGGCCTAGTAGCTTATGGTGGCTAATGTATGCTAATGTTAGCAAACTGAAGATAGATATTTCTATGTAACTGACATCACTGAGTCCGTTTGCTGACTCTTCTTTTCTTATTCTAGTGCTGCACTAATTTGTTGTGTAGTAAGTACTTTTATCCCATAATTGTCACTTGTAGCCACAGTGGCTGCTAACTTTAAGCTAAAGTTACATAGTCTGGTTTTAAAATACAACTGTTGCTGAAGAAAGTGTAAGTGTTTAGCATTTAGGAGCTGCATAATGAATGGTCGCAGTCGATGTGCACCAACTAAAATAACAACTGTCCAACCTTTAATGGTCACAGTAGCTACTTAACAGCTGTAATAGGTAGGAGAACTTTATTTTATTTTATTACAAGAATTTAAGAGAGCTGTAATTCACTTCAAACAAGGAAAGCTGTGTGGAGAAGAAGTGTGGAGCAAGAAAAGCATTAAAAAAGATTAAATTTGGACTTAGGCTTACCAGAGTAGATACACCTTTAAAATGACCTATTTATAAGGTGCAGTAGAATTATCAAGCTGTTAAGTCTTTTATCTTCATGAGCTGATAATACAATACAAAACTGTAGCTGGCAGCGTATTCCATCTTTTCCTGACCTCTCCTCCTTTACAGTTGAGGGGATCATTGGAGTGATTGCTCCTGAAAGGCAGCCAGCTCTAATACACAGTATATGTTCTGTTGGATGGGAATAAATTGCCATATTTTCTTTATTGAAATGGCAGTGTGACAGTGCATACACACACATTTTTTTAATGTTTGGTTTGAGCTGGAAATCTTTGATGCCAAAACCAGCCAACATTTGTCAGTACTGTCATCAAAAATACATTAAAAATACTTTTAGAAATACTTTGAACCTATTCATCAACATTATATATAATATGAATATTATCTCCTCACATTTAAAATGAATACAGCTGTTCTGGACAATATTTATGAACCTCGTAGTCTGACCTTTAATTGTGACTGTTGTTCCATTTGTTTCCCACCACCATGGATGAAGCCCCGCAGCCACTCGCTGCCTCTGTGAGCAACTGCAAAGTGACATTTCACAGCATCGCTGCCATGTTGCCGTGCAGGGAGCGCGAGGTCGCACCACATGCCCGAGGCAAGACCAGAGCAGACCTCCAGTCAAGGGGGGAGAGGACATCCACACAGATGGAATAGCAACGATCCAGCATTTTTACAGTATAAGACAGTGTCTGCATAATAATTTAATCTCTAGTGCTGGTGGCTGTTTATAAAAAAACACACAAACAAATTGTGTCTGAACAGCGGACACAATTTGTCTGATTGTGTCAGCTGGTCAAATTTATGAATATGGATTCTCAATAGGGTGGTTTAATTCTGAATATAGTGCTTAAATACTAGTTTATGATCCATGAACAAAGTCATGTTCTCAATTATCATTATCATAGAAAGAATAAGCCTGCTGGCCAGCTGCACTGTCAATGTAATAGGACCTAATTTGCATTGAATTTTCAATTTAAACTCTGATACTGTGCACTTTAGGTCTGCATGCCAACTGCAGTCCTTTGAGAATCCAGTTAAATCAAGTGATGGGATAAACTTTAAAGCGACCTCAGGCACTGGGTCAGTCTCTGCTTTGGTCAAAGGAGTGTTTGTTGATGCTACAGAGAACGTGAAAGATGTCACTTTGCAGTCTTTCTAGCCTCCGGCTGAAGTGAGCAAACATATTTAGCAAACAGTCGTCCCTCTTGTTTTTGCAGCCTCACCTGGCTCAATGACATTCCACTCAATGGAAAAGTAACACTGCAGAGCGACTGCAGAGTATACTGTAGCAAAGGCTTTCTAGAGTATTAATGGAAACAATTTTTCAGCTATTGTCAGATGCTTCCCACTAAGTCGAGAGGGTTTGTGTGAGAAAAACTGTTAAAATAGGTAGGCATGTGGGGAAAATTAACTCAGGAAATACAAGAAGCAAGACCCCAGAGAGAAGACCATTAGACACCTGCATGGACAATGTTTGAAGAGCTTTTCCATTGTTAGAAACCACAGAGTATCTAAAGCTTTACATTTCATCTTTAGGTAATGTGTATAGACATTATAACCACATTACAGCCCAGTGTGTTTACATGTACAGCAGTCAGTATACAGAGGATGAAATGGGGAAATGGTTAATGATTTTCACTTTAGGTATTTAGCTAACGCTCTTTTCCAGAAGCACTTACATTGCATAGAATATAATGCAGTTCCTGGAATAAAAGCAACCAGGGATGACTGTATAAGAGACAAGTATAAAGGAAGTGAACAAACATAAGCTAAGTGGAGAGGTAGAATGGTTTCTGTACAAGAGCAAGTGGAGGAAGAAGGTGAAAGAGAACAAGATACAGTTGCAACTCATGAGAAGTCGATCTGATCTGAGTAACCCTGGTGCTCCTTGAACTTGTCATCTCACGCCATCATCAAATGCCCACACGGCTGACAACAGAGCCTACTGTAAGTCTTCAAATCTTACTAACGGAGCAATAATTTCCAAAATGACCACAGCACACTTATTAGAGGCCCCGAATTTAGCGATTGAGATCATAATGAGTCATTGAAAATAAGTGATTGATTTAATATTTCTAGAGAGAAGTTGACTCTTTTCAAATGAGAGTCTATTGGAGCCAGGGATTTTTTTGGAGCCAGCATCTAGCGGCCGTTGTTGGCATTGCACTTTAAGGTACTTATGCATCGGCTTTAGTCTCAAGCTGTGGTAGTTGTCACTTGATGCAGACATATGACTGAAATTATCAGTCAGGCAAGTAGATATGGACGCCTCAATTTGCATGCAAGGGGGGCAAAACAGAAAATGTAGAGTTGAGTCTCATCATGCATGGCAATACTAATGGAATTGGTGTGACGTGTTGCTAAATCAAAGCGATCAAAGAACTGAATATAAGACCTGAAGGTACTCATTGGAGACATGGCTTGGAGAAGAGAGAATACACAGAGAAGAATGCAATCAAGTGGTTGACATACATTAGAGAGGGAGAAATCAAAAAGATTTATTGAGTGACTGAAGATTATTTTTGCTGCACACCCAACAACATAATGTCCCAGGCTAATACAAAAGTTCTGTAACAGGTTGTGTTCATGCAGCAAATGCCAAAACCCTTCTAACTCATGCATGAAATTTGCAGAATCATCTGTAAATTGAAGCTACTTGAATGTAATTAATTTATGTCTCATCCCACCAGGGGCGAAATTCTCCTTTTTCCTCTGGTTGGGACAAAGGCTCAGCTGGTAAGTAAAGCTGTCTCATTGCAGAGAGGAGTTACGCATCTTTTGCAAGGATACTTGAGCAGTTACAGTTTCTTACAACTGTTCCTCAGGATTCAGAGCCCCACTGCTTTTCGATCTAACTATCTAATCACAGAGTATTTAGCTGAAATGTGAAGTGATGCACAGAGATACAGAGAAGCAACAGTCAACTCCAACAACAACATTCAGGTTTCAAATCCAGTCTATGACCTGCATTATGAGTCTCTTGTGAGACGAGCCAGCCACATGTAAAATAATGTCAAGTCATGCGCAGGTCATGTGAATAGGTTACATGTAAATATGGTAATAGTGACATGTAAAATTCATTGTGGTTTTTCTGCAAAGGAGGGAAGTTTGTTTATGCACTTTTGAGTGAAGCAGGAATTTATCTAGATGTATTTCTTTGCCCGCCTTATTATTATATGCACCATTATCTTGGCACAAACACACTTTGCAGGGCGTCCATTTTTCATTTTAATTTCACTATAAAGTAGCACTGATCAGTGACCACTGAGGTTCAACCCGCCTGCATCTTTAATGCTTTTCCTGCTTGCACAGTGTCAGTAGCAATAAAACTACACTCTAATGCTGTGAGGGTAGAGGATGGATGACAGCACTGCTCTATTATCAGTTCAGTTTTTCTCAAATCCTCGCTTTTACCATCACAAAGAAAGGGAATTAAGTCAAATGAGGCTGGCAACAAGCATCAACCACCCAATACAAGCAACACAATAGCAATGCCAGGATAATGGTTGCCGTGTCAGTGGGAGAGAGTGAGTCATTAAAAATGCAAGACCCATTTAAATAGTATGTAAAATTGAGCAGATTAAAAATATATGTGCCCTGTGTCCACAAGGGCCAAGGCTTCTCCTTCTGTTCTCTCTGTGCAACAATGAAGGTGGCAAATTTGTGGAGTCAAGACCGGGGAGAGCACATATACAAAACAAAATGCAGCTGGCCATACAAGCGTGCATATGGCGCACACACACATAAAAAAGGGTGATGTTTCTGAAATTGGATTTTCACCACAGTGGAACTCCTGCAAATTTAACTTGGAGTAAACAAAGCTCATACTGGAGAGCCTGACTTGTTAAAAAAAACCCACTTTGCTCCAACTATGTAAATCCAGTGTCCTTTATATGAGGGAGAAAGTTTTGGGGTGTTATGGATTTGCTTGCCAGGAAACCAAACCAGATAATTCCCCTGTTCATGACCCAGCTTTAAGGACTTTTTGAAAAGACACTTGCATGACAGTGTTCGGGTCGTGGCCAAGGGGTGTTACACTGTTAAAATACTCTGAGAGGCTTCAGGCCAGCAACTAATGAAGATCACAGCAGAGAAGTGTGAGAGCAGGCAGTGTCATCATGGACACGTGCACACGTTATTCAGAATTTAGAATAAAAACTGTCATGTGGTCATTTTTGTTATTCACACCATCCTGTGCAATACTGACCCAAGATGATGCTTACACATAAATAAACCATAGCGTTGTGATACACATTACAAAGAAGAAAACATACTTGAGTTGAGAGTTGAAATGTTCAAAGGTATCAGTTTTCATAGAAAATAAGGAAAAGCAGCAAATCTTCACATTTGAGAAGCTGATGAATTTTTGCCATTTTTGCTTTAACAATTATCAAAATTATTGCTGATAAACTTTGTTGATGGACTGACTGTTTCAGCGACCAGCTCTACTGGAATGACAAAGCTAAGAAAAGAAATGTGAACAGTAAGAGTCACAAAGACATTTCGTCTTTTACATTTCTTCTGGCCTTGTAGTTTAACTCGTCGCACAGTTTGACTATTGTTGTAGCTCTGGTAGGAGGGACTGAAAATCCAAGACAACACATGTTCTTGTGTCACTGTTAAAAACAGGAACGATCACTCTGCTTATGCTGAATTTAGCTGGGGGGTAAATTACTGCCCTCAGGTGTTTGAAGCAAATGCCAATCTGCTTGTGCATATTTGCATACACGCACACAGATGCGCAGTTTCACAAACAAACAAACGCACTGAAACATTCCAGATGGCCGAGCAGATTGTTTTTTTGCTAATTTCCCCTGTGAAACGTTTGAACAGAAATATCATCCACGGTGGGATACCCCGGTCCATGCTGAGGCTTCAAGACTCAACAACTGCACACATCTAACAAGCAACCTACTTTTTACACAAAGACCTACTCACACATGCAGCCATAACCGAGTTAGTGTTTAAGAGCCTCTAAGATAGAGAGGTCCTTACGCAGAAAAACTGCACCTTGTGACCAATTATGTCTAAATTGGTTATTTCCTGTACTGTGAATAACCTCAGAGTACTGGAAAACTCAACCACCCAGTTCTGACAATAATTTTACAACCTCATCAAGTGACTATAACGTGTCACTAAAGGGTTGTAAAGTATACTTTTAGTGGGGGTGGTAATGTCAGTCTGGCGGTTGATCTGTCTGATGGTTGGTCGGTCCACCACTTTGATCAACACCTATTGGATGGATTGTCATGGACTTTTGTACAGACATTCGAGGTTCCCAGAGGATAAGGCCTAATGACTTTGGTGATTGCCTGACTTAACATCTAGCACCACCAGCAGGTTGACATTTCTGCCTTTTAGTTAAATATTTTGACAAGTATTGAATGGGTTGCCATGAAATTTTGGTACAGGAGTGCCCAGAGGATGAATTCTACTGACTTTTCCATTAGTGCCATCAGAGGGTCAACATTTTTCAACTATCCAGTGAAATATCTCAACATTATATCATGGATTGGTACAAAATTTTGAACAGACTTTCATTATATCCAGATGATGAATCCTAATGACTCTGGAGATCCTCAGACTTTTCCTCTAACGCCACAATTAGGGTGACATTCATAGTTCTGAGTCAAATGTCTCAACAACTCCAGGATAGATTACCATGAAATTTGGTAAGAACATTCACATCCCCATCAGGATGAAGTGTAATAACTTTGGTGACCCCTTGACTTTTCATCTAATGTCAAAACTTCCATTTGTCCAGTACTTTGGTTTGTCAAATACCTGCAAAACGAATGACATCCCCATCAGCTTAGTCTTTCTTTCTCTTATATGACATTACTTGGATACAGTGAAATGAAATACATATTATTGCATATTTATTGCTAATCATCTGTTATGGTTAATAATGTCAATGTAAATATTTAACATTGTTTACATTGTTTATGTTACTGACATTTTCAACTGAATATCAACTGTTTGTCGCTTAGCAGTTGAGAATCAGGATTGGCGTCTCCAAGTGTCTCAAGTGTTTCTTTATTAAACTAACAAAGCAATCAGGAAACAATTCAGTGAATTGTGCACTAAGAGAAAGCAACACAGTGTTGCATTGAGTGAGAGTCTACTCAGCTATCACGCTGTAACCTCAGCCTCCATTCAGAGTAAGTGAGCTGAACGTATGCTCTGCTGCCGCTCTGCACTGAAAAATCAGCTGACTGGAGGAAAGCAGCGCCCTGGCACTTTGGCGTCTGGCACCGCACATCTGGCATTTAAAAGGCCTCGGAGCAAACGTGCTGACATGACTGTTTCGTGTGGGCTCTTTCTCTATTCTCAGCCACCTGGTTTTTGATATCTGTTGTCATAGCGATGAATGACACTAACTGGAGCGTTTGTATTCGTCTCGCTCATAGATGTCACTGACATAATTTACAACAGTTATTGATATTTAATTAAGGAAAAATCATAAATGGTCTCTTGCCCTTCTTTTAACATGCTGGTTGAGTTTATCAGAAAAAGTTCCTGCGCTAGAGTCTTGAAAATGTGTATTAATGTGTCAGATTTTTGGAAAACGACCCCTTCTTTAACAGATGTAGCTAAATAAAACATCTCCGCATTAAAACACTCTTTATTAACAAAATATAGGAAGTTACAATCACCACTTCGGCCTTCAAGCCAACATCCATATGGGTTAGATATAGGGTGCAGTCATTCAAGTAGATTCGTGTCCTAAAGGCATAATTGTCCAAAGCTCATTCTGCTTAGACAATTTGAGAATGGCCTGCAGGAGCAAATGTTTTTTTCTGCTTTGTCTTTTACATTCAAACACTCGCTCACTCACTCATTGCCATTCTTGTTTCGACGGGTTATCGTTCTGCAAATATGATTTCCCCACAACATCAGTTCTGCTTATTGCATAATTACAATCACAACTGTGCAGACCACTGTCGCATCCTTAGGGATCTCGTGCTGTAAGCAGAAACATACATTATTAAGGTGGAATGTTTTTTCATATGTGAGGAAACATTGTCTAAATATCATCCAGGTTTGATGAGCCTCTGCCTCCCTGTGAGTGAATTAACAGTAGTCTTCATTTTTCATGAAGTCCTTAAGTTATGAATGGATCACAGTGAATTGCAGTCTCTAGAAAGTACAGAATGCTATACTGGCCAATAATAATTTGCTTTTATTAACATCTGCACATTTAAATGGGCTATTTACATTATCGAATGAGCCAAGAGTCTTTGTTCATGGAGCGCTGGTTTCTCTGCTGCATATATAAATCCTTTGTGTAACAGGCTGATGTCTTTTAACATTAAGTGGAGAAACTTGGGGCCTGGGGACTACAGGTGTATGAGGGAGAAATTCATGGAGATAAAACGCAAGGAAAATACTGTGCACTCATGCAGTTCACAAAGATCTAATCATAGCGTTGAGTTGAGGTAGCATCATTTTCACTAAAACCGTGCTAGTTGAACTGTATGAGGCTGGAATTTGCTGACATTACTACACAATATCGGAAAGCTGAATCTTACCCCTGGAAAATGATCCACCAATAAAATATAGAAGACAGCAGTGGATACTGTGGGATTGGTTAAGGCTAAAACAGTTAAACTCACACAAATTAGGTTAAAAATGGGAAGAGGTACGTGAATCATCTCCTCAGAACAATTTTGGTGCTGCTCCAGTATTTTGTTAGAGAAATCCACCTTTGTTTGTAGAGTAAATGTACTCAATGCAAAAAAACTATCATATTCTTTTTAATTTAACCATTTCTCTCAAAACTTCATAACCAGTTTTTAATTTACTGATATTACTAATGATATTTGAAAAGCAGGAAGTTACATATTCATATTCATTTGAGTGGGCAGGAAATAGACCAGAGTAACAGAAATGCTGTTTCTGTTTTCATTTCCAAAACCCAGAATTTACTTTATGTATGTCAAAGAGCTGAAAGTATTAGTGCTCTTTCCACATTATTGTTTGTTTTTAGCATTTCGGACAAAAGACTGTATGTCTAAAACTGATTGAATGTTAAAGGCCACTGGTACCTAGGGTGCAACAAAATTATTGTTTTTAATTAGATTCACAATAGAAGCAGAAAAGGCCAGTAGCACTTAAGCTGCAAGTGGTCAAGAAATGCTATTGTCAGAAGGGAAAATTACCAATCAAAAATGTGTGATTATTGCTCAACATTTAGCTGCTTGAAAGCAAGTGTGTGAAATGAGGTCAGGGCAAGAAGTTTCATTTACTGCAGTTTAGTTTGGTTTGCTCATTTGTCTGCTTTTAGGATCCAAACAACATTAAACTGTTAAATCTTGTTAGTAAACCAGGTCTAATGATGATGATGATGATGAGGCTTTCTATTCATAAGTAGAATAAGATTGTGTACTTTCTGTCATAAGCACGTCACACTGAAGATGTACAGCTTGGCAACCGCATACAAAGCTGACAGATTTGTTTCTTCTTAGTGTCCATGCAGATTTTTGAAGTGTGATGTAAGACTTTCTGTACCGTACATTGTGGAAGGATACGGATTAGGTGTATGTGGGTGATGCTGATACATTTAACCTCCACTGGCCTCTGAAGTAAAATGGGCAATAAATTAATTATTGAATTAATTAAGTGGGCGTTTAATTTGATTTTTAAGCAAAAATAACAAATACTCCCTGGTTTCAGTGTCTCAATTATGAGGATTTGCTGCTTTTCTTTATCGTTTGTGATGAATAGATTTGGATTTTGCATGGTTGTTAGTATAAAAAAAAGCAATTTGAAGACATCACTTGAACCTTTCGGAAATTACCATTGTGAAATATCATGATTTGTCACATTTTCCGGGATATTTTGTAAAACAATTCACAAATTATTAGAGTATGTTTTAGATTGTACCTTTGTCACATAACACTTCCCTAAAACCCACTGCACACAAGTACAGCAGCTTTATCTTCTACTAGCTATTTTTTAATGTAGTCTGATCTGTGCCTTTTCTCCTCTCGGGGTTACATGAAAGCTAACAACTGTGCACAGAGAGGGGTCATTCTCCTGCCCTCATATGGCCCATTCCTCTAAATCTCTTCTCTCTCATTGCATTTCCACACACTGGCTGTTCAATAATTCAAGAAAACACTGTATAGAGCATGTTGCTGCATACAGGCTACGTCCAGGAAAGCTGCAGGCTTTCAGTCACAGAACCGTGGAACAGCAGTGGGAACACTGATGAACATGGATGACAAGAGCTTATTTAAATACATTAGACCCGACAGGAGACATCATCAAGTACTAAATTCTGGAAATGAGATTTTTTTTTTTAACTCCCAAGGATTATACCAAGCATAAAGGCGTCAAATGTAGGATTACACTTGGCCTTGGGGTTCTGCTTTGACAGTGCAGTGACCTAAAACCAATTCAGCTCAGATATTATATGCTGAACCATGCAAAAATAAACATCATCTGAACCTGTATGGTGGGTGGCAATGATGGCTGTATATGTGTTACTTATACCTGTGCTACAAAAACAAGACAAGACTCGATTCAAGGTCGGTTAAACTTTATGTACATCAGAACACACGCTCACACAAGACAGTGCTTTCTGTTTATCCACAGAACAGATGGATTACAGAACTGGACGTTAAAAAAAGGAGTCATAAAAAGGGTCTAGAGAGGACAAATGCAGGACAGGATGATGGTGATGATACAACAGGTCATGTTGTATAGTTGCTGTAGTTTTGGAGGGTGTAGGTCGCCACCGTATCCAACAGCCAACCGCGAGTCACAACTGTAGCTTGTCTAGAGAGACCTGTGGAGTGAATAATAGAGATATTAAGTTCATCTCACATATATCGTATGTGTAACACTTCAGCTCCACTATGATATTTAGAGCTATGAGTTTTGAACCAGATAGTATGCCTGTATTCTTAGAAAACTCAGCTGCTGAGACTTTTCACTGTTTTACAACTGATGACACATCTGGCTTATGTTCTAATTGTCAATAAATCCCATTAAAAGATCAAAACTATACTGTTTTACTCCATTTCTCAATACTTTCAAAGTGTCACTTTCTCGTGTATTGGTATCAGAGACAATATACATATTAATGGAGGTAGAAAGTGGTGTGGGCTTGCAGTACTCTCTAAAATAATTAAAAGTTTAAAGAGTAAATTGGTGTTTAGAGCTGCAATGATTAGTTGAATCAATTTGTTGATTGGCAGAAAATTTTGATACTATTTTGATAACTGTATAATTGTTTGGGTTAATTTTTTTTAGAAAAAATCTCAAACATCTGCTGGTTTCAGCTTCTTAACTGTGAGGATTTCATGGTTTTCTTTGTCTTCTGTAACTGTAAACTGAATATCTTTGGATTTTGGACTGTTGATCTGACAAAACAAGACATTTCAAGACACCAATGGGAAATTATAACGGGTATAACAGGCGTATTTCATTATTTTCTCACATTTTAAAGACAAAATGACCAACCGATGAATCGATAAAATATTTGGCAGATTAATGAAAACAATCATTTGCAGCCCTATTGCTGTTATTCTGTATTTTTCTTATTGTCAACTAATTCCATGCAACAACCAAACCTAACATGCATTTTGGTCTTTTCGTGGGTTTTGTTGACAAAACCGCCGGCCTTATCATTTAAATATGCACGACTGTCACCTAAAGACAAATATTCAATTATCATTACAGATAATGAAAAATAACTGGGAGAGAATAATTTAAAGATAACTGGAATAACAACACAAGAAATAAGATTCCAGACAGAAGTTCATTTCAAAATGCTGATCCAATCTGAACGTGTCTGCAAATTTGCAAAATAAGCAGCATATCCCTTTAAAGCGATAACTTGAACTAACAAATCCAGACTATGTCTTGTGAAACATAATCTGAAGTGTGTGATCATACTCAAATGCGCATCGCTATACGCCAACACATTTCCATTACATCAGAGAAGGGGTTGAGACAAAGACAGAGGTGTGTGTGATTTCAATCAATGGTGCAGAAAAGGAGGATAATGGGGGATAGAGAAGGGGAGGCTTGTGGAATACTCGATTACCTGCGCTATGAGTGCCAGAGGAGGCGGAAGAGGGAAAGCTGCATTAAATATGCAGCAGTGCAAATTAGGATGCCAGGAGGAGGAGGTGGAGGACGATGAGGAGGAGGAGAAGGAGGACGAGGGGTGGGGTGGGGTGAGGGGGGGACTCAGAGGCACTTGCTCACTCTCTTGTTCAAACTGTCAGCTCTCTTGGTGCTATGGCAGCCTCTCTCTTCTGTGGCCAACTTGTTTTGACATTTCCCCCCCCCCCCACCGCTCCGATCTGACATTTTCTCTCGGCCATTTCTCTGCTGCCTAACTTCTTTCACACTTGCTTTCCTGGCAAGTCATTCCCCTCGCTCTTGTCGGCAACGTGGCTGGCAGCGTCTGCCATTTCACTGTTCACTGTCACTCTCCGACCGCCTATCACACAGGCGTTCAAATCCACGCACTGATGATGGATAGACAGGTGCACCAACCAGGATATTTGACCTTAAACTTTTAAATTATTTATATACATCAGAAAGTTTTGTAAAATGAGAGATGATGACCAAACAGGCAGAGGAATAACTAATTTCAGCCTGGATATGCTGGATGGCAAACATTTGCGTACTAACCAGCTTATTATTTTGTTACATTAATAGAAAAAAACTTTAACTTAAATGATTGTGTTTTGCAAGAAAACACCAGAAACATGATGCCATAAGGTAACTAAGTGGAGCTGAAAAGTTAACTTAACTACAACTTAACAGTCTTCAATAAATCTTCTGAATGACCTTAATTATGAAGTTTAGTGTAAAAACGCTGGTATTATGTGAGGTCATGAAAACTACATCAACAAATAAGAATAAAAAGGTGTAACAGCTCCATCTGGGTCAGAGGGATGTCAGTCAACCACAGTCCTTGGAAGAAGTCTAATCAGATAAGTGATAACACCTGTGTGGGTGAGCTGTGGGAGTGTAGGGCTTTTACGTTAATTAAAAACTGTGTTTATGTTACAACAGTGAAAATTCTTATATAAGAGAAAAAACAGACTGTTGGAGAGCATTTGTATTGTTTGCTGTGGGAAATCTTTGATTCTACCTCGTCTGTTTTTTCCCTCTAAAAGAATAACCTATTATTATGTGCTTATTTAAAAGTTAAATTGTATTTGCACAAACATGTAATTTCATTATTGATTGTCTTTCTCTGTAAACTTGCTTAACTTACACTGTGTACTCCCTGATGCAGCGTCGCGTTCAACTTAAAACTGTTGAGACATCACTTATTCTGGATCGAGATTTAATTATAACCTCATGTCTGGCCTCTTATCTTATTATTAATATCTTCTTTATATATCGCCAACTTCTGACAATATTTGAAACAAACTAATTTCTGCTGATGCTTGACGCCCATGTGATCCTCACAGATACAATACAAATACAAGTACAAAACACACAGACACAAACTCCATAGGTCTTCCTCTGTGCTCGAACCCCCCTGGTGAAGCCGTACATGAATTATGTAATCAGCTCCAGCTGCTGCTGTCAGTCTAATCCCTATGTTTATGAGCTCTGTATGTGAAAGAGTGTGTGTATGTGTGTGTGTGAAGGAGAGAGAGAGAGAGAGAAAGAAACTGAGTGAGAATGAGATAGAAAGTGTGTTATTTTGTGATCAGGTATAAAAGTAGCAGGTGAAAATGAAATTTTGTCCTCCGGTAAGACTCACTGCTGTATGAGGACGACCACGACTCTGATCCTGGCTGCACAATTACCAGCTGATGGGACTTCTGTGTAACAAAAAGCGTAAAAAGTTAGCAAGACTTTTCTGTGGTTTCATAGTAGAGCATAATATAATATATACAGTACCAGTCAGAAGTTTGGACACACTTTCTTATTCAATAAATGTATATATAACCATGTACTGTACCAGATCAAATTACAGCCAGCAATGTTGGAAGGGAGTTATATTTTCATTCCTGACTGTTTTGAAACTTAACTAAAACATCCTTTGGTTAGGTTGTAGGGGTTATTGAGTCTGAGATTTTGACTATTTGTTGATTTTTGCTTTTTAATTGGAATTAATTAATATGGCATTTGCTTAACATCATTGCATTCATGTCCTACTTTAACAGAAAACCAAACCCAGGAGACAAATAATAATCATAAACTGTTATGGTGGTTGCAGCTTTGTGAATTAGCAGAATATAATGTTGGCAGAGACAAGCACTTTACAGTAGTCTAGTCCCTGCAGGAAATAGTTTGCTTAAATTATAAAGCTTATAATATGATTCATAAGAATCATTCCAAGTGAGACATGTACTGTGAGGAAGGAAAAATAAACACAAAATCACAAAATCACAAGATGTTGAACGTCAGGTTGAGAGACAGGTAGAAACTCTTACCTGCTTACTGTCAAGGTGAAGAGGATCTGTCACTACAGCTGCTCCACATAACTCCACCATCCACTCCAATTCATCTAGAATAAACATACACGCCAATGTCAGCGGTGAAATGTTGACCGTTTTGGGGAAAATCAGAAAACTAATTGTAATTCTTGTTTACCTCTTTATCCCCTAAGGGGACTCGTGATGAGCTCAGACTTGCTTTGATCAGAGGGATGTACACAGGTCAATACTTAAGTCTCCTCTCAAATCAATGAGAACATCTCACTCAGTCAGTCAAAACACTTGGTTTTTAACCTGATTTAGGAAAATGTGCTCTTACCGGTATTTCAAGAGACACAACAAACAGGCCTTCAAAAAAAAAAAAAAAAGCAACCTTTAACATGTGAACACTCGATTAACTGGCTATGTACTGTGTATATAACCTCATCATGTAACATACATAAACCTCAGCTATTAAATAATGGATGAAGTCCTGTCAGGCTGAAGAAAACAGACTCCATCCTCACGCTTGTGCCGTGTAAAAAGAAAGTCTTTAAACTATGTGTGCTAGCTAGCAGATGTCCACCCATTAGCAAAGCTTCATCGATCCAGCAGGCAGCGGGAGGATGCTGCAGGAGCACTTAAAGAGCCCCGGGAAGAAAGAAACCAAAGAATGCTGCCTTGTGGGTTTTTTAAGCAATGTGCCCCCTGAGACCTTCACCCATGATCTATCTGTCAATTCATCCATGTTGGAAAGGTAAAGCAAAATGTGTTTTCCCATGAAGGGCAACCGAACTCCTCTCAACCTTGAATTTGGAGGTTAATTACAAAAGCAATTAACAGTTTAAATTGTTAGGATTGAAGTTCACAAATGAGTGCAGGAACTGTAAAGCCAGGCTTCACCTCATTTACACTGATTTTTTAGAAGCACTGTGTCTACAAGTGAAACATCATTCCCACTTTCTTTTCAGAAATAATTTCCAGGCAGCAAGCAGACTCCATAGCAACCGCTGTGCAATACGACAACACTGCACCAGAAATGTCTCATACATCTCCTTAGTCCGTATTCAATCCACCCACTCTCTGGAATCACTTGTCATTGTTCTCTAGTGGCAGAATGACAGGGGTTAAAAAACAGCACAGGTTTCAAGCTGTTCTTTGTGTCAGTCAAAACCTGTGTGAGCTACTCTCACTGTCCTTTTTATCGTCGTTTTTTTCTCTCTCCACCTTCTCTTTAAAGCATGGCGGGTGTCTATCGGAGTCCTGCAGGACACCAACATCAATAAAACTGAATAAGTGTGGTTGAGCAAGGTAATTCTTGATTCAGAAAAACAGAACGGAGGAAACAGCATGACGGCAGCTGGAAAGAGGCAACAATTCCGTGAAATAACACCTTAGGTTTTCCGCAGTAGTTTTCTTTGAAATCGTATGCAAATGAAAGTGTAAAAAAAAAAACAACTTGTTTTTGTGGTCAGTAATCAGAGACATTATTGAGGTGTTGAGATACCTGTGGTGTTTGAGTGCTGTGTTTCTCAGACAAACAAGAAACTGAACACAATTGCGCTAATGTTAGAGAGAAAAACTAAAGTAATAAAAATGGATGATATATTTTTATGATATATTTGACTGTATCTGAACCTATTAAGCACCCTCAGCTTTCTCATTACATATATACATTTCATGGTATTAAGTAAATCGCAGTTGTTGCAGTGAAAATTTCAAATTACCTGGATTTAACTCTCTGGTGCCAAATTAATTTTAACAAAAAATTGCTCATTTTATGCAACCTCTCTGCTGGGCATGGACAGATTAAGTGAATTTTAGGTAAATTTTTTCCCAAAATGTCAGACTACTCTATTAATAACCAAATTTAAAGGCAACAAACAAACAAAAAGATTATTAGCCAATATGTTAACTGAGTTTTTAATCTCTTAAATTTTATTGATATTTGCCTCAAAACTCCAGTATTGGTCGGGCTCTACTGGAGCTTGAGATAGATAGAGAGAGATAGAGAGAGAGAGAAAGAGAGGGGGAGAGAGAGAGAGAGAAAGAGAGAGAGTGTACATGTATAGCTGCTGTAAGTGTTTCACGCTTTCACAGACAGATCAGACATAACATCTTCGCTGTAGTCTATGATGTTGTTGCCATGTTGTTGTTTACCTGTAGTCATGTCTGTAAAAGGTCCTTGGAAGCAGATTTTGTGGTCCTTCATGAGCAGCTAAAAAGAAAAAGATGATAAAAAAAAAGTAAGGAAAAAAAAAAAAAAACTCCAATATGCAATATCTGCCAAACTTCTGCAGCAAAGCCAAAGAGAACATTTTATTCAGTGAATTTAACCTTCGGACAATGTTCAATAACACTGCATGTGATTGACTGCACCATTGCGACTGAGTGTGTTTCTGAACTCTTCACTGGTAGAGCTGAAGCACTTAACAAAGCATATTCCACAATTTATAACAGGTATTCCTCACTTACTGTGTAAAATAAAAACCACAGACCTTGTTCATTTTTTTTGCTCTCACTATAGTATAGTAAATTCAAGGATGAGTTGAACAGAAAAGAGCAAACAGAGCCACCCTCACCGTGGTAATATCACGCTTTAAGCACGCCCGACACCGGGGACGTATTGTTTTATTGCACTCAGGGTCAATAAGCTTGCTTGAAATGGGAATGTAAAATTGTTTCCTTGAACCATGGTAGCGACACACAGTCTCATACAGTGAATGGCTGCATGTTTGGAGGATAAATGTCTGAGCTACTGGAGAGAGAAATACTCATTTCTCACACCTCCCTGTCCGTCCATAATGATCATTAGCCAGAGGTGCTTGGTGAGATGAAAAAGTGTTTCTGTTGCAGATTTTTAATTTAGACAACACCTAATGTCCTTGAGGGGGTATTAGAGTGGGTGACTTGATAAAGTACACGCCAGCCATATATAAGTGCAAGCTCATTCATACACACACACACACACACACACACACAAACAAACACACACACATACATACACACCCAGAGTTGCTTTGACTGATTTCCTGGGCATCAACATTCTAGTGACAGACTCCCTGGCACTCCATTTCATCTGTTAGTCTGTTTGTCACAGTAGTGCAGGTGACAGAAAGTGAATATGAACAGGACAATCTGTCTGGCTCCATCAAAGTGCCGGGGCTGTGGTGAAGCCACTTAAATAAGCCTGAAATTACTAGCTAATTCAATTAGCAGGGGTTTCTTCAAAGGCAGCGATACGGCCAACATGACATCTAGCCATTTCTAATTTTCCCCCTCAGTGGCAACAGAACCGGTCCTACTTGGCCTTACACGAAGAGGAAAATTACCATTCGCTCTTTGCAACAAGACCCAAGCTAAGAGGCTGGTGCAATAGAAGGAAACTAGTTCAAGGGCTAGTTTGTTGTTGAGGCGCTTTATCTTCTTTTCTTCATAGAATCACTCTCTTCTTTGTGGTCAGGGATTGATTGTACACAGTAGGGACAACAATCGTTGTTATTAATAACCCGAGTTATTGATGATTATTAATGTTCTTTCTTTCTTTTTGTTTTAAGAGACCATTCAAGAGACCATTTCAATCTCTTGCTGTTTTGATTACTTTGTGAAAACTAGTGGACTGCGTGATTGGCTGACTGGCACCTCTTCACGTCATCTACTGTATCTACAATCTACAGTTAAGTAAAATTAAAGTCAAGTGATCTTAGATGCACAATATGTAACTGCATGGCCGATCACACGAAACCATTTCATGTCACCTTTCCTGTCTATCACTGCTGTGCCGTCTAATAAGGTTGAAATGCTCAAAAATATCATTTAACAAAGAGCTTTGTGTTACAGTAGAGTTTTTATATCTTCTAACGGGGCAGGTATTTCCAGGCACTTAAGGTGGAGAAAGAGGACGGATGATGTTTAAATCATAAAAACACGTAAAACTATAAACTACAGAACAGGAATGACAGTTAAAGTCACATGTTAACACAAACTCCTACCGCTGATTGAAGGTGGAAAGCAGCTAGTGGCTGAATCTGATATAAAAAGGAGATTAATGTGTTTGTACAAGGTTGCTGACAAAGACATTTTATAACATAAAAAGTACAAATTGGATGAATGTACAGATAGCCCAGCTGTCACTGTTTCCAATCTCCAAACAGAAACTAGTTTGGGGAAAAGGTGAACCTCATCATTATTCAAATGCTGACTTAAGTATGTGACGTCTTTGAATAGATCAGTTATCGGGTGAATGTTTCCAGGCTTTTCTCTTTTCTGAACTTGTGAAGTTTATAGTGAATTAGAAAAAAAAAACATTTCTAGAAATGTAATGTTCAATGTGCAGGTATCAGAAATAAAAACAATACAGCTGCAGGTGAAAGCAAAGAGTGATATATCACCATTGTTTCATTCGTTCAGGGAGATCCCTGCCTGCACTTCTTACCTTTGGAAACGTTTAGATCAGATAAGCATTATTGTGTAATAGACAGTCTTGTTCAGTGTGCGAGGGACTCACGTTGTTGTCATCAGTGGTGCGAGCTCTCATGGGGCCCTGGTGGTTGGGCCCGTTCACCACGTCACCTCTCACTTCAAAGATAGTCTGTTGGAAAATACAGCAAATTTGTATGTCAGTATATATGAAGCTCAGTCATGTTAGAACATATTTCCTGCTGGTATTATCTTTTTAATAACTGATGCAATTATTCACAAGTACAGTAAACATCCTTCAGTGCGACAGCGTTTATCTTATTATTGAGTCCGAGTCTGTTTCCACATTCGCTGCGTGATGCATAAAACTGCTCACAGACCGGCCTAGACGTAGTAGAAATAAATTTAAATGAATGGCTGTACAAAACAAAGCTTGGCAAAGGATTGTACTTGCATAGCAAAGAACCAGATGCGGGGATTGCTAAAGCAAATGGATGACAAATAATGCATGAGGTATCACAGCAAACCACATGGAGAGATTCATCATGCAGCCTTAATTCAACATCGAGACATACAGAGATGTAACAGGGAATCACCGGCGCGCAAATTCAAGGAACGCACAGGCAAGCCTACCTCATCTAAGAGTTTCTTCTGTTTGAAGCACTCTGCAATCCCTGCGGAGAGGAAAGCGGAACAAGAACTTAGGAGCTTATTATCAGAAGCACAAGCGGTATCTTGGTGGCTACTGTATTATGTAACACTCCTTTTATTCCAGCCTATCTCTCCATCATTATGTTATGTTTTGTATTTAGAGTAATTGTTCTAAACCCATCGGTGAAAAGGGCTTGACGGTGAAGTTCAGTGGATACTCACACTGGAAGCTCACCACCCACTTCCTTCCTGCGATGCCGAGGAAGTACTTCAGCGTGCGCTCGCATACCAGTTGTTCATCTGGCAGAGAAAAAGAGAAGAAACAGAGATGTGTGAGAAAATGTGCAACAGTACATGCAACCCCTCCCCCCTGCACTCACACCTTGCTTTAAAAAAAAAAAACAAAACAAATCTCTTACTTTTGTTGACATTTCAGCTGTTATTCAATAAAGTGTTGCTGTCATACATCACGCTAAAAGCCCCAAAGGAATTTACTGGTTGACTCTTGAGGTTAAACAAAGTGGCGGAGCTCCGGAGAACACAAGTCACATTGGAAATACCAGCTGAGACACATGACAGTGATGCAGATTGGAACACGTACTGCAGTATGTAAATACAGTCTGAAAACATGCTAAAAGCTTTATTGAGATGCAAAACAAAGCAAAAAAAAAAAAACAACATCCTGCTTGACTAGCTATAACTATTCCAAGAAATTATTCCATCGCTATGTTAACATGTCAGCTAGTAAATGAGTAAAGCCTGAAGAAAAACAAAGTATTCCACCTTTATAAGTGCAGGGCTTGTTTCTTTTTAAACTAACAGCTATTGTAGGGATGATATATTCCTTTAACTGACACCTTTAAATTCATTTAAAACTTTTCAATTTAAAAAGTTAAAGTAGTTCAGTTCCCTTGATCTAAACCAAAGAAAAACAGATCTATTGTTGCCTTTTAGTTTTAGTGCAGTAAAGTTTATTCTGCTGACCCAAAGCAAATTGTGCACTTCTCTTTCTTTCTTTCCCTGACAATCAAAAAAGAACTCACACGGAGACAACTCGCTGATTATGAGCGTTGTCATTCGAGACCGCAAAAGGACTTCATCTGTCATAAATCACAGCATGTGGCGAAATCCGCACAGCGTGGGGCCGAATGCTCATTGTGATCGACACACACAATGGGTTAATTTGGTTAGCTTAGCTCGTGAATTCCTCCATGTGTCACATATCCATAATCACATAATACTGTGTTTGGTCTGGTTTTTTGTTCTAACAAACAACAAACAAAACCCACGGCAGAGTTTTTGGACGCAGTTTAAGAAGGTCTGGCGGTGGTTGTTTGGTCTAACTGAGTGGTTCTCAACATGAGGGTTGGGACCCCCCCCCAAAAGTGTCATAAGATGATTAATGGGATGGGAGAGAATAGAAAGTAATCAGTGAATTTAAATACTTTTATAAATGATTCTTAACACATTTGCAAAAATGTCTAAAAACATGTTTTCACTCTTGTTTGATGGGTAAAAATGGAGTCTGACTACTTCCTGAATCCATTGTATTTCTTCTTCGTAAAATCATATTTATGTTTCTGAATTCCCCTTTTCTTGTTAAATACTTGAAGTTTTAACCTTTCAAGTCTCAAAAATGTATTCAAATTACACAATTTAAGAAGAGAAGATCACTTTTTCAAACTGATCACAGCTCACAGACATATCGAACCTGTAATTTAAGGTCATTTGCAGACATTGCTTCGTGTTAAGGGGACATGAGCCAAAAAGGTTGGGAACCAGTAAGTCAACTTTTTTGGTTTGAATGACGGCCTTTTCACCAGCCAAACTGAATGAACAGTTCATTTAAACTGCACTCAATAGGTCACATGAACACAGCTTAGAGCAGCATATAGCCACACAGGTATAAATCACGGTTGATCAGGAGGGTCAGGGGTTATTCTTCCTTCAAGAGATATAGTAATTACACACTGATTTGTATTCAAGACAAAATACACCTCTAATGGCTTAAAATTATTTTCTGCCAACAGTTAGAAGGGGACGTCTACTGCTCCTTAACAACCTTTAACCGCAAAGATCAAGAAGCCCAGCTTTCCCTGTTTTTTGGTTGCCCGGGAAACAGCTGCCATTAAAAAGGCTTCTAAAACAGTGACAGTTAATATGGTGCTTTGGAGACAGCGAGCTTTGAAATTAAAAATAATCTATCAGAGAGGGTAATTAGCATAGAGCGGATGAATGGAGGAGCGAGTGTGTGGGTGAAAGAGAAACACAGAGCTTATCTCTAAGGAGTGCTTTAAAAAGACGCACAAAACTAGCTGTAACTACATGTAAGGAGAAAATGTTTCTCTGGAAAAAAAAAAAATGCAAATGTTCTCGCTTGAAAAAACATTTAAACACGGGAACTAGAGAGATCTAAAGTGCAACTTTAAGAGCCAATTTAAATGCTCTAATGCGTATCAAGACAATTACCAACCATTAATTAAAGTGGATCAATTCAGTTACAGCAACGCTTGTAACAGTTACACTCTTAACTCATTTGTTGTCATATATATTCACACGAGCACGATGCATATATATATATATAGTTGTACTGCAGGTGTGCGTACATACCTGTGCACATTATGACATGTGTCACCTCTGGCGTCACCCGGGAAACCACACGGGCACCAACTCGCTTGGCAAACTTTTTAACCATTATCTGTAGACAGCAGGATCTGACTGGTTAACGTATCCTACAGTTAAATGTGCTCAATAAACATATTCATTTACTGAATAGACACCTGTTCAGTAGGCTCTAATCCAGATGACACTAGCACCATTTTAGCTTTGTTCCTCTCTCTCTCTGGAGTGTTGTTTTCTTTGTCCTCTTGCCCATCTGATGGTGAGCCACCGCTCTTAAGTGTTTTGGCTGCTGAGCTTGAACTCGGTGCTTTGGAGGCTCCGGTGCCGTTTACATTTGGCCCTGTGTGTGTGGAGCGCTGCCCGGCTGAAGAGAGAGAAAAAACAAACAAGCAGAAAGTATCAACAACAGTCAGAAAGAACATCGTCTGACCAGAGATATCATAATCACATTTTTTGGTTATCTGGCACATAAAGGCTGCCATGAACCTCTTGAACTCAGCTAAACTCAATCAAACCAAACCTTGCTGGCCTACTAAAAACATAATGGGAAGCAATAAAGAGTAACTATCCCTAAGTGGCACTTTTCCATACAGATCCCCCCGTGTGTGTGCTCAGAGAAACCAAATGGAAAAGTGTGGAATCATCACATAATATAAAAACATATGTGCTACTGAAAAAAAACGGTTACATTTTCCAACATCACACCAGTAGCCTTACCCATCTCTGCAATGCCACCAGGCTTTGACACACTGGGCTGGGCGAGTCCTTTGCCATCACATGGTCGTGGATCTGACTCCCGTCCTGCGTCAACAACGTCTTTCCTGCTAAAGGGACGACATGTATATTAACTTTTGCTCCACACTGAAGGAAAAGAGCCAACATGGTGAAGACAGTAGCTTCAGTTGACAAAGCAACTGCGGGGATGTCCTATGCAGACCTGCAATATCAATATCGGATCCAATAAAGGCAATTTTATATTGATTGGTAGTGCATATATCAAGCTTGTGCATCTGTTTTCTCAACTATGCCACTAACTTAAAGTGCAGCTCTTGGTTGAAAAATGTAGATGAACTTAAATCTCACCAAATCCTGTTCAAACCTTCCTGCCAGAACAGCTTCAAACTAGAAACTCCCAACAGAAATTGTACAAAACGCTGTAAAAAAACTCCATAACCATACTGGAAACCTTAAAAAAAATATATCTGTGATCTAGGCTATGTATGTTTTAATGATGTGCTATCCAGCTCCATCTAAACTGAATTTGGAATTACTAATTTGAATTACGCAGTGAGAAAGTATCAGGGCGGTGACACATACTTGTTGTTTTTGACTCAAACAGATTGGATTTGAAATGAAACAATAACTACAAGTGCTGACTCTCATCATTTATTTGATGGTGTTTATATTCACACCAGATGCGCAGTGTAGGAACAGTAGCCCCTCGTTACACAGCAGTCATCCAAATTTTAGGGGACACAAGTGATAGGACAAGATAAACTTGACTGAATAAAGTAATCAAACAGTATTTCATATATGGTTGCTGCTAATCCTTTGCTGATATCAGCAGGTATCTTCCTCGGTGATGCTCTGACACACCTGCACTGCAGTCATCCTCACTTGTTGCTTATTTCAGAGGATTTTTGCTTTAAGTCTGGTCTTCAAGTGAAACACACGAGAAGTTTGATTGATGTCAGGTAAATGACATGGACGATCAGGAACATTTTACAGTTTGGTGGTTAAAAAAGTTGTCTTGTCTGTGACATGTAAGGTCATTCTCCTGCTGCACTGTCCTAAAGCTGGGGGGATCATGTACCCCTAAACCTGAATAACATTATTTCATTTCAAATCCAATATGTTGGAGTCAAAACAATGAAAAAACACTGTCCTCATACTCTCTTACTGCACTATAAGTGTGCACTGTGAAAAGAACTATAAATATTAGATCAGAATTTGTTATTCGTGGGAATCAGTGACAAGAGACGACCTGATCGGTTTCTTTTATATCTAAAGTTTTAAAAGTTCTCTTTCTTTCTTTTCTTTTGGGTGCATAAGACTTCAGTAAAAACTGGCGACGTGCCTACATTTAAATTACCTGTACGAAAGTGATAACGGCTCATTGAAAACTTGTCATATACTCCAGGGCCAAAACATTCTTTCCAATTTCACCAGCGTGCTCGTGGAATCTGCGCTTTTTAATTTAGAGCACAAACTCCTGTCTTGTAAAGCAAAGCCCCTTCCATGTTTTTATCTGCCGTCTCTCTCCATCTTTCCCCCCTCTCTCTCTCTCTCTCTCTCTCTCTCTTGCCTGGAGGACAGCACTTAGAACCCTGCAAGGCGAGAGGTTGGGAGGTGGGGGGGGAGGAGTGCAGTCAAGCAGGAGAGATAAATTACTGTGGCAACACAAGTTTCTCTCTAAGTGCTCTAAATGACATATAAGATGCAGTCAGTAATGACTTTTTTATTCTCCACAGCATAAGCAGATTCTGGGTTCATTAGTGAGATTATCCGCCTGTCCTCTTGAGATGCATCACCCTGAGAGAGAACAAGACCAGCGACACACAGACACTCACTAACTTTCTCCTTCAGTTACAGACTGAAAGAGACCAATTACATGCCACTTGCTCCGGTTACTGTTCTGCTTAATATGGCTGTACTGAAATATAGGTCCATTTAAAATGTATTAACAATGTATACAACTCTCCAAGAAGAGAAATGCAAAGCGCTGAGGCAGATATCATTTAATTACATTTATTATTGAAGACAGGTTTGACAATAAGGATTGTCACTTACCCTGAAGCCAAAAACACTGGCGTGCCTCGACTAAAAAAAAGACTTTCTGCTATCATTTCTCATCTAATTGACAACTTTTTTTGTTGCAAATTGTTTTGTATTTCAGTTTGAAAACCATCACAGTCACTTAAAGTTACTGACAATTACCACAAATACAGAATAAATGTCCATTATAGGACCAGGCAGATCCAAAGTCATATGCCTACAAATCTCTCCATCAACTTAAACGTATTATCAGACATATAAACAGAAAGAATTGCCATCCGCAAGAATTTCCGCTCATTAGGAATGACAACTGTAAATCCGGTTTTTAAATGTCCAATTCCTGAATCGTTTGGCTGCGATACAATCAGTTCCTTTAATCATTTCCTGTGGTCTTCAAACTATGACCTCATGTTGGTAAGCAAGCTTTCATGTTTCTATCATGTTGGAAGTGAGCCATGCTAGTCAGTATTTCTGTGGTTTGAGTGTGGTTGTACCTGATGCTTGTTGTTTCAATAAGACTGTTTACTTTTTCCTGAACAGAGATGAAGCAACAAAGCAATTAAACACCTGTGTGCACTATTTTTCCTGCAAACTGTTGTTGTGTTACTTTTTATCATTTTAATGTTTCTTTTTTAATATTTTGCAGTGTTATTTATTATATATATAAAACTTTATTCACAGTCAAAATGTTATTTACTTTTCCATCCAGTACGGCTTACGGTAATAAATTACTCATTTACTTATTATTAAACAATGGTTAATCAATGGTTATTTCATTTATTTTACTTCACTGTTTTGTTGATTTTTACTTTTTTGTGGCAAGAGGAAAAAATCTACCTAAAAGTAAACATTTCTACATATTAGTACCAAAAGTTACTGTTAAAAGGCATTACCTGTCTGAACTTTGGTCACATGGAGGGGGTCTGTGTGTGTCTGGGCCTGGGGACAAAAAAAGAATCATCACATTTATGTCAGCTGTCATCATCTAATCTAATCCATGAGTTTAACTAAAAAATAAAGACTTCAGTTTGGGGCCACTGTGATGTGATACATTTCTTAGAAAAGAAGAAGTTGATCTGCGATTAATATGAGAATAAGAACATTTTCATGTTCAATACCACTAAAGCAGCAGCAGTAAGAATGTAGGGCTGCAACTAAAAATTATTTTCATTATTGCATAATCTGCAGATTATTTTCTCAATTACTTGAGCAATCGTTTGGTCCAATAAATGTCAGAAAATAATGAAAAGTGCCCATCCCAATTTTCCAGAGCCCCAATTGATGTCTTAAAAAAAGCTTGTTTTTTCCAACCAATAGTCCAAAACTCAAAGATATTAAGTTTAATATCAGAGAACTTAAAAAAACCAGCAAATAGTCACATGTTAAAGGCTGGAGTGAGTGAATTTTTGCTCAAGAAATTACAAAAAAAAAGAGAGAGAGATATCAAAATAGTTAATTGCCTGTCGATCAACTAACTGATTAATTGACTAATTGTTTCAGTTCTAAAGAGGCCTACATTTGTTATATGCTTACCTGTGGTCTTGGAGCTCTGATGTGTTTCTGAGGGGACTTTGCTGGCAGGACTGCCCTCTTTCTCCTGAAGCACCTCTGTAACCAGAGCCATCAACTTCTCCAGCCTCACCAGCTCCTTCTGCATCTCAATCTTTTGCTAAAAGAGCAGAAAATACAGTTAAGAAGAGAAGCTTATAATTACAAATGAGTCATACCGTTTAACATAATACACGGGGAGGGAAGGGATAGCGGTAAGAGGAGAAGGAATGCTGCAATACAACTTTTACTACAATAACATAGAGGGACACAAACTGGCTGGCTGCACATTTGGTGTCTTGCAAAACAAAAACAACTGTCAATCAGTGAAGAGGGACTAACACTCATCCAGTCAGTCATTATTGGAAGGAAATTGGTGTTTCTGCTGCCAGACAGCAGTTATTGAGGAGAATATATGGCGGAATAAGTGAGTGAGCACTTAGATTTAAATAATATTTTAAGTATATGGAGGAGGTTAGAAAACAAAAGAGAGAACAGCTTTCAATTGAGGCGGGTAAAATCTCAGCTCCATAATAGCCACAATGTGTTGAGTTTACTTATTACACAGCCAGCATCAGACTTTGTTACTTAATGATACAATTTGTATGTCTAAAAAACAAGTCTAACACTGCTTCAGTAGGCTGATACCTTGAATTTTATCCCTTGAGTTTACAATGCAAGTGCATTGATTATGTATGAACCTCAGTTACATTAACTCGGGCATTTATGCGCACAAACACACAATACAACAATACCAACACTCTGTTTGCTCAGATGTGTGTAATCCTGGGCCTTTCTCTAAACCCCGGGGCGTGAAACTTGAACTCCCAGTCAAATACAGTCGACAGATAACATTGAGAGCGCTGGAAGATGGATGAGGGAGAAAACAAGAATCATCTCCTAGGCTGCATTTCCTCTAACGTAAATGAAATGCAATTCAGAAAGCTGCTGAGGGGGACATTTTTTACTGAGCGAGGTAGTCTGTCATCCAGGAGCTGACAGGTTTGGTTTGGGGGAAATGTGTTGGCTGCCCTCTGTAGGGCGTTACATGACAGTGCATCATTAAAAAGAAGAAGAAGAAACAGAGCAATGCTGAACGAGCTAATAGACAGACTTGGAATTTCTCATGTTGGATTTAATGGAAAAAATCTCACTTTGACACAAACTAAATCAGATCCACTTAAAAAAAGAGTGTATTTGTAGATATATATAAAACAAAGGAAAGTAATTGAGAACATAATTATATTTACCTGAGTGACAAGGACTTCGCTCGAGAATTGTGATGATTCCATGGAAACACCAATGTCATTTACTGGAACATCACCTGCGGAGAAGAAAAAAATCTAATTGCTTCATGTCTGAACACTTGAGATTTTTTTTCCACATCTTCTAGATACAGACATTTTTAAAGTGGGAAACAACAACAGAACAAGCACATCTTTTGCAGATGCATAACAAAAGAGAAGATTCATTGCGTTGTGTAATCTCAGCCGGCTGTGAACCCTTAAAATGAAGCCATAAAAACTTTCAGCTACTGAGAATCGACTTACATTCATCTGGCGTGCCGAACAAGTCCACAGACCCCTGGCTGGAATCAACGCAGTCCGGGCTCGGGCACGCAGGTGGACGGCTCAGCTGCTCTGCTGCGTCAGCTGTAACACGTGCACCTTCACATCTGAAGTCTCCCTGATCTTGAACACTGTCATCCTGGCACGCCGCGGAGGGAGGAGCTGATGTTCCGAAAATTTGGGTCAAAGTTGGTAATTCTTCTTTGGATCCGCTGCAATCAGACTCGGATGAAGACTCGAGCCTCTGAGACTTCCTCCTCTTCCTTGGGTTACTCTTGATGGAGGAATGGACGCTGTGCTCTTCACTTCCACGGCTGCTTGTCTTTGTTTCATGGCTCAGTTGGACAACTGGTATTCCAAGGCCGTCTGGAGTTAAAGAGGACTCTGCATTTAAGAAGTGTTTTCCAGAGCCGGCTGAATTTTCCGGTGAAATGCTGTCTCTTATCTTCTTCACTTTGTCAGCATCCCTTGCAGTACAACCAAGCTCACTGTCTGTGATTTGAGAACACCTTGTGGGTTCATTTAACTCCTCGTGCTCACCACCTCCAGACAACTCAACAGCTGCAAAACAGAGCCCAGAATCTACTACCTGAGGGACAACAGAAAAGTGAGGACTCTCTATTTCACATTTTGACACTTTATTAGGACTGAGGGCACTACTGACACTATTCCCGAGGAGACAGTTACCAGCACTGTCCTGAACTGAACTACTTGTATCAGGGATCAGCCCTTCTTCTACCACTTGTTCTGCTTTGTTGGCAACTCTATTTTTTGTCAGGATGGGCGAGTTAGACGGGGGTATCCAATCACTACAAGATAAGTTGTCATTGTCTTTTAACACATCTTGGTTAGTGATGTCAAATTTTCTCTGTTGTTTAGCCTGTTTGACACCAGAACCAGCATCATTTCTCTCCTCGTGCACATTTTCTTCACCTAAACCACGGCTCCTTTTCACATTTGGACCGCCAAGATGGAAAGATTTCCTTTTAGTGGTTTTGAAGCTCCTGAGCAGTTGCTCTGTGTCCATCTCGCTGTCATTCTTATCCTCCTCGATTTCTGTACTAGCACATTTAGTCTCACAAACTGAAGTCTGCGATGGAATATTATTTGGGAATTGATCAGTTGGATTGTCACTTTCAAGTGCTGGATCTTCTACAGCTGGACTTGTAGAGTTTGAGACCATGGGTGCATCAAAAGCAGCACTAGCCTCAGACAGAGTTTCAACAATGGACTCTTTGACAGATGTAACATCTTCTGTTGGTCTAGGAGGAGATCTTCTTTCACCAGACTCCAAGTTTTCAATTCCTCCAATATCTTGATCATAAACACATCCATTTATTTTGGCCATGTTTCCATTCTTAGGTGAGGCCAAATTACCTGATGTTCCACCGTTAGCGTCCTCAGATTGCTCTGCCACATTGCTGTCTTTTCCAGGTACATTCGTTCTTAAGTTTGTCGGAGCACATACTTTCTTGTGACCTTCCTGGACTTCCTCGGCAAAGAGTTGAAGCCTTCTGCTTCTCCTGGTGCTCCTCATAATGGGGGTTTCTTGGTCCTCACTGCTAGGGTAATTCTCAATATGAACTTGTACTTCTTCTGGCTTTTGTCTACTTTTAGGACTGTTTTCTCCATTTTGAACTCCAACCAGAACAAGGGGCTTCGGCACTCTGACAGGCTTGCCTTTTTCTGACTTAGTGTTTTTACCCTTCCTCTTGTCAGTTTTCTTTTGTTCAGAACTTTCCACTTTTGCCTTAGCTTGCTCTTGCAAATCACTGTCAACCTGCTGCATAGTGCTACGCATCCTTCTCTTTGACTTTCTTTCTGGTTGACGTGGTTCAATATCAGACCCAAGACAGGAAACCTCATCTTTGCCATTGTTATTGTCTCTTTCTGGAATGCTGTTCAATTCTTCCCCGTTCTTGTCTTTGTTCTCCTTTTCACTATTTTCCTCTGTGACTATCTCTTCTGCTTCTTTATAAATTTCACTACAGGTGTCATTTGCTTGTGCTATCATTTGTTGCTCTTCCTCTGTGTCACTTTCTCTTTTATCTTCAGAGCTGGATTTCTTTACACAATCAGCAGAAGTGAGGCTGTTCTTCTTTCCTTTGGATACTTTTTCAGGTGTCATGTTTTCTATAGTTGAAGGGTGTGTCGGTGGTTTGACAAACACTTTTTGTGGAGGAGAGATGTTTCTATTCCCTCTTCGGTCTCTTTTGTAGACAACCCCGAACACCTGCTCTTCGAGCGCTTTAGCACGATCCTCTCTCTTAGGATTTACACCACTGTAGTGTAGATTGACATGTATTGTTGAAGTGGAAGACGAGCTGTCAGAATCGTCTGGGTCACAGGTGTCTTCGGTGGGTTTCTCTAACTCAAGACTTTCCTCCGTTGGAACTTTCATGAGCCACTCAGCAACCTTCTCAAGACTTCTCTTCTGTCTCTGCTCTAAAATCTTGTCAGGTTCCAAATCCTTTTTCTGCTTCTTCCTTGAGGACTGTCTTCGAGGTTGGTTTTCTGTCTCATCTGGAATTAGTAAAGGATGAAGAGAGGATTCCTCCAATTTGGCATTTCTGATTTTGCTCCTAGTTCTGTGTGTTGACGTCGCCTTTTCAACAACTTCTGACGTCTCTGTTTCTACTGGTTCCACGTCATCTGTAGGGCTGGGCGGTTTCTTTTCTGAAATTGGTAGAGCCCCACCGAGGCCGCTGTCAAGACCTTCATTTTCTGTTGTCAAGGGACTCGTGTCTTCAAGTCCCATCAGTCTTGCAAATCCATTTTGGGCTAAAAGAGGATGGAGAAATGACAAATTCTTAACCTTTAAGAACACACACTTCCCGAAAGATGTGCATAATGCATCACCATCACCTATTAACTCCACTGTTATCAACTACTACTACTACTGCAAAATTGTTACCATAACAGATGCAATAATTTACATATATCACTTGTCACATTCCACCGCACAAAGACTTCATGACTGTACTGTATCCTAAAGTAGGCCCATATTAAATTAAAGCCAATCTAATTTAGATATGTTTCTTTACCCAACTTTTTTCTAGAACACTAATAATACCATTTATTCTAAATTACTATAAAAAGAGCTTGTAAATAAAAGTAAATATGACAACTGATTTGAGGTTTAAAAAAAACACATGACCCACCATACAAGGCCAATAAGATTTTACCTGCTACAGTTGAAGAGTGAGACATTGGAAGATCATCATTGTCTACATTTTCCACGTCGTCAGCATCAGTACCAGGTGTATCCTCAGACGACATATCGTGAGTATGTTTATTAGCTTCAGCATCTGTGACACTGGTTAAAGGAAAATGCATTAGGTAAGCTACAATTGAAATTGAATACAGTGAGTGAGTAACTGAGGATAAGTGTTATTTGGACTAAAAGTGTTTCTTACCCTGATTGTCTTTTTTGCTGGGACATTCCAGTAAAGTCTGAAAATGTAAAAATAATGTTGTTAGATAATGTAATGTAAGTCAGTTTCACAAAGTTATTTCAAGAAGTCGGTGATGTAGCCTTACAGTTTGTGCCAGTGTCATGTTCATATGCCTGTATCATATCTTGCAATCCTGCTACAAGTCTCTGAAAGCCTGGGCTCTCCCGCAAACTCCTGCATGAGTCAAAAACATGTGATTGTTATAATATAATAATGTAAATATTAAAAACAATGAACTTTCAATATGTCATTGCACTGATTATGTCCAACCTTTTCGTTATCTCGGCTTTACACACTGGACAGCTGGCTCTGTTTTGTTTGGTGTTGTCCAAAAGCTTCGACATACAAAATCTGGTGGAATAGAAAAATGTGGATATTGCTTATGAGTACATTTAAAAATATTTACAAAAGTTTACATAATCAATCACCTAAACAAATGTTACTTACTTGCAAAACTGGTGGTCACACTTAGTAGATACAGGTGCAGTCATTAAATCCAGACTAATGGTGAAAGAAAGTATGGAGTAAGTACAGAGCCTGACAGTTTTCCTAAATTACAATCCTCATCTCATAATATACCAAAAATACTAGAGATAGGATGAGAATGGATTTGGCTTGTTTAACACGTCTTTTTGTTCTGAATGACACTCACCATATGGGGCACTGCAGAGTCTCCCAAAGGACTGCGATCCCCTTTTTGACATCTGTGGCATTTGGAGTTTTCATGGTGTTTTTTATAAGCTACACATGAAAAATCAGAGGACAAACACAGGTTGTAGACAATATGTGGCTGTCAGAGTACTACTAAAAAAAAAATACATAGGTAAGTATTTTCCACAGCTGGACAGATACTGAAAATGTAGTGATATTGAATGACAGTCCTTTTGTTATTGTTTGTCCACCTTTAAAATGCCCTTTAATGAAACAAAACTTAGTGAAAAAAGAAAACAACCTTCTCTATGTGATGAACAGTATGTCAGACTGGCCCTGCGGCAGCAAAGTTACGATGGCTGTATAACTGTGTGTACTTTTGGTCATGTCACATCTACTGTACATGTAGCTTTGTTTTCCAGGTAGCTAGCTTTAATGGATCATGTAAATAGCAGGTTACTAAGGCTGCTAACAGTTAGAGTAACATAAGGTGGCCTACAACACACATATACATACACTGATTATTCAGCACGACATCCTACATGGCTGCTGTCACGTATATTAATTGGACACAGATACGTTAACTGAAATGAGTCGTGTGAGCTACTTAATTATTAAAGTCCTCCTCCACTCAAAAATATCTTTTCTTCTTGCTCCTACAGTTAAATGTTTGAGCTTCACTGTGCAGAATGATGTATGTGCAAAGTTTGACACTAGAAGGCCGTTTTCACATTTATCTGCTGATTGCTTATTGAAAATCTGATTTTAAGGGGTGGGACTACGAGCATGATGTATGGCATCACAACTAGTTTGGAAGCCAATTATGGTTCAATAGGAAATTTACACAAGTGAGATGTGGAAACTTGAAGCCTCCAGCACACATACATACAAAGAATACAGTGTAATTTACATTACAGTGAGTAGGAGACATCTTATCCCCAGCAGTTAAATTTGTGAAATTAACAATGTGTATATTCATAGATAATGGATTTTTAATGAGGGAGAAGGAGTAGATGTCATTTAAAGGATATTAACGCGGTCATCATACTTTTTTGTGGAAAAAAAAATAACAGACATACATCATTGTTCCAAGCAGAGTATTTGTATATGTCTTAAGACATGTCTGGAGGGGATCTTTAAGTTTGTAAGATGCTTCAGTCAAGCAACAGTCTAGTGGAAGGGTTAGCAGACCAGTCAATAATCAGTGTATGCGATTAACTTTGCATAGCTGTGACACTGAAAATCACTTTGTGGCACCATTTTGAAAAAGCAGAATACAAACAGCAATGATGACATCCGTGAAATCACTCACAATTAACATTGATCGTTACCTTATAAAACACCGTTTAATGTTAATACAGTTTTAGCTGATGTTGACATTAAACTAAACATCGGGCTGGCTACCTGCTATCATGTTTTCAGAGGTTACACGACCATAATACATCCATTTTCACAACTAGCTTGGCTCTCTTTCTGACTTTTGAGGTTGAGACACTCGACGGTAACACGTAGAGAGACCAATAGATGACTCAAAAAGTAGTTCACTGTTTCTGAAATGTCGCTAGCTAATAGCTAAAAGGTGAATGTTTGCAAATTTACCTTTTTCTTCATACAAGCTGAAGTTACCAACAGGAATCATCCGCTTCAGTTTTCCCGCAACTATCGTCTTCTTCTGTTTTTACATAACGGCCGTTTGCAGCTGATGTCACAGCGCCACCGACTGGTCCGGAGGGTGAAACACTCCTCCATCAAAATGTTTTTATTCACTCCTTTCTCTTATCTTTTTTGCATTTAAGTAGCAAGGTTCAGTCTAATTTGGACAAGTAAGACAAAAAGACTAGATAAAAATAGTTATAATATATGCAACCGAAGTTTAATTTCATTTTTTCTGGGTAGTAGTAGTATAAGATAAGTTAAGACTTTATTGTCTTATACACACAATGCTGCTGTTGTACAGTACCAAATTATTCAACATTACTACACAGCACACATCTCATAAATGCCATGATAGAAAGTACAATAATTACATGAAATTACTCAGGTTAAATTCATAGGTTCATTATATAATAATAATAATAATAATAATAATAATAATAATAATAATAATAATAATAATAATAATAATAATAATACGTTTTAAATAATTTTTATTTTTATTTATTTACGTATTATTTTATTATTATTATAGTCTATATTGTACAATTTAATGTATGTTATGTATATTGTATTTATTATTCATACTTAAAATAATAATAATAAAAAGTCCACCGGCTACCACGTGACTTACACGCCTCTAATCTGACGTCACAACCGCCGTAAACAACAATAAGGAAGTGGAGAGGGAAGTCCCGATGTGCAAAATGCAACAGTCACGCAAACTATATTAGGAGAGATTTCTCGTTTTCCACGTGTAAAAGGTTGGATTATTGTGTAATAGTTTTCATTCTTCACAAGTGTGAGTCAATCCTATGTTTACACACAAGCTAGCTGTAAAGCTGACGTTAGCCTGCTAGCTCTCTAGTTAGCTAACAGCCTTTAATGTGTAACGTTTACTTCTAGACCAAAAAACGTACTGTCAGGCTGCCAGTAGTGTTAACCACTCGGACATTGTTTTCTACACACCGCTAGCTTAAATTTGTCAATTATTTCTTCAATATGTGTACTTGTAGGTAGCGATGGAGGGCTCCAAGTCGTCGAGCACAACGATGCAGGTCAGCTTCGTGTGTCAGCGGTGCTGCCAGCCGCTCAAACTGGACACATCCTTCAATGTGCTCGATCGAGTCACTATTCAGGAACTTATTGGTATGTATACCCTTAACAATCCACCGTCAGTGCTGTTAAATGTATGTAACATTAAGGGATAGGTTCACAATTGTCCAAGTCTGTCTTAAAACAACAGTCAGGTGTCCATATGAATACTGAAAGAGGTTTTTCACGCTGTAATCATTCCTCATGCTCATACTGGCTGTTAAAAAATCCCCTTCAAATGTGCTTTCAATGTAAGTGATTGAGGCCAAAATCCAGTGTCTCCACACAGTCATTTTGTGCAAAAATGCATTTAAAAGCTCATCTGAAGCTTATATGAGGCTTCAGCAGTCTGAGTTAGTCATATCAAGTGGATATCTGCCACATTTACAGTCTTTTTAGCATCAAATTCCCTCTTTGTGTTTCCTCAGACAGTGTTTCCCTGTTGAGCTGCAGTGGAAGTATAGTAACAAAAAGAGGGACTTTGGCACTAAAAAGACTGTAACATTGAACGAAATCTACTTGATTTGACTCATTTGGATCACCGGAGCTTCATATTAGCTTCAGATAAACTTTTAAATATATTTTTGCACAGAAGGAGGCTTGTGTATTTTGCCCCCCATCACTTACATTATAAATACATTATGAAGGGATATTCTAATGGCCAGTATGAACAGGAGGAATGATTATGGCAAGAGAAACCTATTTCAACGTTCATTTGGGCACCTGACTGTTGTTTTAAGACAGACTTGAAAAACTGTGAACCCGTCCTTTAAGGTGATATAGTGTAACAATGTTTAAATTGCTCCATCTGTCATGTAGTGACTTCTCTGTGCCTCCTCTTCTTCTCTTCAGCTCCGTTGGTCACAGTGACCCCCAGCAAACAGACTGACAGTAGTGAGGGGGAGACGGCACCAGAGGTAGGTACAGCTGAAAAGATATATCTTAACAATTAACTGAATTGTAAACAGATTATTATGCTCCCAGGTCTAGGGCTGCAACTAACAGTTATTTTCATTATTGATTAATCTATCGATTATTTTCTCGATTAATCGATTAATTGTTTGTCTTTAAGTGTCAGAAAATGTTGAAAAATGTCAATCACCATTTCCCAATATTTTTATATTGAAAAATTTGCTGTAATCTACAAGACTTTGAGATACCTAAGACTAAATGTATGTTAATGTTTTGTCAGAAAAAAAAAAGTCTGAACCTCAGAATTATGTTTTCATCCCAGGAGACCTTTGCAGAAAATAAGCAAGATGGAGTGTCGAGAAAATACATCCCTCCTGCACGGTGAGCACTTGCTGTTTTCTGATTAATATCAGTTGTCTTTTGATTACTGCTGCTTTAATTAATAAAGCTTTACCAGATGCTGCATTTGAAATCTTTCCTTTACAGGAGTCATTAAGTAGATATTCCATATGTTTCTTTGTCAAATGAGGTGAGAACTGATACATATGTGAGACTTTAGTGTTCTACCGAGTTTGAATCTTGTCCTTCTCAGCAGGATGATGTCCACAGAGAGCGCCAACAGCTTCACACTGATCGGAGAAGCATCTGATGGAGGCACTATGGAAAATCTAAGCCGGAGACTGAAGGTAAACTATTTTTAAATCCAGTCATGTCTTTTTGCTCATCACTGATCATGTTATTTAGGCCAGTATAACAGATGAGTAGATGGTCAAAAATGGTGTTGCAGGATGATCTATGTGGATTTGAACTTAAAACTTGTATGTTCACATGCTGATCTGGTCATGTGTTAGTGTGATGACCATCCTATGTGACTATGTTGTATCTGATCCTTTCTCACCCAGGTGACCAGTGACCTGTTTGACATCATGTCGGGCCAGACAGATGTGGATCACCCACTGTGTGAGGAATGTACTGACACCCTGCTGGACCACCTGGACACACAGCTCAACATCACAGAGAACGAATGCCAGAATTACAAGTGAGCTGGTGCACAACAAACTTAAATCCCTCGATGTCTCAGTTCAGAGAGGGGAGATGCTTCTGGTGTTCATCACTACAAATAAACTCTGTGTCTGTGTAATAACCTACTGTGTGTGAATGCTTTCTCAGGCAGTGTCTGGAGCTGCTGTCACACCTGCAGGTGGAAGAGGAGGAGACCCTGCTGACAGAGCTGCAGCAGCTGAATGAGGAGGAGGAGGCCCTGGTCCAGGAGCTGGAGGCAGTGGAGGAGCAGAGGGCAGCCGTAGCCCAAGACCTGACCCAGAGCAGGATCCACTCTCAGCAGCTGGACACAGAGGAGCTGCAGTGAGTGATGCTAAGGGTGGTGTAGACAGGTGACAGCGGGATACTATAGATGAGAGAGCACCTAACAGCTCTGTTCCTTTACACTGTTTTGTGTTTGTGTGGTATGCGTTAGGTACCAAAAGGAGTACAGTGAGTTTAAGCGGCAACAGCTTGAGCTGGATGATGAGCTGAAGAGCGTTGAGAACCAGATGCGTTACTGCCAGATTCAACTAGATCGCTTGAAAAAGACCAACGTCTTCAACGCCACCTTTCACATCTGGTACGCACAAATGTTGTTGTTGCTGTATGCTAAGGAGAAATAATTAGTTTTTCTCTCCACCAATCAACCATGACTTTGCAAGTATTCAACACAGACCCCCTCAGATAAAATTAAATGCTTACTAACTGAGAATCTGAATTTCTTTTCCTTTTCAGGCACAGCGGGCAGTTTGGTACCATCAACAACTTCCGCCTGGGTCGACTCCCCAGTGTTCCTGTGGAGTGGAATGAGATTAACGCCGCCTGGGGGCAGACGGTGCTGCTGCTTCACGCCCTGGCCAACAAAATGGGGCTGCGTTTCCAGAGGTGAACACTCTAAAATGTGTTTTCTCTGTTGGATCTGTTGTCATTAATGTATATAATTACCTTGCCATGTTTCCATGAAAATTTAAAGTGGGTAATAATTTTAATTGTAATAATGTTTAGTTTAAATGTATCGATTACATTTATATCCTCACACTAATTTGGTCTGTTTGAACTCATCTTAAATGTCAGTTCCACCACATTGTTTCTGTTATTTAGATTCAACATCGTAGCACACACTGTAATCTCATCTTTCTGTTGCTTTTGTTCGTTTTTTTATTTGACTTCAACTGTTTACAATGAATGAGTAGATCTCTTATATTTTGTAGTTTTTTTTTAAACATTACTTATTTGGTTATTCTGCAAGTAAACTTTAATTAAACTCAACTAACACTAACTCTATCCTCTCTTCAGATATCGCCTCGTCCCATATGGAAACCACTCATACCTCGAGTCCCTGACGGACAAGTCCAAGGTAATAAAACAGCACTCTCAAGCCCATCTCTCACATCATGATTTAAACACTCCTCCAAGCTCCAACTCTGCCCTTTCTTTCTTTCTCTCTTTCTTTCTTTCTGTCTTGTGTTTGTCCAGGAACTTCCACTGTACTGCTCTGGTGGCCTGAGGTTCTTCTGGGACAATAAATTCGACCACGCTATGGTGGCCTTCCTGGACTGTGTCCAGCAGTTCAAAGAGGAGGTGGAGAAAGGAGACACAGGCTTCTGCCTTCCATACAGGTCAGATACCTGCAGTATGATTGTGTGCATATCCTATGTGGATGTCTGTCTTCTTCTGTGTTCATTAACTCCGGTATCTTTGCAGCAATTTAAGATGAAGCTCTACATATTCATGAATGCAAATTCTAAATAATTACTTCAGCGTATTCTAGAGGGGCTGAAGAATTGTCTGCTTTCATTATGCTGTTGAGGCAAATAAGGCACATTTGGGAAAGCTTTGAATATATAACCCTTTGAATATTTAAAGCATGGCAACCAGTTCAACATTTACTAATAATACTACAGTCAGCATCTGTCCAACCTACAAATCTACACTTCACTTACTCTGTACTGCTGCTGCTGTACCATCAAATCCATTTATCATCAGGTTGAGCAGTAGACTGGTGGGACTGGTGACCATCAGAATCAGAATTTATCAGAATTTTCACCTGTACAGAACAAATATCTAGTGGAAATTCATAGAGAACATTCATTTACGTTTAGCATTTTGACCACTGAGCCTGCTTCTTGCTCCAGGCCTAAATGTCACCTTTGCACTAGAGGTGTTTCATAATCTAATAGGAAGATTATCATGAAATTTGCTAAAACCATTCATCCCCCAAAGGAGATTTATACCATTTTGCTTTTAATGACCCCATGGCCTTTCATTTATTATCACCCTCACAACATACTTAACATTTTTGGTGCTATTACTTAATCCCAGAAGTTTAAAAAACAAACTCCTCCCTCCGGTAGACTGCTCCGGATCAGAATCGGGTGTTTATTCCTCTAGAAGACCAGACAGCAGCAGCAACGCAGGACTCTTTGGCTCTGCTCCCCGGCCAGCTCTCTACTGCAGAGCTTGCCAGGGCTCAGCAGCAGCTCTGTCCCCCAGTCCAGCCCCACGATACAGGCAAATTTTCCGCCCTTGGCTTAGTTTAGCTTCGCCCCATGTGATGTAAGAAGGGGTATCAAATCTGAATGGCTTGTTGAATCACAGGAGCACAGAGAAAGCCAGCCCACACCAAACTGACTGGGTGGTTTTCACACAAGCTTATTTCACAGCTTGTGTGATAACAGGCACATCAGAGACCCAAATATGTACGTCAAAGCACTGAAAAAGTGAGTTTTTCATAATATGGACCCTTTATGAATAAATGATCAATGTGAAGGGTGTAAACTGCTACTAGGGCTTAGACTTGTAGTCTTGCTAAGATTTAATTAAGGTAACTCCTGCAATTTTTTGCTTAACATCCATTGCTCTTGGGTCTTTTGTCCTCCACCAATAAGGCAATATCTTAAACCCTGTCTGTGTCATCAGAATATATCAATATATTATTAGATTTTGATTGAATTTGGTGGACACACAAAGCCAAAGTCAATGAATATTTTCCCAGATTTAGCTGTGAAAACAGAAATCCAAACTGTCAAATAGAGACAGAAAGAGACGGTTATCTCCAGGTCTAACCAAAAGCTGGATAATTTACATCTACACTAACATACCTTCTGCCTTTTTAATGTCAAGTTACAATACTGATATCAGTATGTTCACCAGATCATATGCGATGACTGTAATTGATCTTTTATTCTTTGCCTCAGGATGGATGTGGAGAAAGGCAAGATCGAGGACACAGGTGGCAGTGGTGGGTCCTACTCCATTAAGACCCAGTTCAACTCTGAGGAGCAGTGGACCAAGGCGCTCAAGTTTATGCTCACCAACCTAAAGTGGGGACTGGCCTGGGTCACCTCACAGTTCTACAACAGATAAACCTGCTGGACGATGCCATGGGATGTCAAACCTCACCCATAGTCATATGTACCTCTAATAACTGGAATCTGTGTGTGACTCTTATCTGGGTAACGTGGGCACCAGAAAAGAAATGGTTATGTCTGCGCCACTCTGCAAAACCTTTCAGCATTTTCATGCAAAATGCACGGAGCACTGTCTAGAACGTCAGTCTAGATTTTTTGTGTTTTTACATGTTCCAAAGAGGAGATCATAGAGATGGAGATTTAAAGTCCACTAAGGAAGCTAAAATGCGGCACAGGATGTCTTTATGTGGTCTGAAAGTGAGGAGGATAAATACAGGTGTGTCTTCTGTTTTGATGTGCTTCACTAATTAATATCTGGCATTTTCCTAGAAGTGTATTAAGACTATTTCTCTCCCTCAGATTTGAATGTACTTTAAAGCTTCCCCAAATAGTTTGAACCACTTTGTCAACTTCAGCGTCTCCTGTTGCACCGCACAACTTTGAAATCACTGTTTAGTAATTCTCTCTCCACATTGAGAAACTTTTTTTTTTTTTTGTCAACATCCCAATTCTAAGCTGCAAGATTTTGTGATAATTATGGACAAGGAGAGTTTAGTATTCCACAAGCGTGTCAGTATTTCATTAACCTTGAACACAGTTTATTCATTTGATACATACTTACACTGCAGGCAAACGGTTGTATTTAGAGATGCACTAACAACTACTTTGTATTCATACTCTGCACCATCAAATGAATTTGCCTGCTTCAGATATGACGGATACCTTTAATGACGTGTGATTTGAGTTAATAAACAATTTATGCTGTGAAAAAAAGTGTCTGGTGTGAGATTAAATGTTTAAATATACTTGCAGCATACATTCATCAATACACCTCAATACCAAAAATGTTAATTGTGTGTGAGAATTACAATAAATGCATAGTTTGCCCAATTATTTTCCCAAATCAACTAAAACACCACAGAGGTAACCAAATGTTTTTTTAATGGTTTCATCATTACTTCTGTTGAGAATCTTACCTCTCATCACAACACTCATTCATAGTCATCCCCTTGTAAGGTTAACAAAAACATTTAAGGGGGTAAATTTCATGGAAAAATATGGACTTAACAACTGAAATAAGCAGCTGACTTCCAGTTATCCAGTAAAATATTCAAAATAGGTTGAAACCTTCTCGAATCTTCTGTGTTAAGTCATTTATGAACCTCTTAACAGTGCCATGTCAACAAGGCAGGCCTTTAACTTTGGTCATCATTCCTCATCACTGTAGGAGCCCTTCCTAAAAAGTCTCAGGTTCAAACCAATAGGGATACATATCTGAAAATGACCACTATAGTACTGAAAAATAGTTTGATAGATGATGCATTTCAAGCAGTATGGGATGAAATTTCAGTAATGCTTCTTCTTCTAAACCTTCCACAGAATAGAGGCAGGTGATCTTCCACGAACGGCATACTCAGCCTGTCAGTTGTGCAATCTTTATGGGTGCTTTTACTATTATTCATGTAAAAAAGCCCCTTGAAACGAGCCCAAAGTTTTTGTGTTAGTGCATGCATATGGGCAAATCTTTGGGTTCTACTGAGCCCACAGCCAGAGACCGGCCCTTCATTTTTAACCACTTGGACAAAGGTGGTGGGCACATTTACTACTACATCACCACATCATTATCCATCATTTTGGTTCCATTCACACTTTCACACTTTCAGGTTCCCTCCATCCCATCATGCTCTCTGCTCTCTTGCAACCAAGAGAGCTAAGGAGGAGTTTCAGCGAGTGTGTAACGTCTCCATGTGGCTTTGTCTTCACAGGGTTTTAAATCCAGACTTTCGGCTCCCTTCATTCGGAGGCATTGCTGCTGTAGCAGCTGGAGGTGGAGGGAATAGGAGGTGCCACGGGTGTGTTGCTGCCCAGGGCCTTTCGAATATGGGGCATTAGGAACGGATCGCTTGCCAACTGCAGCACGTCCACGCGGTCCTCCTTGTGATAAGCCAGGCAACGGCGAATGAAGGCCTGTGAGGGGAAATACGGGAAAATAATTCAACTCTGCTCGTATTTAGGCACCTTCTACAACTCCTCGGAGGCTACTTGCTGTGATACTTAAGTCGCTTCCAGAGGCTATAAATGTTAACAGCCTTGAGGTGCTGCCTGCTTATCCCACTCTGCATGTTTACAAAGACCATGAAATAGACACTTTCTAGCAAACACTGAAGCCTCACTAGTGACTTAATTGTCTTGCACTATCTCTGCCCCACCTACCATATCAAACATCCCGTCGGTTTACATTTAAGAAGCACCCTGTACTGCCATGTCCCACCTAAACATCCTGTTTAAATGGATGAAAATGCAGAATGGTGGAAGGGAACGGTGTGTTACATGAGCCTGTAGCTGTGTGAAAGAAATGAGTACCACACCTTTGCTTCTGTGGTGACCACAGGTTTGGGGGGAAACTGCACCTCAGTAGCTTTTAGTATGGTGTTTTCTTGGAGGATATCCTGCTGTGACTGGTTATGACCGAACGGCTGGAGAAACACAACAGAGAGACTGTTAATATGCAGCTTGTTCATTTCATTTTTGTTAAAAAAAAAAATATCCTGACAATCTGTGTTAATGGAATTCAGGTTAGTGATTACCTTGCGTCCGTATAAGCTCTGGTAGAAGATGACCCCTACTGACCAAACATCCACTTTGTTGGATATTTTCGGGGGCTCCTTGCCCACCATAAAGCACTCAGGAGGCAGGTACCTGCAAGCCACAAAGTCACAACCTGAGACTGAAATAGGTTTTGCTCTCTGTTCTCTCTCAGCACTCTCTAAATGAGGAATTCAATTAACATCCTTTCTTTCGAATGTCTGCTTCTCTGCTACGGACTTGTGAAGTCATTAATGGCTGCTTGTGGATCTAAAGACATGAGATGTGTTTCTGTACGTACCAGTAGGTCCCTGCTCCTTGCGAGGTCAGCTCCATGCCATCTGCAGAGTTGTAGCTGTCATCATCCATGATCTTAGACAGGCCAAAGTCGGTGATCTTAATCTCTCCGCAAGCTGTGCCGTTAACCAACAGGATGTTTCCTAAACACAGGACAGTAAACATTCTAGTAAACTATTCTTCAAAGGAAAGACTATTACAAGATTACAACTACGTGCAAACTAAAACTCTACCGGGCTTGAGGTCGTAGTGGATGATGGGTGGCCGAATCTGGTTGAGATACTTGAGGGCGTTAACGATCTGCATGACAATAGAGCGGCCCTCCTTCTCAGTCATCAGCTTATTCTGCTTCAAGTAGAAGTCCAGATCGTTGCCTTCACAGTACTCCAGCACTGTGCAGAACCTGGGAGAGATAACACAAACAGATATTATTTCGGACGATGTCACCTACCCGCGTACACACATCTAAAGATGCTTAAAAGTGCTACTTGTAGCATATGAACATCAGTTAATCATCTACTGACCTACATATACATATGTATATTACATGCAAGTGGGTCAGATTTCACAGGAAATCTATTAGATTCCTTTTTTACACTTCTGTTGCACTTTATCCAGACTGCTCTTTCCTCTGATCAAATAGAGCTCAAGATGCGATTTCAGAAGGTGAAACAAGTGAATGGTCTATGCAGACCCAGACGGGGAAAAAAAATGACAAGCTTATCCTTTTTATATATGGTAAAATGGTGATATTGAAAAAAATCATTAAAATGGTATTATGGCTTAAATTTTGGAGTCTTTTCCTTGATTGACAGACAGGTGTCAGCCTACTACACGCCACCATGGAGGGTACTACTTGTTCGTTCCTTCTGAACTTCACTCAGGGGTTTTCTCCCGTCGCCCTTAATAGGATTTTTCAGCTCCAGAACTATAAAACTGCCAAGATAAGTGTCAAATGCTAAACCAAAATCCAAACTTCAGAACAGACCATCCATTCTGTCTGCTAGATGCTACATCAATGTTTTTACAGGCATTTAAAAAGTTACATGTAAACTTAAATTATCAGATTAATATTGGCACACCTGTAGAAGCTTTATGAGAAGTGAAGCACTTACGAGTCTGTGTCGAGCGAGAAGTAGTCGTAGAGTTTGACGATTCTAGGGTGGTCGAGTTCTTTGTGGATTCTGTACTCTCTACAGGCGTGTCTGAAAAGACAAATGGACGGTCAAAAGTCTACTTCAACAAGAATTTTAAGTTGGAATTTCCACAATGCTATAATCAATTGCAGATAAGATCATTTTCAACAATGCAAAGGAAGAGAATAGCTGGTCAAGCCAAAAGAAGTTCAGACTTACTTGTGGTAGTTTTCCTTCTTCTCCTCCCTCCAGTTCTTGTTGAGTTGATGGATTTTAATGGCCACATATCTTTGCTCCATTAAATCTAAAGCCTAGAAAAGGAACATTAGATATTAAAGTTTAACAAAAAAAAATGAAAGATGCAACTTGTGAGGAATGGATGCCAAATAAATGGCATTTGCTTACCTTGTAAACTTCACTAAAGCCACCTCTTCCAAGTAAATGTAACAGCAGATATCTGTCGTTCAGTGTGGGGTGGTCTTTAAATCTACAAAATAAAGACTTGTGTCAATCATTTGGCTTTTTTCAAACTGCATAATTAAGTTATATCCCCACAACGGAACAGGTGAGGTAGGTTAAACGGAGGTGGCACGTACTGTGAGTTGTCCTCGTTGTGGATTCTCTTCAGCTCCCGAATGTGCAGGTTCCTTACCCGCTCCAAATGCTCCAGCTCTGCCTGGATCTCTGCCTCTTCCTGCGTACGACCACACAAATCTATTACCAACCCGAAACCCAAGATGAACAAGTGCAGCAGCTTTTGCGGTAGGTGATAATAAACTGGTACCTTTTTTAAATGACCAATTCTAAGTTTGAAAATCTCCTCTTGCTCGTGATATTCTGCAAGTGACAACCTGTGTGGGATAAATTAGAAATAGGTCAGCTTGTGAGAACAAAAATGTAATAAGCAACACATTTATTTCAGATCAAAAGGAAGAAGGAACAGGCAACACAAACTGATTCAATATTCTGACAATTAAGTGTCAACAAAAAGAAAATGCATAAGATTCTGTATCTTTTTATGATTCTACAAGTAAAAACAAATCTTAAAATGTCCAAATCATTACTGTTGACAAACAATAAAAAAAAAAATCTGTTTCAAATAAGGCATCAAGTAATTTAGCTGTTGTATGTAACCTTACGTTTCATTCTCCTGGCCGTTGCTCCTGCTCTTTCGTTTGTTCTGTTCCAGGCTGGGCGGAGGTGTCTGAGCCATGGAGGGAGGTTTCCTCTTCCCCAGCAGTTTCCTCTGCCTCTCGATGTCCTCCCGCTGCGAGTTGATTCGCTCTTGCTGCCTAGAACATGTAATAACAAACTACTGTGCACATTCTTTCATGTAGAATGCATAAATTGCAAACATATGTTTGTGCTTATTTGCATGCTGACTTGATGAGGTTCTGGAAGGCATATCCATCTGTCCACTGCTCAGTGAAGGAAGCTCCGTGGCGTACGGTGGTGAAGTGGCCCAGACGCAGACGGTCTTGCATGCTCTTGTCCCTGCAAGCCATCTTCTCCTGCTTTGACTATAAAAATAAATTACATTAAAAAAAAAAAAAAAAGTGTCAACCGAGTAGCAAACAAATTTAGCATGCAGCTGTAACAAGGTGAGATAAGCCGTCTCTCTGAGGAAACCACTTCTAAGCACAAATGCATATGTACACGCACCTTCTCGATTAGGAGCTTCTTGCTCATGGTCACACACTTGTTAAGCCGCTCCTTGAAGCGCTCCAACATCTTCTGCTGCTCATCCACCTGTCGCCTAAGGTCACAGTTAGCCTGCCGAAACATACATCATTACTCTCACATGTGATTCTTGTTAGGATCCGAGGCTTTTTTCATTCATAAACTGATAATAAGTTTAAGCAAAATGTATTTTAAGCAAAAATGAAATTTGAAAATGAACAAGCACATTATGTATGATTATGAATGATGCTGACTGGGGCTGTTGTGACAAGTGGTAGCAAATATGCCTAGCTTGCGAAGTGATAAATAAGGATATTTGTGAAGGGGCTTAATAAGTAAGACATCAATTACTGTTATCAACTAAAATTTTTATTCAGTTACACAGCTTTCAAAACCAGTATGAGGTCAGTGTGAGGACAGATTTTTTTTTTTTTTTTCTTCTCATCTTACCCTCAGCAGGTCATCTATCCTGCCCTCTTTCTTCTCCAGGTCAGAGTTCTTGTCTTTCTCCAGTGCCATCAGTTTCAGCAGCGTCAGTTCTGACTGGAACAGGAGGGCAAAGACAATGAGCCGACAGTAAGCATCTCATCTCACATAAATGATACAGACACCCCTTGGGCCAGTCGGCAACAAAACACACCATCACTTTGAATTGATCAAAACCAGACCGGTGGTGTCTTAGATGTTAGACATGAATTCAAAATACTGACCTTTAATTAGGCCAATTAAGTTAATTTGCAAGAACAGTTAGATGCGTGTTGCGAGTATCATGTCAGTTGCGCTGCAGAGGAAGTGGCAGCGCCTTTTCAAAGTGTGACCTTTAAATTTAACATTCACATCTTGGCTGTTTTAAATGGCAAATAAGGTGTGAAGTTGTGTCAACCCTACAGACTTAGTCAAACTCATCCGGCGTTGTCAAAGAAACCACTTTTCACTTACTACACAACAACTGAAGAACAAAATTGAAAATTTTCTTTTAGAGGTAAATGTCAAAAGTTGCTTTTAATGGAGCCTCTACAATGTAACAGAATATACTGAACGACAATCAGAAAAGTTGGCGTTGAGTGGTGATCCGGGCCCGTCAGTCAGTCAGTTACCTGGATGGCTTTGTGTGCACAGGTGTGTGTGGGGGCTGTCTTAACAGAGCTGCAAGATGAAGAGTCTGTGTGGGCTGAGCCTGTGGACGAAGGACTGCCGTGCTGAAACTGGATTCCAGGGAAACAGAAAAAAGAGGGGAGGGAGGTGGAAAGACACAGAGGGTAAAATATAAACAGCAACACAGAGAGCCCAGGGAGATTATAAAGTAGATGAAAAAAGGATAAAAAAGCGTATCGTGTCTGTAAATATTTTGCTAAGTCTATTCTAATCTTGCATTTAAGGCTGGGAAATGTTCAATGTCTGTAAGTGATAAAAACAAACTGCAGTTAATATTTTTGTTAAGATTGCAGGAAATGACTCAATTCTTGAACTTCTGCACCAACGTACGTACAGCCTTTTATACTGCAGATCACAATATTTTTACTGGTATGTTGGGAAAAAAATAAGAACATAACAGAGTTCAGTAGTCACATAGTCACACTAAGTAAGTTTGCTCATTAGAGACACATTGGAATAAAAAAAGAGCAACAGCAAAACCACTTATAATACTGACTCTCTTTTTTGGTGAAGGAATAAAATGGGTTCTCGACAGTATTTGCTCATTTGTAGCATCGGCCACCATTTCAAAGGCCTATTCAGAGTGACAGTGCATTAAAAAAGTGATCCACTGTGGCCACTCATCACCCAGCAATGCACTGTTTTGGCCGATTGAATACTGTATGTGCGAGCTCAAATTCCAGGTACCAGTAGATCAACGTTAACTGGCGATTGTCACGAGGAAGGATGAAAAAGATGGCAGCCGTGATAACTTTCACAGATTGTAAAAGCTCGTCTCATAGGATTATAAATCACTGTGCAGTGTTTTTGTCTGATTATCTTGAAACAAATGGATTTACTACTCGAATGTGACTTCCCAGACTGTACTTAACTGTCTAACTGGAGCTTGAAACAACACGCCCGCACCAACACAAACCCTTGGGATTCTGGGATATTGTGCTGTATTCAGTTGGAATGCCTGGTAGCTATTTTGGTGCACAGAGTTTGGACCAGAAAAAATGAGTTCTGAAAGCCATAAATCTCAATGACTCAAGCTTAAGATTTCAGCTAATCATGTAGTCAAAGGTATTGATTAAAACCCCTTTCAAACTGCCACATATCATGGTCCTTTGGTGCTACGGGACACTAGAAGTCACTTATCGCACCTTTAATTTAGAGCCTGTTGGAAAATGTTTACATACCGTTAACCGGCAGTGAACAATGTTAAGATGTTATCTTAACATTAGATGAATGAACATGATATGTGAGGAGATTCTTAATTAGAGGCTTAAGTATTTCAGTGATACATTAAACTGTCATCAACAACCACTAAAAGTGTTAAGTACAGGCTCCGATCTTACATAATATAAACAAGGCCCTTTATTGTTTGCTCCCATGTCTGGCTTAAATGCCAGCTCACTGTGTCCAATCTAAAACCAAAACAACAGCATCTGAAAACATGAGGCAACACCAGGGCTGAAAACATTAAATTTAGCTACAGTATCGCTGCCTAAATCTGATCATTCCATAAATGTCACATATTCAATTGTTGCTGTAAAAAGGGCTGAAAAAAAATCATTAAGAATCTTAAAACATCTCAGTAGTTACAAGGAAATGTTATGTTATTTCCACTGGCTGAACAGATCCAGACAAGACCTGGAAATCAGACATGAAATATATGCATGCTTCACTAACTTGAGCCCAAAGTGAAGACAGACACACGCAACTCAATCTCACTCTTGCTAATGGTTAAACAGGTTGAAAACCAAGAGTAACACAACTGAAGAAAGACAGCCAGAGCAGAAGAGCGCTATGGAGATGGATGGTGATGCTCACCGGAGGATTAGACAGTGAGTGCTGTGGAGAGGAGCGCACCAGAACGGGAATGCCCCGGGCAGGACTGGTGCCAGAGCCACTGCTACCAGCAAACTGGCCACAGGGCGGTTGATAAGAGTGTGGAAACAAGACAGAAAGAGAGGAGACAAGAGTTGTTATTTAGAAAAGAGTTTGATGAAGGACCGTACCGGCACAGTCGGAACGTGAGGGTGAGACATCACACTACAGTTTGAGAGTGATCTGAAACAATGCGCGCCACAGTGGCTAGAACACAAAATACATTCATTAGGGACATATTGTATGAACCATCAGATTTGTACTCACCTCAAAATAATCACTTATTTTGTGTCCTCTTCCTTTTCCTACAAAAATAAATAAATAAATAAAAAACGCAGGACAAAAAGAAGAAAATCATTTGATCTTATTGTGTGTTCATCTTTTATGAAGCATATACATCTATTGAAGCATAAAAAATGAGCCAAATAATGTGATTTACATCCCACATTGTGTTCTAGACCATTTTTACGATTTGCAACCATGAATATTTAGAGCCAAGAAGAAAAGTCATGATGAAAGTGAAACCAAAGACCACTGAGCATTTCTAAATATAAGGAGTGGCTTGTGTTGAATCGTGCCAGATTTGTGCCGGTAAAGTATAACTTTGAGTCGGAGATGATGGATTTCTTTCAGTAAGTAGGTTGGACTCACCCTGGCTGTTGCTGTCATAGATGTCTCCTTTTCTCTTCCTGCTTCTCTGGTCATTGGCCTTCTTCTCTGGTGTCTAAACAGAGCAGGAAAGCAGCACATTAACATTACGGCAAACAACCCTTTACCATGTTAAAACCTTGCACCTGTAAGTGACATGCATATAATTACACTCCTTTCTCAAATAAACATTTTTGACATTATATAACAAGATTAATAACAGTCTCTTGTCTGTGCTCAGTTTCTAGTCAACTATGGCACACACACACCAATACTTGTCAAATTATAGCGTTCACTTGGCATGGTTGATTATCACTTTACACTGTCGCTTTCTGGGTTGGAATCTGGGTCACGGTTCTTTCTGTGAGGAGTGAACATGTTCGTGCTGTGCTTGAGTGCATTTCTTCCGGCTACTTGTTTCCTCAATTCCTGAATTGCCCCGATTTAAATAGATGGATAGACAACCAGCCAGTGTACCATAACGTTCGCATGCATGTTTGTATACAATATATTTTGACACAAACAATCACCACCACTGAAAATCAGGGAGTGCATACATGGTTAAAGGACCTGGAGATGAGGGGACAGTCATTTGTCATTCTGATTGATTCTTTCCCCCAACCAACCTCCACTTCCTTGTCACTGAGTGATCCTGCGCTGCACAGAGACTGGTTGGATGATTCACTGTTGGCTGAACTCTGGAAAACAGAACACAGACAACAGACCTGATTGATTAGTCATCTGCTACTTTTAGGAAATACTGCCGTTTTCCGTTCCAAATGCTGGAGAGTTATGTTGCTTATGTACTCTTTATGAAGCTTGTATGTAGCCCTGTAAGTGTATTCATGTTGTGTTAATGATAAAACCATGTTTTCATATCAAAATGCAGATTTTAAACACATCTTTACTGTCTGACAAATGATCCTGTCCATTTTTTGTAGGAATTTCTGCACGTATCCAACTGTTATCACTAAGGTATAACCAGATAGCTTTTGTATTTGTGCAAAGCCACAATACGTGCACGATTTACATCCACTTGTTAATCTGGAAATCTTCAGTTTACATCCAGTTGGTAGAATCAGCATGGTGTGGAGCATACTATTCATGGCCAGCTGCTCAGCCTGATGAGGAAACAGCAGGCTAATTGGTGCAGGAGGCTAATGCTTTAAAGGCCTGCTGGCTTTCTGCTGCTCAAGGTCACACATACAGCCAAGAAATTCTCTCATTCTTTCGTCTTGACATGTACACTACACATGCTCATTGCAGTTTCTAGAACGGTGTCTCTTCTCAACATATTCGCTATCGTTCACATTTGCACTGCAACACCGGAACACGCAGACCTAACAATGCATTTCAGAGCACACGCTAGAGACTGGAGCATGAATGATAGTGATTTCTTCTCAGGGGTTACCGTTTTCTCACATGCACACCCACACACAGCCGTACTCAGTTCAACAGAAGGGTTGCAGCATAGCACGCAGGCTACGCTGTAAGCTTCAGCTGCGGTGCCATTTCAGTGTCACTAGTCTCCACTTGAACAAAGAGCTGCTGGCCAGCTCCCATGTCAGCCAGTACAGAGCTTGTGTTGTTTTAGCTTTAGCTCTGAGAGATAGGGTCATTCCACAGAGGGAAAACTCCTGAACACAGATCAGTCAATACTGGAAATAGAGAAGACTAAAAGCGGTAACATAGGAGTGCTGATGGACTGCTTATGTTTGCACTCACACACAACAGTGGGGATGTGTTTGCCTGCAGGAAAACCGCAAGCTAGACTTTGGTATCGTTAAATATAATGGAGCAGGGATACAAATGGAAACCTCATTCTGTTTTCAAAACAACATTTAAAATATCATACATTCGAACTAACACTCATTACATAGAGAGTAACATCTGCACAAACAATCTGCACTTGATTGCTATGCACTTTTAGCAACATAATAGCTTATATGAACTTTTCAATGCAGCCTCCAATTTTGTTTTTTTTTTAATATCAATTCTAAGAAATGCCAACCTTTGCGACACCAACTCCAGTGAAGCGAGCCTCAAGCAGTTCCTGCCTGCGTGGGTCCAGGCTAATAGCCTGGCTATTAAGTCTCTCCATCATGCCTAGAAAGAGAGAAACAGTGAATTATATAGTAACTTATGTGAAGTAGCAGGTGTGTTTGGTTATTGTCACACAGGACAGGATTGACACTCATCAACAGGGAGGGAGCAGCACATTAGTTACCAATATCACACTATTCTTCCCTGATTGGTGCAGGTGACCTAACAATCTAGTCAATCCTGCGGTCTGACCAGCAAAAAGTCACAGGTTTCAACAAGGCTGCCTGGGAGCCTGGGCCTATGCTGGGAAATTCAACAACCGACTGTTCACGTGAACCAACGCACACGAAAATGACACAAAGCAAACTTCATTGTCTTGTCTATCTTACTAACCTTAACTGACACACTATTTTCAGCTCAGACAAATCACAGTGGAGTGAAAGAAGGCTAACAGGATAGATTTTTTAGGGAAGAATCCCTCAGCACTACCTCTTAAAAGCCATGACATGAGCTGACAGGCAAGAAGAATGATTACTGAGTTTAGTTTTGTGGTCAATTAAACCAATTGAACCAGCAGTAATAAATTATTGAAGACAATGAAACTGATACTGAACTGAAGGGAAAGATAGATGCTGTCAGATTCTGGTGCATATGTGCTGTAATGGCAGTCATGTCTATTCTTTCCAGTGAAGTTCATAATTTCACCATTTGTACAAGTTAACTCTTGCATGTGCAAATACAGGTCCAACAAATGCGGTTCCTGCAGCAACTGAATGAGCAAGGAGAGCCTCTGAATCTAGAGATTACTGGTCAGGGAGGTAACTTAGAGCCATTTAGTTATAAGGACTCATAAGATGATTTCTCTTAATTTCTCCCCTTCCCTAATTATTATAACTACATGAAATGGCAGGGCACGACTTCCATCAGCTACCTGACTATCCATCACATAACCGAGAGATTCATCTGAGGGCATTTAAATGGCTTCAAATGGTGATGACAGTTATTTAAAATAAAACATAAACATTCACATAACATTAATCATCACAGTTTAGCCCAGGAAGTCAACGTTAGTGAATTCATTTCGCCCAACAAGCCCTTCAACTTGTCCATCACAACAATGCTAGTCAGCAAACGTTAAGTTAACTTACCTAAGTTAGCTTAAGTATGTACAGTAAATTAGCTTGAACTCAACTTTCGTGACAAAGCCATAAGCTCAACTTTATTAAAAGTAAACCGACGTTTCAGATAAACCAACTTTATTGCAGTTGGTTGAACCACCGTTAGTTATTGATAAGATGCTGTCGATGTAAAACTAACTAGCCGTTAGCCCGCTAGTTAACGTTCGCAACGGCTATTATGCTAATCAAAATGTTGCGAAGATGTTGAGAAAGAAAATCGAAAAAGCTGTAATGCAGTGTCAAATTATGATACATCACATCACTGTAGAAGTTTGAAACACGTTAGTAGTAGCTAGCTAGGTTGTTACTGGTTACTAAATAACAGTCAGCTGAGCTACATGGTTGGTTACCTTAACTAGCTAACGTTCAGTTGAAGTTATCTCACCTGGAGAACCTTTAGCAGTTTTCACTGTCACTCACAGTCCTAAAAAAGGATCTTGTCCGTCCATCCGGCGACAGCAAACCCACCCTGACAACTCCTAGTCCTACATTTGTTAGCTTAGCAAAATGCTAGCTAAGAAGTGCAGTGTGGCTGGCTCCTGCTGGTGTCATCCGGACAGGAGGCCCCTGATCCTCGGGGTTTCCTCGTCCGTCTTGGTGCCGCTTGCACGGGCAAACCCGGAGCTGTCACTGCTCTGATGAAGCCTCTTTACAAGTGTTGTCACATTTCTGCTTCGCTCGGGTTTTTTCTTTTGTCATTGTCGGGCGGTGAAGACGGTTTACACCGGGAGAAGAAGTTCAGCCACCTTTGTTAGAACCCATTATTTAGCTGGTGATAAAAAAAAGATCATAACCCCCGCAGCGAGGCCGCACAGGGCTCCAGGGAGAGCTTCGTACGATGCCTCCCGTCCTGTGCGCTTGTTTAGCAGATAATATAAAAGCCTCTCAGGTCAGAACCACCCAAATAAACAGCAGACTGTAGGTATTTCCTTAAGATGACTCCACCTGCTTCAATAGTCACGCTCAGTGATTTATCAATTAATAAATGTTAACTCACAGTTACATCCTTTTTTGTTTATTTTTTTTTAGTTCGTGTGATAACCCTGTCGGCACTATTGAACACACTGGATTTTTTATTGAATTTAGTTTTGCGGTCAATTGAACCAGCAGCAATATATTATTGATACTGAACGCCGACAAAGAGGGGAAAGAAAGATGCTGTCAGATTCTGGTGCAAATGTACCGTAATGGTAGTCATGTCTATTCTTTCCAATTAAGTTCATAATTTAACTATTTGTCTTGCATGTGCAGATGCAGGTCCCACAAATGCTGCGCCAGCTGGATATTCAAAGTGATGAGCCATAGCAGCATCTGAATGATCAAGGTGAGCCTCTGAATCTGGACATTACTGGTCAGGGAGGTAACTATGGTCATTTAGTTATAAGGACTAAAAATATGGTTTCTCTCAATTTCTCCCCTCCCCTGGTTTATCATAAAGACATGAAAGGGCGGGGCACAACTTCCTTTAAGCACTGCCTGACAAGGTATCCATCAACTAACAGTTGATGATTCAGTTTGAGGGCATTTAAACCACATTTGCAAATGGTGAAAACTTAAACATTCATATAATACTAATCATCACCGTTGAGCCCAGGAAATCAGCATTAGTTGATTATACTATTACTGGTACTACAGAGCACACTGCCCATATATACACATTATAGATTGTGAGCTCCTCTTGCACTAGTTTATGTGCTGTTTTGCCCTGTTAAGCTGTTGTCATCAGATGGGGTGTGTTTGACCCTTAATATACTACTGCCAACCTACTTGTTGTTTTGTGCTCATAGTAATTTTATTCAAAAAGATTCTTGTTGAATAAAATAAAATCTTGTTTTTAATATAACATAGTTCTCTATTCGTCTTTGCCTTAACAGCATTTGAACCTCCTGTCTGTGAGTGGCTTGTGGGTGCCACAATACATGAATTCATATGTGCTACAGACATAAAAAGGAACATATTTCTGAAAAATGGGCTGGTTACTTTTGCCAGTTAGATCTGTTCTCATGTGTGGAGTGATGCTGGCAGTTTACTGAGATCACCAAAATCAGAAAAGAATAGATGGAAATAGTACTGCCCTGACAGAATTAACACAACAGGGGTGTCAGGAATCCACAGCCACTACACATCCTCAAACCCCTCCGAAGAAGGTGAAAACACCTGTGTAGTGAACCATAGGGGGCTGCTGACTCTGTCATTAGCCTAGCTGTAGTTTAAAGGATGGGTTCACAATTTTTCCAGTCTGTTTTAAAACAACAGTCAGGTGGCCAAATGAACATTGAAACAAGTTTTTCTTGCCATATTCATTCCTCCTGTTCATACTGGGCATTAGAAGATCCCTTCATCATGCACTTACAATGTAAGTGATGGGGACCAAAATCCACAAGCCTCCTTCAGTGTAAAAATGTATTTAAAAGTTTATCTGAAGCTAATATGAAGCTTCAGTCCAAATGAGTCAAATCAAGTAGATATCTTTTAACATAACAGTCTTTTTAGTGTCAAAGTCCCTCTTTTTTTTTTTTACTATACTTCCACCTCAGATCAACAGGGAAACACTGTCTGAGGAAACAAAAAGAGGGAATTTGATGCTAAAAAGACTGTAAATATGGCAGAAATCTACTTAATATGACTAACTCAGACTGCATTGCAATTGGAGGGGATCATTTAATAGCCGGTTTGAACAGGAGGAATAATTACAGCGAGGAAACCCTCTTTTAGTGTTCATATGGAAAACTGACTAAGGAAGAGGATTAGGGCCACATGTGAAAAATGTGTTTGAGTTCTGAGTTTAAAGTCCGAATTCTGAGTTTAAAGTCAGAATTGCAGAAGTCGTGAGGGGGACAGCTAGGAACGTACATGGTGTGTCATCTGGACAAAGGAAGAAAGACAAGGAGACTTGGTGGTGGAATGAGGAAGTACAGGAAAGTATACAGAGGAAGAGGTTGGTGAAGAAGAACTGGAATAGCCAGAGAGATGAAGAAAGTAGACAGGAGTACAGGAAGATGTGGTGTAAGGCGAAGAGAGAGGTGGCAAAGTCTAAGGAAAGGGCATATGGCGAGTTGTATGAGAAGTTGGCCATTAAGGAAGGATAAAAGGAAAGAATAGTGCAAGCTAGGTTAAGAGGAGAGGTGATGATTAGTGAGCAGCAGTATGGTTTCATGCCAGGAGAGAGCACTACAGATGCAATGTTTGCTTTGAAAATGTTGATGGAGAAGTATAGAGGTCAGAAGGAGTTGGATTGTGTCTTTATGGATCTTGAGAAAGCATATGACAGGTTGCTGAGAGGAGGTGTGGTATTGTATGAGGAAGTCGGGAGTGGCAGAGAAGTATGTAAGAGTGGTGCAGGATATGTATGAGATGGGATTACACCAAGGATCAGCTCTGAGCTCTTTCTTGCTTGCAATGGTGATAGACAGGTTGATGGACGAGATCAGGCAAGAATCTCTGTAGACTATGATGTTTCGCAGATGACATTGTGATCTGTAGTGAGAGTAGGGAGTAGGTTGCAGAGAGCCTGGAGAGGTGGAGGAATGCACTGGAGAGAAGAGGAACGAAAATCAGTGGGAGCAAGATGGAATACATGTTAGCAAATGGGAGGGAGGACAGTGGAATGGTGAGGATGCAAGGAGTAGAAGGTGGCGAAGGTGGATGAGTTTAAATACTTGGGGTCAACTGCTCAAAGTAACGGGGAGTGCGGAGGAAGGGTGAAGAAGAAAGTGCAGGAGTGATCTGCATCTGTGACAGAAGGGTACCAGCAAGAGTAAAAGGGAAAGTTTACAAGAGTGTAGTGAGACCATGTTGTATGGTTTGCAGGTGGTAGCACTGATGAAAAGACAGGTGGTGGTAGAGTTTAAGATGCTAAGATTTTCAGTGGTAGTGAAGAGGATGGACAGGATTAGGAACGGGTATATTAAAGGGACAGCTCAGGTTGGACGGTTTGGAGACAAAGCGAGAGAGGTGAGAATGAGATGGTTGGAGGTGTGGAGGAGAGATGCTGATTATATTGGGAGAAGGATGCTGAATATGGAGCTGCCAGGCAAGAAGAAAAAAGGAAGGCCAAAGAGGAGGTTTATGGATAGGGTGAGGGAAGACATGCAGGTGGTTGGCACGACAGAGGAAGATGCAGAAGACAGGAAGAGATGGAAACAGATGATCCTCTGTGGTGACCCCTAATGGAAGCAGCCAAAAGAAGAAGGTTCAATTTAGCAAGTAGCAGCATTTGGCTCAACCCATATTAATAGACCCTTGCTACATTATTTTGTTGTGCATGTCCACTCACTGACATGGCTTACTGGGACAATTAATAGAATAGAGCAATCGTTCACTTGACAAGTCAAAATGTCTGCCGTGAAAAAGGTCTATCTTAGCTTAACTAAGCTAAGTGACAGAGCAGCTTAGTTTCCTACAGAGCTTTTGTTCATTGTTTTGAACAAACAATGTTGGTTTATTAACCATAACCATGGAGGTTAGTCACAATGGGCAGGGGATTGCTTCGCAGCATGTTGTAGTTAAAGACACTGGGGCATATACTAATTAGCATGCATGTTGCTGTGAAGTACTTGAGGCGGTGATTATTGTATATGGTGCCACACCTGGACACCAGCAATTGTCCAAAATAGCAACCCAGTAAAACAATGACTGGTGCGTTACTGATGGCACCTCCTGCTATCATCAAAGCAACAACTTATTTTGCCTGCCTTTTTGCACCAAGGTGTAAACTGTATAAGCTGCTGGTTTCCACAAGTCCAAAGCAGCAGCTCTTACTGGGAGGACTCCCGGGTGATATTCCTGGTTCTTGCCCGGATGCTGACCTCTGCCTGTCAGGTTTCAGCTAACAACTGAAATCTTGGCAGCAATGAGTCTAAGGGCTAATTTCTGATGTTGACTTGAGGAGACCTTGCAGTCCTACTCTGAACACATGCAGTGTCTGCTCTTTGAAAAATAAAAAATCTTCCTCTGCTCCAACAGGTAATTTCTACCTCTTCACATTCCTCTTGGTGGGAGTTGGCTTTATCAAATCTAATAGTTTGACCCTCAAAACCTGCACAGAGCTCAGATATGACTCTCAGGGCCAGCAGATGCGGACTTGAGGAGACCACAGTCTTCCTGTGAACAGCTGCAGTGTCTCCTCTAAGAGTAGACAAAAATGAAACTCCTCTGCTCAAACAGTAGACTCTACCTTTCAAAGAAAACTCAACAAAGGTGGGCTTTGACTTTCTCAAATATTCAACTCTAAACTCTTAACTCTGTGACTAAACTGCTTGTGATATTTGGTGAAATCAGTGACTGGTTAGTTATGAGCATAGATGTGAGTTGTGCTATTGTGACCAACAGGGGGCTTGGTCTCAGCTGGGCCTCATTTAAATGGTACTTTATCCATTAAGTCACACAAACTCACGTGACTTAATCACTTGTTTACAGTGAGCAACATTGATACACCCTGTATAAAATCGATATGAGTCAGTCAGTAGTCATACTTTACTTAAGCCTGTGTTTTGAATCATCAACAAGTGTTACCAGTTTTGCACTCTTACACTACCTAAACAAACCAAATAAGAGAACGTGACCAAGCCACACCTTGATGAAGAATGTAGTTATATGCTTAGGCAGGTTATAGTGGTTTTAGTGGCTTCTCTGTATACGGGACATCTTAAAGCCGTGCACAAACAACACAGATAGCAAAAAACAAAGCCACAGTTAGTGTGGCTTAAGACACACAGACCTCTCTAAAACACCTTTCATTTTGTTGAGTTTTGCTTCTTTTGTTTTGTTTTAAAATTTAGTGACTAAAGTTACTTCTAAATGCAACTTTTAACATGCTTAAGTCTCAATGGGTTTGGTTAATGGCAAGTTTTACCAATCCTATTATTCACGTCACTGAATGTTATTTTCTAAAAACTTCAGTATTTCTGCAACTGTTCTGTTTGTTTCTGACATCTGTTTGTGGTGCATCTTTTTTCTTTTGTGTTTATGAGATGCATGTAGTCATCACACAGCAGGAAGAATGATAAGTGTGTCTCCAAACTGAGAAAGGCGCCGTGCGCATTTTACGCACTGATAATTTAATTGCTTTGTGAGTGTGCAAGGCTTTTTGTCAGTAATGCACTGCTTTAATCTTCTGAACTTACTGATCCATGTACAATAAATAAGTCATCTGAGATAGTTCATCTTGTGTACTTGGTGTCATTCTTTTGGACAGATGAACTACTTCATGGTATACTTGCAGTTTAAGTCCAGGAGATGGAAGCAGTGCATTGCTGACAAAGAGCCCTGCACACTCCTGTGACAGCCTTGGCACAACAGCACAATCATTTATTCAGAATAGAAATCATTTTAAACAAGTATTGATTTTCTATCTCAGTCTTCTGTAATGTAATCTGTGCATGAGATTACTAATACTAATTAAATTTAGTCATTAATTAGAAAATCCTGGTTGCCATTAAAGCTCATGCATTAATTACAGTAGCCCTTCATGTTGAGTGATGTGCATCCCAAGTGGGCTGATTGCCACTAACAGACTGCAAAATAGCCTAATATATAATCAAATATTGAGAGGGTTTTATAAAGAGCTAATTAAAGGCATTTAAAGGCATTTTAAAAAATTGAAAGGAAGGAAGGAAAAGGAGCAGAAATTGGTCACTGTTGTAAATTTAAAAACCTGGCAGTCATTAAGAGGTTCTTTTCAAAATTTGACTTTTTTTAGAATAGTGTCACATTTGCTTAATGTATCTAAAAATAATATGTCATTAATTTGTAATCAGCTACTTATTCATTTTAAATTATGTTTTGGCCCAGCCATTGTCTTTCACATCTCACACCTGGACCTTATGTGGCTGTAAAGTTAACTTCATCAGACAGAAAGAATGAAATAGGTCTACATATTTTAGTTATAATATAGTAACACTGTACACAACGTAAAACACTTATCTTTCTCCACACAAGAGGCTACACCGGGTTTCAGTGAATTAACAGTTTTTACTCCAAACCACATCCTTTCTGTAGAATATCACTACATTTAGGACAGTTTATCTGACCATAGTCTTACTGAGTACTGCGAACAGGAAATCCCAACATTGTAATCAGGAAATGATGTACATTCTGCATACGATTATTTGCCCTTCAGTTCTTCTACTAACCTCAAAGATAAGTTAACCCAAATCACTTTTTTGTCATATTTTCCCACTTGGCCCTAGTGCCTCCAGTCATGTGGATATAGTTTTTGTTTTATTTTGCCAAGGAAAGATTTATTAATCCACAGATCTTGCAGCCAATAGTTTTTTTGATGCTATTTTCCACCATCCATCATTTTCCCACCATTTCACATGCAATTTTTGGATGGTTTGAGCAAATTAGGTTCCATTAGCCCCCAATTCGGGATTATGGTGACTTCAGAGATATGCAAAACAGGGGCAAATAAAATAAAAAGTATATACACAGCAAGGGTAAGTATGTAAATATGCTGTTTTGTGATTTGGGTGTACTAAACCTTTATTTTTGCCAACACAACAGTTCTTAGTCATTCACACAAAATCAAAACAATATCATATGTCTCAGTGTAGTATGAATGGGTGTTTATGACAAATCCCTGATAAAATATGTCCTCAGAATCATTTCTACATATTTACAAAAATAATAATTAATTATCATTTATTGTCTTGTGACAGTAGAGACCTGCACATGATTCTGTGCCTTCCCACAAAGGACAGTAAAAGTTTATTTCATCCTTCATTCTTCATCCTTGTTCAGTAGCATCAGTCTTTTCCTCTGTACGTGATGTTTGTGAAGGTGGAAGTGGCTCCTTTGTAGAGAGGATTGTGTCCCTGTGAGTCAAATACACACGAAGAGACGTGAGTTTAGGCGAGTTTGACAGACAGAGAATAAATAAGAAATGCTTTTCTGACTGTGATTCAAGAGGAGAGAAAACCTGCAGGGAAAACCTAAAAAGGTAATTTGGAAAACATGTATTTGAAATTAAAATAACATGTCATCTAATCTCTCCATCTCATTATGCACATGATGTCATTCTTTCTGGTATCTGGCCTTGTAGTTCAGATAAATATAAATGTGTGGCTCATGTTCTCACTTCTGTTACTCACTGAGCATCTTAAAACTACTATGATTCTTTGTGGTTTCAGTCCTTTGAGAGAGAGTTTTTGAGGCCACAAAGAGGCCTATTACCAGTGAAGGCTAATTAGCGTTAGCAAATTTAAACCCAGCCCTTCCGCTGACTGCCTTTTGTTCAGCTGGGAGTAACAGCAGGCCACAAAAATAATAGAAAACATCTTCAGAAAACAAGAGAGAGAGACTGCCTGTGTGGCCTTTTGTGTGTATGAAAGTGCAGGCATGTTTGTGTGTTTCAAAGAGTCCAAAAAAGGAGGAATTGTTATTACAACTGGTTAGAAAATAAAGGGGCATGGATTTTTTTTATTTCAATCTAACTGAAAGATAACTACCTTGATCTTGGTATTGAACAAACACCACATTCCTAGTTTCCAAGTACAGCACATCAGAGTATTTACACGCATTTGCCGCCTCATGCTGAAGTCACTCACCGTGTCCCACTTGGCACGAGCGCGTTCTTCCTCAAATTTGGCGAACTCCCGTCTGTCGTGGATGGTAACCAGCAGCTTCCAGATAAGCAGAGCCGCCAAGCCTAGAAACAAGATGGCTCCTGCCACTGACAGAAGCACCACCAAAATGTCTGGACCCTTGGGGCAGTCTGGATGGAAGCATGGAGAGATAAAGGTATGAGGAAAGTGGACAAACAGGAGAAGATAAGCCCAAGGCCAGGCCAGAGGAAGTCTGATTTCATAATGCTGTTTCCTCTCTGTTGCTTCCTTTATGCACATGAATTTGATGTTTCTTCTGCTAAAAGCTTTTACTTTTCAGATTCAAGAGTGTGCTTTAGGAAGCCAAGGTGGTGTGGTTCCATCTAGAATAAATGACAGGTGCTTTTTTAGGGCTATCAGATTTATGAAGTGATGCAAGAGAACAAGGGCAGATATGGGATAATGGGGCTGTTAAATACCAAAAAGCTCAGAGGAGGATGGGCTGAAGTGGAAAATAGTAACCTATTATAACCAAGCCACAAATCATCTTTCCCTCATTGTGGTCTGGCAAGACACAGTAGGAATTTGATTTGCATAGTTTCATTAGGCTGTACAGCACATGACTGACAGTCCTCTCTTTCAAAAAGTCACTAACATGTATCCTTCCCACACCAGACTGGAAAAACACATTGCTTTTTGTGCATTCCTTGGTCATTTTTTCCCATCATTAGCTATTCCCAAATACGTTGATGTTCTCCAAAATTACATCCACCGATTAAAATTCTGCATAAACTTGAGCGAGAGTACTGTAGTCGCAGAGTCATCCTTCATTTTATTCCGACAACATCTAATTTAAATAGTTGTTCACAAATTCAGGAGTTTCAGGAGAAAACCAGTCACATCATCATCTCAACAGTTGTGTAAATAACATTTGAAACCCCATTTTCAGTGCCAATGCTACACTTTTCTAGGGTGAGATTTGTGTTCATGGTCACTGGGAGCATCAACGGAAGTCTGGCAACAGTTCATTTTGTTCATTGCTGGCAAAAATGCCTTACCTTTACACTTCTCCTTTACACCTTTACACTTGTATATCTAACCATTTGATTATACGTGCTTGTATGTACATGGGTGTATGGATAGCTAAGTGTTGGGTAACTTAGTGGGGCAACCAGGGTGAACTTTTACAGGCAACATCAAAGCTTCACTCCTTCCTCTCTCCCTCTTTCTTACTTTGCTCTGTTTCCTGCTTTTCAACTGACCCTTTTGATCTCTATACCATTACTGCTTACATACAAATCATGTCACGTTGGTGCTACAAGATATATCTGCCACATTATTTATTAACTTCTAAATGAGAGAAATGCTTAGTCCTCCTCTGATTGTTTTCCATCTTCCCTTCCTGTGTCTTTCTCCTTTGTATACAGCTTCATGTTTTCTTTTTAAAATGTTCTCTATCCCTTTCTTTTGCTTACTTAGTTTCCTCTCTCTCCTTCTGCTGCTTTCCTCTTGAGGATATGTAGAGTCAGCAGGTTCCTCAAGGAGCTGGGCAGCTGTTTACGACCCTCTTTGACACGGCGGGGTGCACTGTGTTCAAGGCAAATTTTGGTGTACTTTTCTGCTACCCAGTTGTGTCTTAATTAAACACACGCATTCATTAAAGGCAGACCCACGGGACAGACGTTCTCTGCGGGCACTGGTGGTCATTAAAAGGCTGTTTTACTGCCCCGCACTCTTTCTGTTTGGCCATTTAACAAGCAGATGAAGGGCATGCAGCAGGGAAGTGACAACTGCTTGAGTGAAGAAAAAGCACGCTGACTTAGCAAGGTGAGAAGATTTGCTAGGATACTAATATACTAAAAAACAAATATAGGTTGCGTCATGATGCTTTTGTGGTGATGAATTTTATCTGTGACTTTGGCTTCCCTCATATAATCTGAACCACTGTTACTATAATTCAATGTGATATGGTTCACGCAGCATATCTTACCTGGCTCTTTGACGACATACAAGATGGACTTGCCACTAGCGTCCTCATAGTACTGGAAACGCTCCACACAGTCATCCTCATCCTTGTAAGTGCAGTTCACAGCATTTGTATCATGAAGCACTGGATGGAGGAGCAAAAGGAAAATTGTACATCAGTTAGTCAAAGCATAATGGAGTTTTTTGACCACTAGTAGCGTTGTGGAGATATTGTTTTTATGGGTGGGTCCCTCCTTTGTTTGCTCTCATGACTAGATTTATTCATGCGGGTTACATAATACACATTCCTGCAGATGGTTTCACACTATTCCACTGATCTACAAATGCAGCGATGTGCCAACAAAGGCAGTGAAGAAGAAGACAACAAGCAAGTTACTTGTACAGTAAATGCAGAATTTAAAATGATCAAAAAAACTGCTTTGGCAAATGTTTTATGAGGAAGGACATGCATTCAACGTGGTTCAAGGTATCAAGGATACACCATGTGTTTCAATGAGTAACACAAAATGTAAACTCCACAACACACATTTAAATATATCTTTTTTGGTCATGAAGAATACAGTATTTCTAAAACTTTAAAGCAACTTTAATTGATTTTTGGGCCACTTGGAGGCAGCACAACAAACTGTAAACACAACATTGACATATTATCACCTTAGAAGTGAACATGTTAGCAAAAAGGTGCTTATTTACACTTCCAGTAGACAAAGAACAACATTGACATACATTTAGAGTCGTGTTTCTGCCACCCTGATGAATGTAAGTCGAACAGTTGCCTTTTTTTAGCTCTGTTTTGCTCTGTCTTTAATAACTACTGAGAAAATGTCCAACACAGGTTTCTTATCTGCCTCCATCACCAGATGTGAACAGGGCTTTGCAATTCTCTGGAAGTTTGCTGTGAAGATTACAGAGCTATTTTTTGGAATTTTGTAAGTGCAAAATTCTCAAGAGTTTTTGTTCATATTTAAGAGGCCTTTGAGGTGTGTGACAACTATACAGTACCAGTCAAAGGTCTCGACACACTTTCTCATTCAAATGAATGGGAAGGTGTGTCCAAACTTTTGACTAGTACTGTATATCTTTGGTCAGCTGGGTGTCTCACCTAATTCATCCACAAGCTCAATCTCATCCTTGCAGATACGAGAGCAGGTGTTGTCCACAAACAGCTTGCCTCTCTTGAAGTGCTTACACTCCACACACTCCCTGCCAGGAGAAAAGACATCAATCAGGCCATCAGTTCATTTCAAGCAGCTTTCCCGACAAGCCTGTGTGTATATGCGTCTGTGTGCAGACTCACTTCTTCATAGTGCAGGCATCAGGACAGGTGGGGCACTTGTCACACGTGGCCCCGTAGGCACCGGGCTGGGTGCACTCACAGGCCCCGCACACACACTGGCCCCTGCCACTGCAGAGTAGACCCAGGTTGGACATACAGGTGTCAGTACGTCTGGAGCAGTTACAGTTCTCACCCTGCCAGTCTGGTGCACACTGGCAGAAACCACAGTTACAGACACCATGGCCTAGGAGGGAAGCAAGAAAGGATAGAGGAGGAGAGAAAAAGGATAGCATAGAGGGTTAAAATTCCAACCATGCCATTCCAACAACTTGAACTCTAATTTTCCTAATAACCACTTTGATCTTCTGTTACGAGGGTTTTCTGCACATCATATATGCTGATATTTGCTGTCTACTTGTGCCAGTGCTACACTGAAATATATCAGAGTTTGAGTAAAATATTCAAATTGAAGATTTCATTGTTTAAGGCTGGATTAAAAATTTGAAATGTTTTATAGAATATTATGTGCAGATTTACACACTGTTCATCCTGATATATTTGTTATCCTTAGACACAGTGGTTTGAAAATTGTTTGATAGTACAACACACTACTACTACAACTGTGGATTTGAAAAGTTTAATGTGTTAGCCCTAATATGAATGCTCTTCAGCAAAGCCACTGATATAGCTGTTTACTGCTGTTTTATATACTGCTATAACTTCTATTTCCAAAGAAGGAAGGGTGGTAAAGTGAAAGTGGAAGCAAAAAACAAGAAAGGGGAGGAGGACAATGTGACCAAGAGAAATCCTGCGTGAAAATGAGGGAGTGGTGGTAATTGAGAAAGAGTAAGGTACATAGGTGAGAGTACTTAGTGGTAGAATTGATTGTAATTTCAATGGCTGTGCATCATTTGTTTTAAACAATGAGCTAATATTAGCTCATATTTTCAGTAAAATGATCAGTTAACTCTTCAACAGACTGTTATTCCTTTTTATTTCTCCTTTAAGTGACTTTAAGGGTCTTAAAATCATCTTATTCCACTTGATCTGACAGTATCATATGCAGTATATTTGGTATCAGCTTGTTCCAGCTCTTCATTGAAGCTATACGATGTTTAAATGGAAATATTCAGCATCAAGACTCTTTGTTTTTATGGCTGCACAGTTCCATCAAACGGAAATGTCTTGTCCACTATTTTATACACATTTCCCAAAATTCAGCCTGATAAATTTTGTCTTAAGAAATTTTGGAAACTCTGTGGTGAATTTGAACAATGTTTGGCTGCTCAGTATGACTTTGTGATGACTGGCCATTGCTTCTTGAGCGTTTTAAATGAGTGAATTTACCACAAGCCTATGTTGTACTCTCTGTATAAAAGTCCACACTGACCTTGTAAGGCTATTTCTTCCAGTTCATAAAAAGCTAGCATCACAGGACACAAGGTTTTCATCAAATGTATTCACATTCATTCCAAGTGTTACAACCATCATTTTTCAATATGACAAATTATGGTTGCTAAAACATTTCTCAGCTTTGTAAGTATGGAGGTTTTGGCTTTTATTCCCAAACACTGGAAAGCAGAAATAGTAAGTCACATTTCTGCAACTGTTGGAAATCTAAAACCTATTTCATTGTGTTCCTGTGGTGTCTAGGGGGCTTTTATTTTTGTCTGCATGATTCAGAGTGTGTCTGAGTGAATTTGTGCACGGTGTATGTGTGTGCATGCCAATAAGAGAGTGACAATGCAGAAAACATTGCAGCCTATCACCACAACACAATGCCCAGATAAATAATAATACAGGAAACCACTTAGAGCAGTGTGACTGGATAAAAGATGATCCATGAACAAACTGTCCTTACCACTTGACCACAGAACCACTGGCTTTTAATTAGACCATTCTGCGGGGAAAGAAGAATGGCTCTTGCTCTGAATAAGGTATTACAAAACAAGCAGACCATGTTTTACACACACATACTCAGAACATTTCCAATACACCCCCACTTGGCCCTTTTCTGACCAAACATGGGTTTATTTTTAGCCTAACACCACACCAGCCAATGAGTAAGCACAAAGGTATTTTCATGTTAATCTATGGGCTTTGGGGAATACAGCAAAACATTTCTGTCTGAGTGCAGCAGATATATGAGTGAGTTGAGAGATATATGTGAGGTCTGACAATGAAGTATGAGGCAGGAAAGCAGCAGTGTTATGCAATTAGCAGCGTTCGATTAAAATATCCCTTCAGCAATACCAGTTCATGCATTTAACTACTAATCAGTAACTAAGAGGAATTGTCTTGATTAAGTAAAGTAGTTGTAATAAAGGCCTGTTAATTTTGGTTACATGTTCCCTGTTCTTAGCATTTTATGGGGGCAATTTTGTCATTTTCTTGTAATTCTTTCTTTGTGTTTCCTGTCTCTGAGATTTTAGTCTTGCCATATACTGTATTTACAGGAATAGTCTGACATTTCGAGAGTTAGATGAGAAGATCAATACCACCCTCATGACTGCGTGTTCAGCACAGAGCTAAAGTCGGAAGGTGATTAGCTTAGCTTAGCATAAAGGAGGGGGGAAATAGCTACCCTACCTTTCTCCAAAACTGTTTGTGTAAACATTAAACAAACAAGATACTACGAGTTCATATGTCAGCTTTAGAGGTGTTAACAGGTGTATTTTAGATCTTTGGACAGAGCCAGGCTAGCCTTTTCTCCCTGCTTTCAGTCTTTATGCTAAGCTAAGCTAATCACCTCTTGGCTCTAGCTCCATACTTAATGTACAGACATGAGAATAGTATTGTTTTAACTCTCAGCAAGAATATGAGTAATTTTAATGATAACAATGATTTATTTTTTTATAAATGTCAAACTATTCCTTTACGAGTCATGAACCAAGATTTTTTGAACCAGTTCATTTCCAAAACCAACTGTCAGGTATTAAATGGGCTCAGGGATGAAAAACAAAATGCCAGCGAGTCAAATCTTAATGTTTCAAAAGTCTATTCAATGGTAAGCTTATTTTTATGGATTTCTTGCAAGAAAATATATAAAAACTGCCAGTGCTTAAAGCAAGTGAACTGCTAACAGAAAAAGACTGACAGGTTACTGTATGTATTGTCTAACAGCTACTGTACACAGCTAATCCCACAGTAAAAAGTCACTCATAGAACAGATATCAATTATAAACATCATCTGGCTAACATCATGTGCTTTGACTTGATGACATACTGTCTCTTTAAAATATTAGAAGATGAGTAGTTAAAGCTCTCAACAATTACCAAACACAAACTCATTCCCACTGTTTAGAAATCTCGACTGCGATGGAGAAACTTTCAGGAAGGTGAGAGTCCCCTCTGACCAGAGAAAGCTACCGTCAAACTTGCAAAAGCTTTATCTTTGTTCATGAATCCTGTTGAACTAGGTGGTACAAAAGCTTGGCCTGGCTGATACAAACACACAACCTGAGCTTACACACACACACGATACACGCACCGCACCATATGTTTATTGTGAATGGAGCCCATGTCCTGGGCAGAAAGGAGTTGTTATTGTATGTAATTCTTCCCAGATGAGGTGAGTGGCAAGTCAGTGTGGTGAAGAGGACTGCCTGCACTGACTAAAAAGGTACACACATTCTCTACCAGAAACACACATAATGGACATGATGATAGGACAATCTGTGGGCCATTTTAACCTCCTCTCTACTTTCATTCTCCTACTTCAGTGTCATACTAGTACTGCTCCTGACTACGCTGTATGTACAGTACGGCTGTAAAGAATGATCCATTAATCTGTTGATTATTTTCTCAATTAAACGATTAGTCGTTTAGTCTATATAAAATGTCAGAATATGGTAAAAAATGTTCCAAAGCCCAAGATGTAACCTAAAATGTCTTGTTTTGTCCCAACCCACAGTCCACAACCCGAACATATTAAGTTTAATATCACAGAACACTAAAGGAACCAGAAAATATTCACATTTAAGAAGCTGGAACAAGAGCATTTGTTCCAGCATTTTTTCGTAAACAAGACTAGCTCAAAACCTAGTATATGGCTGGACTGTGTATGAAATGTTGGGAGATATATGCTTAGATCTGTTTGTTTAAATGTAATATAAGATGGTAACTTCTTCAAGAATTTCATTCTATAAATGTAAAAAAAAATTATTGACATATTATTCATTGCTGGAGAAATTAGGATTGTTAATAACAAACCATGTTTTTTAGTAAAATTTCCTTACTGAAATATATTTTAAGATCCAACTGAAAACAATCCCTAAACATTGTCACATGTACACACTGAATAAACACATGTTCTAGCGTTTCCACCATATAATTACAAAAATAGCATTTGTCTTCTATATTAGGAATATATGTGATAAGCAACGTGATGGGCATATAATGCCTGTTGACAGTGCATTAATTACTCACTTTGGGAGACAGGAACACCACATTCCTCTATAAAATCTTCATATTAATACAGAAGCCCTTCACAGTTAAACAGCTGTTTTACAAGCAAAATGTTGTTGTTGTTAAAAAATGACGACAGCATAAAGGCACATTAATAAACAATTAAGACCACCTACTTTTTTTAAACAGAAATGCTATCTGAATCTTTTAGAAATCTTTTGACCCTGTCAATTTTTATAGTATGATTGAATGAGGAAGAGTCCAAAATGTTAAGACCTTCCTCTGTTAGAGACATAACTTCCTTGTTTTCCTTGTTTTTTCCAAACAAAGTTAAGAAGCCTGTCTTAGCAAGAGGTTAAATGTTTGGTGACATCAAGGGGCGAGAAGACATAAGAGGCTCTTGTTTTGTATAATGGGCTGCTCAAGTGGCCCACATAGTGACCGGCCCCCACTCCCGATGGCCAGTCTGACTCTGCCCCGGGATGACGATGCATGTCGATCGGTCGGTCATCAGCTTCTCCTCATATCTCCGAAAACAGACCCTATATTGGCAATCTAAATGGTTACTTTCTTGCCTGAAAAAATATTAAAACTTAATAAAGCGACATATTAACAGTACTACAGCGAAATTTACAACAGCTTTTTGCCTGGCTCCACCAGGCAAGATCTGGCCTAGATCCGGCCCACACCCGACACTTTTGGCACTTTCAGCCGGCCCACATACCGCGTGGAATGATGGCACTTGGGCGGTCCACCCCTGTTTCTCAGATCTGGGCCACATGCAAGCCGTATGTCAACCAAGAACAAACCAGATAAACCAGAACTGGCCCCCACATCCAGAATACAAATACCTGAGAACACCGCATCTTTACTAAAAAAGGCCCACATCTGATTCGGGATACTTTGGCTGTATTTGCTATTTTACATGTGGGCCATTTCAGGCTCACATCCATTTTGTTCGGGCCAGAAGAAGGCCATCAGTGCCACATCATTGCCTGAAGTGGCCTTCTTCTTCTGTATTTTATTTATTTCTTATACATGGCAAGAAAAGTGTCATGTTTTAATACTCATTTATAAGGTTGCAATTTAAGATTAGTGTTAAGACTGGTTTATTTGTTAGCCTGCATTCTTTTTTTCTAATAACATGCCAAATATTTGGTCCATAAAAGATTAAAAAAATGAATTTCAGCAAATCTCAGTGATGTTTGCAAAAAGTCCAAAACCCACAGATATTCAATTTTAGATATAACACACAGAGAGGCAGCAAATCCTCACATTTTAGAAGCTGTAACCAGTGAATGTTAGCCTGTTTTCCTTGATAAATAACTCAAATAATTGATAACTGAAATCATTGTCAGTTGATTTTCTGATTGACAGCATAAGATGCTCAAGTAAATTAATTTTAAGACAAAAAATTCTGCCTCCTTGTAAGTTTAGCTCATAAAGTCACAATCTTACCTGAGCACAGTTCCCCCTTGTAGCGCAGGCAGTTGAAGTCATCACACTCACACAGTTTGCCCCAGACTTTGCCAAAGTCACTGCTGTGGCACACACACTGGCCACACACGCAGTCCCCGCGGCCGCTGCAAATCGCAGACTGGGGCCCTCCGGAGCCCGCTGGTCCACTGCAGCGGTCCTGCTCTGTGGGATTATAGTCGCCCTCGGCACACTCACAGTGTGGTCCCAAGCGACCTGGGTGGCACAAGCAGATGCCACACTCGTAGGTGCCGTTGCCATGGTTACACTTCGGGCTGTTGGGCTGGGCTTTGGTCTGGCACTTGCAGTCGCACTCGAAGGTGACGGTGATGGAGAGGGCGTCCTTGAAGCCCACAGGCTTGATGATGAAGGTTTTCTTCTTCTGTTTGGGGCAACCACGAGCTCTGGCCTCCACACTGAAAGTGACCTGGATGAGAGGAGGGAAGAGACATTGTAACATGTCAAACTTTGGATGAAAGAAGTATTTAGTTTTAATGTTTTTTCATGGCATAGAGATTCTGCATCCTAATTCTACAAAATCAGATACACACAAGACATAGTGAAGTGTATATGTGTAGATACAGTAATGTGACAAATGTTTTGTGGCTAGTACAGAAATAATGTGTCTGTATGACTCTGGTGTATATTACATAACATGTAACCACACTTAAATGACTCACTCAATGTTCGTTTAATAGCTGCTCAAATTTCCAGCATTGTTTATTCACTGTAGGCTCCTTTAACAAGAAACAGCTTAAAGACGTGACATAGGCAATGTCTCCATATGTATTCGGTCAAAGTAATTGTTCATTCTGCATTACATCCCAATCTGGTAAATGTCCAAAAAGGGCAGTTACTACATCTGGAGAGACAGCCATATATGGAGAAAATAAGAAGAGCTGAGGCAGAGAAAAAGAAATGTGTGGAGGCCAAAAAATGTCACCTGGAGTGAGGAGAGAACGAGGAAAAGAGCCAAAGAAGCTGCGATAAAGAAAAAATGCAAAAGAGGGGGAAGAGGAGGGAACTCTTTAAGCAGACAGATTGCTCTGTTAAAGAAAGAAACAGAGCTGATAGAAAAAGGACAGAAAGACAAGAAAACATCAACTAAGAAAGACAAGGCCAGAGACAGCGTTGATATACTTTTTTCTGCCATTTGCTCTTTAACACCATGAGCTAACGGGGAAAATCCCACGTTGAAGACATACTGTAGATAGCAGCAAGAGAGGAAATGGAAAGAGACAAAAAAGACAATGAAAAATAGTACAAGGAACTAACTGATATGTTATTTTTGCAATCAAGTGGTCATGACCACCATTAGTCCCTTGGTATTTTTAATCCATAGAGATACATATTGACTGAAGGTGCAAAAGTAGGCATGAAATTTGAACCTATTTTCTTATGAACACCAATTTCTTTGGGGATTTTGTTTTATTCTTTCAGTGTTACACAGAACCATCTGAGTGGTTGTCCATGGAAACTGTTTGGAAAAGTGTTGTTACTGTTTGGTAAATGACTGGATGAACCATCTGTCTATCACTATCTATCACTGTCTTACCTTGCGAGGCAGCTGGATTTGCAAGATCACACGAGAATCCTCATAGGATACTAATTGGTCCGAACCAGCGGTGGTTCGGACACAAGCACATAGCTTGAAGCCTGACAAGATGGATTCTTGCTTGATCTTGTGATCTCGCGAATCCAGCTGCCTTACAAGGTACTTCTTTTAATATTTCATGCAGCAGTCTGCTTTATCCAGTCTTGTTGCAGGATATTGACATAATTTCTAGAAAATTTATGAAACTGTGGAAACTACACTAAGAACAAAAGAATGAATCTCATCAAGAATTTTTTCTTATCATAAGAAAATACATCTTGGAGGCTAAATGGAAAAGGTGTCGAGAAGAATGCTTTTTGCAATGTAACTGCTTATTGTGTAACTGCTAATTGTGACAATACACAGAGGATGAGACTATTAACACTAGTAAACATATAGTGATACACCAAGTTTCAAGTATATCAAACTACTGGCTTTGTGTCCTTGGACCATTATAGGTATTACATAGTACATTTAGTATTTTATATACTACTTGTATGGTGTACTTATAGTATTTATATCAAGCTTTCATTGATTCTGCTATGTTGACAATTGATGTTGGATTTTGGTATTAGATTATCTGTATGTAATCTGTATGTGTAGTTAATGTGAATTAATGTGAAACTATCCTTGCGGCCCTTATGGAAAGGTCTTGCTGGACTGACCGTGTCTCCGATCTTTAGTCCAGAGCAGGACTTGAGGCCAGGGATGAACTCTCCATTCAAACAGGTGGCGTTAAAGGACAGAGAGAGCTCCTCCGGGACGCCTTGCAGCTCCAGCTCCACCTTGGAACGAATTTTCTGATGACATCAAGAGCAGAAAACACATGGAAAGATGAGAATACAGACTTGCATCAAGATTTCAGATTTGGGTGTGCCAAATCAAGTCACAAGCTGAGATCAAGTCCTACTAATTCAAAACTAAGTTGATGACATTTTTTTTCCATTCTTTACTTATATGTACACTTAACTGCAAAAGAATAAACTATGGAAATGCAAAGTAGTTCTATTTCAAGTCTGTTTTTTCCCCAATTTGTGTGCTTGAGGCTTCCTACTACTTATTCGTCATGTTCACATTCAAATTACAGCCACGGTTTATGATAGTATAAATTTTCAGCTCATTCACTCTGCATAATAAGACTTGAATAAATAACAAGCAAAGCAGGGAGTCTCCCACATTTGGTCATCTGCACACCTCTGCCACTGTGGAATTTCTAGTAAGACTCTGGCTCGACTGTATGTATGACGCAGACACTGTGGGTGTGTGTCAACAAATGTATGTCATTCCCTGGAACACTGTCTAGCCTAGGGTGTGTGTGTGTGTATGTGTGTGTGTGTGTGCGTGTGTGTGTGTGTGTATGTGTGTGTGTTTAACACTTACAGCGTAGGCCTTCAGTATGAGCTGAACAACATTGCCTGAGTCATTGGACAGAGTTCCTACCGTGGTGCCAGGAATCAGCTCACTGTAGTTCTGTTAAGACAGAAAGATAGACAGACTGGAAGACTCTTGTCATCCTACAAAGTCAAGGAAAATACAGGATCCATTTATGTTCAATAATGTATCATGTGTTACAAATATATATAAAATACACCCCTCATAAACTGCCAAATACTTTAAAAGCTTGTGAAAATATAGTAAGTTCAGCCTGTTTGTGATACATAATGAGTAAACATCCAAGTCAATATTTATTACTTCAAATGATAACAATCGGTAATGACAGGATAATTCATTTTTACGTTACGTTACGTTACGTTAAATTCTTATTATGACATTTTTATGACACTTAAAATGTTTTACATATTATGTAATCAGTGGAGATGATTTAATAATGTGTCATTACATTTTCCAGCAATTTATAGCATCGATAGAATTTTTTATTAAGCTTTTTTGTTGGAAAATATCAACAACTTTTTCACTTTTTCCTGAGTTGAGACAAAAGGGACAGTTAATGCTGGGAAAAAAACAGAGCAAGAAAATAAAGGGAAGTTCATGGTTGTTACTCTAACCAGTAATGTCACACTGGTTGGACTAGTGTCATGGTGTTGAGACCGTTGTACCAAACATTAACAGTTGCATGATTGACAAAAACACCCTAAAAGAAGCAGAAGTGTGCCCGTCTTTGAACTCATGCCTCCCTCTTTATGAACAATGACAGTTTGCGTTCTCTCTAATGCCTATGAATACACATGTAAAACGTTGGTTTCAACACTGTTTCCAATTTGGGAAAAACTGAGTTTGTATCTTGCTGCTGTGTCCAAACAGTGTGTAATAGCCTGATTAATTTTGAATTTCCATTCTTCCAGTGCAGGATCCAAGAATCTCTGTTTTAAAACCAGTGAGGTTTGGAGGACTTTGGTTTAAAGCGTACTGTATGTTCAAGATGAGATGATTACAGACTGTAATTTGTCATCTTCTCAGTTTCTGTTTAAAAACATTTGCTTAATTGACTTATTTTCATTTTTTAGAAACATTAGTCTCTGTTTTATTTGGCTCCGCAGAATTTGACTGCACATTCAGTATGTTGTACATGAAAGTCTTGAACTGAACTCAAAAAATAAAATGCCGAATGAACAGCAGCGCTCCTGACCTGGTACAGAGGAACCACAGGGTTGGTGACAGCAAAGATGAGGTTGATGTTGTTCTCCGACATCTTCTCTGTGATCAATGCTAGAGATGGATAATCCTGTGGGGGAAAACGGGATGGTGTGGTTAGCAATTGCACACATAAACACTGAAATCTTTCCGTTCTTACCGCCTCTGAAAACCAAACACACAATTATACACTAACCATGGTAGTCGACATGCTGTACATGTTCTCAGAGTTGAGGTGGCACTGTCCGTCGTTGGGCGTCACGATTCCAGCCAGGCGACCATCTAAAGCCACATGAGTCTTTGCATCTGAGGTGAAGATGAGGAGGTGGGATGCACCAGGGCGCCAGCCGATCTGCTCCTGGTTCCCATCAAACCATGAAACAATGAAGGTCAAACAATGTAGTTCGGCCTCTAGTTGACACACATCAGCAAAACCTCAGCAGCAAAGCCATTATTGATTACCTTCAACTCTAATCATATAATATATTTTTGTATTGTTTGAAATCCTGACATGTTTTTGAGTCTATATGTGTGTGACAGAGGAGAAAACGATTGTGTGTGTGCACATTCAGTCTGTCTCACTCCACCTTGCACACAGCAGCCTGGATGATGGCATCAAAGCCTCCCTCTGGGGCATCTCGGTTCCTGGACACCATCTGCTTCTTCACTTCCTCTGTGAAGCGGCCCACTTTCTCCGTCAGAGACAGAACGTGCTTGTAGCCAAACTGGGGCAGACAGGTGGTGTTTATGCTGTCAATCAAAGAGAGATCAATTGATCAGTCAATATCGGAGATCAACAGAGCTGATGTCAGCTTGTGCATTCATCTGAACATCTTCATCAGACACAAATGATCAAAAGCTGTCTAATTAGTGATAATATACTGTTAATATACAGTTTTGTTAATTGGGTTTATGTGTTTAAAAATATATTTAAATTATTAAAAAAAATGCATTGCAAGGCTACATAAATAATTTTAGTTGTAATATTGTCCAGTTTTGTTTTGTTGATATTACATATTGTTTGTATCATATTAATTGTAATTACCAGACTTGACTGCATACATTTTTAAGTTACAATCCGGGTGACACCTTGACATGACAGCTTTTCCTACTATTGTATTTCACTGGGTCGTACTTTCTTACATGACATTTAGGGACGACATTAAGAGTACAGCCATGTTAGCAGCTCTGTGAGGTTGTACTTTGAGTTGAATGCTAACATCAGCATGCCAACATGCTCATGAACCAAATAATTTTGAGAAATTAAATGTTTGACCTGATAATGGTGCTAGATAAAGTGATGGGAACACCAAAGTTGTCTAATTAACACGTTATATCTCATTTGTTAATCTGTACAAAAACCAAGGTGTAAAAAGCATCAAGTGGTTTTACATTACCCCAGCTTCAAGTCTTTATGCTAAGCTAAGCTAACCATCTCCTGGCTGTAGCTTGACAGACAAGGAAGCAAATAAGTAAATGTCAAACTATTCCTTTAATAATGTCCTAAATTTTTTCAATATCTTTTGAAGAAATATCTCTAAAAGGAATAATGTGATCATTTAACATAGCAAAATATGAATATACTTGTACAACTAGGCTATATAGGCTAAGGGGCAAAATTCCTCAAGAATGTTTGTACCAAATTTCATTGCAATCCATCCCAAACCACAGATGTCAAGCTCATGATGGTGTGTGAGGGAAATTTCGGGGATCGCTAAAGTCATTAGGATTCATTGCGAAAGGACCATTAATGTCTGTCCAAACCTTCAAGGCAATCTATCCAAAAGTGGACCAACTAACAGACCTGCTGCTAGCATGGCTAAAAATGGTCAAACAGTTAAAAAAAAAAAACACTTCAGAGTTGTTTCACCTGTTCTTTAGTAAATTTTACTGTTATGAACAATGCTTTCCCCAAACACTTTGGTTCGGGTAAAAAAAAAGGCTCTTGTGCACTGCTAGCAGACTCCTCTTTCACTCTGTATTGTACAGTACTATACTCAAAATGTCCACTTGTCTTATCTCTTATCCAAACATTCCTGGAGTCAGCAGACTGTGTGTAAGCGGGAGAATAAATGACCCAGATGGAGCCTAAACCACCAAATCAACCTCAGAGGAGCCTTCTGCTGGGTTTACATTAGCTCGCTTTGGGACACTCTTGCTCTCCAGCTAGATTACCTGTGGTTGATTCAGAGCAGCTGACCAAGCAATAAGGAGTCACCGTAAGCCTTTAACAAGTGCTGTGACTCTGAGCCTGCTTGCATTTTTACTTTGCAACACTGTGTTTAAAGTGTCCTCAAGAAAATTACATCATCTGTATAATGAAGTTACTTCCCACATGCAGACATAAACAACCACTGAAATTGACACTACTCGGCATGTACTAGGAATGTTAAACATTGTTAAATCTAAGAATGCTGCCACTAAAATAAACTTTCCATTACAAAGAAGTCTGGATTCAGTCTTGTGTACGGACATGGAAAAAGGTTAAGGAAGCTAATCTTGATATTGTTGTTGTCATTAAGTGTTACCAACTTCTTAAAGGAATAGTTCAAAATTTTGAGAAATACACTTATTCATTTTCTTGCCAACAATTTAATGAGAAGCTAAGTATTGCTCTCATGTCCGTCTGTTACAAATAAAGATAGAGCCAGGCGACAGTTAGCTTAGATTAGCATAATGGAGACTGGAAATATCTAGCCTGGTTCTGTCCAAAGATAACAAAATCAGCCTACTGGTATCTCTAAAGCTCATTAATTAACATGTAAAACCTAATTTGTTTAATCTGTACAAAAACTGAAGTGTAAAAACAACACATTGTGGTTAATTACGTTTACCCCTACTTTGAGTCTTTATGCTAAGCTAAGCTAAGCTGGCTGTTGACTTACAGGAAAGTGAATAAGTGTATTTCCCAAAATGTCAGACTATTTCTTTGAGAATGTCCTAATTTTTTTGTTCAGTTTTTTAATATGTTTTGAAGTCACATGTCTAAAAGAATGTAATCATATAAGACTAAAATATGAATCTACTTGTATAGAGTAATATTGTACAATTTCAAGGGAATTTCCCTTTAAGAGTAGAGCATGTTTAAACCATCTGATAGAGGAAATAACACATTTTTACCAACTGTGATGGTTTTACTGTTTTACTGTTTCTACTTTTGAAGCTCCTCTCACATGTCTTTTACCTGTAGCAAGGGTTCTTCACAGCCTCTTTGGGGGAGATGTACATGTAAGGTGAAAGTGGCTTGTCAACAAAAGCGCCAAAGCCCATGCGCAGGTTGCTGGTGGTGCGGTTCATGGCCTCAGCCAGGCCCTTTCCCAGCGTCCTCAGACGGAAGAGGTCATCATTCATGGAGTAAGAGAGGTCCATGAGGTAGTAGAGATCCACAGGGTAGTCCTCAACCTGACGCACTTTCACTGTGAACTGCTTGGCATCATCTGGGAAATGGAATAAGACAAGACACAGGAAATACTGTTGACCTAGCCTGGAATAAACAATGCAGAGCAAACAACCTGACATGTCTTCCTGTGTAACTTCCTGCTAGAGTAGAATATAATTTCTCTTTGCTTCAGTATGTTTGAAACTTCTTTCACTAATCTAAAAGGCAGATAGAGGAGCTCACCTGGCCTGAGGGTGATGTGGAGTTTCTGGGGTTTGATCTGGGTGACATCCTGTGTGGCCCCCGCTGCTTTGTTGCTGAGGGGCCGATCCTCGATCACCTGCATTTTGCTGGTTGGAGACTCCAGATCTGACAGAGCACAGCCCGCTGCCACCAGGTTACTCTTCAGATCACAACGGGACGAGCTAGCAACCCCATGACCGAAATCCTGACGCAGAAAAGCAGTCAGTTTGCAGCAACATTATCAGTGATTGGGAAGTACTTACATTTGTCAAAAAATTTACTCAAATTGTTGCTTATTTGTAGAATTCCCATCTGTAATAAAGCTGTGTTGAGACAGGAGGACATATTGGATTCATTCAGGCTGAAAAAGTCCAGAATGGCCCTGAACTTTATGTTTTCTATTAAATAAATCTCCTGGAATGAAGAAGCACTCCAACATCTCTCTGTAGACCTAAAGGCAAATTCCACCTTAAATCAAAATGTGCACCCTATCTGGCCACCTTCTCATTGTTCAACCAGTACTGTTGCTGAACATGAAGAACTTCCAGCCAAAAAAACAGAGTAATCAGGCTGATGTCATCCTGAGAAATTTTTGCACTTGGATGGGAGGCTGAGTCTATGGACTCACAACATCATTAGCTTGAATTAGAAAATATGGTTCACTCCATGCACTCACTTGATTTCAGTCACTGTGGCAGAAATGCTAGGACTCAAATTAACGGCCCATTCAGTGTCACTGAAGCAGCTTGAAAAAATGATCAGCTCTAAGTGGGACATGACTGTTCATAAATCTAAAGCAAAACATTTCAGATTTTGGGTGTAGATTTGACTTAAAAACACAATTTGTGCTTTTTATTTTCACATATAAGTGGTTGTCATTAAAAAATAATCTACTGTACATCTGCATACATTCCTCTCAAGCAGATTATAGCTGGCTGATGAAAAGATCTGTGCCACCCTGCACCAGCCAGCCCGGCAGAAAGCTCATTGCCTGAAGGAAGTGAAGTGGAAAAGGAACGCACCTCTTGGAAGCACCACGCACAGTTGGGGTGCACAGCCAGACATTGCTTGCATGTGCTGGCCCCTCTGGAGGTGCAGACGTTTGAACCTGGAACCAAAGGGGAGTCATTAAATAGTCATGTTTGATCTCACTGGTATTACTCAGACTCTGTTTTGTTGCGTTGGATGTGATTGTTGTAAATGAATGTGTTTTTATGTAACTTTGTGACATCTATACCTATTACACTGCCATTTTGGCAAAGTCTCCCTTCAACAGATTTGCGGTTAAATAAAAAAATAATTTAAAAAAATATTAAAACAACATTGATTCTTTACTCATTATGTTCAGTTATAATGTAACAAGCATTACATATCATAGTAATCCAGTAAAAAACTTGACCTGATCTGAGAAGTTGTCAGCAGTTGGATATATTAAAGGATAGCTTCACAATCTTTAATGTCTGTCTTAAAACAACAGTCAGGTGCCGAAATGAATATTGAAACAGGTTTTCCTTGCTGTAATCGTTCCTCCTGTTCACACAGACCATTATAAGATCCCTTCATAATGCACTTACAATATAAGTGATGGGGGCCAAAATCCACAGTCCTCCTTCTGTGCAAAAATGTATTTAAAACTTCATTTGGAGCCAACATGAAGCTTCAGCTGTCCAAATTTGTCATATAAAGTGGATATTTTTCAAAATTACAGTCTTTTTAGTGCCAAATTCTCCATTTTTGTTCCACTGCAGCTGAACAGGGAAACACTGCCCGGGGAAACAAAAAGAAGGACTTTTATTCTAAAAAGAAAATAACATTGGAAGATATCCAACTGATTTAACTAACTCCAACTGTTGATTCATCATAATATCTTTGGATCAAGCACATTTTTAACACAATGAGGGCTGTGGGTTTTGTCCCCCATCACATTTGAAAAGGATCATTTAATGGCCAGTATGAACATGATGATCACAGTGTGTAAAACTTTTTTCAATGTTCATTTGGGCACCTGACTGTTGTTTGAAGACAGACTTGAAAAATTGTGAACCTATTCTTTAAGACTAATTAAGATGCATCCCCTCACTGTCCCAACTTCCCGAATTATTCCTCAAATACAAGGGGAAAAAAAGCAAGTAAAAACTGTCCAATTACAGAAAAAAACAAACAAAAAACAGTGACACCCTGAACAGACTGAGCATGTTGCCAGGTCAAGTATATTTTATCCTGGTTGAAGCAATTCGAGCCTTTTAAATTCTTAGTAGAGATGAAAACTTGTCTCAAGACTGCCCAAAGTGCCTCATGTGTTTTCCTTTGCAATATACAATATTATTAGCTACACAGGCAACACATGACAAAGGCAAAACAACTCACCGCAAACTGCTGTTATTCCTATGAAGATCAAAACACACATCCACAGTATCCTTTGCGTCGGGAGAGCACCCATCCTGGTGCGGGCTCTCTGTGAGGACGTAGCCTGTCTGACCAAGGAGCTCTGGTGTTAATTACAAGTTCAAGAGAAGAAAAAACTGTTTTCAACTGCAACTGACACAAGTCCAAATAGAGTCAAAATGTCGTAAAGCCACCCCCAACTCCAACATCCAGCTGCAGCTCTCATTATTATACCATTACATGTAGTAGGCGGGGAAAGAGCGCAGCATCCAGCCTGAGCTTTGAGTTTGGAGGAGTGCAGGTCTGAGCATCAAACGTGTGACGTCTTGCACCAGCTGTGTACTCTGGTGTGAGTAAAAGTCTGTTGTTTGTAGTGGTAATCGCATAAACATGTAGTGTAATACACATAAATAAGCACATTTGATCACAAGAAAAAAAAAGACACAAACTGAGCATAAATGCCATTTTTCAACTCATTTTAAGACAACGTAGGCTGTAGTGGTTGAGTTAAGAATTCATACGTTTAGCTGCACTATTCAAGTAAACAGATGGACTTAATATAAAATAAACACTCACTGTAATTAAATCTATGTGAGGTTTGCTTTAGTGTACACTGCCCACTAGTGGACATTACCTATAATGACGCAGGACTCCACCAAAACTACAGCATCTCTGCTTGGTGGGTCTGAGAGCTGCATGATATATCTTATATATTTCATATGTATTTTATCACTGCTATGACATAACAATGCCACATAAAGTAATTAATTAATTGATGAATGAGATTTGTCTTAGTAATTGCCTATTTAAATGTTTAAATATTTAGAACAGCTACAAAAGTTTCATATTAAACATACATAGTTGTTGTTTGTAATGAAATATTCATTAAAAAGACAAAATCTGACAAAAATTCTCTCATTTCCTTGACCAAAACACGCCTTAAGACCAGTTTCCCTTAAAATATAGGTTGTTAATTGGAAGTAATATTACCTCAAACCAATGTAGGCTAATCAAGGCATCGTACATTTTTCTATACATTTTATTGTTGTTGTTGATATTGTTGTTGTCCCACTCCTTCTTCCTCTCTCCATTCAAGGCATATTACCGCCCACCTAGACCGCGGTTTTGCTCGAGGTTTCTTCCCGTTAAAGGGAAGTTTTTTTCTGGCTGCTGTCAACAAGTGCTCGCTCATGGAGGAATGTTGGGTCTCTGTAAATTAAAGAGTACGGTCTAGACCAAGACTATGTGAAAAGTGCCCTGAGATAACCTCTGTTGTAATTTGGTGCTATAAAAATATAACTGACTCGACTTGACTTAAGCCTATTGACAATTTAACAATTAGAGCTACTTTAATTGGCAATGTTGTCTATTTTTTTTTTTTTTACCCCTCTTCGTTTCGCCTTTGCAGGGCAGGAAAATATATATATACATTTGATTTATGCAAAGCTGAACTCTTCGACAAATGTAAAACCTTTTTTGTTCATGTACTGTACAAGCTCACGTTTATAAAAAAAATAAAAAAAAAATTGACCTACGTGGCTATTATATTAATTAGGCTATTGAAAACTGTTATAAGTAGACTAATTACACTGACAACAGTCATTCTGCCCAGCTACTTCATGTTTCTGTGGTTGTAGTACCACGTTATTACCACCAGATGTCATTTCCTTACAATAAGTGGTCTATAGAGCGCTTGCCATTTAAATACCACTGACTTTTACTCTAAGAAATGACTCATCACACATAACTTGGAAAAAATACATTATCATAATCCAGCAAATTGGATAATGTGTTCTTAAACTTCCAAATAAATGCGTAATTAATTATCTCTATGTATGGATAACATAAATACTTCATTTTTTCCATTTGGATTTTTTTTTTCCACATTTAGTTTCAGTCTTCTTGGCATGGATCAATATGAACATGGCAGGAAACAGGCGTAAAAGTAACTGACATTTAGTTTAGTTGAATATATAAGCATTCTTGTACAATTCTCTTGCTTTCATTAAAATAGAGAAGTTCACTAGTTCATGCATTTGATTACACATCTTGTACCTCCAGCTTCCTAGCACACTCAAGGTTAAATCCGAGGTTAAATTCTTTGACCCAGACTTTATACATGGTGTTTTGACTTCAAGAGTCAGTCTGGACTTTGTTGTGAGATGTTTCCAGTGAAGATCCATTGTCTGTAGATAGCTGAAGGATGTTTAGGGACATTTAGATTTCTTCATACAAGCCTTTGGCTGAGATCATTTATTTGCAACTGAAAGCTAAAGTTGAGAGTTGTTGACATAGCAGTAAGATGTGCAGAGGAATGGCGTGTGGAGTGGAGGCTTGAGGCATAGCAGATGTAAACAATGAAGCAGAAGAAACCAGCGGAGGCAAAGCCATCACAATCCTTCGGCACTGATGGCGTATGACTTGTGTGAGAGGCGCAGTTTCAGTTTTACATTTTGAGGAAAATCAATAACAGAGAAGCCAACTTTCACTGATTCCAGTCATTCTGTAGCCAAGTATGTCTCCATCTTAATCACAATTTCTGTCTGTTTCTCTCCATCCTTGACAGTTGTTCTTCCTCTCTTAGTATCTCAGCATTTCTTCTTTCTCTTGACCCCCTCTGTTGCTCAATTTTCCTTTTGCAACTCTTTCTCTTGCTTCACGTTTGCCTTTCCCCTTCCTTCCCTCTTTTTTTGAAACTTCCACAAGCAGTTGCACAACTTTCGGAGAGGAAAAAGCTCCTCTTTTCTCCAGCAGGTTTGATTGACAGCCCTTCCTGCACACTCTGCAGTGTGTGTGTGTTTTTGGGGCGTGCATGTGTCTTGGCATCAACCTGTGTCTTTTAAAAGTTTAAGCGTTCGGTCTTTCTTCTCTGGGCTATAAGAGCATGTGTGGGTATTTTCTTTTTTTGTATCTGTGTGTATGAATGCTGCTTCAGGGAAACAGAACAACAAACCAGTCCAAAGGTTGCGAAAGAGCTCTCACACTGATTCATCTGAGTAGTGCAGGCACATTAGCACGTACACACACACACACACACACACACACACACACACACACACACACACACACACACACACACACACTGGGGCTGTGTGTTGACTTAAGAGTTAATGAATGGATGATTGAGGGCTGCAGGGGTTGGGGAGAGCAGTGCCGTGGAAACAACCCTCTTTCCCAGGAAGGGAGTATAGAACAAGAGTTAGAGACAAAGAAAGGGATAGAAAATGAATGTCTCAGAGACAAAATGAAATTCAGATTGTGTGTGCAGAGACCTGAGATGGCTGTGGGGTGATCTACTTGAAGCAGAAGCTCTTTAAGTGCCAATAAAGCAAGTAGCATGTACTTGACAAGGACCCAAAGGGAAAGAAAGAGTGAGAGAAGCAGCTGTTGGAGGAGGAGAGTGAGACAAAGAAGGAGCGGGGGGCTGTCCTAACTTGCTCTTCAGTGTGAGGGCTGTATGTGGGAGGAGGCAGAGAGGGAGAGCAGGAGACAGAAGGGGAACAAGAGAGAAAGAAAAGAGCAAGCAGAGAGTATGTTTGGTGTGTGAAGAGATAAATATACATCAGAAAGAGCAGCAGGGGTACAGAGAGCGAGACAGAGTGTGTTGCATAGCTGCAGGGCAGTCTCTTCTCCAGCCTCCTCTCCTCTCCTCCTGTGCTGCACAACTTGGGTTGAGGGACCATGCAGCAGGGTTGGACTCTTCCTTGGCTCGCCGCTCTCCTGCTGGGGCTGATGGGGCTCCGGGCGTCAGGCTCAGAGTTCCAGCATCACCGATTCGAGGACATGGTGAGAGCTCTGTATGCAGTGCATAGTGAATGCCCCTACATCACGCGTATTTACAGCATCGGGCGCAGCGTGGAGGGGCGCCACCTCTACGTGCTGGAGTTCAGTGATAACCCGGGCATCCATGAAGCATGTGAGTAACACCTGATTCTCTGTTTGACAGTGCAGTGTGAATGGGCATGCATTAAGATTTAAAGTGTTTTTATGAGGGATTTTATTATGATTCACCAAGAACCTGCTTTAATCTGAAAATCAGTGAAGACTTTATGTGGCAGCAAGCCCACACACTGAATGCCGCTACTTCTGAAGCTGATGAACAAACATTATACAATGTTCGGATGGAAAAGAAAAGGGTTTTTAAGTGATTATGGATCTGAAATGCACAGCCCCTGTTATTGGTTGCCCATTTGTTTTTCACTTCTTTCTGTGGGGAGTGAGAACATAGCTGGCAGGAGAAAGGCAGTTTGTGGGGGCTTTGGGGGTTTTTTTTCCCAAAGAGATGAAATGCAATCGTTTGATTCCTGAAGTTGAATTGCTGTGGTAATCTGTTACTCCAAGGCTTAATAGTGAAGAAGAGGAGGAGGGGTTATCCTGAGATGGTTTCTTTGGTAAAAAATCATGGACTATGTGGAAAACTCAACGTGAAAGAGAAAGAGAAGGGAAAAGTGAAAGAATTGAGGGAACATCTGTGATTCATTTCAAATATTTGCCATCCAGCCTCTGACAAAATGTGGGGTGTTATTCAAAGCTGAGCAGATGACATAAAAGTTCACTTTGAGTCAACAAAGGTTTAACCCTGAACCCGTTCTTGAAAAAACTCTGCTTGTCGCCCCCCCCCCCCCCCCCCCCTACGACTCTTAACTGCAGAATCAGCTCTTCAGGTATTTATTTAGCATAGCGGTTGCAAATTGAAAAGCATAACCTCATTATATCTAATGTTTGCATTGGAAACAAGCCGAAGAGTCACATTGATTTTCAAGATTTTTCCAGTCTTGCATTTTTTAATAGCAACTAGTTGAGAAAAAAAAACAAAGCTTTGCAACTGCAGGGAATGCGTTTTTGGCTGGGGCTTAGCTTGCATTTTTTCCTGCGTTTGCACACGCAGGGGTTTCCTTCAGTAGAATAGAAGGATGTGCGCCTGTTCTGTTGCAAGGTGACCGAGGGTGAAAAACAGGAACCGTGCACTTCACGGAGGGGAGTGACCTGAGGTCTTGTCTGGGTCAACCCACTTGCCCCCTATAGGAAGTTCACATCTTTCACATGCTGCTGAGTGTGTGTGTTTGTGTGTGTGTGTTTTTTTTAAAGCTGCATGCTAGAGCCAACACTGTTTTCTGAACCCAAGGCCAGTTGGCCCCATGTTAAAGAAAAAGAGGTGAATTGCAGCGCTCAAGCTGCCATTTGGGTGCCTGAAGCAATTAGTGAAGGGTGTTCATAAATTTGGACGTATCTACTCACCCACACAATACCACAACCCTCCAAAAACTACACTTACTTCTTCTCTTGGACAGAAGAACAGAACAAACAATTACACTGCAGTGTTATGACCCATGATTATAGTGTAAAATCTTATGTTCTGGACACAAGAGAGCACTAAACATTTCTAAAGTTAAACCTCAGTTCTACACCAGTAGAACTTCAGTAGCTCAGTGGCTGATGTGTTTGGGGGTCCTTGGTCCTCTCAGCACTGCAGCAGTGATTAATGAAGGGACCCCTGGGAGGAGGGAACCCTATACAGAGTGAGAGACTGTTTGGATAGGTGTCTCACCCAATCAGTGACAGATATCCACAGGAATGCCAGATTACCTTTGCCAAATAATTCAATCAGTTGTAATCAGAATCACTCCTCACAACTCAACTTCATCAGAACCGCGAGAATCTTCTTATCAACATGTTGAAATAATGTAAAAACATGACAGTTGTGTAGTCGAAGAACCTCCTTTATTTGTTTGGTTATTAATTTAATCAGGTAATGTGATTTATGTAAATTCTGTCACATTTAGAAACCCAAGACTCTGGATAAAAAAAAAATCCCAAAACTGAAAAGGAATCCAAAATAAGCATTGAACATAAAATAGACAGTCTACTTGTGAAGTCTGGGGTCTACATTGTAATGTATGAGTGTGCTCATGCATGTGTGCATGCTCAAGCAGTCATTTTAAATGTCACGCTTGGCAACACCATTTGGCTTCTTGACCTCATGCCTTCCCCCTCCACCTCTTCACTTCCTTCCCAGTGGAGCCGGAGTTCAAGTACGTGGGCAACATGCACGGCAACGAGGTGCTTGGCCGCGAGCTGCTCATTAAGTTCTCCCAGTTTCTGTGCGAGGAGTATCGAGCCGGAAACCAGCGGATCACGAGGTTGATCCATGACACACGCATCCACATCCTGCCCTCCATGAACCCCGATGGCTACGAGGTGGCTGCCAGACAGGTAATGTAGACCCTGACACGCCATGTGAGCTCCTAGGCTTGCATGTGCCAAAAAGAAAACCAGGGAAAATCTCCCAAAGGAAGACCATTGTTGGCTGATTTTCTTCAGCAATCATTTGCCACTTGTGGAGAAAAAGTTTCCATTTTCCCTTGATTGTGTTCTTGCCAGTGGAAATGTTCGAAATATTCAAGTCCCTCAATAACACTAAACACCTGCAAGTTAAATCACAGCTCAAGACACACTGAACATATCTTATTTCAACAGAAGGTGTCTGTTTTGATTTAAAATGAAAGTCAATTGAAGACAAGCGACTAAACACTAACAGGAAGTTTTTTTAACTTGAATCCTCCACTTTTTGCTAATGTCTGTAATAATCCCATCTATCAGCTTCCGGAGAGAGCCCCTTGCTTTCTACTGGGGGTAATTACATGGGCCGTGAAATAGACACACACGCAACCCCCTTTACCACAAATACACACACGTGTGCGCGATCTCTTTGAGACTAATTATATGTCCTGAAGAATCCAATTGCCCATGACGGTCTCTCTCAATGGCACTCAGACGACACACAGGCACTGCACTATAATTTGTTGCGTAAACAGATGTTTGGGTGCAGCAGCATCTGGACAACAATGTGAAGGTTGCTTCATTTCCCAGCATCCTAGATGGCATGGTGTTGATTTTGGTTACTGGCTGAGCATTTGTGGAAAAACAACACAAATATCTTGTTGTCTTACAGCAGGTCAGGAAGTCTTTAGACTGCATCTTTGCGTCATAGTCAGTAAATGAAAAGTAATTTAAGTGACGCTCAATGATAAAAGATGACATTTGGAGCCACAACAAATCAAACAAGAAAGAAAAATCCTAACATTTGCTAATTAGCACTAAGCACAAAGTACAGATGAGGCTGATAGAATGTCATTAGTTTTGCAAGTAGTTGGCCATAAACCAAAGTACAGGACAAATTGAAATTTTGACCACTTAATAGATCACCAAAGTGACTGCAATTCATCCTGATGGGGAACCACGAATATGAACCTATTAGTGTGCTGGAGGAAAAGTCAGGGGATCACCAGAGTCCATAGGATTCATCCTCTGGGTACCATGGATATCTGTGCCGACTTTCACAGCAATCCATCAAGTAACTGTTGAGACATTTCAGTAAAAAACAAAAAAACGTGAATTTCATAGTAGTGGAAAGGTTAGGGTCACCAGTGTTGGTAGGATTCATCCTCTGGGGATCAGGAATATCTGTACAAAATTTCCTAGCAATCCTCCAATAGTTGTTAAAATATTTCAGTTAGGACCAAAGTGGTAGACTGGCTGACTGACCGACATTGTCATCCCTAAAAAGGCTTTAATAGTGTGGCTGCCATGTGATATTAGAGGTTTATTATTGCACTCAGGACTCAGAGTTCCTTGGAATTTTCTGTCTTGTTTGGTTTAACTTTAATGTCCTTTAAAGTCGTATTGGGAAAGATTTGAGTTTGGATTCCTAAGAACACAAGTAAATCATTGTGAGTTAAATGTTACAGAGAAAAAAGGAGCCTTTTGGAAAATAATTCATTGTCAGTACACTTTGTGCACTATGCAAGTCAGTTTTCCTGTCCTGCTTCCAAGCAATATGAAGTCATATCTTAAACACATTAAAACCCAAGATGCCAAAACATGATAATTCAGTCACTCAAGTGGCAAAAGCAGAATTTAGAAACTTGATATTTTGTCTGGGGACCAACAGGGTCCAGAGTTCAACGGCTACCTGGTGGGTCGGGGCAACGCCAGAGACATCGACTTGAACCGGAACTTTCCAGACCTGAATGCCCTCATGTATTATTATGAAAAGACCAACGGACGAAACCACCACCTGCCGCTGCCGGACAACTGGGAGCAACAGGTCAGTGCTACTGGATAAACACACAGGACACACGCCGACACACACAAGACCCCATTTAGTGTATCTATCTGTCAAGTCTCCAAGGGAAATGTGTACGTGCAGATATGTGGGGGTCAGAGCATGTGTGGATGAGAGAGGAAGATGGATGAGTGCGTTTCTCATGCTGGTGTGAGTGTGTGTACAATGTTTGAATATGGACTTGAATAATGAGCAACTGTAGCATAGCAGAGTTATCTTGGCTTTAACTCTGTTGACATATTCGAATTTGTGAGATTTGCGCTGGATCAGGTTCCACTGCCAGTTGAGCTTTTTCTAAATAAAAGAGAAACTGTCCACAAATTTAAACATGAATTAGACCCAGTGAATCACATGGTAGGATGATTTAAAGCCTGGTTCTTGGTGTATACGTTTGCCTGTGCTGTGTTTAGGGTTCACACAGTCTGACTGTGTTGACGTGTGTTTGCTTATCTTGCTCTTAAACCTATATCTCCTCATATAAACTGTACTTTTCCTCCCCTGGGTCAGAAAGAGGCCTCTCTCCTTTGTATTTGCAATCTGAAATAGGCGGGCCTCGCTCTTTCCAACTGGGATTACAAAGCCGAACAAAAACATCGCTAAAAATGTAGTTGTAAAGTTGAATTTGAATATCTTGATATCTGTTTGCTGTTTCCAAGCTCACAATTAACTTTGGAAATTTAAAAGGATGCCAGAAGATGAAAATAGAATAAAATGGGAGCCTCTGAGGCAGCCATTGCTCTCTCATTCTTGGACTTCTTGGACTCTTGGATTTCATAACACTTGATAAAAGACTGTACAGTATGTGACAATTTTTAGCTACAGCTAAATATTTTTGTATTTTTGCCGCTGCCATGAGAATTTGAACTGGCCTATTCTGCGGTCTCAGAGTCTAAAACTGTTACCTGCTACTTTGAGATACTGCCCAACTCATGCCATACAAACTTCATTCATAGTCAAGTTTCTGTGTTTCAAAAGCTTTCTTCAAATGATAACCAAAAACTAAAATAAAAAAAGACTACTGAAATCCCATCTATCAAGCACAGAGCTCCATGAAATATTTTGAACTTGGCAAAAACACATGAAGCTCTCTGCACAGTCAGGTACTGGACATGCAACTGCATGTCCTGCCCATTAAAAAAGAAATGAAACAGAAACTTGCCCTGCACTGTGAACAAAGCTGGGAAGATAAACTTCATCATTCAATGGAAAAAATCATTTTGGCAGCTGATCTATTACATCAATGGTTTCATATTACAGGTTATATAGTTCAGATTGGCTGCAGGAGAGAAATAGTTTCATTCTGGAAGACTGAATGGCCTTCTCTGTATTTCACTGTGCACTTATTATTTTCGATCACTGTGGTGTAAAATGAACAAAGAAGAAAGAGAAGGATAAGAGTGTTCTGTCAAACTAATGCTGATAGTTAGCTGAAAAGTGCTATTTAAGTTTTAAGGTCAGATCCTTGGGGGTTTTTGTTCACATCTTATCTTTAACACTGAAAGGGGCTACTAAGGGGAGTGAAAGGCTGCTGCAGAGCTACTTCATTTCCTTTAAGTTTTTAGCTAAATTGGTCTAACCTTTGGTCCCTTCCACTTGTAACTGATAGCATTAGAGCTTCAGAATAATGCAACAGTTCTCAAAATAGAATAAAATATTTCTCTTATTTTACAAAAATCAAATATATATATATAAAAATATTGAATATGCATCACATTATGACATTATGATGACATTTATTTGAGGTGACGATCCAATAATAATGTTGAAAATGAACAACGTAATTGAAAAGTTGTAACTCTTCCTTTAGATTACATCTGTCATTATAATATTGATGTACATTATGAATTAAAATTAATGACAGAATACACTCTAAAAGTATAGTGTGATGCAATGTATAACATTCACAGGTACATTCTGACCCTGCAGTATTGGCAAGACACTACATAGGTATTCATCTTACAGCATTTGTTACTTTATCACATATTTATAAATTTTGTTTCCGAGCAGAGGACAGCTGTTGATTGCTAATTTTTAGTTCCTTGACTGAAAATGCATTGAGAAAACACTGGTCCTCCCAGTTGCGGGCTGGCTGCCTACCCACATGACTGCCTCCTGAAGGGGAAACACAAAAGAGTAACTGTGCCACTGTTATAGACACTTCTTTCATGCTGGTCAGGATAACATCCTCTCAGATGATGTTCCTCTCACTCATGAAGCCTCAAGCCCCCTGTGCTCACAAGCAGGCTCAGCCATGCTACATTAGCACCGTTTAATTAGCCAAATGATGATTTTTCATACAGAAGATAGAGTTTAATTTGAAAGATCTTAAGTCTTTTTGCTCCATGGCCAAGTAAGACAGGACAGAGATGAAAAAATATATGTTGCTGGGTGACAGGTTAGGGAGGCTAAGCTTAACAGCCTTGTTGTTTTCATCTTAAAGGAATAGTTTGACTTTTGGGAAATGCGTTTATTTGCTTTTTAGCTGAGTTAAATGAGAGTATTGACACCACTCTCATCTGTCGTTAACTAATTTGTCCACTAAATAATACTTACACTTAATCTGCCTGACTCTTGGCATGAATAAGTATATTTCCTAAAATGTCAAACTATTCCTCTAAGCTAGCTGCAAAAACTGACAAACACATCTTGATGCTTTCTTGGTACCTTCTATTTTGAGCCCTGTATGACAAAGTATAGTTTTAATTCTCAAATCTTGTAACCAACTGGAAAACAGGACCAGCGCTTATTCTGGTTTCATTCTCTCAAAGTATAGATGTAGTATTCATGGTTAACTTCACTCAGGAATCCGTTTTTTTAAAAGTTTTTCACCACCCGTAGACTGTCAGCAGGGTCTGTTCTTAGAAATACTGTATTTACTTAGCCTCTGAAAAAGAGCCCACCTCACACCATGAGTCCGGCCTGTGCTTTTGCAAGAGTATCTGCTGACAATTGTTTGGCCTGCAGAGAACATCCCTCCTACAATGTGAAAACTAACCTTGTATTGTCTGTCAGTGAACCATCGTGTAATCCAGTGGAATTTACATTTATTTGTATTTAAGATGGTTTGGTATTCTCTGTCTGTGCAGATGAGGTTTGTAACACTAAGATATGATTATTTGTGTGAGTATGTGTGTGTCCTTCATATGTAACCCTACACCATGATGACAGCTCCAACTTCAAAGCATGCATGGGTGTATATAAAGATCCACAGATAATAAATACCTGCCAGTAGAATTCGGACTTCTCGGCTACAAGTGTTACGTTCAAGGCTAGTAGGCTGTGAACAGCCTGATTATTCTCACACATGTAACACAGCCAGACTGTGTTTATTGTCCTACATACCTTATTCAAGGAGAGGTATTACCTCTTGTCTCCATGCTTGATATACGGCTAGGAGTGTGTAAGCATACTTAGCACTGACAGAGAAAATAAATGGCAGCATTCATTGGAATTTAAAGGGTTAAGATATCTGTAGTGATGCATGAGAGATCGGGTTAGGTTTTGTGGATGGAAGGTGTGCAGCAGAATTACATGCAGAAATTAACTACATGTAAATGTCAGCAGCCTTATGTTAAATAGCATTGGGACTATAGATCACTATTTTACTAAAGGTTGCACCTTGTAGGTCTGCTGAAGAAGTAACTGTTGTGTTACCATCTCGGCAGCCTTTGCTAAAAGCCTGCATCATCTTGTAAACTCATCTTTCTCCCTGAATTTCAGACTCGGAAGAGGAGGCTTTAAACAAATTCTATCATGCCTGATTCATCAAGAATAAGACTCTTTATGAAATGAGATATAATGCAGCTGTGAAGGAAGAGGAGAAAAGACAGAAAGGCAGATGATATCCTGGAGAATTAACCATGGTTGCCTAAAGATTAACCTGGTTACTTAAAATTGAAAAGGAGTTATGAAAAATGGTCACGGTGCAAATACTTGCATATTGCATGGCAGAGAGTACTAGTATTTGTCCAGATAACCAGCCAAGCAGAGAAGCCAGTGGTTCTGGTTGAAAAGAAAACCAGATGTTTTCAGTCCACTGATGTTGTTTGGGAAAAGAAAGGGGCGATATGTAGGCAATGAGTAATACTTCAATATGTAAATATCTTCCACAGGTTGAACCGGAGACTTTGGCCGTCATAAAGTGGATGCAAAACTACAATTTTATCCTGTCTGCCAACCTCCATGGAGGAGCTGTAGTGGCCAATTACCCGTTCGACAAGTCGAGAGACCCCCGCATTCGAGGGAGGACCACCTATGCAGCCACTCCGGATGACAAAGTTTTCAGAAATGTGTGTAGCAGATTTAAATTCTTTCCCGATGGTAATGTTACACTCATCTGATTTCATCACTGTCTAATGTGTGTCTGAAAACATGTTGCGGATGATTGGGCACTTGATCCACAACATTTGCATTTGTGTGATGTCAGTTGGCGAGGACCTACTCGTATGCTCACAGCTGGATGCACAAGGGTTGGAACTGTGGGGACTTCTTTGATGAGGGGATCACCAACGGGGCCAGCTGGTACTCTCTGTCCAAAGGTAAGCAAAACCTCTGCTCCTGAGAAAGCAATGAATAAATTAGACATAAAAACACTGTAAACTCCACCGGTATTGTAAAAAGCACAAAACATCACTTGTGTCCTTGAAGATGCACTCCCAAATGTTGTTGTAGTGCCCAACAATGATCCAAAGTCCTCAAATTTATTTTCATATTATAACTGGTGAGGAATTTTAGGGATTTGGGGTAACTGTTCGCTGCTTTAACGAAGTATCTGTAAATTGCTACTTGTGAAAGGATAAGAATAGCTTTCGTGAGTTTGGTTAGGTTATTATGGTTTAATAAAATTAGTTACTGTGATCATATAATACCTCCAAAATAATCTAATCTTGTACAAAATCAAATCTATTTTAAAAAAGATGTATCATACACATGTTCAGGTCTATATTTATGTTCTCTCTACTGGAATATCTTTTATCTTACATTGAATGCAGCCCCTCAGTTCAGCCTCTGTCTGAAATAGGCTGTTTTAGTTCCTCCTGAATTTTGGGGCTGAGTGGGAACTCGCAGGCGGGGCTACTGCGAACAGTACTGCGCATATTCAGTGGACTGCATACCCATGAAGTAAATCCAGAAGCTTTTTTTTGGTCTATGTGCCAGGCGAGCAATTCTTATTGGACTGAATAGGCACCATTTTTGGTCTGGTATCCAGCTCTTATAAAGGAGCGCGCAGACTGGATGCAATGACGTATGTCAAGTCAACGGATTCTATTCATTTTCTATGGTGAGCCAGAGATGCAGCTGCACAGTGAGTTCTATCTCTAGATTTGAATTTGCATTTCATAAAGATATATATACAAATACTCCTTTAGGAATTAGTGCTCACACCTCTGTACATTATCCAGAACTCTTAATTACCTCTGCAGAAGTACTGAATAACAATACAGTATGCACCAGCACACAATATACGCACTGACTTAGTGAAAGAAAGGGAAATGTGCAGCGTTGTGCATTGTCATACACCCCAGATAAAGAGGCAGAATTTAGCAGCAACCGCAGTAAAAAGGAGGATTAAGATCACATTAACAAGAAACTTGTGGTTAAGAGCAAGCTGACGTTTTTCTCTCAGCCCTGCAAAGCACAATGCTGACTTGCTACTGCTTGTACATGAAAAAACACTTTGGTCATTCCCCATCCACATGAAAAATGTTTTGGAGAGCTTCCATTATCATTCCTGTTCCAAAGAAAGTCAAGGCCACCTGCATGAATGATGGCAGCCGCTGGCATAGTCTTCAGCATGAATGAAATGCCTTTTCCCAGTGTCATCATGAACTCCCTGACTCTTTCTGAGGCCTCTCTCCTCTACTCTTGCTTTTAACCTTTTCACCCACCCCCCCCTCCACACCGGCAGCTGCACTTCCACTGACCGCTCTGTTGAGCTGCTCAAGTTTACAAATTAACCACACAGTCAGAAGTCTACCTCAGATAGGTGACTTGACCTGGCAAGAACAACCATAATACTCTAAATGTTAGAGCTTGACTCAAGTTTCAATCAAAGGACCGGCTCCTCTGGTAATTCATTAGAGATCCCCTCAAGTCATGTTTTAAGGCGTATAAAAATCCTCTGCTTTTTCCACAAAAAAAGTTAAATTACCTTGTTAAAACCTTGACATCTCCTCTTTCTCCCTTATTGAAAAAATCCAGAATCTATGAATAAACAAATATTCTTCATTTCAAAAGTTGAACTTCTGGATACAAGATGTCTATTACCTCACTGAAAAGTCTGTTCTCAGTGTGTGTGCGCTGCAGGCTTCATGTTTCCACATCACACTTTTATAAATTGTATACTGGACCATGATTGACTCCAAACTAGCCACGATGTCACAAATCATGCTCGTAGGTACAAGCCTTAAAGTCGGATTTTCGGTGAGCGCAGAGAAACCTTTCCCCTTCAGCAGCTGAATGTGAAAACCGTCTTTGAGTGTCAAACTCTGCACATACATCATTGTGTGCAGTGAAGCTAAAACAAAAAAAACATACTCTTGACTGGAGATGGATCTTAATCTGCAACAGCCTTTGACAATCTGCGTGGCCATTGGATGCGCTTCAGCCATAGTAACTGTCACAACCAGTTTCGATCAAATTCCAGTTCACAATATGAAGCCTATTTTAACATGCCTCCATCTCCTCCATATTGTTTGACTGTAGGCTACTGTAGTTCTAAGACTAGAGAAAAGGAAACATCTGTCATTGTACTGATAGTGGTGCCACATAAGCACAAAAATAAACTCATGAACACATGCTGTCATATCTCTTGGACATGTGTCATTTTTTGATAACTTAATTTTACTTCTGTGACAGTATGTGACAAGAAGTGTTTAAAGCCAATGTTGCTATGCTGGAGAAATTCCCCGGATTTAAATATTGCACCGTATTCAGTTCTGCATCCAAGTTTGTCATGTGGAAATACATTAAATGTCTCATCAGTAGCTGACCATGTCAGATTTACTGTCTTTCAGTTGCACGTAGAACATAAAAACGGTGAATATTTGAGGTTTATTTTTGCATTTGCGTGCGTCAGAATGCTTAGTGGGGCTGTTATTAGGGTTTAATATAATATTATTTACTGGCTTTGGCCAAATAGAGGCCGTTACCAGTTACAGGAACTTCAGCACTGGCAGTTAAGTCCTCCCTGGTTTGGTTTAAGGGTTGGGAAACTTGTGCTTCATTGTAAGATTTGATGAATACTTTCTGTAATATTTTGCCATAGGATGCTTGGAAGCTACAGTACACCAAGTTCATTAAATTGTCTGGGCATTTATTCAATTTCAGTTCAGTAAATCCTCGACTGCAATAATAAGTATACCCTTTTCTTTGATGTGTAAGTCCTGATCTGGGCTGGTCTGGATTCTTCTTTGGAATGTGAATCTGTTGAGCTTTTTGGGTTGAAGCTTTTGAAATGGATGAAAACGCCCACGGTCACATTTAGAAGGAGTACGTTATGTTTGTTTTAACAACTCCATTTGCTCCAAGTGTTATGTCATGGTTTATGAGGTTACATTTGAACTTTCCCTCCCAATCCTGGCCTCATATGTATTAGGCTTGATGAAAAGTAGTGCTGTATGGTTCAATTTCAAACTACATAACCAATATAAAGAAAGCCTGATTGTCTGATGTTGGGTGTATTGTAAATCCAAAGACCTCTCTTGAAATCTACAGTAAAGACTCTCATGATTACACTTTATATCCATCTTTAATGTCTGTTTCAGGTATGCAGGACTTCAACTACCTCTACACCAACTGTTTTGAGATCACCCTGGAGCTGAGCTGCGATAAGTTCCCCCCAGCGTCGGCACTGCCCAGAGAATGGCTGGGCAACCGAGAAGCACTGGTTTCATACCTGGAGCAGGTCAGAACAAACACACAAATACACACAAACACACACCCACATATACTACCAAAAGTCAAGAGTCCAAATCCTCAGCTTCCTGTAAATATTGGCTAGGATTCCCTGGATGAAATGACTCAAAATGAGCCGCATGAAATTCAGTGTAATACAAGTAAACTGACTTTTACTTTCCGTCAAGCATGAAAAGGGTTCTTGGTTTGAAGACAAAATGCCCTTTATCCAACTTGTCAGAGCGCTGCGATAAACTGCAGTGATGCATTGCCGCTAATAGTGTTTCTTAAGCCACAAGGGAGAGCTCAGAAATGCCTACTCTTTTCCGCAGAACTGATTAGACGGAGCAAACTGAAAGGATCTACAGATACTGTTCTAGTCTTGTTATACAATATGTCTGTTGCAGATCACAGAACTGAGGAATGTTGATACTGTAAGGTTTAAGCTTTTGGAAAATTTCCTCAGAAATGTACAGTAGATTGTGACCTGATGCAGATTGCAATCAATGCAGGATTCCACTGTAGCATTCAAACACAAAACTTTCTGTGATCACACCTACCTAACCTTCCTATATTAGCACGTTGTACACCGTATTTTAGGTGGCACAAACCAACTCATTACTTAATACCATTATCTATAAATTAAATTACAGTGAGAAACTGGTAAAATAGAGAACAAAAAACATGAATACTTAAAAGTAATGTGTGTATTCAATAAGGTTTCTCTTTTTTTCAGGTGCATCATGGGATAAAAGGCATGGTGTACGATGAAAACAACAATGTTATCAAGAACGCTGAGATCTCAGTGGCTGGCATCCACCATGATGTGACCACCGGTGAGAAGGGGTTGGAGGGGTGTCAGTTCATTGTTCTACAGATGTTGTTATTCCATTTTTATTAGGGATTTTTTTCACTCCTTAACTCCAGCGTTAAAGAAGTATGTGTTAGATTTGTGGTAAGATATCTGCTAATGCCTTGGCCAGCAGTGTATGAGTGACCTTGTTATAATAATCTTAATCACATTAAGAAGTGACTTCTAGAGTCAAAATAGGCAGTGATTGTAGGAGAGAAGTCTATTTTCAGGAGCTGCACCTGAATTTTACTTACCAAAGTGATACTAAATGCGGTCAATCCTTAGATTTGAGTGGAACAAGCTGCCCTCTAGTGGTCAAAGATGAAAATACACTGTGAAAACAAACCATTCAAATTGCAGGCACTATGTGAAAATGACTGTTCTTTCCACATGTTTGCTGCTCCAGGAGTGGATGGCGACTATTTCAGACTCCTGTTACCAGGTACCTACACTGTGACAGTCTCTGCCCCGGGTTACGTCCCCTCCACCAGTACGGTCACAGTGGGACCAGCCGAGGCCATACAGGTGCGTATGAGTCATACCTGATTGCATAAGTTAAGAAATCTATCAGTTAATTCAGCTGACTCACAATTTTAGTCACCAGTTTACTTTTTTAGAGGCAAGCAGGTAGTAGGTTGTCCAAACATGCTTTTCTAAAATCCCAGACGAGGCTTTGGTTTAAAGATATTTTAAATTTTGTGATTCATTTTTGTGTCTGTACGTATTTGTGGACTTGATCACTCACACCTTGTTCTTCATCTCTTCCCTGACAGCTTCATTTTTACTTGAAAACGGCGCCAAAACAAAACCCGAAAGTGAAGCCCCACAACAGCAAGAAGAACCTCTCGTCTCCCAAGGCCCCTTTAAAACTCGGCCCTAGATGAGACTTAGACAATAGTTTAGATAACACACATACACTGAAAACCCCCACAAAAAACACATACACACATACACACACATACAAATTATGAAAATGATAAATGAACATAATACCATTTATGTATGTAATTTTACCTTTGTAGTCCTATGATTATGTATTTCAAAGTTCTGTGCTTGTTGTTGATAAATATAAATTGTGTGTCTTTATTAAGGAATTGTTTGTGTATTTATGTAACATGTTGATTTGTATGAACACAACGATCCTGTATTTGTAAAGGACTTTTTTGATTTTGATAACAATAATTTGATGAAAATTGAAAGTGAAAATAAAGTAATGTTTTTGCTGTCCAAATTTACCGTATCTTGCCTTTTTTATTGTTCTTGACAGAGTAATGGCATTTTTTGCTTGCGTAATGATAACAATAATGTCAAAATAATCTTTATTTTACATTATTTCAGTTCAGTCCAAAACATACACACACACATGCAGTAGGAGTCCATGAAGCATGAAAATAATAAAAATAACACCAGGAGACATAAAAATAAATCTATAAACAAGATGAAGAAGAAGATTACATCAATACTGTAAATAGCACCATGTAAAGCTGATCTAGCTCCTGATGTTAGCAGCCAGGATGCGCCCTGAATGCTGGGCAACGGATTCATTTATAGTTAATGTTTTATAAAATGCTTTGATACAGCTATAAATGCCAGTAGTATTTTTTATCAGATGCAATACAGAGTTTCAAACTACTTTGATGCTTAAGAGGTTTATTTTATGTGCAGACATAATATAATTGTAGTTAATGGCTTGAGAATATTTGAATTAATATTATTTCAAACACATCTAAGATTGACATCTTTCCCGCTATATTTAAAAGCTGGAGAGCTGCATGTAAATAGTTCAAGGCTCACTGGAAATAATTTGCTGCCTGTTATCTGCTGATGTTTCAGGCTGTGTTCTACAAACCTGCAGTAGATGTCACTGGCTGCCCTATATTCTGAAAAGTAGAGAGAATTGCACATATATATATATTTCAAAAGTAATAGAAGAAGAAAGACACAGTTTTGATTCTGCCAAACCAAGCAAACATTTGCTCCTAAAATAATATAATTTTGGCTTTTCACTGAGGAGATGATACGTGATTTTATTTTAGGCATCTCACCAGTGCATTTCTGGACACCTCCACAATGACCATTATAATATTATAATATTTCATTCTGCCAGAAAGCACATTGAGACCAAGTTTGGATATTTGAGGAGTTATATTACACTTCTTGAACTAAAAATTCAAATAGGGACTTCTTTAAGTGGGGAAAGGTCTGTTTTCCTTGCCTGATGTACCACAATAGTACAAGCTGAATGGTAATATGGTGATATGCCTTTCAACCTCATAAACTGGCACCAATCCAACAAAAGTGCTTGTACAATATTGCAACAAAGGAGAATTTATTTTATGGGATGTGTCACATATCAGTCAGCAATGAGTTCTTATTCACTGCTTCATCAGAGTTGGCATTACATGATGCATCACTGACGGTATCGTGTTTTCACTCTTCTATGTACTGGGCTAATTCAATGATCCAAGGATCTGTGAACACTACGCCACCACATTGTTATCTGGTGCTTCATCACAACTTCTTACAAGTTCATATCAATGACTGAGTCTCATCTTCCTGGAGGTGGCAGCAAAGGACAGGATGACGTCTGTTAGACTGACGTACAATAACATGAATGCTCATGTTTATCTGCTGAACAGATACCAACAACAGCTCCTCACCAGTATTATAAATGTGTCCCCATAGTAACAGTAAACATTTATCAGTAAGTGTTAATATTCAACAAAGTGAGAATGTAGCACATTAAAAACAGTGTGTTTAGTGTTCAGTATCCTGATAATATGCTTCCTCTGCTTCATGTTCTATGCAAATAATATTAAGGCTTAAATTTGATTTAATTTCAAAACATGTGGCTGAAAAGTTGCATAAAATTGTTTAATTAGTGATGATGTTTTGCTGCACTGGAAATTCATTAGGCTCCATAATTTCACAGTTATTTGAGCAGAAGATGATCCTCCAAAACAAAAACAAGGGACCCTTTACTAAAAACTAGACTCTGTTCAGTATGACTTAATAAAAGATCTCTACACTTGTTTTTCCGGCGCCATTCACAAACACTTCCAAATGTAACAATGTCTCCTCTCTGACGAACAGGAAAGAGGAAAAGCCCACTTCACCGGGCACTCTGTGACAAAGAGCTTTCCCTGACGACAAACATGGAGCCAAACACAAATAACAACTGAGCCCAAACAGTTTACATCAGACTATTTACTGCCACTAAAAGGCCATATACAACCTCTGTGCTACTATTACAAGTGAAAATAGTAATACATCTAATACTTAGAATGGTATTTCATTGCTGTACCCTTGAATTTATACATTTTTTTGCGTATAATTTACAAATGATGTGTCCTAACCCGTTATTTACATCTTACAGTTGTAGCTTCAACCATTAGCTTATTATGAATACACTAGGTTTATGATGTGATAGGAGGTGACAGATCATTCACATTTCAAATGACCAACAGTAAATAAAACTGAACTATTGGCAATATTGGCAACATTTTAAGGAAGATGAAGTGGTCATGTCAAAGAAAAAATTTGTAAAGAGAAGCTGGGGTGGATTCTTCTGATGAGAACTCAACAATAAACAAATATGAACTATAAGCAATTTGGCATTAGTCACACAGTATAAAACCCACTGTCATGTTACTACTGAGTCATAATATTCATTCACTTACATCAGTTCACAATTAGTCTGGTAAATACAGTTACTGAGTACAGTCATTTTCATTTATTTTTTGCCTACTCAAACACTTTGCCACAGCTGATGTGTCTCAGCGGAGACACAATAGGATGATTGTACGAGGGCCAATGTATTCTCTGTCCACAGAGCATAAAGTGATGATCAACCGGCAGCAAATATTGAAAGACAACAATAGACCCACATACTCCTCTTGAATGAAAGTGGCCACTGTGAGAGAAGACAAAGCCAGCATTTTATACAGTGTCACTGATCTGGAGCATTCGCAGTGGTAGTATGGGTGTGTGAGGGCTTGCACTCGCATTTGTGTACACGTAGTTGGCCAAATGTGGCGTCAATGAAGCCCACCAGTGGTCCTTACAGTGCCAGGCATCACCTACACTACCTTGCCCACATTCATTGACTCAGAGTTTGCTTAGAAATTCTACGACATTCTTAGAAATTACACTGCAATGGTGGACCAGGGCTTACCAGAACTTACAGAACTTAGAGCAAACATATAATGACATATATTGAAAAGTATAGTGGTTGACACAAACTGGATAAAAGTGTATGACAAGGATGAGAGACAAGCCAAGTGCCAATAAAATTGTTTTTATTTGAAATAAACACACATAACTATTAACTAAAGGATAAGCACAGGATATGAAGGGCATCTGCATCACTGGGAGGATTGTTTTATATATTATATAAGCCTAGTTGAGGCCTAACTGGTGCCGCCATATAATAATAATAATAACAATCATAAACTTTAATTATATACAGTATATTATTATATAGCACCTTTAAAACAGCATCACAAAGTGCTTTACATAGGAAAAAACTAAAGACAATTCAACATCACAATTAAATGAAATCCAGCAGTTAAAGGTATAGAGAATAAAACAGAATAAAACACCTGAATTACAATAAACTAAGATAAAAACTGTAAAAATAACAAAACACATAAAACATTTGGAAGTAGAAACATAAAACTTTGAGCTAAGATCAATAATAGGTTTACAACCTTCACTGACTACAGATTGCTGAAAGAGAGGATAATAAACACTGCAGGCAGAGAGGGACTGTAACACAGTGTTATGTATTATAATACATTGAAAATGAATGTGAGCTGGAACTGCCTGTATGCTTTACAATATGTGTTAATATACTGTCAATTTCCTGCAACAATACAAATATGTTACTTAACACTAAAGATGTTATATAGCCTATTTTTATATACTTTACTGAAATTAGTACAAATTGCTATATGCAATATTTTGTAAACACATTTTATATTCTGCAGTACATATTATAAAATCCATCCATCCGTTATCTATTACCGTCAACTCCATGCAGAGTCACAGGGGCCTGGAGTCCATCCCAGCATGCAATGGGTGTGGTATATCCTGGAGTTTATAACAGTCTCCAATTCCTGGTTATAAAATCTATATTATCTATCTCGTATGTATCTTTGAACTCAACTCTCCAGTCTCGTTTTGTTGATTCAGTCAACTTTGATACTGATTGATTGTTTGGTTGATTTGTTTATTGATTGAGAACATATATTTGGAGCTTTATTGGAGAAAAATTCTAGCTTAGAGTTAATTTGATTGTTGAAGAGAAAAGTTTGTAATGTCAGTGTAAATAATACAATATGCAATGCAAAAAAAAAGGTGGATAGTTAGAGGTGCAGGACCAAAAACAGCAACAAGGAAAAGAACAGGTTCTCCACACACTGAAATTTGCAAACTCCTAAATATTTATTGCAACGTTTCGACCTGCAAAGTCTTCATCAGGCAGACATGATACAATCAATATGATCATGTGACCTCCTAATTGTAGGTGGAGCTATCATTTTTTGTATATGTATATGTTTTGTTCTGTATATATATATACATACATATATATATACATAGCTTGTTTCTTCTTCACATGAATGTTTGCCTGATGAAGACCTTGCAGGTCGAAACGTTGCAATAATTGCTTGCAAATTTCAGTGTGTGGACAGCCTGTCCTTTCCCAGTAATACCGTATTACCACGAGGCTGTAATTTACAGAAAAAGCCATCCACTGACATGAGATATGTTATAGATTTAACTGTATCACATTATAATCGTGATAAACCCAAGCTGAACTCCTGCAAGCAAGACTTTATTATATATGCCTGTATTGAGAGTTGTTTAACTAAATGTACTATCAGATTTGAAGTGAAGTATACAGGAAGCTGTTATTTATATGCTATAGATAGATGGAGTTCATCTGTATTTATGTGCATATCTATGGCTATCTACGTGTGCGAGCTTGTTTTTATGTGTGTGTTTTTTTGCTTGACCTCTCCTGTATCTTTTCCATTTCCGTGCCAACACTTGCGGTTGGACAGCGTCTGACTGACTTTGTTTCCTGCTATTGTTCTGTCATTCAAGATCACATATGAGGAAGCTGCTATTACTGCAGACACAGCAAAAACTAGTTTCAGCCTTTCACCCCACACACAATCACGGACAACGGCCATAGCTGAAACTAGGCTGACCAAAAGTATAATCCTGGTGCAATGGCTGTGATTTTCTGCCTCTAAAAAAAGGTTCTCGAATGAAAGAGCTGCAGTTTTGTGAGGGAGTCACAAAGCAGAATACTGGTTACACCTTCAAGCGTGAGTGTCAGAAAGCTTCATTACAGGCAATCTTTTCAACTTTTTAATCATGTTAGCTACTTTTACTCCTAACATGCTGAGACCTCTAACCGTATCAAACATAAATCCCAACCAGACCTAATAAATAACCGAGTTTGAACAAAAGCATACTTTTCACTTCCAAACACGATTTAATTTTCTTAAAAGCTGCAACACTAAATAAAGAATTACTGAGAAATATGTTCCAAACCGAGATAAAATTACTTCCTAAGACTACTGTGAAAAATATTTGGTCAGGGTGGAGTGGACAGCCCCAACATGTGCTGACCCGTACAGGAATGAGGTAATGAACTGAGGAAATCCTCACATAAATTTCACAGACACTAGATGACACTTTAAACAAAGTTGATTTTACTTTAAAAAAAGATAGACTAGCAGACTATGTACACTGTAAACTGGTTATTCTGGAAAATATAGGGTAAATCTTCCTTAAATCACTAACAACCATTAAATCGTGAAATTGATTTTTCCCACTTTTTGAAGCCAGCATGAATATATATTTTGTATATTTTATATATTAAGTAAGATGAGGTGAGGAATTTTGGGAATAACACTGCAAAATTATACATATATACTGTAAATTCTAAATATGTTTGCTAACTATGCTATTAAGACTTCTTTCTGAGAGGATTTATTTGTTATTGGCAGTGGTGAAAGAAGTACTCAGATCATTAATAATAATACCGCAATGTAATGGTACTCAGCTGCAAGCGAAAGTGTTAATTGAGTAAAAGTGCATAAGTAATATCAGCAAAATGTACTTTAAGTATCAAAGTCTCACTGAAATGGCAGAATAGTAAGCAGAAATTACCCAACATGACCTAATTCCAGCTCAATCCTGATAATGCTGTTTTTCTTTCAATTATATGATAATAAACTGAATATTTTTGGGTTTTGGGCTGTTGGTCAGACAAAACAAAACATTTGAAGAAACCACATGGGTTTTGGGAAATTTTTATTGATATTTCTTATAATTTTCTTACATATTATACAATTAATCAATTAAACAAAAACATAATCAGTTAACTGACAATGAAAAATAATAATACCTGCATCCTTAATCAAGAGAAAAGTGCTCATTTGGCATAAAAATGACTCATGTGAGTGTTACAATATACTGTTTTTTTTATTTTATTGAAGTAATATAACTGTGGTATTAATGTTTAAGCCCAATTTTAAAGTTGTAGCTGGTGAAGGTGGAGCTACTTTTAACTGATTTACATTCTGTTGGATAGTTTAGCATCATGTGTTTTGTTTGTCAAATTTGCATCAGCAACTAAACTATAGCTGTCATATAAATGCAGTGGAGTTAAAAAAAAACAACAACACAATTTTCCCTCTGAACTGTATAAAATACTTAAATAATTTGATTTATAATGAAATTTTAAAATTAATTTTAATTTAAAATGTGGTTATGATGTTTTGAGATTTAGGATAGTATTGTTTAGTTTTATGTTGGATGTCTTATTTATGTTGTTATATCGCCTTTATGTATCTTGGGACCATGGTGTAAATAAGTATTCTCACTTTGACATGTTGTTTTGGATTTTGTTTTATGTCTGTGATCCATTAATAAATCATAGTACACACATGTAGTAACTTTGCACCACTGGTTATTGCGTTAGTGACAGTAACTGCACGTGTCTACATTTTATGAAAACATACATATATAAACCTGCATATCTTCACTTTATTACCTTTAAAACTGAGTCATAGCTGAATTTAGTTGTTTATGAAATACTTTTGGAAGCACTTTTCTTTTCTTTTCAGTCAGGCATTAGCCGGGCAAGCTGCGGGTCTCTCTGGGAAAAGTGGGTGGCGTTGTTGTATGCAGGCATGGAGAGAGACGCGGACCAGCTCTGCAGCTGCAGTTTCTAATGTGATGACAGCTGATTCTACCGAGACACAACCGGGGCCGCCGTGTCTCTTTCCACTGTCAACATGTTTCCTTGACTGTCACGGTGAAATAAAGCTGTCCTGTCCTCTCCTGGAGATAATAATGACTCTGCGTTCAGCTCCAAAGCTGCGGGAAGTGTAGCTGCTGAAAAGTTGCGCCGCGGAGAGAAAAAGCTGCTCCGCCACCACATCAGCAAGCCCTGAAGAAGTTGGATATCTTGTCTGACTGGATCTAACTTAACGGCCAGGGTCCACTTTTTCCTCTCAAACCACTTCACAGGTAAGAGAAGTCTTCCTGTTTGACTTTTTGTTTCTTTTATAGAGCCGCACGAAACAGAAAGACGCCCATGTGTGATGAATGATACACGTTTATGGTAACACAAGGGTACTTTTAACACATTATACTTCTCTAGCAGACTGTATATTAATTACACTCCATATTCCTCTGTTATACGTTTCTGAACAGCTTTGTGCTGTAATAATCAAGTGCTGACAGTCGTTTGGGCGTACTTTGAGCAGGATTTATCCCTCCACACTGACACACACACACACACACACACACACACACACACACACACACACAGAGTTGAGTGTGCAGCAGCCTCAGTCAGTGCTGAGTGTGAATACTGAGCTCTCAGGCTCACTGACTAATGACGTGAGCTGAATGAGTGATGGCAGTGAACACAAGTGCTGCAGACCCAATAATCCCCCTGCTGTCTATCTGTCTGTGTGTCTGTGTGTGTGTGTGTCTGTCACCTGTGGCTGCTGCCTGTCAGTTGTTCCACCACCATGTGACACACAGACAGACACACTTATGTATGGGGGTCTGGTCACAAACAGTCTGATCGATCTATTCTATTCTGTTTTCCTTTATTCCATCATGTTCTGTTGTATGTAGTCTGTTCTGTGCTGTTCTATTATGTTTCGTTCTGTTCTCTTCTGCTCTATTTCATTTAATTTTTATCCTGATCTGATCTATTCTCTTCTGTTCAATCTGTTAAGTTGTATTCTGCAAATGCGGTTCAGTTTTCACAGTTCCTCTGTTTACTTCTTCCAGTTTTTTCTATTCTATTCTATTAATGTTCTGGCATTGCGTACTTTAACGTTCGGTGATACGGATTCAATCCTCTTATCACAGTTTATGTAATTTTATATCACAGTTGAGACATTAATGCCTAAATTTTGCTGAGAATCAATCAAAAAGAAGAAGCTATTGAAGGATAAAATAAACAGTCAGGAATTTCTGTTATAGATAATACAGCAAACGAACTCCCTTGCAAAACAGGACACTTTGTAAAATGAATGCAAAAATCACATAAAAATACAAGTTTAAATCCATAAAACAGTTCCTGCTCATTGCCCACAGTGACGTAATAAACCTCAAGATATTAAAGGGATAGTTACCACAGTATGAAGAGTATTGCAAAAATCTGATTGTACACAGATTTACACAGCTCACTGTCTATACATCACCATATTGCCCTCTCATACATTTAATACCATTACTTTATATCCAGATGAAATGTGTTATATTCTCTTCTATTATTTCATCACATTCTATAGTTTGTAACAACAGTGTATTAAATTCTCTGTTCATTTTACTCTATTTGCATCTACTCTTCTCCGCTCTGCCAGGTCATATCCTGTTTTGACCGCTCTGTTCAGTTATTTTTCTATTCTATTCTGTTCTTTTCTATTCTACAGAGCATTAGCCTTTGTTTGAGTTAGACGTTACTGAGATAATTAACACACTGCTCCAGTTCCACATTGGTCAGTTTGGGTCACTGGCTGATCAGACCACAGTGTGAAGACTAAATTAGTGTTGATACAAACATTACAGCAATTGTGTTTTGTAGTTTACACAGAGAAACATGTCAGTGTCGTGTAGGCTACATTGTAAGGTGTGTAGACTTAAGAGCTCAAATTATGTCCAGTTTGTTACTTGAACTGGGTCAACTGACCTGAATTTGTGGAAAAAGCTTACAGTGTGTGTGCTGCAGATGCTGTTCACACTATGGAGCGCAGTATGGACCAGACTTTATCTGCTGGAGCTGACAACCATACACATGTACAGTATGGCTTTAAAAAAAAAACAGATGTTAATAAACAGAATGGATTTTGAGGAGAAATCTCCGAATTGTACTGCTCAAGTGGAAAAGCCAAGAATGACATTGGTCAAAAATTTCAGTAGTGGAGAATTAGCAGGGAGCTCCTGGTATGACATTAGAGTATATTGATTATTTAGGTGTATTGCAGTTCTGTAATATCGCAAATCAACATAGATGTCGTCTTTAGCAGTTTAGTAGACTATTTATTGTTGAACTATCAGAACAGACAGGTACCTGTCTATCAGAACAGACAGGTAAAGCAGCATTGATCTCTGTACTGTATGTTTCTGAGCCATGACATACCTGTGTGTTTGTTGTATTAGCAGAATACAGCGTGTATCTTACGACAACAGTGGTATTTACTCACAGCTTTAGTCACTAAGTGTTTGTCAAAATAGTGAAATCTTGACTGCGCACCAGTTTATCATCTCCCTCCATATTTATTATCATGTCCTGTTCCATATCATTTCAGTTTCCAGTTGTGTTTCTGCTGCAGGTTCAGTGTTAGGAGTTATGAGCACACACACACACACCATAAAGGCCTTCACATGCTTCTTTGCCTGCAGTGATCTCTGCATCAAAGTGTATTTGACCTTCTCCTTCATTTGAGTACATACCTGGCAACCCTACCTGAAGTCTGCTCTTCCGCTTCTTTAACTAGACTATCAGAGCATTAATCAAGTGAGGATTATCTTCTTTTTCTCCCTGCTTTTGTATTTAGTGCTCAGTCAGGATTTTGGATGCACATAAACATCCTGCACACTGAATTATTCACCACTGGCAACAGTGTCTTATATCTGCACTTGTTCACAAAGAAACTTGAGACGTTTGTGTCAGTTTGCATGTGTTACATGTCACACAAACACTATGCTGTAGATATCCCATAAATCTGGTGAAACATATCATAACCGTATGTGTATTTATATCCAGTAATAAAGCCTTGTAACAGCAACATAGATTATACATCACATCAGAATGCCAAGCAGGATTAACAATTTAAATAAAAAATATAAAAACAGTAAAAAAAAATAGAGTGTGAAGACCTTGATGACGCATGTAAGAAATGGTGAAATAAACAGCTTGCAAACTGCAGGCCTCCAGTGTATTTATTGTATCATGGTGGCGTTTTGAGCACCACTGCTCTTCATCAGACTCAGTGGTACTCGAAACGTCACTTTGGTACAATAAATAAGCGGAAATTGGAGCCCAGCAGTCTGCAAGCTGTTTCTTCGGTTTATTTCATGATTTACTCACTTCTAAGCACCTGTCCTCTCCGGTTTGGTTTGATCTTGCATGTAAGAAATGGAAAACTTTCCACTATTACGTGTGCCAGCGCTCCTGAGAAAGGCATTTGTCAGACATGAAAAAATGACAAGATTCCTCACATTCTTTGCCGGCAGCACTGTATTAGTTAAACTGGCTTAAAAGGCAGAAGAATTAATTAGATTTGAACTGCATGTGAAGGTGGGGGGGGGCAAGTTCACTGCCGGTATGAGCAAAGGCTGCAGAGTAGGGGGTGAGACATTCACATTACTCCTCACGTATTAGAATGAACGAGGACTAGAAAAGTTGCCTTCCTCCTTCTTCTTTACCATAAATACTTTATCATTCATTATTTAGAAAGAATTGAGGATGATAACATTTCAAGAAATGTGCTGAATCCATATCAGTGAAAAAGTTTAAAAACACTTCATCCTTGTCTTGATGGACATAATAATGGAGTTTCCAAAGACAGAATTAGACATAACAGCCATGGAGGCAGAGAGAAGTTGTACATGCTTGAGATAAGACCAAACACAAGACAGCGCTCCATCAAGGGTCAATAATCTGCAGTTTGTTAGCTGTTACTTTCAGAGTGCTACTGCTCAGAGGATAAATTAGTCAAATAAGTTGCTGAAATTTGGACTGATAGACATGAAAGACACATAAATGTCCTCTACCTTTGCTAATGACCCTTTTGATCTCTGCACAGTGTACACTGATGCTCTGAAGCTTGAGTGTTGGTGACAAAAGTGACTTATAGGATTGTGTATCTTGGTTCCCTATGGGATCTACCCACTAGTATTATAACACTACTACGTGGACAGCAGTTTAGGAGTCTAGTTTTATGGAACATATAGAGTTTTGCTGAGCTTTTACAACCTATTTGGCTTTATTTAATTATGTGCCATTACTTCTGAGACTAAGAGCAATCCATTTTCAAGATTGATGTAGCTGGCACTGCAGTATTTTGGGCCTAATGCTGATTTCCAATGCAGATGGTATTTCAATCTTCTGCCTAGATTATGAGTCCCAATGAGCTGTCCCAAGAGTGGATTCACCAATATATCAACAGCACAATCGAGTCCAGTTTGGGAAACTCATCAAAGCAGACCAGGGTTATGCCACTTTGGCAGCCTCTTGTTAATGTCCTCACTTCAACCCTGAATTGCTGAATGTTTGGGAAGAACATGGAAGTTTCCGTAGAAGAGAACACATACTTAACTCTCCATGTTTCTGCAGGCATGTCATGATATGAATCCAAGGGAGAGATCAGTTATGTAACAGCTCATATGTAAACTATTAGGCTTCAGCCATGTTTTAAGGGTGCGGCATATCATTGGGCACCTCTGGGGTCCTCTCAGGGAAAACCCTCTGCCTTCCAAACACATCCCTGTATCCGTGACAACGGAGCCTCGGCCCTCTGAGCGCAGACATCTGAGCTGTCCTCCCCACTGTGGAAATGTTTATGCAAAAGAGCAGTTCCACCCAGTGTATATGTGTGTGTGTGTCCACGTGTGTGTGTGTGTGCCATGTGTGAGTAATATTTAACATGTGCATGCTTGAGAAAGGAATGGAGGAATAAATATGGGACAAACAAGGAGGAGTTATGGGAAAGAAAGGAAAAGTTAGGATGAAATGTAGCCGGAAAATAAGCACATTCTCCAGGGAAATGCCTCCATGTTAGCCAAACTGCTGGATGCTGCGCAGCAGAGCGAGTGAAAATGTGAAGACAGAGAAGGATTGAGATCCATGGATGAGCCAGAAAAAAAAAAAAGTATTTCCAGGCTTTTCCACAGACCCGCCCTGGGTTTCCCTCCTACATTCATGTAGCAGAAACACATCTTGCACTGTTCTCTCTACTGTTATAAAAGTTAAACACAATGAGCAATAAACCCCCAAAAAGTATTTTAACTAGTATACATAAGGCAGAAAGCAGAATCATGAATGATCACTCACAACACATCCTGCTGTTTCAAACACAAAGTTTTGTCCAGAGGAGATACAAACAAGACGGGACTGGCTGCAGAAGTACAGAGGTGTGGAAGATGACTGATGTGAGGGGAGTCATAGTCGGGCTTGTCCTTCCGTGAATCAGCTCATTGTCAGCCAAGAAAGAAATAGCTGCTCTCTAGCTCAGGACCTGTCTTGGTTAACCACAGATACGTTTATAGCGTTACTGTATTTGTCACAATCCCTCCCACTGTTCTTTATGTTTAAGCTGAGGCCAGTTAGAAAGTAACAAATATCTCATAGTGATCTTTATCCCAACAGTCTGCAAGGTTGGCGTTCTGTAAAGCAAGCAACACAACACATATTTGGTTTAATTACAGTATATCATCTAAATTACATCATCTGAAATTGAATATAAAGTTGAATGTACTACTTAAACTGTCATTTGTTAACAGCTATTAGATTTTGCAAGCTAAATGTTATCACAGCTGGTAGGTATAATGGTAAAAAAAAGTTCTAAAATGAGTATGTATTTCCACTTTTTACAGACTTTTATGAAGCTGCAAGGATTCACAACACTGAATGTCAGGATGTACGTGAATACTGATAATGTTATGATTCACTGGTAAACTTGATATGTCATCCAAACCACATTTGTTAGGATTTTTGTTTGAGCTATTTTAAATAAAAGGAACAGTCCTTCCAGTCTCTTGATGTAAGCAATTTGAATTGATGGTGGCCTCGTGACAAAATAGGCTTTGTTTCTACTTCACGCTATAGTTTGTATTGAAATGCAGACTGGGCATGTTAGCGTACAGTACATTATGTCTGCATGCCATTACATCCATCTCTCTGTATGTATTTACTTTGTTCACATGTTTGAGTGGAGCAGGACGGCTTTGCCAAATGTTTCAGCAGAGTTTGGCATCTTTTAGGCATTTGACTGAGCTTGCCAGATGTGTTCTTTTTATCCACTTGGCTGAAGTCACGTAGCGCTGCCTCATCTGATTGAAATGCACTATAAAGCCAGACTGCTCTCACATGCCGCCTCTTGTTGTTTAGAGCAATGACATTAGAACACAGTGTTGTACAATATTGTATCTTGAGGTTATTATGCTTTTATCAGATAAAAAAAGATTAGATGAACTGCAAAAACTTGGATTGTGACATGTGATAAAGGCCCATAACATTACATGTTGCACGATATGTGGATTAGAGCTGAAATGATGAGTTGATTTAGCAATTGACAGGAAATTAATTAGCAACTCTTTTAAAGGAAAAGGCTGGCAGTTTTCTATATTTTTTTCTACTCAATTCTATTTTTCTACAGTATATTTTCCACAAATATCACATGCAGAGCCAAAGCAACAATGAACTGATCCTACTTACAAGTATTCTGTGTGTATTCAAAGTCTGATATATTGTATTCCTCTGTGCCATAGAGCTCCGTTGTTGTCCAAAAACTATTAAAAACACGTTAATGAGCCACACCAGTGCACTGGGTGACATGTTCATTCACCCAGAAGGCAATGGTTACCGTTTAGAAACAAAGACTAATAATAGCGATCACATTTTCACCCTCTGGAGACTAGTTCACACGGATCACAACCTCCTGACTTTGTGCTACATCGTAAACTTCTCAAAGAACTTCAGTACAAAGTCAAGAGGTTGTGATATGTAGCACAACAAGCTAGCAAAGCTCTGGAAACAGAACAGCGTTTCCATGCACGTGCAGTACCATAAGAGGAAGTACTCTCCTGAGACTCAAAACATGATCGCTGTTATTAGTCTTTGAAGCTGTTTCTTAAGAGTAACCATTATCTTTGGGGTGAAGGAACATGTCACCGGGTGCAACAGTGTGACTCATTGATGTGTTTTTAATAGTTTTTGGATACCGACAGAGTTCTACAGCACAGAGCAATACCATGTATCAGGCTTTCAATATATGCACAATACTTGTAAGCAGGATCAATTCATTGTTGTTCTGGCTCTGCACATGACATTTGTTGACAACAAGAAAAATATAGAAAATCGCCGGCCTTATTCTTTGATAAACAATTAAGCATTTATGTCATTTTTCAGAGACAATGTGCCAAGTAATCTTGACCTTTAGGAAAGAATTTTTTATTTTCTGACATTTTACAGACCAAACATAATAATGTATTAAGAGATTAAGAGTTTCAGCCCTCATCTGGATCCAACAGGGAAACCTCAACTAAATGGTTTTTTGTGTTTGAGTTTCATCAAAATAATCTTTGACAAATTAATTTTTTATCAAAGTTTTTTTTGTTTGTTTTATTTTGTTTCTCAACCATGTTATCCAATTATGTCCTTCATTTATTACATTTTGTCCCTGAAGAAAACCGGTTACGTCATCGTGCCACAGGGGGTCTCTGAGGGTCTGACTTTATAAACACATGCTGAGAAAACCACATGACTTGTGTTGACAACTGTCAGATAGAGAGAACCCTCTCACTCCCCCCCCTCCTCCTTCCTCCCCACATCACATGTGCTGAAAGATTAGACGGTCAAAAGGAAAGCGACAGATGTCCCACGGTTTTTAACATCCAGAACCGTCCACCGGCTGTCCACCTGTTTTAGTTATGTTGTTTTGAGGTGAATGCGTTTCAGTGGACTCAGCATTCTGGATGGGAGGACTACACTGCTGCGCTGCACAACGAGTCACCAGTGAACAATTAGTATCAAAAGACATCAGCTGTCATCCAGTCCACTCCAGAGGATTCTGCCCGTCTGTGTGTGTTGACATCCATGCACAGGCACGTGCCAGTCTGCCACTGCAGTGTGTTTGAATAGGATGAATGATACAAGGGTTGTGCACCGGTGTGAGCCTCGCCCTGGCAGGCAGACAGATAATGAGGCAGCGGCTTCATTGTTGGCATCAGATGACCCTGTTCAATAAAAGATACAGGCAGTCAGCAGATCCTCCACCCTGCGCTCACACTGACAGTCCACTAACTGTAGTGTACCTGTAGAGACAGGAACACTTGAGATGCCTTGCAGCAGTGGCAAATGTAGACCAGTTATTACATTTATGCAGTTATGTACAAATATGGACAGTATATCTGTCTTTTTATAAGAAATCTTATTCATTATCAGTTAATCTTTTATTAATTTTTTCAACGAACTGGTTAATTGTTTAGTCTATTTTCATGTCAGAAAATAGTAAAAAATGGTAAGAGGTTCCTAGAGGACAAGCTGATGTCTTCATATAGCTTGTTATGTCCAACCAATAGCAAAAAACCTATATATGTTGGATTTAAAATTATATAGCACAAAGAAAAGCAGAAAATCCTCACATTTGAGAAGTGCCTGATGAATCTTCTTAAAGAGTCATCAATGATGGAAATGGTTGTCAGTTAAATTGCTGTCAGTGAATTCACTAATCAGTTATTTAACTAATTATTTCAGCACCATTGCTCAGTCACTGTCAACTACATCGGACACGGATATGATGCAGATTAATGACAGAGTGTAGAACTGACAGTACAGTATGAGCAGTAATTGAGACATGTACACATTTAAAAGCAGCAGACATTTTGACCTGTCATTACAGAAAAGAACAGAGGTTAAACAAATATCATTAATGACGACTCAGTGTCTCATTTCAGAGAACGAGCATAGACAATACCAGACAATACTGCAGTTGTGATCAATGTCATTAATTGTTTTTACCTGCTGTAAAGTCAAAATGTTTGCCATGAAAAAGGTCTATGGTAATAATATGCTTAGAAAATAGTCACTTGATAAAATGTAATATCATTTATCCTCTATTATAGATTCTACCTGCCTAAATGTACAATTTGATTTGAATGTAATGTAAGTATTAAATTCTTTCATGCTCACATTATTGTATTTTAGCAGCTGTTCCAGTTTTAGTTTAGCTGTGAGTTTATTTACACTAAACCAGGCAATATTCTTGATAGGCTTACTGTGATATCTTTCTCATCAAAATACCTTATATATTTATCAAATGTGGGGTCATTTTTATGTCGCTTGTTTTTCGTATCCAGTTAGTTTGCATGTAAGACAAACGGTAAACCTTTCTGTATTATGCAAGCGGATACAAATGGAAACAGTTAAGCAAGGGTGATGATAGTCTCAGGGACACATCTTAGGTTAGACAGTTGGTGCTTTGGCCCACTGTCAGTGTGTGTATGTGTGTGTGTGTGTGTGTGTGTCAGCTGTTGACATAGCTGTCTGTCGTAACACTGTGACTTTCTCCAGGACAGTGCCAAGTGGCACACGCAGTCTGAATGTCTCATTCACCCTGTCTTCTTAAAAAAAAAGTCTCATCAATAACCACTACTGTTTTATCAATGCTGTTAAAAGGACGCTTTGCTCTGGTGTATAAATACCAATGACGGCTTAGTCTAAAACTCTTCTTTCAAAATCAAACTTAATGCCGTCCTGTTAGAAAAGTATTCTGTATTGTGTGTCTGGTTACTTAGTTATGATCAGAGTCCCATTCCTTATCAGGACAGCGTAGATCATAGGAGAAGAGACACGCCTGTTTTGGTTTTGTTATGAAGACCTTTTTAGCGTATGAACTGCCCCTTGTACTTTTCCATGAATCATTCCGCAGCGGTGGGTAAGCTGTTAATACTTCATGGTTGATTTTATTGATAAACTCAAGTGGACATGAATATGTAGAAATGGTTGCTAGTACTTGAGGTTTATCTGGTTCTCTTTCATTGACGGAAGGACAGTAATCTGGTCCAAGCTGGCACTGATTCAACAATACCGACCTTGGTTGAAAGATTTCCTCCAGACATGCCTGCTACTCCTGACGTGATCCTGTTTTTCCCTCTTTTTTTTTTTTTTTTTTTCAAATCCAAACAAAATGGTCCTCATCTGGTGCTTGTTGTGAGTCAGAAGCATAGACTTAGTATAAAGAAGCCACTGACACACTCAAACAAGGACAGTATGCTTTTGCAAAGAGAGGCAGAAATGTACACAAGGAATGACTATATACAGGTGAAACCATTTCTGTCAGCTGTAAACAGAATACAAATAGTGCAAAGAAGTGAAGAGTGCTGAGGTAAATTTTAAATGGTAAAAAAAAGACACTTTATATACATTTATATATAGTAGGTGGTTAATCTTGGAATATATTCCCATTTTATATTTTACATGAACAGGTTCTCTAATCCCTAAACTTGCTGATATGTAATTTCATTTGTTCAGTGGAAATGTGATACTGGCCTACAGGGAGTAGAATGAACAAGAATTAGTGGGATAGATGGAGTAAATCCACAAACACAAAATGAAACTAATTGCTCTTGTCCTTGGTTAAATTAGGAGAAACTTGTTTGAAGCGGGGCTGGGTCTTTTACTGATGTAATAGTGGTAATGAGACATGAAACCAGATGTCATCAGGGATTTCAGTTATTGTAATTTTGTAATGAAGCTTAAAATTGTGTTTTTTTTGGGTCCTAAAAGCAGAAGTGCAGTGAAATGACTCATTTCAGGATGTTTCATTTGTGCTGAATATGTAGCATTAGTAGGTGCCCATGAAACAACATCACATTAACAACATATATACCAATATTTAGTATTTGGTATATACAGTACAGTAACAACAATAAGAGTTTACAGCCATTTTAATTTTGCTTGTGAGAATGCAAACATTTGCTAATTACCAGTAAAGACGAAGTAGAGCTGAGGATGATGGAAATGTCATTAGTTTTGCAGGTATCTAGTCATAAACAAAAATATTGGGCAAATTGGAGTTTTGACTTGATAATGGCGCCAGATGAAAATTCATTCATAGAGTCCTTGCTGTTTATCCTCTATGAACCTTGAATATCTGTAGCAAGGCTACATGCATGGCAGTCCATCTAATCTTTTTCAAGATATTTCACTCTTAACCACAAATGTCAAGTTGTTGGCGGCACCAGAGGAAAAGTCAGGGGGATCACCAGAGTCACAAGGATGCATCATCAGGACATTATGATTGTTGTACAAACTGTCAGGGCAATCCATCAAATAATTATTGAGATATTTCATTTTGGACCAAAGCGATGGACCGACAGAGCAACTAAAACACAGCTGCAAGCCTGGCTGAAAATATTATGATTTTTATCAGTTTCACCTTGCCCTGCTTGGAAGCTTCTGTACTGTAACATATCCGACAGACTTGAGGCAACACACAACTCAGCTAACGTAAGCATTAATGCAGTAACCAGTCATGCTGTTACTCATGTGACACTTGTGAATCATTTTGGTACCTGCTGCTAAGAACTGCATTTCTTAGAAGAAGTATAACCTCTCATGTTATTTATCAAGGGTAATCTCCAGTGTTTACACACTTAATTGCATTAACAGTTGTTGAACATAAAAGATATGAGCTTGCTTTAATGTGCCAGCTGTCCTGTATGAAGTTGAATAGAATGATATTCAACTGCTGTACGCATGTGGCCACAGTATCACTGGAAAGCTGAACGCTGTTGCCATCAGGCTGCCTGTGTTGTCGGTGTAAATGTGACCAAGCATAAGGGCCACTGACACACTGACAGATCCATAAATAACACTAAGGAGCTTGTCTGGCTGGATGCAGATCTTCGGATTAACTTCATGGGAGCTTCAGCAGTCCCGTGACTCCTTTGCAGGTTCTGGCACTGCAGTCAGGTGGAAAGAGATTTGATTTCCTGGTTCCTGCTTTTTAATTCAACAGTTGTAGTAGCACGCTGACCTAGATGCACGGAGTCAAGCAGTGAAAGAGGTCATTTTGATTCATGTGCAGTAGATTTTTACCACATCAATTATTAGTAGAAATTAATTAATATAATTACTGTAAACAACAACAACCTTTGGCGAATAGATTGTCATTTACACATAGAAATCATGATGTGTACTTTTACAGGAAACTTGCTTGATTGCTGTAAGAGATAAAGGGACACTGCTCTGTTTCACACAAGTCTTCTAGAGTATTATTCCTGTAAGAAAAAACAAAAAAAGGAGGCCTGTTGAAATATTTTTTACAACATATTTAATCTCTTGAGTAAAATCAAGCACAAAGCAAAGTTTTTAAGTTTCTTTTTGCAACAGACAGCAGTGGAATTTATGAAATCGCTTACATGGTAACAGTACCACTGTCATCCAACAGAGGGCACCTGTTATTTAAATCGTGGTCTACTATTCTTATCTAGCAAATAGTATCACAGATCAGTTTAAAAAAAAAAAAAAAGATGGCACGCTGTATGTACATCCAGACATTTGCATCTGAATCACACAATAAATCACGTCAAGAGTTCAACCATAACTGATTTTTACTTGAACCGTAAAAACCTGCAAACCGTTTCGTTTCAGGTTGATGGGTTCGTTCCATCGCCTCAACAAAGAACAGAGGAAATAGATAGGAAACCCTCTCATTTGCATACCTATAATCAACAACATGACTCGAAGTCACCAAGCTAAAGCCCTGCAAAGTGCATGCCACAAGTGATATTTTTAAAAACGCAATTTAAAGTCAATGGTTTCACTTGTGGTTTGTCATTTCCTTTCTGTTGCAAATGGCTCACTTGTGATGCTGTTTTTAATTCATGGCACAAGTGTTGGTTGAACCTTTCTTCAGCGAGTATGACAATTCAGCAAAGTCCTAACAGAGTGCTTTTTGCCCTCTAGGAAGGAGATGAGATATCTTTATTTACTTCTCACCTGCCAAAGACACAAATCAAAGCATTTCTAAACCTTCATCCCTCTAAAATGTGTATCTGTTAACTGCTACAGGCCTTTTACACTCAGACAGGTCGAGCTGTGAGTTCATGAGATCATGATGACTCACTGTCTCATGGAAACCATTCCTCGTAGATGGCTGATCTGTATTCACCTGTCTGCATGTCAGGACATGTTTTTATTTTTTTACAGGTAGCTATTGTTTCATTTGAACTGAGGATAAGCAGAAAGATGAATAATTGTACAGACTGTGCTGAGAAATTAAGAAGAAATCACATTTCATTCTTGAAATAAGGATAGATGGGCATTTACATTAGCCATGTTACATTTAGTGTGCATTAATGTTTTCTTGTCAGTTATTTTATGCAGTGTCATGTCAACATAATGCTGCATAAAATAGAAATTAACAAAAAAAAAAAAAACACCATAGTGTCTTGTCCACTGCACAAACTGATGAGCCTGTTTGTGCTCATTCCTGGCTGTTTTTTCAGCCTCTCACTGGACACCTCCCCTTGGCTTGCATTAGTTACTGCCTTGGCTCGGGTTTCATTGCGGCTTTAACACTGTGTGGTGTTGAGTTCACAATCTAGTACACTGAACAGTGAGCACCAGCTGCTTTTGTTAAGAAAAACTGTGCTGCTTAAACCTTCACTGGGGAACAAAGAAACCACACAAGTACACACTCAAACACTCTTTGCTGTTAATACTAGTCATCTGTCCCATTGATATACCTCCACAACCAAATCCAGGATAACCTGAGTCTTTCCCCAGAGATGGTGGCACTATACTGGGCTAGAGTCCTCTTCCTCTCCCCCCCTCGGTTCCATCAGCCCACTTAACAGAAGCCCCATTGACTGGGACAAACTACAGCCCTCTTCTCTCGTTTCCCGTCTCTTTCAGTGTGTCCATCCCCACCTGTGGTTAGTCTGTCTCCAGATAATGATACACCAGGGCTGGTGAAATACTTATTAAATGCAATCTTTGTGTTGTCTTGTGTGTGTTTGCTCATTTTGCTCATAATTGAAGTAGTCAGCAACACAAATTTGAGTAACTTTCTTAACTGTTTTGTGACTTAAAATGATGAAAACAGTTGCTTTTCCACAAATAGAACTTATTCTTATGATTATTTTCTTTCAGATCATATTTACTGTAGGCTATATTTCATGAGTGTTAGAATCTCAAAATGCAAACACATGCAATGTCAGATAAGCATGCACACAGCCAAATATCATTTAAAACTAGAAGAGTGCACTCAGTAGGGTGCGGATTTCCGCCAGGTGTGTACAATCAAGATGGTGGCAAAGATAACAAAAACAGGGATTTACTCATCTCGTATCATGCCTAACTTTAGTGGATCATAACATATCTAGTATGAGATAAATCAGCAGATGCTCTGGTTCAAGATGAGACCAAACTTTTCTATGGATGCCAGTTTTTGAGCCACAACAAAGGCCAAAATGTGGCCTGCAACAGACTAGGTAAGCCTTGGTTTTAACTTAGCCAATTGCCAGAAATAACTTTGTATGACATGTCGTAATGCGTATCGTAAAATGGCGAGGATTGCTGAAAAGATGAAAGTCTAAGCTTTTACGACAGGCTCATAAGGAATCTTATCGATATTTATTTGAAACAACACAACCCGCTCTCAAGGTACCGAAATTTGGCACCGATTGATCCAACATGGCAACAAGCCATGATTGACTGTTCCTAGCAGCAACAAAATTCCAAACTGAAGCAGTTGTTGATCAATGAGGAGTGACGAGTCAGCAGTCAGTGGCAGCATAAAATAGATTTTTCAGAAATTGTGAATCACCGCAACCACAAGAGGTCCTTGAGCATACAGAAACAAATGTGCACAAAAATATTAGGCTGATGGGTACAGTAGTATGTGACATTATCTGCGGACAGATATACACACGGACTCACAGACACGACCAAACTCATGATCATGATAATTATAAGCAGTCATCTAAATGTATTCTGTTCCGCAAAACCTCCAACCAGTAGTTAGGGGGTTTAACCACCGTTGGGCTGGTAAATGTGATTTTATTTCACTGAACAGGATTCAGGTCAGTCACTTAATTAAGATCAGTAGTGTTATTTATTTAGGTAAGATGGGAAATTATAAACTCATGTCTCTAGATCCCCTCTAGAAGATAGATACTATACATAAGCTTTCATATTTTGATTTCATTTCACAAAATGAGAAAATAATGTCAAAACAGTGGCTTACATCTTTGACTCGAATGCAGTTCTAAATGCAGTGTCAACTGTAGAACAATTAGTGGCACAAACCAGGGCAAAGGTCAGAGATGAATATACAGGTAGAAATACTTTAAATGTGTGTGTGTGGGTGTGAGTGATATAAATATCTGCTGAACTGAATGGGCAGACCTGTATTATCTGTGCATCTCTAACCCTTGTTTGCTTATGAGAAAGCAGGAGAAGGATAGAAGAGCGCTAAGGAATGCCCTTCAGCCTTCTTAAGTACAGCTCTCTTTTTTTGCTTTTCTCTTTCTTTTCTTTCTCCTTTTCTATCGCGGGTTTCTCACGCTCTCTCTTCCCCCTTCATTTGGTGCTATTTCACAAAAGCTTGTCCTCACTGTGAGGCATTTGTTGATCTGTATGGCGAGGATTTTGAATAGCACCAGTGTGTCTTGTTGAGAAAATGGAGACGCATTCCCTCATGGGAAAGACTTCTGAATCTTGAAATTTTTCTTAATGTTTTTGAACGTTTTGCACTTCAGCATTTTGTTGTTTATCCTAACTTTTTGTTTCTAATCCCCATCTACGTGAACTCACTGCTTTATTAATTTTAATATAAAAAAATGTGTGAATTATCTGCTTATCTCTCTGTGTCTCTCTCTTTCTGCCTGTACAGGTTATGAGTAATGGAAGCAGGATCAGTGGTGCGTGCCGTGTTCGAGTTTCTCCCCAGTGTCTCTGAGGAGCTGCCGCTCTTCACTGGTGATGTCATTGAGGTGCTCAGTGTCGTAGATGAGTTCTGGTTGCTTGGTAACAAAGATGGCGTCACAGGTAAGGTGTCAAGGGAAGTGGCTGCTGTAAGTAGACCTGTATGGTAAATTTATATGTATATTATATAAATGTCCTCTGTGTGAAACTACACCGAGAAGCCTATAGTATCACAGTGATTATACATTAAACAAACCACATGGGAAACTGTAATTTAGTTTGGTATGAAATGGCGATAGGCAATTGCTGTTTTACACATATCTGAGTTATCAGACCACTGATATGATTATTTGTAGAGTGTGCAGATCCAGCTCCCTCTTGGGGCTTGAATTTGTAAAAGATTCCAGCTGTTCTTTCTAATAATTGTTTGACATTTTCTCCTTCACTTCCTCTCTAAGTTTTGTAATGCGTACGTCCATGACATCACTTGCAGAGTACGGGGGTTTGAGATGTGCAAACGATTAAAATGTTCTTGCTCTTGAGCAGGTCTGATAATTGAGAATAATCATAGAATATTAAATCTACACTAAAAAACGAGGAATGAAGTGTTGCAGATCTTACACATAGTTCTTATACATTAAACAGTGTTTTAATTTAAAGGCCCTGCACATTTATTGTAATTCACTCTGGGTGAGATGTGAAACTGAAGTGTACATCATTTTTCCTTCACTTCCTCTGCCCTTCCAAGAGGTTGAACGTCACTCAAGATGACAAAGGGGGCTCCCTCAGAGGGGTAGATCAGAGGGGAAGTTAATGCGGGTTTGCTTAACTGCTTCTCGAAAACACAGATGATATCAATACATTTATAGCAAAGCTTTCCTGGAAAGATGGGAACTGTTGTTACATGCATCCACTGAAGTGAAGTTCAAAGAGATGCACATCCTGTTTACAGTAAGGTCCTTCTCTATTCAGACTAAATACCATTCTACTTTTGCTGTTCTGTTTTATTTGGTGTTTAAATATATTAGTGTACTCTGACATATGTGGGTCAATTAGTAAACACTATAATACTCACAAAAAGAGAGCAATGTATAACATATAGGCTTTTCCATGACCTAATTGGTCGTTGTATTCACCCTAAAACCAGTACATTTATATTTTCAGACAGATAAAATTATGACATAAAATAATATTTGATTAAAAAAACAGATACAATATAAAGCAAATCATCTGAACATCATAGACTTTAATGTAGTTGTAAATCTGCAGGCCTATAAAGTTGTCAAAAACAGGACTGATTCTACTTTTTCTCTCCCAATACTTATTCCAATACCTCGTCGATAGTACCAATATTATATCTGACATATTGCCTGCAAGTATTAGGATAAGGATAAGGATACTACATCAGGATAGTAATGCATTTTTCTATGAGTGAACATACAGTAGCTGAATATAGGACATAATGAAGAAGAAGTATTGAGAAAGTTACAATAGACACTGAAGTTGTTTGTTTGCATTCTCTGTAAATGTTCAGCTGTGTTTTTCCTCTTTGTCCTGTCTTCAGGTCAGTTTCCCAGCACCTTTGTGGAAGAGATTACAATTCCCAGCACCAAGCCTGGAGACAGTCTGTATGTGTGCATCAGTGATTTCAGCTCAACAGAGTCGGGGAACTTGTCTCTTAAGAGAGGTATGGAGATACAAGCAACACTTACTTTTAAAATAGTGATTTAAGTGTGAATCACTCCAAGTCTTTGGCTTTGAACACTATTTGTGTCCTAAAACATCAAGATTTCTTTTTATAAGAACACACAAAGGCTTTGTTATCTGTCATTTATAAGTAGATGCTTTGCACAGAATACTGGATATAACTGAACATAACACTAGAAGTTGTATGTTAAATAGTATTACTGGTAACTCTAACGGGCCATGTCTTCTCACTTAGCTTAACGCTACTTGTTGATGTCGCAGCACTCAGGTAAACAGTTTGTTTTGTGTTGTAATGTAGTTTTGTTGTGTTAGACATTGTCTCTATTGTCACAAAGTGTGAACCACTCACTCTTAAATTGAATGTTGCCAGAAATTAAAATCACACAATGATTTTTGTGCAGCATTCAGTTTTAGTTGTGCTGGTTGGTGTGCTAATAACAGTTCTGAGAAATGAGACAAATTACACTAAAGATTTATTATGTTTATTTCTAGTCACCATTCTCAGTCTGGTGCTGAAATTAAATGTAGATTTGGTGCGAAATGCTTTCTTGTAACAAAGCAAACCTCGACTATAGTGATAACTGTCAATAAAGACAAGGCAAATGTTTTCCTTCGCTTCCTCTTGAAAAGGAATATCAGTTTAGAAATAGGTGCAGATATTTACATGATCAAGATCATCATAAATCAACAGAAACAACTCTGACACAAAGTAAGAAACAAGTGAGCTCAAATTAGATCAAACCTGTGATGTCACCCTGCTGCAGTGTCTGGTGGAACTTCTCTAGAAAATCGATTAGGAAAGAAGATAAAGGTCACTTAGTGCACCAACGAACGGCACAAGAAGACAAGTCTTCTCTTTCATTTGCTGAGTTAGAACTGCTGCCATGACCTTAGATTAAAATACATACACAGGCTTGGACATAGTTTTAAATTATTGAATTTGGAAAAGAGCTCATATTCATATGATCTTTATGTTTAAGACCATTAACATAGCACTGATTCTTTAAAGGAAATGCATTCTCCTACCCCAAAAGTTTTTCTAAGGCTGTTTGTCATTAACATTTTATGTCACTCAGTATACTGTTCAGAATAAATTAAGAAATGCTCAGTCAAATTAAACACAGTCTGTTTTCTTCCAAGTTCCTCAAAATTTACATTGTGGAGATGTGCTGTTTTTTTAACAATGGAATAACAGTATTGATTAAGATTTCCAAATTAATCGCTATAGAATCAGAATTCTAGTATAGGATAGTGTATGACCATGATTAATCAAAACTCCAATTATGGAATAATTTTATTTAAAACCCCCACAAAGAACATACAGTGTTTGTCTATGTGTACAAATGTGAAAATTGTCATGAACAGTAAATGTGAAATTGTCAGATTAGCTAAATAATAATAATTTGTCTCCTATAGCCATCACATTAATTTGGGAACGCTGAATTTGAGATTGTTTTAAAGAGTTTAAAATTGTCATCCAAAACATCTAATGGATGATGGACATTTCACTGCAATATCATTACTTTATACTTTTTAAACTTGGACATGCTCTGCTGTAAATGCCCTGCCAACAATGACATTGTGTCACCATGATGACACAAAAAACACTCAACACATCAGGTTACTTTCCAAAACCGCCCACTAGATGTCCTCAGATGCCAAACTGAAACCCATGGGGACTCTTCAGCTGAGTTTTGGCTTTCTTTTCATATTCCTGAATTTTCTCACATGATCACATTAGCTGTGTTATTTTTTCTGATTTTTTTTCATTCACCGACACTCTCAGGCATACAACTGTGATGTTTGCAGGATTTCTTCACTTTGGTAAAACTTTTTATTGTTGTCTTTTAATGTGGTTAGAAGTGCTGGAAGTAGTTGTAGTCATAGTAGTAGTGGAAGTATTGCAACAGCATTTGAATAGTGAATTTAAAGGTGCTTTGAACAAGATTTTAGGTTAAAGTATATTAGTTATACAATAGGAACAACTTTTCTCTTCAATACTATATCAAGTTATTAATCAGCAATTCGTCACTCTTACTGTACACCCTTTTTTTTTCTTTTTTTTTTTTTAACTATGACTAAATTTACCCAAAAACAACATTATAGTACATTTTTGTTTTGTCACACATAAACAACACTTCCTGGATCAAAGGAAACAGCCCTCACTGGCAGTCTGAGAGCTGAAATGTTCATTTCCAGTATGAATTTCCATGGTCCTAATGGCTGTGTTGTTGTCCCAGACACAATGGGAGGTGGAGCCGCAGGTCTTTGGAATGTGACCCCTATAATGTCTGGCTGACCAGTCAACATTCCTTTAATCCCTGATTCTCCAAGTATATTAACAGGAGGGCTGACTATAGAAAAGTTATTAAAAAGGCAACAATAAAGGTAAACTGAAATAACTCAAATTATGCCTTAAAAAAGAAAACGGAACAGAAAAAGCTGTCAGCCGCCACATAAGCTGCAGGCTTCTTCTCTGTTTTGCATACTTGGCTAATTGGTTGAATTAGAGGATTAGAATAGTATTAAAAATATACATATACTGTAGATTGATAAAAGCAACCAGCATGACAACCTATGTTGCTTTTATTACCTTTATATCCTGAAGCATCGCAGCTTTTACTTTGTGCTTCTCTCAGTACTTACAACTCCCCTCTTATCTGTTTTGCTACAATGACAAATGAAATATATTTCAAATAAGAATATAAGATGTGCCAACAAGATTCATAACAGTAATATGAATATTAAATGCAATTTGTTCTCTGTCTGTCTAGGTGATGTGGTTGTGGGAGAGGCAGGAGGGTCCATTGACCTCGGGGAAACCTGGCAACGTGGCTGTAATGCCTTGGGCATCCGTGGTCTCTTCCCCTTATCATGTGTGAAGGAGCTGAACCTTTCAGGGCGCTCCAGGCAGCTGTCTGAGCGCTCAGCTCAGGCTCAGGCTTTAGAGCTCCCACCGTATGCCCTAGGCCAGGCCCGTGCGCTTATGAGCCTCCATGCACAGCTCAATGAGGAGCTGGACTTCCGCGAGGGGGACTTGATCATCATCACAGGCCTGCCTGAGCCGGGCTGGTTCCAGGGGGAGCTGGATGGCCGCAGGGGCATTTTCCCGGAGGGGTTTGTGGAGCTGTTGGGTCCCCTCCGATCTCCTCAAGAGCCTTTGGACTGCCAGTATTTGAACAATGACCCTCAGCAATTTAGCTACGAGGACCCTTATGATGCAGGAGAGGGGACTGAGGAGGAAGGTGCAGAGGAAGGGGAGATTTTCCTGACAGAGGTAGAGGAGCAGAAGGAGGCTGAAGTAGAAGAAGAGGAAGAGGAGGAGGAGGAGGAGGGCGGTGTCTATGGAGTGGCACTGTATGAGTTTCGGGCCATGGAACCAGGTGAGCTGGACTTTGACGTGGGGGACCGCATACGTGTTATAAGCACTTTGGAAGATGGTTGGCTGGAGGGGGAGCTGAGAGGGCAACGTGGTATTTTCCCTCATCGTTTTGTGAAAATGGAAGATGACGGGCAGAAAACTGCAGAGGAAACAAATGTTGTTGAACCAGAAGAAGAGAAAGAGAACAGCTGTACTTCAGAATGCAGCTCAGGTCATATATGTCCCAACGGGTCAGGGAATGATCCTGAATGGAAAGCATACGAGGATCATACAGTATGGGACCTGGACTACTTTGAGAGGACTGAGGAGCAGAGGTGGCAAAGTGAAAACAAAAGCACCGGAGCACAAACTGACAACAGAGAGCAGAGAGAAAGGGGTAGTAGGCCTGACTCTCAGCCACGTAGACCTGTCGCCCCAGCTCATAGAGGGCCTGAGAGACCCAAGTCCACTCCTCCAGCAAGGCCCAGACTCCCACCTCGGCCCAACCTCCCTGCACGTAGCCATAGGCAGCATATTGGCCCATCTTCTAACACGAATAGGTCTAGTTATACTAATGGTAACACAAGACCTTTGCAGCCCAAACTCACTCATAGCCTAACTCTTCCCAGCACTCACTCTGGTTGGTCAAAAGACAGCAGATCCTACCAGAGGCCGCCAGCGGATGGTGCCATCACCAATAACAGAAGTGCCAGTCTTGGCCAGGCATTAATTAACCTTGTTGAGGGCCATATGCAGAAGAAGCTATCTCGACATGCTAGTGTCAGTGATGCAGATATGATGATGGGCAGTGCTGAGACACGTTCAATCGCCTTAGATGCCCTGGCAACCTCAGCTGGTGACTTGGAGGCAAAGCTATCGCAGCAGCTTTTCGAATTTGAGAAAAGCTTGACTACTCCATATTGTGATACCAACATGAGCTCTGGTGCCTCTGTAGGTGACCTGCAATCCCATATCTCGCGCCACTTTTCTATTCTGGACTATGGCGATGAGAGTGATATCATTCGAGGCTCCTCACATTCTCCAGTGTCCCACCTCTTGCAGTCGAACTCTGCCTCTTCTTCACTAGAGAGACGCAGGACCCTCCGTCCTCCTCCTCCTCGTCCAAGAGCCTTTCGTCCTCCAGCCCCATATGCATGCAAACCAGCCCGCCCTGCTCCACGCCCCCCTCCCCGTTGCCCGAGACAACACGCTGCTCCGCCAACTAGCGACTCCCTTACCAACAGCCCCATTTTCTACACCCCTGACGAGCCAACTTCAAACCTCCTCGATCAAATAACAGAAGGACAGGCTGAGTTTGGTGACCTCGCAGCTGCCCAGGAACATGAAATCCAGTGCCAGCTGGAAGCAGAGAGAGAGTTGGAAAGAGAGATGGAGTTGGAGAGTGAGAGACAGAGGGAAGAGGAGGAGAGGTACCAGATGTTGCTACGGCTACAAGAGGTGGAGCACGACATGGAGGCCTACGCACAAACGGCAGAGGAACTCAGGGCCATGTTGGAGGAGGAGGAGGATGAGACAGCCCGCATGCAAGTCATGGAGAATCTGGAGTTCTGCAACTATACGCTGGACACGCTGGCCCTGGAACAGCAGCAGCTGCAAGGTAAGACTGTTTGGCAGTGGAGTGGGAGTTTGATGAATCATTACTCAGGCCCAAAATTGGATGTTCAAGGGGTAATGATAACATGATAGAACTGACGGCAATTTGAGAGAATTTGATTCCGAGATCAAGCTTGCAAGTATTTCAAGGATTTCCCAAAACAGAGATTTGAGCAGACCAAATGACTTAAACAGAAAGTTTATTCATTCTAACTATTCAGACTTTTAAACTTGTCATTTTAAATTGTTGAGTGGCGACTTGAAATTGAGAAACTGCGGAAAAAACAGGAAACTACGCAGTCAAGCAAAACCAAAGATACCCGACGTTACCTGCTTTCATTAATGCTGATATTTTCCTGTGGTTTACCTTTTACGAGTCAGCTAGCTAGCAGGAAGGGTTAGATGGAAACAATTTCAAACAGAGGACAAATAAGAGATTTTTCTTCCTTGATGTCATGCTTCACGGCCGTGTTGCCTGCAGGTCCGTTCTTGAAGTAATACACTCAAAAATGTTCTGACTGCAGTCAACGCCGAAGACAAAATGTAATATAGTAGGAATCTAAAAATGAGACATCAGTGCTTATCAGATTTCCTCTTTGACTTGTAATCCTGAGCACACACACACACACACACACACACACACACACACACACAGACAAATTCTACTGTACACTATGCAAACAAGACATCCCTATTTACTGTCCACAATGATCAGAGGAAGAAAGATTGTTTATTTAAATTAAGGGTTATCATAACTGTGTGTGCAGACTTTGTGGAGTGTGTGTGTATGTGTGTCGAGGAATTTGCTTTGCCTGCTCAGTACAATGCTACTTTAGAAAGGTAAAGCAAATATGACTGAATCATTCAAATTTGTCCAGTTTTTAACTAAACTTGTGTTAGAGGTATTCACAGTTTTCACATCTCGTTTAACATGACTGATTTCCTTTTAAACGTGCATGATCATCTTTTACTTTGGATAACATTTCTGAAAATCTGAACCCCTAGGTAACCCAAAAATAAATATTTTAAAGCCAAATGTTTTATGATTTCTAAAACAAAGTCAATTATTAGGATTCCATGGTCACACAATATCAACATACACAATGACCTTGTCATTGATTGCTGTCATTTTTTTTTCTCTCTTCATGTGATTGATTAATTTGGTGATTGTGAACACAAGGAACAATGAATTTGTCAACAATATTCATATTCTACTGTTGGGCTTGATGGATCACCCTCAGCCAAAGCTAATTGATTTGTTTTTGCCATCTCATACTATCTGGGAGCATGGTGCTGTCTTTGGCAGCCCAACACTTTTTCACTTAGGTACGAGGTGCATTCCTGCACATAGTGAGAGGGGAAGCAATGCACATGGGCCTCTGTCTCTTTTTCCACTCTCTCTCTCTTTTAGTGGCACTCTATCCACATTTCTTCCCTTTCTCGCCTTTCTCAGAGTTTCCTCTCTTTGCACCTTTCATCCTTTTCCTCCATCATCTGTTCTTTTTCAAATGGATTGAGAAGACATTGGGTGTGGTTTGGGGATTTCTGCAGTAGTGGCGAAGGACTTAGCATGGCGGGACCCAAAGTGTGGTTGTGGCGAGCTGTGACATGGCCCCTGGCACACCTCTCCACACTGCTTGCACTCGCTCGGGAGGCCAGATCTAACAGAGTGGCAGGTAGGCTTGAGTTGTGTCTGAGTTTTGGTTGGTGCTCATTTGGTTATTTATTGGACTGTTTTGCTATTTGACAGTCGGTGTTGCGTTGACTGAACATGCATGCTGTTTGTTTCTCAGCATCACTTTTGCTAGTAGCCTGTAATTCTCTACTCACTGAGCAAGTGCAGCAGTTGTTGGCTTTGTGCCTTGCTCAAGGGCATTGATAGTTGTTGAGTTTGCCCATATGGGCTCAACTTTGTATTAGGTAAGCAGGTTGGAAATATGAATTGTTGAACGAGTTGTTCACTTTTAACCATTTTGACTGTGTTAGGAACATGAAGTCTTGGTTTTGGTTCATTAAAAACATCAAGGATATATTCCCTGAACACTGGTTCTTGGATTGGGCGATAAGACAATATAAACCTAGAGATGATATACATTTGTTATATCATTTATCAGAGATTTTGCCATACTGTTTGTTTGGGCTGCAATGATTATTATCATATAAATTAATCTGTTGATTATTTTCTTAATTTTGATTGATTAATTTATTTGATTGAATTTAATCTCTTCTGTAAAACATCAGAAAACTGACCAACAGTCCAAAGCCCAAAAGATATTTCCCATTAACTATAATGTTAAGACAAAGAAAAGCATCAAATTCTCACATTTGAGAGCCTGGAACCACCAAATCTTTAGTGATTATTTTGCCTGGTAAATGACAATGACAAACAATTAATCAGTTATCAAAATAGCCTAGTTGCTGACTCATTTCCTGTTGATCGATTAACAGGTAGCTGTCACTTTAATGTCTCTCGGTGTATTAGGCCAGTGGAGGCAATGCTGCAAATCAATGAGCAAGACTGCTTCATGGTTATATTAGATTTATGTTATTTTTGCATCATTGTGTTATTGTTATTTTATCTATGAAAAGTTTCTCATTTTTTCTTCTGTTCTTGGATTTTATCTTTATTACTCAGTTCTCCCTCAGTGGTTCTGCATCAATAATTCTGCTGATTTCTTTGTCACTTGGCAGTGAATGTACTTTTATCAGCTTTCTGACAGCCAAGTTGACTGACTCACGTCCGTCACTGTCTTCCTTTCTATCTACACACTCACACCCACAAATGTTCCCCATTCGTTTAGAAGCTTTCAGTCTAATCACTGCCATTCACAGCAACAACCAGGCTGCTTTGTAATGCAAATTTGTCCCATCCTACATTAACATCAATGAATCAGATCCATTTCACGCCTATTGAAGAAACACTGATAACATGTTCTTTTAATGACTAAGTATCCTGATGATTCAGTCAGAACTGTGACTTTCACAAACAGTTACAGTTCAGGCTATTGTTTGTCTGCTCTAAGCTCATCTGGCTGAGGTAATAAATTAGATGACTCCAGTGTATTCTAATTTAATACTTTTCCCTTACTTGTTTGTCATTATACTATTAATCATTAAATACATATAAGTGTTAATTGTTTCTGTTTTTGTTGCGTTTAAATTACTCAAATCCTTACTTGTTGCTGGCAGTCTTTATGTCTGTCAATGAAAAGAATCACCCTTAGGGCAGGAACAGGTTCCAATGGCCACAGGTGCCTCTTAGGGTCATACAACCACATAGTTTCCATTCACTCATCACAGTTCAGGAATCCTCTCACCCTTCTTTCACAACAGTGAAATCTAAGATTGCATCTTCTTGTCCTTTGATAGTTGCCTCACTCTTGGATGTGGAAATGGGCTAAGATAGTAGCATGATTTATAATAGTTAGAATTAAGCGCCAGGATGGGAAACAGCCAAGAACACTCCCTTCACAAAATGTTTGATATGGTAATTATTAACACATTAGTCTGACACAACAGCTTGTAGTAGGATATGTTTGTAGGATATTAAGTTTCCCATTGTTTTCACTTTTAATGCTTCTCTCACAAAAGGGTGTGTACTTATCAAGTATGCTCTTGGGATCTTTGTTGCAAGAAATGTGTTTGTCATCTATTGCTATGCATGTGTACACACACACACTCGCACACACAGGAGTGAATGTTCTTCTGTGCTTTTGCAGGGTGTGTTCCTAAATGTGACTTCTGAGATACAATGGCAGCTTATTGTTGCAAGGCAGGGAGTAACTTCAACACTGGGCTACGTCTGCACTTCACTGTGCAGCTCAAAGTCTTCAAAGAGGCTGACAGTGGTGTATTATTTTAACTCAGAACAGACAGAATCAATTTTGATATCTTAAATGCTGTATCTTAAATATCTTAATATATGCAGTATGAATCTGGTGTTAATTGTTTTAATTTAAAATACTTACAAGAGGAGACTCTGAAGTAACACTTTCCTATCTGAGCGAGTGAATTAAAGTGTGTTAGGATGAAAAGGGTGACAAAGGTTTCACATCCTGTGTGATTATTCCCAGGCGTTGTGTGTGTGTGTGAATGGCTCTAGCAATTTGTATGGCTGAATTTTTCCAATATTTGCAGTGTATCTATCACAATATGGCTAATGTATACACAATCCCTGACTGAACAATCAAATTGAATCAGCTGAATGTGCTGCATTCTGCCATGAATTACATCTGACAAAACTCCTCACTTGAAAATCAATCAATCAAACTTTATTTGTATAACACCTTTCATACAGGTTAATGCAGTTCAAAGTGCTTCACAGGTGACTGACAAGCCGATAATAAGACAGAACAAGTGTAGGCTGAAAACAAAAGGAAACAATTTGAGACCAATGCATGTGAGAAAAATAAAAATGTAGGCTAATAAAATAGATTTAAAAGCTATAAGAGTAATAGTAGTAAAATAGAGTGAAATAAAAGCTAAAAAACTAGATAAAACAGATTATAAAGACAAAGCAAAACAAAGACATTAAATTGAGGGATAAAAAATACACTTAATAATATTAATGATAATAAAATAACAGAGAATAAAATTTGACAACATAAATACAATAAGAGAAATTAATAAAATAAAGTAAATAATGTCTATAAACCATTTTAATCAAAAGGCTGAAGAGGCAGGTTTTAAGTCCAGCTGCTCTCAGATCCTCATGCAGGCTGTTCCAGCTGCTCGGAGCATAAAAGCTGCTTCAGCAAAGATTTTAGTCGTGCACTTTGCACTTTGGAACAACTAACAGACTTGTGTCAGAGGACCGTACTGGTTCATACACTTCGTGTGAAGTATGTGAGGCATATATGTCGATGCAAGACCACGAAGGGCTTTAAAAACAAGTAAAAGAATTTTAAAATCAACATGGAAACTGACAGGCAACCAATGTAAGGACTTTAAAACAGGTGTAATGTGTTCTCTCCTTCTGGTCCTGTTCTGAATCAGCTGTAGCTGAATTGTAACTTTTTTGAGTAGACCAGATAGGAGAGCATGACAGTAGTCCAGCCTGCTTGATATAAAAGCATGCATTACTCTCTCTGTGAGAAATGGTCAAACTTTAGCAATATTTTAAATATTTTTGAGGTGAGTTTTTCTCTCAGCTTTAGAATCTATGACTAAAATTTTAATTTTATCCTGGTTGAGCTGTAAAACATTTTGTGAGATCCAGCCATTAACATCTAAAATACATTTTAGAAGGGATTCAATTGGTGCTGTGTCATCAGGAGACATGACGACATAAAGTCGGCATAAAGTCGGCATAAAATCGGCATAAAATCGACATTACTATGGAAAGAGATGCCATGGCTCCTGATGACATCACCAAGGGGTAGATTGAAAAGAAGTGGCCCTAAAATTAATTCTTGGGGAACCCCACAGGTTATTTTGGAGGTTTTGGAGAAGTGACAGTCCAATGTGATTCATCAGTCTATTCAAAAGAATTTTGTGATCAACTGTATCAAAAGCAGTGCTCAGATCAAGTAGTAGTAGAAAATAAATCTGATTTAGCTAGATTTGGATTACAGTTTATTCAGAATCATATAATAATTTGGACAACAAACAATTTTGGACAGCAAAATTATGAGCTTGATGTGATCATTTAATCATATTACTTTTCCTCCTAAGGCTGATAGATAATAATATTGACTTATTGCCAGCCCAGCATGGCTGTGTTAAAGTTTCAGTAGACGAATCTGGCACAAAGTTACAAAAAACACTTTTATTATACATTACATTATGCTCTATGTGCCTTACAGCAGATATCCTGTGCCCAAGTATTACACAGTATGCTTGTAAATGCATCATATAATGGCTGATATGAAATGACACATACAGTATAACTTGATAAAGCCTCTGTTAATATTTGTGAAATGTGGTCATAAACAGCTTTCTTTTACACACTAATGCAGGTTTTTCTGCCTGTACCACATCTTTCTGTTTCGTCTTTTCTTGTTTAAGCTCTTTGACCTTCAGCCTCCTCTAATTCTTTAAACCCACTATTAAAACGCCTCCCTCAGCTTCCATGACTCCACAGCCTGATCTATTTAACACTGTTTTCAGGATCTGTTTCAGCTTCAGGTTTCCCTCAGTCAGCCTTGCAAACTTGGAGACTTCTAGGCTGCAGACAGTTTGATATATGACCTTATTCTTGTTCATCGCACGACTTTCTCTAGATGTGCTGAGTTTTGATCAAGCATTTGACAGCTTCATTTACATCGGCTAACACAACCACGGAAAGGAATGCTGTATTTGACATTCCTACAGTTGACGCACGTACACAAACGAGCAGTTTCGATCGTGTTCTGCCACTGAAAGCTGAGATGTTGAACACCGATAATTAAACAGTCTTACTTAAGAAAAGAACAATGTCTAAGTAAGATTTTTATGCTCAGCCTTATCTTTCGAAACTGCATCTGATGTGTCTTGGCTGGTTCTCTGCAAAAGTGTGCATCTTAACAATGATTTTCAGTATTTTTCTCCTAATAATATTATTTAGTAACAGTACATATTGTTGCATAAACATAGAACGTAAAGTGTCTTTGCTGCTTTGCTTTTTTTTCAAGCAAGAGGCTTGTTTCCATGTTTTCAGTTTATTTTACACCTTTATGTTTTCTCTCCTGGTTTGTGATAAGGTTCGTCCAAGCTGGGCTAACTTGATGCCAGTTTAATCAAATAAGGAAGTGGATTTTACGCAAAGTCCAAATTATGAAAAAAACATTGGCATTCAGAGAACACACAAGTGCTAGCTAAATTTACACTGTCTCACATGTGTGTCTGTGTGTATCCCGTGCATTTAAATGTATGCAGTTCCTTTAAACCTGTTTTTTTAGTGCCTGCCTCTTTCATGGAGTGCGGGGGGAGGGATATATTATACTGCAGCTTTATGAATAGGCCTGAGTTTTTTCTCACACTAAAAGATCATGTCTCTAGTGAGAGAGAGAGTGGGGACAGTCTTCAACAATAGCTCATTGTACACACCAGCAACTACTTATTCAGGTTTCTGTTCTAATCAGGCTGTGTATCTTTCACTCCCCAGACTCAGTTGCTCTACCAAAATAGTATAATAAATCCTTTACTTAGATCTTTCCCTCTTACTTGTTTTTGCACACTCCTCTTTCAATCAGTCATTTCTCCAAAGTGGAAAACTTGTTTGAAACAAAATCACGTGGACATCTTTGTGTGTAAAAGCTTTGCTCCTCCCTGAAATGTAGGGCTGAGGTCAGTTTCTTGCACAGTTTCAGTTTGTCCACAAATATCATGGCCTTTGGACCAGCATTGGAAGTTAGAATATGAAAGTTAGAGCTGGTTGTATACACAGACAGGAATGGGTTGCATTATTGCTTCAGCCACTGCAGCCAGCATTAATGACTTGTTGAACATGGCAATGAAAACCACAGGAAATAGCAAAAACAGAGGAAACAGGATACAAGGAAGGATGGAGGATTGTTCATGGCAGTGAAAAAAAGCATTTGGTGCCAAAGACTGTGGCCCCTCAAAGGCAAATTGTGAAGTTAGTCTCCATCTTCCATCAAAGAAATCTCTCCAGGCAGACTGTTTTCCTGCAAACAGAGGTACTAGCCAATTGAAACAATGGGAGGGGCTTTTGGGCTAATCCTCCACTCATGTGACTCCACTGAATCATTAACCCAAGGAGGCCCCTCCCTACCCCCCTCTCCTTCCACGATTCGCTGAGATGGCTACAGGGAGGGTACGATTCAGTTATGCTGAGGGCTAGGAGGCGTTGGGGCCAGGCAGTCCTGCTGAGGCAGTGGAGAAGAGAAAACAAGTGGGAGAGTTACAGGCAATATGCCTGACAGGTGGAGTCTCCCACAGCACTTTGTTATGGAATGCAGGATTTTGGAGAGAGAGAATAAGCCACGTTGAACAAGAAACCGTATCAGTTCAGGTACGGCTGATTTAAACAGCAAGGACCATGAAGAGCCCTGTGGTCTATGGCAACCCAGCCATGTTTGGCCCGGTGGACTGGAACTATGCAGCTGGTGCCACGGTAAGGAGAGGGAAGAGTGTGGAGGAGTTGGGGGATGCTGGTTGGGCCAAAGAGAGGGAGAGGATGGCTCATCTTCAACAGCTTCAGCAACTACAGCAACTGCAGCTTCAGCAGCAACAGGTTGGATATCCTGGGTATGGAGCAATTCCTCCTGGCCAGCCACAGGGACCAGTGATGATAGCAAGTCCTGGTGATCCAATTCCAGCTTCAGGCAGCCCTATGCCAGTACATGCCAGCATGATGCCTGTTCATAGACAGGCAATGGTGGCTGCAGGGGGACCAATGCCGCCTCCTGTGCATGTAGCACCTCCATGGCCTGTACAATGGGAGAACCAAGCTCAAATTATACAGGGCAATGTCTCCCACCAACCCAGCTGGGAGTATGATGAACGGCACAAGGCAGCTTTCACAGACAAGAGGCCTCAAGGCCAGAATGTTTACTTTCACCCTGGTTCAGAAGATGGTCACCTAGAGTTGAGGATATCTGAATGGAAAGGCAAACATTGTTTCTACCAGGGCCCGGAGGATTACAGCCAGCAGGACTACAGCCGAGTGCCACAACAAAAAGACAACCATGACTTCAGGAGTCGAGAAGGACCTGGTCAACTGGATGAGGATAGAAGAAGAAGGGACAATTATGTTCGAGAAAATGACCATTATGATGAACGCTATGGTCACAGGAGTCACAGAGACTACACAGATTGTGAGCATAAGGACAAATACAAGTATAGGGATCATTATGACAGGAAATACGATGAACGCTATGATGACAGAGAACAGCAATATTATGAAAACCGGAAACACCGGAAACATGATCTCAAAGGACATGACAGCTACAACAGTGAGTATGAAGAATACTATGATCATAAGGACACCTATACTCGCAGAGACAATTACAGGGACAATGATCACTACTATGAACAAGACAGGGATTATTATGACTCTAAAGAGAGTAAACGTCATAGAGAAAAGGACTACTACCAACGTAGAGAGGAGGACCACTACTATGATGAGCGAAAACATAAGGACCATTACTATGACCGGCGTGCTGAGGATCAGCATGATCGCAGAGAATATTTGTACAAAGACAGGGATGTTTATAATCGAAGGGATGAGGAAACTTACTCCAGTAAAGGAAGGGGCCAGTATGACTCTGAAATAGACGAGCACCATGGTTATAAGGAGAAGGACCACTACCGGTACAACAGATACAAGGATACAGGTGATGACAGGAGAGATGAGCACTACAACCACAGAAGGAGGGACAACTACAAAGCAAAGGAGCACTATGAGTGGAGGTCCGTGGACCACTACGACCACGAGAATGAAGACCGCCACAATCGACCAGAGATTGACCCCTATGAATCCAGGGAAGGAGGACATTCCCACTACAAAGCCCGAGACAGATATCGAGATTTACGTTCAATGTCCAGTGATTCGCGATATGAGGAATACCCTAAAAAAGATCGCAAGACACACTGTGAGGAATGGGTTGAGCAGCAGAACCAGAAACTGGTGCTCAGGGAAATGCGCTCCTTTGAGGATCCCGTTATATACAGGCACAGCGACGAGCAGGAAAAAGGATATGAGTCGAGTGCTGGGAGTACAGGTACAAAACGGGGTCGCAAGCCTGTTTATGTTGGCTCACTAGATCGCAACAGCTTCTACAGGAAGACTGCTCCAAGCTCCCTGCGAAAGTCACAGTTCGCCACCAACAGGAAGCAGAATCAAGGTAAACACTGACATGTTGTCATGTGAGAGAAGGTGCTCCACATGTTGTCTTCCTAAAGCATGAGGTTCTTATGTCTGTCAGATCAATTCTAAATCTTATTTTCAGAGGGTTTACACCAGTCCGCAATAAGATGAAAGGCTTGGGTACAACTTCACTTTACTAAACAGATCTTGAAAAACAAAAGAGGACCTATGGTTTGAAGGTGTCCTCATTTGCAACCCTAGAAGATAAAACAGGATGTCAACAGTCTTTGGTGTCTCGGGTCTTATCATTGTTGACCTCTAGAGCCACTCGTCTAATCAATGCTGGGGGCTTCAAAGTGCTGACTGGCCAGACTATCACTCCCCTCCTTAGAAAGTGCTTGCTTTAACCGGTGTGTGTGTTTGTGTGTGTGTATGTGTCAGTATCACCTATCTCTCAGGAAGGGAAACTGTGAGGTATTTGTAGGCATAAGAACCTGAATAACAGGTCTTGTGGGTTTGTGTTTTTTCTCTCATTCTCTCTGTCTGTAGTTTTCCTGTGTGCTGCCATACTCTGCATCACTGATGCTATGCTCACCCATAACTTGTCTGTTCAGTTCTTGCATGACTGAAAGGTCAGTCTTTCACAGTCTTGGCTGTTTTCTCCAGAAAGAAATACACTAAAACACTCAGACAAAATACTTCTACACCAAAGATTGAAGTTAAGATGTTAAGGATCTCAACTTACAAAGGAGCTGATAGTGTATTTGATATACAAAGCTTATCTTTATTTACTATATACATTTCAGTGTGAATGTTACAGAACCTCTTCAAGTTAACTTAGAAAACTTCTGTTATCTGTTATTTTAACCTAAGTTTGGAGTTTGTGATTGCGAGACATGTTTTAAAAAGCAGAGGGTGATGCAAAACATTACCAAACTGTAAAATATAGAGTTGCGTACTGTGTAAAATATTTTGATATTGACTCCAATTAAATAGAAGTTTTGGCACTTGTACCAAAACAGTATTTTTTCAATATCTGTGTTTGGGGAACACAAACATGTTTTAACCCTTTATTTGAATAAAAAGTGAAAATCTGCTCAGTGCATCAATGCAAATTAGAGAACTTTGCCTAAATAAAGTACAGACTAAAGAAAAGTTGATATACTGTATACCAGGAAACATCTGATCAAGTATGAGCCTAATAATCTGACCAAACATTCAACTCCAGCTTCCAATACTTGCCACAGACACATGTTAACTGGTACTCGAAAAGTATTGAGCCTCAGTAAATTTCTGTGATGAGGACTGGTCCAAAAGTTTGGACAAAATGCTCCAAGGAAAAATAAACATGGGGGAATGGGGTGATTAGGGTTTCAGTTGGTCTTACGGATAAAAAGTTATAGTCTGTAAACACAAAGAGAATCTAGTACAACATCTGAAAGTAGGTGTGTGTGTATGTGTCTTCATGAGGAATCGAAAAAAAGAGAGAGCACTTCTCTGGCTGAATTCATTGTGTCTGAGAAGAAGCAGGTGGCGCCCCACGACCCCTCCCCCAGTCACCTAGACGCACACATACACACAAGCCACACACGCACACACGCATGGCCACACACACACACACAGTCCAACTCGGCCCCCACCACACAACCAATTTCGGGAGTCCAAGTATTAATCCCTAGCGTCAGCATGGTGAGTGGATGGCGGGGGTCTGTCTGGTGCCAGGCGGTGGCCAGCACTGGCCTGACTCCTTCACTCTGCAAGACTAGACTGATAATGTGTGTGTGTGTGTTGGAGAGACCTTTGGAGGCTTATTGTGAGAGATGACGCCATTTTTCAAAACACACACACACACACATATGCACACTTACTACTGCAGTGTCCTGTCATCCTTTAATCTTGTTAAACTGTTTCAGCTCGGTCAGGGTTTTGCCCCGAGTAAAGCATTTGATTGCACGGCTAAAAACATTAGCCATACCGTTGTAGTGCTTATTGGGCTTACACTGTGATTCAGTGACATTGAGGTGATGGCTGAGGCTTTTTGAAACGGGTCTTACACATGTATAAAGGCTTTTGTTCTCACTAATCCAGTATTAGATAGAGGACTTCTCTCTGGGACTAAAAAATCTATAGAGCCTAGTAAACAGCAGCTGCTAATCAATGTTTTTAGCTGACATCTATGTAACTATTACAGTTCTAGATGATATAAGTGTGTGTGCTGCTGTTACTAACATGTTGTTGGTATATCTAACATCATGAGCAAAGTGTGTTTTTTGTATGAAAAGATAGCTAAACAGTCTATGAACCTGTTTAATGTTTCAGAGAAACACAACTCTAGTTATGAGCACAGTTTTGAACTTCTAAAAAACGTCTTCTCCTGCAGTGTTTGAACGTCTGTGTGTGTGTAAGTAATGTGTCGTCATCCAGCTATGATCTGCAGGCAGCGTATGCTGTGTTTTCCCCTGTAATCCTGGAGCAGTCACTGCCATTGGTGGGCTGCGTGGACCGAGGTGGGGTGGGGGGGGGGGGGGGTTAGGAGTTAAGACGTGAAATCTTTGGACGACATTTCAAAACGTCTGACAACGTTGCCCTAAAGACGTCTTATCTCAGTGCTGGCAAGCAAAAAAGTCAGTTGGCCAAAAATGATTCAGCCCGCTAGTCCAAAAGTCTGCATGAGTCATTGTTGGTCAGACTGTCATGTGACGTGTGAGTCCTCCCTGTAAGTTATGTTGAAGAAGTGCGGAAGAATTATGACCAAAAAATGGCATAAAAAATCCAGGTCCAGGCACTCAAGGTAAGTTTGAAATAATAATTATTCCGCTCTTCTTCAATATTATTCCCCTCCATGAGCATCAGTGGTTTGAGGGACACCAGCAGCGCTCCTGTTACTTCTCTCTTTTACTAAGTCTGATAATGATACAAATGTCATCTACATTTATTATATGAATATATACACATATATATAAATTGCTAATTTGGAACATGGTAAACCTATGATATTTCTTTGGTTAATGTCGAGTTTCACAGAAATCTTTGTCATACTGTAGTACAGTGGAAGTAGCTATTTTTATATTTACCGCATTCAGCTTCAGTTATAAATCTTGTGTCTGAAAATGGGAGCATCATTGTTACAAGCACACAAACACAGTAACTTCATCACATCAGTGTTCAAAACATTGTGTACTTCAGTTCAGGGTGAGGTGATACTACTGGTACCTGCATAAGTAACAATAGACTGCTCTTATCTGTGTTTTTTTCTGTAGAAGTGTGGGAAAAGATGAAGCCTTCTGATCTTTAACCTTGTCGACTTTCCCTTCAGAATAAGTTTCTCATGATAAGACATAGCCAGTTTATGGTTGTGACTCCTTATTTGAGTGTGAAATACAGATATGTTTAGATGCAGTTTGACTATAAATGAGACTCACAATTAAATTCCATGACCAGTGTCACTTCCACTGATTTTTATTTTTATTTTTTTGGATTTGTGCTGACCACACTGAACAACTAGTTGCTAATCACATCACTGTATGTACAACAGCCTCTGTCTTCTGTACCCTCACTGCCTGTCAGATGAGTGTGTTGTGTTTTTCTGTCGTGATTAAGTTCTATTGCCTCATAAAAAGTGTTATCAGTGTTATTTTCCCCAGTTTTGTCAGTGTATCACAGTATGATAAAGTTCAGCCTTCAGTTGTTTGAATTTGTGGTAACACTGCTGCTGTCACAGTGGTTACAAATGTTGGTCTTGACATTAGCTTAGGGAACAAATTTATTTACATGCTCATACACACAGTGTATGTGTCCTCTGTGGTCAGTCTTAAACAGTAGCAGAATGAAGCCTGAAACCTTATAATCAAGTTAGTGTCTGTCAAGTTCAGTTTATAGAATATTACAGTTGCACAGAGTCGCCTCCCATCTTGGTTTATAGTCTTGTTAGAGGGTGTTTACATTAAGATTTTACCAACAATAAAATGAATTTCATGCAGGGTTGTATTTTGAGGAATATAAAGAAATCTTTTTCTTGCGCTCAAACTCAAGTCTCAGTCTTATTTAGTTATGCGAAAACTCATAAAGCCCAAAGGCAGATCTTTGTCTTAACTCGTCCTACAATTAACATGACAACAGATGTGGTCTCAAGGCAGTTCTCACACACACAGGTTTTTACTGAAGGAACAAGTATTTTCCCACACAGGAACTAAATTCTCTTAGGCAACAGTTAAAGTTTATAAAAAGAGATGTAAATCATTTTTTGTCCTGAAGCATTTACATCATCTGCAGTGTTTTAAATATGTGGATCCATGACCATTATAAGTATTGAAAAGTTTTTATTTTACTATGTTTTTGCACCACTGTGTATCTCACACCTGTACCCAATAGACTCATTGTCCTCCTCTTCTCCATCAACTTAAAGACTGTACGGCTTATTTGGTGAACAGGCCTCTCACTTAATGGTTTCGGTACCTCCTAAGGCTCTCTGTGCACATATGCAAAACCAATGGCCTCTTAAAGTAATTACACATTGTTCGTTATTAAAAGGAGAAATTCCAAGGAAGCCTGAGATCACAGTCTTCCTCACATTTGGTATGCAACACTGTCGCATCTTATTTATCCAACTTGTTAATTAAATTGTAGCCTGATCCACCTGGAAACAAGAAAAGCTATACCTCCTGGTGTCCAGCAGTGGACACTAAACACATGATTAGAGCAGCAGAATTTTGCTATCTCAATGCTACATGTATCAGTACATTGCCTGCTTTTCTTAATGAGTCGTGTGGTTTGATTAGTGGGCTGTAATTAGCAGAAACACTCGACAACATTACATAGAGGTTGCTGTGAGATTCTGCCAGAGGCTGGAATGTGACCTTTTGACATTTGTCGCTTGGAGATAAACAGGATGGTATGTCACTGAATAAGCTTCCCTATGTCCATCTTTTAAGTGACCCTGTACCTTGTTCGACAGCTGGTGGTACAAGAGAAAATCAAAAGGCAAAGAATACAGTCAAATAAAAGCCCCTATGTGCTTATTTAAATGGATATTTGAAAGAGATGCTTGTAAATATAAGCTTTTTTTTGAGAGTTTGTGCACAGAAATGTATTTAGAGAAGAAAAAAACCCACAAAGTTAATACGTTAAAGTGCCACAACCTTTAAGAGTCTTGCTAATATTTACTCTGCCTGTGCTGACATTGTTTTCTTAAGCCAGTTACCAGCGTCATGGATTTTTTTTTGTATATCCAGTATTAATTGCAAGCCATGACTTGCAGGTCGTCACGTAAATATGCCGCAAGCGTTGGCAATTCCTTAAGTCGGGGAGATTTAACTGTATGAACCTATTTTCAAGTAGCTTCATGTCCCAACTGAAAAGACACACATACAGACACACACACACACACAGAGTTGTCCATGTGATCATTTCAGCAAAGTCACTCCCTGCTATCCAAAACTTGGCTTGATACTAGGAGGGCCCCCGCTATTCTTGTTGCCAGGGCAACTGTGCATTCTGCTGTGAACTTTGGAGTAGAGCACACACAGCGCTGATTGTGTCTGACCTTACAGCTCTCTGTGCAGGGCAAACTTTTGACTTTGCATGGCTATTAGTGCAGCATGCTGTCTAGAGAACATGAGGAGTTTTATTTGAGAGCTGTTTTTGCTGCAGCTGTGCAACAAAGCGACAGATCTTTTAAAGAAAGAACTTTCTCTTGGGGTTTTCTTGGATGGTTTTGTAGAGTTAAAAAATGAAAAAAAACAAAGTGCAAGTTAACTGGGGAGGATTGAGGAGTAGATGTTGAATCAAGGCATAATCATTTTGATAGAGTTCAGCCTGTCAGGGGAGGAGCTGAGTCAAGTGTCAGTAGATTGTGAAACATGAGACAGATTCATCACAGAACTGGAATTGACTGGACAGGACTAGACCCTTCCTACTGCATTCAGCACAACCTCCACTAAATGTTACAGTAGCCAAAGAGGAGCTCATGTCTCAAAAATGATTGTTTGTATTAGAAAAGCAGTTTTAGAGGAAGCATGACCAGATAAACAAAGGGTTGTTCTCAGATTTTCCAGCACCAAAAGTGCATTTCTGAAGTATGAAATTGCAATTAGACATCTTTTAACAAGTGATAAACTAACCTCAACCAAGTTCAGTGAATCTCATATGATGTTTCACTCAGGGCATAAACATGTGAAGCACAGAAATTAACACGTGAGTTCAGGATTTATAGTTACCCACAACACTGACAAATCTAGCGATGTAACCGTGGAATAGACAAACATATAACTTGCACATATCAACTCATAACAGGAAGAGATTGTTGCAGTAGGGCAATAAGCAGCCATAGTCCAGCTCCAGGTTTTATTGTCTGTCAACATGGTCATCCTCCCTGGTGTGTGTGTGTGTGCCTGTGTGAGTGTGTGTGTTTGTGTGTGTAATCATGGTGGGTTCCCATCCTTTCTCATGGTAATTGGAGCTCTGGAATGGAGTTTTTGCAGCGGGACGCGCAGTCCTCCACAAGGCTCAGGAGCTGGACTTCAGATTGACAATGGACTATCTTAGAATGGCTGTCGTTGTTTGAAGCCCTATGTGTGTGTGTGTGTGCGGGGGGTGGTGCTTGTTTTTGAAGTGGTTCGAAGAAAGTTGCTAGCAGCAGGTGGGTGAAGCTTCATCATCTTTTCCTTTCTCCCTCTTGCTCTGTTTTCATCTGTGTATAACGTAGTGAAAATGTAACGCAGTAAAAGAATGTGAAAATCGGATCATACGTTTCTTATGTTTGTGTTTTTATGCTGAGATTTTGGACGCATTGACAGTATTTGTTAGAAAAGAGTCCATTAAAGACTAAATAAATAGTCTGTAGTTATAAATGTGGCCTCCTTTTGGTTTTGGTTTCATTTATTTAAGATAGAGTTGTGAGGATTAGTCGATCAACAGAAAATGAATTGGCAACTATTTTGATAATCGAATAATTGTCTAAATTTGTTGTTTTTAGGTTTTCAAATGTGATGATTTAATGCTTTTCTTTGTCATATATGATAGTAAACTGAATATCTTTGGGTTTTGGGCTGTTTTTCAGACATAACAACATTTTAAGACATGAGCTCAGACTCTGGGAAATTGTATTTTCACTATTTTCAGATAATAACTTAATCTTTAGATGAATCCATAATGATGTGATACCACAGTAAAATATTGTATATAGTATCAAAGGGGAAAGACAAAGAAACTTACTTTTTGGGTTTGGTCAAAACCTGAGCTGCAAAACACTGGATATCATACAAATTACACAACGCATAAAAACCATAAATCATAGTGGGAGTATGTGATATTCAGAAATATACCCAGCAACAGCAACACTCCAGCCACAATCTAATTAATGTTTGTGAAATTGTAAGACACACATTTTCTGACTGAGCTGTCATTTGTTTCACCTTACAGCACCTTGTTTTTTTGTGAAAACCTCGATGACCTGTGTTAATGTATCAGTTGTGACTGTATATGTAGTCACACCCAGTGTCTTAAGAAAGACGGTGTTTTGTTTAGTGAGTGACGAGGCGTATGTCATTTTGACATTTTATAGTGCTATAGCACACTCCCTGTTTTGACAGATACAGACATCTAATGTTTAACTACAGGCTTACTGTTGACCATGGTTCATAAAGTGGAGGGGAATCAGGAAGTGATTCTACTTTTGTTTCTTTTGAAACCATTTATAAATGATCTGATTCCTGAGAAATGTTCAGGCTTCTGTTCTAAGAAGCAGGTTTGAATGTTCTCTGTATAATTTTTCCAAGAAAAGCACAAAACCTCCCAAAATCAGAATCTAGAGCATGGACTGATGTAAAAACAAAAAGAGCCATCCATGTTTTATCCAGATGACTCAGTAAAACCTGTTTTTTGGAACAGGCCCCAGGTCTACACTACACTATTGATTCCACCTGTTGAAGCCTGTTCATTACAAACAGTGTCTTAAAGCTCAGACACACAAACTCTGTATGACTTGAAAAGTGAAAGAAGAAAAGACACTCAAATGTTTTAATGTCTTTTACCAAATTGAACAAAAAAAATTCCCCCAGCTTGCTTTGACATTTGTTGGAAATGCATGTTTTAAATTAAAGGAATGCTTATGATAGCTTTTGTACAAGTTCAACATTACCTTCCTTTTTTTAAGTTTTTATTTTGTTTACCTTATTTCACTTCCTGTATGTGCTGTATGGTTCTTTTCAATAAGGCAGCTCAATTTTTGATCAACAGAAAGTTTAGTAGAAAGCTTGTTTTCACCAGTTATTTTATCTGAACAGGGTTGAAAAATTGATAAAGAATGTAATGGCGTAATGGAATCAGAATTGTTAAAAACATTTTCCAATTCCCATCATTATTGGATGAACCAGGGGGAAAAGAAGTCTGTGTTCTCTGTCCTCTGTATTCATTAGACCATGTAAATTTCAGTGGATGTCAGAATGGTATTTATTAGTGGGTGCCCATCTTCCCTCCCCTGCAAATACCATTAAACACAGTCTCTCTGTTTTATTTTCCAAGTTCTCTAATATGCGTAACCAGGTCAGCGTTTGAATGTAACTCATTTATTAACCCTCATTCTGCTGGGATCTCGCACAGACACTCCCCCCCCCCCCCCCCCCCCAAACCCCCTGCAGAGTGATGATCCTGCCTCCCCATGTCTACGTATTTGCTTCCCATAAAAAGTAGATCATACCATAAGCAACTGCTTCGACACTTGTTCTGTGTGTATGTGTGTTTAAGTATGGTGTATAGAGCCAAGGTTTATTGTATGTTGTAGCACTTTATTTTTCAGCTATACAACGCATACTAGTTAGCAATCAACAAATGTTTACAATCAGGGCAAAGCTGTAAACAGTAATGAATAACAGCAGATTGAAAGCAAATAACTTTATATGATACCTGATGGGATGAACAGGAAACTGAGCTGGTCCCAATTCATCTCTGTGATATTCTGACTTTAGAAACATTCCAAAAAAAGTTGATTACATTTATTAGTATCTTTATTGTGTATCAGACCTCAGAGAGCATCTTTTTTTTCTGTGTAGAAGATGTACAAAAATAGTTTAGAAGCTTTGACTCGTTGAGTTTATTGGCTGGATACTACTTGGGTTTTCAGCAGGAGACTGATGTTTGTACTGCATGATTAGTCTCTCTGATTGTTGGCATCCAGTCACAGGTGTGTGACTCACTATTGAATAGTGAAGGATACTGAAGGAGGGGTGTTTCCTGTTGACGTGCTGCTGACTGAGTGGCACGGGCAAATATTTTCATGTTAACACCTAACTTTAGGTGCCCCTGAAATATTCTGTAAACCTCTTTAAAGCCTGAAGATGTGTTTACTGTATGTAAATGTATGTGTGGTGTGTAAAAGACTCACACGATTGCACTTCACACAACAAAGAAAAGTGGAATTCCAATAGAAGTGGGTCAAAATCTGGTCGTGCAGTTTCACAGGTTGCTTGTGATGGAAATGGCTGCGCATTAAAGCATGTGAAGTGGAGCATATGATGCAGTTGTGTGTGTGTGTGTGTGTGTGTGTGTACGTGGAGGATCAAACGTGGGAATGAGCCGATTGATTGCAATTAAAAGCAGAGTCTTTTGTTAGCTGTCTCTCTCTTGTTTTGTGTTGTGTGACTTTTAAAACCCATTAGTGGACTACTTTCTCATCAGTGGGCAATTGCTGGGGCGCCGGCATTTGGCAGAGAAATAGTGGTGCAGGGAGATATGCTGCAAGCAATGAGAAAAGCTCCTTTGAGTTGAGCTTTAGCCAAGTCACGTGAAGAGAGACAGAGACGGAGAGGGTTGAGGTCAGGGTGGGAGGGAGACAAAAGGCAGGTGGCCCAGGGATCAGACACACATTTTTTTTTTCAAAATGTAAAAAGTTGTGGTTTTAATTTGGGTTATATTTTAATATTCCTGTGAAAATCTGGCATTTTAAATGGTCAATATATCATTTTGTCATGAAATATTTAGGAAAATATGTGACTGCTTCCTGTGATTTACGCAGGTTGTAGCATTGTGGGTGTGTGTGTGTGTGTGTGTGTGTGTGTGTGTGTGTGTGTGTAGCGTGGGCATGTTTGCAAGTTCCTGCAAGGGGGTAATATGAGGGTAAGCAGAGTTAACTTCATTAGCCTCTGACAGCATCTGTTCAAGGAGTGAGGGTGACGTCACCTTCATCAGTCAACACAGCGCGGCGCAGCTTGCATCTTCTCCTGCTGAGATGTTACAGAATAAGTTTCATACACTGAAATAAACACAGACTACCTCGAGAGCACTGCTTTATTTGTAGTGATGCACAGGCCCACTCTGAATACGTTAATGTAACTCTTGTATGTCCGGGTGTTTCTGCTATGACCTGTTAGCATCACAAATAACCTAAAATCCTATTTGACTCACTGAGAACTAAAAGATGCACTTCACAGATAAAGCAGCAGTAGTCATTTTTATATCCAGTCCAGCTGTCTTTCTTACATTTTGTATAACATGTATGTGTTGCGCAGACTAGTCCTGGTTCTTTCTCATCACCCTCCAGTACTGTTAATCTCTCATCCCCTCTGTCCCTCTCTCTAACTGTCTCTTATTTAATGTCTGCCCGGTCCCCTGAGAGCCTCTATGTCTGTAGTTGCTGTCATAGGCCATTGTGCCACACACAAAGAGCCTGAGTCCACTCCAGTTTTGGGTCCATTGATAAAAAGCACTGGTGCGTGAACCAGGCTCTCCCTCCAGCCCCAGGCATCCCCAGAGATCAGCCCTCTGCGAGTGATAGCAGAGACATTGATCAAAAGCTAGTCAGACAAGACGAGGAGTGAAGGCTGGACCGGGGTGGGTGGGCAGGAGCGTGTTTTGTTACAAATGAATGGAGATGTGGGCTGGGAAAGTTATTTTTATTTAACTCTTTCCTTTTTTAGACATTATTATCTTTTACAATAACCACTTTTCTGTTACTTCCTTGCTACAACAAGCTTTCAATTTCATGGCAACTAATGAAAAGAAATTGGAGGGATTATAAGAGGAAACTGATTCGTTTGATTAAAAATAACACGATAAGTCTGAAAAAGGTGTTTAATAGTTCTGATAGAATATATTGAGCAAGATCAAAAACATTTACAGAATTTTTAATACATACAAATACATAAATATGCTTTCGGGAGATTTACCAATAGAAATACATTTAGTTGAAGCTAAATCTTTCTCCTTTCCTGTCTTTCCAGAGATGACACTCCTGTCGTCCCAACCCAAACCCTTGGAGCCTGCCTCAGTCTCGGATGCGACACCCGCCGCTGGAACAGAGGATCCTGAGCTGAGGATGCTGGAGAAGAGGTCAAAAGTCATCGAAGAGCTGCTGCAGACGGAGAAGGACTACATCAAAGACCTGCAGATGTGCGTGGAGGAGATCATCGAGCCACTGCAGAAGAAGCAGGTGAGGAGATGTTGCAAACACGGTGTTGCTGTATTAAGTTGTGTAAGGACCTCAAGAGAAATGAGAAACAAGGCAAAATAGATGAGCAGGAGAGGTGATAAAGAGGTTGAAGGATTGAAACATTGACTGTAAAATATGGGATCTACATGTATGATTTTAATAAGAGCTAAAAAAACAATTTCAGTTCTCTAGAGGTGAGTTGTTTACATGCGCACCAGTATCCCAATTTTGAGTCTTTCCGTCTTTTTGACCATATCTAGGACATTGAACATAGAAACCATCTAAACATAAACTAAAGTCTAACATTACTGTGACTGCGTGAGTTCTGATGCATTTACTCCTTTGCTGGATTTAGCTTCTTCTAGTTTCTGTAACCAGGTTTGGATTTGTGTGTATCAGTTAACACAGAAGAACTTTTATCACTGTTTTAACACTTTTTTTTATCTGACCTCTTCTAAAGGTGAAGAACGTGGACTTTGATGGACTCTTTGGCAACATCAACTCTGTGATTGACCTGTCGCAGCGCCTCTTTGACGCACTGCACGACACAGACTCTATCGGTAAGGAGGATGTTTTTACAAAGCGTAGATCCTATGAGGTAATTGTTTCACCTACAGTCCAGTCAGGTGGCTGCTTAACTGTCACCTGATTGAATTTTATTGGTTGAGTAAAACTTTGAACGCAGTTTGAAAAAAAGCTGCTGTTACAGGAAGGAAACTGAAGGTTAATTATTTGAAGAAACGTTTGCAGTGGAAAGTAAAAAAAAAAAAAAAAATTGCCCCAAAATAGTTAAGATTTTGTCAACTCTAACTAATCTGACTTGGTGTATTTGATTTACTTTTGTATCAGTGAAACATATCCTCCTTTTTCATTTCCTGCTTTTAATTTTTAAATGAACACATGGCATTTACCTTTCTGTACCCTGTGCTCTCAGGAAAGGTATTTCTGGACTTCAAAGCAGAGCTGGAGGAGGTTTACAAGATCTACTGCCAGAACCATGATGATGCTATCTCTCTGTTAGAGAGCTACGAGAAAGATGAAAACATCCAGCGTCATGTGTTGGAGTGTCTGGAGAGGCTGAGGTGAGTCACTGTGGGGAGAAAATGTCTGGAAAAAAGGGTCATTCATTAGTTTCAGATTTCAGCATTGACCTGTATGTGTGACTTAAAAAAAAAAAATTCATTCACGTTTTTGCATGTGAGTGACAAGAAACGTGCATGTGGGTGTGCAAAAGCATGAAAACAACCCCAGGAGTGGCCGCTAATACAAATATACAGTTTAAGTTTAAGTAAAACGTTATCTGTAAAGAGCTGTTGATCATTTATTGTAAGCTTTAAAATGTGACTGAGTCAGCAGACTTTGGACTTTGACGTTTAAGACATTCAGGTTTTCTGTTTGTTTTGAAATAATCTTGTTGTTATGGAGTTCAAGGCAACAGCACTGTTTCCTGTATGCTCATATTCACTTGGAATTAATTTATGACAGGGGTTTTTTTTTGCAGACTTTGAACTTATACACGTAGGCATGTTATTAGAGAGAAGTAGTCAGGGTCAATCTTGATACAGAACAAATACTTTGTCATAATACTGTCATTTACTTCTGCCATGTATGTGTGCTCCATCTCCTTGTCTTTTTATACACCTTAGTAATGTGGAGCAGTTACAGAATGTGCCCTACCTGGTTTCACCTGTCTGGTTTCACCACCAGTGATTCAAACACTTGAGTTGACACTGCTGTGTCGCTGTAAAATGTAGTCATCGATCCATGTTTGAAGATAAACACAGGTTTTGTTCGACCGGAGGCATTAGGAAAAAAAGGGCGCTGGTTCCAAGAACAAATCTTCATAAACAAAAGTAGAAGCACGACAAAGTTTACACACAGCCAATCCCTTTGTTTACAAGAAGTTGTTTTTAGTTTCATTTTTTTTTTCTCTTGAAATACAGCTTTACTAGTCACTTAGTAAGTTTCCAGAGTTTCTAGCCTCATCTGTTGCAACTTATTCAATTTTAAAAAGGTTGTGTATGCTGCCACCTTCTATAAACTACAAGTTTTACTGCTACACTGGGTCTCCGTCCAGGTTTAAGAGAGAATTCATAAAACAAAACCATAACCATGAGTGCAGTTGACTATTTTATTGACTCTGCAAGGTTCAAGTCAAATTTTGTGGATTGAGCTGGTGGACAAGCAAACGCTTCCTGTGTATTTTTTAATCACTGCAGAATTGAAGACTTCATGCATAGGCTTATAAATCCTGTTTTTGTTATCTTTCTATCTCCTCTCCATACGTTCCTTCAACAGAGCCATATATCGAGAGTGGTAAGTCTCCATAAAGAGTGTCGCCATGATTTCCAGCATGAGAAACATCTTGACCGCATGCTTATTGCTCACTAACCTCCCTCGAAAAGACCTCCATGTGTGTTTGTTTACCATGTGTGACAGCTAAAACGTGTGTGTGTGGGGGCTCTAAAAGACTCTAAAAGCTTGTGCTGCCACATAAGGCCATTTCAATTTCCTCCCATGGATTGAGATGGACTCATATTCATATTCTGTTGTTTGTGTTTGCATGTGCATGTGTGAAGTGTATGCCATTGTTTTGAAGGGAGATATTTAATAAGTCAGTGACCCCTTCCTCTTGCCCTGTTGTACTGTATGGATAAGCAAAGAAATGGTTGATCCTGGGAAACACATCTAATGCCATCTTCTGGACTAAAGCAGCAACAGCAATTTAGTAACTAATGTTTTAATATTATTCAAAAAACATCAGTTAAAAGATCTTTTCTCAATATTAATGAGATGATTTTTTTTCTCATTTTATGTTTGTTATACAGATTTGCAGATTCTTACTTGCAAACTTGGAGAAAATCAGGAAAACAAAAATCACATGTGATTTTTCACTAAGTGAAAAATGTGTGTACTGACGTGTTTTAATGTTAAGACGTGGAAATGAGTTTCCCTAAACATTTTCTATTAAATTTGCAAATAAGACGTCTCAAATCGAAAAGTTTGCTTTCATTATTTCATCAATGAAAAAAGAAATAAAGACGAAAGAAATTATCTCGTAAAAATGAGAAGAGATGTTTTTGAGGTGAAACTGATGCTGAGATAAATCACATGTTGGCTGAAAACAATCTAATAAAGCAATTGTATTGGTGTATTTCCTAAATGAATTCACTCAGTTTGGGGTTAAGCTGTGTGAGCTGTTCGTCCTGTAGACTGCATTAGAACTAAGCAAATCAATATTGTTTTACATATTGTGCCTTCCCTGTTCTTTATTGTCTCCCTGAAATGTGTCATCATCAGAATATGTGTGTGTATCTCATATGATGATGGCTACATATCATCACTGTCCACATGATAGAAAAACATGTGTTTGATGAACAAGGGAAGAAACATTTCTTGCCAACATAAGTGACTGTAATGCTGACTTTCTCGACACAGAGAATCTCTCTCACATGTCGCATGTTTTTATATACCTCTCACCAAAATATTACCTGCAATTTCTGTCACTTTTTCAGGGGGAAAACAAATTACATCAACCTTGGCTCTTTCTTGATCAAGCCGGTGCAGCGGGTGATGCGTTACCCACTGCTGCTGATGGAGCTGCTGGGGGCCACGCCGGAGAGCCACCATGACCGGCCCCAGCTGACTCAGGCTCTGCAGGCCGTCAAGGAGATCAACGTAAACATCAACGAGTACAAGCGCAGGAAGGACCTCGGTAAAACCCCCTCACAGTTTCATTAACTTTATCTCTCTTTGGTTACTATTACTTCTTATTCAGTACAATCTCTGGACTGAGTTTCTTGTCTCAAGTCTTCCCTCTGCTGTCCACAGTGGTGAAGTACAGGAAAGGTGACGAGGATACATTCATTGACAAGATCTCCAAGCTGAGCATGCACTCCATTATCAAAAAATCCAACCGAGTCAGCAGCCACCTCAAGCACCTCACGGGAATTTCACCCCAGGTACATTTCTGCTCCAAGATGAGTTCTTAACCCGAGTGAAAGTGCACATTAAGGTTAAGGGAAGACTATCAGAGTGTTGTGAATGAAAACATGTTGGATCTAACATACGTCTTTTGTCTTCTGTCTTTTTCTCAGATTAAAGATGAAGCGTTTGATGAGGCTGAAAAGCGATTCAGGCTGCAGGAGAGACTCATCAAGTCTTTTATCAGGGACATTTCTTTGTACCTGCAACACATCAGGGTAGGAGAACTTTACCTCTTTCACATGAAAAGCTCCACAAGTCAGTGGCTTCGCATTTTTTACTGTGATATGAAATACTTTTATTGGCTTTATTCAAGCCATTTTTAATTGTAACCAAGGTTTTTCTAAAACGTGTTCTGCGTATTTAAATATTTTGTTATTTTGTATGTAAGGATTTTAATTGTTTAAATACCTCTCTTCAGGAATCTGCATCTGTGAAAGTCCTGGCAGCCATCAGTTTCTGTGACATCTACACAGAGCGAAGTATTCTGGACCCCGAGCGTTTCCAGAGAGCTCACCGCAGCATCAGCGACAAACAATTCACAGAATTTGTAAGTCCTCTTCATCTGCTTAACCTTAGTTAGTTGGTGTAGAAGCGCATTGGATGTGACCTCTGATCACCTTCCCCTCCTCTCCTCCCCTGAGCAGAAAGAGCGCACAGAGGCCTTAGTCATCAACCCGCTCACCCAGCTGCTCCTCATGTTTGCCGGGCCCCACAAACTCATCCAAAAGCGCTTTGACAAGCTGCTGGACTACGACAACTGCAAGGAGCGCGCTGACCGCCTTAAGGACCGTCGTGTCCAGGATGAGCTGCAGGTGGCACGCAACAACTATGAGGCGCTCAACGCCCAACTTCTGGACGAGCTTCCCAAGTTCCACTGTGCAGCAGAAGATCTTTTCACTGGCTGTGTGAGGGCTTTCGCTCAAGCCCAGAAGGACTTCATGAAGACAACACTTGGAGAGCTGAAACCCCTCCTTCAGGTTGTGAGTGTGTCTTTGTTTATTGGGGTTTGAAGGCAGTTGGTGGCTTAAATCTCATCTTTTTGTCCTAAAAATATTACATCTCCATTCCAAATGTAGTAGTAGCTGCGTTCTGTTATTAACCCAGACTTTTTTTTTTTTTTTTTACCTCTGTCTCCAGTTTTCTCGCAAAGTTGGCACAGAGGGCAACCTGATTGCACAGTTCCAAGAGGAGTATGGTCGCGTTCTCCAACTTCTGCAGAGTTTTAGCTTCTGCCCGGAGAACCTGCCTCCAGCCACCACCACAAAAAAACCCTTTGAGAGGAAGACTCTAGAGAAGCAGACCTCCAAAAAGCAACTGCAAGGACCTGTGAGTTGAACTAAAATCCCATCGTCCCTCTACCATATTTTAATGCATGAGAGTAACTCAGTAACCGCAAGTCTTGTCCTTTCAGCCCAACCACACTCTGCAGACAGATGAGCACCGTGCAGGGCTTCTGGTACGCTACGGCCCTGAGAAACTCTTCCAGGCCGAGAGGAACTTCAACGCAGCCCAAGATCTGGACGTCTCTATACTAGAGGGAGACCTTGTGGGTGTTATTAAGCAACAGGACCCCATGGGAAGCCATAATCGCTGGCTGATTGATACTGGAGGTAGGTAGTATTTTAATGTCTTGAACCTCTAACAACATCTGGAAAAATTGGTGTAGCAATATAATTAATGTCCATGTCTTCTCTTGCTTTTCTGGATTTGCAGTCACCAAGGGTTTTGTGTACAGCTCCTTCCTCAAACCTTACAACCCACGCAGAAGCCAGTCGGACGTATCCATTGAGAGTCAGTCGTCCAATGAGTCAGGCTATGGCGGCTCCTCCCCTGTTTTTTCCCGCCAGAACAGCAACAGCACACTGACCTTTAACCAGGAAACAGCCACTGTCAGCTTTTCCACTGGGCAGCCCCAAAGTCAATCATCGCCACACCCTTCGATGGACTCTGCCTCCTCTCGTAGGAGTCACCACAGAGATATACCGAACCCCGACTCTGCCAGTCAGACCAACTCCATAAACTCCTCACCTCGAAATTTCTCAAACCGCCGGGAATTCTCAGACCAAACGCACAGAAGTTCCCCCAGTCACAGAGACACAGAGCCCTCCTACCGGCACTCGGGCAGTCACAGAGACTCGTATGACACAAGTCATGCGAGTCCGACTGGCCACAAGGAGATGTCGGACCTCTATGACACAGACTCAAATTCTTCACTCAGAAGCAGTCGTTCGCAGCGGTATGGACACACAGACAAAGCCTATAGTTCATACCAGTGGAGAAATGGAGATAGCGGTGGCCAGAAGAAGTCTGCATACTCTCGAGATGAGTACATTGAGCAAGAGCCAGAACCAGAACATGAGAGTGAATTAGATGGTCATCAGGTGAGATTTTGTTTGAGTAATATGATGTATTTCACCCAACTCTATACTGTAGGTTCTTTCAGCTCTAGAAAATACCATAGCTTCCTTTAGCTCGTTGTTTGGGTTTTACAGCCCTCAAACAACTGTTTAGTTCACTCTCATTTCTCTCATCAACCAGTCGCAGCAGGCAGCTGTTTTCAACAAAAATTGTACTGTGTCACTGTGCACTACCTGCTCAGCGCCAAACAGCAGAAAAAGTTAGCGACTAGCTGAAGTTGAACATTTAGCAGCTTAAGAGCCAAATATTTCCCACAGACACAGAGCTAAAACAACTGTGAATTTTGAACTTAATTAATTTTTTTTTATGTGAGCAGAAACACAGCTCCACATGAATGCTAATGTTGTCCATGTCTACTGGGTATGTAAATAAATAGGCAACTGCTTTGCTAACATGTTAACCCTAGCAACTTTGTAGGTGTTAATATGTTATTGTGGAGTTTACAGCTTGTTCCTGTGTACCCAAGCAGCAAAAAAAGTAATACTGCTTTGAAATTTTTAAAAACACAAACTAATCATGACTGCGTTTTTCTTTCACCTTTTTTCAGATATACTACGCCCTCTACTCCTTCAATGCACGTTGTGCCAATGAACTGAGCATCTCAGCCAATCAGCGGCTGCGTATACTGGAGTTCCAGGATATGAACGGCAACAGTGATTGGTGGCTGGGGGAGGCTGGAGGCCGACGAGGCTACGTGCCTTCCAACTACATCCGCAAATCAGAATATACATGAACTATTTGAACCAAGTGCTGATACCTGAGACTGTATTGCGATCACACTGTGAGCACACACAGAACAAAAAGACAAACAAGCATCTGGACACATGGTGACTTATTTTTTGATCTGTTGTCATGGAGTTTGAAAGTGAGAAGGACTGACTAGTGCTGCTGACTACTCAAAGTTAGCATTATATGCCTATATTTATAGACTTTTTATATTATTTTTACTTACTGGAAACTGCACCCTACCCCCTCTCGTTTCCAGTGGAAAACCTGTGAATTGCACCAGGATTTTGCCATATTCTCTGGGCCTGAAGATAATGAATGATATGCTTAAAGACAGAATGAGCAGGATTTGTCGGTTGTGGTTTGTAAACACAACATTCAAAGTTGGCCCCTGCTGCCCGGCTCAACGGCACCAGAAGTGCTACGCTGCTATGTCACTATGTTCTTATAGAGTCCCACTGCCCAAAGGTTGACACCCAGAAACGCCCGAACACAGCAAAATAATAATAAGATACAGGCAGAGGGCAGAGTCTCTGCACATACAGACACCACCACACACTTCTAGTGGGTCATAAGTGATGATTGAGAGGGATTATTTTTGTATGAGTCTATACATTGTGTTTTTTTTTAGGAAAATCCTACTCATTCTGCCTTTAAGAGAACAGTCTTAAAGGGTAGCACATTGGGAGATTGCAATGGAAATGTGAATGTTTTGGGTTCAGACTGGTTCTTCTAAACTGAGATCAAGTGGTATGCCGACAGACTGACCTAAACACTGTGTTAATGACATTTTCTGCATGTGGAATGCATACATTTATACTCAACAATCCAAGTGTGAAGCACTTAATGATGAATCAATGGTTGCAGGTTTGAAGTGTCTGTCAATAAGAGTTTGGAGTGTTGTATGACATTGATACCAACCATATGAATTAAAAACACATAACCAAGTTGAATGACATATGACTTATGGTTTACAAGCACTCCCCTTGACCTTTCTGTCAGTGACCTGAATACATTTTTTTTACTGGTGTGACACTGAGCAAACAGGTGTTGACCCTTTTACCTGTAAGAGGAGGTTAACGAACAGGGAGAGCAAGATCGTGGTCTGTTCTCAACTCCACATGCTCCCCGTGTACATTATATATAGTGCTGTATATTGAGAACATGCTATTGCACCCACTGTAAAGTGATCACTGTTTGAATAAAAAACAGCTCAGCTGACAAATCAGAAGAGTGTCATAAAGATTTTTTTGTTTGTTTGTTTGTTTTTCCCTCTGTCATGTGGACGATCAATGTTATGTTGTCACTGTGCTGCATACTTTAGGGGTGTTTTTAGGGTTATCGATGACTACAAAATTATGTAATCTGTCATCTGTAGATGTCAGAGATTCCCACCAGTGCATGAACGCACCACAGAGACAGACTTTTCAAATAAATCTACACTTTCAGCTGTTTTACTGCAGAACAATAATTCAAATTTGACTGTGATGGATTGTTTATTTCTGGCAGGTTTAAAAACTACATGCTCATTTTTATGCATGATTGTATTTACTGTATATAAATGGAAACCAGTGGATCCCTGGAAGATGGAAAAATACATTTAGATAATCTAAAAACTATGTATATGCTCTGCACAATATTAAGCAGTGATGTAAAGTGTTCACAAATGGGACTAATATATACTGAAACATCTGTGTAGACCTCTAACTACAGTAGCAATTACTATCACCTGTCAATGCTTTGAGGAATTTTATTTCAGCCATGGACAACACAGCATAATAGCAATTTGCAGGAATGGATTGCAATACTGGGCCACAGTATTTTGAATGTTAAAAACATGTTACAAAATGCATAAAAAATGTAGTCTAAATTCTGTGATGCCGTATCAGCTGCTCTTGTTAACAAAGCAAATCTCCTCTTGCATGTTGAGAAACCTCAGGCCACTCTTTTAACCTTTTGATCACACTTTAAAGATTTCAGAGTCAATTTTACTCAGTCTATTTTAAAAGCCCTCTGTGGCAACAGTGCAGCCTAGCCTGTCATCGAGATCTGGACCATTTAAGTTGCCCTTTTACTTTTGATGACCTCTTCAAAAGATAAAGTCACAGGGCAAAAAAGACAAAGTTTTGAATCACACGTAACTCCTGCCAAATCAATGCAGAGTGCTAATGATTAACAGGTGGGTGGGGTGTTTGGGGGTCTTCTAGTGAGGGGGGTTATTTAAGATGGTCTGAGCAAAAAGCAAACCACAAACCTCCACTGGCGCCATCATGGCCAGGGTCTACATCACCACAGTATACTTAATAGCTGTACTTGTACAGCTGGGTGCACTCACTGCATTTGGACAGGAGTTGTATGTAAGTATATATATAATAGTATAGGATGAATGCCATTTGTTGGAAACATCTTTAAACAGGCAACACTTTTAGGAATCCATGCATACATTCAATATTTTGGACATTACAAAGACAACAAAAACCAGGCGTGGATGTTATTAAAACTGCTGGAATCTTGACCAGATTTGATCAAAAGAAGGATTTGAAGCGTGCATGATTTGTTTAATCTCTACCATTTCCAATCTATACATCCTGTAACTGTATATTTATGTACATTTAGAAACTGTCCAGCAGAAGTACAGACTTCTACTGTTGTCCATTTAAAAAATTATTATGCAACATTTGGGAGAGAATTGATATATTTTGTTTTTGTTGCAGATAATCACAGAAACAGATGACACTGGTGGTAAAAAAAAAAACACTTTCAATTTAACTTCCAGTAAACTTTATCTGTTTCTCATGTATGGAATGCTTCAATGATTCTCTTTTCCTCACAGATTATGAGTATTATTATGATCTTCCCACTGAAATCCCAGCAGAGGATGATTATTTGACTCTAGATGACTGGTTGTATGAACTCCTGGATGACCCCTCAGATAGTACAAGTACGTGTGATAGCCAGTTTTTGCACTATTTTTACAGAGCAGTGTAACATGGATATCTGCTCTGACTCAACATCTACTGACTGAGACATGAACTGATACAGAAACAATCAATTGCACTCTGGCCAAGACTGTTTTGTTTTTTTCTAACACATTTTTAAAATGTATGTTAACTGCACATAAGCTGCACATAAGGTGTTAATGCTATCAAGCATTTATGATTCTGTCTTCCTGTAGATAACTGTGATCCCAATCCATGTTTGAACGGAGGTTTGTGTGACACCGTTCTTAATGGGGGCTTCATATGTTCGTGCCCTGAGCCCTACACAGGAAAGAAGTGTCAAACAGGTAGGACTCTCTACCAGTGCTCATTGACATGGATCAAAGGGGAGTTTCAGAAAAGTAGACAGTAATGTATGTGAATGCCAGCAAATATGTTGTTTTTCTTAACTCTTTTTGAAATTCTTCATTGACAGGCACATTTTCACTTCACTGTCTGTTGACTGAATCAATCAGCCACAGTTTTTATTTTATTCATTTTATAATATCAGAGCTTTCATCACAATACAGAAACAAAATAGATTCCTTGACAAGATGTTTTTTAAGTAAAAAGTGGAAGCATAATATTATCAAAGGAAAAAAGAGAAAGCTTTTTTTCAGCTTTCAATTTAAAGCCCCTATTTGAAGGATTTGAAAAGATCCTACTTTAGCGCCCTCCGGTGGTGTTTAAAAAAGATACACTATGATAGTGGTGAAAATTCTGCACATAATAAAAAATACTGGATTTCAAGCTTGATTCTGTATGTATTAAGTTTCAATCACATGTGAGAAATTTCACCTGAACTAACGTATCACATGTTTTTCAGTGAAAGACGTTTGCAAGAATGTGAAATGTGGCCAGGGAAACTGCGTTGTCACATCTACTGCGCCATTCTACGAGTGCAAGTGCAAGCCTCCGTACAAGCCACCCAACTGCAGAAAAGGTTTATTTTTATTAGGGAATTATGTTATGAAATAAAGTCTTGTTTTTTATAGTTTACTTTCATTTTATTTCCCAGAGTTTTATTGCATCAGACATGTATCTTCCTGACCTGCGTTCACAGCTTCGCCCTGCAGACCCAATCCTTGTCAGAATGGAGGCTCCTGCAGGAGGGGTCCCAAAGGCTCCTCCTCCTTTCAGTGTTCCTGTCCTGCTGGATATAATGGGAAGTTCTGTGAAGTTGGTAAGTACAATTGTCTGTCTGGAATAGAAAACCACACTTTAAAACCAACCTTTCCTTTATTATAAGACCCCAGATATTACCTGGGAAAAGGGAGCTCAAGAGTCAACTGCCCACCGTATTTTTTCATATTTCCAGACCCAAATGACTGTTACCAAGAGGATGGAGAGTTTTATCGGGGCATGGTGAGTGTAACAGTTGATGGGGAAGACTGTCTGGACTGGAATTCCTATTTCGTCCTGCAGAAAGGGGGAGATCCTTTTAAAGAATATGCCGGGTTTGATGGAATTGGACCGCACAATTATTGCAGGTAAAGAGTCCTTGTATGTAAATATTGCATATGTTTGTTGTTGATACAACCTTGTGTGTGTTTGTGTGTGCATAAAGTGCATGCGAGGTACACTTAAACATTTTGTTGTTTGTTTCTGCTCATGTGTTTTTGTAAAACTCTGCAGGATTTGTCTGCACTAAAAGTGCATTTTGTTTTTTTCTCTTTAATGTGTTCTTATAACCTTTATACATTGAAAAGATTAGATTCTCTTATGAATCATTGCAAATGCTTTACAGAATAGGCTTTTAAAATGCATAAATAAAAATGCCAGGTTGTGAGATTGTTGTAACACTGTGTAGGAGCCATTTTCCGTTGTAGTTTCAGTTTCAGTGGTTGTTTAAAGGTAGCAAATAGTCACTACTTGCTGTGTAAAAATATAGAACTTGTATTAAAACCTCTATGTATTCAAGGAACCCTGATGGAGATGATCAGCCCTGGTGCTTCATCAACAAAAATGGCACACTGAAGTGGGGCTATTGTAATATCAAGAAATGTTCTGCAGGTAAAACACACATGCACATGTACAGTACACACATAAATCCTCACCTCCTGATGTCTCTTTTGCTCATTTTGATTTTCCATCCCTCTCAGTTCCAGCCACCCCACCAACCGTCCAGGAAACAGATCCAACTCCAGCCAAGCCGGATGTGGCTGCTACCCCGTTCTTCCAGTGTGGGAGGCCGCAGCCCGGCCGCTCAGCCAGGATCTTTGGAGGGAAAAAGTCTCTACCTGGCGCACATCCATGGCAGGTTTCCCTGCAGACCAGAACCATGCAGTCCACCGGGCCCTTCAACCACATCTGCGGAGGCATCCTCCTTGAGTCCTGCTGGGTTCTCACTGCTGCACATTGCATGTAAGATTTGCATTGTTTTAGGACATACACACTGTTTCAGTCTCAGCACTGTTCGATGTAGACTTATACACGGACACACTCACATGACATGACTATTCTGTTTGTCCAGTAAAAGTGGAATGGAAATGCAAGTGGTGATGGGAGGAGTGGACATAGAGAAGGATGAAGTATACGACCAGGTGATTCCTGTGGAGAAAGCCATTGTGCACGAGGATTATAAGGAGAGCCCCTTTGCTCTTCATAATGATGTTGGTGAGATGCAAAGATTTCACATATATACATTTCATATACATTTGATCATTCAGTTAAAGTGTAATTAATTGAGTCTCCACTCTTTAATGGAAACTTATCTTCAACTGAACCTGTATCCTAGTATTTTCAATGACAGAGACAACATTCTTTGCTCTTTCCTGTGCAGCCATGCTGAAGCTGAAAGCCATCAACCAGCCGTACTGCGCTAAAGAAACACGTTTTGTAAAGACAGCCTGCCTGCCAACCCAGCGCTTCGACAGCGGGACCGAGTGTGTGATCTCAGGATGGGGTGTGACTGAAACACGTGAGTATCATTTGAATCTAAACTTTCATCTACAGACTGCAGGACAACCGTTATAACACAATGATCAATGTGAAGCCGTAAGATCTTCACACTCTGAGTTGCAACTGCATTATGCAGAATGACTGGTTTTAAGAACACATAACAAAAAGAACAGAATACAATAAAAAAATGTTTTAAACTTTGGCAGCTCATGGATATTCATCCAATTCACCTATATCACGCATTTACATCGGAAAACAGGGTAATGTATTTTCTGCTTTTTCTTTTCACAGGATGTTATTTTTAAGTATGGTATTATTCAATTCATTTTATAAGTGTCAAAAGAAAACAAATTTCTGCGAGAGAATTGTCACTAAAATAGATACTAAACAGCCACAAACCAAAGTATAGAGTAAAATAAAAATCTTCTCCCATAGCGTTTTCATTTTAATTTATGATTGATTCTGATTTTGATCTGAAAAGTAAATTATTTTACTACCAGCAATGCATACAGACCCTGAAATATTTCACAACCTTGTTTATATGAAAAAAGTAAGCACAAGTTGATCAAACCTTTATGTGCAGCAAACAGGAATAAAAACATAGTTTATATGGAAAGTGTGCAGCAGATGTCACCAGCTGAAATTACAATATTTACATAAAAGACAAGAAAATGAAAAATGGTAAGGTTGTATCTTTGTATAAGTTTCTTTATCTTGTACCATGAAGATTTAAAATGTCATTGGACCAGTCTGAATATTAGTTAAACTATTCATTCTTTCTCTTTCTCTCTCAGAGAAATATGGTACCAACCAACTTCTGGATGCTCGTGTTCTCCTGATCTCTCAGGAGAAATGCAAAGCTCCCCACGTCTACGGAGACTCACTGGATGACAGCATGTTCTGTGCAGGCAACATGAAAGGAGGTGTCGACTCCTGCCAGGTCTGTGCATGTGCATGAGTATAAGAATGTGTGAGAGATAAGATTTAATAGTATTCAAGTCAATAAAGAGAGAGAATGAAAAAACCTGATACAAAAAACGTTAATCTGTCCCTGTAGGGAGACTCTGGTGGTCCTCTGGTGTGTGAGCGTAACGGGACTCACTACGTCGTTGGAGTGGTGAGCTGGGGTGACGGATGTGGCAAGAAGTACAAGCCTGGTGTTTACGTCAACGTCCACAGATTTATCGACTGGATTGCTTATAATTTACTCCGATAAGGATGGGTCTGGCCTCACTGACACCGTATATGATAATCACAGACTTGCTGCCGCTGACTCTGAGTTAAAATCATAAAAATGATGTTTGATGTTTGATGTTTGTCAAAGCTTTCTCTCAATCCAGAATGGCAGAGCATTAAACTTGTGACACATTACCTCAAAATGTATTGTTATAAGTCACCTATACCTCACTGTGTGTTCAAGGTTGCTATTGTTCTCTCAGTTTTTGTGAGTATGCAACAACTGTTCGTAAATATAACTATTAAATGTTCTTAAATATTTCTGAGTGAGTCCTTTAAACCAACACACTTTTCAGTAAGTTGTCAACCTTTGTGAATCTTTGGAGTTCATACTAAATGGGTTAGGTTGAAGGAGATGAATTATATGCACATCACGTAGCTGCAAGGCAATTAGAAAGCAGCATCAATGAAAAAAGTAATGCTTGCACACTTACTCCAATCCACAAAATTTAATCAGCAAACTTTGCTATCGCCCCTGTCTATCATATTTTTCAGAGGAAACACACAGTCAGCTGTCTGGACTCACTCATTCATTTGGAATTGATCCAGTTTTTCACTGAGTGGTTGTTTAGTCACCTGTTGATGTTGTGTGATTAGTGAATGAGTGTGCAGGAGGTCCGGCTGCTTGCTTGTGACAATTTCTTCAGTTCATTTTTAAGCTGAATCATCTATTGAGTAATAAGCTTAAAGTAACTAGAATAACAAGTGTCAACATGTCAGCTTTGTACCTTATATTTTATATGTTGTGCATATAGATAAGAGTGTGTAAGTCATATATTTGATACATGCATAAATACTTTCTGATGTTCAGCACTGATCTGAACCTGTATCAGATTATAAGCTTTGTGATACTTTATATATTTCTGTATACTAAGAAAATACATAGGAAACACGTTTAAATCATGTGATATGTTGTCTGTTTTTAATGAGAACATAAATCTGTTGTCACAATAGAACAATACTATAAATTTGAATTTCACTTTGTTGGCAAAATGACACATTCCGAAGCACACCATGGCTAAAATGAGCACTTCTTTGTTTAGAAACAGTATGTATATGCTAAATGTCTTTAAGGAAGCAGCCTTTTCACCACTCAGGGTGGTTTATATTTTTGAAAGCAAATTATTTTATTGGCATATAAAATTGCCTCCCACCCCTCTGATTTCATCAGGTGGGGGACAATGATATAGTTTGATGCGGTTTGTTGTAAGATTCTATGCTGGTTTTCCTCTTGTGCTCCCCAATCTTTTCAGTCACCAGCCGCCACTGATATACAGTGTAAGTAAATAAGACAAGGTTAAATAAATGAAACCATTGTGCAGAACAGCGAAGCCTAAAACACACAAACTCCCTCAGAATCAATGCAGCTGGCTAAAGATTGACAAGTATGAGGAATGAGTGGGATGTCAAGGAGGTTTGCGGTATCAAAACCAAAAAGTGGATCTTCTGCCCTCTACACTGAGCTGAGAGTCGCACACAGCAGCACCATGCTGGCCGCAGGGGTCCTCATCATAAGCCTGAGTGTACTAAGTGTTCATGGACATGACCTGACTGTAAGTGTCTCAGTATCTTTGTGAATGAATCAGCATGTTGATGATTTTATGTTATGGTGGAATGATTGAGTGGAAGGAGAGAGTTCCTGGAAAGAAAGCTTGCTGATCTGTTCTCTTCTGTGATTTTGTCATTTCAGCTGGACGCCATGTGTAAGAATCTTTTATACAGTTGATGGATACAATGACACACTTTTCTTCATCCTCATGATACTGTAGTATCACTTAATGATTAATATTTCTCAGAATTTTAACAGCAAACAACTAAAAACACCTACTGTACTGCTGTCTTCCATCAAATCTTTGAATTGTGTTCCGTATTTGGTTTTTGGCTATTTGGTTTCATATTTTTCTGATACTTTACTGTGTCTCATTTCATCCTCTAATCTATCCAATATAATTTAATCTGCAGGTGAGCAAAATTTGATTTTAATGCAGTGTAGCAATTAATTTTTACATAATTCTTTTGAGTCTTGTTTTCATTTTTGTTAATTGCTTAAAAAAAGTTTTGTTGCTCTTTTGTGATTACATATCTATAATATATATATATATATATATATATATATCACTTGGGAAATCAATCGAACTCGAACTTTTCAATATTCAGCTCAGACAATAGGGTCTCAATATGGAGGATTTATTTGATTAATGTCTGCACACACTGCTTTTTGTTGCAACATTCCAGTGTTTAAACAGCTCTCTGTTCTTGGCAGACATTGATTACGGGGATGACTACACCACAGACGCCCCTCGCATTTTTTCTGATATAGCTGACTGGATGTTTGACCTCGTGGACGAGTCCAGTAAGTTGCCCTTGGACACTGTGTGATTGTAGATTATGTTTTCTATCTAACCTCAACACTGAGACTTTTGTGCCTTTTTTCCCCCCAGATGTTTGTGATCCAAATCCTTGCTTCCACGGTGGCTCGTGCCAAAGTAAATCTGATACAAAATTCACATGCTTGTGTTTGGAGCCTTACATAGGCAAGAGGTGTCAAAGAGGTAGGTAGGAATTCCCAGCTTGGCTTCATGATAATTTTATTTGTAGAGCAATAAAACTGCAAATTCTTGTTTCTATTTATGTTTCATTTCAATTCTCATTCACAGTTCTGGTTGTTTTTGGCTTATCAATCTATTTTGATTCACTATATCTTTCACTGTCATTAAAGCTTATTGCAATATCTTGATGATTGTGCACTTTTGGTGGCTAACTTTTACTTTTTTATATCTATTTTAAAAAATATTTAGTGAGAAACATTTGTGAGAATGTCAAATGTGGTCGTGGTGACTGTGTTGTCAACCTAAAGAAACCCCCATTTTATGAGTGCAAGTGCAAACCTCCCTTCCAAGGCCCCGACTGCAAGTCATGTGAGTATGGCAGACCCCCATTTTTTCAAGTTTTAGGGTTAATTTTTGAAATGTGATGGCTTGAACGGAACATTACATTTACAAGTAGCAACTTCTCCACACAGGAGACACATACAGTATTTGCACAGTAATGAAGTCAGTACATTGCTCATATTAACCTTTAATTGGCCCAACATATACTCATGCCTTCTTGTCCAAATTCCAAATAACTGACACAGAAAAATAACCAATAATCATGTTTTCAAACAAAATTTGATCCTACAATGAGCACACCACTTTTAATCATCAGTGTCAAGCATTACTCTGCACAATATACTGCACAAGGACATTATTTTGAATGCTCGGGATTCCACCTGTACACCCCTGCCACACTTGGCAATTGAATTGTTTGTTTTATCTGTATCAGTGCCACCGTCTCCCTGTGAACCCAATCCTTGCCAGAATGGAGGCTCTTGCATCAAAGGAAACCGCCGTTTCCGCTGTGCCTGCCCTGACGGATACACTGGGAGGTTCTGTGAAACTGGTAAAGACTTGATATAGGACATCACTCTTACATTAACAAGCTTTTGTTTTGCACTTATTTACTTTTAAAACTCACAAAATTGCATGTAGACAGTGTCAGTTCAGTTGAATCATGTCCGTAGCATTACAATGTTTGTCAGACACCATGTTTAAAGTAGTACACTGCATCTGTTAGTTCCACTGCAAGTAAAACCAAGACGGCTGGTTAGTTTTGAGGCTTTCTGTGTTTATCTGCATGTCATACTTGTATTTATTTTGAGCTCACTTGGATATTTTCTGCTGCCCATTCTGCCTGACCAGCTCCCACTGACTGTTATGAGGGAAATGGAGAGACATACAGGGGTTTTGTCAGTATGACAGAAGAAGGGAAGGAGTGTCTGGACTGGCATTCCTATTTCATTTTGCTGAATGGGGACGATCCGTTCACCTTGTACTCTGACTTCACTGGACTGGAATATAACAACCACTGCAGGTATGTGACTGTTCGCTCATCAAATTTCATTATATATCATTTAGGTTTGGTTGAAATTTAATTAAAATCTTCAAATGAATGTTGTTTTTTTAAGCCATTATGTGTAGCATTGAAGTATTTGCAGTATTGTGGCTTGCAAATTATTCTGATGGCGTAAGTCTACAGTATGTTACCTTTCTAATCTCAGGTGGGATTGGTGTACAGGTCGGGGGATTCTGGTGTGCATGCACATTTGAGTCCAGAAAAATTCAAAACCATTTTTTTTGTGCTCAAATTAGGATATGTACACAGTAAATGTTTGTTTATAACAAATTAAATGATATAAAATACAGTTTTTTTACAGTTTCTGTGTCAGCAGACTTCACCTTTTCTCATTTAGCTGTCTGTAAAATAATAATAATAATTTTATTTATATGGCAACTGTCAAAGCAAAGTTACAAAGTGATTTACAGTAAAAACAAGGAGTAAAAAGCAAATCAAATAAAAAAAAACATGAAAGTCAAGATAAAATAATGAGTATATGAGAATAACAGTAAGAAAAAGCCATTTGATAAATTAAATGATCTTTAGGAAGAGGTTTAAAAAAGGATACTGAGTAAAAGAATAACTTAAAATAACTAATTTTCAAAGATTTTTTTATTTTAAAACAAAACTTTCAGTAATCTACAGTTGTAGAGTCTTTTTCATTTACTCTACATTTTAGGAACCCCGACGGGGATGACAAGCCTTGGTGTTTCTATAAAAGTCAAGGCAAATTGAACTGGGACTACTGCAAAGTCAAGAAGTGCAGTGGAGGTGATCTAGCACAAACACACACACACACACACACACACACACACACACACTTTTACACATTTACAGTATACTCTATATGCCCACACTGTGTTTGCTCTTTTCTGATATTCCTCATCTCCAGTCACCCCACCCACACCTGTTGATCCGGAGCCTGCAGGCCCTACCCAGTTCTCCCAGTGTGGGATATCCCAGCCCTCTCGCACCAGCAGGATTTTCGGTGGTAGCAAGTCTTTCCCTGGCGCCCACCCCTGGCAGGTGTCCATGCAGGCCAGACCTCAAGGCTCATCCTTTGAGTTTCGGCACATTTGTGGTGGTATCCTCCTCTCATCCTGCTGGGTCCTCACTGCTGCTCACTGCATGTAGGTTCTGTGTATCACTTGTAGGCCATTTTCACCTGAGTAATCATTCTACTGTAAAGCTAACTGGCTTTTTTTTCAGTGACTCTACTAATGAATTCCAAGTGGTGTTGGGAGGAGTGAACATAGACAAACAGGAGGAGATGGACCAGACCATCCCGGTGATACAAACGGTTGTCCATGAGGACTACAGGCAGAGTCCCTCCGCTGTCTACAGCGACATTGGTTGGTCAAATTTATTGTTTAAGTACAGTAAATACAAATTTGGCAACAATTATTTGCGTCAGCTATGTGAGATGTCTCTCTAAGCCTCTATCACACACAAAAACTGATGTAATATAACATGTGAACAGTATACATAAGGCACAACCTTCAAGTCATTCAATCATCGGTTTTACTGTATTTAGTTTGTTTATTTCACCCAGAATGTCACTGTATGATCGTTATTTTTTCTTCTGTAAATGCATTGGGAATCATGCTTTGGGGCTTGTTTATGTAAAGGTGGTTTGATTAAATTAAAAATCAAGTAATTAATGTCACTTTCTGTATGTGCTAATTCCCTGTGTAGCTCTGCTTAAACTCAAAGTTACGGACAGCCCTTACTGTGCCAAGGAAACCCGCTTTGTGAAGGCCGTGTGTCTACCAGACGAGACCTTCCCAGCCGGAGAGGAGTGTGTGATCTCTGGATGGGGAGCCACTGAAACCCGTAATAAACGATTCCAGTCCTTTCATGTCATATAAAAGATTATTACTTGTCTTTGCTGTTTTCACAAATATGAAAAAATGATGTACAACAGATTTGATAGATATTGTTTTGATGCTCTCATTCTCATCAGGCAATTTAATTCTTGGTGTTTCATTCAAATTCACTTTGATTCCCACGTTGCAGAAAGGTACAGCAGCCAGCTGCTGAACGCTCGTGTTTTCCTGATCTCTCAGGAGCGATGCAAAGCTCCTCACATCTATGGAACGGTACTGGACGAGAGCATGTTCTGTGCAGGGACTTTGCAAGGGGGCATCGACTCCTGTCAGGTATGTAGGATGTGAAGCATCCTCATGTCAGGGCTTCATGCAAAGACTGCCTCTGGCTCTCAACAGAAAATATTATGCTCTCAACTTGCTCTCTCTAACTCTGCAGGGTGACTCAGGCGGACCGTTGGTGTGTGAGCAGAACGGCACACACTACATCACTGGTGTGGTGAGTTGGGGTGATGGCTGCGGTAAGAAGAACAAGCCTGGCGTCTACGCCAACGTCCACACGTTTATCAGCTGGATTAAAAGCAAGATCAACTGAAGATGAATGAACTGGACTGTGAAACGCTGCCCTGAGAAATCCTTTTATTTCAGGAAGGAAAAGCGACCACAGATTAGGTTGCCTGAAAAAACAGTTTATTTATCAGCAATAAAACCAAGCATTTACTCCCAGCCCAGCTTTGAGTTAAAAGAGGCACCGTTACAAACTCACAAAGCTGAACCTGCCAGACAAAATGTTGATCACACATCATTTCAGTAGGCCTTTACCTCTCACTGAGCCTTGCTCAAAGTGCACTAGATTATCAGACCTGGTAAGAAAACAGCTTATTTCGTATAGTTTGTCTGTGCCTTGTTCATATGAACTTACAGGATGTGTTCTTCACTAAAGATAAAAAACAAACAATTTAAAAAAATCCTCTGCTCTTTGCAGTGCTGGCCATGAAACAATCTCTGGTCCAGCTCCCAATCCTCTGAACACACTCAATATACAAAAGCAAAATGCAAACTTTCTAATCTTTCGATCTTTCATACAGTCCTGAACCAACCTGAATTCAGATATGGCAATATTGATGTTTTTGATTGAACTGATTTTGAACATGGTCCTTTAGAGGTAGTTTTACGATCTATGTATTCCATTCATGTCAAAAAATGCACCGCATTCAATCCTAAAATAAAGTTTCTTTCTAAATTCCTTTTTGTTCACCACATATGTCTACAATCCTTTTAACAAATACAACAAGTCCTGCCCTCATTCAACATGCTTAAGTCCCTTATTAATCATTTCAACTTAATATTACAGTTCATTGTTGCACCTACTGTGGCTCTTTTTGATACATATCTCTCATCTCTATAGAGTCATTTCATCAAAGTAGATTCCACAAATACCATCTGTAAAGTACTCCACTCAGTAAAAGTTCACTTCACCTCCTGAAAGTGCCTCTCTGTAACATTCTCTAAACATTATCATCTATTAAAACTCTATGCATCTTCTATCGCAGCAGCTTTACTAGACATTGACGTCTTGACTGTGTTCTGGAGGGCAGAAGAGGAGGATGAGGTGGTGCTGCTAGACTTCTTCTCCATGGATTTAAATGAGGTGGTGGAGGTGGTGGTGGTGGTGGAGGACTTTTTCTGGACCATCTGGGTGGTCTTCTTCCTCTTGACGTGAAGGACTTCCATGGCGTCCATGTTGACGCCTTGCTGGATGTCCTCGCTGGTCTCCACCTGCTCTGACATCTGCTGCTGTTGCTGCTGCTGCTGCTGCTCCATCTGCTGCTGGTGATGCAGCTGAAAGACAGAGAAGTTAATGATATATTATTTAAAGAAAGTACAAGATTGTTATATCTCATATACACAAATGCTGATTTACAGTAATTTAACAGAATTCAGCTTCCATTTTCTCTCACCATCATCATGTGCTGGTACTTTGAGATAGCCTCATCAGTGCTAACTCCCTCAGCCAGCCCCAGTTCTGCAGCCCGGCGAGCGAGCTCAGCTTTGTGGGAGCCGGGAGGGGTCCAGCCCACTCCCCTGATCCAGTTCAGGTCTGACTTGTAGTTCACCTGCAACAAATGTGAGCGTCAATTAGAATAACACATTGATGTCCTAGAAAAAATAATCAAAGTGGAGAAGTGAAGTCTTTCTCTTGTATTCAGTACAAGCATCACAACTTACATCACTCTGCAGCTTGTAGGCCTTCTTGGCATGCTTGAGGTTGAGCTGTTCGGGGTCACAGGTGTAGTCGTGGAGCTTGTTGCGGTAGGTGAGGTCACTGGCCTGCGCCTGACTTTTTTTGGCCTGCAGGAACTCGGGCTGGTCAGCATGGATTTTGTAGTTGGAGCGTTCCTCCTTGGATTGGCGTTTGTACTCTAGGTTGCTCTGGAGCTTGCTGGCGGCTAGAGAGTGCACCATCTTAGGGTCGTCCTCCACACAGCGCAGCCCCACCTGCTGGCCCTTCTCCTTCAGATGAGACTCCTTGTAGCGGAACTGTTGAAGGGAGAAAGTTTTTAGTTTGCAGACAGTTTTTACAGCTGCACTAAAGTTGTTGTGGTTAATTTAAAGTAAGAGTGGATTACATGCAGTGACTTCAGAATGCTCTGACTTTGTAAGATCACATTAACTCACATCACTGGCAATTTGTCTGGAGGCCTTGGCAGTTTGGAAGGGAATAGCGTCCAGCCTCAAGTCGTAGCCCAATGTCTTCACCTGCTCCCCAGATGCCTTGTAAACTTTCTTCATGGGAAAAGAATGACAAAGATTGTTTTTTTAATGTCACAAAGAGGCGTCTTTTCAGATTCAGGATTATAAATCATTAGCTTGTGTTTTGGGTGTTTTGCACAGTGCCTTACATCACTTATCTGCTGGGCGTTAATCTTGGCTCTGATGAAGTCTGGATCATCTGAGTGTATGGTGTACTTATGCATGTCATCATTCTTTCCTGATTTGTACAGCCTCTGGATTGTAAAAACATGAGCATGATGTTAGAATTTTCATTAGCAGCCTAGATGAGATATAATTTTTGTATCAGAATTTTCCAGTTACAATAACAGAAGTTCTTCAAAATATGATTTCTAAATCATGTTTCTCTCTTCACCCTACCTCACTGCACTGTTGATAGCTCGTCTTAGCGTGAACAATATCAGGAGAATCAGCCACCGAGGTGAACTTCAGGCTGTCAGGCATCTGACGATACTTCTTCTGCATGACGGAAGACCACACACACAAACTTTAACACTAGGAAATACAGATGGCTCGGACGTATATAAGGAAATATACTGTAGGCTTCAATCAACTTGTTTTAAAACAAATTTATAGTATATGGTTAGTTTAGTTTGTTAAATCAGTGGTTAAGATGTCCAGTACAGTTGCTTTGTAGAAGTCAAACGGCTCGTCTGTTATAGACGTACTTTGACCACACTTGAAACTTTGTTTGCAAAAATGTTTGGTTTTTTTTTCTTGTTCTTTCATTTTGGTGTTTGAACTTCACTGTGCAGAATGACGTATATGTAGAGTTTAACACTAGAAGGCTGTTTTCACATTCATCCAACTGAAATGGAAAGTTTCTCTATAAGTTTAAGATCTATTCTTACAAATATGATTTGTGACATCACAACCATTTTCAGTTGTGATGTCCAAGGTCCAGTATGCACCTTACACAAGCGTGTGTGTAAGCATGTTGAAACTTGAATCTCCAGTGAACATATGCTGTGAATGGACTTAACATTGGAATAGGAGGCATCTTATTTCCAGCAGTTAAGCTTTTGAAACGAGAAACATTTGCATATTCGTAGATTCTGGATTATTCAATGAAGGAGATGGAGGAGGTCATTTCAGGGATTTTTAAAGAAGTAATTGTACTTTTTGTGGAAAAGCCATCAGTTACAAATGATTAGTCAGAGCAGAGTATTTGTATATGTCTTTAAACATGTCTGAAGGGGATCTTTAACTAATACCATTTGCCATGTGTACTTACTTCACTTATAAGTTCTCCAGCCTTCTTGGCTGACTCCAGCTGAGGTGCGCCCACTCCGTCCCAGGCCACTCCTTTCATGTAATTGAGGTCTGATTTGTACAGTTTCTGGACAGAAAGCAATAAAACGTGTCAGTAAAGCTGCATCATATTAGTTTCGTCCTCCCCTCTTCCCTTCGTTTCTCATCGATCCCTCCAACATCTCCTCAGCTCACCTCGCTCTGCAGGTCATAAGCCTTTTTAGCCCATTGGACTTTCATGTCATCAGGAAGCACAGTGTACTCGTGCAGCCTCTTCCTGTAGTCCTGATCGCTGGCGAGAGCCTGAGCGTTCTTGGCCGTCACCAGATGAATCATGTCTGGGGTGAGGTGGTACTGCCCGCTGGCTGTCAGTGCATCCTTGCGGTACTCCTGGTCACTGGCCAGTCGGCCTGCCTGCAAGCAGTGCATGAGACGTGGGTCGTCCAGGACGCTTTTGGCGCCAATGTGCTTCCCTTTTTCCAGCAGGTGGTTGTGTTTATACATGTACTGCAGAGAGGGAAAATAAATAACTGTAGAACTACTTATTTCAACATAAAATGCAAAAGACCATACTGGCAGTAGACACAATAACAGAAACACCACAATCCAACACAACAGTGCTACAATAATCCTCCCATTCTAAATTTAAAAAAGGCATGTTTTAGATATCTGCATTATATTCTTACAGTAAATAATATGCATTTAGTGTCTGACCTGTAGATTTTTTCAGATGGATAATTATATGAACATGAATCTATACTAGACTCAAAGATTTTCTGTTCCTTTACTTTAGCCATAATGTTTTTGAGCCTGGTATGATGTCTTTTTTCATGTGAAGCACTTGTTCTGCCTGTATGAAAGGTGCTATACAAATAAAGTTTATTATGATGATCTTACATCACTGGCAATGCCTGTGGAGCTCTTGGCAGCCTGGAAGGGGATGTCCTGCATGGTGAGTTTGTAGCCCTGAGCCCTCAGAGTGTGCCAGGACTCTTTGTACTTAATCTGGAGCAAAAAGACACAAACCAAATGATCATTAACCTTAAAATAACACTCACTATGCATAAAAGAAAAGAAGCTGTTTGGTGCATAGGCTGCATTAAGTAATATTACCTCACTAAAGTTGGCTGCATTGATCTTTGCTTGAGTGATCTCTGGTCTTTCAGAGGTGATAGTGTAGTTGTGTTGGTCATTCACCCCTTTTTCTTTGTACAAACGCTGGAAGAGAGGGATAAATATACATTTAATCTCATGAAGTCTTTCCAAATGACTGTTCCATGAATTTCACGGTAAAAATATTACTAGTCATCACATAGAGGACATTAATTGAGAAAATTAAAAACACAAAATCAGAAATTAAACAATAAGCTCATTGTCTCACTTCATTTGTAATCTGTCCACTGAGTTTGGCATGGATGATGTCTGGGGAATCTGCCACAGAGGTGTGCTTGAAGTGGTACGGCTGCTGACGGTACTTTTTCTGTTGCAGAGGAAACATCCAAGTTAGTCTTTGTTAAGTTTTAGTAGCTTTCAAGGAGAGTCAAGTAAATATTTTGTATTCTTAACAAGGAAATCCACAGTCAAAATCCAGAAAATTACAATGAATATCACCACTAAGATCATCTCCCTCATATTGTATAAGAACTAATGTCACGTCTATAACACAACATTCATTGTCAGACATAGTATCAAAGCTTTGGGAATAAGTTGATGTTCAACAATACTGACATGCTGTTTGTGTACAGTAGGCATTAACAGTTTACAGTACTGTATGTGCACAAAAGAAATTAATGAAAAAACAAAACAATAAACACAAAAAGAATACATCTTACATCACTAATGAGGTCTGTGGCCTTCTTGGAGCCTTCAATCTGCAGAGCTCCAGTGGCGATCCAGGCTGCACCACGCAGGTAGTTCAGGTCAGAGCGATATACTTTCTGCAGAGAAGACAAACATACACATTGAATAAAACAATATAATGTAAAAATCTACTTTCAAACAGTTAATTGCAATAGCATCTTATAAAAGTTTTCTATAATAAACAAGGGCCTGCAACATTTTATTGCTGTGAAATATGTACAGTAAATTCTGCTTTATTTGAGCTTGTGATACCTCATGAGAAATTCAGCCAGTAAATACACGGCAGTATAACCTCTCTCAACTTTTTTTCAACAATGTACAGTTTTTTTGAACATTTAAAGTTAAATGTTGGCAAAGATTTGTGGATTGCAGGCACATTTAAAGTTAAAAATATCTGACTACCATTAAAAAACAACAGGAGGACTAACATGCTACAACACATTGCAAACAGTGCATTAAATATGTATACAGAATAATGACCTATACATTAAACATGAGTGGAAAAGTTGCTAATTACAAAAAAATTTGACAACTACAATCTCTACAACTCTGCTGTCTTTCTCACCTCGCTCTGCAGAGCGTATGCTCTCTTGGCTGCCTGGACATTCATGTCATCAGGCAGTACAGTGTACTGATGCAGGGTCAGCCTGTAGTCCTGATCGCTGACCAGTGACTGAGCCTTTTTGGCGTGGGCGACCTCCATCATGTCCATGGGCAGGTTGAACTTGGAGAGCTCCTTCGCTGAGTCTTTCTTGTACTTAATCTGGAGAGGGACAAAATGATGAGAGAGAGAGGGAGAGAAAAAGCTTGTAATATAGTGTAGTATCTGCAAACACTTTATTGTTTTTGCTAGATGAAGCACTCACATCGCTCTGTAGCTTGCTGGCGTGAACTGAGTGAGCGATGTTCAAGTCGTCCTGCAGTCCCTTCAGTCCGATCATCTTCCCTTTGGTCCTCTCAAATTCTTCTTTGTATTTTTGCTGAAATGACAAATCATTCCTTTTAAAGATGTAATAGCAAGATGAGTGAAGTGAGATATTTAAAATCCTCTGAGTGATCTGCTTTTAATACCATCATTAATTAGACAGAATATGCACTGTGATAGAAAGATCTGTCAGGAAGTTTAAAAATGCTACTTTTTGTGTCCCAAAATAATCTGCAGCCCATCAGATTTCTAAGCCACTGTGAAAATGATAAGATATGATAACATGGAGTGTAAGTTTGATTGCAAGCTCACATCACTGAGGATGTCTGCAGATGCTTTGGCAGACTGGAAGGGAATGGCATCCAGACGCAGCTTGTAACCACCATCACGTATCTTAGTCCAAGATTCCTTGTAACGGCTCTGAAAACACACATGGCAGATGTATAAACTCAGTTTCGATGCGATAAAACTCAGACAAAGGCTGCTGATCGAATGGATTGATGGATTTCATGTGTCCACTGTATGTGTGTGTGTTCTCGTGAGTGTGGTTTTACCTCGCTGATGTTCATAGCGTTGAGCTTTGCCTGCGCAAACTCAGGCATCTCCTCACTGAGCGTGTAGTTGTGCTTCATGTTTTCACCCTTCTCCCTGTACAACCTCTGTAAAAGAAGAAAGCACGGCATTACTGAACATTACACATTAAGGTGCCAGTCAAAACTCTTCATTTGTATTCCTCATATACACAGTTTTTTTTATATATATGTAAGATGCCAGTCAGTAGCTAAACTTACATCAATAGCAAGTTTGTTGCTGAGTTTGGCCTGGACCATCTCTGGAGTGTCTTCAACACTGGTGAACTTAAGAGCGCTCACATCCTGACGATACTTTTTCTAGAGAGAAAAAAACATAAATATACCAGAATGATGAATATCAGACTGTCACAGTGAGGAAAATACAAGGTGCACATGCATTTTATGAACAGTAGAGGGCACAACAACATCAAAAACTACTATATACACTATCTGGCAAAGATTAAATAAGAATAAAATAAAAAGCAAAGCAATCATCAAGTTATCCAAAAGCATAGATAGATAGATAGATGCAGTAGATAACTAGATAGCAAGATAGATAATGTAGATAGATTGACAGAGGCCTACTAAGGAAGAACTAGAGGCTCTGTTCTATTTGTGTGCAGTCTGGCAACCTTGACTGGAAAGACCCTGAAAATAAGTAGATGCTTATGAATAGAGTCTGATGCTGCCAGCCAGAATCAGTATCTTTATTTACCATTTGCTGGCGTTGACAAAAAGGCATTTATAAAATAAGCTGATGAATAAGAAGGGTCACTCAGTTTAAAATATTAATATAACGTTATTAAAAATAGAAAATGCTATTCTGATGAAGCTTTATTTAGTGTACATGAGTACATGACATGAAAATAAAATGAAAAGTCAGTTATCTCTTGTATCAAAGATAGGTTTTTTCAAAATGTCTGACTTCCTCTTTTTTAGAAAATAACTGCAACTCAAATAACCAAGGCTCAAGATAAAAATAAACAAAAGATAAGATTTCAGAGTTTCTGTAACTCAGTCCCTGGGCCCCAAGTCCAACATGTGCATAATAAAATGTGGCATAAATCTAGTGTTTCATGATCCACTTTTCTAACAGAATGCAATGTAATATTGCAATGTAATAAAGCACATCAATTTGGTAAAGAGACAAAAACACGGAAAGAGGAACTAACTGTCTAACATGAATTTTGAGCCCTAATTAGTGAGGTGGAATCTCTGTGATATGTAAAAGCTTTAGTTACTATAATCAGTCTGGTCTCTCGTTAAAGCTTGGTGCAGTCTACGTATTTAACCCAGTTTCCAGAGAACAGGAATGGTCCTCAACTCTTAAAATACATTCTGACCTCAGCTGTAAACCCAGATATGTGCCTTCCAGTCACACGTTACGCAATCAAGCTTAACACCTTCTCATGGCCTCTGTGCTAATTTACCTACATAGTTCTCATAGTTATTAATAAGTAAGTGTGCTTAATAATACACTGTAGTTTAAATCACATTTGACCCCAAATATAATTACCATAAATGAGGGAAATGTTAATGAAGATCAAGGGCTGAAACACAACACACAATTTCTGTATCTGTTGTTGTAGGTTTAATAACCATTTTAGCATGTTTTGTAATTGACATTTCTCTTTTATGATGTAATGTATCCAAGAATTACATCCTTTAACCTACAGCTGATATCAGCAGTGGTTACCTCGCTGACGAGCTCTCCGGCTTTCTTTGCCTGCTGGACATCCAGAGATTTTGAGGCCTCCCAGCCGACGCCCTTCATCCAGTTCAGATCAGACCTGTACTGTTTCTAAAGTCACACACACACACACATTATAGAATTTCACTTTCAAATGCCAAATTCTTTCATTGTAATGCAGTCTTGTAATTAATGAATCACTTCTGCATAAAACAAGTTGTGGTTTGAGTTACTTACATCACTCTGTAGTCCATAGACCTTCTTTGCCCAGGCGACATTCATATCAGTTGGCAGCGTAGTGTAGTCGTGGAGGAAAGTCCTGTAATTGGTCTCAGTTGCCAGGTCTTGAGCCTTCTTGGCATGGCTGATATTCAACATATCCAGAGAAACGCTGAGGGACAAGATTCATTTCATCCAGTAAATGAGGGGTTTTGTTCCAAAATGACACAAGATTTAAGCGCAATTCTCTTGGTATTATGCTGAATCAGTGCTCTTTGGTTATTGGGGTCATCCCCAAAAAAGAAGGATACTGACACACTAGGCTTTGGACTATGTGGGATAACAAGTCCTTAAATTACTATTTTATCTGTAAGTCAAAATTAGATGTTCATAAAAAAAAAAAAGACTCAAACTCTCCTGACATGGAAGTAAAGCAGGTTATCAGCCACAAATGCTGATGAATCTTCTAGTAATGCATGTATAACTTTAGAACTTTACTTTTTAAAAATTCCTTTGATTTTCAATCAGTGTTTGCCCCTTAAATTGATATTAAATGTTCAATTAGAACCCTTTACATCTTTTAGACAACATCTTTTAGGAATATTAGAGCTCTTAAATCATCACAACACACACAGTGTTCCCCTCTGAGGCAAACATCTGCACTCAGAGGTCAAAAACACAGAAAATGAGGTCTTAATGATCTCTGTGCCATTCAGCTAAGGGGATTTTACATAATCTGTTGCTAAATCACTGAAGAGGACAATGTGAGTAGGACAAATCAATGGCAAAAGCAGCATCTTTGCATTTTTATCTTCATTAATGTCACTTTAAATCAGAGGTTCGGTGATTTATGGCAAAGTTACTGATGATGAATCTGGGTCTGAGGAACAAGGATTCAAGGCCCCATCAAAGTAAAGAGTCTCACCTGTAATTGGTCTTTGTGTCCTCATAGTCTTTCTTATAGTGGCGGTCACTCTGTAGTTTGGTGGCCAGAGCGGAGTGGGCCATCTGAGAGTCATCACTGACTGACTTAATGCCAATCACCTTGCCTTTGTTTTTCTCATACTGCTCCTTGTATTTGACCTGCAAATGGACAAAATGTACTTTACTGCACTCAAGTAACATTTCTACTCTCCTAATGGACTCCATAGACAGTATTAGAATAACTCACATCACTGGCCAGATCTCTCTTAGCTCTGGCGGTGAGTATAGAAAGTGAGTCCAAATGCAGCTCGAAGCCCTTTTCCCTCTGCTTCTCCCAGTTGCTCTTGTACACTTTCTACAAAGAAAAAAAGTACACAGAGAGATGACGGGAAGTGAGGGATCGAGAGATGCACTAATGGTCCCCAGCAGCTCAAAACAGGGATGTTGCAGTTCATGGTTGGCTTCTCAACCCCTAAATCACAGGGGTGGCCAATCAAAACACTTTTCAACAGACGTAAAGGTTTCCAATTTCCAAAAATACTTTTCAGATTTCAGAGTTAGGAAATGTCTGTGCACAAACTAAGAAGATTTCAGCACCAGGAAGCTTTTAAGGAAACTTTCTTTAATTTTTGCTTCAGCTGATTATAAAGAAATAAGCACAATGTAAGGATGACATTAAGACAGAAATACAATCAGCATGACAATGAAAGATTCTAATTTTCTTCAACTTTTACAATACATTTAGGTTCACGTTCGTTTTTATCTTAAGACTGACTGAGTCATCAGAAACCCAGTGGGCATCAGAAATTAATGTACAAGCTAGAGTGTCTTTGGTGACCAATTGAGAACGTACTCATGGATGAGTCACCAATTTTTAAATAAGAGTTTTTCATGTGTGTAAACATCAAGAGTTTAGTGCAGCTATTGTGGATTTCAGGGAATGATTGCTCACTTTTACTTAGTGATCTATGCTTTGTAAAAACTGTAGTTTTGAATTAAGATATTTCTATACTTCAAGCACAAATTACTTGTTCAAAAACAGAATGTAAAGTTGCACAATCTTTACCAATAAATGAACAGATTTCTTTTACATTTGTACCACATGCAAGGTAAATTGACCATGAATTACTTTGTTGTCTTCATCATTGTGTGGGTCTAATGACAATTAAACTTCTGTTACATCAGTTAGGATTTTCAATTCTAATCTAATTTTCCTTACTTTTAATTAATGGACTTTAGTTTATTAAATTGATTTGGGGGCACCTGGGAATCCTGATTTTAAGATTTTAATTTTTGGTTCAATAATTATTTCAGCCAATTAATCTCTCAGATAACAGGAGCCTGTTGAACCACCAACCAGGTCACACAAAAAATAAAATAAAATTCTCAGACAAATCCAATCTAATGAAGCAGGTATAGCACGCATCATTGGAAAAGAAAACAGATTAGAACGATATATTGTTATCATATTGTCATATAATACACTGCTGTGATGGTCATTGAACTTACTGCACTGAGAAGGTCAGCGTTAGCCTTTGCTTGTCTGAAAAGGGGTTCGTCCTTTGTCATGGTGTACTGGTGAATAATCTGCTCTGTGTTTGCTTTGTACGCCAGCTGGGAAGCAGAATCAAATAAACGTATGATGTGAGAGTAAACAGTAATAAAATGTACATGATTACAGCTTTAAAGTGGAGACCTTACATCGCTCTGTAGTTCCTGGCTTTTCTTGGCGTGTTTGATGGAGAGGTCGTCTGCCACCTGGGTGAACTTGATGCTGTCTGCTTTCTGACGGTATTTGTTCTGTGAGGGGAAAAAAAGACAGCAGATAAGCAATGTGTCTCATACAATATAAAGTTTGTTAACAGATTAAACAGTACTGACATCACTAAGCAGCTCTCCAGCTTTCTTGGCCTGGGTTATGTTGAGACATCCTTCAGCCTCCCAGCCCACTCCTTTCATCCAGTTCAGGTCTGCACGATACTGGTTCTGTGGAGCAGAGAAGAAAATCAACCAGGGAAGCTTTTTTTTTTTGCTTTTTTCTTCCTTTCTTTACATGTAAAATGCAATCCAACCCCTCCACTGTATACAAGGAGGTAGTACACCCTATGATGTGCAGATTTTTCACATTTACTCTGTCACCTACCTCGCTTTGCAGGGAATAAGCCTTTTTGGCCTGCTGGACCTTGATGTCATCAGGCATGACGGTGTAGTCGTGCAGCTTTGTGCGATATTCCAGGTCACTAGCGAGGGCTTGGGCCTTCTTGGCGTGGCTCAGGTTGATCATGTCCTTAGGAAGGCTGTACTGGGACTGGCACTCCTTGGAGCCCTTCTTGTACTCAATCTAAAGTCAGAAAATTCATTAATTTTTTTTGAGTGACAGCATACATTTGTATTTGCTGTTTGAGTCAAACAAATGCTATATTAAGTGATAAACTGTATGTGTGAAAACATGATTTTGAATGCCTTTAATTACTGATTAAAATGACTTCTACTTACATCACTGCTCATCTTGGCCACCTGAAGAGAGTGCAGAGTCTTGGAGTCGCTCATGTTGACCCCCACTGCCTTTTCCTTGTTCTTCATATAGTGTTCTTTGTATTTAATCTGAAACACATGTCCATCTGACTTAATTTCATTTGCTAGCTATTATATCTGAGTAAACTCACTTATGTTTTTGCTCAGTCTCGCTTAGATTGCGTCCTCTTGCAGTGGAGAAGAGTGTGCGTTTGCTTACATCACTGGCGAGGTCTCGAGAAGCCTTTGCTGCTTTGATGCTCAGGTCATCCAAACCAGTGTCACAGGCTTTAGACTTGGTCTTCTCCCACTCCTCTTTATATTTAATCTGCAGTGACAATGGAGGATTATTATAGAGATTATCACAAGGATTCCTTGTAACCATGCGAGTGAGTTTGTGAATGTGTGCATGCAAAACACAGGCTTGTGCGTTCACAAGAGAGAATGTTTGTGTGTTAACTTACATCGCTGCACAAGGCGGCATTGGCTTTGGCTGTTTTGATTTGGGGCAGGTCCTGGGATAGTGTGTACTGATGCTTGGTCTTTTCATAGTCTGCTTTGTAATTCAGCTGAGGGACACAAATTCAAACACTACAGTCTGCCCAGTGCTAATACAGTTCATCAACAAGTACAGTGTGCAGGTGATAAATGTTGATAAAAGTGGTGTCAATAAAAGTGCTCATTATTAATCATATATGTTGTGTTTATGCAGTTTACTCACATTGCTGACGAGCTGAGCGTTTTTCTTCGCTAGCTTGATCTCAGGTGTGTCTGTCACTGGACTGTACTTGACCTGGTCAATATGTTGCCTGTAGTTCTTCTGCAGTCACAAAGGAAAACATTTAAACAAAAAACAAAACAAAGAAATCCTGCTGTACAAATCAATTTTGAGCTTAGATTTGCATTAACTCACATCTTTTAGAGTATCCAGTTTCCTTTGGCTTCGGTAGCCTGGTGTGAGGGTGGCCTGGTAGTTGTATTCACCCTGCTCCTGTTCACAGCTTTGTTTGTAAGCGATCTGGAAGAGCAGCATAGCAGTTTAATTTTCACCATGTCTATGTGTTTTTTTTGTCTGCAAACCAAACCAAATTCAGAGCCTATTTTGGGAAATTTAAAACTATTAATGACATATTATTGTAAATCCAGTAAATAAAGTAAATAAAGAGGCTTACGTTGCTTGCCAACTTCCTGGCTTTCATGGCGTGCATGGTCTTCTTATCGATTCCTTCATAGTGGCCCTTCATATTATTGGTGTACTTCTCTTTGTACTTGTTCTTTTAAAAATGTAGACAGATTAAGAAAAATCACTATGCAGGACTCTCTAATACAACCACAATATTTACACTTTTGTCCACATGACATAAAGCCTTAGAGCAAGTATGTAACTGTAAAAACAGGTATGTGTAATATGTAGATAGTAAAAAATAGTGGGAAATAAATAACATTGGTTAAAATAGTGTTCTCAAGCTGCATTATTGTAAAAAGATGTGTCATACTTACATCACTTGTGAACTTGGCAACTTTGGCAGCATTTTGAAACTGTGGTGTTTCACAGAAATTGATGCTGTGACCTTTGGTATTCTCCAAATCCTTTTTATACTCCACCTGTTAGTGAATGTACATAATTAAAGCAGCTGCTTTGTAACATATCCGCTTTTTTGTTTTTGCACAGTTGGAGCTGATCCTATAAGGCACCGGGGTGCCAACCATTCTTCCATGTAATGTGCTAAATATAAAGCACCTAATCAGTCACCATCATTGACACGCCATCATAACTCAAGAGTCACTGAGATAAACCTTTTATCTTAAATATGCTTTGCTAGGCTGAAGCTATGACAGCTTGACACGATTAATTTGTCGTCGTTATGGGGAGAATTTTGTCACCTTTCAACATCCAAGCAAAATGAGGAAATATGTTCACAGAAAAGGAAAAAATCAGTGCGTGAGAATAAAGCCTCAGAATACTTTTAAGTGGATGGAAAGACTCAAAATAGATGCTAACCGCTGACATGTAAATGGCATTTTGTTGAGGTTCCAGATAGATGCTCACGAGTGAAGCAGTGTGTTCCTGTGTATGTGTGTGTATGTGTTGTAGCATTAGTTTAATGGGATGTCCCGTGGCCTTGGCGGTAAGCTGTAACCCCACCGGACAGGCATGTCAAAGATGCTGAAAATGCAAGTAGGGTGGCTTCATGTCTGCTGGACACTGACACAGTACGCCCAATATTTCCAGCTATTTAGCACACACACACACACACACACACACACACACACACACACACACACTGAGCAGTTGCATTATATTTATCTGGAAATGCTTTGTCATAGACCTTACTGGAGCGACTTAAAAGTTTGTTTTCCCCCCACACAATATCATACTTATTCTTTCTCAAACTTCCTAGGTTAAGCTATAAATAAAAGTGAAAAGGCACTGAATGAACGTTGTATAACTACCTCACCTCACTGACAAGCTTGTTGATTTTTCGGGCGTTCTTCAGGGCCAGATTGTCCTCAGAGGTCAGACTGTGGAAGTGTGACGTGCCCTTCATCTTGTTTAAGTCCTTTCTGTATTTTAGCTGCAGAGGGATGAAGGATGATTTAGCGCACACAGGGAGACAACACGGTGTATTTCTGTAGGATCGGGAGATTAGTGTCACACAGACACACGGTCTAAATCAGTCAATGTGGAGAGTTTAGAGAATGACGACATGGGAAGGCCACCTCATTGTAGTCTCCCATCTATTCTGCACAGTGATGACAAGGCCAGATGATGGATGGAGCTGTTGTTTTACAGTCTACATTCTGTAATGTTTTGACAGCATTTACTCTACAACCAGTTCACATGGTTACACAACTGAGACAGGCTCTGTTTTAAACTGCACAACTTGCAAGATTTCAGATCAATAAACCTTAAAACTTCTCTGCAGTAACACAACTGCATGTTAGGCTAAAGATTTAAGAGCTAATCACTTCAAAGGGGTTTAGTTTGGAAGTTCAAGTTGCATTGATACTCACATCACTCGCATTTTCTTGAGCCTTCTTTGCCAGATAATAACCGGGAGTGATCATTGCTGGGAAACTGCCTTTGCCTCGCTGTTGCTCATACTCTTCAGTATAGGCAATCTGCAAACAGAGGAGCGCATAATCCACTGATTAATAAATAATATAAATAATTCATAAAGCACAAACTATTTTCTTTAGGGGGTTGGAATTCAATTGGATTGTGCAAACCATATAAATGCAACATCCTGGTTTTGAATCTGAGACCTGACTATGAAAATCTGAAAAAATAGAGATGAGTTCAGGTGATCTAATGTTCCAAAAAGCGTATCATGTAGCCTCTAAAATATGCTTCTGAATCAGAAAAGGGACCTCTGCCTCTGCCTCTCTCCCTATAATTCCTGCTCTCCACTGTCATCTATTGAATAAATGCCAAAAAAACAAATAAACTCATTACGAAAACACTTTCCTGAAAGAGAAAGAAATGTGATAACCTCCTTACCTGGCTGAAATTCTCTGCATTTTCTTTGGCGTGGACCGCTTCAGCTAATGCGGCTTCAGTGCTCGCTTTACCCTTCATCTCCTGTTCATACATCTGACGATACTTTATCTGGTAGGACATGAAAACCATTAGCCATCAATTAAGGGTTCTTTAACAATGTTGGTATGCATACAGTATGTGTACAATTTTCATATTGTGTACTTACTTCACTGGCCTGCTCAGTAGCCTTCTTTGACACCTGGTATCCAGGTGTGAGATGTGCCGGGAAACTACCTTTGCCTCTCTGCTGCTCGTACTCTTCTGTATAGGCGTACTAGAGGAAGAAAAACAATAATTCAGGCACACGGTAATGTCTGTTTTTTTTTTACAGAGTTAACAGAAAATGACTATGGAACCTGAAATCTATGAACATATTCAGATATCATTAAGTCATTAAACACTTACATCACTGACAATTTGTCCTTGTTTCTTGGCCAGAAGCACCTCTGGGGGGTCAACAAACGTTGTGTACTTTGAAACTCTCTCCTCATGTCCTTTTTTATATTCCAGCTGCAGACAAAGAAAACAATTCACTTGATTTGGCTTCTTAGACTTATGATAAAATCACATCAGCCACCGGCATGGCAGAGACACATAATCATCTAAAGGAAATTATGAATGTGAATAATGATTGCTTCCATTTTGGCTATCTGCAGTATTAGCAAAACATCCACTTACGTTACTGGCTAAAGTATTGGCTTTTTTAGCAGCCTGGTATCCTGGTGTGATCATGGCATTGAAGCTGCCTTTTCCTTGTGACTGCTCATACTCCTCCGAGTAGTTCACCTGTCAACCAAGCACAGAATCAGTCAAGACATTTGAACTATATTGATGCAAAATGGATAGTTTCATTTTGTTTTTCCATATATGTGCACTCACATCACTGATGGTCTTCTGGGCCTGAGATATTGTTACGATCTCCTGGTTTGTCACCATGCCTGAGTACCATGTCTGCTGCTGTGAGAACTCAGACTGAGACTGAAAGGCCTGTTTGAATATGGAAGACAAACCTGATCATTTCCATACATTCACAAGACAGACAGTACTTTACCTTTCACGCTTATAGGAGCGTGTTTAATCAGTCACCCAAACCTATCTATTTAATACAGTGCAAATAAACCTTTGTCTACACAGCACAGTTGGCAAATTCTTTACTAAATAGAGGAGAGAGGTGATGAGGTTTCATGCATTAACAACTACAGGCTAGTAAAATAAATGACTTCACTATTCCCCTCCATGATCACTGATATCATACAATTTTCAATATTTTTCAGAATTAATTTTTAATATTGATCATTTAGTATAAGATCTGGGATCAGTGAACACTATGATTTTGATATGTATAAAGGAGGCTGAGGGTCCTATATAGGCAAAAAGCTGTGAGGATGGTTTACTTAACCAACAAAAAAACATGTTTTTTATTATGTGAGAGAAGATCAGAATTTAGGCTGGAACTCTCTAACTGTGGTTAAAGGCCAGTTGCTCTACCGGGAGCTCACCTGGCTGGCCATCTGATTGGCTAGACGAGCCTTCTCCAGCTCCATGGACCTCATATCAAGGTGGAAGGTGGACATAAAGCGATCGCCATCTTCGCGATACTTCAGCTACAAATGCACATAGACGACAAGCATTAAGCCAAGGCCGGCACATTTGCACAAGCGCACACTAGACATTGTGCTTAAAGCATCCACTTTGGCAGCTGGATGCATGACATGAGCAAAACAAAATTATAAACACTGCCACTCCTGACTGATATTTTCCTGATTTTAGATCCATCACTCTATTCTTATGTTGTCAAGCCAGACAACCTGAGCTCACATGCTTACTGATGAAGGGATAATATTAGAGTGCTGTTATTAATAATAAGATGTTCCAGTCAAGATGAAGAAGGGCCTGCCAAGAAAGATCCAGTCTGATGTGGAGCAGTGAGTGATGAAACTCTGAGCTGTTTGCTAATGATCCTACATCTCTCGAGTGGCATATAACAGACGCTGATGAGCTTGCCAGTCTACTGCTAATATAAGCAAGGAGCACTGCATGAACTCGACATAGACAGACTCAGACAGACAGGAACAGGTGGCGGGGCAGAGGAGAGGAAGGGATGTGAGGCTGTTTTTCCTGATGTGTAATTTTAGCCCCCTGAAGCATAAAGTGGGCTAAGCGAAGGCCTCTGTCACAGGCACGGAAATAACCTGAGCCGCACTCTCCATTCCACACCGCTGCCATCACCACGGACTAAGAGCAGCCGTCCACCTCTCTCTCTAATTATTAATAATAAGAAGAATATGCATTAATAATTAATACATCTTCTTAGAGTCAGATCAAGCTTTTTGGGGTTTTTTTTGTGTGTATGTTTGTACGTAAACAGAACTCGGTGCTGGTTAACCTCCTGTGTGGGGTGACCTGGTGTTTTTTTTGTAATTTTGAATGATACTGAAATGTAAAAGAGTCTTATTCACTCTGTGCCCACTCAAAAAGTGGGATACTTACAAATGTAAGTCTATTAAAATTCAGTTGCAATACAAGCATCAATCTCTTTTCTTAAAATGAAGATGATGATCTAAACCAGCAGAATGACCACCATGCAAAGTAATCCTCAGGGTAAACCCAGAGGCGCCAAACCCATGATAAACGATCATTTCACCCTTCGCATAGACAGTGACTTATGTCAGCTTGTCAACAATACACCTTGACTCAGATCAAGGCTGAAATATTTTGTCTCATGTTGCTCCTGGTTTGTTTTTGCATGTGACATCATCCTACCTCACTGCTTGCTTTGCTTTGCTTCTTTGCGTTGATGTTGATGGGGGTCTCGTAGACACTGGTGAATGTATTGTTCCTTGGATTGTGTCTGAAGGGATGAGATGTATTTTTTAAAATTGTCATAATTTTAATCACCAACTCTGAGGTTTTTTTTTTCACACGAAAATGGCTCCTGAAGATAGATTTTGAATCAGAGTTTAGTACTCACACAGAGCAGTATGGCCTCTTCTTGTGGCTGACAAAGTTATTGGCGGTCAGCACCATCTTACAGACATCACAGTGAAAACATGCTTTGTGCCAGTTCTGAAAAGACAAATCACATTATTTTAGAGGGTATTTACAGCTGAATTCTCATATCTAACTTACAGTAGAAAACATGACTTTAATCTAGTTTAGCATGTGGGAACAAAAAAAATGTTTAAAATTTGGACAGGTCATTTCTGATAGATAACCGAAGATAGCCAACAGTTAAGTATACAAGACCCCAAATAATGGCAGCAATTACAATACGTTCGTCAAAGTAGACATGTTGATATGTTCTCAAATATATAATTTATGTGTTTGTTGAACTGTATACTTCTTTTTCTCACAAGTCAGTTTGTATTTCATAACAGCAACCAGTCAGAGCTACATGTTTTACATACTGCAGGAGTTACATCATAGCATTCAGTTTATGGTATCCACAATATTTCTTTTGTATTTTAATAAATAAAAGGTATATACAGATCCATAATGATGGACACAAAAGAACTTACTTGAGCTAAATATTATTTTCAACCACTTTTTTGTACTTTTAAAATGCAGTTTATTTATTTCAAGTGCCTTTCACCAACAATTTTAGCCTTTGATTGAAAAATATTAAATGCTTCCATTCCTTTAAAAGTTTGTACCATACTTTGATGTGAGTGCTGACTTTCCTGTTAATGTTATAGCTGCTTTAAGTTATTTGGAATTATTGTTTAAGATTAAACGGCTCACTCAAAGATCAATGGAAACTTCGATCACAAAATGTTTGTGTTACCTGGTCAATGCAGTTGATCTTCTCAGCCGGGTAGACCACAAACCCACACCTTGCGCAGGACTGCATGGTGAATGCTTTTCCTTTTTCCAGAAAATCTTCAAGAAGAACGGCAGAAGTGAGGAACTAGTGTGAAATGTCGCCCCAAAACCAAATCAGGCAGGCAGCAGTTTAGTGGAGGAGCTGGCAGTGACTCCCAGACAGTTGTGATAGTGCGTCTCTGGTGGTGGTAAACTTAGCTCTGTGACTGTGAAACTTTGAAACTGTCCCTTACTTGAAACCCTGTCCCGTGATGGACCAACCCCCCTCTATGTAGCACGATAGAAGACTGGCTGAGTCCAGCTGTCTGTCTGTTGGAGGAGAGTGCTGGTGAGACAAAGAGTGACAGAGTTCAGATGTCACTGCATATGTGTAATGATCCTGAGTTGGACAGCTAGTTCAACTTTGGGCACCTTGGTATGGCACTTAAAAAGAAGCGGATGAGTGTAATACATGGTGTAACAGCTATAGATAGATGGATGAACATTGTCATAGTATCCACACAAAGAACAATCATATCACAATCTGTATCAGAATCATTATTGGCAATATTGACACATATAAGGAATATATAAAGTATAGGGTTGAAACTAACGATTACTTTCATTATTGATAAATCTGACATAATTTCTCAATTTATCAATTAACTGCTTTGTCTATAAAATGTCAGAAAATAGCAAAACATGCCAGTTGTAATTTCTTAGAGCCCAAGGTGACATCTTCAAATGTGTTGTTTTGTCCATTCAACAGTACAAAATCCAAAGATATTCAGTTTACTGTCATGTATGATACATAAATGCTTAAAATCATCACACTTGTGAAGCTGCAACCAGCAAATTTGGGGTATTTTTTCCTTAAAATGACTAAAACAATTATTTGATCATCAAAATAGTTGCTAATTGTTGCAGCTCTTAACAAGTCAAAGTGATACTGAATATTATGTTAGGTACTGTAATACAAGTAGTACAAGAGTGAATGGCAGTGAAAAAAATGCTGGACTATTGTACTGCTTGGACATTTATAGAGGCTCTAATGTTAATAATTTGTAAGAACAGTAACATGGTTTGGTATTGCAGGGTTATTGCACATGATTTTTGAGACATCACATCATCACATCATGACCATACAATGGTGTGGGTACAGTATTCTGATGGATCACCTTCGATTGTGTGTATAGTTTTAATTTTGTTATGTATAAAATAATATACTACAATTTTCTATATATATATATTTTTTTTCTTTACATTGTTTTTTTTTTACAGCTGTTCCTCGTGCCTAACATTCTGGATAAGACAGACTGTGGCTGATCTTTTCTTGTTAATACATACTGTATATGTATATGTATATACTGTATATCTGTTTGAATATCATATCTGAGTGACGCACGGCTCTGACGTAGTTACGCACCTCAGACTTCAAACTGAGCATACTTTCATTTTCTCCTATGGTTTTCTCAAGATTTCTAAGGAACAGAAAGTCAGCACAAACTGCGGAGAGGGAAAACCGACTCACACTCAACTTTTGTGCAGTACTGAAGCTGACATAGCAACAATACAAGAACGACAAAGTGTAAGTTCATGCTAACTTAGCCGCTCATAAGTTTTGAACATAGTTTTGATTCAGTTAGCGTTTTAGCTAACGTTGGCATAACTATGTTTTATGCTAATCAAGCAACAAGCTAACATGCTGGGTTGAGGTGGTGATTAAAATAGCTAATTATTATAGCTCTAAGAGTAGTAATATTTGTTTATATTTATTGTAAACCTTTTGAACAACCGCTTACGAGCAATTTTGACGTTAGCAGTGATGAGGAAATATGAAGCGTTAAAATGATGTCAACGTTCGTCATACTGTTGTTGTTGTCAAACGTAATGTACAGTAAACCACAAGATGAAACGTAATATATGTGTTACTGTAACTGCAGATGGCTGGAGAACCTGAAAAGCCGACTGAACTTGGAGATGAGGAAGGGGAGCTGGTGGGAGACCAAACAGACGCCAAACCTGACCGCAGAGGGAGATTTCTACTGTTTGGGTGATTTCCTGTTTTACTAATCCAGTAACCTATATCTGCAGAGGGAAACCCACATTCATGGGAGGAATTCACATAGTTTGGACCATAAGGAATTAAATTCACTTAACATTCACGTTAATAGACTATGTATAAGAATATGCAAGTAGCTTTCACTTCTATTATTACTCCTCCGGTTAACAACAGTCTAAGACTATAGGGTTATTTCAGTGCTGGAGTTATAGTATAACAAAATGATTGCTCTTTATCAAACTTTCATCTGTGGACTAATATGTGCCTATATTGGTTGCTCATATTTACCTGGTGATTCATGCCGTCTGTTATGATTCATTTGTGTGGCATAAAGAAGGCCTTGCATGACTTGGCTGTTTTGCGGCTGCAGTCCTCTTCCCCTTTCTTCAGAATGTGGTTCTCTTTGAAACGTCTGTCTAGATTGTTTTGTTTTTTGATCCAGCCTTTCCTTCAGTAGTAGCCTAACTATTCTTCAGTGGCAGTGGTGCTGGGCAGGCAAGGTGTAGCTATTTGTGATTGTCCCTTTGTCCCTGTTTTCACCCTCAGTTGTTCCCGTGCTGGTTACTTTTTTAATTCTACATAATATAGAGAGAAAAATATGTTTTTGTGGTAAATAAGTAATGTTTCTAATATATTTATTTCACATTTTCTTCGTAAATGTAGAAATGATCTTGCAGTGGTGCTACATCACTAAATACCTCAAAGAAAAATCAATTTTTACATATTAAAGGTATACTATGCAGGATTTGTTGGTCGGTGTTTGTAAACAAAGAGCATTCAAAGTTGACCCCTCCTCCCTGGCCCACCAAGAGAGAGAGAGAGTGAGTAGCAGTGGTTGAGCAAGCTAGAAAGTGAATGAAAAGAGCGAGCAGCACTGGCGAGAACAAAGCTGTGAATCAGATAAATAAAACATTATTTTCTGATTGTTTCGCGGCAGTAATGTTCTAAAGCACAAAAAAAACCTATGCCCACCGCTCCGCACAACCCTGTGGGAAGGTGCTATATTGCCGGATTTTTTGTGATTGCAGAGCTTCGGCCTCTCTGCTCTGCGTGTGTGTAGCTTCGGCCCTTCCCTCGGTCAAGCAGACACAGAGACCTGCAGCTCTTTAAACATCCATGACACAGAGAGCGGAGCGGAGCAGAGGAAACAGACGGAGACAGTGATGTAACCTGGTCACTACACTAGGAGTCCGGACCTCACACCCTACGCATTGTTATTGGCTGGGGGCTATACACCTACTGCCCAAAGGCTGACGCCCAGAAGCGTCCTGGACACAGCAAAATAATAAGAAAATACAGACAGAGTCTGTACATTGTTTTTTAGGAAAATCCTGCATAGTATATCTCTACTTTATGCAACAACTCTATAGAAGAATAGAAGACAACACATATTCTGAGTTTAGAAATATACTAGAGGTGTATTCAGAAGGTAATGTATTCTTTGTATATGGAGGTTGCATTTGTTCCTCTTGGCACCCAACTAATTAAACCATTAAAAACTATAAAATGTATACCCTTGACCCAACAACCCAGTTTTTGATGATCTAATTAGTGTAATGGGGCAAGAAGTTTAAACTGCATCACTGACGTTACATGAGCACTACAGAGAGTAGCCTCTGTTTGTTCCAGTCTGACTCACAAGGTGGCACTACAAACCTTTGTAGTGGGGGAACATTTGTCAACTAGGTTTCTCCCAGACACTGGTAATCAAACACAAAGTCTGTGTGCTCTGTGTGGCATTTCGATTATTACCCCAAACTGTCAAGATAACAGTGGAGGATTTTGTAATTGTTTCTAAAAAAACATAAAACAACAAAATGAGGCATCTCAGATTTAGATTTATAAAAATAAAAGCTTTTGAAATATGTTGAATTGTTTGAAGGCAAAAGATGACTTAGTGTATTTAGAAATGAGCATACATTTATTGTTGAAATGATGTATGCCTAATCTGCATAGCAACATAGTCATGGCTACCAAACAGCAGACAAGTGTGCCATATTTAGAAGTATTACATAAAACTGATACCAGCCTATCTACAGTACTTGGGCGGCATCTTTCAGAGGAACAAGGCATGACTAACAAGCAGATCAACATGTGATGCCTGTCGTGTCATGCCTGTCTGTGATGGAATTGTGTATAATGTCATAAAGATGATAATTATTGTCTCTAGTATTATTTATAATTGTCTGCGTTTCTCGGTTTTGTTTTAAACCAAGGAAGAAATTACAAATAACCCGTAATTTCTTGGTAATTTGTCGTAGAGCTGAAACGACTATTTGATTAATCAAAGGTTAAGATGTTTGGCGAAGTGCCTGCTTTTTGTCTTCCTTCTTGTGCCTCTTGTGTAAAGGCTGAGATGGTTAGGCACTCACAGTTTGTATATTGGTACAGGTGGATTCTGTGCCTGTCAGCAGAGGAGCAACTTGTTGCCCTGTCTGACCTCAGCAGGGAGCGAGGCACAGGGGCCATGTGTGAATAGGCCTTTAGAAATCACTGGTGTGGTGGCAAGGCTGCTGACTCAGGGGGCTCACAGTGCGCCGCCCCTGTCCTCAGCACCCGCTGGCCCAGTCAGGTCTCCATCCAGTACAGAGAGCATGTCAGTATCCTAGCACACAGCCAAAAATTAAGCTGCCAGGTCTGGAGAAACGTACTCTTTTGGGGGAAAAAAAAGATACGAGACAAAACCAACGCATTTCAGATGCAGAGTGGCGTAGCGCTTAATGACGAACCCAGGTAAGACACAGCCGCCTCATATTCCTCTTCTCCCTCCTCCTACCTGCTCCTCTTTCTGCCATGCCCAGCCCACAGCAAAACAGAGTTGCAGCTGTTTGCCCACCCTCACGCAATTGTCAGGTACAGTATGTTGGCACAATTTGGAGGTGGGAGGGAGGCGTCAAAAGTTCTGGATCACATGTTTATTAGAATATGGCTGGGCCGCCTGTGAGTGTGTTTGCATGAGGTGGTTGGTGCGCGTTGCTGTGTATTGTTCCCGTGCTTGAGTAACCTGATGACTAGGCTCTTCTGGAACAAGCCTGGATTTTGTGAGCCCCCAATGGGCCAGTGTTGGCTAAGCTATCTGGATGGATCTTTTCAAGAATGGAAATATGACAGGTCTGTGAGAATTGCCACTCGTGGAAGATTTCCTCTCGCTCAATCTACATTGATATGCTACGGATTTTTTTTTATATCTTCGCTAAACAAATATGTTCTAGTTTTCTCTTTAACCGGACGGTGGATTACTGCGACCAAATTTGGCCGGGAAGTTAATGCCTTATTTGAAAACGTATGTACACTTTAGTTTCTGAGTAAGTGGTTCATAGTGTTTTCAGTTTCATGTGAGTTTTTCTTGCACTGGAGGTCTTGACGTTGACTTATGTTATAGTAACCATTATTTGTAGAAACATTTTGCCTTAAAAGTGACTGTAATGGTTTGGAAGAATCAAGGACATTTTTTAGAAAACTTTTGGCTTTCAAGACGCTGTCATATTTGGTAAGAGTCAAGAGTTTAACTGCACTTATGGGCCTTATTGAAGAAGAGAGCACTTTTTTACTAACTTGTAGCATCACAGAAGTGAGGTTTGTTGTGTCAAAATTCATTTTTTGAAATCGAATGGCCTTTGTGTTTGTCTTTGTTATTTTCATTCATATTACTATTCCTTTGCTGGTTTTTTATTTGATGTTTTTGCAGTGTAAAAGACTAATATCTTGAGTAGTAATATTGCTTTTGATGTGTTCTTTTCTATTGTATATCTTTCAAAAGATCAGCCGATCTTAAGAAACGTTTTGCATTAGGTACAGCTCAAAAGTAAGTAATATTGTTGGGAGTGTAGTGATGAATTTAAATTTTTTAACGATGCTACCATGAAGTTTTATCTCTCCTTAATATTCTGCTTCTCTCTGACTCTGCTAGTAAGAAGAATAAGGATGGCCAGACGCGGGAGCAGGACTACTCTTCTGAAAGCCATTACAGAATTGTTTCACCAACATTCCAGTATAAGATGAGCCACCAGCGAGTGGGAAAGTGCATCATCATCAATAACAAAAACTTTGATGAAAAGACAGGTACAGCGAACACGTTTCATACACAACTTATACCTGTCAGTGCTTAATATTAGTGTATAAAGAGTAGTGTATTCTAAGCAGATTGTCTCCACAGGGATGAATGTACGCAATGGCACAGACCGAGATGCGGGAGAGCTGTTCAAGTGCTTCAAGAGCCTGGGCTTTGACGTCTACATCTACAATGATCAGACGTGTGAGAAGATGGAGCGTCTTCTCAGAGAGGGTGAGTCCTCTGCTATTCCGCTTTTTTTACTTTTTCCTTGTTCTCAAACTGGACAAAATACGTAACAGCGCTGAACTGTTTGGCTTCCAATGCTAATCCGAGCAAATAATATATAGAGAAACATTTTAGAAACACCATGGAATATTTTCAGAATTTTCTTTCATAGTGATTAAGGTGGTACCTAAATGGAGGCTAAGTTGTATGCCTCATACACTCATACTAGCTTTTATTTGGACTTAAAAGATGCCGTGAATGTCGACACAATTATATAGTAAAGTCGCATTTCTTGTAACAGCGTCTTGGTCACATTATTTTCAGTTGAGGGAAGGTGAAAAGATTGGGATTTTCAGGTATTGGTAGCACAGATATCTCCTGACTTTGCAAGCAAATAGTTTTACAGTATATAACAGATTTGTTATCAGCTCTACCAGACTCATTAATATACATACATTGCAGTACAGTTATCTGCTTTAAGTTCACATTTAAGAAACTTAAAGACTAAATTATGTGTTTCTTAAAACCACCAGGTAAGACAGCAGGTGGAGCTGTTGTAAAATAAAATAATTACATAAACTACTGAAGATGCTACATGTCCAGCAAAAAAGTTTAAACTTTTGATCAAACTACTTGACGGTCCTCTGGCCAGATTTCATCATGTCAAAAAGTCTACTAGTACACAAGAAATCCAAAAATCTAAGGGACATTATGTCATGAAGTTTAATGAGCACAGTTGTTGTGTTCTCTTGAGGATGGACCCTTTCTTCTCGTGCAACCCTCTGGCTAAAATGTCAACTTTGCACACAAAATATCTCATTATGTGCCATCTTCAACAGAAAGACTGCAATGGAATTCACTCAGCACTTTCATGCTCTTAAGGAGATGAATACAACTGTGTATTAGGGTCTAGCAATATGCTGAGGTGCAACATTTTATTATAAGATTAGAAAATTATAATTAATTGAAATATAAATAAACAAAAGTCATTTAGATTGGAATAATAACCTTAAAATTTAAAGAAAAAATTCAAGAAAGTAAACGGATAAAGGGCTAAATAAATTCTAGACTGGATTATGTTACTGAGATCGTTAATTGATTTGGAGAAGTTTAATGAGGCCTGAGCCGAGCTAAGAGCTGAGTGTTTGTTTGTGTGTGTATGGGTCAGCCTCGGAGGAAGACCATAGTGACAGCTCGTGTTTCGCCTGTATCCTGCTAAGCCACGGCGAGGAAGGCATGATCTACGGCACAGATGGAGCCATGCCCATCAAGTCCATGACCTCGCTGTTCAGGGGGGACATGTGCAAAAGCTTAGTCGGAAAGCCCAAACTCTTCTTCATCCAGGTATGCAAATCTGAAGACTTGAATTTTTACAAATGAGAGTGTGATAAGAAAAATATGGTGTGATTATGTAACAATAATGGTACAGTTGTAGGACAACTGGTACATTTTATGTGTCAAGTTCACCACTTTTGACCCAAATGGTTAACAGAGGGGTTTAATTTATAAAAAAAAATGTAACTGTAAATGTAACAGTTGGTTTTGTTGAGAAGAGAGATTGAAATGGCTTTCAGTAGCTCTCCCAGAGGACTGAAGATAATAATTGTTTTAAGTGTTTCTCAGCTCAGCTTTTAAAAACAGTTAATTTTTAATTGCTTCACCAGGTCATCGTTGAGAAAGCTACTCAGGATCACAATGAAATGTCATTTCATTTACTTCACCAGGCTTGTCGGGGTTCTGAATTTGATGATGGTATACAGACAGATTCGGGTCCGCCGAACGATACCCTGGAGACGGATGCTAATCCAAGACATAAGATCCCTGTAGAGGCAGATTTCCTCTTTGCCTACTCCACTGTGCCAGGTAAACTGTTTTAAATTGAAGATGTTTATATTGGCAAATGTAAGACTGCTTGAAAGTGAGAGTATCTTAAGTGCCTAACATCCCTCTTCTGGATATCAGTTAGCAGACAGTTTCATTGCTAATTCATGATGATGGTGATTTTGCAGGGTATTACTCATGGAGGAACCCTGGACGCGGCTCCTGGTTTGTCCAGGCGCTCTGCAATGTCCTCAACGAGTTTGGCAAGCAGCTGGAAATAATGCAGATCCTGACACGTGTCAACTACATGGTGGCCACCAGCTTTGAGTCCTGGTCTGAAGACCCACGCTTCAGTGAGAAGAAGCAGATTCCTTGCGTGGTCTCTATGCTGACGAAAGAACTGTATTTTAACTGACCGCCACTCTAACCGACTGGACTATATGACACTACGGACTGACTGATTGACCGACTAGACTGACCAGACTGACTGTTTCAGGCACCGACTTAGCGGTCAAAGCATTCAGGGATGATTCAGGCCCAGCAGGACACTGCACATTTGGAGCACGTATGACATTTTGCACGTGTAGCTGGGCCTGAAAATGAGCACTCCGTGAGAAAAGACAAATATTTACAGTGACACTCCGCGTTCATGTGTTGATGGTGAAACTTCTTCTTCAGGTTATTCTTCAGAATAACGGCGTCACATTGATCTGATCTTTGTCGACAGGCATTGTGAAATATCCATGTTATTCTACCAGCCCGGGAAATTTGCTGCCAGTTTTTCGTGGGTTTGGGGAATCATATCTGAATATGTGTTTCACCATTTTCCAGCATTTGGAACAGATGTTGAAAGGAACTGTACCTAGTGGACAGGACTCTTCAAGGCCAAGCTTGCATTCATTGCCTAGATCAGGGTTTCTGATTAACTGAAATAATTAACATTTGGAGTTCTGAGAGTAATCTCTTCAGAAACAGATCATGAACCTGTCTAAGGCAGTCCTATGTCCTTTGTACAGTGTACAATACTATTAACAACTATTAACTAAAATTAAATTGGAAAACAAGGGACAGTTGAATGTTTTAAATGAATCATTTGACATTTGGAAAAATATGCTTATTCCCTTTCTTGCATAGAGTTCGATAAGATCGATGCCACTCTAATGTCTGTACAGTAATGAATCTGTATCTGTACAGATATGAATCTAAAGCCAGCAGCTCATTAGCTTAGCTTCGCATAAAGGCTTGAAACAAGGGAAAACAGCTAGCCTGGCTCTGTCCAAAGGTTACAAAATCTGCCTACCAGCACCTCTAAAAGCTCACAAATTAACATGTTATATCTTATATTTATACCTATGTTTAATCCGGACAAAATCTGAGGAGTAAAAATGGCAAATTGTGGTTTAGAGGTGTGCATGTAGGTGTATTTTTTAATCGGTGGACAGAGCAAGGCTAGCTGTTTCCCCTTGTTTCCAGTCTATGTGCTACACTAAGCTAACCAGCTGCTGGTTGTAGCTTCATGTCCCTTCACGCATGAAAGTGATATACTGTAAATCTTTTCTTTCCAACTCAAAGGAAATAACCGTATTTCCAAAAATGTCAAACTATTCTTTTAAAAGCCTTTGTGAATGAATGCTGTCCTTATGTTTTATCTCAGGTCAGTCTATAGAAATCTCCACTAGGAAACTGGAGTAACAAATTGGAGTGATTACAAATCCTATGATTGCCATATGAGAAATGAGGGACCTGCTTTGATTACTAACCCTGTCCGATGTGGAGGCAAAAAAAAAAAAAGAAAAGAAAAAAAAAAAAACGCATCTGGAAAATGGATCAGATCATTTTCAGCTATCTGTGTTTTAATGTTTTCAGCTGTCAATCGTCCAGAAAAGAGGCAAAAGAAAAAGACAACACTCCTCTGAGCAGAAACATGTCATGATGCTCTTGCCAAAGGCTCAGTGTTTCAGCCTTCCTAGCAAGTTTAAGTTGGTAGCAGCATGCTGGCATCCTCAGGTTCTTTAATGTCCCATTAAGTGGGTAAATGTAATGTTAAAGAATTTCATATATGTATGGCTAGGAAGGTGCAATCTTTTGCTGTGTAATGATTAGTTCTATGAGATCTTGGGTCAAGTGCATAGTATATAGTCCACCTCCATAAAAGCAAGGATCATTTGCAACTTTGCCAGTTTTCTCAGCGTGATGTTGACGACTTCACTCGCTTGTTGTTCAAGCCTGCATAAGTGAAGTTCATGTATTTGCATATGATCAAAATTACGCATTTGTCTTATTAATAGTCAGGGTCCAACAAATCAGTTTTATGAATTTCCCTTTTTTAATCTTTAAATTTTGACATTCCTCTTCGCGGCTGTATCTTTAGCAAATGATATGATACAGATTTTAGGATTTTTACTCCAGATAGAGAACTTGAGAATGTCTAAATCTGTGTCATAAATTTGGGAAATATCACTATGTAAAGCTGGACTGGCGCCCAAAGCACAAATGCCACATCATTTCACTGTATATTAGTGTTGTACATTGTCACACTTAAACACACACTACACTGTAGTAACAGGTACCAAGCAATGTCTTCCTATTTTTATTTTAAAAATTGAGCTTTGATTTCGATTAAAGTAAAAAAAACAAAAACAATTAGATTGCTTTGATTGATTATTTTTAAACATATTGCCAACTATTTATTAAAATAATATTGTATTATTTAGTGAATGATTTATTGTCATTGAGTTATTTGATAAAAACTAACAATATATATTTTTTCCAAATGAAAGACATTTGCCATTTTGTCATTACAGCTTACACAAAGTTTGTTTCTGCAAATACGCTGTGTTATTGTCCCAAAGTGTGTCAATCACAGAGGCAGCTATTACTGGTGGTGACAAGTCTGAACATACACAATCCACATGTCTACAATACACACTCTCACTGTTGCCGCAATGTTTTTACATTATTCACATGACTGCATGTGTCAGGAACTTTGGGGAAAAGTTCAGCAATAGCTTTAATTTGTCATTATATTTTCCCCTTTTCACTCTTTGTATTTTTTAGTCACTTTTTTTATTTTATAGCACAATTATATAATATTTATTGGAGCCAGAAGTGTGATCAATACTGGCTTGAGACATTTCCCATTTTAACCAGTGCACTTGTCCAATACAGACACAACTCTTGAATCCTCTCGACACATGGATCTCTGATCAGTGATGTGGTGCCCAACCTGTGCTGAAAGTAGTGTTTGCTCCACTTGTTTTGGAATGGAATTGAAGGAGGGAAAAAAATATATTTTTAGGGGTAAAATTTTAAATGCTTTCCGGTGTTAAATGCTGTTGTCCTCAGGAATATATTTGAAAAGATTTGGAAAAATGAATGAATGCATTAAATAGAAAGTATAATCTGGCCCAATTTTTTATTTTGGGGCAATAATACCTTGTTTAAATAATTTCGAAACAGAGGAATGCTTATGTAAACATTTTATTGTATTAAACATAAAGAATTTATTGTGTAACGAGTTGTGTATTTTTTTTTATCACCTCCCCTTGCATATACGTGAACAAAGATCACATTGAAAGGCTGATATTTTTTACACTGGGATGATGCTTGAAACATGGTAATGAATACACTGAATATCACTATCACAACATCCTGAATTTATACTCACTATTACTTTTAATTTTCAGCCATCCATCCTTCTAATAATAACAGTAGACAAACATCTTTAGCTTTCTGATTACACTTAAAGGTAAGGCTGGTGATACTTAATATTTTTCTTGTTGTCAACAAATCCAAATGAAATGACCAAAACCAACAATGAATTGATTCTACTAACAGACCCTGTTGTCAAAGCCTGATAAAGATGATTCCTCTGTGCTGTGGGACTCCATTGTTGTCCAAAAAATATTAAAAACATGTATGAGACACAGTGTTGCACTGGGTGACATTTTTATTCATTACCATGAACATGGGCACTGTAGTTTATTTTAACTCAGTCCCACATACACTCTGCTGTTGCCGTAAATAGCGGCAAGCACACCGAGCGTGTATTTATCCGCAACAGAAAATAGTCCCTGACAAATGCTGTATTTACTTCTGTTTGAGTAATGTTTGAAAAAAAGTACAGTGCCCACCTGTTTTAAAAGAGTAGCCCATATTTTTGACCTATTTTTTTAAAGATTAATGTGGTGGGTGTCTCAATAAACTGCATCTAAGGGAGTTACAGTGCAGACCTTCATCTTTCTTTGTTAAAGATTAATGTCTTCAGTAGGAACCAAAGGTCTGAGTGCCACAGACCTGGTAGAGAACTTCATAAGTACTGAAAAATAAAGAATAACTGGCTTTGTCCTTTAAGTTCAATAAATGTTGGACAAATCCAAATTCTTGATTGAGTGTTAAGATCTATCTCAACAAATCAGAGTTTTTAAATTATTATTTATGAATGGAAGGCTTCCACTCTTTGGCATCTCTGACATCTGTTTTTTGCACTTCCTCATCTGGATATTCTGGTTCATCATGGCATTAAAGATACAGTTCAGGTAATAACCACTTTACCAGAATATGATGAACAGCTTTGGCATGTCCACTGTAAATAAAAGCATGAATGACTGAAAATGAATCACATCACTGGGAAATCTAAAATAGAGATACTCTTCAGCCATTCTTTTAAATATATTTAGACTAGCCTGGCACGCTCAGTATGCTGTGTCACAGGTCAGGAATGTCAGATCAGGCAATAGTGTGCATGCCCCACAGCGCAACACATTCCTGACCATCTCTGCTCCTTCCCTCCTACCCCTGAGGCCTTCCTGCCCCTCCTCAGAGAACAGGAGCTGATCGGGAAGCATCACAAATCTTAAGGGATTTCCAGTTTGTGCCTTCGTTGTCATGACCAGGACATAAGGCTTGATGTAGGGTGTCAGTGAACCTCCCGGTGCAGAAGCAGTAGAGGGGGGTCATGGTATCAGCCCCTACAAAGCACACCGTGCCCCCAGGGAAGCTGCAGTATACCCCGATGCGGGTGAACTGTTTTCCTGCTAGCAGGGGCAGCTCATAGTGAACACCAGCATGCCAGGCTGTGTAGTCTCCATTAAAGTATTCCACACACCAAGACTCCCTGCCACGGCCAAGCCAGCAGTCCTCCTCTCGGCCAGCACGTGGGATGCTCGGGTAGGTGAGACCCAGCTCCCAGTAGGTCTTCTCGCTCACCTCCACCTCCCAATACTGGCGGCCCTCGCTGAAGCCTTTCTGGCTGATGACGTTTAGGGTGGTGTCAAAGCGGGAGGGCGTCTCTGGGACATCCTGCCAGGTGTCTGTGTAGGTGGCTGAGTCCCCTTCTGAAGAGATGATCAGCTTGGGGTGGGCAGTGTCGGCATCAAGGACAACATCTGTAGCATCTGTATAAGAGACAACAAATCAGTCCAGTGTTTTGTGCAAAACAGTGCACATGAGTTGTCACGTTTTCCCCACACCTGAGACAGAGACTTGACACCTGTGGCATGTCCTACTTGACGGTAATTGTAACCTTTGGCACAAGACTCCTTCACATGTCAATCTACCTGTCATTCTAGGTGAACTCACAGCTCTGAAACAGTTTCTTGGTGACAGGGACTTGGGATCTGATAAACAGCAGAAGGTTGATAGTAAGACTCAGCAGTTGTTCATTCTTGAACTCATCTAGCTGAATCAGGTCAGGGTCAGTCAACTTCAGTGTCTCAGAAATTCTAAACAAAAAAAAAACAAGATACAAACAACAATGAAAGGTTGATTGTCAAGCTTTTTTTAGAAACAATAATCAATGTGACAAATCTATTACAGAAAACAACTATTAACACAGTAGTAGTGCTATAGATTCTGTAAGTTCTAACAACAAATAATATTAGCAAAAATATGTAAGGAAGTGTCATTGAATTGAATGAGCATTGAATTTAATTTTAAAGTCATGGTATGAGCATGATCACGTTTTGTCTAGAACGTGTTTGATAGTTTGAGATAAACAGTTTGGCCCTGAGATGCACAAGGAAGTGTTGTGATCAAAAAATTTCCGTAAGTGACAAACTGACTGTGGGCGGTAAATAAACAAATCCAATTACCAGCTTATTTAAGCAACTTTTCCGTCATCGAATTTTCCACTCTGGTAATTCCCCTTTGTCCACAGAGAAATATTTGAATGTCTGGTAGTCACTCTGATTTACCACAGTTTCCTATGTGCCAAATCTAGCAAATGTAACTGTATGTATAAGATTTTGTAGCTTTCTGTCATGTAAACATACCTTTTTTCAGTTTCAGCATTCTGTAGAAGGTATAAAAACAATAAATTCATAGCATTAAAAGAACAGCTTGACACAAAAAGTAAAACAGACTGTACATGCCCTATAAATTGGAAATGGCATCACATGAAATCACCACTTTGGATCTGTGTTTACCTGCATGTCAACTTCTTGTGTGTCCTTTTTCACCTGGGCACTGATGTTGGCCAGTTCCTGGTCCAGTTCCTGGGTGAGGTGGTAGCAGTCCTCTATCCTCTCCTCCACTAACTTCTCTATGGCCTCGTGCTCCGTGTCCAGCTGGGTCAGTGTGATCCGAAGATCCTCATCCAAAACCCGCTTCATGTCCTCATACCTCTTCTTGATTTTCTCTTTCAATACGTCATTCTTTTTCTGAAGAGCCATGGAGGGTAAGAAGGAAAGCATAACATTGTACAATATGGGCAAAACAAATACAGGTATAGTGTTTTTGACCCCAAATAGTCAAAGATTCAGCCATGCTTGACTATTTTATTTTATATTGACCCTCCTTTTCACTGATGCCCATAATACTAGAGGAATACTGTTGCAATAACATATATTATGTAGACTAGTTATTAATACATGGTCTAGTTGGGATGCAGACCCCTAAGCCAGCAAACCCTGCTTTGATAACACCTGATATAATCACTTTGAACACAATATGATAATTAGGACCATATGCAACACTTCCAGCATCTAAGAAGAGAGTTTTTATACAGAACAGAGAGCAATAGATAAAAGCAAGTCCCTTTATTGGGAGAAATGCCCTATTGATTGGAGAGCACAGGAAAATGGTGAAGTAGCACGACTGCTGAAATGCAGAAGAATGAAAAGCAGGCAGAGATGTACAGGTGCACTTCAGAATACAAAATTCATTTAACCTTGAAGTGAATTTCCCACAACAGCACAAGGGCAGACTCCATGTTCCACTGCTGTCAGCGAAAATAAAAAAAAATGACGTTAAGTGGGCACCTGATCACTTAACTAACTGAAAAAAAAGAGTAAGCCCACAATTCACATCACTCTAGATTACAAAGCATGCATCATGATTTTAGGGTGTATAACAATGACTTATTTGACTCTTGCACCCTTGGGTTATTTTCCAAGCCCAAGCCCTATTTTTCAGCCCAATCAATTCAAACTGTTCCCACACCAACCTTCATTGACTTTAACCATATCTCTGAGTTTTGAGAGTCATAGATTCACAAAGCTAATATTTCCATCAAGGTGTCCCACCTTGTGTGATTTAGCAGGTTATTAGCCTGCAGACTAATAGCAAAAAAAAAAAGGAGGAGATAAATTATCAACTAATGACAGTTGTCAGCAAGCAATTTGTATTGTATTGTATTTCTACTCACAACAGAGTCAAGAAATATAATAGACTTACTGTTATCTCCACCTGCTTTGCTGCTAGCTTCTTCATCCTGTACGCAATGACATCTCTTTGTCTCTGCAGGTGCTGTTGATGTTTCAGAAGCATTTCCTTGAAAATACACAGAGGCAGGACAGAAATCAACCAAGAACTGCAGTTAAAAGGGTGCAAGGCTGGCGGGTCAATATTGTCATTGATGTTTCCTCTGAAAAAGAAACCAAAGGTGAAGTGCTTACTTCTTTTGTAAGCTTCGCTCCTACCTTGCTATACATTTTCTGTACAGTAGTGCAGATAAAACTCCACTGACCACCGGTGACAACATGACCATGGGGGCTTTTATAGGCCTGTTACTGATGTGACAGCCTTGTCTTGGGGGAGGGTCGGGGACAGGGTGGTCTTGTGCACCTGTCACCTCCAAAGTTCTGATGCTCTGGCAGGCACGTGCCTTGTTCTATAAAACAGAGAAGGTGAATCTAAACTGTAGCAGGACAGTAATGCAGACAAAACTGCTATACAATGTCCTTCTAAACAAGAAACCCAAGAGCTCTATTTATACTGACCTGACACTGACCTTGATTAAAGTGTGGTAGTGTGTAAGTGTGTGCTTGTGGCCTACATACACATTTCAAGAAGTTTGTGAATTTTATGAGACATTTATGGTACTTTTGTACCTCATGGACGATTCATGCAAAGTGGTTTTTCACAAATATATCAAGTAGACAGAGCGATGAAGAGCATCTTCACCCTGAGAAAGTTAAATTAAGTCTCAGAGTGCCTGTTTAAAATGCTTTCCATAACCATTGACCTTTTACATGCATAGCACAAATGAGCCATTCATATGTACACGCAGGGAGATGTCAAATCTAACAAAAGCAGCTGCTGCATTGACTCCCCTCTGTGCAATGATTTACAATACTAAAGTCAAATGTTAGTCATGCTCACGTCACAAGCTCACGTCACAGTACATACATAGAATATCCCCCCAAATCTGCTACTTCAGTATTTGACTGAACCGTCTCTTCCTCCCTGTTATCCTGACATATTTCTCATTAAAGGACATGGAAAAAGTGGCACAGCACAGTGTGGCCCTATGCCTCCTTCTGAGAGCTATATTGACTGTGATCACTCAGACTGACATGCCCTTTTATGAGATAATTTAAGAATCAGAGATGGTCGAACAAGCCACTTTAGAGAGAGATTTGCTTGTCATCTTAGATTATGGAATATACACGGCTTTGACTCTACTGATAAATAGACCTTGAATCAGTGCAGAATTTTATCGTCTGCATTTCACCTTGGGAATGTCTCCTCTCTGAACTAGCCTGCACTTACTCCCTCCTCTACTTTTACCAAAGCATGCTTGTATTGTTCAGGTTTTTACACTCCTACACCTACCTACTATATTTGCCCCTGTACAATTGCCACTGACACAGCAACTTTTGAATGTCAGCATCGCTATAAACACATCACATTGTTTAGGCTCTTTCACAGAGGTGTTGACTATATTTTATAGTCATTTTTGAGGTTGTAGTTCATGCCAGTGGGCTTTGACAGTTCACATTCATGGTTGCCAGCCAATGAATTGTTATGACTTTTGTGATCCCCTAACTTTTCATTTAGCGCCACCATCAGGACAAATTTTCGATTTGTCCAATACTTTGATTTATGAACAAATACCTGCAAAACTAATGGCATTACCATCTGTATGTTTAGTGCTAATTATCAAATGTTAGCATGCTAACAAGCTAAACTTAAGATGGTGAACATATGAAACATTTTACCTGCTACTCGTTAGTATTGTCACTGTGAACATGTTAGCATTCTGACATTTGAGCATTTAGCTTAAAGCACAAGTACAGCCAAACTGAACTGCTAGTGTAGTGTGGCTTTATACTCTCTGTTAATCTGTTTGTCCATCATTGATGTACATTGTCACATTTTGCAAGGCTGAAATTTACGATAAATTTAATTACTGGCTTTAGAAAGATACCATAGAAATGTGAAAGTGGTAATTATTGTAAATTCTGAACTCGTGCAACCAATTTCACAATTTATTATAATTTACCTGTGTGTTTTTGGACACTATTTAAGTCACTGTTGATGTGGTTTTGCCATTATTTTTACCACACTTAAAGTTAACTACAATCATCAGTGTTCATGAGATATCAACATATAAATCATCTGATGTTAAAAAGTTGGCATCAGTCTTTTCTTTTATTGCCAGAGCTCTTGAATGTGATGCCTTAAATTCTCATTTAAGGCATCACATTGTTGGACCTCAGCCAATCTAACTTTAAGGCAGTCCACTCCAGTAACACTGGAGACCTGTGTACATACATTTTTTAGTTTTTCTACTCATGATTTTGAAAACGTTTTGTATAAATGCATCACCTTTCATGTGCAGTTAATCATGAAAATACATTATACTCGACACATTTGTGTCGGTAAAGCAAATTCTGTAATCCGCATGAGCATGTCATTTTATTTCCTAAATGCCAAAAAAAAAAAAAAAAGACATACTCTCCAGTGTTATTCAAGTGGAACAAGGTTCTTAAGAAACTCTGACTGGAATTATGCAGCTAAACAACACAGCAATCAGACCTTCAAAGCCATTGAAGCAAGGAACCAGAAACTCAAGTCCCCAGTATAAATATTTTGCCATTGTTTGCCAGTTGCAGAGAAACATCCAGCTTCCTCGTGCAGCAATACTATTTGTCAGAGAGCGCGAGCTGAGCAGGATCTCTTTACAGGTGCTCCACAGGTAAGCAATTCCTGCCATGCTTAGAAGCAATATATTCACTGATACATGTGTTGGAATTATTTGTTTTCCTGTTGAATTGCTCTGTGATATGATATAAAATTTAACGTGCATGCACTAGCCAACACATGTTTGGTTCTGTCTCAGAAAAGTGATCAATAGTGTAAATGTTGATGGTGTGGAACAAATTCATGAGTTTTAAATTGCAGTGATACTATATTTTCATATATATGTGTTTCATTTTTTTTAAATAGTGCAGTTATGCCTTTTCAGGGAACATTCAGAATCATAACATTTTCTGTTTTATTCCATTATATTTACATCTTCTGTTTGTGAATAGAGCTCTATTTCATGCTCTGCTTTTGCAGGCACGTGTCTATTCTTAATCCCTACATTGTTCATTAAAAGGTTAACTATTTCCCTCTGGATATTTTTATGCTGTTTTGAAGAGACAGAGACTGTTAAAATCCTGTGTTATTTTTGTTTAGGTGTGGTGTCACAATGAACAAGAGCCAGAAGAGCACAGGTGTTGTATCACATCTGTTTTGATATTTGATTTAGGTGTTTATTTACTGGTATTTTGCAGCTATTTACAGAGTAGACAACCCGCTTTTACAGCTGATCTTGTCAAATCACAAATGATTCATTTGACAAGGAAACCTGGAATGTGCTAATGTGCTGCATGTTAACAGAGTTAACAGTTTGGATTATAGCCATTTACCAATATCTTTATCTACAGTACTAATCAAAAGTTTAGACACACCCTCCTATTCACTTGAATGAGAAAGTGTCTCCAGACTTTTGACTGCTGTGCTTTATCTACTTAAACAGTTTTTTTTTTTTTTAAATTTCTATTCTTCACAATTTCTGGAATTTCTTAATTCCTGGGCTGGATTCCCCCAAACAGTAACTACACTGTTGCAAAAAAAGTTGTAGATTCCTGTAAACAAAGATGAGACTTAGGCAAATGATCACAAAACAAAAGGCTTTTCTTTTGCCATCAGGCGGAGCAGTGTTCTACAGACCAGCTGGAAATGTGATGGAGATAAGATCTGGTTACCTGTTCAAGTCCCCTCCTTCGAAACGGTTGAAGACAGAGGTGACAGAGCTGGCACAATGAATGCTAGATCTTCATTTGAGTGGGCTTTTTTTTTATTGACTTGGCATCACGTTTCTTCTGCAGAAATCATGGAAGAAGAGATATTTTGTGCTGTTCAAAATCAGTGAGGAAGAACATCAACTCAAGTACTTCAGGAACAAAGAGGAAAAGGACAGGCCACTTGGAGGGATAGACTTATCACAGTATGTTATCAAAGAGCCCATTTTTTCTACACTGGATCACCTTAAAACATAAAGAATGAAACACTGAGAACCTCTCTTTATTTCTCTCTCATTTCACTGAGCTATTTTAATACAGTATGCCAAATGCATGAATGAACTCCTAATTTAACGCACTGAGTAGCTGTTAAAGGTAGAAACTATAACACTAAATCATTTTTGTGTCCCTCTATCAGGATCTCACTGTTGTATGTGAGCCCCCAACAACACCAGAAATGGGGTTGGATCCAGAAGTGCTTCAAGTGCTCACCATCCTGTGTGCTCTACATCAAGGCTGCTGACCGGGACTACTTCCTCGTCGGGGAGAACAGGTCAGTCAGCTGGTTTTTAGGGGTGATACAAAGGACTGAGATGGAATTTATAGCTTCTTTAACAACTTCCATGCATTTTACTACACCATACTGTAAAAACTCCTCGTAGTACATACCAGACTGGAGACAGATACATAGGAACACAGGTAATATGATGGATAATTGTGCTTAAGCACTGATAGGTGTTTGGGATTTGTGGGAGCAGCTGAATGAGCAACAAGCAACCTAAAATGTAAAGCTAATCTTAACCATAAAACCTGTTATCACCCCTCTGTGGTATTTGATCACAGTTTATCAGTGTATTTTTTTAAATGAACTTCACTTGCTTTCCATTTTGTTCTAGGCTTATCAAATGTAAATGGATTTTCCATAAAAGCAATAGGGTTGCAACTAACGATTATTTTCATTATTGATTGATGTATTCGTTTTTTGGTCTACGAAACGTCGGAAAATCTCCAAAAATTTCAATCCCTGTTTCCCAAAACTCAAGGTGACATCCTCTAATGTCTTGTTTTATCCAACAGTCCCCAACCCCAAGATATGCAATTTACTGTCATAGAAGACTAAAGAAACCAGAAAATATTAATTGATGTTATATTATATTCATTTATGAGACTGGAAACAGAAAATTTGGGTATTTCTTCTTTAAAAAAGACTTTAAACAATGAATTGATTATCAAATTAGCTTGCAAATAATTTCCTGTTGACAGACTGATTGTTGCAGCACTAAAATGCAACCATTGCAAATCAATATTTTTTTCAAAGAGACTGGTTTTCTGTTTTAAAATGGAAATGTGCAGATACACAGTCAGTCAGTCAGCGACCAGGATTCAGGCCACAGTTGGGTTGGCCAATCGTCCCTTCAAGGCCCTCACTGACACTTTCATAGCGCCTCATAAAACACTTCCCCGCTGCCCTTTACACCTTCTGCTATTTTGAGACTCCCAACAATCAAAATGAAATTATGGTGTAGCTTTGTTTAGTAACAGTCAATCAGCTGATAATGACTTTGGTCTGCACCCTGCTCACACGAAATTGTTGCTAAATGTCACTATTTCCACTTTATGTTTGACTTTGGAATTGCATTTTAAATTGAATGTAATAGCCATAATTTGTGGAGTCTAAAAATTATTTTCATATGCCCCTCTTGCTTTTAGTGAGGAAGTGGACGGCTGGTTCTGTGACGTGTTTGACGCATTGAAAAACCGGCCTTATAAGTTCCTCAGTCCAGAGGTACCTTTAGATTTTTAGTTCTTTATCATATAACAACATAAAAAGACCAAGCATCTCTTTGTATTTATCATGTTTGCTTACCAGCTGTATCACTGTCATTGACAATAATTACTTTATGTTTTTTTTCTGCTAAAGGAAATAACTAATGGGCAGCAAGCAGTTGAGGTAAATATGAAGTAAATGTATCCTGTGTTCCTCATCTGTTCACCACAAACATCATTAGTTCTTCATTATGTTTCTTTCAAAAATAAATACATTGCACATTACTCACTGGCTGAAATGAACGTTAACAAGCTTCATCCGCTATCCAATAGATTGAGCTTTAATGTTCATTTCCGACCGTAGTTTAGAAACAGTAGTTTGACCAAAAGAAAAAAAAATCTTAATTCAAAGTCCACATAAGTCAGTAAGTAGACCTTATACTTTATTCCTTCCTCCATTCCCACAGCACTTTGGATGCTCAGTCTAAATTCTCTGTGTACCTGGCAAATCCAACAAATCTTCACTATACAGTTTTATTAGTCATCTTTTAACTTTGCTTATCAACCAGCTTTTTATCTGACATTTGAAAATAGACTTCTCTTCCTATTTTAACAGGTTATCTCACAACCCCTGTTATGGAAAAAGAGTTCTGTTGCCACCACTGACAAGGTTAGTTTATACTGTGATGCTGCAACTCGAGCTCTTCATGAATCTGGCTAACCTCTCTAAATTCATGCATCCTGTCAATTTGATACTAATTCAGACGCATCAAGACTGCCCACATCAGTCAGTCATGACGTTCCTTTGTATGGATGTATTTGCATTTGAGTGGATTGTTTCTCTGCAGGGAAAGACACATGAAACACATGTGTTTCCTCACTCTGTATGTACATAAAATATCCACAACGCCTTTATGTTTAGCCATTGGTTTAGAGAAATCCAGTTGTCTCTAGCTCATAACAACACTCATAATATACAGAAACAAAACAGTCTGCTGGAAGACTGCATGACTGCAAACTCCATGTATGTAAAACATTTTGATAACAGAGAAAATCTAAGCAGCACCAGGGTTTTTCTGTTTTCTAGTTTCAATAAATATCAACCCAAATGAATAAATGGCAGCTTGTTCAGTGTTTTATTATTCAGGTGAAATTCTGATCAATTTTAGTGAAATGCCAATAAAAGATCTTAACTGTTACTGTTCTCTATTGACTCGCGGTGACATCATGCCTTTAGGTATATCCTAATATACTTGAGTTTTTCTTTTATAGGGAAAAAACATCTAGAATATACTTAAAAGTATAAGCTATGGCTCTGAGACAGGGATACTGAGATGAATGGGCTGAAAGCTACACACACTGCACATTTTTTTACCAGGATTGTCTCATTTCTCTAAAAACAAAACCTTCTGCTATCAGAATAATGTCAAAGATGATCTAATGACTTAAATATTGTACACATAGGCGCTTTAATTTGTCTGTGTTATTCTGTCTTTTTCAGGAAGAGTTGAAAATGCGGTCCATGTCTGACCCATCCTCAAACACTTGGAATAACAGCACTGAAAAAGTAAAGGTATCTTGACTTGAATGTTTTTCTAATTTGTAAACACAAATCTGAATGAGATGACTTTTGTTGTAATTTGGCGCTATATAAATAAAAATTGATTGATTGATTGAAATGGAATTCAAATGATGATTCTTGAAGACATTTGTTGGGTTAATTGGAGGTGACTTTTCTTTTGCTTTCTGATTGACTGGCAGGGTGAAGATTATCCAAAAAGACCTGCATCAGAGCCTGTGTATCCAATCTATGACTATCCAAGATCCTACTTAGGACAAATACAAGTAGGACTGCAACTGACAATTATTGTCATTAACCTTCTAGTTATTTCCTTGATTTTGTCTAGAAAATGGCAGGAAATAGTTTCCCACAGTCCAAGTCGATGTCTACAAATGTATTATTTTGTCTGACCAAAAGTCCAAAATCCAAAGATATTCACTTCACTGTCATATATGACAAAATAAAGCATCAAATCCTCATATTGGTGAAGTAGGAATCAGAGAGTGTTTGGCATTTTTTCTCAAAAAATTGTTAAAACAATGAATCGATTGTCAGAATAGTTTCAGATTAATCATTTCAGCTCTAAATACAAGTTAAGACTGTTGAATCAATACATAACTTCAACTTCAACAGAGCCAACAATGATTTAAGTGATTAATGTGACTCATAAATTGTGATGGACTGTAACTAATAATGTTTGTTGTTTTGTCTCCCCAAATGATGTGAATAAGGTCGGGAAAAATGGTGAGACTGGTGACAGGAGCAGTATGGAGTCAGTGTGAGTTTCCCTTTCTCATGCGTATATAAGTGACCATGTATTGATCTGATATATTTGATTATTTTCAGTGATAATTTGCACAAAAATTCACATTTATAATCACAACTTTACCCTCATTCATCAAGTGACACATGCTTAAGTTGTGACCTTGAGTATTTTTTTGCCTGTTGATGTGAATATATGTGTGTTTTGTAGATACGTAACAATGATGGAGGTTAAAAATACTGAACATCTGGCTCATGCAACGTAAGTTTGATTCATAATGTGCCAGACTACTGGGGAAAAAACATCCTGCTTCGTTAGAATAATAAACAATTGCTGACTATTGTGCCAAATGCTTCCAGGGACAGTGAAGTTGAAAAGGTTACTACCGGGACCCTGATGAGGTCTGTCACTCAGGTCTTTGACAAGCTGAAGACACAGATTTCCCCACTGCCTCCATTCGATGAGGAGACAGGCGCTGAAGACAGGTAGATCTCAGATTAATCGCAGGTCTTTACCTCTTTGTGGGCTGTGTGTATGTTTGACTTTTCACGTTGTCTTTGGTGTCAGTGCCCTGCCCTGTGCTCTTTGTGCACCATGTTTTGTCAGTGCCCTAGATACCAAAATAGCTCTCTCATCAGAGGTAACCGTGGCGTCATTGGCTCAAACAACTACTATGACAACAACAAGGGTGTTATTTTTACAGCACAAATCTGTTGACACTCCAGGACCAAGACGAATATAAGAAAAGCAGCACCTCAGAGCCTGTTAAGCAACTTATGCTTGAAAAGCATCTTTTCATCATGTGTAAGAGATCTTGAACACACTGCATGGCACTGATTATCTTCAATGATTTATACACAACAAGCCATGAAAATGTTTTTTTTTTTAAAGATTATATTTATTGGCATTTTTACCTTTTATTTGACAGTGATTAGTGTAGAGGCAGACAGGAAATAAGGTCAGAGAGATGGGTATGACATGCAACAAAGGTTCCTGACTGGAATCAAACTAGGGACAATGCAGTTTTGTGGCATGCACAGTAACCGTTCAGCTACCGGGGCACTCCAAAAATGTGTGTTTTCATGCACATCAGAACACCTTTCACATGTTGGCTGTTATGTTTCTACTGTTGTCCCAAATGAAAAGCTCATTAAAATTTCGAGCCCTGTAGTCACAGTTGGCTGTGCTGTAATTCATGTATGCTAAGATGCTAATCAGATCCATAATGTTAAGTGTGTAAATCTGATATCTCAAGGAGGGCAGGAGCTAATCGGATTTAAGCTTCCTGTTTAGACTAAATTGCATTAATCACCAGATACACCAGACAGACAATCAATTAACAACATCCACATTGCCTTTACCAGCTGTTCCATGCCATCATCTCCTGTATGGAAAATACTGTTGGTTTGACTGAATTTGCTATTATAACAAACTGTGTGTACATTTTGCACATATTACACTGATATCTGATTTCTTTCTAAGTGGCCAACTGCTGTGCTGCCACACTGAAGAATATCTTCCCACCACATTTGGCAAAGACTAATTTCTAAAGTGCCTTTTAATTAGAAGTCATCTTGCGCTTCCACAGTGATTTGGGAGTTATTTGCTTCTCCCATGCTGCTTTTATGAACTATTTTAACAATATAAAGACATCTGGTTGCCTTTTGTATAACCGAGACAAAATGTTATTGTACCTCTTTCAACATTCAAGCCCCTTTATTGTTGTTATTCTCTGCCACAAGGGCAAATGTGGACTTCTGTCTATCCAAGGCTTCTAAATGAGTGTCAAAATCTGTTGTGTTGCTATCTGCCTGAGTCACTCCTTTGTCATTTGTCAACTAAGAAAACATCAGTGACTACAAGATGGATGTAATTGAAACGTGTATCAAGATCTGGTTTTATAATCCCTCATGCTATTACTTGCTTTTACAGAGAAGAAACACGTCTGTCAGACTTCAGCAGCAGCTCCAGTGAGAATGGTGCCGTCTCTCCTGTGGAGATGCTGGACAGACTAAATGCGAAGACAATGGAAAAACAAAGCTCTAATGAGAGGTGATACAGAAGTAATTGACTCCTGAATTAAAAAAAAAAGTTTGAATTCAGGAGCCTCTTTTGCAATAAGACAAACTGTAATTTTTATGGGTTAGGGTTTAGGGTTTTAGGGACAATTCTGTGGGATGTGATGATAAACTGAAGCATTAGCACTCTCATTCAACAGTTGCTCGATGTGTAAGCAGTACAAGGAGACAATTTGAAACCCCCACTGTGACACCATCTGTGCCACTGCCTACTGAAAAGTCAAAAACTGCTTTGTAATGGTTTCAGAGAGCATATTAAAAAAAAGCCATCACCACATTTAAGATAACCCAGTAAAATAAATAACCTGAAAGGAATGCTGTGACCAACGCTGACATGTTGCTTGACTGGTTCGAGTGGTTTCTAGAGGTTTCTGTGTGCAGATGTTATACTAACATAAGCAGCACTCGACATTAAACATCATTAACTCAGGCGACTTTGCTGCCAGAATTTGAAAGAGGGGTTCAAAGGAAATGTAGAAGTCATTTTCTATACAGACACTCATCCCACTGTGATGTAGGAAGGAGACGATAAGAAGCACACATTTGTTTCATTCATTTCATTTCACATTTCATTTTGTGCACATTCACCACATCCCAAGATGAAGAAATTGAATCTGGAGGATTAAAACATTTTTTATACTTTATATTTTTTATAACACACCTGTTTGCTTTGGAAGCTTGATCTTGAATGAGAAATGTCATGATTTTTATGTTTTTTCTATGCAGCATGGATATACAGTACTATTAAATAAGAGGGGTTTTTTTGTCTTTTATTTTTCATTCAAGCCTTGACCTCAATAGCCCAGAGGAGAGAGACATCATGGTGAAGCAGGCAGATTTGAAAAAACACCTGACACTAACAGAAGTGGAAGGGAAACCAAGGTATGTTTTTGTCTAAGAAAGCAGGACCACTTCATTGAAGTATAAAGAAAGGATCAACTGGGAAATGTTCCTGTTTACCTTTTTATTTTCTCTGTATCCATTAATATTAATGTAAACTGGTCCTGTCCCAGAAGTTACACACTCTCATTGTTTAAAACACACTTTTCACATCAGGCAATGCTGGCAGCGATACTGCTCGTCCTTATTTGCTTTTTTCGCATTTTGAGCTCAGGCTTTGTGCTCCACTGCAGGAGCATGAACATGTCTGTTGTCTTTGTGGTGGATGATTCAGAAACTGTATTGTGTGAAAAGTTGGGATTGTATTCCTACTGGTCTTTGCATTAATTGGCTTAATTACGGAAAATCTAAATTTTCAATCCCCTTGAAAATGAAGAAAACACAGGTTTACTTCTCAGCTGCTACATTACACCATTTATATAAATATAGGCTTTTTCTCAAGTCAAACTCAGTTAAATTGTTATAGACTCAATTTTAATATTACCTCAGTTGAGATTGTGTGTTTGGCCAGACTCCGTTAAGATTGCTTTGTTCGGTGTGAACTTTTTAAAACTGTTTAGAAACCTGTTAATAGATTTGATTCATCCATCAAGGCAGCAGTAACTGCATGTGTCTGAGCTGCTTTTAATAGATTCAAAGTCAGAGTCTAAGACATCAGACAGCAGTAGTTATCTTTTTAATGTGGGTGGGTTTGCAAACTACTGTGTGACAGAGAGCTACAGAATGAATCTAAAAAAAACAGTTGTTTGTGTGTGTGTGTGTGTGTGTGTCAGTGTGTCTGGATGGACAGGTCCGCCACAGACAGTGTGTCTGTTCCACAAAGGAGACCAAATTCTGGCAATTAACGACTTGCACACCAGCAGCGTGGAGGAGTTTAACATGTACCTAAGCAAGTCACTCAAGAACGAGGTATGTTCATGAGGTGCAAGCAAAATGCCAAAACACAAACACATGTTGGTGTTTTTAGTCCATCTGAGAGGTAAATTATTTCTCTTTTTAGGTGAGAGTGACCATCCTGCGTCTACCTGGATGCCGGCCTCTGCATTCACCCAGCTGTCTCTGCAGTGAGTGACTGCAACTTGACCTTTAGAGATGACACAGCTATTTCTACTACATCTGGGTGTGTTCAAATGACTTTTTGAGGCACTTCCTGCACAGATGGTGGGTTTTTTTTAACACGTAATGACTACTTTAGAAAACTGACAGTATTTTCCCAGGACTGTACTACTAGTTTACTTGATTTAAACATTAAGAAGAGTTAAAAGTGAAGTTAACAGTTAAAAATGGATATTAAACCTACTTAATAATGTCTTACATTATATGTATAAAGATGAATTTTACTTGTCAGATGCTTGCAGCATTAACAATGACTCACATTTTCAACTAAGCATGAGTTATAATGGGCTTAGTTCATTGTGTATTGTTTTTACCGTACAGTAAATGATGCTTGTTTTCAAAAGTTTTACCTAGAAGGAAATAAAGGGAGATGATTCATTGAAACATATTTCCTCATACCACCTGTATGATGCCAAAAAAGGCAATCTCATCATCACACAAGCTCTTGGAACCAGCACAGACGTTTCCATTCCTAACATGACTTCTGTAATAACACTGTTTTTATTAATCAACTATAATCCAAGATGAAAGGAAGCAAAAGCATTTAATAAGCAGATTAAAGAACATGCCAAGATGCTCTGAAATCAATATTTGTGTTGTATGATACCAAGATTGTAATTAAATTATATTTTGAAAAGATAGTCAACTTATTTTTCCCGTTGCTGTAAATATTCAAATCTTATTTGTATCTTACGACTATAACTTAAGCAGGAATAATTGAGTTGCATGACTCGTGTGAATGTCATCATCTGGCATTGTTGATTCGTTTCCAGATTGCTCAGTATGTATCCCAGTGTTCTCGGTATGTCATAATTGGCTAATGATGCCTTCTTAAGAACACAAAGAAAGTAATATAATGTAACTTAAACTAACCTTGTCTTTTCTTTTGAGAATGCTTTGACAGTAGTTAGGAGTTGATGAAAGACAAACGATTAAGGCAGAGACCAGTATTTCATGTTATCCACACCTCAGGGAGAGTGTTGCGAATGAATATGCAGACAGAACGGTGCACTGCCGGCTATGTTTAACCTATTTCTCGCTGATTTGAAACAGAATTGGTGACTCAAGGACACTTGGCTGCAACGTAATTATAATATAACTTGGGAAGATGGTTTTATTCCTTTTTAAATTATGTCTAGTGACCGTTCCCGCTCACAGATGAAGATTACATAGGAATTAACAAAACTTGCCTCTAAACTTCAAACATCACATAACAATATATCTGACATTGTTAATATTCAGAGAAGGCCTCTTCCCATGACGTTGTATGAGCCAGTCAAAGGTTATAGTTTCAAGTTTCAAAGGAGCTATTAAACAGAGTTTTGACAAAGAAACTATTCAGGACTTTATTTTTTTAAGGCTATTCTTCAAGTGTGATGCTCAGGCTGTGCTGTGTTATAAGTGTGCTCTATTATTAAATAAATGCATCCTTTGGAAGGGTGTAGCAAATTCAGGTTGTATTGGGACACTGAATCTTGTTTTATTTCTAAAATGATTGTGAATAAATTTTACACTGACCATTTGTACGTCTTCAACTGTTTTTTCCTGGGACTGAGGGATAATAAATATTACAAATAGTTTTAAATAGTTCACTATATTCTACTTTTTGCACACAGGGTTTGTGCCAAAATCCATATAGGAAATAGTAGTAGTTTCATTATTTGACCAGTTTGATAAGAACTCTTTTCATCTTGTTGCTTTTTCAAGGACCATCAGTTCATTATTGTATTTATTGATGCATACACTAAGAGACAAAGGGTATCTAATTATAAAAAGTTGGCAGTAAGGTGAATGCTTGCTGGTGCAAGAACCCGAACTACCAATTTTCTTTCATACTTCATTGCCTACAGGCCTGAATGTATGGGGCGATAAATATCATAATCCCTGAAGAATAGAGGTACAGTACATTCTAGTCGAAGATGTTGTGTTACTCTGAACGCCCTTTTTTGTCATTTATATAGCAGATTCCTTGTTATTCGTGGACATAAACTATAAACAATTCCCTACCAACGTCAGACACCACCAAGATTATATATCTATATATATACACACACACATACACTGTGTGACTGAAATAGAAAAGACATTTCATCCAGCGCCCCAGTCAAACCTCAATCCAATTTCAGGTTGGATAGACTTAATACATATCATTCATGCCTGAGGGAATACAATATTCCATTATTAGAAATGGCTTACTGGTAATGGCTTGCTGTGGGCATAGAGAGTAATACAGTGGTTATTACTTCAGTCTCCCAGTAAAGTGGGTGATGAAACGAGTATGATAAAACAAGCATGATATAAAATAGGACGAGAAGTGGTGTAATGAAGTGTCTAGAAGAGGTCAAAACTGCCATTTTGATGGCACCTTTTTATAATGAGCACTTCATTTTAATATCATACTTCTGCTTTGCAAAAAAATGACGTACTCAAGTGGAAACTTAGAAGAATATTCAGTTTTCAGAAATACAGCCAGGCAGCTGTTACGGTCTTCTTCTGCAGGTTTAGTACATCAAAATGTAAAGTATACTGAATATGACACAGGCTGCCTGCCCCGGGATATTCTGTGAGGATCTACAGTGCAACTTTTTCACTGTTTGGATTTCAATGCAGAAATTAAGACCAACATTTTGCTCACTCTGGCAGAAGTCATAAGTTGTTCTACCACATGAAAAGAGGTCAAGCAGTGACTGTGAAAAGGCTGTTTTACAGAGGCTGAGATTATGAACCTGCATGTCGCTGCTGTCTCAGATAAACTAGTGAGAGATCTGGCAGCATCTCTCTTCAAAACAAGTTTGTATTTTCAAAGCCATAGCACGACAATGACCTTTCCTGCTTTACACCAATGATGATGAAAAAATGAAAAAAAAAGGGAGGAAAGTGTTATAATATTCAAAAACATTTATTTTTTGTGTAAAATTTTTGAACACAGAAAAAAAATACAGACATTAAAATAAGAATTGCACCGTTTCAAAGCAGCACTTACAGTCTATAATGTCACGGTGGTAAAAGTAGAAGTGGCTGCAGCGGTCAGCAACACATCCAAGTACACAAAACAGCTTCCAGAGTTGTTAGTGAGTAATTTATAATAGCCCAGTGTGCATCAAAGAACCTTTATATCAAGTTGTTTCAGGAGCTTATACTCATTCTTTTCATCAGTGTGAATAATCAGGGATGCGCTTCATATTCAGCTACTTCATCACAACCCTTGCTCTGCAATGAAAGGCTATCATTATGAAATGAGCAGAGCAGACTGAGGTAAACAACCTCAATAAAAATTATAAAATGTGTAGTGTTTAAAATCTTTGTCCGCCCTGCGGTCGTACAGTATTGCCACGTTGACGATGAGTGTTTTGTTTTTGCTGTTCCATGCAACAGACATAAGTTACAGTTTAGCTTTAGTTTCCTTGAGCCACTCGCTAAAACACTTTTCCATAGCCTTCCTGTTAGCCCAGCTGCCGTTGTTGACTGTAGGGATGATCTTGAGGGGCTGGAGCCACTGGACAAAACGCTTCAACTCCAGAAAGCTGCTGTGTTCACTGTATGGGATTCCTGTAAAGACAATAAATTTTTTTTGAAACATATCTAAGCCTTAAAAAGTTGCATTTAAATAAAAAAGCCTGAGATCATTTATTTCGCTGCACTGTGTGTTGTTCTCACAGGATTATTATTTCCAGTGTAGGTTGTAATTATCACAAATTCCTATTTCTTAAGGTCCTGCAGGGACTTTTCCGACATTGGAATTTTTACATTTTTCCTTCCATTTCCTCAACTATGAAAGCCAAGTGATCACAGAAGAGATTTGGTTTGAGGTAAAAACTTGTCAAGGAGCCAGATTTTTAAAAGTATGGGGAAGCCAGTGCCACACACACACACACACACACACACACACACAACAGGGCAAAGTCTTACAAGAAAGACCAGTTGCTCATCCAAGTGACCGACAGGTTCAGACTGTTCTGAAAGGTGAACAGGGCAGCTTTCAGATACAGGAACATAATTTATTCTATTTCAAGGTGAGAGTAAAAAAAAGACAGCTGCTTCCTCTTGTTTGTCCTCACTTCACTCTCACAGGTCTGATGTGCTCTGCTGCTTTAAAACACATCTATCTGGAACTAAGCCTACTCAAGTATACAGCCAATCTTCCCACATGCAAGGAACAATATTAGAAGGAGTAGTAGCATATGTGAGAGAGAGAGAGAGAGAGAGACAGAGACAGAGCAAATTGGCTTCCGCCTGACTGACACACAAACTGCTGAGGGGGGAAGAAATTATGTGCGAGTGTGTGATGAAAAAAAGCCTCTAGCTGGTGATTGTAAGTTCCAGGCCAGATGGCTGACGTTGTTGAGGGATCTATTCTGCAAATGAAACAAGGCATGGAAGAAAAACAGGATAAATCTGCAGCGGCAAGGCAAGTCATGACCCATTTTGGTACAAGGGTTTAATGCTAGACGACTGTCTGTGACTGAAGATACAAGTGAGGAGAAGATGAAGATTTCCCAGCATTCTTCTTGATTTTATACTCTCTCAACAACAAGCTGAAGTAACCTGAAACTCATTCATGGTCTGAGTTTCCCTTCCCTCTTTCATCTCTTTTCCAAAAGAGGGAGCTGTAGGCTTAACATGTGAGGAACATTAGATTTCTGGCAGGGAAACATGTTGCTCTTGTGATTATGTCTCAGAGGCATGTGGCAAGATGACAATTAAGATTATTTACCATTATTAGGGTTCTGCTCTTGGTCATTAACTTCACAAAACAGAGAAGGGCATTCTGTGAGGGCATTAAATGCTCCAATACCTCCAACCCTCCAAATACTTAAAACTAGGGTTGCTATGATTTGTTTTTTTTTCCTTTTAGAACTTACATATTTTCATGTAAATCAATTCTTTCTGAAAGATAACTGTGCAAAGACACAGAATATTTAAAAGAGTAGTGTTTACCATAGATAGAGATGTTGCCAATGGTCTGTGGCTGAATATCTTCCACTGATTCCACCTGCTGGCTGAAGGTCCAGCCTGTGGGCTTGAAAGCCACCAGCTGATCGTACTGTCTAGAAAACCGCGCCAGGTGATCCTGCAGTTTCTGGAGATAAGATGAAGGGTGACAAGGCGCAGGGAAATGAGGATTTCATATTCAAGCATTAAAATGGAGCCACATTGTTCACTTCTAAAACTGAGGAAAGAAATATTTTAGAAATATTTATTGAAATGTCTTGTCACAGAACATATATACAGTTTTCTCTTCCAAAACCTATATACATAACCTCAAACAATTACATTAAATTAAAGGTTTTATCTAAAGCTAAGATTTAGTGAATGACAAATCCCTGCTGATGTCAAACTTCACATGAAGGGACCAATAGAAACATGTTGTTGGTTTTGGGTAAAATGATTGTATCTTGTGTAGCTTGACTACTCATAAAATTTGTCAGGTTACAGCAACACCGAAGCATCATTCTCAAACATCCACAGGCATTGCTGCTTGTGCAATCTCTGGCTAAACATGACAACTGCCTCTAATCGTTCACAACTAATTTTAGGCATTATACAGTTTGTCTATAACATCATTGATATCATATTGCAAATAACAATATTAGGAATTATTTCAAGGTCACTCTGCCCAAGTTTATAGTAACTTTTCTTGAGAGTCTCTGCTGAGAGGTCTCACATGCAAAACTGCATCTTTTCCCCCTAAGTCAGCCTTTATGTGCCTAGTGATGCTTGAATTGTAGCGACTCTGGGAGTTATCTGTAGTTACAGCAAATTTAAATTCCCTTGCCCTTTTAGAGATGTGCTCGGTCATCATAATTAGCATTCCCTAATTATTTTAACTCCTGTCCTTGATACTTACATATGTATAAAGCATTAGCAGGAGTGTAAAGGAGTGTTTGCACCCCCAAAATAGACTGCCCAGAAATAATCTGCAGCAGTTCTAGGTTAAACAAGAAAAATGTTAATACACAAAAAAGGTCTGCAGGCTATTTAAGAAATGCTAAATTAAACTATATTAGCCAACTCTACTCATCTTCATCTCGCTAAGTAGTGCACTATTAAATAAAATGGTTAAAGTCATCACACTGAGTATTATAATTTGAGTAAACTTACAGTGAATAGAGAAAGAAACTGAGGGACATCTTGCAGGTTTGATGTGGTTTATTTTCCTGTTGTTTCATTCTAATCACTGATGTAGTTAGTTTTGAAAACATGCTCCTAAAATAGGACTTTTTTTTAAACTCCTCAAGGCCCAGAGTCCTCCCCTAATGTCCGTTCTTTTCAGGTCAGTTGATGGAAAAGGAGACTGCTGCACCTACTTTGAAGGACAGCTGCATCATGGGCAGCACGTGGACCCGGGCTGCCTTCCAGTCGGTGGTTATACGTTGTTTGACTTGCTCTGACTCCAGACAGCACATGGTGTTGTATTTGTCCCGAGAGAGGCACACTTTAGACCCCAGGACTTCTGCCAGCGCTACAAATGAAGCAGAACAAAGTCTGTAAGAAGCAAGAATGTGTGCAATTCAGGCTTTTCTTTTTAAGACCCAGTATGCACATGCTCGCATTAAAGAACCCCCTGTTGTCACCCCCCACTGACAACTGATGCATTTTATTTCAGGATAAAAGTTTAACTTGCTCCAGTATTTTACTTTACAGCAACTTCACTGAACACATTGTACAAACTGCAATTTTCTCTTTTTAAACTTTTTTACACTGCTTTGTAAACTGTGTGGTTATGAGCACAAATATTTTTGTGGACAGTGCCTGAATACTCTCCTACATTCAATTGAATTAGCTATTTTTTCCATTCAAATTTCACACAGAGCTTGTTGTAGCAAAGGTGATTACAGGATGAATAGATGCTGTTCAATTTCTGCAAGGACAACATTGGTTTTTCAGCACTTCATTCCACCAAATTGGAATAGACTATTATTCATGTGTGTCACCGGAGGACTGTTTGCCTCCACATGAGAACAACACATATTGAGAAGCTCTTTTTCCTCATAAACAGACTAATCCACAAATTCTCCACACCACTCACATTTCAATAAAAGATGTAATCTCACACAACCTTTCAATAGGGCAAAAGGTCAGGTAGTGATTGAAGGTTACAGATATATTCCTCTCGTTTCACAATTATGTTCTGAAACACATTCACTTTGTGTCTAAACAGTTTGTGTTGATGGTAATGTCGTACTTCCTAATATCACAGTAATATCACTATTCCAGAGTTCAATTAATAAATGACTGTCATTTTCAGCAATATAATTAGCTATCAAAAAAAAACAAACATGTAACTTACCATGAACCTGTCTAATTATCATATTGATGTTGAAATATGTGCAACCTATATCAACCTCCATCTCCTAATTTATTTCCAGTATAATCAGCCATGTGAGTTGAAATATGTACCCACAGGAATAGGCAGACGTTTCATTCTTATTTCCATTGCTTAGATTTTTGTCAAGCTAAATACAACAAGAACATTTATGTTATGTTGCTGTTTGTGATGATGCACACAAAGTCCAAAATTAAGTTTTAGAGGTAGAGAATCAAGAACAGCATCACAAACTTTTTACTTTGATGAAATGAGTAACAATAGGGGTATTAATAGGGGTTTTAACTATGAGCATGTTGATGCTAAACCTGCTATTTAGACTGTTTTTAATTTTTCTGTTTCATTTCGAGGATATCATGCTCCTCCTAGGGTTGAGCAAATCTTGCTTCCCTTTGTTTTATGAAAATCTTCACTAAACCTAGTTGACGAATTTGAAAATATGTAGTGGTCATGGTAAGAATAAGGCATTTTTATATATGCTGTTCGTAAAGGTTAGACTTTTGAAGATACAATAATTTTACCCAAAACCAACAACATGCTTCTATTGGTCCCTTCATGTGAAGTTTGACATCAGCAGGGATTTGTCATTCACTAAATCTTAGCTTTAGATAAAACCTTTAATTTAACGTAATTGTTTGAGGTTATGAATCTGCCAGGACTGCTTGCTGTGCCTTCTAGTGGCAGACATCTAATAGTCATAATGCTTAGTTGAGAAAAACATGTGCAGCATGTCCTCCGAGCACTCACCCAAAAAGACCTTCTCTTTTCCCACAGAGTAGGATCCACACACGACAAGGGTACGTGGGCTGAGAGTTACCAACTCAAAGGCTCTGCTTGTTGCAAAGTTAATGACCTCTTGCTGTCTGGGGAAAGTATACTCAGGGCTGCAATACCTTGAGGGAAAAGAGTTACATCATCGCATCAGCATGAGGCAAGACTGTACATACTTACACTGACAGTGCTTGAGTAGATTAAGGACATAAAGCCCATTTTGATAAAAAGCTCCAAAAACTATGGAACCAGAGAAAATAAACTAGGAACTAAAAGTGCAGAGTTAAGCCCAACTGGAAGTAAATCTTAACTAAGGAACATATTCAGAGCTGCTGTAGCAGTACTGTATGTTTTAGCCATTATTTAGCCAAGTAGACAGAACATTTATTTGCAATGATGACTCAGGGAAGCAGAGGACAACAGTACAACCGCAGCCTTCTGCTTCTCCTTTGCAATTCAGCAACTGGACCGGTACATTCAGTGCATGCATGTGAGGTGGGACAAAAGGTACTAACGTGGTGTCCAGGTAAAGAGTCTGCACCCTGCAGCTGAGTAACTCAGGGTAGATCTCCATTGAGGGATCAGCTCTGAAATCTCCAGTGTGGAGGACCGTCTGTCCATCAGGTAGGAAGAACAGTAACATGGCAGCTCCTGGACAACTAAAAGGAAAATAATAAAGAGAGGAGGTGAAGCTGGAGATAGAGTAGAGAGAAAAAGCTACTAAAAAAATAACATCAAGAGGTCACTGATGATCTGGGAAAGATTCTTCTCAAATACAGGAAAACTGAAGGAGGTTCGCAATGTGAGATAAACTGTGATTAGTGTGTTATTAGACACTTTGGCTCTCAAGAAAAAAGTGGTAAATATTGCATGTTTTTGATTTAAAGTTATAGAGTAGGGATGGGTCATTACAAATGTTGGTTTAATTAGGCCTGACTGAAGAAAATGCCCTGTCATATAGAGTTTAACTCTCCCTAACATGCTTATTAGTTTTCCTCAGTTTCAGACAGCTTGGGCCTGTCTGAATTTGAAATTAGAATAATGCCTCCATATCCTCCTTTAAAATGCTTATTTTAAACTTTTGTGATGACATGTTGGCTGCAGTATCAACTTATTTTATATGCATGTTTATGGATCTGTTTTTTTAAAGGTGTGAGTATTAGGGTTTCTCTGCAGTCATTCCTTTGATCCATCCAAACAAACCAACATGAACACATCGTTGGGTTGGTCCACTATTCCCATGAAACACTCGCTCCAGACAAGCTGTGCCACCTCTGCTGAGTAACTGACATTGACGTCAGGTGGATGACTTACTGGTTGGCCTCGAGGAGGATGACCCTGACTCCCTCCACAGTGACCTGTGTGTTCATGGGAAGGATGTGGACATATCGCTCTGCCACTCTCAGCTTGCTCTTCACCAGGTTCCCTGTGATCTGTGCAAGAAAGGCAGCTGTTAGTGTGTTGACATACATACAGTGATTCAGCTGCACCTGCCAAAGCTAGAAAAACGTGAATGCTACATTATATTTTTGCTAAATCCCCTAAAAATCTTCCTTCAACGTTTTCCCTTAAATCTACCTGGAAATTTCCTCAGTGATTCTGATCAAACTTTTCTGGGCTATGACCCATCTAACATCCAAGCTGATTTTCTGTGACCTAACAAATAAGAAAAAAAAACCCAGCAGAGTCCCAGTAAGTCTGATTCTGGTGCCAGTAAGTCTGTTTTTAGTCTGAATCCCCGGAGAACACATATTCCACCGTGATAAATCATGACCTACTTGACAGGAGAACTTGCATCACATCTAGCCTCTTTCACCAGTATTTTATTCTGGATATTACCTAACAAGCTATTTAGATTAATTACACTGATATACTCTTGAATTTCCCAGTAAGATACAGAAAATGCATACTACCTGAGAAGTGAAGTTAAATACTGTAAACAAATGATATGACTAATTTGAACAAAATAAACTGAAATGTCTTAATTAAAAAAATGTTCACTTGTTGGGCACAATACCTACCTACTCCAGTTTACTGCTCAATTCACACACCTTAACTGAAAAGTGGTTTATTTATAATGTCAAAGACCAACATACAAACTCATTTTCCAAGATATGAACTGTGGAAAAGACACAAAAGGTTTCCAAATTTCAATCAACTCCAACATGGACAGAACCATTGGCAACTTGGTATTCATAGCTGCCCACCGCAAGCAAATATTCATTACTCCGAATCAATGCAGTGCAGTGAGAGGAATGGATCAGGCGTTTACTGTATGAATTCAGTGGAAGAGATGAGTCAGGAAGCTTATTAATGAGGTCCAAACAAATAGGATTTTTTTTTTAAAAGGCAAGTTCTTTGTAGCACCCTCAAAGAAGTGAATCAGGCCTTTGGAGGCCAGACTGCTATTCATTGACTTTATAAAACTGCAGATGCATTTAAATTGACACTGGTCTCTTCTTTCCCACCACTGATTTACAAAAAGTGCTGAGTTTTGTGTGGGATTCAGTTTCAGCGGTGTACTCGGAGTGCGGTTAAAAACTACCATTATTCACTTTTTCTTGCCCAAAACTTGCTGCAACAAATAAAGGCCATAGTTCTGTGCAGATCAATTCATATCATAGATAAAGTAGTACAGTAAGTGACTCCTACTGGTAAACACTGGTGTAGCTTTAAGTATGGCTCATCAATGCACAGGTGCAACACTGTCAGGTAAACACATATCATTTACTTAGACAATACATAGTTTCTGCGCCAATCCGTGCAATGAAATCATACCAGAAGTCGTTCACATTTTACAAAAATATCCAAAACTTGACTCACTCTGTTACAGTAGATTGGAAAAGTGGAGTTCTTGGTCAACCCTCCGTAATGGTCTGAGTGGAAATGGGTTAGGAAGTAAGCTGTGATGCCCTCAATCACTCCGTACCGAAAGGCATCTATGACAAACTTTGTTCCTGAAAAATTTCACAAAAGCCTTTAGATTACAAAAACACAAATAAATTCTCCTCCAAATCAATGCAGCGATATGTGATATACTGTCACTCGCTGACCTGGAATCTTCTTGTAGAACGGACAACGTGGTAAAACCTCTTCTTCTCCGTCACCTTTTCCTCTGTTCCACCTTCTTCTTCTCCATCCTCTGGTCCCGCCTCTCCCTGCTTCTCCCTGAGTGGCCGCTGCATCGCTGCTTTTAACAGTTGCTGTGCCCTGTGAGGTATCTGCAGTTGTATCAGTCTTTCTCTGCCTGTCTCTCCTCCTCTGTCCTCTCTGTCCTGAGTTCTCCCCAAGCGCCGCACTGGACGTAGCGTTGAGTTCATTCGTTCCAATGTCAGCCTCCTTCTCCTTCTCCTTCTCCTTGAGGGGCTTGAGCCCAAAAAACACTCCAATGTCCGTCTGCTTGAGACAGGAGGCCTGACCTGCCTTGCTCTGGTGCTTCTGAGGCGCCATGGTTTGAGATCTTGGGACGACGGAGGTTTGAGATGAAGGCACTTGAGGAGAACTTGAGTGAGGCTGCTCTGATTGAATACTACTGTCAGTAAAGTTATTGGAATGCAGGTTATCTGAGCTTAGAAGAGTTTCTCGCAACCGCTCTAAAACAATACTCTGCGGAGACTGAACGCTACTTTTAAATGGACTGATTTCACAAGCAAATTTACCATTCACTTGTTTTTCACCTGTGGAATCAGCTCTGTTTTCAGCAACGGAAGAAGCAGCTAGCTGATTAGTGGCTGCTAATGAGGTAACTGGCTCCAGCTGGGTGTTTGAGACAACTACTGGCACCTTATTGGTTTCAAGATTATCTATAAATTGAGTGAAGAGCTCGTCCTCACTTGAGAATCTGTCGCTGAACAGTAGCATAGAGTCTTCATCCTCGTTTCCAGATACGTCATTATTAAAAAGGGCTCTTCTGGGTTCACTATTGATGACTTCAGTCTCTGCAGGGAATTCAGAAAGGGGAGAGTAGGATATTGCCTCATTGTTGTCAGGAGAGGGTTCACTTGTGATAAAACCGCCACAAGCTTGCCCTCCACTCTCTGCCTTAAGAGGAGTTGATGAAAGCTCTGTTTTACTTTCTTGGGAAGCACTGATAGACTTCTGGCCTTTAGTAGAGGATGACCAGCCTTTCTTTTTCTTAAAATCCTCTGGGCCAGGTGAGCGCAGTAACAGAAGGCCATTTGTTCGTTTGGATGGAGGTGTTTCATTGTGATTATTGAGAGAGGAGGCACTATGATTGGATAGGGCAGAAATACTTAAAGCACTGTCCTGTGAAGACTCTAAAGCAGAGTCATCCACCTCAGTGTCTATCACTCCTGGGAGACAACTGAGACTATTCTCCTTGCTGGTCTCTGCCTGCTGGGACAGACTGAGGAAGCCTGTGTCGCTGTTTGCTCGATTGTGGGCCAGTAGTGTGTGGTTGAATTTCTTGTAATGGTTTGGAATGGAGGAGGAGCACTGGAGTCCAGCTGGACATTCTGTATGAACATAAGACACGAGTCATCAGAGCAGGATGCATAATATTCAGAATCCAAAACCTCTCAATACAAAATCTGAAAGTGCAGTTTGATGATGTTTATACAGATATTTTTTTTTAATGGGCACAACATTAATTTATCGTTTACTTATCACAGAAAGTGAACCAGTTGTATGATGTCATGTGGCTCTCAAGGGAGCTTTCTAAAGTCTGGGAAAATAACCCTGATGATGTCATTAGGGTCATCTCAGACTGGGGTTGATTCGTCAAATTTTGAAGAAGAAGCCTAAGTTACCAACTGGGGGCGTCAAGTTAGAAAACATGTCAGGGAGCGTCAGGTTCTGTACCAATTACCAGTTTATGACTTGCAACAAATGTTTTCCTCAACATCAAAGTCGTAATCATGACTGGGAAAGTCTGATTTTTTTGACTGTATAAAGTATTAAACCCAAGTTTATGGGTTATAGTGTAACAGGTATGATATCAATGTTTAATTATCAACAATGAATTAATTTCATCTGCATAGGGTGCATCATCATTATCGATTAATCTGCTGGTTATTTTCTCAATTAACTGATTGACTTTATTATCAGGTATGACAAAAACAGCGGCAACTTCTCACATCTAAGAAGCTACAACCACAAAATACAAAGGTATTTTTGCATGAAAAGTTGCTAAAACAATTAATCAATAATCAAAATAGTTACCAATAAATTTTCTGTCAATTGGCCAATCAATTAATTGACTAATCGTTGCAGCTCTAAATCTGTATTTTTGACCTCTAATCATACAACCATCATAAACATGGAAATCACACCCACCCCAATGAAACACACTTTCAATGTGCATCATGGGAAATGTAGGATCCAGTGTTTTTGGTCCAGCTTGATAGAATATTTCAGAATATTTCATCTCTGCTGCATCGCCATTGTTTTTTTTTTTCCTTTTAAATCTGCCTCTTATCAATCCCACAGCTTTATGGAAGCGTATGGAACATGTTTTATTTTTGGGTGTCTTTAATGTATAAAATGATAAGAATCTTTATCATTTCATCCATTAAAACAAACAAATACCATGTATGCACCTGTATATAAGATAACCTGTGTGGAGAGAGAGGACTACAGGTCAACAAATACATACACAGAGCTAGACTGATGAGAGGTTTCAGATATGGATGCCGTATGTTCACTTCATCAGAAACTTTGGTTATGACTGTGTTATATATGCGGTATCAGGCAACTTTAAGGTGAATGGTGGAAATATATGGATATCTGTACCTTTGCATGTGTCCCTGGGGGTGTCAAGACATTCAGCAACATGCCATCTTTGAGACTGTACCACCAAAATGGAAAATGGCATCTGACAGATAGGACAAAACTGTCCAGTGGATGGTCCCTCAGCTGCATTCAATTCACGTTTGAGTGTCTCATGAGTTGGAGAAGACTTTGAGGGTGTCACTAAGCTGCTATGCTCTTCTTCATTAACATTAGCAGCACTGACATCACCGTTTTCTGCAGCTTGGACTTTCACATTACTGCCAGGTGACTTGGCTGAGGAAGAAGTGGCTCTCTTTGACGTCTTTCTGGAGGTGCATCTTCTCTTGGCTGCAGTTCCAGTCACAGACACTGATTCGTGTCTCCTCTGTTTCTTCTGGAGAGGTTTATACTCCCAAATGTCATTTTCAGAGTGGTCCTTCTGTGACATTTGGAGCAAAAGCAAGCGACCTCCTCAAAGCCCTCGTTGTTACCAAAGACGCGGTGTTTGATAACATCCCGCGGTTGTCGTTGCAGACGGTAACAGCTGTTGCGGGAGATTAACAATTACTAGTACTTTCCTTGATATTGTACGAATAAAAGTAGCTCGAAAATAGGTTCTCATAGCTGTTAATTACGATTTGGAGTTGAATATCTTATTATCAACACATTACTGTTTCGTAAAGCTCTTACCGCCACAGTGCATCAATGAATGTAGTAAAAGCAACTACAGAAACGGAGCCGCACTTTCCACACATTTTTGTAAAACAGTTCAATTTAAAGACTGTAAAAAAAATCAATAAGTATTCACATGATGATTTCTTCAAAAAACGTAACTAAAGTGTGAAAAAATGTAATAATTGAATTGATTATTATTTTGTTTTATTGTTATTTTTATTGTCGAAATCAGCGGTATGAATCTGTGTCGGGAGTTCACCGGCTAGCAGGCTGGCTGTTCTTGCAACACTCTCGAGAGATTTGTACGCATTGTTTGTCATTGCACAAAATAATTATGTTTTATGGTGTGACAACGGTGTGGTTAAGGTCTGGTTAGGTTTAGAAATAAAAAACACTTGGTTATGGTTGGGGAAAGAGAGGAGAGATCATGGCTTGTGTTCAAATGATCACTCTCGCGAGATCTTTCGCAAATCTAGGGTTACCATTGAGACACAACCCTGGTTGTTGTTAGAAACATGGCGTCTAAGTGCAGCCTCTCCACCCTGTTTCCTATCCAAAGTCAGCTGGATTGCGCCCTAGATGACGCCACGACACAGCAAGAGAAAGAAAATCTTGTCTACCAGTACTTGAGAAAACTAGACGAGAGACAGGATCTGAGGATACCCGATTTCCAGACAGGTTAGACCATCATAACTTAGCACTATATCCGGAGTTCAGTTTGCCAACTCTGCATGTCTCAACTGGACCAAACACGTCCATACATTATTAATACTGGACATTCTGGGGTAGTTAATGAACACTTGCTCTTTTTTTCTTTTTTGTGCTCTTTTAACATTTAATTACTTTTAGCGTTATCTAGCTATATGTGTTTCTCACAGTATTACATGCATGCTAACCACAATTTATCAATACTCTCAGAACAGCTGATGACACAATCAGAGAAGTTACAACGAATACTTATTTCAGACTATATTAAAAGCATTAAAACATACAAAAATACTCTGCTTGGAGCAATAATGTGTGTTTAATGTGGTTTTTCCAGAAAAAAAACGTAATTACCACGTTAAAATCCTTAAAATGACATCTACTCCTCCTCCCTCATTAAAAATTCAAGAATCTATGAATATGCAAAATTTTCATTAGTTTTCCTACTGGACACAAGATGTCTCATACTTCACTGTAAAGTCCATTCTCAGTGTTTGTACACTGGAGGCTTTAAATTTCCACATCACACTTTTATAAGTTGCATGCTGGACCAGGACTGGCATCACAACTAGTTGTGATGTCACAGATCATGCTTGTAGGCCCACCTCTTAAAATAAGATTTTCAGTGAGCACAGAGAAACTTTTCCACTTTCAGCAGATGAAATGTGAAAACAGCCTTCTAGTGTCAAACTCTGCACATACGTCCTTCTGCACATAGAAGCTCAAACATCCAACTGAAACATATTTTTGAGTGGAAGAGGACTTTAATAAGGAACAGTGCCTTCCGTGGTGTATTTTATTGCATTATTGTAACAACTTTGACAGTTTTGTCAGTTTCCTCTGTCCAAGTTATACTTTCATCAGTGCCCTAGTTGTTCTTTTGTGATTATGAGTATGGCATCAACAGGAAAGCAAATATGTTTTTCTCCTTAATTAATAGGTGATGCTGCACCAACATGCTCCCCACTAACACCATAATACCTCCTATAAAACAAGGTGATATATGCAAAATTAGTTTGAAATTCAACAGGGAGACACAAAGGGAATTTTACAGGGCTGCAACTAACAATTATCATTAATGAATAATTTGTTGATTAATTTATCAATTAATCAATTAGTTCTTTGGTCCATAAAATGGTGAAAAATGTCGAACACTGTTTCCCAGAGCCAGAGGTGACATCTAAAAATGTCTTGTTTTGTCCACAACCCAAAAACATTCAGTTTACTGTCATAGAAGACTAAATAAACTGGAAAATATTCACATTTGAGAAGCTGGAATCAGAGAATTTGGATTTTTTATTTTATTTTAACTAACTTAAAATGATTTATCGATTATCAAAATAGTTGGTAACTAGTTGACTAATCATTGCTCTTGCTCTAGTTTGTTCATCCTATTCTTAAAGCAACACCAGCAACATTATAAGAATAACAACACTAACAGCTGCTTTAATTACACCATAAAATGGATAGTATTGGCCAATAACAGAGAAATCAAATCTGTTGCTAATGCTGTTGACAGTAAGACAAAATAAAGGTAAACAAAAGATTCTGGTGTCAAATAGAAGTAATAGTTTGTTGATGGGGCCCTCGGTCGATATCAACAGGTGGAAATTTCCATAAGGTGCAACATGTAGGCAATATCCCATCACACCAGTAGATGGTGATCTACAGTAGAACATCAAACAGCAGAATAAACAGGCCTGTATGGGGACAACAACCGGGCCCTCAACCCCCCCATGAACCCTACTGTATAGCAGACACAGGTTTAAAATGTATGTTTTTCTATTTATGGAGCTGATTTGGGGTGTATAATTACATGATGATCACTGGCTCAACATTAGGTTATTTAGTATATCTAACAAAGGGGGACACAACAGCAAAAAGGTGTCTTACCTTGATCACAGTATGTCTTTTGACATTTGACACGTGGTTGAAAAACAGCATACCAGTCTAGTTTGAGGCCACACTAATAAGAAACGGGTTGTGAGATGATTTGGGTGAGCATTACCTTATTTACACATGAAACTTGAGTAAAACAACTTCACATAGTAGATGCACCTTTTTGTTAACATTCTTTTAAACAGATGAAATCTTGAAACTTTGAAATCAGCAGTATTAGTATTTCTTCTTTCTCCTACTTTGTGTGTGCATGCATCGTTCTTCCAGCTAGAATAAGAGGGGGACGTTGCCAAGCGCTGCAGCAGCACAAGTAAAACAAAGAGGCAGTAGAAATATTCACAATTAATAACAAGAATGTCATGTAAGAGATGTTGATGTGGAGGGGAGGGTATTATACTAAGCACTACATGCTAGATTTTGGTGCTCAGTGTGCTGTAAAATATTGACGATGTGACAAACATTATCAGACACAATCTAGAGTGCATGTGCGGTAATCGTGGAAAAACTCATCAGCCACGATCTAGATCTTCAGAAATTCATTTATGGCATTTAATAGCTTCATAACACTTCTGAAGCTGTGAGCGTTTCCAAATCATTGATTTGATCCATCAAGTTTTCCAACTTTTTCACCGTATGACATAAATGCAGCGTCAGGACAGATAGATATACCCTTTAGGTGTTTTTGTGACTACTACCATCACCCTCCTGTAGGACAGTGATGAGCACTATAAAGCGTTTGCCTACACTATGACTAAACATAATTAATAAGATGACAGCATCATTTTCCACTCTGTGATTTGCTTCAGGCTTGGAATGGCTGAACACGGAGGGGCCTCTGTCTTTGAACAAGGAGCTGGCTGGTAAAGTGGTGCTACTGGACTTCTTTACTTACTGCTGCATCAACTGCATGCACATCCTGCCTGACCTGCACCAGCTTGAGAAGAAACACTCTGTCAAAGGTATGGATTTACATTTGCTTGTAAAAGAACAGTCAGTGTGTGTGTGTGTGTTGGTCTTAAAGTGGTTGAGAGATTAAATGGAAGCAGAGGGTAGCAATGCAAGTCTGAGAATCTCATATAGATAATTCAATCTACATGAAGAAATGCCTGCAGTATGTGAGGAAATTATTGATTTTACAGAGCAATAAACCTTCATCAGATAGGGAAAAAACTGTCAAAACCCATTTCCCATCACCCAACTATCCAATTTAAGCAAAAGCAAAGCATTACGATAATATGGAATAACTTGATTTGTGTTATGTTGTTACAAAGCACCTGGGAAAACACGACTATCAGATTGGTCTGAGCCATGTGGCAGAAAGGAAAACTGGAGAACTTCATGTTTGTCTTTTGTTTCTTGGGTTGTAAATATTTCTCACATGGTCATTTTTTACTGTAAAATAATTTCACCAGATAGCTGGAAAAAAATCACAGTAAAATGAAATTGTCAAGTGTAAATTTTCAGGCTTGGACCTTCTTATCAAATACACCCTGCCTGTCAGTGGATTGGCTGTATCTACAAGAGGCTGTGACAAATTGAAATGAAGTAGAGTAAAGCTGGCAGGTTGTGTTTATAATCAATCCTTATTTGCTATATAGTGCACTATATTTACTGCTCTCATATTTATGCCTGACTTTTTATGTATCGACTTTATAGTGCCCGCAAAAATTTCAACAATGGAAGAAAAAAAAAAAAATGTAGCGTCCATTGTATGTACACTTCTTACACCTAATGATGATGGTTTGTGTCTGAGTTCTCAGTTTACTGCTCACTATAGAAACCAATCAGTGTTTATTACATAGATAGTAGTGATTGACACTAAGTATCTGACTTCAAGGAAAACAAGGACTGGTTTCTGTCCAGTTCTTTGCTATAATTAGTTGGAGGCCAATGAAAAACAACAAAAAAATCTAAACTTTGCAAGATATTTTTCATTTGTTTTCTATGTAGAGTAGTTGGATTATGGACAAAAAGCTGATATTAGTGCTTGTGCTGAATTTCTTCATGTATTCCTACATCTGTAGAATTCAGGTACATCAGGCCTTCAAGAAGGCAGCAGCCTGGCAGGCCTTACTAAGGGAACAAAAGTCCATCGGCGCCTTATTGCGTATCACGCTGCGTCACAGAAACATGTGTAAGTTCACTGGGCCAGAGAAGCTGTAGTACATCAAGTTGTTGTGTTCTAAGTACATGACGGCCCTTATCTCGGCTGTGAAGAGACAGTAACTAAAAATATGTCCAAGCTGCAGTGTCATTGAGTATGGGGCCCATAATTGTACCCTGTCGTAGTTCACTGTATTGCCCTTTATATAGCCTCTCCATGTAGAGCATAATCACATCCGACCGACTCTGGCATCCTGCTGGTCCTTCAAGGGATCATCAGAGGAAGCTGTGCTGCTTGAAATTCAGTTGTGAGCCAGACAGGCCGCTGGGCACCACGAGTGCACAGAACACACACGCTGCAGTTCTACCGCACATTTATCGTACTGGCCTTATCTTTGGCAGTGCTATGGGTACATTCTGTTTGCTGCTCTGGTCAGTGAGGTGTGGGAGCCACCCTGTCCAGTCACTCCCACAGTACACCCCCAACCCCCACCCTCCCTCTACCCCCACCCACCTATCGTCACTGCAATCTGTGCTGGTACTGCTTGGCAGAGACCACGGGTGACGAAATCCGCTGCAGATTGTGTTGAGTTTGAAGGCTTGGAATTGTGTGTTTTTACTTCTGTTGAGGCTGACTCAGTGACGGAAGTGTCCAATTGAGTACGTTTATGGAGGACAAAAAGAGTTTTGTCTGCTTTAATGTCATCTGAAGTGGTCTGTGATCTAAATTAAAATTTTGACACTTTGTCTGTTTTTGTGTGAAAAAGAGCGAGTTAATGTATGCATCTTAATTATGCAAATTAACATACTTAAAGTTGTTTTTCACAACCAACGATGGCTTCTGTTCTGTTAGTTTTACTCAGTTAATATACTGCAGTTTCAGACTGTGCCTCATTTCTTTGTAATTGCATATTTTTATTGTATTTTAACTTTTATTTCAACCAGTGTACACCTACAGGCTTCTAATACTATGTAGAACATTCATGAACTGCTTGTACTGTGAAAAGTTACCTGAATATGAACATGTAACAGATAAAAAAATCATGTGTTTTTGGTCAATGTTGTCACATACAAGCATTTCTACCATCTCCTCCTCTACCGTCCAGAGTGATTGACTCTCCGGCTGGCAGCGCTGTCAGCAGCCGGCAGGACGCTCGGCGGTGTGTTTAGATTTTATAACTGAACTAATACCAGGACGCAAGCTTTTTATTTCTTTGACGTTTTCACATCACAAATGATGAACAACAGCATTGAAACACAAATCTCGCAGGTAAAACATGCAACTCATGTAGCTGTTATATCAGGTTAGTGCGGGGCAGCTGCTCTGCAGGTGCGCTTGATTTGACCGTAACCGTGGTAACTGGGCAGAGATGAGCCTCTTAAATTTGCACCCAAAATGCTGTCAAGACTTTCATTTACAATTTCCATCGCAGCCTCCATGATCATCGACCGGGAAAGAGGCAGAAAAAAGGTGCATGCGCAGTTAAAGCATGCAAAATAACAATCACCCTGACAAAACACTCAGTGCAGAGTGAAAAACGAGAGACATCCGCAGAGTGAAACAGATGAAAGAGCAGGGGCAGGGGGGGAGTTAACAGATAATTAGAATAGTTATAATTACAAACATCCCAAGATATGAGTGGAAAGTATTGTTCTTGCAACTGCATTTATAACCTTTTTTTTTTTTTTTTTTTTTTGACTCAAACGTTGCTTAACCATGTCATGTGATATGATACTTCAGTGCACTTTACTAGCAAAAATTACTGGGACCACTTCAGAAAATTGCAGATGAACATTTACTATCCAGGAATTCACATTTTAGACACTACAACTGACTATCCCTGTAACAAACTGGCCACAATTTCATATTCCATATACTAGGTTTTTGACCTATGGGTCTATATGGGTGGGCTGGTGTTAAAGGGTTAACAACTACACATAATTTAATCTAAACGGAGGTTAAAAATATTTAAAAATGTAACATATTGATGATAATATGCCTTGGAAATCCCTTTATCAACTGTCACGCTGGATTCCATGTGAATGAAGTATTCTTAGAATAACGAGGTAGTTTTGACATTCCTGTCACTCCATCTGGCTTTGTTTACTTACAGTATTGTCGAGCTTTTCATGCAAGAAATCACATGAGTACAAAAGTGACTGTGTTTCAATAGAGAGTCCCGTACTGGAAACACTGACTAGGGAAACAGGATGGAAACTTATCAAGATATCTGCTATGTTAGGCTGCTTAGCACCACAAAAGGGTCTGTTCAGCAGAGCATGCGGATCAACAACGTGTATTTTCCACAGTTTTTAGGCCATCCAGTTGCATAACCTTGTTGAAAATTACAAATTATAACCAACTGCTCTCATTGTCTGCACAATAAGTGTAGTGTTAGGGATGCTCATGTACTCTCTTTGATGACTACTAAGACATGACTGAGGCACTAAAACATTTCTGAGAACATCACTAAACTTCATGTTGTATTATGCTTGTGAGTCACAGACCTGATACCAAAGCAAGAAGGTTTTCAGTTGAAAATCACATTTGTTTCCCTTCTGCTTCTTTTACCAAATCCTCTCCGACATCCGTGTTAGTGTGTGTAATGTTTGTGAACTCGTTATTGATTTGAGATTATGCAACTTGTTGATACAGTGGTTTGGAGAAAAGACTTAAAAGGGGATGTTCATGAGATCACATTGATGGACATGAGTTTAAGCCATTTGTGTCTTTTAATTACTATCACACGCTCACTTATGGGTTAGTGGAATAAATAGCAATAAATACTAAAGCAGAAATATAATTCAGTCATCATAGTAGCAAACTAACAGGCATTTTTATATTTTATATTTGAGGGAACAAAAAGCAAAAACATGCCCTGAAAATGTATTTTAATATATTTCTCTATGTTTTGAATCTCTCTCTCTCAGATGGACTGGTTATTATTGGTGTGCATTCTGCGAAATTCCCCAATGAGAAGGTAAGTGTTTTCATCATCATTCGGTGCAGTCATCATCACATCACATCACTGTCGAATTTCCATAGAGCCAACACTGTTACATATTGATTATGATGCAGTCTTTTGTCAATATGAACCACTCTCTTGCCCAAAGTGAGAAGTCAAAGAGCCAAAGCACTAATCTGTAACGTTACACCAGAACACCAGCGTGACAATCTGATTTTTGGCAGCTCAGATAATATTTGTTATGTCTAAAATGATTTTTGTTATCAGTTTAAAACCTGTGCTCCCATCTTTAGAAAACCCTCATAATACTGTCAGTCTCCCTTTTCTCTCCTTTCTGTTTCATTGTTTATGAAGCCAGTGTGGCTTAATACATCATGGCAGACTAATTTCCATTCTCCTATTGCTGTCTTTGGGGGGGAAAGCATGCTTGATATGCAAAGTTATGTCCCATACTTGTTGACTGATTTTTTTTTATGGTGTTTGGGCACATTTCCAGCTAAGATCAGGTTATCTGCTGTAAAATAGAGGTCATTTGGAAAATTCTTGGCTCATTAGTTACATAAGCCTTTGTGTCTCGGTGAAATGATTGCAGATTATATTCTGTGCAGCTCTATCTTTGGGTCAGAGTTTTTCATGTCCACAAATAGTATTTGCATTAGAGAAGGAAGTGATTTCCCTAATTTTATGACGGATTTTCATAATTCTTTCATACGCTGTTCATTTAACTCAGATGCATTTATGGTATCGCAAACCGCCTTCATCAGGAAAAATACAAATAAAAAAGCCAGTCACATCATTACTCACTGGTCTATATTTGTCACCAACTCTTCACAGGTCCTTGACAACGTTCGCAGCGCCGTGCTTCGCTATGACATCTGCCACCCGGTGGTGAACGACAGCGAGGCGCGTCTCTGGCATGAACTGGAGGTGTCCTGCTGGCCCACGCTGGTCCTTCTGGGCCCACATGGAAACCTGCTGTTCTCCCTGGTGGGCGAAGGCCACCGTGACAGGCTGATGCTTTTCACTGACTGCGCCCTCCGTCACTACGGGGAGCAGGGCCTGATGAAGACACACACAGTAGGCATCAAGCTGTACCGAGACTCCCTGCCACCCAGCATCCTGTCCTTCCCCGGGAAGGTGGCTGCAGATAACAGTAACAAGAGACTGGTCATAGCTGATACTGGGCATCACCGAATCCTGGTGGTGTCCTCTACTGGGCAGCTGTTACACGTCGTAGGAGGTAAGAAGAGGAATACATAGTTTAGTTAAAGTGATTTTTTTATTATATTTTTGTGTGCCAACCTCACTTCCACTCTGTGACATTTAAAAGAAAGGACATACAGTACCAGTCAAACATTTGGACACACTTTCTCAAGGGAACGGCGCTGTATTTTGTGTTATAATATGTGCTAATTTAAATGGATTATGGATCAAATAAAAAAAATGTTTTTCTTTGGTGTAATAATCTGTGAGAATCTTACAATATTTAAAAAATATTGATATTTTTAGATAAGTTGCATGCCTCAAAAACCCTCAGAGGAGCCACATGGTAGTCTATGCTGTCCCCAGACCAACAGAGAGGTTGGCAGCAGCAGGGATTTGTACACAGTGGGAACTGGCACTGACCTAAGTGTGGACAAAATGAGGGGGGGGGGGGGAGCAGGATTTGTTTTATTTTTGTAGGTTGACCTCATCCCATGGCACACATACTATATAAGTAATTAAAACATTTATGTTTGTTTGTTTAAGAATTTCAAAACATCAAGCAGATCTTAAAATGGCATTTTTATTATAAGAAATTGATTATTTTTTCTGTCTGTATTGACAAACAGTGAGCAGCATTTAACTCCTGGAACAGATCAAATGTCTGATATCCAGCATACAAGATAAGATCATAAGATGACATAGTCTACTGTCATACAATTAAATAATCAATCCACTTATAGAAATGAAAGTGCACCAGCTGTAAGCAGGCTTGCCTGTATGTAATTATGTATTAATGTATTAATAATCATAAAATCATCCGTTACATCTTTTTTTTGCTTTTTTTGAATGAAGGATAAATACTTTTTAAAATAGAGTATGAGATGTACAGTTACAACAGCCTTAGTAACTTTTCAATGTCAAAAATTCACTTCATTAGGCAATTTACCACAAGCGCTTAGTGTTGGTATTTTGGATATGCTTCACAAAGTCATCGATAAATATCTGGAACATGCTGAATATGGATGTACACATATTTCCCTGCAAAGCTCTAATCTCAGTAGACTTGATGATCTACTAGAATCATAGTCAATTTATTTGTCATGTTAACGTCCGTAAAAACCAGCCGACCAATAAGCTTTGATGCAAAAATGAATTTCTGGAGTTAATACAACCTACAAGTTCTATATTGTGATGCGTGCTGTACCTTTTATAATATTAATGGCACTCTCACTACTTTCACAGGGCCTAAAAGTGGGAGACGAGATGGCGACCTGTCCGAAGCTTCCTTTAACTCCCCTCAGGGAGTGGCCATTAAAGGGGACACGGTGTACGTGGCTGACACAGAAAACCATCTGATCCGAAAGGTAGTACACTGTCTCTTTTAAAATGAACACATTTTTGTAGTTAAACTTCATCTCTCTGTGTCTGTCTTTATATTCTCACCTGTATGTTTGGGTCTATTTGTCAGATTGACCTGTCAGAGGGACGAGTCAGCACTCTCGCTGGAGTAGGTGCTCAAGGAACGGACAAAGAAGGTGGCGCCATGGGACCTCAACAGCCAATCAGCTCTCCTTGGGATGTGACACTTGGCTCTGCTGGTGAGTCTTGCGGCGTGGTCCGACAGAGATTTGAAGGTCGACATTTACATCACTTTATTGTATTTAACATCGCTGTCCTTGCTGGCAGAATCCCTGCTAATCTGCAGTTTTGTATTCTTTCCACATTGCAGCTATTAAAATGAGAATACAAACAATGAATAATTCCCGAGAGAGAGGTCAGTCCCATCCTTCTCTCAGGCATAGTCTCCCTGTTTTGCAGGTCAGAGTTCAGTCAGATTGAACTGCACAACAAGAAATTACTGTTTTTTTTACCTCAGTCCCCTTCTTCTCTGAAAAGACTGGGGTGTGAACTCTGGTGTGATCATTTTCATTCTACTGAAGCAGTTTGAGGATAAAAAACAACAATAATAAGTGAAAACTAAGCAAGTCAAACTTCCTGACAAGGTCTTTTATATTCTCACAAAGTAATCTCCACTTAAAAGTCAAAGCTCAATCCATCGTGACGATTTACTTTATTATTTAGCCACAGGCGTTCAGAGTTCTTCTATTATTAATCTTTCTGTGCCTCACGGTGCCTTTTTTTTTATCAAAGTAGAAAGCTTTTTTAAACTCATCTTTTAAATCTTTCAGACGTTTTATCACCCGATATTACTGTATGGCCTTGTTATCTGTGGACGTTTTAGTCAGGAAAGATTTGTTATCATACATTAAGGTGCATCACATGCAGAGCTCAGACAATAAGGAGGATTTTGTGGTTGAGCACACTCACAGACAGTCTTTAACGGGTCTTGTTTGTTCTTGTTTATTTTTTTACTCTCCAGTTAGGGATGATAGTATATAAAAATACAAGTTTAATGCAAGTTAATGATGTAATATACCAGCTTAATTGTGTTTTTGGCCTTGAACTTTCTATGTATTTCTTTGTGTTTCGCACTTCAGAAGAGTAATACAAGCCCTTATCATTGAATTATGTATTTGTTTGAAGATGCAATTTTACAGATTCAAGACTTTATTAATGTTCAACACCTTAATTTTTTCCATTTCACAATTTCAGAATAATAAAAGATTGTAAACAAAGACTTAATTTAAACTATTATGTCATGGTCATCTGTTTTTCTTTGTCATCTCTTTTGCTGTTAGTTGTTTACTATTAGGCTTGTAAGATCCAACAGGTATAGATGTAGTAAAACTTCAGCATGTGTTGGACCGTTCTTCTGACATTGTGCACTTATTAAAGCCTTTACAACATTGTTCACTCTCCCCACGGCCAGTACTGTACTCATCAGCAGCCGGTTTACATTTCAGAACGGGTCGTAGTCAATCATAGTGAATTTAAAGTATCGATTATACACATTTTGTGGGCCGTTAATGCCATTATTTGGCTATTGCACCCAGCCTGGAAGCTAGAGGTAATCAATCTTCGTCAGAGATTCTGCACAGATTAATGGATGACACAACCTGCTGCTTTGAAACATCGCCACATGGTCTTAGGATGTGCTATCAGACCTTTAACTCCACTAACATCGTCCTCTGAGAGTACATCCAAACACTCATTGCATATTCATGTTTTATTCACCATGGTGCATGAATAATTTAACTGTCCAAATCAAGAAGACCCTGCACCTTTTGAACTGTAAAGTATTACAGGTGACACTGATGCACTGAGTCAGGTGCTGGAGTTGTCAAACGTTCCTGACAGTCCACCAGATGTGATCAAGAAGTGCTGAGCTCTGCGGCGCATTAAAAATACAACTGAGATACTGTACGTCTGTAAGGGTTGCGTATGCATCATGATGACAGGCTCGTCTCTGCCGGGTGCATCTGAAGTGGCACATGGCCTTTGTCAGACACGCTGCCTTCACTTAAACCGGCGGCATAGCAGCATTTCTCACTCATAAAAACCACTTTGCTTTCACCAAACAATCAATGCAAAGTGACATGCTTTCAGATCTAAACAGATATCTACTTGTAATAATATGAAAATAATGATTATATTCATTTTGCTGTTATAAAAATATCATAATTTATTTTTTCAGTGCTGAGTAAACTTTCCAAGCAACTGAAATTGCTTTTTTCCCCTTCAGGATAAATATTAACAAAACTTCTGGATGATATTGAGGGTGACTGGTAGGCAGCCAAAAGTGACACAAGTTTCCTGGTTCTAAACTCAAAGCATGTTTTTCGTGTGTGTGTGTGTGTGTTGCATTTGCATGTGTAGGTGGTGTTGAAGAGAACGTGCTGTGGATAGCCATGGCAGGGACCCACCAGATCTGGGGTTTGTTCCTAGCAGATGGGAAATTGCCCAAAGGAAGGTGAGAGACTGGTACACCAACATGGCCACTTGCCAAACTTCAAAGCCACTAATAACTCTTCTCTACGAATATAAGCACATGGTCTTAATGTTATTTATATAGCAAAGAGCATATATCAGAAATATGAAATATCACAGGAATTCCCCAAAAGAGACGGTGCAGCAATATGTCGACGTTAACCACAAATACAGATTTCCAATCTAGGGGAACTCCATCGTGATTATCTAACTAAGATAACAAACATATTCACTGTTTTATTTTATCTTCACATATTGAGCAATGCATTTCCGTGTCATATTTTCTATTTTGCTACGTAAACAGCGAGTCCAAGGCTGGGACGTGCATTCGATGGGCAGGCAGCGGCAATGAGGAGAACCGAAACAATGCCTACCCGCACAAAGCAGGCTTCGCTCAGCCTTCAGGCCTGGCCTTGGCCCCGGAGGAGCCCTGGAGCTGCCTGTATGTGGCCGACAGTGAAAGCAGCACCATCCGCACGCTGGCACTGAAGGACGGAGCCGTCAAGTTGCTGGTCGGGGGAGAGAGGGACCCACTGGTGGGTGTACAAGAGTTGATGGATGGATGGTGCATGAATTTATAACTGGAATTACTCATTTTTCAGAAATAATTTACTGCTTTTTTATCTCTTCTAACAGATTCATTTTAGTTTATTTCTTTAAATTATGATGATGAAGTGGTTTATAACATTTACAAGAAGAAGAAAGTAATAGTAAAAGTGAATCACTCATGGCTATACTTAAGTTTCCCTCATTGGTTGATTTAAGGCCCACAAATTCTCTCATGCCTAGCAGTTGAGGGCAATTTTTGTAAGATTAATTTTGTTTTTACTGTCATTTTTAGTGTTATTGTAGAAGAAGAATTCCTTATCTAATAACATTAAAGACATGATCAAAGTCTGGTTGGGAAAAGTGAACAAAGCACCACCACTGAGGTGCCCTTGAGCAAGGCCCCTTAAGCCCAACTTGTACCGGGCAGCTTCCAGGTGTGAATGTGTTCCTGCAAAAGAGAAGCTTCTTCTCAGTGAAACTTCCCTAAAGGTAAAAAAACAAACAATGCACTGAACAGCAGCTTGTAGAGAAGGTAGAGAAAATCAAAAGGGAGATTTGTTCATGCAGTCCATTCCCAAAATTCCTTATGCATTATCTTCAATGACAATCTGTTCTGTACCAGGCTCTGCCACCATTCATCAACAGCAAACACATGCTATAAAAACCTGGACATTAATCTACCACATTTCCAGCCATGGAAATCACTTGGACAATTATGAAGAAAAATGTTGCGCAAAACTTTGGATAACTCTTGGGAAATCACAAGGTTTTCAGGGCTGTGTTTCTATAGATAGAAAATATTGATTTAAAAAAAGCCATAAATAAACACAGTGTCTCTTGTTTGTTGCTGAGCCCGAAAAACAATTTTGGTAGCTCTTTCATGTCCTCAAAGCCTTTCTGCTGTAGTTATTTCCCTACCACACTAGTGTATTTTTGGAAAGTCCCAAGAGCTCCAAAGCTCATAGTCACCCATGAGAATGGAGAGTAATTAAATGGAGAGTCATATACAGTTTATGCAACATGGCTGTGAGCCAGCAAAAATCATTAATATATAGTTTAATGTCTATAGACCTAGAACTTATTTAATGACAATGAATCATAAAACCCCTAATAGGATTAAAGCTGTTACAACTAAATGCAGGTCTGAGGTGGTGTTCATATGTTTACACTGTAACTAGCACTACATTTGCATCTGCATATGTCTGGTCATTGCTGTAACAATTTCCACCTTCTTGAATATTGGTCTCATACTGAGTCTTTTTTTTATTTTTTTAAAATAATCTTCCTTCTGAAATCATAATGTAAAGTCCTCTATTCATTACAGCCTCTCCATTGATTTCCAATTGTCTGAAATGCTTGAGAAGAGTATAAAATTTGATTAATTATAAACTGCTGGAAGGTAATTTGCAAAGACCAGGAATCATTTGTACTTGTAAAGACAGTTAAGCTCTGTCCACATTACAGTTATAGCCACATTAGTGGTTCCATGGATGGCAATGTTGGACTGTTGGTCCATCACTTTGGCCCTGACTGAAATATCTCAACAATTACTGTGGATGGATTGCCATGAAATTTAGTTCAGACATTCATGGTCCCAAGAGAGTCAACCCTACTAGTTTTCCTCTAGTGCCACCATGGGATTAGCATTTCTGGTTTTTAGTGAAATGTCTTGACAACTATTGGATGGATTGTGATGAAATTTGGTACAGACTAAGGTGATCTCCTGATTTTTCATCTAGTGCCACCAGCCAATCAAATTTTCACTTATCCACTGAAATATCTCAACATCTACTGGATGGATCAGCACAAATTTTGTACAGACATTTATGGTTCCCAGACGATTAATCCTATTGTCTTCAGGTGAACCCCTGACTTTACCTCTAGCGCCATCAGCAGATTCAGATTTGTGGTTTTCAGTGAAACGTCTCAACAACTTTTGAACAGACTGCCATGACATTTTGTAGACAGACATTCACGCCCCATCCGGATGAATTGTAATAATGTTAATGATCCCCTGACTTCTAATCTGTTGCCATCATCAGGTCCAAATTTTAATTTGTCCAATATTTGGCTTTATGACCAAATACATGCAAAACTAATGACATTCCCATCAACCTCAGCTGGACGTTGTGTTTGGTGCCAATTAGCAAATATGAGCACTCTTAACATGCTAAGCTAAGATGGTGAACATGGTAAACAATATACCCGCTAAACATCAGCATTTACGCATTGTCATTGTTAGCATGTTAATGTTAGCATTTAGCTTATAGCACCACTGTACTCACAGTGCTGCTAGCATGGCTGTCAAATCTTTATCGCAAAAAAATCAGGGTTTTTTTGCGATAAAGCCTTTAAAATACATATTTTAACTAATTGAAAAACTGAAAGGCAACAGGTCAGGAACAGTAGGTATCTTTGTAGAGGTAGTGTGTGATATGTTTCAGGACATCCACCAAATACATTCTTCTGCCTTGATAGTTTAAGCATTTCTGCTAATAAATGCGTCACAATCAGAGACTCGGGGTCGTACTCCTGCAGTGAAGGTGAACATTTGAGCACAAGTAAACCCTCAGGGATTCACTTTCAGCTGCTGTTGTCAAGTGAACTCTGCAGCTGTGGTGAGTTATTGAGCCATAGAGAATCATGAGACTGTTTATAAGATTGTTATCTTGTCTGTTTTTTTTTTGTTGTTGTTGTCTATTGAGCTGAATGATACAGAGTGAAAAGCTATTTATTTCTCACAAATTGGTATCCATTTCAGTCCATGTTGGCCTAAATCAATTTGTAGCTCTAAAAATAATTTTTAAATCTATTCACTAAATTTGCTTTTGTCACTTTTGGAAAAAACATTTAGAGTTGTTGTTTTTAAAAGTTTTGAAAAATTTGTCTCACATAATTAGAATGTGTTCCACTGTGTAATATTTCATTGACATTTATCATTAATGATATTATACTTTTCATAAAAACTTCTTGAGAATGACTCATCCAGCTATTTTTGCCACAGCTGCTCTGTGATTCAGTGACTGATGCGCATTAAAGACATTGTCATATTTCTGGTGTTTCATACAAACGTGGAATATTAATTCTTGTGTTCTGGTTCTCGTATGAATTATTCAGAAACGCCTAAAATAATGAACCCCAATGTTGCTTTCATGTTTTTATTTCAAGTTTTCCGCTGATGGAAACTGGTCCTTTACAATATGTGTGAACCGCATCAGTTACTGTTTTCAGAAGAAAGTCATCTAACTTGATGGATAAAGAGCCTCTTTTCTTCTCAGTCCAAAAAATGAACATGGTTTCAGTGTTGTTAGAGGTGGTTGGATGGGACCTTAAACAAAAGGGTCACAAGTTACAGTTTTGGCCTTTTTATATCTCCAATTGATCTGCTCTGAACATTTTGTCTTTTTTTTTTGAACCAGAACCTCTTTGCTTTCGGGGACGTGGACGGGAAGGGGGTGGATGCCAAGCTACAGCATCCTCTCGGTGTTGCCTGGGCTCCCGAACAAAGCCTGCTCTATGTGGCCGACTCGTATAACCACAAGGTAATGGTTGCATGTCACAAGGCTGTGGTTCAAAGCTGTAGTGATGCCTTTGTCGTCATAATGGGTTCCTTTAGATTGATGAGTGGATACACAAAGCTTTTATCTCCTTTTGATCTAATAGGAGAAGGATCTAACAGGAGTACAGCAGTTTATGATTTTTCTGATTTTTTTTGTTTTGCTTTGTTTTTTGTATTGTTTGATTGTGTTCAGATCAAGGTGGTGGATCCAAAGACAAAGCAGTGTAACACACTGGCAGGGACAGGAGAGGCTGCTGATACTCTGGGCCCTGAATTCAACAAATCCTGCTTCAATGAACCTGGAGGAATCTGTGTCGGTGCCGGCGGAAAGCTCCTCTATGTGGCTGATACCAACAACCACCGAGTTAAAGTGCTCGACCTGGGCTCCAAGACTGTCTCACTGGTCAGACCTGTGTGTGTGTGTGTGTGTGTGTGTGTGTGTGTGTGTGTGTGTGTGTGTGTGTGTGTGTGTGTGTGTGTGTGTGAGAGAGAGAGAGACAGTGAGAGTGAGAAACGCTCCACTTCCAACCTTGAGAAAGCACTTTACATTTTGTACATGTACCTTTAATTAGTCTATTATAAAAGCTTTTGTACTAGAAATGGATGAAAGGATACAAGGAAAAGACATTTTAAGCAACAGTAGCTTCCCCTTCACTCCTTACTGCTCTTTAATCCAGACTCCCAAATCTCTCTTCTCTCCAGTTCCCCATTTCCACGGACTGCACAGACTCAGTACCCACAAAGCCTTCAGGTCCTGCCAAAGCCCCCACGTTGCCTAAATCGGCTGCCAGGAAAGAAATGCCACCAGTGGCAGTGTCTGCAGGCCAGACTCTGGCCATGTCACTCACGCTGTCGCTTCCAGAAGGAACCAAACTCACTGACGAGGCCCCAAGCTGCTGGGCTCTCTCAGCTGAGGGTGAGAGAAAGTTCAATCATTGTTACAAAAATATTTTATGCAGATTTATCCTGTAAGCACTAATTTGACTTCATACCCATGAAAGGCATGTTGAAAGAATATCGGGTAATAATTTTCTCAAAAGATCGTATGCTCATTACATCATAACTTGACAAATATCAGCTGGAAAATGTTGATTTCCTTCCCGAGGTGAACTTTGGAGAAGCAGAGGGATTTAAGTGAGAGGACAGGTAGGAAGTTACAGTGAAAACAAACAAATCCTATTTCCACGCTTCAGGAATTGGCTGCTTTAGTGAAAGTGCATGTGTTCTGTTTCCAGCTGCCAAAACTCAAGACAGGGGTCTGCTGGGAAAGAGCTAGTTTGAACAACGTGATGTCTGACCACATCAGAAGGCTTAAGTGTTTATAGCCATTCCAAATGGCCACACCTGAAGACGGGGTGAAAAGCAGTCTGTCTCAGAGAGGTGCAAGGCGATAATCGTTTAAATGCGAGGATAACGGTGTACACATTCAGGAAATCTTTACTGGAAAGCGTTCATAGTGCTGAACTTGGCTGTAAACATTGAAAGTGACAGAAATAGTTGTGTAAGAAATGAGAGTTTAAGAGAAATCTTCAAACCCGACTTACTTTGTCACCTGCACACATCCAGCTGGTCGCTGCGTGAAGTGAGAGTCTGCATATCAGATTGTCAGTTTCTGAATGTTACAGAAATTGTCGGACGCAGTCCCTTAAATTCCAGTGTTCTGAAGACGTGCAGGAGGATGCCATTCGACTGTTTCATTTCATGAATCTGTTTACAAGGACAATGTACATTATTCAACATTTCTGACTCATTTTCAGACCTTTAGCGAGATGTCCTGAAACCATTGAAGTGATGGGTTGAAATTACGGACAGATGACAGAACAAGACACCATAAAGACAGCAATAGCAACAAAATAAGCATTCTAACGCACGCACACAAGCCATGCAGAGCAACAGGAAACAGCAAAACATTACTACAATACAGCAACAATATCCACTTTTTGGTACATGTAGCTATACAAGCAACACCAAGCAATAAAAGACAATGAAGCAATACTGATTATAACTGTGGAGCAGCAATAACCAATGACACATATATAAAATATGATGATAAAAGTGTACTGTACTTGGGTTGCAGTATAATAGTGCCTTCATGCTGAGCAAAGCATGATATCATGAAAATCATATTTAGGATATACCAGCTGTTGATAAGTTGTTTTTTTTTCTGAAATCAATGGCAAGCTTTGCAGAAGTTATCTTTCACCCATCAAGGTAGCCAGAATGTTCTCTACATTCATAATGACCCTGTTACAAATGCAAACCTCTCAACCTCTCCTACCATGCTATATTTTGGTTTGTGATGGAAGTGAAAGATGCTTAACCATCATGTTGTTGCACATGTTGCCCGCGTTGTTCTCTCTCTACGGGCCCACGCTTGGGATTTATAGTTCTCAGCTGAGGGATGTAGGAATACTTATACTCAGTCAGGGACCCTTTTAAAGGCACCAGTTCGGTAATATATGGCCTGTATTTGATACAAGATTTCTTTACAATGCAGAAAGCTTCATTCAGTGTTACACAGTATCACAGTAGTCTGTCCCTAAGGTGGAGTGTGAAGAGATTGGAGATGATTTGCCAGTGACGGTTGATGGTCTGTTCATTAGGTTTGGAGCAAAAGTGTTTCCATCATTCTGAGCGATGCAGCATGCAGTCAGCGATATCAGTGAGCTATTTTTAGAACATTTTGATAAGAGGACATGCCTTGGTTCACATAATTAGCTACCAGGCTATGTTACGTGATCCACCACTGTCCGATTAAACCCAGTCTAGACTTAAGCTGATCAGATCAGCGTAGAGGCAGGAATTTTAATGGATCAAGTTAGAAGTGCATGCCAGATTTAAATTGTTTTTAGTGGCTTTTTAGAAATGGCTTCCCTGGGACCTCATGTTAGGCATCGGCTTCATTAATCACCGCTGGCATGGAACTGACGGTCTCGCTGGTTTAATATTTTCTCACAGCTGAAGTTCCAGCCTTTTCTTTTTCGACTTTCATTTATCTTTCACCGCTCCCATCTCTTAAGACGTGTATTTGTTTCTAAAAATATCCTCAGTGATTCAGAGAAATTCATGTCCTCACCTCACTTTATCTGATTCAATGAGGTTATTTGGGTTTGGGATATTTTAGCGGACTCCATTTAGCTATGATGTGTAACAATCTAGTCCACTGGGTGCACCATGCCACGCTCGACAGTAAATGTAGATATCAGACAGACATTATCATACAGACTCTGAATCAGAATATGGCATGTTGTGACTGGTGCTTTTTGTGAATCACCAGACTGCAAGAGCATTTTTTTTTTAGCTTAGCTTTGTTAGTCAGATCATATCAGACTAGATTTTGTCCCTTTTGACATTGTTAACACTACACAACTCTGCTTCCTGTTTTTCACAGGTAACGAGTGGCTGCTAGACAGTCAGGTAGTTACTGGTGACATCGTGGATGTGTCGAAGCCGCTCCGCATCTCAACCAAACTCCCTGCAGCTATTAAGGACTCAAACAACCTCCCGTGCCTCACTTTGAGCGTGTGGGTGTATTACTGTATGGAAGCAGGGAAAGCCTGTATGATGAAAGCGGCCTCCTTCAGCCAGCCTCTTCAAATAAGTACCAGTCCCAGAGAGAAAGAGGTCGCTGTAGCGTTGTCTCACGCCTTCTAAAAAACCCCTTCTCTGTATTAGTCACAAGAGTCACAGAAATCAACACTTTCTGTAGCTCTGACACATCGGTTTTACTTCAGGCTCAGCTAATTCCAACTCCTGTCATGTGCACAGCTCTGGAAGAAGAAAACATAGATTGTTTCTGACGGAGCTGTCACTTTTGACAAAAATGCAATTCTTACAAACCTGATTTTCAGGGGAATTTCATTTCAAAAGGCGCTCTACGAAAAAAAGTGCACATCAGAGCTGCAATGTCATTGACCTAGTGTGACAGTTATTAGTAAGAATGCAAACAGCAACATCCCCTGGCACACTGCAAACACAACTGAAAAAATGTATCTATATAACAGTATATTTATGCAAAAAAAAATGTTATAAGGACACGCTGCACTGACTAACTGTGTGTTTTATGAAAAACCTCATAAAAAAAAAAAAACTTTGATTACAAACTAAAAATGAAAACAACTCTGTAGACTTAATGAGGATCTAAGAAATTATGGTAATCTAATTGGCAGGTGGTGATGATGGTGTCAGTGATGAAAAGAGGAACAAGCAGATTTTCTGTCATTTAATGATGTTGTGGACGATTTCAAATACTTTCAAATATATAAATATATAAAAACCGAAGCCTCTGATTAGCTTCACATTTTCACCTGAACCACCAGATGGATGTGAATTTCAAAGACTATTTACACTATAGTTTTTTTTTCCCAACAACAAATAATTATTGAAAGATTTCTGCTTTTTAAAAATTAGCAGAAGCCTTCTGTTTATGTTTGAAACCATTTTTCACCTAAATTAAATTTCCTTTAATCCCAGGAGTAATTACATAGTAGGAATTTTTTTAAAAAAGGAGGAAGTTTAATGATGCTGATATGACTTAAAGAAAGTACATTTTATTCTGCTTCTGCTTGCACAAGCATTGCTTATGAATGCTAATATCGAGTTACTGCCAGTTTCTCAAACATATGATATTGAAAATCCGTCTCAAACTTTATCTTTAATCTCAGTCCAGGGAAAAGTAGAAAGTGAGGAAATTACATGAAACTTGAGTCCTTATACCATGGTCTATGCAGATACTCACATTTTTGTTATCATTAATATATTTATATATATATATAAGAGTCTTACGTCAGAGTATTTCATTCACATCTTCACTGTTTTTTTGAATAATATATGTCCATGTATATGTGTGGGGTTGTTTAGTTTATACGCAGCTTCAGCGGTGCCTTCAGGTGCACTAATCAAGCTTACATAAATATTTATCTACATACAGTATGTGTTACCACAGACCAAGTAGTCTTAAGTTGTTTACAAAGTTCACAGTCTCTGTATGACTGATTACACTTTTGATTATGATTACATGATACAATGAGCCCTTTTGAACCATAAAATATGGCTGTTATCTAAATAATGAATAAAGTGCCTGTTTTCAATAAGGGTGAAGCAACCTCTTGCCCTGATGACTGAACTGATGACACCGACTGACTGCTGCTCGCTCCGCACACTGTGTGTTACTGTATTAAAAAGACAAAGTCTTTAATGTTTCCCGTTATTAAAGTCTCTCTATCAAGCATTTATAGACTTCATCTTCAACTCCACAAAGGGAACATAATGTAAAAGAGATGCTCTGATAATGAGTTGCTGTAATATGTTGTCTGTTTTCTTGTGTATTATTGTGTGATAATGTGGAAGTCATTTTCCTTGATTGGTTTTCAAAGTTATGAGTTGTTGTCAGAAATGGGCCTGAGAGTATTTTGATTATCATTGCTGTCATGTCTCATAACGTAATTGTCCTGTTTTTTTTATTCGGTTTCACTTGGCCCAAGTGCCTTGCAAAGGGGTTGTTATAGATGGTGTGAACCTGTGACACTTTAACTGTATCAAAAGCAATAAGAATATGTTTCTGTAATGTTTTATTCCCACGTTATTTATTTCAAATGAACTGCAAAAGTTTTGCAAGTGTGTTTTCTTAGCTCTGTTATCCCTCTGGCATGTTTTAAATGAGCAGTAATGAGCTTGAGCGATTGCTGTTGGCCATTAAGTCCCAGATTTTGTTTTCCAGTTCTCACTTGATTTCTTCTCACTCTGCCACCTTTTCAGGCACATCTTGGCATGCTTTTGTCTTCAGGGGTACCTTGTTAATACTTTAAGATGCCATAGAGCTAGGGAAAACTTAATAAAACATTTTTATTTAGTCTGCTTTGTATGTGTGTGTTTTGAAAGGTAGGTTTCCTACAAAGATCTGTGCGGCTGCCATTTCCTGTTACATATTTCCAGCCTTTGAGAATCAGCTCATTTAGCATAATTAACACATTAATATACTGAAAGAATGTAGTCCTGCTATGTAAAACATGATCAAAATCTTTGCTAATGAGCTTGCTGCTTCATAGATTTGTCACAATAACAGGTTACATGTGAGCTGGCCTCAGATAACAGACTCCCTGTCCACAACATGCAATAAATACCTCTCATTTGTCTCATTCTTTTTACCAGAGGCGGCACATTAGCCTCATGTTTACAACTGAAGCTGTGTTTTGGACATTTTTTGGTCTTTAAAGCTCCCTTGGGCAAACCTGTGATATTGGATAATATAAGTAAAAATTGCCTTCACTAGGTGCACTATGAACTGTATGTCAAGAAAAGTGATTGTGTGACACCTTTAAACTCTACAACTGCCTCAGGCATATGTTGTTTTTTTCACCCAACACTTTCTATATCGTGAGGTATAATGAGCTTTGCAGCCTCAATCAAATGTAAACCACTGCACCAGCTAGGAAAGCCAAAAAGAAAACTGAATCAGACAGGTGTTTTAATTTGTGATTATGACAAGTCAAAAAGGTGCTGTATCCCAAAAAATAGTGTAACTGAAAGGAAATCAAACACCCAGTTTATTGGTTCCTTTGTCAGCGCGTAAAACACGCAGAACAAAAAGTCTCCAACGACCGAGGTGATAGAGGACAGTACACATTTTATGGTGCAATACACTTAGAGGTTAAAGCTGGCAATATTTTGTATTTTTTTATTCTCTTGTCTCTCAATGCTCTGTCTGAGACGGTCAGCCCCAAGCTATCCAGATATGATGTGGTACGGAGTATTTACAGCAGCAGGACATCTGCTGACTGCAGGGCCGGCCCATGGCATAGGCCACATAGGCAGTCGCCTAGGGCACCAAATGAGGGAGGGGGCGGCAAATGATTGGGAAGTGGGTTTTTTGGAAATACGTAGTCTACAAGTTCTCCCTTCTTAATGTTTTTTCTGCCTTTTGCAACCATTAACTTGCATGGATTTTCATCTGATATCATTTTCCAAAGCTTTACTGTTCAGTCAGGTTTTGCACAACAGCCACCAAACTTCATGTACTACCTCAGGCAATGCCACCAAACACATCGAATGGCACCTTGACCCCCACTTGCCTTTTTTGTCTGGAGGACTGGGAGGACTTTGTCTGAGCTGGAGGAACCATTGTGGCAATTGATTTTTAGTGCAAATTCATATCTTGCATTTTTTGGGGGGCTTCGATCTAAATTATTTGGGGCTTCATTTTAAAATTGCGCCTAGGACACCGACATAGTTAGAGCCGGCCCTGGCTGACTGAATTCAAATAAACTACAGTGCCCATGTTTATTATAATGAAGGAACATGTCACCCAGTGCAGCAGTGCGGTTCATCAATGTGTTTTTTAATTGTTTCTGGACAACAATATTCTGCTGGTCTGTGGCACAGTGGAATAAACTGTATCAGGCTTTATATGCACAGATAATACCTATTAGAAGGATCAATTCATCATTGGTTTTGGTCTTTTCATGGGATTTGTAGACAAGAAAAATGTACAATATCACCAGACTTCTCCAGACTCAATATTATTATTAAATTGTGCTTGTTTATATAACGTCTTTTTGTTTTGTTTTGTTTTTTTTTTTAACATGTGCATACCACAAGATACTGAAGGACGTCAGAGAAACAGAAATATGAGTTTGTCAATTCCCACATGCAGCAATAAATATAAATCAAAACAAACGAGGACACATAAATGACATGAGAGACAGAATGACCTGAAAAAACACTGAGGCCACACATAAATAACAACATTAAGCATGGCCAACCAAGGGAATAACTACAGAACATCAAAGAACTACATTTCCCATCAGTATAGGCATCAATTCTAGTATAACTTAAATCAAACTCGCAATTAAGGTTAAAGACACCAGTGTATGAATCCAGAGTATTGATTATCTCGGCATCTAGAAAGTTAACAAAATCAAACAAATCACATGAACAAATTATGAATCTGTCTTTACCCGCATAACAAATGCGTAAGATTAACTTTGAGAGGATGAATGTTGCATTGGATTACATAATTACTTAAAAAATCACAACAAAGAGAAAAGCGAGGTCCTATTAAAGGAGAGCTATTATTGGCTCTCCCTCCCTCCTTTTTGTATCTTTGCCCACAGTCTCATCCCTCCGCCTCCCCTCGGCTGTTTCCCTCGATGTCGTTGTGACAGCATCATTAACCCTGTGTGATTCTGGCTGCTGCCCTCGCTGCCAGAGGCCACACGCACACACACACACACACACAGTTTTCTGTTAACATGTACCGCACTAGAAACAGGACCGGGGTGTATCCCAACATGTTTACAGGGATGATATGACAAAGGCTTTCATAGGTCAGGGATGTCATAGAGAGATTGGCGGTACTACCTCCTCTTTTTGGTACCACTTTGGTGATAGAGATTAAAATTACTATTCATTTCAAATTTCAGTAAATCCCTCAAGTAAGCCATGAGGATTCTACGTCTGAATGATCAGATAAGAGCCTCCAAGAGCACACAGCTTCTTTCAGCTGCACAAAAAAGGCTTTTAAAAGTTTTCTCAAGGGCTTGTAACCCCCATGCCTCTTGTGACACTCATATGATGCGTATAGCTGACACTGGTTAATTGTTATTGACCTCTCTAAATTAATTGCTCCTATAAAAAAAAAAAAAAGTAACTCAAAGACAAGATGACTGATTTAATTGTGACTGAAGCTGTCTGCAGGCCAAAAGTTAAACCCATATGGAGGTTTAATGAGGGGAAAGATCTTACATTTTTACATGGTTTTAATTGCAGAAGCATTTATTCACTCTTCATTCTGGCTGACCGGGCTCCATTAAGATCTTATCGATGTAGAGGTAAAATATTATCACCATTTTTCAAGTCCGTGTGACAGTGCAGGAAGAATGTTAACTCAAAGCAGAGCTGAAAATGTTCTCCCACCTGAACACATCATAGTGTGTCTGCCTCTGCGTTTAACCTCCCTTCTCACCTCCGCTGAGAAGCGCGAGCCCCCGATCTATGAACTGGAAAGGCATCACTTCAAATAATGAAATCAACTCTGACCTTTGACTCCATGCAGGTGTTAACGCGAGAGGTCAAGCTGCAAAGTCAAGTTGAACCTGCTCTACCTCCCTGTTTTCCGGCATACAAAGCTCGCCTGAGGATATGTGGGAGGTAGCTGTTCAGCGGTCGAAAGCTCTTCACTCAGCTTATTTTTGTGAAAGTGAGGGAGTAATTTCACAAAAATACGGAAAGCTGAATTACAACAGAGAGGCACAAACGCTATAAACATAGCCTTTGAGAGACTTCAGCAAAGTTTAGAAACTGTTTCAAGGGTTTGAGGGTCCTTTTTTATGAGATAGAGGCTTTTAAAAATAAGTTTGTTCCAAATCTATTTTCAAATTTACCAGTTCAGTAAAAGAAACTCTAGCCTTGAAGATATTTTTGGTTTTATTTGTCCATTGATTCTGAGACCTCTGCAACCACCTCAATACAATGGAGGTGAATGGAATGAAGTTTGAATTGCTCACAGCTTGAAAAATTATGCTTTTCATTAACAAAGATTAAAGGCTAAGTTCACAAGTTTTAAAGTCTGTCTTAAATCAATCAGTCAGTTGCCTATATGAACATTGAACCAGGTTTTGCTTGCTGTAATCATATTGAGGCTTCAGCTGTCTGAGGTAGTCAAATAAAGTGGATATATTCCACAGTTAGAGTCTTTTTAGTAAAAAAAAAAATCCCTTTGTGTCTCAACAGATAGTGTTTTCCTGTTCAGCTGCAGTGGAAGGATCATAACAAAAAGAGGGAATTTGGCACTGAAAAGGCAGTAACTGTGAAATATAAATATATAAAGGAAGCTACTGAGTGCAAGCATGTATGAATAAGCGACCTGTTACTGAACATGATCACTAAACTGACCTTCCTGGACAAGTATTTGGTCGGCATTTCTCAGAAGAAGAAGACGAAGAAGCCCAGCGAAGAGGCATTATATCATCCTCTCCGTGCTAGAGGGAGAAAAACCCTGGCGGCTGTTAGTGCCACAGGTATAGATCTGTGCAGAGATGTTGACACTCTAAGGCCGGGCTTTGTTATGCTGGGTCAGGTCATGTCCTAGCCTCTGGCGCTGGGGTCGTCAGGTTCATGGGCAAGCATACTAATCAGCACACAGAAAAACAAGGTGTGAGGCATCATCTGCCTTTGTGTTGCAGGCTATGTGTCACAAGGCCCGGTGCAAAATGCTTTCACGTAACTGATCATCAGTATGTCTGTCCTTGTCTTAATGTTTGAAGCTCTTTCAGCTTCAGACTCAAACAGGCTCTCAATGATCCCTACAACCTCAAAATAAATGCACCGAAACTTCTACAATCCTATCTTCTCCTGTAGATAACAAATCAGCATAATTTATTTGCATGGATTTGACTGACCTGGAACTGACCTGGATTCTTTGTTACTGTATTGATGCATAATAATGATGAATAATTTGTCTGCAAGTCAAACCCTGTTTTATAGACTTAGTATTAACTTATGACTTTAGATAAGATGTTCCATGTAATGCAGCTGCTGTAAAGCAAAGAGCTGATCTGTGGTTGGGCCTGACCTCATGGCAACGGAATGTATTCTTTGTGATAAAAATATAAAATGGACAAGTGGAAAAACAAATCTTGTTTGTGATGGCAAGTGATGAAAACCCTGTAGTTCATAATGTCAGGGTGGATTTTGGACTTCCATATTTGGCATCCAATGTTCCAAAGCACTGGCAGATTTTTGACAGATAGCAATCACGGGCATATTCAGGTAAAGCACGGAGGTTTGGTTGGCTAGCTGCTTGCCAAAAAAACAAAAAAAAAAAACCTCCTCTTAAATAATGAAAGTGTTTGTTGTGTGTTCATTCATGCGCATGAGCGTATAAAGACATAAAGGCTCTTCTGAATATATAATTTTTTTGAGGTTCAGGTGTGTTTGCGTGCAAAACTTCATTGTTGGGACCGTTTGCCTGCTGGGCTACCTGATTGGTCGCGAGAGGAGTGATGTCACCTGCTCTGATGTCCCGGCCGATGCAGCAGCTCGTGCAGGCTGAGTGTTAGAGAGAGGCTCCAGATGGAGTTGGCGCGCGACAGGAGTAGTAGAGCCGTGGCTCGTGCGACAGACTGGAGAGGCTGCCTCTCACTGCCTTGATGAAATCCACCTGGTCCCGCACACAGCGCAGCAGCCCGTCATGGGGGACGGTGGCGCGTCCTCGCCGCTGAACCTCCAGAATGGCACGGGGAGCGAGGCGTCTGACGCACCGGGCTCCGATGCGGCCGCGTCCGAGCAGTGGATGGCGGGGATGAGCCTGGTGATGGGTTTGATCGTCCTATCCATTGTGTTCGGGAATATCTTGGTCATAGTGGCCATAGCCAAGACGCAGAGGCTGCAGACGCTCACCAACGTGTTCATCGTGTCGCTGGCGAGCGCGGACCTCATCATGGGGCTGCTGGTGGTGCCGTTTGGCGCCGCGCTGGAGGTGCGCGGCTCCTGGATGTACGGATCCTTCTTCTGCGAGTTCTGGATCTCCGTGGATGTCCTCTGCGTCACCGCGAGCATCGAGACCCTGTGCGTTATTGCCATAGACAGATACGTGGCCATCACCTCGCCTTTCCGCTACCAAAGCTTGTTAACCAAAGCCCGGGCCAAAGCGGTGGTGTGCGTGGTCTGGGCCATCTCTGCGCTGGTCTCCTTTCTGCCCATCCTGATGCACTGGTCCCGGGACAGTGTGGACACAGCCTGCTACGAGGACCCTGAATGTTGCGACTTTGTCACCAACAGGGCATATGCCATCTCCTCATCCATCATATCTTTTTACATTCCTCTAGTGGTCATGATATTTGTTTACGCCCGCGTCTATAGAGAAGCGAAAAAGCAGCTGAGGAAGATCGACAAGTGCGAAGGCAGGTTCCACAACACCTTAACCGGACTGACCTCTAAGTGCAAGAAGAGGCCGTCTAAAATCCTGGCGCTCAGGGAGCAGAAGGCGCTAAAGACGCTCGGCATTATCATGGGGACGTTCACCCTGTGCTGGCTGCCTTTCTTTATTGTCAACGTCGTGCGGGTGTTTTGCGCAGAGGTGGTGGACAAGGACCTTTTCGTGTTCCTAAACTGGCTGGGGTACGTCAACTCGGCGTTTAACCCCATCATTTACTGCAGGAGTCCGGACTTCAGGAAGGCTTTTAAGAGGCTGCTGTGCTGCCCGAGGCAAGCCGACCGCAGGCTGCACATCAGCTCTTGCGACCTTTCCCGGTGCTCCGGCGGGTTCGTCGCCGCTCTGGAGCCCGGTACCCTGGGGATGTGGACTGACTGCGCCGGCTTGGACAACAGTGACAGCAGCTTAGTTGGGACCGCAAAGCTTTCTCACCCCGAATCACAGCTGTGAAGGAAAACAAAACTTTTACTGAGGTGGATTATAACAGCCTGGAGTCTGGGGAAAGATGGTAACAAGGAAAGGCGTTGACTCTTTGAGAAACACACGGGCGTCTTTTTTGAAAAGGTATGCGCAAAAGCCGTACCTTAGAGCCTAAGTGGGTCCATTTTTTTGCATCGGAGAAAGCAAATAGGCGCAATCACCAGAAATGTATCTGGAATCCATATTTTAAAAAAGAAACGAGGAGCAATGTTCTTTCCAAGATGCGCAAGTCTCCCCAAGACAGTTTAGTGTCTGAGAGATGATCCAATTTGCTAACTTATATCGATCCTTAAAATTCAGTTAGGTAAAGCTTTAGTGATAAACCATAATGGGTGCATGCACTTTGCCATAAAACAGGATTCAGTGAATTGACGCACCTTGTCAAAGAGCGCACGCACTGTGCGCTGTGCTCCTGTGGTTCATCCCTTATGTTTATGTTTATTTCTTATTATATTTGATCTGCAAAGCAGCTCAGTTCAGTGCTTTACTGAGGACGATCGTATATCAAGGGGATGTGGGTATCTTATAAATTAAGCCCGGGTTTGTGATGGGTGACAGTTTATTTTTCTTAACATGACCGCTCAGGCGCACTGTCACAACCTGGTTGTTATTTAAAAGCATCGGATAGGAGCGAGGCATTTGTCGGACCTGCAGTCATGTGTAGAGCTCACAATGTGTTTTTACCTCACAGCCATCGCCAAGTGCAATTCGTACGACAGGTATTTGTTTATATTAAACATTGATGTAAAATAGACGTGTATTTATTCCGCGCTGTCTTTTACAACTAAGCAAGTAAACGTGGGTCTGATTCAAGCCCTTTGTACATATTGTAGTATGTGGTGTTTAGTACTACTGAAGCGAGGAATTTGAGCCTCTCTCTTTGTCTTTCTCATTTAAGCTTTACATGCTGTTGTGAGGTGGTGTGTTGACTCCTGTGAAATAAAAGGAAGTTTCATTGTTAATTACTGTTCGAGTTTTATTTAGTGTTTTGTTGATTTAAAGTTTACTGATATAAAAACCAATGCTTTCACCAAAAATGCTTGAGGGGAAATAACATAATTGCAATCATACTTCATTCATAAATAACTTGCAAGGATGAAAATACAATTGTGCGCAGATTTGTGTTTAAACAGCACAACATCTGGAAGTAAACAATGGTTTGGCAAGATTTGTGCAAATTGATGTGATGTGTTATGCTTCTGTGCTGGTTGGCACCGCTGAGAGCGAATGGAGTCTGATTGGCCCCTGCAGAGAGATGAGCCATGAGAAAATCTGTTTTTTAAACAGTGGATTTCATACATATTCATGCACAATGGAGTCATAAGGTTTACATGTTTCACCTGCTTCAATCCTCCTGTAAAAGTTCAATAACATGGTGCATCTGTATTCTTTTAAGCGTTGTGCGCAGTCATACGAGAGCAGCTCAAACACTGAAACAACCTGCATTGTGGTTTGACAGAGATAACGATGAATCAGTTTTCCTTTGTTAAAAATTGAAATTACATTGCACTGCTAGATGAATGTATTTGTTTTACATCTGTATATTTAAGTGCATTTTGCCCCAGTCTGCAAAGTGCAAAACATACAAGTTGCAGGTCACTGTGATTTTCAGCACTTCAAGCCAGTATGCTCATTTAAAGGGGTACTCCAGCAATTTTGTATTGCACTTTCATAAAGTTGGGGTACTTGTGAGAGACAGATTAAAAACTGGTCAAAATTGAAGCAGCAGAGGCCGAGTATCCTGACTTTCAAGCTCTGAGAATGCTGGATCCTACAAATTCGATTAAAACATCTTTCATTTGTGTGACATCATCTGCATGGGTTATTTTCGCAGACTTTAAAAAGCTCCCTCACAACCACAGAAGACATTCAGCAGCTGTTTTCACAGGCTATAGGCGCACGAGATGAGTAAGCTGAACCTCATCTGTAAAATTGGTGGGGTGCTCCTTTCAAATAATTACGGTGAAACATTTACCAGAAGGCTAAACATTTCAAACATCCTGTTTATCATTATCAACATTTAGCTTTGCTTTGTTAAACCTGTTGAAATGGTCTAAAATCCAATAAGACCCTCATGTTTTTTTAAGCTCTTGGTTGTATACAGTCTCATTAAGGAGGTTACATGCTTCTCAAATATGCCGTTTGATCTTCCATTTTCCACGAGCCTCACTCTGAAAGCCAATAAAAATGTTTTAGTGAATATCATGACAGCTGGTGTTATGAAGTGGCTCTTGCAGGAGTGATTTCCAGCTCTTTCTGGGGAATATTAATTAGCCCTTAAGCTGGACGTTTTTAAAATGCATTAACATGATGTGTTCTGCTAATGATGCTCTCCCAGAAGGGTCGAGCCGTACATTTCAATTTGACCAGAAAAAACTGAATGGAACTGAGCTCAGCTGTTTTAGGTAATGAAAGTTGTTTAGATATGATTGGCTGAACTAATGTGTGTGGGGGTAAAAAAAAACAAAAAAAAAAAACAACAACAACAGTGCAGCCAGTATCATTGATGGCCTCCTGGCAAAGACCCACTTCGTTATTAAGCATTGTTTGTTTGGCAGGAAGTTTGTATTTGGGCGGATTAGCAGTGGGCTCACAGATGGAGGAGCTAATTAGCAGTTTTAAGAATAATTGTTTCAAATTGTATGTGTGTGTCAGTAGACATTTTGAGTGCTCCGGCTCAAAAAGTAGATGAAAAAGGACCTCTCCAACAATTGAGGTTACCACTGACCAACATTCAGAAACACTGCTACTGACGACTAAACATTTCTTTAACTGTTACAGGCCGAGAAAACATGTCAAACAATGTTCAGACACTGAATAATATCCCTACATTTTATTAACTGTATTGTATTTGATGCTATCTTGCTCATATTTACTGAATGTCTATGGAATATGAGACCATTTTACAAGACCAGTTCCTATTTTTCCAAATGTTAAAGGAATAATTTGACATTTTAGGTCATATGGTTATTCATTTTCTTGCCAAGACATGAGAAGATTTTGGTATCAATTTATCAGTTTCTCATTTAACTCCTGTCAAGAATGAACATATTTCCCAGAATATCTAATCATTCTTTTGCCTTTATTGTATTTGTTTCTGTTCAAAGAATTTCTTATTTATTTCATAGCCAAGGAATAAAAGAACATTTTCCAAGACCAGGACTGATGTGCACCAGCTGTTTGTAAATCGATCACTAAGTTTGCGCATAAATTCCTTCTTAAGTTATTAGTAACTAACTAGTTTCAAACTGATTCACTACATCAGGTTGCACCACTAAAACTTAAGAAATGTCGTAGCTAGTAAACACTGATTGATTGCTAGGAAACATTTATAGCTGTCCAATATGAAGCAGCCAACAATGTGAACAAAAAGTCACTGTAGAATCACAAGCTGTAACGCAACTTCCAAAAATAACAAAAGATTAAAACAAAAACTTAACTGCCAGTCCTTTGGGAATGTAGGTATGACTTTGTTCTATTTATATCTGCATACCTGAAGAAATATGTGTGCTTTTGAATTAGTAGTTTCAAGTCAAGTTAATTTTATTTATATGGCGCCAAATAATAGCAGTTATCTCAGGGAACTTTTCAGATAGAGCAGGTCCAGACCGTAGTCTTTAACTTACAGAGAGCCAACATTCCCCCCATGAGCAAGCACTCAGTGACAGTGGCAAAGAAAAACTCCCCTTTAACGGGAAGAAACCTCGAGCAGAACCAGACTCTAGGTGGGCGACCATCTGCCTTGACCGGTTGGGTTGAGAGAGAAAGAAGGAGAGAGGGGGATGGGGGAGAGAGGAAAGAGAGAGACCAGGAGGAAATACAGCGTAGCACAATGCAAGTGCCACATAGAAATGTATAGTAATAATAATAATTATAAGTATAATAATAATTGTAGCAGTGGGTGTTGAGCAGGATCACAGGGGTAGTTGGTGGCTTGCAATCACAGATCTGGATTCTGCAGCTCCGGAGAGAGGAGATAGAAGAGAAAGCACAAAGCTATGGGGGAGAGAAGATGCTGAGTTAGTAACATGCATTAATGGTACATGAATGCGTACAGATGGAGAGGAAGAGGAGAAGAGAGGAGTTCAGTGCATCATGGGAAGTCCCCCGGCAGTCTTGGCCTATAGCAGCATAACTAGGGACTGGTCCAGAGCAAGCCTGGTCATCCCTAACTATAAGCTTTATCCAGAGAGGAAAGTTTTAAGCCTACTCTTAAACGTAGAGAGAGTGTCTGCCTCCCGGGCCCAAAATGGAAGATGGTTCCACAGGAGAGGAGCTGAAGGCTTTGACTCCCATTCTACTTTTGGAGACTCTAGGAACCACAAGTAAACCTGCATTCTGGGAGCACAGTATTATGATGGGGTTATAGGGTACTATGAGATCTTTAAGATATGATGGTGCCTGACCATTAAGGGCTTTGTAGGTGAGGAGAAGGATTTTAAATTCTCTTCTGGATTTTACAGGAAACCAGTGCAGAGAAGCTCATATGGGATAAATATGATCACTTTTTCTAGTTTTTGTCAGCACTTGTGCAGCTGCATTCTGGACCAGCTGGAGAGTTTTCAGAGATTTGATGGGGCAGCCTGATAATAAGGAATTATGTAGAAGGTCATACACCTGATTGGCCACTGCTTTCTCAAGGATCTTAGAGAGAGAGGGAAAGGTAGATATAGGTTTATAGTTGGCTAAAATGCCTGAAACAAGAATTTTTAAGAAGAGGTTTATGCAGCTACTTTAAAGGACTGTGGTATGTAGCCTGTTAATAAAGAAAGATTGATCATATCTAGTAAAGAAGTGCTAACTATGGGTAAAACTTTCTTAAGCAGCCTAGTTGGGATGGAGTCTAAGAGACAGGTTGATGGTTTAGATGAAGAGATTGTTGAAGTTAGTTCAGGAAGGTCGTTTGGAGAAAAACAGTCTAAATATGTATCAGGTTTTACAGCTGCTTCTAAGGTTCCTGTGTTTGAGGATAAATCACTGCAGGTTGAGGGCAGGAGGAGATGATGATGTGTTATGCAGTTTAGAGGGAAATATCAGACTATGCTAAGCTAACCAACCTTATTTGGTCATTTAGTCTGATGTTATTGGCAAAATGTTTTGTAATTTGAGGAATATTGGGTTCATTTCTGTGAAATTTAGAGTGTTAGGTCAGATATGTCAACTATATCCCATATTACCTTTTATTTTTCACTCTAAAAAGGTCGGATATTAGCAGGCTAATGTTAGATTTGTCAGTTGATTCAGTTAGTAGATGTAAATATTTAGTAACTACTAATCTCTACATAAGAACTAGTGTGGTGCAACCAGTTTTAATTCAGTGATGTGTAAATCTTCACTAAGTTCTTACTCTTACGTTATAACTAGGCTAAGTTTGAACTAAGGAACAGCTGGTGCAACTATTTCTTCTATGTAATCCCAATACACCCAAATGTTAATACACCCACAAACTAATTCAAAACTTGTTTCACAGCAGAATGAAGTCCACTGAGTTGAAACTTGAAGGGAGTGTCTGGAGTTCTTTCAGATGCTCTCAGGCAACAGGTGTGGGCTTTCATTCAGTGATTATATGGCCCGTGTCTCCTCTCGTCCAGATCATTAATAGTGTCTCTGCCAACCACCTCCTACTGCCATCTGTACTTGATTAGAGACCAACACAAACACTATAATCATCAAAGAGAATTAAAAACATCCAGAAAACCAGGGTGTCCTTGTGAATCTTAATAATCTCCTCTTTTCTCAAATGCTACTGTAAAATTAATGCAAAGACACTTTTGCTTCAAAACATATTTTTCTATGGCTTTTGATTAGTGATTCACTGTGTACAAATACTAATTCAAAAGCAACAGAAAGGAAATAACACTCAATAAAAATGAGTGGAAGGGTGATTAAATTTCACTGGCCTTGTTTGGGGACCAAGGGTCTGAAACATCAATGAAAGGTCTTTGGCATCGCTCCGCCTGTGACTGATACAAAAAAATAGGATTTTTAACAGCAGAGACGAGCACTACAGCTAATCAGAGCAGATATACAACAGGACCATCTTGATTAAACCCAATACTGTATAATACTATGCAAATACTGTCATTATCTTTGGGAGGGGGCGGGAGGTTGTTCCAAACCACAGAATAACAGAAACAAAACAGTAATTTTTGAAAGACTGAAATGTCAGCACCTGGAGATAATTATCGCTGATGATCCCAAATCAAACCGCAACAGATATGCTAAAACTCTATGGAAGCATAAAAGTGCTCCCCTTATTCGCCTTTAAAGCATTTTAATCTTTCATTTGTTCATATTGAATGTAGTTAAAATGTAGTTATAGTAATTAGTAATTGTATTCCTTTGGCATAATCTTATTTATGAATGTACCATAGCTAAATGGCATGCCTGAACTCACAGAAACCTTACAGTTGGCGTGCATTTCCGATGCGGAACCCTGGTAAAACTCAGCTTCCACTTGCTAATAAACACCTCGTAACCCTGCAAGACTAAATTCCCCTGTGATTTTTTCCACTCTAAATCACGCTGAGAGTGTCGAGGTGTGGTGCCAAAAGCAGGTGCTACTCTTCATGTGTCCATCTGTTTGGATTCCCGTGTTAACTTGGCGCCTCGTAGCCTCCATCTGCTGCGCTTTGGCTCGCTTTAACTGTGGCTCACGTAACGATTGGGCGAATGAAGTCAGTCATGTTCAGCGTTTGTGCTCACCTTTTATAATGTAAACTGATGCTGCACTTTTGGAAATATGAACTGTGAAAGTGAGCATAGCACAGTTGTGACAACATGACTGCTTTTACAAACATTTGCAATAAGAACAGCAGAGAGTGGCTGCAGAACTTGGAAAGTTCAGGGGAAAAACTACTTTTCAATATTAGAAGTTGACCATAAATTAAGCTGGAGCAGCTACAAAAAGCAACCTTGGAGTGCTGTGATTTAATGACTGGGTACTGTACCACTCTCTCTCTTTAGGGTCCAACTCCCACCCAAAGGTGCATGTATACAAAGATGCTTATGCTATAGATGAACCACTTTACCATGGAGTGTTATATAGCACCTGGATATGCAGTATCTATATTTTCTCACTGGTGAGTGCTTCAACTGTTTTTGCTTCCAATGACTCCAAATGAGAAACTTTTGGCACAGTCTGTATATTGATGCACTGTGGCTCCAAAAGCCTACTCTGACTTTCTTCTCAATTGTACGTTAGGAGTGCCAACCTCATAGGCCTTGACCTTTTACTAAATCCGACACTTGAATCCCAATAAGCTGATGATTCATCGTCGGATGGTCCAGGGGTCCTCTTTTGATGTCTTGAGATTTTGTGTCCAGGATGACTGTGTGTGTACGATAACGTGGCAGCTGTTTCCAAAGAAGCGACAACACTGATTAAAGCAAGTATTGTTGAGTCTTTTATCATCCCTGGGTCTCTAATCTACTGAGAAAAGAAGAAATGTTAGTTAGATCCCATTCTCAGTGCAGAGATCTGACCACCATCATCACATATGCAAGTGTCTTCAGATACAGATGTTTGCTGTTAAGTCTTTGTGCTGCACCTAATCCTTTACAAAGCCTTTGCTTTCAAAGTACAGCATTAACCGCTCTGGCTGGATTAACAGTCTCTCACAAAAACATTGTGGTTCAAGAGGTGGACATGCACACCCATGATGAGTGGCTTCACAGAGTGTTCAAAGCCTTCTCAGAGGCCAACCTGCAGTCTAAAAAGGGGAAAAGTGCCCTTTAGCAAGCCCGCCAACTGACTTTTTTCTCCCCTCACAGTAAAGGCCAATGTGTCACACCTGCTAAACATGACAGTAGTGCATTAGTTCCCCAAACCCTCCCCAGCTTCTCAACTGTTCCTCTGGACCTCCGCTGACCAGTTCAGGTTCCTCCGCCAGACTGTAACACTCGATGTTGTTGGTGAGAGAAATATATATGATATGATTTATTAATGGATTACAGACACAAAACAAAAACAAAAAGGGATAACATGTTAAAGTGAAAACACTTATTTTCAACATGGTCCTGAGATGTTAAAAGACAAACATAAAGACATTCAACAAAATCCTGAAATTCAAAAACATATCGTCACAATTTAAATAAAAATTTTTTTTTTTAAAAAGTCCAAACCTGACTTCTATAAGCCCTTTTCATTTTTAACAACTGGATATGTAGCGGAAAGGCTACATATCACATTCTGTACTACGAGTAAAAGTACCAACACAAGAATATAAAAATACTTCATTACAAGTAAAAAACCTTTTTCAAAATCTTACTTAAGTATAAGTATTATCAGCGAAATGTATTTAAAGTATCAAAGTACTAATTCTGCAGAAAAAAACATCCTCTGTGACTGAAACATTGTTATGTATGACATTATCAGATTGTTAATACAGATGCGTTAATATGTACGCAGCATTTTACTGTTGCTGGTTGAGGTGGAGTTAGTTTTAATTATTTTATATATAGCTCTGTAGTTTAGTCCAGTGGTTCCCAAACAAAGTGTCGGACCCCTCCAGTCAGTCACAAGATAAATCTGTGATTGTGTGATGAAAAAGAACAAAGTTCTACACGAATTTGTATGCATTTTACAGACTTTAATTTTTCGTCTAATCTTTCCATTTTTGTGAAATATCCTATACTTTGACCATCTTGATATGGGCCTAGAAATTAAACCATCTGAGATGTTAAGTGGAGTAATCACTCTGGTGTATGCAGTCACAAGCCAAAAAGGTTGGGTTAAAAATGCATGTTATTATATAAAATCTTATTCAGAAAAATAAATAGTAACTGCAGATGTTAAAGTGTTAAAGTAACAAATAGAAGTATTCAAGTATATTACCTCAGATTTGTATTAAAGTGCACTATTTGATAAAATGTTCAAAAGTCATCATCACACTGAAGACTCAGCTCAACTTGCTACCTTTCATACTGACTCTTTGTGTTAAACTGACCTAAAGACTTTGACTTTACTCTTGTCTACATCTAGCATAAAGATTCAGAAGACAATGTCCCGACATAATGTTGTGAGAGCATGTAACTGTACACACCTTACATTTAATTCATGGACCCATTCATAAACAGCAGCTTGACACCTTATTCATCAGAAATCTGAATGAACAAGACAACATTCTGGTTTGAGTTTGTTAATGAACTGCAGCCCTCTTGGAGAAAACGAATCCTCTCAATTTCCATCTTTAAGCCTGAAGTGAGGCAGCACGTTAAGAGGCAGGGCAGGAGAGAGGCATACAATCAAAGCATTACAGAGACGTTCCACACATAAGAGGGCTAATCTTTCTAATGGGACAGACCAGATGGATACATGAATATTCCCAATTAACAAAGGTCTATTTCTGTACACAGGTGACAGGAAAAAATATTCGTTAAACAGGCCAACGGTGATGTAGAATAACAATGAATTAAAGGAAAAATATTAGAATGGAACTTGAATGTACATTTCCTGAGGAAAATGCATGTGAGAACTGGAAGCTGCTGGATTTCTGCTAGCTGATTAGACTGCTAGCTGCTGCTGCTGTTTCCAGCTGCTGCCAGCTGCTGCAACATATGGATTTAGGTTATTTTGGTCGATACCTTAAATGTATCGAGTACTGATACCTAGCTCTAGTTTTGGATAGTTTGGAGGAGGTTTGGTCCCATTTCGGAGTTTCAAAGTGTAGGCGCATCGATCGATCGATCGACCGATCGACCGATCGGTCTATGTAAGTCTTTATTTTAAAAAATCATACAAAAGTAATGTTTATTTTTGTTCTCAGGTTCATTCTGATGGAACTGAAGCCCAAAGCCCAAAGACACCTCTGATTAATATTATTATAATTAACAATAACAATAACAATAACAACAACAACAACAACAACAACAATAATAATAATAATAATTATAAGTGAAGCCTGTAACAGCTGAGAGGAGATAAAACAATAACCATCAGTATTAAAATTATATTCTTAATATATTTCCTGAGGAGTGATTCATCTACATGAACAGTTGTTAGGAATTAAGATATGGAAGAAAGGGGAGAGATAGAAATTCTGTGAAGGAGGCTAAAGGCCAAACATGGATGAGGAATTAATTAATGTTATGAAATCATAAATGAGCAACGACCACCAGCTATATGCACGATTTACCCCGTGAGTCTTAGGGCTTGAGGGATTTTTTGAGCAGAGAGGATGATGTCTGAGTCAGGTAGAATGTATGTGGAGCGTGCTGAAGATGATCGGCGGCCCATTTGTTGGAGAGAAGAGGATGAAATTCCCTGCATAGCCGCAGGAGTAGCAGCATCGATCCTGAGGGATAGGCCTGAGTACTGCAGAAGGCTTAGACCACATTTAAGAGGCACTTGCCTTGAGTTATGAATAAGCCCAGGGTTTAGTCATGGGATAACTATCAGGCGTTAAAAAGAGGGGAGATGATGGGTCAGAATTTTCTGAGCTTTAAAAAATGTCAACATGGAAATATAAGGACAGAAAGGAGAGTCAGTGTGAGCAAGAATAATGGAACAAGCACATTTTGTTTGGAATGCTGAAGAAATAAAACAGAAGAATTTGGGATGAAAGGTTAAGTCAGAAAATGAAACATTGATTTTGGGACTGAATGAATTAGAAGAGACGGTTAAATCACCACACCTTAGAAACCCAGAACAGCCAACAAAAATAGATGAGAAGTGAGAAGTGAATCTGCGTAGGTGGTAAAGAGCCATGACAGAGAATAGAAAGCATTCTGTGAAGAATGGAGGGTGTGACATTTATAGAGACTGAAGTGAAGACTTGCCTTGCCTATGCCTTTTCCCTAAACCTTGTGACTTGATATGATTACTCATTGACAGTATTTACAACAATGAATAAACAGCCATTTGAGTTGTGACTTAAAATGTTGAGACAAGTGATACAACACTTCAAGGTGTTTCTTTCAAACCATGTCTCACTTTAGCATCTTCATTTAAACTATTGGCATTTGTACAAAATTAGAAAGTAATAGAAAAAACAAAGCATGGAGCTCATTCAGGTAATTAAACTTATATTTCAGTCATATAAAAAGTAACTACTTAAACAAGTAATGCAGTCTGTCTGAATATTGTACAGAAATAAAACATTATAAAAAAAATATTAGCATACTCCTTGGACTCATCTTTTTCTGTGTGACTTTCTGTCTTCTGTGACCTAGGGGGGATATGTCTCTCTCAGAGTTTATCCCTATGAACCTCCTGAAAAACAAAAAGTGTGTTCAAAGAGGGTGTGAAAAAATGTTTTATTTATTAAAAATAGTAGTAGTAATAATAATAATACTTAATTTATGTAGCACATCCATTCTTCAGTGTTGCATCCATCCAGCAATGCATTGAACACTGAAGGACTAAATTAGGGATATTGCTGTAAATTATGATGTGTTTCATACAGGCCTCTATAATACTAAATCTACTAGTACTTAGGCATGAAAGAAAACAATATCAGTCACAAAGTGGGGGACGCTAATACACAGACATCAATGGGACATCATCTGAATATAATTAAGTAATTTGGAGATGTTGGCATATAAAACAAAGCAAAATGAAACTCACCATGTAATTTGGAGCATCAGAATCACAAGTCCAGCTCCACCCTCAGAAATGTTGACTTGCCACTGAAACAAGAGATTGTTTTAGCAACAGTACAGATGTAGCTAATTAGCAAGACTCTGATTTCAAAACTTAATTCAAGTCAAATGCTTTTCACATTTAATTGGAATAAAATTCACTTCAAGAAAACAATTTGAGCAAAAACTCCAAAACATCAAGATTGGTTAATAAGTCAGAAAGAATCTCAAAGAATAGATCTCAGGCTTAAAGAAAAAAAACTATATACTGAACTCACTTATTTTGTTTGATTTTGTGATCAGATGACATAGTGTAAAGTCATTATCATGACAGAAGTAAGGGCATATAGCACAATCCAAACTGACTGGAAAAGAAGGACAAAAAAGGAAACTCACCTTTGAAATATGATACATGGTGTGGTATGGTAATATGGCACCTTTTGATTTGCTGGATGAAGATGGGTGAACAATCATACTCCCATTCTCCAGGCAGACATGTGCTAACTCTCTACTGTTGTAGAGAGGTGCTGCTACTGCTACTGCTCCAGCAGCAAATTTTTAAATCTTGTAGCGCCACCTACAGGTGAAATTGTATCAAATGCTACAGACTTGTTCAGCATCCTCATGTGTACAATTTTACTGAATTTGGTTGTCATGAAATATAACATTTAAGAGATATGGCAGTTAGGTAGCATGGTGGTGTTTTATTAAGGATCACAAGGTGGGGCTATTGGGGCCATGCTTCAATATGCACATTCTCATGGAAAACTTGTGAACCAAGTTTCATTTCATTAAAGACGACAGAATTGTACAAATATCATGTTATATTCTTACTGTAGCTCTGACTGTGGGTAGAATTGTGTGAAATGTTACACACCTGTGCCATCTGAGATGGATCATTCCCAGCATAGATTGCCATTATAAATCTTAATATTTAAAAAAATAGATAAAATCACTGGATTGTGCTAGAAAAAAGAAAATTAATAGCATACATCTCCTGAAGAAGATGCATGCTATGGTGTTCAAACAAAGTTTCTAAATGATAAAATTTCTGCAACAATCTGGCTTTTTACAATTATTTGCTGTTTTACCTGTGAGGGAGCTTTGCCAGAGTGTCAAGGATAGTGATAAGACAGACTCAGAGGTTTGTTGAACGACATCCTCTTTCTGTTCTGCTCTTCCTCCCCTTAAATAGGCCCTCCAGTCTTTCTAGGCAGAAATATATTTCTAGCAGGGGTGTCCTTTCTCTTATACCAACAACTGCTATATGACAATGTCACTTGTATCAGTTAACATTGTTTACACATACATAAACTACAGGATATTCCTTACCATAAACCAAAATAAGTACAAATAACATAAATACAAGACCAAACATTTAAATAAATAAAATAAATCCCCCCATGCTTGGTCTAATCCATGACATCAGTGGTGATGTCAGTGAAAGCTTAAAAGCAGGAATTGGTTCATTGCCTCCCCATTTTATCTCCTGAAAGCATGGTGGGTACATGGTAAATTACAACTTAAGCTAATCTATAACTCAATTAACTCAGGACTTAAATCATTAAACAATAAATAAACTTAAATACTTGTCCATCTCGATTAAACCATTAATGCAGATGTAAATGTAACTAAACAATGCTAAACGCAAACAAAATCCAGGAAAGTATGTGACCACAATGCTAACAAATATAGATGTTAAACTGGTTAAACAAACAAATGACAAGTATGGAAAGAAATACAAAGTATAATAGAGACAAAATGGTGTGGCCACTTTTTCACATCCTCTAAAATCTATTCAAATAAAACAATCCTATAACTTCTTTCTTCCTCTGATCTTAAGATTGTATATTATTTGATACTGAAATAGTCAAAACTGAGCTTTTTTAAACCAGGAAAGAATCAGGAAATACTCTGGTTTTGGATATAAATAGCTTAATAAATATTGAACTGTGTTACTATTGAACATACTCTATGTTTGTATGGTAAGTCCTTCATCCCCAGTGCTACTACTGCAGTAACTGGTTGCCTACTGGCCTTTAACTTCAAACTTTTTCACAGGTGAGGGATTTTGGTTCTTCAGTTTTTCAGTTTCACATCTATTTTAGAGACCAAAGAAATTCAATTGCTCACATCTTCAAACTAAGGCTGCAACTAACTAACTAACTAAACTCTCAATACAATATTCCAATATCAAATGTATGATGACAAAGTTCTCCATAATAGCTATAAACCAATCCCTTCCTAACATGATCAAACTGCAAAAAATTAGGGACAAATCCACAGTCCTCGTTCCATGTTTAGTATTGATTAATCTGACGATTATTTTTCCTGATTGATCAATTAATTGTTTGATCTATAAAATGGCAACTGCAATTTCTAAAGCCCAAGGTAACATCCTCAGATTGCTTGTTTGTCAGACCAACAGTCTAAACCCTCAAGTATTCAATTTGCTATCACAGACAAGATAAGCAGCAAATCTCACAATTGAGAAGCTTTAACTTGGGAATGTTTGAAATGATTGCTTAAGAGTAACTAAAAACAATCAATCGATTATCAGAATAGTTGCTGATTAATTTTCCTACAACCAACTTATCATTTCAGCTCTATGTAAAATGTGCCTCTCCTGTTTTCAGCCTGATGTTGGAAATGCACATCAGTGTGAAAAATGTGGTTGCTCCTGTGGAAAAATACTGTAGTTTCTACCAGAGATGTTTCAGTCTCTGATAATTATTGTTAAAGCCTCTGAAAAAGCACAGTTTTTGAAGGAAGAGAGAATCTGTAAGTTTAAGAAACAGGAGGGACCACCTGCAGTTTGTATTGGAGTCAGTGAGAGCCGGACAGTGTTCTTTCTATCAATTAAGGTTTAAGGTTTTAAGGTTTTGAGAGAGAGGAGGCTTGTGGCAACATTTTAAGGTATGATATGTGCTCGGAGAGTTAAAACTGTGGGAGTGAGATGTGTTTAGAATTTTTTTCTGATCTAAAAAATCTCTGCTCTCCCCACTGGCGGATCACATGACACACTGGTGAGATCTCAAAACTGCTGTAAAAGCCTTCACTTTGGACTTAAATTGCTCCAAAAGTACAAAAGATATCACAACACAGAGTACAACTTTGAAAATTCAAATCACACAATAAATAATAATAATAATAATAATAATACTTAAGAGCATTACTAATTATTCATATTAAACTATTTTTATCTTCATGTTGCAGCTGTAACTATCATAGACTGACAAGGACAGGCTTGTTATCTCTACACCTTGAGAGCTACTGTCTTGGTTGCCGCCTTGTCTAAAGGACAATGCAATGCTTTATGAATTCAAGGGTGGTCATCTAAGCTGATAGGAGAATCCGTTATCAGCGAGCTAAAAATAGCCTCTCAGCAGCCATTGGCCTGAATTAGATATCTGAACCTGCTGTGCATCACTGTGCCTGTAGAGAAAATGGGAAAGTTCACCTATATGTGAGAGGAATGAATTTCCTCCGCTAAATTATGCATTGTTTTGATGACAGTTGCTATCAGCTGGTCTGTAGGTGGTTTTGAATGTCTGCACATGTGTGTGCGTGGGAAGTAGAGAAAGCTAACGCAGGATGTTACATTTTGATGTGCAGACTGACAGGGTGACTAAGGATATTCTTTTACAAAACTGCTTTTATGACTCATGATTTTGATTGAAACCAAAGGACACGTTGATACACAAAACTCTACACGTGAACCTCTTTTATATCTATGAATGTATAATTTTATGAAACTCTGTCCAAGTTCTCTTTAACAAACTCGGTTAGTTACACAAGAATGATGCATTCAGTTAAAATGTCAGGTCGCAGAGTTCATGCTTGTTTTCATTTGGATTTTGGGAGTCTTCCCACAGTGCTGCTTGTAAATCATCTGAGAGGCCGTCTGGTTTGACTGACAGCGGTGCAGTGGTGTGCATGACCTCCAACACTGCTTACGCTGCTGCTTTTGAAGCGTGACCTAAGGCTGTGTATCCTACAGAGTCAGGGTGTGAGAAGTTATCTGTGTGCTGTTATCTCTCACCCTTTCACCTGAAGAAACAGTAACGAGGACAACAGATGTGAACAAAAATGCAAGTGTCAACGTGATGGTGGGGGAAAAAAAAAAGAGAATCATGTTAAGACGCATCTCCTTTTATTCCCTGGAAACACCATATGTACAAACATAATCCAGAATCAGTATTTTTAAAAACATCTCAGCATCATTTTACAGAATGACATATCTACAAATGTATATCATGATCACAGTTTGAATATTCCACAAAATCGAGCGAAGAAGAGAATCATTGCACAGAAAAGAGAAAACACACACAAAAAAAGAGACAAACTTCTCATTTAACGTCACATTTCGACACTCGCACATACTGAACATCATTTCTTCATATCCGTATAGTGAGGTTCTGTTCATGCACTCACACGGTGCTGCGGCATGGCTTCATTTCAAGGCCGTGGAAATGTGGAAAATCTCAGATCAGCAAGTGCTCCGTCTCTTACGGGTGACACACTGCGATCAAATCAGAGGAAGTGTATTAACATACCTCAAGAGGAAATTAATTAGAAAAGCCCATGCAAGTGTTTGCATAGGCCAGATTTGACTTTTTCCCTCTGTAAACAGACTGCTACAATTTTTTTTTAGCATCTAAAGACTGAAAAGAATTTAATTTATCAGTTGACTGAAAGGAAAAAGAAAGCTGTGAAGTGATGTAATGCGAGTAAAACTGCAAACATACTGAACCAATGTTGGATTTTTTTTTGTTGTTGTTGTTGCAAATTTCAGTATCAAGGAGAATCGAGATGTAATCTCCAGGCTTGCCGCTTGTACCTTTATTTACTGATCTCCATGTTACAAAGAAATGAGTTTGCTACATCAAACACTGAGCACCCTCTGCAGCAACAGTGAGGCTTTAAGGACTCCGTGACCTCAATCCTGGAAACTTTCATCTTTATTCACATAGTGGGCCATGTCAACATAGCCTCAGGGTGCACGGGAAGGGGATCGGTCTGCAACCATTCATGACCCATAAAAGCCTGTTTCTGACTAGGGGGGGGGGAAATGAGATGGAAACTTATCTGTTGTGACAGCTTCTGCAATCAGATGAAATAAAGACACTCTATATAGATAAGATGATCTAGCTCTGAATACCCTTCATCTTGTGTGTTTGTAGTGCAAACACACACAGTCTTAAGCAGCTGTGAATGAGTAACAGAAGCATTATCCCTGTGAGCAGCATAGCGGACAGGTACGGAGCTGCAGGTGTGTGTGCGTGTGTTCGTGTGGCTGTCAGACTCTGGTCTAAATGCAAATCATGTTTACGCCTCTGGATGGAACAAACTTCATGGTCAACCTGCCTGTAAGCCCCGACAGCTCAAGCATGTACAGAAGGTGTAAACACAAAAGCTTGAGAGGTTATTAAAAAAGAAAAAAAAGGCACACATGCAGCCATGCACGCGCATTAACACACACGATTTGGACGTTTCTAAATATGCAACACACCGGCACAGTCGTACAGTACTGTATGTTGTACATACACAAGCATAAAACCAGACGTACAAACAGTTTACTGGCACACAAATACATTCAGGGAAAAAAAAAAAAATCAATGAAAGGAACAGCATTGCACTTTGTCCCTGGATATATTTCTGTAGGTTCTGTAGGCTTTCCTGAGCTACAGCTACAGATCCCCTGTTCTCCTTCAGATTCTTCTACACTTGGTTTACCTCAACTGACTCAGTGACACTACAAATTAAAAAAAAAGAAAAGAAAAAGAGGAGTGTGATAGAAATACCTTAACATTTAAGTCTTTTCCCCACCTGATCATGTTGTGCACACGGTGCAAAGAAAGTTTCTACAAGCCATTAGCTGAAAAGAGGAATGCAAATAACTGCTACAGCAGCGAGCTACTTTTTGGGAAGCTGAAACGTCTGTAGTTGTTGCAAGTTGGTGCTAATTAGATTAGCCGTGTGAGGAAAAAGCAAGAAATGTCTGAGGTATTCATTACAGGATTATTTTAAATTAAGAGCAAAGACGAAACATTCTAAAAGATAATTCTCTCAAGTGAAAACACAAGATAATAAAAAAATACAAAGGGAATCAGACACTAAAAAAAAAATCTATTTCAACAAAAATTAATAAATTACAAATCACATTCAAAATGGCCAAACTAAAGACCAGCTCTACATTTCAACCTTGATAGCATGATATTTATATTCCTCATAGATTTTTCTTCATTTTTAAACATCTTTAGAGTAGGATGGCATAGTGCTGTTGGCTGTGTGAAACACTGCAGAGAAACAGTGTTTCCTGAAGTCGTAGCACCAGTGTCACACAGATGGATGGGTCTGCTGATATGAGGCACCTTGCTTCACCAGCTTGGTTGCAGGTGCTGTGCAGAGCAAAAGCAGATGAAAAGACGCAGGTGGTACTGGTATCTGTTGGGTTTTTTTTTTTTTTTCTCCACTTTTGCTTCACAAATGGAGTGCTGTGTAATGATGTCAAGCTGAAGAAGCAGCCTTTCAATAATACATTTGGCTTATTGGCAGATGGACGTCGGGAGAGGAGTCGAAAGAGCATGCTGGGTGATGATCACCTCACCTCAGTTTACTTACGGTGGACAGAGATGTGAGTCGCCGTGAGGAGAGAAATGCACCAGAAGATACAAATTCTTCGCCTTTTTCCGTTTTCTTATGCGAACAATCACTGGCAAATCATGTTTTCTAATTTCCCAGACAGAATTTGCTATACATTCAGAATTATGGCATCTTCAATCGGATTCATTTACAAGGCAAGTCAGAGTTTCAAGCTTGAAGCAACAAATTTTTATCTTGGCATGGCTCAGGGGAGACGGACGTTTGCCAGAGGAAGATTTGTTGTGTCAAAGGAGGAAACAGAAGGTGGCACAATGTGGATGGAATAGTGACAGTTCAATTAATATGAGACACTTTCTCCAAACGGAGTTCAAGAGATCCTCCAAAAAGCAACCTTAGGTGCTACTGACACATTTATATCGCTCCTTCAGACGCGCGAGTGAGTGTCGCATTTTTGTTGTCCGATTCAAAAAAATTGGTGGGTTGGAGATCCCTCGAATAGTTCTTGGTCCTTTATTTCCTCTTTCCTGCGCTGTGCGTCGTGTCACTTCCTCCTTACTTCGTCCCCGGGGTCTCTCTGCTGTTTTATGAGCCTCTCGATCTCTGCGCCCAGCGTCTGCAGATTCTCCTGGGAATCAGAAAAGATTTTATGACTCAAATGTAATGAGATTGAATACATGAGAGGGATTGGTGTGTCTGCCTGTAAAGCTGTATATCAACATTAAAAGTAGTAAAAATATGTTTTTGTTTTAATGCCATTTGTCTCTAAGGAGAAAAGTTTTTGGAAAGTTTCAAAAATTGCATAGAAAAGTAAGTGATTTCATAAATATGCATTTCAAAAATAAGCAAAGACATTAACATAATGCTGTATTTAAAAGTTTGCCCCTGGCTTTTTTATTTTTTATTTTCTGTGTAGTTGAAAATAGCGGCCATTAATTCTTATAAAGTATGAAAAAAAAAAAAAAAATCCTCACGGACTTGAAAATTGCCAGAGCTAAATAATCCATCACAGCAAAAGTGAAGCCTTAATTTGGCTTTGTCAGAGTGTTTTGTTTTATTGTCCTTTAATCGCGCCCATGTTGAGTCATATATCATATATCATTACTTCCTGCTTTCTGACAATCATCCTTCATCCACAGAACAAAAAGCTGCTGCCAGAAAATACTCCCACATTACAATTTATTGTCTCATGTAAGTTTTTATATAGAGTGTCTTTAAGATTAATTTGACACATCAGAAAGACAATAGGAAGATGCTTGTTTGCAAAATATTTAATAAAGCATCTATGCGCGCATGTAAAGACACATGCAAATGAAGAAAAAAAGACAAACATCAAAGAGGCTGTGCAGACAGGATGGTGACGCATGCTCTTCTTCAGTGCTCTTTTTGTTTATATGGGTGCATTAGAAGCTTTAATGAATGTTGTAGCAACCATGGCCCATTTGGATGCAGTTTTTCACCCGCTTTAATTTGGACACCTTCGAATATGTAGAAATGGTTAATGTTACGGTACATAAAGCAGGTGTTGTACAGTGACTGTATACCTATGAACAATAGATCAAATGTGTCATGTGAAATGGGTTGCTTGTAGTGACAAACTCGCAAATAAAAAAATCAGACTCTGCAGTTCCGTTCAGCACTTCAGCTCGTTGTTTTGGTGTTCCACTGCTTTCACTACTCTCATCCATCAGTGTTGATTTCAGCAGCAGCAGGCAGCCATTTTCAGAAAAAAAAAGCTCTAAAAACCCAGTGTAAGCTACTTGCAGAACACCAAATGGCAGATAGACAAAGTTAGCAACTAGCCGGTGAACATAGTGGAGCATTTAGCAGCTAAAGAGTCAGATATTTACCTCAGGAGTTGGTGGAGACCAAGAACAGAGCTAAAGGAGAGCATATTAAGAGTAATATTGGACTTTCATTCATCAGGTGAGGCCAGAAACACGACTCAAAATGAATGCTAACGTTGCTCCGTATCTGCTGGATGCTAACATGTAAGCCATAATGATTTTATAGAAGTTGATAATATGCCAGTGTGTTCATTTGTTGTCACAAAGTGGCCCAAAAATGATGGACAGCAGACGTAAAGTGAAATCAGTACAGAACTTCCTGTCAACTTCACATTTATCAAGGAGCAAATGCCAAAAACTGTGCCATGTTTTCCAGATGCCTCTTAATAACCTGAGCTGAAATTAAAACACTTCAGTGTCAAATAATGGACACTAGCGGTTATATTAATCAAAATCAACCCAAGATTTGATGTTAAAATTTCCATGCAGTGAGAAAATACATGTAAATATAAGTACATCAAATCCAAGGAGAATGTGGCACAAATGGAACATTATGGTTAAGCCATACATAGAGCAGCTGGGTGGTAAATGGGAGGTAAATCAGGGAAATTTACATATTTCATTGAGTTGAAATAAACAAATCACAACAGGCTGCCTCACTCCTGGTGCCACATTTTCTTATGGGTAGAACGCACCATCTGGCCAAATCACTTCTTGAGAACTGACTGCTGTTGTGCACCGAGAGCTGAGAAGTGGAACGGATTCATTCATTTACCACTAACACATCAGAAAATTGGCTCAGTTGAAATCCTGATTCATTTAATTCATCAATGGAAAAAAAAAAAAAAAAAAAACCTCAGGTGGAGGAATGGAAGCTGGGCAAAGCTCACATACACACGGGCTGCAGGATGGATTACTATGAATATCAGCTAAATCAACTACTTCAGGTCGGGAATTAGTAAGGAGGAAAAACACACACAGTTACAGCGAGGCACAGTTTCCTTACTTAGCGTAAGCATCAGTAATACAGGGGCGTAATTAGACCATGATTTTTGACGTTATCTCTCCTAAAACTGAGACGGCTGAGAGACAACCTGGCGAGCGCTGTCCTGACAGCGCAGTCAGCCTGTCAGATCACAGTAACAGACAGGTACAGACAACCATACAGGCCACGGCTGCGTCATCTTGACACTAATGTAAGTCCGCCTCAATGAACGAAAAGTAGCAGCTGATTTGACATTCCTTGTGTAATTTAACTTTTTCCACACTTATATTGTCAAACTTAAGTGTAGTATTTTATTTTATTTATCTATTTTGTAATATCTTTTGGGCATTTTATTATTACTGAGACAACATTTGAGAGATGAGATGAGGAAAGAGAGAGAGAAATCAGGAAGGACATGCAACAAAGGTCCTCTTCTGGACTTCGAGGAAGTTGCTTTTAAACTTGTAGGCCATCAGGACGCCAGCAGTGTCATATTTTATTACAGTCTCTGTGTTTTTGCTTAAGTGAAGCTGTTAAGATGATTTTCATGTCTCATTTTTAATTGTGCTATTTCTGTTGTACAGAATGTAGAACTTATGCCAGCAAAACCGGTCTAAATGTTTCATGTTTTATATTCTTAAGCACTTTGTGACTTTATTAACAAAGATCTACACCATCACACAAGTTAAACTTAAACGGTGGTGTCAATTTTTAGAAAGTAGTTGTTTACAAGATTATTTGTTGACAGTATTTGCTTCAGACCAGTGCAATTTACTGGTAAGTTTTGAGAAGATATCTAAATGTTTCAGCAGAAATAAGATACTCAATCATGGAGAAATTTGTCACATGCCTGGGTAAGAAAGTGCAGATTATCCCAGCATGAGATTCTCTGCACAGAGTATACAGCTTTGCTCTCTGATGTACAGTTAATGGATCTGAGAGGAAGATTAGCTACTGCCTCTGCATGAGGCCGGGTTGGCTGCTATGTGATATCTGAGCAGGACGTTACATGTTTTAGACCAGATGACTAATCCATTCATCAAGAAAATAATCTACAGATTAATCAATAAAGATGATGATGGTTAGTTGCAGCTATCAGGCTGCCCTAACAAGTCTCTAAAGACTCTCCAGCTGGTCCAGAATGCAGCTGCACGTGTATTGACTAAAACTAGAAAAAGAGATCACATTTCTCCCATTTTAGCTTTGCTACATTGGCTTCCTGTAAAATCTAGAATAGAATTTAAAATCCTTCTCCTAACTTACAAAGCCCTTAATGGTCAGGCACCATCATATCTTGAAGAGCTCATAGTACCGTATTATCCCACAAGAACACTGCGCTCCCAGAATGCAGGCTTACTGGTGGTCCCTACAGTCTTTAAAAGTAGAATGGGAGGCAGAGCCCTCAGTTATCAGGCTCCTCTCTTGTGGAACCATCTACCAGATTGGGTCCGGGGTGCAGACACCCTCACCACATCTCTATGTTTAAGAATAGGCTTAAAACTTTCCTTTTTGATAAAGCTTATGGTTAGGGCCAGCCAGGCTCGCCTTGGATCAGCCCTTAGTTATGCTGCTATAGGCCTAGACTGCTAGGGGACTTCTCATGATGCACTGAGCTCCTCTCTCCTCTTCCTCCTCCTCTCCATCTGTATGCATTCATGTAACATCAATGCATGTCACTAACTTGGCTTCTTCCCCGGAGTTTTTTTTTTTTTTTTTTTGTGCTTTCTCATCTCACAGGAAACCCTGGGTTCTGGGCCGAGCCTTCGCAGTCCTTCACAGTCCTGTTGGCATCCTTCTCTGGCTCTGCTATGTCATTGTCATTATTGTTATGATTGTTGTTGTTTCTTTCTCTCTCTTCTCTCTCTCAGCCCAACCGGTCAAAGCAGATGGCCGCCCACCAAGAGCCGGGTTCTGCTTGAGGTTTCTACCCGTTAAAGGGGAGTTTTTCCCTTACCGCTGTCGCCAAGTGCTTGCTCATGGGGGAATTGTTGGGTCTCTGTAAATTTAAGAGTACGGTCTTGACCTGCTCTATGTGAAAAGTGCCTTGAGATGACTTTTGTTGTGATATGGCGCTATATACATAAAAATTGATTGATTGATTGCAGCTCTAATCCAGTGATCCTGTCTCCTGTGCAGGTGTAGGTGTGAGGGCTTAAAGGAAGTCAGGTAAGTTTTCAGTATGAAAAACACACACACACACACAAAAAAGTGATAACTATTACGTAAGTGACTGCATGGGACGCTAATAAGCCAGTAAATGCCAAATTACAGTAAAACGTAAGATCCAGACTATAATTAGAAACATCGTTTTATGATGACTGAGTCAAAGAGCATGAACGAGCATTTTTAAAAAGGCACTGAAGGGCAATAAAACAACTTGACAAAAAAGAACAGGATCAGCAAGACACAAGGGCAAACTAAACTGCTAAGACAACAGAATGCTATGAGAGCAATGTGAATTAGAAGTGCATAATATTTGTAATTTATGTGTATTTCCATATTCGACTGGCCCAAGACGAACTTTCTGTATTAGGGTTTGACTAAACGGGTTCTTTATGGTGCACCTTCTGCACTTTAATAGTCGTGTCACATCAGGCTGTGAGGCTGCAAAGGCAGAGCGTGACATTGACCTACTTGAGTCATCTAAGTTTAAAAAAAAACGACACACTCGCTTCTCATTAAGAGGCTTGAATAACACTGCGCATGCATCGTTAATAATATCAGGTTATATAAATACAGTTCAGTATCAGCATGGTGTGCTGTCTGCTGGGGGAGAACTTACCTTGAGAGTGATGTTCTTCAGCAGTGTGTCCTCCAACACAGCCTGGAGCTTCCTGTTGATCTCCAGTGACAAATCCAGGGTCAGCCCGCTGTCCGCCGGGTGGGAGGTGTAAAGCGAAGCCATGATGCCTCCCCGCCGGCTCAGGTGGGCTTTGTTAATGTCTGACGCCTCTGATGAGAGGGCCCCTGTTTCTTCTCTTAGCACGTAGCTCTGGATAATTCTGTGGGGAGGAAAGTGAGGAGATGAGTCAAACGCTGTGCTTCAAAAAAAAGGAGGAGAAACGGAGTGAATGCGTGTCCTCGGCTGGAGACTGTTGAGCAAAGAAAATTGAGGAAGCGGGATTTATAGGTGGGAGCGTGGAGAGCTCCGACAGAGCAATAAAAACGTCTCCAGCGGCAAAGGTGGCAGACGTTACTTGAATAGTAATTCCAGTGGGATGGCTTCTTGAACTCATACGCATGGGACACAATCAGCCATAGTTAGAAAGATTATTATTGTGCGAGTCAGAGAAGGAAAGGTAATGAAACGGCTGCATTAGAAAGGGCTGCAAGGAATCTATTAATCAACTGCATGCTTGTGTGTGAGTGTACGAGAGCGAAAGTGAGATAAATCTTCATGTTCATTATACATTTTCATCTAAATAACAATATAGTGTTGCGTTTAAGCTATGTTTGTGTCAGAGAGGAGGTAGAGAGGAGAATTCATTAGCTTAACAGCTCTTAACTTCCTGTTGTCCAATATTCCCAGCGAAGCCAAGAGAACACTGACAAGCAAGTGTGTTTCCATTAAAAAGGAAAACTGATCCAGAGAGCTGCCACTGTCATTCAAATTCATTACCGCCTCCTACATTATAATCTTTTTCTTACTGTGAGACAAAAGAGAAGGGAAAATAATACAAAGCACTATTCAAGCTAAAGGAGATGGTTAGGGACTTTAGTGTGCGAAACACATTCATGATATCTTTTCTGCTGTAAGAGTGAGGATGCTTGGGCTACACTCCAGGTATCAAAGATAAAAGAAGCATGAAGGTGGTTAATATGAACAACAAAACTATTGGAATTGTACTTATTTTTGGCTGGACTGCAAGGGCCAGCCCTATAAACGCAAAAGTCCGTGACTGACTGACTGAGTTATGAAGTTGCACCATCGGTCGACCGAAGTAACTTCACTGGTCAACTGAGTGACTCAGCTGCCTCTGCCGAGTGTCACCACTTCCTGTATAAAAGCCCTCTAGCCCTAAGTCTTGTTCTTTTACAGACTCTAAGTGCGTGGGCAGGTGGAGAAGGCTGTGTTGTTGCTTCACAGAAAAGGTGAACATTCTGAAAATCTCTTAGGATGGGTCAGTATGCAATATTTTTATGCTGCTCACAACCCCTGAAACTATACCCAAAGCACGGAAACAAAGACAAAGCAACACTCACTCGCATAGTTATGTTCATTTTAAAATTCAGGGAGTGTCTGAGAGTGAGTTTGTGGAGCTGATTAAGTGCACAGGATGAGCTCTGATCAGAGGGACGTTCCTCACCGTAGTGAGATTCTGACTTTCCACCAAGTAAAAATCAATATTTCGCTAGCCAGAGCTGAAAAACAACTCAAATGTAGATTGCTTGGAGGTACAACAACTACTACTACTACTGCTACTACTACCAATCATCAAGCTATCAACAATGCGAGGCAATTAAAACACGACCATAAATACCAAAAATGAAATCTTCCACAATTGTCCCCCTTTCTGCGCTTTGAGTCTTGCGTCTTAAAGAGCGACTTAACACCCTCTGAAAATCTTCTTGTTGCTGACTTCCAATGGTTTCACTTCTCGTCTTGCAGCACGATGTAAAAGTATACGGCATATCATCACTGTTGGGTGTGGTTACAAGTGAAACAGACCACACCTTGCTGCTGGGTGTTCCCGACAGGAAAACACCACAACTTTTCAGCCTGGTGTTAAGTTATTCTTTAAGGTGCGGCAGACAGAACTGCTGTGTGCAGTTACATAATATCCCGCTCCATAACGAGTTAATAACTTTATGGAACTAATCTAGGCAATTATACTGATTTTAAAGTGGTGACTCATGTTAGGCACCAAGATTTGACTTGGGATAGTCATTCATTGTGGATTGGATTTTTCAAGTGACTGAAAAAGAGCATGCTGTTTCACTTTCCTGTTCAGGGAGGCATTTTATTCAAGTGAATATGTTGTGAAAGAGGTCTTGGGAGGATTGAAAACATGCCAGCGACTTCTGTTAAAGACATTTCACAATAGACTATGCATTGATATAAATAGCTACTACTGTGTATGCAGAAGACTGGGACACTTGAGTCTCAGACCTCCTTAAAATGCGAAAGCATTTATCAGCATTTTACCTTGAATGAAGATATTAAATATGCTGACTGAGAGTGTACACTGAAAAAGGGAGGATCAAATCTGATATAATTTTTAACATGCATTTTGAGCACTCATACCGGTTCTCGGCACTGGCTCTTGCTTGTACTTTGTGGAGAAAAAGAATTGGTGCACAACTATCCTTTATACATTATATATGTATTATATTATATACAATGATTACTGTGTTTTCTTTCTTTGTAAAAAATCTTTCACAGAAGTCAACCAAACAATTATGCACTACATAAACCTAAAAAACTGTATGGTGTAGTGTATGCATTGCAAACTAAGAAACCAACTAAATCTATGGTGCAAAAAAAACTGAAATGATACAGTAGCTATGTAAGCACTACAAAGAAGCCAACATCATAAATCGCCCCTGTCCCACACTGACACACACAAACACCTGGGCTTGCACAGACATAAAATGAGACTTACCTCTGACTAGACTTGCAAGGGTCCATATTTGGACTCCAGTTCCATCACGACAGTGTTTAGTAAAAACAAAAAAGTGACAGAAATTAAAGATGTGGCCACATGGTGTGCTGAATGGCATGCACGGGTCGGCGGAGGAGCAGGGAGGTGAGCATTGGGTTGAAAATAAGCCAGACAATGACTTATTTTTGAGTTTATTAGTAATATTTTCTCTTTTTTTCCCCTCAACAGTGGAAGTGTGAGGAATGAGGGCAGCAAGTCAAGCATGCACGAAGTGAAGGCGACAATTCTGGGTAAAGTACAGCTGTCGGATATGTTGCATCGGACGCGCAACAAAGCCCAGTTCTTAGGGTGACTAAACCCTGTTCCTCAAAAGTGGCAAGAGAGGAAAAAGAGGAGGCAGAGAAAGAAAGATGTTTACCTTGCGAGGCAGCCGGATTCACAAGATCACGCGAGAATCTATTTGGTCAGGCTTCAAGTTATGCGCTTGTCTCCAAAGCACCAGTAGTTTGGACAAATCAGCTACTTAGAATTACTGGCAGCTACGGGTGTGGTTTGGGTGGAGCGATAGCATGTGACAGGCGGTGACAGACAGAGAGTTCATCCAATCACCTGCCAACTATCTTTTGAAAGTACCTGTCCTTTTACCTGTCCAGTTTCCAAGGACGACTTCTCAGATGGTTCTGTATAACAAACCATCTGGTGCATAAGGTTAGAAAGATGTAGGTCTGAAGACCTTTCTTAATCTAAAAGGCAATTCTGAGTTTGACACTGGAGGCTTGTCAAAAAACACTGTACACTCTGGATGAGCGGCCAACTACACCTCCCAAACAGAGGCTTCCTCCTGCTTTGTTCTCATCTGGTTTGTATCAGCTGCATTTTAATTCAAGTCACATGAATGGCTCATTTAGACTTAATGGTCATAATAGCGAGGTGGGGGGGTGAAGGACAGACATCATTGCCCTTGTAGGACGATGCTGCTGTTTCTGCATGTTTTAGCTCATTTACTACAAACCAGATATATGGACAGTGCAGCCAGCCAACGACCAGCCTCTGACTTCGTACTATAGCAATGCAGCACTAGAGTTGCAAAGCAGGAAGAGCTGTTAGTTCCAGAAATACCTTTTCCCACTGTGCATTCCCATTTCACATTTTTATTTTAATGATATCCTCAATGCTATTCAACATACAAAGAGGGTGAGTCTCCCAAATAATGTTACAATCCTATATATTTATATTGTGGCTACCTATAATTATTTTCACTTTGTTTCCCAGAAATCCTGTTTTTTTCCCCATCAGTTTTGCATGATGGACCACTCTAAACACTACAATACCCAAGAGCCACAGCAGCAGTGCAAAAGCCAGTCTGAGGCTTGAATCCGAGCTGCAGCGAATTCAAAACACTTTGATGTAGCAATTTGGAAGAAAACACAGTACCATAGTTGCTGAAATGATTCGGAATTATCCCAGAAGCATTATTAGCTTTCTCAACAGTGTAATATTAGGCTTTCGTGTGCTGTTTGTGGTGCACATAACAGAAATGTAAGCTCTGTGATTGGATGTTTTCCTACCAGAATGCACCTTGGGAGTCATAGTTAACTTCTCACCTTACTTTTTTATGTATACAAGCTAGTACCTCTGACGTTTTATTAGAGAACCAGATATTTTATGATGCAGTTCATCTTTTACACTGATAATACAACTGTGAGTCATGTTAACATTTTCTTTGGGAAAAATGCGTTGAACCTGACATATCTCCTTCCACTTCGCAACTATATATCCTTTGGGAAATTGTGCTTACGCAATAGTTAGTAGTAAATGAGATAAAAGATGCGAAAACACTGATAAAGTATGACAACACAACAGAGTAGCTGGTCATTAATGTTTTGTATGGATGTGGTAATGTGAACCAAATGAGCACATTGACTTTCTGCCACTAACTGTCCTTTGTAAGGGACCCCCTAAGCTTCTGATTCCACATCTCTGCCTCTTTATTCACCACACGCTTCAGGCTTACTGTTAGCCGAGTGTTCACCAGGCTGTCCTGGGGGGATAGGGACAGAAAGGCAAAAAGGACAAATTCATATCCACATTCTGTACAGTGTAACATCCCCCGCTTAGATGAGATTTTACAGTAGTTAAATTTAGCACAGCAACCGTGGGAATCGTCCTCAATTTTAACTCTTGAATGTAGGTTGAGGCTAATGATTTAATCCAAGTGTATAGCTGGGAAACAAATGAGAAGTGGGAAAGAAGAGATTATCCGAGTAGAATCAAGTAAGTTTGCTGGATATCTCAGCACAATGTAAATGTCATTGAGAGAATCTGATGCAAGCCTTCAGCGATCTTTACTGATCAATGACGACTTCACCGATTTTAATCATTCAAGAGAAATCCTTCAATCTCTGTGGAAAACTCATCCCCATACCCCATTTAACAGTATCTTGGCATTAGTCCACAGTCCACTAAACCATATAAAAAGTGGCGATGTGATGAAGATAGCCCTAACGTCCTTCACGCTGTCTATTTAGCTTAGGTGATGGCCATGAATATGGATGGATCCATAATAATAAATTCTTCCCCCCTGATCAACTCAACTATAAATAGCTTCGGATGAAGTTTGTCACGAATTAGAAGTGCAGTGTTTGCATAGGTAAGAATTTAAAGATGAGAGAGACACAGAGGGAGGTGGAGGGGTCATAAAGCGTGTGAGTAAGCATATATACTGTCTGTCAAGGTCAGTAGAAGCACCGGTACAGAGAAGAGTGAAGTATGATGTGTCTAAATAGTTTTTCCAAATGGAAAGAAAATGTCCAATGTCAGAAAGAAAATGTCAAATATAGTAATAATAATAGTAATAATCAGCTTAATCACCTTAATAACACATTGCACAGCTTCACTCGAGTCCTTATGTTATCACATGACATGCTGCTACTTTTCTTTAAGGTAAAATGTTGTGTGTACAAATATGCATAGGATGTATCAGTGTATCAATATACTGAGAATTGGATCAGCGCATTTCTTACTTCCCATCATAGTTAGGTACTGCTGCCATTAGTGAGCAGTTTCTAATATTTTGCTGTCTCCTCTTGTGTAGTTTAATGGTTGCTGGTTGTGGCTTGTTTTTTGTATTTATTAAAAAAGTCAAAGTGCTGAGACCTTTAGCTGAACTGCACTACCATTGTACCACTGCTGAGTTTCAAGCACTATACAGTCTTTAGTTGCAGTTAGAAATATTAGCTCCACTTCACCACTGCTCAAACTGCTCACCGAAATCCAATGCGGCACTCTATTTGCACTGAAAAAAAAAAATACCAAAAGGTTCTCATCATCTCTCTTTCTCTGCTTCCTGCACTTTGGTCCGTGCCACTCACTTGGTCTTTTTACGGATCTCCTCCACCAGCTGCTTGATGTGATCCTCCATGAACTCAATTTTTTCTTGCTTGCGAGCCAGGGCCTTCTGCAGACGGACGATGCGCTCCACTAGCACAGCTTTGTCGACCTCTGGGAAGCTGTCCACAACCACCACTGAAGGACCTGACTGGCTCTCTGGTGACCGCTCTTCAACACCACTGCTCCCACCATGACGTGCATTCAAGGAGCCTGAGGAGTAAAGGGGATGGAGGTTCAAGATTAACTTAGAAAACTATTGATGTGGCTTTGGTCATGTAAGAACTAGCAATGACCTGTTATTTTCTGTAATAAAAGGAACAAATTGCCTTGCCTTTTCACTGGGATTTCATTAAGTACAGACCCAAAAAATTGCCTCATTAGACTACCACACTAATGCAAAATAAATAAATAAACCTCTTTTATGATCCTACAATACAATGTATTAAATACATTCATGATTTTGAAATTCCAGAGGTTGTACCTGAGGAACTGGACCGACTCCCCATACTGCTGACATCCCGGTCGCAGCCTCCATTTTCAACCTGCTCCAGTCTCTTACGGGCTGCGGAAGAAGAAAAAGTAAAAACAGAAAAAGTTACCATACCTGCCCTGACAAATTGATTGTTGACATTTCTAACTATTGTTGATGAGATTAAGAGAATCTGTCAGGAAGCTGAAAGACAAGGGAGGAAAACTAGGCTCACAGTTCACTGTAATAATCAAAGAAGCCATGACTGCCTAAAACAAAGTAATACGTCTGGCAAGAAAGGATTCGTTTTCCAAGATTAATACAAAGAATGCTGAAAACTCTTGAATATTATAATAAATAATATATAAATAAACCTCTCTTCTCTCTCCTCTCTTAAAGAAAACAATATGCTGGAGGAGTTTCAGTCAGGCTTTAGAACATACCACAGCACTGAAACTGCTCTTACTAAAATAATTAGCAACCTCAGACTGAACTCTGATGAAAATAAGGTCTCAATTCTTGTCCTGTTAGACCTAAGAGCAACATTTGATACAACTGACCATGATATTCTAATCAGTCGTCTCGAAAAATCAGTTGCTGTGTGTAAAACTGGTTCAAAACATACATCAAAGACAGAAAATTTTACGTCAGTCTTGGACATCATGTGTCTGAGAAACATGCTTTGGGGTTCCACAAGGAAGCTGCCTTGGCCCATTATTATTCTCACTATACATGCTGCAACTTGGAGACATCATTAGAGAACACAATGCATGTTTCCACAGTTATGTGAATGACACACTACTGTACATTTCTGCTGAACCAAATGATGCTGCAGCTATAAACCCCATTACTATCTGTCGTTTGGCAATAAATAAATGGATGAACAATAATTTCTTAAAGTTAAAGAAGGACAAAACTGAAATCTTACTAATCAGCCCTAAAAAAAATGCTGTTTAATAATCTGGGGAAATTAACTCCCTGGATTAAATCTGAGGTTATAAATCTTGGTGTTATCTTAGATTCAGATCTAAGCTTCAAGTCCCACATTAACAAGGTGATGAAAACATAACCTTTCCACTCTAGAAACATAGCTAAAGTACAACCATTTCTAAATCAAAAAGATGCAGAAAAACTGATCCATGCCTTAATTTCAAGCCGACTTGATAACTGTAATACACTTATTACTGGCCTCCTGATAAGAAACCACTGAGAGACTTCAGTTCATTCAAAACTCTGCAGCTCGGCTATTAACCAGAACCAAGAGGAGAGAACACATTAGTCCAGTTTTAGCTGCTCTGCACTGGCTTCCTGTTACATTTAGAATTGATTTTATGGTCCTCCTCCTTATAAAGCCCTTAATGGACTAGGACCAAGCTACATTGCTTACTCCCTTGTTAACTATTTGCCTTCAAGAACACTGCAATCATCTGCTGCTGGTATATTTGAGATTCCCAGCAAGAGTCGAAAAAAATCAGGCATGTAGTCTTTGTCAATTATGCCCCAAAGCTATGGAACGCACTACCAATAGATATCAGGGAAGCTAGATATTTTTCTTTTTAAAAAGCTAAAAACTTATTTCTTCACTTTAGTTTTTAACTAGCTGCAACTTTCCTAATACAGCCATAAATTATTTTTCCTACTTTGCTTCGCACTGCTGCACTTCTTTAAAAATGTTGTATTTTACTTGATTTTCTGCATTCTATTTATTCTATTTTTAACTTTATTATCATTATTATTATTCAGTGGGTTTTATTTTCCATCTTATGTTATATTAATTATGGCATTCTGTCCCATGTGAAAAAGCACTTTGAGCTGCATTTCTTGTATGCTATATAAATAAAGTTTATTATTATTATTATTATTGTTACAAAAGTAGCTGAATTGAGCATATTGTTTACAAAAAAGTCACATTTTTCTGAGCTTTATGCTCTTGTAACTGCAAATTTGTTACTGCTTGTTTGACCAACAGTAAAATAAAGACCAAATATTCAGTTCCAATGTATTAAATAAAGACAAGCAAGCAAATCTTTGCATTTATAAGGCTGTAATGAGGAATTATATGATATTTTCACTTGATGATCAACTTAAACAGGATTTTCAAATTAAATTAATTTTCTCTAGATCAACTAACTGATTCCTCAACTAGTTATTTAAACACCAGCCTTGTGTGAACAAACTAACAGACTAAAATGACTGGAATAATAACTTAAAAACAGCCAAGTGAACCGTGTATGAAGTCTTACAAATTAATAGAAGCAGATGCCCAAACGGAAGCAAATGCAAAGTCAGAGCTAAACATTATTACTTGACTGAACTCAGTGATTGAGTCTGAAGAATCTGAATTAAAGTGATGCAGGTTGGTTTTGAGGAGGAGTGCATGCTCAGCAAACCTTACAAAGGCTTCCAAATTACTACACAGTAGTCATAAAGTCTGAATGAAACTTTGATGAATGATCACAGGCTCTCCTAAGGAAAATGTCCTGTCCGTCCCACATGCCAGCTTCTTGAAAAGCTTGTGCATAAAAGATAATTGCACTGAAGTTCACGCCTTAAGGTAACCGTGTGTGCCCTGAGAACCAAGTAGGAGAAGCAGGTTCTTTATAATCCCTGCATGAGGGGAACATTAGCTCTCTAAGCACAGCACCCATCTGTACACTCCCATCTCCCTTACCTCTAATCACCCTGTATTCTCTCTTTATCTGCAAGTATGACCTGACACTAAAGCCTGTAAAGTCTCTCAGCTCAGCCATTTTATATTAAAGTTAACTAGAAATACTGCTTTGCAAGTTGTATGCCTCCACCAACCAGTCAAGTTGCAGTTTACATCCAACATCTGTCTCTTGCCGTGATTGGCCACCGCAGCGTGACGTCAGGTTGCGTTTCTCCAAAAGTTGGATCAACTTTCTCACCACAGGCCAGTGCAGCCAAAACCCCCGCAGCCTAAACTCACTACCCACATTCAAACGAATGGGAGGACTAGCATTTTCGCCACACCGCCTGATTTAGTCTGTGTACTGCCTAAAATTAGATGATGTGAAAAAAGAAATCTGTTACTTTGACTTGTGACATATAACTAAAACTATATCTGAATATGAATAACATGAACACAATGGCCGCTTTGGCAGGGCTGAGTGTTAATAAAACTCCTTTTGATTCCTCGCAAAATAAAAAACTAAATAAACTGAAATAAAATCCAATTTCTAGTAGCAAAAATGTCATCTGCTTTTCTTAAAAATCTGACACTTTTAAAATGACTGTGTGTCTGCACTGACAGTTAAATAGAATCAGTGGTTCTTAAAGCTTCACTATATTCTGTCAGCAGGTTTAACAGGAGTCTTCCTTGTCTGTTTATGACATAGTCACATTAAGTTGAACCATAATAGGTTAGCTGCATGATGCCGCCACTGTGTAGAAATATATTGTTAGGTTGTTTCCTAACCCTGAGTTAGCTGTTTCGTCAGGTCCTTGATGTTGGCAGCTTGTTTTCTTTTCTGAGTCACCAGCTCATCTCTCAGCTCTTCTACTCGCGTTTTCAGTTGGGCCACTTCTGTTTGCAGCGCTGTCCGCTCCTCCTGCAGGCCCTGCACCTCCTGCTGCCTCAGCACTTCTTCCCGTTTCAGCTGTCGTGACTGCAGGAGTAATAGAGACAGAAGAAAAATGTTAGGAATAATGCAATAACAGTCATGAATGATGGTACGATATTGTGACAATGGTGGCTTGTTCCAAAAAACAAAATACACGGAGATTTCTTCCTGAATGTCACGCCAGATAATATCACTATTCAGGCACAATGTGTGTTCTAAAGTCAGAAAACTCATCTCTTATGACAATGTCAAAGGACAACTCACTCACACTCTAGTACATCTGTTCCTATGTGAGATGTAATTAAAAAAAAGATTAAAAAATATCTTTAAATGGAGACTGACAACAGACATTACAATCACCATATCTTAAAAACCTGACTTTTGTGAAGGCTTTCAGCGAGACAGGGGTTTTAGCAAATTCAATTTAGCCATTACAACCAAGTAACATTCAGTCGTGCATCACCTCTACATTTCACTCTGTATGCTCCGAAGTTCCTGACCTTATCATCTAGCAGCCTGTTCGTCTCCTCCAGCCTTGCTTGGAGCTCCGTGAAGCTACTGGAGAGCTGATCCAGCTGAGACTGCAGCGCGTTGCTCTCTGACTGGAGCTGAGCGTTCTTGCTGCTCAGTTTTTCAGTGAAGCCCAATAACTCGGCCTCACGCTCCCTGCTGCCTTGTACGTCACGGTGGAGGTCAGCCATCTGGTTGGTCAAGCCGTCCACTTCCTCACGAAGAGATGTGATCTCTTGTTTGTCGCTGCATGGAAAAAAAAAAAAAATATATATATATATATATATTGACAGAGTGTTAACAAAGAGAGAAGCTTAAATGAAATTAATATCACTGTGAATTTTCCACTGTGTGAGTGTGCAATGCATACTATTAGGGATGATATGACATGAAATATGACATGTTAGATTTCAATCTTATTTCAATTATATGTAATGGATTATTCATTCAAATGAGTCAAATCTTTTGCATAGACACTGAAGTTAAAGGCTTGCTGAAATGACTAATAACAGTTTGATTCTAATCTCCAAATTAACTGTCAAAAAATCAGCCATCATGTGTCAGGATGAAGGTCACAATCCTCACTGGTAGTGAAGTTGTCACTGCACCAAAATCGGTGGCATCAAATTATTTGCTCTTGCCAAACAGCTAAAAAATGTTGGTGCGGGGGGGGTTGGAAAAACTCCCTGAGTGACACTCAGAAATACTGAAAAAAAAGTAAAGTTTGCTTTTTGCATAAATCAATTTGGGTTGGCGCCACCCACTTATGGCACTCTGGCACACACACACAGCAGCATTTCAATAAGTGGAAAAGTAGAAGTTTCTCTATCAAGTCATCTGCACATGGCCGACAGAGCCGTACACCCACAGAGGGACCCGAGTCCCTTTCTGCTCCGTGTGCTATATCTGTCCTTGGCCTATCTTTGAACGCTCTGATAAGGTACATAAAAAAAATAAAAAAGAGACATGAACTATATTACAACCTGTGCAGTCCTATCATCTGCCATTCAGGCATAGTTGGTTTGATAGGACTATCAAACCAACTATGCCTGAATGGCAGTACAGGTGCATAAGTCAAGATGGAAACGGGCCTGTAAGTTAACCTACAGTATGGCATGCACGGCTGGACTTATTTAAGAATACGACACCTCTTACATCATCTTGAGGAATTAGCTTGTCGAGACCTAAATACTTCTAAAAGTTTGCTCATATCGCTGAAATTATACTTCCATTCAGTACTTCAAATGATAACAATCATTTTGTTTTTATTTCCTTAAACATCCTGTCTTTCCTACTGAAGTTTAGTAACAAGATCCCACTGTACATCTGAGATATATGTATTGTATTCCTTTTTCTGACAAACGCAATCAGTCATTTTAAAATACACGTGTATATTTTGCTTATACAACTTCACAGTGCAGTTAATTATGATATTTGATCATGACAACTATTTCCAACTTATATTACCTTTCCAAAAAAAGACTGGGATTGGAACAGCCCAAAATAGTTCACTGTAGCCTGCAGAATGAATTTGCTGTATTCATTCTTTGTAAAGCATCAGAAAAGTTTACAAGCGACATGAAAAAGTCACAACTTCCGGAGCTTTCAGTAGACTCAACATTTCTGGAAGACAGGATATAGGACTATGATTTCAGACCAGTGATGCTGAAATTCATAATAACGTCAATAATAATAAACATGCCGAACTAATGTCTCACATTAGCGTCTGGTTATTACATTACAGTGAGTTTTACTGAGACTTTCTGCCAGTGAATGTTGACATTTACAGGCAGCGAAGGCTGTGCTCACACTGCAGCAAACTTGCTTGAAGGAAATTACAAATGTCACTTATTTATGTAGTAAATATCTTGTTAAAGTGTCACTTAATTTGTTTAACACTTTTCTCCATCTTCTGATAACAGCACTAAATGATGAGGTCATCATGTCTTGTTTTCCATTCAATGATTTACATTAGAACAAAGTACAAAAAAAGCCTTTGTTAATATGCGTGAAAGCGCAAATTTACAGTCCATTAGTCATTTCCTTTAGATACTGATCCCATGCGTATCATTAATTTTGCTCTTCAGCGTGTGTTAGTGTATACCATTACGCTTACTGCTGCAGTGCGTCTGTGCTTGAGCTTTTACTGTAAGTAGTGCGAGTGTGTGTGCGTTTCTACCGTTCTTGCTGATCCTGGAGTGCAGTGATCTCTTCCAGCTTTTCTCTCTGGCGACCAATCTCAGCTTTCTGCCTGTTGATGATCTCTCTGTACTTTGACAGTTCGTCCTCCCAGCGTGGACGCTCGTCCTCCAGACACTTTAACTACGGAGCAAAACGCAACACAAACTCATTCAGCTAATGAGGAGTGGATATCACGTACACACACAGATGTTAAAACACTGAGCGGTATGTCAAACCTTGGTGCGTAGAGTATTGAGCTCATCCATGCCCTCTTTGTAACTCCTCTTCAGGTCCTCCAGCTCTTTGGCCTTTACTCGGTGGACCTGCCGGATGCATTAAGTTATAAATTAGATATTAATCTATAGTTCCTACGTTGAGTCTACTCATAAAAGGGGTTTCTGTCTCTCAACTTCTGAATCCTACTTGTAAAAGGATACCTAATGCTAAAAAGGGTCCTTCACCGCCAATGCTAATTGTGATGACTAAGAGTTAATATACAGTATATTACCAATTCAGTTCAGTGGTTTTAAACTTCAACTTGAACCTCAATCACACTTAATGAAAACAGAGAAATGAAAGAAAAATCTTACATTTGCATCATTTAATTGCAAATACATTTCTGGGCAATCTGAGTGTTGCATTCATTAAATTAATTTTGTTATGCACTCATTAAGCACATTAATGGTACCAGTGCTAGTCAACTTTTCCAAGAAGCTATTAGGTATCCAAGACAACATGTCGGTAATGGAGATGGCAGCAAATACATCTCCCCCCCTCATTCATTTATCCGTTCCCATCTCATTTCAATGTTAAAACCCAAACAGTAATGGAAACTCAACTGTTTCGTTTACATTATTCATAACTGAGCTGCGTCACCACTTGAGCACGACACACATCACAGAAACTAACGTAGGCTTGGACCAATTTACTCATCAGCAGGGCCAGAACGGAGGTACTATATGATAAAAACTGTCAAACAAAAGTATCAGATATTGATCAGCAATGTACTGTATATAATCATTGGAAATTTTAATTGGATAACAGGAAATCTGACATAACAGACCTAAAGTTAAAATATTATGAGTTTTTATATCTAAATATGAGATTTTTGGATAAAAATGTGATGGTGTCAGTCAACAGGTGGAACATAGCTAATTCCAGGTTGCTGTATTTTTAAACATGGGAACTTCACTAATGCTATAATCTGTTAAGATGGACTGATTTTAACTAAATATAAATGTTTACTTTTTATGAATAAGGTGAAAAATACAAGTATTGGTTTGTGTCTATGAAGGTAAATGTATAAGCTTCAGCACAGAGGTAAAACGTTAGGCTGTCTGTTTTATGGGCAATCAGATTTAATAAGATAAAATATTTAAGTTGAAATTATTACTAATTTCAACATAGTAGTATTATTAGTATATTGTGTTGAACAAGCTCACCAGAGGAAATTCCTAACAACGTTGGTTGTAATGGCGATTAAGTTAACTGAAATTAAGACCTCTAAATTCAAATCCTTTGCATTTAAGACAACTTTTAAAAAGGTCATATATTTGTGAAATTTTAAACATTTTAAGACATCTGAAAAGCTTATAAACACCCTGGATAAACCAACAAGACTGTGGAGTGACGGCAAGACATGGGTGATGCTCACTGGGTTGTTGTTCAAACGAGCAACTTCATATTGATTTCTAATCAGCAAATACATGTTTCTAGGCCATTTATTTTTAAAGTGTGATTCCCCTTAGAATGGGGCAGAGGAGGAAAAACAGGCCATTGTGTTTGGATTGAGTCCATGTCTGTGCTTGCATGCATGCAGAGCTTATGTGCCAGTTTGTTACTCATTCCTAGTTAAGGCAATTTCACCTCTCAAACTGATGAAAACAGCTGAAAATAAACATTTTTACTTCAACAGCTGGCATCGAGCCCATCAATAACAGACTGAATAATGGCCAGGCATTGCAGAATTAATGGCAAACCTGCATAACTGATCATTTTGTATATGTAATGGTCTGTCACGTAGATTAAAATAGAAACAAAATTCACAGACAAGTATTTCTGCAGACATGAAGCAAACATATAATCTACAAATGTTATTTTTGCCTTAGCTTCAGTTTGGTCCATTATTAAAAATGGGCGGCCAAAGTGGGCGCTGTATGAGAGAGCGAGTGGTTGAATTCATGAGTATACATGTGTCTCTGTGTGCGAAGCTGTGTCACCTCTAATTGGTCTGTTTGTTCCTGCTTGTGTTTCTCCAGCTCTCCTTTGGTCTCTCTCAGTTTAGCATCCAGTTCATTGGACTTGAGCTCCTCCGATTCCTGGAGGACAGAGAGGTTACTGATTTAAAAACAAGAGGAAGAAGCAGAGCGAGGGAGAAAAAAAAACCTAACCGAAATAGAGGGACTGATGAAGAGAATACTAGCTTAGTAGAAAGAAAGATTTTTAAAAGATCAGACATGGGAGAAAGGAAGCAACTACTTATTTCTACACCTACAATAAGATAGCTTATCTTTTACATTTTTAGATCTTGTTTTATGCTGGCATTGTTCACATTGTAATAACACACTGCTGGTGAAAAAATACAGCAACTCAGACTAATCTTCCCACCACAGAGAGAAAACTCCGGCAGCTCTTTGCCACCATCCTAAGGTATAAATGAAAACTACCGTTCCTAGGATTAGATTTTCCTCATCGAGTAGCATCATTTCGTATTCTATTTAAAAAAAATTTACATGCAAACAGACCATGTATAAGAGAGTACAGTATATAATATAGCTAAACATTTTCTCATCTGTCACTGACTAAACAGATTTGATAAATGCACTTTTTTGACCAATTGGTTGGTTGATATGGGAGTAGACTAAAAGAACAAAGACTCTCAAGATGTTACATCTCCAAAATACACATGAATCTACATCTACATCCATGTCATGCATACAAACTCGAACATGCACTGTGTTTCTAGGACAGATACTTCAAATTTGCTCACATTCTTGGTCAAACTAATACGTCTATGTGATAAATATCACAGACCTGGTATGTTCGGATCATGTCCTGGCAGTTCTTGCGGATCTGCTCAGTCTCTTCTTTAGCCTGGGCCAATTTGGACGTGGTCTCCCTCAGCTTGTCTTTAGTTTCCTGCACATAAATATGCTTTTGTGAGTTTAAAATATATGGGCATATCACTTCAGAGCAAAGCCACTGGAAAGCCATAACAATTGATTGTTACAGGTTGCTCTTTGTGAGTTCTGGCAGATATACCCAGTATATACATATATATACTGTGTACACACACACTTGTATGGACAGATTGATTTATACACACATCAGCCACACAAATCAAACCAAAAATGGTTCCTGTGGGCTTGAGAAACTACTGAGATGTTGCTTTTTTCCCCTCCGTTTCTCCGTGTATTTGCTTGGGGGCAGTTAAAAATAAAACCATTACTTTGTAATAGACATTTTCAAAAATAGCTACAATGTTAATAATGATTTCCTCGCAGGATCATTACTGTGGCATTTGCACCCCATTTCATTTAGCCCCTGAATCAAAAGACACATCTAATCTTTTTTTTTTTTTTATGAGGCAGCTGCGAATAAAAATGACTGAAGGGGATGTCATTTGTTTACTGGAAATACTTAGCGGGCACAAGGATGTTTTCTAGACTAAATGAAGAAAAACAACATTAACCTAAAATTTATATACGTCATTTAAAAATGATACAGGTAATGTTGTTTGACCCTGTTCTATTGAAAGAAATGTCTGCTTAATCTCAACACAACTGCTTTAGTAAGAAAAGATTTGACTAAAATAAGTTTAAGACAAAATCTTTATATCTATATCGCACTTACCTTGTGGGCATCCGCCTCACTCTTAAGCTTGTTCTGAGCCCATTTGACCTTGATAAGATGCGAGTTGATCTCTTCCTTCAACTTTTCCACCTCTCGAGTAAACCTACTGACCTCCCCTTCCTGAGAAGACAAGACAGATGTGATTCACTAACCTGTTATAACAAGTTTATACATTTAAATGGTACAGTTGTTTCGCTGTTAAATGTGTTTTGCAAAATGATCTACTCAGAAAGTCAAATAACATGCGCACACACACACACACATAACAGCTGTAGAAGGAGCATATCAGAGAACATATTACTTGTTGTTGTTGTTCAAGGATTACGAGATACTTAACAGCTTGTCATGGCTGATGTTTCACCCCTGCTGATTTCACAACATTCACACAAAACACACACGTTCAGTCGCACAGCTGAGATAAGACTCAAACCAAAGTAACAAAACACTAGCAAGATTAAATCTGTGTACGTTATAAATATAAAAAAGAAAAACACGAGAACAGCAAAACACAAGCATACGATTAAAAGACCGTATAAAAGACATTTATTTATTATTAAAATTAACTTAAAATCAGCACATCAGGGCTGTATAATGGAAACAAGACTAAGACTAGTTGTCAGGTGAAAAAGTCAACTCTGTAAAAATGTGTCTTAAGACAGGATTTGAAAGCAGAAACAGTGTCAGCAGATCGAATACTAACTGGAAGACTGTTCCTAAGCTGAAGTGCCTGTACAGGAAAAATCTCCCTTTGACCTTAACCTGGACTCTGGAACAGCTGGCAGGCCTAACCCTACAGATCTAAGAGGCCTTTTTGGACAGTAAGGAGTTAAGACTTGGCATGTAAAGCCTTGTAAGTCATGATTTTAAAATGGATTCTAAAAGATATTGGTAATCAGTGCAAAGAAGCTTAAAGTGTGGTGATGTGAGAAGAGTGTTTGGCTTCAGTCCTGCACAGTCTGAAGCTGAGCTACAGCTCGGACCACTGAGGCAGGTAAACAAGGCGTTACAATAGTCCAGGCGTGAGGAAATGAAAGCATGAATAATTTTCTCTGCATTGCTAAAAGATAACATTGCTCTGATCTTGGAAAGATCAAAGCAGAGTTGGTAGGAACATGATTGTACCAGTTTTTTTTGTGTTTTGCTCAAAGCTTAGCTCACTGTTGAAGATAACACCCAGGTTCTTAGCAGTGTTCTTAATATTCAGGATAAGGGGACTGAGCAGTGGCTGGACTTGATCACAGAGGTGCTCAGGGCTTGATGATAAGCGCCTCTGTTTTGTTAGAGTTTAACTGCAAAAAGTTTTGTGACATCCAGTCTCTCACATCAGCTAAGTAGCTCTGAAACGTTGCCAGCTTGTTGCATTCGGAGTGTTGCATTGATCCTTGAGGGATGCTGCACGTTGTCTGTGCAGTTGAAGAGATGAATAAATCAATTGAGACATAAAATTTTCTATTTGACAGACAGGAGGAGAACTACTCCAAGGCTGTTCCAGAAATGCCCACCCAATCCTTAAGTCTATTAATTAGTGTAGTGTGATTGATGGTGTCGGATGCTGCGCTAAGGTCAATGCAGCACCAACCAGAGCAGCATCCAGAGTCTGCAGCCATTAATGTGTCATTTGTAACCCTTAGAAGAGCTGATTCGGTGCTATGTAGCTTGCAAAATCCACATAGAAATTTCTCAAAAATGCTGTTGTTATTAAGTGTTTCCAGAAGTTGTTCTAAAATCAGTTTCTCAAGAATTTTGGAAATGTAGGGTAATTTTGAGATTGGTTTAAAAAATTTTAAAAACTGATGGATCAAGGTCTGGTGCTTTTATCAGTGGTTGAATACAGGTTATTTTAAAATAATCTGGGACACATCCAGAGCAAAGGGGGGGTGTTTTAAATTTGGAGCAGACTAAGGCCTATTTCTCCCATCAGTTCTCTGAAGAATTTAGCTGGAATGATATCCAGATGACTGGATGAGGGTTTCATGTGGGGCACAATGTCGGTGAGAGTTTCCAATGTTCGTTACATCAAAAGTCATTTTCGTTGTAAAGTTTGTAAGTTAATGACAAACTAATGAACATTTTCAATGTCTCTAGTGGCAAATTATGCTATATTCAATACCACATAAACCAAGTTGAAATGGATACATCAAATACATTTTGTGATGTCTTTGTAGGCAAAATATTTGACTTATGTCAGAAGTTTACTTTACTACAGTAAATGCTAATTTAATCCAGCTAATGTAAGTTTAGCTGAGTTTTTATTTCCTAATGGTTTTCAAAATGACAATGTTACAACACAGCCGCACTTTGAGACAATAATCACCTTAGCATCATAAAGCTGCTGCAGCCGGCCTTTCTCCTGGGCCAGCTGGTTCCCTCGGAGGGCCTGGCGGTCCACCTCCTTGGTAGCCTCCCTCAGCCTCTTCTCCAAACTCTCCTTATCCCGCCTCAGGTCGAGGGCCTCCTTCTCCCCCCGCACGTATTTCATCACCATAGCCTCCTTCTCTTGGCGTGCCTCGTCACACTTCTTGTTGACCTGGGAGGGTAGTTTATATCATGAGATAGGTTTGTATCAATCCCCCCCACACTTTAGCCACTAAGCTGCTTGTATTGTTGGATCTGAGATTTTAAGAAATTGTTGTTTTCTTCAGGAATCTCTATAATGAGATGGCTGGGGAGAAGTATTTATGAGCTGCTTTTCCTGCTGCAACTGCAAACGTAAGTGGTGGAAGATGGATGGAAGGTCTCGGATCGCGTTGTGAATAGAAGGCAAAACTGCTGATTTACAGCTTGTCAAACATTTACAAATAGGGCAGACATTCAGCTTCCTTATTTCACCGTTCAGTGTAATAATGTGGTGTATTATTACTTAATTATTTAGTGCAAGGTCAGTAATGCTGCCAGTCTTTCTTAATGTCTGATAGAAATCCAAAAATGTCAAGAAGCACTGCTAAAAGCATTGCAGACTAAATATTACTGCCGACACATGGAAAAAAAAGACATTTTAAAAAGGGATCATATTATCAATGACGAGGCTCGTGTAGTGACATCGGCATCCTTGATCAGCCCAGTCCTTCTCAAGACCAGTAGCCAGTATACCTGCTGCACTGACACCTCATTCTCGACCTGGTAGTTCACTCACTGCTTTCCCCACTGGTCTAACACTTGTGTGTTCATTCCTCATGCCAACGAGATGCTCTCATGTGCCATTTCTCAGTTTGTCAGATAAATGCGTTATGCTCCAATTCCCAGTGTGCACTGTTCGCTCTAACAAGCCGGTGTTTCAGGAGAGCAAGAGGAAAAAGGTAGACAGTGTCCAAACGAGATGCTGTTTGTGCCTTTGTGAGTCACATTTTATTCGCCAGGTGTCACAATGTGCATTTTTTTTTTTTTTTTTTTTTTTTAAAAGCAATACGTTAAAAAAAAAAAAGGAAAAAATGATCAGTTAGGTGGCATAAAGCTTCTAGTCCATAATATGACCAACTGTTTCAAGCCTTTGGGGCATCAGCTGATTAGGACTGGGTCACCATCTTAATACAAGCTAGGACTGATAGAAGGGGAGAGCCTACTGAGTGCAAAATCTATCTCATGTTGCTCACTGAACAGTGAAATTAAAAATTGTGAGGTGTGACAAAACTGTCAAGAGCAAAAGTGCCCGACACATTTTCAACCAGGTGTGCAAACTACTGGATGAAAAAATATGCTTGCCTCCACTATTCGCTTAACAAGTGATTAAATCTGCAATAACAAGAGTTTTGCGTGCAAAGACCTTGACCGCTCCGCTGCTAGTTTTGTCCAAACGTCGGGATGATATGTGCGATACAGTATGCGGCACAAATAATGAAGCAGCTGTGAGCAACTGTAATTCTTGTTGTGGATTGTCACGGTGATTTAACGAGTGTGTTAGATTAGTAGTTCAGACTTTTTTTTATGCAAGGTGGTTTGAGCTACTCACAGGCAGTGATGTTAGTGTATAGTGTAGGTTTGAACTCAGTCTACACATACTATACAGATACTGTAGACAGAGATATCACAGGCTGCAGTCTGTCAACATATTAAACCACCACACAGCATGCAAAACAGCTCAAGAGAACGCACCATCTTTACAGTCTTCCAGACAGAAATCCACTTTCCCATAAATGTGCGATTTATACAAATACACTTCATTTCTGTTGTTTGCGCGACGGGTGATGGAAAGCTTTTGAGAGCCGAGTGCTGTGTTGTGGTTTGAAATGTTTTCATTAACTGTCGCAATTTGCTGCTGTTCATTTCTCTCTCTGACAAGCCGCTGGCTCACAAGAGTATCTCTGAGCACAGGAACTGTAGCCTGAGCTCATGTCATCAATACATATATCAGTAACACTACTAATGATTAACTCATATCACCTGAGGTAAAAAAAAAAAAAACACTGAACTATCCCTAAAAAAGATTTTGTGCATTTTCATTTTGTTAAGCTCCTTTCTCATCTTCACTGTAGCCTCTGCCAAGTAACTACGGCTGTTATTTTATCTTTTTTACACATTTGACTGTGAAGATATGTAAGGGATCCTGAGCAAATAAAGATTTCAATTGGCATTTTGTTCATTTTTTAAAAGTGAAATCATTGCAAGCTGAGTGGAAAACTCTTTAGCCTTAGTTCAGCATAATAGAGGTATAGTAGCAGCACTAGCCGGACATGCAAAATAGGGGCAAACAGTGGCAGAAGTATTATGTGACCAGCTGATCAAGGAGTCAGAGTGTATCTAGGCCCCACAGTTATACCTGTTCAAGCCGGTAGGTCATTTCCTTCTGCATCTGCTGGAGGGCAGCCTTAGCAGCCTGGTCCTGATGAATCAGTTTGTCCCTAGACTCCTTCAGTTCTTTCAGCAGCTCCTCCACCCTGCCCTCCAACTGCAGACACACAAAACAAAAAAAGAGACGCAAAAACACACACAAGGTGAGCAACTTGTTGGGCGACATCTACGCCTGGGCCACACCTGGGCTAACCTGCTACACAGGATGACACTTGACACACAAAATGTTGGAGGCAAAATAAATTGAGACAGCAGAGGAAGAGGAAGGAAACCATACTTTTTTTTAAAAATAAATTTTCTGGAAAAATGCAACATGGACATTAATAATAGACATTTAATTACCAATCCAAATCTAAAGGTTGGAAAAAAAAATAAAAAGGCTCATACGCATACATTGGGTGTATGCCACAAAATCCCTCCTACACTCTTCCATTGCTTGCACAATGCTTAAACAAATGCCACTACCTCGACAGCATGAATCAATTACTGTTCCTCCTATGGCAACAGTGATGCTATACCCAGCCCAATGAATAGAGCTGTAATTATGTTTGTAATAGATGTAGCTAGATGTAAGTGTTGTAAATGAAAGGGTAGGAGACGCACACACACACACACACACACACACACACACACACACACAAAAAAAGACACAAGACAATGTTTAAAAAAAGGCACAGAATTCACACAAATGAATACAGCCTTTGATGCACATGTGGTCTGTTGAATGCTTGTAATCAGGACTCGGTGTCCTTTCCTTCTTCCCACCAGGCTGCTTTGTTTGACTTCTTTAATTACAAGCTATATGGAGCTAGCCTTCAGATTTAATTGAATTGGATTGTCACTGTGACCTGTGCTGCTAAACACTGTTTGTCCTCTGGATTGTCCTCTAATTGTACAACAGTCGGCAGAAGCCAAACTTTAACTCTTAATGGAGATATAACCTGTTCTCAATTTTTTTCCCCTTCATTTTTTTTCTGAATGTCATCATTTCAACATTGAACGATAATCCGTCCTATTACCTATCCAATAGCTTACCCAATTAAAAGCAAATTAATGTGGAGCGTGCAATTTTTGTATTTTAGATGCGGATATTTCATTAAACATTTTTGAACACCAGTACTCAACCAAAAGAAAAAGAAAAAACAAACAACTATAAGCAGGCATCTAAATATTCACAGATAATAAAATGAAAAGCCGATTTAGCGATGGTCAAGAGCAATAATCTAATAAGTGATCAGAGTTTTATCAACTTTTGAGGTTGCTGTGTCTCTCCCTCCGTTAAGCTGTGACGGTCCCCAACGACTGAACATTATATAGCAAACATGAAAAAAAAAATGACAAAAGCGCAGGTGTTTTGTGATCACAATTAGCAGAAATCAAGATCCGGGGAAAGGACAGGATGTCAGACAAAACACTGCAGTGGAGCGCTTCCTTGCTGATGGGAAACATAAGGTGGATAGGCTTCCATTGTTCTTGAAAATCTATTAAAAATAGCTCGCAGAGACGTGCTGCTGTAATGATGAACACAGTTCATCAGATTAGATTATAAACGCGTTACAGACCACGGGACACAGACAACATCATAAACCAGTCGATTCCACGTGTGATAATTAATAACCTGAGCATGGAGAGGCCATAAGAAAATGAAACCAACCTTTTTAATGGTGGCCATGTGCTGCTTTTCTGTCTCTGCCCTCTTTTTCAGCTCTTCCTTCATGGTGTCTTTTTCTGAACAGATACCCAGAATCAGCTCCTGATGTCTCTTGTTCTCCTCGAGCAACCTATACACACACACACACACACACACAATACTAATTCAGGTCAAGTCCATACAAAGTACTGAAGAATTTAGACTATTGTTATTAAGGCCGAAATATAGGGCTGGACAGGAAAATATGCAGGCTGCCCTCTGCGTAATTCATCCAAAAAGTCTAGTTTCATTACAGCAAAAAGGGCTTAAAACTAATTTCCTCCTGAGCCAGCTTAATCAAGACAGATTTCATACAAGTAAAGTGAGAGAAAAAAACAATAGCTATTAGCAAGTAGGTTAATCTCTTACTAATCTGGCCCATTACAGTGGAAGCTAAGTGCTGCACTAATGTGAAGAAGGTGGCCTACAACATCATTATCTGCTCTCAGCAGCAGACACTTCTAATAATCTATAATCTAATAACTGGCATCATTAGTTCAGCGATTTTAACACACAACATAGTCGTTTACCTCTGAATAGCTTTTTCCTGTTGTGCGTACTTGTATTGGACACACTTCTCGAACACCACCATGCAGCCCTCCTGGTCTGCGGGGAGTCCATTGACAGGTGGGTTACCTTTCCTCTCGCCTTCGCTCTCACCCTCAGGCAGCTGACACGCCAACAGCTCCGACTCTAGCTCATCCAGCAGCGACTCCTGCGACAGCGAGCGCTGGATCTGGGAAATAAGCTTTCGGCTGCAATCTGTGTCGTACGGGCTTGATGAGGAATGCGAGGGGGCTGAGGTGTTGGCACTGGTTTGAGGGCTGGAAGCGAGCGAGGAGCTGACGGTGTCGGAACTGGGAGTGGAGGGGCCGTTAGAGATCCCGGAGGTGGTTGTGGAGTCGGTGGGTGAGTTTTTGGAAGCCCTTTGGACGGAGGAGGATGACAGGCTCTTAACTAATCCGCTGTCATCAGCAGGTGGGGGCTCTGTGTAACAATTTGTAACCAAGACTGATGGCTGCTCATTGCTGTTTTGAGCGGTGGGATCAGAATCCTTCACTTCATCAAAAGTCAATAAGGTTTCTATTGTTCCTTCAAGAACAGCGGGAGAGCTTTCTACCACTTCATCTAAAGTGGTGACTGGGGCTACCGAAGCGCCACCTGCCTCATTTGAAAGACTAAAAGGAGGTTTTCCTTCTTCAATGGAAACTGTACTGCTATCACAATCGTTATCAGCCGCCAGCTCACTCCCCTCTACCTGTTCCTGATTGTATGTTTGAGCATCTAGCTCCGTCTTTGTGTCCATCTGAACATCTGTTGTAGTCTTGATTAATTCACTGTCAAGCTGCACTTCATCCTTTGCCTGACTGCACTTCTCTGTCTCATCTGCGCCGCTGTCGGAGATCTGCTCCTCCTGTTCTACATTAGATGTGCTGTTGTGAAGCTGATTCAGCGGGGGTGATCCCTCTGAAATAGATTCAGCCTCAGATCCTTCCATCATGTGCGCATCTGAGGCAGGACCAGGTTCCTCCATGGGCCCTCTCTGGTTTAAATCTGTCAGAGAGAGAGAGAGGGAGAAGCACACACACAGGAGAGGGAGACTGAGTGGGAGGAATGACTGATATACTGTTTGGGTTTTCATAAATAGTGTAACATTTAGTGCAACAGAACAGCCTTAAATTCCTGCATGTCCATAATATTTGCATGCTGTGGCTTCCTGGTCTTTAGGTACAATCTTGGCCTTGTGTTGTGCCAGGAAAAGCCCTGACAAGGCAAACAACAAACATGATATTTCCTCATGTTACTTCTCTTGTGACTTGCAAGTTTACCTCTTATCAAAAATAACTCAAAGACATGCCCCACATACACACACTCTTTTGCTTTGACTCACACTAGGAGGTGTGGTCCTGTCAACACTTGTGACGTAGTTACACCTGTAGGTATGCGGTGCAGAACGTAATACAACCTAGACAGTTTTCTAGATTACTACATAGCTGCATTGCATTTACTGCATCATCAAAATGTTTGGGCAATCCATTCAGAGATCATGGTGAAACACACTAAGTCAGTCTAAAAGAGAGGGGCTTTTATGATGTGTGAATTAAGTTTTGAAATATATTACTATTAACTATGTCTATTGGCCTATAGGTATTAAAATCAATAGGATGCAAGATGTTAAACCATACAAAGCGTCTCATAAGGGCTTGTAAATGACAGCCCACATGGTCACTCTCAATACCTTGATGGTACAAGTTTCTATTTCACTTTAACTTGGAGATATTAGGAATTTAACCAGCTACTAACCCTGTGCTCACTGAAACAGAAACTGAAAAGCTTAATAAACAAAGTAGCCCTGCCTCAGTTTGATTTATAGTCTTGGCTTGAACCTCTTAAAACACAGTTACACATTATTCACTTTAACTGAGGACAGCTCTGTCAGCATCTGCTGTGTTATTAACTGCTGAAAGATAACAGAATAACTTGAAGCCGTGTATAGTAAATATTTGAACATCTCTCTGTATTGTTGTCTTGGAAGATGATGTGTAATAATTAAGAAGACCCCTGTCTCTGCAACAACAAGTACCCCCTACAGTACCATTTGTCCTACCTCTTTCAATGCCATCTTATCTATATTCACTATAGTTGTCACCCTTTTGCCATATCACACAACTTAAAATCGAAATGTGGGAAACAGCTGCATACAGAAACACACTTAAACAGTGGATGCAAAACAGCTAACACATGCTATGGTGTCATGCCATAACACTGCCAAATAAGTTAAGGTAATAGCCTTATTTAAGAGACCCTGTAGGTGCCCATGCACCGGGATGGTTACTGTGTAGTTAGCAAGCAGCAGGCCGGTGCACCATTTGCATTTACTGCCGTTTTACTAGCACTTCGGTTCATTTTTTGACGTTAGCCCAACCGAATTATGTTGGTTTTAGCCTGCAGGCGTGCTAGCCATACCTATCGTAAAACATATCAAACTAACAATAGCTGGTACAACTGGATTTACCCTGCACACTGACATATTGCATGGAGGCAGTGCTTGCTTTAGCTTGCGAAGCTAACGTTGATATGAGAGGCGCTAGCTCGCTTCAAGTGCAGTCAGCTAACACTTCAGCTAGCGTCGCTAACACTAGCATCTACCACAAATGAAGTTATTATCTTCACCTACCGATTGCGATAAATCCATGTGTATTTCAATTTGCCGTTAATCGGGGTAATGGTGAACTTTGAGCCTGCTGTCCGCCCAGCTGATCGCCCCAACAAGTCACTTTGATGTGACACATCAACAAATATGGCCACTGTGGGAGAAGAGATGAATTGATATGAACCAATGATAGCCCTGTGTTGAGTGACGTAGGTGTGACGTAGGCAAACGGCAGGTACTCCTCCACCTGTTTTTTAAAAAAAACAGATGAGAAGCAATGAGTACCAGGGCTGTTTCTAGCTTTTTGGGGGTCCTATGACTTACTATACATTTATATACAAGAATGAACATAAAATTAAGTATTATAAATTATAAAGTGACACTAAAAAGATCAAGATAAAAGTGCCAAAACGATTTCGCAAATCAGACAACTTAAGTGTTATTTATAGGGCCTAATGAAAGTGGCATAAAGAGAAAGGTGCACATGAACTATGAACAAATAACAAATTACACACAATTATCACTATGAAGAATAAAACAGAAGACTTTCAATCATCATCATCATCATCATCATAGGACAGCTGCTGGCCAATCTCATGATTGAGGACACATGGTTACCCAAAGTGTCAATTTATACTATTTGGGGAGAGAAAAAAAAAAAAAAATGGCGCAGTGGGGGCCCCCTAGCGGTGATGGGGGCCCTATGCACATGGGTAGTCTGCATATAACAAGAAACAGCCTTGATGAGTACACAACCAGAAAGAATAAATTTGCAACATTGGATTGACAGGAATATAATTTATCTTGCAGATTTACAAGATGATGAAGCTCAAATTCTCATTTATGAGGAATTTCTCAGATATGAAAACCTTTACAGTCACTTATAAAGAATATCAAATGGTAATAAATGCTATTCCTGGTGGAATCCTTCAGCTAATGAAATGCCACTCTGAGAGGTAAGAGTTACAGGCACTTGAACCTTCTTTGTTAACAGAATAAATATTAAAAGTCAAATGTACAAATAAACATGTAAGAAATTTATTTTTACAGCAAAAGGAAAATTACAATTTTAATTTCCTCTAATTTCATTTATTTAATGATTCATCCTGTTTATAGCAAATGAACATAATGTCTAGTATTCTAACTTAATAAGGTTACTTATCTATACTGTGTGTATATGTATATATACATTTGTGCTTACTCCTGCTGCTTTGACACTTCAGTTTGTCTGTGTGAGATCAATTTATCTCATTTAATCTTAAGACACTAAGGTGTCACTAAGGTCTTGAAGGTAAATATGCCATTATTTGCCTTTCTAGTTTCACATCAATTAATTTATTTTAGTTTTGTACGACCTTAATAGTAAGTGTAGCTTACTATACTTTGTCTGACATTAATAATACAAACACAATGACAACATCCTTGCTGACCACAGTTAATGCAGATCAATTTGACGCTATAAACTCCGATTAACGTTGAACGCACCTCATTGACTGCTTGAGGAAAACGCCCTTAATTTCGTCTACAGTCACTTTACCTTGCGGTAATTGCAAACATTAATAACACTAACATGTAGCCTACTAAGATAGATATATAAATATATTCGCTACAGTAAGGACAGAAAATGCTCAGCAATTTTTATGTTACTGGAAACGATTAGCAATAAAAGCAAATGAAATATAAAACATACTATCAGAGGTCAATGTCTGAACAAAAAAAAGCACAAACATGTCAATTAAAATCATCCTGACCTTTTGACCTTTCTGCGGTTGAGGCCACTGCGCATGTGCAACACTTTCATCTCTTCTACCAACACGTGCACTCAGGTAAAACGTTGACCGTGTAACATGAATTTTAAAACCATAAAATATACATCTATAGATTCTTATTTTGGTCGGCATCTAGTTGTGCTCCGTAGTACACAATTACTTAAGTTTCTTGCAGCAATTTTTGCTAAATTATAACCGTTTTTATTAGCTAGCTAGTTAACGAGCTAGCCTGAAGCGTAACTTTACATGACGTAGCTGTTTCATTACCATTAGCTATAAGTTAATATGATAAAAATGCAGCTTTTTTCAGTGTAAACAAAACTTTTAGCACTTTGCATGCCGTCATTAATGTTATTCATATTTTAATAAACTGTCTGATCTTATATAATTTGAATGATATTGACAGCTGCAGCTATGAAAAGTTCATTTTCCCCCAACTTGGTTCGGCCTAACCTGCCCTTGAGGAAACCATCATCGAGCCCCGTGTCTCTCTGCGCCGCATCGCTTCCGAGACAGCTCATCATGCCCGCTGCAACACCTGAGCGGCTGGCGTTAAGCGCCATTGGAGACGGTAAATCAATGCCGCCATTATCAGATAACTAGCCTGCGAAATTTTGCATGGCTATACCCAACAAACTTTTAATTAAAAGCAGTATTTTAATCAATGAAGATTTTGTTTGCAACTAAATGTACGTTAGACCATTTATTTCAACAGTTTAATTTCCCTTTTTTTCTTTTTTGCAGGTCCCATTAATTCACCAACCATTATGGATAAAGCTGCAGTATGTATCAAACTTCATCTTTTGCAAAATGAGTGTGTTCTGTAAAAAATGAAAGCCCTCTCCTCAGTGCTTTTTTTTTTCTTGTCTTAACAGGTGTTAGGATCAATGCCACCAGCACTGACTGTATACTTCTGCAACTACTGTGGTCAACAAGGTAGTACTGTCAACATTAAAGTCACAATACTGCATGAAGTGGTACATAAAGTTACACTTTTTTATTCCAGCCAGAGGCTCCACACCTGGTAAATTCACTGATTAAAAGATGATGCTCTTGGCCGTAACTGGCAATAGGTTTCACAGGTCTGTGGCATATTATTGGGGTACCTCAGTGCTCGTGTACCTGCGGATGTACAATTGAATGAGTGTCATACAATAATACAGTAATAATACACGCATGTGAGGATTTTGTCTTCAGCTCATGTGCTGCTATTCCAGCTACGGCAAGATGTTTTCTGGTGCTTTATGTGTATCGATGTGAACTGTTTAATGTATGATGATACAGATGGGTCAGTGAAAAAAGAAAAGTTACCATATATATGTATAGATTTTAATTAAGACATGACATTATTGTACATGTCATATCACACATTTTCTTGTGGTTATTTTGTCAGCGTCAGCAGTCTTATCAATGCAGATTAGGGGCCACTTGTTGCTTTGTATTCAAAGTTGGTGCAGTAAGCAGTTTCTAACTAACCAGTGTTCACTTGACAGGGAATTTTCGGTGCAAGCGCTGCAAGAAGACGCCTTACTGCTCTGTGGTGTGCCAGACGGAAGACTGGAAGGCACACAGACACTTGTGCAAGCCCGTTGATCCAGAACCTGCAAAGTAAGCTGATTCAGTGACTGTTAGCCGTCTTTGTGCTGTATAGTACTAACAAAAAAAGCCTAGAGTGGAATTGGTACAATATATATCCAATAAATGGTGTGTAATCTCTTGTTTTTATTAAATTGTAGAGAGAAATCAAAGGACGCCACTGCTTCGTCAGTGATAGCAGATAGCCTGGTGGAGTCAAAGGTAATTGGAATACTATGACGATCCCCCATATGGAAGTAAAAGTTTCAAGCTCTCCATTTACATAATTCGAAAAAGTCTTGTGAAAGAAAAGTAGGTATCGTAATCATTGGGTTACCTGTTTATTTAAGCACGGTGATGCATCCAGCCTCCAGAGGGTCTATTTGAAGGACTTGCATAAGACTAAAGTCATTAAGGAAGCAGACATGCAGGTACACACCCAGATTGCCTTAAATCTGAAAGACTGATCTTTTTTGTGTCGTTAAATATCAAAATCCAACATGTGTTTGTTGTAACTGTGTGTGGTTTCAGGCAACAGTTGTGGAGTTCTACAGTCCCAGCAGGTTTTTTCTCCTCGCCCAAACCCCTGAGCTGCTTGAAGCTCTGCAAAGCATCAGCACAGAGCTTCAGAAAACCTACAGTTGCCCCTCAGTGACGACACATGTACCTTGTGTCGGGGAGGTTTGCGCAGTACAGTTCTCCTGTGATCTGGTGAGCTTTTTCAAACAACATGACAAGAGACACAAGTTGTAGTATGCACACCGTGTCACGTTTTTTGCTCTTCTGCACTTCCTGTATTTTTTTTAATGTGTAGAACTGGTACCGAGGCCTGGTCAAAACTCTGGCTGCCGACCAGAAGACAGCCAATGTCCTTTACATTGACTTTGGCAATGAGGAAGATGTCCCTGTGGACAGGATCAGACCCCTGGCTGCCAATTTGCAGCCATTTTGTCCATGTGTGAGTGCAAATTCACACCATACATATTGGTTGCATTTTATCATGTGCCCAGTGTGTCTTGATATAACATTGACTTTAACAGTCTATGGTCTCTTATAGCTGGCATGATGACACTAGCTCTTGAATCTGTTCCCTTTAGGCAATTGAGTGCTGTATTGCTGGGGTGGTACCAGTGACTGGCAACTGGTCAGGCGAGTGTTGTATTGCAGTGAGGCAGCTGTTGACCGGTAAGGCTGTGACCGCGACAGTGGTGGAAACTCAAGAGAATGGTCGCATCCATGTTGTGGACATCCTGCTTTCCATGGGTAGGTTATATAGAGTTTGGATTGCTAATAATCACGATTCATTTTTGAGAGGTGAAGTATGATTTGTGATATGAATGCACAGTTAAAAGAATTGCTAATTAAAGTCTGGAGTCAAAGTCAGCGACGTTCTTGCTGTTTTTTTTTTTTAGGAAAGCAGTTAAGTACGTTCCTGCTTGAGCAGGGCTATGCAGCAGAGGAAACAGTCAGTGTCACACCAACTGAGCAGGAAATAAGTAAGCCAGCTTCATATGTACTTTCCCAGCTTATCTCAAATCGGTCTGCGGTTTCAGTCATCTATTTTGGCTTCCTCAGATGCCATGGTGAGCGCATCCTTGGAAAACTTCAAGCGTCTCTCCGATGGGAAGGATGCCAACACCTGGGCTCAGCCGCCGGAGCCACTGACACAGGCAGTGGGCGACTCCTTCACCGTTGTGGTCACCCACTTCCAGTCACCAAATGAAATTGTCGTGCAGAAGGTGGAGAACGCTGGTAAGTAGCATCTCTGGACCTCGACAAATTGGATGATATTAAGAGTCAGAATTATTTACCAAATCCATTTTAAGGATTTTGGTGAGTAAAAATGCAGAAAGCCAATAAATCACTTGTTCACTGCCTTTTTTGAAGTATTCCCTCCTCTGATGGTCAACTACCACAAAATATATTCTCACTTTATGAGAGACACTAATGTCTGAACATTGCTTTAGTCTTTTGTACATACAGCTTCCTCTAAAATTTCCCTTAAAAATATTTTATCCTGGCATTTTTTTACAACTTAAGAACGACACACTCGCAATAACACATCCATTCATTAACAGGAGTGATTCAGGAGTTGCAGTTGAAGCTGAGGGAACACTGCTGTCAGGTGCCGGACCCCCAGAACTTCAGACCAGCTCCTGGCACTGTTTGCTGTGCCCAGTTCTCAGGTACATCACACATGAACACTTGGAGAATATATCACCCTGTAACACATCGCGGTAGAGTACAATATGAGAGTTTATTCAGTTAAAATAAGATTTTTTTGCAGTTTATTGTTTCAAATAATTACTTAACAAGCTTGGTGACAGTATTGCAGCTAAACAAGTCAATACAAGACACATAAGATTGTTTAATCCATCCTCTGACCTCTGTGTGATTCCTCCAGAGGACAAGCAGTGGTACAGAGCTAAAGTGCTGGCGTATTCCTCAGAGGAGCGTGTGTGTGTCGGATACCTCGACTTTGGTAACTCTGAGGAGGTGGATTTAGGCCAGTTGCGACCTATCAGCACTTCACTCCTGGCCCTTCCCATGCAAGCTATGCCTTGTGGTCTAGCAGGTAGTATCTATACTGTGACGCACATTTTTAATGTTTAGAAAGTTTTTTTTGGTTGTTAAATTACTGTATGTATTTGGTGGCTCTATATTGAAAACATGTATGTATTGAAACTCACGCCTTTCAGTCTCTCTTAAACAAGTTGTCTTATACACTCACTCAAACATCTGTCATCGGGGTCCTTTCCAGGGGTGCAGCCCGTTGGGGAGAGCTGGTCAGAGGACTGCCTGTTGGCCCTGCAACGAAGGGTATCAAACAGAATACTGCGCATTGAGATCCAGGGAGCGCACGATTGCAAGGCCTTGGTGGCTATGATTGATGAGGCCAGTGATCCTCAGGCCAACGTAGCCGAGCTGTTGATCTCTGCTGGTTACGCGGCTCCTGCTCCTGTTAACACCAGCGGTGACCAGCAGGCTGACCAGGCAACTGCTGCTCCTGCAGAACCACATGGTGGGAAATGTCTGGAATAAATCTTACAAAATTTACATGCAGTCCCAGTTGCAGGTTTTTTTTTTTAAACTGGGAATGAAAATATCAAATTTGATCTAAAACATCAGAAATGATCATTGTCTTGAAGTGAATGGTTGTTCCTCTTCTGGGAAGTGTGTGGATTTTACAAGATATTTAATATTAGGCTACTGTTAGTTAATTGAAATGTCAGTTGATGCTCTCTGTGGCTGTTACATCATAAATCTCAAGTTTAGTCACAGTTTTCTTCACTCAGTGATGTAAGCTTGCAGCTGTCTCAGCCATCACCTTGGTTATAAAGCACAAAATGTAATTGGACAGACATCTGTATGTGTGTGATGCATGTTTTGTGTTGAAATGTGCTCTTCAGTGTCTACTCCAGTCCGTGAGCCCCTGTCGTGGTCTTGTGCTGAGCTTCCCAGTGAAGGCCAGACAGTGGCGCTGTTAGCCAGCGTCGTGGAGAACCCAGGAGAGTTTTTCTGCCGCATTGACAATCCTACAGGTATTGATGTTTCTTCAGTCTAGAGAGCCGTTGTTACTGGTTTTTGACTACAAAAAAGTTGGACTGGCTGATGAGTGTTAGTAAGAGTTCATGTCCAGAAACAATGCTGACTGTTATTATTGCTTTTCTCTCCTACATTTCAGAGAATGTTAATCTTTAATCATCCAAATATTACAGCTGGTCATCAGTGACATACTGTATGCTTCACTTTGTCTTCTGTCATATATTTTATGGACACAAATTTATATTGGCCCCACAAAATTACAAGGACAAGTGGACTAATGTTTCCTTTAATGCAGCAAATTATTTCTCGCTCTTCCAGAACGCTTCAAATATCTTTAAAAACTACGGAAAGCACTGCAGTGTATTATGATGTACCAAGTTTCTAATTATTTCAGACGTCCACACAAGATTTCACTTTAGTTTATTTAATATTTTTATGTCTCCGTCAGACCACGAGCGGCTGATAGAGCTGGGGATTGAACTGAAGCTGCATTGTGAGGCAGATGTCTCACCTTGCGTGCCCAAAGTGGGAGAGCCCTGTTGTGCCATGTTTCCTGGTGAGACCATCTAATGCACCACTGGTTTTGATAAACACTGTCAGCTCCTAAGACTGTTACTGTGGCAAGTTATTCTTTGGTTCAAACACATTTTCAAACACATGGTACAGTGTCCTAATGACTTTAATCAGATGACATATGGAATGATCTTTTTTCTTATTTGTTTTGGGTGATTTTTTTTTTTACATGATGTGCTTTTTGCTCCCCAGGTGATGGAGCCTGGTATCGTGCGACGGTAAAGGAGCAGTCTGAAGATGATGTGGTGGTGAACTTTGTGGACTACGGTTATAGCATGAAAGTGGAAAAGAGCCACCTTAGATCCATTACACCCCAACTCCTGACACTCCCCTTCCAGGCCATTCGCTGCTGGCTCACAGGTTGTGTGTGTGTATGAGAGCGAGAGACTGTCAGTATGATAAAGAGAGTGAAAGTTAATATGACATAAAAGCAATTTCTGAAAATTGCTTTCTTATTTAGCGCAAGTTTTTATTGCATAACTCTGTCCTCCACATGTGGCCCTATGTTAAATATGTGGCAGAAATCTGTGGTATCAAAGGGGAATCAAATGATATATGATACCAAATGTGGCATCAAATGAGATCAAAATACAGTATTTCTTGGCATATTTAGAGCTTGAGCCTGAAAACCAGACAAATTTTGCACAATTAAAGATGAATGGTTACACTTTTTCATAAAAGATGGCTAAAAAAAGGGCAGTTTGGAGGTGATCCTGTAATTTGCATTAAATAAATGTTTGTTTGTTTTTAAATGTGTGTATGTTTGTATTCAGGTGTGGAGCCCCTAGGTTCAGAGTGGAGCAGTGAAGCCCTACTCTGGTTCCAGGCTCTTGTGGATGGCGAGAAGCTCTCCGCATGTGTCCGCTCCATCACTGAAGAAGGCTACGGCGTAGAGCTGGAGAGCAGAGGGCAGAACGTGGCAGCTGCCCTCATTTCTGAGCAACTAGCCAAAGCCCCCGGAGAGATTCCCAAAGAGACACATGCAAACACAACCTCTGGAGTAAAACAGCAAGAGAGCGAAAGCCAAATACCGGTGCAAGCCTCCAACCAGACAGGCAGTTCGAAGGAGATGCCAACTAAAGAGCTTACTGTGGCAGCACCATCAGGTCAGCTAGACCACCGGCATCCTTAAGACGAAATGCATCGGTTGATCATTTGAGGAGCCTGATTGAAACAGTGCGTAATTCTTTTTTTCAGCTCCGTCTTTTCCAGCGGACTGGAAGACAGAGGAGCTGCCTCTCAACGAGACCTTTCAACCTTGCATCGCAGCCGTCACTAGCCCTTCCCTGTTCTACCTGATCGCTCCCAGCCGGGGTCAGAACACTCACTCACTTCTCTCTCTCTCTCTCTAATGAGAAGATGCATGAATGATGAAATTCGGCTATGCTTTGCTGTTGTAATTGCTGTGCTGTGGTTGTATTAGTGGACCAGCAGAAGCTTCAGGAGGTGATGATGGAGCTGGCTGCCTACTGCAGCAACAACCAGGCCTCTTTATCCTCCTCCACTGTCCAGAGCAAACTCGCCCCAGGGGCTGCCTGTTGTGCCCAGTTCTCCGGTGAGGAATATACTTATTATTCATTTAATACATTGTCACCGGGCAAGTGCTCATGTAACCTTAACATGTGGTCTTTCTGTCACGTTGCCAAACACGCTGCAGCAGCAAAGTGCATTTTTAGCCCTACACTCACAATGCCCTTTCTGTTTGTCAAGTTTTCTCCAAAACATTTTATGAAGCGTCTAATTTGATACCATAACTAGAAGTAACCGGCATCTGTTAAACCTGAACATATGCAAATGGGTCATCAATGCAACTCCTTCTAAATCTAGCCACACATAATCACTATGTATATTAATGCTGTATCATTATATTGACATATCTAGACTTTTAGTAAATGCTTTCTTTTACTCAAACACACCTTACGACCAGACTTTCACAGTGAGGTAGATAAGTTTTTACATCACGTCATGGTTTACGAGGAAGTTGCATTCAGAGTTTAATAAATACTGTTAGCTTGGGGAAAACCCCGTCTTTGCTCAGGCAGTATTACCGCCACACATCCTTTAATGACTACAGGCAAGTAGACCCTGTGAGGACAGACCAGCTGATTCATCAGTGAGCTGTACTCTCTCTCTCATGAACACAAATCTGTCGCCATCAATCTCTTTTTCTTTCATTCTCTTACCCAGTTTACATGTTTGCTCTCCGACTTGTCTCAGGACCCCACCTGCAGCCGTTGCCCCCGCAGACCTAAGCTGGTAATTTGGTGTCTGCTAGTAGGTATAATTACACAGCGCGTGTGCAGCCGAGCGTAGGAGCGGCTCTTCTTTAAACACAGTATACAAGTATGAGACTATAGCCTGGCATACATTCCGCAGCCCAGCTAACAACAGGGTCTGGTCTGTTTTTAATGGAGTTTTCAGTGCTGTCTGTAGGTTCTTAGCTGGTAATGGTGCATCAAGTTTTAAGGGCAGCTCTGTGGGTAAAATCATCTCTTAAATGCTGGGTTCAAGGCTTTTTTGGAAGCCTATTTGAATGTTTACCAAATACGAAACATTTTTTTTACTGTTTGTGCACGTTGTTGACCTTACCGTGTGTCCAAACGGAACACAAAGCAAATATTGCGAAAAGTAAAGCAATGGTGGTGTAATTGTATAAAAGTCAATGGAAAGACTCAAGAAGATGCAAATATGCCTCGTTGAAAATGTTTCAACTTGAGTGAAAAATTCAAGCTCATCCCAGGGCTTATAAATGTAAGACACAGTCACACTCCCATATACGCAGTTTCTGCATCTGTTGCTAGCTAGCTTACATCTAACATCTGTATTGTCAGTACATTGGCTAATTCGGTCAAATAAACTAAGATGCAAGGTGAAAATTTGTTTTGCCCTCTGAGCACACTGAGCAGACATTTCCTCCAAAACTGCATGGAAATTCTTAGGGAGGATTTGCTTGTTTTCCAATAGTTTAACTGTATAGTTCCAGTTTTCAGTAAAACATTTAATGGAAAAAATGCACATTTAGTGAATTACTAAAGCACATTACATGAATACACAAGCAGTGAAATGAACAAAAAATACCCTCTTGAGGTTGTGACATGAAGGTACACTAATATTTTAAAATGTTTTAATTCTTAAACAGTAATATTCAATTAATCATTATTTTTCCAGCTGATAATAACTGGTATCGTGCTGTGGTCCTGGAAGTGGGTGAGAATGAGATGAGCGTCATCTACGCAGACTACGGCAACACAGAGAAGGTGCCAGTCTCCCGAATCTTGCCCATCCCCATGCACCTGCTGCAGCTCCCCTTTCAGATCACCCGCTGCACCCTCACTGGTAAGATAATAGCGCTGTTATTCTTTCTCTCTAGAATTAAAACTTAACCACAATTAACTTTTGTAATTGTCTCTGAACCTTCTCCTTCACTCTCAGGTAAAGAACTCTTTCCTGCTGAGTGGCCAGAGGAGGTGCAGCAGATGTTTAAAAGCCTGCTAACGGATGGCGTCCTCGCCACCGTCCAGTCCTTCGATGGCTCTGCTAACATCCTTTCACTCACTCTGCCCGCTGAGAGCGGCGGGGGACACGTCACTTCCATGATCTTGGGTGCACTACAGGCCGACACCAAGAGTAATCCTTGCCCATCCAGCACGGTGAAGACTGACAGCAGCACATCCACTACCAACACTACAGCCGGCCCTGACTGCCCCCAGCCCAGGTCGACACCTGAAACCCAAAAGGTGCTGGAAACAACAACGGCTACCAGCGGCCCAAACATAACCTCAGAGCCGACGCCCCGGACTCCACAGCAGAAGAAAAACACTTCTGCAGAGTCTGTCAATGGTTGGTCAAGTCAGAATTTCACAGTGCGATTGTAGAAGTCAGTTTCTAGTTTTGACTAATAAGTCTGTAAAATATTATTTATTTTTAGCCTTTTTAGGTGAAGGCACAACATGAGCTAAATATTAGCCCAGCGTTTTCTGATACTGGTGCAATTTATGGAATTGGAATGACATTATGCATGTTTTCCAGAAGATCCAGTACAGAAGATTATTGAACAAATGGAGCCACCATGCAGAATCAATACAAAGACTAATGGTATGTTTGTTTTTAAGATCATGTTTTTATATTTTGTTGCACTTCAGGCTTTGTCACACTATGATCAGTTTGTGACTTTTCACGGTGTTGTAGCATTGACTTTCATTCACTGGCTCTTTGTTTGAACTCCAGACCCTCAGACGTCTGGCTGCTGCTGTCTGAGCCTGAAGACTAAGGTCAGAGCTGGTTTCACTGTTTCACTGTTGATAGATCTTAATCATGTTCATTGACATACATTGTTTTGTTATACTTGTTAAAAGATTTTATTGTATCAGTAGCTAACACCTGGCAAAAAAAAAATTGAAACTGCAAACGGATAATAGCTGTGACTTTTCTTGCCTTTCACAGATTGACCACCTGGAACAGTTGATTCAGCTGCAGCTTTCTCTCGTCAAGCAGTTAGTGGGACAGACAAAATGATTTCTACTCCTCTTCGCCAATTTGTTCAAATCAAGTTGGTTGTTTTTTTCGGACCATATTTCTTTAACACAAGTTCACTCTGAATGTGGCCTCCAGAAACCGCCACCCAGCTTGTAATTTAATTTATTTTTATTTGTGTGCCCTCATTACAGATCTTGCACTATGTTCAGGGCTTTTATGTTTTTAACCTGTGGTTTAATTTCAGTCACTACTTCACTTTTTAGGTTTTAAAATGTTGAATGCACTTATTAGGTTTGCCTGTTAAAGTTGGCAGAAAAATCAGCAGCAAGAGGTGTTGAAACTCAATTATCCAAGTGTGTATTTGTCTCCTGTAAGTGTGCTGTCGTGCATGCTGTGCTGCCATCTGTTCCTTTGTTCAGTCCTAATCACCTGTTCAGGTGGGATGTCCAGCCTGATTGATTTTGTGTTTGACATGTGTTTCAGTTTTTACATAAAGGTTCTGTGACAATGACAGGAAAATGTATGCAGTGAAGTTATTTTGTTTCGACTGCTTAATTTATTTGGCTTGACTCTTGAAAATCATCTTGTCTGAATCATTTTAATCAAATACATACTTATGTAGATTAGTTTGGAAAAGAGAATTATAATAAGTATTAATGGGGAGACGTTTAAAATGCGTCTCGGCGCCTCCCTCTTATAATTACCCGGTGCGGAATGAGGAGAGGACACATTAGACTCCTCCGGTGCAGGTACATCACAGGTGGGCTTGGTGAGGAGGTGGGGTCGCTGCTCTCCTGTCCGAAGCAGAAAGCCATGTAGATCAGACCAGTGCGGAAACTAAGAGGTGTGTGTGTTTGTGTGGAGACGCTGAGAGGACTGCTTTCTGAAAGACATACTTCAAGGATAGTGAATATTAAAAAGCTCGGGGTAAGTAGAAACATTTTGTCGCTCATTGAGGAAAAATGGGAGTGTGTTTATTTCGCTCGTCCGGAGGCTGAGTGCGGAACCTGCGGTCTGAAAGGTTGAGGATAACTACTATCGATTTTCCTCGTGAATCCAAAGCAGCTTTTATTAAAACAGGTGGAAGTGTTTCAGTACAGTTTTGGAGATGCGTAAAGTAACAACGCAGTAGCACACGTCAGAGCTGTAAACACAGATTTCATACATTTCTATATAGAAGGAAATTATGTGATAAAAGTCATCTGATGTGATGCACTACAAGAAATAGTCACATTCCCACCATATGTGAATATAATTGTAACCTCAAGCTGCTCGATAATACAAGTCTATGAGAAAGCGAGCAGGTAACCAGACCAACAGCCACCTGTGGGCTTAAAAACTAAAATACATTTCTTGAATTCCTTGCGCCTACTTTGTACTTAAGTAGGCTGACACGCTTCAATTTGTTTACGTTCTTGAGTAAACCTCGACTACTGTTACGTGTCAGGGTCATAACCTCTGACCCCGTCTTAAGACCGCTTTGACCCATGACACATTTCAGAGTGACCAGATGTTGACAGACCAGCTTACTAGAAGGTAAGTTACAAAACGAACAGCTTTAATTGATTTTTCTCTGTGTTCTACTTGAATAATTGCAGATAGGAATCTCGTAAGCTATTAATTCACTTAGGGAACAGAGTGAAATCACATCCATTTCCCTTATTGCATTTAGTGGGATTGTTTCCTTGTTTGTGAAATTAAAAAGGGTAATTGCACAGAAGATTGAGCCTTTGCATGCTGTGTGTGGCTGCCAGCTTGATCTTGCACTGAATGCTTAAATGCAAGACACTTTGAATTATACATAGTTGTGGCTCTTAATGGGACACATGTCACATTGTTGGGGGGGAAAAAAGTTTCCACATTTGTTCTTCTGTTGTTTTAAACGTGGCCATTTCTGGTGACTCACTCTGAAATCATTTAAACTGTTAGGATGTTTCACACATCAACTACAGGTTAGGAGATCTCAGGATTTTGTATGAAGCCGGTCCAAAAACTAGCACTCCTTCCTAATTATAGACTACAGACTGGAGGCACTTTCCAACCTGCAAACCAATTCAAAACAGACGGCACATCCATGGTTTAGGTCTTTACTGTCTTTAGGAATGTCCCAATTAGCTGTTTAGTTTAATCCCTATATGAGAACTCATTCCCCGAAGTATCAGGTTAACTGTTCAATTCAGGTCAGAAATGTGAAAGAAATGGTCTTATCCTACTCTGCCAATATTCTCATCTCTGATTTTGACTTTCAGTGACACATTTTGAGTCCTGACAGCAACAAAGGCACATAGCAGCATCTTGATACAACTCTTTACAATCTGTAGAGATTTTTCAATTTAGCTGGAACCAAATTTGCAGTGCAGACAGAGCAGAAAGGTGTTCACTGACAGGCACAGAGTGAGGAAGACAGAAAGATGAAGGGTGGAGGGATCCAGAAGAATGCTTGTGAAGAGGCTGCCAATTTTGAGACAGGTGTGTGCAGTGCACGTGTGTGTGTATGTGTGTGTTTTATATGTAGGCATGCATGACTGCTTCCTAATACAAGCGTGTGTGTGCGCAGTGCATACATTCAAAGCTGCGCCCCTCCTGGTAGTAATAAAATCTCTTGTCCTCGAGGCGTACCAGCGAGAGCACACATACAGCATCAATAGCCCCCCGGTGATGTTTATCAGCCCGGGGCTTCTCAGACAGCCACCGCATGTCAGCTCCTCAGATCTGTATCGCAGACACACAGACTCCTCTTAAAGAGAGGCTCCGTCCTGCACACAATTCTATCTCTGTCTCAGAAACACACAGTTTTACCTATAGGAAGGGTTTCTCTAGCACGTCCGTCTCCTTTGCCCACCCCAACACACACACACACACACACGCTTCAGCCACAGACAGGATATTATGACCAAGCTTATCAGCAGCCAGAGTTAATCAAAGCTTATCTGCAGCCCCTCAACTTCTAATGTGTACCCAACAATGAACATACAGAAGAAGGCAGGTGGGATTTTTAAACACATGAAGCTTTAGTGTACACTCAATTTACAGTTTATTAGGTACACCTACAGTCTGTAGTCCATTGCAAGTCAATATAATATGTTTAGTTTTTGTTGGCACTGACAGAATGTTTCATTTTGAGGCCATAGTTATCAGACTGTAAGGTGCCTCTAAATGTGTTTGTCCACCTTTATTCACATACAGGAGGAGGATGGATTATTTGAAATATCTCAGTACAATCCAGTACTACACCATAACTAACCGCAGCCAAACTAAATCTGAACATTATGAATTTAACAGGAGGTTTTATTGCAGGGATATTGAGTTCCATTAGATTGTAGAGTTGTATCCAATAAACTCATATCAAATTCATCCTTAAATATAAGATAGAAATCCAATGTTCCAGCAGATTTTTTTTGCATCTTCCCAAAATGTTCATGGGTCACAATCTTAAGTACAGTGACTTTGAAAGGCAAGAAGGTCCTGATAGAGCATAATCAGTTGATTAATCAATTGACAAAAAACTAATGTGAATCTTTTTTCTTTTTTTTTTTTTGATAATCAAGTAATTGTTTCCATAATTTTCCAAGTAGCTGACTGCTTGAAAGTCTGAATTTTGAAGAGGGAGGTGTTTGTTAGCGGGCTATCTTTATGATCCATTCTGTTCTGCCCTTTCAATGATTCAAGCTTTTACCTGGCAACCCACTTCCCACACTGACGATCACACAGTAAACATAAGAGGCAACACACAGCCCTCATTGAAAAACGCATGGTCGGACACATCCCTGTTAACACTTTAAAACCACATGAAATCTTGATATTGCTTCAAGAACTGCAGTGAGAGCTGCTGTGATTGTTCTGATTCAGGCAAAATACAGAGTGTGTTAGCGGACGTTATCGGGCTGAGTTGCTGAGTTGGTTCCTTTTCGTATGCTGCCTCACAAACGCTGACCTGTTCAAACATGTAAACCACAGAGTTAACTCTTTATCAGTTGCTTCGTTTTCTATAAATGGACCTCTTATGGTACTGTTAAAACTGAGACACACATGTGTTTCATAGCAGGTGTTTTTGTTAAACTTGCTTGCAAATTTCATATTAAAAAAGTCTGGGGAATAGTGTAGTTGAAATGCAGATAGAGCACAAGATGGGCAGGTTTATTAAAGCAGCATCATGGTGTTCCTCCATGATGTCTGTCAGTTATCAAGCATCCCTTTATTCAGTTTTCTTTGAAAGGTCAGGACTCAACTTTTACAGTCAGCGGTGAAAACATAGTAAGGGTGCACTGAGGGTCCTCGAGGGAGGTCACATGACTTCCCTGGTAAAATAGTAAGGGTGGGCTGCAGCTGCACACGTCATGCTTGTCATTCTCAAGAGATAGAAATAACTTTAAAGATGTGACAGGTTATTTAGTGTTGAATACTCAACATGCTCATATTCTACTGTATTTCTCATCTCATTTAGCTTTTATACAATCTTTCCCACGTCTCCTCTGCTCTTTGGTGTATTTTCTTCCCTCTGCTTGCTCAGCGTGTGCCTTATGTTTATCATTCCAGGTGTCCCAACATGCACCCTGATATCATCCGCCTCTCCTTCCTCTTAACGCTGCTGCTTCTTCAAGGTCGGTTGATTGATTTTATTACTGTTTTGCATTCAGTTTCGGTTGAGGAGTGTCTCCTGTGCTTCTCTGGAATTTGGAGCCTTCAGATCAAAGAATGTTTTAAATACAGTTTTGGACTGTTTTACATCAACCTTTACCATTATAATTGTTTGGCTGCTCAAAGTCTCATACCGCAAATATACAAAATGAGCCGATATACAACCTTTACTCTCTTCACTCATCTTCTAAAGCTGCTAGATAGCATTTCCTGTTATGTGCTGACACCTTTTATACATCCATATTTAAACATTCAGCTTGTTTCCAGAATTACATAAAAGAACATTTCGACATTTTGGGGAATAGGCTTGTTTGCTTGTTTTTTTCAGAGTTCTTTCATGCGTGAGAGTGGTATTAATCTTCTCATGTAACTCTCAGCAAGAAAGCAAATCAGCGAATTTCCCAAAAACTGTATTAAAGTGTCCTGACAACATTCCTATGATATGAGAAAAAAGGAGAGGGACATTTAGAAAGTTGTATTAATTATACAGCTCACAACAGAAGATGGGGAGTGACTCTGCTATTTGGTGTAACATAAGGAAAATAATTCCATCCATGTAGAGCCCACACAGACATATCCAATATCAAGAAAAAAATCCTTTTAAATGGCCTGTTTCAGGGTTAGAATTTGATTAAATAAGTGCTGATAAATTAAAATCAAGCATACAGTATATTGGTGGGGATAGATTTCAGAGGTTAGAGTAGATAAAGCTTCAGAGCGTGTTGGCGTTTGGGAGGCGTGGTGGATAACGTGTGATGCTGATGCTTTTCGGGTCATCCTGAGATTCTTTACAAGATATTTTATTGCTGAAACCTGTCAAGTCCCCAGCGCTGAAGAATTCCCATTATCTTCTCTTCAAAGTGATTTCCTGTCTCTCATGCTTAAAATGCTGCTTATTTCCAGGCAAGTCAAATTTTGCATCGCTTTTATTGCGTATCGTCAGTTGTTCTCTTGGACCTGAGTGTTGGTATTTGCCCTGCGGGGAGAGACGGGGAGTCGTGGGGCAATATAATCTTTGAGTTGTTTTCAAAAATGACAGCTTTAGCACCATCTGAAGTATTTATTACTGGCCATTTTAAGACTTTGAACTTGAGCAAACCAGACTGTTTCACCCCCTCCCCCCTCCCCTTTTCTCTTGTGCTGACAACACAGATAACATGTTACAGTCTCTGACCCGCTAGATATCCGTGTAATCCAACCTGTCAAATTAAATTTCACAGATTCTTGTTTTTATCACAGATTTCAAGGGGATATTTCTTCCATTTCCCAGACTGTGGTGGGATTAATGCCAATTAGACATCAACCCCTCGGCCTGAGGATTCTTGCTCATTATCTCGGTCTGGATTTCCCTGCTATGTTTTTCATTCACAGACATTAAAGATACACTAGTCATTTAGCCTGAGGCACTTGACTGAACAGACAGACTTTTTGTTCAGAGCAGTGAGGCCCCGCTGACCATGAGAAAGCTGCTCGCCAAGACCCTAAACTTTCACTGTCAGGAGGGCTTTGGGCCTGGAATGACGTTGGTATTAGAGGCAGATGAAAGGGTCGGGACTGTTAGGGGGGTGGGAGATGAGGTCTCTCGGCTGCAGGTGTTATTTTTCTTTAATGAATAGTGTTCTATTGGTTTTTGCACTTAAATATTTCCCAACTTCATATCATTTGCTCCTTTCCACTTATTAATTGATGATAGAAGAGTCCATAATGAAACTCTTTCATCAATATTTAAAGAGAAATGCGAAGTCATCGGCTCCATTTTCCCTGAAATAATCATCCCTTGCACTCTTTGTACCCCGTTTACAGTTCACAGAAACGGTTTCTTCTGTATATTGTCATTATATTTCTTAAGATTGTTGTATTGTTATTTTTTGTTAGTACATTGAGAGACACTAAACTAGAGTCTTGTATGTGTAAACATACTCGGCCAATAAAGAGGATTCTGATTCATATAAAATGTCTTTTCATACAAAGTATATCAACATCAATGGTGTCCATCAAGAAGCCTGTCTGGACATTTTAGAGGAGAGGTAAATATGGGGAAGGAGCCCTCAGACTGGAAAAGCTGGTTGCCCAGAAACTATCCAGAGTAATTACCACTATTAATTATCAATTAACTCCACCAAAGAAGGTCTTCATCAGCCTCAATGCCAGAAGAGCAGGACCATGTTTGGTTCTCTTTCCTCGCTGTTTTACATGACTATAGCTTGTTTTTTTGTGCTTTTTTAGCGTATTATTTGTCCGCGCATATGAATATGATAACTTCTTTCAAAAGTTGTATTTTTTAAGTGAAATTTGGCATTCTGTTGCAGCTCCTTCACTCTTGCCAGCAGCAGTTGCCTCAACGATTGGACATAAACTGTGGAGTATTGTTAACTGTTAACTGTTAACTAAGATAGAGGACTCCAGTCATGAAGGGGAGAAACTTCAGAGGTGATTCGAGCCAGCTGATCCCCCTCTTCTAATCACACTCATTTCAATCTTAGTAAAATTATGTTTTTTGTTGATATTTGTTAACTCAGTAATCCCCCAAAAATTACTATTAAGAGTAGTACCTGTTTAGTAGGAGCTAATGTTTTTCATAATTTATCCTTAAATGTCAAAACTGTCATTTTCGTTTATTTTACCATGCCATTTTTTCTCATTCATTTTTTTTCTCTGCAAGCCTCACTGCACATCATCAGTGATAGAAAGATGAGGACACAGTCAATGTTAGTCCTGCTGCTATTGAACTTTTGTACATGGAACTTTTCTTTGATGTTTCCTGTCCTGTTTCTTTGCGGTTTTGCTCGTTTGACACTCGAAGGAGTCAGCACAAGACAAATCACCTATTTCAGCAAATTAGCAGGTGCTAAATCAACATGAGGCGGACAGCCCGAAGCATTAGAGCAAAGTTGACGAGAACAAACTCACAATTTCTCTCTGTATTCTTATTAAAGACACAGACTGTGCCTTGCAGAGAGCGGAGACACTGGATACATGCCTCTGTGACCCGGTGGGGTTACCAGGGACAACATGGCATGTTCACATGGTTTCTGAACAGGAAATCACATGTCCCTCCCCCCTTTCTGGACTGTACGTGTGCCTGAAAAGAGCGATGTCCTTTCAGTGAATGGAAATGAAAGAATGGTTTTTCTTCACTTGTCCATTCACATTAGCTTTGAATACTCAATTATCCATCACAGAAGGGGTCAAGTGGGAGTCAGTGAACTGTACTGGCTTCAGTGACTGCATCTCATCTCATTTTACTTTTCCAGTGATATGTTTGAATTACACTGAATAGAAAAGGTGTGTGTGTATCTGAATGTATCTTTTGTGGAGCTGGAACAGTTAGTCAGTTGAACGGAAATGAATCTGCAGCTATTTTGATGATCGAATAATTATTTAAGTAATTTTTTTTAAACAGCATTGATTCTCTTGTTTCAGCTTCTCCATTGTGAGAATTTTCTGCTTTTATCTTTCGTATGTCATTGAAAAGTGAATATCTTTGGGGTTTTGGACTGTTGATCGAGCAATGGGAAGATGTCGCATTGGGCTCTGGGAACAGACATTTTACACCATTTTCCACTATTTTTATATGCTAAATGATTAACTGTATAAATGGTCAAGAGATTAATTGATAATGAAAATAATTGTTTGTTGCAGAACATATCTTTGGTGACCCTAGACACACTGTACTGTAAATCACTAGCCATGCCACTGCTTAGTGTATAGTTATCTATGTGTTTATGGACAGATAGATACAGGCTCTTCAACTTGCTTTTGCATGATAGATGACATTTCTATCATTTTAATTTTTAAAAAAAAAGTATGAACTGTGTAATTTGTGCATTTTTTTTTACATGCATTCATGATAATGGTTGGCCCAAGTGTCCCCCCAAATAACGGAAGTTGTTGCCATGCATGTGCATAACATTGTGTAAACATGTATGGACATTTGACTGACCTCCATGTTGTTTCTCCCTCCTAGTTCAGCAGGGCACCTCAGTGCAGGAGATCCAAACCAGCCATGAGAACATAATGAAGATCAACTCAGCAGGGGAAAGTGAGTACATGATGAAAAAAACACGTTTATCACGGCAAAAATGTTTACCAAATGGTAAGCTGGTCTAGTGCACCACAATGAATAACATACAGTTCAGTTAGAGATGCTTCTGGCAAGAAATTTACTATTTATTGCCAATTCTCACACAGTTAGATTAAATACTTTAGTTGAAGTATCTGAGCAGCAATGAGGATTCTTGGTGAAATAATTCCTCTTTAATAAACACATACAAGAACAAATCACACAATCACAACTTCAGTGCTCTGCTTGAACTAATGTTATGCTCCACATTATACTGCAGCAAGGAGCTTCAAGACTGATATAGTACGCAGGGTATGATACAGTATAGACAGGTTTGTACAAACATTTTAAAGTGCTGTGCACTTAAGTAATAGGAAAAAGTTAATAAATTGAAGGAGGACAGCACTTACTGTAGGAATTAGTCTTAAAAGTGGTGGGTGGTCTTATCAGCCTGGTGTCTGTGTCACAAAGGAAAGTGTTTGCGGGTGACTCTCATGAGCATACAGAATGAGTGACAGACAGACGGACCGCACACTCTCGCTGTCTCTAATGTCTGTTTTCATGATCAGCTGCACATTGTAAAAGGAGAGCAGATTATTTATGCCTCAGGCGAGTGTAAACATGTATAAGAGAGAGAGGTTTTGCTCAGTAATGGTTTTGCGAGTGTGCTGCTGGGGAGGAAAATGGAGCTTTGGCAAGCTAAGTTGTTTTTCTCTTATTATGTCAAGGTATTATTTTCATTCACAATGGCACATTTGATCTCTAACAAGGATAGTCCCCTAATGCCCATATTCAACAAGAGAATCTGAGCTCTTTGCCAAAATGCATCAGATTAGACGTTGAATGAGTTTGAACCTACTTCTTTCTCTAGACATCCAGTATGTTTAGCTTTTTTATTCTGTGTGTGTGTGTTTCCATGGGAAGTGATGCAGTGCTCGGCAGCCATGGATATCCTCTTCCTCATGGATGGTTCTTACAGCGTGGGGAAGGGCAGTTTTGAGAGGTCCAAACACTACGCAATCAAACTCTGTCAAGCACTAGACATCGGACCTGAAAAGGTTTGGTTTGTCTTTGTTCTTTTCTCTCTCTCTCTCTCCTTCCCTCAGTCTGTCTCTCATGTCAATCAGTATTCACATAAACCCACCTTTGTTCCAGGTGCGAGTCGGCTTGATTCAGTTTGGCTCCACTCCTCGACTGGAGTTCGCTCTGGACTCATACACCACCAAACAAGAGCTGAAGAAGCACATGAAGAAGGTTTCTTACAGGTGTGTGTCTCCTTTCATCTCACTCTCAGACAAACAATAGTTTAGTGGACCTGGTTTTACCACTTCTGAATGAATATGTCTGAAAGAATCATCATAATCATGAATAAAAAGAATGTAAGATCATATAAAAGCACAAATGCAGCTCATAAAGTCATATTAAAGCAAACATTTAGCTCTTAATTTTTTAATACTAAAAAACAAGCTGGACTTGAACTGGGATGTGTTTGTTTTTCAGAAATAAAGTAACTGTAGTGTAAGCATGACATGAAACCACAAATGATATCGCTTAAGTCATCTTTGATAATGAAATTGATTTCATTCGGAAAGAAGCAGCTTTGTTTTTTGTTTGCATAGAGAGATAAGCAGATGATTGTAAGGTCATCTGCCGATCTCTCCATGAAAACAAAAAGTCATCTGTTACAGAGATGTCTTCCAAGGAACTTTGTCGAAACAAAATCAATGGGAAAATTGTTCATTTTTATATGTGCTGGTTTATATAAACAGGGTTCAACACAGAAAAAACTCACAAAAAAATCTTATATACATAAATATGCAAATAATCTTAACCATAATCAATCTTTCAGTGTGGTAACTTAATGAATTAACTAGAAAAGTAATACAACTGACATATGCTTATGTACATGGCTGACAAGTTACATGATCTGAATCTGGACTTCAGTTAAAACTTACGCTGAAAGCAACACACACACATACTTTTGTCTTTCTACACACTTTTGACATAATGCATTCCCTAGCACCTAACCCTAACCATTACAACTAAATCCCTAACCTAAACCTAACTATACCCTTAACCTGAAAACCAACCCTCAAACAGCCCTTTAAAGGAGCGAGGACAGGCCAAAATGTCCTCACAATGCAGAAAAGTCCTCACTATGATGGTGTCAAACTTACATGAGTCCTCACAAAGGCAGAAAGACAAGCACACACACACATTCAGAGGTTAAGTAAAGTGCTCCCTGGGAAGGAAAACAAATTAATTTCAGATTAGAGGCACACCACAGGTGGTCACTGGATATTGGATAAGCCGAGGAAGAAGAAGATAATTTGGCTGTGTGTGTGTGTGTGTGTTTGTGTGTGTGTGTGTGTGTGTGTGTGTTTGTGTGTGTGTGTGTGTGTTTGTGTGTGCGTGTGTGTGTGTGTGTGTGTGTGTGTGTGTGTGGTTCACAGTTTGAAAGCAACCTTTTGACTTGCCCTCTGATGTGAAATGGCTACTCATGTTTTGAACTTATTAGCTGTCACAATGCCTCGTGTTTATTCATGCATTACTGGTACTGCATTTTTGCATTCTTAACAATACTCTTTAGTACTCTACTTTGCAATTTGTAATTCTTTATATGACCAAACATATGAGCAAGTTATGTATGACAGATTTTTTGCCCGAGAACTATTTTATTGTCAAGGATTTAGTGTGTGAGCTTTTTAAAAAGACGGATACACAGACAAACCCAGTATTGTTACAGCAATGCTAAGTCTTAAATGGGATAAAAAAAAACAACAGCTGCAAAAGCTTATCATCTAATAATAATAATGATCATTTCTTACTTAAGACGATATTTTATGCAGTATTGTTGTTAAAGCCTACTGCACTTTAAACAAGTAATCCCCAGTGTCTAAGATCCAGCTTGTCCAAGATGTGAGCATAAAGAAGACAATCTGATTTAAATCTACATTTGCACACTGTGAACTTATGCTTTGTTTTGTTGACACAAGGGAGCAAAGATCGTTAAATCATGCCTAAAGGCCTTTGTGCTTTTTACTGTGTTGTGTTGTAGTTTCAGCGTTCCAAGCAGACATACTGTAGCATTGTTTTCACAGCTATAAAAAGGGCCTAAATGTGAAAGATGATATGATGGCGCCTAAACAAATCACGAGCTGCTCAGCTTTTGTTTCCGGCAGCTTTGTCTTCTAACAACTGTGAGACATGTGAATGTGTTTCTCAGTGGGAAGACTGACATTTATGCCTTTTTAAAAAAAGTATAATAGGCTTTAAATGTGTTTCATGAGCTCTGGGGTGATGAAAGTTAGCCAACACTCAGACAAGGAATTCAACCAAAGCTGAACTGTGGTTTACTTTGGCAGTAATATGCTGTAAATTATTGACTGTGCTGAACTGCACAAATTCTTTTTTATAATTGTAACTGTTTCATATTCAGTATTGTTTTAATAATAACTCACAAATCCTTTTAGTTCTCACCACTATTCCAAACTCTGAACTCGCAGGGGAGGCAGCACCCAGACAGGCCTGGCTCTGAAGTATGTGCTGAGGAAGGGTTTCCCAGGCAGCCGCAACTCCTCCACTGTGGCCCAGATCATCATCCTCTTATCAGATGGGAGGTCTCAGGGCAATGTGGTTCAGGCGGCAGCACAGCTCAAAGAGACAGGTGTTGTCTTGTTTGCTGTGGGCCTGCGCTTCCCCAGGTATGTTTGATGGGTGGAAAATAATAATCATTGCCAGGTATAATATATTACTTAATACATTCTTTTGTGCTGTGTTTACAGGAAAAGGAGACTGAGAGTAATCGAGGGGGGGGGGATTTTTTAATAGATTATAGATTACTGTTTTCTTCCTGTATCTGGTCTCTAGGTGGGAGGAGCTACATGCTCTGGCCAGTGAGCCGATGGAGAACCATGTTTTCTTCGCCGAGCATTTCTATGATGCTGTCAACGGCCTGTACACCACACTGACCACCTTCTCTGTCTGCAATGCCACACCTGCAGGTAGAATTGCATGTCATGACTTTTATAGTGCTACACAAGCTTATAAATCACTTGAGTCAATTTAGAAGCAATCAGCCGTAAACTTGAGAAATCTTACAACCTTTTGTGCGTGAGAATCTTTAACTTATCCTAACTTTTAAGCTTTAAGCCCTTCTTTTGTGTCGCTTGCTCTAACTCTTTCCCATTCTCTTCTCCCTCATATCATATCCCTCTATATCCCCTCTCTTTCTAACACCTGTCCCTCCCGGATCCTCCCGTCCTGTTCCCGTCCAGGGTGTCAGGTGGAGTCGTTTCCCTGTGAGAGAAAGACTCTGGAGACAGTGAAAGAGCTGCAGGGGAATTTCATGTGTTGGAAAGGCTCAAAGGGGTATTCCCCATACACATCTCTCTGTCCATACTACAGGCAAGTGCACATGGATGCAAAGCTATAAAACATTCTTGTTGTCTTTTTTCATCTGACGTCCCAAATACAATCTTTTTAAGACAGGTGGATTTTGAATTCTCTAAATTGAGTTTCTGTAGCACTCCTTGAACTTTGATTTCTGCTTAAATGATAAAGTGTATAAATATCACATACTGTATAAAGTATAAAAATGCCAGTTTTTCATTTATTAATTTTCCCTAACTTTATTTATTGAATTTCCAAATAGATAATACATAAAAAGAAGCATGTTGTTCTTAAATTCAGATTTTAAATAAAACAGGGCAGAGAAAAGAGAAAAGAAAGAAAAACAAAATTCACATATAAAAAAAAGGAATTTGCTCATCTATAAGAACTATGGTTAGTAGTTTAAATAAATTCATTTAATATACAGAATATGGCTTGGGAATCAATCTAGGAAGAGAAGCAAGTTTATGATAAAGGAGACTGGACTGGAAATAAAATCTGTGCATTGGAACTGAATCTGTAACATTTTTCTCTCATTGCTCAATGAGCCGCAAGACTGTGGTGGGACAGGGAAACTCCCATGTGATAATGTGCTGTGTCAGTGTGAGGGTGTTAATGAAAACAAGTTAGTGTGAACATGTCAGACCCCCCTGGGGGTAAATTAAAACGGCCTTTGACAAAACTGATTTCACAGTAGACTAAATTGCAACTTTACCGCAGTGAAATAGCTGAAAGGCAGTTGAGTATTTCTTATTTGTCAACACACTAAACTTGCAACTTCTCACAAAAGCTGACATTGAAATTAAGCATATAAGGAACATCACAAAAAAGCAGTAATGCTGTTTAAAATTTGTCTATATGATCATTTATAATGTCCATGTAAATAAAGAATCACATTCATGGCAGTTGAACAGATTGTAATCTAAGATATAAACTGCCTTAAATGTAATTTATCATATTTTGAGGTTTAATAACTGATAGGCAAGACTCATTGTTTGTACTTACATTATAGATGATGAAGATGGAAATTGAATTTACATTAGGAGAGACATTCATACTGTAATCTTCATTTGCGTGCATATTAAAAAATGAAGGTTTGTCTCTGTAAAGCATGTTCTATGATTCCCCTTCAAACTGACAAAACAAGTGAGTTTTCAGTCGGTCCAAATGTGTGTGTTGCAGATACAACAAGTCTTACAAGAGACACCAGACAGTCTGCCATCGAACCATCTGTCCAGGTAACATTGTTGTTCTTTCTCTTTGATTCTTTCTGTATTTGTGTATATGCCTGTGCAGATACATACTTCCTACATTTCTCTCCCTCTGTAGATCCGTGTGACTCTGAGCCCTGTCTGAATGGTGGAACATGTGTATCAGAGGGTCCGGAGGGCTACCACTGTGTGTGTCCGCCTGGCTATGGAGGAGACCCACACTGTGGTCTGTATACTTTCTGTATACTCACTGAGATATTAGACACTCCTCACTCCTCCTAACCCTAACCCTAATCCCCAAACCCAGACCTAACCCTACCCATGTTGAGATTATGTCTTATCCTAACTTTTCAATGCAGAGAACAAACTAACTCAACCCTCCATCCCTTCTCAGCTCCTGCGTTATCACTAGACTGTGCAGTGGACTTGCTCTTCCTGCTGGAGGGCTCAGCTACTCTGACCTTGGAAGGCTTCCTCCGCCTCAAGTCCTTCTTAAAACGCTTTCTGCAAACGGTGATTGGGTCTGACACGCCCAGCAAAGTCGGCCTGGCGGTGTTTGGGGGAGAGACTCGGGTCGAGGCTCAGGTCGGCAAGTTCAAAGGGGACCTGAGGGGTCTGCTCAAGGCTGTGGAGGCGCTTCAACCAATCGGCAGTGAGACCCTGACAGGCCAGGCGCTTCGCTACGTCACACGCCACGGCTTTGTGAGTGCACCGGTGTTTGCTGACGTCACGGACGATCTGCCCCGCGTGGTGGTGCTGCTCACTGCCACACCTTCTGCGGATGAAGTGGTCGAACCATCTAAATATGCACGGGACAGAGAGATCTTCCTCATAGGGGTGGGACCAGACTACTTAAAGGGACAACTGAATAACATCACAGGAAACCCCCAAAGGACTCTTACCTACACATCACCTGATAGGTTCAGTGCCAAGATCCCTGAACTCAAGGCCAAGATTTGCAGTGTAGATACCCAAGGTAGTATCTTAACATTCAGTGCATACGCAAAATATTCTGCACAGGATGTGGTATATTTTTCCTGTTTATAAGTTAATACTGAATGTAAACTTAATAGCAGATTTAGCAGAAAAACAATGTTTCTAGCTTCTACATCATGTTTTGTGTGTTTCAACCAATGCTTATTGTCTGTATTAAAAAAACAAACATAATTCTTTGTCTTTGTTGTTTTCCAGGTTGCCTGGGCCAAGCAGCAGACCTGGTGTTTGCCCTGGATGCCTCAGGTGGCGTTGGCAGCGACAACTTTGCCACCCTGCGTGACTTTGTGCGCAGCCTCACCGTCCAGTTTGATATCAACCGTGACGTGGCCCAAGTGGCACTTGTGGCCTACAGCCGGAGAGCCACGACCGTCTTCAATCTGGACACCCACGAGACGGGTTCTGCTGTCCTCAAGGCAGTCGCCGACGCCAACTACATGGGTGGAGTAGCTTCGACAGGTGCAGCCTTACTCCACATCCAGTCCAAAGTCCTCACGGTAGCCGGAGGTGCACGGCCCGGAGTCAACAAGGCCGTGGTGGTGGTGACGGATGGCTCAGGCGGGGACGATGCTGCTGTGCCAGCTCAAAAGATAAGAGACAATGGAGTGTCACTGTTTGTGATTGGTATCGGGGATATACAGAGAGAGAGACTGCTGCAGATCGCTGGTTCAGAGGAGCACATGATCTCGGTGCCATCTTACGAGGATCTCAAGTACTTTGAGGATGTGCTGGTGCAGATGGTGTGTGCAGGTGAGAGTGCAGGGAAGTACTTATCTGATCTTAAAAAGCCTTTCTAGGAAGCTTATGATTGATATGGATAGAAATAAGCAGCTAAGGAAAAAATAAAATCTTCATTTTTTATGATTTCTGTTATTTTGTATTTCCAGACAAAGACTTCTAGCAGCCGTTTATAAATTAGAAAACATATAAATAGATTCCCATGTACATGGCATGTACAAAATATGAATTTATGAGCTTTACATTTAGGTAATTAGCTGTTTTATGTCATTTTCTTTCTATCAGAGGTGAAAAAGCAGGTAAACCTGTGCAAGCCCAACCCTTGTATGAATGATGGGATCTGCATCCTATCAGGAGGGAGCTACCGCTGTCAGTGCCGAGGTTTTGAAGGACCACACTGTGAAACAAGTCAGTGGAACTAATGAGTTTTCTTTCCTCATAGCTTCATTTCTTCATTTGCCTTCCTTTTTTAAAAAATAATGTCACTATACTTTCTCCTTCCTCAAAAACCTACACTGACCTTCTGGACTCAGTCTTAAAACTGCAGTTGTCATTGTCAGTCACAGTGGCCAAAAAAAAGAAATCATTACAGCAACAAACATTGTTTGCATATGCTGAGTCATGATGTATTCTGTGGTTTATTTGTAGGAAGCAGCAGACCTTCATCCAGAGGAGATCTTCCAAGACCCGCTGGTCTCAGGAGGAGGAGCAGGCAGAAGAAGAGTCACCAGGAGCTTCTGCATCACTACAAACTGCACCGCAGGAGACATGTAGCCTGATGCACCACACACACATACTGCACATACACACAGACACAAATCTCCTATGGACACTTCAGAGCCAAGGACGTTTGCGGGTACACACTAGAGTAAAGGGAAAACCAATGTTACTGTTTCAATATTTAAACTTGCAATCGAACTTCAACAAGTGCCTTCAAACTGTATGTATTCCTACTGCTGTGTCCATTTGTGTCTTTACTTGTTGTATTGACCAGCCATCACTGTCAACATGGTTCTCTTGTCTATGCAAAGATGTAAACTTTTAAATGATACGATAATGTATATCTGTGTCATGACTGTATGTTATTTTGTCAATGTATAATCACAACCTTCTTCTCTCCTTCCAACCAAGACTAAAGCGACAATGTTGTGCCAAAAAATGTCATATACCAAGTGTTATATTTTCACATTTTGATTTAATAAGAAAGGTCATGCACATTTTTAGCTTTGTTATAATGGGTGTATGAATAGATCCACTGAATTGAGAGACAATTTATGCTTGTTTGTCCTCTGTAATGAACAAAAATATTTGATAAATATACTGTATATATTGATTTTTTTTTATGATTAGTTAGATAAGTGCTATATAACAATTTGAACTTTTTACTTTTTGTGCTTTTTTTCTACCCCGTACCTCACTAATATCACATTTTGGAAGAGATAAGTACTTATGGGGATATTTGTCAATAAGGCTTCTAGTGAAAAGTGGCTATATATTATGTTTGTTTGTTTTTCATAAAACCAATTTTTCACTAAAGCTTTACTGACAAATTGTTTATCATCGGATTATCCACAAATTTACCACACATGTACAACAGATAATAAGCTCTAAAAATGCAAATGGTAGATTTGTAACGGCCACTCAGTTCAGTAGGTAAAAGAAAACATTTTAAAAAAACACCTTAAACTAGTGATTGACTGTATTTACTCTAATTACCCTGTAAATTTTAATGCTGTCTTCAGTGTCCTTTGCAAGTTTGATTGGGTTCAAACTGCAAAGATCAGAAAAGCTAAATGAACATTAGGTTAAAGGCAAAAAGAGACAATTGTCAAGCCGGAGTTGTCAGTACATTTTTATTTGAATAAAAAGTGCATTTTTAGCTAGCAATACAAGCCAAAAGGCTGAATAATGGTGTAAATATATTTACATCTTGGCTACCAGCATATATGAACCAAGCTACAATCTAGAGTGTACAAAGTGGCCAATTAAGTAGAGGGGCGTCTTTCTTTCTTCAGTGGTATCAAACTTTAGGTTGTTTGCAGTGTTGAAACATCCTATTTGTGCATCATTATCAAGAATAGTTATTAGACTGGCCAAAATGCTACTGCGTCAATTTCCTTCCTTTAGCAAATGGAGAAAAATAGCTTGAAAAGTCATTGGAACTTTTAAAGATTTATAAAGATTATCCAGTGGTATTGGAGAAGACGGCTTGTGCCTCTCTCTGATGGGCTCTATATAGTCTTGGCAAGGAGGTGCAGAGGATGAAAGATCCGGGGAAGGGAGGATATTTATTTAATTGTCTGGGCTGTTAAACCGGCACTTCCTTGCTAAAGCAGGACAAGTTGTAGACAGCCGACCAGACTGAGAGAAATGGGTTGACCTTCAAGGTCACAGGAGGTCAGAGGACATTCATATTTTCTCTTAGGTGGTGGATTTCTTTTCCCACTCCTGCAAATACAAAAAAAGAGGTAAGTTAGGGTACTTTAGGCTACAACTTCCTGAAATATACATGTACCAGAATTCTTGATCCATGTTTTTAGACTTCAGAAAAAAATTATTCCACTGAAACCTTGTATAACAAATGTAAATCTATAGTCTCACTTTAGCTTTCTGCAGGACTTTGCCTTTCGTGGCCATGATGGAGGCAGGTCTGTTCTTTAGCGCGGAGGCAGAGTTGACAGGAGAGGCTGTGTCTGCACTGACGTTGCTGCTGGAGGGTTGGGATGATGATGATGATGATGATGATGATGGCGGTGGTGGTGATGATAATGAAGTCTGAGGAGTAGGCAGGGTCGCTGTTTTAGGCTGAGGGTAAAATGACAGAGAGGTATTGTAGTTAAGGAATGAAACAAACAGCACATCAGATCTGGCTTGGATGTCAAATATTTCATTTAAATCTGTTAATTCCTGCGTTCATCTTTACGACTAAGCCTGTGTGCATCAACTTCAAGCACCTTCGTGGCTGATTGAGCCAGCACACTAACCATGGGTGAGTCCTGGAGGCTGCTGTCCAGTGTGGTTCCCAGTGTGAAAGGCCCTGACTCCACCTTCTTCAGACTCTCCTTCACTTCTACCAACTGGAGCTCCACTTCTACCCTGCGACGCTCTGCTTCCCGACACGCCTCCTCCCTCTGCTTCAGCCGGGCTTCTAGTGAGGCCTGCTGCTTGGGATCTGAGGGAAACAGACAGCTGTCAGTCATACAGATCGCTGTCAACTTCATAATCGCATCGTGGCCACAGGAAGTGCAGGTCTACCTTGGCAGGCGCTGAGCTCCTCTTTGGTCTCCCTCCTCTCCTTTTTCAGGTTTGCCAGACTGCTCCTCACCTCCTCCCTTTCCTTCTCCAGACGGTCACGATCATCAGTGTAGCGGCGCATGTCGGCCTCTGTGCGGTTTTTGCCCAGTTTCCCCTCAACTGCGCCGGTACACCCTGGGAATTAAAGATTGAATTATTGAAACATTTTACACAAACCTACACAAATTGCTGAGAGTGCAAAGAGAAATAAAAAAAGATGCACTACTTAAGGAGGAGCAATTATTTCTATTCAAATACAAATCTACATTCCACTATAAATCTGTGCTCTCAGAGGGTGCAGCCTTTCACTAGAGGGAGCCATGTTATTGTAAGATTACAGAGAAAAGCGGTTAATCTGACTCAATGCATAGGACAACAGCAATGACTACATTTACCCACTAAAACTTCATTCTTTTGAGACCATTTTCTGATATTTCTGCTTCATCTTGAAAATGTACTTTCAATCTATCTTTAAAAATAATGTGTGTTCGTAACATTGTAAGTATATTGTAGTTTTAAACACTAATATACAGTATTTTCCTGTATTCCTCTCATGTAACACAGTACCCAGAAAACCTGCTGTATGTATTTTGTCCTCACCGATGGTAAATGCCTTGGGTCGCGGGGGTTGAGGACTGTGAGGGAGTCCAGCAGCAGTCTGAACCATCGGGCTTTTGGGGTTGAAGGTCCTCTTAGGGGTCTCCTGGCTTTGGGATGAGGGTTTGGGTACTTGAGTTTGGGTCTGTGGCGGAGTAGGAGTCAGGGGGCGCTCTTGTTCTGCTTTGCTGATAGCAGATGTTGAACTGGTGCCATTTAAAACAGGTGTTGGCTCTGGCTCAGAGGGGTTTGCTGAAGTGACCTGGCGTAAACACACAAAATACAGAGTATAAGTTTGAATGCAAGTACATAGTATTATTAGAGGCAATTATTCACTTGCTTTTTCACACAAAGATTAGGGATTAAATTTAGTATAATGTTACATCTGATTTAGTATATTGGATATGTTAAGAAGTGATCTTTTATACACCAAATATGACAAATAGACTTTAATATATCCCTATTTACCTACCTCTTTAACTTGACATGAGGGGTCCTTCTGTTCCTCTAAGGTAACCGGGGAATGTCTAGAAGTTTCTTTGGCAGGGATAACTTTTCCTCCACCAGATGTATGGAGGAAGGAGCGCACAGGGACAAGGTCCAAGTAAACTCTGCTGTCAATGTCCTCCTCTGTAACCACTGGCTCCTTGGTGCCCTGTGTACATATTTCATTATGTTGTTGAAGGTTGTTGTCCTCACTTTCTGGCAGGCCGCTCTCTTCAGCATCCTGTATGACATGGGAATAGGAAGAGAGAACTGAAAGTGAAACTCGATTACAAAACAATAGGACTGAGAGGTTGCAAGTTGGCTTTCCAAAAACATCACAGCAGTTGTTTTCCCTCCATTGTCCTCTGAGTTTAAAGGTATGCTATATTAATCAGCAAGAATGTCTTGTGTTGTGTTTGACTAAAATAGAAACCTACACTCACACTAATTAATTCAACAAAGAAAAGTAGAAAGCCACATTTCCTCAACAGATTCTTGGAGGTCAGTGTGATAAACATATTAGAAGATCAAGTGCATAAGGTTTTTCAGTTTCTTTTTCGATAAAAGGTACACCTCGATAACTTGATATTGCATTTTAATCGTGAACATACCTCTGGATCAGCTATAGATGCCACATCATCATACAGTTCATCAGAGTTGAGAGGGATGGAAGGTGGGGTATCTATGTAGGTGTTTGGCTCTGAATACCCCCTCTGCATCAAGCTGGAGAGAGACACAAACACACAGTGTTTAATTTAATACCTGTATGAACCTCCACAACAATGTCCCTTGAAGATGGCAGAATTGAGGGTCTTACTATAAGGAAGTCTTGGCTGCATTGACGATACTGGAGATCCTCTCAGCGTTGACATAATCGTACGTCAGCTCTTCGGGGTCGGTTTTACTCCCCGTTTGTGACAGCAAGAGGCCCAGCCAGTGGCCCATGTCTGCTGACGTCTTGGCCTGGGAGGGGATGGGAGACGGGGAGAAAAGGAAAGAGTCAAACAAAGTGCATTCAGTGCATACCATGCACTTGCAACATCACAAGCTTAAATCCAGCTCATGGCCATCCGTCACTTTGTATTAACAAAACGATTGCTACAGTATCATTTCCCAGCAGTATTTCAATATACAAAACCTTTAAAGATGTGAACTGTCTACCCCCCAGCTGAGCAGTGCCACTCAACTTAGATGTGTTGCAAGAAGCAGTGAGACACAGTACTGATTTGATTTAGTGATCTGCATGTCTATTAAAGCTATTTAGGTTAAATTTTGCTGTTTTGTGACCATTAAGAATGTGTTTTCAGTGTTGTCAGTTACAATAAGGCCTCCTGTGCAACAAGCAATACTGTAAATCAGCAATGCCGCACGAGTTGTTGTAACATTTTGAGACACATGTGATGGGACAGTTTAACAGGAGATACAACATGTTCACACCCTGTTATTGGAGATGCAAAAAGCTCATCTATAGCTATATAGAGTTGTTTTGTGAACTTTGGTAAATGAAATATGAAATGTGAAGGTGAAATTTAAAAAAAAAAAGAAACACAAGAAAAGAAACAAACCATAAACATTAGACTAAAGACTAAACATTAAATTCCATTGGCTATGGCCAAATATGCACTGCGGCAGGGTGGTACTGGAAGCCTTAAGAAAAAAAGGGCGTTGCATTAGTGCCTCAAAATCCCAGTACATCCCCACCCATCACACACACACACACACACTCATATGCACACTAAATGTTAAGACCACCCTTGTGTGCACACATAGGCTAACTGATGTCAGCAGAAAGAGGTTTCCACATGAGGACATGTTGGTGTTTGGCTCATATAAGTAGCACCAGTCTCTTTCAGAAGTGCTAACGTGTGGTTTTCACACAGAACTCTCATTGCTTGACTTGTTGTTCTTCCTCTGACCCACCGTCTTCTATAGAGTAAGTAAGGTCTCAGCTGAGCCACATTTGAACTGAGCAAAGGAAATGTGCAGCATGTACACAGACACCGTGGTCTATTTTAAAGATTCATGGTTACTTTATTGCCATTTCTCAGTACTTGCACACATTGACATGAAATTCTGTTTCTCCACCAAAAAGAGTGCACTTACAGAATAAATGATTTAAACAGACTTAACTACTAAAATATAACTATTCCTAAATATATACTTAGCAAGTATATTAAGAAAGTTTCAGAAACATAAGTAAAGGAATTATATAAATACACACAAGTACACAAAAGTATAAAAGGTAGTGCAATGAGTTTGAAGAATGGCACTTTTGGTGAACAGTCTAGCTTGTAACCAAACAACATCTCAAGACACCAACTTTGACACCTTTAACTAAATGACACACCTCACTTTGGTTGACGTGTCAAATCATTGTACACCAAACCATTTATTCCGCAGCAGTTGGAAAAACATTCGCACCACTAAACAACTTCTTGTCATTTTTATCCGGTTTTCACACACTCACAGCTCAGTGAAACAGTTGAATTCAGCTCTAACATTTAGTAGTTTGAAGTAGCAGAAAAGGTCTACCTACCTCTAGGGTCGCCAGCTGTGTCCCGTCCATGTCGATCCTGAAGGAGTACAGGTGCTCAGGGCTGGGGTCGGGCAAAACATTGCAGCCCCCTAGGGTCACAGCTGGCTGGCTCACTTTGTACTTGCCCTTGTCCTGGTAAAACCACAGCTGGCCATTCTTGATAAGACACCAGCAGGTTCGCCACTGGCTGTTCACCAGCACATTGAGGTAGCCTGACAGACGAGGAAAAGGTGTCTGGTTTCTTTCCTGCTAGCTGATTGTACATGAATGCTTTGAAGTTCCTTTGCCAATAACACCTCACCCATGGTTGTCTAGTTGTGTGTAATGACACAAATCTATTGATTCTTATAGTTTAAATCACATTAACATATTGTTGTGGTGCCGTCTTGGTGGCTGAAAATGCTCAAATATACCATTAAATTGTTCTCCACATCGTATAAAGTACTAAGAGTTTAAAATTGTGTTTTAAAATCAGAATGCAACATATGAGAAACACTCTCATGTTTAGTCTAGCAAATAACAAGAACGCACATATAACGTAGACTTTCACTAGACCTCACTTGCTTGTACAAATAAAATCCACCAAGAGCTACAGAGCAGGAAGAGGACTATGTCACAGGATAGTAACTGCAGCTGACATGCTTTGCGATTTTACAATTTGGCCTGACATATAGATCTGTGCTCACCTGAGGTGTCGACACATTTCTCTGAGCTCTCCAATGCGGAGGGTTTTTTCTTGCCAATGTTCATGAGGTTGCTAAACTTCAAACCTCCACTGCATTTTTTCTTCACTGTGGAGGAGATAAGAAAAGGAAAGAATTACTCAGACATGTCAACACCAAAGACTAAGAGGAAATTGACCGAGACACAAGCCTGTGTGAAAACTGAAAACTAAAAAGTTAAGGAATGACTCACCATCTTTGTTTTCAGGAGTTTCGGCGTGGCTGTCAGTGCTGCTCCCGCTTTCTGAAGCCACCGAGTATCTCTCACTCAGGTCCCCCTGCAAGGATGTTTAAATTTTAGTCATTTAGGTAGCTACTTAGGACACCAGTAGAAAAAAACAACACTACTTCTGGTTCTCAGGTCTCTTTCAGACATGTCTGATCACCTGGGATGAATCCTATAGATAAATGTTTGAAATAAGTGTACCTTAGTACAAATGAGCCTGGGAGAGTCAGAGCCAGAGTGCTGGTGGTCATAGTTTTCAGCTGGCTTAGGACTGATCTCCTGGATCACCTAAAAAGCAAGAAGAGACATAATTAATGTCATCATATTCATAAATTGAAAAATGAAATCACTATCAAAATTGCAGGATTTGTTTAAAAGCATATCTCTGTGATATTTGTCACCTTCAGCCATTGCTCGGTCTGCTCCTTGCTCTGTAGGCCCAGTACAATGGCCTCCCCTCCAGCTGGAACGATCTTCAGCTTGTGCTCCTTTCTCTTCAGTTGCTTCTCCTTGTAGACCACGCTGCAGCCCAGCAGGCTCACATCTAGCAGGGGCGTCTGCTCCTTGGAGCTCTTATAGCACTGAGAGAAGCAGAGATAACACTGACTTAAATTTGTGGTTGTACGGGCTGACAGTAGGCAACAGCGAAACTGTTTTATATGTATTTCAACTAAAAAGCGTGTTTGGTATATTTGTGGTATTGTAAAGCATCTTTAGAATGAATTCTGACAGTTAGCGAAAGGCAAATGTTTGTCACTCAAATGTCTGGTGTTTAGTTTGAGGTTAGCCGCTAAAAATGCTTCCATTCTAATATGTGTTATCATTATTATGTTTATTTCATAATATGTTTGTCTACATTTTTAAAAGTTTTTTTTAAAGGACTCATAATCCTGTTATGATTTAGTACAAAAGACAGACAGCAGACTTGTGAATCACAAGTCAAGTGATTCTAACATGACCCTCATGTGCTTTTGTAGGATGATGTACAACTCTGCACAACATGACTTTCTTATGAACATTATGTTCTCACATAAAAAGTATTTGTCAATCACACAAAAGTACTTCTAATAAATGACAGAAAAAGATTTATTGATTTATATTTTGTCTTTGTTTTCACCAAGCGATAAGTCTAGTCATGGACCACATCTTAAACCAGTGAGTCACCAGTTACTGGTAATATTGTAGTGTAGTGTAAGAAGTTTTATTATTGGTTATTGAAAGACTGTTGACAATGGTGAAGCAATCCATTGTATTTCCTTCCTTGTTTGAGACATTTTAAACTGTGACGTCTATCCAGAACGAATTGTTTTCACAGCAGAAAAAAAGCAGGAAGTAATTAATAACATGCTGCATTCTTGCAGTTACACCTGTTCCTTCTCTGCTTTAATCATTCAAAGTGAAAGGGTCTGCTGGGGATTTTTCATCATTCTCAGCCCACGAGGAAATAGATTGTACTATTACTATGTTTGTGTACGGATTGGTATTTTTCCATCCTAAAAATAAGAGGCAAAACAAGAACTGCTTGTGACAGCTTAACATGGAGCTTTAAATATATTTTCATTCTAACTTTATCTTTTTCCATGTTGAGTTACAATGAGTTGTCATAAATACAAAGAGAATATAAACAAACCCTGACCTTTATAAAACCCTCTTTGCTCATAACCATAATTATTGTACACAAAGCCTCACTGGGGATTCAATTCTGATTTTACCAGCAGGCGATGGTCTTTGATGACACACAGCTGCTTAGCCCACTGGCCAAGCCACTTCTTCCTCCACAGGAAGGCACAGATCCGAGCATCCTTCATGAGCTCGATGGATGCCTCCGCCGATGGCCACTGGTGCTGCGCTGACGGTGACTTTCCTCTAGTCACTTCCTCCTCATCATAGGACTCATAGGAACTGCTAACTGCCTCTCCGTCATCTGAAAAACAGAAATCAGACACACTAATGCCATAACTGAAAGAACAAAAACAGTCACAAGGGGAGAAACACGTAAAGGCATGAGTAGCAAAGATAAAAAAGATGACTGAGTTTAGATTGCACTGTGGGATGAAGGATGTCAGCGCCTGAACTCTTGACCTTGATGACTTTCTTCAATGGAATGGAGGATTTCCTTGCGGCAGTCAGACTGCAAATCAGCTGATAAAGCAATGATGGAAAATGTTGACAGGAAAAAGATTATGATGAAAGGGAAAATAATTAAATGAGAAAATTGATAAGATGGACTCATGGCTCTTGTCAAGTCTTGACTTGAAGTTGTTCCTTCACATGCAGGATGCTGCTCATGCTGGACAATGAGGACTGGAGGGCATGCTGATTGGCCCATGCACATTATGGCTTATGCCTCAAACAAGGGCAAAGACCAAGACATGCAAACACACACAGGTCCTGTGACAAAGAGGTAGCTACCCCTGGTGATAACGGCATACACCACACTGTCAGAGCTCTGCACTCGCATCCAGGGCCCTGAGAGGAGGCCAAAACAGTCCAGATCTACACAACATCAGAGAAAACGGAGAGGAGGAGGAGAAGAAAAAGAAGAAGAAGAAGAAGAAGAAGAAGAAGAAGAAGAAGAAGAAGAAGAAGAAGAAGAAGAAGAAGAAGAAGAAGAAGGAGAAGAAGAAGAAGAAGAAGAAGAAGAAGAAAATAGCAAGATTGGAGGAAAATTGTGGGGGGAAATGCATTTAGAAAAGTTGTTTGAAAATGTAGAAAACATAATATATTCAAAAAAGTAAAGACACTGCATTACACAACAGCAATCACTTACTCACCAACTTATTTTGCTTTTTTTTTCTTTTCTTTTTTTTACATCGACCTATATACGTAACATTTTCAGCAATAGGAAAACAAAGTTGTCCCATGTCACATCAGGGCACATCCATGACCTTGTGGTTATTGAGAAATGATGCATGAAGTGTGGGCCATCAGAGATAGTTGTCTGAAAATAACATGCACGCTCTGCCCAATCAGAGTCGAGTTTACTCAGTAGCTATTATATAATGATTATTAATAAACATGGCAATTCTTAAATAATACCTTAAGCATTTTAGATTTTAGCATTGCATAAAACTTTCACATGTGACTCATTTACCGCAGCCAAACATGTAAACCAAGCTACTGCGTCCTAACAGCAGAGAAAAGCTTGTAATAGACAATGGTCGTGGTCTCACGGTGCATGATAATAACACCCTAGGTCTTGCAGCATGTGAAACCACATTCTCAAGAACAGATATTTTCTTGTTGGCAGTACTGTCGCTACTGTGTCACCCTGTTTCCATAATGGTTAACAGCTCAGACGCTGATGTTTCCTGAAGAACAACAGATACTACAAAGCAGATGATCACTCCGATCAGTTCACAACTCCAACAACTCAAGGGTTTGGATTGGAAAATAGTTAAAACATATATTAACAGCAAATTTCATTGATCGTACATTTCAAAAAGTAAAACGTTTACTGGGGATCAACTCACAGTGGTAAGCTGCAAAAAAATGTATTGCCTTGAAGTAACACCCTCAAATTAAGTCTCACTAACACTCTTGCCATGAGTAATGCTAATCTGTATAAAAATTGCAACATTTTCATAAGATCAAACACATATAAGAGAAATACAAATATGACATTGAACCATGGGTCTTACCATTGACAGTCTCCTCATAGGGCTGAGCCTCCTCATAGTAGCTCTCCGAAGTGTCTATACAGGCTGGAGCTGGAATGGCAGGTAAGGGAAATGGTTCCCGACCCACCACACCCTGACAGACAGACACAGAGAGAAAAATGGGGAAAATTTTGAGGAAGTAGAAAAGAAAAAGATGAAAAGAGAGACAGAGAGGAGTGGGATATTGTGAATCTCAAAGCATTTTATTCATCAACTTAATTCCAGTGACATTCATTGTAATCATTGTCATTATAACAGCCCCCAACCTGGGTGTTATAAGGATATACTTATAAGGATAAACTATCATTTCCCCTTGGCTTTACAGGCTAGTGAGGCAAATAAAAAAGTACTTGTTTTTATTATTAGATGGAAATTCCTGAAAAAAACCATAATGAGCAAATGACTTGTGACAGAAATAGTGAATCAGATCTGAGGGATGGAAGCAAAGGAAAGATTTGGCAAGGCAAAAATAAACAAATGTTTTTTTTCTCAGAATAATAAGAAGCAGTCGACTCAAATAAAGCAGTGAGAATGGATCAAATTGATCTATCTTCTATAACCCTTATACACTTAAAGGTGCAATATACAACATTCAGGCCGACTAGAGCACCAGCATCTGAGACCAAAACAAATGCATGCGTCATTTACTCAATAAAGTTGGGGGGGAAAAAGCAAGTGGCAACTGAACACACGGTTCACGAAACTCAGATCAAACTGTCAAACTAGGCAGTGCTGATCAAATATGGATCAAGATTCTGTTACTGCATTGCCTATTTCTCTCCGCAAATGTTTTCAGAAACATATTTTAGTATACTGTTTAGTTTTTAGTAAAATGAGAAAGTTTGTGACCTGGTGTCCATGTTGAAGACGGATGTGGGGAGGACAGGGAGGTACTCACATGCACTAACATGACCAGCTTCCAAAACAAAGAACAGAGACGTTCGGATAACAACACACACAGAGGGAGTGTGACTTCGTTCTCTGCTCAGGACGCCATTACTCCACTATATAGCAAATAGCTGTTTGCTGACATCTAGTGGGGCTGAATGTCATATATTGCACCTTTAAATTTCAAGCTTTTCCAGCTGTTGTTGTCCAACCTTCAGATATGACACTTGGGAATGTAGTATAGAGTGTGAGATTAATATATAAATAAATAAATAAAATATCATAAAACTGTACAGCATGACCTGACAATGCAGATGATTCTGCTTAGGAGATAAAGTCCACCAGGAAAATCAGTCAAAAGAAATTCTTCCTGAAAGTCAAAAATTGGCCAAGCATTATAGCCTCAGATCCCAATTATATCAGGTGTATTCATAAGACAAATTAAGGAAAAAGGATTGATCCTATATAGAAATACCTCAATTAATAAGTACTAGTGTGTTCATAACAGAAAAATGTCCAGGTTAAGAACAACAGCAATTCACGCACACTCAGGTGCACACTAAACATGCAGACCACCCTTGTGTGCACACAGATATGACATAGGCTAACTGATGTCAGTAGAAAGGGATTACACAGACACACACACACACATAACTAACATGTGTTCCTCTCCCAGGCTGAACATTTGGCTAATCCAGCTGTCATTTAGAAGTAAGTAGGGAATTCCTCGTGTAACCAATCCTCGTCTGACCCTGTGCACTAGAGAGTAACATGTTTGCCTTCAGGGAAGAGTGTACGTGTGTGTATGTGTGAGCATGGAAAAGAGAAGGGGGAACATGTATTTAAATGTGTGTGTGTCTGTGTGTGTGTGTGTGTGTGGGCTCAGTGGCTTTCCTGAAATCAATCAGCACTCTGGCTTCACTTCTGTCTTTCTTTTAGTCTCCTGTGTGGTAAAGACTGTCTGTCTGCCCCTTCCCATACTGCTGGAAAGCACCAAACTCTCTGCTTGCTGCTTGGCTCAATTCATTCAAAATACCTCCATTAGTTTTATGCTCAACTAAAGTCTGCCAGTCAGCTACACGATTCAAAATATATTTTGGAAAAGTCTGTCATTGGTGGACTTTCATTTTATCGTTTATTTGTCAAAGAGAGAAAGTTGAGAATCTTGAGGAATTTCTGTGAATACACACTAACTTTAAACTCAATCCCTGGTGTCTTCATTTAAACGTTAAAGGGGTTAGGGTGTCACACATTACACACATCTGGCAATTGCTGAGAATTTGGGAGAATTTTGGGGAAAAAAAGATTGAGTACGTAATTCGTTTCAGGCAGAAGGTCACAGTTATTTGGTATACAAAAACAGGTTTCCTTGGAATTGTGAAACTGCACAGTATTCCACTGAACAATGATGCATCACTCTCATTTAAATCCACCTACAGTACACTCTTATTAATACAAATGTCAACCTACTGTATCTGTTCCTGTTTTGCAATATTTATTACACAATTTAACTTTTCCCTTGCCAGGTGTTGAGATTTCCAGACATTAAATAGCCACTCTCTGACTCATACTCTTATGTTCTCACTGTTTGGAATTTCCTCACTTGAAAACACTCGACCTGTGATCACAAGTCTAAAGTTCTCAGGTATCTAAGGTGGATAGCAGATGGTGGGAGACACTGTATACATGTTTTGTCTTGGTACATGCTAGAAACAAGATGAGATACAAGCTGTAAAGTCACTGGCTGCCAATGAAGATAAAATCTACCATGATGTATTGTGCTCTGTGCAAGCGAAAACAGAGAAACTACATATTTGATGCAAAGAGATTGATGGAGACAGACTTAAATAGAAAGATTTTTCTTCAAAGATGAACATTAAGGAAGATATTACACTATTTACATGTTGGATTTAAGAGATTACTGTAAAAGGATTTCAAATATTCTGGTAATGTAGCACCCAAGCTAAATATATAGGATAAGTCCTGTGGGGATACAGCTCATATATTCATGTTGCACAAGTCTGATTTTGCTTTGATATATTTTTTTTTAAAAGCAAAGTTTTTCTCAAGTGAACTCTGTAAACCCTTTCCAGTTGAACGAGAATAAGCAATGTCTTAACTCTAACATCCCCTTCCACCACTGACGTGCACATGCCATCTGTATTCCTTCATTTTCACTTTATTTCCCCAACAGGCTGTCACATTCTCTACAAGATCATAGCAATATGAGATATAACCCTTAAGCAAAGGAGGTGCATATATCATGCAAACCGTGCCCAAGGGAGGTTGGCTCTATGGAAAAGTATGACCTTTCATAAAGTTGAGCATCTTAAAGCATCTTGTATGATCAGAGTTTGTTTAATTAAGGGTGGAGATCAGATGTTTGATACAGCAAAAGCTATTGCCTTCTTGTAATATGACTTCCAAATTGACTTTAAGAGGCTGATAATGCTGAGCTACTCTCTATAAAGGAGAAATGAATACAATTAAAAGAAAAAAGATGCTGTTATGTGTGAGGCTGGTGGTTACCAATCTGTGGTGGGTCCTCAGATACCATGGTAAAGTGATTATAGAGTTATTGGTTTAGCTCAGATTTACAGACCAACAAAATACTGGAAAAAAATCATATTTGTCTGTTTATATAAATATCACAACACCATCAGTTGTGATGTGGGCTCTCAGTAAACAGGGAATCCCCTGCTTATGAGCTGTTTTCCCACCATTTGTGAACTCATTTCCCGTAATACATAGCAGATGCAGTAAGCTGTCGTAATAAGTGAAGTGGCGTCATGTCATGTCATGTTATACAGTCATAGTGATGAAGATGTGTTTGTGTGATCAGCCCACATGCCAGAAAGGAGGATGTGTGGGATCTCTCAAGGAATGAGCGAGACAGAGATGCTATCACTGTGGTTTAAGGAGATTGACGTCAGTTATACATTATGGAGACGTTGAAGATTTTTCATAATGCAAGTGTCAGCAAATGCAAATGTTAGAATTTTATTGGAGTCATGGTTTTCTCTTGGAAAAACAAGAATAGAAAAAAAGGGATATAATCACATTGTAAACTGTTAAACTTGTTTTACTGGCTCAGAACAGACTTATCAAACAAACAAGCAGTGAAACCATTAACATTAATAATGACTGCATTCAATTTAGGTGTGTACTTTCTACAATTTGTGCTGGCTCTATCAATTTACAAGTGTTTCAGCTAAAATGTTAACAACGTATCACCTTTGGATATTCAAATGCAATAAAATAAACTTTTTGGCACAACAAAATAAGAGACCGACATGAATGAGTCTCGTAAATGCAGCAAATAAATCGTGGGGAAAACAGTATCCTGAGTTGGCTTGATGGATGATGGCATGAATCATAAAGGAACAGGATGCATTTAGGCCAGTTTCACAATGATGTACAAAAACTTTGGATCTGGAAAGCCAATAAAAATTTGTGTCACTGACTAACTTTCAAATTACAGAAACCCTTTTTACAGTATTTTGTTGCTAAGCAATAACACTGATGTTAGTGTGCAAGTTGCAGTGCAGTATATTGTCTTTCTGTGGTTTTGATGTGACCAGAAACTATACTTAATCTATTTGAGTGACCTTTAAAAGGAAATTACTTTTGAGATTGTACAGCCCCAAAAGACAGAAAGACAGCTACAAAAGCTTAAGAACTGACAGGAACTTAATAAGAAAAAGTGATTCTTGAGAAAACGACTCTTGCAAACACAACAAACTGCTCTATAGTGAAAAAAAACCAGCCGTTAAAGCATCTGTTATTAATTAAAACAAAGAGCTCAGGCATTCCAGAGCAGCAGCAGCAGCCCCATGGACCGCCCACCCACTCTTATCGCTATCTTCTTTCTTTTTCTCCTTCACTCCCACTGTATTTCTCCCAAAAAACTAAATCTGCCTGTTGTTTTGGCCAAGGCTAAAGAGGAGTATGTTGAGCCACTGCACAGACCAGCTGGACTGACATGAAGCAGAAAACAGAAGGGAACATGCCAGGTGTATGTCTGTGTGTCTTTGGATATAAGCTTTTTTTTTTTTTTTTTTCTAAACGAAGACTTTCACTCTGCTTTCACTTAAGTCCCCTCCTTTCACTTCACACGCAGACACATATGCACATCCTCACCACAGAAACACTGAGCAAAAGGAATGAATCTGGGAGTCAGAGCATAAATAACAAAGCAAGGAGAGGGGGCGGCGAGGGAGGGATAGGGGTGAGGTGGAGGGGCTTTGAGTAAAGAGTGGGAAAAAGAGCCCAAAAAATGAACAGTCAGAGGAACATGGAAAATCCCTGGTTCCCATGCCAAGAATCCGGCGCAGTGAAAACACACACACACATACACACACACAGTGTATCTGAGAGCGTGGTGGGAGCTCAGAGAAGAGGAGAAGGTAGTGATAAAAATAATCAGCGCAGCTCAGATTTGGAAGGCTCAATTCAGGAGAACTCTCTGGACCTTTGCTATCTCTCCACTCCTTGTAACATATTAGATTTTTGGTTAGGAACACTTAATTAAAATGAAAACTATTCTGAAGTAGCATGAATGAAAATGGAAAAAAGCCAGTGAACGTCAGCTTTATTCCATGGTAGGAGCGAGAAAAAGAAAAAAAACAAAAAAATCACATGACAGATTTTGCACATACTGTATTTATTTTTCCATTATTTCGCCTACTTGGGAACAATTTGACCTCCACCCTTCATAGTTTTGGTTTCAGATTTTGTTTTTCCCTCCATTTGTATGCATAAATGTTTGCAAGTAACCAACTTTTAATATATAACTATGAATAAGGAAAAACAAAAAGTGCATGAAAGTGAAATAATCAAGTAAATCCTGATTGGATTAAACTTGCGGGTAATGCTGGCAGATAATATAATCATGAATAATTCAACAAATACTTAAGCTAGCCAATCATATTGCGGTTATGATAATCACCAGTTGCCGGCAGCCACAGCACCGCTTACTGTGGATGTCACCCGTTCCCTTTCCTGGCCTGACACTCACAAATGGCACAGCTGCTATCTATAGTACAACTCTATTTTCAGATCATGCAGACAGGACGCAATGGAACTCTCACAAACCTTTATTTACTGTCCAGTTCTGGGGAAAAAATGGCTAAACTACACTCAGGTCACACACTTGTCCCTGCAATGCCATTTGAGAGCCTGTTTTAGGAAGAAAAAATACCCAGGTTTAAGAGATCATGGAAGTGCCTAAAGGCCTGGGACCTAACCAGGATATTCATGCTGAGAATGTGACCCTTGATTTGCAGGTAACAGAGCACCAGACGGGCTGGGTGAGAGTGAGGGTGGAGGAGAGCTGGTTCACTGTGGAGCGGGACTTGCTAGTGGGGCACAGCAGCTACTTCTGTGCCCTCTTTCATTCTGGGATGAGAGAAAGCCAGCAGGACGAGCTTTACCTGAAAGGAGGAGTGCATGCAAGGGGTTTCCTTATTGCTCTTACTGTCTGCAGAGGAGAGCGTCCCACTATCAGTGACCCAGATGAGCTTGTAGATGCTGTTGAATGTGCTGCTTTCCTGCAGATCGCATGTTTGGAGCAGCATCTCTGTGATATTATTGACACAAGCAACTGCCTCTTGCTTTACCATGCAGCCTCCATCTTTGGGTTGCAAACACTCTTTCACAGTGCTGCCCTTTTCCTTTGTGATGCTTTTGATGATCTGAAGGATGCAGCAGAGAGTACAATCCCTGAAGACCTGCTCCAATATTCTCAATCATTGTCGCCTGCTACTTGTATTGCGATAGGTACTCATTCCCCTTCAATGGAACTGCTACACGGCACAATCAGGGTTGTTTGCTACCTCGATGAAAAAGCGGGAGAATGGAAGCATCTAACAAACCTCCCAACTCTCTGTAGCACCTCCTTGGCTGGAGTGGCAGTGCTTGACAATCGGTTGTACATTGTAGGGGGAGTTTACGGTTATGGCAAGGAAACAGTGGACAGCAGCTTCTGCTACAACCCAGAGTCAGGGGTTTGGACTACTCTTCCTGGACCCCAGCAACCGAGATGTGACTTCACCTTGATGGGACACGAGGGCCGACTCTATGCCATTGGTGGCGGGGTCCAAAAACGGATAATTTCCTCAGCAGAGAGTTACGACATTGAGAAGGGAAAGTGGACATTTATACAACACGCACCAAGACCGGTTGCATCTGCTGCTTGCGCTGTTGCAAGACGTCGGATGTTTGTTTGTTTCTGGAAGCCACCAGATACTACAGATATCTATGAATACATACCGATGAAAGATGAGTGGAAGCTTGTCACCACCATGATCAGACCTCAAAGTTATGGCCACTGTATGGTGGCCCACAGGGACAATTTATATGTGATGCGCAACGGGCCTTGCGACGATTTCCTACGTTGTCTAATGGACTCCTACAATATTACAACAGGCCAGTGGACAGCCATGCCCGGACACTACATAAACAGCAAGGGGGCGCTGTTCACTGCAATGATAAGGGGGGATTCTGTGTTCACAGTCAAATACATGTTAACTCTTGAATACACCATCAGCGGAGATGAATGGAAGCCCCGCAGGCAGATGAAGGGATTTCCAACGAGTGGTTCACTGTGGACGTGTTTACTCAGGCTTCCCAAGACAGGACCAGTTTCACCACGGTTGGGTGCAGAAGGGAAGGAAGAAGAAATGCCTTTGCCAGACACATCTGAGGAATTCATGACAGCTACACCACAACTGTGAAATAACAACTGAAAAACAATATGTTTTTTAGGGTTTCTAAACTGGAATATAAGTCTAAGAATTAAAAAAAAACAAAACACTGACGCTACATGATTCTGGAGATTCTAATAGAAATGGTCTTCATTTTAAAGCATTCACTTTCACATGCACACACACTCGTACATGTGCTGACACTAAGCATTTGTCCTGATTAGCAACAGATGCTACTGTAGTTTATATTAGGGGAGGCCACTGTGCATGTGTGAGTGTGTGTAAAGTTCAAAGGCACTGACGGGATGTTTTAAACCTCTCATTCCCCAGTTTTTCCTGAAGTCACACTGGGCCAATTCAGGAGCCACTAACCTCCCAGTCAGTCAACATAAAACACACCACAGCTCTCTCACTCACTCTTGAAACCCTCACTTCACCAGGTTTGTTGATGAGTGATTAAATACCTGTTTCTGTGGGAGAATACATTTCACATAGCCTCTAGCTTGTGATTTTGAGAGTTGTGGGAAATGTGTTTGGCTTGTATGGCCACAGACTGCATTTTTTCAGGATATTAAAAACCAATGGAGTGAGAATGGACTGGTAACATGTGATATTAATCCATTGTACTCTATTTTGCATACTTGATGTGCTATGTGATGGTATTATCCTTACTGTAACAAAAGACCAAAACACTGTCAATTATGTTCACTGTTGGAATTTGTCTTTGGACTCCTTTTGCAGATAGTTCAACATCATGATTTCCACTGAATTTTCCCATGTACTTTGGCAAGTTCAGCAGTCCTACTGAGGTCAACAATGCTATTACCGGTCCCACATCCATGGCAGATGCTCAAAAAATGGAGTATTTTATGCCAAATCATTTCACGTGTTAATCCATACTCGGGGACTTGAGTTTGTAATCACTTACTGTTCTGGGGGGCGGCAGGTCAGGAAGGCTCTTCTGTGGGACAGGGACATATTTTGCTGCTTTTCCATTGACCAGGGCATCTGATCTGTCATCTAGGCCATAAAAGTATAGAGTAAGATGTCAGTGCATACCAGAAATGTGAGCTCTTACATTTATGTTGAGCGTTATAAAATGAACATATGGAAAATATGGATAAATGAAAGGTTTATCATGCAAGTCAGAATTCAAGCTATTTTCATTCTACACTATTTCAAGATGTTGAGATGTCTCCTATACATAGCAATGCTTCCTGGTATCCCTAACCCTCACTGTGAGCACAAGACCCTTCGTTGTTAAATTACAGTGACCACATAACTCAAATCAAGGGGGAGCATTTGTAGGGTAGCAACAATCCTATTACACAAAACACACAGCACCACATTTCAGGATCAAGAAAATTGGGAAAGACTAAGAGATGAAAGAGCTGTGGTTTTCAGTACATTTACCCTTTAATTAACAATGAAGCACACAGTTCTTCCAAACCTTTCTGACTTGTGACCCCCTTAAAGGAACATTTTTGGGAAATGTATGCTTTGCTTTTAAGATTGATACCACTCTTATATCTGTGTGTTAGCTTAGCTTAGCATAAACACTGGAAACATGGGGAAACAGCTGGCTTTTTTCTGACCATGTAGATATAATGTGTTCATTGGTGAGCTTTAGAGGTGCTAATAGGCAGATTTGGCCAGAGCCAGGCTCATTTCCAGTCTGTATGCTAAGCTAAGCTAACTGGCTACTGGCTGTAGTGTTATATTTAGCATACAGCTTACAGAGTGATATCTATCTTCTCATCTAAATCTTGGCAAGAAAACAACTAAGTGTACTTTCCAAATGTGGAATTACTTTAAAATGAGGCCATGTACTCATGACCTGTCATCACTGGTTGCATATGTTGTGAGTTGTGATTATTCCTTCTCAGATTGTTTTATTTGAATATTCTAAGAGGCTTGAAGAGGTCAAGTTATTACACATTTATAACAAAAAAGCCAATATTGGAAGACAGTCTTAAAAAATAAACCACATTAAAGCAAAACAAAAAAAAGATTTTTTCTGCTTTTCCATTCTGTTATCCCGCAATCCCTCAGATTTATGTTGCAATCTTTTGACTCCCAGGGTGGGATAGTGTTCTGTATATCTCTGCCAAGATAAGTGACTACTTGGTATCCCATTGTTTACCACTTCCTCTATCCTCAGACCTTTCACCTACTTTCTATTTCTACTTTAATATTTATATGTGAATTTACATAGAAATACAAGGGCAGAACTTTGACACAGTGACTTTGACTCAGCTTTTAACATTTTCTCTTTAAAATTTTCTCAGTGTATATTTCTCTGTCTTAAAAATGAACTCATTTACATCATATTAAGCATAAAACACCAAAAGAAAAAAAAGGCTTGGACCTGTGGGGCTCATGACAAAAGTAAGTTGTTCAGGCCATTAAGCAAAATTTCCAGTTGTATACCTGTATTTCCACATAATGTGCATCTAATTGCATTGAGATAACTATAATTAAGATAAATTTTCACATCTCAGCCCCCACTTTCTTTCAGTCTCTGTGAAAGAAAATCTGCAGCTTTGCTAGCGTCGCTGCAGAAACTATGTGTGTTAAGTCTTGTGCTTGCTCAAACCACATTCTTTATCGTGGTCCAAACAAAACAGGTCAGTTTCAGATTGTGAGGAGCTACGACGAATCAGACAGGAAATGGTGGGTGAGAGGTGGGGAGCTGGGGGGCTGCTGCATGTGTCTGCTATTGACTTGACTCATGTCCCTTTGAGTATGAGGTGCAATAAGTTAACAAGTATGCACTGGCGTTTGACCAACTTGGACAATCTCAAAATACGAGTATCTTAGAAAATGGGAGACTTTTTTTTTCAAAAGTTTAGTTCCAAGTTGGAAACAAGCAGAAACATCCCTTACAGAGATAATGCATTCCAAAACTCAAGCCAGGCTAGTCTGAAATGGAGAGATAACTGGAATACTGCAGTAGGTAACAGCACACTCCTATCAGGACATGTACTTAAATACTTTAAGTATCATGTGCTTACACTGAATGTGAAAAAGCTTTGCCCAAGCTAATACTTTAGGGTTTGTGTGTACTAATTCTGTTTATGAATATAAACAGTGTATGAGGACTGTTGAAGAATGACCCTAATCAAACATGAAAGTCAATGAAATATGGTACTAGCTAAAAGGTTTATTGTCTTCTAACAAGATTAAGAGCCTACAGCATGCCAGCAGCTCTTTGAGGATGTACATCTGTGTTTGAGGTAAATGCTAACATACTCACAGTGACACTGCTGAGAGGTTGATGTTTTGCAGGTATAATACTGTGTCTACCATCTTAGTTTAACATATTAGGATGTTAACATTTACTTTTAATTAGCACCAAGCACAGCCAAGTATAGCTGAGGCTGATGGGATGTCATTGGTTTTGCAGATATTTGGTCATAAACCAAAATACTGGACAAATGTTGACCTGCTGGTGGTTGTGGATGAAAAGATAAGGGATCAAAAAAATCATAAGGATTCACTATGGATGCACTATATTTCATGGACAAAAACAAAAATGTCAAGGTTGACATTTTTGTTTTTGTGCAGTGGTGCTAGAGGAAAAGTCAGTAGGCTTCATCCTCTGTTGAAAATGAATGTGTATAAAACTTTAATGGAAATCTGCTCGACAGTTGTTGATATATTTTAACCTGAGTATTAGATCTAATGACGTTGCAATTCATAGAGCCATGCATGGCTAAAAATGCTATACTGTGCCATAATCCCTGGTTCCAACAAGAAGATAAAATACTTTTCTCTATAGATTATATTTCAGCTACCTTTTAGGGAAAAAAATCCCCATCGAATATCAGTATCACACTTTGGAGAGGAACCTTTTGAAACTCACACCTTTGTCGCCTTTGTCCTTCCCCGTAACAATGACTTTGTTCATGTAGATGTACTCCTCGTCAGCACCTACATGGAAACAGCAAAAGGTGGTTAACGGGTGACATCAGAATAGTTCAGCACAGTCTTCTTGGAAGTTGCCTTGGTACTCTGAATAAACTAGAAGTAGCTGTTTAAATAGCCCCATTAGACACACTAGACACATAGACTAGGTCATGTATTGTAAAAGTGACACATGCACGATTTGCATCTGCAGGATAAGAGTTGCATTATCCCTACAAATACTTTGGTACACTCTATGCACTTAAGATGAATAAAAATAGGATGAGGACAACTGGATGAAGGATGAAAGTGTCCAAAATGTTGCACCTCTTTAGCCCTTGCACAGTTATTCTACAGGACAGAGCTCCGTGCATGACTCTCCAATACAGTAATCACATTAGCTTTAATCAAACTGAAAATAAGCATGTGATTGGTGCCAGTAAGGAACACAAGACAAGCGCTATTTCGGTAAAATCTTTGGTAAGGTGAGGACCCTGGATGCTCCCTAGACACATTTATTTATTCCTTGATTCCCAGAAGCCTCTGGGTTTTATCATGAATGCGTCCACATTGACTATACTATACTTTCAGTGACAAAGTTGTTGTCTTTTTTCTGATTAGTTGTGAAATTAAATTTCATTTTACTATTGTAGAAGATTGGAGATACCTGTATGCTATAAAAGTTCATTTTGATATGAACTGGATATTTGAGTTACTGTAACTGGAGCAGCTCACAAATCTGACACTCATCTCCATTTGTTGAGGTTGTCTCGCTCTGTTGTATATTCACAATGTGATTTATCTGTATACAATCACATGAGGAGTGTCCTGAAGCATATTTCCCCTTTCACTTGTAGCACAGATGGGAGAGTAGCAAACAAACTTTCATCATGTTTGTCAAAAGTCTGGGATTAAAGGGGGACTTCACCCAAACAAACGGCCCATTGTGCAGACAGTTGAGCCCATTATTGACACCCACTCCTACTGCGACGGGCATTCATCAGACATTAGTCAGAAAACTCCTTGCCTGCACAGATAGAGCACTGTGTCACTTCTATCTTTGAAGTTTTAGAGGATCGCACAGCTAAATATACAATGCAGCTCCTGAACTTTGTGCATCTGCTTAGACCAATCTACACTTCAGAGAAATTTACAATTGTACTTATACTTCATATCAGCATATAATTCAAATTCACTAAAGAAAAATTAGGTGTGGAATTTGTAGAATTCTGCTACAAGAAACAAAAGCTACAGTTTTACCCAGTCAGAAAGTTTTCTCAACCCAAAGTGTAATCCAACTGAAATTTAGTGAATAAAGTCATTATTGTCAGAGTTATGTTTTCCCATGACAATAATAAAGGCACAGTGATGTAAGTGTTTCACATGGTGAGAGGAGCTGAATCTTATTGGACAAATGATTGGGGCAGCTATTAGAGACTCGACTTGACTTCTCTGTGCACTCAAATGTAAATATTTATGGGCCGATGCGAGCAATCAGATCATTTAGGCAACATGGGGAGATGATGAAACCTCATGTCATACACCGGTGTGGAAGACAGCTTAGTGAGAAAAAGACTGTGTTTGGTTTAATGTCGGTCTCAACATGGTGGAGTAATTACAAGCTGGCGAAGACACTGCCATAACTTTGCCACATAAACAGTTTGAACGAATGTCTTTTCTCAAACAATAAACCCTGCGGTTTTGGCACAGCAGGCTCCAGCTGGTTACTGTAACCTGTCATGGGAATTTATTCCGGAGCTGTAGCGCAGTTTTGAGGAAGGTTGTTTAATTGAATTGAATATTTTAGACTACGATTATACCCTGAGAGGAAATCAAACAAAACTCTAACCTTGGGTGATACTCTGGAGAAGGTTTCTCCTTTGAAATAGATATCACAAGGTGAAACCAAACAGCAGCAGAATGAAACGATGTTTTTCCTGTACAGTGAAAACAGATTTTCGGGGGAACGGACTTGAAATGCTATTTATAAACTGCTGCTCAAAGGAAGTGAGCGTCCCCAGAGGATAAATGTAGCTTCGGAAAAATGATACAGCTCAGAGCCAGGAGAGGAAGTATGGAGAGACAAGTCCAGGACCTGAACATGGAAAAGCATGACTGCTTGTGTGTGTCGGACAGAGAGAGACACAGAGGGAGTTGAAAAACCCATATTGGCCTTTTCAATCCAAAAGTGACAGTCAATTTAAAAGAAGTTGGTATTACAAGGATTAGCATGAAGGAAAGATTTTGGGCCAGTATGAGTTCTGGACATACTACTGTCTAATGGTTTCATAACTCTGCAAGTTCTCACTCCATTACATGAAGCTCAGGTTTCTAAAGTAGCAGCAAAATTTCAATCATTATTCCCAATTGATCACACACCTAGGAGCTGAGGCTGATAACATAACTTCCAGCCACAATAAATCCCATCAGCCCACCAGCAGTTGCGCCATTTTCATGTTTAGTGTCATAGCCAGTGAGCAAGAAAAATAAACTTGTCTTGAGCTGTTTGACAGAATACTTTAACAGGTCATGCATCGTTTAATATAGTAGCAAGAGGCATTTTGTTTGCTTTAAGATTGCTTGTAAGTGTAAAACTAATAACCGCAAACATCCACCAAATAAAAAATGGTCATCTGATACAGGAAACCTTCCTTTTAATTCCTAATGTTGTGGTATTAGAGATGTAGGCAAAAATGTTTAATTCAGTCACCACAATGTGGTTTTCAACTACTAAAATGAGCTAAAAGACCCCAAATGTGCTTGATAATACAGGCCTGCAAGAGTATCATTATTACATGGTGGTTACTGAGAGTTTAAAATAGCAAAATAATTCCACAATGGGTCGTTTGATAGCTTCTCATTAGTCAAACTGCCGACGATGTAAGCTTATTGAATTGTGGGAACCACAGGGCATGACAACCCGTTACATAAGGTGCTCTGCATAAAGCCACTGCCAGCTAAAACCCCATATTTAAACATTTGTGGTTAAACTTCAACCAATGAAACTGTCATGTAATCACAAATACCACAACATTCGGAAATGTAAGTGAGGACGAATTATACTGAAGAAATGCTTATGACCAAGCTCTAGTTGGAGATGGCCTTGATCTTAGCAGAAAATATACCTGTTTGTCTTATAGGTGATAACTGGCCAATGCATGTAGGCTAATAGGCTAACTGGTTAACCTCTCCAGTATGCCTGACCTAATTGATTAAGAGTCCCTGTTATGTTGTTATTAAATGCATAGATTTACTGTCTTGGAGCAAGAACTCTAAGACACTCAGCAGCCATCATGGTAGGTAAATGTCAACTCACAGTACTAAATGGTGGTTATTGAGAGAAATATTGTCTTGCAGTGACTTAATCAATAACTGACATCCTGGGAAAAACATAAAAGTAACCACAATGGATTATTTCCAGACTGAAAAACCATTTTTTGCAATGAAATGCTCTACTCTATATACAGTATATCCACTATGCTTTGAAATGGCAGGTCAGTATTCTCTGTTCAAGAACCTACACTTCTACTCTCAGTTTTTTCCTTCATACCATTTGAAGTTCTGTAGGATTGGAGGAGATCGGAGAGCAAGCCCTTTTGGATGGTGGCATTCCCACTCAGGGTCTCCTTGTCCAGGATGAGCAGGAAGCGGTGGAGCTCCGTCAGGAGCTGGTCCAGCACTGGAAGCACACACACAGAAAAGAGGGTCTCAGAGGTATAGCAAAACAAGAAATCCTTCATGCTAAATTTTATTACACATTTCTTGGCGTGAAAACATTTAGGAGACTTTTAAAACAATGGCTTTAGCCTAGAGCTGTCACGATTACTATCCACAAGAAAAAGAAAAGCCTTGACTAATAAAGCTTGTGAAGTTTCCAGGCAGACGCATTCAGAATATTATACTTTAATTTATATCTGATATTAGGGAGTTCAACTCAAGGACTTGTCTTAAAATACTGATTTCAGCTGCTCATTCTCACTGTCTTGCTTTTGTGCTTCAAGCAATGTGTGGCATGCCATCATTTTACATGGTAGAGACTCTTCAGAGGTTTTTGGGAACAGTCGATAACCATTCAGACTTTATGTCATTCAGTCATCTCTCTTCAAACAGTTGCTATTGACAGTCCTTGTTTGAGGTTGTTTTGGGAGTTGTATGGGTTTAGTGAAAGGTCAAGTCAAGAGGAGGGAGGAGCCTGGGCAGGAGTCGGCGGGGCCCCAGTGTCTGGGTGCAGCCCACACACATCCTTCAGGGGTCAGCGCTGAGCTCACAGCCCTCTCCACTGTGTGGGGAGCTCTTTGTGTTTCCTTCACTGTCTCTTGGCCTCATGAATAGGCCCCTTGCTACAGTGGGCCTCAGTGTATGAGGCAGAGGGGGTATAAAGAAGAAAGACTTTATTAAAGGAAAAGGTGGGGCAGATACTGGTGGGGGTGTCATACTCTTCTTAGACACAGGAATGTATAAAATCCCCCCAAGAGTGTGTGCCATTGCCATTTTTAGATGTTTTTGATGATTTACCATAGCTTGTTTCCACTTGACTAATGTTAAAAATAGAAACAAAATTCACCTCCAGAAGACTATAAGCGTATACAAGGTCAAATGTAATTATGATAATGTAAGTAAGTATTGCAGCAATATACTCAATTAGCCTCAAAATCAAGTAAAAAACATCCCTTAAAAATCTTGTTTTTGCTGACCTCCATTGGTTTAACTTCTCACCATGCTGCAGTAATGTACAGGTGTACTCTGGGACCCTGTGACATCACTGGTGAGTGTGGTTAGAGGTTCAGCAGAGCACACTATTGACCACACCCAACCATAGGTGAAACAGACTTTTAGCCAGAGAAGGCGGCAAAACACTGTTATTCAGCCTCTTGTTAAGTTACTCTTTAAATAACAAGTATATGACAGTAAATTAAACCTAAAAAAAGCCAAATCTAAAGCATGAAATATTTTACTGAAAGGAATAGTTTGGCATTTTGGAAAATCCGTTTATTCACTTTTTTACTGAGATTAAATGAGAAGATTGATACCACTCTCATGTCTGCGCAGTAACTATTAAGCTACCATGAGCGGCCAGCTATCTTAACATTAGCTTATCTCAATGACTGGTAACAAGGGAACAGCTAGCTTATCTCTATCTAATGGTAACAAAAAGCACCTACCAGCACTTCTAAAGCTACCTAGATAGAACATTATACCTTGTTTGTAGAATTGGTACAAGAACCAAAGTGTAAAAACAAAAAATCCCAGTTTTACAGCTTGCTTTGTGCCAAACTATTTCTTGGTTGCGGCCAGTAACTTCCTGGATTCTTCACTGGTTGCCATTAGTGTGTTTTGAAAGTGTTGCTCAAGATAATTTCCCTTCTCAATGCACCTTGAAAGTGGTTGAAATTGTGCGCTGAAATCCACGCTCCACATTGTAGATCCTTTGGTCATAGCAAATCAATAATGGCAGATAACAGCCTGTGATAATCATATTACACATACAGTAGCTCTATACAGTAAGTACATTTACTGACTTTACCTGTACACATACATACTAAACTTATATTTAAAACTGAAACACAGGACAAATCGATAGTGGGTCGGGTCAGAGTCTTTGTACCCAAGGAAACTAAAAAGCTGTAACTAAAACTGAAATTGAATACTATTTTTTTAGAGAGAAACAATATTATTCTCACGTGAAAATCATCTGAGGAGGTGAACTCCACTTCAAATAAAAACAAAAACTAAGGAATATAAGGATAGTAAACTGCTCATCTCTGTTTGAACTCTTTTAAAACTGTCAGCTAGTCTGTTCTAGTGGCTCCTTCCGGCTCATACTGATCACTGACCGAGCCCTGTGGGGGAGTACATTCATGCCCTCTCCCCTCCTTTCTACACTCCCACACACATCAAAGGATCCGTCGAAAGAGGGAGATTTCTGCAACATCAGGTGTCAGATCCGGGTAAGCTTTGCCTGTCAGAGATGACGCGAGGCTTTCCTGAAGCTATTGCAAGCTGGGTTGTTTTAATGACTCCTACTCAAGCTGAGTCAACTTCTGCTGAGAGGCCCTGTGGTCATGGATGGAAAACATCACTGCTTTGGACACATATAGACACACACACACACTGAAACACACCGGAGATGTAAAGTAATTAAAATCAGCTTGAACAACGACAAAGACCCTCAAAAATGTTTACTGACTCCTCTGCTGCATGCATTGAAACATTACTAAAATGAGTAAAACTACACACATTTACTTTCATTACATTTCTAATAGTTGTTTAAAGTTGTTTAGCTGCTGATGTTTGGCTGCTCAGCATGAATCTAAACATTTTTCCAGCTTCGCCTCCTTGTGTGTTTGCAGAGATTGACTCAGATGGCCTTTTGGATTGGGGGACCCTGGGAAACGGAGTCAGCTGACAGTACAGGGAGGTCTGTAGCAGGGTTGGCCAGATGCCCACTGCACATCCAGTGAGTGACCGCAGCCTCCACAGTATAAACAATTCACTTCAGTAGAATGGCCAAAAGGAATCTGAGAGACCATCAGAGAGCCAGACTACTACAGTGTTTTCTACTAATCTGATCCAATAAAAAAACACAATAAAAAGGACAGGTAAGAATGAAATAGTGTACATTTTACAGCATAAAGCTCTTTTTTTAATCAGTAAGGTAGTAGTAAAAGTAAAAGTAAAAGTAAGTAAAAGTTTCCAAACACCTACTCTAATCACAAGGCGAATTTCTCTTCCTGCCTGAGGTTGTACTTCCTTGTTTGCCTCATTAACGACAATAAACAACCTAGTTTGTTTGATTTCTCCCACACTAGAGATATCGACCTCTATGGTTTTTGAAAAGGTGCTCTGATAATTTGGCAAATCATTAAGGTATATTTGTAATGTCTGATTAGGTTAAGGCGAAACAATGAAACTGTCAAGGAAGATTAACCCTTATGGGGATTGTTAAAAAGTCTTTTGTTCTGTTTCCCGGATCTCAGTGAAACATGGTGCCACAGTTGCTGAAGCGATTTAACATATTACATTAGAGCCCAGATTACACATAACAAATGTTTCCTGTAGTTTTAGTTGTCACCTACCGTAGGCTTTTATCAGCACTCGTCTGTTTACCTTGTGACCCTGGCTGTGGTCGACAAAGGCTCATTCTCTCAATTTCGCTGAAATCTTAACTGAATAAGGCCTTCTTTTTTTAGCATCTTCAAAAATAACCAACAGAAACTACGCACGTCTTTGCATGCATGTCTGTTCGTGCATCTGGACTACAAATGACAGCTTCTTTGTAATCATTAACAGCCATCGAGCACAGCCGGTAAGCTCCTGTCTGATATGGTTACTAATGTTAACAAGGTTTTACTGAAAAAACATCTGAACGTTAGCTATATATATATATATATATATATATATAGAAAATGTTCATGCATCTTAAACAGTCGAAAATGTATGTGATATCAAATGTTGACTGATATGGGGATTTATAACCAAACAAAACAAAACTATCTGCAAGCTAAAGTACGTAGACAAAAATAGATCAGTAATCAAAAAAAGCCATGTCATGTTTTCATTCAAAGGAGAGAAGGAATTGGACTTGACTCTGTACTGCCATACTCCTTGTTAAATTTGAACAGATCTTCTGCAGAACAAGAGGGTCTTGTCAGGATCCTGGCAGCTTTTCCTGTTCAGAGTGGCTTGAGGCCCTGCATCAACACTGAAAGGCCACATTTTAGCAAAGAAGAGCGCAAGAATTTCACTTTATTAATTAACAAGGCATGCATGGCCTCTCATTTCAATCCAACTGCTTCCAGGTTAAACAGATTTGCTGATACACACTAAACTCCTACTTTGTGGGATAACTCTCAAAGAGATGCTGGAAGAGTATGAGCTGACATGAATCTAATTAGTGTTCCCACCAAGTCTCTGCCAAAAGAAGTGCCTAAAATAAGAAGCACAGAAACAAAACCAAAAACCAAAGACCTAAAAGGAAAGTTAAAAGGAACTGGGACAACAGAAGTCCCCAAAACAGCTTCAGTGTGCCTTGTCAAAAGCTCTGTAGATGGGAAGTGACAGTTTTCTATTATTTGGCATTTCGATGTTAGCAGCAGAGAACTGTCTGGAATTTCTTTTCAATCTCCCATAAGGACTCAGTTGGGTTTGAACTGGTGACTTGAGACAATCATGGTGAGTATTGTATATCGCTTGCATGTTCACCAAACCATCAAGTGATGACTTACATCCTCTGAATGGCAGAAACAAACTCAGATCTTTTGGCCTCTCTTTGTATTTTTTGTGTGACTGGTTTGTACTTCTTCTTCTCTTTTAACTGGCTCCTTTTTTGGCTGGACCGCAACAGCGGGGCCAGTCCTATAAACACGAATGTCCGTGACTGACTGACTGACTGACTGATTGAGTGAGTCATGGACTGAGTGATGACCATTTGTTGGTCAAAGGCGACCAAAGACCACTGAAGCTTGGGACAGCCAAGTATCCCAGAATGCATTTTGCACCAACCGGCAGCAATGGTGGAGATTTTGAGCCAGGCTAAAAGCTGGTCTCACCCAGTCACTTTGCTGCTGACCGGGTGACACCGGCTGGTCATCTCAGCCGCTAGCAGCCCAACCCTTCAGCTTTTCGGCCGGTCAACATCCGTGGTCATCACGGGGAGAACATGACCTGATGAACTGATCTGTGCAGTTCTTTGGTAAATTTCTACTGGCTCTAATGTCTCCATAGCATTTTGATATATGATGTAATTCCTTTTGGAAGATAAATGTTTGTCTTACAGATGAAATCAAACAATTGTAGCTGCCACATTAGTTTGTCTGAATGTAAAGTGAGGCTTCATGTTTTTACTGGACAGAACAACAGTGCTGCCTCTGGGGCTCTATATGTATAGATATCACCACATTTACATAAATATAAATATAGTAAAATTAATTTTATTAAGCTACAGTTAGGTAGGTTTGTTGAAGCTGAGCTGCTGCTGTCAGCAAGTATGCTGCTGTTCCAATTGCAGGATGATCTTACTGTGTCCTCCCTTCCTTGGAAGTTTGGACTTCCGACTTGAACTTGCCAAGTCCGAACTTGGCATACATGGTATTGAGAAAGGCCCTATGTCAAATTGGCTTCAGTCAAAGCCAGGCATACTTCTTCTAGTGTTTCATACACAGTCCAGCCATACACTAGGGTTTGCACCAGTCTTGTTATGTTTCTCCCATCTTAACACATCATCTCTCTTCATCTGTCCTACTTTAAAAACAACTCCTCAAATCCCAGAATATCTATTCATGCTCAAGGAAAAATGCATTTCCAGTGATGTAATATTTGTGCTCTTTTCAAACATGTTTACGACTTTGATCAAAAAAAAAAAGTAAAATGTGTGGAGAATTAAAGAAAACAAAAACAAGATGAAATGTTAAATTATTATATTGCTTCAATCTGATGATGCAAGAAAGTCCACTGAAATGTAAGCGGGCCTTTTTGCTTGTTCAGCTTGGAGCTGCTGGTTGAGGTCTGTTTGGGACACTTCCTTTTCACTCTGAATCACAGTCATATTTTGGGATGTGGTGCAGATGCTTGAAAATAGCTGCAGATGTGCTCACATTGCTGTCTTCACGTCTGGCTAAAAAGTCCACGCTACACTTGCTGAACTTTTATATAACAGGCTCTTTTGTGTTTGTCTGCCTGCATATCTATCTAATGCACCCAGCACCAACCATCAATCCATTCACTTGCCCATTCATTCAATGACTTCATTCTACGGAGGTGCATCTCCTTAGTGCATTTGTATTTCAGATGCTGATCGCAGTGGACACAGCGGCAGCAGGGGAACAGTGGCACAATATGGATGTGGTGCTGTTGTCTCTCTTTAGGCCAGACGGTTTTTCTTGACTAATTGTATGACTAAGACTCACTCCAAGCAGTTTACCAATGAGATGTCCAGCAACAGACTGTGCTTTATGAAACACCGACAATAGCTTGTTCCTGACTATCTCTATTCTTGTTTACACATACACACACACACACACACACACATACACATACACACAAAGTCAATATGACCAGTGCAGTGAATAACTGAATTATTTTATATAGCATGCTATCTTCAGTTGGTACATTAATCAGTTAAGAAATCATGATTAATCTGATCAATTACATTATTTCAATAATTTCTTTGTTCGTTAATCAGAACACAGTGAAAAGTGTTTAATTTACAATAACTCAAAAATGTTGACTTTACAATTAAGTAAAGAAGGGACAATAAATCAGCCTTCCCTCTGTTTACTCCTCATGCTTGCAGCGAGCATTTTGTAAACTCATAAAACTTGTTTACAACAAAACTATTGTCATTCACTCATGATAGAAATCAATTAGCAGTTTATTTGAATGTGATGTGAGCCGTTTAGCTCCCTAGTTGATTCCTCAGACATTGATTCCTTAACTCCTCAAACATACTTGACAAAGTCCAGTCCTTGAGTAGGTAAATTGTACTTGTCTAACTACTTAATAAGAACGTACTCATCTAAGTACGTTAACTTAAACAATTAATCATTCAAATTCATTTTTTTTGAAAGATATTTATAAAAAAAGATTCATTGTAATAAATAAGAAAATGAACTTACATAATTCCATTTTAAAGAAACTGATGATTGGTACTGTAGATCTGTGAGATTGGTTACATCAAAAGATACAAAGCACTAAGTACACAGCATCTATTGGAATCACATGGCTGCCAATGAAAGAGCTATAGCTCCACCTCAAAGGGAAGTGATGACAAGAAGCAGAATTGGAACCAGTGGCCACACACAACAGCACAATGTTTAGATGATAGCGTTCTTTTTTACACCGTTACAGATTCAAGGTGCTTCTGCTTCAGTAGACAGTCACAAACTGACAGACAGAAGGATTTTTTTCTTGTAATTTTTCTCATCATTTGACTGTTTCACACCAAACTTCAAGGGTTAAACACATGAATGACATTGACCTTTGGGTCAATATGTATAACTGAAAGGAGCCACGTATGCTTGCTTCCTTCCAGCCTGGCCTTGCTTCAGTAAGAATGGCAGAAGAATGGCAGAGGCCTATATTAAAACACCAATTTGATTAGCATTTTATCATTATTGGCAGGCACTGGTCTGTATCCCCTCAGCATGCTCAGTTCAGCTGTGGGGCAGGGACTGCATGGACATGGCTGGATTAATCCAAGCTGTGTTTTGGTGTTATTGCCGTAGAAACCTGAATACAAAAAAGAGAGTGTCAACTTGATGACTTCAGAAAAGGGGCCGTCTGTGTCTGATAGCAGCACTGAAGGAACTTTGGAAAGAAGTGAACAAAGTGACAAAAGAGACAAGTAAAAATATAATGGAGGGCGGAAGCAAGATAGGACCTTAAACATGACAGGTAAATGCACAAAGTTCCCTTTCTCTAGCATTATGTTGACCTTCCCTTTAGTTTCAACATAAAGGCAAAGGAAGTTGATGGTTTTGGCATGTCAAGTGCAAATAAAAAGCCTCATCTATTATGCTAAAATACTTTATATTGTTCTTGGAATGAGAGTTAGCAAATATCATTATCATAGATTTATCTGGAACAAACAGAATGTGAAGTCAAATTATTTTACTCACACCATTAAAATAAATTCATGGTTGTTGGGTTTTAAAACCACTGGGATGTGGTGTTTATAGAAAATCCTCCTGAGTTTTTACTCTCCAGCAACACTGCAGAATGAATTATAGCATGGTTTAACGTAGTCAAGAGGTGATTCACACCTGGAACACCAGGTGAATGTTGACTAGCGGACAGGATAGACACTGACAGCACTTTAAATCCAAGCACTCATTCATACATAGACAATGCAGAGGAAAAACTGATTCAAAAGCTTCTGAAGCTACCAATTAATGAATCAAACATGACTTAATTTCCTCCATTATGAAAACTACGGAACAAATTTTGATTTAAGTGGTCCGGAAATAAAAGCTGTATCAGTATTGTAGTCTATTGAGGTCACAAAGGAGAGAAATGAGATGATTGTGGCTGATTGTATACTACTGTAGTGACAGTAAGCGTGTTTTTTTTGTTGTTTTTTTCACACTGTGGGAATCTTTTTGTTGATTAGTTGTGGGAGGAGTTTGAAGCTGTCTAGTGGTTTGGTGTTAGCCAGAGAGTGTACAGAATACACTGGTTAAACACTACAGTACAGCAGCTTTAACATGCCTCCAACCAGAAAAGAGGAACTAATCACTGGATTGATTTGAGTTAGTTATGTTTGACTGAAATGCAAACCTGCCATCCTGTCAGGACTGCACAGGACAGAGAATCACTAATATACTTTGGTCTGTAGCTACTGTAAATGTTGTATCTTTTTTTCTTTTTTGGCAGATAAAAAATAACACTGCTTGTACAATATGCTTGAGGCATGCTGTGATGACAATTAATTATTAAACCGGTTCCATCAGTGTGATTAGAACAAGGGAGACAACATGAAAAGAAACAGAAGCCCCAGTGTCATATGATGAAAAAGATAAAAGGGAATAGTAGCAGTAAGAAAGACCACAAAGAGTCTGTGAGCATAGATGCATACAGTGTTGCATCCTAAAATGATGATCAACAGATTAAGGTGTTAATTTTCATACAGGACAAATACTGCAGAAAGAGGCTGTAAAGACGGAGTCACTTATAAAATGTAGTTTCACTTTCTTTATGAAGTTGCTCTTCTTTCATCTTCCTTCTGCCCAAACTATTGAATCTCGCCTTTATTCCTCTCACGCTTTATCTTTCCGAACACTCTTCTCTTTTTTCCAGTCTTTCTTTAGATCTCTGCTGTCTCTGTTATATTCAGACTTACAGCTTGGCCCGTGGAGAAATCAGGCAGTTTTACAGCCGAAACATGCTAATGGGCTCCAAAATCCAAGTAAATCTCTTTTTTTTTTTATAGGAGGGGGCCTTGGTCTACTTGAGCAACTTCATCTTGATTAGGATGCAATGCATGTTACTGTAGTTTCTGAAGATAAAGGCTCGAGCTGCAGATTCAACACTCCGGCTTAGAGGCATGATGACATGAAGTTTGTGTGTGTGTGTGTGTGTGTGTGTGTGTGTGTGTGTGTGTGTGTGCATGTACGTGGTGGTTGGCTGTGAATTAGCTTACTTTCACACACCGGACTTAAGTCTGATTCGTGACAGGTTGTGCAGCTTTTCAGTCAATGGCTAAGGTTGGGGTTAGGTTAAGGTTACTCGGCAAGTAGTGGTTATGGTTGGGGTTAGCGTAAGTCTCCAGGAAATTAATGGTCTAGGTAAATTTCCCAAAAGTGACCTAGGTAAATATGTGTGCGTGTGTTTATGTGTGTGTGTGTTTGTTGGGGGGGGGGGGTGCACACGACACATTTCAGACTAAAGACCAGTTAATTGGGGACAGCTTGTTCAATTGGGGACAAAGCTGTGTCCCCAATTGAGAAAAAGCTGATTTTTGGGTCAGTGGTTAAGGTTAGGGTACGTCTACAGGAAATGAATCTAAGTCTATGTAATGTCATCAAAAGTGACCTAAGTGAACATGTGTGTGTGTGTGTGTAGGTGTATGTGTGTGTGTGTGTGTGTGTGTGTGTGTGTGTGTGTGTGTGTGTGTGTGGGGGGGGGGGGGGGGGGGGGGGGGGGTGTTTGAAAGGGTATGTATGCAAAAAAGACAGAGATGTGGGAAGTGAGTATTATAGAGCAGAATGAAAATAAAGGCTAGAGGTTAATGCTAGAATCCTTTTCCACAAAAACAAAATCAGCCATTTACTAATATGATATGACACAGAGAGACTGTCAAAGCTTGATGGATGATATTAAAGTGGTATTTCATTAAAATATGTTTTCAGATACTGAAGAGGAGTTGCTGGCTCAACTTGCATGACAGTTTTAATTTACTGGAATGTTAATGCTGAAAAAAAGCATTTTCAAGACAGCAGAATGTCGAAAGCCAATGACTTTTCGTGAAGGGTGTGAGCTGGTGACATAAATGAAAAGTGAAAGTTTAAAATATGACCTCTTAAAGCTGCTCTTATTTTTTTCATATTAACAACGGATGAAATGACTATGTGTAAAATGAAAAGTTGAATCGCTCGCAGTGATGCACCCCCAGAGAGTTATCACCAAACTCTGCAGTTTTAGCCTTTTTCTTATTATTTTAGTTTTACAGCCAGAACCTTTACAGTTTTGGTTGAGTCTCGCTCAAGCTGCAACTACCTTGGCTTGAGGCTGAAGCCAATGCGGAAGTAAGTTAAAGTGCAAGGCCACGGATGGCTGCCAGATACTGGTTCCAAAAAGTCCCTAGCTCCTATTTACACATCTTTTCTTTAGAAATACTAAGTAAATATTGTTTTTCAATGACTCATTATGGTTTCAATCAACCTCTAATAAGGAAATGATTTGGAAATGATTGCTTCATTCGAAGTTAGCACCTGTTAGCAAAATTCAGCTAAAGTAGCTAATGTTAGCCCAATTGTGTACTGCTCAGTGTTCCCAGTAAGCTAGCGTTCGCTTCGGTCTGAGGTAGCGGGATGTTTTTCCAGAGCGTGAAACACAACACCCCGCACTCCTTATTTAGGTCCTGACTCTAAACGGAAAAGATGGCGCCGACAATAAGCAGCAACTCTGGCCTTCAAACCAGCTCCATTGCAAACCAATGGGTGATATCACACCACACCATGGTTCAACTTAATGTGATAATATGTCAATGTTGTGTTTAAAGCTTTTTGCATTGCCCCAAATGACAAAAAACAAAAAAATAAATTAATGCAGGATTAAAGATATTTTTGCACCAAAGCATCCTAAAAGGATTATCTGAGCAGAGTACATGCCGTAAACTCAATGCGACCGATTCAACAGTATAGATAAGTTGGCTATCTTCTTCATGAGGGAATGATAGTAACATTGTGATTCCAGACTAGTTGTTCAAAAGACTCTCTTCCTCTCCCTGTTTTTTCTCACAAACAGACACAAAGATGAAAAATCTGTCTGCCCTGGGCCATGAGGCAGAAGAGACTCTGTATGGGGCCATCTCCTCTTAATGCAGCACACTGCCTACATCCCTCTCTTCTTCCCCAAAAACATTTCCTTGCTCTGCAGGATCACACCAACAGTCAAAGACTGCATCCTAGATGCTCTGAGGTGTGAGAGGTGTGCGCACACATGTATATATCCCTTTGTGTGGGCATTTACCATCAGTCATTTTTCAATTAGGATATAATATGTGTGATAAACTGATTCATGTTTCAAGTAAAAGTGAAGCTTTACAAGCCTTCACAGTCTTGGCTTGATGAGAAAGAAAGCAACAGACTAGAAGCAACTGCTGACAAATAAAAACTAACTACCAATGCCGCCTCAGAGTCACCCACATAAAAGCTTCTCTGCTTAGTTATTATCCCACAGATAAGTGGCCAGGAGGGCTGCAGGGAGAGTACGAACTAGTGAGTGTGCACATGTGCATGATTACAAGTGTGTAGGCTTCTGTTCTCCTGTATTCCTTCAAAAGAGTACCTGGTGAGAAAAAGTAAATCACAATACAGGTCTGATCCAGAGCTCCTGTATCCAATAAACAAAGCCACGTTTGATGTGTCGAAAAATGAACAAGAGCAGGACCCAGAGGGCGAAAAGGGCTGAACTCACATGGAGCACCCGACTGCCACAGAGCAGGAAGACCGTCTTTCTTTTCATCATTTTTATAGCCCAGTCCAGCTTCCTGAATTACCCGCACTCACACTTGCTCCCCGTTGGCAAGTACACCCCATGACACACATACAAGTGAAGCGGCAGAGCTCATGCCAGCCCTGATGGCCTACATCTTAGCCTGTCCTTGCTGAGCTCATGGGAGGTCAAACCCACTAAACCCATTGACTGACTCACTGTCACAAAAGCACCTTTACTCTCATTTCAGCTTGGATTAGTCAAACATTATTTATTTTGACTGCACTGAATTCATTTTAATTGACATGGTCACTGAAGTAAACCCAAAGCTCTGAAACACCAGCTAGAATACCACTTAATGTGAAAACAACTTTAAAGCAACAAGTTTACGTTTTTCACTGCATCATCAAATATTACAAACTATTTAGTGTGCATAAACAATTTATAATAAAAACATGACTATATTTCTGCAGCAACAGCAACAGCTTAATGAGGCTGTACTCAGTCACTGCATTGATTTAAGCTGAACATCAGCATGCTAACATTCTCACAGTGACGATGCTAACATGTGTGAGGGCCCAAAAGTGAAAACAGGAACTAAATAACTCATTAATTGATTAAAAATAAATGAATACATTTTAATTTTGTCAAAGGGAATGAATAAATAAATGTGCAAATTATTTATTTTTTTATTTTCATACTAATTTATTGATCTATTTCCACATTTATTTATTTCCAAATGTATTTATTTCCACATTTTTTCATTAATTTTTGTTTTATTTATTTATTTAGCATTTATTTTTAATTAATCATGGTCATTTATTTATTTTTATTTTTCTTGTGTCATAAATTGCTGATGTTTATTAGGTATAATGTTTACCATGTTCACCTACAGTTTGCATGCTAACATTAGCAATGAGCACAATTATGAGCACTAAACACAAAGCTGAGGTTGATGGGAATGTTTTGCAGGTATTTGGTCAGAAACCAAAGTGTTGGACAGATTAATATTTTGACCTGATTATGGTGCAAGATGAAAAGCTAAGGAATCACCAAAGTTCTTACAATTCATCTTCTGAGGGACATGAATGTCTGTACCAAATTTCATGACAAGCCATAGCTAATAATGGGTGATTTTGTAGCATTTTTAGTTTGTACAGTTTTTAGTTGCATGTGTGTCAACTCAGTTATCCACTATTTCAAAAAAAGGCCATCACCAAGTCTGTCAGTCGGCCTCCATTTGTCTTCTATTTTATTTTGGCACTGATCACAGAACCAGATTATTGTTAAAGACGGCTGACGCTGAAGGAAAAGAAAAGGAACCATCATCAAAGGTCCTGACACTTTTCTGAGTGAAACCCAGCTGTATAAAATGTGAAGCCAGCACAGTGCTTTACTCAGAAACTGCTGGGATCCATAATAACATGGAAAGCAAAACAAGCAAGGGCACTGATTGACAAGGAAAGGAAGATAATAAATACTGGATAAGCTCTTGCAAAAAAATAAACAAGTATGCTTCCATTCCAAAGGTTATGGGAATATTTAAGGAAATTATACTTTTAATTATTACAATATGTGTGTTATATAGGTTTCTATTGTAGGATATTATTCTGAAATGTATGTGATGCTTTCATTATATTTCGGGGTAATCAAGAGTTACTGGGACAGTTCGCATAAACAAAGCCATGTGAGAAAGCTATAAATATTTTTGACAGTCTGACTATTCAACATTTTCTATGTTGAAACATTAGCATGTGGAGTGGTGATTAGCTGCTGGGCAAAGTGACCAATGGGCCAATAATTGCATAAAAAAGTGGTCTAATCATCTCTTGGCAATGCTGCCAAAATACATCCCCTACTGTAATGATTTTCAAACATGTCCCATCACGACCCAAAAGGTCATTCAAACAAAACACTGCTTCAGGTGGTTTCCTTAATTTGATCCTCGTTTCTGGCAGAAGGTGTGAGAATCAGTGACATGAGCTGCTGCAGGAATGAAACCTGCATGAGTCAGGTCTGAGAAACAGGGAGCATATCCAGAATACTAAACAATGCCTTGCCTTGTCACTGGCCTCCATGAAAATTTTCTCAGGTTCCCCCTTACTGTACCCCCTCCACTAACAGCCTGTGGCTGTTAGTATCTAATTCAGTGTCCTGGTGCTGCTGCATACAGCTGCCAGAAGAGTAAACTCCTGCCTTCATTTCTGCCCTTCATACCAGCTCATTCTCTGCACTATGTAACTCTCAGGTGCAAGGTTCATTCTACCTGTCCTCAGCTCTCCCTTTTTCTAATAAATTACATCCTCATTACTCATGTTTCTCCCTACTTAGCCTGAAAATATCTTTGGCTTGTAAATGAACCTCCCCTCTTAATCCAGTCATTGTAATTTGAAAAGTGCAACCATTTCCTTACAGGTAGGGTTCAAAGCCTGATTAGTTGATTGTAAACAAATCAATGCTCATCTTTGCTAAGCACTTTAGGTTTTAAAATACTGAAACGTACTGAAGCAGCCCCAGCCCACCTAGTTTTAACAAACAGAAATCAAGTGAACAGTGTAGCTACCCTGGTGGACAATCAGTGCAACCACATAAATGCTGAAACACAGTGAGACATATCACTCCCTTAAATTTTGTCAGAATCTTATCAATGTATACAGAGATATTGCATGAGCTTAGGGCTAATTATTGATTCATTTTATTTCCTCAATTAATTCATCATTCATTAAGTCTATAAAATGTCATAAAAATGCCCATCACAATTTACCAAAGCCAAAACTGGCATCTAAATAACTTGTGTTGTCCAACCCACATACCAATTTTAAATACATTAAAATGATATAAAACAGAGAAAATCAATAAATCCTCACATTTGAGAAGCTGAAACCAGAAATTTTTTATTTTTTGTTTGAAAAATACCTGTTTGTTGCTGTTTCAGCTCGACACGTGACCGAACGAATGATTGAACTGAGCACAGACCAATCTGAGGCCTCCACATAGCTAATGAAATCCGCTCACAGGTTAATTATACACAGAACACCTCTGCATGCATTTGGCAGCTTACAACACTGTCTATTTACACTGAGAGAGCCAGAAAGAGTGTAGGAGTACACAAACTGGGCTGTCTAGTCAGCTGGAGGACCGAAACGTTGCAACAAGACTGCAATCTTTCAAATTGTGGTGATTCCATTCCAGTTAGACTAGATGCCATTGTTTTCTCAGCCGGACCAGTGAAGGCGAGGACGTGTAGAACAATCATGTTTCTTCCATCAGGTCCAAAGATAACGAACCTCCCCTCTAAGTAGCTTCTGATGTTGCCTTTGATGTTCAGACAGCAAGGTGAGGTGCAGCTCATGGTTGACTGAGGAAGATTTCAGCATTTTGGCTCTTTGTTTATGTCAGTCGGGAAGTTTTAAAATGGCCTTGCTCATCCCTCATGGACAAATAACCACAGGAATTTGAGGTATGCTGTGAGAACAATGTTGCTGCTATTGGAATTTATCAGTGGCCACAGTGTAAACTATTTTATGGAGCCCACTTGGAAGGGAGGCGGTTCAGGGATAAGCAACACATCTTCATATCCTCAGTGGTGAAACAGAGTGCATTCAACTCTAAGTGGTTTCGGTTTGATGCAGCACAGTTGCCCAAAGGCAGCCAACTTATTTGACAAGACAGCCTGTGCATTTTAAGTAGGAACCCACCACCAGGGGACTTTTAAAAATGATTATTAATGTCAGGTGACCAGTAAAACGATGAGTTCTTGCAGCACAGACCAACCAGAACAAGAATAAATGTCTCAAAAGATGTACATGTTTGTTATTGTGTTGGCAAACTGAAAAAAAAGCAGAAATAGCACATCCAGGCTGCTGGCAACATGCAAATGAATCTCATGTATCCAAAATCAAAGGAATGTCATGGGTGGATTTATGTGTCATCTGCATGTAGAAAAAATAAATAAATAAACAGTTGCTTTGGGAGTATTTTTCTGAAAATTGCTATTCTGAAGTAGCATTTTCAGAGAGAGTTTGACTAAAGCCCATCAGGATGCGTTGTCAACAATATCATGGAGAGAGCCGAGGGTTAGAAGTTCCTGTAAATGACACAAAGTTGAAATTCCTCCTCTTACCTTTGTGCTTCTCCATTCCCTCGCTGTTTCACCTTCTTATCTCTCGCTTTTCTCCTCTCATAAAATCAAACAATCCCAAAGTTTGCTGTCAGGAGTGATGGGGCAGCAACTTCTGTGGAATGCAGCCCGGCGCTCCCGTTTTCGACGAATAACCTACACTGACTGGGCTAGACAGAGCCGAGTTGTGACGGAACAACAGCGCTCTCCTCTTCTTCCTAATCTGCTCCACACCGCACCTCCTCCCAGTTTGCAGCATCCAGACTGCAGCGACAAGAAACCACACGCGTTAATTGCTCCTCCAAACATACAGCATAGTGAGTCCTATGATAAATTGCGTAAGAGTTTGACTTGAGTTGTTACATTGAGAGAGGGAGGTGTCGCATCAATATACTTTTGGCGCCTCCTAATCTAAACCTTAACTTTGCCACACAAAAAAACTCAAAACAACAGGGAACCTCGCAATCTTTGGAAAGGTGATCCTGTCAGAAATGTGGATTCAGTCTATTGTATAAAAAGTCTGTCTAACTACATTTCATCCACAGATCAGCTAGAAACACAAGAAATTATGTTTGAATCATGTTTAAACATAAAGACATAAAGACAATGGCATCGATATAACCTCATCACGCATTCATGCAGATAGTATAGTTTTCTCAAAAAAGACCGATGGTGTACTGTACTGTGTGCTTTTACAGCCTTGGTTTTTCATGGAAGTTCTCTGCCTAAACAACCGCGCACCCCCGTGGGAGATCCGTGACCGGGTGGAGGTATGAGAGGAATGTCAAGCGGAGTAACATAACATACTCCAGAAGATGATTAAAACGCATGACGCGCACCCGATTTTTTTATATATATATATTTTTTTTGCGTAAAGTCGCCTCTCTGCTGATGCTTTGGTATTTTCTTGGGCACAGGCGCACGCGCACGCAATCGATCATTTCATTCAAGCTGCAGCTCAGACAATAATGGCGATTTTGTGGTTGAGTTACACAAGAGCAAGTCCAGAGGTCACGGTTAGTTACAAGATAAACTACAGCGAGGAAATGGCAGGTGGTAGTTTTGTGATGTCATCTGATGCTGGTTAATGATACTCTTTCTGTAGGCTGACTGCAGCAGACACGGGGGGGGGGGGGGGGGGGGGGGGGGGGGTTGCACAAAGGTTGACACAGGCAGGTTCCTCCTGATGAGACTGCTGGGACAAAGGAGACACAGCTGATGAGGCAATGGGGGATTCTGCTAAGTAAGTGAGGTGGTGAGGGAAAATCATTACTACCTCATACATCCCTTATGTGATCCTGTGCTTGAACTTTTGACATCTCTCCACATTTCAGTAAGTTGACAAATGACTTGGACTAAAGATCACACCAAACATACTCACAGGTGACATTTAACACGGACTTTAATTGAAAATGTTCTTTGTATTTCTCTGGTTTATTTCATCCCACGTTAAGAAAATAAATGTTTGATTGATCAAATGATGTATGGGTGTCGGTGGTTTTAACAATAAATCAACATTTAATCATGACAGGTTGCTTTCATAGGTCTCACCCTTTCAACACACCTGATGTACTCATCCATCTTCTGTCAATTACAGTCAGAGTTTCCAATCCACCTTGACTTAAGCACAGAGAAGCTTAGAACAGAACCAAGGACTTCCAACATGTCCGAGAAATGGTGAAGAAATGGAGGTTCTTCAAAGGAGCTCCAGTATATTCAAATGCAATGATGGATGGTCATATATACTGCATATATAAATCAGTGATTACTTCTCTTTGGCTTTCTCTTTGAACCAAGGGTGAAAGATCTCAAAGCCTTTAGAAATGACATTTGGATCCACTCATGCTGGGGAGACACAGTGTCATAAAAGGGGCAAACATACTTCGCTGTGGAAACAAGTCTCTTTATTCTATTCAATGGAGCATCAATGCTATTTTTTTTAATTCAAATGCAGGTGCTGTAATCCTACCTGTGAGCTGCCCCGTATTACCTCAGTCTTTCAACAGCTGGCCCTGTGATAAGTTTGCATGGAGCGAATTAGATGTCAAGAGAGCAAAGAGTGTCTTGTTACTTTCTAATGTATATATTTTCCCAGTTGTGATTTCAGCCAGTGACCCTTAGTTCCTCCAAAGATACAGACCACTTTAAATCCCTCTTTTGTTTCCCTCTCACACACACACACACAAACACACACACACACACAAACACACAAAATTACTGAGCATTAAGGGTATTATCTTTATTGTGTATGTGTGTGCCTGTGTGTGTCTGAGGGGTTTGGGGTATGAATGTGGGCTATAAAAGCAACAATTTCCACTGGACACTGGATATTTTCTCATGTGAAACTACAATGTTTGAGGTCAAATAGATTTCACTATGTTGTGTGTTGTCATAAATTTTCCTTTCCAGTGGCTTAAACTCTATTGAATATTTGTGGCCTAATGCCTGAAACAGTGTTTATAAGGAAAAGCTTTATTAGTGTAAATCTTTTAGTTCACGGCTAGGCTTATCCTTCTATTCAGACTGTGTTTTCTAATAATAACATATTAAACTGGCTTTTTTTAAGAAAGCCAGCCAAAGCAGTGTTATGAAATATAAAACTTTTTATAGATACATACAATGAGCCAAACTATGTGGCCATGATTACCACTGTGCTTTAAGTGCGACCTGAAATGTTAGGAACCAAATAGAAATAATGGCAAGACAAGAGATATGCATGAAAGAAATAGCAACAAGACACAAAACAATTACTGTACAGTAATTCAGAACCACATAATAAAAGAGATGAGCTAGATGGGAGTATGTGTAGAAGGCTGGCACACAAAAGTGGAGCTTTGAGATGCTATTGACAGGAATCAGCTGAGTTTGCACATCTCACTCTCAGGCTGTTCCAAATACTTGGAACAACCACAGCAAACATTCAGTTCTCATTCGATTTAAGTTTCAACCAGAGGACAACTAGAAAAAGTTCTAACTAAATGTCAAACTTCACAAACTTGGTACAGTATTTATTTCAAGCACATTGCCCTTCAACTTCAGGAAAGAAGGCTAACCTGTATGTAGACCTTGCAGAGACTTGTGTTTATACAGTAACTGTTGTATCTAAATTGTGTTGAAATAACCTCATAACAATTAAGATGGAAAAATGAATGCGAAAGACAAAAAGAAATGTGTATTTTGTTTTCTGACAACAAAAAGTCTTGACTCAAAACCTACATAGTAGATTCTGTTAAATTGTATAAAATGTGGAAATTTACATTTCCACATTACATGTACTGTTTATACTGTGAACATTTGCACATTCCCAGTCAATATCTTGTACAACATTTACTAAACTCTGACAGCTCTTGATACTTATAATATATTTTAACTTATTTTTTTATATTTTTTACGATCACTTGACTTTTGTGGCAGTTGTGTTTTCTCTTACTTTCCATTTTTTGATTGTTTGCACCACAACACCAAGGCCAAATTCCTTGTATGTGCAAACCTATTTGGCAATAAACCTGTTTCTCATTTTTTCCTGAGCTTTCAGCTGCATCTTACTTTCTTCATCAGTGGATTGAGTTGTCATGGAGCTAGCTTAGCTGTCATCACCTGTCCTAAGAAAAAGCCAGTAAGTGGACCTTGAGTTAAGGTTTTTGTTTTTTTTTTCAAAGTCAAGAAAGAATGTTCTTGCTCAAAATTATGTTTTGTTATACAGAGATGCTAATTAAAAATCTGCATTTGAACAACCTTTTCACCTTTTTTTAGGGAAACTGTTCCGTATTCATTCAGTTCTTAGCCTTGAATCTCTGTACAGCCTTCACTTCACTTCAAACAGATCAGTTTAAAGTCAACAGGTGATGTTACAGTCATTTTACCATCATGAGCGAATGGTGAAAGTGTGAATGTGAGTCAGGCATGATGGCTCAACATGAATTGAAAACAAGGGTGGTCTGGCCTTTCTCTTCTCCACTCCTCCACCACCACTGTCTTTGTCTCTGTCCACAGCAAAAGAACTGTCTTGTTAATCCAATAGGGGAATTCCTATTGTGCATCAGACCTTTGGAAGCCCCTGGCTGTATGGGAGGTTTCAGGTCTTGAACATTTTGATTCAGATGATTTAGATTTCTCACGCTTGTCCATGTGTGTGAGGTATTCGTACGTAGGTGTGGAAAGTGGTTGCTTAATCTTGAAAAAGTTGGTCAGACAGACACTTGAACAATGCTAGGATGCATTATTGAGTCAAAGGTGCAACTGTGAACCTCTTTTCTGCCTCTGATTGGAGCACAAAGAGCATTCCTCAGCTGTGAATCAGAGGACAAAGGTCACTGACTCCACTCCAAATTAGCACTGGACCCTCTTTGATTCAGGGGCCCCTACCATGTTTGCACACATATATACAGACATATAATGCGCCACCAATCCTCTGAAAAGAGACCCCCCATTTATTTAGGTATTTTCATCTAATCTAGTCTAAACCATGTGCCTCCTCTTACTGTTACGTCTGGGAATTTCCAAAGAAAGTCGAATCCACAGGCTCTGCTGTACTCTCGTAGGTACCTCCCTGTTGTTTTAAGAGCATTTAGACCAAGAATGTAGAGGGCACTGGCTTCAGACATACTACACCTTGTAAAGATGGTGCCTATTTCCCTGAAGCACAGAGGTGCGTGCACCTGACTAAACGCCGACGGACTCTCCTGCGGCTTAAGTAGAAGAGTGTGAAGTCATAGTGCAATAATATTGCTTTAAGTTCTTGTGTGATCCGGTTCATGTTAACCTCGGTGGAAAATAAGCAGTGGTTCTTCAGATTTCAAAGTGTGTGCAGTGGTTCTTCAGACTCATGTGAAGGCTGAGAAAACGTTGAGGCAATGTTTTTTGTGACAGCTTAAATCTTGCCTGCAGGTTCTGAAGGTTTTGTTTAGGGAACACTGAGGGGGATTTTGTTAGTCTATCTTCATATCCGCCATGTTCCTGGGAAGACTTAGCGGAGGATAGATATTTCTAAAGATGACTCACAAAATACACTACATTTTAGTGTCTTAAAGTGTTTGAAAATGATCAGTCACATAACCTGCTCAAAATATACAGATTATTTCACTACTCTGCCAGTAATACTATGACTTAAGGGGTTTTTTGCTGTTAAGATTAATAGAGTCTGTATTTCACAGAAAATCTACAAAAAAGACGGAATTCATTTAGCCGAGTTGCTATGATTCAAACATCAATATCCACATCAAAGACAATTTTCTTCCTAACACAGACAACCCAGCATGAAGACTTACATTTATGATATGTTCCGACTCAGTGGGCTCATATAATTTTTATTTTCATGTTACATCTAAATGAGGGCTTCAAGCTGTGAAATCCCAGCAGAATCAGCAGGGCTGACATGACAGCATGTGACATTTTGTGTCAAAGTACATTTGCAGTTCTTCCATTATTCACTGTCTGCAAAGCAACCCCAGAATTTATTTATCAATTCGAGATTCTCTTCAGCTTATAAAGAGGCTGGTTTGAATTTACACAAATGAAACTGTGCTGTGCAATTTGCATAAATGGAATAATCTATGTGACTTCCATTTTAGGGCAAACTGTCCCTTTAACTTCACAACGTTTCATTTCCATCCTTCCCTCCTTCTTCCCTTACATTTCATTTCATGGTGCCAGTATTGGTTTGTAATGTAATCATGCTGCCATTTCAGCCAGGGGTGTATCGAAATAAGAGACTTCGATCTGAATAGACCATCCCGGTCAAATAAAGGTCAAATGTCAGTATTAATATTGCCATTAGATGGGTATTTGTGAAAATATGTGGTGCCACAAGGAAACTATAAATACTATGGCATAACTTTTGCCTAAATAAGATAAAACAGTTGTATAGCCATAGAGCCTTTTCTGAGAACACATGTCAGAGTAGTAAAAGCCCAGGTGTTAATAATAAAATGAATGATAGCTAAATTCCATTTATTTGCTTTGGTTTCTGGTCCTGGTAACGTGGATGCTGGCTCACTCTTACACTGACATGGCTTACTGGGACACTTGAAAAGAACAGAGTCTTCATCATATGAAAAAATAGAATGAAAAAATATGAATAAAGTTATTAGTCACAACTTAAGACTCCCTAAATTAGCAGTTTCATATTGATACTGACTCCCTGGACACCTGAAGTTACCGAATAGTAACTTTGGCTCGTTACTCCTGTCCTACACTTTTAACTAAAGAACATATGGCTGCACTATTTATATGTTTGTGATAAAGTGTGCACTCTGTTGTTTTGCTGTTTGTAATATTTGTATCACAATGAACTGTAGTATGAACTCACTGTGCAACATTGCCATCTGCAGGTATAGACACAGAAGTGTATGCAGCTCCACATGTGATTATGCGGATATTATGGATCTGTTGAACATGCACCAATCTAAAATGAATTTTTTTTTTGGTTCTCGTGGACTTGAAAGTTATACAGGGTAGATAATGGTGAGTAAAACATGAGTCCTAGTATTGAAATGCAGAAGCAGAATTAGGCGTTTTATCTTTTACCATGGTTTGATAGCACACTTTGAAAAGCTGAAGGACAGAATGTACACTCAGTACATTTCTCAACCCAGTGTGGACCACATCAAACTGCACATCACAATGTCACTTTTATAGGGTGATTTCAGTTCAGAGCTTTATATAATCAGCTGGTTATTGTTTCAGAACTTCAGAAAAAACTAGCCCAGCTGAAGATGCCTGGCTCCATCTGTGCAGTGAATTGCCATCTGTACGACAGACACAAACAGAACCATAGATTTCTCTTAGCACTCTCATATAACTGCATACTCCACCAAAGTGCCTATCTGTCATTATTAGAGATGATAATCCTCATCTTCAACAATGATGTGCTCTCTCAGAGAGACGTACTGTATCTGATGTTAGGGCACAGTCACAAAAGAGCCTCCTCACATGTGGAAATGATAAGAGACTTTATTAAAAAGCGCCTGTCACTCCTTGACCTTGTCATTGAATATTTTTTTCCAACCATTAGTGACAGTTATTGAAATTTCATGGGATGTGCCAGGACCTTGGGTAGGAAGAGGACATAATTTTCATAGAAAAATCGACCCAGCAGCACATGTACCTCAGCTGGTAACAGCACAATTTAGTCCAGCAGGGCAATTGCAGATGTGAAAATCATCTCTTTGGATCCTAACCAGAAGCTGCACTGCTTTAATCACCAAGCACCATTGACTATTTTGTTCACAATTTTGTTGAAAGCTTTTACTGTCATCATTGTCACCTCCCCAGTCCCCAGTGTTCAATTATGTGCCATCAAGAGCCAAGAGTACAAGATGTACAAATATAAGATGGTTGCAGATTTTTATTATAACTAACACATCACAGCAAATGATTTAATTAATTTGCTGATTAGCAAAAATCTGTGATGGTTTTGAACTGATCTAATGGACTAAATACCTTCATACTTCTGACTCTCAACTGCAATTTAGAGGACATGTATGCCTTGTACAACAGAGCCCATATGTAACAAAAATGCAGAAGAGTTTCCACATATGGAGATCTAATATTTACATATAAATATATGGTATTTGCAATACATTGCTTAATATGTTCAACATTTGCAATATACCTATGCCTTCTGCAATTTTCATATATTGTAAAAAAAAATCACCCTATATTCTACACTATATGTATTTGCCATATATTTCTTCATAGGAAAAATATGTCATGGATAGTCATTATATTTTATCATTTAAAGGAGACTGACCATAAAATGTTTTTTTCTGGATATTTAAACACACCAATACATAGATATTTTAGTAATATTTTACTTGTGTGTTTTGTTCTTTGTTTGAGTTTTTTTTTTATTCTATTTGAACAGGTTTAACTCAAACACGTGATATAACCTAACATCAAAAAATGGAAATGAATGTGCAAGGAGAGGGGAAAAAGCTGGAAATCTTATATTGATTACCTATACCTACAGTATATAAGTGACAACACATTTTTAAAGATATTTTTAAATGATATAAGATATATTTTTTTAATTATGAGGAGATGAATGTCTTTTGTAAATATGCTCTGTGGGGCTTTAAGGTATATGTGATGTTAACCAATTGAGAAAAAGAATGCCATCACCTCTGTATCATATTAATAACTGACCTCTGCTATGCTTGCTTAATAATGATAATAACAATGACATTTAATTTGTACTGAACTTTTCATTCGCAGTGAATTTCAAGGTTGCAAGATTTCAATTTCAAGGTCAAAGGACAAAACCAGCATGGACAAAATGTCGCTAAATGTGTCTCTGTGGTCTTATGTGCATATACAGTATTTGGTAATCCTTGACCTGAAAAAATGAAGCTTTTAAATGCCGCATAGGACAGTTCTGTAGTTTTGTTGACGCTGTACCTTTAAATTGAATCAGCTTCCAGTGCGCATGCGCATCTTGTGTTTAGTTTTCTCCAACCTGAGGAGCTGTCTGCTGTCGCTGCGCTAGCAAATCCACCGCTGCCACTTCTTGTCATGTTCAGAGACCAACAGCGGTGCTTTTCTCCCACACTGGAATACAAGGAGTCACCAGGACTCAGTAATGTCAACGAAGTCAACTCCTCTCCCTTTGAAGGTGTTTAAAGTGCTGAGGGAGAAGGCCGGTAGGACCAACAACAGTTCAAAGTGTTCGCTCAATAGCCTTCCAGTTCCCACACCATCACATCACATCCATGTTGACTGCGGCAGCCTTCGCGCTGGGTTCAGGGATACAAACACCGCGACCCTTTTGTTCGGCAGTGGACAATATCCGGCTGAATTGTAACTGCTTGTAGGAGGACCACCGCTTGTTACGGTGTACATCCCTGCTCCAGTCCGGACGCTTGTTTACGCGTTAAAATGGCTGCTGAAATGGCATTTGGAAGAGAATGGTCTTGAATCAATGCAAGGACGTTACATTACCTAGCAGAGGCCAAACTGCTAATGAGCCACACAGGCTAACACATTATGTATTAGCCAGTGACAGTATTCAACGAGTTAACGGCTTAAATAGCTTTAATGGATGGTCTGCTTTTTTGGTAGGCTCTTCCAACAAGAGGTAGGGTGAAGGGAATTCCTCCCACTCCAACTCTATGCATGCGGTTAACCAAGCAGCTTTAAAAAAACATTTAGCCAACCATTTCTTAGCCATTTTCTCTCAAGCTGTGTACGCAGGCTTATTTTAGCCTTCATTTGAGTATGCATAACACTCAACGAATATGCAGGACTTGTTTGTTATGATTAAAACAGCCTGAGTAGCCGAGGCTTTCTCCCAAAGCAGAGCTAAAAGGCCCCGGTCTTTCACTCGGCTCGGTCGACCTGGGGGGAAAAATGGATCCTGGGGGGAGATGTACGACTAAACTCTTTCTCTTTGGACCCAAAGTAGCCACCCACAGCGATCTGCGGGTCATCAACAGATACTTGGTGGTCTGTGTTTTGTTTTACTTGGTACTCTTCACTCACGCATCCCCGGCGAAATCGTGCGACAAGAATTGTCTCTCTGGAAAATGTATCAACGGATCCTGCATCTGTGATCGAGGATGGGTTGGAGACCAGTGCCAGCACTGCCAGGGGAGGTTCAAGTAAGTGAGCCATGTACAAAATGTTTTGCTCCAAGGATTTCATCTGCGACAACGTCAGATTACCATATAGTGTTATTGTTTTCTGCACAAGTTTTACACATTTTCTGAGCCCCCCAAAAGTGGGTTGGGATCATGAAGTTGCCTGAAGTGGTTGTTTTTCATCACTCACTTGTTTGCATACAGACCTGTGTGTACTCAGCTTTTTTGGGAAATGGGTTACAATGAAAAAGAAAATTTTGGGTGGTTTTTTTCCCTGGTTTCACAGAAACTATAAAAGTAGGTGTTTTCCTTGGTATGAAAGGCTACATTATAGTAAGGTGATGTATTTTTCTGGACTTACCAGATTGTTCCAACTGTTCTATTGTTTGCCTTTACCCACTTAGTCATCACATTCACATTACTGATGATTATTCATCAGAAATCTCATTGCGTAAATATTTTGTCAAAGCACCATTAGTCATCCCGACAGTATTGTCACCCAGTCCTATGACACCAAACCTTCTTTAACACATTATGCACACATTATTATTTATTATTATCATAACATATTGGGATTTATGCACAATAAACAGATAGTTGCTCAAAATTTAACTATATTTTTGAATGAGTTAGCAGCCTCAGTAGATTTGTTGAGCTCAGTCCAGGGCTTATTTCTACAGGTTGTAATATGCACCTCTTATTCTGCATGAAAATGTCAGGATTAAAAAAAACAGCATGAGGTACAGCTTGGGAACAGGAAGCACAAATTTGATATTTTAAATTACATCTAAATTTCAGGGCTGCAACTAAAGATTAGTTTGATTAATCTGGTAATCTATAAAATGTCAGAAAATGTCCATTACAGTCTTCTAAAACTCCGGGTGACTTGTGTGACTTGTTCACATCGCTTGTTGTGTTTGACCAGTAGTTCAAAACTCAAAGAGATTCACTTAAGTATCACAAAAGGCGAAGAAAAGCAGCATATCTTCACACTTAAGAAGCTGGAACATGTTAATGTTTGGCATTTTTGCTTGAAAATTGTCATAAACAATTAAATACATTATCAAAATAGCAGCAGATTAAATTGATGTGGATCAACTTATTGATTATTCAACTAATGTTTCCAGTCCTTGTTTCCTGGGAGTTTGTAATTTGATGAACGTTTCTCTTATGCGTGTTGCATCCCTCTGTTAGCTGTCTGTGATTAATGTCTGTTCACTGAATTACCCACATGCTTGATGTTTTGATTCCTCCTCCCACACAAGAGGAGACATTGATTTGAAACTGTATGGGTGTCAGCGAGAGCAGTAAATGAATGAGCAGCATTACTTTGTACAATCAAATCTGCACATGTGAGCATAGACCAGACAACCAAGACTCTACCACACATTGTTATATTGAGAAATGAGCCTGATGAGTGAACACCTGCAACCAATTGATTTAGCACATTCCCCACTGTCTATATATTGATACAGCTAATAGCTATTGTTCCTTTTTAATCAGCAAAGGTAGATGCCGTGACAATCCCCTTATAGGTGCAGTAGGAGTTGAGGGTTTTGTGCAAAGATGTAGTAGTATGAAAAAGAAGGGAAACAGTGGCAAAGCGACCAACGAATACATTTCAAACTGCTATATAATAACAATAATTATGTTCATCTTGACAGCTGAACGCATCTAATGGCCTCTCGGTACACCTAAGGTGCACTCTTGTGGCACAAAAGTGCCTTGATCACAGTAATTACCATTGCTCCTGATGTGTCTGAGGGTTTGTACGGGTTGTCATCGGGCACGGTGTCAAGGAATAACCTCCATCATCACCTAGAGACAAACTACTGAAATGTGATATCTTGGCGCCCTTTTAGTCAGCGGGATAGAGACGTGCACCCTGCGCAGTATGAAACAAGCTGCGGCCAGTGTGAAACCGTGTTTTAAAAGTTTAAATTAGTATCACAGATTAATTTCATGTTTGTGCTGTGTTTAGAGTTTGTGATTTTTAAACACAGGAAAACTGGAACATCACTGTGATGAGAAAAACAGTAGTTAAGGGACAGATTCTTGCACAGGATAGTATTTCTCTATCCGGTGCAAGTGCAGCATGATAAATTCATCATCGTCGGATGTGTAAGTCATAGCTGCTTGTCTGCTGCTGGGAGTTTATATCTGATCAATCAGCAAAACACAAATCCAGGTGCAGTAACCGCAACTAGCCTTTGCATAAAGAAGCTGTTGATCTGATGTGTGTTTAAACAGGACAGAAAATGTTTGGGCAAAGGTTTTTGAACTACACGTCCAAATTGAATCATATGATACACATACCACCTTAATGAGATTACAACCCTCATTTTGTCCATTATCCAGTCAAAGCATCCAAATTGAAATAAATTCTTAGGTCTTGTTATGCATCTAAAACAATTTTTAGGGACATAAAAGGCAGTACCATTCAGATCATGAGTCATTCAGACCACCCACAAGACCAGAGTACGTATTTGTAAACTTGAGGAATGCTTCAAAATGTAGAGATCAGAGAACAACGGCTGCAGTCCGTCTGTGTGTTATGATAAAGAAAAGGAAGGCCGGAGTGTTATCAACTGACAGATACTCAAATGAAATATCTGTTTCAACTTTGACACCGAAGCGGGTCGTATGAAATGCGTCACCGTGTCGAGAAAACGTTTTTAGCTAATCGTTCAGTTTTCTTCTGAACACGGTTTTCGGGTCTTAATTTCTTATGATTGTCTGTGGTCTTTTTGTGTGAGGAATACTTTGTTTCTAAGTCGTTTCCACTATCAAACTAGACACAGAAAGGAGCACAAGAAGCGTTTCAAGAGATGTTTCTTGAATCTTTTGCTTGACAGGGACTCGCGTCGGGCTGACTGCCAGTTTTCTGGCTTCATTTGCTGAATCTTGTGAGTCTACATTTATAAAAGGTTTTGTTCCTGGATGAGAGATCTGCTTCTTAAAGAATAGAATCTCTGTGCTGCCATTAAATAAAAACTATATTGTTCAAGTCAGCAGACCTTTTTTGATATGATACATTTTTGAGTGAGATTCTTTAAGAAGTGAGATTCTTGAAAAAAAAATAGAAACCAGAGAACGTAGCAGCAGCTTTTATGTTAGATGACAACCAGTTGTGTAGCTGTTCCACTTAAACGTTCGTGTAAACACAGTCGGAGAAATTGTTCATGCTGTTGCATCTTGACGTCTGTTTCTAGTAACGATCTGCTGCTGATTCTGAACATCCAACTACAGCTGCAGCAATTAGTTGATTAGTTGATTGACAGAAAATTAATCTATTTTGATAATGTAATAATCATTTTAAGGAAAAGCTCCAAACGTGCTGGTTTCAGCTTCTCAAATGTGAGGATTTCAAACTTTTCTGTGTCACACATGATAGTAAACTGAATATCTTTGGATTTTAGACTGTTGATCAGACAAAACAAGTCATTCAGATACATCATCTTGGGGAAAATCTGGAAATTATAACAGGCATTTTCACTATTTTCTGAAAGCTTCTCATGCCTGAAGAAGCATCTGAGGTAGGAAGATTTTAATGAGTGACACAGATTTATGCTGAACCACTTTCTTCCTTCTGCTTTTTTGATACTAACCTGCTTTTGAAGATTATTTTCAATTTATTCAATGCTCTTTCTGAAATAATAGAGGTCAGATAACAATACACCATCATCTCATTTATGTACGGAAACTCCTTCACCAGAAAGGATCCCCTGTCTGTCAGACAGATGCTCTTGTCTCCTTTACTTTTATGATTGTACATGAAAGTAAAAAAAAAAACACAGAAATGAGGGACAAATAAGTTGGCATCAACATCAAGAAGATAAAATTGAAGAGTTTTCCCATTAATTAATAATCTTACATTCATGCATACTAGTCAATGAACAGCTGTCTTTTTGATTTGATTGTTATTTTAATTAAAACGTGTTTGTCATTTGACTTCACACGTTCTGTCTGTGTGTTGACAGACATCACTGTCCTGACTGTGTCGTATCTGTCTGTTATCTTTCAGGTTGACAGAGCCCTCAGGATACCTCACTGACGGTCCAATCAACTACAAGTACAAAACAAAGTGTACCTGGCTTATCGAGGGCTAGTAAGTGCTGTTTATAAATGAATATGTTCTGCTGAAGCTGAGCGTGTGTGCAGCTGAATTTGATTATGCAGTGTAAACTGATTAATGTAATTAAACCAAGCTGATCAGTGTCTTTGCGGAAGGTTTCTTACACAGTATGATGTAAAGCCAGGTATAGCATTCTGAAAGTCTGTTGAGCTTGAATTGATTGCTGCATTTTACTCAGCAGTGATTCAGAGAAAGGTAAAATCCTAGGACCTGTTGATTCTTTTAATTGTCATGGCAACCGCGGTCACTGAGAGGACACAGCTGTTTGGAAACTTTATTGCCAGGATGGAAACGAAGGGCAGCATGTGGGAAATCTAAAAATATCCTGGGGGGGGGGGGGGGGGGAGGGGGGGATGTATTTGTCACTTTTACAGTGTTCTCCTTTTGTTGTTTTGGTGAAATGATAATTCATATGTAGTTTGGTCCATGACATGCTATGCTATGTTTTTTAAACTTCATTGATGATGCTTAAGTATGTTAATGAATAAGCAATTAGGATGTTTTTGTTCAGTTCTACACAAATGACTTGATGTGATGGTGAACATGATGTGTGGGTGGACATCAAGAGTGTAATTACACTAAAATAAAAATAATACGTCAGTGTTATTATCCATGAATACTGATGCAATTCTCAGGACCCTGCAGTGATTAAAAATGTATGTCGTTCAAATGTTTATCTATGAAACCTAAGCATTTTTCCTCTTGTTTTCTTCCTCCTACAGTCCAAACGCGGTTCTTCGGTTAAGGTTTAACCATTTTGCCACAGAATGTAGTTGGGACCATATGTACATCTATGATGGAGACTCGATATATGCTCCTCTGGTTGCTGTTTTCAGGTGAGAAACTCCAAAGTAGTGAGGCAGCAAGTTTACTTTACTGAGACAGGTCCAGAATGTTGACAGATGACATAAGCGTGTACTAATAACAGTGAGGTCAGCTTCTATTATTATTATTACTATCGTTATTATTAAGTGTTTTGTGAGAAGAAAAAAAAGATCATGAAATAACTTGAATCAAGCAACTTTGTCAAAGAAGAGATTATTTTCCTCTGATTTGACAGTTTAGTTTAATTTACTCTTCCTCATTTATTCTCACATATATTTGGTCCTTCTCCTTTAGCAGAGATTTACAGGCTCGTTACTGCAACTGGGAAATGGTGAGAGTTGACAGAAAGTGACATCAGTGAAATTTCTGCTTTTGTCCGCAGCGGTCTGATCGTACCAGAAGTCCGGGGAAATGAGACGGTTCCTGAGGTTGAGACCACTTCAGGCTACGCACTACTACACTTTTTCAGCGATGCTGCCTATAACCTCACAGGATTTGAAATATTTTACTCGTAAGTACTGTATCTAGGTTATGAATTTGGGGAGAAAAAAAAACACAACATAAAACCTTACATAGTTTATATTTTTAGTGTCGGGTGCCTCAGCAGGAACCCAATTCCAAACCCTTGAGGTATGTTTGCACACAGTGTTGTAGGCCGTATATCAGTATTTTTATAACGGTCTGTCTGGTTTATTTTATTTTTGTTACAGTGAACTGGTTTTTGTTTCCTCTAACTGCTGATGGATGGTGATATTTTTGCATCCCATATTTCAGCAACAAAAAGACAGTTACAAGTGCTTTTCTGGACTAAAACCTACAGCAACAATCACTGTTAATGACCAGTGACCCGCTCAATAGTTTTTCATTTATTACCAATCTTTTTATCCCACTCACCTTTGCCAAAAAATAAATGATACTCATCAGTCTTCATCAGTCAGGCTAAGGTCTTCATGTGGCGGAAATACTCCTTACAGTTTTGGCTAAATGAAAACATCTTTCTGTCCAGGATCAACTCTTGTCCCAATAACTGCTCTGGCCATGGGAAGTGCACCCCTGGGAACTCTGCTGCTAGCAGAGTGTACTGTGAATGTGACAAGTATTGGAAAGGTGAGGCCTGCGACATCCCCTACTGCAGGAACAACTGCGGCAGCCCCGACCACGGATATTGCGACCTCACCGGGGAGAAGTTGTGCGTCTGCAATGACAGTTGGCAAGGTAAAAGGAAGTGCTGTCCAAACACAGGAAATGTCCACATCAGGATCTTAATTTGAACAAAGTAAAAGTAGAAGTGCAGGTGGGATTGGGCCTTTCTTTTCACCATATATCCACATGTATACATAAATCATTTTTAATATGAGCAGTTAAGAAACATTAAAGGAGTTTTTTAGTTTCGGTTAGTCTTTTAAAATATCTTGCTAATGATACCGTATTTGACCAAATATAAGACGGCCCTGATTATAAGATGACCTCCCTTTTCCAACTCCTGTTTTTTGAAAAAGACTTTTTAAAGATACAACACACTGTCACAATTGTCCTTTTGAGACAGTTTCCCTGAGACACTATTAATCCAAGGAGGGGAGAGCCGTCGTCCTTGAAGACTTTTCTCTGGTAAAAGTGAAGTAATACCATGAAAGCAGAGTGTAAATTGCATATTTGTGCAGCTTGTCAATCAGTCCCACTCACTCCTGTCAAGCTCTTGTAAATAGTAAAAATTATTTTCTCCAGCAGTTCACGTTTTTCAGGAACATTTCTGCAGCCGAGGCATCGGAAGACGCTTTTTAATTCGTTTTCACTCGTCATGAATTTATTTCACCTGCGGCAGTATAAGACATGACACAAACCTTCAGAAACTCCTGCATGTTAAACCGTGTTTACAAAACACTTATAGGGCTGACTGACTCTAAGAGACACTATAAACATACTTGAATATACTTACTAGCCAAGCAACATTAAGGATCTGATGTTACACCAAAAAACTCTGCAGTTTTAAAGAAAATCTGATCTTGTTACCAAGTAACAGTCTGGACTATATGACAATCCCCACTTTCTCAAATGTAATTCCCAGAATAAAATATCTTCTTATATTCGGGTCAGTGCAGTAATGATAAATATAGTAGGAAAGTAGCCATGAACAGGATTTTTAAAACACAAAGGCTAAGATATTTTCAAAATCTCATAGCAACATTCGGAGCATGACCAGATGTGATCTGACATACTCTGGAAGCCAACCAAACAGCATTTTATTTCATCTGAATCCAGGACTGAATCAGATGATCAAAACTAAAATTCTCTCAAATGTATGATTAAATCTAGGCTGAACTCTCTACTCGTTCAACTACTATATCTATTTTACTGAATAAGTTATAAATAATAACAGAGACACATTATAGAATATTTAAGAACTGAAACTCAAAGATCGACTTTATGAGAAGCAAACTTTTGCCAGATGGATTACATACTTTTGATATAAGTAAATGTTATTCATGTTCTAACAGTGAGAGGCAAGATGAGATTCAATAACAAATTTGTTCAACTCAGAGCTTAATGAATTCAGACATTTTCCCAACTTACACCTAGAATCTGACTGCGTAAGCAAATATGTGTGAAGTTTTATTGCTGGAGCATTACATGGTTCGGTGTCTTCACTGCATCTTCACTGTCAACTTCACTGATATGATCTTATAGTAAAAACATAGATTAATATTCTTGGAGTAACAGTTCACCCTCTCTTAAAGTTTTCCACAAAGCAAAACACAGAGCGATGAATCACACGTAACACACTTTTGCAATCGAAAACGTCGTCGCTCCTCCTGTGTTTGTGGCAATTATGTAGTAAGACATAATGAAGAATGTGTTAGCAGACAAGTGTGAACAGCTGTGTTGTGTTGTGTCATAATGCTGATTGGTAACAAGTCAATAAGCCCTGTGACAGTGCACTATTATGTGCCTCCAGCTGGAGGGGACCAACTGCTTTCAAGTGATGAAACTTGACAGAATCATTAGTGGAGGCATTAGGTTTTTTTTTTTTTTTTAAGCGTGGCCTTCATTCACACAGTTTAAACACATTCACACCTCTCTGGCTGTCGTGTTCGTTTAAGGAGTGGTCATGCTTTTCTTATTGTTAGAGAGCGGTGTGTTTGCACTTCAAAGTGAGTAAAGTAATGAAAATATGCCTCAGACCAAACGAAATCCATCATAAAGGAGATTCAGAATCAGATAAATGTAGGTCTTTATGTTAAAGAATTGCAATCACTTCGGAAACGTCGCTCTCATGACACAACAATGTCATTTACTAACATTTGCCTTTAGCTGTAATTTCTTTCACATCATGTTCTTTTTGTCCCCCGCAGGCCCAGACTGCTCTCTGACCGTACCTTCCACCGAGTCCTTCTGGGTCTTACCCAGCGTCAAGCCCTTCGGCACGTCACTCGCCAGGGCTTCCCATAAGGCTGTGGTGCAGGAAAAGGTCATGTGGGTGGTGGGAGGATACACCTTCAACTTCAGCTCCTTCCAGATGATTCTCAAGTAAGCCGTAACAATAGCGTGCTTGTTTTTTTTTTTTTTCCACAAGCAGAATTCTCACTGTTCAATATACTGTTTACATTTTTGAGCGAAAAACAATCATTCGTTTCATCCTACAACAAGAGTTATTTCATTTTTTTTGTTCACAAACACCAAAACGTAGGACAACATTTTTGCCCTTCAGCCAAACGCATCAACTTTGTCACCGGTTATGTATTTTAGAACTACTTCTTGTTCTTCTTTGTCAAAACTGGGAAGGCTGAAGTTTCAGTGATGTGCTTTGTGGTTATCTTGTGATACATTCATTCTTTCTAAATTAAGATTTATTCGTCACTCGGTGTATTTTGATGAGTCTGCAGATGAAATGCAGAACTGACACCTCCGCAGGGTCATGTCCTTGTTGTTCCCTCGTAAGTTTCCCCTTCCCTCCAGTTCGTTGTTAGGACAAGCTCGCTCCATCTGCTCACTGTAGGGTCACCAATGTGTGATGATGTTACCGGGAACAGTGCTTTATTGTGAATGCCTACATTCATTTGCCCGTGTTCTTGAGTGTGTCAAACCTCTCGCTTAATAAAAAGCACTTTTGGCAACTGAAAGAGTTCAGCGGTACCTTCTGGTGAGAGGAGGTTGATCATGAGGTAAAAATCTATTTATGTGAAGTCACAGAAGGGCAAGCTAAATATGTGCAGTAATTTGGCGCGCAGTTAATGACTGTTTGTGTTCTGTACGCGTTTTCATGGTGTGTGTGTGTGTATGTGTGTTTGTTGAGTAGTTAAAAAGTAATGTTCTGTCGCTTTGCTCTGCAGCTACAACCTGGAGAGCGGCATCTGGAACACAGTGCCCATCAATAGTGGCCCCGTGCCAAGATACGGCCACTCGCTCGCTGCCTACCAGGTAAACAGACACATTCTCTGGGTGGAGAAGGAATTGATGAAAAACTATTGCTTTCAAGAGGAAGATGGCTTATTTTCAGTGTTAACACAGGTCATTTTCTTACATTGGTAAACAAACGTTTGTAATATATCCTGAAACACTGAGATATGACCACGTCTCCCTAAATAAATATCAGAGAAAAAAAGGCACCGGAGGTTTGAAATATAAGCAGATGAAATCATTTCAAGTAAAAACTGTTTGTTCATTTTATACCATTATGTTTTGACAGACCGTACCTTTTTTATTTCACTTTTATTACACCAGCATCATCTTCTCTGCATACTTTTTTGACATGGCTGCATTACGAAACATACAAAGTAAATCTCTCCTCTCCCGCTCAGGATGACATCTACATGTTCGGTGGGAAGCTGGAAGCCGGTTGGGGGAACGTTACGGACGAGCTGTGGGTGTTCAACATACCCAGTAGGACGTGGCAACGCAGAAACCCTGTGGTCGGCCCACCTGCCCAGGCTCAGATTTACGCAGTGGAGGGTCACTCAGCCCACTGTGTTCTGCTAGACGGCGATGAGGCCATCATGCTGGTCATTTTTGGCTACTCCCCCATCTACAGCTACGTCAGCAACGTTCAAGAGTACAACCTGAGTATGTCATCAAAAGCAGACGTCTTGACGCTCACTCCGTCAGTTCTCTATATGCTTCCCTCCCATCGAATGATATTTGTTGCATTATGGGAAATGGTGTCTGCAAGGGACTTTAAAATAAAGAAATAAAACTGATACAGAAAGTAATTATTCAGATATAAAAAGAACTTCACTGACTTCAATTTCAAATGATTCTACAAATAAATAATTTTTATAGCGATTTTTAATGAGCAGCTCTGCCTCGTAGGGTTTGTAAGTACCAGAAGAATATTCCTTTCATCTTCAGTTTGCAGTAATATACAGTATATACCCCCTCCTCATACTGGAGGATAATGTTTTGATTACACTGAGCTCAGTTTCAAAGCCACAGCAGCCAAACTGAGTGCGATGGTGGTTTCAAATGGCACAGATAACTAACCATAATTACTAGAGTGCTTTGGAATCCACCTTTCTATTGAAAACTTGCCAGAAAAACCGTGGCACCAAAAACACCAGAATTTTTGGATACAGGAAGCTAAGAATCGGGGCCTATTTTTCTCACCATCCCTGCCAGTTTGTTTTTGGTTTCTGCCAAATTAAAAACAGATGTCTTCAAATGATGATTAAAGATTAAGGATAAAAAAAAAAAAACTGTTTTCCATCATTTGTTTGGATAAAAAAATATTTTTGAATGGGAGGATGTTTTCTTTTCTTCTGTATTTATAGCTTTCTCTACACTTCTTTGTCAGGGTCCAACACTTGGTCGGTGCCTGAGACCAAAGGTGCCGTTCCCCAGGGAGGTTACGGCCACAGCAGCACGTACGACAGTGCCAGCGGCAGTGTGTATGTTCACGGAGGCTATAAGGCGCTGCCTGCCAACAAATACGGCCTTGTCGATGACCTTTACCGCTACGACGTTAACACGCGGACATGGTAAATCAGCGCATACAAATGCTTCTTTCTATATTCATTATGTATACCAGTCTGTGTGTAGGTTGCTGTGTATGACATGCTCTTCTTACTACTCTTGTCCTTGACACCCCTTGTCATGCATCCAGGTTCATTCTGAGAGAGAGCGGCTTTCCGCGGTACATGCACTCAGCTGCGCTGCTCAGCGGCACCCTGCTCATCTTCGGCGGCAACACGCACAACGACACGTCACTCAGCAACGGGGCCAAGTGTTTCTCTGCTGACTTCCTCGCCTATGACATCGGTAGGACTCATATCGGTGTTGACGTGCCACAATTTTGAACAGTGTTATCACTAACTTGAATAATGTTTGTCAAAAGCCCACTCGTGTTCACTTTGTCTTCTCATTTAAAGACATGTATCTTATACATAATACTAATACTATCAGTGAATGTCTGAATGTCTCAAGTGTGGTTGAAGTGCTTTATTACTTGTTATGTATGTGTTGAATTTTTAAAATGGCTTTTGAGGTCATGGTAGATGAGTTTTAAAGAGCAGCTAATGAGATTTTGTGGGTTATCATTAAATTAAGAGATTTAAAGAAATATTAAGGCAATATTAAAACATCTTCTTGCCTCCCCTCTTTCATTGTTGCACATATCTTCTCTTATCACCCAAATCAGAATGAATCACTTAGTAAAAACAATTCCTTTAAAAAAGGAGTAAAAGCAATATATCATAGTGAAAAGAACAGATAGAACCAGATAGTACATTAAGATGGACATTTAGATGTATCTGTTTAGTTAGTTGCATAACATGCAAGCATACTGAGAATAAATGACCAAATAATCCTTCGCATGTGGTGTCGTGTTTCTCTCAGCCTGCGATGAGTGGAGGCTCCTGCCTAAGCCCGACTTGCACAGGGATATCAACCGCTTTGGACACTCTGCTGTGGTCAGCAACGGGTGAGTCTTTCTAAAGAGATCAGACCAAAACTCACCAAACAGATGCTTCAACCAGTCAAGTTTCAGTCTTCAGTAAAGCCTCATTTCATTTTTTTGACCAAGTAACAATTATTCTGTGATCCAGATACTCAAAAACATCAATAAAAATGTAATTATAAGTCTGTTTTCACCATTAGAAAACATTATTTAGCCGTGTTTTTTATGTGCCGCACACATATTTATTTATTTTCTGATACTTAAATTACAGTTCTCTTGCATAACATTAACCCAATAACTGACAGTATCCTCAGCAGTGCATCTGTTGTTTGTTAAGACTTGTTGTTGATTGCCAGGCTAATTAATGCCTTGACTATGAATTTGAAATAGAAATTGTTTTCCAAAGGTCCTGCCAATGTCTTCATATCGCTCCTTATTGTTTATCTTCTCTTTTCTTCACCAGGTCCATGTATGTGTTCGGGGGCTTCTCCGGTGTGTTGCTCAACGACGTGCTTGTATACCGACCCCCCAGCTGCCAGGCCTTCTTGGCAGAGGAGGGGTGTGTGAAGGCCGGGCCAGGGGTCCGCTGCATCTGGAGCAGAGGCCGCTGTCTCCCCTGGGAACCCAGCATGGCTAATGGAAGCCTCAATCCTGCCCCATTCTGCCCCCCTAAAGCTGGTGAGACAGACAACCAGATAGACAGCACATTAGACATTGGAAGTGTGCCTGGGTTGAGAGGTGAAATATCACACAATAATAATAATTATATATAATTTATAAAAATAATAATATAATATAGTACTTGAAATGGGCTGGTGGGTCAAAGGAGACTTTTTGGACTCAGATCTTCTCTTCTGATTGAGTCTTTCTTTCCAAATCTGCCAAAGGATGCCTGATGGTCCACTATTTATGTAGAATTATTATTTCCAAACCCATCTGCTCATCTTCGTCCCTCTCTCAGTGGGAGACAACACATAAATTTGGTCTCAGCTATTCCAAATTACTACTATGGTTTTAGTTTTGAATTTGCCATTACGCCATCAGGATATCAACTAGTTACACGCAAACTGAATGTTACAAAGAAACTTGTTTTCAATCATCTGGATTCCCAAACACAGGAACAATTTCTTACTTCATATGAATAAATATTCTTTTATGTACTCAAAAAACACATTTTGACTATATATACACATTCACACACTGATTCCTGCACTCTGTTTTCTCTCTCTCTCATCTCTCTGTAGTCACAGTTGACGAGCGTTGCTACCGGTTCTCGGACTGTGCCAGCTGTACAGCAAACACCAACGGGTGCCAATGGTGTGACGACAAGAAGTGCATTTCTGCCTCAAGCAACTGTACCTCTGTGAGTGGTCCAACAGGGGGCGTCGGAGCACTTCTGTTCTTGTGCTCAGCTCCCCTGAAACATTCACTTGCACACTTAAGCACACACACACATTTTTTTTTTTTTTTTCCAAGATTTTGTGAGCTGGGGTTACTGGAGCAACATCAGTGGAGAAATCAAGTAATAAATCTGATGACGATGATGCCTCATTTTACAGTTCTCACAGCATGCTGCACATTTTGCAACAGTCTGTTGCGTCATTGTAAAAACAGGACTGTGCTTTATTCACTCATGTGGCTTTACTGAAGTATCCAACACTCCCTGATCTATCTAAAAACGAAACCTTCTGTTAAACCTTCCTCACTTCTTCTGTATTCTCTCCTCCTCTCCTGCCGTAGAACGTGAAGAACTTCACTGAGTGTCCGGTGCGAAACGAGCAGGTGTGCAGCAAGCTTGCCAACTGCAAGAGCTGCTCGCTGAATCTCAACTGTCAGTGGGACCAAAATCAGTCAGAGTGCCACGCTTTGCCTGGTAAGAAAGATGCTGCATAAGCACATTTTCATACATATGAGCTCATGCCATGTTACTGAAGTTTTTGGATTCAGTCTTTTTCCTCAGATTTGCAGGAGGACAGTGTCAGGTTGTGGGAAAACAAAAGGAAAAAAGTCAGCTTTTATTCTGTTAGTAAGTGTAGTACTTGCCATGGATAAAAATGGATGAGAGCGAGCACTTCATAAAACATAATAAGACTTCACCGACATTCAGAAAACAAGTAAATATTTAAGCAGATATTCATTTATTTTTACTATCCAGATCTGGTTGTTGTTTTCAGTAGACCTGAATGGGAGACACTGCAAAATATAAAGGATTTTACCAAGTTGGGGGCTGCCACTGTACATCTGATTCAAACACAGCATCTGGTGTTTGCAGAGATGTACTTTCATGATGTCACTCTGATGTTGTTTATCACGTCTGGCGGTGTGTTTAGTTTACCTCTCACCCGCTAACTCCCCCTCCAAATGTTGAGGCTCGCCGTATCTGAAGAAATGTTGCTGTCACTTCATCCATAATTCTTATTTCACAAAGCCTTGTCGCTTGAGGGATCATTGCAGCAGTGGGAGCCGCAAATCATATCTGGGATGTGATGTATTCTTGATGCCTGAGAAGGAGTCTCTGCACAGCTGACATGCACAAAATGCCTATATACACATCCATGTGTGCATTTACTATATTTTTATGAGAAGCAGTGACAGGCAATTTGGCCTCCAAAAGTCATTTCATTTCTTTAAGTCAAATTAGTGCAATGTGAGACATCCAAACACACATAAAGCCCTCAGTTGTAAGTCCCCTGTGGTTTGGATGAACACAGATTTCTTGCACTACTACCACTACTTTTTCTACTTGGGGTCTTTTTTTTTTTGGTGCATAGTCCCCCCCTATTGAGCAGTGTTTAAATAATTATCTGACTCGAATTATTCATTTCTATTATTATTCATTTTCACACAAATTTTATGAAATAAATGCTTCAGGGCTGCAACAGTTATCGTTTTTGAAATACCTGAACAGAACACAAATGCTCCTACCAAACCCTGTACTTCATTAACACTGGCTAGCTGTATTATGTTCAGAAGCCTCCTGATGTTATTAAAGGAACTCCTTCCTTTTAATAAAGCCTGTTTGATCATGTTTTACTATTGATATTGATATTAGTGGTTCAAGCCTCAAAGTCAAGACTTAAGCCAAAATCTTTGCATCTACATTAATAAGTGATACAGGCCTGTAAGACGCTGGGTTTTCAGGGTACTTGTTTTTAATCAAAACCAAACAGACATTGGCTAATGACATGGTAAACGGTGGGGAATGTAGAAGCTATAGTTATAGGAGTGAGCTTATTTTTAAAAGCCTTAAACCATTCCACCAGAATCCCATCTGGGCCCGGGGATTTGCCACTGCGCATTAGGGCTATTGCCTTTAATATTTGCTTCTCCTGAATGGGTTCCCCCAGAAATTTTTGCTGTTAGTGTTGGTAATTTAATTTTAGAAAATAACTTGTCCAGTTCTTCTTCGGTGCTGTTATTGTTGGATTTATATAATAGCTTTTAAAATGATACAATGAAGACGAAACTACCGTTTTTCCTGTCAAAATGTCTTTTCCCTCCAGTATCTCGAATTCCTGCTATTGTATTATGATATTATTTCTGGTTAAGTAGACGTGCCAGATATTTACTAGGTTTGTTACCATATTCACACAGTCATTGCCTTTGATAAAATAATGACATAGAAGCTTTCTCATTCAGAACTGAATTTAGCACCCCTCTGATAATTTGGATTTGAATGAGATTTGTTTTAGTTGGATTAGATTTATGAGCTAACTCCGCCTTTATTTTTCTAAGTCTCCTTCCAATTTGTTTTGCTTCAGCAGCAGTGTTATCTTTCAGTGTGACATGTATGAGATAATGAATCCTCTAAAGCAAGCCTTTGCAGAGTCCCAGAGAAATTCAGGATTTATTTCACTGTTGTCATTCATATAAAAATAGATCTACCTCTGCCTCCATCTCTTTTTTTTTTTTTAATTCCTTGTCATTAAGTAGATATGATGGAAATTGCCACCTGTGTGGACCCAATGTAGCTTCACTCAAACACCTGCATTTGTTTTTCCATATGTATCTACTGGAGACCTGTCTAATTTGTTGTCTTAACAACAATTAAAGTCACCACCCAGCACTATAAGAGAGCATTTGTATTCCTCCAAGTCTGCTGCTACCCTAGTCTTAAATTAAGGAGGCAGTGGATTAGGAGCATATATGTTCATCATAGTGTCACGTATACCATAAATTGTACCATGGACAAGGCTATATCTGCCAACAGGGTCCCGTTTACATGTGCTAAGTGCATATGGAATGGCCCTGTCAGTCAAAATAGCTCTAATGTGAATATTTTCTGGTTTATTTAGTCTTCCATGATAGTAAACTAAATGTTAAACTGTTATGGACTTTTGAAGGTGTCACCTTAGGCTTTGGGAAACAGTGATGGACATTTGTCATCATTTTTGGACATTAGAGTAATCAAGAAAATAATCAACAGAGTAGTCGATAATTAAAATAATCAGTAGTTGGAGGCCTTAAATCTTGGGTTTTAGGCTAGTAGAGAGTTGGCCTTTGTTTTCAGTAACATTTTAACTTCTTTACATGTCTCGGCCCAGTATCATCATCTTGTCATCAAACTGTTTCTTTCTTGCAGCCCAGCAGTGCAGTGAGGGTTGGAGCCAGGTGGGGGAGGCCTGCTTGAGGATCAACTCTAGCCGGGAGAGTTACGACAACGCCCAACACTACTGCAAGAACCTCCACGGAAACATCGCATCGCTCACCACCTCCAAACAAGTGGACTTTGTGCTAGAGGAACTAAAGAAGCTACAGCAACAAGACAAGGTAAACATAAGAAAATACATGGAATGAAACTGCTGGAATTGCGAAAGTCTGAGAGTTAAGTTGAGTGGTTGGATGCTTCATGCCAACAATAAAAACTGTATATCAGATTCTGTCAATGTTTTCTTGAAAGCTGGGTGATTGAGTATACAGTTTATAAGTTTCCTGACTGATTGCGGCCCTCCTTTAAGGTTGTGTAATTCTTGCCTTTGAGCCAATTTTCCATCTAATTGTTTTCTATGAGGCAGTGCCAAAAGCTGTATGGTTTGTATTTGACTGTGAAGCTATTACAAGTTAGACAAAGGCAGGCTGTACATAGTCTTGCTTCTGAGATACGGCACACAGTGAATCAGACTGAGATAATCACACCTCACTTTTGCCTTTTTTGAACTTTTTTAAGCCTTTGTAACATTTTATTAAACACAGTTTCCTCCGTCTGCTTTATAGTGTGAACCAGGGCCACATGATTCACCGTCTGTAGGAGCAATCATAAGCACTTTAACGCAATCACCTCATGCCCACCGCAGACTTACACTAATCACCGCTTCGCCGCCGAGTGAGCGGCTCAAGTGTTTGGACAACAGTTATTCTCTCTGGCTGGACATAAAGAATGACGAATGCCGACCAATATCCCTGCTGCAAAGTTGGCCTCTTAACGACAACACTGGAATAAAGACAGACAATTAATCTAGAGAGGCTGTAAAGAAAAGACTCCTCCAGGAATAAATGCATTTTACCGTATTGAGGAACCAATTATTTTCATAACACCTGAGTTTTAATTATCTAGTTTTATGGCGGTTAGCGCAACGATTTGAGCGGCTTTGTTAATTTGTGCGGTAAGGCAAAAATAAATACCGTGTCAGGCTGCAGCTCTAACACCTACAGTATCTAAAACATTGACTGATGAGTCTGCTTGACATGTAATTTTCACTTTGAACATATTCCATTGCTTTTTTTTAAAGTGTATATTTAAATTTTCTGATTTATGCTCAAAAATCAAAAAGAAATCAATCAAATTTGACCATCTTCAAGTTCAAATTTCCAGAGTTTCCACTGCGCCCATTCTGTGGTATTCTTCAACTGTCCAGTCTGCCCAGAACTAAAATCAAGACTACCACATAAAATGTAACTCATAATGATGATTGGTTCACAGAGAATGTTTAAATAGTCCTAACAACATCCTGATTCAAGCCTCTTCATCTTTAATGGAAATGATAAAATTTGCTTTTGGGCGAACGTCCACCTTCTCCTTCTCTCTCTCTCTTCATCTTCTCCTCGCACTGAAAGAAAATTATGGAGTCTACTGATGATTTTGGTTTGGTCATGCCTGCTGTATTCATGACGATATCATTTGTCGTCAGTCTGCTCAGTTGAAACTCGCCTGTTTGTTCCAAACACAACCTTGACATGTCATTTCCCGTCATTTTCCCCATTATATTAAAAGTTGAATCCTGAAGGCAAAAAAAGGAATCATATCTGTGAAATTATTTTCAGTCGACTTCTTAATGGCATTCTTGGTTCCCAGATGTAAATGCAGTAGCCATTCATTTCTTTAAATGGCATGATGGAGCAGAGAGGGAGGCACACTGATGAAATGTTATCTTACATTTAAATACCCAGTGGCTTTTCAGGCATTTAGCTTTCTGCTGTGTCCCCTCAGCGGCTGTCTCCCTGGGTGGGCCTGAGGAAAATCAACGTGTCGTACTGGGGTTGGGAGGACATGTCTCCCTTCACCAACAGCAGCCTGCGCTGGCTGCCCGGTGAGCCCAGTGACTCGGGTTTCTGTGCCTACCTGGAGGAGCCTCAGGTGTCGGGTCTCAGGGCCAATCCATGCACCGCCACTGCCCATGGCCTCATCTGCGAAAAAGCTACTGGTGAGAGACACACACATACATACACACACACAAATTTTAACGCAATTACAGAGTTAATTAAGAAATAATCATTATCTTTATTCATCCTGTCCAGGGAATCCTAATCAGAGTGCCCGTCCATCCTGTAAGAAGCCTTGCTCGCTGCACACCAACTGTGCCAACTGCACGAGCCAGGCCATGGAGTGTATGTGGTGCGGCAGTGCACAGCGCTGCGTCGACTCCACTGCCTATGTCATCTCTTTTCCCTATGGCCAGTGTCTGGAGTGGCAAACTGGTGATTGTGTGGGTAAGTGTCTTTTACTGAAACTAATCGAGATGAGGCTTCTTTAAAGTCTATAGTCTGGCATTAAGGTGGCCAGCAATAAGCTTTCCTAGATTGGCTCCTGTAAGCAGTCAATATTCATCACTGAGAGAAAGGAGGTTAAGGGAGAAAAAACGGCTTATCGTGGAACGTGTTTGTGTCAGAAGGAAATTGTATTAGTTTCCTGTGATTGGCTTTGAAAGCTGTTTTTTCTTTTGTAATGGCCAATTAGTTCCACACATAGTCACCCCAACTGTTAGATTTCCCTGCTGACCAGGCTGCAGATGGACTCTTTACCATTAGCTGGCTTTGAGTAGTTTAAAGACAGTCACGCATCAAGAAACTGTTTTAGAGATGGCTACAAATAACCTCACTCCGTGAACGAGAGGAGTGCATAATGGGAATGCCTGCGCTTAATGTGAATGTTTTTAGAAAAAAAAACAATTAGCAGTAGAATCTCTGAAATGTTTTTCAGTCAGGCAACTTAAGGCCACAGAAGTGTTATTTCAGTGATGTACCTCTGCTGCTTTAATGTTATTTTATATTATTATGAATACCAGTGTCCATGATTAATGTATTTTAGATACTATCTGGGCTCATTATTTATGTGTATTTAACTTGTTATTAAGGTATTTGGCCAAAGCCCCCCTTAAATAAAGTATTTGAAATGAAAACAATGAAAGTGCACTTTTTTAGGCACTCAGCGGCTATTTTTCTTATTATGTCTTCCATTGCAACAAAATCTTCATAACATTAATACTTCTAAAACAATATATACCAAAGATTTTACAAAACTTTTTCTTTTTGGTTACAAATATACATCCACTTTATTGAAACACTCAGTAATATCTAATTGAAAATGGTATTTGCTGCTTTCAAGACAATTCACCAAGAAAGTGAAGATACCTGTACTATAGATGAAAAATACTTAAAAAACTCTCTATGTCTGCACATGTCCGTGTCATCTTTATGTAAAACTGTCATTAAAAGTTAGCTAAAACTCAAAGTCTGTCATTTTACCATATTTAGTCATTTCATCCTTGATCATCCAGCACATAACTTGCTAGAGTACATACTTGCATACTTACATCAGAGCAGTTTTGGGGCTATCTAAATGATATGAATGACTTAGTTTGACCCATTTGAAGAGACTTCACACAAAACAAGTAATGAAGAAGACAGCAGCAAAAAAAAAAGGCATTAGCCATCATGGTTGGACAGATAAGGAAAGTCGCTATGATTCAATAATGAAACAGTATCTCGGAGCGTTATTCTTTTTATTATCATGTCTAAAAGTAATGCAAGTAAGTGTTCACACAGAGGTGAAACTCTTAACAGTATTTTCTCTTGCACAGTGGTTAGTTGATCAAAGCGCTCCTGTACCTGAAGGTCAGTGGTCTTGTTTGGGTTGGTGCTGTTGTGCTGTGTGATGTATGAATTATGCCCACAGTTGTGTCAGATCGTAAAAACATCTCAGATCAGTTTAGTGAGTAACAAATTCAGGGAGCTGAAGGGTACGGTCTCAAAATAATTTGTGTCGGCCAGTATTAGGTAACCCAGAGACGTTTCTGTACACTCTGTACACACATTTGTCTCGAGGAATTTATCCCTTTCGGCATGAAGGACAAAGAAGGTTGTCCTATAAATTTATTCTTTTCTTTCTGTTTGTTCTGCTTGACTTTGCTCCTTCACATTCACTCTCGTAGTTTCAATCACCTCTCCTGTCTTTAATTATCTCAGCTACTTTAGTCCTCAACTCCTCATTTTCAGTATGAGTTCGAGGCTGAGTACACCACATAAATGCACTGAAAACCATAAACCTGGGATAGAATACTCAGAAGTATGATTGTCTGCAGGGCCGCTTTCAAAGGGCACGCTGTTTCTATTTTTGATGCTCCCATTAGCAGAGGTCTAATAGATGCTAGTAGTTTGTAGCTTTGCTGTGGGGAAGGACTATTTGTTTATTTATTTATTTATTTATTGAGGAGAACGTATGTAAAAATGTTCCCTGCAAGTCAAAAGCTCAAGCCTGCTCTGAACATTTAGTTTTCGTACCAGCAGCTTCTTTGCTCAGGCTGTGAGACTCCTCGATTCATCCTCTGCACTCCAATATAAAAAATAGTTTTATTTCTATGACTTATTATTTATTAATCCATTTATATAATTTCTGGTTTTGTGAGTAGCATTAAGGGACTACAAACTACATTTTGTTATATAATCTTGTGTTGTAATATGATAATAAATGAATCTTGAACTTTAAGTTACCTCTGTGTACCTTGTGATGACAGCATATTGTTCATGCATGCCCACAAATGGCTGTCCATGCTGTAGCCTTTGTTGCTAAGGTTGTTCTATGGGTTGCATGGCTCTCATATTTCAGATCGGATTTGGATATATTTGAGAAGTTTCCATTTTGAGTAAATAACGATAAAAATAAGTGAAATCCGACTACTACTGTTTGTTTATGTAGCGTTCGGAGCCGGTTGAAGTCTGCAGAGGGGCAGCTTTCAGAAGCTAACCAATCAGAATAGAGTGGTCTCATTGGTGGGAGGGGGTTGCCTTAAAGAGACAGGAGCTAAAACAGCCTATTTCAGACAGAGGCTGAACTGAGGGGCTGCATAAATGGCCAGTATAAGATAAATAAGGAGTTTTTTTTAACTGTAAATCATGCAAATGTATTCTAGTAGAGCCCCAGAATATAATATAAATATAAATATAGACCTGGAAATATGCACGATATTTCCCCTTTAAAAGCCGTTACTGTATGATGAAATCCACCTCACAGAATTGATAATCCAAAATACCTCTTCAGCTTCTGTGTAGCTACATCTTATAGATCAAACAGCCAAACCAGACACATGGTCATCTGTGCCATGAACACGAAGTCTTTGGGTTTCATCAAGGTAGTTCAGAAAAAGTGAATTCCCTCTGCGTTGAGTTCAGACAGAATTCTAAACATGCAAGGTTGAATTGACTTTCCCCTTTTCCTCATAGTATTTTCCTTCATCTTTGGTTTAATCTTTTATATTAGGACAGACCTTTATGCTCCCTACACCGACTTCACTGTTTCACTTCTTGAAGTTAGTTGTTGTTTACAGTGTTAATATAGAAAATGAACTATTAGTAACCACTGGGAAATTTTAACGTATCTCTTGTATCACAATATTCACAAATATGCTTTGGTCTTTAAAAATCCAAATTAGGCTCACAGTGATCTTTGTTGATTTAATGCAGCAATTGTTATCCGTTGATTGCATGGTACATTAAAACACATCACTGAAAAGTCTGATTTTCATCACATTGCCATCACATATGCAAAACCTCAAACTGAAGTAGTGAGGTTGTCATTTTAATCAATAATCTTGATAATGTGCGGTCTAGCGGGAACAGCCTGAAGACACAGATTAAAGCAAGTGTAACCCCGTGAGATGTCCAACAGCACGATGGATATACAATGACCTGATCTAATAAAATTCCTTCTTTTAGAGTCCTAATCTTTAAAGTCACATTTTGATGTAATTTGCGACGGATTATAAAACTGAGAAAGGTTTTTGAAGTTTAACTCAATTAGATCATGAAAATGCACTTGAAAGCTTCCGTAAATAAATGCAGACATGTCAGCCTGGGCCAGAAAAGTGTTTTTCTCTTATTTGCTAGTTTTAGGACTGTTAACACCAGATGAAGCAAGACTTCCTTTGCTGTACAGACCCAGACATAATCACCATCCATTTTATTTAACAGCTCCAGGCATCAGAGTTAGTCATTCATGTTCACACGTATTGATTTATCTGTCAAAATCCATATGAAATATGTGGATTTTGTTTTTATTCTTTATTTCAACATGCTTATGTGTTGTGTCAAGACAAAAGCCCTAAGCCAGCTTTTCTTTTCTTCTACTGGTGTGTTCCTGAGAAATCTGCCACTTATGTCCTGTAGTCAAAACAAACTTAAATGGCCTTACTTTGTGCTGATTGCTCTTGCGTTGTCATGGTTTCACATCCATTAGCAGAATAGCTGGAGATGTGTTTGACATAAACTGAGGTAAAAGCATTCAGTGTTTGTCTCCTTAAAATAGTAGTGGCATTTTCTCCCCTAAAGTGTCTGTCTGGCAGGCAAGTGGCGACGCTGAGACTTGTCAAGCAATTCAGTGGCCAGAAAGTTCATCCCCCAACTGACAGAACAGCATCGCTCCCTTGGGTTTTGAAGTTTTGGAGTGAGGTGCCACTTCACACATCACATTTAAGCCTTTCAGTGAACTTTGCTCGAATCACAAACTTTTCCCTAGCTCTGGTTTGCTGACACATTTCCCTGTGTCATTCTGTGCTTTCCCCTCCTCTCCATCAACTGTTTAATGCTCTGATTCTTATCTTCTTATCTGCTCTCAGATCTGTTGTCCTGACAGCTCACTAGATAACGAGTTTATGTGTCAGTGCAAATGCGCTTTAATCTGCAGGTCCTGTTCAAGCCTTAGAATTTATTATTGAAGATGTCCAATAAAAAGGCTGAAATTGTTCCTAAAAGCTACATCTTTTAAGCATTTAGTTTGCTGTTGCATTGGTTCTTTGTTGCTGGTGTTGTATGCTGCTGTTTATTTCAAGGTGACCCTGGTAAATAAATGTTAAGATGAAGTAAAAATGAATAAATGTGGCTAATAAAAGAATATAAACAAATGAGCTAAGGTAGATTTTGACTCTTGAAAGAGGTTAAATCTGTTTGGAATAGAGTCAAACATAAAAACATAAATCTTTTCAATATGACACAAATTCTCTCACCCTCCGTCTCTCCTTCAGCCCAGAACTGTTCAGGCCTGCGGACATGTTCCCAGTGCTTGGAGCAGCCCGAGTGCGGCTGGTGTGGAGACCCCAGCAGTACAGGAAAGGGCCTGTGCATGGAGGGCTCGTACCGGGGGCCCATGAAGAGACCGGCGAAGCAGGGCCAGCAGGGCCAGTCCCTGGACATGAGCCTGGAGCCAGGCAGCTGTCCCAAAGACAAGGGCTACGAGTGGGCCTTCATTCAGTGCCCCGGTGAGCGATCCACTTCCTGTCCTCCTTACTGAAATTACAGATCACGTGTCATAAGTGTATCCACTTGAGAGGTGGTTGCTACATATTGACGGTCATGTCTCAAGTTTAAAAAGATGTTCTTATCAAAGATTCCTGTTACAGCATCTCTATGCAACCAATCCCTCCCTGCTGACTCCATGTAACCTTATGCTTGTAGTCAGATGAACCACGTCATGTAAGCTGATCATATACTCGCTGTAAGTTGTAATTTGATAATGTAATGAGTACTCAGTGCCTTGCTGGTATCAATAATAGTAAAACCTTGAGAAGTATTGTATTTTGTAAGATCCATATAACAATAAACATATAATATAATATAACATATAAGTCAAGACATCATGTATAAAGAGGTTTAGCTGATATTTTGCTTTATTAGGGGTTAAAACCTGTAGGTCTGAAGCTCAGTGTCATTGATTTTTTTTCTTTTTGAAAATATTATTCCTTTACTCTCATATAGTGTTATTTTTACAAATAGGCATTTTCCATCCTATAACCTGTGACGTCATATTGATGCACAGATACACTGTGAATAAATCATAAAAGACATAACACACACAATAGTTTTTTAGTGGTAGCGGTAGATTATTTATAACTAACCCGATCAATTGTAACAATTAATTGAGGCTTAGTGCTACACAGCTTACTGTGGCCTAAAAACAAGCTCATCTTGATATAAATCACAATATAAACACTAAGGCTGAACAATTCATCAAAATTTTATCAAAATCGTAATATGACCTACTGCAATTTTCAAATCGCAGGAGGCGCAATATTCGTCAAAGGAGAAATATGCGTCAAAATACCATTTTAAATTGAATATTGCTGTGCTACAGATGTCCTAGCCCACACATCTAACTCTACACACTTAAGAAAACATTTTTTTTTTGGTACAGATCCCCACAAAAATCACAACATTATCATTTTAATATATTTTTCAATGAAAATGAGAAAAATGATGTAAAAATTAATATTCCCTCTTATATCACATATCATATCTTATATCATATCGCAAATGCAATATCAGTCAAAATAATCGCTATTAGATATTTTTTCAAAACTGTTCAGCCCTAATAAACACTCTGTAGCTAATGCTTTTCCACTGTGGGTTAATCTATTATTTTCTCAATTTATCCATTAATTGTTTTAATATTTAAAATGTCAGAAAATAATTAAAGGTAGAGTCCAACTTGATCTCTTCAAACAGTATGAAATGGTATTCATTTATTATTCAGTAAGAAAACCAGAAGATATTCATATTTGAAAAGTCAGAATAATGGAGTAGTAATGACAGCTATAAACACATTAATTACATTTTTTTTTCTATTAGGTTTATAATTTGTATTTCCAATAGGAGGATTGACTGTATGTTCATTTAGAGTTGCAGCCATGTTAAATTGTTTTTAAGAGGCAGGTCTGATTTGAATAATAATTACTATGACATGGCAGACACAAGCTACTGACAGCTGTAATAGGTCTGTGTTGCTTTTTTTAGGAAGCAATCACAGCAACATCCCTGGGTGTAAGTTGTGCTGGGCTGTTTATTTGCTACAGTGAGGAAAATCAAAATGATTGTGTGACTTATACACAAAATATTCAAAAATCACTCTGTACAAAAAGGTGCCTGTGTGACTCGCAGGCAGGTGGAGGACGTGACAGCATGCATGTTTGCAGAAATTCACCCTTCTTGCCCCCAAATTTTAAAAATAATGATCCATGGTAGCCCTGCCCCCCCCGTATCCCCCACTTTAGGGATACAGTACCCGTAGTAAATGCAAGTTTGCCACTGTTTCAAATCCTTGAATTTCACACTCATTTATTTCCTAAATATCTAGTTAATAAGCAGCTGTGAAAGTAAAGTTAAAACAGTGAAATTTACCTCTGACCCTGCAGTCACATTAATCCTTAACCCCTCTTTATTTCCTCTGCAGCGTGCCAGTGTAATGGCCACAGCACATGCGTGAACGGCAGCGTGTGTGAACAGTGTCGCAACCTCACCACCGGTCCTCACTGCCAGACCTGCATGCCTGGTTACCATGGAGACCCCACTAATGGTGGCAAATGCCAGGGTGAGTGCCGCATCGCCACAGAAATTAGTCATTCCGCACACATGAGCCTTAATGGATGCACTTGTTATCATTTAGGTGAAGCTTTTGCCTTTCAGCCTCGAAACCCCTCAACTCTTTTCACATTCATCTCTAAACATTTATGCTCATTTGTTGTAACTTATAGCAGCAAACATTATTAAGGTTTAACAGATACAATAATACAATTTATCTTCTCCATTTTATTTTATTTGGAGCAGACCTAGTATATGTAAATGATAATTAAACTGGTAGATGAATGTAATCTACTTATTGAATTCTAATTAGTACATTGTTATGCCCTGTGTAATGAACATACAGTAATACAGTATCATATCCAACAGAGGGCACTATTGTATATCGCTGAGAGCAGTGACAATTTGTCTGACCTACTTGATTAATGACAATATTACTCAGTTTGTTGGTTTCATGAGACTTAAAAAAACAACAAAAGCCACAGAAAGTGGTTCGGTCTCCGCTGCTTCATGTTTGGCCGTGGCAAGTCCACTGAAATACCACTCTCACTAGAGACGAGCTAGAGAAAATATCAAGATGTTTTCCTGACATTGGAGTGATTGTAGAGCAGAAGTGTGTACACTGTGGGAACTGCAGGTGAGACTGAAGGTCAAACACTCGCTTCTTGTGTTACCGTGGCTGTTGCCCTTCAAACCAAGCTTTGTTGAAAATAAAAACGTGTGCACTTCATGTATCTCGACTGAACACACATACACAGGGCCGGTCGGCTGGGTGAAGAAACATCAATGTGTTAAAGGCAAGATACACAAATATTAACAAATATAAATGCAGTGATGTGATGTCTTTTTTTCATCTATATTTTTGCTATATAAAAAATAAGTTTTTAGAATAGCACATGATTCAGATTTATTATCTGTGTCACCTGCTCAATGCAGAACACATTTTCTTGATTGACTGCAACCTATAATTTATACAGCGTTCCTGTTTTCAAAGCACCGAACACTTTCTGAATTTTAATGTGTGGAACGGGTGTAAACATTAAGTTGTCAGCATAGAAATGGATATTTAATCAAATATAAAGTAAGTATGTGTATTTGATAACCGGCTTTTTATTAAATGAATTGACTGAATCTGTCAAGAGGAGATTTACTCTACACTCTTCCCTGATGAGACATGAATAGCATTCCTGAGAAATTACATGTAGGCTATTGTTTGAATTGCTATACAGGGGAGACACACACACACATACACACCTGGGAGCTTTATGGTCTCAGATGCATAGGCTATAGCTGAAACCTGTAAAGTGAAACTACACAGGTGAGCATCTGTGAAGGGAATATTCTTCTCATTCTTTCAGAGCCCGAGGACAAAATGACTTAAAATCGTTATGTCCTATTACTACATGTGAAAAAATCCATGCTTTTATTTAAAGACATAGGCATATTTCAGTGTTTGTTTTTACATACATTAGTAGAAAAACTTCTTATCCTCATCCAATTAACCTGCTAGCCGTCAATAACAGGAAGAGCAGGAGATTCAGTTAAAAGAAGTCCTGTTGCCTGAAATATTCATATGTACCATCTTGGGAAAATGTGCTAAGAAGAAGGTTTAGCACCGGAGGGATAAACAATACCCACTGACCTTCTGTAATACACCTTCTCAGTGTTTTAAAGCTTAGTGAACCAAAAGGAATAGGTCCGTTTTTTTTTTTTTGTTTTGCAAATGCAAACCTGAAAGGGTGCCACAGCGTTCAAGGAGCCAATTCACTCATTTTTCATGCATCCACTGCTGCACTGTTTATATTCTACACACACGCACACACACATATGCCCAGTGGGTATGGTAGTGTCCTATCCAGGGGGGGATATTTCTCTCCATCATGTATCAGATCTTTGAAGTTCAGCCAGTCTTTTGGGAAATACACTTGTTTACCATCTTACCCAGATTGATATCAATTTCATCTCTCTGTGCTTTCAGTACAGCAGAAGGGATGCGGTTAGCCTAGCTTAGCACAAAGGCTGGAAGCAATGGGAAACTGCTAGCCTCATGCTTTTAAAAGTGGAGGGAAAAACAACTGTTATGGCACAGATGGTGGGAATTGTAGACTATATTGTGCCTTCAGCAGATCCTTAACTCAAAGGTTTTTAAGATTGGAGAGGCTTAACTAGCATGTGTGTGTAGGCAGACACACAAACCAAACCTTGACTTTATAAACCTTTTTTAGCAATGTTTAAAGAACCCCTCCAGACATGTTTTAGCACATATAAAAATCCTCTGATTGGAATAATAGATTGTGTTACCATGTAAAAAATCCTTAAAATGGCTTCTACCTCATTCAAAATCCAGAATCTATGAATATCCAAACATGCTTCATTTCAAAAGTTTAACTGCTCGACACAAAATGTGTCCTACTTTACTGAAAAGTCCATTCTCAGTGTGTGTGTGCACTGGAGGTTTCAAGTTTCCACATCACACTGATAAAAATTGTATACTCGCCCTCAATTGGCTCCAAACTAGTTGTGATGCCATTAAACACAGATTTTTCAACAGATGAATGTGAAAACAGCTTTCCAGTGTCAAATTCTGCACATACGTCATTCTGCACAGTCTAACTCAAACCTCTGACTGAAGGAATAAAGGTTGCTGATTGCAACAAACTGAAAAAACTCATTTTCAGAGGATTATATACCAATTAAAACCCTTTCCCTTCTGCTGTATGCCACAAAATTCTACACATTGCACCTTTAATGCAAATGAATGACGTGTCCATCCTTCTGTTTTCTTTGCTACGCTCTCTTTCTCTCTTACCCATATTTTTTTCCATCTGTGTTTTTTGCCCCTTCCAGCCTGTAAGTGTAATGGCCATGCAAGCGTGTGCCAGGTGTTAACTGGCAAGTGCTTCTGCACCACCAAGGGGATCAAAGGAGATCAGTGCCAGCTGTGAGTACTCTGACCACATGCTCACACACACACAACCGTGAAAAAAAACAGAAGATCAGTGTAGTCATGATGTGTTTTTAAAGGCTTGCATGTTCAAATTGTTTGGTCAGTTCAGTATCTCTAGACTCTTTCCCACAAAAAAGTTGAGATGGACAACAGGGAGGTCAAATGAGAGATATGCTATCAGTGCTCCAACTGAAATTCACTGACTTAAGGTAATGTCAATCAGAAGTGAGTATCTGGGCTGCCTGTCAACTCGCCAGTAATCACTTAGGATGGAGCCCTGATGAAACGCTGCAGGCTATTTTAAGGGAGACCCATTTTGACAAGTGAGATGGATGCATATGGGAAAGCGCTATGTGCCGTTTATAATATTTTGCATAAATTGTGACCCAAAAAAAAAAACCTGAATTTGTGTTCAGTAATTCTGGCAATCACATGTTTATGGAGACAAAGTCACAGTGGAAAGTTACCTGAAAACTGGAGCTGTTAAAGAAGATGAATGCAGTGAGAGTAGAAGTCAGCCTCTTACTTTATATGTAATATATATCTAGATATAATATAATCAGACATAATGATTGATAAAATGGTATTAATTCAAAATATTGTATATTGTAATGGTTGGTAGGGAACCCAGAAGAATTGGTAACTTTTACAAAACAAATCCCTGATATTGCAAGAATATTGGATTAGGAACGCTCTTCTATTTAATTGTATGTCTGTCATATTGCAAAGTTAATTTAGTTGTTATTGGAGTGCTGCCAAGGATCAGAAAGACACAAAAACATAATACACATTAAATGGAAATTAACTTTATGTGATTTGGAATCATTACTTACTCTGACTTTCAGTAACCTTTTTCTCTTAATTGCATAATGGGTTTCATAGGCTGAGACCACAGTTCATTTAAATCATAACCACCAAAGCAAATTTGCAAATCAAATAAGCGACTCATGACTTTTATGACTCAGTCATAAGCATTGATTTCTGACCACTGAGAGCAGCTCTGTTTCCTCTCATGTCGAGGTTAGGATGTTATCATTTTTCGGTGGTGTAAACAGAGAAAACCGTCAATTGGTGTTGGCCAGAAACTCCACCTCCAGCATGATTTCTGCTGACTGGGTGGATTCCCCCTCGGGTGTAGGAGGACCATCTCCACTTAGCTGTCTACTTTCCCAGTTGTAAGCAGAATGGACACTGATGTTTTTAATACCCCTAATGCAGTAAGAGTTATGGAAGGGTCACTTACAAACATGAGGGCACATACACACCCACTCAGCACACCATGCCATGATTTCTCTCTCTCTCTCTCTCTCTTTCTCTCCCTCTCTCTCTCTTTCTCTTTGTCTCTCTCTCTCTCTCTCTCTCTCTCTCTCTGTCTCTAAAATCACATCCTCAAAATCTCTCCACTGTGTGCTTAGATCAGATCCTCTGTGTCTTCATCCAGGTTTTGCGCACACTGTTTGGCACACATTGATATCTGCCTGCATGGCATAATTTCTATTTTTTTAATTATACATTTCAAAGTCACAAGTTTCAAACAATATTTAAGATACTTGTTTAGTTGTTAGTTGTTTTACAATAAATTACTCCAGATAAATGATAAAGATCAATAAATACTCATAATTCTGAAATACTCGGTACACACCAGAAAAAGAACGGATCAGTATCACGTTATAATGTGAAGAGTTAATTGTTATAACAAGATGTTTTTCAAGTAATAACAAGGTATTTCCACATTATTACAAAGAAACTTTTTCTTGATACAATATACTATTTACCTTGTTATAATGTGAAACGTTTCATGTTATAACGTGATAACTTATATTGTTATAACATGAAACTCATGTTTTAATGAGTAAACAGTGTGCATATATCGGCTCTCTACAGTGAAGACTGTGTGTGTGTAACGTGCCCAGAGCTTACAGCGTGTCACTGGTTATCAAGTACGTTCGATACTGAACGAGTTAGAGAAAACGCAGATGTATCGCACAGATAGAACTGAATAAAAGGACACGGTGATGCCGCTGTATGTCTTCCACTGCCAGTCCTCCGAGGAGAGCTGTGGAAGAGGACAAAGCTCTCGTAGAGTGCGCACGAACTCCAGGTGGGGGGTCCTTCCCTGCTGCGACTTATGCCTGTGTGATAGCTTCACACAGTCAAGGGGGTCAAACGCTCTGGCCTGCTTTGTGTGCCACATAATGGAACAACACAAGCACCGGACAGAGGCGATGCAGTGTTTCTTCCAGCTCATTTCTGTGAGGAGGAGGGAAAAAACCATCCAAGGAAATAACTCTTGATCTAAAAGAGCTGGTTGTGACTTTGGGCATGAACGCAGGTTTTGGCCTCAGAATGGCTGAGCTCCCGTCATTTCTGATAATGAGACGAGATGGAGAGACTGAGAGTGCACATAAATCACTTACTCTTTTTGCCGAAGTCAAGGCTAAGAGAAGTGCTGTCTTTAAGGACAGTAGTTTGAGAGCGATTTACGTTAGTGGTTCAAAAGGGGCTTTATCCAGAGCGCGTAGAACCAGGGGTAATCCCACTGCGGTGCCAATAAGCGCACGGCAGATCGCTGTCTTTTGACTCCTTTTAAGAAATGTTTAACCAACGGATGCAAAAACAGATCTCTCTCCGTAGCCTTCGAAATGGCTGCAGCATATGTTTTAACCATAAATAGATCCAAATTTCTATTTACTAACAGCTTTAGGAAAATTAACACATGACATAGAGGGCATGATGTGGGATCTGTGCCCCTCTCCACACATCAGCACTGAAAAGCGTACCATTTCGCTGAGTAAGAGGCTCCCTGAATAGTGTGTACTACTTCAGGAGACAAACCTTACCTTACCCAGCACTCCTGTTCAGCCGCCAAACCCACAAATGCTGGCCTATCACTGGAAACTGTCAAGCCATATTCTTGAGCCACCAGAATAACTGCTAAACCCTCCTCCTGAATGTGTGCTAAAAGGCGAGGAATCAGGGGAACCAGGGGAAAAGTGTAAAGGAGAGCTGTGGGCCACAAACAGATCCACCTCCACTCTCCCGAACCTGTCCCACAACATTTGAATGTGTGTGGGATTCAGCCTCTGCTCGATTTGAGAAGGACCTCCATGCGACATCAGATCCGGGATATAAACCACCCTGATGGAGCGCATACCACAGAGCCCACCTCCACCAGAGACCAATTTATCTTGTTATAATGTGAAACGTGAAACATTTAATGTTATAACAAGATAAATAATACATTGTTACAACAAGAAAAGTTTCTTGTTATAACAATGTACTAAACTTTTCACATTATAACGTGGTACTGATGTGTTTTTCTTTTTCTGGTGTGGCAGCGATACGCTTCCATATAAAATACTCAGGAATCTCATCTAATGTCCATAATACATATAAATCTGTTGCTTGCAAAGCCCCTGATGTCATCACTTATTCTACCTTCACTATACAGAAGTATGGAAGTACACAAACATCATCATCATCAAATAAATTTGATGCATGACAAATTATCAGTTTAAATGTAGTCAGATTTTAGTCAGATGTTTGCTTCCTGACTACAACTTCAACACACAGTAGTCATGATGTCCTTAATTATTTGTCTTTAAACCTCAAAGATAGTAATTTTATATGTGGTGGTGCTTTAATTATAACTAAATAATGTACTGATAATACCTAGTGTAAACTTGCTTTGATGAGTACGTACTTTGTGAAATGACTGGTCACTATATATGATAAGTAGTGTTAAGTAAAGTAGCTAGTAGTGGTCAAGTTTTGTCAGAACTGTTCACATGTTGGACCTCTGATTTTTAAGAGATACTGTCAAGCTGACAAACATGTCTGAGCCATCATGCTCTGTATGTTAATGCATGCAGTTAGTAAGTTATTCATACTGTATCTATAACAGTAACCACATGTTTGCAATTGCCCGACAACATTTCTATGTCCGTTGTACTACTCCTGCCGAATGATGGTTTATATAAACGGTGATTCATATAGTCAACTTGTCAAGCACATAGGATGTAATGCCAGTAACACTTACTGTGGTATGAGCAGTTGTTTGACAGGAGCCAAAAGAACAAGAACTTGGCAGTCGTCATGAGCAGTGACATCCAGCATGCTGGAATGGAAAAAGAATCTGTACCACCTATAAAAACTCAAAGATCATCCCTTGTTAAAAAAAAGGGGGAGGTTGATGTCACAGCCGTGTATGTGAGTACAAGAAAAAAGACAGAGAGGATAGAGACAAAGAAAGGAGAAGGAAGTACCCAGGAAAAGGATGAAGGATAGAGGAGAGTGAGACCTCTTCAAACCCTCAATATTTTGAGGGTAAATAAATGACACTTTGCATAAATGAGAAAATATCACATTCATTTGTGCTTCCAGATGGAATGCAGCGCAATACAATGCAGAGCAACACTCGGATAGCAGGTGGCTAACAGTTAATACAAACGACTAATTTTCTACCCTACAAAACCAGAGTGGAGCATCAGAACAGGCCAGGCACCAGCAGGCCAATCATCATCAGCCATTTAGAGGGAGGATCTGCCCATACACCTCCATAGCCAGATTTGGGAAGTTTCCTGTAGCCCATTATTGATTATCATCTTAAAATTTAGCCAGCAACATAAACATAAAGCACCAGAATATGTTGTTAATTCAGTCCCATCACAGACTGTAATTAGATTAGTGTCGTCGTTATCAATAAAGTGATAGTAAGTGTCTTTAATCTCAAAATCAAGATGCATTTTCACATTCAAACATGTTAGAGTAATCAAGTAATACATTTTTTTTTCCAAGTGTAATCTAATTAGTGTGTATATGTACTGACTAACAGTTGGGGCGGCGTGTTTGCTGCTCACATTTTGTAATGTAATTTCTGGTATCTCATTACGTGTAATCAGTGCCTCCCCAACCTCTGTCAGCCACTCACTCACTCACACCATCCCCAGCAGTAACCCTTAAACAAAGACCTCCACACAAGGGTACTGTGTCTTTTCAACAGCGTACACAAAAGCACACACACACAAGCGTGCACATTCACACACATGCATGCACCGTAGCCACCGATGCCATTAGGACCTCAGAATAATAGCTGCAGTAATGAAGTGAAGGGTGCATCAGTGCAGAATAGAATTGTTTTTGAAAACAATTGATGAGGTCCGTGCTGCGTTACAGTGATGAGTCAAACAAGAGCGGCGAGGGAAATATTTCTTATTATAATGCTCATTTGGATGCATACATTATTCAGGATTCTTCTTGCGCTGGAGGTAACGGGGTCGCTCTGAGAGCTCCACCCCGCATGTGTGTGTGTGTGAAGGACGTTGCATAGGTTCACACAGTAGCACGTTTCTTCTGTTTATGTGTTGTGTGTGCATGTTGCCTGTTAAATCAGTGTGTGCACTAGCGCAGACAAAGGTTCAAGTTGAGTGTAGATCAAATTAAGATACAGTGTAGGGGGATTGCCTGAAGTTCAGATGTGTGCACGCATGCATGCAGGTGTAGATTAAATTAACATACAGCAGAGGGGAGTTGCGTTATACACTTTGCGATGAACGTTTGTGTGTGTGTGCATGTGTGTGTGTTTAGCCATCTGCAAATGCCAGGCAGCTGAAACGCCCCAGGAGTGATGTTCTGTGAGGTTCAAAAGCGTGTGGCGGCATTTGTCCTCCATCCTTTGTACCATGGTAAAAGAGCACTCTTTCCCGTCCTTGCCTGTTTAACAGTGAGAGCTGCGGAGCTGGCTCCTCCCCAGCTCAGTGTCCTGCCCCCATTAGATCATTCAGAGCACTGATGCTTGTCCTTCAGGATTTGCTGGTTAGATTAGAGTGTCCAAATCCTTTCTGATCAGGTCAATTAATATTGTTAAAGCGTGCATTTACTGTGCATGAGAGTAACTCAAATAAAACAGCTGTTGGTAACATGAGACGTAGCAATAAATAAACAATAAAACTGTTGTAAAATGTGAAGCACATTCTCTCCACTAAACTAAATGAGAGCTGTTTTGTAAAATATAAGCTCAGGTTACAGTTTTGCAACTTTTTTGCTCAACAGTCAGAATTTTTTCTCTGGTGATACTTAAGGTGACAAAACAAGTCGGATGTGTTACCTCCATGCACTTTTTTTTTTTTTTTTTTTGATACCTTCGATTGCAATAATGTCTGTCTTGCAAATCCAAAATGCTGCAAAAACAACCGATGTTGAATTATTTTTAGAGGCCGAGTCATCCTCCTCCACTGTAACATCACTAACAGCCACCTCCTCCTCAGTGGCATTCGCTTCTCTCAGTTGGTCTGCTCCTCTCCTCCTTCACTCAGTCTCCTCACTGACTCCTCGACACCGCCTCTGATATTCACATTTTAACAAGTTTAATTGGTTGTCTGTAAGATAAAACAACTGTGAAACAAAGTCATAGAGATAATGGGTGCTTTATGTTTAAATTGCGCTGTCACTTTATTTGTGCAGTTCTAATCCACGTGTGTGCTATTATTAACTCCCTTTTATCAGGTAAAGTACAGCAGAGGGACTGCAATGTAGTTCAGAGTGAATTATAGACTAAAAGATTGAGATATGGAGAGGAGGGATGCATTTAAAAGGAGATAAAGAACACAACATTCCAGTGAACACTGCCATATGTTCCTCCTCATTACAGGCCTTCAGAAAGCCATGAGCCTGATAAAACACACTCACGCACACACGTACCCTCAGAACAGTTGATAGCACTCTGTGGATGTTAACAAATTATTTTGCTTGGTAGTACTTAAATTAAAAGTCAAACAATTTTAGCTAATGCCAGGATATTACTGTTGTTGTGTGAAAATCGTTGTTAAACTGCAGCGGTTTGATTAAACTGCATGACCTTACAGCACCTAGGAGAACCCATTCACATCTTTGTGTTTTTACAAATGCACGGGAAAAAGTTCCATGAAAGGCTTTTACTTTAGAGATGTATAAAGCCAACTTTGAAGGTGTTGAGAACAATGTAATCTATTGAAATATCAACTGAAGTAGCCATATTCCGGACCGAAGCAAATTTAAGGTGCAAAACCTTTATGAACATGAATGGAAAATCTCTTCTAGGACTACATACAGTTTGGTTAGCTTTATATAATTGGTTATAATGCAAATAAAACGTCAATATCAACACATTTTGTGCTGTCCATAATATAAGCTCAGCATCTTGTTTCATACATTGTGCAACTGTATCTAGATTTTGTTTCATAGTATTTAACTGCTAGTAGACCAGTGTCAACATTTGATCTAATGTACTTTATCACCTCATTAAAGTTATCTGATGTTCTCTGAAATCAGTACATCTTTAAAAGTACTGTAACTGCATCTCCAGTGGTTATATCCTTGAGGCAATCTGATTCATACAGTATGTGCAGCAGTGAACCAAGGTAATGTTGCGCAACTTCCCATTGTCTGTTATGCATTTGAGTTGATGTGAAGACGCCGGAGGCTTTAAAAGGAAAGAGTCCATGACAACAATGGATTAGAGGCAAATAGAACCTAGTAATTGTCCACCCAGAAGGCTTTTCACACCATGTTTAGCCCGGAGTTAGGAGCCTCATTAGTTTATAGATTAATTTGCCCTGCGCTTACTCATTTCACACTTGAAACAAACACAAGCAACGTGTTAAGTACAGGATAATTATAGTTTTATTGCTTTTTTTTAAAATCATTTTGAATCTCTACTTCAGTTTTAGGATCTTATTTTTAATTGTTTTAGTGTCCTATTTTGTTACAGTTTTATAGTTGTTTGTTTCACTGTAATGGGATTAAAAGGATGGTCAGTTTTTGTTTTTTCCCCTCATAAAGACTGTTGGTGTAAGTCCTGTACACACGTTTGATTATAATAAAAAAAAATCAGAAACAAGTGTTCAAGGTTTTAATACTTGACAGAAAAAAAGTTTTGACTTTTTCTGTGCTTCAATCTTGGCAGCAGTTTTATGAAAATGCTGTGAACTTTGACAAAGCACAGAAGTACAATATTAGTAGTCCTGTAAACAACAGCTTGTAATCCTCTAACAGACTGAATAGCATAGAATAGAAATGGAATTCAAATTGGAAATTCATAATTGCAAAAAAAGAAAGTACTACAGAGTAGATTGTCTTGATCATTATCTTGATCACTTGCTACCGTACAAGGCTTCTGTTGGTCAGGCTTGGTCCATGTGGATGTTTACAACTAATAGAGCTTACCTATGATCAGCTTTGTAAAGATTTTATTGACCAAATGTGGTCAAAGTCTTGACTTTGATCTGGATTTTTTAAAAATACCTTGACAACTCATGGCTTAGCAACACAATGAAAATCCAGGATGTGTTTACTTACTAGTACTTGCATGTTTTGTGGCTCACATGCTTGCCTAAGGTTGCCTGAGGTTTTGTTCCTTTGAAATCATGCAATTTTCTTTTTATTCCAGTTCATTTTAGTCAACATTTTGAGGGTTTTGTAGTTTTTAGGTTTTGTTTTCATGCTATGTTTAAAAACAATTTTAACACTGGTTAGATATTCTTTTCGTAGCCCAATGGGTACTGAACTCCAGTCAAGAACAGGGTTATTCCCAACCTTTTCGTGTTGGGAATACTAGTGTGAGTCAAGTCAAAAAGTGATTGTTTTCCAATCAAAGGTAAGCAAATCATGTGCTGTGATCAAGTCTGAATGCTCTGAGTTAATAACCATGAGTGAGAAACAAGGGTAACTTAACCCTGGGCTTTGTCTAGCCTGTTTTGAACTTTGCATTCTCCACTCACTAGTTGTATATCTCTGAAACATGATCGTCTTATCTGATGTATGCCTTAAAAATTTAATTGTGGTTGGTGGTTATCTTTGATTTGGCTCAACATTTCAGTTTAGAATGCCTGTGCTGCATTAAGAGTGAAAATAATGATGTTTGGTTAGGTTTAGGGAAAGATCATGGTCCCGACTCGCAATTAGAAACGTGACACTCATGGTTGGAGGCGGAAAGCGAACAATGGTCCCCTGCAGCTAGCCACCCACGCAACCCGCCTCCTCCTAATAAGGACATTTGACACGTTATGTAGACGTCATCTGAACTGCTTCACTTCTCTGGGTTATAATTACTACAGCCACTAGATGGCATCTGTCACTCAAATGGTACTTTTCACACATAGACAAGGCAAAACGTAACACTGACACGGTATCCTCTAGTGGATCGGCTCATGTATTACACACTTTGGTGTGATACTGGGCTGTTCTAGAGGAGATCAGGCAGGCTAACTCTGTGTCTTCTTTTAAATGTTTCTTAAAAACGCACTTTTTTAGAACTGCTTTCTCTTGAATTGGTTATTCTTCTGTTTTTACTTTGTTTTTACTGTGTTTTTGTAATTCATACTTCACTAGTCATTATTACTTTATCAATTCTACTTTTATTTGTTATTTATCTGGTAATTTCTCTTGTTTTTATGTCTTTGTGAAGCACTTTGTAACTTGTTCTTGAAAAGTACTATATAAATAAAGTTATTGTTGTTATTATTTACATAAATTCTGTTGTTTGCTCCAAGGAATTTAAGGGATTTAATTTTGCGCATTACTTTCAGATGCCACACTCTGTGCTCTGTGATCAGGTGGTACATAAAGTTTGTTGCATGTTACTGCGTTGGTTTGATAAACAAAAGTTAAAAAAAGAAATCTAATTAACTTTAACAAACTATCAGATTATTTCCTCTTTGTCAGAAGTAAGCGACTTGATGAGGTGCCAACAGCAGGAGCTAATGCGCTGGCACTTGGCTGATAAGAGACATTCTTGCTCTCCATCTGTTAGCACTCGTCTTCATCTTGTTCTCTCCTCTTCTGTTTTCTTCACTGCAGATGTGACTCAGAAAACCGTTACCTTGGCAATCCACTCAGGGGAACCTGTTACTGTGAGTAATTCTCTACTGGACAGCTACTTGCTGGAGAGGCAGCTCGTATACACTCACACATACACAAACACACACCCTTGATTATTCTTGGCTATTCGCTCCCTGCTTTGCGTTCTCTCTCTCTCTCTCTCTCTCTCTCTCTCTCTCTCTCTCTCTCTACTTCTCCACTTCCACTCTTCCGCTCAGGGCAGATGGAGCATTTTAGCACTTTGGCACCAGGGGCGCTTGTTCAGTGACAGAATGGCTTGTCGTGAAAATGTCAAGTGCATCAGAAGGAGTGAGTGATTGAGCTAATGAAGGAGACGGAGGAGTAAAAATTCTCCACTTGTCTACTCATTTACTCACTCAATCACCCACCAACTCATTCATTCATTTAGAAAGTTAGCTAAATGTTAGTTTAACTTGAGTGTGAAGTAAAAGGAAAGTATATCAAGGTGAGCGATGCAAAAAGAAAAAAAAAAGAAACAAAACCTCCATTATTAAAAAAAAAGAGTTGACACCCAGTGCAGGTGAGCAGCAGCACATATGTGCCTGTATTCTTGTGTATACTGTACATGTTGGTGTTTGTGCTTTGCTTATTTACTTGCATGATGTGGTGTCCTTCACGGTGCCGCAGCACTTAGTGATTTGTTATCTCTCTTTCACTACTCTGCTACACACAACAGAGCTTTTGCCAAGGTTCTGTCCCTTTTTGAAATGCCATAGCCTGACACCAAGTTCAATGAGGGGAAGACAGAAACTTAAAGCCTGAAGCTTGTTTTAACCTCTGCACACTACGGGGACTTGTTCTTGAGCTTGGTTATGTATTGTAAACATGACTGTCTAAAAGGCCATTGAGCATGGATTAACATGCTGCACTCATGGTGATGTTATTCAGCCACTTTACAGAGTTTATTAGTTGAGTTTTCAATTTTTTCTATCAGTGCATACATTGACACTGAAGCTATTAAACAAAAACTGAGACTAGAACTTTGATTTTACTGCTTAAAAATCACATGAACACAGTTGATACATGACAGCAAAGATAAACATCCATGCTACAAAATGGATTGAAGAAACTATCTAAAGTTTGTGTGCATACATACTGCATTGAAAATTGTGTATATGTTTCGGTATAAAATAAAAATAGGAATGATTTTAACATGTGGCAATACAAAATTAACACATAATTAAATACTTCATTAATCACTGTAGGAGAATGTTTTTGAGCTTGCTGTCAGGGTCAGGTACTCCTACTCTGCTTCATGAGAAAATTGTACACCCTGATTGCAGCCATTGATTTGATTACAGACATTTTGATTTCACTTGTCTTAATCAGTCAGGCTCTTTGCTTGGAAATTTGATTTGATCTGTATAGGGAGGCTACACCTCCCTATACAGTATATTTATGCTGTAATAGTAGGCTATAGTAGTGTAAGTAACAGCTGGCAACTCAGGAAATTATTTCTACATGCTGTATAATGTTGAGAAGACATATAATAAGCAGTGAAATACAAGGCCTTTACCAGAAGTCATTTGTTAAAAAGAAAAAGTTTAATAAATAAATAAAATCCTTCCATAAAGTCACAATAAAACCTTGTTAAAACTGAATTTTGCATTAACACACACCTCTCTTTTCTGTCTGATTTTCTAAACAGACAATCTGCTGATCGACTACCAGTTCACCTTCAGTCTCATCCAAGAAGATGATAATCACTACACTGCCATCAACTTTATGGCCTCACCTGAGCAGGTAATTAGTTGTCAGTCGTGCAACAGAATTTGACACCTTTAAAGTTGTAATGCTGAAGATTTCAGGTGCAGTAAATTGGCACCATCTGTGGTGACTGTTTCTTACTACAGCAAACACTCCTTGAGCAGCCGCTTTGTCAGAAATAGAAGAGGAGTAACAGGTGTATCTGTTTACAGCGCAGCCAAACAAACATTGTTTTAAAAAGTCACTCAGTAACAACTGCAATTGTGACCTTGTTTCGTGGCATGCATGGCGCTGGTAGTTTTTCACGCAATAGCAGGACACAGTGACAGTAGTTAGTTACCTTGCTGAAAAATTATGTGTAGACTGTCGCCTGCAGGACTTTATCTAACAGCTCGCTCACTGTTCCTTCTTGTTTGATTACTCTTTTGCGAAAATTAAAAATGATCCGCTAAGGAAAAAATTTTCATGAACAGTTGCAGTCAGTGCAAACCTTGGTGACAAATACATTGTTTTTCCTTATAATTACAGAGGTAATAACAGATGCAGGTCATTTTAGAAAATAAACACATTGAATGGCCATTGCTAAAAACAAATTACCCCAGATTAGTCAAGACTTCCTGAATCCTTGCTGAGTTTCATAACTTTGCTATAAAATCTCAACTGTTATTATGTGTATTACTATAATGTGGTTGTTTTTGTGTGGTATCATCGGTTTATCCTTTAACTTCTTTAAGTAATTAATTTTTGTGTTTTTATGTTCTTCTTCTGAAGGCCAACAAGAACTTGGACATGTCTATTAACGCATCCAACAACTTTAACCTCAACATCACCTGGTCGGTGGGCTCAACAGGTACTTGTGCTTAAATCTTTAGTTTGAAATTATTGTGTAGTAAATGCCTCACTTTATTTGTGTTTTTCTATTTGATAGACAACTTGATGAGTGCAACACTAAGTACAAAGCCCATCTGTTCATGTAATTGATATGTTGGCTCCAATCACAAGAGTGCAAATTAAATATCCAGTCCATTTGAAAGCAAGTTTCATAGTTAACCAAGTAGATGGATTTTCCAAACCCTGCTACTGTCCACAGGCCACTGGTTAATGAGTTTTCTTTCCCTCTTCTCACTGTTATAAATTCACCTATTAGTCTGTGAAAATACATATTCCCAGTTGAAACACTGTCTTCTGCATGGACTTGTCAAAAAGAGCAAAATAATTATGTGGAGAGTTTTACAGAGTGTTTTATTCCACCCCTGACAAATGGCTTAGGTCACAAATGCTATTAGTGGTTCAGGTCAAAATGTATCAGAATTGTAAAACTGAGGATCTCGAGAGTGATGTTGTTTTTGTCGATGTTAAACATTTACACAAAAATATCCATAATCATTTTTAGCACTGAAAGGTCAGCCAAGCACTTAATTAAAATCTCAAAAGATGTTTAGACCTGCCCTCCTACTGCAGAGTTTGCCACTCCCATACAAAATGACAGACACCCAATTTACCACAGTCATCAATTTATACAAACAGATCAAACACAAACTCAGGCTGATAAGATGTACTATCTTTAGTTGTTATCATTTAAATTCTAAAAAAGGTGCCTGCTGGAACTTAAATCATCCCCTGCCCCTCTACTTGAATTACTACGCCATTCAGATTGATATAATATTCTATAATCACACACATACTCTCAGTCTCAGTCAAAAAACATCAATAATATCATATAGTTTGGTTGTTAACACATTTATTTTAGTTGTCTCAGGCTTCAGAAATTTAGTTTTTGATATATAAGATTTGCTTTAGCTTTCTCTTTACTGTTTTTTTTTATTAAAGTAATCATCTAGTGACAACAGATATAACAAACAGTAACGCACCGTCTCTTGTTAGTGTGTACTGTGTCACCGTTGAGTGGATATTATAGGTCCCCTGAGGAAAGACACCCAAGGACACTGCAGTCGTCCAGTGCCACTGTTTATCTCCTGCCCTCCCCTCCTCTCAAGTCATCTGCCACTTTCTCTATCCCCACAAAACACTGACATTTTCCAACCACTAAAACACGTTAACCTCCCGCGCTCCTCTCCCGCCACCTTAACCTTTTCGGAGCACTGTCATTAATATTTGAAGTCGGGTCCCCTTTCCACCGCAAAGATACTGTGTCTCAGAAGGAACGGGAGCCTCTTCACAATCGTCAAGAGCGTGAATCGCCTTTGGGTGGGGGGAGGAGGGTGATTTCAATTAAGATAAACATGCTCACGTAGCCACACTCAAGCTGTCATTTTCAGTTCTTTTGTTTCAGAGCTGTGGGTTGGAATGTCAATGTTGGGGAGCCGCTGACATGAGGAAGAATAAAAAATGACTTGAGACATTTTAGATAAATGTTAAATACTTATTTTTCAAGCATTTCTATTGGAAATGGATTTATTGTTATTTCATGATAGACATTAAGAATAATAAATAAAACAATGTGTTCTCTAAAGTTTTGGAAATTTATGAAAATCGCATCATCTTGACTTGAATTCTTGTCCATCAAATGTAACATAACTATTCACTCAAATGAAATCTAAATAGTAACAGCCGTTAAGTTTCAGCAATAGCTTTTGAGCTGTTGCAATATTCACCCAGAAATGAAACAGAAATAGTAGAAAACAGAAATTCCATTTGTGAACACTGAACATAAATGGACACAAACAAGTACTTATGATAAATGCTGCTTTGTGCAGACTTGTGTTGACCTCATGTGGATACCATCCACCCTGAGAGCATAAAATGTCAAACTCTGTATTTCAAATATACCAAATGCATTAGCTGATAGTGGTGATATGGATTCAAATGATAAATATGTTCTAACATGACTCAGTCATGACCTTTGGACAGTAGCATTTTAGTCCCTCTTTCAAACTGTGCTTTTCTCCCACGTCTGTCCATTTAACAATAAAATATGGCCGGCACGTATAATTACACAATAAAGCTCCACTCTGTTTTAGGCCAACCAAAAAATAAGTTTAATGCACTGAAGACATACAAATAATTGCTTATGACAGCTTTCCTGTTGTCATAAATGGCTTGGTAAACCCATTAATGGATACATAATAATATGTTGCAGCCATCTATGTGTGTAGGTTAGCTCTCTGAATGCCAAATGCCAATGCACTGAACGTGAACTCTTTGCTCCAACAGCTGGAACCATCTCTGGAGAGGAGGTGCCCATTGTTTCCAAAACTAACATCAAGGAATACAGAGACAGCTTCTCCTGTGAGAAGTTCACCTTCAGAAGCAACCCCAATATCACCTTTTATGTCTACGTTAGTAACTTCTCATGGCCCATCAAGATCCAGGTAAGGACTGTTCCTGTGACCTTGGATTGAGTTACTGTATTTCCTCAAATAAAAGACAGTAGTCAATTAAAAGCTGGGTCTTCGATAATGGCGGGGGGCATGGTTGACACGAACAAACAAAAGGCCAGTCACAAAAACAGGCTGGGGGAAAAAACAAGGGTGGATAAACTCCTGGTGCCTGTTATATAATGTGCATGTCAGTTAAGCATGAATAGTAGTTACCTGGATGTAACTCCAGTTCTGTGAGTACATGTGTAGCCCTCCAGCCAGCCGTCACAGAGAGGGGAGGGGGACGGAGGAGATATAATATTGTTTAAATAGAAGAAAACAAGGAGGCTTTGTACTAAAATATGATTATCAAACAGAAGGAAATAAGCAGAAAACAGAAATAAAGGCTTCTTTCTAATATAAGCCTGTTTCCAATAAAGGCCTGGTACCCTCTGCAGTTCACGTAAATAAAGGCTATTTGAGGAAATATGGTATGTTGTACTTGTTTTCAAATTGCTCATTAGATATAAAGTATGTGTGTAATCATCTAAAAACAACCCATTTACAAACAGTAGGTCTCAGTCCTACATACATAAAGCAAGCAGGAGCAGCCATCTTAGCAGACGCAGAGCTCCATCGTTGCTCAGGGTGATTTCAAGTGCACTTAATTCTAATTAAAGATTTAATGAGCGATGGTTAGCGCGCGTAGGTGCACAGCTGTTTTTTGTTAGCAGGCAAAAGCAAAGCACCATTTAACCTTTTCTAGCCCTCCCTCTGAATGGAGGGGATTGAGGCTTTGGTGTTGTGGACAACACCATGAAAAATGCCATTTGCTATTAGTTATTTTGAGTTTGCAGGAAAATAACTATTAAGCTATTGTCAAAATATTCATGGTTTAGCCTTACAGACAGTGAAATTGAAATGGGCTCAAGGCCATGTAGCACTAATGTGAGTGACAGCTAGAAAATGACAGATTGAAAGTGATGTGCAGTGAGTTCATGAAAACATTGAAAAACACCAGGTCATTATCTGTTTGAGCTGACAAACGAATATGATCTCTACACATGAAGACAAATTGACTGTAGACTATTACTGGTTACAATTAAGTTGATTTTACTTTATTTTACATCTATTTAAATTGTTAATTTAAACAAATCTCTAACTGTGAGGAATGTATGCTTTAAATCATCGGCCTTTTGCTTAGAAAAGTTCTGTTAGATATGCTTCACTGCAGTTGAATTCCATAAATAAAGTAAAACAACGATTTCATGTCAGTTTGTTTGTGGTCCAATTAAATCTGAAATGAGGGTTACATTAAGTTTTAAATATATTTGATATTTTATAAAACAAAAGTCAGAACTAATGCACAATGGTACTTGTTTTTATTCACAGATTTTGAAGGTAAAACTGGTTGAAGTGGTTGCATAGCATCATCTCTGTTGAAGTGGTCACTGGTTCATTGTGCGTAGGGAAATGCATAAATTACATCTCTGTTAGAGCTACTATCTTAGTTTTCTATGACAGTAAACTGAATATCTTTGTGTTTTGGACTGTTAGTGAGACAAAACAAGCTTTCTAAATATGTCAACTTGGTCTTCAGTATTTTCTGATATTTTTTAGAGCAAATAATGAATCATTTAATTGAGAAAGTAACAGTCAGATTAATGGAAAATGAAAATTATCATTAGTTGCAGTCCTAATCTCCATACTATGACTGTAAATTCACATGTTAATAAGTACTGATGTTATATATTATATAATATTCCATAATATTTTATCTTTTATAAATGAATAAAAGTCAGCTGGTGTTCTAAAGCATAAACTTTTACGAGAAATGTGATAGATACAATTATCATTACTAATGACAACATACAACATCCTTTTTGCAAATTAGACCACTTCCAAAGTATCGATTTTTATATTTGTTCTGGCCCTCTCTCTCTCTCACATGGTAGATGAGTGGACGACGGTGGGGTAATAATATCTTTGGGGTCAGCCAATCTGTGGAGGTGGCCCGGTAATAGTTTTCTATTAGATTTCCTGGCCAACAGTCACTTATTTATTATGGACTAGCCTGAGCTGTTAAGGCAAACAGCTTCTGTAACTGGATAAGGTCTCTCTTTCCTTGCTTGCCTTTTATAATGCAGGGGTGAGAGAGTAGACCTGGCTGAGATAAAGCAGAATCTAGTTATGAGCCTTTGTATTTAACCCATAAAATAAGCATTTGAAAGTGGATAAAGATGGGCACATTTTAACACCTTATTTTGAGCTTCTGTGGCAACATCATGTGTCAGTATAATTGTTATCTAGCAGACTGTTCAATTCAATAAAAGTCCACCTGCAATAGAATAGACAGAATGTTCTTATTCCACTGATCAGCCCGGGATTGATGAATTGAAATGAAATTAACCCTCAACGTATTACTTTGACCCCTTCTTATGTGAAAGTGCAGGAGTGTTGCTGTCCTACTTATTACAAAGGCAGCAAAACATCTCTATATTGTGTGCTTTTGAGTCATGTTAGCCATGTCACTGAGCATCTCATTTCAGATCAGTGGTGCTCATTTTCTACTTAAAAAGATTGAAAAACTCAAAGGAGGCCAAGGTTTGTGAGGGTGTTGAAGTTGTCAATAAGTCTTGTGAAGGCTTTGCCTGGCCATTAGGGATGGGGGAATGGGGAATAGCCTAATCTGTGATAGACTGAATCTTGACTGATAGACTTTTTACCGAAATAAATACCTTTTTGAATTTGTGCCTCATCAGCATTCAAAGCAACAAACACGATGCAAATCATCAACCTCTAAAAGCACAATTTGTGCCCCATTGCCTAACCCTACGTGCTATCATCCAGGGGCTCAATCCTGCTGCAGATGACATTGTGTCTGTGTATCTAAATGCTTTCAGGGCACAATGTCTTCAAAGCGTCTACAGTAGATAATGATGTGGCCTGTCTGATATATTTTAGCTGCCAGGAGTGTGTGTGTGTAATCCCTCTTTTTAATGAAGCCAAAACATATTTCTGACCCATTATTCATTGGCCATGTTGCCTTTTAGACATATACAGTACCAGTCAAAAGTTTGGACACACCTTCCCATTCCCTCGAATTAGAAAGTCTGTCCAAACTTTTGACTGGTCATGTAGACATACAATATCTGTATGAAATTCACCTCAACAGCAGATTGGTTGGCGTGTTGTCCTTTAGCTTGATTGAAGACTGACTTTTTGAATTGAAGCACAATGAAAGTGTACTGTTTTATCTGCATTTAAAAAAAAATATTGAATTGTATTTATTGTTTTTTATCTTCGCAACTGGAGCAGCAGGAAGGAAACCATTAAAAAATCTAAATAAACCAAATCATTTTTTTAATCTGTGGTTTTGGGTTTATATAGAAGAGCCTTTCTTTAGTTTAGAATACAGTAGGATACACTTTTATCCAGATATGTTTTCAGAAAGCAATTTTTCAAAATCTTTCTACCCTTTTTCTATCTTGTTTCACTGCATTCAAAGAGACATTTTTCACAAGCAGGAGCTCTCACAGCCTGCAAGAGAATCTTGTCAGTGACCTTTTAGCGGGTCCATTCTGCTCTTAATGCGGACTTGACCTATCAACACCATATCACGTTAACCCCTTCGCGATGTCACAGATCAACCGGGAAAGCTCAGCTAGAGTACACTAACGGTTCTCGAGGGCCAGACTGAGTGTTTTGACCCTTGAAATTAAATTATTGTTAAGTTTACAGATGAATTTTGACCAACAGAGTGCTGCAAAAGCCTCATCTAGATTTGAACAACAGATTTCCTTTTTGAAAAGAATGCGTGTTTTCATATCATGTAGTTACACTAACTGTTGTCCTAAGTCATTTCTTGTTTCTTTCTTTTTCTCAAATAGATTGCCTTTTCCCAACACAACAGTATCATGGACCTTGTCCAGTTCTTTGTGACATTTTTCAGGTAAGGAAAATATTCAAATACACCCACTCAGTCATTTGTTTTAGCAGTTCAGCAGTCAAGGAGCATTATCCAGATTTCGACCCACCACCTTTTCAAGTTCCACTTTACCTCCAGGGCTTATTGACTTACTTGAACTTGTTGGCCCAGTTATGTTAACAGAGTACATGTGCGGTAAATGCTTCTTGTGTCTTCAAGGCAGCAATTTCCTTTTTCAAGTGGCAAATGGACTGACGGTAACCATTTAAATAGGGGTATATTGCTCTGCAAGTGCCATCAAAAGAGAAGGCGTGGGCGATCAAGATATGAGGGCTCTTAATGATTTTTCAGAAAGCTGCAGTGAAAGTCTTTCCTCAATGAAATGTTTGAAATGAATGGAGTTGTCTCAAAAGCACAGCAAAGTCTGCATAAATTAACAGCCAATGAGTATAATAACATTTCTTCCAGCCTGTAAGTTTGTTTTAATCATTAGGTCAGTGTCTATGACGGGGACAGTCATTTTCATACACACTGTGATAGACGCTGACATAAACCTTCGTGCAGCTTCTGTATATGCGTGTGTTCATTTCAGTTGAAGGTATGCTGCCCGAAGTAGCTGACAGAGTAACACATTATCTGTGTAGCTGTCAGGGTGGGAATAGAAGACAGCTATTGCCCAAGGCACCTGCCCATCACTGCCCAGTCCACAATAACTTTCCTGAAAAACTGTCACACAATCGGTTATCGTCTTCCTCCATCCGATCAAATTACAGTTGAACAGCCAAATTCAGGGATTCTTGGGAGGAAAGGCAAGAGAGAGGCAAGGCTTATTTTATTTGAAATACCTGTGACTGCCGCTTGCATCATTTGTAACCATTTTGAATAGGGTCATAAAACAGACATGGAGAAAAAAAGAAAAAACTGGACAAAACAAGCTAAAGTTTTAGTCTTTTCGAAATAAGAAGTGAGTGAGTACTTTCCACCTGTGCAGGGGAAAGTCATGGTGAGACAGATTTCTAACGATCTACAGTACATCCTCTACATCTGAACAGCATATTTATTGAAATGCTTTTCATTCCGTACAATCATTTAAGCAAACACATCCATAACATTTGCATTCATAGTTAATTATGACATATATGAAATATGTTAAGCATATTTCAATCAGCAATGCACTTCTTTTGAATGTTGAATTGCATTTAAATTTAAAAGGTAGTTGAATTCTCATACTGGTTGGTGCATTTTGAATCCAACAAAATTGAATTTTTTTTAAGCCTCTGTTTTTTTACATCACTATGCAGGTTATACTAATTCTCTCAAGTCTTTGTTTGCATTCTTGTTGTCCAGTTCTTGCTGACCCATAAACTCAGCAAAAAGGCTGTTATACAGTCTCAAGCAGTGGTGTGTGTGTGTGGGAGGTTTGGAGGGGTGAACCTGCAGGAAACATAATCAGCCTGATGACAAAATGTCAAATCGCCCCACAGGGTTTCTAGCCCTCCTTTTATGAGATGGAGAGTGAGGAAATGACGGCATGACTGGGAGCAAGCTCTATTTTCTCCTACTGTTTCTCTGTTTATTCAAATATTGTTCACCTTTTTCACTACAAACCTTTTAGACAATTTCCTTTCTCCCTCATCTTATGATTTCATGACTTCATAGACAATATTTACCACCACAATGCTGCCTGAGTTGAAATCTAGTTAGAGTCTGATTGTTTTATGCATTTTGAATAGATGCTGAAGAAATTCTCTAATAGGATGCTCCACTATACTAGCAGTGGCACCTCTGGGTCTGATTGATACTAATTAACAAAATCATCCTCATTCGAGTCACATGTATTTGTGTGTGTGTATATATATATAATATATATATATATGTGTGTGTATGTGTGTGTTTGCGTGCAGAATTACATGTCCACATTAGCGTCAGTATGTGTTTACACCATATATGTGCAAGCAATAGACTTTTTAAGAAAAATACATCTGTGTAATACCAACTTAATTCATAAAACAGCTATTTTAAAGATGCTATTTGCAAAACTACTCCAGTCATCTCTTGAGGCCTCATAGACTTCAGCATTCAGAAAAGTCTTTAAAAAGTGGGTATAGATCTTATTGATTGTTTTCCCTCGTGGTAACTGTAGCCTTGAGGTTACAGAAATGAGCATGTAAGTAAAAGAGAGTAAAGCTGAGTTCAGTGTAAGATCAAAAAAAAAAAAAGATCAGAGTCGAGAAAAAGTCCAAAGCATTTACATTACACGTTGTGTTTCATTATCTAACTATAAAGACAGGGGTCTGTCTGTCCTTCTCTTTTCTCGACAACTGTTCATCCGATAGACTCCGATATACACTTGGCGGGTGTATAGCTGAAGACCCGAGGAAGTACAGTGTCAAGTGTGAAGTTGTTTGGATGAGCAGTTCTCGAGAAAGCTGCAAGCAGCCATATTGGAACCCAATCAGTCAGCTCATTCTGAACAGGTATGCTTTAAATGGGCACTGCACAATTCACTATCTAAAGGGAGAAATAGTTTGGCTTTATACAATGAAAAACACATGGTGATAATAATGTAAAATGGGATAAAGACACAGTTCAATAGTGAGACGGGAAATTTATTATAATGTGGGACAGCTTCCTGTCATTTTTTTTTAAAGTTAATGTGCGCTGCTTGGGTGAGTGAAATTTCACACCTACCTGTACTGTTACTAGATCTACAAATCAACCAATCCCATATCCATAACTACTTGTGGAAAACTTCAGAGCAGCTCCTTGTGTTAAGAAATGTATTTTTGTTCTTCAGTATTGGCAGTGAGAACATGAATGATTGCAGAACTCCTTTTTATTAACAGCAGAAGCAGAAGGAACAGCAAAGGGGATTTAAGCTTCTTTACTGTCTAAAATACAGATGATGAAAGCCAAACATCTGTCTGGGGATTTTTGTCACTTCTGCTACATGAAAAAAATCTCATTCAAGCCTTCACAACTCCCCTCTCCATCCACCATTATCTTCAAAGGTGTCTAAGATGGTGCAAGTACTTCTAAAAGAATGAAAGGGATCCCAGCTTGCTTACCTCCTAAAATAAATTCCACATGCGATTACAAGATGTTTGAAGTACAGAGTTTTCCATTACTCATCACTTAAATCCCACTTTTCTTCCTTTTTTCCTCTTTGCTTCCACCGTACTTTCAATGTTACGTTCCTCACAGGCAGGCAATATCACTTTCTTCAGAGATCCCCGCCAATGGATTTGGCAGGTGTGCCAAAGCAAATAGAAAGCATACTCAAGTTTAAATATCAAACGTCACCGTGATGGCTGCTGTGTAAACGAGTTTCAATTGAACTCCTGCCACTGCACCAACAATCTCTTCCTTACTGAAGATTACAAGCAATATATCACCACGCTACGGCATAGTGGCAATGTGAATATGCCTCAGAAACAAAGAGTTCCAAAAACAATGAGACAACAACTAATAGAAGAAGCAACTTCACTTGAAACTAACAGGGCTACGGTTAGCAGTGAGTCACTCACAGTGGAATATACAAAAATATCAGCAAAGTAATGAATGAGAAATTTGTTTGTCTTAATGCAACAAGCTGGACACTCAAGCAAACTGTATCACTGAGGCTGAAGAGAAAGTATCCACCATGGAAGACAAAGTGACAAATCTAGAACAACTCAAAGAATCCCAAATACAGATACAAGTACTAACTGAGCTTGCAGATAATATGGAGAACAGGAACAGATGAGACAATATACACATCACCAACCTTAAGTAGGGTATAGAAGGAAGACAACCCATGCAATTCTTTGAAGCTTGGCTCCCAAGGGTCCTTGGTCTGGAGATGGAGAAAGGCCACATAAAGATCGACAGAGCCCATAGAAGCCTGGCACCAAGGGAGCAACGAAATCATCCATCATAATTAAACTCCATAACTCAAGAGACAAACTGAAAATAATGGACGCAATCAAGGTTAAATGCAGTCTTCACTAAAAGGGGCAATCTTTCTTTATACAGCAAGATCTCTCTGCAGCTGTGAGGAAGAAATTCTGTGAATTCAACAGAGTGCGCCAACAACTCGTCAGCAAGAACATCCAGTTCTAGATTAGATACACGGTTGCTCTATCAGTGTTTCAATGCAGACTAGATGGGACCAATGCGGAGCACAGCAAACTCTGAAGGCACAGCCAGATGTACTAAAGACTGAATAGAATGAGTGCTACCAAAGTTACCACACTCAGTATTAGGGGTATCAACAGTACAGTGTAAAGGCACAAGATTCTGTCAGAGATAAAGAAAGTTAACATTGGAATAGCTATGTTACAAGAGACACATCTCACGAACACAGAACACTTAAAACCTATGAGGGAATGGATTGGACAGGTCTTTTATTCCTCATATAACTCTTAAGAGTAAGGGAGTAGCAATATTAATTCATGAAAAGCTCAACATCACCTTTGATAAAACTCTTATCAGATAAAAATGGAAGATATATTTTAATAGCCTAGTCCTTAATAGTCATTTTTGGGGACTTCATGTTAATAGGATCTGTTTATGCTCCAAATGTATTTGACAGGGCCTTTTACTCTAGACTCTTGGCAGTTGTCTCATCCATACCCACTAATAATATAATCCTGGGGATGACTTCAACTGTGGCCTGAAAATGGTAATCGATTATAATCCTCCCAAACAACTGGCACCACTGAAAGTGTCAAAGGCAACAAAAATAACTATGTTGTGAACTAGGATTGCTGGATGCATAGAGGACAATAAACCACAAAGAAAGGGATTATAAATTCTTTTCATATCCACATAAAAGTTATTCAAGAATTGATTACTTATTTGTGTCAAGATCTATCTTAGATTGTTCCCACATATGCAGGATTAATTCATGTGTCCTTTCTGATCACTTTTCAGTTTATCTAGAATTGGACCCTCCATATTATGACCCTCTGTCCAGACATTGGCGTCTAAATCCTATTTTGCTCAGTGATTCCTCATTAATATTATACCTGAAGGAACAGTGGGGTATTTTTTTTATCTGCTAACCACACTCCAGACACATCTGCATCAACTTTATGGGAAACAGCCAAAGCTTACCTGAGAAAAAAAACCTTAAAGGTACATTTGGAATTGAATTTAAATTCCCACCTACTAAGAAAACCCGACACAAACTTGAAACTGCTCCCTCTTCCCTTGACCAGCTTCTTACTGGAAAAGCAGAAAAGGCAATTTTCTATGCAAAACATATTTTTTTTTGGAGTATGGCAACAAACCAGAAAAGCTACTCGCACGTTTAGTCAAAGGCCGAAAGGAAGATAATATAATACCTTTACTCTTAGAGAAAAATGGTGTAAGACACTTTGAAACAAAACATATTATCCAAATTACGGAGGATTTTTATGGAAAACTATACACATTGGAATTTAAATACAGTTCTACCCTGAGTAATAGTTCTTTGACAAAATAGCACTGCCAACTCTGCCTGTCGATGCAAGGGTGACCTTATGCTCTCCAATTACTGAAAAGGAAGTACGTGAGGCTATTGGGAACTTACAAGGGGGGAAAGCACCAGGACCTAATTCAGAGTTCTACAAGCAATTTGTTAACTTAGTGGAACCTTTAACCAATGTTTTCTGAGTCATTCCTAAATGTCTGTCTCTCTCCTACCCTTAATCAGGCTCATGTATCTTTAATACTTAAAAAGAACAAACAACCTGAGAGCTGTTCCTCATATAGACTGATCAGTCTGATAGGAGTAGACTGTAAGATACTGGCCAAGGTACTTGCTACCAGGTTGGAGAGATTTCTTCCAAACCTGACCAATCCCAACCAAACAAGATTTATTATTAACATATTAACTCCCATACAAACATGCAACAATTATTAAATATTATCCAGTACTCTCAGATCACCAGAACCAAAATTCTTGCCATTTCACTAGATGTTGAAAAGGCAGGGTGCAATGGGAGAACTTATTCAATGCAATGAAGAGATTTAAGCTAGGGGACACATTTATCAATTTGGTGAAAATATTGTAGAAATCACAGATGGCTAAGGTCCTTGTTAATGGATGCTGCTCAGACCCATTCTACCTCCAGAGAGGAATGTGCAAAGCTTGCCCCCTGTAGCCCCTCCTTTTTGCACTAGCTCTTGAGCCCTTGGAAGAAATGATAAGGAAGCATGAAGAATAATGGAGTTGAATTGGCCAGATTGGATCACAGAATTGCACTCTACACAGATGTTTTGCTTTTTGTTAAAACCCCTGAATCTTCAATTCCCATAATCTTCTCCATCATAAATGAATTCTCTAAAATTTCAGATTACAAAATAGATTTTGTGAAGCTCTCCCCTTAGAGAATTTTAACGAGCCTGCCGATTTCCCTTAGTGGTCACCATCTAGATTTACTTACCTTGGAATTAGAATATCTGCAAATATCAGTCATCTTTATAAACAAAATTTTACAAACATCACATGAATTAAAACAGGTCTGAATTGCTGGCTGGGCTTACCCCTTTCTTGAATGGGCAGACCGAGCTTGAGATAAATGAACATACTACCAAGGCTTCTTGACCCAATGCAAATGCCCTTTCTGTATTACAAAAACCACAGTTTATGATATTGAAAAGTCTATTTCTAGATACTTGTGGCATGAGAGGAAAGCAAGAGTGAAAACGAAAACACTGCGACTCCCATAGACAGAGGGGGGATAGCCCTACCCAACCTTCTCTATTATAATTTGGCTTTCCATGCTCAAACAGTTTATAATTGGATACATCATTTCTTAGAAGCCAAAAAAACCCACATTGACTCCTGGTGCTGTCACCCACATTCCTCACTAAGGTATTTGTCAAACAAAGTCCAACTCTCTACAGATATTAAAAATATAATTGTATTCAAACACATTAAAATCATAGTATGATATTTCTAAATGGTCTGGCTATGGAAATTTTTCATCACCCCTTCAACCAATACTTAATAACAACTTCTTTCTACCTGGACATAGGCAAGGTGTTATTGAAAATTAGTTTGCAAAAGGTGTTAAAACAAAGAGACCTTTTTGAAGCAGAGACTTCCTCCTCTCACTCCATGCTATATAGGGAATATCTTCCACATACTTTTTTTGCACTTTTTTGCACGTTTGAATGGATATTCATTCGTTGAATGGATATTCATTCGGATATCAAATATTAAAAAATATTTTTTTTGGCCGGGCGGGGGTTCTCGTTATGTCATTATGGAGAAACACAGATTCAGTAAACGTTCAGTAAGTTCAGTAAATGTTAAATACAGTTAGACCCAGCATTCTCCATTAAGTTGGGCGAGTTCAAAGTTGTGAAAACAACGGGGGTGTTTGGTGGTGTTTTCACAGGTAATTTGTTAGTCTGTCCCTCCCGCTGCAGGAAATATTGGATTACTCTTGGAAAGCTATTGATGTAGCACTTTTCTCCTTATGAAAATAACACAGAGATTATTCCACCAATGAGAATTTAGTCGGACGAGAGCATATCGACCAACTAATCGACCAGTCGACCAGCAAACTACAGCCCTATTAATATGGCCCTGTGATTGCAAGTTTCTGGAAAGATATTTTAAAAAGAGCTTTGCACAATCTTGCACATAGAAATTAAATTGGAACCTGCATTGTTTTTGTTGGGATTCTTGCCAGAAGGTTTTGATCTTAACCCCTCACATATATATATGTATACATATGTATATTCTTGTAACAAAACTGTTGTGGCTAGCTTGTGGATCTACTGTGTTCCGGTGGATTAAAGACAAACCCCCAACAGTAACACAGTGGTAGGGAGAATTATACAGTTTTACCAATGGAAAGCCTCTCTGCTACTTATAAGGGGAACAACACGTATATCTTAAAAATCTAGTAACCAGTTTTAGTTCATTTACCATATAAAATTTCAGACTTACTACAGAGGGATTGATTAACTTACAGAGTGAATCCCAACTCATAAAAATTGGACTGAATTGAATTAAAATTCCCTTCTTCCTCTTTTTATGAATTTATCTTCTTTCCTATCCTCTTTCTCTGAAAACTAGTGGGCTAATTGCATCAGTTGCAAAAGTTTTAAAAATTAAACAAATAATCTCATGATATTAGAGCTAGTCATGTGTTTAAGACTGCCTATTTTAGATTATGGCTGGCCCCTAATGATTTATTCTCATATTACCCCATGTGTTTCAAATCCAAATATGATTATCCTTGTTGCCAGACATCAGGAACAGGGTCATGTTCCCTTGTAATTCAGTGAGTTGATAACGAATATAAGAAAATGATAAATTACGTGTTAATGATTCAGAATTTCCCTTCTTTATTTTTAGTACACACTAATATTTTTATGGATGTGGGGTGGCTGTGGCTTAGGAGATAGAGCAGGTCGTCCACCAATCAGAAGGTTGGTGGTTTGATTTGGTTTGCAAGAGACTGAACCCCAAATTGCTCCCGATGTTTCTGTCAGCACCCTGCGTGGTAGCTTGCCTCCATTGGTGTGTGAGTGTGTGTGTGAATGGGTGATTGAGAAGCAGAAACATTATAAAGTGCTTTGGATAAAAGCGCTATATAAATGCAGCCATTTAATGTTTTTTTAATATGAGGATATTTGAAAAATATTACCCTCTTGAAATGCTTGCACTGAAAGTAAATTAACTCTTAGTCTATTAGATATACAGTTGACACAAACCAGAGGTGGGGGACTCGAGTCAAATGACCTCACTCAAGTTGCAAATTTGAGGACCTGAGACTTACATGACAAACATTGATAAAAGACTCGACTTTGACTTGTGACAGATTGCTCGAAAGGACTTGACTTTTTTGTAAAATATTTGCATTTTTCTAGATAATGAGAAGTTACTTATTGTTTTTGAAACATGATAGGGTGATTTCTAGTGTAATGCATGCAAACCTGGCAACCCACTAGGATGTGGCAGACCAGCAGAAGCCAACGCAGGAGGCAGCTATCATGGAGGGGGCCAGTCCAAAAATAATATTCGCCCAGAAGCTGAAAGAAAGCTAATTTGTTCCCAAATATTCGGTGTACAACTGACACCAAACATACTGGATGTTTATCATTCACAGAAAACCTCCTGAGTCTCGTTTGTGTTCATGTCAGCAGCAACAGTGAACACAACAGCTGTGAACGTGGTGCTAAAGCTCTGGTTCCATCCTGGAGGTCCTGAGTGCTGCCACTGCTCCAGCCCTGAATGTTTTGAGCCAAAGTCTGCATATTTCTGGTCCTCAAAACTGGTATTTTTATATAAAAGTGTGTCGGAGGGAGGGGGAGAAATACGGTGCTCACTGCAGTGAGCTGAGTAGTTTCCAGTGTTTCAGGCTTTTCTCCACATTTCAGCACAGAGTCCATAATGAAAAGTGCAGAAAGTGCAAACGCCACAGTTTGTGTGTCTTTAGTCAGCAGAGATGCGTACACACAGAGCTCTCCAACATCACAAATCAACTTTCATTTATTTAGCTTCTTTTACTTCTAGTATTTCACATCAATAACATAACCTACTGAAATGTCCATCAGAATACTGCTATTTCTGTGAGACAGGTCTGAAAAGTGTTAGATAAATGTCTGAATCTTAAAATAATGTCATTCACGTGTCTGTATCCAAGGTGTATCAGAAACATCAGTACTGATGTTTGTTGCTCACAGCTGCTGTGTGTCAGATTCTTTCCTTTGACTTTATCAAATACCTGCAGCATCACAAGGCAGCAGAAACAGTAAGTCTGTCTTTAAATTGAGAGAGTGATGTGCGCATGTACGCACATGGCAAGTGTCACATCAGTGGTAACTTCAGCAGCACGCTAACAGGACGGTAATTAATGTTCTGTGTTCTGCTGCACAGTACACTGTGTACAGTATACAGTGAAACAGAATGTTATTAAACAGCCCTTATGGATAAATCCTGGGCTTCATCAGAGCTGTTAGGACTTTTTTATTTTAAGTAGCTAAAAGTCCAATGAGAAGCACCTTAGACAGATGCTGATAATATAATGATAATAGGATATAATATTAAGATGATGCCAAGGAGAAACGGTGTGACCCTTCTGAAGAGGTGCTAGGGCAGGAGGCTTAACACTATGATGTAAATTTTTTGTGTCATACTTCTATTTTCACTTTAGAGCCCTTTAGAGGTATGGGGCTATATTAGCCTCACTCTACATTGTTATGCATTTAGGAGGCTTGTTATTGATTGCCACAAAATATCAAATATCAGTAAGATTTATAAGGTGTAAGCAGGCTGCAACAGTTTTCATTAATGTTGAAAATAAAACTCAGCTTTTCATGACTACAGTCTTTTAACTGATTTAAATGTGGAAACTGGTAGATCATCAGAATTTCGTATGACTTGACTTGTGGCTTGCTTGACCTGAGCAATGACTTGACTTTTCTTGCTTGACTTATAGCAGGGACTCAACTTGACTTGACTTCCTTGATTCTCACCGCATTAACTTGGGACCTGCTTGAGACTTGAAGGTTAAGACTTGAGACTTGCTTGTGACTTGCACATGTGTGACTTACTCCCACCTCTGCCGCTAACCACTAATTTCCCATATATTTAATCATAACCACAGTGCATGCAGTGCAAGCTAGCTTAACAAACATCTAAGGCATCCATATATGCACTCTTTGATACTAAATAGTGCTCACAGAGAGATCAAGAATCAGCCATCTGCAAGAATTTGTTCGTTAAGAATTCAGTGTCCCACATGTCGCTCAGACAAGCCAATAAAAAGTGCAGAATGTCTCTTTAGCACATAATAATCTTTACATTCTCATCTGTCAGCAGGATAATGAAGTGGAAGCTCTCAATCAGTCATATTTTTCTATCCCAGTATCATTTGGACCTTGCAGAATTTCCCTAAGACTAATGGTTTTACCATTGGGTTATTAATTGAAGTAATCGGCCAAAATATTCAGTCTACTGAAAAATGAATATGTTACCTCCTCAAATCATCTCCCAGGTTTTGTCTTTTTAAGTTAGACAGAAACTTTGAATTTTCAAGTCCATCCTGTTTCAGCCATTGAAAATTATTTTAAAATAAAAGGCCAAGAAATAGTCATACATAACCCCCCATATGCCCTCGGCATAACACCTTTATGTCTTTTAAAATTTTAAATCAAGCTAATCTTATGTTGTTTAACCATCTTCTTGCTTAGATAAGAGAACTTGTCATGTTTCAGGGAAGCATTTTATTGGTATTCCTTTAAACCAAATTAACTAGTTTTGTGGTAGCATATGCCGTGAGTTAATAGAGTCAAACTTGCAACATGGTAAAATTAAACTCAACAGGGCTGGCAGCCTTTTTTTGTTCTCAGTAACTACCTTTACGGGCCATAAATACTTAAAATACCCAAGGGTAGACTGCTCCCTGTGTGTAAAGAATATGGGCAGTTTTCCAACGACAGCTGTTATAGTAAAAGTCTTCTTGACATCATCATGTTTGACAGTATTTTTTCTCTGTCATCCCAGTTGCTTTCTGTCGCTTCTCCTGGTGGCAGCAGTGGTGTGGAAGATCAAACAGACCTGCTGGGCTTCACGGCGAAGAGAAGTAAGTCCATGAAATACACTCTGTTTACATGAGATACGCTTGACATATGTTATTTTCCTCAACATGATGGTGCCCCAATTCTTCTGAAACACTGTTGAAAACTACAGCAAACTGCATTTAACAGATAGAGACAAAGACCAGAAGAGCACAATTGGCACCACCTTTTTTTATAGTATGCATCCAGAAATAATTACAGGAAGATGGACTTGACGTAATCTTGATAAATGAATATAAAATACAGTGAACATTTATAAAAGGCAGAGTTACTCTGAGAAGGACGGAGGCATATTTGCAGTTTCAGTCTTTTGGTTTAACTTTAAAACCATCATCGGGAGCATGTAGAGTTGTTGGGGAAACAACAGCTAATACATACCAGATACGCCAGCTGATTGCTCAGTTGCTTCAATTAGGCTGATGATGTCACATGCCTGAGTTGGAACATCAGCACATATCTTAACACCAACTTGAGTTCTTTAGGAGCTTTTAGACCACTATTAAGAGAAGGTTTGTATCTGCACCTCTCAAATGTTTCTTCAAAAAATAAAGATGTTCCAGTACTTGATGAATTTTTTATTAGAAAAATGGTGAAAATGGCTGAAAAGAATAAAGACAATTCATTTTAAAGTGGACCGGTGGAAAAGGGGGTGAAGAAAGCCAGTAAAGATGCTGTGAATGACTTAAGGAAAAGGGGATGGAAAAAAAATATTAATATTCAGTGTTGCTATGAAATATAGGGTTGAGAAAAGATGGGGATAAAAAGGGGTAAAAGATGAGATGATTGGCAGTAGAAATTAAAGAAGAGGGCCAGAAAGATACTCTGCAGGAAACTGAGGAAGAAAGCAAATGTATGCAAATTCACTTCACTGCCCTTAACTGGAACTGCTTGGAGTGGTTACTGGTGTTTATAAGAGCAAGCATCATTTCCATTTCCTCAGAGTGAATCCTATATTCTCGTAGATGCCATATGATACTCAATAGCAGGAAGATTAATTTGGTGCACATCCAGCCTTATGACCTGCAGTCGACTAATAAAGCTCCCACTTTATTTCCCCTTTGGGGTTGACAATGATAATCATAGGATCTGGATTTTATATCCTCTAATTGATATCTGAAAATAAACAAGAATGATAGCTACCGTGACTCAGAATCATGCCTATCCAAAGAATTAAAGTCAATGAAAATTAATGCAGGCAGATGGGCTCTCGTCATTGAAATTCTGCTCACTTTTTTGGTCTGCTCTTGGCATTCGTATCATCTGTTTGTCATTGCCCTTCAGCTGCCAGATGATAATAAATAAATCGTTAAATAAAAACCTTCATCTCTTAATTTCAGGTGATTGAAAAGTTTTGTCACTGTGAGAAGAACTTATGAGAGGGACTGGGATATTTAGTCGCAGATGACAGATCAGTTCATATATAGGAAATAATTGATCTCTCAGTTTTTATACAGTACCACTCAAAAATTTGGACACACCTTCCCATTCACTAGAATGAGAAAGTGTGTCCAAATGTTTGACTAGTGCTGTATATCTACAGTATACTGATATTGCTATGTGTGCAAGTGCAGGTTCAGTTGGAGTCTTCAGTGTAAAGTTCGGTTTAAGTGCCAGCCGAACATTTTTATTACATAAGCAACAAGACGTGATCAGATTTCTTCTTTGAAACATGATCCAATCCATAAGTGACCCTTACATTCCTCATTGTGCTAATATTTTTAATCCATTCTACTCCCTAAAATCCACTGGGGTTCTGTTAGGATTTGTTACCAGCTTTTATTAGCTGCAAAAGCAAAATTATTAAGGATTTGATGATAGCAGCCTATAATATACAATTTTGATTGAATATTCCTCACTGAATACAGTTGAGTCTTGTTAGCAGAAAAGGTTTTTGCACATAATTTATGTTACTTTTACTACCATCATACTAAAAAATGTTTTGTGGAATATTTAGATATCTGGTCCTTGGATTTTATCAGCCTTACCAATTTAAAAGAATACAAACCTGTATTACCAGTATTTTGTATTACCAAAATACTGGTAATACCTCAAGGTTCCTGTGCCATTTTTCAGGTGCCCTACTTTTGAAGAAAAGCCGTAAAGAGAAACTGTGCTGGTAACCTTTTGTTGAACGCTGTAATCGCCTAGAGGATGTTCTTCAGTGCTGTTTGGGTGGTCCAGCTATGCAAGTAGTCGTTAACTCTGGCCCACAATAATACCCAAATTAGCAGAATCATTTGTAGTGTGGCATCATGTGTATCAGTCATGGAAATCACTGTACCAAGAATACATGTTTTATCTTTATGATCTAACATTAGTACTTTCTTTCAGGAAAGCTATTTCAGAGTTTGCACATCACATACTGCAGTTAATGAAACATACACATTTAAATTAAACATAAATTAATTTATGTTGTATAACTATACATTGAATTATTTATATCAACTGAACAACCCCCTAAATCTCCTGCAGCAAAGTCCACTTTCTGCCATCTAACTATCTAGCCATCCAACAACCCACCTCTTCCTAAAAAGGAAAATGTCACCTTATATAAACGTCCAATAATGATGCAGAGGGGTTTACATTGGAGTTAGTTGAAAGCTAATCTCGCGATACCAGACAGAGTAGTTGCTTGAATGGCAGCGAGAACAGCCGCTAACAAATCTACGCCTTACATACCCTTACATTTTGTCAAGGACACGCCTTACTGGAAATGATGCGAAGCGTTAAGAGACTGACCTGTGAGTCTAGTTGAAAGCCAGGTACGTCTCATACAGACTCTAAAGGGCGCCTTTTGTGTTGGTATCAGACGCTGAGGAGTGTGACAAAGCGTCGGTATTTGACGCCCTGGGACTGCAAACAGACTGGTGATATTGGACGTTAAAAATATGAGTCTGTGTTTTAAATTGGTCCTCTTTGGATACTTTGAATAATAAAACCATAGCTCCCGTTGATAAAGTGATAACTGATCCAAATGTAAAGAAATAGTCCCTCCTAATAGTGTGAGGGTGTATGTAATGAATGATGTGATAGTAATTTTCCTTACCACAGTAGAATCACCATCTCACCCTTTAAACAATCTCTAATAACAAGAGTTTCAGTGGAATTGGTGTTTGCTGACTTGTGTTGAGACATTGCCAAAACTTGTATGATATTAGTGAAACTAAATCTGTTCCGCTAATCTCGTCTCATTGGTGAACTGATTGGCTCTTTACTGAACATTGTGTCCTTTTAATTTAAAGGGGTTTGTGAACAGCCCATGCACTTATTGCGCGTGTCCAAATACAGGATGGAAGAATTGGGCTGGAGGCCATTTAATGCTCACAAGCCCCCATCTGACATAAGGACATGGAATGAATGAGTCTTAATGAGGCTTCCAGAGATGGCAGAGACAATAATGAGACACTGATCCAGCCAAGTGGCATATGGATGATCCTGATTGAACTCTTTTTTTATTGGCTTTTAAATGTGAAATCTGTGGTAGTATTTCTGGGCTTGATTTACAAAACTGTGTATGTATATTTTACCAGAAACACACTGAAAATAAATACTTGTATATTACCAAGTAAGCATTGTCTACATGTAATGTTGAAAAGCGGTAATCACTAACAGCTTCACAGACTTGAAAACATGTAATTCCTGGCATTGACTTAATCTTACTAGGCTGATCTTTTACCACACTAATGCGCTAATTGGATAAGGCCTTTCTTTTTTGTCGGGAGCTGAAAGGACCTCATAAACAAATATGCAGCTGTTGTATTTGAATAATTTTAGTTGAGGGCTGGAGATGAGACTTGGATCCCGCCCGGAGACAAAGGCATGAAAAGACAACAGCTGTAAATGCCACCGAGGAGGATGAGGGCTGACCTCTTTGAAGCTACCTGTGGGGGGAAATGGGAGGGAGGGGGCACTGACATTTCACGAGACTGCAACACAGAGATGTTTTACACACAAACATGTGGCTGTATCTAATGCAGCCCCCCTCGCTATCTCTCTCTCTCACACACTCATACAAGCACACACCTCACATAACATATGCCCTGCTATAGCAAAACATCATCCAAACAGGAGACATATACTGACCATGGTGTGAAGCGGTGATATTTTACTGGCACTCTAAAAGCACTCAAAACTGTCATTGAGCAGTGGTTACCACTAAAAGGACCATTATTTCTCTCAGCACATTTAAGCGTACCATTTACTAAATTCACCAGTAACTAATTAGCATCTGTTTATTAAAAGCTATCATCAGCCCATAGACATTGTGATTGCAGTGACGTTGGTAATGGATGTGGCCAGACTATAGCTGATGACTGTTGTGTCAGCTAAGGACAGGAAAGTGATGGCTGCAAAGGCTAAGTGCAAGGGCAATGACGTGTTGCATGTGGTGTGTCACTGATGTAGTTTAGTTCCTATTTTCTTCTGAGTATTCGTGGATTCTTTTTTTCCCTGTCACATTAAAGGAATAGTTTTGACATTTTGGGAAATACACATATTTGCTTTCTTGCTGGGAGTTAGATGACAAGATTGATACCACACTCATGTTTGTACAGTAAATATGAAGCTACAGCTAGCAGCCTGTTAGCTTAGCTTAGCATAAAGACTGGAAACAGTTGGAAACAGCTAGCCTGGCTCTGTGCAAAGGTAACAAAATCTGATTACTATAGTCCAACACATCACTCCCCGTAAACACACGTGTTGTTTTTTACACTTTGTTTTTTGGGTAACATTTCCTTTTACAGTCCCCTAATGACTTTGTATTTATATATGGTAAATATATGGTAAATTATAGTATATTATTGAGTAATTACTACTGGTAATAAGTACGTAAATAAAGTGAAACTACAGCTAAAATACTAAGAAAAACCTCCACTATTACTCATCAACTATTATGGTGGCTGTTACCAACATATGCCTTGGATAACTACAATTGTAACTTGAATTGATGGGTAATAGAGGAGGTGTTTGTAAGAATGGGTTGCCTAAGAATTGGTTACTTCCTAGGAAGTACACAATTATATCTGAGTTATTACCAACCTAAATTGTTTACAACTACACGATACTTAGTTGCGTTGATGAGTAGTAGTGGAGGTTTTTCTTAGTATTTCAGCTGTAGTTTCTCTGTATTTACCCATTTATTACCAGTGGTAATTACCCAATAATATAATATAATTTACCATATATTTACCGGTTAAATATTTAATTAATTAATATTTAATTAGGGGACTGTAAAAGGAAGGGTTCCATTTCTTGTACTGATGAAACAAATGAGATGTAAAGTGTTAATTAGAGCTTTAGAGGTGCTGGAAAGTGGCTTTTGTTACCTTCAGATAGAGTCAGGCTAGCTTTCTTTATGCTAAGCTAACTGGCTGCTGGCTGTAGTGTCATATTTAGTGTAAAGACATCACAGTGGTAACAATCTTCTCATCTAACTCATCAAGAAAGTGAATAAACGTGTTTCCCAAAATGTTAAACTATTCCTTTAAAGATGACCTCCTGTGGCACAAAATATCATTTTTACACATTGGCTGCAGCCACCTTTACCGAAAGCTTACTTATTAAGATACTTGTACCCATTTTCAATGAAATAGCTCGGTGGTCTAATTTGCTATTTGCTATTTGCCATTAAGTTTGCATCGATAAAAGTGAAAGGAATACATTACTAACCACATAATTCTCACATGTCCCTCTTCTCACATGGCATAGTTTCACACCAGTGCTCTTCCACTGAAGAACTCAATCAGCAATCATCGATTGCTATAATAAGATTATCCTACTCTTAAGCCCCTGGTCACCTTGATTGTCCCTTGTTCAGTTTGAAGTTTGCACTCTAATAACTTCCTCTAAAGTTAAAGAGGATGGAGTGTTACTGTGATTAGGAGTTCACTTTAGGTTGTAACTCGTAAGCTTAGAAGCTGTCCTGGTAATAAGCAAAACCAAATTATAGAAATATAGTAAGGTAACATGTTATGCTTGTAATCATGCAACTGCGATAATACATGGTATTCATATTTTCTAATGAGTTCTTCAGCCTACACACAACCACTCAACTGCACCGAAATCACATCAATGTGGTATGCACTGGCAGTTTATTAGACTGGATATCTTCAGTCCATTAATCACAGTATGTATGTAGAGTTTGAAAGTATGTATCAACATGGAGAATTTAATGTTAATGTCAATAGAAGGAAATCCAGAAACAGACTACGTCATACTTGACATAAAGTCTTTGATTTTTTTTTTGCATTTGTCTAATTTTTAAGTTTTATTTTTTGCCTGCTGGTACAGCCAGTGATCTTTGAAAAGGACAAAGTGACCTGCTTAGGTGTAGAATATGCTCAGAGGCGGGATGACACCTACCCTTTTATAGAATCCAATGAAGGGAACAAAATGCTGTATTCACAAGACAGATAATTCATGCTCTCACTTGCTAAATTAATCAAGTTGCATAGCAATGCACCCCATGCCCAACCTTATCACAACAGTGAATGGCTCCAGCTTGTATTCTTGACAAAATCAGTCTGTCATTGCACAAACGTTAATTGGTTTTACGGAATTCACTCTTGCCTTTTGTCATTAACTTGGTATTCATTTCTAAAATCTCTCTGGTATTGTGCCGGCCCCTTGATGATTGTATTCCCAGCACATTTTAGATGCATGTGCTGGACACAGAGCAGAGCATTCCCTGACTTTGCTTCTGCTCTCTTCTTATGCTTTGGTGCTTTAAATGAATTCTGCAACATGATAAATAACATTACTGCTATCTGACATTTAGGATGAATGTTGTTGGATTTTGAAGTTTTTCTGTTGAAAACCATAATAAGCCCTGAGCTGTTTTCTTGTTTTGCAACAACCCCACCAGGCACCTCCATCCTGCTTTTATCTTTTGGAAAAGGGCAAAATTCTCATTTTGACCTGCGCTGGCCCTGCAGCTCAAATCTATAGGTTTGGTGTTGCTGTAAGATGTTTAATAGTAGAGATGTACAACAATCTAATACAGAGCCTCAGATTTCAAGTATAAAAATCAGGGCTACAAAAAACAGACCAAGAAAAATCAATCAGGTGATCAATCTCAATTTCATATGGCCGTTGTTTTTTTTTCTCTCAGCTGTACCTCCCCGGGGGGATTTTTTCACAGTGACTCAACACAGCAGTGCTTACATGGAAGAGATCTGAACTTTCGCCTCATTCACTCCCCACCAGTGAGTCTGTTGATGTACAACAGTGAAGGCCAGTCAGTAAATAAATGGCTTAATGTTCATGTTTCAACATGGGCAGCTTCTAAACAAATAATGCATTATTTATGATACACAGAACCTACAAATGCTATGAACCTTTTAACTTGCCTTCATTTGAAAGACACACATCAAACAAATATTAGATATTTCACAACCCAAGCATTTATAAAGCATGCCTGAGAAGAACACTCATAAAGACCACATACTGACTACTTCTGTCGTGTCCGAAAGTAAAAAAATCTTTTTAACATTTGTAACATTTACAACTTTGAACATGATTTACAAAGAACTCATTAGGCAGCAGTTATCGCATGATGTCACAATGATGATCAGTGTTGAATCTGCCAGTTGAATTTGACAAAATATCTAAGGATTTGTCCAAAATCATTGTCAGCTCTACAGCTGTAACAAATTAGTCTAGTAGTCGATACACAGAAAATTAATCAGCAACTATTGTGATCATCGATTTATTGTTTTTAGTTATTTTTTAAAATGTGAATATTGTCTGATGTCTTCAGTCCTCTGTGATAGTAAACTGAATATTTTTGGGCTATGGACTTTTGATTGGGACAAAAGAAGAAGACATTTTGGGTTACATCTTGGGCTTAAACCATTCTCTGATATTTTATAGACCAAACGACTATTAATATAGAAAATAATCAAGAGATTAATTGATAATGAAAATAATTGTTAGTTGCAGCCCTCTTCAACTCTAACTGTTAAAATTAATATCACTTAAATGTTGGGGAAAATTGAAAATTTCATGAATTTTATTCAGTTATTGTTAGTCATTTCTGGTGCTTCAGACAAGTTAGATTACTTTTTAAAAATTTATTAAAACCCTTAACCCTTGCATAAGAAATACTTGAGAGAGTAATGTTGTGATCTGTTGCTTCCTTGTGTGAAGTCTTTTTGTAATTCGATGCCACAGTCAATTGAAGGGAAAATGTATAAGAATTATTTTGAAGAACTGTCTGTGCGAGTATCTGTGATGAGTCACTGGTAGATCCTAAATATCCAATCAACGTTTTTGACATATAATTGAATACCACCGTTTCCATCGCTTTAATGTTTTCCTGTGTACATCTTCAATAGGCCCAACAGTACATTCACTGTTATGACATGCATAAACCTGTCACATAGATGGAGTCCGTGATACCACAAGACGTTGATTCAAAGCATCTTTTACTTTTTTTTTGTTTTATTTTGTTCATTTATGCTTTCACAATGCTATCAACCTCTCCAGACCTCATCTGAATTTTGCCAATTAATAGCCGGACTAATGAATACTTAATTATATTCTGAGTGAGTGAGGGTGGGGTCCTGGACACAAGAATCTCAGGGTTCATTACTACACCAAGGACAAACTCCTATTCAGGAACGAGACCACCAGGAAACTCAACACTCTCATACAACTGATCCAAAAAGACATGCAGTTTTATTAAAGGCACAATGTGAGGTAATTTGAAAGTGCTGAAGCAGTCTAGTGTACAAAAAAGAAAGTATAGATTTTCTTATTCTTTTGTATGATGAGAAGAATAGCTTTACTCATCTGAAAGCAAAATTATTATAATTCTTAGGTTTTTCCTACTATATATGTGCTATATTAAGTGTATATTTACTGTATTACTTTTGGTATTACTTTTCATGATATTGCTTGTATGTTTGTGCACATGTAGAGACACATTTATTGAACGTTGGCAAAGTGCAGAGGAAGGGCATGTTATGAGGCCGATCATCACAGCAACCTGATGTGCTTCGTAATCTGAAGTACAATTAGATCTTAATGCAGCACACTTAAGCTCATCACAAATCCAATACCAATCAGTGATGTCCTTGGCGCTAAAATGGCGGCCCGTTTAGATATCGATCAGACACTGCGCTGTTGATGAAAGTGTGGCGCTAGTTGTTTTACAATATTGATTAGTGGGGAACAAGAGAAGCTATTTTCTGCTCAGTCTGAGCAGCAGAAATGGTGTCAACCATTAGGCAGTAACCTAACCACAGCATTTCTATGCAGAACCTTTGGGACAATCTTTTATAAGTTTCTCTGTGATGGTATACCGTGTGTGAAAAAGAAATTACAGTAAATATCACTTAAGAGGTTGCCCTCATCAGATTGATTGAATGTAGTCAATGGATTGATCATTTACAGGTTTTTAATGTTGATATATACATTTTACATGTCATGGTTCACCTTGATTCTTAGTATTCCCATTATATTAAGAAATGTTTGAAATATTATGGTACCTTATTTATGAGAATGGGATGGGTTACTGCAATTTTGTAATATTATATCACAAAATTAAAGATCACACAACTGGAAATTATCAGTTTATGTTGGGGATCATTGAGAAATGTGGGCCACAAAATAAATCCCCATGTTCATAGGGCATGGATGTTTATGGATAGTCTTTCAGCATTTCCCCATTGATATTTGCTATTGATTTTTAGCTTCATACTGTAATAGCCCAGAGGGTGTAGATTACTGTGCAGGAACACTGTGACGGTCCGCAGTTGTTCATTTTCAATTTCTCTTTCTTTCTCACCCTCAAACCCTTTGAAGTGTATTCTTGTAAAATGTTTCATGGCATCTTCAGCACAGTATTATGATTACAATACTGATGACATTTGGATTAGTGACCGTCAATTTTATTGAAAACAATTATTTTTTGTATGTGTTGAGAAACTTACATATTTCTCACAATAATGAGTTGGATCTCATTGCATAGCTCACTATTAGTCATTTTTTTGTTGTTTTTTATGCATCAATAGGAACGCTTTGGATGATTTTTGCTTCCTTTGATTTTTTTTAATATTTATGATGTATATTCAATGTAAATAATGTATACTAAATGTATCTTTGTTATTATTTCAACGTAGCATTTTTCTCAAAATTCCTTCATGTAATTGTGTATTGTTTAATTAGACTAACATTCTATGTTGTGCTCATCTTTCACCTGTGTTTGATTTTACAGCAACTGATGAGAGAGCGTCAACAGATGGCCAGTCGTCCATTCGCCTCAGTTGCTGTTGCACTGGACGCCAGGGGAGAACAAACAGAAATGTTGCAGCCTATGGTTGATGTGAGTCCTATGTTTGCTTGTTTACACACACATACAGACAAAAATATGTCTTTAAACACATTTCTTTCATTTTTATTATTGTAAAATGCAGCTCTCATATTTCACCAGCCAAAGTCTTCAGGTTGAACTGTTTGCAGTTGCTAGAGTCTTTCAAAGGTTTGAATCTGTATTTGTGATACAAGCAAGTTCCTCTACTGGTATACAGAATGTTGCATAGTTTTGTACTGCTACATTAATTAGACCTTATTGTACTGTTCTCGAAAAGCTTATGTCCTTTACTCGCAATATGTCTGCCTTTTATCCACTCCCCACGTCAATAAGAAAGCTGCCAGTGATGGTCTTTCTTCCCATGTCCCTCTCCTTTTAGATGAATTGTCCGCTGCAATCATTGCTGTGGGCTTGCTGAAAATTTTCAATCGATTTAAAAAAAAAAAAAAAAAAAGAGAGAGAGAGAGAGAGAAACAAATCTTTTATGAGAAGTGATGTCATGAAGCCAAAAGTTTTATTCATGTTTTTTTTTTATCTTCTCACAAAGAAAAGACGATCACGATCCGAATTGGAGAATGTTAGGTTTGATATTAAAATGGTGACGTCAGGACGGTTTTTGGAACATTGATGGTTTACTTGTACTATTGTTCTTTCTTCTCCAGTCTGAACTTTGTTGCATGTTTTCATTTTGTCTAATTCTTCTGGGGTTTCTTTTACTGGGATCATGCTGCGTGGTGTTTTTGCACTTAAAATCTGATTGATTCATTTGTTATTATACCTCAGATGCTCATACACTTTTGCATGTCTTGAGTATTTTCTGTACCATCCAGTTGCCGCTTCTCCTCTTTATTCCTATGATGTAAATACCTCCCATACATATAGAAAGTAAAAAAAGAAGTCTGGCACTAAGCACAGTCTAGGGCTCAATGCCACATGGGATAAAAGCATAGGTTAAAGCAATATGGAGTGCTACATCCTCAAATTGACATCAGAGGACCAACAGTGTTTCCTCACCCAACGCCAGCTCAGTGTCACCTGCCGCTGAGAGAAATAAAATCACTGTGGCAACCAGCAAAGAGGCACTACATTAGTTATTAGTGTAGTGCTGAGTGGTACTCACCATGCATTATGGTATTGTGAAGGGCAATGTAAAGAGCAGAAGAGGAGGAAAACAATGCTTCTTTGCTTTCAGAGTGCACTTTACTGTCGCACTTTTAAACCTGTGAGATACAGTCTCAGTCTGAATGGTGTCGGAAACCACTGCTTTAATATTACCAGCCTTGATCTAAGTAAACTGTTAATTAGGTGCTTGTCTGTGGGACATGTGCGTAGTGTCTATCCGAATAATTAATTCCAGGAGCGTTCCTCCCTTTCCTAAAGACCAAAGAGGCTGTATTTGTTATAGAGCGCATTATGGTAGAGATTTTGCGCCCACTGGAGAGTATCGCCGTAAACAATGTCCCAAGCTGTTTTGGAAATGATAACTGGAAAAAAACACATCCTCAGTCTTCTGTTTCTTGACCCTTTCAAAATGCTGAATGAACATATGAAGGCTCGACTTTCTTTTACTTAGATGTCTGTGCAGCTTTTAAGGAAGTTCCTTTGAACATATTGTTGCAGAAAGCACTTGAGAACTTTGTGTTAGAAATATTCACATCCCTGTTTCCTAAATTTATTTCACAAAAACACTGCATTTTTCAGTGACACCTAGCAAAACATACAGTACAGGGTAAATTCAGCATACAAAAGTACAAGTAAGCAACTTTCTTGTCCAATACTCATATATGTACATTGCCTAAATGTATTTTAAAAACACGTATGAGTGATGAGGGTTTTAGTGGTAAATCTAATTTAAACCTAATTAATCAAACAGCACTTAGTCAAGTGTTGCTTGGTTTACCACTTCAGTACCAGCAGCTTCTGGTGGCACAAAAATGGTCTCAAATGACATTCAACGATAGCAGCATCACCATCTGATGAGATGTCAGTTCCAGAACTGTAATAGCCAAATATAACATGAATACACTTCCTGAACATATACCTTGTAGGAATAACTTTACAAAACGTATATTTCTAAATTGAAAATATGTGTTTTGTATCATTTATATGCACATGCAAGTTCTTAAAGTGTTTGTTACTATAATATACTAAAATTCTTCTTAATTTAAGTCCCCAGGTATTAAAATTAATCATATTAAGGAGCTATCTCTCTGACTGTTTATTAGTTAGTCTAATGAAACAGTTACATCACAGAAAAATAGAAATTCAAACACAACAAAAGTGGAAGCACATTATCATAATTCAGCTATAGCACATCATAGCCTTTGCCAGGTGTTTAAATATGTAACAGTGTATTTTGGACTTATTCTTTGAGAGAAAAAATCCAATCTACATGGTTTCAAATCTACAAATGCATATGTCGGAGCACATACAGCTCCATCACATACCACATACCATCATAGGACCAGCTGAAGGTGAACCATATGAAACGAACCTAATTCTCTTTTATAAACGTTAATTGGTCAGCATCTGGCATCACTTAGCTATTCGAAATATTTGTTGATGTCAAAGAGGACACTGATGACAGGCTAGCATTAGTGGCTTCCTATTTGTGTCACCGGCTCTGTTGTTACTTTTATCTCAGACCACTCTGTCACTGACTCAATGCAGACAAGACAAACAACATACCAAAACATTGATGATGTACATAATGGAAGGAGATGCTGGTTAGATAGTAATTCATCTTAAAAATCACACATTAGATTTGATGACAAAATGAGACAGATTATATTGTGCATCAACACATTCTCTGTTCATTTTGCTCACTGTGATAGTCTCCAAGTCAGTGTCCATGACTGAGGGACAATGTATTTAAGGGACAACTTTAAAAATAAGTTTTAGTATCATAACTACTCCAAAAACAAAATATACATACAGTATGTAATGATACAGTGTGTACAGAAAAAAATGACAAAGATGGCTTGCAGTACAATTATAACCCCATGCTCCCATTTTAACACATGAAAACATTTAAGAACAGATTCTCTGACTGTACTGTCAGCACTGATCTCGCTGCATTAGTCGGTAGCAGCTCCCTGAGACAAGATGTTTGTAGACTCTCCATCTGGACTGAGGGGGGGGGGGATCACAACAGCGATCGTGCATGTTTCCTCCATCTTTGGTAGGCTTAAACCCCCTAGAGATGGACATCGCTTTTAGTGACCAAGATGTCAGCAGCTGTTGGCCAAAGAGCCAATCAGACCCAAACACTGCCGGCCTAGGCCTCGATGTCACAGATGTCTCTGTTCACTATGGCCGGCGTTTAACATATGGAACCACTAACGAACAGCTAGTATGATGGATGACACCTGTCAGCAGGAGAAAAGAAAGCAGATACATTGTGTGTGTGTGTGTGTGTGTGTGTGTATGTGTGTGTGTGTGTGTGTGTGTGTGTGTGCTTTTATGTGTCTGTATACACATATGCGGGAATGTGTGAATGCATGTTTATGTGCCTGGATGCTTATGAATGACCGTAATGTGGTCCTTGCTCTTTATTAAGGCTTAGTAGAAATGCAGTGTGTGTGTGTGTGTGTGTCAACCTTCTTTGGAAGATATCAAAATGGACAGAGCAATTTTAAAAAGCTGTGAGAGAAAACAAAACCCTATGATTGAAAAGGAATGAAGTACTACTTTTATCCCAGATTAATATGAGCACTGTACAGAGCAAATGGAAAGGAGGTTGTTGCCATTATTGCCCCCTTTTACACAAACAGTGTTATTTATGCTTTATTTGCAAGAATCACAACATTGGTGCACAATGCTTGGTTCAGTTTAGTTCCAAAAAATGTACAATTGCCATGTAGTGTGGAATTCTCAGCATAGCCATCTTTTGGCCATTTCATTTAAAGCCAGCATTGCAAGAAGGCATTGTTTGTTTCCATCACTGTAATGTTTTCCTTTGTACATCTTCAATAGGCCCAACAGTGCATACACTGCTATGTTACTAAAAATAATCTTTTTGTGCATATTGTAATAACTCGATTTTTTTCAATTTAGACATTTTACACATCATGCAAAAACAAAAATGTTAATTAATCAAATTAATTCAAGATATCGCCCAGCCTTAAGTTAACTTTATATATAATATGTAAATTAGCAGTGTACTAAGGCAGTGTAAACAGCCCAGCAGCAGCAAAACTGAGCTGATAATAGTGATATTGTAAATTCAAGAGATAATTTATAGGTTACTATTTGGACATGGTTCAAGGCAGAGCAGAGATGAAGAGATTTGAGTATCTCATGATGACCTTGGAGTGGCTAATGTAAAGATTGAAACAGTATTTCTAATTAATATGCCATACAGGAGTGATCCTGCTGCTGTTACAGGTTTTACAAACCAGAGTTTCGCCTAAGTGTTACTGATTTGTTTGGAACAGCTGTAATGATGTTTGACCCAGTGATCCGTGCACTGTAAATGTAGCTCGCAGTGGAATCTGCTTTAATCAAAAGTCAGCGTAGGTTATATCAGCTTTCTTGCATGAATGTGGTTTATATACAGCAGCTATTCATTAGCAGAATCACTTGAATGGTCTTGAAATGGCTGGCAATTTAATTGCCCTTGTATGTCAGCGGTAGATATAATATGTGCCTCTTGATCATGAATGTACCTGGGCAGATGCATGAGAATATTGTGTTCTGATCATGTGGCTTAATTAGGTTGAGCAGCAATGCACACAGTCATATTCTGTGATGCCATCCTGCCTGTAATACAGAAACATGTATTTTATGTACAGTATGACTCACATGTTTAAAATGGAATTTTAGCCTCTTTGTTTTTGTTTACACAAGGTTTTGAGTCATTCAGAGCATTAGATGTAGTATCTAGTAGTTGTAGGTTAGAGACAACTAGACTTGATGTGTAGTCTAGATACTTGAGGCCCCCTGCACTAATGAATGTATTTAGGTCCTTATAGTTCACTCAGGGTTGCATGTTAATTAGTTTTAAAGCTAAATATACATAATACTTAAATGAAAAATACAGTGAAAGGGAACATCAGGCTTCGTAATGTGTGCACTCATTACATTATGAAGGGTAAAAACTATAAATGTTGGTCTTCATAGAATAGTTTAACCATTCATTAACAATTAAAAGTTTGTGTCAGTAACAGTTAATGTTATTTTCTTTGGTCTTATCTTCCTTTAAAAAGAACAAAAAAAACTTACTTTTGTCCTGCTCTCCATTCCCATTATCTTTCCATCTCTCTCTATTAGTTCCAGCTGATTAGTAGTACAGCAGATGCAAAACAACCAGGGCAAATGTTGACAGCATCCATAACCTCAGCAAATTATTCGTCTTCTGCAAAAGAGGGCTCTCTTTTGATGGACAAACCCAGTACCTCTCAAAATATATAGTTATTACTTTTTAGCATTTCAGCAAAGTTTGACATAGTGGTCTTAAACATTAATATCAACTCATTGTTAAGCTAACTAATCATTAGCTTCATTAATTAGCCCCTCTATCTGGACTATAAATAATTTCCAGTAAAATGTGCCCCAAAAAATTGTCCACATACCTTTTCCCTCCTTTTTCAGTGTTAATTAGCTAAATTCCCAAATAAAAAAAAGTAAAATACCAGTAAGCTAAAGATCCCAAACCATTTTTGAACAAACTAACACCTATTTTTTGCCTGCTAACAAACATGCTAATACAATAGCCAATGCATGTATTCAGTATATTTGGGGAGGGTTTGGCTGAACAATGCTAACTAGCTACTATTAGCAGCTAGTTAAGAAATTGTAACCATGTCAAATGTTATATTAGTACATAACATAGTATTACTTATAAATACTGTAGTTAGCTGTCTACTTGTCTCTTTTGGCACTGGTTATTCATTTCAGTTCATGTTTAAAGGTTTCTAGCTGCCTGTTGTCACACAACTGCTTACCATTTCTTAGCTCAGAATTTTCTCTACTTATCCATTGTGTGCTGTGACATGGTTATCCATATTGTCTGTATTATGAGGTTCATCATGATGAACTGCTTTTAAAGCCCTGCTTTGAGGTTGCAAATACAAAGAAAAAGCCTGATGCATATGACAACCCCCTAACTTAGAAACATAGTTGTGAACTGTGGCATTTGAAATGCCAAACTTAATTGGCAGTAGCAAGAGAAATTACACTGCATGCTTCATAGGAAGGGAGATTGCACTTACTCTTGATTGAAGGACTCCACACTTCAAAGAGTAGGTGAAACAGTACTTTGACGTTAATTTACATCACAATTTTATGTCAAGTATTTTTTTTCACTTGATAGCTAAAACAAATCTGCATGTAACATTTGACCCTCGCTGTGTCTTGTGTACTTAATATACTGTATATATTCAGTGATATATCAAGGCTTTTAGAGTCAGTGCTTGTTCCAAATACACAAATTAGCAATAATGTTTTGCTTTTGCTGTTAACACAGGGATAAATGTACAGCAAATTCCAGTGGAACATGTTGATATGAACTGTATATCGCACTCACTGACTCTCATGTTTTAATGCATATGCATGTGAATCCCTGTTTTTCTTCAATTTTGCCTCTGCCGTCTCTCTCATCTCCATTTTAAATCCAGGCAGAAAAAAGTCAGTTCTATTCAGACATGTTATTATTCCCCAATTTCGACCCCCTCATCCAAAACATGCTGTGAAACCCTTGACATTCATTATCAGGATGACATGTTTTTCACGCTTGAGACAAGCAGTTTTGGCCATTAACTCAGAGGGTAGGTCATTGCCTCAACACGTGGACTGTCTGACAGGGACACACACACAAGTGTTTTTGTTGTGTGACCAATCAAACCATTTGTCTCAGGAGGAGGGTGTCGCATCTTAACTGCGGCAACTCATGCAGCTAATATAAGTGACTGTTGGTCTGTTGGTCCCCAAAAAGTAGAATTAAATGGCTGCTACAGAAAACTGTAAACACGACTAAGCATCATTTTTAAGCTTGGTTGGTAAAGCACTCGAGAAATCCTGAATTCTTCATCTATTAAGTCATTTAAATACGTTCTCATGCTTTCTGTATGTTGCAGTTTATCACAGATTATTATTATTATTAGTAGTAGTAGTAGTAGCAGTTTTTCAATGCCAGATACATACTGTAGTTTTTCAGTGGTTCATTTCCCAAGGCATTCATCTGTTCTTGATGGATTTCACAGTCCAATATTTTTACTGTACAATCTAACGAACCAACCACTGAGCATTTTTCTTTTTTTGGAAAGCAATTTTAAAAATATTCTTTCATCGTTGTCCTTAAATAGTGTCGAGATAATCATTTGTGATTTTTGTTTATTCCATCTCTTTTCTCAGGGTGCGCCTAAACCAGTTGCGATGGAGCCGTGTTCAGGAGGGAAAGCTGCTGTGTTGACTGTCCTCATGCGACTGCCATCTGGGCCCTCAGGCTTGCCTCCACCAGGCCAGTCAGGTAACAAACTACGCAAACTGTAACCAGTGTCACCAGTTTTTGTTATTGTGGTTCACATGTTTTGATTTTTCATTATGAATTTGAAACGAGTGTCGCACATTTATCAGCTATACAGTATTGTGAGTGAGTCTTAGAGTAAGCACCATTAGCAAAAAAATGTTGGTTTAATGAAAAACATTGTATATTATGTCTGAATTTTGAAGATTTTAATTTAAATGATTTGTTTTTAAGTGGGTACATCTGATTCATGATTCTTTTTAAAGCCAATAATACAACATTGTAGATGAAGATACTCATCATCTCTTCATATTAATGTCTAATCAGGCTGTTGTCTATTGTTTATCTGACAATGCCAAATGTGTCTAATTTAATCACTTAAATAAATAAGTCTATGAACACTGGTTAGTCAATTATATTTCACTACATACCAACATTAGAGCACAACCTTCCAACACTACAAATTTCTCACATCCCCATAACCACAGGTCTGTCTGTGTAAATCTAAGTGAGCAGGACACAGTGAGTCATTAAATTTCTAACAATCCATTTCATTTTAAACATGCATGGATGTCAATTATTGTTGAAATCCATAACAAACATTTAAAAATAAAAACACCCCACAATATGACACAGAGCACACATCACATACTGTACAGCACACATAAAATCATAAACATTAATTTACATTACAATAAAATATTATTATCTTGTACAGTGGAAGAGTTTCTCCTTTTATCCCTGATGTTGCTGCTAGAAATGTGGTTACAATCCCAAGAAAAAGGAACATTTGCTCTTGAAAGCTGATTTCATGCCTCAATTGAAAACATCAACATACCTGATATATTTGGTATTCTAATTGACAGAGACAATTTGTAGGAGCTTCATCTTTTTCACCACCCTCACATATTTATCTTGTCTTTTTTCCTCTTCCTTAGGACTCATCGTTGCCAGTGCACTGATAGACATTTCACAGCAGAAACCAACTGATTTTAAGGAGAAGTCCCAGGCTTTAAAGAACCGAAAGGCCCTTCCTCCGGCACACCAAGGCACCTGCGTCTGAGTCTCAACACATGAGTCCATTGGGTCCCTTTTTATACCATCTGAGGTCATATTGTTCCAACCTGTCGCAGGTCCCGGTTGGAAGCCGTTTCAGAGACGAAGAGATGGCTACATGTAAAAGATTTCATTTGGCTGCTACTACTCAAGTTCTCACTGAAACTTGCCAAGTCCCAGGAGCACAACTATTCTTACGTTTCCTGCCCTTGTACTGTAATCCGCATATATCAACCTCTGGTGATCAGAAATCCTTCTCCAAGCTCCGCAACAACATATTCACATTCTGGGCTACAAACCTCATGGCAAAGTCTAGTGTCTACCCTAAGAGGAAACCTGCCTGATGAGTGGCTAGCAGTGAATCAGAGACAGATTAATTGGGAGGATCTGCACCTATTGAAGCTTCAGTCGTAAATGTTTCGTGGCACCTCATCATCCATTTGCTCAGCACAAGGGAAAAGCAAAGGTCATACAGTTGAAAATTGCTGGTAGACATCCAGTACATGCTGCCTATGGGTTTTGTCCTTCTTTTTTGCTTGCCAGCAAGTGGTATTCTATGGTGCTAAAGCATTTAGTTTTTATGACAAGCCTGACTCTTACGGATTGAATGAACTCTGCCTTTTTTGTGGGAAAAGCTATGCGCTAGGCCAGGACTCTTTTTAATGCCCCGTGACCACATGAAAGTGTTCTGACACACCACTTTGCCAATTACCATCAATGATCTGTTTTAGCATTTGCTGTACATACTGTATGTATCATCCACCCAGCTGAAGCTAAAGTCTGTATTTTCTGTGAAATACATATTTAAATGCTGCAGAGACATGAGACTGCAATCACTACCAGCGGCATGTGGGTAAAGACTTGCGAACCGGAGGAGGCACGAACAAATCATAAAACTGAAAGCATGGAAGTCTCCAAAGCCTAAGAAAAGTACGATTCATTTTATTAACAAACTGGAAGATTAATTTGTTATAAGAAACCAGAATTTTTCAGCGTGCTCAGCTGTAGAAGTAGTTGCATAACGCGGAGAAACACTGAAGTTCTGGTCAGTTCTTTTACTGTAGTTTCTTATTTTATCATTTTGCTGTGCAACTTTGACATTAGGCTTTTTTGAACTTGTCCTTGGATCAGTTTGGTGGGTGGAAGCTGCTTAGGAGAAAAGACGTCTGCGTAATAAAATTAGACCAGGGACATCACGCTCCTCTGGCTGTTTACTAGTTTGTTTTGTAAGTTTTTTAAAGAGTCCTCTGAAGCTATGACCTTATTTCCATCTTTGAGTACAAGGAGTTATGTTACCTTTTTATAATGCCTTGACGCTTTCCATCAACTTAAGGAGGGGGCGTGTTGATCTGCAGAGTTTTAAAAGCTGTCGACCATTTTTAGCCCCGACTCCACCCCTCAGCTGTACAGTGTCTTGTTGGAACAAATGTGTGAGTCTTTGTCACTCTTTATCTCTTGAGATTTCATGTGTTTGTCAGGTTTTTATGACAGAATGGCGAGAGATTATCATTTATTTTAGGCCTTGTCACCTGTTACTATTATATCTATGATCAATTGTAAGTCTTTTGCTACACTTGTGAAAAGAGCATTTCTGTTAATATGTTTTGTTTTGATATTTAACAGATTCCTGTGTAATAGCGCATTTAACTTGATTTTATCGTTGGCTCAAACCAGTTGTTTTGACGTCAACTATTTTTGAATTGTGCATCTTTAAGGACTGTATGGGCATTGTCTTGCTTTGTGTTGCAAAGTGGTCATTATGATGCATTTCATAAGGATAGTATGCCAGCTAATATGTTTCTTATTTTGTGTTTGTAAAGTGATCCTATGACAGTGTCATTACACAGGAATCAGGGTCTCACTGTAACATGAAAAAAAAGATGAGAAACTGCATATCAGTAATCTTCAGTGTATTTTAAAGATGGACAACATGCCAGAAAATAAAAAAATAGACCTGAAATTCTTTTGTGCACTGGTGTTTTTTCATGTGGTTTTGATACAAGCATTGAACTCTTTTATATCTCCTGATGTTCCTCTCCTTCTGTCTGTCTGTCTAGTGTTATTGTCTCTTAAGCTTGAACCTTCAATGTGTAATTGCATTCTGGTGCCCACTACTCAGCACCAGCTGATAGTCTGAGCTAAAGATAATTATTCTCTCTTGAAAGGGACTGAAAGAGAAAACTCAAACCTGAATCTCGATGTATTTTGTGTCTTTCTATGTAAGATAAACTGTCTACTATTTTTAAAATCTGTATAAATGTATATGGTACAACAGGTTCTTTTTACATGTATACATTTTTGTTGAAATGGATGAATCTTAACAGCTTTATTTTATTTACATTTCTTAAGAAAATAAAATACTGACAAAGGGGCAGGGTCTCTGCAGATAAATGCACCGCCACACTTCTAGTGAGTCTTAAGTAATAATTGAGAGGGATTACTGTTGTATGAGTATATACATTGTTTTTTTTAGGAAAATCCTTCATAGTACGTGTAGTGGCTTTTTCTTCTACTTAAAGCACTTTTAATCTTCTATCAGGTTACATATCTGATAGTCTTTATTTGAGCCTCATAAATTACTGTAATGTTATATGGTGCAATATTTTTCCTAGTTATCTTGAGAAACTACAGATTTTACAGAAGAAAGTCCAAGGTAAATGTTCCCATTGACCCTATTTTCCACAGCTACAGTCTTCTGAATCTTACTGAATGTAATATCTTTCACAATGCTTGTAAAATGTATAATGTTGTATACAGTGCCACTTGAACGTTTGTGAATCCTTTAGAATTTTCTCTATTTCTGCATAAATATGACCTAAAATGTGATCAGTTTTCTACATAAGTCCTAGAACTAGATCAAGGGAACAAAATTAAACAAAGGAGACAGAAATGTTAAACTTATTCATTAATTTATTGAGGAAAATTATCCAATCTTACATATTTGTGTGAGGCAAAAGTATGTGAACCTTTCTTTCAGTAACTGGTGTGACCCCCTTTTGCAGCAATAACTCAGCAACTCGGGGATGTTGGTGAGTTTCTTTGCATGAACTGCCTGCTTCAGGTCCTTCCACAGCATTTCTATTGGATTAAGGTCAGGACTTTGACTCTGCCATTCCAAAACATTAACTTTCTTCTGCTTTAACCATTCTTTGGTAGAACAACTTGTGTGTTTAGGGTTGTTGTCTTGCTGCATGACCCACTTTCTGTTGAGCTTCAGTTCACAGACGGATACCTTGACATTTTCCTATAGAATTTACTGGTACAAGTCAGAATTCATAGCTCCATCAATGATTACAGACAGTAAAGCAGGCCCAAACCATGATACTACCACCACCGTGTTTCACAGATGGGATATTAAGGGCCTTATGCTGGAATGCTGTGTTTGCTCATCACCAAATATAACGCTTCTCATTCAAGCTGAAAAGTTCGATTTTGGTCTTATCCATCCACAGGACATTTTTCCAATCACCCTCTTGCTTATCCATGGGGTCTTGAGCAAACCGTAGACAGCAGCAATGTTCTTGTTAGAGAGTAGTGGCTTTCTCCTTGCAACTCTGCCATGTACACTATTGATGTTCAATGTTCTCCTGACGGTGGACTCATGAACATTGACTGTAGCCACTGCAAGAGAGGACTTTAGTTTCCTAGATATTATCCTGGGGTCCCTTGTGGCCTCCCAGACTATTACACACCTTGCTCTTGGTGTGATCTTTGTTGTTTGACCACTCCTGGGTAGGGTAACAATGGTGTTGGATGTCCTCCATTTAAACACAGTCTGCCTGACAGTCAACTGGAGTCCAAACTCTTTAGAAATGGTATCTTAACCCTTTCCAGCTTGGTGAGTATCAGCAACTCTTCTTCCAAGGTCCTTGGACATCTACTTTGTTTGAGCCATGACACACTTCCACAAACCTGTGTTGTGAAGCTCAGACCTTGATAGTGAAGACTCAGATATCCCTTCTTTTAATAAGGCAGGGCCTCCCAGACTCACACTTGATTGTCATCCCATTGACTGAAACATCGAACTCTAATTTCCCCTTCAAATGAATTGATAATCCTAGAGGTTCACATACTTTTGCCATGCACAAATATGTAACATTGGATCACTTTCCTCAATAAATAGACAAACAAGCATAATGTTTTTGTCTCATTTGTTTAATTGATGTCTAAATCTTAATCTAATTTTAGGACTTGCATGGTCTGATCTGATCTGATCATGTTTTAGGTCATATTTATGCAGAAATAGAGTAAAGTCTAAAGGGTTCACAAACTTTCAAGCAGCACTGTATTTTAAATACTATCTACTTAGTTTCTGGGCCCCTATTCTCAAGCTTAAGATAGTTTAATAGGGTGTACCATTTCACATATCTGCATTTTGTCTTGTACCTGTATTTTCAGTGTGTAAATAGTTTTCAGAGTGCTTGTGCAAATGCATCCTTGTTACATCCTTGTTCAAATGTACATCAATAGTGTGCATTTGAACAAGGATGTAAAGAAAAAATAAATGGGGCCTGCTACAGTGCTAGTCTGGATAATCCTCGCTTATACCCTCAGTGTATACTTATTAGCTGCAAGCACTTCACATTCACACACTCACACACTCTTGGAGCAAAGCTACTCGAACCCTAAAGGAGTCTTCACTATGTGAGCACATTAGAATGCTTTTGATGCCAACAAACTTGACAAGATAAACCCATTTAGTGCTGCTTTACAGTATACATCAATCAGCCACAACATTAAAACCACCTGCCTAATATCATGTAGGTCCCCCTCGTGCCACCAGAACAGTTCTGACCTGTCGAGGCATGGACTCCACAGGACCTCTGAAGGTGTCCTCTGGTATCTGGCACCAAGACATTTACAGCAGATCCTTTAAGTCCTGTAAATTGCCATGGATTGGACTTGTTTTTCCAGAACATCCCACAGATACTCGATCAGATTTATATCTGGGGAATTTGGAGGCCAAGACAACACCTTGAACTCTTTGTCATGTTCCTCAAACCATTCCTGAACAATTTTTGTAGTGTGGCAGGGTGCACTATCCTACCAAAAGAGGCCTCTGCCATCAGGGAATACTGTTGCCATGACAGGGTGTACTTGGTCTGCAACAATGTTTAGGTAGGTGGTAAGTGTCAAAGTAACATCCATACGGATGCCAGGACCCAAGGTTTCCTAGCAGAACATTGCCCAGAGCATCACACTGCCTCTGCCACCTGCCTTCTTCCCGTAGTGCATCCTAGTGCCATCTCTTCCCCAGGTAAACGACGCACACACACCTGGTGGACCACATGATGTAAAAGAAAATGTGATTCATCAGACCAAGCCACCTTCTTCTATTATTCCATGGTCCAGTTCTGATGCTCATGTGCCCATGCCCATGTGCTTTTGGCAGTGGACCCAATGCATTGTGTGTTCTGACACCTGTCTATCATAGCCAGCATTAACTTTGTCAGCAATTTGTGCTACAGTAGCTCTTCTGTGAGATTGGACCAGATGGACTAGCCTTTGCTCCCCATGTGCATCAATGAGCCTTGGGTGCCCATAACCCTGTTGCCGGTTCACTGGTTGTCCTTCTTTGGACCACTTTTGGTAAGCACTGACCATTGCATACTAGGAACACCCCACAAGACCTGCCATTGTGGAAGATGATCTGACCTGGTCGTTTAGCCATCACAATTTGGCCCTTGTCAAAGTCACTCAGATCCTTACACTTGCCCATTTTTCCTGCTTCCAACACATCAACTTCAAGAACTGACTGTTCACTTGCTGCCTAATATATCCCACCCCTTGATAGGTGCCATTGTAATGAGATAATCAATGTTATTCACTTCACCTGTCATTGGTTTTAATGTTGTGGTTGATCTGTGCATATGAAGGGCATATGTATAATCATGTATAATATATAATGTCCCTTATGAAGATTTCCTACAAATTATCCAGTTCAAACCAGTCATTTGCAGTTGTTGCTTTTGACTTAAGGTTATAAACAGGTTTTTTAGGTTGATGTTAGGTACAAAATAAAACCTACATGGCCTGTGTGCACTTACAGCATGTTAAAGTCAGGGTGACAGCTCTGGAGGTGACAGGTAGTCTTAAAGCTCCATTATTTGCAATTTTTGTGGAGCTTGTGGCAAGCAGCGCTACATGTCAAGAGCTGTATGACTCCCATGAATCCTCCCATGCTGTTTTAGTGATGTTGACAAAAGACACAAAACTCACTGTTTTCAAACTAGCTACATTAGTACATTTCTTGCCATTTGTGCGCCACCCAATTTAGTCACATAATGACTAATAAATGATGAATAAATGAAACCTTATATAAAACATCAGGATACAGACATAACTCCCCAACTATAATTGATGGATACTGTTCAAAGTCTTCAGCACATGACTGAGGCTTTATGTCAGGCTGACATTATTACAATCAATGTAGTATTTAAGGAATATTTTCTCTGTGCCGTATGGTCCAATTCTCACTAAATGCTAGTGATGAGGCCTGAGGAAAGACCACCCTCCATCCTGCTAAGGGGACAGACTACAAAAGGTAATTCCCAATATATACATTTTCTGTACTTTGTATACGATATGCACAGTATGTCTATTCACTACAATATATTTTCTGTTTGTGCAGTGTGTTTGTATGAACCTGGAGGATGTCCAAGTTAGACATTATAAATTAAAGACAAATACAAAAATCAATGACATTAAGAAGAAGAGGCAGAAAAAAACAGTAGATAAAATAATACATTAAAAAAATAAAGTAAGTTCTATCTTTTCAAAAATAATTAATTGTGCATACACTCTTTATTTTGAAGACATTTTAGAGAGTTTTGTGAAATACGTAAAATCATTAAGAAAAAATTGGAAAAAGTTGGTAATCTTTTTGAAAAACAAAATTTGTGAATTTAAGATTTTTCATTATAACCATTACATTCACAATAAAACCAGTCGTACAGTCTCTGCCTTTAAAATATGCTACATCATCTTTAATATAAAGTTTAAAATTGTGTTTATGTTGGAAACTAAAATCTGACTGAAATTTGGCTGTAAGGTTACAATTGAGCAAGTATTGAGTGAGTGATTCATTTTCTTTTATACAAAAAAAAATTGTGGGGTATATTATGTAGGATTTTTAAATGTACTGTATTTATCTAGCCTTATTGGGTATACAGAATTTATATGTTAATGACAAAGTTTTTTACATTTTTTATTCCAGTCAGTATTCTCATTTATTCAATTCGATTAGTATTCTCTCATTGTTCTTCATTTTTAGAAGTCCTTACTGATGTATAAGTTCAGTTACTGGGTAGGTAAGTCCCTGTAGTGGAGAAAAGCCTGGTTACAGAGGAGGTCATGCATTTGAATAGATTCATTCTTGTTCCAGTAGTTAAAATATATGTAAAAGATCCAACATGGGACAATATAATGTAAGAAAACTTAACGTAGTGTTACCAGATTTTTGAAAAAGATGGAGTGCCGACAACAGTGCAGATAACATGCTGGAGCTTGAGAAAGTGTGCATTTATTACTGATTCAGGAAAGCTGAGAGCTGATTGGTTCAGATATTGAGAGGTTTCCACACAAAGAACATACTCTTTTTGTTCTTTTTAATTAGATAGGAGATGTCTTTGTTCCATTTCAAATTGTGAGTGGGTGTTGCCCCATACTATATGATGTAAATCAGCTGAGGTTTCCTTGACATCCAGATAGAGTGGGCCCTATGTTTCAAAGAAAATGCGCATTTAATGCAGCCCATTGTAATATAATTTACATTTGGTATTGTAGACATTGGTAAGGTTTTAAATGCATGCACTGATGATAATAGCTGCTTGAGAACACCCTGGTAGGCTAATTGTGTCTGAAAAAGATCCAGGAGGACAAACCTGAGGGCTTTTGACCAAACATGCTGGTGGCTGTGTCCAAGGTGTTACAGGCTTGTTATTTTTCAAAATGACAGTTAAGTGAATAGAGGTCATTGCTAAGTACTGGAGAGGGTTGTGCTGAAAATATTCTGAGTGCTGAACCCGAGTCACTGTTGGCAAACTGATGTCCAGTCTGATCCAACCCTCATGGTCGTATTGTGTATTTTGCAACGACTGGTTTGTATTTTTAATTCACCTAGACTGCTCTTTGATGATGTTCAAAGGCCATCGATACTTGGTAATCTAACGTTTAGTTTACATTTTATTGTTTTTTCTTCACATTTTGGGCAGATTACCAATTATATTTTGTTTTTTTGATCATGATGCAATAATGTAAGAGTGTAACATGCCCTTTTCATTTCAGCTACCTGGTGTGTTTAAGTAGGATGGCATGATGCCCACAGGTGCAGCACTGGAAGGGGAATGTGAAATTATGAGTACAGCTCCCACATAAAATATGTAAAAATTATTTATGTAAATACTGGATACTACATTGAACTTCCTTTTTTGGGAGATAGTCATTATTGTCACATCCACAATCTTTGTCTTGAGGCTTTCTTTCAGAATTAATATACTAAACAAATTCAGGGGTAAATTGAAATGACGGCATTTTAGAATATTCACATTTTTTAGGCTGAAAATGTTTCATTATTTGACTTAAAAATATATTCACCTTCCTAGCTAACACCTCCTGAATGAATGAATTACTTGAACACATCATTCAAAACTGAAATCATTCTGTTTTTTTAACTTAATTTTTCTTCATGACTGCTTTTAGCAAATGTATTTGCTCCATCAAAACTTGTTTCTCTTCTACTGACAAAAACAAATTATGTATCAGTGTCAATATGTGTTTCTTATGTCTTAAAAATTTGATCTATTTCTGTCTTTGTTATTTAACTACTTGTCAAAATGTTTCTGTAATTAATTGGATAAAATAAGGCAGACCTTGACTTTACAAATTGTCACAATAGACTTAATTTAACCACCAGAGGGCACTACATTAAAAAAATCTACATAAAATATCTGATTGTACTAATTGTAAAAGTCTGATTTTGGTAAATGACACCAAATGTATCTGGTTAAGAGTTAACAAACATGTGATTGGGTGGATTGCCTCAGGGCAAATCTTGGGTCAGACAGCGCAGAAATGAAGGCTCATGAGTTCCCTGATTCACTTTATGATGGAAGAGTATGGATTTTTACGTCTGTTTGTCCTGGTACTTATCCAGTATTACCAAGAGATGGTGATTAATCTGCCACTTACAGCAATATAATTCATGAGGGTGTGTCAGATGACAAACTCGCCACACCATCCAATATAATCCTGTTGGATTTTTTCCCTCCCTTTGCTGGAAGTATTTGAGAGATGCCATGTAATTTAATGGCTTTTCTTGGATGCCAGTGCACATTGTAAATCAAACTGTCCAGGCCTTGACTGCAGGAGATATTAATGTTAGTGTGATTTACATATAATGGGGAGGGTAAAAGAAATGGATTGATGAATATCTGTGAGGTACTGTATATTATTTATTGAGGATCATGACTGTCACATCATCATTGCCACTGAAATTCACATCTTGTAGGATGTGACGTGTGTCTGCATGTGTTCTTACCTAAAGGTTTTGGAAGCAAAGCAAATTTCCTTCAGTATTTTAGATCCCACTTTGCATTTTCTCATTAGTCTGTCAAATATTAAACTTTATTTCAAAGCTTCTCCATAACACAGAGGGATGCTTTTATTTCACTCCAAAGAATATGACCCTCTAATGAGGCATAGGAGAGTCCTTCATGCATCTGCCATGATATAATGAAGCAAATGATTTAAAGTCTCATTCTCACATGTAAGGCACAGTGTATTGTAGTGTGTACAATACACTGTACTGTATTATTGCAAAACCACTATTGCATCAAGGGTGTCAGCCAGGTTAAGTGCATGATACATGACAGGGAAATGTCAAGATGATCCTGCTGTAATTTAGTGATTCTTGCTTTTTTATACAAATTTATTTAAAAAGGAGAAATTTGATATCATAATGAAGAAATAACTCAGATCATCCAATCACAAAGGGACTGTTCTTGCTTTTCCGCCTTCTTGTGTTTCAGCAGAGGCCTCACAAAAAAACTCTCACAATACTGCTTCAGAGAGCTCTATTGTGTACATAGAGCCTACTGTACCTTGTTGCTCTTTTCTTCGTCTATGAAGAATGGCAAAAGTTTATGAAAAAAATGGCTGCAAAAAATGATCTACGAATAACATATCTTACAGTAGCCTAAATTTAATTTCATGGTGACAAGCAAATTCTCATGTTAACAATCAATCTACATGTCTAATTTGACAGACTGTGAGTCGATTTTGTAAAAGGTGTGAGGTTCGTAAGTGTAGTGGAAGATGTAAAAGCATCTGCTGCTATTCTTGTTATTGTTTTTAAATTAATTGCCACTGTTAAAGACTTTGTCTTAATGACATCATGTCATAGCCTCTCTAGAAGATAGCCTTGATGTTATGCTAATGTGTGTGTGGTGAAGCTAAAAACTATTCCCTTTATTTCAGTGCCTTATTAATATAGCACAGTACATTGCCCAGTGTAGTGTTTATTAAAGCACTAAAATATTGCTGTTTCCCACAGGTCAAAACACCAAGTTAAACTAATGCTGCATTCATGGCATGTCAGCAGAAGGGGAAATATCGCTATTACCTGCACACACAAGGCTAAATATAGCCTTTAGGATTTTTATTTTTTATTTTTATTTTATTGTGGTACGTATTTGTAGAATTTAACAATTTTTAACTAGATATAAAGAAACTACACTGACCTGGCCACACAGCCCATTTTAAATAGCTGCATGATCGATTGTTAGTCTTATATCATATTTTATTTTCATTGAACTACCCGCGATCGCCAGGTTGAGGACGCAGTTTACCCATAGGGTTTACCTGGCCGAACCTCGTTTTCGTTTCAAAATGGCGGAGAAGTGATAAAGGCGGCTGTCTTAAGTTCATCACATAGCACAACTCTCTCTCTCACTTTTAAAGTCTTTCGTTTATATTTTCCCAGCAATAAGGCGGGCTATTTAAACTTGTCATGCCCGGTATTTAGCTAGTTCTGTTGGCTACTGCATTAGCTGCTGCTAGCTAACCTTTTAATAACTTTGCTGTCATTTAGTATTTAGGACAGTTCACCGACTAGTGTTAATGTCACTTCAGGACAGCTTTGTGGAATAAACATGTCTCACCATGCTCCCTGTGACCTCTTGCCACAAACTTGCTTTTAAGAAGGCGAGTTTTCTTGGGACTACAGCAAATCCTGTGGGTTACCCTGCTGAGATGACTGGGATCTGTGCTTCCCTTCAACAAGGTGAGTTCTTCCTGGTCATGCTAATATGTGTGCAGTGTTTTGATGGCTGGCTTTGTTCAGCTATTGTTTGTGTGCTTGGCAATACCAGGTTAAGCTGCTCATGTCTGCCATATGTGCCTTGGCATCTGCTGTTTGCAATTTCTGACCTTAATCTGCTGCCTATATACAGTACCAGTCAATTGTTAGGACACACTTTCTCATTCAAGTGAATGGGAAGGTATGTCCAAACTTTTGACTGGTACTGTATGTATGTTTATTATTTGCTTGGTAATTGCTAATTCATTTCTTTTTATGTCTGACCTCATTTATTTGGTTGTTTGGCAACTGGATTTTGGTTTACATTATAGTGAAATATGAGCACTATTATTAAAGTATCATGAGTGTTGCTGGCTGAACTGCAGCATATTTTCACCAGGCTGTTGCTATAGTTTTTGGATGTCTGTTGGCTTAACTGCAAACTCAGATATGAGGTAGAGGCCTAAGGGGTAATAGTGTAAAGTGGGTTTAGGGATGTAAACATGTCTGTTGTCTTTCATATAGCGCACACACACATAATTATTTCCTTTTAATATTGCCTTCATGGTATAGTCTACATTTTATTATTGTCACACAATTTCTCCTCACACTTACTCTATCTGCTAAGTATTAGAAAAAAATACTTCAACTCATGGGTTTATATGACAGCTTGCTTTACCATTCTTCATATCATAATTACATCTAAACTGTTCTAGGGATTACCGCATGCTGCTGCATTCACTGCCACCCTTAAGCTTATATCCATGTACTGATGGCCATCTGCTGCTTATCAGTGCTACATAACATTTCAAAGGATGAGTTCCTCTGCTCCAAACAATTATTTTTTTGTGAGTTTAATATGTTTGAGTTAATAATTATTATCTGCTACATATCTGACATTTTTTCATCCATCTCAGTTGTAGCCTACAGTATGTTCCACTTGTGGTCAGTCACATAGCCAGGAGACATACATTCCACATAATAGCTGCTGTCTGACTATGTACTGTATTTGTTTTTGAGGAGGATGTTTATGTTATGTTTATTGTTATTTCCCAGTTTCTGCTATGCTGAGTTTAGTTCATGCTAGTGTCTGAGCCTTTATGTTGCGTGTGAGTTTGCTGCCTGAACTACCCTGCTGATATAAACTAGCCTGGTTTACCCAACTTGTCATTTACGGTATCAGGTTTCTGTAACAATTAGCCATCAGCTGGCTTTACACCACTTGCCATGAAGGACATAGCTGCTATGTCAAGGTCTCTGAGGAACTTGCTATAAGCAACACTCCACTCAAAATTAAATCTATGTCACTTAAAAAAAACAAAAAAAATAATGTGGGAACAAACATTTGGAAAAATATCCTCAAATGTATTGTTGACTGAACCCATTCACAGTAGAGGAAAAGGAGAACAGCAGAAAGTTGATGATGATGTAGACATAAAACCAGCCATTTGTGACTAGACAGTGAAGACAGTGCCTTACTAAACACACCACTACGAGGTTAGCCACACAGGCAGGAAAGAGACTATCACCCTTTCATGGAAAATGAATGAACCTCAGTAATTTAAAGGGAAGCTGGAGTAAATTCTCATGCGGGAGAGTCATTACTTTGATTGAGAACAGCTGGTACGATACTCTAGTTTCACCCGGTTTCACCCCAGGTTGCCCATTGTGGAAATGGTGCTCTCCATGGTGCTGAACTACTGGTTCAGTGGCATGACGCACCACAGTTTTGAGCTTAGTGTTACTCAGAAAAAGACCCAAGTTCCCTTAGTATGTATTTTATTCTACAGACCTTTTTGAAGTCCTTCTTTCAGTATAGATCAAGCACAATAAAACATGGAATGACGGGTAACTCTCATACAGCATGTGGTAGAGCTTGTAGAAGTCCAGAACCACTTGTATTGGGATAAAACTATGCTGTGTTTAGCATTTCTACAGACATTTGGAAATCTTTTTACACAGTCTTGTTCTAGACTTAGTAGTAATTACAGTGGGTAATTCGCCTCTGACATTTTATAGTCCAAACAGCTAATCGATTGATTGAGAAAATAATTGACAGAAAAATTGATAAGGAAAATAATTCTTAGTTGCAACCCTACGTCATCAGTTTACCGCACTATGAAGTCTCAGTAGGTTACATCACTGTTATATAATGTTATGAATAACACATTTCTTCATCTAAAATTCCTTTGCCGTTGTAGTTGTTCATGCAGGCTTACTGTAGTGTATTAAAGCCACAGTTTATCTGCCATGTCAAGAGCTAATCATATCACATTGCTCAACACTTTGTCCTCTACGTTTTTTAAAATGAGATGATGACTTAATTGACAAATCTGAACAAAGCAGAGAAATAGATCTCTCTCCAGCTTGTCCCCTAAAAGGTCATCTTCAGCTCCCTCACATCTACTTGTATTTTCTCAATCCATTGAGGAATTTAAAAAGTTTTCAGAGTCTTCCATCTTTTCAGTCAAGTAGAGCTTATGGTTGTGGCTTCACTGCGCAATCAAGCAGCTGCATTATTATCTCTTATCTTTGCCCCTGCACTGCACCCGAGAAGATGTGAGGGGAAGCATCTCAAAATAACTGATGCCGTGGAGTGTTTACCGTGAAAAGTCAGGCGTACCCTGACATTTGGGCACAACAACAACAAAAAAAGACAGTAATAAAGAGAAATTGCTGCTGCTCTCCTGGTTAATGGAAAAGGTGAAATCCTTGGAGTTGTTTCAAGGTGCTGAAACAGTGTTGCTGGGGAGGTCAAAGTTGCAGTAATTAGATGTGATCCCTACCAGGCAGTGCTGCAACGATTGGACTGTTTTATCAGTATCCTGTTTAATCTATGCCAAGGGTGAACATTTTGGATTGAATAGACCTGCAGTGGTTTTATAGAGTCGTAGGAGGGGGGGGGGGGGGGAGTCTCAAAACACTATCTCCAAGTCCTCAGGGCTTTATGGCAAGGGAACAGTAAACCTGGAGAGCAATAATATTTATCATAGGTTTAATGACAGCTATTTGTGTCTCAAGGCTTCAGTCATCCGCTCTGAGTGTTGCATTCTTAAAACCTTAGCAGTTAAAATTGTAATGTTATTCCCATCTCAGGATGTAACAGTACCACAGTCAAATCCCATGACGGAGAACAAGGTAAACTGAATATACTGTGGTAGCTCAAGAGTTTCTTTCTTTCCAAAATGTCTAAAATTCATATTTTAGTAACAGAAACAAAACAAATGTGGGCATAAATAAACATCAAGCAAAACTAAAACTAGACACAGAAATTATTGTTAAACTGTTATTTTTGTAATACTCCTTGTTGATAATCGCTCTGCTTGATTAGTGCCACATGTCAAACTGTGGATGTATCTAGGGCTGCAACTAATGCTTATTTTTATTATTGGTGAGTTGTTTTGTCCAAAAATAGTCAGTAAAATAATTTGTCAGAACCCAAGCTGACTTCTGTAAGTAGTTTTGTCGGAGCAACACTCCAAAGCCCAAAGGTATTACATTTGTAGTTATATTAGAGCAGCGAATCTTCACATTCTGAGAGGCTAGACACATCAAATGTTAAATATTTTCCTCGATAAATGGCTTTAATGATTAATCGATTATCGATTGTACAGTCAAGTACAATACATACACTCATACACACATTCATAGACCATACACATGTACTCTGTCACTTATTTGTTTAGCTGTTTTAATGTGACAACATCGGTTGCATCGCTTCTTCTTATGTGACAATTTACCTGTTTGGTCCCTAAATGAAATTGTTTGTGATGAATTTTCTGTCAGCTAATCGATTAATTGACAAATTGTTTCAGTCCTAGATCCTCCTAAAATTCTCCTCAATGTTCTCCTCTTTGCAAGTTTGAGCACATTAGATGTTGGAGATGCATAATATGTCTCTGACACATCACTCAGTGGCGATATTAACATTTTAGATTGTAGTTAGATTAGACTGCAGTCATTGCTTTAATGACCCTTTGGGAAAGTAATCACTTTCACATTAACATGCAGGCATTCACATTAAAGGTGAAATGATAAATTGCACTCATGTTTCCTGAAAACATGTTTTGTATAGTATCAAATTGCAGCTCTAATTAGTCAGAATTAACACATTGTTAGAGTCTGTTCATTCACTTCCCTTCTGTATCAGTCAGAAAGTTGTCATTTCCATCTCATGCATAACATGAGGAGGATATTTTGGCCCTTTGGGTTCTATGACACGTCTAATAAATCTTACACTGTCTCTCTTGGTCAAGTATTCCATCACTGTGCCAAAACAGGTGGGCCATATTCTTGGCGAGACGTGCCCCCCCCACCCCCACCCCGTCCACTGAGCAGTCTGTCCTTTAAGGGCTGCGTCCTTGTCTGCCTGTGTCACTCCCCACAGGGACTGATGTGATCTGACTGACAATGGCGGTTTGTCTGCCAGGTACTATCTTATAACCCTGCTTTATATGAAAGAACAAATAAACTAGCATTGGCATATTGACTGCAGAAACCAGCATGAGTCACTGTTCATCATTTTTATTTCAGCTGTTTGGCAAACTGAACAGATCAAATGTTGTATGGCTAATTATACAGAAAATGAGATGTCTTCCTGGTAATATCAATAGTTCCAATTAGATTAACAGTTATGTAGCAGTTACTAACCAAAACCTTTTTGTGATCCTTTTAAAAACAACATCTGATACACCATCTATAAAGAAGTGCATTATTACAGGCTTTAGTTTAGATGTTGACAGGGACCATAACATGGAAGTGAATTGACACATTTCAGAAAAGGTAAGGAATGTTTAAAAACAAGTTTCAATGTTCCTTGTCATTATGTTGTACATTCTTTCAGTGTCTTTGATAATTAGGGTGTAATTAAATATATAATATGTATGTGTTTTCATCTTTTCCTCCATTTGCATCAGCAGTAATTGCTAGCACTTAACGTCTACTGGCTTTTGTCTTTTGGCATTTGCTCTACTAGTGGGGTATGTCCACATTCTTTATTTATCAAATTGCTGTCCTCTTGCTCTCTACCAAGACACAATAATGTGATAAAAAAAAACAAAATAGGGGCAATCTGAAGAGTCTGGATCAAACCAGCAAAACATATTCACTGTCAGTAGCAACAGAAGAATAACACTTCATTTTATCCATTAAAGACATTTTTTTAAAATTCTTTATGTTCTTGTTGCTGTTACAGATAACGTTTGATATTCCTTAAGAAAAAATACCGTCTAAGATAACATTATGCACTTTGCCATCAAAATATAATCACACAAAAGTCAGATCTGTAACCACATGAGAACCATACCCAGTCACATTTTATAAATCATAGCAACACTGGATAAAGCTAAGAGGCCCCAGTCATCAGTCACTAACATAGACTCTCAAAAACATTACAGACAATATGTTACAAGCTAACAGCAGCATACTGCAATAGAGTGTACACTTCATGTATCCTATTTACAAAATGTTCTTTTAGAGGCGATGTGAGAAAACCACAAACCACCATAACGATCAAGTGAATCTACAAAACGGAGCTATACCTAGTACTGAACATATAGAAGAGAAAAGTGTTACTTTCTTCCGGCTGATATGTTTTCTTCCTTTGAGGATACTCTTAACAAAATGTCATGAATTATGTTAAAAATGTTACATGAATTATATTCTATTAAGAGTGTTAGTTGTCCATTATGACAGGAGACAGATCAACTCTTTTAGATCAACACTTTTAGATTTCCTTTAGTTGAACTAAAGCAAGTTTATTGACAGGGCGAATCAAAGCACAGTTATGCAGAAAATAATCCACTCTATCCTCAAAACACGGTTCCACACATTGGCAGTCCATTGAGTCAAATGTGCAGCGTTTGCACACATTCCAAAGACGTGAATTTATTCACATGGTTATCAGATCACAGGGTTTAACTCCAACAAACTGAGAAATCCTACAGTATGTGTGAACTGATTTTTTTTTGAAGTCACCAAATTTCCCTCCAAGGCATGGAAGGCAAGTGAGCTGATATCTCTGCAGCAGTTTCAGCAGGTCTGTTTTCAACCCAGCAGCAGCACAGTCCAAGCCAGACAAGCCAACATGGAATCCTCGGATATAATCCACTTTTGTCTCTGATTTCTGTGCCTTTACATTGCTTTGTCTCATTTCTTTTCCACTTCAAGAAAAAATGTAGGTGTCACACTTTGGCAAATGTCTAAATTAAAATGAGTCGAATCACGTCTTGATAAGGGCAGAGGTGTGTTGATCCACAGTCCATAGATTCTACAAAAGCTGGAAACCTTCAAGTGGTAAAGCTGTTGGTGTAAAAGCAAAGGCTAGTGCAAGCAGCAAACTTGAAGGGTGTAAGCAGGTGAGTTCAGCTGGTGAACTTCTAGCAATGGCATTTGAGTCACTGGACTCATCCAGTTGATGATTCTGGGGGGAAAGACCACAGTGTTAGTGTTGAGTGGAAAGTTGACAAAAAATATTTCCATCCACCTGTTTTTATGTGTATATTTAGTTTGCGCATAAAAAAAACCTGATTGGAAACACTGGATATTTGAAAAGAAGTTGAAATATTGCAAAAATCGGTTTTACACTCAGCTGAGGTGGAATAATTGGTGTATTAACAAAAACAAAATGCGATAAACTGACCTAAGGCCCCTTTACACTGCCATTTTGGGCTGTTTGAGATGAAAGTTGACAGTTGTCAGAGCAATGTGGTAAAATCTTTGGGCTGCAAATGTTAACACAGTGTTCATTTGCACTTAGTTGTTTTTTGTGGAAAATGGATAAAATGTTGAAAAATTCAAATTCCGTTGTGCTGTAGAAAAAAGATAAATTGAATTTATATAAATGTTTATATATTAAGAAAGTAGAGGCACTAGTAATTGGAAAAAATGGCTCAGACCCCAGAGGGTTAAAGGCGCCTTTAGTGAAATAAATTTAATTTAAATTATGACGCACATGAAGCATTTGAATTAAATGTCACTCAACCTTCCCCTCCACCGAGGAGACAGAAAATGACGGCAGATGAAAACATCAGATCTGTGTAGACCGATGAGGAGACTGTAACATTCCTCAAATTAATACATGAAACAAAGGTAAATGCCATATTTCCATCATGTTTTCCATCATTTAAGGTTTGACTTTAATTGAATCTCCTAATGACTATAGTGGACGGAAAGGCACACTAATTAGAATCTACTTTTTTCTAAAAATTTGGTTAAAACTTGAAACACAGATACATCAGTTAAGTGTTGCCATATTATTCAACTGTTAAATAACATGAAATGGCAGTACAGAAATGCTATAAAGATATGTGTGTTTGCAGTGTCCCAATTACAGAGTGAGTCTACCAGAGAGCAGAAAGGCTAAAAAAATGTCAAGCTCAGAGCATATCTTTGTTCTTTAACAACCAATTTAAGGTTTCCTTTTCAAAATATTTGAATATGTTATGTGTATATGTTAAAAAATAAATATGTTTTGCCTGATTTTTTTGTAACTCTCAAATATCATTGTTTGGGCTCTAGTAGGACCTTGCATGAAATGTATAGAATAGTGTTTCTTACCACACACTGAGCAGTATCCACTGTTAGGTTTGACACCAGTTTTTGAGCCTAGAAGGAAGAAAAAAGTCAGAGAAACATTAACTTTCATTCTCTTTTAATTGGGTTTCCCTATCTTTCAAGATCACAGACTGGCTGATGGTGGTGCAAAAATGCTATGAGATATACAACAGCCGGCTTCTCTGACAATATTATTCATTTAGCCAGTCTTGAAGAAATTGTCTTGGCCTGGAAGTTGGAACTGCAGTTAAGGGAGGGGCCGGGCATAGTCTTCAAAGTATGACAAGGTCAAGCAAAACCATTACTGCATCAAGCCTAACTCCCACTGCCACAGTTGTGAAGCAAAATACTCACAGCAACAAAATTTATGATAATACTTTCAGTTCACACCAATTCCCATAGTTTAGACCTGCAGGGACCTCTTTGTATAATCATCCTCCTCAAGCAAGATGCGTAAGATTTGAGTGTATGTTTGTGTAAAAGTTTGTCTGCGGTCCTGTTTGTGCCAGCTTAAGGTTATGACAGTTCAATACATTGAAACTCTTTTCCAGACTGCTCTAAACCTTTTTAGCCACACATAAAAATACCCACATGCATTTGCACATAGCCACACACAAACAAATACACACTCGTAGATACAGAGATGGAGTACAGCAAATGGTAAAGTGACTCTATAGTAGTTTGGGAACATAATAAACACTCCATGCATTGGTTCTTAAGTAGAAAGAAGGCTAAGAAGCAGGATTCGGGAGAAGAATGATTAATTGCTCTATAGGAGGTCTTTCCTCCTGGAGGATGTTTTTACTGGTGATAAATCATATTATCGCTATTAAAAGCCAATATGATAAATTGTCACACTTAAAGTATGTGATATTATCTCATTTAAAAATATAGCCCCATAGTATTTATCAGAGGAGAATAGCAGAGGTCTGAAATGTGTTTGTGAAGCCAAAAAGTTCCAAAGGAGCTCGAGTGCCTACAGCATAAGCAAATTTAAGCAAAACATGTAGTGTATGATGTAAAATGTCAAAATCAGCACACTTAATTGATTTCCTACAATTGCATTTGATATTTTAAAAGTAATTTGCATATCATTATCTGTGACCATTATGGAAATTTACACAGCATTTATTTCAGTTAGAGAAATTTTTGTAAATGAAATATCTAAGATTTGTACGCCCGTGCACATGGTTAGACACATGTTGGATTAAATGAGTGAGATCAAATATTGGTCTGCAATGGAAAATGGCTATTGTTGTAAAACTTCAATTTTTGATGAGAGTTTCCTAGTAATTACTAGGGATGGGAATTGAGAACTGGTTCCAGTTGAGAATCAGTTCCAAATTGTCCAATCCATCGAAATGGTATGCCTCTGAGCTTATCATTTCCTCTTATTGATGCCCAGGCATGTGATGTTGATGGAATGAAAAAGGCAGAACTAAACTGCGAGGGCAGTGCAGCCTCTGGACTCTCTACAGCTCACATACGTAGAGTTATCTTTGGGTATCTTGTAATCTTTAAAAAGGCAGTGGTTGCAAATAATTACCTTTGCCAGATGAACGTGAGAACGTAAAAAATTAGCAGGGCAGAGCAGCGATCAGAAGTAACAAATGAGACCAGCTGACCAACACACACAGTGGAGCACTCCTCCTCCCCCTCATTTTGTCATTCTCATACAGACAGGAGACTGCATGATGCTTTCAAACAGTTAATTCATTAATTAATGCAGTTAACTTTTGGTTGTAGACCATTTCTTTCATCTACCAGTTATGTTTCATATATTCATCAGCATGCAAGGTCATTGATAAACAGCAGAGATAATAAAATAGTTGCGTTGACACTGAAACCCTGTGTAGCCCTACTTTTTTTCCACACAGAAAATTTATCAGGAATCAATAAAGAATCTGACCAATAAGCAGAATTGATAATGGCATTGGTATCAATAAAATCTTAACAATTCATATGCAACCATTTTAAATGAGTACTTTATGTGCAGTGGCAACATTCAACGCCAGTGCAGGAGGTAGTGTGAACTAGGCAGCAATCAACATGTCTATTATTTAACCATTGTTGTAACAGAGCTAACAGGGAAATACATAAACAAATCTCAATCTTTCCCTACCCTTATCCAACTAGTATTGGGGGACAAAACATTTGGTACATCCTTCCAATGACACTGTGTCCCTGTGCACACACAGACAGTCACAGACAAACTACCCCTGTGGGCCATTTCTGATGTTACTGTGGCAACCAATTAGCTTTGACATGACAGCTTTGGAAACTCTGACTCCACACTGACGTCTCATCTTTCTGCCCAGGAGGGGGGATTCTGTGCATGCCATCATAAAACCATCCCTGATCCATCAAGGTGACAGAGCCAGACGCCTGACACTCAGACAGAAGCTCTGGATACCTGATGTTTAGGTCAAAATGGATTCAGGCACTCTCTCTCAGAAGTTTTAAAAGATTTCTCATCACTCCATAGTCAACAAGGCAGAAATGTATCCAGACATTTGTTTTTGTGTGGAAAGATTTTGTTCATTATTTTTCCTGAAAAACTGCTTGGTAGAAGTAAATAAACAGCTTGGTAGAAGTGTTTTCTTTTAGTTTTGACAAGCAGCAGTGCTGCCATAAACAACTACTGTATTGAGATAAGAGGTTATTATGAAAATTGAAACTAATTGCCTCTCCATGTAGCAGTGCCCTTTTGTTTCAGAGAGGAATTCCTCAGCAGGCCAATAAAGTTTCTCAGTTAATGAGATCAGTGGAGGTATAAACCGACTGTCATCCCTCTGAGTCAGATAGAATGTAATTGGCTAGCTCCATTATTTGAAGATTTATAACACTGAAAACTTTATATTGTCTGTAAGCATGTGTAAACTATGCAGACAAATAAAATATCCTATACTAAGCAGACCACGATGTGGCATTAGAGTGTTGCTTGTTTGGTTATATTGAGGCATAATGGGTTAAAATGAACAATTTGTGGACCTATTATGCTCATTTAAGCTATGTATTCTTATTTTTGGACTCCACTAGGGTAGTTTTGGATGATTCACAGTTCAAAAAACTCCTTTTTTATCTTATACTGGCCCTTCATGCTGCCTTTAGTTCAGCCACTGTCTCTTAACAGGCAGTCTTAGCTTCTGTCTCTTTAAGGCCCCTCTCCCGATGAGCCCTCTCTGTCCTGATTGGCTAGCTTTCCGGAAGCCTGCCAAGGGGCAGCCGTATCAGAGTCATGTTAAGTTACCGCCAATGAAAACCCCATGTTTTACTGCTTCAAATTAAAAGCTTTTAAATGATTTATGAATGAATTTACAGGAAATCACCGAATTAGCCAAGATTTGTTAGTGACACTAAAAACTGGAACAACAAGATATGGAGCTATTTGGAGCTCCTTGTTCAGTGGATTGGTTAGAAATAATGCCGGGAGGAATAGTACAGTGTACAAGGAATAGTGATGATGATGTTTGATGAGGAGCTGCGATGACCAGCACACCTCCAACAAGTTAGTCTAGTGATACCAGACATTGGAGATCTCTGCCTACTGAAGTCTGGGGATTTCTTAATACATAGTAGTTGCTTGAACGGTGGCAAGAATAGTCGCTAACAAACCTACGCCACTAACATTTGTCAAGGACACACCTTACCGAAAATGTTACTCTCTCCCCATTCTCCTCTGTAGCAATGCAGGGTTTTTTTTTTTAAACTCTGTAATTGTTTCCACCCAGTTTTAACAACAAAACCTAGGAGATAGTCCTCAGTCTCTATGAGTGAAACATTAAGAGACTGACCTATGAGTCTACCAACAGGTAAACAACTTATTTTACTTTGCCCTGCTGTGTAATGGAAAAACACTCACAGCATGCCAGCCCAACTCGAGTCATGGCTCGGCGTGACTACTCTGAAAACAATATCTTGACAACTGCATCTGCAGAAACACTTACAGAAACACACTCTACTTTTAAAAACTCACCTGTAAGGTCCCACAGATGTGATATAGTGAGTCAGTATCAAGATCCAATTTGGTCATGTCCGTCAGTGTGTCCAGTGCGTTACTGTTTCGCTCTTTACCCCTCCGAGTGACGCTAGGCTCGAGTACAGTAGGCTGAATTGGGGGTTGGGGTTGCCAAACTCCAACATCAGTACCGTTGCCAAATGCCTGGATGGCGTTACCTGCAGGGATATAGTGTATTCATTGGTGGCATTATTGATCCTGTTCACATGCAGAATCTATGCTTTAGTAGACAATGTAAATTGACAGGAGTAATTAGCACAAGTGAGAAAATACTTAATGTAAATATGTGAAAATATGCATCAAATGTCATGACTAAGATTAAATTGAATGTTTGAATTTCATTTAATGAGTATTATCAACTAGAGTGCCCTCTAAGGCCTCGTATTTAAAAATACAGGCTGCATAACCAACAAGTTAGCAGGTGCCTTCCATCACTGCCTTGGGAAAAAGTGCAAGTGGCATGGCCCAAAACATTTTGTTCATGTCCAACTAAAAGCTTCTTATAATTGATACTTTAGATAATTGTTCAGAAAAAGAAATGACTTGACCTTTCTCAAGAGCATTTTTAAAAGCAGTGTGTGCCTTTAATAGCAATGATTCACAAAGCTGTACAAAAATGTACTTCATAATAATTTATGCAGTGTAATTTACTCATTAAGCACAATCTAAGATATTTTTCCATGAGCAAAAATGTGGTTTTATATTGATCAAGAAGATTTCTTGATCTATTCCTAATCATAGTAAAATCCATTATTGTCAAGGCAATTTAGTATACTGCAATTCAAAAAAAAAAAAAAAAACTTCCTCTAGTAAACCACAATATGTTCTTCATTGGAGTTTGATCATAAAAATGCCCCTCATTACATATGAGTGAAGTAACAAAAGACATGCTTAAGAGATTGTTGCTTAAGTGTCAAATTCAGAGAAATTGCACCATCACATAAAATTCCTGTTTCAAGCCATTATCCCCCATTCGACTATCTCAAAAAGCCAGGATGGCTGAATATGGGAACTCACGAAGGCATCGATTGTTGGTGAAAAACTCAGCAAATTTATCACAGTCTGTCTTGCTGTTCCCACTACTGCTGCAGTCACACCATGGTGACAGGCTAATACCAAGAGATCGCACGTAATTGGGTGTCATCACTGTACCTGCAGAACACAAGAGAAGAAAACTAGTAACCCATCACACCAAACTAATTTTACTCTTTCATTCACTGTGCACTGAAGTTTTAATCTTCAGTTCAACCATTCAGGACAAGCATATACCCCTTTTACAAAGATTTCAGAACTAAACATGAATTGCAAGGTACCTCTTTATGGAGCAGTGTTACTGTATGATGCTTGACTATTATTCTGTTTCACAAAGGCTTCAACCTTTTTATAGGGCTCTATTGAACTAAAAGAGTGGAGCCCAATGACTCTACTCTCAGCCTTTACACTGTCACAACAACCTGCTGCATTGTGATTATACTGTAAGCTCACTTCACCTCACTGACTTGTAATTATGTGTGGCCAGTGGTCTTGCCTCTTCAACAACATGTACATTATTCATAGAAATGCTGATGTCAACAAAGGTGGCAAACTGTAGCTCTGAAGAGTGTATTCAGGACTGCTGGTGCTTACCACCAGTAAGGCATGGCAATCTGCATACCACTGCAGTTACACTATCTCAGAAGCTACATCTTTGTTGCTGAGGCATTTAAACACAGCCGATCGAGAGTCAACCGTGGTGACCAAGCTGGGGCACATTGTACTTCAATGAGCACAAAGTAAAATGAAACCATTCTTTGCTATGGTGTCATCTCGACTGAATAAAACTGTCCTTTTTCAGGGAGCATAGGGTTGATTATGCTCATACTTATTAGCTGTGGAAGTACATGCAAATTTCTGTTTGCAGAGACAGAGATGAGTGGTTAAGCCAGGGGGGCCCCATTAGAGGGTGTAACCTGTGTGAAGTAGGATGTGAATGGTGTAGATTAAAATGTCTGCCTGTTGAGTTTGCAATTGGTCACTGTTCAAATCTCATTACTAAAACTCAGTGGGACATCATTTTTCCTTTCTGCATAATGAAACTTGCTGATGGAAGACAGAACAAAGGAAAACAAGTACTATTTCTACACAATGCTGTGGTGTATGAACTGTGATGATTTACACCCTACATATTGACTGTGCCTTAATCTCTTCTGTGGAAAATACAGGAGTAGTCAGTAGACTATAAATAGACTGCTAAACAGCTTGCAACATTGCATGTTTACATTAATTGACAACTATTTAGATAACTGATTAATCATTTTATTAATTGTTTAAGCAAAAATGTCAAAAATTCCCTGTTTCTAGCTTCTACAATGTGAATAATGTGAATTCACTATTTTAGGGCTTTTGGACTGTTCGGATAAAACCAGACATCATAAAACACCTTGAATTTATTGTGAAAATAATGTACAGAAAAAAATCAATAATATAAATAGTTGTTAATTGCAGCCCTACTTTCACAGCTGGCTGGAGGTTATTTATATGCTGCACAGTAGGGTAATAAAGGAAATTTACAGCTTAAAGACTGATTGACAAACTGTCAAAATACTGTATGTTTATGATCTATAAAAACTGCCATGAACTTGGTTATGTATGCCTTGTGTGCTACTTCTATTAGGAAATCTTCTTATTTTCTCTCTCTGCTGCATCTGAATAGATTTCATCTGTTGTAAAGCAAAGATTCAGTTAAAAAGAAAATCCAATGCCGTAACTTTGAATATTATTATATATAACCGTCTCCAGAATCAGTCTTCCAGATTCTTCAGTGTGATGATTTGTTGCTTTACTGTGTTTGATATCACTGTAAATTGAAAACCTTTGAGGTTTGGACTGCTGGTTGGACCAAGTAAGCTATTTTAAGGTATCACCTTGGGATGGGCTAGTATATAAAATAGTTAATTAAAATGGTAATAAACTGATTAATTGATAAAGAGTTCAGCTTGTTTGCTCCTGTAGGCCACAGGTCACCACATGAGCAGCGCCCAGTCTTACCTTTCATAAATCATTAAAGCACCTTCATAATTACAAAAAACAACTGTACAAAACCTTCAGGTAGAGGTTTTAGAAACAATGCGATAAAATAGGAGAACATAAGTCAACTGGGCATTATACATACATGACGAGTATAAGTTTACGTACAGCTTAAGGTTCAGTAACAAGCAGAGTTATAACTAACTAAATTCATTGTTAAAATACTTTAAATAACTTACCAATAAGTCCTGAGTAAGAAAGCAGACAGTCAGCATAGTTCTCCCTCAGACAGCCTGATATGGAGCGAGCCTCTGGCTGACAGTTGCTAATAAAGTCTGCCAGTCTTGATCTATAAACAATAGAGATACAAATAACAGATGCTAATTTCCTGAAGCTGGTATTAGATATCGAGCTTATACTGGGTGAGGTGCTTCATAGGCAATAAATCCTTTACTGATTTCAAGCCAGTCTTAACTAGCATGATTAAAAATCTGTTTTCAGTGAAACGGTTTAGTTGTGCTGCAGTGAAAACTATTAAAGAAACAGTTGAGTTGTGCTGCCGTGGAAACTTACTGAAACAGTTCTGCTGCAGTGGATGAGGTAAACAACTTTTCTGTTTCTTGCAAGGAGTCAGGACACCTGCTGACAGCTGTTTTAAGCTGATTTATGGTCTAACTGTATATAAAGTAGTTTAAACTAGCTCCACTTCCAACAGCTACAACAGTAACATGCTGCTTACACACTGATGCTTCAATATTAATAATCTAATGATGTCATATTAATAATATATCAGTCAGAGGGACCAAACCACTACTTTAACTTTCATGCTTTTTAACTACATTTTTCTCTCTCAGAACTGGTTCTTATGACGTGCTGTCTGACCACGTCAAAAATCAAATGTTTTTATCGTTGTTCTGAAAGGCTTCACTCAAAGGTGGAGTGAAAAGCCGACTGCTGCAGAGAGGGGAGGGTGGCGGGTAAACACGGTATCATTTTACTATGGAAATAACAGCGTATTTTAATAATAGTGTTGCACTCAGTCAGTGTTATGGGTCTCTAGTTTGTCATTCTGACAGCAGCGACACTACAGGGTAACCAAGCTACCTTGGCTGTGCTGGCTAGCATCATGGATGTATAAAGAGAACTGGATACAGGAAGAGCACCAGGCTTTGAAGCAAATTTGACATAGCGGCCAAACCGTGTAATTACAACGTCACGTGATGCTCACTGGCCCAAAAAGACTTTTTCCCATAGACTTACATTGTGAAAGAGATGTCTGTAAATCAGCGGATAAATTTTTCTGAGCGTCACAACCCCCGCGAAATGACTTGTCTCACTATCAGAATTAAATCTATTCGGTCCGATCACATTTCAAAAGCCTAGAGGAGCCGCATGATTGAATTGTTTTATCCCCATTGAAGTTAGCCGGAGGGCTAAACCGGAAGTAGCCGACTCGGCCAGTGAAAGTCACTAGTGCGCATGCTCTATGGGTCGCACAATGCGGAAGATTCGGGTACTTTCATACCGGGAAGTCGATTTTTTTTTTTTTTGGCTTAATGCGCCTCTGAGCAACTTTCATAGGAATGAACGGGGCCCCGCCTCCGACGCTTTATCCAGTTCTCTTTATACATCCATGGCTAGCATACACCCATGAGCTTGTTACAGCTAAGTGGTGTGCTGCCAAAATGTTCCTGGTGGAACGTGAATTACTATTTTGATAGTAATTGTTTGGGTCACATAGTATAAAATTTGTGTCTAATATGGTTTTTCCACAAGAAAAGTTAAATTATTTCTTTAACACTGGAGGCTTTAAGTTTTCACATCACACTTGTGTAAGTTGAATATTGGACCAGCATTGGCTTCCACAGTATATGTGATGTCACAAATCATGCTTGTAGGCTCCTCCCTTAAAATCTGATTTTCATTTAGCACAGAGAAAGTTTCCACCGCAGATGAATGTGAAAACAACTTTATAGTGTCAAATTCTGCACATATACATCATTCTGTACAGTAAATCTCAAACATTCAATTGTAGGAACAAGAAGAAAAACATTTAAGTAATCACCCTTTGATAATAGAAATGAATTAAACTGACTCAGGCTTGCAATCTTCTGTCCATTAACATTACCACTGTTCAGTTTTCACCTTGTTGTTAAGACTATAACAATAGTTATCTTCTCTTAAATCCATCTGAATTACTCCTGAAATGCTCTCTGTAGGTTATGGTTGCCTCTTAGAAACTAGATGCCTTGGGTTTTCAATGCATAGAAATAAGGACAGGCAAAGTAAATGGTCAGTTACATTAACAACCAAATGAAAAATCTTGGTTGTGAAATTATGCTTTCTATAATAACTACACAGTACTATAAAGAACATTCAATTGTACATTTGAAGAAAAGTATGTTGGAAAAAAGGTGACCTCAAGGATTCCTCTGTGCCCTCTTACCTGCAGATATAGTTGGTCTTGCATGTGTTCTGAAGCGACAGACAGTTAGGTTTATCTTTATCCTCATAGGAGCAGACTGGTACAATGGTTTGTCTTCGGCGTTCTGCGCATGCTGTCTGATCCCCCGATGGACAGGAACAAAATAGCATCCCATAGCTGTATTTAGTTGGAACCTTAATTTTGGGAAGAAAAGGACAAAAAGAGCACATGTTGATGCAGGTAGTGTTGTGACCTGTAGGACAAAAAACTTTCCATTCTTTCCAGGTATCCATTGATGTCACCAAAGCTAAGATTTTCTCTCAGAAAACACATGGCATTTTCAACTTTTAATGCAGCCTCCTCCTGTATATAGTTAAATGGTGGCAAAATTTGAACATAGGTACCTCCGAACCACTATGGCTGCAACCCAACATGAACAGTAGCTTTTAGTGATGTATTAAGTGCCATGCTAAGTAACTAAAGAGACTTTTAATGAGGAGTTGGATAGAAAGCCAGCTTAATGTGAAAATCAATTTAAAACTGAGCTTTCCATAAGCACCGGCTGCCAGCCAAACAGCTGACTACTCATTTAAGTCCAGCCGGCTACTTTATTATATTCATTTTTGATTCTAGTAAAATAGTTTTGATTGACAAGTTGTGATACGCTATGCGTGTACATTTATAACCACTAGCCTCTGCTTCAAAACAATGTGAGCATGATGTGTTGTGTCCTGCTATAGAGAGCGGAGAGTTGTCTTCACTGTTTGTCAAATATTATCAAAGTAATTGATGACAAAAGACATTAAGAATTGCATTGACTGCACAGACAGGGGACATCCTTATTACCTGCTTTGGAAAACGCTGGTGGCAGCAACTTGATGACTGCGCATTAAGTATTAAAAAGTCCACTGAAAGTGTTGCATTTTCCATATACACCACACAGACGTTTATTGGCTTAATGAATGAATAAATTATCTTTATTTACATTGTGCTTTTTACAGCAGAACCATCTCTAAGATGCATTGCAGACACACACAGAAACAGGCAATGTTGTCAAAGTAACAGGCCTGTGTCATATGAGGAGAATGACAGAGGCCTATGTCTCAGCCTTACACCGTAATTTTACAGTTTAAAATGTAGAACATTTTTGTATTTTTTGTCATTGACCAATTATGCAAACTAATGTCAGATGTGCCAAATCATGTTTTAAAAATAAAATATGATGTAGTGGAACTTCCTGCAGTAATATATGTGATCAAGTATAAATGTTTTTCCACATCATTAAAGAAGAAAATTGTTGGTCAGTTCATCAAGTATATTAGAATGAATACATTACTAATCAAAGTTTTGAATTGGTTTTAATTTTAATTGTTGTGAAGAATATTTCAATTTAGAACTGATACTTCGTAAATGGAAATGTGTAATGTTGATCATTTTACTGTTGCATGTGATTTAGTTTCGATCCCAGATAATTTGCTACATGAATTAGACAAACGTGTTTTTGTTTTATAGAGTAGGTAGAGGAACCAGACAGTAACATTAGAAGCATGAAGGTCCTGAGCCGACCCAGACAGGTCCACAGAGCCAGGCAGATTAAAGAACATTGTCCCTACATCAAGAGCCCTCTCGCTGTTGAGAGTATTTTCTAGAAGCAATGAAGAGTAAGACTTTCCACTCATCTTACACCTGGTCAGGTGTGTGCTCTGCCCTTTCAAATACTGAGGAATCCAGAATTAAGTAAGGGAAAGACAAGACCAGTTTCAAACATGGTTGGCTCTCTAAAAAGGACATTTCTTACTCAGAGGAGACAATAAGAAGCTAAGCAGGGCACTTTTTGAGCTGGGCAGGGATTTGGATGATAGAGAAGATGAAAATGAATAGTTGAGTTGATTCAGTAGAATCACCTGATTCTACTGAATCAAATTGAGTCAAGTGATTCACATGTTTTGTTATTTTAGAGTTATTTTTGGCAGAGGTTTATTTTATAATTTAATTTAAAACCAATACATAGGCTAGATAAGACATGTCCCCCCTTAAAATAACTTTATTCTCAAAGAATAAGACTGTATTTATGTTTCTAGTAAAACAATAAATTAACCATCACTGTGTCATGTCTTGATAAACCTAACAGTGAAGGTGTCAATAAATAATAAAAACTAATAAATATGGTCTAATGATTCTTAATTAAAAAGTTCTGATCAGTCAGGAATAGGTGTGGTTTTAAATATTAATAGCTGTTTGCAGAGTGTGTGGGCTAAAATGCACAAGAAGCCTAATTCTCCTTTACAATACTTCACTACATGTTTACAATCAGGTATGTAAACTCATTAAAATATGCAATAATTGAGATCAGTGTATATGATGGAATAGTGGCAGTAGAATGTGCCAGAGGCCACAAGATTTGGGATTTAGGGTCAAAATTTTTCTCCAGGGGCGCTTTTTCCCACTGGCTGGCTGCTCCATATCCTTGTAGAATTGCATCTAGAAAAGCATTTGACACCTGTTTTGGGCGTTGGTTGGAGTGCCAACTACAAAATCAAACGAACAGAAAAAGAGCTGCAGATCGCTCCCAAGAATAACATGCTTAATTACCTTGTCAAAGAACTGTCGTAGGGCTTTGTGGCATTTGCGCTTGTTGCAGACCTCAGAAGCAGACACCCTGCTAGTACAGGGGTTGATGTAAGCCGAGCGGTATTTCTTACATGTGTCGTTCAGATTACAGGCCTTGGCAGCATTCAGACAGTTGTTCTCCTTCGTGGATGCAGGCTCAACTGACAGAGAGGGGGGACACATAAATTCATATTCCACATTTTAGAATTACTGCTTCGCCTGTTGGTTACATTGCTGTTTAATCATCAATGATTATCAATACTTCAAACAATGAACAAAGAAGAAAGAAAAAAAAAAGAGTCATATGGGATGTACACTCATAATTCTTATTTCCATCATCATTTCCACTACAGTACGCATGTGTCCCTAATTTTTTTTCAAGTAAGGTATTATTTTGCATCTATTTTATTTAAATATTTTACCTGAGAAATTAAACATCTCCATTTCAATCCATAGTCCTGAGGAAAATTCAAAGTACCTCGTAGGATGAGGGGATCTTACTGTATATAGTATGAATATGGAAGGTAAAATAAAAGCTATTACGTCAATAATGACATTAATTATCCAAGTTAGCATCCTTCCCAGAGCTGTTGCCAAACCAAAGTTGTCATAATGTTGCTTAGGTATCTTTCAAGTATTTAAAACTGTATATCGTTGTTGTTTTACAATTTTACACCAAGCTGTATGAGAGCTTCAAGCCTTGTTAAACTAAATCATGCTTGTATTTGCAAACACATTATACAAAAAGCATGGACAGAGAAATCTTTTACAGGGTACGCATTATAAATCATTGCACCAATTTGTTGCTCGAGTTGCTCCATTTTTGCAATTGCTTTGTTACATACTTGTTTGGACTCTGGCTAAATGGTGTACCCCTAGGTTGTTATCAGATTCCCCTGTCAGACATATTAACAATAGACAGCCACACTTTCATTCCAAGGTGACATTTGGGCAAAAGCTTAAACCCTTATTTTACCAAAAAGTACCCTACTCTTAGTGGTATCTCCCATTTTGTGTTTGTGTGATTGCTGCTGTTTCTCTCATCTCATCCATGTAGCTCGAGGGTAATTTTGTTGTCCTCGGAAAACAGAAATGTGTGCCTTTTAAGATACACACACCTGCTCAGACACAATGCATTTTCCCCTGCCTTCAGTTACATGAAGTCATACTGCCTATCTTTGCTTCCATCCCACTATGCTTCTCCTTCAACCCAAGCTAAAGCCCTATGTGGCCAACATCATCACTCTCCCATCTCATTTTTCTCATTTGTTGTAGTTAAATTCCTTCCTGCCCGACTGACTTTGCACAGTAACACAAACTGTATCCTCAGCTTCTGCACGGAAGAATGAATTCTGTAATTCTGCCTTTTGAGGTGGAATTGAAGCTCACTGCACTCTTTCATGCACCACAGAATGAACCATGATTAAATCCGAATACATTCTTGAACCTTGGGTTAATCACATATTAGAAAACCCATTACTTATAGCTGACAAGTGCCTAGAGATGTGGGATGTGATCCTTTAGTGGCTGTTTGTAGCTCTTGGGCCGTAGGTGTGACAGTTTTACCTCAATTACTGTTACCCAGAGGGGGAAACACTTACCTTAGTTGTATTAAAAACACACTTTTTAAAAAAGTTCTTACTTTGAGAAGTTAGATTAAAATATGGTTCTGTGTGTATATGTGTGTGTTTGTGTTCATGTAGCGCAATGGCTCGAGCTAAGTGTGAGTAAGAAGGTGAAGCTGTAGGTCACAGTGTGAATTCATATAGATATAACACCCCACAGCAGGAAAAAACCTTTCCAATCAGGAGCATTTCTGCATTTAATAAGCTAATTTTGAGGTCATATTTTCTCTGTTTCCAGAGTAATTCCACTGCACACCATATTTTATTGTCCGTAAGAAAACATTCAAGTTAATGGAGAATCATGACGTTGATATTGTGAATTTCAGCCACAAGAGCACATGAAGAGCATTATTTTCATCAGAAATGATTGCTGCAACAAGGTTTTGTACTAAGTCATACAGTATGTCATTACCAATGAGCTCTATAAACAGGGCAACGGATAAAATGGTGAAGATTGTTTTTTATTAGTTGTCTACAGTTCGTTCTATGCTCCTTGTGCCATTTAATTGTGTGCTGCAGTGTGATTTTAATCATAAAAAAACAATCTTTGCTTGGTTTTGTAATCCTCTTACTGTCTCAATGTCTCTATTGTCACATTTCACCGTAAAAGGCAATGATATGTTAAATGTACTGTATTCATATCTTTCACACGAAAAGTCCATCAACAACAAAGGGGATTTGTGAGCACGCTTAAAACTGGATTCTTACAATACTGTTGTAACATATTATTGAAAAATACATTTTGTGCGCATGTATTCTTAGACTATACATTCATTAATTTCACTAAGCATTGTTCTAGGTCCTTGTATCATTTGTCTATTGACCTTGCAGTGCAACAAGAACTCCTAAATGTCCGCCTAAAATAAAACATCCTATCTTGTTAAAAGGCTGTCTTAAGAAAAAAAAAAATATATAAATCTCACTTAGCCTTCTTAAGTTTCACCCCCTGAGCAAGGCCACCATGTTGCCATTGATGTAGACCAAATGACAAGCCAATGGAGCAAACACTGGAACCTGACCCTTTGACCCCTCATAGGTTGATACAAAATACCTTCTGACAGACTGCCAGTCAGGTAGAGTTAAACTAGGAATTTCAAAGTAGAGGTTAATTATGGTGTCCTGGGGGGGCTGTCTTCACTAATACAGTGAATGTGAGAATATGAGAACCAAAAGTCTCTATTGTACAGCTGCCAAAATGTCCATTTGACACATTTCTGAAATGCAATTACAAAAACACCTTTTCAGAGATGTTCTTATACATCTGTGAGCTCAAGCATAAGTGTGTGACCCCCAAAACAAACCTCAAGAGCCTGCTGGCACATGAAAATGGTTTTAATAAGGTCCAGTTAAGCATTCCCTAAAACATAGTCTTTGAAATGTTTAGTCTCATATCTTCCCTTTCTGTAACATTTTCTCCAAGTATGAATAAGCCACCCTTTTTTATGCAGATAATACATAATTTCATGCAGCTCTCAGCGCGGCTAAAAAATCCTGAGTTTAGTTTCTCAGAGGTCAAAGCTGAATGGAAACACTTGCTTTCAATACCTGATTCTACTTCATTCACTAGTCCAAATACTCCAACCAATAATTGTATTACAGAGCCTCCATTTGCAATCCGGATAATACTTCAAAATCAAACTCCTTCACAAAGTATCGCTGCTTTACTTAATCCTTCTTAACCTAACTGTCCATTTAGTGGAACTCTTTGTCATCTCCCGTAATGGAAAGAAAACAGCAGTGGTCACAGCCTTCTCCTTCATGGCACCCTGCCTTCAGGCATCCTGCCAACATCACTAAATCCATGCCAGTGTCTCTGCATTTATGACCAGACCCAAGACCCATTTATTAAGTGCACCCATGTAATTAGCAAAATCTCACTTAGTTCCTACTGCACCAGCTATTCCTTCCCTTTATATAATCCCCTGCTCAGTCATTCAGCCTGTTTTCATTCAGAAAGAGTGCAAAGCCCTCAGCATTGCAGATATCTGCTATATTCAGTATGATTATGATATAAGCTCATAAGGATGATATTGTTGGACTGTGAGACTCATGTGGACCATGAGGACTCAGTACGTGTTCACCAAATTATATGTTGGGAATGAAAGTGATATGTCTCTTGTGGATATGACTCACTGGTTTTGGAAATGACGTTAAGTAAGAAGACTGAACATATGGCGCCACTGTCACTGTGGGATAGTGGAGGGAAATCAAGTGCAAGGGCACAACATTGTGGTTGCACCTGTCCATGCAATGAGTGAGTCAGATATGGAGGGAACCAGTCACACTTCTGCTTTCTGTTTTCAAGAAATCTGTTTTATATTCAGATTCAACTTGGCTAATTAGAAGTGCTGTCCATTTATTGTCTCATCAGCAGCAGTTGCCAAAGAATACCGTAGGGGACTTAATTCCTTCCCTTCACTTGATCTTCCTACGTCAAGCATTAGTTGTTAAAACCATGAGCTTACTGTATATTTACATATTTATTGTACATGTCAATGTGGGATATGTAAGAAAAGCCTGGGGCACTGCGATGATTTTGAGTTTTGTGTATGTCACTGTCAGCGTATGGGTATATGTGCAGGGTGCTTTGCATGTAGATGATGCATGTTTCTATACAACAGTATGCACACAAAACTGTAAAAATGCGTACACAGATTTGTCTGAACGTGTGTTTGTGTACATGTATGTTTGCGCGTGTGGGTGTAGGGTGTGGTTAGCTCACATCAAATAATTCCATGCCTGACTGAAAACATTATCCTGTGTCACCTGTAGCCTACAGCGTTTTATTTTCTTATCTCAAAGCCATGATTAGCCATTGCCTGCATCACTTGCGTATCCACTTGGCTCCCTGCACACAGCTTGTCATGGCTAAGCCATCAGGTACACTCATCTTGGTGAGGAATGTCTATTCTCCAAGCTGCTTTACAGAGCCGCCATCATTCAATAACACTCATATGTGTCAGAGTGGCAAAGAACATTGAGGGGAGTGTGTTAGTCAGTATGTGAATGACGTGCATGTGTGTGTGTGTGTTCTCGGCTTTGATGACTGATAATGTGTCTGATAGTACTTGCTCATTGACATTCTTGGCATGATGCATGTTATCAAGTATTATTTTTGATTTGCATGATGTGGCAAAGTGTCAAAACTTGGTGGCAAAGTAAAATAAAGTAAAATAACATTCCCCTGGGTATGTTACGCTTCAACATTTTAAAGGGGATGTATCATGCATGTTTCCAGGTCTATATTTTTATTCTGAGGCTTCACTGGTATAGCCTATCTTTGCATGATTTACATTTCAAAAAACTATGTAACCACTTATACTGGCTCTTTATGCAGCCCCTCAGTTCAGCCAGTCTGAAACAGGCTATTTTCGCTCCTGTCTCTTTAAGGCCATCCGCCCGATGAGCCCACTCTGTTCTGATTGGCCAGTTTCTGGGAGCTGTGGCTTGGCCCACTTCCAGTTACTTGGGAGGCTAGGTTAATACACAGTAGCAGTAAGATTCCCCTTCTTGTTTGCACTCTTTACTTGAAATTGAAACTTCTCAAATACATCTGTACATGGAACAACCTTATCAACAAAGGACATGTGTGAACAATCTGACATCATCATGAGGAGGAAGTAGAGGTAACATTGCAAAAAACGTTCACCTCAAGTTTTGGAACATGTTTAAAATAGACATCTGGCATCACAACACTATAAAAATAACAGAAAATCACAAAAAGTATGATATGTCCCCTTTTAAATCATGTGCCCGCAACACAACTGAATACTTACAATATGTTTTACCATGCTAAATAATTCAGGCTAGAATATGGCTGGACCTTTTATTAGTATAAATCACCAATCATCTATAGTTTTAAGCATATCAGTCTTATGACTATAGTGGCTAAACTGATTAAAGACACGTGGCAGGTTGGAGTTGTCCCTTCGAACATCTTAGATTACTTTTTATTGCACAGATTTTGGTGTTATTGTGTCCTCCTCTGTGCTTTATGCAGTGTACAGATATCTCATGTTAAACAATCAGGCTCTCTGTTACAATGAAAACAAAGTATGCTTGTTTTTTGTTTCTTTCACTTCATGCCTAAGTTTGAATATTTGATTACACAGCATATAAGTGAACTTCTAATCCACAACTTGAGTCTGTTATTGGGATTTGAGCTCCATCTTGTTAATTCAGTTGGAATAAATTGTGTTATTCTGCGGTTACAGAGGGGCAGAACGAAAACAAAGGAGAAGCGTGTGAAAGGAAATGCCTTTGGATGATTCGCTGATACGTCTTGTGTAAAAAGGATCAACAGATTTAAAACGTTTCTTCTGCTGATGGCCATGTTTGCTCATATATTATGCACAGTTCACAGGCATGCTGGGCCGGCGGCAGAGGACAAACACTACTGAGGATTAATCTGTTGCTTCAGGCAACTAGACCCACTCAATTATTCTTGAGATCTGCACTTTGCAATGGAAAACCATCGTGCTAAGCTTCATCTCTTGTTCACAGACTCGATTGTCAGTAAGACTGTTGATGAGCTATGAGGATAGATGCTAGGCTCAGTGGTATGACCAGTACTAGTGAAAATCCCTCCCTGTGATTGGCTGCTTACTTGTTAATTGAGGAACTGGCTTGAGGGTTTTTTTTTTTTAAACCTTTGCTCATTCTTATGTACAGTATGTGATATGCCAAAAATCTTGTTGGAAAGAAATCTGTGTTTATACCACTGGTGTCAGACTTTTTATGGAAATACAGAATCAGTTCATCTTGTCTTCAAAAGTATCGTACTTATAATGAGTTGGGAATGTGATCGTACAAGCAGATATGCCCTGCAGTAATACTTGCTTTTCTCAACTCTCTCTGTGGGATTGCAAAGAAGCTGCATCCGGAATCACCACCACAAAGTTGTCTTACACTCATTGTTCTTTGGAATTTTACTTATTGATGCCCTCAAGTACACCAGTAGATTATTTTTACAGACATAAACATGGTGTGTTGTACAGAAGCTCTCTTTTTCTCTTGTTAAGGGCAGTTATTTGGTCCCATCATTCCCCCAGTCTGCACAACAGCATTGTGTTACATCTCTGAAAGCCACTTATTCATCTATTTATAAGTGACACAGCATTTAATTTCAGCCTTTCCAGGAGACTACAGTCTAGCAATTGCTTGCTTGGAGGTCATGCCTTTCAATTTGAATGGATACTGTGATAAATACATCATAAGTCAAGCTTTGTGCAGAACCGGGAAAAGAAAAGTGAATTAATGAAGGTAGTACTCAAAACTCATTGCAAATATACAATTTGTGGTGTCTTTGATTGTTGTTTCTAAATAAAGAGTTTTAGGCAAAAGGAAGGTGTCTTATAAAATATATGCTTAAACATATTTAGATTAAAATTGGATAAAATGTGTATAATAGGTATCTGTTTTCAGCCATTATACCATAGTAAGCATCATGTCTTAGTAGTTGACCCTTGGGATGCAGTATGGATCATTCTACGCTGGCTCACATGTGCATTATTTTACCCTGCGGATCGCCTCAGGCCCGGCTTAGTTGCAGACAGGAATGAGGTCACTTATGGCAAATGGATTCCTGATATCTAACCCATTAAGTGATTTATTTTTTTCTTAGACTGCCTTTGGCTGTTTACCCAGCGCTATATATTAAACTGGCTACAGAGCTCCAGCTCTACCTCTGCATCCCGATTTATCTTGCTCACATACTCTCATACTGATTTCTTACACAGTAATAGCACCTGATAATGATAAAAAAAAAAAAACACAAGTTAAGCTGCCGTGTCTTCCATATTCTTAGTTACTGACTTTGATAGAAGAGCACATTAGCAGATCAGATTTTTAAATATGGCTTATCAAGATTTAAACATTTGATCAGGTGGATTCCTCTGATTTTTTTGGGGGGGGGTCATCTTAGCAACATCAAACTAATGATTTTGTATTTTAAGCAGCTTTTTCTTCTCTGCCTTTTAATAATCTCTGTTTTGTTGTTTGTTTTATTGCTAGTCCCATTATCTGAAAGCCTCACAAATCCTAACCACTTTTTCAGTTTCAATTTATTTTCTTTCAATTCTCCTTAGTCTCGGATTGCCAGACCTATCTGTCTGCACTACATTTGCACAACTCCAGAGCAAATTCCAAGAAATGATTCTTTACTCTGCTGGAACAGTACAACTCTTTTGTATATGTTTGAAACACAGTTAACCATTATGTCATTGCATGTGGAGCAGAGCCACTGTGATACACTATGTGGATTCAATCAAAGCGAGAGCCAGAGAGAGAGAGAGAGAGAGTACGAGAGGGAGCAAGAGAATCAAATGACCATTTTTTTTCACTGAAATGGTAGTTGGCCAGTGCAGCAGGCGCCCTCCTCCAGCCAGAAAGTCCAACATTGAAGGGTGCCAGAGAGTGCTGCACTTGTCACAGACACAGCTCTTGTTCTGTCAGAGCCATAGAACGCAGACAGATGGTTAATTGCTCCTCTGTGCATGTGTGTGTGATCTCAGCAGATCTAAATACGGGCCTGTCTAGGTGTATGTTTCCAAATCCACCTGCACTCCCATTGACATTTGAGCACATACAGAGCATACAGAAAGTTTTCGGACCCTTTCAAGTTTTCCACATTTTGTTGAATCTGAATCTGAAACAATGACGAACCAAAATCACTCCAGGACTTTCACAGACTTTTCCCGTAGCCACTCCTTTGTTTTCTTGGTGGGATGCTTCGGGTCGTTGTCTTGTTGAAATGTAAACTTTTGCCCCGGCACTCTGAGCACTCTGGAAAAGGTTTTCACTCAGGATTGCTCTATATTTTTCTGCATCCATCTTTCCCTCTATCCTGACTTGTCTCCCTGTCCCTGTCATAGAAAAACATCCCTACAGCATGATGCTGCCACCACCATGTTTGACTGTAGGGATGCATTAATGAGGTGATACTCCGTGCCTAGTTTCCTCCACACACGCCATTGGGAATTGTGGCCAAATAGTTCAATCTTCGCTTCATCAGACCAGAGGATTTTGCTTCTCATGGTCTGAGAGTCATTCAGGTGCCTTTTGGCAAACTCCCAGCGGGCTATCATGTGCCTATTAGTGAGAAATGGCTTCCGTCTGGCCACTCTACAATAAAGATTCAAGATTCACAATGTCCCAGAGGGGCAATTTGCTTTACGGACAATAATCCAACAGAAATACATATATCACACACAACACAGCACAAGATCCGTATCTCGTACACTGTCACCACGAATCATGGGAAAAAGAAAGAAAGACGCGATGACATCCTATGTTACAGTTTGTTTAAGAAACCAATAGCAGATGGAACAAAGGACAATCTGTATCTATTAGTGCTACCTTTGGGGAGACTAAACCTCTGCCCTGATGGAAGCATCTGGAATTCAACATGTAGGCCTAAAGGATGTTGAGGGTCCAAAACAATAGTCTGTGCCTTTGAGACAACCCTCAATTCATACAGTTGTTTAAGGTCATTAAGGGTAGCACCAGTAATCTTTTGGCACAGCTTGACAGTTTTCTCCAGTTTGTTCCTATTTTTAAGACTAAAACTGCCAAACTGGCAAATCATAGAACAAGAAAGGACAGACAGATAAAAGAAGAATAAAACATTTTCATCAATGTCATGTCCACATTAAAACTTTGCAACTTCCGTAAAAAGAACTACTGGTGATTTGCCCTTTTACGTATAGCATCTGTATTTGCATCAAATTTAAGCTTCTCATCTAGGACAGTGCCTAAATACTTATATTGTTGCACTGCTGCCAGTGGTTCACCCTTAATCACACATGGTGCAGGGGCAGGGGGAAGGGGCCTCCTCCGAAAATCAATAAAATGATAAAGGCCTGATTGGTGAAGTGCTGCACTGACGGTCGTTCTTCTGTAAGGTTCGCCCATCTCCACAAAGGAACTCTGGATCTCATTCATAGTGACCATTGGGTTCTTGATTACCTGTCTGACTGAGGCCTTTCGTCCTCGATCGCACAGTTTGGCTGGGCGGCCAGATCTGGGAAGACTGTTAGTGGTTTCAAACTTCCACTTTAGAGTAATGGAGGCTGCCATGCTCTCGGGCACTTTCAATGCTGCAGAAATGTTCTTGTATCCTTGCCCAGATCTGTACTTGACAAAAACCTGTCTCACAGGTCTACAGACAATTCTCTGGCTCATGGCTTGCTTTTCACTCTGACATACACCATCAACTGTGAGACCTTATATAGATAGGTGTGTGCCTTTCCTAATTATGTCCAGTGAATTCAGTTAGGCGCAGATGGACTCCAATCAAGTTGTAGAAGCATCTCAAGGACCATTGACAGAAGTAGGATGCACCAGAGGTCAATTGCGACTGTCATAACAAAGGGTCTGAATACTCATGTAAACTGGATATTTCAGTCTTTTATTTTCAATAAATTAACATAACACTCCAAAAACCTGTTTTTGCTTTGTCATTGTGGAGTATTGAGTGTAGACTGATGAGAAAAAATGAATTCAATCCATTTTAAGATGAGTCTGAATAATAACAAAATGTGGAAAACTTGAAAGGGTCTGAAAATTTTCCGTATGCACTGTATATGGCATTTAGATTCAGCAAGCAACATTTCTGTTAGAGTTTTCCTTTTTTAATGCAGGCATTCAGCCCCCAGCAAGCTAACAACACACTCAAACAGCTCAAACAACACACGTTCAACTCTAAAAGGATGATTAATTCAAACATAAATGCTTCTTCCAGCATTAGTACTGTGACAGTGGAAAAACATGCAGACCTCTCATCATTGCTTTGAGAGCTGAATGTGAAATATAGTAAATTACTCTGCTTTGTGTACGCTGGGTCACAGTGGCAGATAAAAGCTTTTGTGGTGGATAATGGGCGTTGAAAGCTGCAGCCTGAAACCAGACAGCAATAGAAAGGAGTGGTTGTCAAGTAGTGACAGATATGTAGGGGCGATGTGGTGACTTAAGCTGGGTTTAAACACATCTGAGAAGTAATGGCTCTATGTACAATTACTCAACTGTGCAGTGTCCAAACTTAAACCTACAGGAATGTCAAGGATGTAAAAGCAGCATCTTACCAGCTATGATGGGGGCCAGGCGGAAGATATCCGAGAGCCGACTGTTGACTGGTTCATACGGAGAGTATTCCAGTAAATCATTACCTGCATGGGGAAAAAATGATTGTCACCAATGTGTGCTTGAAAGTGTGTATGTGGTGTGGGTGGATGCTATGTGATTCTCTTTAACATAATATCAAGTATACTAAATGGATATTTGGGTAATCCCTGATAATTACTCATAGTGCTTATTTTATCAGTAATATGACGTTTTCATATAATTACACAATAGAAGGTTAACCTTACAGTACTACAGGTTCACTCTGTATCAAGTTATCTTGTCTAACATTGGTTTTACACTGTTCCAGTGAACAAATATGCAATTTGGAAACAGGTTGCATCACTAATTAATTTCGGGCACTACGGGGATTATAAATGACATGCATAGAGCATATTACCAGCTTGACTTTATGGTAGGCTGTTAAATTTGCATGTCCAAGATGTACAGTAAGAAGAGAATGAGTTCAAAGTACTGTACTTGATTACAAATTTGAGGTACTTGTACTTTACATGACTATTCCCATTTTTATGCTCCACTACATTTCTCAGACAAATATTGTACTTTTTACTCCTTTACACTTATCTGACAAATGTCTCAAGTGCTTTGCTGTTACAGCTTATACACACAATATATAATTTTATAAAATATATGCATTTTTAAATTAAACTATACCTATTAAGTGGTAAAATTCGCTCCACCTCGACCAGCTACAACACTGAAATGCTGCTTAATGCACATTAATGCATCAGTGATATTAATCCAGTTTCATAATATGATCTAACAATGACAGCCTGCATAATAAGCACTGTAATTTTATATTTGACATTTTAAGTACATTTTGTTGATGATTATTTCACTACCTTTTCTTTGAGTACAATTTCAAATGCATTACTTTTACTCGTAATGGAGAATTTTTGTACATGGTGGAGCAACTTTCACTCAAGTAAGGGATCTGCATATACTTCTTTCACCACTGAATGTTAGTTATTTTAATTGTGAGCTCATTAATCAATCAACGAATAATCAATAATATTTCCCTGAATCAGTGCATTACCCTGTAAACTCTGAAATATGCTCCAGAAGATCCGGAGACAGTTTTTCTCCTTCTTCATGCCTCTTCTACACCTGCAGTTATACAGCGGGCTCTGCTTCATGGCTTCTATAGCGCTGCGGCACTCGCCCTGCGCCTCGGGACCGGTGACCGCGCTGAAGTTGCTCTCCCTCCCCGCCACGCACTGCCTCATCGTCCGGTACTTTGTGCTGCAGCTGTACTCTTTTAGACATTGCTCACTGGCCTTTACACAGTCCAGGCGGGCGGGCCGGGAGGCTGAGCCGCTGTCACCCTTCAAGGTGAACACTGAATCTAGGAGTCACAAGAAATCAGTCAGAAACGAGCTGTGTTGTCGGCGTACGCTCATTTTTCGACATTAAACGTCATCTAAGAGTAGTCTGTTTAATTGGAGAGCACAAATAATAGCCTATACTAAATGCACTGAGCATTTAACAAACTTTTTGCGCCATGAATGTTCACAATCGTGCCAGAACAAATCACACAAATGCACATTGTTTTGCTGCTAGCAGTAAAAGAACAGGTGCATGTTTCAAATTATATCATAGCATGTAGCCTATTATAATTTACACCTTATAGAAATTCAACAGATGAATATGTCACTTACCCAGGAAGGACAATATAATGACAAAAGTTGTTAAAATCATCGCGCTTGAGGATGTTACGTGTGTTTGGGTTAAAGAGATGTTTCGGGGATTATAATAAAGTGTCAAGAGAACTTGTCAGACTGATCCGCTTTTCTTCCTGTTGCACATCATGTGTTGTGGTGCATCCTGTAGATCCAACACGGAGAATCCAAACTCTGGAGTCCAACAGCTAAAACCACATCGTGCAAACCTGCCGGAGTTTCGGTAAACAAAAGTGAGACTTGCAGAGACGCGCTGACGGCGGAGCATTTCCACTTCACTCTGCTGCCATCAGCTCCTCTCTGTCTGTCCGCCGCTCTGCCAAACACACACACACACACACACACACACACACACACACACACACACACACACGCACACACAGATAAACAGACACACGCACAAACACACACAGACAGCGCGGCACAGGAGCTGTCAGTAGGTTTGAGGACAAAACTTTACAGGCACGACCAAGAAGAGTCAGTGGTTAAAGTGATTGAAACAATTAATATAACTTTAATTGTCCTTCACTGCCCGTCATGGGTTGAAAGCATGTTTAAATTATACATCCCAAAAGCTGGAAAAATAAAAATTACATCCCGCTTGGCAGATGGAGAGACAACAACGCCGTTTGATCCGGACTGCTCTGATGAGAAATCGCGAGGCTCTGGATGTAGCGCGCGAGGGCGTGACGTCATGCGACTGTGCGCACGATAACCTTAATAAATCCATTAACAGCCTCAATTTACATCCAGTTATTATGACGGTGGAAACAAATTGATGGCCAGCGGCGAGCAGGTTGCATCTGTAAGAATATTTCAGCTGGATTGAGCTCACTCATTAAAGGGGACCTGTTATGCTTTTCCTTATTTTCTGTCATATATATAATGTTACAGAGTCAGATATTCATATCAAACGTGGCCAAAGTGTCAAACAATGAGGTATATGTATATAGAAGTAATCCCCGTTAGCAAAAAGCTCAGGCTTCAGATTGCTCTGAATGCTCAGTTTCAGGTTTTTCTTCTTTCAGCCCGAACTGATGTCGGCTTGTGACGGATTTCTTTATATGGTCATCTGCACAGTGCGCAAGTTCACTGCTCTGCTCCTCTTCCTCTTCCTCGTCGTGCTGGCACGCTGTAAGTGTTTTCCATTACACAGCACTGCAAAGTAAAATAACAGAGGCTGAACTGAGGGGCTGCATAAAGGGCCAGAATAAGATAAATAAGGAGTTTTTTGAATCAAGCAAAGCTAATCTAGTGGAGTCCCAGAATAAAAAATATATAGCTGGAAGTGAGCATAATACGTCCCCTTTAACTCAGTGTAAAATCAACATTTATAATAGCTAATTATATATTTATGTAACCTGCAGGCTTGCTCAACAAGAGAACCTAATAGATTTAAAATGTTGAACAGCTAAGTTGTCACAGTGTGTCTCAATAACTCACTGAAGGTCATTAAATTCTTAATTTGTCCTCTTAGCTCAGCTCTTGGGTATGACTTAAACTCTTTACAGCTAACATTTGACAGAGTGGATAACCTATAATTGTTTTTTGTAAGATGTTCAAAAGTTTCAAGGTATTTTAATCCCTCAAACTGAATAGCACAATGGTAAGTGGAATTGGGGGGAGAGAGAAAAATCATATTGCTTTATCTGAAATTGCAGTTACCATATAAATTTTGATAACTGTTGAAAGAACTTTTTCTATCAAAGATTGTTTTTCTGCACTGAAAAAAAAAATGCAGATTTAGAGAATGAGCGAAAAATGAGACAGAAAATTTTGGGACCTTGCAGCTGGTTTTGCAGACGAGACTGTGTGCACAACAACAGAAACTGTTTAGGAGCCACCTGAAACATCTGTCCTTACAACTGAGTTCGGATGCTGTAATAAATGTGCTGCATTATGTTCGATTTCTACATTAAAAGCTGATGTTCTTACATTATGCTGCTGTGATTAAATGTCGTGCTTACTTTCAAATGCTTACATTAAGTAGAACTTTAACTGTGCCAGTTTTTGTGCTGAGTTACCCCTAAAATCTATAGGAAAAGATTTATAAGTATATTTTGTCTGTGACGAGCAGGGAGGAAACAATGAAAACACATTACTGTAACAGAACTTCCCTCAATGCATACCTACATTTTCTTTTTTATCTTTTTGGGATGGCATGCACAGTAACTATCCGGCTACCGGGGAGCTCCTTCTTTTTTTTTTTTTATATTTGCATGACTCTGTCTATTCATGTCTGTCTATACAGGAGTTAATTTAGTCCAGCTGTTACAGGCGCTTGCTTAAAGACACCTCTGCAGGATTTCACACTATATTTTATATTGGTGTTGGGAAACCTCTGCTAACATCTCAACTAGTTAATACACTAATTAAATAAAACATGAACCTTAAGGAAAAGACCAGGGGTGCATTTCACACAGCAAATACCATATACTGCATTTAATGAGTGTGGCTTTTGTTAAAGCACTCATCAAATAGCTAAATTGTTTACATGATGAAATGTGTCAGGATCTGACTTGACACCTCTGCTAAATAATTTCCTGGGGGAAATCCTGCTCAGGAGAAAATATTGATACAACAATGTACCAGCTGTTAAATTTATGGAACAAAGCCCTTTAAGTGTCAAAGCACGTTTCATTTACTATCCTCTTTAGCCTGTTTAGTTTGCTTTGCTGCTCCTAGCCACTCAACTTTGATTAGGTGATACACATGACATGCGGAAGTCAAAAAGTGAGTGAAAAAGCAACAGCAGCAACATTTTGGAAAGACTCAATGGCCCAGAATATAAAAAAGGCAAAAAATTAAGGGTAACCTCATCAGGGAAAAAGGTCAATTCAGACAGGGATCCCTGCAGGACTGTTGAGTATATTGTGGTAGGTATAGAAACAAAATATTATTTTCTAAGACTGATGGTCCTTTTGCTGGATTCATATTGAGTTTTAAAATAAAAAATTAGCCTACTACACTTGAAATAAGCTGTGATCGTGTTTATTTAGCTACTACATTATATAATTTCTACTATAAAGTGAAAAACTTGGGAAAAGCATCGCTAGTTTTATAGTATTATTGTTTTATTTGCTTCAGGTCGAAGAGGACAATGCAAACATATAGTATTGTATATGAAAAGCCTGTATAGGGGAAATGAGTTTGATTGAAGCATGACTGATTAATCAGTTGTGAGTGCTCAGTGGATTACATTAGTATCATAATAAAAACTCATCTGTTAGATATAAGTCATGTCACATTTTACACCGTAAGGTGCAGGCAGGCATTAAAGAAATTGATTTGTTTATTGTGTAGAGACTGATGAAAAGATCAGTACGCTTCTGTGTAGCCTTGAAAACTTCAAGATTAACTAGCTCTCAGACCATCCCAATAGAGTTCTCTTCAGTAATTTATATTCAGTTGTATTGTTAAACAGATGGCACTTTGTCATCTTTAATGAAGCGTTCTGAGATTATTGGATGGCCACTTGTAAATGCATTGGGTTGTTAGACCGATAAGTCAATATCTCGCTGTAGAGTCTCAGCTGTGTGAGTGCTTAAGTTCATAGACAGTGCTAATCATTAAATATGTATTTACCACATACTGGGCTTGTTAAAGGGGACGTCAGATGCCAATGAAATCTTTGTTCACATTTTAAAAGTCAAATGATTCATGGCCATCTCCTGGCATAAAGCAAATATGCAAATAATGTGTCTATTCATTAAATGTTAACTTGCAATATGATCACCTCAAGCCACTATCTCTCAGTTAAAGCATATTTATTACAGAACATATCTAAATAGCCATACCGGGATTATAGATTTTGGATGTAATTGATTACTGTTCATTAAAGCCCCCAGTCAAGGTGAGGAAGCCATCAGTTGTTAAGTTTCCACTGACAGTTGCTAATGTTGTATTTCCTGCATATGATATATCCTACTTAAACAAATGGAAAATCTATAGCGAATCAGGAACAGGAAGAGGCTCAAGCTCCGGGGTCCCTCGCTCATTCGCGGCAAGACTCTTTTTATTACCTTGCTTTCCCTCAGCATTATCCATCTCAGACCCTTTATGGTGATCATTCATTTGATGTGTCCCCCTAGAACACTGAAGCCTTTGCAGCACAAGAATACTTGCAAGATGAGATATATTAGGACGTAATCGATATCATTGTTCTGTGGATATCACAAGATCAACACTAACCAATTACCGGGTCCCTAGGCCAGCTCCTGCACCTCTGACAGGATGCTATAACTCACTTCATTTTAAAAGGTTCAATTTCTTGTTAAAGGACCAGCGAGTTATTTTGTTGATCATATAAATTAGTATTATATTCATATATACAGTGGATGAAAAGTAAGAATTGTATGTGTTTCTCAACTGATGATAATTGGATTCCAATGATGATGAGATTTTTGGACAACAGGAAGTATGAAAATGTCTAAAAACTTCTCAAAACTCTGCAAACTCCTGCAAGCATAATCTACTTCTCCACTGTCCTTCCGTGTGCTCAGTATGTTCCAAACACCCGTTGTTGTGCCAAAATATGACTAAATACACATCTTACTCTACATGCATGCCAAAAATGTGAATGGCATGGATGTGAATGAGGAACGTGAAAATGAAGCATGGAAGCTGTGTATTCAGCCATGTTTTGACGATGGTCCAAACAGTTTTCGCCAAAGCCCCAGTACACTGTGAGGGGAACATACTGAGCATATGGACAGACAATATGTGTTCACTCATTTTTGCAAAAGGATGGCAAATCAAAAATTTGGCAAAAAAGTTGGACAGTGTGGAGGTCGATTGCATTGCAGGAATGGTTTGAGAACTTTGTATGGATGTTTTGCCTCATCGTCACTGGTCACCTTCAGAATCTGTATATTAACAGACTGTCAGTTACTTTGGCAATGATAGTAGATAAGTATTTTTTTCTTCCTAAAATTTTCATAAAAACCACCAGCACACTTATTAGAGTGCCCAAATTTAGTGATTGAGACCATAATAACTTGTTGAAAAAAATGATTGACTTAGTATTTCTAGTGGGAAGTTTTTTGAATGGAAGTCAGTTGGAGCAGGGATTTTTTTTGGAGCCAGCATCTTAGCGGCTGTCGGTGGTTTTTGCCGTGGTAGTTGCCACTTGTTTCAACCATATCGCCCTGCTCTACTTCTAATACAATCCTTCATTTACTTACAGTATACATACAGCAGTCTACCCTTTACAACAGTGGCCCCAAACCTATTTGGCTTGTGAACCTTGTTACAGGTTAGATACTGTATATCTATGAGTTTCTCAACCAAAGAGTGATGTTTCTTCTCAGCTTGTTTTATTTGAATAGTCTTTAGAGGCCTGAAGAGGGGGAACTATGATAAGAAAGTAGAAGGGTTAAAGAAAAGCCTGATAAAGTACTTAATGTGCATAGCAGAAGGTTTTTTTTCTTATTTTCTTGTCATCTATCTATAATTATCTCAACATCTCATGGGAAAGATGGTGGTGGTTCTGCAGTTTCTAGTAAAATAAAGAGAGACTACAGTACCATCTAGTGGAAAACATAAGTTTGTACAAGCTTTTTTGACCTGCTGAATCATGGTCTGCTGTTTGCAATCATGCACTCTGATATTGAATGGTTTTTTTTTTGTTAGTTTTGGCTCAGAGACAATAATTGTGCCATGGCAGATGTCCACTTAATTTAAATCAATTGTTCTTTGACCCAAAAATATGTCTACTACATTTAATATTTGAGACATCTGGTATTTGGTAAAAGACAAATACACAAATAAAAAGCACAGCTGGGCATGATACATAATACATAATACATAATAAATTCAGTGAAATCAAATGATGAGATTACATTTTTTATTTTTTTTTGTATGCATCAGGACTCTTTTTAAGTCTTTCACAGGTATATTGTTGCTGCCAGCTGCAGGAAAATCCCCTCAGTCCTACACCTTGCTGGATCATATCCAACATATAAACCCCTCACAGAATGCATAACCAACCACCTTCCACATACTCGCAATTTATTTGCTGTCACAACCATTTTCCCCTTTACTTCCTTCTTTGTTCTGTACTGTCTGTGTCACTGATTATTTCTGTGACCCACTAAATCTGCCTGCGGTGGGTCACTTACAGTGCAGTGATCCCACAGGAGCCATCAACCCTTCCTACCCTCCTGTCTTCCTACAAGGAGATGAGCACATCACATTGTCTCATTCAGTTTGCATATTTTCAGTGTACTTTTTTCACATCTAAATGAATACAGAAGTCAGAACTTGGTCAAAGAAAAATACTGAGACTAAAACTCATTTAATTTTTGTCATATTACATTGCTCTCGCTCTGTCTCTTTTCTGTCTGTAGACACATTGTTCTTAACAATTAACTCAAGAACAATACAGGATAGAAGATTCATACATTCACCACAGGTTTACCCTGGAGAACTGATGATCTGATTAGATTTTGGGAGCACCTTGCTGCATTAATTTGCATGTCAGAGATACACATCGAAAAAAAAGGCAGGTCATTAAGCAGCTCAAATGCCTCATGTTTAACTCACAGCTTCCTCGAGGCAAAAACAAGGTCAGTTTTGTTGTGATTAGAATCAGGGAAAGGTTACTTTGATTAGGCTAAAGTAATGGGAACAACGTACCTGCAAAGGGGTTTAACAACAGCGAATGCATCTGGCTGGACAGAACGAAACCAGACGTGTCCCCAAGCTTCAAAACTCATCCCTCCCTCATCCCTTTTTCCTCTGTGACCCAGAAAAAAAAGATGTTTGTGCTGCTATGCTTCTTGCTGTGCTGATAATGGAAGATATGGAAGAAGCTGCACTTGTCTGACCTCTTACGAAAGGGAGAATATGTCAAACAACGTGAGAAATACAAAGCAGGGGGAGCTGCTATGAATGTGAATGAAAATGTATAGTTAAGGTTACAGTCTGCAGAGTGTTCATTTGGAGCTTATTCTGAACCTAGATTCACCTATAAGGCACACTTGAGGGCTTGTGTCAGTTAGTACTTGTCCATTTCCTCAGCAGCAGACATCCATTTTTGATGAAGTAGTAAATAACCTGCCTGAAACAGCCTTCACTTTTCCCTCACTACCTGCCTCTTCACCTGAGGTGCATTCCTCCGCTTGTCTTCTCCAAGTTGCTTCCTGGGAGCAGAGGAGTGAAAAGGTCTTTTGTTCGAATTTGTTCGACTTCAAATTTGTGAGATTTTAGTTACTTGTTCCATGTATGGCAGAATGTGAAGAGAATAAAGGTTGAAAGGAATTATATATCCACAAAGGATGCATTAAAAATCCAGATTCCAGCATGATGCATGTTTTAAAATTATCCATGTGGCCTTTAATGTCAGCAATGTTTTGTTAGTTTAAAATAGAACAAAAGAAAAAGACAAAAAAAAAAAAAAAAAAAAAGGCGAGCATTAAACAGCTGGTCAAACCGTGTGAAATTGATTACATGCAAATTTCACTGCATCTGTTGGACTGTTTTGGTTTTGATTTTAAAAAAGTACTGCATCACTGTCTAAGATTTACTGCAAATTACCATATGACCAGTCAGCACACGGGTGCACACATACACACACACACACACACACAGACACACCCCAAAGCGTGCACACAGTCTGCCAGCTGGCATTTAAGCAAGCCAACAGGCAGACATGATGACTAAATTGCCTCATGGCACGGCTGTGCCCCTTTGCCAATTCTTCTTGTGTCAGCTGTTAGTAAAGTGCGTTCTATCATTTAACGCTTTCATATGGCGAAGAAATACAGCACAGCATGTGTACAAATCCATGCACAGTGTAAATCTTGTATGTTGTCTGCTGTACATTGCATAACCAGCAGGGGGCAGTGTTGTTACACTACTGAGAACCATGAAAAGACTTGAAGTGAAGACAGCACAGCATTTCATAACACCACAGTGGAGATAATCTTAAAAATAGTGCTGAGTGTTGCACTGCCATTGTTTCATCACCTCAAATGCTCTAGGAGAATTTAGCCATCATGCCGTGATCTTGCAAGCTTCTTTTTTTATTTTTTTGAGCTGCATTTTTTCCCCAGTTACATTGAACTAAATTGACAGTCAAGGTCTTAGAGGCAGTCATGTGGAACATTTAATTCCTTTTTTTTTTTTTTTTTTTTTTCCTACCTTAAGCTGGGTGTTTATGGGTTCCTTTTTAACTGCACATATGCATGTAGACAGTGTGTGGGAAGACTCACCGTCCAGGAGGAACACCACTACCAGGTTTCACGTCACGATCACGGAACCAGGTTTCACTGGTGCTTTAATGCTAACTGTTTTGTTCTATGTTAAATTAGATGATCCAGTTCCAGGTGGCGCCTGAGCCGCAGCAATTCCGCTATTGTTTTAACACTCCACAAATATCCTGCTGTGTTCTCCTAGCGGAGTCAGAGTCTGTATCTACAATGCAAGGCTTTGGACGGGGGCCCCCCCAACATTGCTTTACCTCCTGTCTCTGATGCCTGGGATGTTTTGGCCTCTAGTAGGTTTTAAGTGAGCAAGACATATTCTGGCTTGTTATAAACTTGCTCCGTTCTTGTAGAGCAATTATAACAAGCTGCTAGCAGTTGCTCTCATTTGGGATGCTTCCAATGTGGTTATATAATATGGTATTTTCTGGGGATTGCCTACAATTTCACAGGAATAGTGCAATATGTAAAGAGTAAGTTCATATCATTTGAATAATAATCTATGCATAATCATTGCTATATGGCAACCTAAGGCACAGATACGGTATAGTAATGACATGAGAGAATACGCTAATTGTATTCATGGGGATTGATTAAGTGCAGAGCTAAAATTAGGACAATAACAATGAGCAGTCTGAATTATAATATTAAATAAACTTCCTGTCAACTCTCGTTAGTTCATCCTGATACTAACAAGAGACCAGAAATACATTGCCTTTTCATGCCGAGATTCACATTAATTCAAAGCTTTCAACCAGTATTCCTGGTGGCAAAATGGCATACAGTAACTGCAGGAAGTTTCTGAATGGAAGATTAATAATAATGTGAGACTGAATAAGAGATTGATTTAAACAGCCCCCAGTACAAAAAAACAAAAACAAGAATGTTATGTTGTGTTTTTTGATAATAGCTTGAATGTAAAGTAATGTAAGAGTATACGGACACTGTTTTTTCTAATGTACCTTTCTACTGGCAAGATGAGTCCAATCTTAATACACTTCCCAACATAAACAAAGACCACACATCATATTATGGGATTATTATTCTGCATTTGGAATTGTGATCATGTAACATATTGCGTCACTTCTGCGGATACAGCTTAAATATCGTTCCTGGCTTTCACAGTTTCCCTTCACCATCATTTTGTCCTCAGTATCCTCGCTTGGTATTCCCCCCCACACTTCCAATTATCCTTGACGTGATAACACACTATAATGTGACATGCAAGGGCAAACGGCTACTCTGTCTAGAAACAGATCTCCCCCGGACCAACTTTACCCTCTGCATATCGGTAAAAGAAAGTGTCTTGGAAGTCTGAGTGAGTCGTCATTAACCGACATATCCTACAATATTTGAATTATTAGCACTTTAAGTACTGACAACACACTTCTGAAGTACTATTCATAATGCATTTTGCACAACAGCAAGATAATGAGTCCTTTTGCATTCCTTATGATAATAACAACCCATCACTTGCTGTTAAAAGGCAGAAAAGTGAAGTTCCTCAACCTGCTGACAATCTTAACCCATATAGCTGTAAATGTACTGCAAGAAACTAGCAAATCACCATGTGGCAAAGGGAACAATCAGTGCTAAAGCTATAGTTTACAAGTATAAGACAAGACAAGTAGTTGACAAAATAATAATAATAATAATAAGTTTATTTAGTATAGCACCTTTCACAGAAATGAAATTCACAAAGTGCTTCACAGGAACAAGAGTTGAAAATAAGACCATAAAAACATACATAGTGTAAAAACATATGCCACAAGTTAGAATAAAATAAAATAAAAAACACAATCAAACAAACAACTCAAGAAGACACAAAAGCCAATTTAAAAAGATGGGTCTTCAATAGTTTTTTAAAAGCTTCTACAGAGACTGCTGACCATAGTTGTACAGGGGGAGAGTTCCATAGGGTTGGAGCCATAAATGCAAAGGCACGATCACCTCTGGTTTTCAGCCGTGAGCGAGGGACAGCCAGTAGGTCCTGGTTGGAAGACCTGAGTGACCTACTGGCGACGTAGGGATGGATAGGTTCCATGATGTATTCTGGAGCCTGTCCATGCAGGGCTCTATATGTAATAGTAAGAACCTTAAAATGAATCCTAAAACGAATGGGCAACCAGTTCAAAGATCTTAAAATAGGAGTGATTTGAGTCATCCTGCTGGACCTGGTTAGACCTGGTTAAATGAATCCTATATAATTAAAACTGTAATCAATATTCCAACAAACATTTCAGTTAACACACAAGTAACACTGTGCATTATATCTTTTATCAGCCAACTTTCTGCAAGCAATAGCAGGGACTCGCTGCTCTTGCTGCTACCGTAGACAAACCTTTACGGCTTGCTTTGAGCTCCGTCCACAAATGAACAAACACATTGATTTACCTGGTAGAGTTAAAGTTGGCTTTGTTACACACTCCAGCATCCAATTTCCATAGCACACTTGATCTTTGTACAGCTCTACTGTACTGTACCTTTGCTGCCTTTGTTTGGGATATTTTCATCTGAGGAACACTTTCAGATACACAATGGTTGTGTGATTGATTTTCATAACATAATGTATTCTTGTCTAGTTAATAATGTAATTCATTTGGTTCTTATAGTCAGAACAGTAACAACACTGGGCCTTGATTGGGAGTGCAATAGCAGCTTCTCTAATTAAAATGAGGTAAACCTGCCCAGATGAGGCTTTTTGGTGGTAATGTCAGTGTAAATCCTGCAAAATGGCCTGACTGCAGGGGTCTAAATGAAGTTTAGCCATTCAAATAGTCAAATTTTAACAAGGTCTTCATTAAATATTTTTTGATTGTCTTCATTTGAAAGACATAATGGTTAGAGCAGACCATTTAAAGTTGAAACATGTTATCTATGGTGAAGAAAGCAGGTGAAATCACACATTTACTGTAGTTGGAGTTGCTTCCCATGCTTGACAACTTCACACACGCCACACTCCTCTGTAAGCTTTGTTGTTATTTCAACATGCAATGAGTTTGATATTTGAGGTTATATTTTATTGTTTGTTGAAAACAACAGTGTTTACACCAGGCGTTGTTAACACAATTAACATTGATTAGGGACAATTACATATTGTATCTTTCTTTTTCTTGTTGTCTACTACTTAATTGACTTTAATGAGGTATTTAATTTACTAACACATTTTAGGCAATGTGAACCTTAATGGGGATAATGCTGTGGTCTTGCAAGCTGAACTGAACAGACTCACTACTACAGTATATGCTTATGTAGTGCTTTCAGCACTGCAGCTTCAGCAAATATGAAGAGCAGCACATAAGCCGAAAGAGGTGCCTCATACAGGATCCGTACATTTACATGTTATAGAACGGAAAAGCATGCTTGGAAATTTATCATGTTTATAAACTGTAACACATTACCATGTGCACGATAAGCCAAGTTTTACACATTAGACACTTATTAAAAAGATATTTGGTAGATGTATCAAAACTGACACTATAAGCTTTGACTCACAACACTTAAAAGTGGTTTATCCAATGTCAATGTCCCCCAGGAAATGTCACCAATCGGAGGCAAAGTTTGATCATCATTACACCACAGACTGGAGTAGGATCAGCAACTGCAAAGGAGAAATGTAATGAAACAAACAGAACAGATGTCTAGCAGAAGTCTTGTTGGTTCTTCCACCGAGGTGTCAGTAATGACTGTTTCCATATGTGGTCTGAGGACGGGAATGTTGACTTTATTCTCAGCCTGCAGTATCATGTGGACATCCTGTTATTACTCAAAGTTAGACCTTTTCATAAGGTGCAGTAAAAGAAGTGTGATTGGAGTTGCTGCTTATTTACTGCATCCCTGTACAGTTTCTTTTTTTTATCACATTGTAAGATGCTGTATTTGGTCTCCAATGTTTTTCAAAGTAAATATTTTGAAATAAATACTGTTTAAATATGATAAGGTCTGAAATCGAGCTCTATTTCCTTTTCATTTTCAGACTTGGCAGCAATTCACATGAGGAGAGTCGTGACATACCACATTTTTGAAAAGAAAACCTACGATTGTAAGATTATCAACCAATAATCAATAATAATCCTTGAGGAAAACACAAAAGCAAAAGTAGGCACTTCAGTAACACTTTACTTTAAGTTTCCTTATTTAGCATTCATAAGCAGTATATAAATGTTTGATAAATGGTTTATGACACACTGCAGTGTTATAAGAGGATATCATAACTTCTCCTATGAAGACATTTTATATTATTACAACTGTGTTTCACTATATTGTCATTATTATCTGTGTATACCCCAGCCTCCACTTATGGGTGTCCAGGGTAGGTGTTATAATTGTTGACAAATAGATTAATAAACCATTTATTAAAGATTTCTATCCTGCTTATCAGTGCTAAACAGGGGGACTTAAAGTAAAGTGTTACCAGCACTCCTCCTATCTCCTACTTCCATGGTAGCGTTGCACCTAGGGATGCAACGATTACAGATTTTTATGGTATGATTATAGTCTGAGGAAGGAATCTTGGTTTCACGATTATTATGTGTTAATTTATTTCACAATACTATGAATGGATAAAATCACATGAGCATGTTTTTGTTTTGAAGAGGAAGCATAAGACACACATTTCATCAAGGAGATTAATATGGACTTTTTTGATCCCCCAGGGGGAAATATTATTAATTTAGGTAATAAACTGATGTGTTTTTTGTCATCAGCTGTCATTCATGCCTATTTTTCCATTCATTTTTAATGATCTATTTTAATTATTACTCTAATTTTGCATGCAGCCTGAAAAAATCCTGTCTAATATTCTTTTCCTGTCTACAAGGTCCTAATGTTAAGTTAGTCTTTCACACCTACCATACCTATTGTTTACTCAACACAGATGTTAGCAAGCAACAGGATGTAAATGGTCCCACTGAAGCCCTTGAGGGGATTACATGCTGTTTTGGTGAACGTTAATTTATAAATGGAGCAATGCTCCTTTTCCTGCCTTGTTGCCGTTGGGTTACATTGCACTGAAAGCCCGACTCTTAAGTCACTGCTACTTGGTTAATTGTAAGTGACACTTTTATATTTAATTAACTACCAACTCACTTTTTCATTAAGTAACTCTCCACTAAAATAATGTGTTTTTTTTAACTTAGTTATTACTTTGCATATTACCTTCATTTGCGAAGTATAGCTGGATGGTGATCTCGAAGATGTTGCATTAAGTTAGAAGTGTTGGATTCTTTAACAGCGACTTTTGTTCGGCAGGTTTTACAAATCAGAGATCCACCTTCTTGAACAACCCCTTGGCCATTCTTTATATATCCAAAATGCTCCCACAATGACGATTTAAGGTGTTTTGGTGGATGCAACGCTTCCATGTTGGGTCCATCAGTCATTGCCAGAACACTTCTCATCTAATTTAGCTAATGTCACCCCAATCAAACATGAATAAGGGGAGTCGCTCTTGTGACAGCATGTGTAACTTTGCGTACCTGAACTTATTGCAGCGTGGCATTTTAAGCTGGTACACCAGGTTTGTTTTGGTTCCACAATGAGACATCACCTGCAGTCTGCTGGTTGCACCTATGGACATTTTTTTTTAACACCATTGTCTAGTTTTATTTTACTTTTCTCACAGTACAACTGTTGTTCATAGAAAAACACCATAATGTCCCTTTTTTGAGAGTAAGAACAGAAACACTCGGTGTAGCTGAACCTTTATGGTTACAAGACCGTGAGGTTTTGAAGCGTGGTTAATAGTGAAATCCGTTAATCGCTGCATCCCTAGGTGTACCTGAGTGTTAACATGAGTTGAGCTGTTTATGCCCTTTTACTATTCTGATGCAACTCTGAAAAATATGATTGGTGGCCTCTGCTTCAGTCTGATAAATTGCTTTGACCGACTGAATTAGATGTCTCCTGAGTTATTTTCCCCGGCTTTGGAAACTGAACGAGCCAGAGAGGAACGGCAAAACCGTTTCTTACAATGCTCTCACTCATGGCGTGTGCATGTAATTATATCACATTTGAGTGAGACAAAGTAAAAAATCAACAAAAAAATCTACTTTCACTGGAAGTGACCTTAATGTCGACCTGAATCTGCATGTGTAGCCATAAACAATCTTTTTTTCTCTCCTTCTTTTCAGTGTCATTATTTTGGGACACTTCAGTAGAGAACATTGTGTCTTGCTGAATGTGTGAGGACTCAATTGTGCTGCTTGTGTTGCTGCTTCAGCTGTTCTGCTGTAAGTGGAGTGAAATTTCCAAAAAAACGCCTCTTTCATACACTCGTCTCAGTCCTCAAGGTCTTGCCACCTTCTTTATCACTGCTCACAGTGTTCAGAAACAACTCGATTCACCATATTTGTTATTTCTTCAAATGTTTTGTAAAGACATCTGTTCAGCATCTATTTGGATGGATGGGCACAAAATATACAAACATTCATGGTTTCCTGATGATGTATGATATATCCTACTGACTTCTGTGATCCTCTGATGTTTCCTCTAGCGCCACCAATAGGTCAGAGTTTTCACTTTTTTCCACTTTTCCTGTGAAATATCTCAAGAGCTACTGGATGGATTGGCACACAATTTTGTACAGACATTCATGGTGCCTAGAGGATGAATTCTAATGACTTTGGTAATCTCCTCATCCTCCTGATGTTTCCTCTAGCACCACCATGAGGTTGACATTTCTAATTTTAGGTGAAATGTCTAAACAGCAATTTGATGATTGCCATAACATTTCTTACACACATTCATGTCCCCCCTCAGGATTGTTATAACTTCGGTGACCCCTTTATTTTTCCTCAAGCGCCGTTTTATGTTCAAAATTTCCAATTTTTCCAATACTTTGGTTTATGACAAAATACTTGCAAAACGAAGACCTCCAGCTGGCTCCTCACCCACTTAAAGGGGATAAAATAATTTAATCTCTCAGCTCTTTTAGACTTTTCCAATGTTATTGAATGGAATGGATTGATTTCTGATAATAAAACGAGTCATTTTGTGGGGTTGTGACACTCAGAAAAATGTATTCACCCTTTTACAGCCACTCCTTTTCCAATGATTGTGTATGGGAAAAATACATTTTGGGCCAGTGTGCATCACGTAACGGAACCGGAAGTTTTAATTACACGGTTTGACCTCTATGTCAAATTGTTCCTGAGGGCTTGCTAAATACAGACTCACAGAGCCGCTAGCATGGCTGTAGACTCTCAGTCTTGTTAGCATACTGAATGTTGCCATTTTCCTTGTGTGAAGACCCAGTAAGAATTAGTGTTTAGTATGGAATTGGGACACAGCTTGTGGGCCACAATCTCAGCCATGCAAAGTCAAACAAGAAGAGAATAAATGTGGGACTGTAAGCCATTTCCTGAGTTTACCATTTTGATATTCAGTGGATATATTATACTATCAAGCACTGAATTAATCAAGGCAACAGAGAAAATCACAGGTACCATAACTTGACTTCACCATGACTTGCCTGGAAGACCTAACCTCTTTCTCTTCAGTGCCTTTAACCACGGAAATGCTCAGTTTAGTTTTTCCCTCTTAGGCCAAAGTGCCCCTATGAACCAAATTAATAAGTAATATTTTATACTGTTGATGTTGCCACTGCTTCAGTTACTGTTATAATTAGTATTGTGGGGAAACCTGCCAAGTCACTGTTAATTCAGAGATGTCATGATCTTTAATTATCAGCATATATCTTTTAGTGACTGAACTGAGGAGGAACTTTCTGTACACCTACACCATCTCTACACCTTTTTTCTCTCCAATGAACACAATTTAAGCTGTTCTTCATTATAATGTTGGTGATCTATCTATCTTAGGCAGTTACACTTGCCTAAGAAGTAAAGGTCAGTGAGTTAAATAGTATTGAGAACACCACATGGCAGCTATATTTTTTGCTTTAGTGGTCCACTGTAGTAGCTGGTTTTGAACCCTTCTAATGCCTGCATGTTAGGATTTAGGGACATTTCTATAATACCTTTTAAAAGTATGCTATGTTAGTTATTGACTTAGGTTTCATTAGAGATATTGGGGTTAGGTGTCTTAACAGGTTTTGGACATATATTTAGGCCATCATTCGGTTTATTCAGCAACCGTTTGGTACTCAGCATTGCACTTATTAAAACAGGGAGTGAAGTGCAGTCCAGCCTGCAGCCTCTCCCCACCTAGCCAGACACTTTGATGCCCTATGATAAGCTCCATTGCCATAGTGAAGGCTAAAGGGGAGGTTGTGCTCCCTACCATGAAGGCTATTTGCATATTATGCTGTAGCACAGCTGCAAAGCATATCTCAGTATCTTTAAAAATGTGACAGATTGTGCGTGATGTTTGGAGCCCTGAATTTTAGAGTATCTCATGTCTTATCACACGCAGTCCACATGGTCTTTCCTTAAGGCTTGGTTTGCATTATATATTACAGCTGGCTTATATAAAGTTTCTAGTTTACACAACATTATCTTTTATTAAATGTTCAACTTGTATATATTTGGATAATTACCAGTACTGACTGAGTATGAATTGATAATTTATAACTGGTGTTGTTGATCTGCATACTTTTGAATAACTGATTTTTCACAGCTTGCAAGTTATGGTAAAGTTAACATCACCAATGTGAACTAGAGCTGCAAGGATTAGTTGAGTAATCAATTAGTTTCCAGCTATTTTAATAATCACCAACTATTTTGATAATCGATTAATCATTTTGAGTCATTTTTTAAAAAAAAGTCCAAATTCTCTGATTCCAGCTTCTTAAATGTGAATTTTTTCTGGTTCCTTTAGTCCTCTATGACAGTAAACTGAATATCTTTCGATTATGGACAAAACAAGATATTTGAGAACGTTATCTTGGGCTTTGGGAAAAACTCATCATCATCATTTTCTGACGTTTTATGGACCACACAACTAATTGATTAATCGAGAAAAAAATCAAAAGATCAATTGATAATGAAAATAATTGTTAGTTGCAGCCCTAGAGTGAACATTGTGTTTGCATATAAAGATGTTTGCCACATTGGTAAGTTAGCTAAAAAGCTAAAGCCCAATTAAACAGTTATCATTGCCCTTAATTGCCTCATCAAACTCTGATAGTGAAAAAAGTTGACTTGTCATGAAATAAATTACACTCGTTTGACTTATATTTGAGGGCATTTAATTATATTATCTATCACATTTACTAACCTGTTGCTCTTTGAATGGCATGTCTGTTGGCGAAATGTTTTGCCAAGTTGGACATGTTATGCCAATAACAGCATAATGTGCCACTATCGACACGGTATTGCGATACTTTTCTAGTATTGGTATACAGTGCAACACTAGAATAGGCATGTACATAATTTAAGATTATCCAGGACGTGTCAAAATACATCAGCAAGACCCAATTCCCCCCCTCCATTTTTCACCATTCTCTGATCAACATTTGAATGAATATACTTCATACTTGGTTAAAACTCTTAGCCTGGAGCTACATTCGGGCTACACATTAGAGATTTACGTTGTTTTTACAATTTTGATAGATGTCCTCATACATTTAGTCATAAACAATTGAAAGGCAACATTTATTTAGTGATATGACCGACTGAATTCGTTCAGTGCGAGTTGATTTTAATCGAGATGCCTAGACTGGGACAAGGTGTCAGTCACAGTCTCGACACAGAAATGAGACGCCATCTGACGAAAGCGATACCTTTTCACAAATAATACATTACTCATCAGTCAAGCGACTACAATACGGTAGCTGAACCCCCTCTCAGTTGAAGTGATATAATGCGTTTTGTGATCTCTGAGTACACAGTGAAAATGCTCAGGGCGACTTAACAGATTCATCATTCAACATTCAAATACCATCTCTCTGACTAAAATCTCATCTCTTAAAAGCCCCCCTCTGCATGAATCCTCAATAGCGGGTGAATGCCCCAAAGATTCTCTATATAGAGATAATGTGATAACATAAAACAATTGATGCTTTTTGTCTTAATCTACGTCTGTTGTGTTAACAGATTAGCGTTTTATGTGTTGTGTACTGTTGTCTATCTGCTGTGCATACATAGTAGGCCTGCATTCATCTGTGTATGCCTATAATTATAAATCAATTAAAACATCTTCAATAATATGTTTACCATAGATTAATTTGCACCTGGTTGTGAAAAGGCAGTTTAGCTGCACAAGTGACATTGAGAGATAAAGCAGGGGTGGGTGTTTCTTTTCCCCATATTTCCCTCTTTTCTCTATTTTACAGAATTCTTTCCAATTATTAAGTAGTGTATGTAGGTATTGCTATTCAGTACATTTTATGGTTGGCTATTGCATTGGCTAATGTTAAAAACATAGCACTTCACTTTAATAATACTTAAGAAACTAAAAATCAAACACCCTTAATTAAGAGTAGCTTTCAATCTGCTGGTCTTAATCTTATTATAATTATCTTCAGTCTCATGTAGAGACACTGCATGAGGGCCTTTTAAGGATCTATGCTGCCTCATGCTTGAATATTTGAATTGTTGGAGATGAAAATAAAAGCCAAAGCAGAACATTCGCTTTTGAAACATTACTTGTAGACATAGCACTGTTGTAATGATGTATACAATCAGGTTAATGTCCTGCTGGTCTAAAAATGCTTTAAGAATAACAATGCAAAATGTAATTTAATTACAAATAAAGAGGATACACATCATGCACACATGCCTCCATATATGGCATTTGTATAGAGGTGACATTTTGGCGGTGAAAGCTCAATGTGCAATAGATCAGGACCATGCAAGATTTTGGGTAAACCTCACTATTACTTTTTGCTGGTATTGCATATATCCGTGTTCAACATCTACTTTTTCTCTACCTATGTTGGTAACAGACGGCACTTAGTTCAGCCTCAGGCTACACACCATCTCAAGACGGATGGCTCATCAACATGATTGACAAGTGTTGGAAAATGACTTTATCTGCTGAGGAGGAAGAAGCTGAGACCACCAAGGTGTGGCATTGGCAGCAGCTTCAAACTACTTCTGTCAGATAGATTAGAGTGCTGAGAGGCAGTGATTGTATCTCACACTTTTGTTTGCAGCAAGAGACAGTTGTTGCAAGAGGGATTCCCTGCCGCTACACATTTCCGCTTTTCCAGATGAGAATTCCTAGAGGGTGGAACAGCAGCATGTGATGTACTTTCTCTTGTTCTCCATCCAATTATCTTTGGCATGACTTTTAATGAACTTCCTTAACTGTTGGTTAATGCAAGAATCCAAAGACTTGTGGAAAGACTAGAGGAAGTAGATGAAATCTCTGAATGGAACCTTGTTCACATTACTTTCTCCGTTTATTTTTTTTTTCTTTCTCTTTTAGACATTTTTATTTTGCCAAATTGCTATTACCGAGTTCGTGGGGCAGTTCCTAGGGGAGCTACTTCTCATGATGCATATGACATCTGTATTTTCAAAAGTAAACTAAGAAAAATAATAGTACTGCAGGTATTTTGTTAGTTAACCCCCACATTTAAGATTTGAGACTACAGTATGTCTCTATGGCCTATATCAATGCAGTGCTGATGTCTAAACAATCATGGTGATGAGATCATAATCTGAAATCTATTGAAGGGTAAAATTTGAAGTCATAACTTTAAAAGCCCGTGTAGAATTTATAAAGTGGTCTTGCATCTTTTATTATTAAAAAAACAAAGAATATTACTCTTCTAGATTCAGATCCATCTTTCAATTTCACTCAGCACAAAATTCAAATTAATGTGCCTGGCAGCAGAAATGTCACCCCCCTCCACCACACACACACACACATTATGTGCTCCCCAAGGAATTCACAACAACTGATTAATTCTATTAGAACAATCTTTTTTGTTTTGGTGTCATTGAAAGCAACAGGGACAACATTTAAACACTTCCAGACTGACTGATGGAATAAAGCAACGTGACATTTTGTGAAAGTCAGATAAGGCGTTTTGTAAAATATACAACAGAGCAGCTACACACCGCATATGATCTTAATAAAAGCATGTAGATGAATAGCTTGTGGTGGAGGTGTGAACTGATGCAGATGTTCAGCAGCCGGAAGCCTGTGATCTGCTTTTGATACAAGATAAGTAAGAACCACTGTGCAGCAGTGTAGTGGGTACATAACTCAAAAGACAGATAAACAATAGGAGATACTGCCAGTTCAGCAGATGACACTCGCTACTTGTTTAGACTGCACTACATCAGATACAGTATTGTTAAAAGATGGACTATTTGCATACACTCTTACATTATACACACACTGGGTTCCGATCAAAAATGTGGGACAAAAAAAAAAAAAATGGCTGTCTTACCCCGGAGAATATTAAACAGCTTCAAAGCATTGGCATTATATTTAAATTATGCTAATTAAATTAAACAAAGACCACTGCCAAGCAAAGCTCAGTGGCTTCCACACACCTGTTCAGTTTGGATGGAACATTTGGTTAATTTTGAAGCAATATGGCTTCACAGACATGTCTGTCATTGGCATTTTTCTGTATTCCAAAGCATTTTCGTAACATTTTACATCAATTTGAGGATTAAAAAACAACATAAAAACAACAAAGATCACAACATCTAGTATAAACTGTGATGAACTATCCACTTTATTTGTTTCAGTTTGGTGACACGAGTGGACAGTGTTGACTGACCCAGGACAAAAAGGGCTGAGGAAAGTTGGAACATTAGGGATGAATTACAAATATGACAAGAAAAGAAAGGAACATCTTTAAAGCATTTATTTTATCATTACCACTCATCACAGCTCAAAAGAACAAGACACAAAGACAGTTGATAAACACATTTATGCTGTATATCTCTTGATAGCTCAGATTTGTGCCAGTGTTTCTTGAATGGGACACATGGAGAAACCAGTGAAATGAAAATGTAAGATGTTCTGTTTCCCAAAGAAGAGTTCCACTCAACCGATGTGCTTTATTAGACCAGACAAAAGAGGTAAATTAAACATTAAGTTGTGTAAAAAATTATTATGGAGGGATTAAAGATATAGTTTGGAAAATAAAAAGAAATTTAGGTAACCATATCATTTTAAACAGATTTATCCTTCCAATTAAATTTATGGGCAAGTCTGACTATTTGTTAGAGCTACCTTTTGGTTAATTAATTAGAGAAAGAAAGTTATCTTTGTATAATTGTGTTTTTTTCAGAACTTATAATGCAACCTAGGTGTCTTATCTTTTTTTTCCATTGGAAATTCTTAAAGAGGTACTGTGCACTAAAACATGTTTTTTGAGCTTTAAACTAAATTGTTTGACTGTACTGTGATGAAACACGTGAATGCTGGTATTAATATTGACATTGACACCAAATTTATAAAAATCAGCATTTCATGGGTTGAAAATGGCTCAACATGTCAACTGCTGGTTAAAATCAGCCCTGAAAAGGCGGACCCAATGCTGACGTAGAGTCAACCATTTGGGAGTTCTCTACGTCATGAAATATATGTAAGTGGTAGAATGATAACGCCCACCTCCCTCAGCCCTGCGCTTATTTTCAAATATATGCTGATCAAGAGAGAGAATTTTAGCTTCAGGAGCTAAAGGCAACTACAGCGGTGCTGGTCTGCTGGAGGAAATCTCTCTGTCTGCAACTATCTACAGGAGGAAGAGCTGCTGGCAGCCACAAAAACAAAGAAATCCTCCTTGCATCTTGCCCTGCAGCTCTTCAACTCTCTGGCTGTCTGTTCCTACAGTTATCAGATGGTGAAATCTTGTTTTAAAACGTTGAATTGCGGTATAAGCGAGCTCCACTGAAACTGTCTGTCCTGTCTGTCAGCTGAAACTGACCGCTGTGGAGCTGCTCCGCCAAAACTGAACCTGTCATCCACTGCCATCAGAGTCAAGTCTAGTTTTTGCCTCTTGGCATATTGTATTAACGATATACAGGTTCTAATATTGGTTTTAAGACTATTTTGTATAAAGCTAGTCTGATTACAGTGAATTATATCTGGGAGTATCTTGGCTATACAATTATGTAGGACTTTGGTAATAATTTTATTGTCACTATTAATTAAATTGTAAGTCGATACTCAGATGGAGGATTGCCCTCCCGTCCTGGTTTTGGTATTACATTGAGAATTGCTTGGTACATTGTTTGTGGGAGAACATGGTGTCTCCATGCGTTATTATTAATCACATTTAAAAGTAAGCTCATCTGTGTCCAGAATATAGAATAAAATTCTATTGGTAATCCATCCATGCCTGGCATCTTCCCTGGAAGAAAGCTATCAATTCCACCTTTAACTTCTGATATTGTTATTTCCTTTCTTAGATCCTCTTTTTGTTCAGCAGATAGACATTAAACTTTTAAACTGATTTTAGAAAGGGCATTGGATCAAAATTCTTTGTTATGATGTCAGATTTATATACATTTCCATAATATGCTGCAAACTTTTGATTAAATATTTCATTATCTGTTACTGGCATGTTGGAAACTGTGTCCGTCAGTGCTACGGTGTGCCTTTTTACTACTCTTGACTAAAGCACGAATAAAGCGGTATTAGTTTGTTTATGAATATTTCAAAAACAATTCTTTGATTTTTCTACTCTGTCAATCTCTTTATAGTTCTTGCTTCTTTTTAACTGAAAATGATATCATTGTATTATTGTAAATATCTCAATATGGTTTTTTATATATTTAAGAAATTCTGTATCGGTTAGATATTTTTCCTGATTTTACGAGAAAGTTTATTTATTGAAGTTGTTGTTATGCATGTAACTGCAGCGTAATGTGATATGACTATATCATGAATTTTTATTATTACATTGCTTAGCCCTATTCCTGATATGAAAATGTAGTCTATTCAGCTATATACCCTCCATATCTCCTGTAACGTGTTTGTTGAAAGAAATTCTAATTGTCGTATTGGTGGCTGTACACTCCTATTTTTACATGAACCGTGATGTTATAAAGATATAATATTCCTGTTGGAGTCATATCAAGTATTTTCTGGATTTTACTTTTGAATGTCACATGAGATGAAGTTGGGACATAAATATTAAATAATGTATACCCATTTCCAAAAATGTCACCTTTTGTAATCAAGAGTCTGTCTTCTGAGTCTGTATATTATTAAATTAGATTAAAAGAAATACTCGTACTAATAAGTATTCCAACTCCACTGCTGCTGGATGTGAAGGTAAACTCAGACACCTCCCCCACTCACTCTCTACTAAGATATTGTATTTCTCTGGTTTTGAAATGAAGCTCCTGAAGAAAGATAATGTTTTTTTAGCATCCTCTGTTGATATTCCAGGTACAAATGGTAAATTTATTAGGTAGAGTTTCTGTAATCTTACTTGGTACCATTTCTTCTTTTTATCTTACTTGAAATAGCAGTGGTTCTCAAACTTTTTAAAGTCAAGGACCCATAAACTGACACAAATTAGACCACTGACCCCCATCTGATAAGATTTTTGCTTTTTGATGTTTTATTAAAGATGTTTTATTATAGAAACCCATGACCAAAATAGTCATACATTCTGTTCTATTTTTTGTTAGTTATGGATGGTATTATAGTGAAAATGAATTATTCCCCCTTTCTGCTGGGGACCCCTTGGAACCCTCTCAAGGACGCCTGTGGGTCCTTGGACCCCACTTTGAGAACCACTGTATTTATAGGACACATAGCTGCTTCAGAGTCAAGGCAAACCCCAGCAGAGATCCAAGACACAGAACATAACCTAATATGACATAGACAATAGGACACGAATAAAGAAGAAAACTTACACATACCCTTGAAAACTTCTCTTTTCTAGACATGCTTCATTGAGCAGGTTACCTTGCTCCACCCCACAGTGTCATGAAGAATAGAATACCAGTGGTTTCCAAAATTTAACAAAACAGTCTTGTACTTCATCAACAATGTCATCATAATTTGATAATTAAGTTGAAATTAATATAAAGGGAACGAGGAAAAGAGGAGAGAAAAAAAGAGGGATAAAGAAGGGAGAGGGAGAGGTGATAGGTTTGAAAAAAGATTGCAAGGGAGAGTATTTAAGAAAGGGGTAAAAAACAAAAAAAGTAGGTTTCAACTCCCCCTGTGTAATACATTCAATATTTCCTAGTAAATAAAGTATATACAAAAGCACCTATATGCATCCTCTCCCAGTATGTCATAAACAGGAGGACGCATTATCTCAACATCCTCACACATCCACTCCATTACCCACCCATCCATACACCCACACACACACACTCACACACACCCAATACACTCCCATTCACATACTCCCACTATATATCCATTCTGTTGCAGTCCTTCCATCACAAGCTTACGACACATTCACACTCCTCCCCATCATCATCTACCCTCATCCCTGTTACGATGTCTGGACCCTAGGTTAGAAGAAGAGAAATAAAGAAGACAGAAAAGGTTTATCTGTAGACCTAACAAAATTCTTCTTCTTCAAATGTAAGAACAGAAGGAAGTCTTAAATTTCCAAGTCTAGAACTGTATTATTAAGCCTCACAGATGTTTTATATATATTGTATAATCAATAACACAGCTGAAGAACCCTGGATAAATATTGAAAGCAAACAGTTAAAACCTCACAGCCTATTTACATCTCTGTTTACAAAACACAATATGAAAATATCTAACTTTGTTATAAATAGCACGTTAAAATCATGGAAAAAAATGAAAAAATATTAGGAGTGCAATTTAGTATCCCTAGGAACACACAACATTTGGAATAATCCATTCATAAAATTCCAAACTTTGGAGCTCAACTGGGGCACTTGGAGTACAAGGAGAAATAAAACATTTATCAGATATGCATAACAGGGTTCAATCATTTACACAACTGCAGAATAAATTCACATTAACAAATCAAGAATTTTTTAGATATCTACAGCTAAAAAACTGGATTACTGAAAATTTCGATTTATGCTATAATTTGGTACCAGGAAGCTTTTAGGACCTTCTGTTTAAAGGTGGAAAAAAGAAACAGTGGATTGACAGAATATAACATGCTGCTGAGGGAACAATCGAAACATTTCTCACTGCAAAAGTTTGATATGACAAATGGAATTAAGATCTCCATTTTAAAGAAGCCAACACAAAATGAGAGAAATGCTTATATCTCACTAACAGCATTATCACAAATGAAAATCTACAGTTAATACAATAAAAATTGATGACAAGAATACACTACACTAGAGGTAAAAATTTTTTATCTCTAGTGTAGTATATTTCTAGTTTTATTAAGATTCCTCTGATCGAGCGTGAAGTGTGGCTCTCACGACTCCCTTATGCATTCCTTCTGGTTTTGTACAAAAGTGAACAAAATGTGGAATGAAATCCGAGAATGGATATCTACTTGTAAAACAAAAATTCAGTTCTCAGCTGAGCCGTGTATTTTTCAGAATGCTGAAAAAATAAGATATCCTATGGGATGGCAGATTATGTTTTCCTACCTTGTTTATAAGAAGCTCATTTTAAAACACTGGAAGAAAAAAAAACAGAGGTCCTTCCTCTACAGATTTGGAAAGAATTGGTGAGATATTATTTGACCCTAGAAAAGACATTGTCTGAAGATAGCAATAAAACAAAGAAATTCAATAAGGTATGGAAGTACATTTACGATGCCCTATAAGACTTAAACTTAAAAAAAAGAACTTGTGGTATGGCTGGGAAGGGAAAGGGGGGCTCTGGTGGAGACCACAGGACAGAGAATTAATGTGAGGCGTGTGTGTTATGTTTGCAGAGGGTAGGGGGTCGGGATGAGAGGTATATGTGTTACATGTTAAATGAATGAATATGATAATACTTGGAAATATGAATGTACATGTCTCGTGTCGGGTGTCTTATGTCTTGTCTTATGTGTCCTAGGATCGTATATACTATCTTATACATCAAGGTGTTATTCCATATGTTGGTTAGTAAGAGATTGTAATCAAAACCTCATGGTAAAAAGCATGAAATTAAAGAAAGATAATTATAAAAACATATTTTCCGTAATTATCAAGTCTGGCTGTATTTGTTGTGAGGAACTGGAGCCATATATTGTGCTGCTCACAGTAGCTGAATGACATGAATTAGCTCTGCAGCTCAAGGGAATTTGTGTAGCTGTGTTTTACAGTCTGGAACAAATGTTTTTTTTTTAATTTAATGCATTTTCCATATTTATTTTGTACCTGTTAGATGAATATAGGACATTTGGAAAGCTCTACATGACTTGAATATTATGTATTAAACATTAATCTAGTGTTTAAATTGTCATCCACAATGACCTTTGTCTATAACATTTATAGTGTTTAATTAGTTTTCTGTCTTCTTGCCTGTTATTTACAGTTCAGTAAGAGAGTCAGAAACCTTTACTTCGTTCTTTCTTTGTGAGGCTTCAACCCTAAAGACAAAATGAATATTAGGCTTAGGCAAGAAATTGTAAATACATACATGAAACAAATCTTAGATGATAAAAAAAGATGTTCTGTTTCCCAGAACACTGAACATGAGATGCGCCCTGAAATCAAAGTCATAGTGGAGTAGTGTGTGGAGTTCAGACAGCCAGGATAAGAGCCCTGTGCTCATTTTGCCCATTTTATCTGGCTGTTGCAATTGCAGTATGTGATATTTGTCCTCCTATTACTTCCAGATATATTTTCTCTTGTTACTAATTTCCATATGTATATATATTTGTATTTTCCATGGAGGTTTTGCATATGATTGGTCTACATATATACATATATGCATTTTCATTGTTAGAGTGCAAATCTATCGGTCACTTCTTTTTGCTGGTACAATAACATGTGCAATGTATTGAGTAGATCTATCTGTCACTTATCTGGCTGTTGTAAAGTAAGAATGTGATATATTTCCTCCTATCTGATTACTATTTTTCTTACTAATTTTCTGTCTAATATTTGTCTTATTGAGGATGATTGTTCACATTTATGTACATGCATTCGAAGGCTATTTTTTATGGAAATGCTGCAGATGATTAGGTCACATGTAGATCCACATACAGGCTATTTTTTATTGTTAATGTGTACATCAATAAGTCATTATTTGGTTGTTGCAATCACATAATGTGATACATGTCCTCTGGTGGCTTGTTATTTTTCTTATTAGTACTAGTTTTCTGATGAGCCCTGTTTGGATGATTTGTATCAACTAGTTTTAATCACCAGCAGTTTCCTGGCAGCTGTTTAATATGGTTTACACCCACAATTGTTCCAGTAACGCTGAGGAAAGCCTAGGGCTGAAATGTGTCTGTGTTTTTTTTGCTGCTGTGCATCAGTGATATACACTTATCTGTGAGTGCTGACGACTCCATTTGTTATTTTTGTAATTTTTTTTTGGGTCAGCACCCATTACTCTCTAAAGACCCTGAGCTGAGTGCACCAGTTCTTTCGTTTAAGCATTTTGCCTATAGACAATGCTTCAGTGGCCTTTTGAGAATTTCACCAGTATGTATGGCCTGATTTGCTGTAGCATATACCCTTAATTTCAATCTCTGCGAGCATGGCTGCTCAGTATCTGCACATGCTTCACCAGTCATCGTCTTTCCATCTGTCCCGGCAATATCTTTCCCCAGGGAAGCTGCTTTACTTGTAGCAGCAGATCCTTCTTGCCTTCTTTGTAGAATTTCCTCAGCAGTATATTCACACAGGGGTGCCTTAAGTGAAGGCGCAGATAAAACATGGTTGAATATGTTATCATCTATTACATGTTTGTCAGTGGGATTTCTTTTTGTGGTCGTAGTCACAGCACAGTAGCACTCCTAACACTTAATACATTTTCTTGGATATTCCCATTTTGTGGTATGATGGGTTGTGGATTAATGGTCTAGTGATTCCCAGCCCTCTGCCCAGTGTTTACTGACACAAAGAGAAAACACAGAAAGGTAGTTTAGAGTCTCCACTGACTTGTTCGTATGAGTGTGGAAAGAGACTCATCCAGATGTTAGAAAGAACATGCAATCTCCACACAGCCTGCCGTGCTCCCCCTCCTAGCAATTTAGATTTGTGATGTAATTATGGTGTTGCAAAAATTGAAATCCTGAGATAGAGAGACAAATACTGTATAAGTAATTGAGAGTAATTGACTGCCTGAGGACAAACTGTATTTAATTAAATGTTTTTCTTTGTGGTTTTGCTTTCCTCTGGAGGAAAATTATATAATAACTCGGGTTTTATTTTTGTAGTTTTGGTCATAATTCCAATCTGTAATCATGAAATTTTACCCACCAATTTCATATCTGAGTGATCTGATTACATGTGTTAATGTAACTGGTAATTAGTTTACTCAGTAGAACATTGCATTACAACAGAATAAGAGTGTTTGTGTGTTGTGTTCTTTTGTTATTTGGTATTTTATGGATGAGGAAGGTTGCAGTTAACAAGGCACAGGCTGGCAGATTAAATATATTACATCTACAGTACCAGTGAAATGTTTGGACACGTTTTCTCATTTAAGTGAACGGGAAGGTGTGTCCAAACGTTTGACTGCAGGAAACCTGTGAAATTATCCCCCTGTTTAAATGAGCCCACATTCATTATGCATATCAATGCTTTTCACTCAGCACTGAACAGTTTTTACCAATGACAGCAGATAACAGTCCATCTTTTGATCATAAAGATTTATTTCCGGACAAAGTGATCCTGGTCTTCAAATGTGGGGCTTTTACTGTAGGTCTGTTTGGATAATATCACCTTGCAGCAAAAACTTGTGTGTGCATAACATCAACCAGTACTCAAAAAACTGCCAGTCTAATGGAGAGCCAAAAATATAGCAAATTAAAAAGAAAAACTCTGAATTTTGAGTTAAAAGTTTGATTTTCTCAAAGCCTGCAGATAAGACATTTCATTGATCTCCACCCTCTGTAACTCCAGCCTGTTTGTCAAGATGTTCTGAGTTTTTGACAGCTGCTCCAATCCTGCAGCTATGCCTGCCCCGCATCAGACACTGGTCTCAACAATAAGCAGACTGCTTAAGATTCAAATAATGTTTATCTGGGATCTGATACATGTATTCTAAACATATCTTGTTGGAGAAGATGAGCCCTCCAAACTATCAAAAGTTAAAATCTTGCCTGCTGAGTTGTCTCCTACTTTTTTTTTTTAAGTAATACAAGCATTCATTCACTGAATGTGAAATGGCTAAGGTGCAATGCACATCATTTTACAAGTTCATAGCACAAAATTAAAAGGATATATAATCTGAAATTTGCAAAACAATTTATTTGCATTGTTGAATGATGTATTTGTAGTGAAAGTTAAAATAAAAGTTTTAAAAAAAGAAGACTGGGTGCAACACTAGAAGAACAATGATTAAAGACTTATGTTCTTGTGCAACAGCAAAGTTTGGCCCCCTGACCTTTGACAAGCTGTGTGTTACTTTGATTTCTGGGCAAAAAAGACCCCCAACAGATAAAAGCTAACACTGACATACACAAACAGACATAGACAGAAAACACTGGACACAGACAGGCACAAGCACAAAAAGACAAACTCGACCGACGTGTGCAGACAAACAGACTGAGAGTGACCCACACAGATACTGTAGGACAGTCAGTGGAGACAAGGGAAGGGCAGTCTTTTAAGCAGCAGCTGCAGAAAATCTCTCCACAGAAGTAGATCTTAGATGTTAATGATGCCGGTAAGTTCATTAGTGTTTCATGAGATCGTTAAGCCTGACGTCCACAGAGACTTCTAAAAATATTCATTTCAACTTTCAGATTTTACATTTACAATGTAATTATAAAGATTAATAGTAAAGTTAGACCAAAAATGAAGCATACTTTTCTGTTGCTGCTGCTGTTCATATGGCATTTCAAAAGCCCCACCTCCTCCCCAGCATCCACCTATAAGTCCACGGGGGTGGGGGGGGGGTATATTATCACTCCACATTCCCTGCTGTGCTGATCTTTGTTGTTCCTTGTGGGGAGTGACGAGGTCAAAGCCTAGATGCCAAATGTAAGCACTGTACCTTTTCTACATGCACACAATAATCCATATCATGTGGGCCGGATGACTAAACTTAAAATGTCAAATTTTAAAATACCAAGAAATTTAAGATTTGAGTGGAGTTTTAGAATAAAATAGACGATAAAGGGTACAACAACGGTGCATGAGGTGCTGTAGTTGGACCCTGGGGAGCTCCTCCCTAGCTTTACACTCTTGTCCAAATATGTTCACTACGCATCACCTCTGACTCCAAAAAACCAAGATGGCGAACAGTCAAAATGCCAAACTCGAGACTTCAAAATGTGAGTCCACAAACCAATGGGTGACGTCATGGTGGCTTTGTCCGTTATTTTTATATAGTCTATTGTTTTGTCTATATGTTTTAGCTAGGACAAGACAAGACAGAGTACAAGGTAGTGGTTTCAAGCAAGACATATTTCTGTGCTTAATCCTCCCAACATATTTACACAAATATCAAACATATATTTTAGAACTGCAACAATTAATTGATGATTGACAGACAATTAAATACGCAAATGATAATTTCTCATTTTTCAAGCAAAAATGCCAAACATTTGACACTTCTAGTTTCACAACTATGAGAATTTGCTGCCTTTCTTTGTCTTAATTCTGGACTGTTACTTGGATAAAACAATTTTTCACAGTTAACTTAATGTTTTTATAGCCCAAATGATTAATCAAGAAGATAATCGTCAGATAAATCAATTATATTTTGATTAATGTTATATAAATTTTTCCATATGTGACAAACATGAAACGTGTTTCACACATGCTATTTAATTTTGGAGATGAAAGGCAACATTGAAAATATATCTGTGTTAATAAGAGACAGATGGCTGAAGGTTGTGACCGAACATATGCAAGTCTGGAATCCAACCAGTAGACAGAGCCAAGCCATGCTTTACAGCCTCTATATACAGTATGCAGAGACAACACTGTATGGATCTGTGGATCATAATATAAACAGCATATTATGCTTCAGTGAGACGTGCGTTTAAATGTCTCGAGTGAAGCAAAGTATGTTGCCAAGAGAAACAGAAGTGATAGCACATCTCACACCATCAGTCTTCTCAGCAAAAACAGTTAACATGTCTCAGTGGGAGTTCACTGCACGGTACAGTACGCGCTCCTCAATAAAAAGCAGGTAGTTCAGATTAGTATATTAAGGAAGAAGATAGAAATGATTTCTCTTCGTGTGGTATCTAATCCATCTCTGCACAGCAGGAAGGACATCCTGTAGGAGATGGGCCTCTGGCTCTGGACTTTTAACGCTACACAGCTTATAACATAATGTGGACCAAAGGTTGCTCAAATGTTCCCAGTTTCAGAGATAAGCCCTGCAGTCTATAAATTGATAAACACCTTTATCACGCAGGCACTCAACTGTTTAGCTGCTGTTGCGATTCCTGCTCCAGATTAATACAGTTTCTCCAGCAGCAATGACTGAAACACATAGTGTAGATACAAAGACGGGGCGGTTAACCGGCAGTCACTGCTGTCAAACCAACACTCAATCCTCAACCTGCTTGTCATAGATAGCAGCAAACATATAGAAATCTGAAAAAAAGAAAGAATATGAAATCATATTATGTTCAAAGATGGTAAAAATACTAATTACCCTGCTCTGGTAACCAGGAGACAATTACTCTTTGAGAGATTTCATCACATTTTTATATTGTGGATACAAAAAGAATGAAAGTTTTATTAAATGTCAGGTCATGTCTGTTTTAAAATTACTGTAAAGCACATCCTCTTTGGCTTATTGTAGAACTTTAACACAAAGAATATTTGATCATCTGGTATTTACATTCTCTTTAGGTCAAACTTCAAGATCTTATCTTGTGAGGTCACTTTGTCATCAGCATTCCCCTCTGCTCTTGGCCTCTGACAACCTCTGTCCTGCAAATTACACCGTCTGATGCTTCAAAGAGCACCGTGACAAGCCCCCCTCAGACTCCAGCCAACTGCCACTATTTCTAGTCTTGGATTGACACTTGAAATGAAATAACAATCGAACAAGTGGAGAAGAGGCCATCTTTGTCTGCACAGTGGCATCTGTACCCGCTGAGTGTTAGACAACAAGGAGCCATAGGAGGTCTTCGGGTGTCGATGGAGGTTTGTCGGTGGCATGGGGGAGTAAGAGGCTCCACTCAGAAATGTCACGTCTATGACTGTCTGTAGCATTTTATGCTATACTTCATACTTTTGTCAGCAGATGAGACGCCTCTGGTTGTGTGTTTCCGATGTGTTCAGCTCATAGCAAAGGGAGTCACTGTAGGGATGGCAATCGTTGACAGATGGGACAATAAAGATACCATCAAATGCAAATGATTGTAGTATGGCCAAAGACTGTAATCAAGTGACTGACCTTTAGACATCAAACTGCACTTTTTTGTACTGTTTCTTCACACACACACAAGCATTTCACAACCTGTTCTTTGCTCTTTTTTTTTTTGCTACATCATCATCATACATATCATTTTCCTGTCATAAATGTGTTGTTACAGTGCTGTGATCTTAGTATATGTGCATTGTATGTTTTCCACATCTAACTATGTAGGAAATGTATCAACAGGATATTTACACCGCACACTGTCATGAGCAAATTCAATCTGCAGCCAACTGATTGAGCAATTTGCTCAGCAATTGAGCACAATAGGCCATCAGCTTGCAGGAATACTAATGTATATCACAGACCCAGAAGTAACAAGGAGCTGCAAGGAAAAAAAAAACACTGCTGCGAGAGGTTGTATTTTGGCGTTGATGATACACAGAGAGTTGGTAATCACTGTCAAAAGGGCTTTTTACTGAGAATGAAACATCACCTAGGGCTTGAATTTTCCTAATAACTAATGCATGACATGTTCAGCTATGTTTTGTTTTGATTGTGGTTCAATGCACCTTCCAGCACACAAAACGAAAACCAGCTGTTATACCTCTTTTATTCCATTTATATGTTCTGACTTGTTATATTTATGTTTGTGACAGATCTGGTATCCAAAAGTAGACTGAGGAGGCAAACTAAGAGGGCTCAGGCAGGCAGACAGGCAGTAGAAAAGAGGCAGGCGGATCAGAATAGAAGGAGTGTAAAGCAAAGTGATGGTAGTATATGCCATCCTTTACAACTGACAGCTAGCTGTCGTCTTCATACTGAGGCTGACTGTGAGAGTCAGGTGATGAACTGAGGTGGGAAACTTGATACTGACGGCTGGTGGACAGGTGTGAAAAGGCAGGTTTGGAGTGACAGGAGGGGTTAGTATGCACAACGCAGAGAGAAATCAAATAAACTAGAGGCAGAGGACAGATAGGAGGAGGGTGTAGCAGCAGTAAACTTAAATATTGTATGTGTTGAATAAACTCCCATTTGTTTTTTCTTGTTTTTATTAATTTTAGGGAGAGTAGGATGCATTTAACTCCCTAGTCCATTTGTTGTCAAAATACTACAGTTTTTGCTCAAAAAAAATGTAAAACATTCATAGCATTAGTCCTTACTTCAACTGCACTTTTAATACAGGGATTCAGTATTTCTCAGTGGAACATTTCACACTCCAAACTTATGAATAACTCTCAACCACAATTATGAAAGACTATTTACAATGTGGTAATATGTAAGAGATAATGCACAAGAAACATCACCTCAACTTTTGCTGAAATTAGTCACTGCAGAATAAATGAAAACAAATTACCCCTCACATTCCTTCTTGCAAACTGTAAACATGACTGTTGAAAGGGAAATTGTGTATAATATGATTAGATGTTGTATATTTTGGGTATTTACATAACAAGAATCTCAATGAGAGGAAGGAAGGTAATAATTACAGTTTCAATGCATATTGTGCTTTCTGATTCAACATTCCCAGAGACAAACTGAGCATTTGTGCTGAAATTGAAAACACTTAAAGTCCCCCTCCACTCAAAAATGTGTTGTTTATTGTGCTGATTGTTACTTCAATTGGATGTTTGAGTTTCACTGTGCAGAATGATTCATGTGCAGAATTGGACACCATAAGGCTGTTTTCACATTCATCTACTGAAGTTCCTCTGTGCTCATTGAAAATCTGAGTTAAAGGCCTATGAGCATGATTTGTGACATCACAACGAGTTTGGAGGCTAATCCTTCATGGTCCAGTACATACACTGAGAATGGACTTTTCAGTGAAGGAGGAGACATCTTTTGTCAGGAAGTTAAACTTTTTAAATGAACAATATTTGCATATTCATTGATTCTGGATTTTTCTATGAGGGAGAAGGAATAGATGGAATTTTAATGAGGAAATTGTACTTTTTTTTTAGGAAAACAAATTAGACACATGTTATTATTCTAAGTAGAGTATCATATATCTATATCTACAACATGTCTGGAGGGGATCTTTAATTATACAAATACACACAAGTATGATAATTTGATGCACTCTACACCTTACACACAGTCTATAATGGAGGGCACATTGTTTAACCTACAGTAGAATAATCTTTAGGAAAGCAAAGGCGTCCCACTCCATCTGGGCATCTGAATTTGTGTCCTCAGTTTGAGGAAAGTCAGACACAAGGCACAAATGGCTTTTTACTTACACTGGGGTGTCCACCGGGAGCGGAAGGGTTTTTGATATGAATACTGAGTGGAAAAACAAGAAACAAGACATCCAGGGCTCAAACACTGGGAGTTAAAATAGGTTATTGGGCGTACACATACTCTCTGAAGGGATGAATAATGTAAAATAGGCTGGTTAGTTGTCAAAAGAAACTCCTCATAGATTTTGGGTTATTGCGATCTGCTTAGCAAAACTGACTTTCTTTCTCATTCAAGGCAAGCTACCTATTTATGAGCCCCCATTAATTTTCAACATGGCTTCTTTATTCCTCTTGTATTAGCCCTAATTTCAGATGGACAAACAGCAAAAGGGAATCATTTTTGCATGAGGCCTGACCTACATGACAGGAGAGAATAACTAAACTGGGTTATGCTTTGATGCGGAGGAATACTGAGTCGGCTCAATGTTATTGTATAATTAAACTGTTTAGAGCATCTGCTGAAATGACCAGTGACATGGAGTGCTAGGTGATACTGTTGCCAGACATGTGTGTGCATAAATATGGGACAAGCTAGAAGCAGTTGACAGATGTATCTTGTATTAGTGTGCTCTAGCAGAGAGAACATACACTGCAAGAGAGATGATGAAGAGGTAATGATTGTGAAACTATTGGAAAATGGAGTGGCTCTCATGAGCTGTACACTCCAAATATAAAAACATAACAGACTGTAAGTCTTTCTGTGAGGAAATCTCTTTGACTATCACTCCAAAAATGAATTCGAAATAACATTTTTTTTGTTGGAAAAAATCATCAAATGTCATTCAATGTCTGTAGTAAAAGTGGCCAGGGCGGTGGGTTATTATTACTGTTGTGAAATCAACTTGACATTAATTTGGGTGATCATGACAGAAGCACCTCTGAGACCAGGGCATGTGTGGGGGTGGGGAGAGTAATCATTTGCACTCTTGCTGGCTTCTATACCTCACCATCATTCTCTATCAAGTTAAAAGGCCAGAGTTTATGTCCTTACTCCAGAATGTCAGACCTTCTTGTCAAAACCTAACAAGTGATTTTGCTGAACGTTATGGTTAATGTGTGACATTTAATCCAAGTCATGACATTAGCATAATTTCCTGACCGGTCTTCTTAACCTCTAGTCACCTTTAATTGGTCAGAGATTTTTAATGCCCATGTTTCACACTGTGCTGAGCGAATTTCTCATTATTGTTATGACTGCAAGATAGCACTGTCGGACGTTTTAGATATAGATCTAGTTATGGTCAGGAACTGTACATGAAATTAAAACCATAAACATCCCTGAATGGAAGATATTCTCCAGATTAACCATCGTGCTTATTACTTGTCTATTAATGTCAGTGGGAGCCTGATTCTTGAAAAGCAGTGCGACACACACCGGCTCGAAAACAAGCCATCAAGTGTGCAACCAGCAGTGTCGGCCTTGTGAGGAGCAGATGTGATCAGTGACAGATATGTGGACCCTGCAGCACCCCGCTGTGTATGCGAGCTGTGTAGCCCCTGTCTCCTCTCAGTAATGGTGTCTCGGAGATGAGTTAACCCTTGGCTGCGTGTGCATTGTCAGGTGTGACGGCTGGCAGCCAAGCGCTCAGGACACAACACCTCTCTTGAGAGGAATGATTAGGGATGTGCACCAGCTATCACTGGAAGATCACAGAGTTTACTTAAAGAGATACAAAGATTGTGGACTTCCTTTCCGGGCGCCTTCAGATTTAAATCATGGACTTCAGAGAAAGAACGGCTGACCGAACATCTGCTGAAGGCAACAGTGAGAAACTTTGATTTGATCTCTGTCTTGTGCTCAAGCATATGAGCTGCAATTATGCTAAATAATATACTGAGCATTGAAGTAACCATATAGGACTTTAATGAATTCATAGTAGTTTATTTTTCATTTTTTTCTTGGCAATCAATTCTAGAGTGTTATATGTCTTTTTCTTTGGCTCTCCTCTCCATCCTGCTTGCTTCTATATTTAATTTTCTTAACGAGACACACTGCTAAAGCAACAAACTTAATGAAATACTGTCTAAAAAAGTAAATTGTTTGGCAGGAAGCTCCAGGTCATAATGTCTACATTCATATTGCAAGATGACTGGACTTTAATGTTCAGTTCTGATTTAGTGCTCCAAATGCATTTTTATGAGACTGTTCTCTTTGTTTTTAATGTGGTCAATATGAGTCTGAACAAATTACCCCTCGACTGAAATGTGCATGCTCATACCAGAGACATACCGCTCAATACGTGCAAGCAGAAATATATATTGTCAGACGTATAATGGCTTTTAAAAATGCACTAGCTATGTCAGCTCAGGTTTTACTTCAGCTGAAGCAATGCTTCAAATAAATGACCTCCCTAACCTTCCGTTGAACATTCAACTTAATTGCATGTTCCTTTTAACTGCTGAGTAATGTAAAAGTTCAATGGAATCTGATATGAATGTTTAGACAATGATTGTCTCTGGTGGGCATATTAGTAAATCTCAGATATGTATGTAGGACTGCACGACAGATCAGAATTGAAAATGTCAGAATTAACATTTTCTCTCTGTTCGCTCATTAGAAAACAGATATGAGTCACGTGTGAGAGGAAGACGAATCTGATTTGGGCCACTTTTACCTGCAATATGAACATAACCAGTGTTGGCAGAAAATCTAGCATAGGTTGAAACGTTTTATTAAGCATAAATAATTCAGAATGAAGACATGGACACAGCCTTGTGTAGGCTCTAAGCATACAGCACAACTTCAGTCTGCAGAAAACATTTCCAACAAAGTAGCCTGTACATGTTTCAGTGTGAATAAAAATTATTTATGATAACCTTGGAACATATTTTTCACATAGAAACATCAGTAAAATGTATACTGTGTGGTACACATTATAACTGTTACTGTTTGTGGCCTTGTGTATACATGTATGAATCTGGTGTCTAAATATGAAAGAAGCATTTCAATAATGAGGACATGCAGAGTGTAAAAGGTTCAATGCAGGGCAGTCAGGTTCCACAGAAAACAAATAACACATTCCTAGTGGTTCATTATTAAAAGGGATGGTATAGGTGTAGATTTTATCTGCCATCCTTGCATGCATAATGATTCAATATCAACATGGATATTTATAAGTCTTGTAAAGGATGTTACATGTGTTTCCACCTACCTTGCATGTGGATTGCAAGCATTCTCATTAATCCATACCTTCATCAGATGTATTCCCAGTCCATTTCTGGCAGGCAACAGCACACTAAACACCCTAACTTCCCTCCATAAATGTTGAGCCAGATTGTGTTTCCTCCATCCTCCCATCTTATTTGCCAACAAGCCTGCAAATATCCTTCATATAAACAGCCACAGCCACCTCCACATCTCCCTTTTTTTCTCAGAGGAGCGGTCAGCCTCAGTCTGGCCTTCAGGATGTCGCAGAGGGGAGGTAGAGTCTTTTCTAATGTTGTTTTCTAATGTTGCCCCTGCCACATTTTGTCCCCTCCACCCCCACCCCCTACCCAAATTACCCTGTGATTGAGCACGGCTCCTCTGAGACAATTTCCTGACCTTATAAGCAGCGTGGAAAAAAAACGCTCAAACGGTTGTTGTCTTGAATGCAGTGGTTGGCTGTTGTGTTGGAAAATGTTTGCAATCTGTGTTTTCCCATTTAAAAGTGTCTGCGCTGGGATAACTGTTTATAAAGAACTAGGATGATGTTGTTTTGTTATTTTGGGGTAGTACTGGTAAAGTGATTTTGTTCTTAAGTGTAGGGGTTTAGCACTAAGCCTTAAGGCTGCATCAGCTATTAACAGTCCATCACATACACTAAATGTCTTGTCAATAAGAAACGGCCTTACCTGAATCCTGACAAGCTCGACTAGCTTCCCAATCCTTCGCCGCAGCGTTTGCTCACTCGACTGCCTGGTTGGCCGGCTCGCTCCGGTCAGGTCCGCTCCTCTTCTTCTCGTCTCAACAACCGTGCACTGAGCTCGGTGTAAGTTTCAGCTCATTTAACCTGACAAATAGACAGACATGAACTAAACCAAGACGCTTCAGGGATGAGGGTCATCATTCATTATCCATCATGATCTCAATGAAAGGTTGCTCTGTGTATTCATCTGCAGCACACCACTGTAATACATCCATATCTCTACTCCTTTCTGTCTGGTGTTTGCCCCCTTGAAGCTTGGCAACCAATGAAAATTATGAATGGCAACCTATGACTGTGACATAACCCTTAAAATCAATTTAATTCCTCAAATTATAAAAAATCCTGCACATGAAGAGAAATGTATTGTTAACAGGTCCTATAAAATTAAAATTGTACCACTCAGTTATGAGTACGTAAATAGAATTTATACATATTTTATATATATATTACAGTACTACAAATTACCCTTTTAGTTTAAATCAATTTCATTCACTCCAGGCACAAGTTATCTATGTAAATGTGTGTGTTTTTGCACTGTATTATAGACTTAGGCCTACACATTCATTTTATATGTTTTGTCATATTTGACAGAGGACACAACTGAAGCACACAACTTATATAAATTACCAAAGTTTTGTTAAATGTGGTGATCATTGCTTTTATACTGTATATTGGATGTCTAGTGAGTAAGATATCATGAAACCTAATGGTAATATGATGAAAAATCATTACAGAGAAGCTGGAAACCTGCTCCCCCCTCCCTCTAATCTTCTCTGAAATACTGACAATAGATCACTTTTAAACAGCAGAAAAAAAAAAAAGCGTAGGCCAATGAGATTGAAAATGATGCAATTGGATTTCAAAGCGTGATTCTCTGACAAATATCCTGCGAATTAAAGCATTTTTCATTTTTCAACTGAGAGGCTTGCCTGGCCTCAGCTGACAGGAAACATGCCCCTGGTCAGAGATAATTCTAACACCTTTGAATAAACAATTGTCTGCACTGTTTTTATGAGCCCTCTTGTAAAGGAAAACAAATTACATCCACTCTTCACCTATGATTGAAGAAATCTCATAGCAGTACTCTTGAGTTCTTCCACTGTTATTTTTGGCTTTAAAACTTAGCTCTGCACTGCAGGTTTATGGTGGGTTCAGACCAGTTACCGAAGCACCAGGAAGCACAGCCAGTGGCCTTTCGGCGCCCATGTTAACTGATTGGACCATTCAAACTGGACGCACTGTGGCATGGAGCTCTGCGGCTTCGAGCTCTGCGCCTGACTCGTGATCTGCAGCAATAGTTTCAGCGTCTGGTCTATTTTCTCTGCATGCCGCAAGGGAACTTGACAAGAAAACACACTGATAATCTATTATAAATGATATAACTCCACTAAAAATACGCGCCTATTCTCAAAATAATAAAACACTCTTTGTCAATGAGGGACAGAAGTTTATCCACACTCACCTGGAAAAAAAAAAAAAAAAAAAAAAAAAAAAAAAAAATATATATATATATATATATATATATATATATATATATATTTGTCAGTTGTGTCTAAACAGACAGCAAGGGAGATGAGTAGACACACACACACACAAGTTTACTTAAGTCATTTTTGGGATATTTACATAGACATACATTCATTTCTCCAGGAAATGAATGCCAGTCTATGTAAACCCTAATCCTAACCATAACCACTAACTGCCTAAACCTAACCCTTACCCTAACCTTAACCACTAACCCAAAAATCAGCGTTTTACCAATTGGTGACAAGGCTTTTGTCCAAGGTGGGGGGTGGGTTGGCCATAGACTAGCCTAGGCCAATCAAATGTCAAATTGATGGGGTTTTTACTTACCTGTGATAAAGATCATCTCCACATGTGATTAGAAAAGCGCAGAGGAATGTGCCTCTAGTGTGAACAGCCAGGCTCCTGCTCGCACGTGAATTGACGCTTCACAAATATTCTGCATCTGGTCTGAACATGATGTTTGAGTTTGTGCTCTGTGTCAAGTGTCTAATCTCCCTAGTGTTTGGTTGTCATTTTCCTTTATCAACTTTACGCTTCAAAAGTAATTTTGTATCTTTCCTTCCATTTTTCACTTGATAGTGACAGCATACTAATGATGACCATTAGGTTATCTGTCAAGAAGATAAAAGGTGATCATTTTCTGGTTAGAATCAATAATATTATTATTGTATACTGAAGATTGTTCAGGAAATTGATCCCATTATGAAACTTTGACCTCATTTACACTTCACTTCATGCGTCTTGAACAATCCCCTGTGATAATGGCAGTTGAGGTTACACTGAAATTACACTTGAAGATCCCCTCCAGATATGTTTCAGAACATATAAATTTACTCTGCTTTGAATGATAATGTGTATCTCATGTGTTTTTTCCACAAAAAGTTTTAAGAAATTCTTGAAATGACAGCTACTCCTTCTACCTCATTAAAAATCCTGAATCTTTGAATATGCAAATGTTGTTAATTTTAAACATTTAACTGCTGGACACAAGATGTCTCCTACTTCACGTTCCATTCGTAGTGGATGTGCACTGGAGACTACCAAGTTTTCACACTTGTGCAAGTTGCAGATTGGACCAGGATTGGCTCCAAGTTATGTCACAAATCATGCTTGTAGGTACACGCCTTAAACTAGGATTTAACGTGAGCACAGAGAAACTTTCAGCAGAATAATGTGAAAACAGCCTTCAAGTGTCAAACTTTGCACATAGCCTACATCATTCTGAACAGTGAAGCTCAAACACGTTTTTGAGTGGAGGGGGACTTTAAATAAGCTGTCATTCTCTCTGTGTCTTTGAAGCGCCTGTGCTGTTTTAGATTTACAGTCAAATTTGTGAGCTGGCTAACAGAGATGCATATATGTGGCTTAGTGTAAACATAATTGAATCACAGTGTAAATAAGGTCTTAACTTACAGACTGCCAATTCTTAAAACATCCAGATACAGGTATGAAACAGGTCTGAGAGATGTGTAATACCAAGCCGATTCAAACTGATATATTTTTGTTACTGTAATTCAAAGCCCATTGAGCAGCAAAACCCAAAGTATCAGACAGACAGGCTCTTTCAGAATACTACTGAAGGTAAGACTGGGCGTTTGCTACTGTAAGAGCAAGGGATTTAAAATTGAGAGCATAAGATGTTTAAAGTTACATGATCAACAGCAGTTGATCATGTAACTTGTGCTTTGGATAAACTTTATGTAAGTGTTGCCTCCTGCAAAATGTGCAAAGAAAGAACAGAGACTGCTGCAGGCCTACTGAGAGTTGAATCAGATGTTACAGGGTCTGCAGGAAAAATAATAAAGCTTGATGACATGGCTTAGAGCAATACAAGGAATACCAATGAGTGACCTTAAAGGAAAGATTCACTGCTGTGAATATGATGATTTCTTAAAACCAGGTCACCTGTGTAGTAGAAATGTGCAATTATCTTTGCAATTGGTGCCCTATGATTAGAGAGGACTGAGAAAAAGGCTGCAGATTCCCCATACTGATCTTAAGGGTGAATCCTCCAACAACCGGAATGCATTACGTGCATCTTGTACAGTCAGCTTCCAGTGAACTACTCATGATGTGTTTACAACTAGCTGGTTAGCATAGACAAACTGAGCAGTATTATATATCTTTACTGAGGCTTATTTATAAAACGTCTTTTCTCATCGAGTCTGGATATATTGTACCCGTGTTTCTAACTGTAACCGCTGTTTCTTTTACCTATTTTGGACAATGATGAGCTGGACCGGATTGTGCACAAAGCTGGATGCTGCCGCAAGTTACAGGTTACACAGCAGTGTAATGGCTAATCCATTGTTGCTAACTTCAGAGCTGCTGCTTACTGCTAATCGTTTCCTCTGCTCCGCTCGCACTCACAGTCACTTTTCTGACACTCGCTCTCTTGCTTAACCACTCACTCGCTTACGCTCTGCCCTATTCCTTGAAAGGAGTTGCGCTACTTGGAGTTTCCAAGGCAACGGCACAGATGTTGACTCACATTTCGGAACAGCGCTGCTCAGAGGCTCCCAAGCGCTATTGATTTCTGAATGAATTGATATTTGGCATTATTTTTGGCATTTAAAAAAAAAAACGTTTTGGCCTGGCAGGGGTTCTCTTTGGCCTGGCGGCCCACCAGGCCAACAAGTTAGCAAAGTCTGATGTAATATTCTGTCAGAAGACAAAGTCAGGTTTACCAAAGCATCATTAAGTTTGTTCAAGCGCAGAGTTTTCAGTCTGTCTCCATTCTCTCTGACAATCCTCACCGGGCTCCGGTGGCGCAACCACCTCCCCAGCTGCAGCGCCTCAATTTTGGTTGACACTGTTACAGCTCCCCAAAACTGTATTTTGTCTGATTAGACAGCATTATATTCAGCCTCATAAACTGTAGTAGTAGTTTTCTTCCAAATATACTGATATTTTAAAGTATTTAATAGCATGATATTTTAGTGTCTGCTTTTTCCTATCGCTTGCATAACATGGTAGATGGGAGTGTTTTGGGAAACCCACATTTTACTGTCCTTGAAGGCACCACTACTGAAAATGAGGAAACATTGTTTGTAGTCTAATGTAGATCTCCAAAGTTTTGACTTTTGACAGCAAATGAGCAGGGAGCTCTGGGTGCAGGCAACATGGAGGGAAGTTAAACACTTTTCATTTGCATATACTACCCACATTGTAATGATACAATGCTGGTTGGAAATCTGCAAAGTTTCCCTTTAAAGATATTTGTCATTGGCAGGAATAGGCCCATCTGTTAGCTAAGCAGGTGTGAAGACTTTACTTGGTTTCATGGTTCCAGAAGCATAATATACTTCACCGAATGGCTACACTGTGATGTATAGTCATTTCTGTACAGAATTTCTTGCTGCTTAGTTGCCTGTCTGTGCTGTTGTTGTAATGTGATTTGAATGACTCCATGAGGATCCTTTCACCAATTGCATCTTATGTGTGTGCAATGTAGCGGCAAAATAATCATTTGGGTATCATTACCTTTACTATTACCTTACCATCCATTGTGGTTTAACTCAGCAAATGAGATTATTTTCCGCCTCTTGAGATTTTTTTTACTCAGTGAAACACCCGAATCTACTGGGTTAGAAGACACAGAGGTGAAGCTGCAGCACTTAAAGGTCCCTAAACTATCCAAAGACAAAAGGCTTAAGTGTTTCTGAGGCAGTTATTGACTGTAGGGGTTAGAGGAACCTGAGAACAGGTCATGGGAGCTTTATTTGAGACGGCTCCATGCTACCCGTAGCGACAGCCTGCTCTAGGTGGCTGGCTTTATTGTCTGTGCCACAATCCACCACAAAGCATGCATGCATTCAATTTAAATTCTGTTTGTCTTTCCTAGGGCTCTGCTCCTCTCCTCCCACACAACCACTTTCCTAAACGAAGTATAGCTCTAATGAGGGGAGGAAAATATATTAGAGAAGGAGGAGATGTGAGCAGAACTGGGCTGAGACCTTTAAAGGGGACGTATCATGCTTTTTGTGATTTTCTGGTATTTTTTTTAAATACTGTTATGATGTTGAAGGTCTATGTTAAATATGGTCAAAGATCCAAAATTTGAGGTGAACATATGTACAAGAACAGAGTGGGCTCATCGAGAGGGGGGCCTTAAAGAGACAGGAGCTAAAACGGCCTGTTTCAGATAAATGCTGAACTGAGGGGCTGCATAAAGAGCCAGTATAAGATAAATAAGCAGTTTTTGAACTATAAATCATGCAAAGATGTTCCAGTTGAGCCCCAGAATATAAATATAAACCTGGAATTGTGCGTGATACATCCCCTTAAAAAAATATCTTTGTGAATCTAAGTGTTGATTACAAATGGCTCAAGTGGTAAGCTAGTTGCTTGGCACAATCATGTTTAATCATGCTCAGCTGATTTAGATTGCAGAAGGCAACTGATATTTAAACTTTTTGTCATTAAATCTAGTCTGAATTGGCAATTTGCACAAGGTATTTGAGTGGCAGCTGTATGAAGGCTTCAGACTTTCAAGGAGTTTAATTTTAATTCTATAGGCACTACTAGATGTTATAAGTACAGATACATCTTGGAAATCTAGTTTTGAAAAATATTGTTGCAAGCACATAATGCCTGGCAGCTGTGGATTTTATCTTTTACATTGAGTATCCCTTTTTAAACACAGTTTACTTTATGTAGGTCAAGCAGCACATATCCGGTGAGGGGCATTGCATGTAAAGATACTTACTGCAAAGTCCTCTGACAAAACTGCTATGACAGATGTCACAATATTAGGACAGTCAGCCCGATAGTAGGTAAACATCAGTTTCTGTGTCACAAAGGGAAAGATAGAGCAAGAGATGATGGAAGGACACTAGAGAGGAACAGCTGGGTCTGTCTGAAATTAAATATGCTCAAAATTCATACCTGAGCAAGTATTTACCTTTCTCCAACACACATCAGCACCACATGAACACAGATCTGTGTATGTCTACATCTTGGGATTTATGCATTCTGAGCCTCCCACAGCACATGCCCCGAAATGTCCTGTATTTTTGTGCCACTGTATAGATTCCCACCAGGTTAGCGGTTCAGTTTGTTCTTCATTCAAACAAACATAGAAAACCCTTTAGTTTTAAAGTCCCCCTCCACTCAAAAATGTGTGTTTGCTTCTTGTTTGGATGTATTCTTAATTTGGATGTTTGAACTTCACTGTGCAGAATGATTCATGTGCAGAGTTTGACACTAGAAGGCTGTTTTCACATTCATCCGCTGAAGGGGGAAAGTTTCTCTGAGCTCACCGAAAGTCTCAAGAGTTAAAGGCGTGGGCATGATTTGTGACATTGATAACACAACAAATATGATGTAGAAACTTGAAGCCTACAGTGCACATATTGAGAATGGACCTTTCAGTGAAGTAGGCAGTTAAACTTTTGAAATGAACAATATTTGCATATTCATCGTTTATGGATTTTACAAGGAGGGAGAAAGATATGTAATTTTGAATAATTTAATGAGGTAAATGGACTTTTTGTGTGGTAAAACCATATTACACACATTACTATTCCAAGCAGAGCATTTTTAATTGATCTTACAACATGTCTGGAGGGGACCTTTAAAGTCATTGCCAGACTTTTACATGCAAAAACATGCACAGACTGTTTTTTTCCTTTTATTCTTACTGGCAACAATCAAGTGTTGGGTGTGATTTCCAATGTGGTTTTTGAGGAAGAAAAAGGAAAAGAGAAATGATTGTGGAGTGTAGTTACTTTTGGTCTAGCCTAAATTGGTAAAAAACTTTGAAATGGTTGTCCAACAAATGGCTTTGGTAAGCTTCATTTTCTACTGTGTCTAGGTCCTAATGGTTCCCCCAATCAAAAGTGACATTGAGCCATTTATGCTTAGTTTAATATAATTGTGAAATTGGTATTGCAGTTCATCTTGCCATGATAAAACAGACGCATTAATAACCAATTTGGAAGTAATATAGATCTGCTGAGAGAAAAAGAGAAGCCAATGCATAATAGCTCTTTTGTGTGAGCCAATGTTGCTGCCATAGCAACTGCTACCTGTTTCCACTCTTTGATCTGATTGGTTAAATAGTTTTTTTTCCTCCCTCCCCTTTACCCTAAATCCTGTACACAGTTGGCACAGCAACATGCTTCTGTGATCAATGTTTTTTCACCTTCCTTTTCTAACCCTGTCCAACTAAATTGAGAGTCAAAAGATGTGAGTTATTTATGAGGCACATGCGAACAGCTCAACAGTTTGAGAATAAGAAGGTCAGCCAAGATGTTTTGTCTTCTTTCATCCTGTTGATATTAGTTCTTCTCAATCTTGTGTTGCAGTTTTAAACTGACTGAATATCCTCATTTTGAATCTAGTAAATCTATAGCTTGTGGTCACTTCATCGAACCAGTGCCACATGTGGTTCCTGGTTACATGTGTGGTATTCTTTCATTAATATCAGCAAACTCCATATTGACACGTATCCTGATAACTACCTGTTTGCTTTTTCTGTGTCCCTATGAGGAGGGGGGCATACATTGCAGTAGTTCACGCACAGCTTGATGTTTAACAGTCTACACTTACACTTTTAGTCTCTCACTAACACACAGAGGTCACAAGACATACACAGAGAGAGAAACATGTCCGCCTTTGCTTTCAGCTTTATGTATGTTTATGCATGATGATCAATACCAAACAGGTCATGGTGAGTGTATATATTAGCATGCTTCTCCTGTTCGGCGCTATACTACCTACCTGTACGCACACTGGAGACATGCTTAGGCCATAAGTGTTTTAACGAGGGTGGTATGCTGGCTCAGCAGTTAGCACTGTATCCATGCAGCAAGATGTTTGTGTGTTTGAATCTACTCCTTCTTGTTTGGAGGCGTTTTCACCTCCTGTTTGTGTGGGTTTCCTCCAACTGCTCTGCTCTCCTCCTGCCATCCAAACACAGCTCAGGTCAACACTGATCTCTAAATTGTCCAGAAAATGTAAATGTTTGTCTACAGTTTGTATGTGTTTTTAATGTTTACTCAGTGCTTTCTGGGGCAGACTTACAGGCTCCCATGACTAGAAGCTGCTGAAAATTGATTAAGATATGAATCGGTCAAGGATAAAATGTTTAGGTGTACGAGCCAGCAGACAGAAAAATAGCTCTGCTAATATATTATCCAGTGTTATGTTTAAAGTTTCTCTATTCCTCTATTATTTGCAACAATTTTACAACAATACAACAATACAACAGCTGGGTTTTTTTTAAAAACCCTAAACCACTCAGATAAACTGAGGAAATATATTAAATGCGTAGTTCTTGTCAGTGTTTCTTTTTAGTTCCTGAAAATTTGAGATTTTGAGCAAATTATACAATCACACCATGAGATATAGATCTTTTGGGATATGTGAGCTATAAGTTTCTAAAGATGATACATCTACTGCGTACAGAACGACCTCATGCATTTACATGAAAGAAATAATTGTGTGTGCGCATGAAAATCAGAACACTCTTAGACACATTGAGACTGAAATATTGAGGCCTTGCTTCACTGGGACACTTTTATGGTGCATCTGATATATTCACTTATCAGTTGCAAAAAAAATATCATTGAACATCAACTAAGATAAATGTTCTTATAGTTTGAATTATGAAGGAATCACATTAGCAATGTTCAGATGCAATTTTCAGTCCTTTCAAGTCACTTCAAACATCTGTTGAAGTTTGGTTTTTACATAATTTAACAACAAAAATCGAGTGGGATCTCTATTTTCTATCTGCACGTCAAAGATCTTCATTACAAAGGCAGCCACGGGTAGACAAGATGGAATTGTTCAGCGAAAGGACATCTCAGTTGGCTTTATCCTCTCTACATTGCATAATTTCTCCATGTCTTGACTTCATTCCATCCACGCACTCACCTACACAACCTTCACATATGTCGCTCCGCCAAATGTTCCATGTGCAAATGCTCAAAATAGGCACGAATCCTCTACACTGGGGATGGGATGCAGATTTGTGGATTAGTCCGTCATCTCCAGGGTGCAATCATGTCATTCACAGTGGCGCTAATAAATACCAAGCTCATTTCACACCACGTTTCACTTCGATGTAGATGATATCAGAGACATTACCCATTTCTGCCATGTACTATATGGGAAGAAAGAAAAGTACCAAGCATAGTCGGTCCATCAGTGATGTGTTTTTCTGCATATTAGAGGAGACTGAGAGGCAGGAGGGTTAAACTGTGGAGTCTATGAACAGATGGTATGACAAACAGATGATAAATAGAAACAGAAAATAGAAGTGGAGATTAGGATACTGTGGTACAACGGCAAAAAATACTGGTGTAAGAAGAGATACATTATGAGCAGCTCATGATAAAGTGGAAATAGTTATGTGCATCATTTATTGTTTAAAAAAAAACACTCAACTGTAAGGGATTTTTATGTTGTAATTACCTGGAATCTTGCCGAATTATCTTTTTTTTTTTTTTTTTTTTTAACTGCTTCATTCAGTCGCTGTAAATGTAACTACTCATGCCTGATTGCAGAGGAGCTCTCATTTTGGCAGCAGGCCAAATTGGAAGAGTTGCTAATTAATACAACAGGTTAACCACTTAAGTAGCATGCATGCTTGATCGGTGGGTTGTAGTGGCTGTGCTCTCATCTAGATCAATGTAGAATTATTATGGAAATGTTGGCTTTGATGTGTCAAATCAGCACAGCCACGTTTCTGGAGTTTTGATGTCGGACCATCAGAACGCAAGCTTTGAACAGAAAGTTAGGTGGCATTTGCGGGAAGACCTACGTGTTTGAACGGGCGTCAAAGTAATTTGAAATTATGTTTTTCCAGCCTGTCTGTCGACCAGCGCAGGTCAGGTTTGTCAAACTCTATCTCAGCGAGGGCCAGACTGAGGAATTAGAGAGCAATTAAATGTCTGTCTCCAGACTTGAATCCATTGAGACAGAACCAAAGATATAAAGTGCTTCAAGGGACAGCTCGCATTCTAAGAAATATATTTCTCTGAGTTACCCAGAGTCTGAAAAAATAATGAACATTATCTCTCTGCATGCAGTTTGAAGGTATAGAAGACAATCAGAATAGCCTTTCTAAATTACTTGATCTAATATCTGCCCTGCTTAACAGCGTCTTTAATAGTAAGTGTAATTCTATACAATTTATTTAGCCATTTGTGATAGTATTTACCTACTCATTTTGAAATTAATAACATAGTGGCAGCTACACACACTGTACCTAATCCTACATCTAGCAATAAGGCTGCAACTAATGATTATTTTCATTATTGCCAAAATGGTGAGAAATGTCAATCACTGTTTCCCAATGACTGAGGTGATGTCTGCTAATGTATTGTTTGTCCCAATGGTCCATAACCCAAAGACACTCAGTTTACTATCACAGAAGACTAAATAAACCAGAAAATATTCACATTTGAGAGGCTGGAATAAGTGACTTTGGACATTATTTCTTAAAAAAAAGGACTCAAAACAATCAGAAAAGCAGCAAATCCTCCCATTTGAGAAGCTGAAACCAGAGAATTTTTGGCAAAACAATAAATCGATTAGTTGACTAATTGTTGCATATGTAAATAGCAACAATCTGACTGCTGACTAATCAATCTTTCCACATTTACATTGAAATGATTTAGTATGCATGATAAAGACTAAAGGCATAGAATATACTGAAATCCAATTAATTAGGAGCTAATTAAATTACCACATTAAAGTGCATTTTTATCAGTAGAAACTCCCATATACTTTACCTCGCCCCCCCCCCCCCCCACACACACAAACCTTCCCAAGAGGTTTACTGAGTGTGAACCTGCTGTAGATTTGCAGATCATGTCACTCGATTTGTTGAGAAACTCTTTTGACCAAGGGTGACAAAAAAGAAGCATGACCAATCATTGTGATCTGCAGGGGTCAGTGGACGCTAATGAGTGGTAGCCATTTTTCAGACTTCATTAATTGCACATTGCAGCGGGTAATAAATGGCCCTTGCAGTGCTGTTATTGGCTGGTGGGAAGAGCAAATTACCACAGCCATTGATCAGACTCAAGAGGATCCACATCTGCTGTGTTTGTTTGCATGGCTGCTTTCTGCCTCATTTCTGCGCCCCTGCCTTACATTCCTTTGACCTTGGGGGTTCTGAGGTTCCTGTGTCTATAATAGTGTCTTTTCAAGCCACCTCGTATTCGTGAAGCAGTTTTTATTATTATCAGATGGGCTTCCAGGTGGCTCGTTTAGCTGAGGGGTATACCATGTAACTAACAGGGTTTTGTATTCTTGAATGCAAGGTCTACCCCAATCTGTCCCATCTCTCTTGACTGTACCTGCAATTTAAGATGAAATGCCCTTAGAATAATCTTATTATTAATTCCAATGTGATCAATACTGTTTAATACAAAGATGCAGGAAATGTTTGAATTTCAATGTACATGGAGCAATATTGCCCACACTATAATGCGAACTATGTGGACTCATGATGTGACAGGTGGCTAATGGGACGCTGTATACCAATCCTGGATTGCGGCTTCACCATAAAATGAGATTTGCTTCAACAAATAATAACACTGTCATCCAAAAACTCTCATCACAGAAACATCAAAAGCATAATTGAAAAGCACTACCTCTTCAAGGACAACTCAACAATGTAATGGGTGTTAAAAAAAACGGTCTGGACCAGATTATTACAGTGCATTCCTGCCAGTTTGCTCAACGACATAGCAAGCTGTCACCTCTCCCCGCAATATGCGAATCCATAGCTAGATTATCCCCCTGAAAGACTGAAGCATCAGTATGAAATGTAAGTCAAATGTGGGTGGCATCCAGCAGACTTGTAGTCTGCTATCTGCACATGAAAGACTTATAAAACCTCCCACATGAAAAGATTTAAATATGCAGGATGTAAACATTTTCTGAACTTGCTTCTGCTAATCCGCATGATTCTAGGTTTTTACTTAGCATCACTGATCAACTGAGAAACCTTGCCTCTCCTGCTGTTCTGCTTATTGTGAGTTTCTAGCCTGATGGTATCAGATCTGTGATTACTCTTGCTGTTCTTTTGCTAATCTTCTGGGCCCAAGGCTAAGCTTATTAAGCCACATGATAACAATTTACCAGGAGAACCTTTTGGCTATCAGCCTGTCCTGCTGCCCCCTAGATATTATTGCCACTAGATTTCTCACAGAGGTGATGGAGAGTTAAGGCTCCAGCTTATGTTATAATTGAACTGGGTGCAACTCTCTTTAAAAATGATAAGCTTTCAGTGTTATAAAATACTGCTCCCTTGATACAGAAGTCCTATATAATTGCAAAACCTAAGCATCCAATTTCAAATGGGATGTCAACAATATTCCTCTTTCCTTGACTCATTAGTGCAGTGCGTAGACATATACATCTGCATTTCAAGGAGTCACAGAATTATACCAGCAGTGGGAGCTCAGAGGAAATGTGTGTGCCACGTTATATTCAATCACATGACACTGAGGCACATTTTATTGAGACAGGGCTAGATTGAGTCGTATTGACCTGTTGGCTATTTATAAATGTATCTAGATTCATTGGATGGCTGTTTGTATATTGAGATGTGAATTGAATCAGTCTCAGTGGGTGAGATGCACACGCCTCATCAGTGGTTCTCAAGCGTGTAGCATCATGGCCCTAGAGCACGCAGGATTTCTTTCCAGTCAGTCTCTGCAGCAGGTGTCGTTAGTTGAAGGTGCTAATTAGTGAAAGTAAAGTTTGTAAATTTTTAAATTTACTCTACAAAGCCTAAAGCTATGTTTTTTTTTTTTTTCAAATTGCATGCAGTCTGACAGAGCAGCGCAATAACTGACATCCCAAATTCCATTGCCTTTGATCATCATTTAGCGTATGATTTAGCAATTTATTCATAGAATCACCAATCAGGCGTTCTGAAAATGTCACAGACTGGAACAATTTTGCATAATCAAAGCAAAGCAAAGCAAAGCAAACCTTTATTTATACAGCACATTTCATTCCAGGTGGAAGCAAAATATGCTTCACAGAGCGTGAGCTATCACAGAAGTTGCAGCCAAAAAACCATGTGGATAGTGTACAAGATAAAACATTAGATATATAAGTAAACACAATTAAAACAAACATATAAATAATACATGTGAGTTAAAAACCATTAAGAAAGTAGGAATAATATAAAATAATTAAGACCAGCAACTGACTAGTACAAAAAAAATAATAAGACGTGAATTAAAATCATTAAAAAAGTAAGAATAAACTTAAATAATAATTAAGACCAGCAAACCAGACGACTGAGCAAAATGCGGGGGAAACTCAGCTCTGTTTAAGATTGGCTGAGATTGACACTAAAATAAAAATAGCTGGTCCACCTTAAAGGTCAGCCCCCTTAAGTGAGCCTGGTCAGTTTAGGCTAACCCGTTGTTGCTAACTTTGGGGCAAACCCCCTTTACTTTTCTAGCATTTGGGGAAACAACAGACGAGAGCTGCAGCATTTATTAACTCACACACTGTAGTCTGTACTGTGCATTTACTGGCAGATTGACAACTTACTGCCTAACTTTTCTTCTGCTCCGCTTGCATTCACCATCACTGTTCTGCCGCATACCCTCTCACACTTGCTCAACCACATACTTGCTATGTACACATTACACAGTGCCCTATTCCTTAAAGCAGCTACGCTACTCTTATAACAATACCTTTTGCATAGATGTCCTTTGAAGAATGAGGAGAAGGAGGATTCTGGAATTTGATGCACTAGTTGATGACTCAAAACAATTCCGCAATAACATAGGGTGTTATCGTGCTCGCACAGTGTGAGAGTGAAAATTAGTAGTAGTCCATTGATATTAATGATCGTGTGAAATTTTAGCAGCTGTGCTTATAACTCTTTGGGTAGGATGTTCCAGTGGCTTGGAGCATAAAAGCTAAAAGTAATTTCACCAATTTTCGTGGAGACGCAGGGAATAACCAAACGGCCCGTTCCAGATGACCTGAGACCTTAAAAACGAGCATTAAAATTTTAAAATTCACTGATGTCTGTTTTTTAATTTTGCCACCATATTTTCGATGTGAAATTTTGGGACTTTGTTAAATAAAGACCTACACTTTCTACACGGTTCATTTGATGTTGATGTAAACACCCTCAAATTAAAGTTGAAAGTGAGCACTTTACCCTCACATCCAATGCGCTTGAGTACAGAGCCAAAACAACAAAAAAATGCATTGTAAGACACATTGGTTTAAACCACCATGGCTTTACAATAGTATAAAGTCTGGGATGATTGTCCTGCATGCTGCTGAGCTGAGTACACACACGTGCAGTGTGTAGTGCAAGTCCTTAACAGATGGACCTCTTTTTCTCCTAAACAGTGACAATGTATTTTTTGGCCTCGTACAGCAGTGGACAAGCACTTTGTGAGAAAATACAAACACTTTAAAACACAGGTAAAGGACAAGCAAACCTGGACATTAACTGTAGCTTTGTAGCCCTAAAATCATATATGTAAAACTTAATATTAGTTGAGTTAATTTTACACATTTGTACTTTTGCCAGTAATATCAATATTGATTTTCTTATAAAAATGTGAAATATTATTGCTTTTTGAATCCCCCAACTACTAGTCAATCCCTAGATCCCTTTTGATGACTTGTTAATGAGAACTGAACTCCTCCTCAGAGACCAAGCAGTCCGTCTATTTCTACTAGAGAGGTGCTGATCTTCATCCTGACTTTATCCTGAGCAGTGTGAATCCCCAGTAACAGGACATATACTGCATCTCTGTGACATTCAAGAGACATAATAAAATAATAAAAGTTTTAGCCTTGGATAAATCATGCAGCCCTCCTCAGGGTTCCACTTAACATTTTTCCCCACTGGCCCACTTGGAAAGTAGAACAAAGTTTTACTGGCCCCTTGTATATTTTCACTGGCCAAAAATTAAAAACAATATGATGATATAATATGGATTTTTTCCCATGATTTTGGTTATTTATTATACATAATATGTACAACAGTGAAGTTCCTTCAGATTTGGTTGTTTTCCTTTAGTTATTGATATGTAATGTTGATATATTACACAGATGTGAAAAATATAAAATTAGGCACATACTGGATCAGTAAATGAATGCGTATATAAATGTAGGTTTCTCCATATTTTGTATAAAGCCAGAGCTAGAGAAGAGAACATAATTTATGATAATAACATTTCAGTGAGTATGGATGACCTTGATAATAAACTCAATTAAACAAATTAGCATTAACAACATCAACATTACAATTAAATAAATGCTGAAAGATCTGCAGAAATGTAACGGTGAACAGTTAGAGAAAGAACATAATGGCATTTGTTTGTTTTCACTCTGGGTTAAACCTCAGGTGAGTTACCTTAGGTTTAAACCTATATTAACAGCAGTTAAACAAACAGATACAGAGCAACAGCTGTAATATCTGTACTTTAGGAGAGATTTCTGCAGTAGATGTTGACAAAGCTGGCAGGAGCCACAGAGATGAAGGCTATACCTCAATAACGTCATAAAAAAACACCCTTGGTGATCAGCAGCAAGCATTTTGTTGGTTTTAACTAAACTGTATATGTTGTTGGCTGCTGCTATAAAGTCACACAGAAGACATGCACAGAACTATGCAGTAAGGATGCTAACCTGCAAGTGAATTAGTCAGCAAACTGTACAAAACATACCACAGTTGCTGTTTTCCACCCAGGACTATTGTTGCTTCTATGAAAGCAGAAAGCCACTATTTCTTTTCAAAGTCTTTGTTTGTATGCTGACATTTTTTTCAAGTAGCGATGTTACACCATATTTGGTGACTCATTAGATTCACCGGTAAAAGGTTAGTGGGCACAGCCAATCCACATAGAAAGCATTTTTTACGTCTGTCACTTGGTCTCATGGAACAGATACACTTCCATTTTATTAAATATGTCAATCCACACTGACTCTGAGACACATGCGAGTGAAGTGCGTTTCATGGCGACCCACTGCGTTTTTTTACATTCGAAGTCTATTTCCTCGCCTACTACGGTGGGAAATAAAATCAATGAATCAATGAATACAAATGCTGTTGATTTCTTCCCATGGACCCAACATGAAAACTATTTTGGTTCAGTAAATTTGTGCTGTCAGTCAGCCTGGTGAGGGCAGTTTGGCCGGCAGCTGCCCTCTCAGCTCCCCAGGAGCTGCTGCTCACAGATAGCTGCTTCTGTGGACAGAGATGCTGAACACAGGTCAGGTCAGAATCGATGTGGATTGAACAAATAGAATGCACGCTCTTGTCTCGCTTCCTATGTGGATTCCCAGTAAGAGCGCAGCCTTCCCCACGTGTATTTCAGCGAATCACGATGCATTTCGTCAGTTACACTCGAAAATGATGACATCTCCTAAAACATGCTCACAATGCAGACTCTAATTGGCCTGTCAAGTCAATTACAGCCAATCAACTTGCCCTGGCCATTCAACTTGCCCTGCATAAATTTTTACTGGCCCCCGGGCCATGGCTTCTGTTGAACCCTGACTTCTACAGGTATATTACTACAATAACTCTACTTAACAGAAACTGTCACTGAGCTAAATTCTGAATATAGACGCAGTAACCTTGGTTTAGATGATTAACAAAATGGAGTTCTGTGACATCAGTAACCCTTTTGATTTTCATATAAGTGAGCATATCAAAGTTAACAGTGCACCTGTCAACCAATGGAGCTTTTTGTTTCCTTCAAGAGCAAAGGAAATGTGCAGACTCTGCATAAGAAGAGTAGAATGGCTTAGAAATTACATGCTTTATATTAAAATCCTTTTAGCTTTCAAAAAGTATCACTGTCACCTTGGATGAACCTTTTTGCAATGAGATAATGAGGTAGCAAGCTTCACCCCATCCTAAATGTTGACAACTGAGACTACAGGTAGCAGACACTGTTTTTTGGCATTTTTTTTAAGTTGCCTATTCTTATTCAGGTCGATCCTATTAAGATTAAGAATATAAGACCTCTGGTAAATGGGTGTCATGGTGATCATACTCGGAAAACCATCAAAACCAAGGAATTATCATGTCTTACAATCTTGGCCCTGTATCTGTTTACTCTCAGGATCATACATATCTGGGGAAACTGGTCTTCGGCTTGTGTTTGTTCATCTCCACATGCAATTTCACCGGAGAATCTCGCTGCATCCCTTGATTCCTGGAGTCAGTACATCATATACTCCAATTTTCTGGATGGTGAATGAGTGTCTGCCCAGCATAGGCAGCGTGAACATCATGGCCAGACAGCAACCCCCGTACCAACAAACCAGGGTTATTCCTTCATTCTCTGTACTGTCCTCTTGCTATGTGGAGATGTTCACCTATGTCCCAGACCTACAGACGCTTGGCAAATGGAAGATATTGACTCTTGGAAATCAGCTGTCCCCCACGGGCCTGCGGCTAGACCAGAGACCTGCCTTCACCACTCTCTCCCTGCAAGATTACAAAGTAACAACAAGATGACAAGCACGATATCTAAACCACATGATATTGGCCAAAAACTGATAAACACTGGTCCCACTATTATGACAAATGTGCCATGGACTACCACCAACTCTGGGATTTTTAAACAACAGAGAACCATCTTTAAATCAACATGCCACCAAAAGGGATCTTTCATGGACATTTAAATATACAGAGCATTATTTCAAAGACTTAACAACTTGAACATTTACTGTGTCTTACGGAAACTTGGTTAACCCCTACAGCTCCTTTAGCTTTATTTGAAGTCCCAGGTTATAATGTGTACAGATGAGACAGAAGTAAAGGGAAGGGTGGTTGGATTTTGATCTAAGTTGAAGAGAGCATTCAAAGCAAACAAATAGTGATGAATTTGCAATTTATCAACCACCTACTGCAACAAATGTTTTGACTTTTTATCTGCAATGCTCAAACAATATTATGGTAAAGAAGTTCTTCTTATGGGAGACTTCAATTTAAACTCGCTAGATAGAGCATGCCGAAAGAGGCTTAAGGAAAAAACCTATGAGACTAACAAAAGCTTACCAAACTCTACTGGTTTTGAGTTTTACAAATAAAGCAGACAAGATAACAAAAACATACAGATTTAATGTCAGCTTTTATTAAAGTATACCAAAACAGTGGCCTCGAAGCCTAATGCAAAACGCATTGTTTTAATAGTAACCTATGGGACCTAATGAAAAAGAGATGCCTCCCTGAAAAAGTCCCTCAAATCAGGACTGAATACTGATAGATGAATCTATAAAGGTTTGAGAAATAAAGTCATTATCTTAGAAAGGCTAAAGCAATTTTATTTCTTAAAATCGTTAGAAAAACAAAAGGGAACAGTAAAATACTATGGAATTGCATTGACAAATTAACTAGAAAGGAAAAACCCAAGTGTGGTAGCATTACAGCTCAAAATAAATGGTACTTATCAAAATGATAGCTTAGCTGTTGCAACAAATTTGAACTCTGACACCTACAAATGAGGCAAAGGTCAACAAAATCCTCTAAACCCTATCAAACAGCAGAGCAAAGATACAATTATAGACTCATCAGCGTACTCCCCGCCATCTCAAAGGTCACTGAAAAGGCTATAGCAGAACAATGCAATTTGGATTCAGAAAAAAACATTAAACTGAAATGGCATGCTGCTACGTCCTTGAAGTCATTAAAGCAAACCTAGATAAAGGAGGGGTGGTGGGAACAGTCTTTCTCGACCTGCGTAAGGCTTTTGACTCAGTAAACCATCAAACACTTCCCAACAAACTGGCAAACTACAACCTTTCCATAACTACACAAAACTGGATTAAATCATACGTAAATGGCTGACATTAGTGTTTGCAGATAAACAATAAATTATTGCCCCTAAAAGCCTGCACCATGGGAGTGCCACAAGGCTTGATTCTAGGACCACTGCTTTTCAGTATATGCATTGATGATTTCCTGTCTGTTTGCTATGATGCTGAAATTGTGATGTATGCAGATGACACCGTGCAATACACCCATGGGAAAAATGCAATAGAAATCACCACAAAATTAACAAAGGAAATGGAAAATGTTGCTAAATGGCTAAATGACTCCTGTCTCACTTTAAATGTTGGAAAGACTGTAACTATGCACTTTACCAATAGAAACAAACTTAGAGATTGTCCTTACATCTGCTAAATGGACAAAAAATTAAAAATGTGGATGAATTTATATACTTGGGTGTCACTCTTGATCCCACTCTTGATTTCAAAAAGCATATTAAAAAACTAGGTAAGAGACTGAAAATTAACCCTGCAAATTTTAGACATATAAGAAACTCCCTTACAGTTGAGGCAACACATGTCTATTTAAATATGATTCTTTCACACCTTTCGTACTGTATGATTAGTTGGTCTCAGGCAGGAAAAAGCAAGCGAGTGCATCTATATGTCCACACTGGAGGCATTCAGGTACAGTGTTGAGCATAGGTCACCCGCGTGTTGGAAGCGCTCAGAGCCGAATACACATGATTGTAGTGACACACGTAAAATGAAATAAAACAGACTTGAAGCATAAATGAACACTTCAGGTCGCTGTTATACTCATGAGATATGGCTGAGACACAAGCCTGCACAGAGCCAGTGCAGACAGCTACATAGATCAAAATGAAAGCTTGTCTTTTGCGTGTGATGTGCATGTGAAAAACACGTCTGACATGCTTGCTGTCACAGGGGTTAAGACCACTCGAATCATTATATAAAAGCTCCCTTAAAATTCATGATAAAAAAACATGTCAATATCACAACTGTCATATACTCACTAAATAAGATATGTTAAATTGTTGTATAATATGTTAAAGATAAAGAGATTCAAAAGAAACAAACAAACAAACAGCAACTTCAGGTTCAGTCATAGAAAATAATATGCAGTTGAATGAATTCATAAAAAGCACTCATCAGAAAAGGATCCCTGAAAAAAGTGAGAGGGCAGAATGAGATATTGAGGGGGAAGAAAAGTGACACAATTGGGAAAAAAAAAGTCAGCCAAAAAGTTTTTATTAACAAGAGAATGTTTAAATTGCTATTGAACTTCAATATAAAGGGGATTTCAGCAGCAGGTGAATTGCAGAACTATAAACAGAATGATGTGGTGATGGTTATGACAAGAGGCACACCAGTGACCCTGTAGGACAAGCAGTTTGTAATTCTCAGCCATAACACACAAGGTCACAGCATTGCTCCTCAGATTATACAGGATTTGTACTGCGTCACAGACAAGAGACAAACATTAAAAGGTCTAATGGGATTACTTCATGTGTTTCAGAGAAGTATGGATGTAAAAGTTCAGTGGAGTTGCATAGTCACATAGTCATTCTTGTCACTTGTGATAATGTAGTCATAAACAATAGCACAATATCCTTTTTGAGGTACCTGATCTTGTCAAGAACATCCTCAGAACTGGCTGACCCCATGGGTCTGGGTGCTTATCTCCTCTTTAATTTATTTACTCATTTTCACCTCCCTCTTATTCCCCCTTTCTTAATTGATTTTCAATTTAATAACTTCATTCCTTAATCTTCCTCCTTGCTCCTGTTTTTTTTTTTTTTCCAATTATTATTATTTTTTTAGTAGATGCACTCACACACACACCTTGAACAACCGACCCTAGCAGTGGTAACTGGCTGGCATGTAATATTTTTTTGTAATTAGTATGGTGATTTTTGTCCTATTATTTGTTTCATTTGTTTTTATTTTAGGGTTTTGTAGGGTATTTTCTAGTTCTTGTCATTTTTTCACTTTATGTCTCTACCTCTGTCCTGTGTTTATGCACTATGCACAAAAAAACAAACTGGTTGGTATTTTGTGTTTGTGCAATTTAGGAGCATGGGTATCTGCGTATGCACTTAAAATCGTATGCAGATTGTTCCTTTTTACCACAACAATTGGCACAAAAAACAATAAAGCACAGTTGGCCTTATATACCCACCTGTCAGTACTTAATGTGCCCAACTGTTAGTCCTGGAGTATGACAAACTTTCCAAAGATAGTCTGTCTACCTATGGGCATTAACAGTAGGAAACTGTGGTGGAAAATGTTCAGAAAATGTCATTTGTCAGAATGTTAAGACATCCTCTAAAACATTCCTGGATCTGCACCAAAAGCTAATCATTTGTTACTTGGCCCACATTAGCCTAACATTTGTAACCCTTTTTAAACAAACACTTAATCATCAAATGTTTCTTTTAACCAAATGAAGATGATTTTAAGTGTCCTTGACAGCTACTGAAGCTCGGGCAGCTGGCCTGGACCTGTAACGAGTGGGCGTACATGGCAGACAAGTGGAGGACCCAAATGCAGTCTCTACAGACTGGCAGGTTAAATGAGAAAAGCTTTTAATGAGGAATCCAAAAACACTGGCTTACAGATAACAAGGAGTATATCAGGCAAAAAAAGGTGATAGCAGGCAAACAAAATGCAGCAAGGAAAAGGCAAAGGTGAGTTACAGAGAAAACAAGGACAAAAAGGCTAGAATGCTTGACACTTGGTACCAAGACAAACTGGCACTGAAAGAGGGGAACACACAGACTAAATACTAAGGAGGCAAGGCTAATGAGGGACAGGTGAAACTAATCAGGGTGGAGTAGACAATCACACAAGCAGTAAACACACAAGAGCAGGAATTAAAGTATCTGAAACGAGAGGAGAGGTGATTATTTTAAAATTAAACAGGAAATGATGCATGAATGACATAAAACAATGAAACACATAACTAAACAGGAAGGAAAGTCCAGGAGTATCTGGTGGACAGGTGGAAAAATGGCAAAGGCTAGAGCAGAGAGTGCTGAAGGACAGACACACAGGGCCTAAGCAGGAATCGTGACAGGACCTTTGCCAGTTTAATAGATTAAATCTGGCTTTTGGGCGTCCAAATATGGTAATTCTTAAATTGGTTTCATTGATTGGCACATAGGACTTGTCGAATTAATAAAAGAGCCATGTCTTTGAAACTTAATTTTAACATGAAGTCAAGATCAGTTTAAATTATAATCAAAAACCATTTGGCTCAAAACCATCTTAAGAGCTGTCAGCATGATCAACCACCCACCCATGCTTTGGAATGCTTAAAACCATCTCTAATGTAGCCAAGACTCATGACTGATATTGTTTAATTATTTTCCCTAAATATTATCTGAACAAATTGGGTGCACATGTTCTCCCTGGAACCAAGTGGCATGGTTTATTACTTGAGAATGGCTCCTTTATATTTCCAGGCTTTTGGTATCAAGGTTAAATCTTCCTGTTGTCAACTCCTCATGTTTCCCTGGTACCACTGGGGGATCTGGCTAACGCTCAGATCAAAGTCATAGTTATCACTAGATTCTTGAAAACCTCTTAAATTGGAGACTTTACTTTCCAGCACATAATAAATTAACTTTAGTAAGTGCCTGGCAATAACCCAAAACATAAAAAGTTTATCCTCCAGGTCTATAGGGAAGGCATTTGAGTCCAACCAAACTGTACTTTGTTACTTCAATCCTGTTTTTTTAAATCAAAAAGAACATCAGCATCCTCCTACATAATGTTATGACATTATGGAAATGCACTGGTTGAGCCTCTAGCCTCTTCTATGCTGCCTTGGGCAGATGCCGCTTGTTCTGATGCTGTCATCAGCCTTGCCACATTTCTATCCAGTGTCTTCCTCCCAGGAGCTTCAGATGTCCCCTACAGCTGCCCACGTCACCCGCAGCCATCCTCAGCCTGGCCTCTTTTCATGCTCAGGGTTTGAAGCATTGCTCAGCTCCCCTCTGGTCCGCCTCCACTAGAATACTTCCAGCACAAAGCCCGAGGACAGGTCCGAGGTCAAGAACTCAGGAAGAGAGAACTCTCAGTTTTAGCACAGAGATGAAATTCAACTCACACTTCATCTCCCCTCATTACTCTGTTTTTTTTCTTTCAAAGCTCATTATCTCTGCCCACTGCATCCTGCAAACTTTCATGCTTGCTTTCCAGTCCTCTTGGTTTTTATCAGTTGTTGAGAGAATATGATTATGAGATGATGCAACTAGCACTTAGGAGACAGAATGATGTCAGTTTCTGCAATATATATATATATATATATATTTATGTTTTTACAATTCACATTTCCTGCATTTAGTGGTCAACAATTGTCCCATTTAACTGTGAAGATGCTACACCAGAATGACAAATGCACTTTGTATAAACTCTGCTCTGCAATGCGTTCTCATTCATGCAGGGTCATGTGAGGCCATACATTTTGAAAAACTCAGATCAGATCCTTGTGAGAAGTACTGACTGTTCCAGCCCCACTGGAGCCCAACAGGTCCCCCGGGGGGCCTCAGAAAAACAAAATTTGGCGAGTTAAAGGTCTGTGCTTCAGTTTGGCACGTGGACACATCACACTTCACTGTGTGTATTAAAGACTGAGTTAAAAGTATGGTTGACTTGTTGGAGAGGGCCAAAAGACTAGAGAGAATTGCCACAAGCATTTAAGAAGCTCTGAGTCAGAGTGTGCTATTTCTGCTCCCTTTTCCTCTGGATAGTCATTAGTCAATACACTCATGGTGCGGAAACAGATAGATAAATAGCCAGATAGTTATATAGTTAGGTAATTAATTAGATAGATAGATACACACATAGTTGGTTCATTATTCAAGCAGCTCTTGCCTTTTTCTGACTATAAATTAATAAAATATTCCTGAAATTTGAAATGTACAAAGCAGGACAGTATGTCTGCTTGCATGAATGCACGTGTACATGTTTACATAGCAAACTAAGACATTATTTATCCGCTCTGCTGATTTTCCCACTTACACTGCCTGTTAAGATCATTTTCATGGTAGACTCAGTCTAGCCCCTTCACAAAACTCATCTGGTATGACATTTCCTCTCCCCTGTTAATATTTTTAGCACCATTAAAAAAATTCTCACATCCTTTTTTCAGTGTGATCCCGGGGATGGGGATTGAGGTTGGAGGAGTGGATTTGAATAACATGACTTATGTACTGTAAATGTTCTCTGAGTATGATTTAAATCTTTTTGATATTTGTGCTGTCTAAGGTTTTTGACATCCAAGAACTAGTGGTGCATTCTCAGTTAAAAACCCCAAGTAGCTACTTGACAGTTTAGTAGGATGATGCTCTACTTCACATGAAAATCATGAAATAATGATGATTTTTATGCACCTCTTTAATGAGGAGACAGAATGTGTAGGAGGACAGCCTTGTTTTGAATTTTTCAAACACAACCTTTCTTAAATGTCCAAAAAAGAGGTAAGTGTAGACACCCAAGAAGTGAACTGACCCTCTCTTTACCTCTCCTCCAACGAGTGAGGGCCTGACAGAATGGAAGTTAACCAGATCTCCCAAACAGATAATTTCTGACAAAATAGCTAAAGTAACGACTGGACTAAGGGCACTTCAATGACCTTAGGATCATTTGGACCGGAGAAAGGAGACTAACCGGATCTCCTCAAAGACCGCTCAACTGTTAAGACATCCCTTCTGGGTCTCGCTTATCTGCACATGCACTGCAATAAACTTGAGAAATGCGGTCCGTAGTTAACTTCTCACTGGTAAAGCTCCTATGTCAGCCAAGTTTTAATTCATGTGATTTAAGTTGTATCATCAGTATATAAATCAGATAATGGTGCTCAGCAAATGTTTTCTTAAAGAATTATATAATTTTGATAACTGTATAATAATCTATTGATGAAATATTAAAATTAAATTTTATTACATTTCTCACTCTCTCGTGATAACACTGACACCTGTTGACTGGAACAGTGAAGTCCTATAGTGTGTGTCTTGTGTAATCCTCTGAACTGTTACTTTAACCTTTTTGAATGTGTAATGTATATATATATGTATATTTTTTCCTGAATGCTTTACAATATATAATCCATAGTGACCTGAAGTGTGTGTGATTATGCGTGTAAACTTGAAATAAGTCACTAGTTTTCAAAATTACAGTCTGCCATCTTAAGTCAGAGTATCAGCCACACCTTAGAAGCCCCAAACAAAGAAAATTAATATTCATTAGAACTTTGGTGCGAAACGCTTTTTAACATGACCCAAAAACCCCAAACTGCTAAAAACCAGAGTCTGATGGAAATGCATTGGGCTGGTCCTCATTCTGAGCTCAAGAAACAATTATTCTCTTAAAGTCTTCCTTAGATGTCTTTTTCTTTTATTTCTTTAGTTTTTGACTTCCGCAAATTTTAATCCTTCATGAAAAGTTCAGTTATTTTTGCTTTTTATAATTTTTAACAAGAAACCTCACGGTTTAATGTGTAATATTTTACTTTTAGAGTTTATCCAACCAGACTAATCACTCTAGCCAACTAAAGAGTTTCAGCAGCCAAAGTAAATTTTCCGACACCCAACAACAGTCATACAAACCTAAGAAAGCCTTCATTCAACACCAGCTCATGTCACTCCAAAGAAGACAGTGGCACCTCAGCCAGACCTCTGGTCACCTGCCCAAAACTAGACAGCCACACGAACTGAAATAACTCTCTGTCTGGCTCACTAGCTAGTTGACAGACTCTTTCACAGTGTTGCCTGGGAGCTAAGCCAACAGCGAAGACCATTCACGGCGCAGTCTGAAACAAGACTAAACTGCTGCATCCACCAAGACTCATCCACAGCACGTCCAAGCCCGAACAGCACCAGCTGTTCAAGGCTGCACAACCACAGCTAACTACAGCGACCAACACAACGCCAGACCTGCCTAGGCAACATCTGCAGCGACAACTCTGCAGCAAGCACAGTAAGGCGTAACATGGCTTTATGATCAAGGCTGATATTGAGTAAAATAAAATGATAAATAATTTCATTAGATAAGCTGAAATCTTTAACATCCCTGTTGCTCTAACATTTTGTTAGGTTCAAGTCACACACCATGAGCCACTATTTCCCAATTATTCACAGTTCCTACTATCATTTAAAGGCCTTATTATTCTTTGGTTTTTTATTCTGTCCATCATGTATTATTAAGGCATTTTGCTATATGAGTAAATGTCTTAATTTCTCTTAAGAATTCGTTGTTGTTGTTTCCTTTGAGCACAGCAGACACAGGTCACTGTTTTGAAAAGAATTTACAATTAATTTGAGACTGATCAAACAAAAACATATGTGTTCCCTTCAATAAAAGAAGGGTGATGCCCTATCAAATGAGGAAAATAATTAATTTCAAGTAGTAACACCCAACACTGGTATTTATATAAGTAGACATAATATTGGTTTTGTGGCATTTAGCAGCTGATTTAGAATTAATCTGGGGTGATTCATTATTAAATAAATTATTCTAGATTAGCAGTCTGTTTTCAAATCTCATCATTATCTAATATTATTTGATTGAGAGTTGCAAATGTTTTGGTTTTTTTACTTGTTCCTTAGTAACTACGGAGGGTTTTTACACCTTATTGTGAAGTGTTACACATTTAACGGACCATAACCTAAAGCATTACCCAGGAGGAGAAGCTGCTGAATGCTGAAAGATATTAATATTGCATTTTGAACTTATTGTAACTGTTTCTTACATGCCTTGCATCTATTTAAGGTATTTATATGTTTCTGAATGCCTTCCTCCTGGTCCTTCTACTGTTTTCCTGTAAACTACAGTATGTTTGCCAGGTCTCAGCCAACCCATCATGAACATGTTGATTCACTGCCAGAACCAGTGATCAGATAAACCTTTTGATTGTCAAGAAATGCCGGTCCCACCTCTTTATGCATCTGAAAGCACACAGGGGGATGATCTTAACTTTAAATTAAGAGCTTGTCAAGAGGGATTACCTTCTGAATTACTTACTTCTATCTAAAAAACAAAAAACATTTCAAACAAAGGCATCTGTGACTTCTTTTTCTTATGAAATAAACACTGAACACATTTACATCTCAGGCAGGGTGTCTTGAATGCTTCACATCCATTTCCAGCACCTGTTTTTCCCTCTTAAAACAGGACTTAATGAACACAAATGTGCTGCAGTAGACACACAAATAAAGTAGATATCTTAAAAGATTTAAAAAAGAAAAAAAAATGCACTAGAGAAAGTGTGCACCTTCCTTCGGGCATGAAAACATCAGTGGCCAAAATCACAAAGACTGTAGAAAAACAAAAACAGAAAACTGTACCGCGGCAATATACTGTACACAACAAATGATAATGAGTGCTTCTGAACAGAGACAGATAAGGCATTAGACAGCATGTAGAAATATAATTTACATGGGAGAAATGAATATATTTTGGACAAAAATTTAATTAGAGTGAGGATTGGAAACATCATGAATTATGTAAAGTATAGATTCCTTGATAGACGGATGGATGGAAAAGGAGATAGCGACAAAGAAAGCTGGGCACATTGCTCCTTGGAAAAACAAAGATTAGAAAAAGGCCCTCTCAGTTTTAACTGTGGCTACAGCTCCATTCAGGTGTGAATGTTGCGGGCCGCACACCGTTAAGCCCTCATCTCCAGCAGCCATGGGGCATAGTCCCAGAGTTTCCTGCAAGGTGAAAAACAGAGGACTATTATGGGATTTAGAGTGAAATTGAATGTTGTCTTTTGTACCCAGCTCAGTTACTAGGTGCGGTGTTTGAAATGAGAGATAAAATAAGGAAATCACCCAGCAGGCATTGAGCAATGATTTTTTTCATCTATCACCATGAAAGATCATTTCATTCCAATTTGTGGCTGGAAGGGGGAAATAAAGGCATGTAATCATCTCTAAGGCCTTCCTCTTGCTTTACAAAAGATTTTTTTGTTGTTGGGAAAATAAACAATAAATGTGTGTAGTCGTTTGCACAGTTTACACAGTGGCCCTCAGCATCCCACAGCTCCAAATACGTTTTTTTGAAGTTCTTAAACCATGAGACAATATAACTTACCATTAAAATAATATGAGCTGCGAGTACATGAAGAGGGTTTAACACTGCGACTGTTAAAAACAAACTGTTTTTTGCAAATAGATTATCTTGCCACAAATTATATATCCATTACACTGCAGCAAACCGGACAATGAACACATCACAAAGAGTCACATTAATCTACTCTTATTATTAAAAGAACCTTCACCCTTTTTGTGCTTATCAAGAAGGCACTTCCAATTGGATGTTTTAGTGAATTAGGCCCATCACACATCCTGAAGGCTCTTTCCGCTTACCACACTGATAAAAGTTATTAATTAAAAACAGGATGTGCAGTGAGGATGTGGCAGCATTACTTAGACCTCAACAGTTAGAATGAGGTTAAAAGAACCCAAATATCCCTCCACTTAAAAAAAGTGTTTTTCTTCTTGTTCCTGAAGTTGGATGTTTGAGCTTCACTGTGCAGAATGATGTATGTGCAGAGTTTGACATTAGAGAGCTGTTTTTACATTCATCTGCTGTAGGAGGAAAGTTTCTCTGTGCTCACTGAAAATTTAAAAGTTTCAGGGGGCCACATCGAGCAGGATTTGTGACATCAAAACTGGTTGTGGGCCAGCATTCAACTTACACAAGTGTGATGTGGAAACCTGAAACCCCCAGTGCACACACACACACAGAATTGACTGTTCAGTGAAACAGGAGACATCATGTGACCAGAAGTTCAACATTTGAAATTAAAAATAGCTGCATATTCATAGATTTTGGAATTCCTAATGAGGGAGATGGATATGGATTTTAGTAATTTAGTAACTGAACTTTTTTTTTGTGGGAAAAGCATATTAGACATAAATTTAATATTTTATATAGTATTTTATATACATCTTAAAACATGTTTGGATGGGATCTTTAACTTTCAGTGACATAACAAAGAGATAAGCAGCAAATCTTCACATTTGAGATGCAGGAACCAGAGAATGTTTGGCATTTTTGCTTTTTGTAATTGACTAGTCGATCAATCACCCAGTCGTTTCTAGTTTCAACCCAGGTTATATCTCTCCTCCTGGTTGTCAAGCTCTGTGGTCTGGAGGCAGCTTAAATTCTGTATTCAACATTAAGCACTGTTTTCCAAAGTGTCTGTTTGGTGTGTCAGGAGGAAAAGTATCTGAAATTGCTGTTTGTGTCAGTTCATCACAGCCTGATGGATAAACTCACTCTTCTGAAGTGACTTTCTTTTCTCTGCTCTTAAACATCGCCATGGTTACAGGCAGTGTTCACAGCTATGTGGAACCGCCTAAGGAAATCTACTCTATTTACTTCTTTGTACAGAAAGTTCTAATTTTACTCGGCTAAGCTGTAGCATGTACAGCACAAATGTAGATTCACTCCCGCAGTAATTATTATTTTCAAAACCAAACCCTGAGAGCACGATTACAGTCTATGACTCAGCTGAGCTGGTTGTGGTGTAATGATACAATGATTGCTTTGCTGTTGTTCTCCGGACGTTTGCTAATGCAAAACAAAAGAATAAATCAAGAACATTGGATTCAAGAGCAAGATGAATTGTTTGGTCCGTGACGTAAACACTGTGTCCAAAACCTGATTAAATAGGAGAGTGTTGACATTCATTAATTATTAACAGCGGCCATACATCTATTTTTGTCAAGATTGTGCTACTTTCTGGCAGATTCGGTGACCAGTTTTGATAGCACACTGTTACTTTGGGAGTTATTATATGTCAGTGACTCTGACAAAACTTCAGACGAATTATTCAGGTGCGAGACAAAAACATTTTCATTGCAGGGTACAAAGGAGTGAGGTCTGCACACTGTTAAGCTCCCAATAAATAATTTTATTGGGATTCTGACATCCCATTTTCAGGAGGCATTTGTATCACTAGCAGACTGAGGTAAATTTTACAATGTTGTTCTGGCCCATTGTTTACATCACACCCTTGAATTAGTCCTTTCTAAAGGTGTTGATGTTAACAACTTAACTACTTTCAGCAGCTGTCCACGTGTATATTACTTTCTCTTACCATTTATATCTCAGCATGACACTGCTTGTCACTTCCATTCAATCAACTGTGGTTGTGCTCAATTATTCTAGGTCTTTCATGCTATCCTTAACTCTGTTTACTGCTTAAATGTCATATGTCATATTCAATAAGAAATTGTTTAAAAGATGGGTTTAAAATTCTGGACTACCCTCAACTTTGCTTCACTTCTTAAAATAAGAGCAAACATTGTGAAATTGGAGTCAAATACAGCCACTTAAGCCATTACAATGGTGTTCACAGTAAGCGAGTCATTCATCAGCTAGCCTGACAATCCTAAATGAAGAGGAGCTTCAGTTAAAGTTTTGCCTGGAAGCAGCCCTGAATCCCTATTGACAATTCAAGAATGACTTTTCTATTGAGTTTCTAAACCTGCTTCCTGCATAGGTCATTTCAGTGACCAGGATGCCACTCGAGGTAGAATTGTACCGTGAATGTGCCGTCCAAGAAAAACATGACAATGATTCAAAACTGTGAAGCAGTGAAATTTGTCCTTGTTGAAAATATCAGCGAATTGTTACAGTTTGCTGCAAGGAATGACAGAAGTGATCTGAAAGTGGTGAATAAACAAAGGTAGAGCATAGCGTAGCGACCGTGTGCATTGAAAGCCTTTCTTAAAGAGAAGGCCTTTTTCACCATCTTATACTGTACAAGATTCAGAAAAAAGTTAGTCTACAGCAATGCCCCTGTTTTTAAATTGGTCAAGCTGGAAATACTTGAAGAGCTAACGATCCAGTGTGAAATGACAAATGACAATTCGATATCTAAACATCAAAATATAAGGAAATCTTGCCCACCATTCTAATGGGATTGTGAGAAACATAAACAACTCTTATTCCCTTATCAGTACTGTTGCAAATCTCACCAAATGACATTGTACCACTTCTTTAGCACTGTGCAAAATCAGGTATGATTTTCTGACAGTCTAGTGAAAATACAGGTGGAAAACACATACAATGCGTCAGTGTCATCTCAGTGAGCAGGTACTGTGCTGTATGCCATGTAATTTATCAATCTAGAAAAAGTGATGTGTCTGCCCTGGAGTTGGTACCTGTTACACACACACACACACACACACACACACGCACACAGACACACACACACACAATATCCAACATAATGAAATCTCAGCAGCCACAGAATGTATGCAAACCAGAAAATCAAACCTACTTCCCCTGCCTGTGTCTGTTTTCACCGTCTCCCTCTAAAGTCCTGTTTCTAACCTACAAGATATTCCCGTCCTTACTCCTCAATATACTCTATGACTTATTGACTCACTCCCCAACTCACTTATTGACTCGCTCCCTGTAGTCCTTTTCAATGATTCAGACTCGACAGTTTTCAAATCCACACTCAAGAGCTGAAATTCAGCACAGCTTGCAACCTGCAGCCTGTGCTTCACTCTCTCTTCCTGCAGACTGTGCCGGTATTGTTGGATGGCTGGATGTGATTAGGGGATATGCTGTTCTGTGTGTGTGGCACACATAGGCAGTGATATACTGTACACATGTGCAACCACAATTACACACAGTCTCCCTCTGTCTCCCTCTCATGCAAATTAGCTCTGGCTCTTGGAGTTTCATTTTTGCTATAGCTTTTCTTTATCTGATTTTTATTTAAACCAAATTTTCCATTGCTTTTTTTTCAAGCCTTCCCTTTTAAAGTTGCTCTACAAATAAATGTGACTTAATGTGACTTGACCTACTGTTAAGACATTGCACTTACATCTAAATGACACCTTCTCTAGACCACAATGACCTCATCACTCTGAGCAGATAAAGGCCCAGACAAACCATTTTTTAGTGAGCTTCTTTCAATGGGCAATCAGGTCCTACATTAACACAAAATTTGCAATGCTTTTCTCACTGGTTTGAAGTGGGTGGAACTCAGTTGGATACATAGACTGTATATAAAGATGGATGTAGCGAAGTGTGACATCACCCATTGGTTTACATTGGAGCTTGTTTGAAGCCCAGAGTTGCAAGTTATAGTCTGTGCCATCTTTTCCGTTTGGAGCCAAGACCTTCAAAATATACCTTTAACGCTCTGGAAACACGCCCTGCTACCTCAGATGCTTTTTGAATGGGAGTCAGTTGGAGCCAGGGATTTTTTGGAGCCAGCATCTAGTGGCCGTCGGCAGCATTGCACTTCCGCATTAGCTTCACCCTCAAGCCATGGTAGTTGCTGCTTGGTTGGATATGTGTGATGTCAAGTATTTCTGTGCACCAATCAGAGATGAGCAAATTTGAGTTGATGTGCCTGTACATAGCCGTAGCCCTGCTGTTTATCTCGGTTAACGTTACTGTTCATCAGCTCTAAATATCTTTCTAAACTCTGAATATAGCACAGTTATCGACGGAGTCAAAAGAGGAATAAATATCTCGCTCATTTCGTCCACGACATTGTCTCTCTGCTTGGTGCATGTGGAGGCTTGCTAACGTTACTAATGACTAATGTGTGAGAGGCACAAACTGGGGTCAGCTAGCTACCACAGCTGGGGGGTCAACAAACGGAATATACCTCAGAGTCTCACCTGTTGCGTCATGGTTAGGGAGGGGCCAGAGAAATCGGCTGAACTGAACTTTCAAATCCATCTTTTTTTTTTTCCACAATATGTGTATTGTTTGAAAAAAAACACCTATTAACATGTCAACAAGAATCTATGTGATTTATTTGTATAGTGCTAAAAATGACTTAGTGTGGAGATCCTCTTTAAGTCAGCCACTGGAAAACAGTGTCACAACAGTCAAACAAAAACAAAACAAAACGATTATAACATGAACAAGATTGCAGTAACAGATGTGCATAAATAACCACGATTTCATAACTTGTTTCCTCTGCTGACTGAGATCCTTCTGCTTTATTCATGTTATAGAAGAAGCTGATTCCAAAAGGTCAACATAAAATAGAAATAACGCCCAATTGGAAATATTCCGGGGCTTTTTCCCTAAGAAATCAAGCTATATAATCAAAATGGGAACATTATACAGAATGTTTATATAAAGTATATGCCTCTAAACTTTTGCTACCTTAGCTATGGCATCATATGGTTCCTAGAATAGTCATGAGATATATTTCCATATTTTACACTCCAGCTGGTGTCTTTTCTTTTCAATCAGTCAATGGCTGCTCTTCTTGGCTGCTTCAGAAGAACGTCTGTGTTCTGCTGTAATCCCAAACCGCAAATCCCTGTAGACGCTCATTGCTGCAAGGCCACCACGATGAGCATGCCGTCCATGATGCCCCTAGATTCCTGGGAATCCAGTGCTCTCAATTAAATCTAAAAGTATGGTTGCTGCAGAGTATGTGTGATGACAGTGGTGCTTCTGAGACTTTTCTGCATGTGGTCTGCTTTATGTGTGGGTGTCCCATGGCTGACAGGACCCAGCTATCTGCCTTAAAGGAATTACTGATGTAAACTGCAACTTAAAAGGGAGACTTTGACTTTTCTTGTACTGTTATACCTGCTATTTACAGTAGAGACAACATATTTAAAGGTATGTTTTTATGTGTTTCCTCATGATCCTGAAAATATTATTTAGTAATCTTGGTATAACCAGCTTGTTTTTTAGCTCACAAAATAATACTTTGTAATGAATTCAAAATAATTGAATGATTTTGGGTGTCTCATTATTTTACAATTGCGTTATCTCAATATTGAAGCTGTGAAAAATGTTTTCTTGAGATTTTCTTTGAATAATAATCATTAGTAGAGTAAGTCAGTCGTCAATACAATAGTCATGGGAAATAATTATGTCCATGTTCTTTCCAGCTTTCCATACATCTATTAACGGTAAATCTGTCAAGGTTTTTTAAAAGATCGTGAAAAAACAGAACTACAAATGAAAGGGCCATTTTAAGTGTAAAGCCATATCAACTTCCCCTGCGTGGTTGTACTTTGTAGCCATGCGGGAGGCTAAATATTAACTTGAGCTCACTGGCAAGTCAAGACCATTTTAAAAGATTTTTTTGTTTGATATTTAATAAAGTATTTCTTCTTTCTGGGGAAATGGCATGACTAACATGAATTGGCTTTTCACTGTGATTAATTCACACCTCAAATTACTACATTTTAGCAGTTGCTACATCATAGGATTTCCCCACATTAAAGCCAGAAAGCAGGGGATTAGGCTTTGGTCTTGCAGAATGCCCTAGCTAATTAAAGGCTTGTTTTGTTGGACTCACACAGAGTGGGGACACTGGCTCAAATTCTGGTACCTTCAGAGAGCACGGTCACAGTGTTTGAAATATTTAATAGGCCTTTTTAAACTATTCAAACATTATTCGTTTGATCATTCTGGCTACTTCAGCTCATGGGTTCTTGGGTTAAATATTGGGAGGCCACCTTAAAAACGAATAAATCCTTGGGGTGTTCAACATTTAAAGCCAGAGTTTAATCAAGACCTTATGTCTGTGGATTAATTATGGATTGTGGTTTAACTTCCTTTTTTCCTGCCTCAGAAAGTATTACACCTTGGTCATATGACACCTCACCATTGTCAACCTTTTCTGCACTATTTATCATTCACACATTTTAGCAGATATTAAGCATATGACACCATACTCTGTGTAATATCTAACCTCATTTTCACAGTCATTGCCATAAGGTAATGATCTTGATTTATTGAGTTTTACATGTTAGCTTCTATATATTCAATAATAGCTACTTCATATATTAAAATATACAAAATATACACTGGATAAATAGAGTTTTGCCTTTCAGTTTCTGTGCTGTTCTAACAAACCACAATCCTCAGGCATTGTATCAGCAGGAAGATGTCAAAAGTCCACAGTGTACTTTTCCACTGTGCTAAGAGGCCACAGAAGCCAGTTTTGAATAAACCTGTGCTCAAGGAAAGGTATGCCTCAAGTCATCTTTATGTATCACCAATTAGCCCAGGATAGAAATCGTCCAAAGGTGCAAGTATCAGTCTGCATGGACCCAGGTGACTGATGAGTCAATCTGCCATAGAGAGCAGGCCAGACTGAAAATTTGATGACTCAAATTTGATATGCCGACAAAAACATTGACCCTAACAATGAGATGATAGAGGAAATAAGGATTGATTTCTGTTGAGTCATGCAAATGCCAAAAGACTGTGATATGCTACACCCTCAGTTAAGATAACATCTGATATCTATGCATGTAATGACAAAGGGCCAACAGAAGATATTCTTCCAGGATTCTATAGATTACATATCTTTTTCACATGCATCAGGTGTGTCAATAATCAATTATGTAATTGTCTTGTATTAATGTATGAAAGCACCAATGAATATGAATTATCCAATTATATCTCAGCACTTTGTTAGGAAACACAATCTTACTGTTCTGAAACATCCTTTTGAAATCTCAACAATTCAACATCAGGTTCTTCCCCTTCCCATTCAGGATCAGACTTCAGTTAATAGACCGCTATTGTCTTACGTCTCCAGCTGCAGCCATGACTCCAGGTAAAGATGTGCGGCAAGGGAACTTGCATTATTCATTAGGGTGGTATTCCGATTGGCTGGGGGTCAAGGTGGGGCCCACACCTCCAGCCAATCTGAGTGGTCATTTATAGCCTGCTGGAGGACAGAGAGGAAACTGGGCTGTAAGGAAAGATGGATTTAGAGTAAAACATCACAGATAAGTTTAAAATAGATTCTGTATATATACAAATGAGTCAAAAAAGCCATGATACCAGATATTTAAATGAGGGTTCAGTTCATGGTATTTCTTCTTGTCTACAAGTATGCTTAGTTGAAAAAATTGTAAAGCAAGCCACATTAGCATCTATTAATCAAAACTATTGGTTCAGACTCTTTACCTGCAACTACACATTTCTCCTCCTTTGTGCAATACTCTCATTGGTCGTGAAGTGTCATTTAAAAACTAATTAGTACTGTATCACCCACTCACCTGCATTAAGTAGAGGCTTTAAGACAACTTCTAGCTTCACAGCAGAGAGAAAAGTGCGTATCTGGGAGAAAAGCCACAGATACCGTCTCACTGACTTTAATGTCTGTCAGATCTGAGCTGTTATATAATTTGAGGGTGAATGAGGGTTTGCCTTGAGAATCTCACCTTGATGATCACACTTTTAAATTCTCTGCATGAGGAAAATAACAAAATTATACCTTCATGCCTGAATCTCAGTAATGGGTTACACTCTTTACTGATAAACTGGTGGGTGGAGTGTATGTATGCAAAGCGACCATGGTGGTTATGTCAAAGCAAGCAACTAATACACCTGATGAACCAGACTGCATTTCACAGGTTTCAGTTTCTGACCGCAAGTAGCTGTGACTTGGAGGTGTTTTTTCAGGGACAGATTTAGTGACTTGGGGGCTCTGTGTAACATTGTCTTGCTTTATTTTTCACTCTCTCTCTAACTGGCAATGTTGATATTGGTACTCAAAACTTTTTTTCTGAAGTAAAACTATTAACTATTAATAGTAAAACTATTAATACTGCACAGTAAAAGTCAAAGTCCTTCATTCAAATTTTTACAAAAACGGGAAGAATGAAAAAGAGGCATTATCAGCACTAGATAATAATAAAACCATAAGCATGAGCACAGCAGGCGATCAGAACTGAACAACCAGTCAGAGAAAAGTAATTTCACATGGCGTGCTCTAAAAAGAGAAAAGTAGGCAGCGAAAAGACAGCTTTTAATCTAGAATGGACAGACTCTTAGGCTATGTCCCACAGGTAGTTCAAATACAGGTTGTCTCATATGAACACAAATATTTTTAGCAAGTATACCCATTCAAATGATCCAAACTGACACCACAGAAAATAAACACTCTAAGAGCCCAATATGATCGATCCACTTTATTTTAGGATGCACATTTTTTTCAAAAGCTCTCTGTTATGTATTGTATTTTTAAATGCAGCCCTCATTATACTTGATATTAGAAAAGATTCACTATTACAGTGCTTAACATCTGTGTGTAATAGAATGTTAGTTTCTTTCATATTGTTGGTGTATATACTCATTCACACATCACATCAACAGTATTAATTTTTCTATGCGCTGAAGCAGCAATTGGTATGTTTTGAACAGTATCTGTGCAGGCATTACATAATTACCTTTAAAATAAATGCATCTGTAAGTATTATTAACCTACAAAGAAAAGTGGGACTTAATGAATCAAAATGTTAAAGGTCGGAAAAGGTTACAGTCCAAACTTGAACACTTGCGGCATGATAATTGTACAATGACATTTCTGCATACTGCAGGCAAAGATCAGCCAAACACACAAGCGGGTAGGTAGCAGCAACTCAGATAATTGTATCCACAGAAGAGATTGTCTTCTGTAAATCAATGCTTTGGGCACCGAAAGATTCCTTGTCCAATCTGAGGAAACATCTACCTCATTTAGGGCAAATTTATGGTTTCTGAGACTGTGCAGCGTTTGCATTGTTCTCTGCTGGACTTGGCAGCGTAACAGCGATTCACCATTTACGGTAACTGCAGCAGAAGTGCAGTTCAACTGTGGATGAATGGTCCAGTAGAAACTATTAAATATTTTGAAAAATAACTCACACTGAAACACTGTATTTTCTGAGCTTAAGTGGAGCGTGTTAACATTTGGCTCACGAAACGGTTTCACCTCAAAGCAAAACATATGCTATTCAAAATATATTGAAACTGGCAGTACATTTCTGTCCCAGCAGTTTCTTTTTTTTAAAAAAATATTTTCACACATAATTTAATGCAATTTTGCAGCACTCTTTACAGTTCTTTTCTCCACTGAGAGTGTGAATTGAAGAGCTTTACAAACCTACTTGTGATATACTTAAGCAGCATTTTCTCTAGTAATTTTAAGTTATTTACTTAATTCATTGGAAAGCGTCCACCTTAATATTGCTCAGGGTGCTATCTACCTTCTTGCAGAGGTGGATATCATTAGGTGAGCCGACCATGTAATTGATTTCCACCCTGTTACCTTTAGCTCTGGTATTTGTGATGTTCAGACAGCGCTACTGTTGCCTGTCTTTTTCTACTGCCTTGTGTCAACATCTCCACACGTGCATGCACTTTATTACAATCATGGGAATAAATATGATCTATGTAACCCGTTTAGGACACATGAGCTGCGACTCATTGTCATTTCATTAACTTAACCCTGCACACGACGCAAGATGGACACCAGGTCATTAATACCAAGTCACTATTACAACCATTATAATAAAATCAGATATGAGAACAAATTACATTTTTGTCCAATCTAAATGACTGCCTGATCTGCAATGACTGCTGCCTGACCAGCCATTCCTCTCACGTAAGAGGAAAAGGTTGTATGCACCTCTTGCTCTCGGCAATTTGAATAATTCACTCAGATGTGCCGATGCGATTGGTCCTGCGACCTGTGTCTGTGCGGTCTACCTCACTGTATGCACTGAGGAGATAAGAACGTGAATCACAGACAAGAGATACCACAGGGAGCCTCGAGGAGAGCGGAGCAGAGAGGGGCAACCCTGGGTCAACTACTTGCCCAAGAATGACAACTCCTGCCAAGGAGACGTAGGAGACTTACAAGATAAGTCAGGTTTTTGGATAGGTTGAGTTTAGAGAGAATATGATAAACTGGGATTTTAAGGTGTTATACCCTTATCTGACGCTACAGGTTGAAAGAGAAAATGAAACCAATTCTAAACTGCACCATAATACATCTCAGCCGAGAATGAAGAGAGAGCAAATCACAGGAATATCAGAGAACAAGTCAGAAGTAGAAATGCTTATACAGAATAATTTCAGGGTGATGATTAGTTTCACCACTAAGCTATTTGCATGTGTCGCTTCCCTCCCTTAATACATCAAGGGGCTGTCTAGCAGATTCATTGCATAGTCTGTGACATAAATATCAGCAGCTGCTTAATTTGGATCACATTATGTAAAATTAGCCAAATCTCTCATCTTTTGTCTTTGTTTTGTGCACCAGCTGTCTTCTAAGCTTTTCGAACTCACTGGTAATACTTGCTCATGACCATCTCATGTTCTTATCTTTTTTAATAAAAAACACATCAATATTAGATAGACTTTTATATTATTAAACATCACAGCTCATGCTGCTTTGCAGCTCAGGTGTGGTTATGGTTTATGCTGGGTGCTGGCACAGTAAGAGTTTTTTTTTTTTTTTATCTAACAGAATAAACCATGAATATCTTTGTGCTCCTCTTAACACTGCAATCCAGAAAATTAGATTGAATGAAATGGACAAGCGATTGCAGCGACACAATAGAAAACACTGGTGTGTTTTTACACTGATAAACATGATAGAGGAAAATATTTTTTGTAAAAGATTGCACATTTGATGGCAAAACACCTCATGCTCTGTATATAAGATAAACTTCCTGCAGAAAGATAAGCGTTGTGTCTGACTTGGATGTCGTTCGTAAAGGCAGTGGCCCACAGAGAAAGGAAAATAAATTCTGAGTCGAAGATGGAGAGATGGATATGCCCCTTTTCCATCATCTCTCTCACCATGCTCTTTAATATTCTGTCAACATAAACTATGAAGGGTTACTCATGGAAATAAAGAGGCAGAAAGCGAGGTAATTTTACTTGCAGCCCGTAGGTCCAATAATTTGTTTTGTGGTCCTTCTGGGTTCTCACGTACTTGGAAGGCAGCACTGCTCAATGCTTCAAGGTTAACACTGAAGTGCTGTTTTCATCTGCACATTCAAAGCAGAGTGCCTCAGTCACTAAAAGCTCCTGTCTCTGTCTGCCACTCTGTATGTGTGTGTATGAGCGTGCGAATGAGTGTGTGTGCACATGGGCGGCCTTTTTATTTCTTCCCACACACATGCACCATCTATCAAAAAAGGCCCCTCTGTTCCCTGAACTGGAAAACGGAATGTTATTCCACCACAAACTGTTGTGAATACAAACACAGGCAGTCTCTTTTAAGCCCCGGCATCAGGCTACGTTAAGATGGATCTCAGTCATGCTATCATGGAGAGTTACCTTGAAGAATCTCTGTATGTGTGTGTGCGTTTTCAGGAAGTTGACATCTTGACTTCTTTCAAATTGAACGTTATCATCCGCAAGATGGCACCATGGTGATTTCAGGTGGAATAACTCAACAGCTGTCTGTCATAGATCATGCACTTATAAGCCATTCATTGACTTTCTGCATGTCGTTACCGTCAGAGGTGAAACTGACAAGATTACAGGGAGGAGGAAAGCGTCTCACACTGGCCGACAGTAAACATCAAGGCCAGCTTGAAATGTGCGGAATTGCAATTACACCTTATCAATAGCAGGTCTGTCTGACATGACAACTTCAAATTGCTATCAGTGTGAGAAGTCGCTGCTGGAAGTCGTTTGATCATTACTGAAAAGAAAAAGAAACCGAGGAAAAGTCAGTGCAGTGGGAGTTACCTTGATGCTTATCAACGACAGGGAGTCTGGAAATTCTAGCATCATAAGGACGAGTAATATATCATTATTTTTCCTTTTGGTGCATCTTTTGTTTCCCCGCACACATCACGACGGCTGACTGATCTGAGGGTTTCTGGTCTTTGAGCAGAGATACTGAAATGTTCAAATCCCACTCATGACAAGCGTCTTTTTGAATTTTTTTTCTCCGTCTCCCTGCGATTCCAGACTTTTCAGATACAGTGTTGAGCAAATTAGCTTGCTGCCTGTCATCCCACCTATCAGAGCAAGATAGGAGGAAGGCAGGGCCCATGTAATGTTGTATGTGACAGTTTGACAGCTGAAAATGCTATTACCATGGTGCCAGTTTTACTTCCATCTGTGCTGTTATCCCCTGGCTTCTTTGGATAATGTTTTTCTTAGAATAATCATCATGTACAGTACTTTGCATTGATTATATTTCTGCTTGAGAGCAATAAGCCAAAAAGAAGACTATATTCGGGTTCCTTTTGGTGTCTACTGAACTTATTGTTTAACTAGTTTGTTGTGTAAGGTGAATCAGTCAGTGGCACTGGTGTGCAATATATGTGTAACAATGATTTTGCTTTGACAAAACATTCTTAATTCAGGGTCAATTTACTTGCTTTTTCCAATGTTTTAATCTTTTTTTCAAAGGTTTCAACTGTTATTCAAAGTTTCATACTTCAGTCATGTGATGACAATTCAGCTATCTTCATGACAACTGAAACAATTTTCTCAAACCACTGTTTCCAGAGTAAAGAACAAATTTTCACACCGAATAATGTTACTATTACTACTTGATTTTTCTACCAAAGAAGCCTGATAATACCAAAGAAATTAAAAAAAAATCCAATTGCAAACATGTGAAATCATGTCCTTGGTTTTTTATTCATAAATCTGCCTTTTTAATATTTCACTGTTCTGTCAGTGAGCAATGTTGACAACACAAACAATTTCAGATATACTGTAACTGCAGAAAAAGAATGACTCACATCTCACTGGTCTCTCCCTGCATGTGTGCTTTTATGTCAAACTGATGCTTGTCAAGACACATAGGAAAATCGCAGCATGCCTAATCACATATTACTGTTTTACATTCAGTTTGACAGAATCCACATGGGCTGTATGTAATAGACATGGTTAATGTACTGTAGATGTAATAGTGAGATATGCCAATCAACTAATGATGAACATTAGACCACATGGGATCAGAAAGGTCTGAACTGTGTCGCACAGTAGTTCAAGAATTTGTTAATGGCATCACACAGTGTTTTGGCAGATAATTTAGGGCTGGGAAATAATTCAATATCATCATTTATCGTCTGTCAGTGCATTTGGATCATGATGATATGATCATATTGTAATTGTGAAAGTGTAATTGTGCTGAAGAGTTTTATCTGATTTAATGCATGAGAAAGTGGAGTTCATGTATTTAACATTATTATAAATATGTGATTTTGTGTACACTTACCATGCAGTAAACAGCATAGAGTTGGGCAATGTAATGACACTGAGATGACAGGGATTTGTCAGTTGTCAGAGATTTTTTTTTTGTGCCATTTTTATCATGTCACATCACTATATCACTGTTGTGGTTGTATTGGGACATTGTGGGCAGGGTGTCAGGTTGTCAGAGAGCACGACAAATTTTTAGGTATTTTGGTACCATTTTATTTTTTCAGGGATTTTATTCACTGAATTAGCCAAAAACAGTCTGGTTATTCTATCCTAAAAACTGTTTCTCCACTGAGTTCCCTGTAAAAGCACAATTTAAACATCACCATTTCAATATTGCAATATAAAATTACTTATACCATATTAGAAAATGTTACCATGCACTCATAATATCAGTATTGGTAAAATGTTCCTGTTTCTCCATTGATTTCAACAGTGTCGCCCAGGTAGACATTCTGCTTTCTTCTTTATTTGTATTCCCATTAGCTTCCACAAAGTGGTCGCTAGTCTTCCTGGGGTCCACACAAAAACTGACACAATAAAACAAAACAAAAATTTGAAGTCAAATTGAAAGAGTGCAAAGTGTAAAAAAACCTGTACTAGTTAAGCTAAGAGATACATTTAAATGGACTGAAAGAGCCTGTGCAAAGAGATAGGCGTCTATCTAATCTTTACCAACATTATTCCATTAAAAGTTTTCATTACTGTCATACTATGAGTCATTTTATCATTGGTGCTGAAATTGTGACATATTAATACAAACACATCTGTTCAATTTACACAGAGGGAATTTCTGTCTTTTATACATAACTTTTATAAAGTAGTTACACTTAACTTCAGGACTTTGCTCCCACATAGCAACATGTAAACTGAGGTCCATATCTCTCCTGGTTATTAACACCGTGTGCATCACTGCTGCTGCATAGGTGACGTGACAGGCTGTAATGTAGGAGGACAGGTGACGCACAGTGGGGGAAAGCATTCCTTGAGACACGCTGTGAACCAGGTTGGAGACTGTATGTGTGAAATGTCACTTTGAATCAGCAAATCAGTGGACCTTTAGTAGCACCGTTAAGCAGCTTCACTGTATGGAGATGCAGAAGGATTACAAGGACAAATTCTGTGTGTGTGCCCCTGAGTGAGAGGTGTCTTTGACAGTCTAAGGTGTTGAAAAGTTAATAGTATGTGTTACAATATTAATTGTAAAACAAATTTGATTTAAAATGTTTTAACTAAGAAATTAAAGCTTGTTTGTTCACAGAAAAGGCTTACAAAGTGGATTTTGAATTACTGAATGTAACTTTTTTCCAGTTACAAATATAACATTTGCCAGTAGGAATATGGGAGTCTAATGCTTAAAAAAGAAGCCAGACTTTGAATGTCACTTTCACAATGTTATCTATTGAAGATGTGAAGTGTACCAGTCCAACTTGTAATACGTGATGCATTCTGCTGCATTCCTCAAAGCGAGTTGAAAATTAGTTTTTAATCTCAGTAAATTCCCTTCTGATATGGCTTATATGCGGAATCTAACTGTATTCATAACCATGCAGTGACTTACTGAATGCATTTTGTACTGTAATCCTATTAGTTTAATCATGATCACATTTTATCTGATACTGCTGAAATGCTGGTTGGTCCACCACTTTGGTCCAGACTGAAAGATCTCAACAACTATTGGATGTATTGTATGTAATATTTGGTATTCTGTACATTCATGTGCTCCTCATGATGAATTATATAATTAGAATTATGAATAATATATTTGATGATGCCTCAACTTTTTATCTAATGCCATCATCAGGTCTAATTTTTTTTTGGTTGATGACCCAATACCTTTAAAACTAAAGACATTCCCTTTTTGTTAAGTGCTGATTTGCAAAATTTAGCATACTAACATGCTAAACTAAGACAGTGAACATGGTAATCATTATACCTGCTAAGCATCAGCATGATAGCATTATCTTTGTGAGCATATTAGCATGCTGAACATGTGTCTATAGCCTCTTGTTCTTGTTTAGTAAAAGATGAACAAATTGCAAGAGGACAAGCAAAAAGAAATAGAAAAGAATTATGTTTTTAGATTTTTTTTTTCAGATTATCGTTCTATAGGCCTATGGAGCTGTTTTTGCCTGCAGACATGAAAAATTTGTTCTGGTTCACCTTCATGATGCTTGTTTGACATCATAAAGATGCAGCATTGTAGCACAGCACAGTAATGTCATCATGAAAAAACACTGTAAACCAACCAATAAGATGTAAAATTAAAATAGGTGCAGCCATGGTGCAGCTGCTTGTTGCATTCAGCCACATTTAACTACATCAATGCTCTACATACAGACATCTTTTTCAGTTCTGTTACAACTGTTGTAGAGATGCAGTAAAGCAGCAAACAGCAAAGCATGTATTTGCCAGAACACACAAATCTGATCTGGTCACTTGTATTTTGCAGCGTGGGCGGTTGAGTCTGAAATGGCAGATTTGAAATACAAAGCAGATTTCTGTGCAGTGTAGCTTCAATGACTCAGTGACCAATTTGTTCAGTCAGTCAAAACACTGTCTCTTCCTGGCTTGAAATACTTTGTGTGAGTGTTTAACAATGTATATTGATAATGCTGGACTGTGAATGGTTGTGACCAGAACATGCAGAGTAACCAGTACTGCCTTTTTTATTGGCGAGACAGGTAGGCGACATTTTTTCTTTATGTTTATGTCCAGCTCTTTGAGTCCCTGGTGGTGTGTTGTATAATGTCTCCACAGTCTGACCAAACTGGAGCAAACCTAATGTTTTTTTTAACATTGTATCTGACTAGTTATATGCCACAACCCCTCTGTAGACCCCTCTTTCCATGTGTTTTCCTCATTATGTCCTATGGATGTGACACTGGTCAGGGGGCTACTTCTTCTGGCCAATTAAAAAGAATTATCCAAGAAACAAACACACACCAAACACTCAATCTAATCACACACTATATGATGAATTATTAAGAAGGGGTTTGAATAAAACATAGAGATTAGTGTTTCCCAAATTATTCCCACAGAAAAAAACAAAAAACAAAAAACTGTGAACATGTTTGTATGGGGTTGTCCTGCAGCTTGAATTAATGGGGTTTTGGATTTTATTTTTCTGCTTTCAACAGAAAAGCGGATTTTTAATGGTCATCTGCTAAATCTCAGCAAAAGTCACTTTCTAACAGCATTTCTTCTTCTTTTTTTTTATCTGTGACTCAGGAGATTTGGAAACATTTGATTCAAAGCCCCTTGGTATCAAAGTAAAATATTGTGTCAGAAATTTCTCCTTCCATTTACCATGGGGTAAGATAAAGGCAAAGGACAGGCTAATACTACCTTTACGAAATATAGCTGTTTCACAGTTTAACAGAGATTTACCATTCACTGATGATGCTCCCCAGAGACAGGACCGCCTTTTGAGTAAGACACAAAACAGTAGCAGATAGAGCTCTCATCAATAAGTCATTGGAGGTCAGCTTAGTGTTTGTGGGTGGGAAACCGGTGGCTAATCAAGTAAAGAGAGGCAAAGTATTGGCTGGTTAAAGCATTAAGGCAAACGAATGATGTGTGAAGGACACAGTGATTTGACGGTGTTTCCTCCACTATAATTGAATTCTTTACTGTTTGACATTGACTATTTACCCAGCCAAACCCAAGCATGAATTTGAGAAATGGCACAAACGTATGAATTTCTGAAGGAAATCTAGCAAACATTGTGTTCATTTGATTCTATATGGATTAGTAATCTCTGTTCTTTAAAATGAAATATTAACAACAGTGTTTTCCTGTCTGAGTGTGTGTGGTTCACTCTATAACAAAGACTATTCACATTCACAATGGTGTGACTCAGTCGGAAATATATATTTTTTTAACTTTGGTGAAAATATTTGAACACTGATACCTGGTAAGAAAAATACCAAACACAAAGGACAACCACTAAGTCCCATTGAAGGTCTATTCAGTCATTGAAAGGCCGGAAATATAAACACCCTTTCTGGCAAGAGCCAAATAGCAGCTCTGTAGACAGAGTTGAATTCCAGTACGGGCAAAACATTTCATAGTTGACAAAGGCAAATTGAAAGCATAGGTTGTAGTGCATGTGCGACACTGTCCTCAGCTGGGGTTACTAAATGATCCCCCGCCCTCCTCCTCCTCCTGGCTCTGAAGTGAAGAAGACAGCTCATAACTGAATGATGCCACTGTACATGCCCTCTGGCCGCCATGTTGGGGGTCCATTGCTTTTGGCAACAATGGCTGAGAACATCTGATCCCATTTGTAAGCCTATGACTTGGCGGCCTCAACAATATGGAATACACATGGCTAATTTCTGTGTTGTTTCTAGTTGGGGACTGATGATTTAATTACTGCTACATCTGCAATATTGTCCGCCTGCTGCACCCCAATGATAAGATGGCTCCAGACTAACTTTCTAAAATGCATTCATAAAGAACTTTGATGCCTAAAGCAATACTATTGTTATTTTGGTAACGTAATGATGTTGATGTTGTTTCAAATCATTATATGAACACATTCATTAAAATGTAATATAATTTGTCTAATTAAGAAAAATGGTACTTGAGGGTATGTGTTATCTTATGGAGGTATTCATTAGGAATGGTTTTTATTAGTCATTTGCTACTCAGTAAAAACTCTGAAATGACAGATTATGTGATGGGTGGTAGAGTCTAGTTTCTTATAGCACCTCTGCTGCAACAACTTCAGCACAGCAGTTAGTAGTTTTGAATGTCATTATGTCTACCTAAGAGAATATGTTTTCATCCCATTTATTTGTCTAATAGCTGGCAGGATATCTCAAAAGCTATTCAGGTTTTGATTAAATTTAGTGGTAAGTTAGGGCACCATTACACCACCATGTGACTCATATGGATAGATGTGTTGGAGCAGAGAGTTTTTATGTATTCCAGTTCAGGCGTTATGTGCAAAAAACATAGTCTTTTAGAAATGCCTTTTTGTCCTGCCAGTGATAACAGGAGGCAAGTCTTTTGAGTGGCTTCAACAGTTTCAGAATCAGCACCCTGGACAGCGCTCTGGATAGTGCTTTCTATTCTCTTGAACTGGAGGTGCTGCTGCATTTTTTTCTCCCCTTGGCCTTCAACTCTTAGTTAAATGAGCAGATGGAGATGGCAGTCATAGAGCCAGACAGTTTTAGCCATGGCCACTGCTTAAAGGACATCCACTGTCACCAGTGATAAAGTAACTGAGAGCATGAAGGAAAAAGTTGGATAGTTAGTGAGAAAACTACAGGGATAGTGGTGGTGCTGAACATTGAAATACAGGATCCAAAAGCCTATTCCAGCAATTTATTAATTGCAATCAAAGATGAATGAACAGCTGCATGGATGATGGATGGTGGATAATTTTTCCTATACAAAGGAAATATTACAGAGGAAATATTACACATCAGAACACTAGCAGTAAACAAAGAACTGAATAAATTAAGTAAATTAGGTTCTCTTACATCATAAAGCATCCACAACCTTGGCATTTCAGTTATCCTCAGGCCTTACTAAACAGGAATCTAATGTAATGCAATGTAAAACAATTAGTTAAACATTCAGACAAATCCATGGAATATTAACTGAAGAAGATAAGGGTGAAACGTCTTTGTTTAAACGTACTTTCTCTCTTTATTCTGCTCACGAATAATGGTTTGGAAGGAAAAGAACTCACTGGCTTAGGGGTGGAGTTCTCTAACTTCTCAGAGTGTCTAATCAGGAGTGGCATTGAGTTAATGTAGGTGGGGTTGTTTGAGGTAAAACTAGGCCTGGAGACTTGTGATTTAACAGTTCTACTGTTTATTCACAACAACAACATTAAATTATTTGTGACCAAAGTGCTTGCTACACATGTAGTCTTGTTTAGCCAGGCAGTGTATTCTTTGATGAGGCTCTTGAAAGTACAATTTGTACTATAAATATACATGTATAATATGCTTTCTTGTATTTTCTGGAAAAGCTCATTTGGCTGTTGGGCTGTGAGATAATTAACCGTCGTCCAAACGGCGGGCGTGGCTTTGGCTATGACATGACGCCAATTCCATCTATTTCAGTGCTCCTCTACCCTGAAATATCTCCTGCTCCTCCCCAGTCCTTGATGCTTCTAATGTCCCAAGTACACCTGATCTAAAAACCTAACTCATTCATTGCTGTTATATGTTCACAGAAGTTAAATACATGATGATAAATCCATGCTCTGTCTTGTTGGTTCCTCTATCAAGAATATCTGGATCTAGAATTCAATAGGGAAGCTCTGGCCTTTTCTCAGAAGTGGACATATTGCCTAACAAGACCCCCCCCCCCCCCCCCACCCTGCCCCCAGGTTCTGCTCCGACAGGTAACCCATCCAACATTTAAATAGAGACTTCCTAGTGAACAAGATCTGAAAGGTATTTCCAAGTGCATCCATCCCAGAAGAGCTGGGATTTCCAAGAGGATGGATTGGATGCAGCCAGGCAGTGCAATGTGGTTTCTCTTGATTAACCCTTACTTTTATCTGAAGGTCAAGGGGAAAAACGCAGTGACACCTAGAGAAAAAAAAAGCCTCTGAGCAATGATGGTTGGTTGAATTCAGAGCCAACACTGTGAAGAACCATGCAATAGTGTATCATTAAATGACTGCTGCGTCATGAGAAGATGGGAGCTTGGCAACAAAATTTGCAGCTTTGGAGAAGCTATTCACAATGACCACCATGACATCTGACAAAGAAGGCCAGAAATAGAAGTTCAGAGCAATGTGGGGCCAACAAAGCATTCCCTAAAGCTCCATGTGGTCTGTGAAGGCCTGATTTGCCTCTGGGGTTCAACAGTGACAGGTGCAGTAGGGATCTTAGCAAGTGCATTTATAGGGGCAGCAATAGTACTAAGCTTTCTACTGAACTGCTGGTAGAAACTGGTGAACCCCATTAAGCAATAATCCTATTTTACAGAGTTGGATTGGGGCCATTCCAAGACTACATTCACCTTTTCTGCCCCCCCACACACCCAGGAAGTCATGAGGATGGATCACACAGCAACATAAAAATCTTTCCTCTACTTCAGCCTGAGGATAGTTGTTTTCCAACAGATGCTTAACACGCTCCTGCTCCCTGATCTGGGAATATGCCCGGATGATGTCCAAGAACACAAATACAAACCTTGGCATTTGCTGTGCTGGAGAAAAGGCCCATATTACAGTGACACGGGAGAAATTAGTTTCTCCCTGAATGTGCGCAGGGTTACACAAGTTGTGCTTGGCAAATAGTGGCTCACTGAAGATGATCAAATGCAGACACCAGCAGTGGGAAGAAGGTATTGATTTTTAATATTATTCAAGTATAATATTCAATACAGTGATGGAGGTTGCTGTTGTTTATGCCTACAAAAAACAGCAAGTGAGGAGGATGAGCAAATGAACCAGATGTTGATGTGTTCTTAAATCCAGGCTGTCTTTGGGCTGGACACAGCATGACAGTGGAGTCATAGGGAGGGTACATGTAGAAACGTGATCTCCTCACCGTTGTATACATTTTACTAGAAGCTTATAATGGACATCAATTGGCATGAAATCAACACACACAAATATGCTTCTTTGGGGTTCACAGACCCTGCTGCAACTACTGACACAGCTAGCAAACATGACATTACGTCATCTGTCTCTTAAAGGGGTACTGCCTAATTCTCTCTACACTACATCCCTTTTTTTCAAATGAAATGTCCTTCCTTGTTTTCAGCATTACTTAGTCTGATGGGACTTAGATTAAACAAAAAAAGAAGATTTTGAAAATGGGAGTAGCTTTGACTCAGCAATGTAATGTTACCTCCTAAATCAGTTACATACCATTGTATTTGTAAGTGAAAGCAATGTTTCTGAACTATTTTGAACACAAGTTAAGTTTGTTTAGTCAGTGATACAACAACACAACTGTGAAAACAGGTTGTGATGAGAGTTTATCAATGTCCTGTCTTTTCTTTCATTATCTTTGCTACGCTTCAGTCAAAAGTCTTTGAGGAGGTTTTCTATTTACTCTCTCAAGGTATCTCCTCCTGGCTTCAGGGTTAGGTTGTTGTTCAGGATTACTTGCATGTCCAACTACAATGTCATTGTCACTGCTGTCAGTATCTCCTGTTGTCAGTGGGACTTGAGGCTTGTGTTTTACAGGCTTAAGGTGTGACTGTGTGTTCATGTCTCTGTTCAGTGACCATTGATACTTTCACTGTGATGACTTTGTAGGGTTTAGGCTCGAATGGTGTAGCAAGTTTTCCTGTTTTCCTCTAATGTATGAGCTGAGCTGCATCATCAGGAGGACAAGAGATGGATGGCAGCTTTACTGACATGAGTGACCGTAGAGCACTTCAGCCAGCAACTCGTTGGTGGTGTGATGAAGAGTTGCATGATAGTTCCAGAGGAACTTGTATAGCTACTGTTTCCACAACTTGCCTTCCAGTGTAGCTGTATGCATCACTTTGTTCAGAATTCTGTTGAATCTTCAACTTCCTTATTAGCCTGTGGCCAGTAAGGGGCAATTTTTCTGTGGTGGAAACCTAGATATTTTACAAAATCCAAGACGTTTTTGCTCGAGAATAGAGGGCTATTATCATTTTTCACGTCCCCTACTATGCCCACTGTGGAGAAGACTTTGTCCATGATAGGGATGACTTTGCATGTCAGTTGAGTAATCTCAATGAAGGGAAATCTTGAGTATTTATCCAGCATGACCAGTAGGTAGTCACCTGAAGGGAAGGGTCCACAGAAATCCACTGCAACATTTTACCAGGGTCCATGCGGAAGCTCCGACATTTGTAATCGCTGGTGTTTGGTTTTGGGTGTGGACGACTGACAGGGAAGACAACAAGATACCAGTTCGTAAGCTTGTTTTTTATTCCTGGAAACCAGATTTTTTCTTGGAGGAGCCGCTTGGTTTTGACTATGCCTTAATGTCCTTCATGAGCAAGTGCAAGTGTGCATCACTACACTACATCCCTTTTTTTTCAAATGAAATGTCCTTCCTTGTTTTCAGCACTACCTAGTCTGATGGGACTCGGATTAAACAAAAATAGAAGATTTTGAAAATGAGAGTAGGTTTGACTCAGCAATGTAATATTACCTCCTAAATAAGTTACATACCATTGTCTTTGTAAGTAAAAGCAATGTTTCTGAACTATTTTGAACACAGGTTAAAGGTTACAATGCTTTCAGCATTGATTGATCAAGTTGTGTAGCATTATCATTCAAGTTGTTCCAGTTGCCCAAATGGATCACCTTGACAAGATGTTGTAGCAGGGGATCATCGAAGGTCTCTGTTTTTACTTCTTGGAGAGTCACTGCTTTGGGTACTGCAATGAAAATTTCCATAGCCTTTGTGTTGTTTTTTGGAGAAGCATGTACACTCTAGTACAAATATCTAGAGAGTCTAGAGAAACTTTCTGTCCTCCTTATTCAAAAAACAAAGTGTTACACAATTGAAACGAATATTTCAATGATTTGAATATATTCCTCTGCCGGAAGTTTTCTGTTATTTATTTTTTTTCTCTTAACTGACTGTGAATCTTCAAATGCTTTGAGGGGTAAAAGGAGCAGAGTGAATTCCTAGTAGGGAATGACTGTCGGCAGCCTGTCAAGTTCAAAGGCATCTTCAGAGCGGGTCATTACCTCTACTCCTAAACCGGTAAACAATGCAACCAGACTCATCATGCGCATTAGAAAGCCGCTAATGAAAGATGTGATCCATACTGAAATATGAATAAGCATGGCGATGTCACTGTGCTGCAATTGTCAGTCATTTTCTATTATTTATGAAAATCAATTGAGAAGCCAACCTCAGGGTGATGCAGATTGTTATTGTGAAAACAAGGCATTCAGAATGGCATAATTTTAGAGTCATTTGGGGAATGTGAGGAGTTTGAAATGGATCTAGATTTTTGCCATGAGAGCCCTGAGCAGTTTAGACACTAATAAATGATGTTTGTGATTGTGGAGTTTTTGGATCCTAGACTGTGTTGCAGATGCTTATATAAGTCTTTAAAAAAAGTCTGTAAAAAAAAAGCAGCAGACATTTTGCTCATTCTACTTTCTCCTACCTGCCCCTCCGCCCCTGCCCCCTTCTATCTCACCCCTCCCTCTCTCTTTCCCACTCTCCCCCACTTTCTTTCATCTTCACGCAGAGAGCACATACATTGTAAACACAAACACACACTCTAATTTTCAGGGATTATCATTACAGTATATATCCACCTGTGTTTTTCAATGATACATGATTTTTCTTGAACTTGCCAACTTCTCTGGTTTCATTGTTAAAAAGAATCAATCACACTCTAAAGAAACAGATGGCGGTCTTAAATAATGCCACTTATCTTAACATAATGATGAAGGAGAAATTAGAGAATATTTCTGTATTTGTCATTTATTCAATTCTACTTTTTGAAAATTCTAGACACTGAAGCAGTGAGTGTTATAGAGTGTACATATGTAATTAGTCCTTTAACAACCTTAATTTGTCCCCCTCCACTCAAAAATATGTTTTTCTTCTTGCTCCACAGTTGGATCACTTCACTGTGCAGAATGATGTGTGTGCAGAGTTTGACACCAGAAGGCTGTTTTTTTACATTCATCTGCTGAAAATGTAAAGTTTCTCTGTGCTCTTTGAAAATCTGATTTTAAGGGGCGGGCCTATGAGTATGATTTGTGACATCACAACTAATTTGGGAGCCAATCCTGGTCCAGTATGCAACTTACACAAGTGTGATGAGGAAACTTAGAGTGCACCTACACTGAGAATGGACTTTACAGTGAAGTAGGAGACTTTTTGTGTCCAGCAGTTAAACTTCTGAAATGAAATATATTTGCACATTTATACATTCTGGAATTTTTAATGAGGGAGAAAGAGTAGATGCCATTTTAAAGATTTTTACATGATAATCATACTTTTTTTTTTGGGAAAAACTGAAAATATCAGACACACATTACTGTTCCAAGAGTATTTTATATGCCTTAATACATGTCTGGGGGCGATCTTTAAAGACTGTAAAATGTCTGAGTAAAAGAGTAAAGAGTAAAAGAATTACAACAACAGAAATGAATTGAGGAAAACTGGGAAGTTTAATAATGACAGCATGGATACTACATGTCTCCCATGATTACATTGTGTGTAGGAGATTAATGTCACGACTATAGTTGCAGTAACGCACAAATATAGATAATATTAGGGACTTGCAGTGATGCTGAGTTGCATCTCCTTTTGCACACTTCAAAGCTCATTTGTGATGACTAGATATTTAAAAAGGGCGACTAATAAATGATAACGCCTCAAACTGAATTTACCTCATAATGTGATTCATGTAAATGCCCCTTTTTTCATATGTGCATAATTTGTTTATGCTGTTGAGTTCGCCAGCTATATCTTTCCCTAAAGGCTCTTTCCATGCCTGGTTGCTATGTTGCAGGCTTTTTATAAATACAAAACAAAATGCCAAATGTGCAATTAAAGGTGCCCCTGATTATACTGTAACTTGAGTGCGTTTTTCACGTCATAGCGAAATACCAGTTAGTCGTACTGCTCATAAAACCTGCTTGGCTGTGCGCCTAAAGCACTCCTGTCCCGTGTGAATTGTAAAATAAGGGATTCATCTGCTGCCCACGGAAGTATCAAGTTGAAGTAGGGCTCTAACTCGCCCATAAATTATGAGCCTGGTGTTTGGTTTGTTTGCTCTTGTGTGCCGCTGGTGGAAGACATCGGGGTGGCGGCTCCCTCCTCCTCCTCCTTCTCTCATCCTCTCCCTCCCTCCATCTCCCTGGGGTGTGTCTATGGCATCGCCTCTCCTCTCCATGCCGCGCGCGCATGTGTATATGTGTGTGCGGTGCGCGCTGCTGTTACTGCCGCCTCCTCCCTCTGCCTCCTATCTGCATCTGCTGCAGAGCTTAGCCAACACGCATCTATATGCTCCCTGTCTCTTGTTTTCCCACTACCTGCCTATTTCTACCTAGTACATTTTTTTTTACCTTTCTTTCTTTGCTGAAAGGGGAGTCAGCGCACATCTACAGGACAGCGGTGGGCGCACGGAGTCTGGAGGGGGGAGAGATGGGGCAGTCACTAGTCGTCACTTTGGAGTATTGAGGACGGCGGTGAACCGGAGGAGAGCGCCGGATGGGATAGGAGCCGTGAAACCCACATCACTCACCGCGGATTGAGCAAGCCTCCCCCTCTTCTCCCTCCCTCCTTCCTCTTTCTCTCTCTCTCTCTCACCCTCTCTGTCTCTCCCTAGTCTGCAGCCTCCAAGAACAGCCGCCGCATCATTTTTTTCAGAGCAGCAGCCCCCTCCCTCCCTCCCTCCTCCTCTCTCTCTCCTCTCTCCATCTCCCTTTCTGCTGCTTGCACCACTGTGGGAATGCAGCGAAGGTAAACGAATCGTAGAGGCGTCTTTTTTTTCTCCCCCAAAATCTTCCGCACACACCAATACCGGATCTATCATCACAGTGACGGGCTGCAGACAGACAGCTCTGGAGACACACGACTGTCACTCCGGGAAATCAGAGCGGGGTGGTCGGCGAACGGGATTGGACCCGGATCAGTTGGATTTAGACCGCTACCCAGGACATCACCACCACCCCATCTCACTGGCAGATCACATCAGATCTCTTCTGCCTTGCCTCGGTTTCGGTGGCTTTCACCGGCTTTCTCTCTACTGGATTACCAACAGCTGGAGCGACCAAAAAAAAAGGGTGGCCGGGCATGGAGAACTGAGGGCTGTGAGAAGCAAACTTGAAGTAGCCGATAAAGACACCTGCGAGAGAAGAAGGGAGCGCTCTCATGAAGGTAAAATAAAACTCAAATGAAACCTAAGAGAATAAAGGAACAGAGGAACAATCCGTGGTTTGTATTTTAAGCACCTTATGCGGCCGATAATTGAGAGTGGAGAAGGGTGCTGCCGTAGCCTGGGTTGTTGATTTACGCACGCACACGAGCACGCACATGGATTTACAGCTCCAGTCTGAAGCTCACCACGCAGCGGATCGATATCCTTCTCCGTTCATTTTTGCGTCGGCTTTTTTTTCTTTTTCTTTTTTTTTCTAACAAGGGAGTGAAGCAATCCTGGGATTTATCATCGCTTCGTTAGCGCTGAACTACACTGAGGCGCCCCCTCGCTTCGCTCTCTCACCTGTCCATAACCTGTGTGCTTGTGTGGAAGTGTGTATATTCTTGTGCATTTGTGTGTGTGTGTGTGCGCGTGCCTGCGCGTGTGTGTACGTGTTTGGTTTGTTGTCCGCCAGAGGGAGTGTAGGTTATATTGCTTGCGTATGCATTTGAATGCTGTGACAGTTTTTAATTAGTCGTACGTGACTGTGAGTAGTTGTGTCTGATCGTGCGTTGTGGGTGCTTGTGCATTAGTTCATGTTTTATGTTTGTGCATGTAGATATATAGGTATTGTGTGGGTAATTAATACTTAAGATGCCCAGCATTTCTTCTGCACCACTTCCCCTTCCTCGTATATGCCCTTGTGTCATTTGGCCACCTGTTTGACCTCCCTAACACCCTAAGAGACATAAGAGCTCCAGCAGGATGAGTGAGCGCTCTGGTGCAAGCACTCTAGCAGCCATGACGCTGGAGGAGCCAGGGGCTGAACAAGCATCTCCAAGAGCCCCGGGCCCTCTCCGCTGTGGCCCCTGTGCTGTGTGGCCTCGCCAGCAGACCTGGCTGTGTGCCGTGCCCCTGGTAATGGGCTTTGTGGGACTGGGACTCAGTCTCATGTTGCTGAAATGGATTGTGGTGGGATCTGTCCAAGACTATGTCCCCACTGATCTGGTGGATCCTAAAGGTAGCATTGGACAGGACCCTATATTTCTCTCCAAACCCAGTGCCATGCCCAAGGGGCCCGACATTTCCACCGCCACCACTACTTCAGCTGCCTCTACAACAGCTATGGTGTCGACTACCACGCCGCTAGCAGCGGATGGTACTGCCCCGGCGCCAAGAACTCGATCTGCGCCATCAGCAAACCACTCAGCCAATGGCAGCACTGCCAATGGAGTTGGAAATCGAGCCCCACACCCTCATAACCATGTTGGCACCCGTGTTAGTGGGACTGTGGTTACCACCTCCACCACCCGCACCACCCGACTCACCCCACCACCCAGCGGTAAGGAGGGCACCCCTCGCGGCACTGTTGGAAAAGGAGGCAGCACCGGTAATGGACGTAATGGACCTGCCAACTCAAAGCCAGGACAGACTTCTGCAACCATCACCACCACAGTATCCACCACAACTACCACTACTGTAAAGACCACCGCCAAGGTACAGCCGACCACCTCCCAGCCGTCAGCCCCAGTCAAGCCCACGTCACGCTGGAATCATGGACGCCAAGGCAAGGGCTCAGCTACACGCCCACACCGCTTCCGAACACGTGAGTTCTTTTTTTTTTTTTGGTTTATGGAGTTGTATGAGTGAGTGTGTTTGTGTGCGGTTATCTTAAGATGAGTGTTTTTTCTGGGCCTTTATGGCTGAAGTAATGGTATGTCAGTATAGCTACCAGTAGTCATATATAACTGCATCCCTGTGTTAAAAAAAAAAAAAAAAAGCAAGAAAGAAAACATCTTTTGTCTGTTATGCTCTGATATGACTCATGGTCTGAGAATATAAATTATTTCCTTTTATAACCACATGGAAAGTGTACACTCCAGCAGCTTAACATTAATCGTATTCATTAGCACAGACAGATATCAGGGGATATTCTCAGTATTTTCACCCCTCTCATCTTTATCGTTCACTTGTGCATTAATCTGATATGAATCTTCCTTCTGGAGGAGTGTTTTTTCTCTTTTTTCTTTTTTTTTTGCTCACTGATTTAAGTACCATTTAAGGCTGGGTTTCATCTCGTAGAATTTATTTTGTTTTGCCTGCTAGAGTTGGGATGTTAAAGCTTTGTGATGTGTGCTGTGACCTAGGACAGTATATTTGTGTTATGAAAACAAATAACAGGAGCTGGTGAGGTGTCGAAGTGGGAGAAAGGTTAGCTCACACCTCCTGTCTAGAGGAATCAGAAACAGTACAACCACACATTCCATTTAGATGAGAGGATACTGGGATCAGAGTGTCGCAGGTACCGCTTTTACACTGCAGGGAGAAACTATGAGGGAGGAGAGAGAGAGAAAGAAAGAGATGGCTCCGAGGGGAAAAAAACACAGATATGGGGATGAGAATAAGGTTGTAAAGGACAAGTGGATATAGACGAGGTTGGAAATGGAGAAAAATACTTTGAAAAACAACATAAAGCTGAAGAGGATGGTGAAGGAAGGAAGAGAATACAGGAAGCATAACAAAGGAGAATGAAGAGTGGGAGCTGCGAGTAGAGAGATGGCAGATGGAGTGGGCTAAGTGAGGGAAAGGCTTGAGGGAGATAGAGGGTATAAAGCAGGGGAGCTGTGAATTTTGCATATTTAGCATTGTGTAAAGAAGGAAGGCTTCCTGATTATTCATCCAACAAGGGACATGTTTTTAACATCACAAGGTATTTTTTTTCAGATGTTGGGGCAGGATGTGAGTGTAATCATGGGTACTGACTTTGTATGACTATGTGGAATTTTTTTTTCTATCAAACTCAAGCTGCTCTATATTCCAACTACTACTGGAATAATGCTTACTGGTTGGTTTATATGCGTCATATTTCTATATCTCACCTTCCTATAACAATGCATAGGATCCAGTGACAAATTAGTACTGTGATCAACAAAAAATGAGCTTAATAGATTCACCATGGGAGTGAATTATGAAATTGTCAGCTTTATGTTTTGTTTTTTTCCATCAAGCCACTCCAGAGGGCAAAATGTTAATATGAAAATGGAAACCTTCAATTCCCAACATTTCTGGTGTGGATCAAATGTTTGGACAGGAGTTCCGGTTGACTACATGGTATCCTCTCATTCATCAATTGGATGCGTCAATGGCATCGATTTCACAGACAAACAGTGATCAAGTGACATAATTTTCTTCTTCTTTACCTCCGGGTGAAACATTTGCAGCATAGCTGGTTGGATATTGGTTATTAAATCATATGTATTGTGTTTGCAGTCGCACAGCTTTGGATAGAAGAACTTAAATTCTGTTGTTTTTACCAGTTGAGGGAGAACATTGGCTGCAGTTAGTTTGAATCAAGTTGGTGTCAAGATTATCAAAATGCCCACAGAAACTCCTCAGACTCCTTCTGCATAATCCACTGCTCTAGAGTCAATTACATCACTCGACAAAAGAGCCACCAAACAGCTGAAACTGCCAATCTGGGTAGCTCCCTTGTGTGAAAATCAGAAATCTGTTTGTACTGTATACTATAAAAGGCCATTGGCTTCAAAAGCTAAAGCGTGCTTAGTAAAGCTGCCATGAGTTAATAAAAGCTTTCAGATATGTGAGTAATTTTCACTGAAGGCTGATGTTTTTGATCAGCCTACATTTTGACATCATGCTGACATTTTGGTCCACTTGTGGAATCTGTTTACCTGCATTTAGTAAATATCTGTCAGGCAACAGGTGGAACTTGCACCAGGCAGGCACCAAAACACATCTCTGTCATGCTCAAGGAGTTTCAAATCAACAGGTGCTTTTGCAGAGGTTGTTACTAAATTTAAATAAAATCCTTAAAAATCTTTTTAATGTATATAAAAAAAAACAACAACTAATAAGAGCTGTAAACTCTCAGCCCTTTCCGTGTTTGACAAAAACATCACCATGGCAGCAAGCATTGGTAATTGGTGACATCAATGATGGTGATAAAAACCTTCCTGGAAAAACAATGATATTTGTGGAAATAAATCCGGTGATTCTGTACCTGTCTGCCTCTTCCTGAGAAAGTCCATTAACATTGTCAAGCAATGAGTAGTGTAATTTTAATAGCTAGATACCTCACCAGAAAGTTATGGCAGTCTTAAAGCTATTGTTCACAGTGTATAAATGGTGCTGTTCACTGTCATAGCATCTTCAAATTAAGAAACAGATTTTTCTTTTTGCAAGATAAAGCTTTGTGGAAGCTATTGCCAATTTTTCAGGGAATGTTAACATTGACATGTCCCAGGTCACCATACTTACATTGTGTACATTATATATTATACATATTAATATTTTTTAAATTTGAGGTATAATTCTGCAATATCTAACAGAATCAGGCTGAAAGCGGGTTTAATAAGTTAGTTGTAGCCTATTTAGAAGTATGCAATTGTTTAGTCAAGAAGTTTCTTGATGAAAACTTAAACTTGTAATTGTGTCATTTGAATAAAGACATTTGACAATAGGAACAAAAGTCTTATTTGACTGATTGACCAGTTGAATTTGCTGCAAGCTTTTTAAGTCTTTTTATGTTCAGGACAGCTCTTCTTGTGCAAAACCATAGCTGTAAATCTTTTGGTTTATGTAGAATCTATTGATAAAATACACCCTCCAACTATCACGTATGATCACTCCCAGTATTCATGAATGATTGGAATTTACACTGAACTGGATTGAGTCAGTTGAACCTACACTTAACTTGATAGCATACATGGCTAGAATTGAATGCTTAGTGGACCTTTGCCATTGTCATTGTGTACTATGTCAAGTCAAGGCTATGCTGTGTGTTAAATGGCTTCTTGTTGCTATGTTATTCCACCCTTTGTCTAGTATTGACTCTGTTGCTACGGGTTAAAGTATTTAAGCATTCTCTTTAATGGATGCTAGTTTTTTATTCACACAACTCTTGTGGTGTGTGTGTGTTTATTAACACAACCTTTGTGTACAGCATTTATCTGCTATATTATATGCACAGCACTAACACAGTAGCAATATTCTTAAGGGCAAAACATAAGCTTTCATGAATCTAATTCCAGAGTTTCGGGAATGTAGTCTTGGCTGTATCAAACTTACTGTAATAGTATGTAGAGTTGTGCAATGCAGCGTATTTAAATTATAATGATACACAGAAAATGTCTCAGCAGATGATGAAATGCTCTGTAAAACATGGCTTCAGGTGCATGTGTTTTTACCCACAGCCAAGTGATCTCACATTTGATGTTAAGTTGTGTGCTAATGCAGAGATACTGCACGGTCTTGGGTTTCAGATAATATGCATATAGGAGGCATTATCATGATTTTTTTTCCACTCAACTCATCGACATTGCTGCTGCTGAAGATCTAACTTAATCTCTGTGTCGTGGAAGAAAGACAGGCTCTGTCCGTTGGGGATAATGTCATATTTTACCTACTCCTTTTGTCTTTTTTTCTCCTCCTCCTCTCTCCCCCTCTCCCTCTTTCCCCATGGTTATTGTGTCTGCCTCCATGTCATTGTCTTCCTCTGTCTATTTTTGCCTCGCTTTTGTGCTTCCTATTTCCCTTAATACGTTAGCTCCTCAGCTCACATTCATGAGCATATGGGCAGACACAGAAAAACTGGTGCACTTGTGAACACAAAGACAAGCCTGTAGCATGTGTGTGTCCATACTCATGAATCTATTATCTGGTTTTCTGCATTTGACGCTATTATGTATCCTACTCCACTCTCTTCATACAAGCCCCATTGGCTCAGAAGTAGGGAAATAACAGGCGAATGGAGCAGTGCACAATGAATGCCTGTTGGGAAACCATGGGACTCTGTGTTGGCTCTGGGCCCATTCCACTCTTCTCACTTGCAAGAAATCTTCCTTAGTGAAGTGTGGTTGTAATTCCATGCACATCTCACTAGCCTGATTCCAGACTTGTGAATCCCCACCCACATTCGAATTTTTTGTCAAGCAATTCAAAAGGTCTGGTGTTGCTCTTCAATGGAATCAATGGCTGTTCCCCCAGTTGAGGAAACAACCGATTCAGTCAGCGCCTTTATAGGTTGGAGTCGTTTTAAGAGCGTTGTCAAACTGGGCAAGAGCCAGAATGGATAGAAACTGACACAGCTATCAAGGCTGTTGTAAATCAACTGAGTGAAACAACAGCTATTAAATCAGAACAGCTGTGCACTACAGGCATTAAAAAAAGATGAAAAAGTGTTGTTGCTGTTCTCCCTATGGGTTTAATTTATCAGTTGTCTCCTCTGGTACTTGAGACATTGGATTGGGAGGTTTCAATGCCTATAGTTAGTCTTGCATCTTGGAACCACCTGTGCAGAGGTTTTTATTTTTGGGGTCTACTGTGAACAACATTTTTGTTTTTTCATCACTCCTTTATACAACAGAATAATTATATAATAACCAATGTAAGGAGAAAGAAGCCAATGTTAGACTGAAAACTGAAGTGGTAACAATATGACATTCAGTCTGAGTAACAGGCAAGAATCACACAAAGCCAGTGCCAAAGTTGTTTTTTATTCAGGTAGAAAAATATAGGAGCACAACATCGACGGGCGTCTCCTCTGATGTCACTGAAAAAAAGAACAGAAATGGATGTTTTTCCTCACACACAAGCCCCTGTTACTTTTTTGTTTTTTCCTGGCTATACATGACGCCTGCACAAAGTACTACTGTAGAACCAGTGGAGCGTGTAAGGGGGATTAAAAACAAAGATATAAATCCAGTTTGCCTCTCTCTCTCTCTCTCTCTCTCTCTCTCTCTCTCTCTCTCCAGGGAGGTCATGCTCAGATTTGCCAGGCTGCCTCTGAGGCCCCTCTGTCTCTCCTGAGACACGCTCTGCTTGTTTCGTTGAGGCTGGCCCAAGCAGGGCTGCCTCTGCACAGCGTGTGTGTGCAGCTGCGCCAACTTACAAATATCTTTGTAGTTGGAAGGCAAGGTCTTACGCCTGCCTTTCGATCAATTTTTTTGGCTCAAAGTTATTAAGGAATATTTTAGCTGTCTTTATTTTTTGGTTTCAAAATGTGAGTTGCTGATCTTGAATAGCTGCACAGCTGTGTTGTAAGCTTCCAAAGAGTAGACGGTGCAATTTGATAACACACTGAGTAATTCAAAGACGTTTTTTGTAGGCTGTTAGTCACAATGAATAATATTTTGCTTTGCAATACATATGTGAAATTGTCTGTCTGTGGTGGTCACTGTGCATCAAATTAAGTGGTTTTAAAAAGCTTAATTGTTAAAACTTATTTCAGTAAAGTGCTTTTCAAGAATGTTCCAGAAATCAAAATTATTCATATTAGCATTGAGAGGAGGCATTAGCAAAAGCCATGCTTTTAGACACACTACAGTACTGTATATGTAATTCTTCTGACACTATGTGCCAGCTGGCTTCCATTAGTGTTTCTGTTGTGCAAAAAAATGTACATATACAATCTCAAAACAAAGAGCTCTGGTTCGCTTCCCAATTAATCAGACATGTTTCTTAAAAATACATGAACAATATTGGCATAGATGAGATTCATCAGACAGTGGAAGAGGTGTGCATATATTTTGCACTTGCAAATTAATGAAACTGTGCAGCATTCTGCAGTGTTGGCCCTGAACATTTAGCTAGCAGAGACACTTGACACTGGTGGGCACCAATTACAAAGCAGAATATATTATTGTGTTCAGTGGGGTAAGCTTGCAGACAAATTATCCCAGAGTGACAGCCCAGCGAATACTTGGAATTTTGTGGGAATTGATCTCATGCCCTTTCCATTGCTAGTGCCGCGCTCTATCCACTGAACCTCACAGAATCAATAAGGAAGAAGGAGGGAGAGAGCCCCGAGTAAGGAGGGCTGGGGGAGGGGGGGATAAAAGGACAGAAATAGTGTGTGTTGGACACAAAAGGGAAAGAAATTAATTTATTGAGGGCGAAGACTGTCAAAAACCATGAGAGCATGCTCCAGAAGTAAAGATCCAGCTGTACAGTTAAGGCATATAGACATCACAGTTGAGTGAATGAGCCTTGGCCAGACATTTTACATATCTCAAACCACCATTCTCCCCGTTCTATTATTATCTCGCTCATTTTTATGCAGATTGCCCCCAAGGTATTATCCATATTTGAATTTTTCTAAGTATTTTACTTCAGTCCTGTCACCAGAATGTCTGTATGATGTATCCTATACAGAACTGAATCAGCAGTACATGTAAATCAGTGGAGGTTATCAGTGGGGTTATATTATACTATATATTATACATGCATTTTATGGCAGCATAGGTGTATGAGTGAACATCTATTAAATATTGCACTATGTTTTGTGCATAAAGAAAATGAGGAAAGCATTTATTACAATGACTTTTGTTAAGAGACATTTCTGGATTTTTAAAAATTGTGCAATGAGACAATAACTGTAGCTGTCACAGCTTTTTGTTCAGTATTTATCATACATTATCATGATGCATAATACTATTGAGGGTATGCTAGAGAGAAAAAAGCTAGCTTTGACAGGTAAACATGAGCAATGTGCTAAAGGTTTAGATTCAGATTTCATTTACTATAGACCACACATTGTGCAATGGAGCACAAACATAAAACAAAACAGCAGTACAATGGCAAAGAACCAGAATAGATCTTAAGCACAAACTAAGTCATTTAAAGAGATGGCAGAACATTACTCAAAAATGCACCCAATTTACATACTGTCCTTGGTTTATCTGTCTGCAATAATAATATAAGTTTAAACATAGTCAGATGGTTTACAAAGTATTCTGGCACGTACTTCTTTCTGTACTCAACAATGCTTGTGTTTTTCCATTCAAACAAAACATGATACTCCCCAGACAGTTGTCATTACATAAATTACAAAACCTTTTATTCCTTTCCAGACCTTTGTATCTTCCTGTTATTTTAAGAATTCTGCTATTAGAAACACAGAAATTACAAATAGTCTGGTCATACCTCCTGTTTTCACAAAGTAAATACTTTTCAAACTTAAAGTCCTCTTTAAATTCACAGTATAAGTCACATGATGACATACTCTGGAGCTTGTAATGCCTCTTCTGCAAAAACTGATATTTTAACCTCTGCTTAGCTGCTGGCTTCAGCATTTGCTATCATCACACCTCTGAGCCAACCAAAGGTGGGAGAAACCACATTCATCTAATATTTACTGAACAGATGTAACCCATGTTGATACACATGTTCCAATCATGTACAAGTTGAATAAAGAACAATACATTGCCCAGATGAGCTTTGATACCTTCCCCTTCAACAAACTCCCCCAGTAACCAATAAATCTCTTTTAAATACCAATACATTGTGAGTATCTTCCTAACTCCCCACATATCATATTATTACAAGTTAACTTTTAATTTATACTTGAGGAATTTCAGATGTAACCTCTCTAAAATGTCTGTCTTCTCAAACCTCCATTTTTCGCATGCATACAACATAGCTGGTGTCACAATCCTATCACAAAGTTCTAGTCTAGTATCTATTTGTAAGTCACACTTCTGACACTTACACAGCAAAGCTAACGTATTTCTTGAGGGCTGTTCACAAAGTTCCTTGATAGCAATTTTAAATGAATCATTGTAATTAAATACAGTTAATGTAATACAGTAATAGTACAGTAATACAGTTTCTAACTCCTCACCATCACAGAAGAATTGATACTTCTTAACATCAATTTTGTGATGGCCAAACATTATAACTTAAGTTTTACTACTGTTTCTCAATGTTCATTTTCTACAAAAACAGCACATTTGATGACACCATAATAATGGTGTCATCTGCATACATTAATACCATGAGTTTAATATTACTGTCTATCATGGCCACATCACCACATCTAGCCGGCTTGCATCCAATTTGTACCAAATATTCCTCAAGATCATTTATAAATAATGCAAATAATTGTGGGGATAAGTTTTTACCCTGCCTGACCCCAGCCAAGCTAACAAAAAATTCAGATTTGGCTCCACAGGACTTGATATGGTTATATATGTTCACAATGACATCAAACAATCTACCCTTAATACCTACTTGAAAGAACAGAACAGGCTCCTTTTCTTAAAGCAAAACAGTTCCACAGCATGTTTAAGTACAAATATATGATCAACTGCAGAGTACCCATTTCTAAAACCTGCCTGGTTTTCCTTCGAAATACTATTATCTTCACAAAACTTGTACAACCTTACATTCAGTGTATTAGTAGAAAGCTTGCCAAAGCAACTCAAAGGTGTAATACCCTGATAGTTATTGCAAACTTCAATATCCCCATTCTTTGTATAGATTGGAACAATAAAACCAGTAACCCAATTTTTAGGGATTATCCCTGAGCTCAGGATAGTGTTGAACAAATTAACATAAACAGGTAAGAAGATGCAAGCTGTACTCTTTATGTATTCATTCAAAACTTTATCTCTACCAGCAGCCTTACCACTCTTAAGGTTTGCTATACCTTTTGCAATTTCCTCCTCTGTGAAATCAGCATTTAGTGCCCCAGTAGCAAATATATGATCACTACTGACCTCCTCTGTTAACTCATCCCTTTGGGGTTCACTATCTGCCAGGCTTTTTAAGCGTTCATAGAAGTCTTCCAGCTCTTTATCCTTATTATTGTCAGCCAACATATCCTAGTATAGCTTTGGGTTTTTTTTTTACCTTCATTTTCCTATTCTCACTTAAATTTCTTTCTATGAGCTCTCTGTGTCTTAATCAATTCTCTTTCATATTCTTTACTTTTAGTCCTTAAGTTTTACCCATTTTCCACACTTTTACATTTATTAAACATCTTCTTAGCTTTAAGATATGCATGTCTTTTATATCAACATTCAAAATTAAACCATGCTGTTTTTTCACATGCACAGTCTTATTCCTTTTCCACATCTTTCTAGGGAAAGTAACTCTCGCACTATCAATCACGATTTTGCATATTTCATCATCCACAGACATAACATCCCAATTATGTAACAGATTGTCCAAATTGCTTAACTGTATGTTTTCTACAAACTCCTTTCTTTTCTCCTTGTGCCATTTACCAATTTCTGCACTGCCTTTTACAACAGAATCCCGTGTGCAGTCATGATGAGTCACTGGTTCCTCCTTGTAAACTTTATAGTTCCCACACAACACCAATTCAACAATACAGTGCTTATCTGAGAACAGGCAATAAAAATCATGCACATATTTTTTTTTACTCTGCCTAATAAAAGGGGAACCAATCATGTAGTCAATCACAGTATTATCAGTTGAAGTAATTTTCCCCACATATTTATCTTACCCACATCTGCCATTTAAGATACAAAGAGCAAGGTTTTTGCACATACTCGAAAGAGCAATGCCATAGCCGCCGTAGTTTCTAGATGTATCCATTGACTTTCTCCTCAATGGTATTTGAGCCAGTTTTTTGGCAGTACACAAAATTCCATAACCCAATCTTCTCTTTCTTTGGTGTGCACATTCATGTCTCCACAGAGGAGAAGATAGTTGGTATCAATAGAAAGGTCAAGGATAGCTTATGTTAGATCATCAAACATAACAATATTAGCGTATCTACTCTTGTATGGCAGGATATAAACTGCCAGGAGCAACAAGTCTTTCTCACAGTTCAGTAAATTTCTATTGATTTATACACATACACAAGCATTATTATGGACTATTTTCTGCACAAACTTATCCCCAATAGCATTACTTACTGCGATTAGAATTCCACCTGATTGCAAATTTGTACGATTATATCGATTCTTGATAAACACTTTGAAGCCCATGTGATTTTGGTATGTATATATCATCTGTTTTTGTCTCCCTGAGGCATAGGACATTGTATTTCTTACACATTTCAATGAAATCTGGGATTTCTGGTTTACTTCTTATGCCACAAATATTTAGGGTAATTATTTGCAGATCCTGACACCAGTGGCCTTCTATTTGTACTCTGGGCCTGTCCTATCAGTCAATTCCAAAAAGTTTGTAGTCAATATCATCGTGTCCAATCAGGAAGACGTTGAGTTGTTGACGGCAATGTATTTACCATCCTTCTTGCAAATGACTTTGCCATCTTTGATGAATGTGTATTTGCATTTCTCCTTAGCATATTTAAACAGTGTATACCTCAAATTTGTTAGGTCCTCACCGCTGAATACTTTCTTGTACATATTGTTTTCCTTTAGCTTCTTCTTATTCATCATCAAGCCAGCCTTCTTTCTCCTGCACACATATCTTACTATCACTGGACGGTTTTTATCCTGCTTCCTTGTGCTGCCCAGCTGGTGTGCTGTTGAAATATCCTGCTCCTTTACATCCAAACTGGCAGCTGCAGCAAGTCGGCACACTTTCTCTATCAGCCGGTCCTCACTCTCTTTACCATCCTGCTCCTCCTTGATGCTGTTGATTCAGGCATTTACCTTCCAGCTGTTCTGTTTGAGCTCATCCTCTTTGTATTTGCAATCCAGAATGTTGTTATTGATCTTTTTATCGTCAGTGTATAAGTCCAGTTGTTTCTGCACAGCCTCAACAATAGCAGGTACTGCTGCTTTGATGGTAATCAGCAATATTTTAGATGGATCCTCTGTGCAGAAGTAGACCAGAATTTAGAAGACCAGCCTCAACTGCTGCCATTATGTCTGTGTGCATAGTGTTCTCTTTACTTTCACCTATCATGCTCTTTATGATAATTTCATCCTCATTGTTTGTCTCATAATGATTAGATAGGAAAACTCCTGTAGAGGCACTACTCTTTTTCTTTTCTCATTAATGGGCGGAATGTCCACTTGCAAGAGAGATGGGTTTGTCACATAGTTAGGGTGTTTTTTGCTGATGGCACTCTCGTTCTCGGTTCGAGCATGGTGGTCATCTAACTTCTGTTGTGGCTTTTCCGTGACAACCTCATCCACGAAACCCATTTTAGAACATTGTCTCCTTGTAGCAGGCTTCTCCGTCAACAGCAAGGCCGTCCTCTAGGCTTGGCACACAGGTTGCTTCACCTGTTCAAACCCTTGCCAGTAAAATTTTCAAAAGCCTTCCACCAGGAAATTATATGAGCTGTATTAGAAGTACTTTACATTTAACGTTCACTGAGGTTAGATAATCACCTATGTCAAGGCAAAAATCCACAAAATTTACTCCTCTTCTGTTCACTTGATCATTCCAGCCATTTATTCGAAAGCGGAAACCAGCTGCACCGCTTGATCACTTCATGCATGTGACCAAAGACATACCAATGTGAAATTGCGACCAAATTGTGTCATGTCAGCTGAGCGGTTCAGTACAGAACCTCCCATGTAACATCTAAGATTGGAGCCTTGGATTGTTGATGCATGCCATCCTCCATCACATAGAGACATTTGATCCTTGATTTGAACCTCTTAGGCAGCACTTCCTTTCATGCTGTGTACATACAGTATCCCACCTCCTTCAGTCAAATTGGCAGACCTTAACCACATTCATGGCCCTAACCTTAACCTTCCACAACCTAAAGCGTACAGAGCTTGTTGGGGGTGCTAAAAGGCCTGGGACCAAGTGCTTCCTGAGGGAAATTGGCCTGGGAAAATCCCTGTTTCTCCCCTTGTGTTTCTTATTGCACTTCACTGTTCATGACACAAACACACAAAAAATCTTAACACACTAAAGGAGCAAAATCAAATAATTCAACCTGAAGTTTTTAATTGTAAATTCTACTGTAGTCTTCAAGTCAAGTGCTCAGGTTCAAATATCATTCATTATCCAACCAGTTATGTCTAAAATTACAAATTTGTTGTCCATTACATTCCACATACTTTATGTGAATGCTAGCATACCAGTGAAAGTAACACTGTGATGCTGCTGCAATAGTTGTCTTGTAAAGTTTATCTGATGCTTTTACATGACTTTGACTCTCAGGGAACTCATAGATTGGCGGAGGAGAGGCTTGCCTACCAGGGTGGAAAATTAACTTTAAAAAAAACCTTTAAAATATGAATCTTAATCTTGAGAAAATCTACCAGCCACTGACAGATAAATGTTCAAATTCACCTGCCACTCAGTAGTAAGTCATTATTTTGCGTCTGAAATCTACCAACCACTTTCATATTTTGCAAGCATTTGGCTGGTAGCTGGTGCTAATTTCGAACCCTGTTGCCTATTCTAGCAGGCTAGTAAGTACTGACTGAGGCCATCTTAGGCCTTCTTAATGTCACTGTGTGATTTATGTAGACAAAATGTCCACCGGGAGGTGGCAGAGAGAAGAAGAGCTAGGGCGGGGGAATGTGTAGGGGGGTGGTATGGGCTGAAATATTAATGTATGGGAAGGGAAACGTGGAATGTGTGTTGCCGGAAGTGTGAATAATTGATGAAGCTTCCCTTTTATAAAGTGCTTGAGATGTCCCATGCACTGGAGTCTAATGGCAGAAACATGGTATAGGATCTTACTGTACAGTACTTGGCCTCCACAGGCTGTCTTTCAAAGGCAGAGGCACCAACAGTCATAATATTTTAGGTCCCAGGAAACAAAATCAGCAAAACGTTAGATTCACAGCTTCTTTTTGCTCATCTCTTTTCATAAATGCAGCAAGAAGTCCCCCCGCAGAGTTAATGGTTACTAATGTTTCCACTGAGAAATAAAGGTGTTCCTAGCCTAAGGAAAGAAATAATCCTAATTGAAAGTAAACAGTGGGATCATTATTGTCTCTGAACATGACTCCACCGCTTTATATCTTTTCAAATTGGAAGAAATGGAGGATAGAGAACAATTTTAAAGACTGAGTTTAGTGGTGGTGGTGATGTGTGTGTGCTGGGGGAGTACTCACTGACTCACTCATTTTAATCACATGCTGTCATGCCTACTTACCCACAAGTCTGCCACAACACTTTTTTGCTTTTTAGGAATGGGTACTTTATACTGGCCTGCTTCTAATCCACAAAACCATTCGCAATTTCTTTCATTCATTCATTCATTCATTCATTCATTTATTCATTCATGTGCAGAGAATGCAGCGACTTGCTGATAGCTAAAGGGCACGGAGATATAGTAGTGCATGTGGCTGTAGCAGTGCAGAGAGGATTACAGTCCATCATATCTGATCTGAGACTGTTAGATCCCAATATTGAATTACGGACCCTGCGGGGTCTCTGGTTCCGTTATCAATTTGCAAACGAATAACGCGGAAAGGAAGGGGATGGGGACTGGTGGTGGTGGCGGTGGAGGGACGCGTGGCTTTGAGGCAGGTTTTGGTGGGATGCGATGAATCTAATAACAGCCAATTTTTTCTGTCCAAGTGGCGACACAACTACAGTGCCAAGTGTGATTTAGGTATTACAGAGCTTGAATTCTCCCCTATTCAGTTGGATATATGGTCCCATTTTGGAGGGATTACAGCTGTAGTGGCTGCATAAAGCCTTCATTAACCATTATAAAAACTTATTTATGGCCCACAAATCCTTTAGAGCAACATTTTAAAAGCTGTATGCGTGGGTTATGAAAGGGGAGCACTGTGTGTATGATTTTAAGATATGTATGACATACAGTATGATGTTGTTGAGTTTCATCAAAGGGGGTGTATCATGCAAATTTCCTTGTCTGTATTTATACTGCGGAGCTCCACTTGAATATCTTTGCATGATTTACAGTTTAAAAAACTCTATATTTATCTTATACTGACGATTTATGCAGCCCCTCAGTTCAGCCTCTGTCAGAAAGAGGCCGTTTTGGCACCTGTCTCTTTAAAGCTCCCCTCTCTATTATTCCACATTACATTACATTAAATGTCAACTTCATCTGTATGTTTGAGCCAGAACGTGATCCGAAATATGCAAGTGGACAACACAAACAACACGTGGAACAACTTTAGCAACAACCGTAGCAACAAAGGCTTCCAATGGACGGTCGTTTGTGGGCATGGGCAAACAATCTTTCATCATCACTTGGAGGAAGTAGGCTGAAAGTTATAATATGTAATTATTCCACATTAAAATGTCTAAAAACAACCAGACCTATGTTATATATTTTGTTGAGTTGTGCACTTACATTATCCCAAATGTTTCCAACAACAAACCTAGAGAAATCTGTAATTTAATCAAAGTAACGGACCGTTTCATTTGGTCGCCTGTCGATGGCATCATACCTCCTCTACTAAAGAGTAAACACGCACAAGATGCATACGGCGGCGCTGTGTTTGTCCCCTACAATGCTGTCTACCAAAGAGTAACTTACACACATACAAGATAATACATCGGTGTATTGGTTGTTCCACAGAAACTGTTATAAATTGACTTTTATTCAGTTTCAAGCCACATTTTCATGATAAATTTAGGTCGCGTTTAACTTTATCTTTTAGCCGGAAGAAGGATTTTAGTCATTGGACCTCTGGATCTTAAGTTATCAGAGAAATAAACTGGGCAAATGTTAGCAGCAGCTTGGCTAACAGCCCCTCCAGGAAGTCCGGAGGTTGCTGAACATCATCGGAGAAATATTGATTTTTTAAGTAAAACAGCTTTAATTAGTATTTTAACGATTTTAATCTGCGTGTACTTTTGTTTTTGGAGAGGAGGACACCTCTGCAGATAATTCGGCTCCCGGGAGAAACCAGCTGAACGCCTGGATCTAAAGTTATAAGAGAAATAAACCGAACAAGTGTTAGCAGCAGCTCGGCTAACAGCCCGTACCTGACGTCTGGTGGTCACCGTACACCGTGGCGTAATCCTATCCCGGTGAAGCTGGTTATTTAACAACGGAGACAACAACTCCCATGATCCCTTGCTACTTCTGACCATCATCACACTCCGTCTTTTGTTATTGTCTTGATTGAGAGACCCCTAGCGGCTGAAATAACATATTGTCCGTTGAAGCCAGGTCTTTTGACTTTCAAGTATAAAAATAACACAAAATCACAAAAAACATGATATGTCCCCTTTAAAGTTGAATTACATTGCCCAGTGCTTTTTTAAGTAGATACTCAAGTAACATTTCATAATAATAATTTAAGTTACTGTCTGGAATGTTGTTAATTTAAAATTTGCATGTATCTTGTTGGCATGAAAATAAGCCTCTAGTTGTAACGTGTAATTTAGACAGAGTTGCATCAATTCCTCCAAACTTCTCTATCTAAACCCAGATTATTGCCAAAAAGGAAAGATATTTAAGTCACGACTTCAAACTGAGGTATGTGCAGCATGTGGAACATGATTTCTCACTAGCTGTGCTTCGCACATAGCATCTGGGTACATGACGAGCCTGCAGGAAAGTGTGGATTGCGGAGGTTGCAGCAGTCGGATTGATTCACTGCAATGTGTGGCCCGCTGCCACCCCCAGTGACGGGAAATGTGCCATGGTGCCCCGGTTGAGATTGAGAGGCTTGTTGTGGTGTGTGGAGGTGGAGGTGGAGATGGAGGTCACCTCTCTCTCTCTCATGCCTCCCTCCCACTATCATTCATGCCTCTATACTTAGTTTCTCCTTTTTTTATCCTCATCCTGCAGTCTATTTTAAGACACCCTCTTGCCTCTCTCTTTCCTCTCAGTGCTTCTTTGTGGGCTTCCTTCATTCACCTCACATCGCTGACAGTATGAATATACCAGCCAATGAGAGCTCTTATCTTCAGCGTTTACCGGAAGAGATATGGGTATCATTCATCATTCTATATTCACTTCTGTCACCACCTCCTGCAAAGAATCCCCAAGGAAATTATGACAAGGAACCACTTGTATCATTATCATGTGTGATACATTTTTATGTCGGCCTCTTTAAAATCCATAATATGCTGAACTTTAAAGCTGCATAGGTGTAACATGCTTAGTCATAGGGGTGGGTGAAAAAATCAATTCACATAAGAATTGCAATTCTTATCTTCTACGATTCTGAATTCACAAATGTCAAAAATTGATTTTCTAAATGTTAATTAATAATGTCATGTTGATGGAACGAAAAGGGTGGACCTCAACTGCAAGGACAGCGTAGCACCTGGACTGTCTACGGTGTGCACATGCTAGAGTTATCTTGTAGTTCATCTTCAAAAACAAACGTCAAGTATATCGAATACTTTATACATCATCACTCAGAGACTAATGTTAGCATAGGAATGATTTCCAGCAGTAACAAATGAGAGTGGCTGACCAACACACACTGCTGCATTAAACAACTTAGACCAACTCTTCTGGGACGAAGAAAATAACTCGTGCACAGTCTTTTGACTCCAAAAACCCTGTGCCTGTTAAGTGTATTGAACGCAATGGCTACGATGTCTTTCCCTGGAGCTAACAGGGCAGCAGAGAGGCTGCTCTCCACTGCTGGAGACATAATGTTAATGACAACACAGCGGAGCACTCCTCCTCCCTCCCCTTACTCACGAACAAACACACACACACTATTCATTCAATCGAGAATCAGTTTTGAATCATGATCGATTCTGAATCAAATCAGACACCAGAGAATCAGAGTCAAATTGTGAGATTCCCAAAGATTCCCATCCCTACTTAGGCATTGCTTTTTCATGACAGCTCAGTGTCTTACATAATTGTTTCCATTCACATCTTTTTGTACCTTATTGTAGATGTCAAATGGGATTACAAATAGATTATCCAATTCATCTGTTATTTTCTAGAGCATTACATAATGGCAATATGTAATGCCTGAAATGCTCAAACTGAGGTATGTGCAATTGAGGAATTAGCTTCATTTTAACAATTCTAACAATAAAATTACAACTCTTAGAGCTGGTAATTTTGAAAAACAAACAAACAAACAAACAAAAAAGCCCCATCTGTACTCACTCCTTCAAAAGGCAGAAATTTATGAATACATTTTTCTGCCTCAAAACTCTGTAAGGTTGTAAGTGAAGGTAAATCCTCCATGGGTCATCTTCCCTCTAGAATTTTGAAGCGTGACTTCAACAGTGTCTCAGATAATGTCCTGAAAATTAAAAACATATCCCTCAAGTATGGGATTCTTCCAGACTCTTTTGAAACTACTTTTGCTAAGCCTTCTCCTAAAGAAACCTAATAAAGTCCTCTATCAAACCTTTCTTTAATGGTATAAGAAATACACCCAAAAAGTGCACTGTATTATTCCGCAGATGAGCTGTTGGGATCAGAGAGCTGATTGGAAGTTCTACAGTTAAGAAAATGTAGCGCCAAAGGAAAGGGCTGTCTGACGAAGAAGTAAAGCAGTGAAAATATTGTAAATATAGCTTACACTTGAGTTTTTTAGATGGGCCTTTTTTTAGGTGGCTAAAACACGTTTTGGCTGCTGCCTCTGTCCACAGCAGTACATTGCTTAGCTTCTGTGCCGGTACTCCTGCCTGCTTGTACAAACTGAGGGCGTGCTGACCACCATCTACTGCAGGTAATACACTGACTGTGGATAAGTACCTCATACAACCCCACTTCAAAAGATCCGAACTAACCCTTTGAGCTTCATTATCTGTATGAAGGGTGCTATATGTAAACATAGTCTTTTATGTTAATATAATACATCAATATTAATACCATAGGTAGTACAATTAACCTGGCTTTAAAGATAAAGCAACACCTTGTCAGAGTTTTTGAGTTGTTTTTTTTTTTGCCACATTATTCGGTCTAAACTGAAAGATGGCCCAATGCCCCCTTGTGAAGTTACAGCAGATGACATTATTTTCAAACAGTGTCAGGAGCCCCAGGTGTGCTGATCATGGCATTGATGAATAGTGAATGAGGGAGCCTGAGTGGAGAGGGAGAAGGAGACGGGGATCGACTAAGGTCCTCTCATGTTATTTTCCTGGGGGCGTGCACAGCTTGTCTCATGCGGTAATCCATGCATGGTAAAACCTTATCCATGGGGATAATGTCAACTCACTCCCGAAGATAACAAGACAAAAGCCCTTGCCTAGCGCTCACTCCAGAGTGTGTTTCATATTCCCCTAATCTGCCATCTTACATGGCTCTGTTCTATGGATTTGTTGCCCAGGCTCGTCGATTAACACAGACATACACACACAAACTCTTTGGACTGTGTAGCTTTGCACTGTTGCTTTTTTATCAAAAAAGACATTGGACAGAATTCAACTACAGTACATCAAGCGCCCCTTTTTGTTTGAGTAGACACAGCTGCAAATATCTGGTTGAAAACATTATGGCACAAAGGCTGCATGGAAACAGTGTAAAGCCAGTGGGTGCAGCTGTTATTGTACAATACATGATCAATAAAATCAGCAGAGAGTAAACACATTCATCAGTCTTCATGCTAGTCCATATTAAATATTATTTTAGCCTTGGATTTAAGTGTACCAGGTCTTTTTATTACGCATGGCACTCATAGATATTTGATTACTCATGCCTGCTCAAGTTGATTGAGCAGGCATAAGAAGAGAGTGAAGGTACATAACCTGCTGTGCTACTGGAGTGACTTACCCTTTTTGGTGTGTATGCGTGCGTGTGTGGAGTGCTGCAGTTCTTCAGTAGCAGTGTAAGCATCAAAAGATCATAAAAGGACATTTGGTGGTGTATTCTGTGCTAAAAGTGGCCTAAGAGATCCGAGGGTTTAAGAACACTGAAACTTCACCAGACTGAAAGAGCATCCATCACATTCACATCCAACCCGTCAGACAACTCAGTGAATTATATATTGAAAGTTCCCCCCCTGCACATGCAGGCAGAGACATCTTTCTCTCTGTCTCTCCCTTCCATCTGATGTGCTGCATTGAATCATTGATAGGACATCCACAACAACAACGCTCCTCCCCATAAAACACCTGTCACAGACAGCCTGAAAGGAATACAACCAGACCGAGATGTGGAGTCTGTTTTGATCTTTTGAATAGTGAGAATGCGGCAAAATGATGCATATTGGGCTCTGTATACAAATAACGGTGAGGTCATGCTGTTTACTGCAGTACCTGTTAGGACACTTTGAAAGTGGTATTTTCAACTGCTGGAAGCTGTTAAAAGAGTGAAGCATTGGAGAACAGAAAACTAGCGCCATTAATTATCGTCGTCATCATTTCATGAAAGAACAGTGGCATATGAGTGTCATCCTCCTTCACTGGCCTTTTTTAGCCCAGTGTGTCTTCTCCTGTTATCCATCTATACTTACAGAGGAAATGGAAACACCAAACCCTATCATGTAGTCTTCCACGACGGCTATTAATGGAATGGAATGAAGGGCTCAGTGCAAGTGAGACACAGCCGTTGTAGCCACTAATATGCACTCCTCTCTCAGTCATCAAGTATACTCTTTGATCTCAGCTGGAGTCAGAGATGCTTCAGGGATATGATGGAATATTTTATTGCAGTTGTGGGAAAGCAATTGGTGGGGTTGCCTCAGTCCGACAGTTTCACCCTCTCCCCCTCAGAGTAACTTAAGCTTTAAAGCCTCAGCTGGGTACCCAAGTGGCTATTTTGCATGTTGTTACTCTTAAACCATCTGGTTTACAAAAGGACTGTGCTCCCTCTGAATTTGCGAAATATATGTGCGTGCGTGCATGTGTGTGTGTGCATGCGTGTGTGTATGTGTGTGTATGTGTCTGTCGGGTAAGGTTGGTATGTGGCTGGTAGGGGGGTTGAGAGGGTTAGTAAAGATGAGGCTGACACTCCACCCAGAAAGAGTCTCTGGCTTTATAGAGAATAATGAAGATTAAGATGAAATCTGGTAGTGGGAAGATTGGAGGGTCAATGTGTAAGATCAATGTATGGAGGGAAGTTAAGATAGATGAAGGTGAGAGCAGACAGATTTCCTGTTTCTCAGAAATAGAGACAGTCTTGATTAAAAGAACCCACATCTCTCTCTCCACATCAGATAAAAAAAAATAAAGCACAAGGCATAATTCATGGTTTCCCTATTGGCAGACGGTTTTAAGTTGCCAGATGGATTTTGGACCACTAGCTGACAAATTAAATGCAAACAGTTTCTAAACAATAACCCATCACTCATCACAATTCACTCTAAGAGCATTTTCTTTCCATTTGTACTCACTATGCAGTATTATTGTATGTAATAATAAGCAAGCCTGTGCTTTTGTGTTGGGTCACACTCAGGGCAAGGCCATCAAACACTGGGCATAAGTCAGAAAATAGACCTGTCCTTGTTCTTTGGTAATCCATAACAGCTGGTGTGTGTGTGTTTTTGTGTGTGTTCGCATGTGCATGTGTGTATGTGCGGAGAAAGAGAGAGGAGATAGCAAGGCCAGATGGGTCCAGCTGTGGATCTGGTGGCCTAGATAAAGGCTAGATGGGTGCCACCACCTTCATGAGATGCCAGCAGAAAATTTAGAGTAGGTGTTAAAGCTTGGTGAAATCAAACATTCAGCTCACTAAGAACTGCTTTTTAATAAAATCTGTAATTTTTAAGAATGTTTAAAAATGGCAACTGAGGCAGTTGTGTCTCATCATCGCATCAATTGGGAAACTTCTGTGTTTGTGAAACTCTTAAATAGGGCTGAAACTAAGAGTTATTTTTTATTAAAATGTCAAACATTAGTGAAAATCAAAATTTCCTGAAGGCCAAGCTGACATCCAAAACCCAATTTGCGATTATACAAAACAGAGAAAGTCAGCAAATCCTCACATTTGAGAGGCAGCAACTAGTAAATGTTTGCTTGATGCATGACTTAAAGAATTAATCAATTACCAAAACTGTGTTGCTTAATTTTCTGTCAGGCAACAAACCAATTCATCAGCTAATCATTTTTTAAATCTGGAGGGCAATATTGGAAAATTGAGCAATTTCCTTCTTTTCAAAGTTGGTCTGGCAGTGCCTGCAGCCCATAGCGGCCATTTCAGACAACCTCAGCACACAGCCCACTCCCACACAAACACTTAAATGGCCATTATGAAAGCAGAGGTGGAGAGCTGGCCTAAGGAGAAGGAGGTGAAGCATCCAGCCGCTGTCCTTTTTCCGTGGAACTCTAGGACAGAGAGAGCCTTCACCAGCACCCCAGGGAGAAGGAAGACAGATTAATGCAGAGGCTTTAATATTTCAGATGAAAACGTATTACTGCTCTCTTGCTCTTTCTTCTCTCTCTCTCTGGCTCAGAAAAGTGGGCCTGAATTTTTTGCTCTATCCTGCTCGCTTTTTATGTCTTCCTCTCTGGCTGGAAGCATGAATGTGTTTTGCTGAAGGGTAGACGCCCCCATTTAAAGCTTCCCTGTCGACTCATTGTGACAGCAAGTGGTAGATCAGCAGCAGACAAATCTATTTGAATAGGGAATGTGGTGTGTTTTTGTGTGTGAGGTGCACTTGCGTTGAAAGCTCTTGACCTTGCAATCAACCCTCGTCTTTCTTTGGTGACATGTTATGTCTACTATATGTCACCTTGGATGAAATACAGTGTAGTTCTGTCCTCATATCTCTGCCATGAAAACCCCTTGGAGAAACATTGCACCCAGCAACACGTCACTGGCCAGATAGCCACTGTCTCAAAATGTCAGAAAAATCCATTGTGATCACATTTTGATCTGATCCGGGTCAATCTATCCTGTCTTAAGACTAAGGATTCACCATAACATTTATTACAACATGCATAGGTTTCCAACATGTCTGCTGGAAAAGTAAATCCAGCATAAGAAGATTAGAACCGACAAACCCTCTCCACATGTGTGTGATCCGGCCACGTAAAAGAGCTCCATGAACGTAGGCTTACAGGGTATGTCATAAGGCACCTCCTAGGGGACTCAGAGACTGTGCACCGAGCTTTTAGAGAGTAATGGGGAAAATCTACAGCATCTTTATTGCCCTTTTTAATGACAGTAATGTTCACGGATGCTCAGATCTTTTTCTTTTTTTAGAACGCTCCAGCTGTTCTCCATTACAGTTTTGACAAAACAGAAGCTGAAAAGCAAATTTGATGCATGGATGTTTTTAAGAGAACTGGATATTTTGATAGAAAGGGTCAACATTTTTGAAGCCATTGCACATGTGCATTAACCTCCTTTTCTGGCAAAGGAGTCAGAGCAGGTGGAAGACACCAAATGGCAAATATGGTGTAGTTAAGATTTGGAAAGATTGTTGTTATGACAAACAGGGCGGCAACTAACAATTATTTTTATTATAGATTAATGTACAAATCATTTTTGAGATCATCAGTTACTGATATGTGAAAAATGCCCACCACAAGTTCCCAAAGTCCGACTTCATGTGTCTTATTTTGTCTGACAAACAGTCCAAAACCCAGATATTCAGTTTACATAAATATAAAACAGAAAACAGAAAAAAGCAGCAACATCTCAGATTTAAGAAGCTGGAACCAGTGCATATTTGGCATATTTTCTTGTAAAATGACCTTAAATGATTAATCTAATATCAAAATAGTTGCCAATAGTATACCAAAATAGTATACCAATCATGGTAAAACACGTGGTTTCACGTCTGGATGCAAACCCCTGCACAAAGTCAGGTAGTCTCTGCTTCCTAGCATTAAGGGAACATCACTTCCTGCACACTGTGTGCTGGCATTGATTGTAAGTCATATGTTGCAGATTTGCCTATATGAACGTAATTCCAAGGGATATAGCGCTGCGTCACATGAAAATAATGTACTCATTTGGCTCAGTTAAATTTATGGCCCCAATGGTACAAATTCTGATAATTAAAATATTTTCTGAATGCTCAATACATTTTCTTGAGCTGTCTCTCTTGTAATGGTTGTGTTAGACTGTCTTGGCCAAAGTGTGTCACATGACCTGCAGTTCCAACTGTGGCCACTGCACTGAAATGGCTGCAGCTGTTCCTGGTGATTTGGCTTGACATTGAACCTCACTGATCCATGTTTGGCATCTGCAAAAGAACATATTAGCACTGTGGATGCTTCCTGACACACAGGTTGGGACCCAGATCGTCCTGTTTGAAGTATAATCTCTGTAATCATTTACCTCTGCTGAAGCCCATCAAACAGCCATCCATTACCTTAACACACGTGCAGGTCAGGGTCACTGTGACTACATGTCAAGCAGAGCACCGTTCTCCAGTGAGTACCAGGGAGGGGTTGTGCAGCCCTACTTCTGCTGGGAAATGTATTCCCTGCAGTGTATCTTGGATCAAACCCAGGTACCCTCTCCTCCTGGCCCAGTAAACCTCTGAAGGGAGATCTTACAGGTACCCAGGCCACCCTTACTACTCCAGTGTTTTTTTTTTTTCCAATCAGCAGCTTAAGCTGGCAGGTTCATTCTGTGCTTGTGTTTTTTTTTCTCTTCTCATGGTGTTCAGTTGATGCATACTATTTAAGATGTCATCCCTCATCTACCTCCGCTCTCTAGGCCTGAGGCTGTTCGTTGGAGAATGAAGTTCTCTTCCTCCTCGCTTTCCAGAGCTGCACATGTCACACGCGCAAAAAGCACACGTGCACACCTAGGCACAAGACACATGCTCGCACTCTCATTACACACTGTCTCTTCACACATGCATAAAAAAACACTAGTTTTCTCTCTCCTCTTTGTCCCACTCCATCTCACCGTTTCTCTCTCTCTCTCTCTCTCTCTCTCCCCCTTTCTCTCTCCATTACACACACACACACACACACACACACACACACACACACACACACACACACACACACACACATACCTACAGCTCTGCAATTCATCTCCCTAGAGGCCTCCTGCCTCTCTCTAAGCCAAACAGTGTGCTAATGTGGTGATGTGTTTGACACACGCCCTCCCTCTTGTTTCCCCCATTTCTTCTCTCTCTCCTTCACCTTTCCTCATATCACTTTTCCTCACAGCTCACTCCCTGATCCCTCCTATCTCCACGAACACCAAACATGCCAAAATACTCACACACACAGGAATCAAACAGATTCTGGTGTGTGACACTGAATGAACAGTCTTAAGCTGTGCTTAGACAGAATGCAAGGAAAATTTTAGAGGTAACGCGATTAAATTCAGAATCAACAGAAACATGTGAGTGGGCTCCATGTGACGTGAATTGATGGTGCAAAGAGGAATTGGTGCATTTGTTGCTAGTTAGCTTAAAGCTAACATCTGTACAGTGGGAACATTGGCAGTTTGGGGTAAATCAACATGGACTACACAAACAATCCAGCAGTTAAATTGGTGTGAGTGACGGAAGGAGTAAAATTAGCTTTGCTTTCTGTCTTTAATTTCTGTCTAATTCAAGATAATAACAACAGTACATCAGAAATCAGTTAAACATTATATACAAGTGAAGTCCCCCAAAACTATTACAATTGTAATAAATACATAAGAAATTTTCAAATATCAAAGATTAATGTCAAAAAGTAAGTGCCATACTTCACTAATAAAAACAAATATGGAAAAGGGAATCAAATAGAAAGAAATGATGAGTATTTGATCATAATACATTTCTACATAAACACATAATATAAAGAAATATATTTGAGGATCCTTTAAACTATGTTTTTTTCTTCTTCAAGAATTGTGACTATTTTCTCTTTGTAATGGAGACCCTGTTCCTGAATCACCTCAAACATATCTTTGGCATTTCTGCTGTGCATTTTCTTGTTATTATCAGCAGACTTATACACAGACATTAATCTTACGCACAGAATATGATCAAGTTTGAAAACTGATGCTGTAACACCTTGTTTATGAAGAGGGTTTTACTGAGAATCCTTTATGTATTCAATTTGGGGGCCTAGTTTGAGGGTGATATAGCCAACAGACTTCTCATTGGAGGAGATATGAATATAATTTTTTTGACAAATGTTATCTGTATAGTAGGGCTGGGCAATGTAGCTGAAAAATGTATCACGATAAAATGTTATATTTTTACATCGATAATTATTGACAATTTTTTATTACCTATTTTTAATAAAGATTAGGAGAAAAAAGGTTGAATTTAACCACCTTACTTTGAATGTAACCACTTCATTTATCAAGGCAGACCTGTCCTTCTTCTATCAACAGTTTCCTCACTGTCTGCACTCATTTTCTCACTCCATGCTGTTTCTGTTGTTGTGTCACATGTCGATGGTGTGACCGAACAACACACCTTTTAAATGATTTGCTGTTTGCATGTCACTCATAGCACACTCTATTATCAAGGGATATGACTGGCTGTTTATGAGCTAGGCAGGGAGCACACTTGGGGTTTGTTCATGCAACCAATCTTTGTGTATTTGCCTTCATTTAATGCATTTAAGTGAAACTATCAAACATTCTATTGAACAATTTTCTTATTGCTATTGATGAAGTGTCTATCGCTGGTACATATCCCTATAGTTTTATCACCCAGGCCTACTTTATAGCCATTTTTAAAATGTATTTTTTGGCTGTTTTGCCACAATTCCACTTTCTCACTGTTAGTTTAACCTCAGCTTATTCCTATTATCCGTATTCCTCTCGATGTTTTGGTTGTTTTGGTCTTCTGCCATGGACATTCTCCGCTGCCATAGCTGATCCGTCTGACACAGCATTTACTAACAGCGCTAGCAGCTCCACAGTCTTATCTTGCTCTCCTCTTGAAAATAAAGTTGGCCTGTCCAGTCAAGGAGCTGTCCAGTGCTGAAAGTGGTAACACGGGCAAATACAGCACGGAGCTTTTAGAGGTCAACAAGAGTCAGCAGAAGACAGGGTGCAACAGGAACACGATGTCGAGAGGCAGAGACACACTGAGAGCAGCTGGCCAGGGGAGAGGGGTGGGGGGAGCAAGAGGTGAGCGCCAGAAAACGGAGAGAAATGTAAGAGCAGAGGGACGGAGGACAAAATGGGGAATGGAGCAACGAGAGTATCATTCTCAGTTACACTGTTTCACATGGTAGAGCCCCTCTTTAAAAGGCCAATTACTCTGTAATAGTCCTAGACTGACTAGGTGATTTCTCACTGTGCTGAGTGGAATGGCAGAGCCAGAGTGGAGTCAGTCCAGTGGAGAGACCCAATCATCATTGCATTGGAGTGAAGGGAGTCAAGGGACGCACACGTATGTGGGTGTGTGCGTGTATGTGTGGCTTGTGTAGGTGTGCATGAACAGTCAGTGTGTATAATTGGTTGGTGTGTCACAATTCCGCTGAATTCATTATTGAATGTGACCTTCAAGTGCTACAATCATCCCTTGATAGAAGTGAAATGTTGTATATGTGTGTGCTTACATGCCTGTGTATGACATAACACTCGCCAGAGAAAAATGATGTGTACCTTGCTAATGCAGTTCAATACAGCGATGCAGTACCAGAGGCTGGATTCACTTTGACAGCAAATTGAATTGGAATTCATTTTCTAGATATATTATGATTTTAGTTTCTGTTTTAAATTGATTTAATTGAAAGTGAATTTAATTTGAAAAAGCTTAGCAACCATTAATTGACAGCCATGATAAATGGTGGTTCAGTCTCACCTTTCCTCACTGAATCATGCTCTCTCCTGCCCTTTTTTTTTCTCTCTGTGCCTCTTATTTCAACATGGCGGTACTGTGGGCTTAACCCGGACAGCACTCCGTACTAATTAGTTGCTTGTAAATTTGGCGATGTAGGGATTTAAGCTTGATTCAGTGTTGCACTCATGTCGCTTTGGATAAGAACATCAGGTATACCTAAAGTAGAAATGGACAGACTGAGAAGATTTCAGGAGCTATATACCTGCGCAGTAACCCATCCTGACAAAGAAACGATTACAGGCACATTTAAACTCAAATCCTGTCCACTGCCTGCACTATGAATTGCAAATTAAGTGTCACACATCTCAGTGTGATTTCAAAACCAACAGAAACAAAATGATCAAAAACAGCCAATCAGGAACAGGCAGCAGCATAATGACATCACACAAAAAAGGGTAAAAATAGAGTACTCACCTCCCAGTCTGGCAAACTATTTGATTTCAATTGTTACAGATGATGAAAACCAGCAAAAATGTTAAGTTTTTAGAATGGGATAGCATGATGCCATTCATTGACAGAAAATGTGAATGAATCAATAAATGAATTTGTGATTTAGGAGAAATAGAAATGAGTTCCATATTCTATTATACTGCTCATACTATGATGATTTAAAAATGTCTATTTTTCCATGAAATGTAGATGTGTTTATGTCAGAAGCCTGGAAAAGAAGACAAGATAGACTATGTAGTTAGTATTGACTCAGAAGTCTGAAGATCTTATTGTCATTCAAGTAGGTTTTCTTTATTTATGGAGATTGTTTTGTAGGTTGGGCTGGATATGTGCATATGCATGTCGCAATAATAAAAACTCCATTCATTCATTCATTTATAAAAAAGTAGAAATTGGGCAGCAACAGTCAATGGTGGACCTCTTATCAGTATATTTTTCAGGATCAACAGATTGAAAAAATGTCACTTTGCGATGAACCATCACTCATGTCTATGCGACAGTAATATCAATAGATACATGATAAAATCAGCACAGTTTCTTTCAGATGTTGAAAGAGCGGAGGACTCAGTCATCAAACAGCTAATCAGGAAGATGAAATGAACTTTACCAACACTTAACAGTCCAGTGAGCAATTTGACAGTCTGTCATTCACGTCAATGCAATTTCGGAATTAAAAGACACAGGATCTAATTATGACCTCAGGCTCACTTTTTATGGATTTCACTAATGTTTGCCACAATAGACAAACATCACTCATGATGAGGCAGAATGATGTAGCATACATACATAAATAAACATGTGCAGCTTATTTTCTTGAGTTTCTTGACAGGCTAGATTTTCAAACATCAAAACTGTCAAAATCTAATCTAATTTGATTGTTGCTGGAAAATAAACTGGGGCATCCTCAAAGCACAAGGCGGAGAATTCCCCTGACCTCCCAGGCTGACTTTAATGGTTCTTCCTCAGTGGTTCCCTTTTAAAAGCCAACTTACCACAAGCTAATGGTTGTGTATGAATGTTTAAACACATATGGATGGGATCAAAGATTTTCCGATGTGTGTGACAGGACCCAGTTCCTCCCTCGTGGAGTTTGCTTGCCTCAAATAAAGATCCTTGAGTGAAGTCATGCTGAAAGGACCAGATGACACTAATGCTGCATTAGTACTCTGTATAGGTGTGTGTATGCATGTGTACTTACAAGGGGAGTGTAAATAGGTATGATGGAGGTGGAGGAGGAGCTGTTTTCACGCCCAACAACCTGCCAAAGATTGTGATTTAAAATGATACAAATGCATTGCATGTGGAGAGACACAGCGGGAAGGCTTCTAGCCTGAGATTGAGAGGTTAGTGCTGCCAAAATGGACTGAGAAAAAACCATACAGGCTTCTGCAAATAATAGAAAAGGCCAGGCTTTTGTGTGTGTGTACATATATGTCCGTGATAGATATTACTTGATATGAAATTCACTGTTAATGCACAAATACTCAACAAAAATTCTCCATATCACATTCCCGAGCATCCTTTCTCTACCACACAGTGTGCGTGAATGTGTGCTTTAGTGTGACCTTGTATGCTGAGTAAACACGCATGTTTATGTGTTATGTGGATGTTTGTGCACCAGATTGCAAGTGCACTGGAGTGGTTTGTAATATATAGATGCTGCCATCTTTCACTCGATTGACAAGTCGACAAGACTTTCTAGTGCACAGGCATGTCAAGAGAGGCACAGGGGAGGATACAGACAGACAACACTGTAGCAGAAACACAAGTAAAGAAGTACCAGTTAGAGAAAATATAGTGTACAATTTACTGAGAGATAGAAACTGAGATGGGAATGTTTTGTATTTTAATAATCTGAAATTTTATAGTAAAGTTTGACTTACGCTCCATAGATAATGAGATTTAAACTATCATGATTTATAAATTGACCACTATTTTGTACAAGCAGGTAACAAGTTTTTATATTCTTGTAGTGAAATTTAAAATGTTGCTTCTCTTCTTCTAGCATGATATATTGCGCAGATTTGTTACTGGATACCTGCCATTATTTGAAAATGATGCACACAGCTGACAAGCAGACAGTGAGTTCCCAGAGTTAATGTGTCCAGATGTGAGGAAAACAAGTTAATACCTTTAAGCATCTTTTGTCGCTGTCATAATGTGACATTTGGAGCAGCGGATCCAAAATTGCCAAAACAGATAAGTGCAGTGGACCAACTAGATTTGACAAGTCAAATCAAGCCAGTTCAGTGCATCAGTTACATTTCCTTATTGCTAAGCCTGTGGGCAGTGAAGTAGAAAAGAATGCATTGCACCTATTTCTCTGTTTCTGCCGCTTTCCAGCAAGTCAATAATATTCCAATTTCTCAAAGTAAATGCAAAACGAATGATGTCGATCGGAGCGGTGTGTCAGGGCAACCCTGTCTGGGGCCTTTTAAATTGAATCTTTCCAGATCAGGCATCACTTTTTACCCTGGCCTTGTAAACAAAGACTAGTTGCATATTGTCTAATCCAGGGTTAGATTCACCTGTAATTGGGCCTGCGTGGAGCGAGTTAACTTTTAAATTGCTCTTCAGTGAGGGAATGCCATCCGATACGCCGGGGTCCAACCATCTGGGGAACACAGTGATGAGTCTGTAACAAGATGGGGAGACAAAGAGCGATGTGCTACCTAAGAAACGAAAGGCTCTACAGTATAGGGTGTTTTGCAACACACACAGTAGATTCAGTAATGCAGTAGACGTGATGAGCAGAACCATAATTATCTCTGGCCATTGAACCCCTCATTGGCTCACCACAATGACAGTGGACTGCAGACTTTGTATGGGTAAGTTGTGACCACATTAGCTGCATTCATTGGTGCATTTGGGGGCAATTTCATAATGATGTAGAGTGGCGGCCATTAGGGTTGTGGTGTGGTAATGGTAATAGTCCAGCTATTGCAGCAGGTGCTTATAGGGGTTATGAGCCCATTCAGGCCTCATCATCACAGAGCAGTTAAGAATTGAAAGGGGATTCACTTAAATCTGAATGTGAGGCACTTTAACACATGCATGCTTCATGTGTCGTTGGTTGCAGTATTTGTTTCTCCTATTTCTATGGCTGCTATCTATCTGCACTGTCACTAATAGTGAGCCACTTTCTAACATTTCTCCTTTCTCTGTGACCAATGGAACTGAAACCTCAACAGTTATGTGAAAAGGCGATTCTGTTTTTGCATGGTTAATATCTTAAGTAGGTTTAGCATTTTATTTCAGTCTGTTTTGTGTTTTTGAACGCTCGTGCCTGCCCATTCCAGAGGGTTTTAAATCACTCATTGTATTTGTATGCTCAGAGCTGCCCCATTCGGATGGGATTAATATTCCAGAGGGATGTGGGTGATAAAATATTAGCCATGCTCCTCGGCAACCAGACCCATCATTCTGGACAGCTTTTCTGCCAGTGACGTATTAAACAAAGTGGTTTGGAATAGACAACGCAACACAACACACCACACAACCAAGCCTGACAGCACACAACAGCAGCTATAAGGCAGCCTATGGCCAAGACATTACATCAGCCCATTTGAAGAGCTGGCTGAGTCTCCTAATGGCTCTCCTTTTTTCCTTAGCTGTATAGGCTCACAAGAATGACTGCTCATTGGTGAAAATGTGTTTGTATGCATCAGGTTAGCCGAAAACCTTTCCAAATTATCCCAGTACTCCCCTCTAACCTTAAATGGCGTGCAAAGTTGATTGAATGCAGTAAGAGAAAGCAAAGCTCTTCATGCACAGAAATAGTCAGGGATACACTTTAAAACAAAGATTTTTAGTGTAACTCTAATAGGTTAATGCAGGCAGACACAGACTGAGTTGGAAAAACAAACAAAAAATCGAAATAAAATCAGCAAAATATGAATATTTGCTACTAATTAATAAATAGTATGCCACAGTGGACCAAATTATTTGTGTAAGTTGATGATATAGCCATTTTTTTAATGTGCCATGAGATTCTTTGCAATTGTACCCTCAAATAGATTTAATTTGTAGATGGGCATATTTGGGAGTGTCCATGGAGTGTCCATAGTCTATTCAGGGTTCATGGATGTTACCTAAAATTAGAGTTCCTGGTTCTAAACAACTGGTAAAAATGGCAATGAAAGGGTAACATCCATATTATGCAGTATGTATGTCCATATTTTATCCTGTCTATAACATATAAGTGCTCACATCCTACAGATAGTAGTATTAAAACTTAAAATTACCATACTGGTGACCGCACAAAAACTTAAATTACAATTTGCCATTTTATATCAGTTGTAGCCTTCTCTAACTGTGCTAGAAATACAGTGCACCGAAGATGACATTTGCTCTCACCTCCACAGCAAACACCTTAACAACATCCTCTGGATCATGAGGTTTATGGGGGGAATGGGAGCCTATAATATGAGTTTTTTGTTTTGCTCTTCTTTGATCGCTGTGTCTGTGCTCTTAGGTAGTGCTTTACAAATCGTATCAATTATGCCTCATTTCTAGAGGTGTCACGATTTCAACTAAATTGAAAATCGATTGAAATGAGTGTTTGACCTTCAAAATCACAAGCAGGTTCGCCATTCTCACAGTATTTTTTTTCTCTCCACCCCGGCCTACTGAGCAAAAAAAAAAAAAAGTTTGTAATTTCTCTATGGGAGGTCAGAAGCAGCATTACGTAGTCTAGTTTATTTTCGAAGGGGTGGACGTTGGCGAGGAAGATTTGCGGGAGAGCTTGGATGCTGGCTCGCTTCCCGTGCTTCCACTTCCTTGCGCACCACTTTCGGCGTGTTTGGCATTTTCTACGGATGTCATATAATGTCCACCGAGTGTACATATAGATGTCCAGTAAGGGTCCAGTGACAGAAAACATACAGGGTACACAAACGACGGTACAGAAAAAAGCTTTAGGTTACTTGCGTAAACCCAGTTCTCAGAGTAGTATGAATGAAGCGCACTGCAGACAGAGTGCAGATCTACTTAAGCAAACAGAGACAATGCAGACAATAACATTAGAGTTAAATAAATGTTCATTTAAGTTCAGCAATTATGTGTCTCTTTTGTTATTATTATTAAATTGTTGTATTTTATCAGAACCCAACAACAACATGACATTGGTATTATATATCAACCATCGGCTGCCCTGCTCTCTAAATATCAGCATCAGCCATTGGAAAAAACCATGAAGGTCGACCACTAATCTTTACAAATCAAGACTCCATAGTCTAAGAATGGCGTAGCTGTCAGTGCTGAGAAAAAATTGTTTAAATCGAAAATTGAATCGTGACCGTAAAATCGAAAGTCAAATTGAATCGTGGATTTGGAGAATCATGACACCCCTACTCATTTCCAATCCGAAGTAATCCCGCACATCTTAATTTGAGAGCACACATGGTCATTTATCCTCGCACACCTCCAGGGACAGTACACACATCCTCTCTAAGCTTTGCTATCCCAGATTTCTTACCGTTACTGTGGTGTGGATCCAAAGACAAATTGCTGCTGTCGTCATGGACAGATTCTGGGTGGTGAGGATCTCTGAGGCTCTTGAGCGTAGTGTCAATATCTTTGATCTTATTAACACAGAGATGGGGGAAATGATCAATGCATTTCTGTCATGCAGTCATAGTTTTCCTGATGTCTCGATTATAACTAGTTATCATTTTAATATGGCCATTTGGCATAGCAATGGTAATTGTCCCTCTGTCACTGTTCATTTGTCTCCATTTCTCAATATTACAGTATAGGCAGAGCACTAAATGAAGACCATGTTTTAAATGACATACTCCAAAGCACTTTGATATCAATTCTCTTTAATGAAAACATGGGGAAAAGCACAAGTCAATTTTAATGAGTATTAGATCATATATATTACAGTTCCGGACAGTATAATACAGTGAAATGCAGTGTAGTTGTATTGAAAGGGAGTCACGCCCTGCACAGTCATCCTGTAAGACATTGTCAAAAAGATGTTGTGTGCTCATGGGAAAATAAAGCCAGCACATTGGATCATTTTTTTCTTTTTTTTGGTTGGAGGGGTAGCTCTTTTAAAATCACTACTGAAAAATGTATGTCTGCTTGCTTTCATTTTTCTTATGGATAATATATGGTGACTTAAAGGGCTGGATTGTCTCATTGACTTCAAAGCTTTGGTTAGAAATGTGAAGGCTTAATATATCACTGCTTTGAGAGAGTGGTTTTGTTTTTAATGCATGGCAGTCTGGAATGATGGTGTTGATGGAAGTTCTCCACACTGCAGTTTTATACCGCACTTGCAGCAGAAGACACATTGTAATGGAGCTTTTTTATTTTAAATATACTTAAACTGCACCTTAGGATTTCGTTGTAATGATGAGGAATGAGCTGTGAATGTAGCTGATGTACAGTCTATGTGGTTTCCTTGCCTGGTTTGAACATAATCCACATAATCACAATCATACTTCAGATATGGGTTGGATTCACTATGTGTACAATTGTTTGATTATTTCCAGGAATTGTTGAACACTGCAGTCAAATTCTGTAAATGCATTTTTTTAATGTTAAGGTCAAAATTTTGTAACTGAAATAAGAATCTTTCATAAACATTTTCATCACTTTAACCATTTGCTATTTGTTTTGAATTCTTCTTTCTTCTTCTTTTTTTTTTTTTTTTTACCAGACCTTGACTTTCCTTTCCATTTTGTTTGGCATCTGCTCTCTACGAACGTATTAAACCAGGGTTGCTTTAGAATTACTTTGATGTTGTTAATTGTATTTTTATGAATTAATTATAATTCCAAAATAGCTAAAAAAAACCAAGTCTACTGCCACGCTAATGGTTCTGTTAAGCTATGTTTTTCGTTTGTTAAGCTAAATGCTAACATCAACATGCTTACAATAAGTAAGTTAAAGTCCCCCTCCACTCAAAAATGTGTTTTGCTTATTGTTACTTCATTTAATATTTGAGTTTCACTACACAGAATTATGTATGTGCAGAGTTTAAAAAGAGAAAGCTAAACAGGCTTTGAAATGTTAAACAGGGTCCACTGCTACCATCTTACTTTAGCTTGTAAGCATGCTAACATTTGCTAATTGGCGCTGAACACAAAGTACAGTAAAGACTAATGGGAATAGAATTTGTTTTGCAGTATTTGGTCATAAACCAAAGTATCAGATAAGCTGAAACTTTGACCTGATGATGGCGCTACAGTATATGAAAAAGTCATCCATGTCAATTTAAATTACATAGCAATTCATCTGATAATTAAGATATTTTCAGCACCAAATTTCATGGCAATGCATCCAATAGTTGTTGAGGTATATACTTCTGGACATTGTGGTCCAGATACTGCATTTATTGCTGAAATTCAAATAGACTATAAATTTTCTATCCTTCCAGCTGGTTAATTGCATTCACCTGGCATCCCAGGTGTAATCTAATCCCAGTTGATTAGATGGTGAGAATATAGCAGCAATACAGCAGGACCCCTGGGGGATGAAGAACCATTTCAGACACATGTGTGGAGGGTGGAGGGCAGCCAGAGGGTTTCCAGATCTATTCCCGTTGTCATAATCCTGACTAATGTGGAATAAAGAACCAGGCATCTCTCCCTCTGCTCCTGCCAGTTCAGCCATAACATCGCTTGAAGCCATAGAGGTCTCATGTCACCTCCATTAATTAGTCATATTAGCATCAGCTGTGTCTCAGTATTCTATTCAGAAGAAGGCAATAACAATGCTGTGTTCCCCATGTTCGCCATTACACAATATCCTCTCATTTTCCTGTCCTCTGCAACAGGGAAATAACAATAAATAAAGACATCAAATTTGTAAAAAACAGGCAGGGATCTGAGAGCGCAATAGCTTTGCATAAACCTATGATTTGGTGCTGAATGTTTGTCCTCATACTAGTGATGGCTTGACCTTTAAAAGGCGATCCATAATGGCCTACGCAGAGAGAAAGACTGAAAGTGATCAGATTCTGGCACACCGTTTCTGCAGTCAAGGTCTTAATCGCTCATGGCCTTTACTCCTGAGAGGCTGTCAACACTGTGTATTTTTTCACTTGACCGTATGACCCGACAAACAGCCATATCTTTGCATTTGAATCACTGGAATTCACTTTTAAAACAGTGCTAGTTGCTCATAAAATATTGTGTTATGAATGTAATATAAGTCTTAAAAAAACTTCTTCTTGCTCCCATTTTTTTTATTTTGACTTTGATAAAAATTCATCATCTGAGGTGTTGAATCCTCACTTCACACTCATTTATACATTCCCATGTACCACAGCTCCTCCCAATTGTGAATCAAGGGAGAAATGTAAAGAAAAAAAAAATGTGTGGATGAATTTTATTGACCTCATTGCGACATCCTCACTCTCCCCGGAAAAATTTTAAAGACATGTCAATTACTCCTGATGCACAGCTTTATCACTTGTCACCCTATTTTGTTATTTCAGAGCTTGCTAAAATAATGTGATGCAGGGCTGCTGTTGCACTGACTGATGTATCCATGACATATTATTGCCACGATTCCTGTTTTTTTTAGTCATTTCCCCCCCGCCAACATGGCAGATATGAAACTAGGATGTGAAATATTATTCCTATTTTACATTCAAATTATGCCATAGATCCATACGTGCACAATAAACCACTATGAGACAAAGGAAACAGAAATCAGTCACATCAACCCGGTGTGTTCCACCTTGCGGAATAAAGTATTACATCTTCCGGCCATCCATCAATACATTCTCAAACAGGCATGCTGTGTAATTAAACTTTAAGCGCATTAAAAATGTCACTGACCATCATCAGGGTTGTCGATTTTCAGTCACATCAGGTGTGCAGAGCTCAGTGCCACGTGTTACAGTAATACTGCAGGTTAAATGATGAGATCAGGAAGTCATTTCCTTCTCATATAAAATGTATAAACCTGCGTGAGAATTTAAGCCAGTTAATTGAATCTGCAGTTGTTTTTGTTTCTACATTTTAATTTGAATGGAACCTGAGTATGGTGAGGATGCCTCATAAATGTAGCAATCATTTAATAACCAGTTCACAGAAGAAAAAAAAACTAATGTGGGATAGGAAAATCATTTCAAAAGTAGTGGGTAGTGTTTTAGACCGTGATTGATTACACTTTCCGCTCCAATACTGATGACAGATCGATTGCATGCATCACAGACTGTGACTAAATGAAAATAACACAAACGGAAAATAAGAATCTTTTCATTAATGAAAGGAAAGATCTGACATGAGGCGGCATTCAGAGCAGCCATGAAAATTAAAATGAAGTCTAAAGCTTTTTTTTTTTCCATAAAGTGCAGTAAGTATTCTTTCATAGCTTGATATTATACAACTAATGAAGGCTGGCTAGTGAAGATGAGATAGAGAAGGTAGAAAAGTGTTTTTATGATTCATTTGTGATTCAGATTACGTTTAACATGCATCTAATAATTTTGAGTTCGTAATGGAAAAAGTGGGACTAATGTGACACGTTTGGTTAGTGCTGTTGTTTGTCTTGTCCCAACAGGCGGCTTGATACAGTCACAGTCTTGCAGTGCTGCTGAATCCACACACCAGCCTTTCACACCCCTTTTACAGTCCAATCAGTTGAGCTGTACTGACCAATGAATAAACAGATTTCCAGTGAAATGGTGTTACCGTCTAGTAAAAACATATGCACAGCACAGGATACAACTGTGTATCTTCTTTTCAATATCCTGTGGCAGTCTCTCTTTGCTCCCTCATTTCCTCTGAGCTGCATTTAACTGATTGCAGCATCCCCTGTAATGGTGGACCTTGATCGATTCATAGGTCAGAGAGTGGAGAAGGAAGGAGGAGTGAGTAGATGAGAAAGCACAAATGGAGCTCACAGCGTAGGTTCAGGCAGGAACACAGTCATTGACACCATCTGCATCAGCTGAGCATCAGCTGATATCCCTAAATGCCATCTTTACGCCTACACGCACATTTACCTATGTAATCTATTCACAGTGTTTCTCCATTGCTTAAGCCAATAATCCTGAAACATTGTTGCAATTCTGGAAACATGAAAAGCAATCACCATAACGTTTTATACCGCGCAGCACAACACTGCATTTGTGCTGCAAAAGGCTTTTATTCACCCTCTCAAAACATTTAACTTGTGTGTCAAAAGCAAATAAGTTCACCAACAAGTTCATCACTTCTCCTTTTATCATCGCTTGAGTCAAATCTCGAAGGAACTGTGTCAGTATGACAGACGACACTAAAATTGTGTTTGTCATTTCTCATTGAGACTTACACACAGTAACCCAATAATAAGGTCAAATATCCTCCACAACCAACTGAATATACTCATACAAACACCAGTTTCAGCTTTCTATTCACTGATTTCTCACTTTCACTGTTTGCCCCTCTTGCCCTTATTCACAGTAAAGTAACAGCTGCACGGTTCACATCAGGAGCCCAAACTGTTTGTTTTTAACAGTAAATGGTGAGCATCATCATGTTGCCAGCTCACCAGTTAACTCACAGATTTGATATTTGGTAGTGTGTTTGTGAAATCTAAAGCAGTTTTAATGCCCTGCTAGGAGGCTCACTTGCTGCACATCATGTTAAAGTAACAGCTCGGCTGCAGGTAAACGCCACTGTTTAGCGGTTTGCTCACCTGCTAACTGGTAGAACTAACTTCTGTCAGCTAGCATGATGTCAGCTCTGGTGTACTGTGTTGGTACCTTTTTTTAATGCAGCACATTCTGCTAGTTATCTGAAATGCAACACTAATGCCTCTCCACTGTTTGCTGTTCAGCTGTGAAATTAGTTTGGTTGTACTCTTAGGTTTCCCACTGCAATATGCATTTTAAACAAGGCCAAATAGACTGTCACTACTTTTTAATGCAGCTTTGCACACCTGCTCTTATTTATTTATGGAATTGTTTGTATTTTAATGTAATTTTATTTTAGTCTCTCATGGGTGTATGTTTTTCTGTTTGTGAACCCCTAACCTAAGACAAATTACAAATAAAGATTTTTGAATCTTTAATCTTGAGTACTGTTCAGGAACTTGCAAATAGTCTGAAAAACCAACATGAAAAAGAATCGTGATAAAATCATAGATCATCATCCTGCCTGAAAAAAAGCATGATATGATACAATAAAACAATATACATGTAAGGATGTCATCTGCCCTCAGAATGAATTATAAAACATATTGTTTAATGAATACACTTTTAAGTTAACTGAAATAAATAAATGATAGCTAAATGAAATAAACAATACATTTTCAAGACACAGGCGTTTGTTTCCACTGTGCTGGTCCCCTAATGAATAATGCTGAAACAAAGGGCCCATGGCTGAACACAGTTGCTGACCCCTGGATTACAGTATGTTGATAAATGTGCTTGAGAGTAATTCAGACCTCTCAGACCATTACAAAAGCAGTGTAATCCACTTTGATTGCCAAGGCAAAGTAAATGCATCAGTGGAGCAAGCAACAAGAAATTCCTACACTGTTCTGAGAACATGAAATGAGGATTTGAGAATTACACACAGTGTGCTGAGAGTCACAATATTCATTCGACAATTGTGCCAAAGCAACTGAGAAAAGCTGTAAATTCCCTCCTGTGGTGCACCCACACAGGTATTTTCACTTATTTTGGCTCATTAGACCTCCTCATAGGACTGTGCTTGACTGACAATCTCCTACACACTTCACCCTTTTTACTCATTCTATACACCTCTGTAGAGGCTATAATCTCAAGCGACTTACTGGCTTGTACCTTTGCATCAGATCAAAGAATAGTCATTCTGAGTTTTGTGCTTTTTACTTGTGGAAAAGTTTACAAGAAGTGCACAAAGGCAGCAAAGAGCATTAAAGGTCACACTTGCAGCCGTCTCTGCGAATATTCACTCTGTGTCTCTCTGCCTTTTTCTTTCTTTAGCTTACCAGTGCCTGTGCCTTGCTATTGTGCATGCTGGCTCAATGATATGGCTTAGTAGAACAGATGAACTGAATGGAGCCATCATCAATGTTACTAGTTACACTTGCCTTTTGTTTTCTGCTAAAACAAGTCAAAACGTCATATAATATAACATGAAGTTCAAGATTGTAAGAAGTCTATCTTGCGTACAACAATAAGGAAATCACTCGCAAAGCATTTCAAGTGAGGAAATCAAACAATTAAATCTGACTAAACAGGGAAAAAAGTGTAATAAAGCAGTCACTGGAAAAACAGTTTGCATTATTACATTAATCAGTTCAGACAAATGTCAAGTGGAACCTCCCTAGAATAATAATCACCAACCAGGCACCACCTGAAGCAAAAATAGCAATGTTTTGTTCAGTTTGGTTCACTTTTTTGCTTATAGTGGGACACTGGTGCTATCATAGCAAGTCAAACAAATTAAAAGATTACCCTGCTGTCTATTCTATCATTTCATTTTGAAAAACAACCAAAAAGTGTCATGGCTTCCCATTCAACCACAGTAACGAGTGTTCAAGTAATGAGTAATAATCAAGCAGGAGAGACAAAGAGATTAGATTACACAACCTTGGCCCTTCTTACAACGAACATTTAGGTAATGGCTACAATATTATTGTAATGAAAACTACTTCAGCATCAGTGACGAAGAACACTGCAGCAAATTACGAGATGTGTGTAAAGTGCACTTCACAGGAGCTGTCCGTTCAGCACCACAGAAGCTCAAAACAAGCAGAAAGATCAGCAGCAACACAATGACAGTATTCATTTTCACCTGCCTTTTCTCTGCTTAGTTTCTTTACACTTGTACTTTTTAGAAATTCAATTAATTATTGTTTTTCCTCGTATTTATCATCTCGCAGCATGTTTGGTCCATTGCATTGAGATGAAATCATATACTTTTGTAATTGTTATTGTTAAATATGTAGAAGTACAATACACTGGTAAAGTTGATACCTAAAAAATAGATACCTAAAAAAATGAGGAAATAGGCAGTTTTTAAAGCCACTATACAAGTCTATTAATAAGAGAATAGAGTGAAGCCTGTATGTACTGTATATTAAGGTAAATGTTCAATACAAAGGCGCTTTAACAGTGACTCAGTCATTTGATTAATCAGATCTATAAGTGGTGTTATATTCATGGTTTTAATTTCAGTGAAAGTGCAGGTAGTTCAACTTACTATCCGGCTCACCTTACACTACCTCACTACTATTTATGGAACTACTGCAACCTATAGCAGATTTGATTGTGCAGAAGTCTGAAATTTGTGGACAGTTAACAGCTGGAGTAATATTTTTTTGTCCCGTTTTAATGCAAAATTCATTTTTAAAGTTCTGATTCTCATTTATATTTGGATTAGTAAACACATTAAATGATTTTTGGACTATACCAAAATATAATAGCTTCAACACAGCTGCACAGAGCTCTCAAGTTACAGACTTTTTCACTTTGCACAAGGCAACTTTACCCTAACTCTACTGCAAATAATGAGTTTACAGTTTTCCTATTCAAATACACCAACAGAATGATCTGTGAGACTAAAGCCACTGTAGCCAGCCCTGATGCATGGTGCTAAAAGGTGGCAGGATGCCACGGTGTAAGGGACACCATCCCTCAACTGGAGGATCCGGGTTTAAGCTTCTGTGTTGGTAAGCATTCGCCCTGCTTAAGCATCCTTGAGCAAGACACTGATCCGTGCCAGCTTTATGGTTGCTGCTTTGTCGCTGACCCCCCTGTTCAGGGTGGAAATCAAGAGAATTGATGTAGAATTTGTAAATTAATTATAAATACTTTCCTTATTTTGTAGTTGTCAGACTGACGGTAGACTTTTTGCCTGAATATATTCATATAAAGCAGCCAGAATTCTTGATTAACAGCTGTGGCATTGTGCCAAGTGATGGCCTTCACCACTGTGCTGCTGTGTGTTTTAGAAGGAGCCAACATTTACATTTTATTTTAACAAGAAGAACAAATGCTTGATTCCAAAGAGTGTTTTTTGTTCTGGTGTCCAGCCTTTGATGAAATGGCTTCTATTGCCTTCTGAAGTACAATATGCACCACAGGAAATAGTGGTAAAGACAAAAAAAAAGTATAAAGTATGTGGCCTGTTGGGTTTTTCATGACCCAACACCTTTGGCACATTTGTAACTTCTGAGGGAAAAGTAAAAATTCACAGGTAAGCACTCATGAGTGGGGACACGAGCTGTATTCACATTTTCCCGTTTGGAGAGGCTTTTTGGAGAGACTGTTAAGTGCTCTACACTCTCTAAAACAAATGAGCTCCGGGGAGGAGAGAGGTAGACAGAAGGAGACAAGAGGGGATGGGACGGGATGTACGCACATACGGGGACTTCATGTGTGATTGAGCTAAAAGTTCCACTGAGGGAGGGATTTCATTCCCTCGTGAAACCTAGATTGAAAGCATTTGTGATCTTCTGATCTTCCTTAATCTCTGTGCAACAGATGCCCGACATTCACTCAAAATGGCTGCCATGCGCCCACAACACTGTTACAGTAATGATTGAAAATGATAGCAGATTACTGTGCTAGGCAGAGCACTAATAAAGACAGGATAAAAGACAAAATGCAATGTTCACAATGAGCAGTTATAAAATTAGGAGTTTTTGTGTAGATTTTACATTGTTGGTGTAGTATAAAGTCAATAGTACCAGTAGATATAACCATTGAACATGTTTTCTACATCAATTTTATGTACAGATAAAGTTGCAAAAGTTTACATGTTCACATTTTTTCACTGTTTTTGCGACTTTTTTCTCTAAAACCTAGAATTCAAGCAACATTTGATCTGACAAATTCAGATCAGATTTTAGTCAAACTTGGTGTCAAATTTGAAGGATTTGATTTGGCATCAAAAAACTGGCTCTGTTTTATAAGAGAGTTTACAATTCTGCACCAGAAAATGTTCCTATAATAGAGGCTGTTAACAAAGCACAATATCATTAATTATTGTTGGGTAGATCTATAGGTTCTCACAGTGAGGTGTGAAGTATGCCTTTGCTCTCTTATTTACAGCTTTTAGAGAAAAGCTGGTGTTCCAAATTTTCATTAAATTTGCAAGGTCATACAATTTTTTTTTTTTTTATATGTTCTCTTTATCAGGAATAATACAAAAAATCCTTAATTGGACCTGTTTTGGAAAGCATTCTGGATGCACTATAAAGGGGTCAGGGTCAATACTTTGAAGACATCTAAGGAATTTTAGATGTTGAGCTCGCGGTGACCTTGAATAAGAGATGGGGCTTAGACTGTTGAATTCACGGTGGGTGACTCAGAGAATAATCTGTTCACTTTGCTAGCAGTCATCAAGCAGTCAGCCCCTCATCTGCATGATCCAGAATTAATTATTCATCAGGTCTTTTTCAACACTGAAAGGGTAGCACATCTCCCTCTCCTTTTGTCACAGTTAAATCAAGAATAAAGGCTTGCATATGCTTCCATCTTTCTTAAATATATTATGGTGCAGTGATCATTGCAAAGGCACAGTGTGTTCCTTGTACTCATTACAGAAGTCTGAGAAAATATGCCTGGATTTGTATATGTATATACAAATAATGAAACTCAGTAAAAAAAAGTACAGTACAATAGTGTATCTTATTTTTCTTGTATACTCAAAACCATATTATCTATCACAACAACATTATTTGCAATAAACCATCAGAAAATATACTTTAACAACACACAGGTATGTGTGCCTACATGTGTTTCTGAACAACCTCTTATACAGTGTTTGCAGTCTTGTTTACTGTTCCAAATAATAAAGCAGTGACTAACAATATAAAGAAACTCTTATGGGAACCCTTTTATAATAAACTCCACTAGTATTTCCATTTTATTTGCCTGATTTACTCACAACTTAGAGTCACTATTCATAAGATAAAATCTAACAAAATGTGCATCTTTTGAGCAAATTCGAGAGTAGTCTTGTTGAAAAACAGGGGTATTATACAATGATATGGATGTCCTGTAATATAAGCCGCATACAGAGCAATATTGGAACAAAGCAGTGAGCTGTTAGTGTTGCCAAACATGGATATTGCATAATCTATATGCAGCACTTGAAAGACAGTTGGAGAAAATGAAATACTGAACAAATATTTTGCAAAACAAATCATCTTTTTTAGGCAACCTCTTAACGTGAGAACAAAGCAGGGCCGTTTTTGCCTATTTGCATTATAAGGGACTGCAATGGCCCCCCTAACCACCAGGGGGCCCCTGTGGGGTGGTGTTTTTTTTGTTTTTGTTTTGTTCTTTCACAGAAAGAGGGCCCTCTTAAATGGCTATATTTTATATAGCACTTTAATCCTATATTTTAAGTTACCTTATCTGCCTGTCAGACTGTTTTTGTTTACATTAGTTTATCATTGGTTAGAAAGCGTAACGAAAGTTCCTGCTGGAGGAAATACATTAAGTCCCGCCCCTCCCCACACTACTCAATGAGGAAAAAGTTGATGAGAGCAGATGTAGAGAAGAGTGTGTAGCGAGTGAGAAATTCTGTGGATATTAAAAAGGGTGAAAAGTTAATAAATGTGTATGTAAAACTGAGTCTTGAGGACAGCAGACAAGCGGACTGATTGAGTGACTAATCCAGGGACCTGTGTGCCATGGGTTAACTATTCTTTCATAACATCTTGGTGAGTTAATTTTTTGACTAAACTCGCGTTGCTAACTCCCGTATGTGTGAGAGGGTGGACATGTGGTACTGCTGGGAGAGTGTGTATGTTCTATGCAGATGTGTGAGCCACATCTATTACATTTTACTGCTGTGAGATTTTACAGTAAAGGGAAATTTCTGTGGTGTTTACTCCGAATGAAAAACCTAAGATGTAAAATGTTGCTCATTTATTTAATTTTGCTGAGTACTTTTCCACTGTGTCATAATGGTGTTAAGTGCATAGCAGCATAACATTTCTGGTTTCTTACTGCTAGTGTGATAAACAGTTTTATTTGTGCATAAGGAGATAATATAGAAATGAAAGCACTTAAATGTTACTTCTATTATAAAAACATGAGGTGTGTAAGTACACTGTGTACTGTACCTCAGTCCATGGTTAAAAATGCAATAAATTCATGTGAAATGTTATTTCTAAATGTTAAAATGGTTAAAATGTGTATTCATTATTCATGCTTAATGTTAAAAAAAGAGAAGAAACACAGTTCATAAAATAAGATACTGTTAAACTATTGAACTTATTTAATTGCTATTATGTTACAGTGGCATATTAAGAGTTTAATGATGTGTTGATTTAATATGGCCGTAGATAATGGAGACGTGACCTAAAGTACAGCAATAGCCCTGATGTTATACAGGCTAGGTTTTTGAGACTCCCTGAAGGTATCGTGCCTTGAACCTTGGATTCTGGATTCTCTCCTTGATGAAGGAGATGGTGAGCCACCATTTGTACTTCATCTACCTGGAGGAAGACACCTTTCCTTCATCCCCTTTTGTGGTGAAACTGGTGTTGTAGGACTGTGTTACAAGCCCCTTAATCCCTTTGCTTTTGTTGCTGGGTGCACCCAGAACTCTAAACTGACCTCAGAACTAAGAATAGATCCAAAACTGACTGAACCTGACCTAAACACTGAATAGACTGAGTACAACTAAGGACTGGGGAAACTTGAACATACCAAAGAACTGAAATTTGTTACACCATAAGGGACATTGCTTTAGAGGACCTAAGGACATCTATATGATTTATAAAGAGGTTGAATTGGTTAAGTTATGTTATTAGTTTTAATAGTATGTTTGTCTGCTGAAATATTGTGGAGAAATGTGAGTTTTGTGTAGGTCTACTGTGAAACAGATTTATTGCACCTGAAGGTATTCATTTTTTTGTTAAAAAATGTTGGCTTAGGCTGTATCATTGTTTTCCTTACAAAAGAAAAGTTTTAATACAATCGTCATTGAACCTCCCCTTTGGCTCTAGCTACTGATTGAGTCCTTTACTTATCTTCAACCTCTCCCTACAAACTTAGACACTCGTCCAATAATCATTTAACTAGCCTGTGGTCATTAGGCGTTGTTTTGGAGATGATGATGATGATGATGATGATGATATTAACAATGTTATGTTCCTTAAATTTCCTTCATTTCCTTGAAGTTTTTATGTGTAAAAAGTAGCATTAGGTCTCATTTATATGCATATGGAATATGATGCAGATTTGGTGTGTATTCATGACTGCTTGGAATGGGGAGGGGGACAAGATTTGGCCCAAAAAAAGCTAAAACAGATATACATGCTTTAGTCTGGGTTTTTGTGGTAGCTTTTATTACCTGCAAATAATATGTTACATACATTTTCAAACTGCTTAAGTGCTACACTCGAGTGAAACTGATCTCTTGGTTGGACCACTGTAAAAATCTCTGCTGCTTCATATAGAATCTTTATTTATTCTTCAGTTTAACTGCCCACACATTGGCCACAGTGCATGACTCAGAGGGGCATTGTGACGTAATCCATGCATCTGAAAGGATAATGAACATATCAAACACTGGAACAGTGGCGGATTCCTGCAGTGATTTTTATGCTGCATCCTCTTGAGGTCTTTGAACCCTGACCCCTTTGATCCCTAAAGCTTACTGTATATGCAGGCGCACGCTGATCACCACTTTTAACAGAAAATCTCCAGTCAGCGTGCACACGAACTTCAGTAGCCTCTGAGGTGGAGGCTAATTACTATGCAGAGCAGAGAAAATGCTCTTTGAGCATTTTGAGCATGTCCCTTAACAGCTTTAACCACTACCAAAGAACTCCTAACCCCCTCTTCAACAGGGACATGCGCACACACTCATGCACATGCACAACATCATCTATAATTTAGTGTCAGAGTGTGATGGAAGGAATGTGTATCGGCAGCAGGAGCGGGCACAAACATCCAGCATCTTAGAGCCTGGTCTCATCAAAGTTCTGGCAGGTCAGAAGGTTAGAGGTGCAGTAATCAAAGTTGGTGTGAGGAGAAGGCATCTAGAGGCCCCTGTGGGCCCTTACGTGTTCAGAGCTCACAGTCACCCACCTGTTCATGCTTGCTAGAGTATACTAAGACTAGTGGAGTAGATTTAGAGTTTTAATGTTTTTATTATGGCCCATTTGTGGTTGAGAGTAGCTGCCAGCTGCGAGCACCAGCTTGCTGTGAAACCTGAGAATAAAATATTTCACACAATATAGGGATAACAAACTGCTGCCACTTAGAATAAATTCCTAGGACTCTGGGTGGGAGACTTTACCACGTAACTTAAAGGGGACCTATTGTGCTTATTTCCAGCTCTATATTTTTATCCTGGGACTGCACTAGAGTAGCTTTGCATGATTCACAGTTCAAAAAGCTCCTTATTTATCTTATACTGGCCTTTTATGCAGCCCCTCAGTTCAGCCTCTGTCTCTTAACAGGCAGTTTTAGCTCCTAGTGTGTAAGTGTGTGTGTGTGTGTGTGTGTGTGTGTGTGTGTGTGTTTATGATGTATTTAGCGGTTGTAAGCAGGTATATGAATAATAAATGTTGAATAATAAATTTAGAAGCAATGCAATTTTATTCATGAATCCTAGTTTGTATTTACTTTTGCAAATTGTGAAAACAGTAAGTTTTGCTGTGTTTTCTCACAGTAAATCATGCTATGAGCGGTTTCAGGCTGTTTGCAAACATTTTTTGTCATTTTGTTTGCAACTCATTATTTTATGTTTCCCTATGAAAATAATTTGCAATTTGCAAATCTGAAGAACAAACAATAATTTAGAACATAACTCCTTGTATTTTGGGATTTCATTTGTGTGTTATCACATTTTGAAAGGAAACGCTATGAAGAAATGTTTTAAGATATTTAATGACTTTAGGAAGTACTGATTATGGCACATAAGTTAAGAGACATTCCTTTGCAACATGTATTTGCAAATGCAAATAGAACAATCAGAAAAAACACAAAAGTTGTTCCAAACAATACCAAATTGTCTTGGATTTTGCAACTCACGTTAGTGGCTACTGTAGGTATATACAAGAAAATCACTTCATGCATGTGAATGTTTGCCAGCCACACCACTACTTGGTGGTGATCTAGCCAGATATTTTTTGCTACAAATTGACAATCTCATGTACACAGAGATTGCTAAAAACACTATGAGAGTTCCCTTTCAGGTAAGCTAACTAATGGTTTCTGTCCTAAATGTTGTGTTGAGCCCTGAAGGGCAGCTTTTTGTTAAAGTGGCCTTTTTGGACTCCATCTCTCCCGGCTAAGAAAAAACAGTCAATATAAAGTAATCAGAAAGTGTCATGTCCTCCATTTGCCTGTGGACAAGCCTAAATGAATGTTGAGTCTGGTTGGCCTTGGTTGGTGGCTGCATCATCTGTCACTGAGGCACTGAGGGGGCAGCGGATCTGAGGCCTTTCTCAAGGTTCATTGACTGGTTTGTAATCAAAGAGCTTATACTGTTAATGTACCAGTGTGACCAAGGACCATGCCATGTGAATCGTTATCGAACCAACTAAATGACAAGAACTTTTTGCTCACAAAATGCAAAAAAGTTCAGTCTTGCATATATGACATTTGTAACATTTGTGGCACTTGCCTTTATGTAAAAATGTCTCTCAGGCATTATGCTTCACATAATGAGAGACACCATAATGATGATCAGTCCCAGTAGAACAGTTTAAGTGAGGCTTGCACACGAACCAATTGGTCTATTGTGCTGTCAATCAACATATCAATAGCCCTGGTCCTTACAAGTAAAATGAGCTATTACACTTGGTTTTAAGCCTTCCTAATGTGTTCTAATGGCAAACCAAGAAACATCTGTGCATAAAGTTTGGTTGTTCTTAATGGGGGAAGAGGCTGTAACGAGGTCACTAAATAGTTGCCTGTGTCATTCTAAATGTTGACTCTTGTCCCCTGTGATGTTAGAAAGGTTAATGACATAGACGCACTTCAATTCAGACTTTTTTAAGGACACAGCTCATTATTTGGTATTTTGGTATTATTTGCTCAGTTTAGAGTTGGTTAAGGCTAAAATAATATCAGATAACCTATACATACATTTACATATAAGATTTCATATTACCGCAGAGCAGGTGGGTACACCAACTTCAGTAAATCCTGACTAAAAGGTACTTTGTGTTTGTACTTAATCAGTTATTCAGGTGTGTTATTTATTGCTTACAGGGATGTTGTAAGATCATAGTTGCTGTCAGTTGCTTAGCAATTCTAACCTAAATCTATACATAGAAGTAATTCATCATAAATCTTGAATGTGATTTATTCGTTTGAAGAAAATGTACAATACATATTTGAAGCAAATATACACTTTGTGAGGCAGATACAGTACATGTATATATGACAAAAATGCAGTTTTTTGCCTGGAACTGAGAGGGTTAATTCTTTTAATTTTTTGTTGGGCTCACGACTGCTACTCAAGGCATGATTGAGTAGTAAAAGTAAAATTCAAACAGTTTAACATTAAGACGTTTATCTACTGGTAAGGAGAAGGACAGAAGTGATGCAGCTTTAACTTTTTGACACAAATACCCCTGATTAAGATGAGCCAAGCTACAGTGTATTACAGTATGTTGAAGATGTGGTGAGAGTATTTCTAAAAATATTTTAAATTTTTTAGGGTCACATGATTTTCATATTGGAGTATTCAGCCTTAAGAAAAAGACAGTTATTCTTGTAAAGCCAATGTATAGTAAGAAACCAAATTTTTTGCAGAGCAAAATTCACATAAAGTAGATAAAGCTATTTCAGATACAACTCATTTGGATAACATGTTAAGTTTCATTGGAGTGTTCCTCAAAGCCTCAACTGTAATCTCCTTGGTGTGAAAAAATTAATCAACCAAGATAAATGTAATATGTATAAGGGTAAAAAATTCAGATTTTTGCATTGACTACCAGTAAGGACATTTAAGGACAGTGTCAGTGGGAAGAAAATGTAGATTTTTCTCCAAGTCTCAATTTCGTGATGCTTCATAAGTTAAGTTAAAAGGCAAGAAATCAGACTCACCCAGGGTTAAGTTTGGGAGCAGGCAAGTCCAGAAATAGTAAAACTCACCCAAATGTCAAATGAGGTTCCATAGAAATAAAAGTAACTTTCAGCCAGTTGACGGCATCATCCTTCTGCAGTTCCAGGTTAAAAAATACTGCTTCTGCTTCCCTCAGCTAATCAAAATGTACTCTGCAGTACTGCATCTACATAGTGGATACCATCTTACCTCCGCCATCACCTCTAGCTGTCCAAAAACAACAAGGAGGGGAAAAAGAAAGAATTTGTGGGGTTTGTGTGTGTGTGTGTGTGTGTGTGTGTGTGTGTGTGTGTGTGTGTGTGTGTGTGTGTGTGTGTGTGTGTGTGTGTGTGTGTTTTTTTTTTTTTTTGAGACAGCTAGAAGGTCAAGCGAGAGGACGGTCTGTGTTGACAGGCTGGTGATGTGTTCTGTCTGTTGGACACACATCACAGCAGTTAAGAAGAAGCTGTGGAAATCCAAACATCCTGTTTTTTAAAGTTACACACAGAAGAAGAGCAGAGGGAATTGCAGAAAGTGAAAAAAAAGAGGTTCGGGATAAACAGAAGGAGACTAGAATACAGAATTTGGACTTATTTCTTATCTACAACTGCTGCTTGTTTTAAATTAAATATGAACTGTAGCTGTTTTGTGTTGGGACATGTGTTTTCCTGCTATGTATAAAAGGACTTTAAGGGCTGAAACAATCAGGTCAAACAGAAAAAACTGCAAGCGAGTCAGAGCAGGAATAAAGATGATTATTAAAATACACAAGAGAACCAACCTTATGTATTCAGGGAGACTGTTTCATTCTCACTGCTGCTGGTTAAAGCCCTATCAGCAGACTTTTTCAACTGAGACTGGATAGCCTGCAGTCCACGGTGGGAGGATCTGAGGGCCCAGCAGTGCTGCAGAGATTGTAGTTTGCTGTGGGGGAAGAGACCATGCAGAGGTGTGAAGACAATTCAAGTGTAAAGAGGCTAGGATTGGTGTACTGTGGTGCTTTTTTTAAACATTTAAACAATAATCAATAGCTGATTCATATGAAATAGAGAGCCTGGAGGATGTTGGTGCATCAAATGACAGACAGGGTTTGATTTTGGAGATAATCCTTAATTGGATGAAGCTAGATTTCACAACCGAGCTTATGTGTTTGTCAAACTTCAGAGCACAAATATCACCCTGAGGTTTTCGCCATGTGGCCTGACATCAGAGGATAACAGGTCCAAGCTCTGGGTAATGACAGAAGCTGCGGGGCCAAACAATATTCTCATTCAACTGTAGAAAGTTGTGTGTCATCCAACTTTTGATGTTGTATTAGCAATGGACTTTAAAGGCTTGCACTTTCTGGTCTTTGTAGGTTATGGTTAAAGGGGACATATTATGCACATTTACAGGTCTATATTTTTATTCTGTGGCTCCACTGGAATATATTTGCATGATTTACAGTTCAAAAAACGTATTTTAATCTGGTCCTGTATGCAGCCCCTCAGTTCAGCCTCTGTCTGAAACAGGCTGTTTTAGTTCCTGTCTCTTTAAGGCCCCCCTCCCGAGGTGCCCACTTTGTTCTGATTGGCCAGCTCTTGGAAGCTGCACCTCAGTAGACTTCCTCTGGCTCTGGAGGCTATGTCAACAAACCATGAAACAAATTAGGATGTCACTACTTTTTTTGTGTTGTTTACTCGAAATGTTGACTTCTCAAATACATCCATACATGTTAGAGCCAAAGTCCAATCCGAAATATGAGAATGGACAGTGCAAACAAGACATGGAAAAACCTTAGCAACATATTAGCAACCAAGGCTATGGAACAGACAGCTGTTATGGGCACACATGGCAAGATAGAAACAACCATAGCAAATGAAGTGTTCAGAGCAGGTTGAAGCCCTGGCTTCTGTCTGGCAATGAGCAATTCTGCTTACGTTAACCTCAAATTTTGGAACTTTGACCATGTTTAGCAAAGATATTCAACATCATATATATCATATATTGAACTATACAGTAAATAACAGAAAATCACAAAAAAACATATCATGTACCCTTTAAAATTCATTGATTAGCCCAAATCACTTTCCATCTGACATGACATTATTTAGATTTGGAACAAAATGTAACATCTCAGTGTGACTTAAATTGTACTTTGACAAATTGGGAATTACACAATTGTATTACAATGCCTTTTTTCAACCAGATAAACTAGAATTTAACCTAAATTCTATTAAGAAAGAGTCTCTGTAATAGATGTATCTGTGCATGGGCATACCTGCCTTGTTAACTGTTCTCTATGTATGATTTACAGTACTATACATGCTACTACAATCTGTATATGACTACATGCAGCATATGATCATCATCATGCAGCAGGAACAAAATGTTTACCCAGTTGCAACTCGAGCTTAGCAGAAATAAGCAGTGCTTTCAGACATAATTGCATGAAATGAAAAGCTGCCAAGCGGCAGGTCCTTAAAATCAGTGTGGTGTGATTGAGAGGGAGGCAGGAATCTTCTGAGCGCAGCTGGAGTCCCTGGGTGTATGAGGCCTGCGGCTGTCATACTGTGTGTGTAGGTTGATGGTTTTTGTGGTCGTATTTGCACATTTGTGTAATGTCTGGGTATATTATTGAATATTATTTTGTGTGGGTGCAATCAGGTCTGTGGTTGTGCGTTTGCAGCTTTTGTTCATGTTGGTGTTTACATACATTACATGCATACTTGCGCTATGAGGAACAGGACATGTGAGTCCTCAGAGCAAATTCCCTGTAGCGTGATAATGAACATATACAGTAGTATCATTGAGGAGGCAGGTGAAAGCCCCATCCAGCAGGTCTTAATTACATCACAGCCAGTGCTGACATGCTTGGATGAACACTGCTGGCTTTGCAGGTAATGGCTACTGTGCATGTACAGTTGGCAGAGTAATCAGGTTCGGGGGGCGGTGACTCAGGGCCGAATTGCCCATTCTGCTTGAAGGAGCACATGCCCTCTCAAATTTTTGAGATCGGATGGCTTGAAAGAGTAGTTGAAGTCCATTTTGTCATGAATTAATTTTAATAACATTTTCTGTGTTCGTTATTCACAAATAAATAATTTAATAGTCTTTTTTTTCTCTGTCATGTCAGTTCTTGTGTTTCAATTATCTGTTTATACTCTGCCATTCTGGTCTGAACTGTCTGAGACTACAGTTTGGTCACATGGTCTAAAAGCACAGATTTTTTTGCATCAGGACTCATTTAGTGATTGCCAGTGTCTGTATACTGTGGTGTTTCCTTTTATTCCTGTTGATGCTTGAGGGTCTAATGGCTGAAAGCTTGCCCTGCTAAATCAATATTGCACAGATGCAGAACGTTTTACTTTGAATCTCAACTCCAGCACCTCTCACAAGCCTTTAATCAAGAACTGGTGATCCTAGTTGGTTCATTCCTGTAGGCTAAATGCAATTCAAACTCTGGGGAGTATTTTTTATGAATGATCTTAAGTCACACCATGAGAGCAGTATGACTTTACTAAATGGAGCTGGAACTTCAGAAATAACTTTTGCCTACACCAGAGGCTGGCCTTCTACCCCTCCCACCCCCGCGCCGTACATCAGTGCACCACTCAACATCGTTTAACTCCCGGGCTGAAAGTGAGTCCTACTCTGCCCCTGGATGTACAGCTAAAGCTTATCAACAAAATGTCCAACAGCAGTTTACAAAAAGCATCTCCTCCATGTTCACACTTTGGTTTTGCTAGCCTTGAAAACGCTACAAGGGTACAAATACGAACATTGGAGTCCCTGTAACCATGGAAACAATCTCTGCTGATAGGCCAGTGCAGAAGCCAAAAGATACGAGGCAACAGGGTGATGATTTTCACAGTATGTGAGGAATTAATGATTCATAGAGAAGAAAAGAACATCATACAGTGTATTTATAAGTAAACATATCTAAATGCGGGACATTTGCATTGCCTTGTTGCGAGACAAGTGTTAAAAATGTGGAGATGTCCCACATAACCGGGATGTTTGTTCACCCCTTTTTGCTCATGCATATTTTAATTTTGCATGAGAAGGGTTGACCCCATCACTAACAGCAGCAATTGTCTTCTAGACAGGTGTTTACAGATCATGAATACATTTAAAGGCTTCTTAAATGCATGGTTGAAAATATAAAATACAGTATTTACAACAGAGTTCAGCTCCTGGTCACAGAAATTAACCAAGTGCCATTGTCTCACATATTGTATAAAGGCATTACACTGGATGCTCTTTGTATGTCACATGTTCTTTCCTAGTAAATGCACCTTACTCTCTTTGGAAACCAAAATGTCATCACATCTTTATGTATGTCAGAAGACACACAGATTTTCTTTCTGCTTCTTTCCTTCTCCTCGCGTAACCTATCCAGCAGGCACTTTTTAAAGTTTAAAGAACACACTGAAAGAACACATTCACACACTTTACCTCGATGTTTTCTCGTGTGTGTGTACTCTGCACACTCGCCCACCAGAACTACAATCCTAAACCCACGAAGCACAACCTCTCCTGTAAACACATGGTGAATTTTGTCCACACTCTGTAAGCAAACACTGAGACAATCTCATAAATTGTTAGGATGGTTTGAGGTGAGTAAATTAGGGAGTAGACTCATTACCTGCTTTGTAGAGTAGCCTAGAAAGAGCCTGAAGCAAGAGCCGTAAACACCATTACCATAACACTGCAGTGTACTGCTGCACTCTGTCCCAACTCTCTCTCATGCATCTCTCACATGATTTCCTCTTTTGCCCTTATGCTGTCCTTCTTCTTTGCTTTCTCCCTCCACAGTCGGCATCATTCAGAAATGTTTTTCTGAACATGATTCTCTTTTGTGCAAGTTTCTTGTGCAGCCTTGACCACAAATCCTTTTAAGGCCTTAGTATTTCTCAGATATTATTATTTTTTGTAAATACACAGTACAGTGTCTCAGGCAAACAATAATCAAGGTGAAGAGTTCAACAATTTGTGAAATATACCTTCTCGCATTTATGCAGACATGAGAAGACTGATATCACTGTCATGTCCAGTGAGTAAATAGGAGGCTGCCATCAGCAGTCGGTTAGCTTAGCTTAGCTCAGCACAAAAGCTGGAAGCAGGTAGAAACAGCTCTGGCTCTGTCCAAAGGCAAACAGCATGCAACTCTAGCCCACCAAGTGAAATGTCATATAGGGTTTGTTTAAGTGTACAAAGACACATTGTGGTTTTACAGGCTGTCATGTACTAGCAGCCTTGTGCCAAGCTAAGCTAACCCTCTGCTGGCTGTAACTTCATATTTAATGGACAGATATGAGAATGGTATCAATCTTTTTATCTAACTCTCACGAAGTAAGCAAGTAAGCATATTTCTAAAAATTTTAAAATATGTTCTGCAAACACATACAAATTGCTTAATTGGGGTATTTTTAAATTTAAATTAAGCAGTAGGTTACTGCAAAATATGCTGAACAGTACAGTAGTCCAACCATTAGATCCCGATCAACATATACTACCTGCCTACATGTAATTTATCTGTCTTGTATACCTGCTAAGGGGATATATTCAAGTAACTTTAAATGCTCCAAATTTGCCCGAGTTTTGTGACTGTTCCATGAAAGGCCAATCAAGACCAAATTCAGATTGAAAGTGTTTTTTTTCTTTCTGTGTAGCCCTTAGTTACCATTACAATCTCAAATAGCTTCCCCTAGCCCACATTGTGAAAATTACACATTCCAACCTCAGAAATCTCCCTCAGTAACATTTTTGTAGTGTGATGTGATGACTTGAGGTAACCCAGAATTTCCTGTAAAAAAGAAAAGAATTTGTATTTGTTTACTGAGTCATATTTTAACCACTGTATGTCTTAATTATCTATGTATGTATACTTAATGGGGGCCTTTAGAGAGTCATGGTCTAGTCCATGACACTTGTGTGTAATGTGGGATGTGTTTCTCAACCTTTATGCATTTTTGAAGGCTGTCAAAAGGGTTGATGTAAATGCAATATTATTATGCATCGCACAAGATAATATAGGGCTGGAGAGGGCCTTGCCGCTGCTTGTTTAAATGCAGAGCACGCACAGTATTACCATTACAAGATCTCTTTACCTGTCTCATAGGCTCTACCACACTGTTACCACACTTGGCATCCAGAACGGCAAAATAAATCCAGTTGAATCCAGCTGGAGGACCATGAAACTGAATAGACGGAAGTCGGTCTTTAATAGTAGGGTTTTTTAACCATATTTGCAACACATATAGTAGAGACATTTTCACATTGTATTCGGTCACTTTTGAACATAAAAATTCATCAAATTTCAAGGCTGCGTGACTTAAGCCGAAAACCTTCTTAGACAGAGAAAGCTGATGTAAAATATGTGCTGCTGTACAGTTTAACTAGCTGAATAATGACTGTGCATGCTTGGCTGCTCTCTCCTTCGTGTGATTAAATCGGTCCACTTTAATTACAGCTGCCATTGATTTAAAGACAGGTTATTACCTTATTCATCAGCATCCACTATGACCTGGTCAGTAACCTGGCATAACTAATTCAGGATTAGATATGCTTTGTTACAGAGAGTATTGGCGTACATCTCTGTCTGTTAGACATAAAACACATCATAGTGACTATTTTACAGTGCACAGAATGGATCTAAATGGCTAACCTTTTGTTCTAATTCGATTGTCGAGGATGAAATCTCCATCTTTTGTAGATGTCAGGCAGGAGGAGCATTGGTGATCAGATGCTTAGGAGGATTCAAGGGATGATATTCAGCTGATCACAGAAGGATTGGCCTGGCAGTTTCACAGTTTCTCAGAATGTAGATTAGCAGCTTTGAACATTACCCTGTAGCAAGTGCAAATTGATTTTTTTTTTTTAAACAAGGTCATCTTCAGTTTTAGTATGAGTGATAGGATGTTTTCGCACCTCGTATGCTGAGCAATTGAAAACAACTACGTAGCCTAGAGAATTCTCCTATAGTTTGTGAAATGGATTGTGAAATAAACTTCTCTGCATTTTGTATCCTGATACTGCACTCAAAAAGGTGTTGAGCCTTTTCTCTTTTTAAGTCTTTGGTTTCCAATCATGCCTCAAAGAGGGTACAACAATGCAATGATGTTTTAGAAAACCATTTCGGAAATGGAGATAAGGGTGGATTCGCTGACAATGATTGCATTTCAGTTCATTCAATTTCGGCATTTGCAAATTCACCCTTATGCGTTTAACATAATCTCGATTGTAGATTACGTGGAACAAGGCTGTACTTGAGAAAAGAAAATATCTCCGTGATTGATTTCAGGGAAGGTAGTCTCTATGAATTGCAAATATTTGCTTAGTCGTGCAGCCCAGATCTAATGCGTTGTGAAATCAGTTGCACTTTGTTTAACCACCAAATCTCACTCAGTGTTTTGCTTTTAGGCGCCAATGCAGTATTTAGAGCTGATTTAATGCTGTGATTTCTTGGAAACTATCAGTAAGTGTTCTGCTGAGGGTCTGCTTTATTTCTGGCATCAGCATAGATCGTGATTTAAAACCCTTTGCTATTTGTTTTCAAACATAGGGATTCAGATTGTTAACTTTTGACATGTTATATATATGGAAATATTCATATAGTACATGAAATTCAAATTTCAATACAATATTAATCCTCCCAGATGAATAACTTACAAATACACAGAGCAGATACACAGAAGTAATTCAGAGAAGAGATGAGGAACATGTGCAGTGTGTGCAAAGCAAATACAGAATCGTGAACACCCACACAATGACCTTCCTCTGAAATGAAACTGGCACACACAACAATTTCTTTATTTATCAGGTTACAAGCCTCTGGAGCGGAATGCTGCTTCATTAACGGGCTACTTCTTTGGCTTTAATCAGTTCAGACCCAGTCAGGATATCCTTGGATGCCATTTCTTTGCCTTGATATCTGTAGTTCTGTTGTAGGGCAGTGATCCTGTTAGTATGAGGAATACATGAACAGCTCAAAGACCGGGATTGCTTTGGGTTGTGGAGGCAAAAAAACGAATGTTTTCTTTTTGAAGATGTGGTCCAAATCACACAGACACAGAAGAGAGATGTAATTTTCGTGAAAATATATATAGTTAAAAGCTATTAATATTTCAGCAATCCTCAAATTAGTTCATTGCAGTTCTTGCCTTGTGCATACTTAGCAGTACAGAGATCTGCTCTTTCATCAATTGGAGACCTTTGATAAATCTGGTTGAGATGATTTTTTTTATTCTATAATACATCTTGGTGAGACTTCAAAAGCCTATTAAAATAATCCCTGAGAAACATACCGTATTGACATCATAGAAAAGGCAGGAGGGGCCATGTTCTCTTCTCACTGTCTTGAGACGATGAAGTGACAGTCGTGAAGATTGCGATTTCGTCAGCTGCACTGGCGCATACAGCACCGCACGGTTTGAAAAATGGTTCGAATGTCATCTGAATTTCAAATCTGATGTATGTGCGGCACAGGAAACGTGAGGTATAAGGCCAGATTTTTCCTTAATTTCAAGAATTAAAAAAAAAAAAAAAAGCCATGGTGGTGAATAAATGGTTGCCAGTGAATGTCTTATCACATCCCCATTTTCAGATCAAATGGCATGAGAGGTTGCAGCTTATTTCATGTAAGCCAATGTAACGGAACAGTGTGTAGATGTGGAGGTTGAATGTTTTTTTCATCATCTTTGTAATACTCTGAACGATTCTCTTGACAGCAGGTGTAATCATTGGCAATTGAGCTCGTATGGTTTCTTGTTATTTGCGGTACTTCGCACTCCCATGCAAAGCACACATTCATGGGTCTCCCTACATGTCATCTCCGCTATTCATGTTTGCCTCTGCCTCTCACTGCTATTACCAGCGAAGATATAACAAGTGCAGACAGCTGATGTCGTGTTGGGTATCAGTAATGCCGGGACGATGAAAAGCCAAAGCAGTACAGTATCTCTTAGGCTCAGAGCACACGGATAAGAGACGATGTGTAATGATGCTCCAAATAACAGCGGGAAAATAAGCTTTTGACTCACACAGTGCTGTGGTCACATTGCTTTTTGTGACTCATTTCTGTCTCAAGCTTTTTATTTACTTGACTTGCTTCAGCTAGAGCCATAGCGGTAATCCTGATCGTCTTTTAAGTGATCACATGCAGCCTGATAAAGGAATTTATTTCTTTTTGTACACTGTATAATCTCCTTGGAGAAAAGCGGCCTTGTAATTATGAGGTGGTGAATTTGAAAGTTGGTTTTATGACGAAACCCACACACACTTAAGAATAGGTCAAAAATGGTCAGAAAAACAAGGTATTGCTTTAGCTAAATGTTTTCCCACAGCTGAACAACAATAAGCTGAATTTCAGAGTGTGAAAAGCATTTTAAATTAGTTTTAAGTTGCAGGCATTGATAACATAATAGAGTTGAACTGGAACTGGAAAAAGGGTCAGCTGTCATTTGACGCAAATTAAGTTGCAGATAATGAAAATTGTGAACATAGATCACCGTGAAATGACATTTTTAGGCAATACGGTTGCATAGGTGGGAGAACAGAGAGGTGCCAGGCCTGGCCTGGTGGAGGAGTCCTGGCTTGTCCTGCAGTGCTGCAGCTGCCAGGTTGTGTTCCACTATGCCGGATGGAGTAGCCCTCCTCTCACAATTGGATGGTAATGAGAGTGACTGACGGGGATGCTTGGAGAGGCTGCCAAAAATAATGTTTTGTGTTTCTCCTGCTCTCCCTGCCTCTGTGTCATGCTGTCTTTTTGGTGCACCTCTCTTTTCCTGTTTCATCTCTCCTACTCCTTATTTAACTCAACCGTCAGACGAAATTTAGGAAGTTTAGCTAGATTAATATTGGGATGAGCTTGAGTGATTCCAGCAGGGAAATTCAGTCACTGCAGCAGAAAAATAGGACAGTGGAAAATAGGGCAGATGTCATAAATATGATTTACTGCTGTTTGAAATTTACACCACTGAAAAGAGCAGTTGTGGAGTATAATACACAAACGTGGATCGGATCAGATTTGCGGAGCAGAAGTGCGAACGTATATATGACATCCCGCTGTCATTAGATCTGTAGGTTAAAAAAACCCCCAAAAAACACTGAAATATATCTGTGAAAGTTGTGAGAATGGAGGAGTGGGTGGCATGATTGAAACCATGATGGCGCCGGGTTACAGCAGTTGTAATCCTGCGATTACAGAGTGCACGACATTCCACGGAGCATCTGCATGCACTGACTGCAGAGGGGTAACAATGAGAGCAATGGCTTGTGAAAGTAGTGTTGCCTTAAACCCCTGGCCAGCGTTTCAGTGTCCCGATTACAGATATGTGCCTTCACTGTAATACAGCCAGGATTACAACATCTGTTGTTGTCAAAAAAAGACAAGACCACATCGCTTTTCCCTCGCCGATCTCATTCTTTCTGTCAGCCTGTACTCTGTCGCAGAGTCTGATGTATTTCTGTGTAGCCATGTCTTAGCGTGGCACATTAATCCCCACTATTCTTTCACTAGTTTTACTCATTATTCCCTTTGAGAACTGACCAAAATGGACAGCCAGCTCACCCCTCTATTTCAACAGTGTTTTTATTTCTCCCATAATGATAGATTGGAGATAAAAGTCTTCTTCCTCCAGCTCTTACCTTAATCCCTAGGTTCTTTCCTGTTCTGCACCTTTAATAATGCGATAAAAAGAGATGCATTACTGTCTCAGAGCCAAAGAAGAAAAATGTATTCAAATATAAAAAAGAATAATGTTTTGATCTTGTGATCTACAGTGCACCAGATACCTGTCTGTGTTGCAGCTCTATTATCAGATCTGCTGTTTACTTTTGGGCTGCTCCTCTCTCAAATGTTGTTTTGAGGCATTTTTGGTCTGGTTCTATCATGCACCTCTATAAAGACCATGTCAAGGGAGAAATAAGAATACAGTGATGGTAAAAGCAAACTTTTCCTTCATAAAAGAATACAGTACCCCTCACAGCCACTCAGACCTTATTTTGTCTTGTTATTGTTGTGTAATTTTGAAAATGGCACAGTGCAGTGGTGAAAAGCATCAATCCTGCAAATGGTCAGAATCCACTCTCTGGTGTCTGATAATGAATGTGTTGGACGGGGCATGAACTAAGGACCTAAGTCATCTGCCTGATGTCATTGTGAGGGCACGGACTCTCACAAGTTCTTGAAGTAATGAAGTTGGGAAAAGAGAGAGGAATTAAAAATACATTTGGAATCAGAATCATTTTAACAGAAGAGTGAAGCTGATGCATAAAGGATTCTACCAGGATATTCTTCCTGACATGTCAACACAGACTTAATACAAGATTGGCAAGCCAGATCTAGTCAGGTGTGTGCATAGAATAGCCTTGTTAGTACTGTGATTTAACACTATGTAAGCTTATTTTGGCATCTGTTGGCACTGGCCTGAGGGCAGTTCCTTTTACTGAAGAAAGGTAGTTTGTTCAAGAGTCAATTTATATATGAAAAGAAATACATAAATAAGAAATAAGTCTGTGTTGCAACTGTGTATCACGATTTTCAGCTAATACTATCAAATATTCCTCTGTCACTTGAATCATTTTAAATGGCAAAAACATATTTTTTTAACGTGTGGGTGGCACTTATCATTAAGGGAATTAAACTGAACATATTCAGATTCACACAGGCGAATAGAAGGCAAGTAAAAGGTAACAGCACTGTTTTATAAAGTAATACAAGTGTTATTTGTCAGAAGTTGAAACAAAAATAAAAATATTCACAGGCTAACAGAGAGGGAATATCCATACAAATCTGCATCTGGGAACAACTCATCTCCTTTAGTACTTATCACTTCTGCTTCAGTAGTACAGTTGTATCGTTAGCCTTTACACATGCATCAGTGTGTATTTTAAACTCCCTGACTGCATATTATGTATAAAGACAGTACATTTAAAATTAAATATTGAAATCTGATACATATACTGCAAGGGATAGGCGTTGCTTTGCCTGTGTGGGAAAAGGAAAGAATATTTAGAGCTCCCTGGACTTCCAGGAGAAGAATAACGTTGACGTACTGTAGCTCACACCGAACAGGCAGAATAGAGAGAGAGAGAATTTGGGAGAGGGAGACAGACAGGATTGAAAGTTGAGGGATGGGGGATGGGAGGTGAGGAGGGCATGTTAGCTAGCAGGGATCAGAGATTAAGCCAGTGTGGTTGGGGTGGGGTCCACCAGCTGTCCTACCCCAGACAACTTACTCAGTGTTCTGCGGCTTAGGATGGGTGGCTTCTGACTCTCATAAAACTCCAGCCAAATGTCAAGCAAATTTCAAGAAAAGAATTAGGTCTATCTGCTGCATCAAAGCAAAATAAAAACCCACTAAATTAATAGTGTACTTCCAATGTATTGCATAGGAAAAAATGTTTAGGATTTACACCGCCAATCAATTAGTGTACACTGTGAGGTAATAATGTGTTGAGGCGGGAGATCAAATATGTGGGAGCTTCCTTACAGCTGATACACTCAATGCAGCGTAGTGAGAAAGAGAAAAAAACAAACAAGATTTTTTTTATCAAAATATAGCCATACTTGCAATCTCTTCTTTTGATCTTTTGCAGCACTCGCTGTGCCGCTTTGTGCCTCAACTAGATGTCACACAAAAATGAACAGATTGTGCTGTCTGAGTCTCAGTATCCCACACTGTATCATACAGCACAACTGGGAAACATGGGAGACCTTAACAGTTCCACTGTGACTAAAAAAGCAGTGGATGCGGTTGTTTCTTGAAGAGACAGAGGAGGAAGAAACTGGAGAGGACAGGTCACACTAATAAAACCTCCTGTGCTGGAAACGCTTGGCATTCATTCAAGAACTATAGTGAAGAAAGCTCTGCTCACTCAGTGCCAAATAGAACTGACATAGTTACTCACATGAGACAAATTGTGCCCACAATTGGCGGGGGAGAGGGTGTTAATTTCAAGCCGTTATTGGTGATATTTCATGCTGCTCAAAGACAAAAACAAAGAAATTCAGTTGGCAGTAGTAATAATGACCAGCCAACCATGATGGGCATTGCTGCAGCTGCAGACCACTTGCCAAGAGGAACATAAATTTTGGACAATTCTGCAGAACACTGGATTAAGTCCAATGACAATGTTTTTTAATTCATTATTCCTATAAAATCTGGTCATTGCAACTACAGTGCAGTATAGTAGAGGTAACCTGGGCAACTACTTGGTCAATGTTAGGGAAACATTGCTGTTGTTTTAAGGAAGTTTGATCATAATGCATAATTATTACACTTTAATTTAATTTTTGATGTTAGGGGGGACCTCTGTATCTGGAATTTAAGTCATGTTATAAACCACCACTCTACATGCTTAACTCAACCATTGCTTAACATGCTTAACCACACAAACGCCTACATAAACAACACACTACTTTCTGCATTTGCATGCAGTAGCATTTGACATAAATGTAATGTAATTTAGAATCTCCATTATAAATGGTATTCCTATGTGGAGACCTGCAACTATTCATACATTTCTGGAGATTTGTGAAGAAAAACATTTAAATTACCCATATTTCAGAATACCAAATCCATGTATGTTTGAACTATTTTACAGCTGATCATGCAAAACCTTTAAGCATTATGTATGTTTAAGAAAAAATCTGTTTCCTGTTCTGTTTTCTGATTCCTTATAAGCAGCAACAACAAATGCAAATGCAGCTCCAGCATTTCTGCTAAATCTTCATCAGTTTGAATATTTTCATGAAAATAAACGGGAAGCCATCTTTTTAGGTCGAGCACTTACTGATACCACATTTTCACATTTTTTCCCATAATTTTTTCCTTTATAGTTTTGGCCATCGTTCCTATTCACACAGATATTCAGTAATTGAAGAGGTACGAGGACGTGGCACCACTCGACACAGCTGTACAATGGAGTCCATTGTGGCACGCAATAACAGTGATCAAACAGGTTTTAAACAAGGGCCTTTTTAACCTTCACCTGAGTCTCCTCTTTCTAAAAAGTACTTTAGATAATGCGGTTAAAACATGGTGTGTGTGCTGAGGTTAAAGTTGTGTAGAAAATGGTTAAAGTTTGTAAAAATGACCTGATAATTTTTGTAGAGCAACTCCTTTTAAGATTTATGTGTTCAAATTAGGTGGAAACAAAATTGAGGTGTGTCTTAGAAAAAAGTAGAAATAAAAGGATTAAACTTTGAATTAGTTTAAAACCTGGCCTGACTGACTTAATATGACACAGCTTATTAAAAAAAATACAACCATCTTGCTTTATTACATGCACTGTATGTGTTTGCTCTTTTGAGGACAAACCACTTATGTTGGTTGCGATTAAGGGGCCTCCAAATTCTTCCTAGAAGTGTTCTTAAATCCTCCCCGACACCCATTGACTGTTTGCCCAGGTACATCCCTCAGACAAGCCAGCAGAGGGCTCAACTGCTGGTGGGAGAGGAAGGATTTAGACTCTCCCTTGTGAGGACAGCCAAACCCCTGTGATTACTGCTTAATCCTCTCCAGCATATCATGTACATCATGGCAGCACAGTGAGCCTTTGTGACATCACGGCGGAGGCTGGTGCGGGGCTGCTTAGTCCATATTTCTCTCTGTCTCTGTCTCTCTCGTGCTTGTCCCGTCTAACCTCTCTCTTCTTCCCCTATCACTATTTCTTTACTCTGCATTTCCCCTGTCAGTCTCTTTGTGTCTCTCTGTCTCTCACGCCCTCCCTCTCCATTGTCTGACGGTTGGTGAGGACGGGAGAGAGGCGGAGAGGAGATCAGTGGGGATTATCACTGTCTGGAGAACACGGATGGATTTGTACGCCATCTCCGTAGTTGGATGTTGTGCCAACGTGCCCTCGACTAATGGGACAGCAGTGCACTGTCGTAGTACAAGTTGATATCATTCAAAAGTGCTTAACCAACAAAAACCGTCCCTTTGGCAACTCGTGTACGGCAGTTATCTTCAGTGTGGCTCCATCTGAGCAATCCATTCATACAATCAACAAAGATGTCAGCAGACAAATAACAAAACAACAAAATATTACATAGGAAAATGGGAATGGGTAGACGGCAGGGGGGTGCAGCAATGTGAAATTCCAAAACCTGAATCTGCTTATTAAAAAAAGAGTAAGCCCCTAGCTCCCTTTCTCTCCTATTTTAATCTGCTTCTCTGCTGTCTGTTTTGTGTCCACCCCTTTGTCATCTATCACTCTCACTCAGTCTTTCAATCATGTCAGCTTTCTGCTCTGGTCAACATAGACGTCACAGCAAGTTTGATGAGGATCTTTAAAAATGCAGCTGCAATCAGAATTGTTTGCAGAACGGGCACTTCCTGGTCTATTGCAGAAACTGACTGAGGGTATATTGTTGTATACTTTTTAAAATGAGAATTTGTGTTTCTCTGCTTTTGAGAATCAAGCCTTTTATATATTTATGTCAGTAACCCAGTGTAAGAATACATGTTGACTTTGAAGTGATATTCAGAAATGTAGCATGGAGCAATATGTCTGCTTTCATTGAAGACTCATGCCACATAATCATTGGTATATTTATTTAGAGTTTTTCATGTCAGCGTTGAAACAAAACAAACATCAATTGCACAATCATAGTTTTTGAAAAAGACATCTAGAATTTGGCCTTTAGGGTAAAAGTACTACTGTCTGAGCTTCGCCTCCCCACTGATGCTCGCCTAGAAAGCAAGCAGGAAGTGCTCTTAAAATGCTTGTCATGTCTATTTTGAGAAATCTAAAATTATGTGTATGTGTGCTCTGTAAGAATGTGGATTCTCATTTTTATTTTTGACAGACATTGTTTTGCCTCTGTAGCTCATTTTATGCATTTTTCAAGCATGAATGACTTGGATTTTATTTGTGTTTGTCTGGTTGTTGTATTTTATCTTTATGTAGTCAGATCAGGTAACTCAGGTCAGATCGGGTGACGATGCATTCACACCTGAGTGTTCCTCTCTTGGCAAAGTTGTTTTACTTTGCTGTTCACACTGCATGGTGACAAGATCACATGAATGTGAACATATTATTTACTGGAGTGGACAGGCTTGTCATTGTTAACCTGTGACACAAGCATCTCCAACCACAACATAGTATATGCACCATTATTGGCATGAAAACATTCCATTGTACAGACAGATACTATATACTTAATATGTATCATTTTTCATTTATTTGACAGGGACAATGCTCATTAAACAACAGAAAAAAGAACTGTAAATGAGCCAGAATCAGTCTAAAAAGCTCATTTCCATCTGTTGTCTCTGGCCAGATGTTAAAAATTATAAAAGGAATAGTTTGACATTTTGGTAAATATGCTTATTTGCTTTCCTCTCAATGGTTAGGTGAATTGAACAATGCCACTATCATGTTTGTATGTTAAATATGAAGGTATGGCTGTTAGCTCAGCTCAGCATAAAGACAGGAACAAGGGAAACCAGCTAGCCAGGCTCTGTCCAAAGGTTGAAAAATCTACTGAACCACCAAATCTTAAGATCAAAGTTTAACACATGAATTCCACAACAATTGGTCATACAGGGGTTTATTTACTGGACTAATTATTAGCTCACCCAGCTTGTAACCCCCTGTAAAAACTAGAAATTGGCATTTTCACGCTTTGTTTTGTGCATGGATTAAACAAATTGGATACAGTGTTAATTTGTGAGCTTTAGAAGTGGTTGTAGGCAGGCTATCTGTTTCCCCTGCTTCAAGTATTTATGCTAAGCTAGGCTAACTGCCTGCTAGTTCTAGCTGCGTATTTATTGTATGGACATGAAACTGATACACCATCCATCAGAGCTACCTTAGAAATTACAATTTAAAAAGCATCTCAGATTTTTAGCTTTGAATGTGTTTCAAAAAAGACGAGAGCTTTTATCTGCAATGGCTCCCTTTTTCCATTGAATTCCTCAGAGACATAGTACCTTTGTGAAATGTTCATTTGTTGTAGCAAATTTAATTGGATTTGAACCCCTGTGAGGCGGAAGGAAAAATAATATGATGTCTAAAATAGTCAGTCAAAACCACCCAGTTTAGTGTAATTCTGTCCACAGAAAGAAGCGGAAAGACATCTCCCAGCTTGTAGGTGAATGCTGAATGTAATGACAGTCATTGACATTTGAGTTGTCAGACAACTTGTCAATTAATCACAGCTGTCAGCGAGGGTTTCAGAGAGTGCATAGACGTATTCCTGCTTGTTCTCACAGATGAAAGACATGCCCATGCTATTGACAGAGCCATTTTTGCCCAGCAATATTCACCAAACTTTGATAGTAAATACCGAGTCTGGATGGAGGCACAGCAGCATTGCACAAAGGGATGGCTGAACAAAATCATTACAGAATGTTCAAAAACAACTTTTTTTTCATGCAAGAATGAGTATTTGAGGCCTCAATCCAAACTGGTATCAATAATTGTTTGCCCGTCGAGCATCTGTATAAATGGGTTTTATTGTGCGTAATTCTGCTTGTAAAAACAAAACGATCTGGAAAACATTCACTATCTACCTCCTGCAGAGTTTAACAAAGCAGAATCTGAGTTTATAGCCCACAGATTTATTCTAGGTGTGAATTTGAATTGTGGCGCATAGAGTACGGTTCAAGGCTTTTCTTTTTTTGCTATGTATAGTATATAATGCATATCCCCCTACAGATATAGCAGGCCTTCTGAATGTATATTTTATAAGACTTCTGTCTTCTTACATCAAGAAACCCACTGGTTGTTCTGTTAATGGCTGTCCCCCTGGCTGCTCATAAAGGATGCCGCTCAACCTCAAAGCCACGCGCTCCTGCATGTAACCCATAACAATAACACACTCAATTCTCACTGTCACAATTTAAATGAATGTGCATCAATTGAATAATGGGCGTGAACACTTGAGATGAAGCCACATAAGATAAATGTCAGCTTTGGTAGAGTAAATAATAAGCATCCATCATCAAGGATCAGTTGCTGAATGGTGAAATACCTAAGAGTGCATTAGAAAATAAATACCTGTGTTAAGATTCCAGTGATTTATCTGATTTTTGTGCAACTCACACGGGCGTTCTGCTCCTCCAGTGATCTTTTCATCTCATATGATATGTGGGAGTAGGTGCTCTAAGAGGGCAGATGAGCTGATGCCAGTAACGAGGTGTCGCGAGCGGTGGGCAGTGTTGCAATGATGAAGAGAAAAAGGATGTGGAGAATTCTTGAGTGCAGTTTCTGGACAGGGAACAAAGTGTCAAGTAGAACATAAGTGATACAGTAGGGAAACACTCAAGATTTACTCACTGCGTTCTCTTTTTGTTGCAGAATATCTCAGGCACTCACTAATAAAATCCCTAGCAGATACGAGTAACTACCTGCCATGCATATTTAAGGCTCAATATTTTCAGTTTAAAGATAGAGACGTGTATTAAGACATAAATATACTCTGCTTAGAACAAGAATGTGTGTCTGATTTGGTTTTCTGCAATAAAGTGTATAACTACCACATTAAAATCCTTAAAATGACATCTTCTCCTTCTCTCTCATTAAAAATGCCAGAATCTATGAATATTCAAATATATTTCATTTTAAAAGTTTAACTGCTAGACACAGGATGACTCCTACTTCACTGTAAAGTCCATTCTCAGTTTAACACTTGTGTAAGCTGCATACTGGACCATGATTGTCCTCCAAACTAGTTGTGAAGTCACAAATCATGCTCATAGACCCCTTAAAATCAGATTTTCAGTAACCGCAGAGATACTTTCCATTTTCAGCAGCGTTGTCCTGCTGATAAGCGGATCTCATTTACTGCAAAACACAGTGATCAGCATCTTCTTGCTGGGGAAAACACAACCCGAGGTGCATGAGGACAGAAAATCTGTGAAACGATATTTTACCGACCAGTCTCCTCCTTCGCACATTCCTGGGTATTTCTTTGGCAGGCAAATCTCTAAAAAAACAGAAATGATGACATGTCAGACAGCATGAACACACATGCCACAAACAGTAATATCCTTGTGCCTCCATAGAATCAGCACAAACCCAAGCTGACACATTAATATACAGAAGATATCATGGGAAATATAAGGGCTGATATAAGAATTCTACGCTGTCACTCTGAGAGTGTGGCACTCTGAAAATGACTCTTTTGTGTGTATATTTAGTCTCACCTGCTAATAGTCTTACATATATCATAGCATACAACTGTAGCAACAATTAACGCTTCAAACTGATAGATTTTGGAAGCAAAAACCTTGTAAATAATGAAATAGTTTGTCAGAAAAACTTAGAAATCTCTGCATTCCAAAACCATAGAACACATCCCTCTTTTGTATCAAAAGCATAGTCGCCGGTATTTATTACATGCTCAGTGAATTTGTTTGGTGCTGAGCAGCAGAATTGCATCCTATAAAAGGCAGATAATGAGAACACAGGGGAACACACAGGAAATGTAGGCACCAAATTATGTAGCACTGTGAAGGAGATGGTAATGGTCAAATAAGGTTGCAGAGACGGTGCACTAATTTGGCTTGCATATATGCCAACCTTTGTGTTGATTCCATTAAAAATTGCTGCAAAAGCAAATGAGAGACAGAGAGAGGGGGAAAAAAATCGACAACAGATGCTCAAAGCAGTCAAGTGACACTTCAACCCAGAGCAGCAAGGTCTGAAGAGGCTATTGGTGAGAGCACATTGGCTAGCTGGCTGATGCACTGTCTAGATTTCTCCATCACTGCGGATAATGTTAAACAGAATGATGGAAGTGACCAGAAAAACAGAGAGCTGACTGTGGTGCTGAAATGTGAAGCCGCAGTGGTGCGTTTGTGTACTGTATATACACTATAAGCGTGGTGCGATCAGGTGTTGCATGGAGGTGGTTGTTGTATCATGTTTCCAAAAAAGTAATCTCTGCTTCGGTGATGTGTTTGGAAGGTGAGGGCCTACTGCAGAGTGTGAATGATAGACGGGCTGCCAGCACGGATGGATGAAGTGTGCTGGCAGTACTGACGCTCGTCTGTGCCAGAGCACGGCGCACATTGTTCATTCTTGGCCTCTAATCCATGTGATCTGAAACAGAGGTGCTGACTCCAGTCAAAAAACCCTGAGCACCGTCAGAACAGAAAGCTGCCCCCTGCTCACCATTAGACGTCATGGTTTTAAAAATAGCTCCTCGGTGAAAGAACACACTCTCTCATCGGTCCAAATGCATTTAATATTCAGTCTGCACTCCTCAAATTTGTCCCCCTTTTATTAGCCCTCAGGATTATGATTACTCTCCAATTTCGAAATTGTGCCAACCCAACCCCGACAGTTTTCCATCTGATCCTCAAGGCAGAAACACGCCTCTTCACATAAGTTGCTAAGACCCGCAGAAATCATATTTCCATGTGCAGTCGCTCAGTAATGCTCTCCTACTGTAGGTTTTTCTTTTTAACTGTGAGGTTTTAGACACTGTGAGAAAAAACAAATATGATGCATCTCTAAAAAGTGAGGCTCTGTGAATTTCCTCCACCCACAGCAGAATCTAAGATGATCATTATTTGTGTGACAACAGGGGAATACAATTCATTGAGCATTGCAGTGGTCTGCATAGCCCTGCTTTAAATTATATTAACTGGTAGAGGCTTAATAAAGCACTTACAGTATGCAGTCATTTCCAAGCCAAATGAAATGTCTTTTAAAATCATTTGAAGAAGGTTTTCTTACATGTTACATTCCAAGTACTGGAGCTGACATTTCTTTTATCTTAAGGATATTTCCAATGTGCCTGCAGCTATCAACCTAGGCTTTGTTCTGTATAAGCCCTATTAATTTGATTCAATTTGAAATCTGTTACTTCTACACATATAGAAAAAATAATTGAAATTGAATGAGTAAAGTTACCAATCCTTTTTTGAAGTAAGTCATCAACTGATTGTTCATTTTTTTTTATGTCCTCCAGCAAAAATCTGAAATTAAAATCTGTTCTAACTACAAGTCAATTTAAATCAAACTGAACGTTGGCAGCGGCAAGTATAAGCAAGTACAGTTTTCGGTGACTATGCAAACAATGGAAATTCATGATAAACACTTGCAGAGCCTTCTGTCGCCGAGGGATATGAATCCAGGTCATGACTCTGCATATTGTGTCCACATGGCCAAGGGAGACATCACATCGCATCATCTGGCCGTAAGTGGACATGTTTGTTCTGACTAGTCCAGAGGATCATCAACCTCTCACTCCCCCCACCCCCCACCCCCATCCCCTCCCCTCCCACAGATCGCCCTGCGCCTCAACTGTCTTTAAACAAATCCAAGTGACTGGCTGCTCCTGTCAATGTCATCACCTACCAGAGTGAGATCATGTCTCATCCACCCACCCCTCGAGCAGCAATCTCACTTGAGAGGAGTGTGGGAGTGCTGAGGAGAGACACTTTTCAAATTTGAAAGGGCAGAAGACGGTGGCTTCTGCGCGGGGCCAAACCGGCCCGGCTGATGTGACGAGCCGCTGCGGTTTCTGTCACATGGTGAATCAAAGAAAACAGCGAGGATGCAGATCTAAAACCAGGAGGGGCTCTTTTCTTTGTCCTCACATCTTTGCGGTCATGAAACTGAAAACAGCCCTTCAGAAAATAGAAGATACATAACCTTTTCTCCCAGCTCCTTAGCATAAACTCATTTCTATGCTCAATTACAGTTTATGTCTAATGAAAGATGCCACAATTAATGTTAATGACTGATTAAGTATTAAAGTGTGCGTTATTGTTTCATGGAGCATTGATCTTGATGTTTGTTTAAAGCAATGTCTTGCCATTGTCAACCATTTTAATTACTACTTGATTGTTTGATGATGTAGCGAAGGACATTTCTGCATAGATTAAGGGAAAGTCATGTGACTAAATGTGCAAAGAAAGCGTCTACCTTCCGACCGTGTGCCTAAAGTGGCATTATTGTGTCTAGAAATCGTGTAAGGCCAGCCATGAAAGCAGACTGCCACATTTACTCTTATGATACCACATTTATGAGTATAGTATGCAATCACACTTCATTAATTAGTGGAATTCATCACAGCCCGGGACCCTGCAATACATTTTATGCCTGCACGCTAATGATAATGCCTTTTGTCTTTTCAGAGGCTGTAATAGAGAGTGAGATTTACCAAAATGAATGTCTTGCTTGAAGTGTCTTGCAGGCAAAGTTAGCATTGTGTAGCACACTTTTTTGTCATTCATTTTACCAAACCGATTGAATTATGCTTGTCTTTACCACAGGTTGCAAGCATAGCTTTAAAATTTGTTTAATCCCTGTGTCAAAGTACATCATCTGACTATTGTATAAGGCGAGGAATTGGGTTAGTTTGTGGTTTCAGGTCCTTTTACTCACCATATACAATAACCTCCATAGCTGCTATTTTATTCCACTCTACACTGGAAATACTATTCCAAATTTCTCCATACATTTCACCAGAGTAACACTCAATCTTACAAACAATATTAAACATAATACATAAGTACAAATGTGGTCTCACCTTCATGTAGACAATGACAAAATGACATTTTCTTAGAGTTCAAAAACTATCTCTCATTAACAGCTGCACCGTGAAAGCAGCTCAGTCTTCTCAATACCAAGGACACTGGAGATTTCGCTTCTGGTTCTGTCTTTTATTCCAGCACCAATAAAAAAACCACACACACACACACACACACACACACACACACACACACACACACACACACACACACACACACACAGCTAAAAAGGAGAACTCAAGTACATGCACAGTACTCTAGAGCTAGAATAACTTCTTCCACAGTCTTTTCTGGCTGCTTCACACTTAATCAAATCACTTTGTATCTCCATAGCTCATTTGTCAGCACCTACTGAGACAGAGCCAGACTTTAGAGAAGGGTTAATTGAGTGCATGTACCTGTGTGACCCACTAGTCCGCACCTGACTCATCACCTCTTGTCCGGGGTTTGTTGGAAAGACACACACTTGGCACTTGTGTCCATTTTTGTGTTGTTTGTGCTACCTCTTTAGACGATATTAAACAACAAAGGTGGAATTCCAGAGCAAAAGAACGCCAAGCTTGGAGGATGTTTACTGGCCTTTCAAGAATCCATGTTATGTGAGAACAAATAGGAGTCCCCAGCTTATATCCAAACATTTCTCCTGTCTGTTGAATCTGCTAGAAAAATAAACCGCTGTGTTTCTTACGCGACTCCACATCCTCAAGTACATAGTTCCTCTCAAACTGTGAGGATGTGTTCTCCGTTTTTGACAATTTGCTATCTCTAAGCCGAAAAATATCTTCCACAAACACATGCACTGTGTTGTGTTTGCATTCTTGAATTCGGTGATCACCTCACGTACACAGAAAACAACATCTCTCTTCCAAAAACACTGTAAAACTTGCTAAAGGTATGGAAGTATTTTTACTGTTTTGCTGTTTTCTTCCCACATTATATTATATCATATACTTGCCCTAAGTTAGCGTTATACTTTGCTCCCTAGGTTCATTATTCATTGCCTTATTGTTTCAGTTTAACAATGTACTGTTTTGCATTTTTGCTAAAAATTATTTGTATTGACTCTTGACAAGGACTGATGCTATTTTGAGTTGCAGACACAAAACAGCTGCAGCTGTAAAGTCATGACGGACATATCAAGGGAAATAAGGGAAGATGGACGGCAGACGGCTTTGAATTGCTCCGTCTATCACATCCACCTTCTTTGGCAACTCCATTTGAAGGGAAACTCATTTCCAAATCATCATCATGTAAGATTTACCTCAGTTCTTTTAGGATATTCCCATTTTGCATACGGCGTGTTTATTGCGGCATATTTCAGATGAGGATGGTGGTAGATGGTCATTTGCCTTCCTACGCAATCAGGTCTCTCGCTCGTGACCTGTTATCTTTCATTTTCACTCACAGCATGGAAAATAATGGGCTCAAGGGCAAGCAGTCAGGCAAAAGCTTCTGGAAATAGATTGAGACATGGCCCGCTCACCCACCCCCTCTCTACCTACACTCCCCACTTCAGTGGGATTCATTTTCCCTTTCATTTCCCAGGCCACTTCTTCACTACGTCAAATCACCGTGTGTTTTGTCTCGTCCATTCTGCAACCCGAGCTGCTACTCAGCTGTTTCTCTTAGGAGCCTAAAGGTACAGTTTACAGTGTCTAATGTATGGATTCATCAGTTTGTATGGTGAATCATAGATGCATAAAGATCCGTCTCTTCAAACCCCAGTATTATTTCCTTTCCATGACTATAATTGTGTCAAAGCTCTTAGATGATTGCAAACAGCCTATGAGCATCGACTAGCTCTCATATTTCTCTAATATATCTGAAAGAAATACATAAACTAGAGTTGCTTTTTTGTCATTTGCTGATAAGTCAGTGACATGCAGATTCAAAGTGAAACATATCCTTTGGTATGGATGCAGCTTTTTTTAAAAAAATTTTTGTTCTCCTTTATTATGAAGATGTGAATTTTAAATATATCAACTACAGAGTTACACATAAGAGATGAAAGGGGAACAATAGTATCCCTCTCAGAGTTTGCCCACAGTTTCCTCAAGCTAAATGCTGAGTTGGTGACACACACTGGGAGCTCATGCATTATTCAATAGCCTAGTTTCATTTTTGTGAAAAACTTGGGCGGGAGGTGATTATTATATCTACTGTCTTCAGGGTGAATAAACACTGTTGCTTTTGCTCACTCCACGCCCCCCTCCACCCCTCACTGTATATTCTTGGGTTTGAAGAGGATGAATATATCAGCCACAATATGAAGTAGCTGCAAGGTGTGTTTACATAGTGTATAGTGTATACATATGTATAGTGTGATTTCAAATGTGTAAAAACTGAAGAAATGACTATGCAGCTTTGGGTTTTTTGGGGTCTCTTCGCTGGGTTTCTCTATTTATTTGCCTAAAGTGGGATTGTTTATTAAACCAGAGCATATAAAGCTGGTTGACTATATTGACTAATTTGTCTGATCTTATCTAATTTGATATTATCCCAAGCATTATCCAGTTTTCCCATTGGCAAACTAAGGGCCTGCATTAATTAAAGGCTTAAATTAGCATCTTGCAGATCAGACCTTACACTAAGCATTACGCAGAGATGATTCAATTAATTTTACAGTCATATTCCTATAAATACTTTGAGGTCTGATAACATTAGAACTGTAAATGAAGTTTTGAGCATTTGAATTAGCTGTCTTTCACATCTGAGTGTGATTTTGTCAACAAATGCATGTCAAGTCTTCCATCCTCGACTGTGTGTTGCACCTACATAACACTTGATATAATGCACGGCTGTTCAGTAGAAAATAAACACCCTACGCTTGTTTTACAGTTTATACATTTCTGAATTAGTCTTAAATTAGAAAGGTGATAAATTGAGGATTAACCATATGCTGATAATCAGATATGGATGAAACATTGTAGGTGAAAAAGCACCAACAGACAGCAAACAAGAGTTTTTTTTGAATGTATAATTGGAATCCTCTGGATAATGAGGAAGAGGGCTGGTTTGGAAATTAGGATTGCAAAATAAAGAATGTCTCAAAGGCGGCATTTGATTTGAAATGCATTCTTCAAAACAAATACGGTTTTAATATTGCATGTTTATTTATTGTTTAATAAGTTGACAGCTGAACTAAGCAAGACTATATAGTTTTAACACTTTTCCCACAGCAAGTAACATATAATTTAGCCAAATGACAATGGATTTAGATTATATGCTTTAAGTTTGCTTTCCCGAGCAGGCTGATAGTAAACCATTTATGGTAATATGCTTGGTTGGTTCATGAGTGGCCAGCTCTGATAAAGCACTGTGTCTAATTAACACGCTGACAGCAGCGCTGTCTGGGCAATCACACTCTTCCAGTTTATTAAAGTGGTTAAGGAAGTCACTCTGGCCCTTGGGGGACTGGTACAGTAATTTTCCCCCTGCAAGCCAGATGATACGCCCAGAGATGAGGCAAACCAAGTGTGACTGTCTCTCCCTCTTGCTTTCTTTCTCTCATCTCTCCTTTTTTCTCTCCATTTTCCCTGCCTTGCTCCCCATGCTGCTCTTGCACATCATATCTCTCCTCCCCCTCCCTTTTTTCTCTCTCCCCCTCCTCCTCACTCTCCATGAGAGTCGGAAATGTAATATCACATGCATTTTTCTGGTCTTTTCTTTTTTTTTTTTCCAATGGACTCTAAAAATAACACTCACAGCAGGAACTGCTGACTTTTGCTTCTCACACCACTTTAGTGTAAACAACTAGATATTTTGATTGGTCAAGACAGGCTTCTGATAGCTGCACAGGAGAGTTGAGCTTGATTGGTGTCTAGTCAGCAGCAGTAAACAGCAAAAGCACACCGCAGAATACTTTGAAGCCACAAACAATAATTAGCATGAGAGATGGGGGAGATCCGGTTATTGTATTTACTACTTGGCACGCTGAACTGTAATACTTCACGTAAGCCAGGCTCTTTCAAACATAATTTAGGTGATGCTTTATTCCTGATAATTGTTGTTGACCTTTTTTTCTCCCTTTGAATAAATCAGTTCATGAGTTTCCAGACCCTTTGCCAAATATCTTTATGTTCATTAGCGTCAGATGCGCATGCATTTGCTGCTTTTTGTCATGAGACATTAAAGGTAATTAAGATAATGTGAAATCATACGGCTAAATTGAATACAGAGTCCATAAGTGAAGTCGGTGCAAAAAATGCTCTGTTTGAACATCCTTCCTGCTTGTTGAGCATTGCTGAAGACGGTATATGAGCTGGCCTGATTATGTGCAATGGGAATTCAAACAGCATCGGAGGTGAAATAGATACCACTCCGTTTCCTGCCAGCAGTCCCTTTGTAAGGGGCCAGTGTTTTTTAACAAAGTGGTTTGAGCTCAACGTTGTTGGGGCCCAGGGACTAAAACAATATCTGTTTTAAAGGAAATCCAATTCCAGAAAAAATGTTATCTCCACTATAGCCACCATCTTGGCACAATGAATCATTTTTCCTTTGTAAAATTCATAGTAGCTCAGAGGCATCAAAGGAGATGTTTTTGCAAAATGTATAGCATGTGATAGGACTCTGATATGAATGTGGTGAAAATTATTGCTCACTGAATTTCAGTATTTTCCAGGCACAGGTTACTGTATGAAAATGTCCAGCTATCAGTTCACTACAGCGCTCTACTGCACTACCTCCAGAGATTTGCCATTAGACTCATGTTGTACTTTGCCTCAGAATGCTATAGTATGTTGACAAAGCATGTTAATGTTTTTATAGGCAAGGGAAGTCTTGCCGGGATAGTTAAAGGCTGTTGTCGTTGTCCTTTCCTTCCCCTGCTCTGAGATATACCCAGAGAGACGTTTGGGCCATTTCTAGCACTCCTCTAACTGATCAAAGGTCAACACTTGGCAGGGCAGTGACACTGACCTTAGGCATGTGTGTCTGTTGAGGTGGCGAAGTCTAAGGCTTTCTGACAGGAGCCATAGTGACTCAGTCAGACTTTAACCCTCAGTGCACACTGACTAAACCGCGTTGTGTTCCTTTTGCTTACCTAGCATTCAAAATGCTCACATCATTGAGCAGCTCTTGGGGATCCTGTGAGGGTTTTTTTTTTTTTTTTTTTTTTTTCAGTACGCTTCACTCAGGAATCAGAAAGGTTAGGCTGGACATGGTTCAGAGAATTTCATGATTATTCATATGGAAAGTGCCAAAAGCAACTGGCAAGGTATGAAGCCACTGTAAGGATGTGTTCAATATGCTTGTACTGTAGTGTACTTTTTGGCTGCTACTGTAAATTTATAAGATTCATATCAATAAAAATTAAAAAAACATTCATATTTACAATTCAGTGTCTAATAAATAGTAAAATTAGAAAGCTATCATTTGAACATCATCAAACACTGGCTGTAAATATCATCAAATGCATATTTATCTCAAATTAGCACTCATATTGGGGCTCACAATCATTTTCTCACCACAAATGAGGAAGAATATGTCAAATAAATCAGTTTTTTTTCTGGATTACGGTTGACAGCTGACAGTAGCAACATTTTTCCATATCACCCAAGTTAACTACAAGGTTTCCCACATTGTGTCATAGTGGAGATGCATTTGAAGTAAAGAGCTAATGTCAGACGAAATGAATACACTTTTATGTAAAGGAATAGTTTTGGGAGATATGCTCATTCTTTTTCTTGTCAAGAGTTAGAAGACATGATTGATAACACTCTCATATCTGTCTGTTTAATATGAAGTTGGAGCCATGAGGTGGTTAGCTTAGCCTAGCATAACAACTGGAAGAAGGGGGAAACAGCTAACCTGGCTCTGTCCAATGGTTGAAAAGTCTACCAGCACTTATAAGACCAGTAATTCACACTTTATATCTTGCTTGTTTAATCCATACAAGAACCAAAGTGCGGTGAAGTTGCAGTTTTACGGAGGGTTATCTGTCAGACCATTTCTTGGACGGGTGCAGTGACTTCCTTCACTGTAAAACAGCAACTTGTGGTTGTTACATTTTGGATCTTGTACAGCCTTGCCTTCCACCTCCACTAACCCTGTTCTGTAGATATTAAAATTGGATGTTTGAGTTTATTTGTTCATGTTGCTTCACAGCTCACTTGCTAGCAATGCTTTGGGAATAGGTTTACTGTATTTTAATGGACCATGTTTTTCATAGCCTGAGTACACGTAGTCTAGTAGAATACAACAAACAAACGATTGGGACTGCTCTAACTTTATGTAGCATAAACCTTGCTTGGAATAGCCCCAGTCTCAAATCTGTGGATCCACTTGAGACATCTTTAATTTTTTATATGCACATTCAAATAAAATGCTCCACGGTATGTACACAGAGAAGGAGAGAGGCAAAAAAAGTTATTTTTAAATAATTTTCGCCTTCAATTACCTACAATTTTAAAAAAGCGGAATAGCAATGCTACCCTGCTGTGCTAGTAGATATAATTGAGCTTGTCTTTTCCCACCTGTGTTTAAAGGTTAGGCTTATCAAAACGGTAATGATGATTATGAGGAAGATAAATTACCATAACGCTTTTGTATATTTAGGGAACCCCGTCCAAATCAGCAGCTCAGCCTGTAACACATCGCTTGTAAAGGAAGCAACAACCAATCAATCGACTTCCTGTTGAGATAATTATGTTTGTATATTTCTGTTTAATCTTCACAAAGTAATACCTCTATGATATGGACAATTATCCTGTGATTTAGCAAGTTTAATGGGAAATCAGGGGAGGAATGTAACCGCAGGAAAGTATTGATTTTGTAATCTCTTTAAATACAGGCTATTTTAGGCATTTACCTTTTCTCTAGGAAACAAAGGAGTAGCCCAAAAAGCTGATCACATCTTATTATGTGATTTATTTTCCCTTCATCTAATAAAAACAACAGAAAAACAGCTATATTTTGAGTCCTTTAGAAGTGGCTACAATTGACTGGCAATTATTTTCTATATCTCTGCAGCCAGGTGTCATGTAAACTTTGATTAAACATTGTTTTGCTTTTAATGTGAAGACTTGACATCTCTTTTACAGCAAAAGGATGTGTCTTTGTATCTTTTGTCCACTAAGGATCACATGGCTGGTATCATAAATTTCTTCAAGTAAATATGTGTAACAAGGGGATTCAGGCTGATTCAAGCTATTTCCCTCTTCCCCAGTGGTAATCAGTCAATGCACAAAGCAAGCCATTGTGATTGTAATAGCGCCGAACCTTGATATTGTAGTATTGTGTACAACATGCCCTCTTGACACTTTATCCCAAAGGTCTTTTTCAATCCAAGGAGATCCAATTCGACCAGGGGAAATGCAAATGCACTCTACAAGTTAATGTCTGCTCAAGCACACGGGGAGGGGATTGGAAGGCCTGTGCTGTCAAGTGTAGCTTCAGTCAACAACCACAACCAGACCAAGTGAACACGTAGAATCCTGTTACAGCCTCACTGTTCTCCCTCCCTCTCGAGACTACCGTTTTCTCTCCTTCCCCCTGGAGTGGCGGTAACAGTGAATGAGGAGGCACGACTACCTCTACCAAACACAGGAGAGGGAAGCCTCCTTCATGCCTCATTGACTTTGTTTTCTCTGGCTAATTTTTCCTTTCTCCCCTCTACCCAACCCCCCCCCCCCCCCCTAAAAAAAAACATACACACACACACACATGCACATGCACAAAAACACGTTCCATTCATCTCCCACCCTCCCCTTTCCACGCCTCGTCGTTTTGATGGTGATTTTGACACGCAGGCTGTCATGCAGCAATTCTCTGGGAGGTGGCGATTAACAGAGCTGTCGCCATATGGAGTGAGATCAGCCGTCAAAACCCTACATAATTGGCTCGGGGTGGAAAAACTCTTGCATATCAGAGTTGAGAAGGGGAAGGGAGAAAGTGGTTAGGGGCGGACACCTTGGTCTCCGCATCCGCCAATATTAAATGCCCATTAAAACACTTGCAAGTGATTCATTAGTAATGAGAAACTAAATGCATCATAAAACCCAAAGGAAGACAGGACACATCTAGCATTCTGTGTAGCAGAAGATGAGAATAATTCCCCTCAGCCCCCAAAGAGGAACTAGTGTAACAGAAGGGAAACATTTGCCAGTTGTGTTTATTGATAAGCCACATAGAGGGGGGCTAAGAAAGAACAATTCATCAAATTAACGCAGGAAAAACTCACATTTGATGAAGCCATTGTCATGTCTCCACCTAATATTGAAATGGACTTGAAGTCTGAGCCAGGGGTTTACATTGCTGACGGCCTAATTATATGGATTGGCTGCAGTAGAGCGTAGCCTATCAGCTCTGGGGAGAAATTAATTCTGGTAGAGGGGAAGAGAGAGAGAGGGGCAGGCTGCAGTCGGCTTCAGTGCTGTGAATTGATGGCTGCAGAGGGCCGGGCTGCTCTGTGTGTGTATGCACAGAGTTCTGCTTCACTTAAAGCTACATGCAGCTTTACTATAGGGTGTATTCTTTGTGATTTAGAAACTGGTTGTGTAGCTCTGACAGATATGTGTTGAGTTACAACAACAGCCATAAGCAAGATGTAAACAGCAGTCTGTTGATTCACTGCTGTTTTCTGCATGTTTCTGAGTTAGCGTGCTGCTTTTTCTAGCTGAGAAGTGTGCATACATGAGCCCTGTTTATTTCAAAACCAGCTGGTGGTCAATGTAATGGATATCATCCCAGAGCATGCTGTGAATATTTCCTCTGAGTGACACGTTCACACATAAAATGCAAGCTGTAAGCTTGTTACTGCATCATTGAGTTTCTGTAGGAGCTAAGACTACAGATAATGGATTGTTTTGAGTGTGGACAAGTAAAGGTACTGACTATTAAAAGGAGAATAATTGAATCATAAAGGCTAAATTAAGGCTAAACAGATAAGACATTGGCTTTAGATGAGGTGAAACAAATCATCCTTTGGTGATTTTTTTCAACACAGTAGCAACTAAAAATAGGATAAAAAGTCACATAAACATACAGAAGACATGCTGGAAGCCACGTGTAAAAAAAAAAAAAGTGGTAGCGCTTCACTCCAATGTTTTTCCGCTTAGATCCATCTTCTTCACAGGCGATTATACCGGTAGCTTGTACATAGGATACTTATCAAGGGCAAACCACTGATGACCAGTTGATCATGTGTTTTTCATACAGCTGTAAAATTAATGATAAAGACAATGAAAATTAAATTTTCTGCTCTTTATGTGGACCAATTATGTATGTATTTGCTTCCCTCTAAACCTCCTTTACATCAAGACTGGCAATGCAAGTCCACCAATGGATGTGTGAATGTTGCCACTGTGACTGATTCACCAGCAATGCTGGAAGCCAAGAGGTTTCCAGCTGTTTTCACCTCTGGTTCCTTTGTGTTCCAGTCCTGCTGTCGTTTCAGGCGCACAGTGTGCAGAAATCCTGTTAGGCAGAGACTTAGCATCTTTAATGATCTAGCAAGGATTATGTATTTGCATTAGTGCATGGTGGCATTTTACTTGCAGCCACCTGCTTTATAAGTTTAATATGATATGTCATTTACAGTATCTGCTGCAGGGCTTATTGTGTATCACCATCACAATCTCTATTTTTTATTAGCTCTCTAAAGGCTGGGTATGAGATGATATCTTATATCTTATATACATAGGACATAAATGTTTTGCTGACGTTCACTGTAAACAATATTTTTTACACCCTGCATTTCAAGCAGGACTTAGCTAAGCTAAATTCATGAAACGAATGGCTTTATTCAAAAAATGTTTAATTCTTCTATGTGATTAATGAGACATTAATAATGGTGAGAATATCAATGATATGCAAAGTGGAGAATATAATACAAAGGCCATTAAAATCTCACCTAAATCAAGAATAAATTTATTGTTTCAGTTGCTACACTTTTAATGTCTGATGTAAACCATAATGGAAAGCTGTCCATTAATTAAATGCAGTCAACATCAAAATGATGATTATGATAAATTTTCAGCTGGTGTCACACTATGAACTGCTGGACAGCACAGAGCTATCTTGTGTTAAGTTATTTCAGCCAGTGCATTAGCTACTGGTTTGGGGGCATACAGAATGGGGGTCTACAAGGATATGGTACTTGTTTTTTGAGGCAAGAATAATGAATTAGAAAAAGCAATCAAAATGTGCCAACAAATATGAAATATGTGTTTTTGCAAGCCAGATGAGACTTTTGAGTTCCATGCCAACAGCTGCCATTCAGATAAATTGGGAGAATATGAAGTCAGGAAAAAAATATTCTGAATAGTTCATAAGGGCAGTGAAAGCATCCTGCCTCAGCACCCTGTTAATTTACTGAGTCTGGGGCTGTGGAACCAGCGCACAGTCAGCGCACATTACACCTAATATGCTAATATGCACCTAATATGCTCTGTGTTGTATCTTGAATGGGGAGGGAGATGCTCTGCAGCCCTACAGCGTAACAAGACTGTTTTTCAGAATAGTAATCTCACTTATGCCCTGGCTTTTTTAACGGTTCGACAATCCCACCTGCAGCACGTCAAACCTTTTCCCACAGTTTGCCGACCATTCCTATGGCCTCCAATTTCTTGCTACATCCTTAGTGCACAGCTACAAAGGGGTGCAGGCCGCCAATGATTGACATACTGTAGTGTTGTATAAACACTGAGAAGACCTGAGCCTCCCAAGCAGAACATACTTCTCTGCCCTCTGTCTTATAATACTTCCACGCTATCAGTCCAGTCAGTTTGACCAGTTTGTTATTTATGTGTACCATCACCCCTTTCTCATGCTTTGTGGTGACAGGTGTCAGTGGCTTTGTTAGAAATCCTCTACTAGCTCCTCTGTCTTGAGCTTAGCTGTGGATGGCTGTCAAAGTTGGCAGCACTGGTTGGCAAAAAGAGAGTGTCTTTCAGAGCGACAGGGACAGCATCAAAAGAATGCACAGATTTTTCTTTTTTTTTGTTCTTCACAGTATTTTTCCGCAGTTTTAGAAGCCTATAGCTGGTGCATTAGTATACATGAAGGGATATGCTTTTTATAGCTTTATCCATGATAATCTGCTAAAATGCAATTTGACCAGTGGCTTTAAGCAGAAAAGCCAGCACAACTGCCAGGTTACACTTACGCCTTCTTCCTTCTTTCCTTCTGTTTAGGCATTGATGAACTAATAGGCATCAATTATCATATTAGCACTACAAGTGATCATTTTTCATGTTTCACTGGTTCAAGCACTGTAACAGCCAATATATCAATCAGCAGGCATTTGTCCTACCAAAGCAAGACACTAATTTCACTCTAAACACTACAAATGTGAAGTTGTTTGATGCCACTGAAAACTACCTGATCAAGACTGAACAGTTGTTACTTTTTGCATCTGAATGGAAATTAATTCACAGTCTATTTTTACATACAAACCATAAAAAAACGACTGTTTTTTTAGCCGATGTCGACCACAGGAAACATTTTTCTATGTTTGGGTTCTGCACTGATCACCAGTGGGGATGCAGTAAATAAAACATCAATGGCATCTTTAACAGTGATCGTAGATTGTTAGTCCCAATCAGCGTACACTCATGCCCCATGATGTGGTAGACTCGTACTTGACCTTTCCTGCTACTGGAATGAAAGTAGTAAACATGACAAGCTGAGGTTCTGGCAGAAGTTCCCAATTTTTGCTAAAACACCCACCAGTGTGACAAGAATAAAGACTGCCGGCCGGTCGTGGTGTCACAGCAGAGCATTTGTCTTGTCAACTCAAAAAGGCCATATTAACCATTAACTAAAATCAGCATCAGTTTGACAGCTTATTTACAGGAGCTTTATCTTTTGAATGGATCTTTTTCCACAGCAATGGTTGTTCAAAGATCAGTGAGCTGCCACTTTTTATTGCGGCGAGGGTGGTAATGTCAGCTGCTGTTGTGGTGTAACTGGATTAAGGTATGCTGCGCAATTTGTCATTTCTTAAGCCTTGCTGCTCTCCTATTTGTCAATAGTGACAATGTGAGATTTTTCAGCCTGAGCTTTTACCTCAATAATGTGGTGTTCACATTATTGTTATAATAATAATATTAATATCAACATAATATGCTCTAGTCTCATCAGTTCAATTGTGATGATTTACCACAATTTGGGTTACCATCTTCCAATCTATTTTTTCCTTTACTGTATCCTAAAAGTATTAGTATGTGTCTATTTGTTTTATTTTATAACAGTATATTATCAGCTACAGATGAACCTTATTCTACCTTACAATTCTGAATACCCTGCTGGGTATTAAGAATTTGGGTTTGTCAAACTGAAACCATAAAATAATATTGCCTACATAAGAATTTATGAGTCTGCATGGCTGGTATGGCACAATTAAGATAATATGGCAATTCACTTTGCTGTGATATATTTATTAATAGAGGATGTTAAATTGTGATGTCAAATGGCTTTTATTAATGGTATCATCATTTATTCTTGTGTGAATATAAAGGCTTTTGAATCATGTTTAAAAAAAAAAACTAAATTACTGCAGCATTAGTTTTTCACTTAGCTATGATGATGCATTTTTCTTTTACGTGATCTTAAAGGTGAGCGTGAATGTCAGGAGCAATTGTCGCCGCAATTCACTGTCATTTCCGCATTGATTCATCCCCAGCCGCTCTCTGCTAAAGCCTTGTTTGTTTGCCATTCAAAGCACTTTATCTTGTGCTTCAGCTTAGTTTTTCCTCTGTTCTCAGCTTTGAGCAACCTGCAGTATCTACTGCTCCTAAATTTGCCAAATTTAACAGCCACACACATACACACACACACGCACACACACACAAAAATAACAGCATTTCACACTTTGTCCATGAAGCCAAAATTTTCTACATTTGTTTCCCCAAGAGAAAGTCTTTTGCAGTAATTTGGAGACAGACATCCAGTCAGTAAAATGCCTGTGGCATTCATTGAGTGTGACACATCAAGCAGAGGCAACATTGTTGTGCAGAGGAATGAGGGGACTGCATTGTATTCATCCCCCAAATGGCTCTAAGCGAAACTTCTTTGATTAATATGTCTGTTAGGGAACGCTGTGCACCGGAGAGAACCACTTTCGGAAAACACAACCATCATTCACACACAACATTTTTGTCCGTCAGGTTTAATGTTTTCATACGTCCTTTGATAGAGGCCGTAGAGGAGAATGGAGAAGAATATTTTGGGGGAAGCAATATGTTTTACAGGGATTTAACTGCTCCGATGTGACAGGTGAAATCATCACCATTAATCACTTCACGCACTCACACTGGATGACTTGCATAAAAATCAAATCCCTATGTTGGCCATTCCGAACACATCCAATTAACAGACTACACTATTATCACTGCTCAATATGTATGGGGAAATTATGGAAAACGTAATAAGTGTACAGGAAAAGCATACTGGATCAAGCTTGTGTGTGTGTGTGTTTCCTGCAGTCATGCTTCGTCTTAGAGAATGAGGTCACTCCTGGAGTCGAACTATACCTACAGTCACTGCACTTTTCTCTGCTTAGCACTGAACACACTGTTTCTCTCTTTCTCTCCCACACATACAGATAAACATAGCAGGTGGTGAGGTGTTAAGCAGGCCATGATTTGGCTAGAATTAGATGGCAGACACTCCCTGAAGGCCAGGGGGGGGCTAAACAGGATTTCACTGATCCAGCGTCAGTGCCAATGCTGCAGTCCTAGTGCCAGTCCAGCATTTCTGTGGACTTGGAGATACCCCACACTATGTGTTTGGCAGCCTTGCTTTCGGGGTAAAGCCTGTAGACACATTTGTACTCATAAAACTTTACCTCAATACTCACAAACTTGTCGCGTCAGAGTCCCTTGTCACTTATTGTTATTTGCTGAATCCGTTTAAAATCATTACCAGTGTTATGTCAGAGTTCTTCTCTCTCTTGTCAGGAAATGCTGATGACAGGCTTGTTCCTGAGGGAGGCCAAGCCACAACCTTTTCCTTGTTTCTGCATGTGTCACCATGATTGGATCAGAGCTGTGTCTTTTTGCTTGGAGTGAGCAGTCTGAGAGGCATGTAATCCTGTTCCCACTGCTCCATTGAGAGCAGCAGGCATTTTGCGGGTGTGTGTGGCTACGCGTTTCTACCTATGTTTATTTTTGTTAGAGCTTTAGGGTGATAATGCCAGGGCGAATTTGCTGTTACCTCTTTTTTGTGTGTATGTGTGAGGGAGCTACCTCTGAGGCTACGTTCACACTGCAAGCCTTAGTGCTCAATTCGGATTTATTGCTCAGATCTGTTTTTTGTTTTTTTTTGTTTGGTTGTTCATATTTTTTTTTTTTTTTAATGTGGCCAATATCAGATTAACCTGGTCACAGTCCTGAACTGACCCACATGCACAAAAACATCACATGAGGCATGCTATCATACAGAAGTAAACATGGAGGTCACTGAAGTCAGCGTTTGCGGTTTAATTTATACGTTGATGTGCAGTGGAAGCGAATTCGTGAGCAGAAATGTCACCACAAATGCTTTTTAGGTCAAACATCTCACTGTCCCTCCACTGACCACCTCTACAGAAACTGTTTTCCATGTTTGTATGCACAGAGTGACTTCAGAGTGAGGTTGCAATGCAAAACATCAGACTTGTGTCTGATTTAGGAGCACATATGAAGGTGGCCCAAATCAGAATTGAAACGACCAGATTCCATGTGATTTGTGCTGTTCACATTGTTATGAAAAAACTTTTTCCTGCCTCTGAATGTAGCCTAAGATATGGATGGCTTTATTGAGCAGAATGAGCTGACAGGGGAAATTTGCCCCATTTAAGGGAAAGCAAAACTCATCAGGGCTTTGCTTTGTCCACGAGATGTGCAGTTAGTGGGCTTTATAATTGGGATTAACCGTTGTCCCCTGGTGAGTTTTTCCAAGCTAGTTATCATTAATGTAATCCAATTAGTACATTCATTGTGTTTACAGATTTGTCTCTAAATGACTCATTACAGGTATACTTAACATAGACTCAATTATTAACCTACATATATTTACTTGACACTGTATAGTGTAGCTGCCTGGCTCAGATTAGTGTAATATTTTTAGTATATTATCTTTTATCTGCATATCTTGTTTTTGTATGTCTTTTGAAAATATCACTGTGCTTGTTTCTGTGATGCTGCCGTTAAGAAGTCATCATCATTGTCTCCAACACTCCAACTCTGATATAACCAAATAGTTTAATGAGCACAAAAGCACGGAAGTTTATATGGCTGATTTTACAAAAGCACGGCGCTGGTTGCACAAGATTTGAGAGTGTAGATGAAAGAACAGCCTTTCTTGCATTATTGCCATAATATAACATCTTCTTTTGAACGATTAGATGCACCTGCGGTTTGAATAATGTATAAAGAAAGTCTAACAGACAAGCATAACATGAATAAAAGGGCTTTGCTGAATTTCGGAGAGGTACAACTGATGCAATGGAAATATAAACCAAACACAGGTGTGACACAGTGCCCAGGCAGAAAGCATAAAATGTGGACAAACTTGACATCAAAATTGCAGTGTGCTGCTGGATTGCCAGCGACACACCCCCCCTACTGCACCTCTCCTCCCACTGCAGCGCACATCGAATCACCAAGTAACAAACAGGCACGGGCCAAGGGGAAAAAAGAAAAACACACACAGAAAAATACCACATTGCGATATGCCCACGAGAACACAGAACTCTGTGAATCTGACTCTATAAAGCTCTCTGAAATACTTACACAGCCAAACCTTTCCAAGTCACAGTTTATGTGTCAAATAGAGTGCAAGGCATCACTAGCTAAGCTTGCATTTCCCCCTCTTTCAAAATCTAGAGTAGGATTGTGCTTGCTTTTTTTCATATCAATAGAATCACCAGTTGGGATGGTGTAAGGGCTAATCACATCTTCCCTCCGGTAAGCCTAAGTCGCTACCCCATCTCAGTCAATTTTTACATCGGCTCCTCTAATCCCTCTCCCCTTTGATCCTGCTCTTTGTATAAAATCAATAAAATATACCGCGGAAAAATGCTCTCTTCTACCTTCATCTCGGCTATTTAGAGGAGACCAAAGCTAACCAAAAGGAGCTAGCTGCCACCTTCTGATCTCAGGAGTCACAAAAAGAGTAAAATGTATCACTGGGTGCTAAGACCATCCCCCCTGCTATGCTCATGTATGCCCCCAGTAGCTCCATATGCCAAGAGAGCTGCCAAGGGAGCGGACAGGCAAGCTCAGTGACTGCCAATCTGCAGATGCAGGAGCCGTCCGCTCATGCATATTAAACCCACACCACCTGCTCGTCGTACATCACACCCTGCATTCTTGGTCCCAGGAATTTTAATCAACATCGCTGACAGGAAGCCACTCTCTGGTCCACGTAGGTGAATCATTCAACTTCCCTCCTCTTACTCTCTTTCATGCTTAGATGGGGATGCATGTTGATGTTGTAGAAAATGCATACCGGAGTTCCCTTGAGGAAGAGTGACAGGAATATGGTGACGAGACAGAGTATACAGATCAGTGTGCCTTTAAAAAAAAATTATAAAAATGCAATGATCTCCAGGGGTGTTTGGTTGTCTTTCTTGTCAAGTTCTCACCCTTTGCACACCACCCCTCCTCTCCTGTTGTCCTCTCAGGAGTGAATAATTGCCTGCCTCATGTTGGATTAACCAAATAGAGAGAGAAAAAAACGAGATAATAGCATCAATAACGTGATCAAAATGACTTCTCAATCCTTCTTGGTTTACACGGCAGGGGTCGAGACAAATCAGGCTTTCCAACTTTTCCTTTTCTGCTCTCTTCCCCTCCTTTCATTACTATTTGATCTGTTTGCATGTGCAGAACTGCATCTAGAGACGAGTGTTGCATAAAACAGTATTTTGAGTCATTTACAATTCAAATATGTTTGTCGGGCTTAAAGTGGGAGCGTGGTGAATACCCATGGAAGGAAAATAAAAATGCTGGTTTTTCACAGCAAAGTATTTTAAAACAACTGTGCAGTGATCATAACACTGATAACACTGCATCTCCACTCATCAGCATGAAGAAATCAGCGCTTTTAGCTCCAGCCGTCATGTCAGTGAAGATGTTACAGTAACTAAATTAAGACACAATTAGGTACTCGTCCGACTGCACCTCTCAGTCTCACTGCCAGTTTCTGCTGGCACAGCATAATCCTCTAGAACCCCCCAGGATTAAATTTTTATGCCATCTTTTTAAATATAGTCTTTAAAAAAAAAAGGCAGATGGAGACAGGCACTGCCAAGGCAGGACCGAGTTTGGTATCAGCAGTGTGGTAACAGTTAGATGCACATTAACAGGCAAGCCAAATATGCCGTGTTTGATAAATGGGTTGTTAGCGTTGTTAATAAATTTTAATGAAGAACAAAAGACTTTCCATGGAAATGAATAAGATATTTTGATGGCCTCATGCTGGGCAAGCACACACAGACATACCAATTACAGATTGTAATCATATCTGTAAATGAGTATTTTGTGAAAATAACCCAAGCTTATTATGTTGTTATTTAATGAGTAATATAGGTGATTATTTTTTTCTAATGCAAAGTCACAGCCAGGTAATATCCAAGTGTACTTCTTTATATATAAATGTGTTCTATCAAAAGTACATAATCCCTCATACATGCATTTATTTTATAAGTCTGTCCTCTTCTGTCACGCCTTCTTGCACATTTGCATGCGAGCGTTGTGTGTTTTTCTTTAGTTTCACAGCTGCTTTCATGGTGTCCCATTTGTAAACAGTGATGAATTATCAATTACTTGGTCCTTCCTCGAGCAACGCCACAGGTATGTATATTTCAGCAAAACTCCAGCAAAGCTTTAATTTGGGTCTCATTTCTTGCGTGTCCTGTCCTGGAATCCAAATCTAAATTTAATGTCATTACCGTGGTAAAAGCACTAAGGCGACCTTGCTCATTAAATATACATTTGATAGATTCACATTTATTTCCCCAGTTGCTGGTTATTCTGTTATTTTCTCTGTAAGTAATGGAGATAATGGCATATAAGTACATCACCCACTGTTGACTATGAGGTAGAAGCACTCATCCCACACTTAACAGCTTTTACGAGTTTACCCCCAAGTGAATGGACGTACACGGCCACTGGTGCTTGCATCTACATCATAGTCGTTAAGCTAATGTGATGTGTAACACATATTGCTGTAACATAGATCATACTCAATTACAAAGGCATCTGAAAAACAACAAACAAAGCTGTCACAAGATAAAGAAATATGGCTTAAACACATTACAAATATCAGTGGAATAACAGGCACCACATACAGTACAGAAAATTTCATGTTTGTTTCATTTCTGAGATCATGAGCAGTAACATCATTGTGTCCCTCCTGGTGGTATATTATGATAATTACACCACAAATTACAATCAATTAATCAGGATAAATCATCTGTCTAGTTCCTTATTACCATGTACGGTTTGTGAAGACAAATTAGCAGAGGAGGAATTGCATCTAATAATGTTATATTGTGTTTGAGTATTCTTACAAACATCATTTCTGATTCAAATCTTAAACAGGGACGCAGTAGCATTCAACAGTTTCATTTTGACCTTGATAACCAAGCTGCAGGAGGATCTGCAGGCCAAAAGAAGTGGAGTCACTGCTGCCTCTTGTCGTGATGCCACTGTTATGATCGGCATTTGAAGTCTGTTGGCATTGTGACTTCATTACCACCACTGAGTCAGAAAGATGTGCAACTGAGGAGGCAAGTTATCTTCGAAAAGCCCCTCTGGACACCTTTAGAAAAGCATTAAGTTTGGGCACGGTGCTGATAATAACCTGACAATATGGGTCATATTTTCATTTAATCAGTGTGCTTGTGTATTCTCTTAAGAGTACTTTGTAATAAAGTACATCAATTTAATGTCTTAGGTGAAAATAATGCCTCAAATGGATTCAGAGAATTTTTCTATGCTATCTTGAAGAATCAGTCCTATCCAAAATTCAGTTCTCCCTCCTGTGTCAACCCTAGCTCCCCTGATGTCTGTACACTCGTGTACTAGTGGTGCACAAAGTCTCTGACAGTGCAGACACATTGCACCTCCAACAGAGGTAAAGAGCACATCACACAACAAGCAAGCTGGGCCTTCTGGTAGAGCACAGTACAGGCGTTTCGGGCTTACAGTGAAGTCTCTTGGCTGTAAAACATTTGCACTATGTTGTGTGGGTTGTTGAGAGAAATTTCATGGTCACTTTATGATCTGCTCGGAGCTGGTGTGGGAGAAGGCTGTAGGGTGGAACTGCGGGGGCTCAATTGTTGTGTATGGTGTACGGTGGTCATCCAAACTTTAATCAAGATTCAGCTGACATGGGGTCAGGAGATAATGGAGATAATTAAAACTTTTCTTTCAGCAGTGAATTGTTCCTTTAAGGTTTAATGGATATTTGATGTCTTCTGGGGTCTAGTTTATTAACCTGCTGCTTTGGACCTGTCATTTAGAACGTTTTGAAAATCCTATTTAGTTTATCTAATAATGATGCTATTAGAACAAAACAGCACTTCGAACTCCTGAAGGCACTCTAGGTTGAAGTGGGATTAAATTCTCCATTTTCTTTTTCGAACCATGCAAAAACCTCCATATCTGCTTTCCCTGAAATGGAAAAAAAAGTTCTTGTTTGAACATATGCAAAATAATCATAGGATTAAGGTATAGTATAAGCTGTATGTTACAGCCTGACACTTAACAGCCACCACCAGTGGGAGTAGAGTGAAGGCCAACGTTAGTACCTTTGACAAATGTCCCACTGAGTGCCTATCACTAGGCTGTCATGGCGACCATGGCCATGTGCTCTTTAACCCTGCTTACAGGCAGCAACTGCCACCTTTAACCAACTGTCCCGAGGGTCAGCTACTATTTGTTTGTGTCATGTCAGGGACAGAAGGTCTCCCAAGGCCTGTTGTCTTGATGATCATGCAAAACATATAGTATAGTATTTATGTGCATGTTTCTGTGTGTATGTCTGTATGTGTGTTTGTGTTACAAGGTTATGCCACTGAACTGTAGGTTCATACTGTAGTGGCCATGTGTTTTTTCTGTTAGTAAGTATTGGCTATTCATGGCTGTAAAGCAACTCTAGTTCTTACTCTTCCCTCTGTTTTTGTTGAACATGTCGCCTACAGCCTTATATTTCAAGGCCCACTAGTTTAATGTATTTTTTCAGTTTAAATATTCATGTATGCTGTTTATGTCCCTGCTAGTTACTGTGAAGCTTATGTAACATATATAGTATATGTGTTTTGCCATGTGTTGTGCGATAGTTTGAATAGATTACTTTCATGGGAGTTAACTGTCAAACAGAAATGCTAGCTTACTGTAGCTAGTGCTTGAAATCAGATTGTTGACTTTGGCAGCAGTTCAATTACATGCATAAGCATGGTATTACATACATTTGTTACATTTGCTTAAAAAAATGGCAAAACATTTTGTCACACTAGTGAAATTAGACTTCTTTATGCAGAATACAGTCTCTGCTTGTTAGTGGCTTGCTGAGAAGGAGACTGTCTGTTGGTCAGAAAGAGCTTTGTGGCAGCACTGCGCCTGCTACATGTGTAGCATTAAGCAGCTGTAACTACTGTAGCATTGCAAGCATTAGCGTTAGCTTAGCTGCTATTGCCCTGTACACAGGATTCACATCTTCACTTTTAGGAGGCAAAATTATTGCTCCAAACATGAGATTAGATAGATAGATAGATAGATAGATACATAGATAGATAGATGGTAGTAAGGTGCATGATTGTCCATGGATGTCAGAATTGCATTTATTAAATATTGATACCTGCATATACATACATATGACGACAGCATATACAGACAGTACCCCAACAATTATAAAACTATGAATCTGAAATACAACAGATGTGATGGACAATGTAATAAACTAAAATAAATCTGTCTTCAGTGTCAGAGGAGCCCCCTCTCTCGACACACAGGAGAGTCGTTGTACAGACTGATGGCAGGAATGACTTCTTGTAGCATTCTTTGATGTGTGTTTTGGAATTGGACTATCCTAACCATATGTTAGGCACTTTTTTCATGTGTTATTGTGTGAAGGAAGGTGTTCTCTAAAACTGTATCAACATGTTTTGCTTTTTTTTTTCAAGGCTTGAAACATGGTAAACTGAAACTGATCATTTATCCTCTCTGCATGCAGGCGGTTTAATAAGGATTCCAGTGATAAACTATTTCTATATTCCTGCTGCAGAGGTTGGTAGACTGCTTCAGAAAAAAAAAAGAAACCAGTATCCAGTCATTTCCATTGTGACAGATGGCATTGTCAAGTGCAATGTGTTGTCCATACTGGAGCCACTGTATATTTCTCTGAATATAGTTCTGTCCAAAAGGCAGCGGAACATGATGGGTAAGCAATCAGCAGGCTCTCTGAGGACCCTCCCTTTACGTAGTAAGGCCCTCTTTGATGTCTGCTGCAGTAAACACAGGCAGTTCTCTCCCGACCACTGTCTCCTGGGGGATAAGGCTCAGCACAAGAACACTAATGAGCACATTAGAAGGAAGCCATAGAAGGAAAATGCTACAGTTGTAAATGGAATTGTCTCTTGTGTTGTCTGTAATAATAAATAAATAATACATTTAATTGGTGCCGCACTTTTCATTCATAGTCAAACTCAAAATGCTACAGTATTAATAACATAGAACACACAGCATAAAGAAAATAGTAATAAGAGTTAAGATGAAAAAGCCTTCCTGAACAGAAAGGCTTTTAAACCTTTTTTAAAAGAGACCAGGGTCTGTGCTGCCCCCTGTTCCACAAGTGTGGTGCAGCAGAGCAGAAAGCTATACCAAGCAAAGCTCTGTCTACAGTACATCCATATACTGTGGGTATATGTGCAAATGACGTACATGCAGACAATAATAATATATCTAATGTGATAACACAACTTCATTTTTTTTGTGACAGTAACATTTTTAAAAGAGTTTGTATTTTGAATCAAGGCTGCGAAAATTGTAATGTAACCACCGCTTTCAGCCGAACTATAATTTGCAGTTGAAAGTGTGAGCTAAAAAGTGAAAGTGGGACTGTGAAACTGAGGTGACATATGCCACTGACAACAACAGGAACAAACCATTATGAATCAAGCATTCACCATTTATTCCATTTAAGATAATCATAGGGTGTAAAGAAGCGATGCCCACATTTTTATGGCTCAGTCAAGACATGTTTTGTTTTATAAAACTGTGTCTTGTCCAAATGGTATAAATATTGTATGTTCTAAAGCAGATTGTGTTACATACTCTCAAATGATCTGTTCCTAGCAGAACCTTGAAAATGTCTCAGTGGTTACAAAAAACTCTTCAGATCCTTCCTTCACTAATATTCTGACTGCAGACACTGGCATGCTTTTTGTGCACTTTCATTGGCTGTATCTGTATGTATTCATAAAAAAAAAAGTACTAATTGATCTTCATTGTCATCTTTTTCATTTTATTATAAGAAAAGATTATTTGTCTGACTCCCATGCTTCTTTTTCAATAATTACCAGATCTTGTGATAATAATATACAATGCATCAAGCTCTATTTTCATTCAGTACCTTCAGTTTTAACTCAGTGGGATTTTCTTTTTTTCCTGTGGAGTTATTGTAACCTTTGTGTCACAATAACATATCTGCATGTAATGATATCCCCCCATCCGAGATAATGGTTCGTTTCAGAGTGAAATGAATCTTATACATATTTTAAACAGTTGGAAATTAAGATACGGATTAAAAGTGATTCCTTACAAGTGAGAAGACGCACTATGGCCTCCGTATTCCTTTCAGATAGCTCTGATCTCTCCAGCATCATCTGAATCTGTGATCCCCAGCCAGTGGATTCCTTGAAAGTTACCTTGGGAATCAGCAATCTGGATTGCCTTTGTGCAACGGGGAGAGTGAGAGACGTGAAAATGATTTCAAAGAGTCCAGGATGAATCACGCTCCCACTGCAGCTGCCATTTATTAGCACATTTTCCACCATGGTTTCAGCTACCTAGCAGTCTGAGTTTCATAGATTTTGCTAGAGGCTTGCACTGAGAGATTGGGGTTTTTTTGTTTTTTTTGGTGAAAGGCTTCATTAAAAGTGTTGATAAATGGACCTAATGATGACTTGTATGTTTTTCATAATTAGTCATGACACTACATCTTAATAATAACTAAAAGCAAGGGACACATCATTTTTCAGCTATTAGCTCAGTAATGAAGACAAAGAGTGATTTAAAAACTGTGGTGTGCTTTCAGTTCTGGTTTGGTATAAAAAAAAGAGTGCGAACATCTGTTGTCTGAAAAAATACTTGGTACATGGTCTGACAGTTTTGGACCAATTGCAGAGTGAACACTGATCTATTCAGGGTCAATGCCTTGATAGTCAAGAAATAACAATAAAAAAACATCAGGTCAAAACATAAAGAAACAGATTTTCACCATTCTGCTCTAATACATTCAAGAAATTGTCTAATTGCTTCATTAACTTGTAACCTCTGATAGGGGGATGTTTAAAGAACAGGATCCTGTTTGGCAGGTGCTCATTCAAAACTGCCCGAGTTGTGCTCGCAATGGTGCAGATTTTTTCTTTTACTATTTCTTGCCTGTCACAGTGATGAAAAGGGAACCTATAAGAAATTGACAGCCTGTATTGCTCAAGGCCAAACACATCTGAAGATGACTTGTTCCTTGATGTGGCCAACAGGCTAAAGGAGTGGAGAATGGAGTCTTAAGAGGGATTTTTGCAGATTTTTGAGAGGTAGTCAGTACAGGCTGTTTGTTTGTAGACCTTGCACCCACTGAAGAATAGCAGAGTCTTAATCTTGTAAAATGACAGGTAAGAGGCTCAAATATTTTTCTGCTCTCTTATTTCCTTATTTCCTTTTAAGGAAATAAGAGAGCAGGCTGGGATGTATGTAATTTCTTTCACGTGTTGCATAGGTCAAATGATTCACTGGGCGCAGGTTTGTGCAATATTAAAAACCGCAGGACATTTGAAAGATCAGCTATTCTGGAATTCCTTTGCACATTTAAAGTATGCCATAATATGTTTAATTTAAGATACCCATGTCAGCCTCCCTCCCTCTGGCTGTGAAACTGGCACATTCAGTACCTGAAAAAGAGCACCAATATACAAAAGGTGGTGCCGTAGACTTGGGTACTGTGAGAGCTTTGTCCCTCATGAAAAAAATATATGGAGACATCATACATCATCATCGATTCTCAAAGTGCCATTGTGTCACTGGAACAACAGTGACCTTCTGTAGTTCACATCCTACCCCTCTGCTCCTCTACCAACATGTGGTAAATGAAGTGATGCTGCACTTGAACCACTTTTATTACAGGGAGGAAAAAAAGTTTTTGAAACGTTTCAGTAAAGATAAGATTACTTGCGATACACTTACTAAAAGGTTGTCTGATATCTGCATGACCTTGGCTTTTCTAATGTAAATATATCAATGGTTTAGCTTATAGTGCACAATCAATTTTCTCTTTTGTCAGAAAAAGCTCTGTTTCATGTGCTTAAACCCTGAACTACTGACCTAACATAGCAGTATTTGTATAGATCAAACATGCTTTTTCTCACATGTGGTCACTGCTGCAGTCTGAATAAAAATCTATGAGGGACTTTAAACGCCATGACAATTATTGCCGGGGACATGCATACCACAGGGGGATGTTGTGTTCTATTTTCTATTCTTAAAGTTGCATCTTGGAATAGATAACCCTTTGAACATTTCGCTGTGGGAATTTGTGGAATTAATATTACACGATGTAATCCAGTGTCTTTTAAAGCCTAGAGAGTAACAGAGTCAGCTCGGGTTCGAGGCCTACTTTCATATGCACACACACACACACACACGTGGGGCTGATAATAAGAAGTGATCCAAAAATTATTCTGCGTAGCAAGCAAAAGGCAAGACATATAACAGAACGTGAACCTTTTCTGTACTTTAAAATACAGTTTAACATTAGAAAGATGTCCCATTGTCTTCTACAGCCTCTACAGTACGTGATTTAAATGATATCTCCCAAAGTTATTACTCTGACAGAGTGGAGTCTTGGTCGGCCCCAGGAGCTACACATATCTCTTTTTGTGTTCCCTCTGATCTCTCATCATCTCCTGGGCCTTACATCAAGAGCCCCAGATTTATCGATCAATGGCCATAAACAAAACATAGATTGAACTGGACACTGGGGCGCAACAAACGGATTAGAGAGTTTTTATTCTGCCACATGCGATTGTTCACTAGAGCTCCAGCTGAAAGAAGGCCATTGGCCAACAGAAGTGTGGCACACAAAGCAGACTGGGCATCAAAGATGCACCAGACTCAAGCAAACGGATGATAGAAATAGGGACAGAATGACAATTACGAGAATATGGTGTGTATGTGTGATTGTGTGAGTGTGCATTTCAGTAGTGTGTTTATGTGCATAATATAAATGGATGTAAGCAGAATCAGATGTGTCATGCAATTGTATTGGCAAGATATTGAGCACAATACCAGTCAATCCAATTTTCAATACTTGACTACATGATGGAGTGAACAATCATCTGAGTAATAATTTCTGTCACTGTGTGTGTGTGCGTGTGTGTGTGTGCGCGCGTCAATATGTGTACTTGTGCATGAAGGATTTTGCATACATTAGCGTGTGGTTGCACATGCTAGCACACAACATTTATATATCACTGTGACCACATGCCTGACAGCTGTGCATATTTCACAGGGTGGAGAACCCTGCATTGCAGTGCTTGTACATGGCAGCCATGCTCTTTATGTGAGAGCAGCTCAGGGTCAGACTTGAAGAAGAGAATTAAAGCTACATCACCAGACCCATCTCTCTCTGTTCTGTCTCTGTGTAGTGGAGTACTAACATATTATCGTTTCACTTCCTTACGTCTGTAATTTATTTCTGTGTTTACTAAAGCAGCAAACCAAGAAATTCACTGAGGAATTGTGGTTAAAAACATGGAATAGAGTACAAATGTTTAATAAAATCAACTAATAGAACACAACCACAAAAAGCAGTGCGGTACTGATAGTCAAGTGTGTGATTGCAGTCCATTACTTAGCTTCCTCTATTGCAGGTCCAACTTTCAAACTATCAAGCAGGAATTTTTCATTTCTCTCACTCTATACTGAAAAAAGGTGTTCCCCAGGCTATCCTGCCTTTAGCTCATTGAGTTTCAGAAAACAACAAGGACTGAAGTCTTCTATTTCTGTCTGAGAAAAGCTTTCATCTCAGTATAAAAAGAAATCACCATATATGTATACTAAAACATAATGGCATGTGCAGTAGCACATCAAAGAGATTAAAGAAGTGAGAAATGTTCCTGTGCGAATTAGCTATGATTTGAGATACAAAGTTGAAAGAATGAGAGAAATGATCTTTTTTACTTGTTCTGTCTAACAATAACTAAATCTGTCTCCCTTTCTCTTTTTGTTTTCAGCAATGGCCCCCACACTTCCTAGTCTACGCTCCGAGGTCTTCAAGCCATGTGTGGAAGACAAGGACCTGGCCTTTTGTCTAAATGAGGGAGAGTGCTCAATCATTGAAACCGTGGCTGGGGTTCACAGACACTGCAGGTGAGTGTGATGGCACTGTGTGTATGTGTGTACGTGTGAGTGAAGCATTTAGTTTTCTTTGGCATTGACATTTCCTCTATTTGCCCATCCCCTCCAATCAGTAACCTCGGGGTCATTTTCATTCAAGTAACTTTTTTTTTTTTCATCCTGGCAGATTGTGTTCTTAGAGTGATGAAGCACAGGAAAATCGTTGTGCAAATGCACCTAAAATGCACTGAATGTCTATAATCACCCAAACCACTAACCGAGGGATCAGAGATGCTTTGGTCGCATTAGACGCAGCTGAGTCCCTGATCCGCACAACCAAACTACACAAATGGAAAGATATGTTACCATGTAGATCCAACTAGGAAGCACATGGAGTGGAAGCGTGATCAAACCTCTGTCTTCATTTTGGTTCCTTCTAATAGTGATGTCAGTTTTATAAAACAGCTTTCTCCTCATGTATTAACCTTGACATACGTGTTGTATGATATGACCTCTTCTGTATGAGGCACTTTTTAATGGTAGGTGTAAAGAAAAGGGGCTCTTGCAAGATTCTTCTTTGATCTTACTTAAAAGCAACAGATTTTTTTCCCTTTCCTTTTTTCCCCTTTTGTTTCACTCAGACCGTCACTCACACTCTGACTGCCCAACAGAATAAATAGAAGTAATTCCTATAAATATACCTGAGGCAGACTTTGACACAACTAATGTGGCAGGTGCAAGTAAAATGTTGTCAATTAACTAGATTCAATTTATTGAATCAACAGACACAATCCTAGACTATATGTAATGCATTTGACAACTTATTTGCCTATTAGCAAGCATATACTGTTACAATACGTTTCTTCAAATTTTATGATAGAGAGCCAACAATAGCAGAAGATTCAATCTGATTGTGCATATATAGTATAGATGATAGAATTAAGTAAATGGTATAAAATAATGATTTGCAGCAAACAAATAATAGAGTTCATAAGTTTAACAGCAGCAGCATATTCTGTTAGCTATCATTACTGTAATGTTAGCCAATAAATGTAATGTGTTTTTATTGTCGTGCAAAAACCACACTCATGAGAGTAACATTACGCAAGGAAAGCACGCTTCTAATCATGCATATGTAATAGTATGTATATAGGAAATATATGTATTTATTCTCTCTTCTTTGTACATTCCGACATGTCATGTCTGCCCCCCCCCCCCCCCCCCCCCCCCCCCCCCCCCCCCACACACACACACACACACACACCCCACCCCCCTTGTGGGCCAATACACTACCACTTCAAGTCTGCAATCACTCTGAAATACCACGTTAAAAATACATCACTTTAAAAATACATGATAAGAAATTTTCTCTGAGGGAAGACTTGTGCTGAATGGTGCTGAATTGAAAAACAGCTCATTAGTACACCTACCTGGAATTAAAGGGCCTAAATCTTCATCTGAAAAAGAAAAGGTATAAATGACACATGAGCATGAATCAAGCCTCTTAGAAAAGTAAATGTTAGGTAAAAGAAGTTGGAAAAAAGTCAGGAAAAAGGTGCATTTAATTAAAACTCACTAACATAATTAAATCAATCACATTATTTATTATCAGAGATAGTTTAGAGTTATTATAATATTATAAAAAATATAAAGTACAATTTGTTTTACAATTTTAGTAGTACAGTAACTAAAAAATGAACAAATATGTAATTAGATATAATTTTGTATGGCAGCAAATATTACTGATTCAGGTTTTCATGTTCTCAATACTTGTATATTTGATAATATATTATATATGATTCCACTGAATGAGTCTAGCTAAGGCTCTGAGAGTAATTACACGATAGGAGGAAATCTGAGTGTGTGTTTTATGTCATATGACGGTGGCCAGCACAACCATTTAGAATGCACCACCTGTGTGACAGCAACATCAAGAATCCTCCAAGACTTGTAGCAACTACACTCCAGGCTATAATTAGCGACAGTTGAATGACTAAATATAGGACTCAGGAAAAGACTGGAGGGCCTAACCTAGAGGCGCTGTCTGCCAATTTCTCACGAGCTGAGTGCCTGTTGTATGAAAGAATGATTACAGGTTTGTGAGTACTTTTATGGAAAGCTTTTGCGTGAGAAAAGTACAGGTAATAAGTCTGGAAAATGTAATAATTGTACTCAAAAATCACTTCCATGTAGATGTTGTACAATATCATTGCTACCAGGTGGAACTCCAGGTGTACTTGTGGTTTTAAAGAAGTGCTTTGGAGAACAATTATCACAAAAGTGAATGATTTTGTAGAGAACTTGCAACAAATAGTTTGGAAATAAAAACACTGAATCTAAAGTCTACATTAAGGCTGCATTTAGTGATTTTTGACCGCTAGGGGGCAGAAAGTCACTCAGCAGATCCTTCATACTGTAGAGTTGAAACAATCGAACTTATACCAAACACTCAGTCTCTTAAACTGATTATTTTATTTCATGATTTCACATGAAATAAACAGGGCTGCCAACTTTTGAGTTTAGCTTGGATTGAGATTTGTTCCTGTTCAGGGGGCAGGGGGTAGCACTTATTTTTGTTCATAATAACATGATCATTATTTGTGGTAAATTGACCCACTCAACCTCTCTCTGGCCTTGTTTAGTGCTGCAATACCTTTACTAACCTTGCTCTGCATAGGCCAGGTCTACAACTTTAAACTGACAGATCCTGAGTAACACCTGACCAGTTCATAAAATAAGACAAATGACCATTGCATACCTGTCAACCCGTAACCATAGTATCTCACTCTCCTGCCCACGTGCCATAATAGATTTGTCAATATTTGTGTATATTTCTTGCTTTCCCCTTGATGGTCTGAATAACTCACTTCTGCACGGTGCCGCTATTGTGCTGTGCTGCTCTGTCTTGTCTGTCTGTGTCACTGTCAGTGTCGCATCACGACATTATCAGTTATGAATTTGTTTTTCGCTGTGTGAGAAAATGGACGTGTGGTGTGAGAGTGTGTGAAAAGTGTAAATTGTGTGAGTCCCATGGTCCATGCATGAGATAAAATGGATAAAATAGTCATTCTTCACTGTACAAAATTATTTTAACCCATGGAATTGAAGAATTATTTCTAGAAATTTGGCAAGACAGTTTTCTCAACAGTGATTTGAGAAAACTGTCTTGAGCTCTGCGAAAAGAAATCCTTTTGTTGTGTGTGTTAAGAAACACTTTGCTCTGATACTGTATACTATTAACTTGTAGTATAATGACTGAGTAAACAGTTACCTTCTTACACATTTATCAGATGAGTATTCAAATCTTTCTGTCAAAGTCCGATATTCACTTGCCCTTTTTTATCTCTTGTGTGATCCACCAACTCCTGAGAATAACAATATTTTGTCCTTTTTTGGCTTGCTAAATGTTCAACTCTCTTCACCAGCTGTATGTTTACTTCAAATCTTCGCCATTTCATGCTGGGCAAGTAACGTACAGTCAGCTTGTGTGAGACTACTTGCTGAAAATGGCTTCCCATGGTTTTATTTTTTGTAGATTCAACCATATGGAGCTCTAAACCAAAACAATGATGTGAAACCTGCAGATCGCTGCGGAGCTGCTTCTGTGCCATTACTATATTCATACAATGCTGTACATTATCCATTTACACTACAGAGTAAATTATCCTGCTGGTTGATTGTGGTCTTCTTCCTGTCAGAGGTAATGTGTATGAGGATAAATCAAGATATTGTCCATCAACATTTATGGATAGAACAAACAGAGAAAAAGTTGTTATTTGAAGGAATATAAGGTAGATGATTACACTCAGGTTTCAGGTGCGGGAGGTATTTGTGTTGATCAGTAATCCCTCCAAGCAATGCCGGATCAGTGTCCTCATGACAATAACAGCTGATCTCCTCAGTCTGTTCTAAAGTACAGAAAAGTAAAGCTTTAATGATTGCTGCCTCCTTCGACGTCATCTTCTCCTCCAGGCCACAGTGCAAAGAGCATAATAGATGGTTGGATCTTTTCCAACATTAGACAAGTAAAGATGTCAGAACAATCTTTGAACACTTGAATCATTGGATGCCAACACAATTTTGAACTTGGGAATCAATTAATTTTGTTATGAAACATTTCCTTCACTCTCCTCCTCCTCCTTCTCCTCCTCCTTCTCCCCCCCACCCCCCCTTCTGCCGGATGTTCATGTTTGCCAATGCTAATAAGGTTCCCAAAATAAAAATGCAAATTTGAGTTTAAGACCTACTTTCACATCAGTGTCGTGGCTTCTTATACACTAAGTGCAATAAATGTACAAAGATTCAGAGGTCTTGAGGTATTTGGGGCCTGACACATGACGGCCACATATAGAGGTATGACTGTGTAGATAACGAGGAATAATAATACATTGTTGATCGAAGACTTTTAAACCAAACCATTACTTAAGTGACCTTCCCAACATTTTCTTTCTTTGATTAGTTGAAAATGGCAGACGAATCACTTAAAGATCAAACTGAAAAATATATTTTTTCTGTCTCAATCTTTTTAATTAGAGGTTCTTAAAGTTTTTCCCTAAGAGGACCAAAAACTGAAGCCAAACATATTATAGAATGTTAAAGTCATTTTGGACAGTATGTATTATACTGTATGCATAACAATTATAAAATGTGAGATTTGAGAATACAGCCTCATATTGAACAGTCAATCTGTGGATGAGCAAGAGTATAAATGTTTACTTTAATAAGACAAATATTGAGCTATAAGACAATTGTCCCCAATGTCTCCGTTACTTGTACAGTATGAGTCACGTTCCTGTTGAAAAGCAATACTATATCAATGCAGTGTCAACTTGCTGCACAGAAATCTAAAAAATAAATTACTGGTCTCATTTGAAACATTAGGCTTCAAATCATGAATAATTATAAATCACAATATTGTCCTCGTATCAAACCTGCCTTCAGGAGGAGGAGAAACATGATTTTGAAATGCACAATACAAGTTAGAAAAGTAGAGACTAAGATGATGACATCTCATTGGCCCTCAATGTCAGACTCACTGAGCGCACAAAAGTAGAATACATATATTCTATGAAAATATGAAAAAGCCAAAGGTGGAGGAATACATTATCAGGAGGTGTAGTAGAGCTGGCCGTCATACCCAATAATTTCACTTGCTTTCCTGTTCTGGTGTTCAGCGCTCAGACAGTTTTGAGATGGCAAGTCTGGAATAAAACCGCCACTAAAGAAGCTTCTCCCCAAGGGGAAAGTACATTGTTGTGCCAGAGGTAGAGAATCACCACAAGTGAATATATGGCACCTTAAAATTAAATTAGAATTGGAAGAGATAACACATGTTGCTGTGGTCCAACGAGAACTGTTGCCCAGTGTAAGGATTCTGTGTTGGTACGTGATGAGACAAACAGTACCTGCGGCTGACTGTTGGGACACTTTGGCTGTGCCAATGCAGCTCGGACCTGCCAGTGCCCGACAGCGCCATGGAGGATTCAGCTACCTCCACAACTGTCATTTCATGCATAATGGTGCATGCTGATAGTTTATTGTAGAATAACAGTCACAACACACATCCCATGTGTGTTAAGTAATGACAAAAAATGATTTAAGATATTTTTTTCCCCAAATGAGGGATACATGTGAAATTGCCTAACAAATCATCCACAAAAAGAGTTTAAATAATATCTGTTCCTGTGTTTTGTTTGGAAAACTCTCTAAACATAGCATATGACTGTGCCTTGCACCATGCACATTTGATATAATCTCTATGGGCAGGCAGTACAAGGGCAAATTATGTTAATTCCTCACACTAGAATTTCAGTGTTGCATGATCACTACTGACACAAAACATATTTTTTCTCTCCTTCTATTTAAGCACAGCCAAGTTCGTGGCAGTTCAGCAAAATACCAAATATGCACCAGCAAAACAGAAAAATCCTATTTGCTGAGCAGAAATTATTATTATTGTCTAACTTTATTTGGTTCAAAACCTTAGAAAATTGTAACATGTCCATAGATATTGGGAGGTTAATTTGTGGTGTAAAGGTTAGCTCTGTATGTGAGGTCTGTGGACTACAGGAGGGCATGTGGGTAAGTCAGTGAAGCAGAGCTTGCCACAGCCACTTAAAGTCCTCCTAGACCCCGAGACTAAATAGGACCTTATGGCCCCCGATAATATCTTATGGAAATAACTGTGTCAGGATCATTCTGCATGGATGCCCTTCATTTCAGATTAGCCTTTATTGATGATAAGCCCCAGATAGAGTTGCGTTCTTGATGCATTTTTCAATACAATTATTTCTTACAGGTTTTTAGTTTCAAAGTATGGGACCTGCTCAATGATGCGGGTTTTGACTTTGATGTGAGGGCTCAGCAGTATCAGTTTGACATGTGCTCAACAACCCAAAAGCATGCAGTTAGCTGCGGTTGGAGGGGTATTGTGGACTATATTAACTGGAATGATGGCGCACTGCATCTCTGGCCACCACCTGCAGCATTGTGTAGTGTTTTGGTGACACACAGAAATGGTCGTAACATTCAGGCGTTGACAAGCTGTGAATTCTGTACTCAGGGTCTGCTATACAGACAACGTGTCAATTCTTGATTTGGTATGTGGAGTTGGATGATGCGGGTGCTCTTTTTTATTCTTTATGTATTCATCAAAGTGATATTTTTCTGCAGTACCATCATCCTGGCTGCAAAAAATCTTTTTTCTTTACTCAAATAAGAAAGATTTCTCTTGCAAAAATCAGTAGGAAAATGGTCTCCCTTCACTGAAAACACTTGCCTCCCTTTCAACAGAATGTTTCCTAACTTGTATGGGCATTGTATCAACAACACAGTACACAGAGGCTTGCTTTTGTTGCACAGATGATGCAAAGCTGCTGCAAGTGAGATTTATAGTTGAAACAGCTTGATGATGCCTCCTCACCAAAGAGAAACTGAGAGAAATGGAGCATGGGTGCTGTTTTTTTTATACTCTGAAATCCATTATTATGGATTTCGAATATTGTTTCATCCTGATTGATATGCAAATCCAAACTAATAACGTAAAAATTCAAAATTATTATTCCAGACCAAAGTTGAGAAAGTAGTTATATAAGAATTAAACAGGATGCATTTTGCATATTAAGTAGTAAGTAAGAAAGACAGTTTCCCATCTAAATCTCCACTGGTAGGAACTTTTAATGTCTTTTGTTCTAATGTTGTAATATTGCACGTATCAAGGCTTAAGTGGCATGTATGTGTAATTGATCTAAAAAGGTCTAAAACATTAAACCAGTATAGAAAAGTATAAACATGGATATAATGATCCTGTAATAATGGGTGTTCATGAAAAGAATGTGCACGTTCAGCACATTAATTATAGTTTTAGTCAAAGTCATGCCTTGATAGACGTTGAAAAGGCAAAGGAGATCTGTTGCTGCCTTTTAATAATGATGATTATAGAAGAAAAAGTCTGACTTTCCCAATGGGTTCTTTTTCTTTTAAGATTATTTTTTGGGGATTTTTTGCCCTTATTGGACAGTTACTTGCGAAGAGGCTGACGGGGGAACGAGGGGAGAGAGACATGACTACGGGATGTTGCAAGATATGTGGCATAAATAGTAAACATTCGGCTGCCATGGCACTCCCCAATGGTTTCTGTGTGCTTGACCATGCCGTTAAATGTCCGTACATATTTAATGGTTTAACTATTATTCTCCTCAGCGTGGAGGATGAAATCACTATCCCCTGTGTGTGTGTGTCCTTGTGTGCGCGTGTTCATTAAAAGCCTGGCAAAGCTCAAGGTAGCTCGTGTCTACTATCACCATGGTAACGTCTTCCCTCATTAGTGTGAGGCCAGAAGCAGAAAAAAAAAAAATAGTTGTTGACTCACTTATAGTGCGCCTGCCGTGGCAGTTACATCCAAATGCTCTATCATTGCTTATCCTTTACATTATATTTTGTGCATTGATTCTGATTGATCAGACATTAAAATAATTGCCACCTAATGGTATGAATGACTGCTGTCGTGAATAATTCATGACCAAATTTGCATATTTGATTGCTTCTTCCAAAGCCATGCTGACATAAGATATTCGATCACATTTAAATGAACATTGATTTGTTTTATGTTTGTTCCTCCAAGACCTATCTGGGTAACTAGTAAAACCAGTATTTCATAAGCAAAGTGCTTACGTTGTGTGCGTGTGTGCATCCAAATGTCTTAGGGGACATGTTTGTGTAACCTGATGAGGAAAAATATGAAATCCCACAAAAAGAATGAAAAAAAAAACACTCTACAATTCTCTAGTCCCCATGAGGAAAAGAACCATTTCTATTGGTAGTTTGCTGTATGGTTAAGCTTAAGGATAGGCTGAGAGTGCCTGTGCGTGTTTGTCTGTGTCTCCATGAGCCTGTTTATGTTTTTCTCCCAGGACCCAGGAGATGTTGACAGCAGTATTAACAGAATCTGATATGACAAAATGAATCATATAAATGAAGACCACAGCCTCTTAACTTTCCCTTCCTGTTTTTCTTCCCCTCATCTTCCTTTTTCTACGGGGAGCCAGTTCAGCGATTAAATTGTCACTGCACCATCAGACCTTGACAGGCTGCACTAATCCACGATGCCGTCGCTCCTCTGCTGATCCATCCTGCTAGGGATGACGTTCTCCAGGCTTAAAGCCAATGGGCCATGTCCCCCACTACCCCACCCAGCAGCTGTATGAAAGCAACACAATTATAAACATTGGAGTAGACTTACCTGTTGGCAGAATCCCATGACCAAGACCAAATATCTTTCCTTGATGATGCTGAGTACAGTTGACACATTAAGTTTTTGTTAAGTTTCCCTAAAATATTGAATTAGTGTAAAATATGCACTCCTTTTCTGGCAACAAGTAAACAGTATATCTTCAATTATCTCTGAATATATGAGCAATTTCTTCCGAAACACATCTGCAAGCCGAACATTATCCTTCTTATAACTACTCAGACTACCACAGTACATGCACATGACTGATTTTGCCATACTTTGCTACCGACTTGGTTCTTTCAGCATTATATTTTACATTCTGCAGGCCTGTCACCAACACTGCAGATGAAAGAGTCACGTGTATGCGTTCAGTTTACAAAGGCTGCCTTGGTTTTCAAGCTATAAGACTTAATGAGCATAGGACAGGCACGCTCCACCATGCCTGCAGACAATTAAAGCTTTCACACAGTGTTAGTCTGTGATTTACAGTTTTATATACTGGGCTTAGTTAGAAAAAAAAAATGTACATTTAATTGAATTTTTGATGTCATTGTAGAGCAGGGCTGCCAACTCTCACACATTGAGCGTGAGACTCATGCATCTCATAATCTGACACTACACATGCCTTTGTTTGTAACTTTTTGTCTTCACTTCCTCTGATGTAAAATTTGTGATTTTTAAGTGAAGGAACAGCAGTTGTTTGTTTTGTTTCCAAGCTCAGATGGACTGAGGCAAAGAGCGTAATAAAGTCAAGGCAGAACTTTTCATGGATTGTCCGTCAACGCACTGATCATCGTCTGTTTGAACCCAAAGCATGCAGCAACAAATCATAGTGATGCACATTCTGGTGGAACTGATAATTTATGCAGATATTACTTCTATTTTGATAGACCTGAGAGAATTAAGTGGAGAGTGTCGGATGATGGGAGCGACTTCGTGAAGAGCATCGATCTTTCTTATCCTATGTTTTGAAGAAAAATATGTGTAATATCTGGAGGGTGTATCAAAAATGCTACCCAATAAACACAAATTAGCAAGAAAAAAAGAAAAGAAAAAGTCTATGAAAAAGGTGTTGGTTCATAAGGCCAGAGAGAGGTCAAGTTGGTCAATACTGCTAAAATAACCCCCTCCCCTCGGGAACAAATCTCACTCCATGTTAAAATCAGTAGTTGACAGCCCTGTTGTAGAGCAATATATCCTTGTTAAATACAGTACTACAAGGTGCTATATGTTAAATGCCCTTTCTTCAAGTAGAGCTGCAATTGAAACTAAATTCATTTTGCTAAGAAATAAGTATATACTGTATATCTTTGTTGTTTTTGAGTTGTGTACATTTTTAAAATAGTTGATAATATGTCTTCAATTCCATTGGCCACACAGATATAGGCTAACCGTTTTTTAACTGTTGTCCCATCTTTGATTTTAGCATGTGATTTGAATGCTGACAACTCAGCAGAAATGAAATGATCTTAGACCAAAACTAAGGTCTAGTGCTAACGTTACCAAGCTAGGCTAAGTAGCTTCCACCTCTTGAGTCGAGCTTCCACTTTATGAGTGGAAGCTAGTTAGTCTACCTTGCTAGCTTCTGCTTTCCGAGTGGAATACAAACTTATCAGGGTCCTCCTATATTATGTTTAATTTTATAAAGGGTAAGAGCTTAAATCACTAACAGTTGACAAGCAGCACTATATGGGCTTGTTGAAAAAGGGGGAAGATATCTTGTATCAATGTTTGTAGGCTGTACAGTATGATGTTCTTCAGTCAGTAGCGCACCACAGAGGTTGACAGTGCATCTCTCTGCCATCGGAAATAAACACTCTGAGGGTGGAATCAAGCTGTTTCCACAAATATCTTCATCCTTCATCCTTTTTTGAAAAAAACAAAATATGCACAATAGCTGCAGTATCATGACAGAAATATTCCTTCACACAAAAAGTGAGAATTAAAATTTCAGTTTGACTTTAAAACATTTTTCCAAAGGAATGAGCACAAACACGTGCCTTTGTTTCTGCCATGTTGCCTGTGAAAATTAAGACAAAAAAAAAAAAAACTTGATGGAAATGTATTTCTTACATTTCACATCACCCACCTAATAAACTGATGGAACTTCAATGCCTTTCCTTAACCACCATAGAGTGCAAAACATTATATCACTGTACACTTTCACATTTACAAAGTCACATTTCTGGAGAGAACTGTAGTTGCAAAATCCCATTTGCAAAGCCAGAGAAGATCACAAACAAGATGACAGACACACCCACGCATACAAAAGCACAGCATCTCTCTCCACTCTCTCTTCCCCACATCAAATGCACGCTTAGTCTCTCCATAATGTAATGACAGAGCATTTGGATGTAACCACCATGAAGAGACTGCAGTGGATTTGAAGGCAGCAGTACAACCCCAGTCAGTTGCCTGCAGCACTTTACTTGTCATTTCATTGTGAGCTCAGCTGGTGGAGGATAACAGCTGCTTCTCGTTACCGATGTTTAGACTAAATGATTTTTAGCGGTGGACACCGAATGAAGACCATGTCGCTACATCATCACGTTTGAGCACAGAAAACACGTTGACAGCAGACTTTGATGTATCTCGGATGCAGATGGGGTCTCTGGAGGTTTTCTCAAGGACTGTTAACTGTGTCTGTTACTCTGTCATTAGGACCAGAGGACCAGACAGAAAAGGAAAAGAAGAGGGACAGGTGGTAGGTTGTTTGTGATAATTAGATGTAATTTTTTTTTCTTGTTAAGGGGGAAACAATGAAGGAGATGGGGACTTAAGCTGTAGCTCCCTTCCATGCCAGGGGTATCAGATGGTAGAGCCTCTCAGATCAGGTGCATTGTAGATCTTAAAACATACTTCACAACCGTTCCAAGGATTGTCATATGTACTCCACCAGAGGGAGCTCCACTGGTTTCATCATTACAGATGCGAAGCCAATTTTGTTTACATGTAAAGATATTGTTGTGGATTACAAGATATCTAATTAGCCTTTCAGTGAAAATGAAACTAATAAGTCTCTGTTGTACTTCCATGATATTGCCAAACTTCACCTCTGTCTTCCCCTCATCCTTCCTTCTCTTTCTCCGACATGCAGTACAGTAAGTCTCAAGCCTCCTTTGTAGCATCTTTTCCAGCTTTGCTTGAGCTGCGGCTTGTACATTTTATCCTTTGGAGGGTGTCAAATAAGATAAACAGATCAGTTAGTTGGGGAACACAAGGCAGAGGATTGAGCAAAATCAGGAAAGAAGAGCCCACTTTGAACAAGAGATAGAAAATGTAAGGAAAGAAATAAAAGAAATAGGTGCAGTTAGTGCTGCTTGACCAAGGTGATATTTCATCATCAAGTGATCTGACGTGATTCTTGATTTTCCTGGTGTCTTTGTTCTAACTTGACGTTTTTTTTTACAAGAGAGTTTGCTTTGGTATTGCACTGGGAGAACTGTCCATGTTTATTGATAGAGCACTCCTGAATTAAAATTCGAATTTAATGAAGTAAAGTAGCAAATGAAAGGAGACAGAGAGAGGCAGAAAGAAATCCCGTTGTTCCACCTCAACCTGTCTCAGGCTGAGATCAATTATCAAGGAACAGACTAGTTTAATCCATGTTCTCAGGGAAACAAACAAGCAAACTGGGAGATAAATATTCATTTGTCAATACAGATAGATCTTGACTCACAGAGAGAGAATGTAAGGAGGATTCTCCGACTGCCAAAAGAGCACTTACTCACATTAGTTTAATCCAGCTTAATTTCTAAAAGTTAATGAAGCAACAAACATAACTCATGAAAAACAACATATATTTGCTAACAGTATAGAGTACTACTACAGTATAACATCCCTTTTTCAGAGTTATACTGGGCTGGATGTACCATTGGGTTGACTGGTGACAGCAGAAGACACTACCAAGTTTAATTGCCTTTTTTTTATTGAGTATTTTTAATTATCACTGAAACTGTAGAATTTCTTCCTTGTTTTCATATGATCACATGAGAATACTTACATGCACATTACAGTCAGCAGACAGGACTACTGATTCACATGCATCTGATGTAACCACAGTGAATTTGAATTTGAACACAGGCGTCTGTCATGTGTGCACCCGGTTCCAGGCTAAACCATCTTATCTATATGCAAATCTCCGTCACTATTTACTCTCAGGGAGCCCTTTTTAGAAAGCTGTGTAATGTGTGTGTCTTTTGCATGTGACCTGTATTGACAGAGTACTAGATGGGAGTGTTGGTGTGCAGTGAGTTTATGGTAAAGAGTGATGTTTTATTCTGAATTGGTGCATTCACATGGGAAGTCATGAGTGGAAAATAGGTCATACTGTGTAACTCCATGTGCTGGAGCTACCAAAGTGGGGAAAAACAAGAATGGCAACGATTAATTGACCATTCATCAAGCACCGCCCCCTCAGTTTCTGTTGCTATGCCTGTCAAGCTATCCAGTCTAGCACGCTTATCATGTAAGCGTAATAACAGTAGCTTTAGATTTAGATTAGACTCTAGTCTAATGAACAAACTTTTTTTTATGTATCCTGTCATGCCACAAACTTATATAGTCATTTAATGATATTCTAACTCTTGATATTAAAGCCACTTAGCTGGACTTCCTTATGATTGCAGCTTAAATTAGATTAGTTTAGTTTTAAATCAATTGTTCAGTCAATTTCTTACACATTTGCTCTTGTGTTTTTGGTTTTAGAAAGGCTAAAAAGAGACAACACCTTCTAGATCCTTTAGATACCTAGTATCTTTCTGACTGCAGCCCCAAGCACGCTGCTTTGGGATGTGGATAAATCAAAGCTTGACAGAATTGGTCGTTATACTACGAAGCAAGTCCAACATACCCAGGATATCTTTTTGTTAGCTGGCTTCACTGACATTGGTCGTCCAGATAACCAGTGCTACGAAGCTGGCTATCTAGCTAACTTGCTCAGAGGTGGGGTTGTTAATTACGAGTGACATCATCAGAACCATGAATGAAGTACTTCATATGATAAGAGATTAAACAGTGATACCAAGTACCTGCAGAAAACTTCTGTTTTAGGAACAGCAAAAAGTCATATTCAATGAAGTGAAATGTAAATGATAGTCTGTAATCATACAACTGAATAAGAAGATGTAGAAACACATTTCCACACATTAAAAGTAGGCTAATAAAGGCTTAAAATAATATAGTAATTATATGACTTAAGTGTAGATTGAGTATTTTTTGCTATTTAGTTGGATGATGAAGAAACTCTTCTGAATGTGTCGCATAAAACAACTTAAAAGTCATGCCAGACTTTCTGCTGCCGAAGCAAAGAGTGGAAAAGTATTTAATGACTGATAAGGTCTATCTAACCAAACGCTGCATTTATAATCATGGGAGCCAATTAATAGTGTGTGGGTTCTTTTTCTAATAAAAGACAAACTTTGGTTTTTATTTCCAATTATCATCACACAGTTGTCTCATGTTATTCTGAGCTACAGTGATGGAATCAGAGTGTAAAATCATCCACACTGTCAGCTATCACTTTGGGGATAAAATAAACTTTGCACAATTAAAATGCAGCTAAAATCATCATTATGTGTTTAGTGTTGTAAATGATCTTTCTGTTTATTAGAAGCTCTGTTTTAAAACCAGATTGTAAATAGAAAGCCTGGAACAATAAAATGTTTCCACTGACCTATAAATATATATATGTTGCTCTTTTTTACTTGTCAGGACTTTTGTCCATGTCAGGGTCCTGTAGAAATGATGACTCCTTTTCTCCAGTGATGTGACTGGTCAGCAGTTGCAGTGTTGACAGGTTGTGAACCGGTCCTCTGAAGCTGTTCAGCATAAGTTACCATGGTGATGTACCCTGGTAAGAAGGGAACCCTGAAAACCCAGACTTAACCCTGAAGTTACCTCGCTAACCCCAAACCCTGATTCGTAGAACAGGCCTCTTCTGTGCCTAGTTGCTATTGCTAAGCTATGATTGGACAATCACTGTTCGGGAGAGGGGTTTAGAAAACAGTCAGTTGTCAGTGTACAGCTTTAACCAGGTAACTGTAGTGAATTGATATTGTGATGAAAGCATACTGGAAACAAACTTAAAAGTGTTTTGAAAAATTCCAGGTCTATTTAGGTCACATTTGTTCACCGTTGACCTTGACAGACATTATGTCATGAACTAGAGTTGGAGAAAAAGTACCTCACCTCTTGAGATGGAACTTCAGCTTAATTTTGTTTATTTTTCTCAAGTTGGGAGTGAGAAATCTTGAGTTTGATTTAATCAATATAATCAAATGCAGATTAAATCCATATCTGTTACAAATGGTCTATGAATAATGGACATTGTATCTTACGCTGCTTGACCTCTGCCCAACCTTTGGCTTTGCAAATAATGAACTGAGGCATTGCCCTGGCATCTGTGGGACTGCCTCGGACTGGTTATCTGTCAGTACGTTTTTGGTTTTTATTGGTGATTATGTTACTTCTGCTTAATTTAGTATGTGCAGCGAGCCACTAGATTTCCTTAATTGCAATGGAAATACTGCAGCATCTGTCACTGTCCAACTGGGTGTCTTCCAACTTTCCTTGAGCTAATTGCAGAAAGACACTGAACTCCTTGTCACAGACTCTCATGTCATCTCAACAAATAGATGTTTCTGGCACCTTTCACTATACAAAGTAAATCAAGTGTCAATCTGAGAATTCAGGATTTTCATCTGAGTTATGTTTGCACTTTCAGTAGCATAACAGAAAACTATTGTCATTATGTTTTACTCAATAATGATGATAGTCATTCTATGTTGATACAATTTTACCAGCATTCAAACACTTTAGGGATTCATATGTTTATACATAAAAGTTTACACATGGCATGTTACACTTGTAATTAATAAACCACATCATAAGGAAATATGTCTCTATTTTTTTTTTTTTAGCCAACACCAAAGAAATTCCTTGATAGATGTCACCAGGCAATGCTGTATTCTCTTTTTGCCTGCACCAAGAAGTTCTTTTCAGTTGAGGAAGCTGTCTAAACTTGTGTCAAGAAATGGAGCAATGTTGTCAACGTCTGCATTTTCCAAACAGTTCAGTAGATATGAACATTTTACAGGGAAGCATGACAGTGATTACATGTTTTGAAATGCCTTTGGGTTTTTGGATGTTGATGGCGTTGAAGCTTTGTTGATATTTTTGCAAGTGTGCCAGTCTCCTGCTTGTCAGCGCTGTTCCTACTAATCTGAGTAGAGCTGAATTTTGTGAAAGGTCCTGCCATCTTTAATTAGATCGTGTCATTGTGTCGAAATCCAAAGCTTGTATAATATTATGATGTTTCCAAAAAGGGCATTGCAGAGCAGCACGCCTTTCACATGTCCCTATTTACTTGTTTTCACAGTCAGTATCAGACTGTGATAAATTCACATAAGTGCACTCATATAGTCTAAGTTCTATAATGGATCAAAACTATGTCTGGACAGATTTAATGTTTGATGGGCTCCAGAGTTGCTGATGTTTATTTTTTTTAAAAAACTTGCTTTTTAGTTTCTTTTTTATTCTTTTAATAACTGAATGGCTTAATCAAATTAGTATTCTATTAACATTGTTGACGGAGTTCATCACAGTTGTATGAACCTGCTGATTATAACAAATTAAAAATAATTAGACTGTCTTGAATGCTTGATTGTAAAGTAATACTACATAATGCTACTTTCTCACAGATACACACACACACACACACACGTAGAGAGAGGGACAGAGAGAGATTACTCTAAAGCCATCCTAAAAAAAAAAATATTTAGAATCTGTTAAGTTAATTTGCATGGTAGGTAATGAACACTAAAAAAGATGTTTTACTGGAAAGTGAGATGTAAAACCACACACAGAGATGCAGACATAGCCAGTCTGGTGAATGGGATGAGTTGTACGTTATTAAAAAAAACACACACACACAAAACAAACTAACATACATTTTAATCACTAAATAATAATCACAGTGTTATTTATACATTGTATAGCGATTCACAATTCTCATCTACAGTATATAATTCCAGTAAAGGACCATGCCGTATTAATACAATACTAGACGACACAGTATCTACTAGACTTGCATTAACCATGCACAGAATATTACCAGGCGCTATTGTTGTAGAGTTATGGTATAATCCTAATTTTTTGTTTTAGTTCAGTGTCTAGTTAAGACTTTAGGTATTTGTATTATTATTTCTCATTTACCTATTTTTGTATCCTTGTGTTTTGTTTGTTTTTGTTGTTGTTGTTCTTTATGACTCCTGTTTCTGTTCCTGTTCTTTATGATTCTGTTGTGAATTTCCCATTGGGGTTAGAGTATAGCTACAGTATATATAATACCCTATCTGTTCTACTAGGCAACCTTTTTGAGTCACTTATTGTTCAAATTACCAGAAAGCTCATAAATGGACCATTTGAGATTCAAATGTCTTTTTTTTTTTTTTTAAGTTTTCTTCCCTTTTTTGTCTTCAGGCATTTTCTGTAATATTTGTCAAGAGTGTGGCACCTGCCTCCACTCGCAGACAAACAAGCTCATCATAGATTTCAATTCACCGGGAGCTGTCATAAGACAGAGCAGAAGGTTAAACTTTCTAATTGATGTCCTGAGCTTCCTTAATCACTGCTTGTGTGAGAGAGCAGAGACCTGGGAGAGAGTACAACAGAGAGAAAGAGAGGGAGACGGGGAGAGAGAGGAAGATTAGAGTGTCTTGACAACGAAAGCCTTTCAAGTTTGTAGGTTTGAAGTGCTAATGACATGCAAATGTGTGCAAATGCGTGTGCACCCACCCCTTAAAACTCTCGCCGAATACTTGAAGCTGAGTGAAATTCTGGGCTTGTGTTTGTCTATGAATAGTCAAAGTTTGGGGAAGTTTGGATGTTTTTAACGATGTTAGTCGCGGCCCGAATCTGTGGAGGCCAAACAGGTCTGTGCACAGGACTCTACACAAATATGTAAATATATTTGTCTTTACTTATTTTCTAAATTAATATTTGATTAGTGAAATGTATGTGCGATCAATATGTCGTCGGTGTATGTTATGGTGAAAAATTTAATGGATGATTACATACATGAATCAAATTAATACTGATGTGTCAAAAGGGGTAAAGTTGATATAAAGTTGTACTCGGTAGTTCTGATAGTGATTATCTGTTTATGAGGGGGAGGTGTGGACTTGAGCTTGAACTTGATGAGGCCGAACGTAATTACACAAAACACTGACTATATAATGCGGCTCAGTTTTCAATAGAGAACAGTTTTACTACATATGACAAATAAAGGGATGAATGAACAGATCAATGATCCAATTACCTTAGCTGACACACAAATCCATACAGCGTGGAGAAAGATGGCAAACTAATCCATTTCACAGCAGTTAACAACTTTAATAAAAGTTTGCTTGTAAAGCAAAATAATTAGCAACTATGAGGCAAAATGAGAGATAAGATGAATAATGGCTCTAGACGAAAAAGAGGGAGAGAAGAGGCACAGAGAGAGAGAGAGAGAGAGATACAGCGTAACGTCATGGTAGATTGAGAACAGCAGTTGTTTTTCAAATGCTGGGGCCACATGAGAAAACTTGTATAATCCTCAGACGTTTTGAAAATGCATCACATCACAAAACTCAACAGATTCCTTTGTCTCACTCCTTTACATGCGAGATGATTAGGAAAAAGAGTATTGCACATTCAGCGATACAGCCGAGATGAGACTCCTGATATGTCGCTGATGTCAAGACCTCTAATCTGGTTGCTCCTGCGTGATCATGTATGCATTAACATGTGGCGATAAAAACCTACAAAACAGAATTTGCTGTGGCAGGTGAGAAACATTGATCCCCTTCAAAGGGTGTGTGCAGTCGCTGATACCTAAGAGTTTTCATATTATCAGGATGGCTCAGAACGGTCCACAAGTCAATTAAGAGTGATTAAGATGGATGGATAAATGTGTAAAGCCTTCACACCAGCAGATAATCTGTCCTAACCGTCACTCCCAACCAAGCCTCTAATGGGGATTTCACATTTGATTGTTGGGATGGATAAATCTGGTGGAAGTTGGCACAATAGAGCTCCAGTTAGTGCCCATCTGTAGTCAACAATTAGATGGCAGTGTCACATTACTTCTATAAATGAAGAGTAATCTTGGGGCTGGGGGGACGTGGGAAGCTCTTGCAGGGTCCAGTGCCTTGGCAGCAGCAAGGAGTAGGCCATGAATAGAGTGAGCTGCCTCGCTTCAATTCAGCATTACACAATACATGTCCAGGAAACATTTCAACTTGTTTCTGTTGACATCACTCTCTGTATTTAATATTTTCAAAGGATACAGGTACTTTTTGAAAATTGTCACTGTTGTCTAAGCAATTGTGTGGAAAGTAGATTATTTTGGCGTGTAAAAACTCCCAAACAAACTCAGACAGATATACTATCAGCTTATGAAGTACAGTATTCACCGCACATAAATCTGGTTTGGTCCACCCATAGCACTCCTGAGAAATTATTTGGTTCTCTTAAGTTGATAAATCCTTAACTTTCTTCACCAGGCTCTTGTTTACGGTGGCTCTCTGCCATTTGAAGCGACAAAAGAGGCATATCATCAGATCATGTAGCAGGAGCAGTTGGCCACAGTGTTATAATGAATGCTATACACAGAATGTATGGATGTGTTGATGAGATCTGCTGGGAGTCTGTGAAAACAAAGAGCTGAAACTCCAACTCTGCGGCTGTGAAAAGCAAAATTTGAGTGTGATTGTCAGTGGGATTAGCAGTACCAGCAAGCTTTTTCACATCTGACTAAGTGTTAACATCAAATAGGTTGCTTTGTAGGGCTTGAATACATAAATACAAATTTAATATTTACCTACTGGCTTTATAGAATTGAATAAGAAAAATAGTGTTATTTGATTTTAAGAGTATATTTATGGAAACGTTTTATTAATTAGAGATCCACCAAAAGCCTGGAAGAATACTTAAATCTCTGTCTCCTACCTGAAGCAAGGAGTGCTTATTCCTCTATTTTTTTCCATCCAAAATTCGAAATGTCTTCCAATTCTGGTACTTGGCACTTTTCCCCGTTGAAATGAAAAATAAACAACAGATCATTCACACTCCAGCATCTCTTTCAGTTGATAACATAATTCTGGGTTATTTACAATGCGATTTGCGCATCTGTGGAGTACAATGGAGTGCAAAAAGAAATTATAAAGTACTCTAAGCATAGCTTGGCAAACCTATTTTGGACTTTTTCTTTCTGCAAGAATGAAGGCTAATAGCAATTCAGTAATGCTCTCTGTTCAACACAAAGGTCAGTGTCTTAATTAAAGTGGGCTCCAGTCCTAGATTTATGGATTATATTTAAACGTGCTGGAATAAAATACACATCTCTCCTTTCACAAAGTTACTGCTGTAAACTATTTTTTCTTAATTGAACATGAAATATGATTGCTGTGTGATGCATGATGTGCTGTGAGGCATTAATTGCCTAAAATACAAATTCGAGTGAGCAACAACTGAAGGACAGCAGTTGGATAAGATACTGTTATTGTGTTTCTTGTCTCTGGTTTGCATAGCGGTGCTGAAAGGACAGCTCCCTTAAAGTGCACTTCCCACTGTCACTGAGGTGGTTTTTATTGCCATATTACTGTAGCTATAAGTGAAAGTTTGAGAAGGGCCAAAGTTGTGTCATTGTCCATAGTTAAAGATCCCTTCCAGACATGTATAAAGACACATAAAATACTCTGCTTGGATCAATAATGTATGTTCTGATATGGTTTTTCCACAAAAAATGTATAATTACCTCGTTAAAATCCTTAAAATGGCATTACTCCTTCTCTGTCATTAAAAATTCCAGAATCTATGAATATGCAAATATATTTCATTTCAGAAGTTTAACTGCAGAATACAGGATGTCTCCTACTTGAAAAGGCTATTTTCAGTGTTTGTGTGCTGGAGGCTTCCACATCACACATCACACGTTTAAGTTGCATACTGGACCAGGATTGGCTGCAAACTAGTTGTGATTGTCACAAATCATGCTTGTAGGCCCACCTCTTAAAATCTGATTTTCATTGAGAAACTTTCCAATTTCAGCAGATTAATGCAGAAAAAGTCCTTCAGTGTCAAACTCTGCACATACATCATTCTGTAGGAACAAGAAGAAAAACTATTTTGTGAGTGGTGGGGGACATTAAACAACTTTATTTGGTGCATTAGAATTTAAAGAAGCACCACAAATCTTTAATTAACCAATAGAGGGCAAATTTATTTTACTCCAGTCTGATCAGGAATTTTGCAAATCATGTTATGAAAATGATTTACCACTACTTACAGTCACCATCCTTGGAAACTTAACAGAAGAACAATTCCCTGCTCTGGGCAAAACTCTTAATGAATGTTATAAATACTTTTTTCCACCTAATTTTGTTCCTGAATTGACAAAAGAAGCAGTTTTGCAGTTTTCAAACAACTATTACAAAAGCTCATCAGAAACACTGAAATCTGAAAAATGACAGGCGAATATCCAATCTTGAACCCATTTACTTTCTCTATATCTATCACCTCCATGAATCTGCCTCAGACTGCAGTGTACAGTAGCATTGAGACAGGTCTAATGAAAGTAACAAATGACCTGCTACTTTGACCAGGGCTCTGCATTAGTCCTTGTTTTCTGGGACTCAAGTGTAGCCTTTGATGCTGTTGGTCTCAGTACAACAATCTTATTGGCATCTCCCGTCTTGTTCTCAGCTGGTTTTGCTAATACCTGAGTAATAAATCATTCAGATGGTTTTCAGCAACTCCGAAAGTATAGATTTATTCACTTGTCCAAGATGGTCCCCTTCAGTCACATACAGTATATAACATCACATTAAAAGTTGGTGCAACAGTTTTCTAACAACATTACCCCAAAGGTTGAGAGTATGCCAGCTGCACCAAGGCGTTATCCGAAAAAGTCTATTTACATCTTAAATAGTGTCTGGATTACTTGTTCTCTCATTTTCTTCAGCAGCTGAGAAAAACAGAATCCAATTGAAGCAACTGCTACAATGCAAAGGCTTCCTCAACTGCAATCTTTCACACAAATCAATCATCCACAAATATGTCCCCAAAAATCACAAACATAATCCAGTCTCTCTTAGTCTCTCTTCACCATCTTTTTGCAAATGCCCATATCGATTATGGCTTTGCAGAATTACTCATGCATACATTTGAAAGAGGACACATTGGGAACAAAAACCTTTGACAATAGGAACCCCTCTGTGTGGACAAGCTTCCCACCATTGTTAGGAAACCAGACGATGTCTCAGTATTTAAGTCCAGACTCCATTTATTCAACACATCACACATCCCACCTTACCTCCCACCTTGTCAGCCAGTCTCTTTTATCTACTGCCATGCAGTGTATCTTTCACTTCCCTCTACAGATGGTCCTAGTATTGCACAGTGCAGTGCACACATACAGTTTCCATGGTTATATGCACAGACAACCATTCACACCTACAGGCAATTTAGAGTCAGCAATTAACCTAACCTGCATATTTTTGGTCCGTGGGAGGAAGCTGGAGTACTTGAAGGGAACCCACGCATGCATGGAGAGAACATGCATCTCCACACAGCAATTCTCCAGCTGGCTAGTGGGTTCAAACCCAGAACCCTCCTGCTGTGAGGCGACGTGCTAACTGCACCACTGTGCCACCTGTTATACATTTATCACTTAACTACTTTTTCATGCACACATGACAGTCATTCTCATTACAAGATAAAGGTGAATTCACACATCAGGAATAGGTTCACAGTTTTTCAAGTCTGTCTTAATAATCAGGTGCCCATATGAGCATGGAAACAGTTTCTCCAGTTCATACTGGTTGTAAAGAGATTCCATCCTAATCTGCTTCCACAGTCCTTGTTCAGGTTGAAAAGTCATTGTTAAGTTTATTGAAGCCAATCTGAGGCTTCAGCAGTCTGAATTAGACAAATCAAGTGAATATCTTCCAAAGTTACAGCCGTTTTCAGTGCAAAGTATAGTGCTCAACAAAGAAACTGTCTGGGGAAACACAAAGCAGGTAATTTTGAAATAAAAAGACTGCAACCTTGGAAGATACCAGCTTGATTTGATTATGTCAGACTGCAGGAGCCTCATATTAAATTGAGATAAATGAGGACTGTGGATTTTATCCCACATCGCTCACATTAGAAGCACATCAGGAAGAGATCTCTGAATGGTCAGTATGAACAGGAGGGATGATTGCAGCAAGCACAACCTGCTTTGATGTTCATATAGGCAACTAACTATCTTTTTAAGACAGAAAAATGGTCCTTTAAGAGTTAAAAAGAAGAGGAAAAATAAGTCTGTTCTCATTGTCACATTATGTAGTTTAGCAACATATGAATGTGCAAATGAGCTAAAGGGATGAAAACACAGTCAAGAGCTATGTCTTAAAATACACTGATGAGACAGAGATGTGAAACAAATTAACAGTAACTGCAGGTGAGATAACTGATGCACAGTTTATTTCTAAAAGCACCTTAGCCTCTGCAGTCTAAAGAGTCTAATAAATCTATATTACAATAAAAGCTGAATTGGATAACATAATCTAATTAGTGGTATTAATAGCATTAAAATGAACATGAGCGTGATGTGTTTTGCGTATGTGTGTTGGCTATGTGCAGCATTTGTAGTATGTTTCATATGTGTCTATGACTGTAACCCCTGTTACATATATGCTAACACTTGTTTTTCCATCATGGAGGTGAATATAGGGTGAAAAGTTCAAAATATTTGGAAGAACCTCCATGATGCCATGATTGGCTAAAATGTTATTGCGATGACTTTAACCCACATGAAAGCAAAATACCTTTTCAAATTCACCATACACTGGGAGAAGTGACTCTGTTGGATCAGGAAATGAAAATCAACAGGAAGGCATTCAAAACATTAAACTGACAGCAGTTACGCCTCTTACTGTATGAAAGCGCAATCTCTGAGATGAGATGAGGCAGAAAGGAAACGAAGAGAGGGAAACAAGAATAAAGTGGAAAATCACTTAATGCTATTTATTACAAGGTGGGGTGAGTTCATTTTAGGCTGCACAGTGTTTTTCGTAGGCTATGAAGCTACTTCAAATGTCGGCAGTGTGCTGTTTCTGTTTAATGTTGTTTGTAGTTCATTTTCACAAAGCCAGAACATCAGTTGCATGTGACTTTCTGAACAGCATGTAAGGGGGGATGATGCAGTGTGATGAGTAATAATAAGATCTTTGAAGCATGAATTTCCTCAAGGATGATATGAGTCACACCAGCAATTAGATTTGTCACCTGTGTCAAATTAACAACATGAAATATATTTAAATATATTCAATATTAAAGCCCGTAATCAACATATTTATAGTAAACTTTGAAACACTATACTGAACAAAATGTCAGCTTATTGTCAGAAAAAAAGTATCAGAAATCACGTATGTTATAATAAAACAAGTTGTGCTTTTATGTAGTTTTAACTTTTATTTTAATCAGATTCTATTGCAGAAAATCAAATTCCAGAGCACCATATGCTACTATATGTGCATAATTAGCATCTACTTCTCTTTGGCGGTTCATTAAGACCTTGAAGTCTTGTGAAGGGAATTTAATGTATTTCTATTACTCATGGGCAGTGTGCAAGTGTTTTGTATCTTTTTATGGAAAATTATTGTGTACTATCAGTCAAGTTGATTAAAGAGCCCCATATCCTCTCTTCTAATTCTAGTAAAAGAAGTGAAGGAACATTTTTAATACTTTGGATCAACCCAGCCAGAGAAAAAATGGCACAAGTTGCTCCTGGTCATCATATAATGCAATCGAATGCAACAGCCATGCAATAAACAGCACTTTTATGAAGCTTATAATGTTCAAAGGATGTGACTCTTTTGAGAGTCGATTCAACTGTGTATTGATTTTTGAGGCTTTGGTTTGTGGTGTGCATTATCAAAAGTGAGAAGCAGCTTACAATGTAATGCAATACATCAAACAACACCACAATAATAAACATATACAGCATAAGGTTGTTTTTTTTCTCATGAGTATTACCTATACTATTGTTGAACTGCCTTACAGATTGCAAATGTTGATGAAAGTGTGTCCTTCATTGAAAAAATATTAACTAACTTATATTATAGATTTGAAATAATTATTTTTCACAGTTAAACACAAGTAAATTCTTACACTATACACTCCAATCAATTCCTCATTAGTGTCTAATATTAATTCATATGGATTTATAAATTTATCATTAGCTCACCTGGTCAGCGCACATATTGACCACTGTAGTTTGGACCTGTACTCACAAAGATTATATCTATCCCCACAGCACATAGCCATACAACAATATGGTCATGTGCCATAAAGAGGTTTGATTATCATGTAGCACATATACAATATGAATATACTGTACAAGTCAGCATATTATGTTCTCTTGGCCTCATGGTTACTTTTTGCAGAGCCAAAAATGCTCATAATAATGTATTTTAGCAACAATGGAGGGACCAAACAAAAAATAACTGACAATTGTCAGTGCTACTAAAAAAGATTAAGCATACTGTTTGCACATTATGGTTACTTAAAGTGAATTAAAAGGCAATAAACTAATGAAATGAGCTGAGAATGACACTTATATCACTGTGATGTGTTACTGCTGTGTTGCCTGTGGCATTCTGAATGTTGTGTGTGATGAATATTTGTATATCAGTAGTAAAGTATTTTAAACTTAAGAAAAGAGTATTTTAAGTGTAACCATATATATAAGTAAGAGTAAATTATGAAATGCAGTGTAAATTATCTATCATCAATGTTTTTCCTCTCCTATGACTCATATATAACATTTAACTATCAGTGCTAATGACTTGCTAAATCAAATGTTATCCTAAGATAAGTATTGTATGATTGGTATTGATTATCTTTCTTAAAGCTTGTAAAGTCCCATTATTGTGAAGTGTTCCCATAGTAGCACTTCACTTGACTTGAAGGTAGATTGTAATCGGTCTGCCGTCAGAGGGGTGCTGATGATAGCAATCAGGAAAAGTGGCAAGACTGTGGATCAGTTTCAGGACCTCATCTGTGGAGAAACGAGATAGATAATTTAAACCAAAGTCACTAAGGTCAGCACAGGAAGTAGTGGGGGAATTGAGGACAGGGCGGGTGGGTAGTTAAGAGAAAGAGTTTCGAATATTGTCCAACTTCTCGTCAAGGCAGGTGACAGAACTCTCAGAGGGAAGAGAGTAGGGAGGCATGTGAGGATGAAGGTGAGGAGAGGAAATCCAGAGAATTATTTGCCGGGGTAAGGAGTGCAGAATTGGAATTAGACGAAGAGGGTTGAGGTAGCAGCTGAAATAAATGTCGATAAGAAGGTGTGGAGCAACTGAAAGTGAGAGAGGTCATCAGACAAGCCAGATTTGAGCCACTTTCTTCCAGCAACCTGAACTCGTGTTCGCTCAATTTGCAATGCCCCAGACAGCAAAGAGGCAGGCAGATTGACAGGGAAGTCTAGAAGAAAGCGAACAGAGAAGGTCAAAAGAGGTGGAGAGGCAAATAGAAATATGGATTTAGTGTAGTCAGTTCAGGGAGAAAGGGTGTCAAGTGGAGGAAGTGAGAGTAGGATGGACATGAGGTAAGTGGAATGGAAAGATGCTACTGGCTATTTTGCCAGGTGGTGATAGTGTGAAGAATGATGTATATTGAAGTATCTTGGGAATTAAATTGAGCAAAAAATAGATGCTGCATTCAATGTTACAAGGCTGTGAAAGAGTCTGACAGAACAGTTTAGAGGAAGATTAAAATTTGCTACACCATCTTAATAGAAATCTATATCAGCCGACCGTTTAGCACCCTAGAAAGTCTACGAAAAATGAAGACTATCGATACCACAGCAGAAAAGGGGGGAATAGCCGTCAATTTAAGGATTCATATGTTATTTTTATGCTCAACTACAGTGCAATCAATGTTTGAGGTTCAAAGAGTACTTTCAAACACAGTCAGCATCATCTGCAGTGTTCTCATGTCCTGAAACTTCCTGTGCATTTTTACAATTTCTTATATATACTGTATATATTACTGCATTTTCTCTTCGACAGACAGTTAACTGTCAAATAATAAATTGAATTGTGATAACTGTAAGGTCTAGCAAATCAGTCTGCGGATGAATAAAACTCAAATTAGTGCGACCGTTTGATTTTGATGGTTTACATATAAATTCATGAACCATATCTGTCTTCCTCACTCACTGCTCTGTCGACAGATTGACTGTACATACCCGTGCAGTATTTATATGTAACATATGTGTATTATGCATACTGAACATATGTTTCAATCAGATGTTGTCTTCTCACTGTGAGCTCCTGCAAATGTATGACTTTTATCAAAGCACTCTTAGCATCCACTGTGACTCCATCCATCTAATGAGAGCACTAATTCTAACTCAGCTGTCACTCAACGTGATGAAATGCTTGTTACACAGGACCCTTCCTGTTAAGAACAAAACTTCAAGGACACCATCAGTTTTGGTCACACAAATATATGAATAGCTATAAACGTTGAATAATTGGAGATATCCTCTAACAAATTAGAGCTCTTGTACAATGAAATTCTGCACACCACAAGGTTAACAAGAAGCTTATAAATCTCAGAAATGCCGAGATAGAATTGAATCTCATTTTCTGCTTCTGTTGGATACATACTGTAAAACCAACACTTTGCTCACTACTTCCTGTTTAGAATGAATTTTGATATTTTCATATTCAGAGCTTACTCTACATCACTGAAAGAACTGTGACACATTTGCAACCCCACAAAAACTCACTTTCTAGTCTGTCTTAAAGGGCTGGTATTGTGGAAAACATGGAAAATGAGTTTTGGGTGGATTAGGGTGATGGTGGGGGCCCCTCTGTGCCGTAAAATTACTCAATTTTATCTCCTCAGTATTTTTAAGTTATTTGAATTTTTGAAATTTGTGGCTTAAGAACTAGCAGTGTCAGCAGTACCGGAATGAGTTTTGACATGGGTGGACATCCAGCTTTGGATGACATAATAGGCTAGTGAACTTTTTCACATCAACTTCCTTTCAGTCTCAGCCTTTTGTTAGCTAGCTAGCCTAGCCTACCCCAGTACTTGCATAATATACAGTATGCTAGCAAAGAGCACCCAGGATTTGTAGTTAGGCAAACAAACACACAAACGACACACACACACACACACACACAATTCATTATCAAATTTTATTGGATGTCACTTTGATTTCATCTGAATTACACAATGGTTGATTGGATTTAAAGGTCCCACAGGTTAGAGTGGGCTTACCATAATACCTGGCTTACCACTTTATTACCATAACACCTGAAAGTGGGGGAACAAGAAGACTTCTTGTCCTCACTATTCCAGCGCCAGCAAGCGGTGTTGAGGGGGAACCAGCGTGTTACTATGTCACACCATAAAGTCAAATCAAATATGCTGGGAAGCTTTAGCATGAGCCCACCCTTCAGTTTGTATTTCAGCTGGATGACGAACAAAACAGGACACTGGAAGCTGATGCTGATTGTTCTGCAGCTAAAAAGTCATTACAGCCTTCCAGAGGATGGAAATTTATGTTAGGAATGGCTGAAATTCCTTTTTAGAGACACCTGATTGCCCTTCCTCAACGAGCGGATGTGTGTCTCAGTGAACTGAAATTGAATTGCAAGAACTGAATTTGAATTGCCAGAACTGAATGTGGAAATATATAGAGTTGAATTTTCAGTGAAGCTCAAAAACAAGTTTCAGAGTAAATTAATTCAATTTCATAATATATAAAAATTCAGTTTCCAGCTGCAGCTGTTACTCCAGGTAAAGATGTGGTGTAAGTGAAGTTGCATTATTCATTATGTAATATTTTGATTGGCTAGGGGTAAAGGTGGGGGCTACACCAGCCAATCGGAGTAGGTGGTCATTAATAATGCAGATTTTATGTAAATAGCTTCCGAAACAGCTTGCTGGAGGACAGAGGGGAATATGGGCTGTAAGGAAAGATGGATTTAGAGAAATCTATACAACTTTTGGTGAATAAAATGTCACAGATATGTTTAAAATAGACTCATTATAAGATGATTAAAAAAAAAAAAATCTGTAGCTGTGATGACACTTTTGCTAATGAGTCTCCTGACACATGCGTCTACCTGATGTGGTATAATTGTCCCTCAGTAATAACCTTGTGTCAATTCTCACACAATGTTTGTTGCAGTGTGTTTCTATACATGTTATCAGGTTTAAAGGCGCACCAGACCAATTTTACAAGTGAATTTCTTTTTACTTGTCATCAGGAGTTAGAATCTCAATTCTTATCCCCTACAATTCTGAATCGATTCACAAATGTCAAAAAATGATTTTCTAAATGTTTATAATGTTTGTTATGGATATTTTGAGCGATGATCAACACTTCAGTGGAGAAAAGTGGACACGAGCCTTTGATGTCTTAAAGCTGAAAATGTTTATTGAAGCACTTGATCAAGCGGAGAACTGAAACAGTACACATCAAGGTGTTCTGGCCAAGATGCTGTCTCTTTCCATTCTGCCCTCTGAAAGTCTGACTCTTAGTCTTTAACCTCAACAGATCAGCCTACAATATGAAAAAATAGTCTAATTGGTTCACTAGTTTCTAAACAAGGAACTGCATTTTACCTGTGTTAGTTCAAGTCATGTTGCATGGAAGTTCAGGTTGCTGTCAGCACATTCTGGTTTGAATGTCTGATTGTGTCAATAAAATCTACGCATTCACCTATCTGTGTTGTCTAGGAAAGTCCCCGCCGACCTTGGTAACCATGGCAATTCTGATTTACCATTTAACAGAGAGGCTTCTGCTTCCCCAAAAAAACACATAGGGTGCTTGAGTCTCGAGGAGAGGAGAGAATGTCTCCTTTCTGCTTAAGAATTACAGTGTGACCTCAAGGCCCAGGCTTGACCCAATGTAACCCAATTTGTAACCTCTAAAGACAGAAAATTCCATAACAATGTTGACGGAACGAAAAAGGTGGAACTCAACTGTGAGAGAAGTGCAGCACTTAGACAGTCTACAACATGTACACACTAGAGTAATCTTGTCCAGTATACTGGAGCAAGAGACTGAAAATAGTGCCCCCTTTTCTATTCATTCAATAAAGAATTGGTTTTAAATCGACAACCAATTCTGAATCGAATCGGACACCCAAGAATCGGAATCGAATCAAATCATGAGATTCACACCCCTATCAGCAGTACTTCTCAGCTTGTGAAAAACAGTTCAAAAGTGTCTCCTTTGGCTCTGGAGGGGAAGAAAGAGAAAAAATAACCCTAATGATGCCATCAGGGGTTATCTTGGCTTGAGCTTGAGACTTCAACTTTGTAACTAGAAGCCTGTGTTACAAACTGGGGATGTAGGGTTTGAAAGAAATTGGCATTCATGAAGCAGGTGGTGTCAAACACAAGATGCTATTGCAGTATCCAAAATCAACTTTTTGACTCACCTGCCAAGGGGACTGGTAGATGAAAAAATCCACCAGCCAAGGATATTTTTACCAGCCAAAATAATAAATTGCCTTTTTTTTTTGGTCACATATACATTTAAATATAACTAAATATTGTTTTAAGAGCAGCAACAGTAAAGTAAGTCAGCAAAGTCACTATATAACCTCAATAATATCTCACTGGAAACAAATCTACAACAAAATAAATAATATTCCTGACATCAAAATACTGAGAGAAGTTTAGAAACCCTCTGCTGCTGGTAGAGAGAGGAGGGGCTGGTTAGGGAGGGGGGCTGCTGTTTCAACCAGTGGCTAAGTTTACAAGAATTTGCCACATTTTAAGATTTGTGGCAAACTAAGTAACTGTTAGGCTACATGCAGACAGCTTTTGTTTTAGCTTGTTCATAACAATGCGCTACAGACAAAGCAGTTAAAAATAGCGCTTTTCTACATGTTTATGCTTGTCGAAGAGGTGTTTTGATAATTTCTTATTGGCTTTTTTCTCTGGAAACTTTTATTGCACTTTCAATAATGAGCTTAGTTGTCGTCGACTCGACTAAAGCTCGAGCTAAGCCCCGCCCTCGGTGAAACTCACAGACAGCAGAGGAAAGAAGCAGTGCGCCTATAAATGACAGCAAAACACATTAGAGACTCTCAGTATAATGTTTTTCTGTTCATTAAGCTAAAGTGCTCTCAAAAAACATATTTTTTTTATTATTTTGGTACAAACCTTTACCTACCAGTGTGATGGATGGCCTTCTGAGATTTACTCGCCAAATGGACCCTGCTTTTGAGTTGCACTATGGGAAATGTAGGATCTGGTGTTTTTGGTGGTTGACACATACTGTAGGGACTAAAAGTCAGGATATCTCAGCCTCTGCTGCTTGAGTTTTGGTGATTCTTTTTTTTTTTTTTTTGATCTGTCTCATGCGGGTTCACAACTTTATGAAAGTGACTTACTTACTAAATAGTTGGAGTACCCCTTTAAGTGTTTACGCTTCCATGGATTTTACATATTCAGTATATAGGACAGCCGAGGGTCACAGTGCTGATCAGCCAACTGGACAAATCAGAGTAGAGATGTCCTCGAGCAAGACTCAACCCCTGCAGCAAGAGAGTACATTTGAAATTTCATTGCTTCTGTGGCGATCAATAGTTATCGCACTAGTATTTTGCAAGTAGCACATATGACGGGTGATAGTAACTGAACTCTCACAAAAATAATATTTGGTAAAGACATTTTCAAATCAAACATTTTCCTGATTAAAGTGTTACAGTATACTGCTGGGCCTGTGAACTGCACATGCTGTGGGTTTACTCTGACGGGAACAGATTTCTGAAATCTAATGGAAAAATCACATATCCTTTGGCACACAGTGTAATTGCAGAAAGTTACATGCATCCAAATGTGAAAGGTTAGAAGTAACAAAAAAGGCAATTAGCTTTCTTAAGCCATTTTACAAAAATCCCCCTGAGACATAGTAAACAAACAAAAAGGCCAGCTATTTTCCCCCACCAAGCTCTCAGTACATGCATATTTAAGGCTCAAGTGGAAAGCAACCACTGCATTGAGCTTACAGTCTCAGAAGACCATAAAAGACCCCCAAATTATACACTTTACATTTGTTGCTCTCAGTGGCGAAATGCTTTCTTATTGTCATCCACGCAACAAATCCAAAAAATTTGTGTTTATGGAGGGAGTATAAAAATGTAGACATCCTAATTGTTAGTCTTCTTGCTTCTGCAGTTCTTGTTGGCTGATATCAGTCTTTACAGTGATGCGCTGGCGAGTTGCTGCAGGTTTATAGTTACTTTATTGCCTTCCATTAGCACCAGTGTCCTGCATTACAGCCATGTCAGCAACAGATCAATACGATGCAGGGGAGTTTGAATTGGCCACCTTGATTCTTGCTATAAAATTTGTGTGACGTGGAGAGGTTGACACTGTTCGCCGTGTCCTGTAAACCACTAAATAATATTTCAGACAACAAAATGAGCAACCAAACTGTGCCTTCAGTGGGCCACCTGCTGACCTGTTGTGCTCACAACAACTGTTGTAAACAGAAAATATCATTTAGATCACATTGGGTGGTTTTTTTCTATTGAATGCTATCCACGCTACTGTTGTCATTCATATGTAGTTTTGAATAACCAAGACTGGAGATAAGATATTGTGATATTTATCATATTCACAATTGTTGGCCTGTTGTTGTTGTAGATATGGCTGTGTGCCTTTAGATATGCCTTTATTACTTTTTTCATGCCTTCCTGCACAATATCTTTACATTTATCATACCTGCATGTATATATATATATATATATCATGCTAATCACAATGCCAGCTCGGCCACATTAATTTATGGTATCGACAGTGCAGTAAAACTGCAAGCAAAATCTGATTTTTATATGTCTAGATTTGTCAATGAAAGTATCCTGGCGTGACTGTGTGAGAACAAGTCATATTGAAAAGAACCACAGGGTAACCGCAGCCTTGCAAAAACACTTGCAGTCATCCTAATTATCCCCATCCTTTGTGAGATTATTCAGCAGGGTTTTCTGCTCTGTGCTTGAAAGTCTGGGATTGAGGTTAGGCTCAGCTGAGTCTGACCTGGGTCAAACTCATTGGAAATTCAGTGCCAGTTTGCTTAAGCAAGACGTATCACAGCCCAGCCTTTCTCTCGTCAGAATCAGGGGCACAGTTGGGGTTGTCATTTCATTGAATTTAGGACAGGAAGGGAGATGCTTATCTTAATCTGCTCCCAGAAAGTATTAAAGTAGAGCAGAGTTTCCGACTGCATTGAAAATTGACCCAAAAATCTATAGCTCCAAAGTCACATTTGTGGCAGGATCCCTTTGTAGTACAACTGAGCAGAATTACTCGGTGACACATCACTGCTACAATGATGCTCCGCTTATTTCCCATGACTGGTAATGATGTGAGATGGATCACAGGGACTTAGACACCAAAGTTAGGCTGGAGGGTGGTTTTTCAAAACAAGAAATCCTCCACATGTGCAGGAGAAAAAAAAATCATCAAGGTATGTCTTATCACATAATGTCCTTGTCAGAGTTCATCCTCCATTGTTATGTAATCTGATGGGAGCCTACCTCTTGGAACCGACTTGTCCTGTAGTCTGCCTCTCTCTGCCTCTGCCTGGGAAGACACTCTGCTGTTAATGTAGCATGGAGTGCAGACTGCAGTTGGAAGTGCTATATTCAGTCTTCTCTGTGTGTCACCTGAAAGATTTGTTGAGTTGTGAGGTTATCGTATTGCTCTGTTGTCCTTTTCAGCGGTAGTCATTTAGAGAATTTATCACACAAACGGCTAATTATGGCTTCGCAGTCATCTTAAAGTTGCAATGATTCATCTGCAACGATTCAATGAAGTTTGATTTTACCCTGTTTGCTTAATTACTCTTAAATATCTGTCTTCAAAATGGGCACAATATAAGACCTTCAATTAGCAGTAACACTGTGTAATTTGCCTATTGCTTTGAAACATGAAGCCACAAGCCACCTCCGCTTGACGGCTGCCTAGAATTCATCTTACAAAATGTATCTCCACGACTTTTCCTCGACCCAGTTTCTGTAGAAACCAGAGTTGCTAGATTTTCAAAAATGACACAAAGAAATGGTACTTCTCATTATATTTACCCCCTTCAGTTGACAGCTTGTTGGCCCTCTCTAAGACTATCCAAACATGTTTTTGGACTATCTAGTGGGAAGCAGATGGCAGATCTCTGCACTTTCCAACTTAGTACTTATGCACACTGCAGTGGAGGCTGATTTACATTTAATTTGAATTTAAAGGTACTCAAAAATGTATTATTAACAAATGCAGCTGAACAAACATTTTGAATGCACTTCCTTGCTCATGAAAGATTTGCAAAGCTTTTTTTTTAATATTTGGAAATCTGTATTGTTTACATCAGGTCATGGTCATCTTCTACTACTTTATTGGCACTTTGCTGCTTTTTACAGTGCTTTAATATCATCAACAGCTGATATGTACTAACACATCAATTAATTTGACATGGAAATCTAGCTAGCGATGAGGTTTTTCCAGCCAAAGTAAGAATTTCCTGAACACATTAAACATAAGAGCTTAATTGTACTTTTTTAGAAAAAGTCTTTATAAAATATTTAAGGTTCAGCATGTAACTCAGTATGGAGGCAGTCATATTGGCATGCTCAAATTGCCCAGTCTATTCAGAAGACAAATCCGAAAACAGAATTGATCATTAAATCTAGTCTGTTCATTCAATTGCTATATACACCATGATGCATTTGTAATGCCGTCTCTGCAGTCTGCAGAAATGTTCATCACATCACTGATTTTTGAGCACAAGATACAAACAATATGAGGAAACACTCATCAAAACCCCAACTATTCATCACTCAGTGCAGAGTGATGACTAATGTGCGACTTTGACTTGATAGCAAAGAAATAAACAATTTTTTTTATCAAGACAATAGAAGCCCACAGAAGCAGCAGTATTAATCAAATGTTCAGTCTATGAACAATCTCTTTTATTGCATGCATTTGATACCAATATACTCTCAATAAACAAATAAACAAACCATGAACTTATCAAGACCCGAATGAAGAGACTCAATATTAAGAACAATAAAAACTTGAATAACTCATGGCCAGACCATTACTCCAGCGAGACGGATGAGTACACTGTTGCACTGACATAATAATTGCTGTTTAAGTGTCACTTCAAGCTTTAGGCTCTGATCAATTCATTTGCTAAGTGGATTTTAAATTTTAAACAACAGTCTGTCTAAATGGTGGATTGATAGAAGGTCCTATTGTGCAACATTTACAGGTTGCAGCATTAATGATGTTATTGTTTTAAAATCATTCCCCAGAAATGAATCAGTTAAAACTAATTTCCTTTCAAATGAATTTTCCGTTTTACAAACAACAGGGTTGTGGACTGTCGCCGACTCAGATGCATCAGTGTACTTTACTTTATATCATACTACACTTCCTTCAGTGTAAATGTCATGCATGACTACACACAGCTTCATGTCCACATCAATGTCCTGAATCTTCCTGCAAACAGCAGATGGGCTTGTATTTGCAATCTTACCTTTAGTCATAAGGACCGTAATCAAACATCAGTTTGGCTCAGAGTAATTTGCTCAAAAAGCGTTTACCCTTCAAGTCAGGTCAGCCCAAATCATCATTCCTGACATGGTTTTACCAATTCAAGCGAAGAATGCTTGCTAATGATAATATTTCCCTTCTTATCTTTCACTATGCTACCAAAACATCATCAACGTGTCCTCCATTTGTGCCCATACGTGTTCCGCTTAGTTATGTTGAGGCTGTGAAAAGCAGAGACAGAAACCACTGCCTTAAAATGTGCAAGCAGAAATTTAAACACTAATAATCACTGCTATGCATAATTACAATATCTTGAGTCATTGAATATATTAAACACAAACACAACAGTTGTTTCATACATATGCTGCCAAGCGATTGTGTATTTTACAGAGAAAGTTGCTATTTCAGTGATTTATAATAGTTAACTTGTTGCAGAATCAAAGCCAGAAAAACTATCATTGGGATGCTGTCTTATGATGAATATTTAAACTGAAACCAGACAGAATATAGACAAGAAATTAGTTTTTAGGAGGCGACCATGGTCAGACAAAATTATTTTCCATTATTGTCTGGACTAGACAGTAATACAGCACACATTGTTACAGCAGAAAATGTAATAATCTTTTGTACGGAGAGGCAAAATGATTTAATACAATTCTCCATCCATTGAATAATTATACCACAAACAAACCAGTGTCTGTATATTTATTTTTTGAAATATAATGATAAATACAAAGAAAAATAGAGGTGTAGCTATTAGACTGTATCAAAAGTTACTTACCAAAAGCAGTACAGCGAGGAGAGTTGTTAAGCTACCAAGCAGTGGTGTGATAAAAGGTGACAAAAAGAATGTTTAAAAAGGAAAATAGATTTTCTGTAATCATGGTGAATTTAGCCCAAAGATTCTAATGTGCTTGTATGTAAGCAGCTCTTTCACATTTCTTCTTACACTCTGCAATATTAAACAATATTGAACAAAAGCAAATAACTAACTAGAATATCAAACTGTATAAAATGAGCTCTGTGACACTCTTGTTTCCCCCAGCAGAGGTTTCTTGAGGTTTTCCTGGGGTATGAAAAAAACAGAAGCACAGAGAAATACTGCACAATTAATACTGTTCAATATGCATGCCAGTAATCTTATGTTTGAAATTCATTTCAGAGTTTCAGTTGCACTCACTCAAGACAAAAACAGTGGGTGTGAATGAGACGGAGGAACACTCACACCTGGGCAGCGTAGCACTGTAGCTCTTTGTACTATACCAATAAAAGTTGGTCTCTGAGGTTAAGAGTGTTGAGAGGTTAAGAATATTTACTCTGAGCTTTTCATTGAACATGATTAAGCAGGGTTAAGGTTACTATTGGTGACAAAAATAAGATCAAACACTAGAATGAACTGGAGAAAATGTGAAATTGCACACAAAAGAGTAGGAAAAGCAGCATTTGAGCTATGAGATTAATATTTGAGGTACTGATAGAAACTTAATTCAAGGGCGCACTAATAAAGATGAAATATAAGTATATGAGAACAATCTATCTGTCTATATAATTGCTGCACATGTCACCCTTACATGATAGTGATGAGCAAGTGGAGGATGGCGAGTTTTGCTTTTTGTGTTGTGTTAGGTATTTTATTACTTACACATCACCACTAAAGTTGCCTTAAACACCAATTTTATGTATAGAGAGCATTTGTGGTCATAGTAAAAGTATAAGCTAAAATATGCAATGAAATGAACACAAACACTATTTAGTAAATAAAGTATGTAGTCCTCTGTTCCTCCTGCAGGAGTTTGAGCTTTTAAAGATGCTGTTAACCTTCTGTGAGTGGGTAGAAGGCAGTCATTAATCTATGAAGTCAAAAACACCTTGAAAATGTAAGAAGATGCACAGGGATTTATGATCATTTTAGCCTTAAGATGCTTTCAGGAAATGAAGCCTGGTTGCAGGGGTGCCGAATTCATTTCAGAAGTGCAGAGGCCAAAAAGTGTGTGTGTGTGTGTGTGTATGTGTAGCAGTAGATAGACCGGAGACTCTCACTTAACCTTTGCGGAGTTACTGTAGCTTGCTTGCACCACATGGTGGCGGTATAATTTCAAACACATAGCAGCTAACTAGTGTCTGAGGAATTAAATACAAGATTTTTTGTTCAATTACCCAAAACTACAAGTTAACAGGACAGTAACACTTCTGCGGCTGAGTCACAGCAAGCAGGCAATAAGAATATTAAGTAAACAGCCATGCCCCAAATCCATATTTAACGATCAAAGAAAGACATTATTGTCCTACTGCTTCACCTTCGCAAATTATCAACCTTGCCATGCTGTTGTGAAAATGTCAGTCATAGCCTACAATAGCCTAAATAAACCAATACACAGTTACCCAATACACATGAACTTTCAAAACGTGTGTTGACTGGCTGGTTGCCTGCATGTGCCAAATAGGTTTCGTCTGTAGAAATGTAGTTGTAGCAGCACATCAGCAGGTCCTCTCTCATAAAGAAGAAGAAAGAAAAAAACGTATTTAATTAATGTATTTAACAACAAACTTTATCTTGGAATAAACAAGCAAGCAGATATAGCCCCATTTATTTCCTAACTGGATTAAAATGTAAATACTCTTCCCGTTTTATGTTTGCCTGCTTTTTTTTTTAACTAATGTCTTGGACGGGAATGATTGAAATGTCTTTTTACCATAAGTGCAATATAGGGGCATTTGGAAGGACGGTAAAGTGAGGAGGCCAATGTCGTTGGACCCCCTACTTCCAGCACCCTTGCCCAGTTGTAGTTTGGCATACTTTGTGGCAAAAAGTCTATTTCTGTTCCTTTTTGTATTCTGAAGGAGAGCCCTACAAGCTCAAATATTTGAAAAGAATCAGAGAAGGATGAGACTAAAGCTTTTGCAGTGATTGAGGAATGTTAGTTGAGACCCCATGGCTCCACTGTTGTTAACTAGAAAGGTTGGCTACACCAAAATACACAGACTTAGGTTAAGTGTAAAATGTCGCAACAGCTGCTGTGAGAGTAACAGCAAAGCACTTAAATGAGAGCTCTTCTCTTCTAAACGTTTAACCAGCTTGTAGCTCTTTCTTTCCCAGTCATTTGTGCACAAGGAACTTAATTTCTCATCTCAAATAAAATCTGATTTGTATAAAACTTCATTTTGCAATGAAAGGACCCATACGCTTTTGTATGAAAGCAGACAAAATGTGTGAAAAATGTTCATCATTAGAGAATCTTACACAGTATGTCAGCACAGAAGGCATTCCGAGAGATGCTTATTTTCTGATTTCATTTCTCATTTCATATAATTTTGATGTAAATACCCTGCACAGGACTGGGACAGAGATAAGAGTTTGTGTTTGTGTGCACATGCACAGTGTGGACATGTACAGTGAATCCTTGTATGCAGAGCTTACAGGGAATATCGCCAGAACATGCAGATACACTGCCAACAATGCTGAGAGGTGGCTTAAAATTCACCCGCCTACCTACCCCCACCCCACCCCCCCCAGATGACAGCAGCCTGGCATTTTGCACCAAAAATGTAAAGTCTCTCACTCATTTGTTTCAGTCTGGAAAGGAATCAGCACAGTAACAAATGATTCCTCGCACCAAGTCAAATGATGATGTTGTTTTTTTTTTTGTTTTTTTCTGCTGAATTTGCATGGAACCTCATGCTGTCGCCTCAACCTTCTGATAGTAGTTTGGGCACAAATTAATGACACCAGCAAGGCCCCTCCAGACGCCACAGAGGTTCAGTGACTCGTCTTTAAACATTCATGTGTTCCCGAACAGTTTTCTCTGTCTAATCTGAGGACGTTAGCACAAGTGTAAATTATTCATTAGCAGGTTGTCTGCCAGTGAAAGGGAAGTTGTGAAAAAGGAAGAGATCAGTCATGATGGGCATGGGCACATAGCAATAAACATGCACAAAGGAACTGGTACGTATACAGTTTCAGCCAGGCAGAGCCAGATTCATGGTAAAGCTAGAAAACAGGGCTGCAACATCAAAAAATTATTACCTGGCCAGAAATGTTTGGATGATTTTCCAATGTGTGTATGTCACATGGTTTGGTTGACATGTAAAAATGAATGAATTATAAATCAATCAATCATGTGTTAAATAATTATTCATTTGTTGATCTTTGTGCCATTAATAAATCATTTGTTTCATGCAGTTTATTATAATTATTCTTCTCATGTAAATATGATTTATTCAGTTTCATTTTGAATTCATTTTATCAGGGCTTAAAGAATAAGGCAGCCAATATTCTATATTTTTGTTACTGTCAACAAATCCCATGAAAAGACCAAAATCAATAATGTTTTAGCCTGTTTCTTAATGCTTTGTACCTTCCACACCCTGTTTGTGGCTCTCAACCCAAAACTATTGTTACCTATTGAAGATGTAAATCTTTAAAAACAGGTTTTTTAAAAAATAGTTTCATTCAACATCTGGGCACTGAAGTTTTTAGCAAACATTACTCAGACAGGTGTAAATTGTGTTTTTGCTAGGACTATTTTCAGCTGCGTATTTAAGCGTTTTGTAGCGAGTATTTATGGCACCAGGATTATATACAATACTGTATGTAGGATTGGCTCAAAATTAATGACAGTGCCCATGTTTATTGTAATGAAGGACTTGCTAGTAGAATCAATTTAAGATTGGTTTTGGTCTTTGTTGACATTAATAAGATATAGAGTATCACCAGACTTTTCTTTAAATTCACAAACTATGTTCTCCTTTTCTTCACTTTGCCCTCTTCTTTCATTTTTCCACTAATTTTTGGATTGTGCGATTTCCAAATGTAGAATATAGCATCACTTCATTATTTGAAAAATTTGCACTCTCTTTTTGTGTGAGTTCACATGTAGAAAAGAATTACATGTGGCATATCAAAGTGCAGTTTTTCCTTAAACCATTACACTTACAACATTGATCTGACCTTTTACACTGTACATTTATTAGTCAGTTGGCTTCTAGTTGTTGTTTTTCTCACAGAGATGAATGCTCCCCAGGTCATTCACTGACATTGTGGGCAGGGTGCCATGTGTGTTGAGGTGACTGAGGGGTTTGCATCCATAGTGGAGGCTGGCAAGGGGATGTGTTGGAGTGCTGATAAGAGCTACCTGGGACATCCTCTGCACATTGAGTTGATGGAGGAGGCATTTGTGTCGCCCGCAGGATAAGAGGAGTTATATCGAGGCTTACTTGTGTTCTCACAGCAGGAACAAAATTAGTCAAATAAACCATTACTTCAAAATATGGACATCACATCAATGCTATCACTCTAACAGGATAAAGCTAAACATTCACAAGCTTTGACCTGAAGATGCAGAGTAAATATTTTGCAGAGATTCCACGCAATCCCTTTACCAGCCCGTCCTCACTAGAAAAACAACAGTATAGGTCTAAAATTCAGGTGGTAAAAACGACGTAAAGTTACACAGTTCAGATGACGTCAATATAAGGTGACTTCCTTGGCTAGATAGATAGATGGCAAATTGTGGATTTGGCTACAGGAAACCGCTGTTCACTTCCTGTTTCGAACCATGAGTGTCATGTTTTGAACCGCGAGTCAGGACAGAGTTTTTTTAAAAACCGTAACAACTATTGTCGTGGTGTTTACTGTTGCCATGATGACGAAGGTTGCGTAACTTTAGGGAAGTAGAAACCATGTTTCAAGTGATCATTTTAACCCAAACCAGGATCTTTCCCTAATCCTTACCAACTTGTTTTTGTGCCTTAACCTAACCGTTACAACGTTGATTTGTAGCGGTTTTGGAAAGCGGGATATTATGCTTCCATGGGTCGTTCTGAAAATGTTCTTATGGGTCATTCTGAAGTGCAGGTACAATTGACCTCTTTGGTTGTTTAATTATGAAGATGTGTTGCATTGACACTCTACTGGGGTTGCACTTAATGAGGTTTCTTCTTATTAATTTTCCTTCACATCCTCCAGCCCATATGTGGAGGGAGTGCTGATTGTCCTGCTTTCATTTTCACTGCTTTCTTCATCTTGCCTGTCAAAACAGACCCTGTTCAACTGTTTGTTTTTGTGTTTTAAATTGTATTTAATTTTTTTTTGCACTGGAGCAATATAACCTGTTATGCTCAATTTCAGTTGCCATGTTCCTGGCACCTGTTCTCACAAATGACTTTCTAGGCTAAGATTATTTCTCTCTACAGGTCTGTCATGGCCAGAATGCACTCCGCTTTGACTTAGTCAGGTGCATAGGCAATCAGTTCACTGAGTGTTAAATATGCAACACTGAACTTGCATAATTATTTCATCACCTGTGCTGTGCTGCTGAATAGAGATACCTCATGTGAGTCTCAGAGTTACCATGGTAACTTCACACATCAGTTTTAATTAACGGGTCACAGATTTTTCAAGATGGGATACTGTCTTAGTTGTGTTTACTAAATCCATCCTTTGTCATTAACTTTCACTTGGATAAGAGACATAGCAGCATATTGTGTTCTAAAGGTCATGGCAAACACTGAGAAAGACACGAAGAATCATTTATTTATTAAGTAAAGCCACATCAATCTCTTTCTATTTGTTTATTTATTTGTTTTGGTCACTCATGGATCTCTACAGTAAGCTAAAAAATCATATTATATCCTGTAAAGTTAGTATGGCTAACGAGTTAGCAAAACATTGCCTGTTTACACATCCAGCAGACAATATTAAAAAACGATGTTAGCATTTATTCAGAGTTGTGTTTTTTTATGACCCAATGAGTTTGTGTCCAATATTAACTCTACTTCGAGCTTTCTTTTAGTTTCCACCAACTCCTGAAAAATATATCTCATTCTTTAGTTTGCTAGATGCTCCACTATGTTTTATTAGCTTGTTGCTAATGCGGTCTGCTGTTTGGTGCTGGGCAGGTAGCGTACAGTGGGTTTATCAAGGCTTTTTACCTGAAAACAGCTGCATGTTGCATCAGGAAACAGGGTTGACAGGTGGGGCAGGTGGGACTGAACCAAGACAGTAAATTTGTGGACTGTAAAACCAAAACAATGAGATGAAATATGCTAAAACACCAAGAGTAACCCCTTTCAAATAGTCATTTTAGCCTTTGTTCGTATGAAAATATTGATTAGAATAATAACCAAACCAAACCAAATTGCCCAAAGACTATGGGATGTGTTGTCTGCATTTTGTAGCATGTTTGAATGGCTGCACAGGCAATGTACTGTCTTTGTGACTTTGAGACTTACCAGGGTGTGTTCTGCCCTTATTGTTTTCAGTGTAACCACACACACCTGATCATCACCAGGCTACCCAGTATTTTTAGTAACTGATTAATGGGCTGTGTCTGTGTTTGCCTTACAGGTTCATTAAACACAGGTAGAATGTCATCAATCAGGCTACTTCTCACTATATGAGGCCTCATTGAATATAACCAGAATTAACTCCACATGCTGTAGGCTGTTAATTATTTATTTAAAGAAGCACAATCGTCATATTTGAAATATGTTGTAAAATGTCAAAACTTTATGGCCTACAGTTTTGATTTAAAGAGTTTCCTTCTATGTTGTAATTAATATCAGTGATTATATTTGTTGACAGTCCATGTAGAGAGGAGACTGGCGTGGATCGATGGGTAACCACAATCTAACCCCTAACCTCAACCCACATGGTTGTTATTGTAACCATGACAACCATAACTTTAAGGAAGTAGAAATTTTAACCTAATCCACAAAATTTTCACTAACCTTAACAAAGTATTTTCAACCTAAATCTAACCCATGATCTTTCTAAAAATCTAACCAAATTGTAACCATAGTGTTGTCATATCATAAAACATATTTTTTCTTCAACAATGATTTGTAATTTTGGAAGCTGAAGACAGATGATGTCGCCCAGGGGCGGCAGATCAGAAAACGCCTGCGCTTGTATGTGTCATTCTGGAGTGCACAGACCAACAGCATATTTTGTTGTTTAATTTGGAGAACCGGTTGCACATATTAGTGATGAATATTTGCACATCACTGAAGTGAATCTGTAGGCTACTTTAGTCAAGTTTCTGGCAGGTTGACAGTGAGACTCCTGAGAGAATCTAACATTCAAAGACAGACACTTCCTTCAAAATTTGAGTCACCCTTCTGAAATAAATACGTAGACCTAAATAAGTGCTCTCTTGTATTACCTCAGCCAATATAAATTAAGTGCCAGGGTAAAATAGCTGTGTATTTTAATAGGACTGTGAATGTAGCCCTGCGACACACAATAAAAGATTGCTGTAGTTACATCTTGTCATAAAGTTTTTATTTTTTGGCAGTGTAATGTTACCCCAGTTTGTTTGAACTGTGTTATTCTCCTGTGAAAAGGAGGATATTTTGGATCACTAGAATTAGCTGAAAGTATAAGCATTATTTGCTTGCATTACATTAAGCTAAGTTAACCCATGAATTATCGACTTGCCGCTTAAATGAGGTCTAATCTACTTTCATGCCACCAATCCCTAGGTTTCAAACCATGCCAGAGGGATCCCCAGTTTGCCTCTGTTAATCTGATCATTAGCAGCTCAGAAAACTTAACATCGCTAATTTGCCCAAAGCTCATTTCCATTCACTGACATGTAATTTTGATCAAGCTTTTAAAGGACCAATGTGTAAGATTTAGGGGATCTATTGGCAGAAATATTGGCAGAAATGGAATATATTATTCATAAGTATGTTTTAATTGGTATATAATCACCCGAAAATAAGAATCATTGTGTTTTCGTTACCTTAGAATGAGCCCTTTATATCTACATAAGTCCTCTTTCATAGAGGCTGCCATGTTTCTACAGTAGCCCAGAATGGACAAACCAAACACCGGCCTTTCGTGTTTTTTGTTCGCAGCCACTGTAAGTTCTCCTACATGCTTGGAAGGGGAGGGGGAGGGGTATTCGGTTGGTTGCAATCTTCAACCTCACCACTAGATGCCACTAAATCCTACACACTGGTCCTTTAACTCTTTCCCATGACTAACCTGCTCACAATCTCTGACGTCTCTCTGATATGTAATTACTGTACATTTCAAGATGACTGTCAGCATCCAGAAATGCAATACTGACATGTTAAAATGGATTGATGTACAAAATAATCCCTCATAATAATAATCCATCATATCAACACAAAAATACTCATTTTGTCTTTCTAAGAAATTGTTTATATGAACATTGGTTTGATAGGCTTGTGAATATACATTAGAATACTGAACATGAAATTGAATGCCAAATAAAAGTATTAAATTCCTTTGTGAAGTCACTTGAGCCAACTGTTAAATAAATTATGTAATTAAGTCATGGAATTGTATTATTGATCAATTAAATAATCTGCAATCATCAGTTAATTACCATTGACCCATTTAATTACCATTGGTGATTGCATCTTTACATTGTCATTGCGGTTAATCAATCATTTTCACTTTCAGCTGTATTAATTAACCAAGGCTATATTTATTACAGTGGCACAGTCAAAGAAAAATACCTGCATTCATTACTCAACACAGATCTATTTTTGTTCACTGACCAATTAGGGTGTGTGTGTGTGTGTGTGTGTGTGTGTGTGTGTGTGTGTGTGTGTGTACGTGTGCGTGTGCGTGTGCGTATAGGCAACTTTGTTGGCTTACACCAAAGCAGCACAGTTAGACATATTCTTGTCATTTCTTTTACCTTCAAATAAATAATTGCAACCCAGAATGTTTTTTTCCAGTGAAACATACACACTACATATTTAATAAGTTAACTCTCACTTCTTTGGTTTGAGAGAGAGATGTGCATATAGAGTGTTCTGGGGTATCTGTGATAACACAGTGGATATATGCTTCTGTATTTCAGCTCATGCTATTTCTCTCCTCTCTCAGTTTCCTTGGCTGGAAACACAATGATTAGAGAAACTTGTTCACACTATGAGGCTGCTGGCTCCAGTTGTACAACTTGGAAAATGTAGGTGGGAGATGTGAATGTGTGAGATTTCTTCTGTGCCTGAAAACCCAGCATGAGCAAAGCATTTATCCCCATCTGCTGCAGTCACTGTAGGCTGTTCACTGAAGACTGTGTTTGAACTGTTCATGCATACAGGTACAAATGATTACTGTTTCATTTATTTGCAAGAAATTTATACTATCCTAGTCTTCTACTACCTACTTATAATAGGTACTATGAGGATACAATGTAGTATATTCTGCTTTTACATCAAAGTTATATAGCACTTTACACAAATCACACAAGGATGGTGCACAGATTTTATAAAGACTAGAGAGCTCATTCAAAGGCAAAACTCAAAAACAGGGGAAGGTTGACTCATTTAGAGGTTCTGACGCAACATGCATGAATCACTGGGAAGGCTCAGATTACCAGACACCATCCTAAATGTGGTGGCTTTCATTTTCAAGACAGCAGCAGTCAAAGTAGTGACACGTAATATAATATATAGCACATCCTGTGAGTGTCGATGCAACCAACTGTATCTTAACACTGGTATTTTTAAAGCACTGCTGATTTTAAAGGGGAGACGTAAAGAATTGAGCCAAGTAGCTCACTTTGACCATGAACACTGAATTTGTTTCCAACAAAAGCTCTTACAAAGTTTCAAAGTCTTCATCCTTCAGTCATTTCATTAGACCTGGCTGAGGACGCACTACTTCATTAGGGCTGCTGCTTTGAGTTATGCCACCATGTAAAATCGATTTCAAAGACAAGGCATGCCAAATTGCCCCTTTTTGGCTTATCCTTTAAACAGCCCTCAGTCTTTTCTAAACTGGACATAAAGAAGACAGATTTTTGATCAGTGTCTCTGTGCTTGTGTATTAATTTTGATTCTACTCCAACATCTATGTCTAAGATGATTGATGTTGATGGTGAAATTCCTCATGTGGATGTCTTCTGGCAGGCTTAAAATTATATTTAGTATTTAGTCATGTTTCTGAGCAAATTTGCTCAAAATATGCTCAAGTGGGGGAAGTAGGCAGGATTCATCTTAAAAATGCACTCACTGTAGGTCCACTGTGCTTTCTATATTTCATTTTCTGCATGTACTGTATTTGAAATGGAAACAGTGCTAAAACACAGCAAGTGCTCATGTACTTTTCAGTTCTGAGAACCCAGGTTAGATCGACCACCACGGAAATGTGAAAATAATGTTTTCAGGCTATAATCTAATAATAATACAGTGCTTGGTGCACACTGTATAGTATAAAAGCTGGAGAGAGTTCAAAATGTGGCATCTTCTGGCCCATGATCTTGTTTTGAATGTAGTAAAACTCTATAGGGAAAAAATATAAATAGTAATACATTTAAAACACATTTAATATCAGTGTGCTTGCCTTTAAAATCTACCATGGCCCTGTCTGTATAAGAAGTGACCACACATCAGTCACCAGTCCACTCTGGGTGTGCATACAACCTTGTAACGATTATAATAACAGTTTTTAACAGATTATTACAAAATTACTTTGCACTCAGCTGTGTGTGACACTGTCACTTCATATTTAGTCTACCTATTCTCCAGAGCAGACACTGCACAATAGACCAGACATTTTGTTGAGTTTGGAACCTCAGTGAATTCAGCTCCTTTTGTGTAATTTCCACCTGTGTGCATACAGAATCTGCTCGAGTGGTGCTTATAACAGCTTTTTTGCATTGACTCAGGTGAAGCTAAGTGCTAATCTCTGTTCTTAATACAAACCTAATGGTGTAGAAATAAATCAGTTAGACTAGGGGAAATAGGTACACCAAAAGACTAAATGACTACATTTCGCCACAAATTAACTTCTGGAAAGCAGTGAACACAAATCACTAATTGGTGATACAGTGTATAACTGGGTAAATATCCGTTTTTTAATTAGTACCTGTTATTCACCTAATTAGCTTGCAGTATCCAAGCTTTTTTTTCTCAGGACCTGACCTTTCTGCAGAGCTAATGTGACAGTTGCGAGTCAGTTTGAAAAACTATGTCAATCTTCCACAGAGCACTGGAAAACTGTGGAATATAACCTCATTATATCAAATATTTCCCAAACCCCCACTTGAAAATACAGAGTGAGAGGATGCATGTTTATATAATCTCAGCACACCAACGCACGACTAAAGTTGTGTTGCACTCCCCTGTGTTTGTTTGTTGCACGCACAAGCTTGGATGTACTAGAAAAAAGTGTTTTGCACATTATTATCACACATTTTAAGATACTGTAGCTTAAATAATGGCACCATATAGTAGATCGAGAGTAAAAATCAATAATTTTGTCTGGGAACTATTGAAGACTACAATTTTTGAAGCTTATTTGTATTATAACTTAAAGCTGCAGAGCACTCTCTTTATTTTCATGGCAGCTGTTATAAATTATAGTAATTTGAAATCTGCCATGAACTTAACAAGTTCAATGTATTCAAAGAGGAGAATATTGTTATCAGACAATACAAGCAGCGGAGGATCTAGCATCCACATGGCAAAGCCTGCAGTTCAATTCACCATACAAGGCGCATTTGCTCTTTTCTCTCAATTTGATGAGAACAGTAGTCATGATAGCAGCACTGAATGTCAACGAGCGGGGAAAACCATGTTCTTTAAGTTCCCGAGCAGAGGGCGCCGTCAGGGTACAGATCAGCCACGTGACAAGGTGCTGTGACTCATTTCCAGCTCACTGGCATTAACGAGCAGTGCCCTTTCTGCTGGCAAGCACAGTGTGGGAGCAGGCAAGCTGGCTTGACAATGCGATAAGAAGGAGGGAGTGAGAAGGCTCCTGCTGCTTTCATCAAAGAGAAGTCAAGAGTGGAATACATTCACTGGCGCAGTTCTGCTCACATAATTGCTTTGATAAAACTGATTCTTTGTTATTTTGCTAACTGAGGCTGTCATGCAAGGAATAACATAGTTGGATACTCCCAGATATAATCATGTGTTTCAGTGATAGAGATTTTTGTTTTTGTTGCTTTTTTTTTGAATATGGTCTTGTTTGGAATTCTGCTCAGTACTTCTACCTTTAATCTAATCTGTTTGGGATCCCTGAGGCCCACAGGGCTCAAAACACATACTTAACAATGTCAATCAGCTTGATACTTCATATCTTTTCCTAATTTTACAATGGCTTATAATCATTATTTTTAACCAACGACCTGTTTCAGAAGTCTGCTACAGAAAATACCATAAGTGTTGGGGTCTCAGCACCATGGTGTAGAATAACAAACTATACATTTCTTTGTCTGTGAATCAATAGAACATACAGAACATAAAATATTTTCTGATTTAGTGTAATTATGGCTATTTCTGCAGTTTGTATTTTAATAAGTTTGGAATAAAAGCAGAGTATTTAAAGGGGAAAAAATGGGTAATTTTGCTTTTTTTTAATGTTTTTTTTACACACACAGCAGTGGAGTCTGTGGGACCCCAAACATAGAGGATGTGAAGGCCATCTTAACAAAACACAAGGGTTCAATCTAAATGATTCTATAAGTGATTGTATAGTTTTCACCTAGGTGCACACACAAAAAAGAAAATATAAAAGGACAAAATAAAAAAGGAAAGACACTGGTCCCTTCATGTTTCGCCCCTTTTAGCAGACAAAACTGCAGGAGCAGCTGGTGCCCAAACCAACACAGGTCTGAAATGAAGTTTCTGGGATTTGATTAAGTTTTGATTTCCGAACAAATATGTCAATTATTTTGCCTCAGGAAAAGTATTATTTGGCCGTCCTCCAAACAAGAAAGTTAGCCTACAAGGACATTGTAATCTGCTCGACTCTACTCACAAATTTAAATCTCATCGTGGCGTATGCACTGCCAGTTATAAAGCAGAGAGAGCTTTACTTAGTAACGCATCTGAAAAAAAAACATCGAACACAAACCAAGTGACAGAAAGCGATCCTCCTCTTAAAACCGTTTGCGCACTGATAAGCTTAGACATCTGGCAGTGTTCTCTTCCAGGTGAATATGTCAGTGCCAAAGATGTGGACAAACGGGTGGAGCTGTAGAGATAAAACACCGAAGGTTATCCTTGATCACGCTACAATGTAATCTTATCATCACCTCCACTTCAGAATGAGAGGAGAGAGTGAGGGATCTTGAGCCACCACATGCTAATTGAGCAGATGAGCGATCAGTTATCCCAAAATCACACGTGGTCATGCTCTAAGGATTGCCAGCTTTATGCAGTGGCTGATAGCAAACCTTGACTTTTCTTCATCTTCATGAAAAATGGTTATTTACTGGGTGCAATCAAATTGATTTTGCAGATGTGTTGTTATTTTAGTTACAACAGAAGTGATTAGGATCCTTGCATTTGTACACACACATAAACCCACGCACACACTAGGAGCTTTGGGCTCCAGGCAAAGCTAATCAGCAGTGTGTATGAAAGTAATTAGTGCTTACAGCAGCACCTCACATGCAAGATAAAATATGTGCATATAGTGCAATGACAGTTACAGGTGAAAAAAATAAAAATGCAAAGCACTTTTCTGCAAAGTCAACAATCAAACAAATATATGTGTGTCAATATAAGAAGAAAATCTCCTTTCCTCCTTATTTAGATTGTTTTAATTTAACCATTTCAGTGTCTTTGTTATTTTTATTGTCCTCATTATTGTCCCTATAAAGAGCTGGCCAAGTTACTGAATCACTGCTGCTGAATTGCAGCATTTTGGATTCCAAATGAAAATGCAGTCTGCCAAGAGGACTACAATTGAAGATTTTTTACCACTCCACCATGCAGTGCTACTGATTGGTTGGAAGGCAGTAAAAGAGGCTATAAGCAACGGCATGTGGTACATTCAACATGACAGATTATTACAGGCTTTAGAGCTCATTTTGAACCAAATTCCTTTTAAACATTTAAAACACTGTCTGCAGCATCAAGGTCAAACAAGGATGTGAGGAGTTGGCAATGAATCATTTAGGACAAACACCATCCATGTAGACAAACAACCAGACAGCCAGACAGCCACAGATAGATAGATAGATAGATAGATAGATAGATAGATAGATAGATAGATAGATAGATAGATAGATAGATAGATAGATAGATAGATAGAGGGGTGTTGCATTCAATTTATTTGAAGGAAACAGTTGCATTATGTTAATATTCACACCAAACCAGATTGTTACCAGCAATAGCTGCTTTGGCTTCTATGTTTATGATCAAAACCAAAACACCCCCCACCCCTCCACCCAGTAACTATCAACTACAACACACTTATTAACACTATATTGCATTCTGTAGCAATATTGAACAAGAAAATGTTGGCAAAAAGGCTGTGAAGTCACGGCTAACGTTAGCTGGTTAGCTAGCCTCTAACCAAGTAGCCTAAACAGAGAGGGTGATCTGTGTGAAGACGGCAGAGTTAAATATGAATAAAAACATAGACAGATAGACAGCTAGATCGATATTCTTTCCCCAAATAATTAATTTCCATGTGTGTCTCTGCATTTGCTTCTGCAAAAGATGCTAAATTGATTTTTATGTGGGTGTCTTGTCTGACACACAATCAAACCAGAAGTTCACTGACTCTACACTGAAACTCAGGTAATCAGGGGAAGCATTGTCAGCTTTTGCTGTGTGATTCTGCTGGCTTTGAAGTTTGTTTCGGGGAAGCTGTTTTGTTGTCAGCCAAGTAAAGCAATCAAGTAAGACATTGTTGAATGGCCTTCAACACCCACATACATGGGATTAAGAAAGCCTTGTTATTGTAGCAGGGAATCTACAGTAATGAGAATAGAAGAAAAGGGGAAAGAGTTGTTGGTATAAATTATCAATATGTTAACATGTATGATTGATTGTTAATTTCTGTTCATTTATTTGTAACATTTAGTTCTTATTCCTGTAGGTCATTTATTCATTTATTTCTATTTACGGATGCTGTTCTCCTCCACCTGTCACTGCATGTAAGCAGAACATGCATCTGTAATAACAACCCTAATTCTCCACTCGAACTATGTTCGCAGGCAGCACAGCTGACTCTGTTGACAATGCTATCAGTACATGTCAGCTGGCTATTGAGTTGCAAAATGTTTCTCCCTATCAGCATGATTTGTTGAGCATGGGAAAATCTAATTAGCCACCATCATTGGGGATGGAGCTTGACTGACATTGATGCACTCCACGTTGACGCTTTCCCGCTTATAATTCTCAGACTCACCCACCCTTCATTTTCATTTCTTTTGCCCATCGCTTTCATGTTCATCCTTTTAGCAGTGATTCAAAGTGTGACATAGATAGATATATTGAATTTAACCAAAGGCTAAATGTGGAAGCGTATCCGCTGACAACTGCATAGTTGGAGCTCTGCTCGCCTCAGACAGATGTATGATTTGGGTTTATTTTGTTTGCGTTTTTGGACAGTGACACAAATGAGGAGGGAATCATGGGATCTCACTGCAGTATTTTGCACTCCTCTGAAATGCTGTCATTTCACTGAAAACTGTCTCAAATCAGCTGGGAAACATCCACCAGGTGCTAAGTCTTATTTGTAGTATTTTTACTGAGGACAATAAAGACATTATACTGTTCAAATGTACAATTTCTCCACCCCATATACTAGTGAATGTAAATAATATAGTTCAACAAATCAAAAAAGACCACACTGACCAAGCTCCATGGGATCAAGGGTAATTAAAGCAACAGAGGTCATCTATTTCTGTGCTGGAGCTGCATTTGCGTAGACAGGTGGTACATCTCAGCCTCTGCTGGCAATAACAGGAAAAAAAAGGGGGGGAATTGAATTAGAATTTAATCAATAGCAATTCAAAGCTGTCCACAAGTTAAAAAATAGCCTTTACTCAAATGAAAAACTCACCAATAGGTAAATCATAAAATATTGGTGTATTTACAGAGTATATAGTAAATATAGATCACTGTCCATACAGAAAATCTATAGGGTTGACATCTGCTGTGAGACTGTGAGGTTATTTCTCCGGCTCAATTCTCTTCCAATTAGCATCCCAGCTATAACTTTGCTCTACCGCCTCATTTTTCATCTCCAAATGTGAAATCCATTCCTTAAATCTTTTAGGGGGGATTTTGTTTTCTCTACTGCCTAAGGACTATATTTGTTTTCTGTTCCTGTTGGATCTCACATTTGTGCTCTGTCAGAGTATTGACCTGCTTATAGTGTGGTTAATATTAACTCTTTGGCTGCATAACTGTTAAGATTATAATTTAAAAGAGGACATATCATGCTTTTTGTGATCTTCTGTTATTTTTATACTGTTATGATGTCAGATGTATATGTTAAAAATGGTCAATTGTCCAAAACCTGAGGTTAACATATGTAATAATGCTCCCTGCAAGTCAAAAGCCAGGGCTCTGAGTGCTTCATTTGCAATGTTATCTCTACTTTCTTGTTGTGATAATGTCAAATTTTTCCCACATGCCCACAAAAGGCCATCCACTCTGTAGACTTTGTTGCTAATGTTGTTCCAGGGGTTGTTCACACCGTCCACTTGCATATTTCGGATCAGATTTGGGCTTGAACATATATGGATGTATTTGAGAAATTTCTATTTCGAGTAAAGAATGAGAAAAAGAAGTGAAATCCTACTACTACTGTTTGTTCACATAACCTCCCGAGCCATCGGAAGTTGGCCGAGGGGCAGCTTCCAGGAGCTGGCCAATCAGAACAGAGTTTGCTCATCAGGGGCCTTAAAGAGATAGGAGCTAAAACAGCCTATTTCAGACAGAGGCTGAACTGAGGGGCTGCACAAAGAGCCAGTATAAGATAAATAAGGAGTTTTTTGAACTGTAAATCATGCAGAGATATTCCAGTAGAGATCCAAAATATAAATAAAGACTTAGATATGTGCATGATACATCCCTTTTAAAGGTGACATAAAAGATATCAGAATGCTAAGAGGACTCATATAATAGTATGATTTTCTGTTAAACAATATAAAATGTTAAAAATGTACATTGTAAAATTTGGTTGTGCATTTTAATAACTCCTTAAGGATGTTAACATTTGTGACTTGACTAGATTCAGATTTGTACAATCAGATTGTAGGCACAGCATGGTTGCCATATTCAGATTGTTCAAATATTCTATTGGGAGTCTGCAGTATTACTCCAGTTTTTTCTTTCTAACTTCTGTGATGCCCCTGAAAGCTTTCACTCTGCAATAACCACAGTGCTCTCTAAGTGGCTGCGGCAGTCAATCGTTTGAGTTTGACAGTGTTTTACATTTGCACATTATTAAGGTAACTGCAGGTGCGAGAAACTATGAAAATTTAGGTCTTATGAAAAAAAATGTCTACTTCACTCATTCTGATTTATGATTGGAAGCATTTAGGATCTATTCAGCCAGTATTATACTGTGAGATATTGGATAGACATAATTATAAAGGCACCATGCACAATATGAGTTTAATGACAGATTTTAAGCTTGGCTAAGATGTCATTCATTGTGTATGACAGTGTACTGCGTAGCGTCTCTGCCTGCAGGGTAAAGAAATGTGACCATCTATTCAAGGCTGGCTGGCTGGCTGGCTGGCTATGGCAGTCAGATTGATCACAATGGGAGCAATCTCTTTTTTTTCCCCAGACACTTGTTTGGGTTCTGTTAGAGGCTAGTGTAAGCTGTTTTAGTCGTCTCTATCAGAGCACACTCCTCTAAACCTCTTGCACTTGTGGGCAGCCTGCAGAAGTAAACATACCACATTCGACGCACAGGAGGCACAGTAGCTTTGTGCAGCCAGTCACTTTAAGATGCCCTCTCCTCTCTCTCTGTCTCTGTCTCTGTCTCTCTCTCTCACACACACACACACACACACACACACAATCACCTTATTACATTGTGCCTCAGTGTGAGAGTAGTTATAGAGGACCCTAATCCATCTTTTACAGCTGATACTGTAGCTGAGCCAGAGGGTTTGGCTTCAAGACAGTTCATCTACAGACAAAGCTCAGCCTCGACTGTGTTATACAATCTTATGTGTGTTTGGGTATTTGTAATTGTGTGTGTGTGTGTGTGTGTGTGCGTTTGTGTTTGTGGGTACGTATAGGTCCTTTGGAGTCCATTAGCATTTGCAATGATTTGAACTCAATCATGCTGAATGTAGCCGACAGGATTAAGGTTGTAGAGGCAGATGTCAACAGCATCCAAAACATTGGGCACAAAAGGCAGCAGTGTCCTCTTTCTTTTACAGAAAATCATTTTCAAAAAACTGCAGTGTCCCCACTCAACCGTGGGTGGGCCTGTGAGGATAAAAAAAAGAGCAACAGCTCAGCTATTTACAGACAGAAGACAGAACGTTAACCCGGTTCGACCTCTTTGATGAGCTGTATATGAATGCAGATCAGTGGAAACACCTGGAGCCACGTGGTGTTGTGGTTTTTGCACTCTGTTACGCATCACAAAGAGGAATGATCTCCCAGATACACACACACACACACAAAAGAGAGCCAGATTTGCACCATGTGGGAGAAGATGAGAAGCAGGGGAAATGGGCATAACTAATATCATTTATGTTTGTGGAGAAAACCACAACATAATCCTGCGCATATGATAATAGTATTTACTTGCAACTCTTGAGGGCATTCACATTGTCAGTGTTTTCTACCCACTTTTGATGTAAACTTATTGAGCGTGGCACAATGTCATATGTTGGCCAATCACTGTGTTTGTTCTATTGACTGAAAGTGTTACTGTCAGTGTGAACATTCATGTGGAACAGTGGTTATTCACAAACAGGAAAGTTATAAAGTGGCATATTGAGTATGTTGCTTTCAACTATGATTATGCTGTTTGCCAACATTTTTACCAACAAATGCAATTACATATAACTTAATTATAACTTGCAAATATGTGTATATATAAAATGTGTGTGTATATTGTATATTTTACTAGTCCTTTTTCCTCACTTTTTTCATGCTATTTGATTTAAAATATTGATTTTTACTCGTTTTTCGTGTTTTATTCTTGCTTTTTGTAAAAGCTGTCTGCATCTTTGCTGTCACTGCCTAATAATAATTTTAAAAAGCAAAATTGCAAAAACAATGTAATTCAGGCTGGGCAATAATATAATATTGTCTATCAAATGTCATGATCATATGATCATGATAGTTGTCCTTTCTCTAAATTAATGATTCAGGGAAAACTGACATTAAAAAGTAACAAAATTAGTTTGTTGAGTTTTTTGTTTGACACACATAAACAATTTCGCCTTATGTATTACATGCATTAAACAACAGTTTGATTGTTTTATATGTTATTTTATATTTACCATATTGTCATATATATCAATAGTGAAAATATCCTTGCTACTATCATGATAATGGTTTTGGCTAGGGCTGCAACTAACAATTATTTTCACCACAATTTCTTAAAGCCCAAGCAGATGTTCTCAAGTTGTTTGTTTTGTCCAACCAGCAGAAAACTCAAAAATATTCAATTGACACTGATGGGGCAGCACACCCTATGTTTCTTAGAATAAAGAAAAAGTAGCTGAACCAACCATAGGTTACTGTTTATCTCTCATAAAGCAAAGGTGAACTCAAAAACAAGGCGAAATGCCGGATGTTTTGGTTCCTGAGGAGACCGATAATGACAGTGTTTGAAAAAATTGGTGATACTCTATGTCAAGTGTTAGTAAAGTGTCCTGTAAAAGAGATCACATCTTACCTCCCCACAGTCTCTTATCCTATAATCACAGTATAATCATCTTTTAATGACAATGCCTTCTCCTTTAAGACTAAATTGCTAGTCTACAGAAAAACATCCCTCTCACCCTCATCTACATTTAATTCTACGCTTATTTACAAACTGAAGCACTTGTTTAGGTAAAGGTCATTTCTTCTCAGTTATCTCTCCACAGCACCATTACTGTTCTATGTACTTTCTATGTACTGAATACAAGGAAATGGAGATTAAAAGCTGTAACAGGGCACATTCTTATGCAGCTACTGGCAGTGGGTTTTTCAGCATCCTATGTTTTATTTTTTAGTGAGTTTGTGCATGTTTTTTTATGCTTGATTGCCTATACCTATGAAGTGCTTTTATACATTTTACTATTGATCTGCAGTGATGGAGCTTTTAATTAACACTGCCTTGTGGATTTTAATCAACTTAAGTCTCGTCTGCATCAGGGTCACACTTCATTCTCTGAGGACACAGTATACTAGAGACATCCTGCTGCAACAGAATACACAGAATCAAATCGCCGGGCTAACATTAGATCTTAAGTTGCCTGTCTTTATTCGGAGGGACTACAACAAAACCCTGATTTATGGTCATTCAAGTGGAGTTAAGAAGGAAGTGGAAAGCGGAGGTAAAATGGTTACAGAGATCGTCCAGTCCTTGTGGAATAAACTTGATGAGCTACAAGGAAATTAGCTTTCTGCAGGACTACAGAGACACCTGCGTCATGGTATTCTTGGCTCACCATGCAGGACTTGGATAACAATCTGTTCATAGACAGATTTGGTACTCGATATCACCTTGATCGGAAAGCAGAGGTGACAGGAAAATCTCATGGAGAGGGCGTGTGCCTCTATGTCAGAAAGCACTACTGTAGCTCTGTGACTGTCAGAGAAAGGCTCTGTTCCCCTGATGTTGAACTTCTATCAGTGTCTCTCCATCTACTCTATTTACCCCGTGAGTTCCCACAAATATTGATAACAACTGTGTATCCACTGCCACAAGTACTATATTTGATATGGCGCAAAAACTACAGTCCATTTCAACTGAAGCACCAAAACTCATATTTGGAGATTTTAATCATGTGTCCCTAAAAAAGTCTTTGACAGACTTCTACCAATATATATCCTGTCTAACCAGGCAGAATAAGACATTCGATCTCTGTTATGGTACAGTTAAAGGAGCAGATAATCAATCCCTGTGCTCTCCTTAGGTTCTGCCGACCACAACTGTGTGCTCCTTCTCCCCACATATTAAACTGTCCTAAAGGTATAATGTGTGAATTGGCCAGAATTTTAGTTAAAAACATTAACAAATTAACTAAATATGGGGTGATATGCCCACTATTTGTTTGGATCAGGTGACCAATTCTTACACATTATACCTTTAGGGAGAAAAAATCAAGGCCAAAGAGGGTCTGAGGAATTCACTGCTTGTCTTCAGGGCTGCTCTGACTGCACCGACTGGGGGGTGTTCAAAGACTCTTGCAAGGGCATTGATGTTATGTTACCTTTTGTTAGAATATGATTATTCCTAGTGAAATGATTAAGGTTTATTCCAATAACAAACCTTGGATACAACGGCTGCTAGATGGCGTAAATGTAACTATAGTAGACTACAGTCGTTTTTGTTGGCCTGAATTTTAGACCTATACTGTTGTTTTTCTTGTGAGGATGGGCTGCTTGATCAGTTTGACTTTAGAGATGAAGTTGAGGGACTTAGATGTAAACTTAAAGACAATCAGCACTTTGTCCTGGAGCTGAGAGAAGTTGAAAAGTTCTTCCTTTCTCTAAAGATAAAGAAGAGCCCTGATCCTGACAATATCAGTGGCAAATTACTGAAGTCTTGTGCAAGGCAATTAAGTTCTATCTTTTATGATATTTTCAACATGTTTCTGAACCTACAATGTGTACCTAACCTGAGGAAGCAGGCTCTGATCATCCCTGTTCCTAAAGGCAGCAGCCCCAAAGCTTTTAATGACTTTAGGCAGGTCACCCTCACTTCTATTGTAATGAAAACCTTTGAAAAGCTTGTGAAGACAGAGTTTGCAAGGGAAACTGAGCATGTACTCGACCCCATGCACTTTGCCTACTGTACAGGACACACAGAGGAGTTGTGGATGCTACAGTCACCCTACTTAACCTTTTGTTTAAACACCTAGAGGGGAATAAAACCATGCTAGATTGCTATTTGTTGATTTTTCTTCAGCCTTTAATACTGTACAATCCTACATTTTAGCCATGAGGCTGACAGAGCATTTTGAGTTGAGTCACAATCTGGTGGGTTGGATAATGGATTTTTTGACAAACAGAACACAAAGGGTGAATGTGAACGGCATTTTATCAGATTCATTATGTTCTTTCCCCCCCCCAGGGCTATGTTCTCTCACCTTTACTTAATATTCTGTACAAAAACATGTGCCAAAGTAAGCATGACAACAGGGCTATACTGAAATTTGCAGATGATTCAGTCATTGTGAGTCTCCTACACGACAATGAGTCCAGGTCAAGTCATTGATGAGTTTGTCACCTGGTGTGATGAATTTTTCTTGGAGCCAAACATTTCCAAGACAATGGAAATGATCATAGATTTTAGAAGGCAGTCTTCAGTCTATGAGACTATGATCATTGAAGACCAGCATTTGTTTTGTCTCAGAAAACTGTCCCATTTTCACATTGATAAAACCATGATGATCGTCTTTTATCAGGTTTTTATTGAGTCAATCTTGTCTTTTTCCCTTGTGTCATGGTTTGGTAGTCTGTCTCTGCAAATACAAAAATTCTCTAAACCAAATTGTCAGGTGGGCTAGTAAGCTAATAGGTAAGTCTAAACTCAACCCATCAATTCTTTACTCGTCACAGCTGCAGTGTAAGGCGAGCTCTATTCTTCAGGACTGTTCTCATCCCTTACATAGCGAATTCCAGCTCCTTCGCTCCGGCTGTTGGTTTGTGGCCCCTAGGTGGAGAAGAAAACAATACAGAAATGCTTTTGTACCTGCAGCCATTGCACTACCAGACAAAGCTAGCACAAAATGATGCACTTCACCCATGCATGGCACTTTAAGCTTCTGAGTGAGTGGGTGAGTGTTTATGTGTGTGTAGAAGCACTTTGTCATGACCTTCTTAGGAGTTCTTATACGCTGATACTATTTTTGATACTATGATGACACTTGTTTTAATGTATTTTGTTTTGATGTCTTCTGAATCTCTATTTCTGTTTACCCCTGGTTACTAATAAAGAAGCCTTGAACCTGATATTGTGGCAAAAGATTAAAGCAAATAATTTGCACCATTACATGCTTTCGCAAAGGACAAGTGTTTCTTTCTTTCACACTGTGAAATGATCACTCACAGAAAAGACCTATAGTTGCAATACAGATTTGCTTTTTTATAAAAGATGATTTGTTCCTTATGTATATTTGAAAACATATAAAGGAAGTGCTTGTAAAAATGTACGTGAGTTCTCTCTCAGCTCTGTAGGACATCGCGTGTTTTAAATCCATTCAAGATTTAAATGCACTCGTCATGTTTCCTTAACATAACATGCAAGTGATCTGCATTACTCTGAGGATCACCTGCTAAATGACAAAAGGCCCCCCTTTTTACACTACGTGTCCGGACGAAAATATGATGTTACATACATCTCCACTTACCCATTACCAGGAGGAGGTGAATTATTCAGGTCACTCTTGCTCCTGCTATGCTGATGTCATCTGCCGCACCTAATACAACTCTTGCCACCTTTTGTTAAGTCAAGTGAAACAGGCTGTTAGCAAATAAAAATGGAGCTCAATCACTCAAGACTTGATTTTTCTATCTATTGTAAAGGTTCCAAACAACACAGTTGAATTTAATTACTTTTTTACTGGCACCAGTCCTAAAGGGGCATGTGAATGATATCAAAGAGGATAAGCTTTTACACACCTCGTTGACAAGCGTGGGCTCTAGAGGGTTTTTTCCCCTCTCTCTTGCCATCTTTCTTTATTACTGTTTAATAATCACATTATGTCCTCTCAAGGTATAGTTCAAACACCCCTGCTAAATTCGTAATGTAGCGCATCATAGTAGAGGCAGCCAACAGTCTGTGTTGTGGCTGTCTGGCAGTCACTTGCAAAATGGGAAGTCTAATGAATAATAAAGTCACAGAAATGTCTCTGGTGATTCATGAAGATATTGTTTTGATGGCTCTCATAAGCTCTTTGGTGTCTTTAAAATAGTCAGGATGATCTCAGGCAAAATATGTAGCCAGTTAACTTTCCTGCCACTGCAGAAATCCCATGGTAGGGTGTAAACAAATACATTTAACATCAACTGTTGGCAGTGGTTCAGCCTCAAACTAGGCCAAAGTCGACATTAGATTAACACATAACAAGTGACAAAACAAGTGCACTCTACTTATTTCCCCCGATTTGAGTTACAGCAGGTAAAATGTAGAGATTGACTCAATTTGCCATTTAACGAAACGTTATTAACCTATATCTGTTTCCCCCATACTCAAATGGCCATGTTGTGGCATTTTTAGTTTGCAGTATTTTATATAGAACAAAGTTGGTAGGTGAATTATTGGATAATTCAGTTTGATATGGTGTAATTTGTTACTCTTATTTATAGGTATCTCATCTTGTCCTTGTGTCTCTTTAGCATGTCCATTGAGCATGTAAGAATTATGTAAAAACGTACTTCCCTGCAGGCAAAATAAACAACAAACCTAAACCAGAAACAACACAGTACTTCATTTTTTTCTTTAAAAACCGGCCAAAACTGGAATATGAGCTGTTGGTTCTTTTGCTTTGGCGTTTCTAAACACATTAATTGATGATGTTTAGCAAACACTCCAGATGATCAACATAAATACAGCTGATGGATGATAACATTATCTCCCCCCCTCCCCATGTGCTGTGTTAGGCTTGCTCTGTGCTTATATTCACATATGAAGTAATTAGAAATGTCTTGTTCCAAATAGCAAAGAGAGTGGTTTTGTTTTCTATTTGTCCATCATGGAAACTTCTAGATGATCAATTACTACAAGTGGGAAAGCAAGTTCCTAGCAGAGGTTAATAGTACACAATGCAGATGTCTACTGTAGTATTATACAGGGTTGGGAGTGTAAATGTTATAAATATTTAACCTATGTGGACTGCTGGTAAAATTCATCCTTACTGTTCAAGAGTGTAGCTTTAAGTATTATTCTCTTCAAAACAGAATAGAATTTCCCAGTCTGTCAGTATTTTTTTTTTGTGTGTGTATGTGATTGTGTGCACATGCTCGCGTGCACACACATACACATCTAGAAAGAGAAAGCGAAAAGAAATCTCTGAAGATGAAGAGGAATACATCCCCTTCAGCAGCAACCCCCCTCTCTCACTGTGTCCATCTCCCCTCACCCTTTTCTTCCCCTCTGTTATCTCTAGTCCTTTGAAACAGCACCTGTTACCGACTCGCAGCTTGGGAGCTCTGTCGTGATGTAGTGTGCACTCCTACGTGATACAGTGCCAGCTCCCAGTTTCACATTCAGCCCTGCTGATGTGTGAGGCAAACAAGCCGGACGTCTTCATCCTCCAAGAGCCTAATGACTTTTTGGAGCATTTTGGATAGGGTGCACTCGACCAGAACATCTTGTGCTGTGTTGTTCTTTGTACCCATAGACTGTATAAAAATAATGGATGTAACCACCTTGACGTCACCCACTGGTTTATGGAATTATTTTGAAGCCTTGAATTTGGCATTTTGACCGTCGCCATCTTGGATTTTTGGAGCCAGAAGTGATGAGAAGTGACCATATTTGGATGAGAGGGTGGAGCTGACCGTAACGCTAGCTGCTAGCTTGGTTTGCACGATGCATTTACAGTCTATGGTTAAGTATGATAACACTATTGCTAATGCTAATTTTCTCTAGCTTAAAACCATTAAAACAAAATGTACTTACTGAAAAAACTGAACATTCGACTCCTTCGAGAGTGATTTTCCCATAGATTGCTATACAATCAGACTTGTTTTTAGAGCCAGTGGAGTCGTCCCTAATGACCGTTAGTGAGAATGCAGGGTTAAAGCATTTCCACATTGGCTTCACTTTTCAGACTCGGAACTACCCGCTTGTTTGTGACTATTGAAATATTTTTTTCTGCTAGTTAGCTCGGATGACATTTGATAGTAAATTTGCATAAGTGTGTGTATACGTTGATAAATGAAATGGCTGCAGCAGCCTTGTTTACTGTGTTAGCTGATGAAAATGTAATGATCCCTGCAGCAACATGAGGACATTGCTGCAGCAATTACACCAGAGTACAGCTCAAGAAAATGCAATATACTGTAAAAATTATATAGCGGGGACACAAAATGTATTCAGGATCCAAAAAGTTGTGAAATATTATTAATGGAATCAGGACAGTATAACTTTACTTAACTTTATCCACCATGTATTTATTACAACAGTAAAGAGGCCCATTAGTCAAAACCGTAAGACTACAGTTGTTTGACTGACAGTCTTGATTTTAATCACAGCATTATAGCACTAAAACTCATACATCATACTTTTCATGTCTTCAACTTTATTAATATGTTTTGTCATCACAGTAATTAAGTCTACTTAAATTTATGATGCCAATTATTTACTGTAACTGCTGTGGCCGCGTTATGTTTCTATCCACATATTTTCAGCAAGTTCCTCGGTGACAGCTATCTTTCTAGCTTTACCTCTTTTTTGGCCCCTTCTTGGTATAACATTAAAGTTTTGAACACAGACACAGCCTGGCAGCTGCATATCACTCTTGCATGTAAACAGCTCACACATAGTAATAGACATCCATCAAATTCGCTTAAGGTATAAATCATGTCTAACCTACCTTCTCTGCTGCACTGCTGCAAAAGACAGATAGGAATATGTATGGCTTATGCGATAAAGGCAGAAGACTGTCTTTATTGGAGGCATTTTGGCCTTGTATTGTGTTTTTTTTTTTTTACTATAGAACAATTTTGGCAGATTGGAGCCAACTCATAGCCTATTCTTCCCTCATAGCCCATCAATAACAATGAGAGAAGTGTCAGCCACTGATTAGGCTTTGATATTGAGAGTGAAGCAGGGATGGCTGTGTGCATGTGTGTGTATGCATGTGTGTGTGATGGATGTGATATATTTATGTGTGTATTTTTCTTATTATAAAAGAAACAAGATCTCTGGAGGTCTACTTATTTTTCTGCTCATAAAAAATGTATTTTAGTCAGTCATTCCGACCTTCCCAGTGGTAAAAATTAGGCAGTGGTGGAAATCAAATTCAGCGTAAATGGACTGCATGCCCTCCACCTTCTCCTATGCTGTATTTATACACTTGATAGAATAGGTGTGCATCGCGGAATGCAGCATGGGCAGTATATCTCAGAAATGAGCAAATTAAAATATCACAGTAGTCACCAAGCCTACATAGTGAATGGAATTTAAATAATTTATTTCAATATTTAGCAATTAACATAATGCCATATTGCATCTGTGCTGTCTATGCATATGCAAATCTTGATTTTATTATGCATGACTTGTAGGTCAAGTTATGGAAATTAGGGGTAACGCCCAATTCAGTAATACTTAACAACATCAACTGCGCCAGTTGGTGTGCCATATGAAACATGGCAGTGAGTCAAAAGACTTGGTGCAGTGTGATAAATGTGTCTATTGAGTGTGTCGAGAACCCCTGCTGCCAAATAATGATTGCCTTTGATGGTGAGACTGAAGAAAAGTCATTTCCAAGAAGTCAGGTAATTAAGGGAATCGGATTCAGTCGAACGTTATCTGTGTTTCAATTTATTTGTAGATTCTTCATGTTAACTTCCCAATCATCACGCTGATGATTGGATCAAGTGCCAAGTTTTGCAAGCATGCAGTGTTTCTTCCTCTCACTGTAGGTTTACTGGGTTTCTTTTCAGTCATATGTTAATGCCAGCTTGACTAAGAAGTTATTCATTTCATTTTGGCACATACAGCTAACGTGTAAAAGCTGGTGATATTAATGTCTTGCAGTTCAGGGATACACCGATTTGTCAGATTGAGGCTGTGACTGTGCTGAACCTTATCTTCTTACATGGCATAACCAAAATATTGACCCCTACAGGATTCCAAATGTTCTAATCGCTAATTAAATTTCCAATGCAGCTACTTGTGTCCTTAGAAAAGCATTTGCATTTAACTATCTCAGAATATAGGCACCATAAAAGAGATGAATTGCTTTATTTAATTTTTAGCAGTATATAATCTACAAAGCTACAAAAAATGAACTTAATTAAGTACTTTTAATGATATATCATCCCAATTCTTACTATTGGAATAGCAATGATAGAAAAAAAATCATGAATTATTAATTAGTGCCTCTTTATTTAATGCTTCATGATAGATCCAGATGAGAGAATACATCTGAGAAAACTACAGCACAAGGTCTAATTAATAGCTGCTCTGGAGCTTTCTATCAAATCACATGCTCTTCATGTGAAGAGCTCTTCATGTGTCATTTGAGCACCGTTAGCAGAGGGATTTTTTCAGGAAATTGTGGATTTTTCAGAGCAGTTTCTGAGGTCAAGAATGAACTTTGAACCTCAGATTTGAGAAGTTTTTAAAGGACTAGTTCAACCTTTTGCTAGATAGGCTTATTTGCTTTCTATAGATGGTAAGCTTAGCTTAGCATAAAGAATGGGGGAAACAGAGGGAAACAGCTGGCCTTGCCCTGATCAAAGGTGACAAAATCCGGGACTATTTCTTGGCTTGGTACAGTTTTTGCATGTCTACACTCTTAATGCTAAGCTAAGCTAACTAGCTGCCGGCTGTAGCTTCATTTTTGGCTGGACTGGCCACAGACCAGCCCTATAACCCTGTATGTCTGTCCATCACTAACTCACTGACTGAGTGATGAAGTTACACCATTGGTTGGCCAGCCCAGTGTTGGAATTTTCCCATTTGCCGTTGCTCTTTCAAAATGAATTGGCGCAAGCAATTTCTACAGGATTGCCAGCTGCCTGGCTGGAGTGGGATTTATATGCCATGGGTTTAATCACACGTATGCACATGCGCACTTAATCACATGCACCTATTTGGACTCAATTCACCATCAGGGTTTAAAACAGTATACAGTTTACACATGTCTCTCTCTCTCTCTCTCTCACTCACTCACTTAGCCAAATATATACATGAACGCTCATTCACTCACTTCAGGCATGGATTAACACAGTGTGGTGCCCTACGGTGACCACACTTAAAGTGCCCCCCTCTGCCCACTTTACACATAAAAAAGTGAAATTTACTGTGAGAATATTGACCATAGACTAACATAAACTTATTGCTGAAGTACATGCTCAAAACACATACTGCAGAAAAATGTAAGCCACAACCATAAACCTGACACCATAGATAGACATGCCATACCAACCCTTACAATGATGCTCCAATCTGAATGCAACTCACATCCCAATGCAACACGTTATGTTAAATATTATTATCTCCATCATAAATGGCCTGTATGAGGTCTACATGCAAAACCATAACAGAGTTTGTCTAAAAAAATCATTACACGCATATAACAAACAATGAAAGCCCGATAACACCTGTTGCAAGCAATGATCATAGAGCTCCAGGTAAGGTGATGGTTGTTTTGTTGTTCTATCGTTTTCAGAAACTAAAGAAATTAAAGGAATGAGAACAAAATATTGATTTAATTTTCATTTCAAGATCCACAAACAAAAAGGCATTTTTTTTTCCTTGTCAGAAACGGCAGATACAACATTTATAGCAGGCTTGATTTTCCTTCTTGCCTTTGTGAAACAGAAAATAAAATAGTTAACTAATGTATGAACCGTAGCGCTCCTGAATACAAAGGTGTGCTCGCTCCACACAGGAGGGTGGAGTAGTAAAATAGTCTTTGAAATATTTTCTTTCAGCAATAAAATGTACCACTGTTATTGACATAAACAGAGTCTCTCTCTCCTCACCGCTCTCCACGCCTCCATGGTGCTGAAAGGCACACAGCAGAGGCTATTTTCAACTGTTTTCTTATTATTGTTATTCATATTCTTATTAATTAGGATAATGATGAATAAAAGCTAAATCAATTGCTTTATAAATGTTGCTGCTGTGTCTGACCACAAAACTATTTATGTTTTTCGTTTTTTTCACATTGGTGTCCCCCAGCACGGCAAATTGGCTGGTGCCTTCAGGCACTCACCGGATGAGATGTATGGATAATCCGGCCCAGCTAACTTACACATTTACACACACACACACACAGGGGTCTATTTGGGCCTAGTACAACCATAAGCAGCAGATTTGGACTTGATTATCATTTCTACCGGCGGCTCGTATTTGTAGCAGCATGGTTCGATCCGATTACTTTTGATGCACATAATGGATGACAGTGTCCCATCTAGTGCAAGTCTTTATAACAAACACCCTTGGTTTGTTAATTAATTAATCCACATCACTTACCTTGGTTCATGCCAGGTTAGTTGGAGTGTGGTTGGCTTTCTTGAACACCTTCTGGGCTCCTGGCTGTGAACTTGAGCAGCTGTCCAATCAACATGGAGATAAGCATTGTGGATGCAGCTCCATAGTAACACCAAAATGAAACACCCGGTTTTCGAATGCTAGGAGGACTTTGACCATAATACTTTTGTCTGTTCATCTCTGTTGCTGTCACAGAGTTTTAGCGTGAAAATTGTTTGGTCAGCGTGAGAGCGTGAGACTGACGGTGAACGTGTCACATGCCAGTAGCATGAGAGTTGGCAACCCTGGTTTCTATTAAGTCCTCAGGGGGCATTCACAGCGGATTCTCGAGTGACAGAGTGAGCGAAGTCCCAAAATAAGTTTTAAAGGTGCAGTGTGTAGGATTTAGTGGCATCTAGCGTTCAGGTTGCAGATTGCAACCAACTGAATACACCCGCCCCCCTCCCCTTCCATGCATGTAGGATAACCTATGGTGGCCACGAAAAAACGCAAAAGGCCCTCACTAAACCCAATGTTTGGTTTGTCCATTCTGGGCTAATGTTGAAACATGGCCGTGCAACATAGCGGGTTCCATGGAGGAGGACCTACTCCATCTGTAGATATAAACAGCTCAGTAAACATACTTATAAATATTATATTCCATTTCTGCCAAGTCCGTTCCACAAGTTGCTACTAAAATCTACACACTGCACCTTTAAAAACACACATTTACCAGGAGGCTCTGACACTGACAGGAGCACCAACCCGCGGATAATAAGATGTAGCCGTTACGGTGTTTGTGTGCTCTGAAAGACGTCCCAGCTCAGATATGAAGTCACATAGCTGACAGACTATTAGCCTAGCAAGCCAATCCTATGTAAACATATGGATGAGACCATATGTTCACAGACATCCGCAGATAGAAACAGATGTAAGAGCAGGGAGAGTTAACAGATAATTACAATAGTTATAACTAAAAATAAAATAAGTTCTCTTTTAAATCAAACATCCAAAGACATGAGTTCTTGCAACTGCATTTATAACCTTTTCTTTGACTCAGATGTTTGTGATATGATACCTCTGTACACATTAACAACAAATATTACTGGGACCACTACAGAAAGTTGCCGATGAACATTTAATATTCAGGAATTCACATAATAGACACTACAACTGACTATCCTTGTAACAAATAGGCCACAATTTCACACACTGACCATACACGGTCCAGCCATATACTAGGTTTTGACCTAGTCCTGTTACCGTACAGACATGAAAGTGGCATCTAACTGTCAATAAAAGAGCAAATAAGCATATTTCCAAAAATGTTGAACTATTCCTTTAAAGCACTCTAGCACTCTTTAAAGCAAAAATTGGAAACTGGAACTATTTCCAAGGTTCAGAAAGGACTTTGAAACCCAGCTAAATTAAAATAGTAAAGATTTGGCTGTATTACATCAGTCAAAGGCCAACAGGCTCATTGCAATTGGTGGTCAACAGATGTCAGAAAGTGAGGGATACTTAATACCCCTTTACTTTTTATATGTTTAAATATATTTTATTTAAACCATCAGTGACATCCAGATATCTTACATCCAAAAGTAAGTTGCAACTTAGTTATTCCAGGCAGCAAGTGCTCAATTCTCTGAAGCTATATGGTTCCTCCCTTGTGCCTCATCAGTTATAGCTCATATGGAGTAATTTCATAAGACATGTGGGAGCTAATATGCATGGGCGTCAGGAGGTAAATGAAAAGTTTGGTTGACATGATCACATTCCCTTCCCTTCTCTCCTCCTTGAACCTCCTTTCCCTCCCCTTGCACTCAAACTATCCTCCATTTTTCTTCACACTAATTAACAGGCAGGATGGTGATTAGTTATGAGGCAGCACTCCCCACCCCTCCGTCATCCTCCAGACTCTGAGGTGTGTTTTCTCTGTGACTGGAACATGTGTTAAAAGCAGCTGGGTAATCACAGAAAGCTCTGGAGCAGTGGGGGGAAAACATGCTCGGAGTCCATAGCTGCTGTTCATATGCATGTTGGTTATAGGATATAAACACACAGACTCCAGAAAGCTGTCATATGTGCTCCAATCCACACACGCAAATCTGGGTTCACTTTGAAATATTTCCCCCTTTTGAACGTACACATGCATAAATACAGTCCTTTGTTCTCCTATTTCCCTCATTGGAGACACACACCCAAACGTACTCAAAGCTCGTCATTATCTCACATTGTTTATCATCCATTCAGGCATTCAACTTCATGTTCACACAAACACATTTACAAAGCATTGTTTGCATCTTATTGAAGGATGGCTGAGCTTGTTTCACAGTGCTACAAAGATGGTAGGAGGGGAGAGATGGAGACATAGACAAACAGAAAGCAAGCCCAGACGTAAACAGATAGCCAGACAGGCATTCTGCCTTTGGGTTTGTGATTCAGAATACTAACAAGGCGTCTCAGCTCACACCCAGGCATTGAAAGTGTGATGTAGGGCAGAGCCAAGTAATAGGAGGGGAGGGACGATTTACCCTTGAAATCTGACTGGTCGCCTTGGGTGCCTCTCTAAATTTTGCGGCGCATCATTGGCTGTTTGGCTCACATTGGCACGCTGACAAAAAAAGAGACAGTCAAAGCTGTTTCCTGTGACATGCATTTGCATGATGACAACTTTTCAAGCAAAAGGTTAAAACAAACATGCCATTTTAATATTGTGTGAAAGATGAATATTTCTGTCAAAACTCCAGCTTCTCCTGGGATTCTGTCTTATTTTATACCCCTCTCCCACTGTTGCCTGACTTAATTTCTCCCATACAAAAGCAGCTCTAATTTGGTAATTAATCTGATATCTTTGCATTAGTCATTTGGACTGTTACTATACGCATCATATGGCATGTTCTTTTGCATATTCAATTTCACTCTAAAATGTTCGGTCTGATTTAATGGTCTGTCTCCATGGGGATTAATGATAATTTTCAAATCTGTTTCTTTTTTTTCTGAAACTCTATATTTCAGAGCATTTAAATCATGCTGGCTTTTGCCTAATTTTTTTGGTAAAATGGAAACTGAGTGCACTATGAATAATGAACATAAGAATCCAAGTCATGCTATTCATTATAGAAATTATTATTGTGCTATTTACTGTGTGATGCAAATAATTAATTAAACCCAGCCTCACAAATATACAATGGTCAAGATACAACATTGATATCTTAATATGGCAAAATCATTTCTTTTTTTCTTTTTTTCTTTTCTTTTTAGCAGGAAAAACAGTTGTGGGCCTGACTCAGTTTAGAAACAGGTTTCCTGCTGTCCCACAGTGAGGATAAAAGCAATAAAATTGTATAAAAACAAGACCAGCAGAGAATAAAAGCTGACAAGTTAGACAAAAAGTATTTTTTATATATATGGGCTAAAAACATACCAATTTTAAGAGTGAGTTCTCAGTGAAAGAATATGGCATTTGGCAAGAAAATAGCAAAACAGACTGAACTAATTTTAAACATAAACTAATTATACAGAATTCAAAGGGAACAATAAGACTGATTACTGAGACATTAGTGGTTACAATTCTGATTCAGAAGAACACAGATATTTACAATATTATAGTAACAACTTAAGATTTTCTGAACTTATGTCACTGTTTTAGCTCAGTGTTACAATCAGTGACTGCTTCTATCGGTTTGATCATCATATTCATATAACTAATCATTATTTACACAAAATATCTCCGGGACACACCAGTAGTCAGCCATAAAATGTTGCCATTTTATTGATATTATAGTTTTTGGTTCAGAATATTGTCGTATTTGATATTTGGCAGTGTTCAGTTGTCAGTCTATTGGTAACTCTGTGTGCTGCTCTGTAGGACAACATAACACAACATAATTGTGTGTGTGTCTGAAAGAGAGAGAGTTTGGAGAATACCAGTGTATTGCATTAGTCATTTGTTTTCAGGCTGATTAAGAGGTAGAAGTCTGGCTGTGTGAGAGAGAACGGCAGGAGAGAATCAAGTTCTTTATCCCTTCTTGCCTGAGCAGAGAAACTATAAAGGTTTTGCTTATTACTGTGGATGTGAAATGACACAAAGAGTTTGAGGTTTAAGATTTAGAGAGGGTTTATTCAAGGATATTTTTCACACTTCATCTGAGCAGTAATGAGCCCCACTGTTTAAAGGTGCAGTTAGAGAGATTTTTACTGCCACATAACGCTAAATGAACATCTCAACGATCACGCCCTGCAGCTTAACAGGGGTGCTGATCACTATGAAATGCAATGCGGTTTCAAAAGCTTTAAAAACTCACTTTCTATCCTTCTCATCATCGGTGATGTTGTTTACATGTAATTTTATTTAAAGCAGCTACAATCAATATTCTTATAGTAAATATGGATGAAATTTGTAATGTGAAAGGGGTCAGACTTTTCTCCTGCCTCTGCAGTTCCCCTCGGCTGCTGAGATTCATAACCTTCTTCAGCTTTTTGTTTTGGTTTTCCAGCTAGTACCATTACCATTTTGGTCCCAGTGTCATAAGTCATGTTTCCATTAATCTATTTTTATGCGCATTTTGAAGTATACTGCCATTTTCTGATGAAACTATGTGCTGCGCAGCCTAGTTTATTAGCTTCAAACCAGTTGAAGGAAATGCACCTATTTCGCACTTTCCTTTTTGCAATATTTCAAAAGTTCACTTAAAATTCTCTTGCAAATCTAATGAAAACATGGCTATTTTCGACTACAGCAGGCAGCCTTTTTCAGTGAAAAAGCTCTAAAAACTGACTGTAGACTACATGTCAAAAAAGCAGAGTGACTATCAGATTTATGTTTGCCAGGTGACCGGAAACACAACTCTAAATTAATGCTAATATTGCTCAGTGTGTGCAGTACTGGTTGCTAACAACCTAGCCATATCACCAGCCAACGCAGTTATCCAGTGCATCTCTGCCTATGTTTACTACATGGGACTAAAAAAGTCATTCTGTACGTCAGGTGATTTGTTAAACACAAACTCACCTGTGCCACTCCATCTACCTTTGGTAAGAGCAGGTTTCTTTTGAGCCTCAAAATCACCAAACAGGTGCAAACTGAAAAAATAGACACCTTACAAAAAATGGCATTGTATCTGCATTGGCACAATAATTAACTCTGAGTGAGATTAGAAGACAGTGTTTGATTTTCATCAATTGTGCAGTTCCATACTGAAATATAGACAAAATATTAGACATCAGAACTACATATGTTGAGCTGAGACAAACTGAACAAATGGACTTGAAACAGATGACTACGGAGACAATCTCTCAGTATTCACTCTGGTCCAACTCAACAGTGATCTAAATTGCTCAATTAGTTTTTAATGCTTTAGCTCAGTTGTATTTTTTTTTTTTGTTTTGTTTGTTTGTTTTTCCAAGCTATCAGGTCAAGCCAAGCTGTGTAAGACTGAATGGTCCATTGGAGTCATGTCACTCATCCAATACATTATACTGTATATGGTATCTGTGACACTGGTGGAAATGTGGTGAACAGATATTGATGCATAATGTTAGAGTGCAAATCCCCCCAGTTTACCCACAATATGTCATCGACTGATGGAATAGAGAAAATACAGACAACTCTGACATATCGCTCACTCATGTAGAAGTTTATGTTGAAGCAGACACATCAAAGCAAATCCCCAATTGTCTTCTCTAAGCCTTGAAAGAGCAGAGGGATGGATCAGCCCACTGAATGTGCTCACAGTATGGCCACTATTGAAGATAGGAGAAATAATGCCGAAGTTCTGTCTGAGACAAAAACTATTCAAGATTGTGCCAAATTGGAGGAACTACACAGAATTTTATATTTCTGTCCTGGATTTTTGTATTACTTCAAGTATTCTTACAGTAACAGTGTTTTTGTTAATTTGCCCATTTGGAAGAGTCAATTTCTGTCTTTCATTCAGTCAGTTATATGGACCAGATTAGAAAAATAGCTGATCATTAACAAGAATTATATGTGTGTTATAATGTTCTTGCATAAAGGGTATTTCTAAAACACTGGAACATACACAGCCAGATCTCATTCTTTCTGTGGTAATATTCATGACAGTTGCAGAGGGATCTGCAGGCATCAACAGTGCAGAGATATTTATTTGATGATGAAGGCAAATATCTGGACTTTGACAGGACTCTGTGTATATGGGTGTTCCAACTATGGCTGCTTTCCGTCCACTGTAGATCTTGCGTCACTTGCATCACGCCAAGTCCTCTCCATCCCAGTATCCCATTTCTTCCACTGGGACTTGGCATTCCTGTCAGTCATGTGCTATCAGCGCGGCTGCAGGCGCTGCTTAGGCCTGCCCAACTATCTTCTGCCTTCCCCTCTTTCTTCTCACCCCACCCCTCTCGACAGTTTCTGTGTATCTCCTTCCACCACCTCAGTCCTCAGTGAGCACTCCAATTTTTACCATCCATTTCTCCTTTTTCTTAACTTTCCTTATCTGAAAGCCTCTTCACCTGATAGTTCATGCTGTACTTTGCTACTTTTTGCTTGGTTTGTCTTACTTCTAATCTCAAATCTTGCTCTTTTTCCCCCTCTCTCACAGGTGTAAGGAGGGCTACCATGGACTACGCTGTGACCAGTTTGTACCCAAGACAGATGCTATCTTGTCAGACCCAAGTACGCTCTCTTTTCTATTTTTCATCCTACAGCTTTGGTGTATTGATCTGCAACATGAAAATGAATTCATAACAAATGTGTGTTACAAGCCCTTGAGCGAATCTCTGACTGCACTGTATCAGTCAACAAGATAAATATAAATCAAGTGAGATCAGCCTTAAATTAACTCAGGCAGCGCAGGATTGTAAAGTCCTGTGGGTCCTTGCAATGCGTAAATCTAGTAAAGAGACAACAGGATTTCTCTAACCTGTAATGAGTACACAGAGCTACATAGTTACAGTATACAGTGTATGATTTGTAAAACATAGATGTTTTCAGTTGGTGCATTATCTACTGTAGGATTTCCATACTTCGTCCATTTTTTTTGTAAAAGGTGGTCCAACATTGATCAATACTGTCATAATGATTTTCATTTAAATCTGAATTTGAGCAATTATTAAAGCAATAAATGAACATGATTAGTTTCTAGACAAAGTAAAAATGTATCATGAGACTGCATTCCTTTATTAGCCTACATAGGTACTACTGTGCAGCTATGCTATTAGAATTAAACCTGTGTATAAAACCTCCGATATCTTTTATTACGGTCTTCAATCCTGCTTTGCTTTAGTCTAGCTAAAAGGAAAGGAAGTCTTCACTTTCCTGTTGTTCATGAAAAACAGTTCCCCTGGAGTCTTTGAATCCCCACGACAGCTCTGTAGTGTAGTTAAAAAATAAAGCAAAAGTCAGAGGTACAAGAAAGAGAAATTGGAGGGCCCCAAGCCTTTCCCACGAGACTGCGGCTTTACAAATTTACACTATTTTATGGAGTGACTTGGCTCTTCTGCACCAAGAGTCAGAGAGAAAACTTAACTCCTATTGCCTTCTGTTTGATGCCACCAGGCCCACTGAGAGTCCGTTAATGGGGTCCAAAGCCAATGTCAGGAAGTATGTTTCATGGTCCCTCATGGCACCCAGTTTTCACTATGGGATTTATTTTACCTTCTATAGGCAGACATCAATTTTCCTGTGTGTCCAGCCCAGGAGATTGGTATGGTGTTGTTTGAGATAAGCGGAATCTTGTGTTTTTCACAAAAATGGACACTTGAGGAAACAAATGGATTACAGCACATTTACAATACATTTTTCTTATTAAAAATGTACAGTATAAGACAATAAGCCTTGAAGGCAAAATGTAAAAGAGGGTTTGTTTAATGTGTTATATGCATTTCTTATGTTATTTTGTGTGCTTCTATATTTTTTTTAGACTCCGCAATAAAATATACTGTATATCATTTGTTAGTATTTACAGCTTTAAAAACTACATTTCTTGCAATGTAAAGCAAAACTGCTACAGTATACCTTTCAGAGGGCTAAAAACTGTGATTCAGCATCTTCACAGTAGCTAAACATAAGCCTATAAAACAATTTAATCAACACTGGGTAAACACAGCTCTTAAGAAATAGAAGATGTGAATGTATTTAGAGTCCAGATAGTAAGTGGGAATGAAAATGTGTACAAATAAATATATGGAATAACATTTTCACATGCCGTAGTTATACAGAATGTGTATACACTACTGTATATACAATAGTCCAGTACTGCTTGGAAAGAGAACACATGCTGTAGGTGGAAAACCTGTGGATGCTACATTATATAAAAAGAAGATGGGCAAGTGTTGGTGTGTCAAAGATCTGCAAGACACCTCCCATTACAGGTGTTTCATTAAATTAGGCTCCAGACATTTCTAGAAGGCTCCATAGTGAACTCTGGTTGCCCAGAGTTATCCCCATCCTCCCCCACTATATACACTACATATATATACATATATACAGCCTGCATACAGTATGAGCAGACATCTTAAGCACAGCCTTGCCAGACCTGCCATGAATATAAAATATCATACAACATTCAGTATATATTTTTGTAGTCAGTTCTCTTTGAATTATATAATGTCTCACTAATGTTAATATTATATAAGTATATACAAGAATAAATGGGTGCATGGAATACATGCATGAATCAATGGGTGACATATACTTTACACAAATGTATTTATAGTAATAAAAAACACTATAAAAGACCTTGTTATAACTTTGTCAAAACATATTTTCAGAAATCTTCAGTAGTAATTTTGTGCTGTAAAGTCATCCATCTCCTCTTTCATAGGAAAAAAATAAATATTGACAGCTGGAATACAGAGCTGCATACAAATTATCTTGTATCAAAACTCTACAGATGCACCTGTTCACTACAAAAAACTGTGTTATGGCCACAAATGTTAACCACCATAAGAGATGCGTACCCTGGATGATTTTAGAGAGGAACGAAGCCTATTTTGATCTCTGTTGATACAGAGTAATCTAAAATTTACCCAGATTACCAAGGGTTTTGAGGATTATCCTGCTTTCAAAAGCCAAATCATGTACTAACATACACACATACATGCACACACTAACAACAACTACAAGTGAGACAAGCTCCAGTGAAATTCATTTCATTGTTGGTGTGTGTGTGTGTGTGTGTGTGTGTGTGTGTGTGTGTGTGTGTGTGTGTGTGTGTGTGAGCGAGTTATTGTTTGTTTTTCACTTGCATGTTTGCATGCCGAGTTTAATTCTATATCTTCATTCATTGAGCAGGCAGCATTACACACAGATGACACCCTGGGGTTAGAAAAAGTTTTATCTGTGATGCACACTTTTCTCCTTTCAGCTTTTTCTTTTTTTTTCTGAAAACAATCTCTGTGCACTTTGCAATCACAAATAATCCTTCGCCCCTCATCCTTTGTCTCGGTATTGACCGGCCACAAAGCGGCCACTCAAGAGAGCAGTCTGCACTGGCTTGCACTCAGCACCGCTCCATCATACACACATCCTCACAGAGGAAGAAAGAGAAGTGGAGACTGTTGTGCACATCTCAAAAGCTCAGCAACAAAAGGTAAAAGAGACACCCCGCCAGGTGCTCCAGCTATACTGCTGTGAACTCAGCTTTGGAAATGAGATGGGGAGAAGGTGCTGGGCTCTTACATATTGGTGCACAGTGGGGAAGCGGTGAGGTCTTTAATTGGAGGCATGGAAGTGTAGGAAGACTGCAATTTAGTTTACCTGGTAAAGAACCTGGACAAGTTACTTCCTTAACTGTGAGAGAGTTAAGGGCATGCCACTAATGGTGTTCGCTTGGGCCAGTTTCACCTTTGAGACTATGGAGGTAATGTCTGGTGGAAGATTGAGGAGGGAGGGAAAGCAAGCTTTTGGTTTTACCCAGCTAAATTACAAAGAGGAAGAAAACAAGCCTCTAATTTGAACTGTTTATCTCGGATAGATATTAAGCCTGGAGTAAGTAGCTACAAAGGATATTGGGTTCAATAACACACACACAGGCAAACACTCGCACACATTGACTCCCCAGTTCCCTGCTCACCCAAGTGAAGGAGGGGATTAAGGATTTGATTCACTTCTGCCATTGTCTCTCCCACCTGCCAGATTTCTGCCTCTTAATCAGGCCAAAAGCATCTGACATGATGCACAGGTATTCTCCAAGCTTGCTCAAGGCTCCCACAAGACGCCGTAAATGATTCCCCGGGGTGCTTTGAGTTGCCAGTGCGGAGGATTGGGAGCCTGCACATATTATGATTGGTGAATGTCTCCAGACAAGGCGATGCCAGAGGAAGGGATGTGTATCAGTGTTGTAATGACATCATCTGCACAGGCTGTGACAGTCAGGGCGATTTAGAGTGGAAAAGTGTTGGCTGTTGCCATGGGCAATCACAGGGAAAGGCTTGAATGGATAATACAGATCAGGCAACATCAGTAAGATGCTGCATTCACTTCCTCGGCCTTGCCAAGTGATTGCCACGGTGACAGTAAGCGCCTAGTAACAAAAGTGTGAGCCCTATCTTAATCACGCCGTTATATCTAGAAACTCCTCATGGCAAAAATCATAATGTCCGCCGGCCAGAATTGATTGGCTCTTAACTGTTTTAATCATTAGTTTGTGAGTTGCAATGAGACTGACTATGAATCAGCGGGAGCGTATAATAAATGCTGACACTTGTTTATTAATCCTTGAGGCTGCAGGAGATAAATCTGGAAATGATGAACTTACTGTACATTGTGTTCAATAAAAGCATGATGACACCTGCTTCCTTTCTAAACACAAGCATAAAGGAATGAGTTGATTGATTAAATTGGGGATTTCAGACCTGCTTTCAGGCTTTTTTTTCTCTTTTTTCTCGTTATCACTGTTATGATGAAAATCCCCTTGCCTCATTAAGAATCTGTCAGCGAAGTCTTATAGTAAATGGCTTCATATAAAGTAAGTTATTTTAATATTTTCCAGGTTAAATTCTCACTAAAACTTTCCCTAAATGGCATAAGTTTGCTTTCTGTATTTAAAATTTGATCATTAAAAAGACATATTTCCTCAAATTGCTCCCTTAATTGAGTGAGATAACCCCATACAATTATCATAATCCATTCATTCTAATGTTCATTTGTCTTGTGCCTATCTGGATCTCAGTCCTCTATATGTTCTCAAACCTTTAAAGCCAAAGCACTGACAGATTCTCCCATGGCACAATCAAAATGCATCCAGAAACAGATTTTTTATTTTTTGTGGGGTTTTTTTTGCCATTTTTTGACCACCACATAATCTGTCGAGAGCTTGGCAAGCCGCATTCTATTTAAAACTCAGACCACCTCTGTCAGAAAAGCAATTACTAGTGAGGGTTTCATTTTAATTTAAATGAGATTACATTACAGTGACATGAAAAAGGGGCACTGTCAGGGTGGAAAGAATACGAGAGCTCCTTTTTATCTGTTTCCCCAGCACTGGGATTGGGGGAAAAAGACTTGCATGAAGAAAGACTGTGTAGTATGTATGTGAGAGAGAGTGCATGTCAAAGAGTGTGTGTGTGAGACAGAGAGAGACAAAGAAATACAGACAAGAGTGTAATGTACTGTATGCCTATGGGTGCGCAAGCATTGTGTGTGCATGCGTGTGTTAGCGTGGCGCATCTTTAAGCGACCAGCTTGTGAATATTGAAACGCTCGCTATGCTTGGAGACAGAGGAGAACAATTACTGCAATGCCGCGGGCTCAAATCAATATAAAAGCCCTGTGCAAAGCAACATCAGTGACATAAAGCTATATGATATGTCATTTTCAACTTTTATTTTCATGATCCTTCCTCTAATCCTCTCAGCCCACATATCTTTGTTGTTTTCTTTCTTCATTCGAAGCCTCTGCAGGCTGTGTGCATTCAGAGTGTATCACGGAAAGGCATTACCAAGCATCCGGGGTTGGCTTGCTCATTACCTGGTGCACAAGGGAGAGTCATGTCACAGGAAGCCGTCAAACCAAATTTATGGTCAAGTTGCAGCATGTGTCTCTGCCTAAAGTGAATTCTGAGTAAGACAGAGGCGCATCATGTTCTAACTGCTTTATACTCTTCTCTCTCTCCCTCTCACCCTCTCTGTTTATCCATTCCCTCCCTTTTCTCATGCTATCCGGCCTCGAATGGAACAGCGGATGAACTTGGGATCGAGTTCATGGGTAAGACAACTTTTCATTGAATGTGTGGAGTGTTCGATCTTTCATGTGCCTTGTGTCTGTGAAATACCATACAAAACACACAATCCATCACAACAAGGCCGCTCACCTTGGAAAATTAATGTGGGCCAGTCGCCATGGAAACACAGTGGTGGTGAATTAGGTGTGTTCTGTCTGCATGAAGAAGAGTACCGTAAGAGAGGAGTGATGTAATGAGGATAGAGCAATAAAGACAGATCGTATGCGTGAATGTGTGTCTACCTTCCTGCTACATGTATGTACAGTCATTCTAGCAGCACTTTATGAAAATGTTACAGCATATATGATGCGAGAAATGTCATCCAGTTAACAAAACAAAGCCATTTTTACCTGTTTGTGTTTAATGGTGTGTGTACTTCATCTGGATTTGCAAAAGAATTCATCTAAAATAATGCAAAAATGAGCAAAAAGTCCACCAGTAGCAATAGAAATACAATATAAAACTCTTTGGAATTGCCTTGATATTATTTTAGGTGCCTTTACACCTTGCAGGTGGTTAACAAATCTTTAAAAACCAAATTATCAGCCTCTCTTCCTTTAATAATGACCCACTGTTCTTTGTCCAGAGGGAATATACAATCATACCCCTCCTAACACACACACACACACACACACACACGGGCTCCACCACATTCATACTGCTTTTCATTTTCTCTTTTTTGCCATCTCTCCCTTGCTCTCTGCCTCCCTTTTGTGCATATAAAAAACCAACATTGCGTGTTGTGAAGTTTTCCATTAACACGGCTCCATACGCCGCCGTCGTATCACACGCTTGCTTCAGGAAATAGGAAGAAGGAGAAGAGAGTCTGAAAGAGAAGCCTGCGCACAACATTCCTCAGTTGAGTGACTTTAATCTGGGGACTAAATTAGTTCAGAATGCTACTGCAGGTGGGTGGATGCATTAGAGAAAATGAGAACAGAATTGATCGATTGATAGCTGGAAAGATGACAGACAGAAGCACAGATAGTTGTTGTTTTTTGTTTTTTTGGGGGGCTTTGAGGTAAGCACTATGCATACTCACCTGCTTATTCATTGTGTTCCATTATGACTTCTTCTTCAGCTTTAGCAGCGAATCTTTCGATAGTTGTTATATAAGTCCAATATGTGACAGTCTGCGTCTGAGACAGTCAGAATACAGCAAAGCTGTCTTTTGATTCTCTTACATTCTGTGTGTATCTCACTAGTTTGCTCTGATGTATTTCAGTCTGAATACCCCATTTTGTCATGGCTACTTTAGCATGGTCTTCATTAGAGCGTTTTTCTTGTCATGTGTGAAGTGGTTGCTATACGGCATAGCTGGCCATATGGGATTGTCTTGTCCTTGTGTCAATACGACATGGCTCAGTCAGTATAGCTGAGGCTGTTCGGTTCGTTCCATTTTCAAACATGCTCATGCATCTAATTTCAAGAATGCCTCGTAGGCATCGGGCATGAAAGGCCTGTAATGGTTTTATGTACAGACTGCATGTTGGTTTTTCCTTGCAGCCATTCAGCAGAGCTTTGTAGACAGCTGTTTTTATGTTCTGATTTTAAAAAAACCCTATTTCATCTATCCAAAAAAGGCAGAGGCTTGTCTCAGGTTGTGCTCCACATGAACGCTGATGATGTGGCAGCAGGGGAAGATATTCCCCATATATTTCAAAGATGCAACTGTTGAGAGGTCATTTCACTGATGGTAAAGGCTGGAGGGTTTTCAGGGGCACCAATATACAAGTGACACATTACTTATAAACAAAGAACAGAGGCAACTTATCTGGTTCATTTGTAAAGTGCAGCTTGAAGACATTCCACTGCTGTGTTCCTGACAAATTACAGGACAGGTCAAGAATCTGCGAGTCAACAACTTCTGGGCATCTCCACCACTCAGACGTATTATATTAGCATCAAATGTGCGATTGGTTACACAATGCACAATAGAACCTGACAGGTAAATCACAGAGCTGATATTGGCTTATCATACATGCTGTATACATCATCTTATATGCTGGCACATATAGAAAGACAGAAATATTAATGAAGGTAAAATAGCACCATAAAAATATATTTGATCATTTTATGTAATTGGAGTTTAATATATTTTTTGTTTTATTCGTGCTTTAGACATAAATTGTATTTAATATACAGTATATACAGTTTATGGTATTGCTGTAATTTAATTTCCCATAAAAAATAATTGTATAAAATGTTCTCATATCTTATGTTTTTGCAAAAAGTTTTTCTACAAACCTACAAATCCTTTGTGTACATACCATTATTACAACTCCTGATAAACAAATTAATGATATTTGAAGGATATTGCTAGCCTAAATGTGTATTATATGTTTATGAAAAAACATGACTATAGGCAGATTTATTAAGTTTTGTAATATTCTCAAATATTGATATTGTCAACCTCAAAAAGTACCAGTCAGGCTCGAATGCACATTAAGTCTTAAACTAGTAAATCACAGTCTCTTTTCAAGATGATAAAATACCAGCAAAAACAAATAACTATAATATTAATCCTAATCTCCAACCATATTTGTTGTAACAAAAGCAAAACCCAATATATTGATGGCCAAAGAGCAAAACCTCCTATCTGAAAAATGCACTTTTTTGAGAAAACTTGTTTTAAAAAAACTTGTTTTCTTGCAGAATGTTATCTGTTAAGGATACCCAATACATAATACACTGTTTTTGGACAATATTATTATATTATGTGGTATTGTTTACGGTATGTTTGTATGGTTATTACGATATTGTTGACACATAATATACTAATATAGTTCAAAAACAGTGTATTATGCATTGGATATCCTTCACAAATAGCATTCTGCAAGAAAACAATAAAGGTTTTTGTAGTTTTCTCAAAAAAGTGCATTTTTCAGATAGGAGGTTTTGCTCTTCGGCCATCGATATGATCATATGCATATGTATTACAGCCATTTTTGATTCATCAATTCAAAATACCATATTGCTACATGGATACTAATTTGTCATTTAGCCAGCATTAAATGTGCAATTGTATGTCACAGCTGGCAACTGCTGCAGCATTTCTTCAGACTTGCTCTATTTTATTTTAAGTATATCCTGCCTCCTTCTCACAAGAGCTGAGTGGGCAGTTTGAACCTCTGATATATATATTTATCCACATATTGTATCCCCGGGATGTGTTCTGATGTTATCTTTATCTTATGCCAGAAGCATTCTAATATTATAAAGGTTTCCCTCGGGTTTGAACTCAGTTACACCATACTATCTTTTAAATGTATTGATACAGCACTGACGTAACGCAGAGGAGGAAAATGGAACGAAATGCTTGGTTGCACCCCTGTGTGAGCTTTGAACACAGGAAGCTCTCTAACAGTCCACTCTGCCCCTAAAACAAGAGTTGCAGGAAGTTGATAAACCTGGGCAGACAAGCATGGATGAAGAAGACCTCCCAGGACAGTTCTCTGTTGACAGCACAAAAAGCCACAGACAAGCCCTCAAAGGTCACGAACAGGTTGCGGCGATGTTTTCTGCACTTTTCCTGCAGTTGTCAAGGTGGCGAGATCAGACTCGGGGGAATTATTGTTTTTGAGTGATTGAGTCATGTCACAGGAGGTTGTGTTCAAGGTCATGAGTGACAGTGGGACAGAGAAGTCTCTCTAACTCAGTGGATGTCAGTGGATTAGTTACATACCATGTTGCAGTGTTTGGACGGACAGCTTTATCGTGCTCATCCTGTCCACTACACAGTTTGTTGTGAGAGTTTTTTTTTTTTTTTCTCAATAAGCCAGTGCATGCACCGCCTTCACCCCCCCCCCCCCGCATCATGCACTATGGTAAGTAGTGCAGCTCCACAATCCAGCTGCTCAGCCAGACAGATATCTGCTGGGATCAACTGCTACTTGTCCCAGCTGCTTGTGACCTTAAGCCTCTGTTGCTGATGTGCAGGGGTCTGACAAGAAGCTCCGGGAGCATTCATTTGCTGCTAATTCCCTGTCGCCATCAGTCTCCCAATGCTGACACACATACAGTATAGGCACGCACACACACTCAGCGCGGCCCCTGCTGTGCAGACAGTCCATCGGTGCGCCTGCTGGGTTTGTCTGAACGAAATGATTATCACACTTCAGTTAGCACATGTCACTGAGCCCTGCCTGTGTCTGCCATGCCCCTATCCTGTGCTCAAACACTGACATTTACTGACAGCAGCAATGGTCGCTTTATGCTAATGCACATTGTGGGTGGATGTCTGTGTGTGTTCGTCCGCCCGTGTTTTTGTGTGTTCGGTATGTTAATTCGTGATACATCTCTCCCTCTCCGCTCAATCACAGCCGCAGCCATATCCTTTGTGTCACAGTAGAATTTCAATGGCCTTAACTGTATTCTCTCCTCCACAGAGAGCGGTGACACCTACCAGAGGCAGGTGCTGTCCATCTTCAGCATTGCCTCAGGGATCTGTCTTCTTGGAGTGGCATGTATGGCTCTCTACCGCCGCAACAAGTAAGCGATGCCAGCCAGCACCACATTAGTGGAGTATCCCCCCCCAGCTGTGCAGAAAGAGCACTTTACTATCATGGCATGGAGCCCAATGAAATTCTGAGTCAGCTAGAGGATGTTTTAAGCAAGGCATCAAATCTAAATTGTGCAGGATGCATTTGGGACAGATACTCATGTAAGAAAAAGAAGTAATGGCAGAGTGTAAAGGGGGCGTTAATGTAGGTTGTGTTGATTGAATGGGACTTTATAAACAAAATCAGGGGTTTATTTTCGGTAGTGTAGAGTAGAGCTCTTAAGAAGTGCAGCATCTGTCAGCGTGACCAGAGAGCTCTGGCTCACTGGTAGTATGAGTGCACCGGAAATGATCCAAACCCAGAGTCCTCGTTAAATTTAATCTCTTTTTCCTCCAAATGTAGTTTGACAGTGTCGCTCAGATAGATGGTTTCTCTTTGCTAATGCTTAGGTTTATTCCGCTCCCTAGTAAAGACCCAAAATTTCCTTTGTATCAGTGCTTCACAGAGACAATTAGCGCAGTTGCATTCCCCATATTGTTTGAAGACTATACAGAGGAGTTAGAGATAAGACAGCTACTTCTACATTTTTAAAGACCCAAAGAAAAGAAAAGAAGAAGAAAAGAAGAAAAGAAGAAAATCAAAGCCTAGTTAATTATATGTGGTTGTTACATTTAGTAATCAAGCAGGATATGGAAGAGGGACTACATATCACAATAGTGCTGATGCTTGCCTAATATCCACCAGCAGTCGCTGATTATCTTAGATTGGACTATGAAATTAGCTTAATTAGATAATATGTATTGTACTATATTATACAGTATTATTGAACAGGTTCTTTGAAGTTGTAATTGAGTTAATTGTGCTCTCAGAGAAGCAGGTGTTCAGTCATCACTCAATCTAGATTTTTGTTCTTTTGTACCAGTTTTGCTTTCCACATTTCAACTCCTCGCTTTGTCCTTCACTCAGGAAAAACTCGACAGGGCTCGGCTGCGGAGAGAGAGTTTAGCAACCTAGTGTTAAAAAATGAACATTTAATGGCGAATTAACATTTAATCCAAAAGTCTTAAGCATCAATTAATTTTTAATCCAATCAAAGTTTAATCCAAAAATGAAGGAACACTCTCATATTTAGCATAGCTAAAAGATGCCATTTTGCTTTTTCTGTCTCACATTTTGCTTTTTTATCATTAAGGGAAAAGATCAGTAGCAATTATATGATGTAGGTGAAATAAATGATATTATGCTAAATAACTGGAAACTCTGCTTTAGTTGATAAATTAACACCACTTAACCATCCAAGCAAAATGTTCCCTTCGTAGTCTGAACTAATCATACGTACATCATCCATACATTAAATCACCGTTACAAGCTCTGGTTTTCTTTATAGTTTTAAAGTAAAGATCTGGACTCTGTTGTCTCTGGTGACATTTCCTGGAAATCTTTGTCTTTCTTTCTTTTCCCTGAATATTATCACAAGAGCATGTAATGTTCGTTTCACGGTACATTGCCTGGATTCAATTTTCACTTGTGCAAAGACATCTTCTCTCCTAATGCTATTTTTGTAGCCCTTTTTCAGCACTTTTCATCACCATCAAGCTTTCAGTTACACCTCTGACAGATACAAATTGACTGGTGCTGATTTTGTCACCCTGACCTTTCAAGGCTCTCATACATTTACGTTTGACAAATGTTGTCAGATCTCGCAGTTTCACCGTTAAGACAAATCAAAAATTGCTTTTTAAAAATCTGAGTAATAAAAATGTGCATTTGTACATTGTCACATTTTCAATACACATGCCTACAATGTATAGTTTTAAATCCTTCCTGGCATACAGTAGACAACTGTGACAGTTTTATTGGCAGTTCTCATCTCAAGGCTCATGTACTGTATTTGATGTATGTGCCTGTTTTTACACACATACAGTAAAGTGGGTGTCAGGAATAAAAGGTAACAGGTCAATAAAAATTATCACCTACCATTTCTGTTAGATGTGTGTGTGTGTGTGTGTGTGTGTGTGTGTGAGAAGAGATGGCTAAGAGAGTCGTAGAAATCAATGACTAGACTAAAAACAGTTATCGGAGGGTGTTATCATTAGAGAGAAGGTTTCGACCGCTACAAATAGAAAATACTGCCAGACATTTTATAGCCAACTGTACCACCATGGTCATCTTTTCTATTCCAGCCCATTTCTGTCTCATGGAAATATTGTTGCTTTTTAATTACTTTTTAATTAATCTGTATTTATGAGAGACTTGAAAAATTGCAAACCTATCCTTTAAGTCTAGAAATTATAGCTGTAATATTGTAATTTCTATTTCCTTCAGGAGACACAGGGAAAAACTCCAGGCTCATTTCTCCGATGGCCGCAGCCTGAGGGACTGCAGCATCAACGCCTCTGGCCTCATGTCCAAATCTGCACCTCGGCCTCAATACAGCCTTCAGCTCCAAAAGGCAAGTCTTAACCTATAATTGATTTATTTCCAATCATTATCATCTTTAGAATATCATTTTTAGAGCACTGAAAACAGAGTGCTTGACAGGATGATGTATAATGTATGTCTTAATAATCTCTGTACTGGCTCAAGCCTTTTGTTCACGCTCATATCTGACAAGGCTCGAGAGACAGCGGGGTATTATGGTTTAAAATAAATGCATCATGTGTTATATAGGAAAAATCTACTTGTCATGTTCACAATGACAGATTCCCTTGACGAACTGCAGATTGGAAATTCTAATCTGTAGCGTGTCAGGGATCCTGTATTCACTGTGCAAGCACAGCAGCAGTACTATATAGTAGAGAAATAATGTTAAGTGGCACTTTTCTCGTGGCCCTTTCACTACTCAGAACGCCAAAACTGTATTTTCAGACTGCCTTCCAGTCACTTTTTTTTTGTATTTTTTCGTAACAGAGTTAAAAAACAATTAGGAACCCTCAAAGAGCTTTTGAATGAAAAGAAAAATGAAGTTATGTGATTGAATTATTGATTAATGAAGAGACATAATACCAAGACATTCTGGAGAGAAACCCAATGAGCCAAAGGAGAGAAAATCTAATTTGGGCAACTCTTTCCAACAGTAAAAAAAAAAAAGCATGAAAGAGAGAGGACAGGGTGTAGACACAAAAGAAAAAGTTGCTGGAAAAACGACTTACAAGCCACCACATCCTGCGGCAGATGCTGCAGGAGAGAGAGCTGACCCCGACATCCATGGAAGAGCAAGTGTAGGATGTAGGTGTCACCGATAAGGCTGATGGTCTCTACAGAATCCCAGGGTAATTGCAGCCTAATGCACACTTGTAAAGGTCTCATCAAGAGAGTGCAATCGCCACAGTGCATTAGCACTTCCCTGAATGCGTCCTCTTTGTATGGAGTTAGAAAATGGTCACATATTGTGTTCATTTATAATTTGCTCCTCAACTTCTTTGTCTTTTTGATAACGTTATTTTTGGTGAGGAATTTGCTCAGCGTGCAGCTTTCTGTCATTGTTAGATGATGTTATATCCAACTCTACTTTCTTATAATGTGCTAATGTGCTCCAGCTGTTTATACTGCAGATGTGGAAATTTCCTGGTATAACTGACCCTTACAAACTGTAAGGAGATAAATAAATAAATCCTGTAGTACATGTCAGTCAGCCACGATCACAGTTGTTCATATTGTCTGCCATTTGCATGATCTTCTTTGTCTTTTTTGTTTTATCTTCTTCCTTTTTTTTCTTCTTTTTTATTCATGTCCTGATTTAAAATAATCTCATCTGTTCTTACTGGAGATTGCAATATGATCCTTTTCTTCCTCAGTAAGATAGAAGGCTTTTTGGCCTCTTCAAACACCAAGAAAAGCCAGAGTGATTTACTGCAGTGCCTTCAAGCCTTCAACTCAATCAGTATTGTGTACTGCATGTGTTTGTGTGTGTCTGTGAATGTCTGTGTACTTGCTTGTCTTTCCAGATAACCTTTTCTTTTTTCTTTTTAATTTTGTGTAAGACAAGTGATTAACAAACAAACAAAACCCATATATGACACAGGACAGTACAAACGGGAGAAGCAACAGGACCAGACTATAACTCAGACAAAACAACATGAACAAAAATAAATAAATACAATTTTGGCTTAATACTAGATGCATGTGTGTAGGTGTGTCTGTGACCGTGTCTGTGTGTTAATGTGGGTAGGTGATAAGTAAGGTGTAAGGATATAGAGGGGAGAGAGTGCAGAAGGGACAGAAGAAGAAGAAGAAGAAGAAGAAGAAGAAAGCTACAGTGCTGTTGGGAAAGTATTTCTGGTTGGGGCACCAGGGTGACACTAGGATGGGTCAGGCGAGCTGGGGCAACTCTCTAATAACATTTTGTGACAATAATAGTGACGGTGATAATGATATCACCATTACAACAACAACAGCCATAATATTAATATCAATAATGATAATAATAATAAATAATAACAATAGTAACATAATAATAACATCACAATGAGGATGTTAGTAATAATCATTGGTAGCAGTAATAGTATTGGTGATAGTACTGAATATCATAGCAACAGCAACAACAGTGATATAATAATATAGTGTTAACGTCATAATCAGAAATAAATATTGAAAAAAAGAAAAGATTACACATATCATATCAATAATTATACAAACAAGAGTATTGATAATAATGATAACTGACACTGTCACAGTAACAATAATAAAACGTGACAGCACTAATAATAAAAAAATAATAACATAATGGCAATAATAATAATAGATACCTGCATTACCAACAGGCAGTTGTGGCTCAGGAGGTAGAGCGAGTCATCCACTAATCGGACAATGTCGAATGCCTCATGTCGAAGTGTCCTTGGGCAAGATACTGATGCTAAATTGCTCCCGAAGGCTGTGCTATCAGTGTGTGTGTGACTCCTGATGTGCAGGCACCCTGCATGGCAGCCTCTGCCATCAGTGTATGAATGTGTGTTTGAATAGGTGAATTTTGGCATTTAGTGTAAAACGCTTTGAGTGGTCTAGAAGACTAGAAAGGCGTTGTGTAAATGCAGTCCATTTACCATAATAATCAATAATAAGAATATTAATAAAACCATTGCTACTAATCACTACTACCACCACATTAATAATAACAATAATAATAACGATACTAGTAACAAAACCTGAATAAAAGAAAAAAGATATAATATTCCTAATGTAGTTTAATTTGCTAGCTTGCCTGCCTTTTCCTCTTTTTTTTTCTTTTTTCATTTGCATGATTTTCCCTTAAATATGTGTGTGTAAAGGTAGGGAACACACTTCACTGATTACAAATAAGATGCAGCTCAGATTACATGAAAATGTATCTCTCGGGCTGGTGTTTTAGACACGGTTGCATTTTGTTGTCTGAAATTCTTAGTTCAGGTTCAGCCTTATTCTGTCTTTTTTTTTCTGTGTTAGTACTTTGCCAAATGTAGCCTCTGCTGAGGCTCTTTAATAATGCAACAGTGTCTAGTGTCACCCACTGAAACAAACACCCCTCGAGCTACTGGCCCCACCCACGGAACTGCAGTTGGCACAATCTCAAAGCTTTTTGAGGGTGTCATTTGAAATTATGGCTTTGAGCTGTTGACAGTTGAAAAGTGGTGGAACATTAAATATAAATGTCGGAGCTGTTAAATTGAAATAAGCAAGAACAAATTCAAATGTGCAAAACTCAAAATGCAAGAAGCAGCAAATAATTTCACTCTTGCACATACAACTCAAAAACCTGAAGTGTTGCAACTGTAACGAGTCCGCAAAGTTCTACCGACACCAAACCAGTTTCAGCGCATCAAAGCCCAGTTTAATGTATTTTAGTCAGATACAGGTCCATTGTCCCATAGCACAAACACAGGCTATTATATTAACACCATGACTGAGCGAATGTGGTGACAGCAATGTATGAGGGCTCAGCATGCAGTGAAGCTGTGTTTCCAGCCACAAAATGCTTTCAGAGGTGGACACAGGGAGGAAGCCAACGGGAAGGAAAAGACAAAAGTAAAAGACAGTAATAATAACACCACAACACAGAAACACAAGCTATAATAGAACAGCATGAGGGAAGCTTAAGGTGGGATGTGAAAGATCACCGGCTATAAGCACCCAGGAGGGGGCATGAGCTGCACAGGCCAAGGAAAGATTAACAAGTGAAACCTATTTTTCCACAGATTTGACACAGCGACCCCAGACCACTGCTTCTCTCCACCCACTCCCTCAGCTTGCAACCATCTAGGGAGAGGACATGTGCTGTGGGTGGTGCAGCCCTACAAGTCTTCTGGTGTTTCTATCAAGGATAAGTTAGACTGACAAAATGGAAACACTGTACAAGGAAGAACAGAGCAGAGTGTTCTTAAGGAGGCTCAAAACATTTCGGTGTATGCATCAGAACACAGCGGGTTTGTGCGTGTGTGTGTGTGTGCATGTGTGTGAGTGTGCGTGTGTGTTTTTGAGGCAATAAGGTGGAGGATGAGCGCAGTGAGCTGGAAACGAAAGGCTGGCTGTGTTGAGGCAGGTGCAGAAGGGAGGATGAAACTGAAGTCCATTTTGGTCACTGTCTTCCATACCATCCCTGTGATAAACTGATGCATCGCTAGCGTGTCTGTAATGTCCCAAACAATATGTCAGCTCTCTGGACCAAGGCATTACAGCCTAAGACACTTACCCTTAAGGTGCACTGAGTCGCAATGGAAGGACTTACACTGTATATGCTGACATCATTGTTACACAATGATTTCTGCAGCAATGCTCCAAGGCTGAGCCTACTAAAAGGTTACAAAAGCATATATCTTTTCAAAATAGCCACATGCTCCCGGTACCTATATGTACTTTACAGCTCTGAACTATTATCTCTGACTTCTTTGTGCACCTGCCCTGCCACACGCTGCATTTGTACATATTTCTGCGCGTATGTTCCATCTGCGATTGTGAATACCTATGAATACTTGCGCATCTGGAAACATTCCTTGTGCATATGCTCCCTCCATCTGTGTTTGAATAGCGGTTTGAATTGCACACACTACTCATACAGTAGTGTTTGCGCCTGCACTTAACTATAAAAGCACAGACATTTGAACAGTTGAAAGTCATATATGATAGTGTGAATCCCTTTGAGGCACTTTTTAAGGAAGGGAAAACCAAGGAAGAAATGTAATTGCATAGTTAAACACCTTTCACCACCTTGGAGAATTAAATTAACACCTCTGTTGGGATAAAATTGTGTCTCAAATAAAAAGAGGGAGGGTATACACCCATGAGACACATTGCAATGAAACGGAAGTGCACCAACATGAAGGAATAGGGGCACCCAGACTGGGAAGACAAAGATACAAAAACTCATTTCCTATCAGCAGAAAGCTGATTTGGTGGTAACTAACTAGTCCAGCCTTGTTCTAAGAAGAGACTGAGCCAACCTCAGGAATGATTTAGAGGTAGAGGTGAGCATACTGTATGAATACTTCATGGGAATAGAGAATTTTGAAGGCTGCAGAACAGACCAAAATCCAGACGTCAGAGTATTGTAATGAAATATCTGATGATGTTTTATTACAACAAATTCAGTTTATGTTTTCAAAGTATCACAAAGTACATAGTATCTTAGATAAGACTTGAACCAAGAAAGCACCTACCTCAGATGATTTTCAGATTATACCATCAAATGTATGAAAAAGTTGAAGCAGAATCATTTAAGTAGAGGATCATTAACTATTTTTGAGTGCAGTTTGTGGAATTAGAATATCCAAAAACCCCCGACTGAAATGTTTAAATAAACAGGATTAGGGCAGGTAATCAGTGAATTTACTGCCTACTTTCCTTTTGAGTATTTTCAAATGAAGGGGAAGTTTGAAACAGTCTGATGTTCTTGTGGATGAAAGTACGTCTCTTGAAGTTGAGATATACAAAACAGATGCCATCAGAGAATTACCCAGCGTGCTAGTATGAACGGGAAATGTAGGAGGAATATTAGCCACTTGTATAGCAAGTGTTGTGACAGCAGAGGGGATGATATGAAAGCTTCGGTAGGTATCTCCATGATTAATAAAATGACAGGCCAGTGCTGCTTGAAAATTAATAATGCTGTCAAGTGTTACAAACTCTACACTTATGTGCATGTCGGTGCATAATTTTAAAATAGCTTTTTTTTTTAAACATTTTTCTATCAGGTAGAGCCTAAATTGTCTCATCTTGGCACAGAGACATGGCTCAGTTTAAGCAGTGAACTACATCTGGCGGTGGCTTGTGCTGCCAGCCAATGGACTGTCCTTCTTGAAGATTGGTCAAATATCCCATTACGCACAGTTCAGGACCTTTGATTTGATAGTAATCCAAGTAGGATTAATGCTGCTCTGAATGCATTGGTTTGCCTTTCTCCTTGTTATGTAGCTGATAGTCAACATATTGATAGATTTTCTCTACAGGCTCCTGTATTCTCCCTTTGTCGCCCCTTGAAATAAATCCACATTGCATTGTGTTTATCCAAGGTGTTCACAAGTGGCATAAAACAAGGTAAAAGTGAGATAGGAAGGAACAAGTGAAATGGGTTGCACCATGCAGGGTTGCCATTGTCTGCCACAAGCTATTTATTTTATCCCCTGACACAGATATCAACCTCCAGGAAAGTTTGCCATGGCAATTGTTCCAGAAAGTGAGACGTTCTGCACCCGCGGGGTATATGAGAGGGTGGCCAAAATTATCCTATTTTCTTGCACAACTAGTGAACAGCAGTAACAGCTCCCTCTGGGAGTCAAGGGTGTAAGGGAGAAAAAGAGGCTTATCAGGCATGAGAACCCTGAGCCAGCTCTAAGTCACATGCAATTGCTTTAATGATGTACAATCAGACAGAGAGAAAGGGCAGCGCAGGAAGTACTGTAAGAGGAATAACAGAATTATCTCATGATTTAGTATTTCACAGGGGGGTTCTTGGGGCATTCATGGTCGCTGTGCCAAAGCAATGTCTGGGGCTTGTTGTAAGATAATGGTGTTAATTTTGATAAGAATAAAGGGAAAGAATTGAGGGGGGAAATTCTTTAGGAAACCATTAATGTAATCTTGTGTGGGATTAATTCTTGAGTGCAGCGGGAGTGCTGTGAGGGCCAGTGTGGAGTTTATTCACAAAGCGTCCCCTCCTAATCTGCAGTTTAAAATGTAAAGTGTAATTAAAGACACTGTCTGACTATGGGGGGATACATCAGTGAGAGAACATCCTCAACCTGACAGGGGACTTTAACCTGAGTGGGCACTGCTGCTACTAAGCCACATATTCCTGCCATTATGTATTATACTCAGAGCATTTTTCCTGTTGTGCCTTACATACTGTAACTCCTTGCACTTGCACACTCTTTATTTTTGATTTTGATCAACAGTGATAGAAATTAAGCTGTATCCTGAAGCCACAGATACCATGTATATTTATTTGTATATTTCACCACTTACCACATGCTCTACTCTTCTTCATTTTTGCAGAGCTGCAGTTCCCATGGATCGTCTGTCAAAGGCAGCAATGTGGCACCAGGCGCATCAACAGTAGCCCCACCTATTCTCAGCAGAGCGCTGTCTAAAGGGAAACGCTTCAGGTGAAAATGTGGCATCCTCTTATTTCCTGTTTCATATCTTTCACTCAGCCCAGATCCAGATATAAGAGGCAGCCAAGTAAGAAATTTAATCATCCCGCAATATGGTAAAATATTAGACTTCAAAAATAAAAAAACAGATCATTTATAAACATTTATAGAAAGATTTATGGTGATTATAAGTGGGAACAACTATTATATAGTATATTGGGTACCTTGCCTGTGAGCATATCCTTAGTCAGAATCAGACATTTTATAGGAGGATTATTGGTTTATCTAATTTAATAAAATGAAAAGACTGCCTCAAAATAGTTGGGAGAGTAGATTCTTAGGGTAGATAGAGTCTTTATTTACATGCATGTCCAGTAAATTGTGCAAAGTGATAAAATGTGTACTCAGGCAGATCCTGAAATTACTACTTGCTCTCGGATCAGGAAAAGCATATTGAAAAAAGGGATAAAAAAGGGAATTTTAATGTGCGGAGTTAAACATTGATTTAGCCAAATTCTTTTCACGCTATCCTTCAAATGACAGAAGATTCAAACAAAATTAACATTTTTGCTACAAGGGATTTCTGAAGTGGTTGTGCTTTGTGATCACAGCAGTCAGTATCAAATGCTGCCATATAAAACCCTTCAGAAGAACACAGGGGTGTGAATATAGAGCATGCAACAATAGCCCCATCTGGGATGTTTGCAGAAAAGCTTCATTTCCTCTGATGATGTGGATGCAGGCACGCTTTGACAATTAATGACACTCACACCACGCAAAACGCAGAAAACTCACTCTCATGGCAAAACTTAATTTCCCTGAGCACCCTTTGCATTTATTGTTGGTAAATCACTAGAATTGTTTGATTGCTGTTAGATGTCTACTTTTCACTTGATCTGATGGTGTTGTCTTAATCACAAGCAACACTGAAAGAGTTTTTTTTAACTGTACTGTATAATAGGATACAAATGAGACCAGGTCATCTGTGCATAAAGCTCCAGACATTTATTTTAAGTTTTGTTGCTATGTGTGTTAGACAAGCTTTCAGCATTATATACTGTAGCAAGGACACACTGTGAAGCACATGAAGTAAAGTGATTAAAAGCGGCTATGTTTGGGGAGATAATGGGGAACTCACAGGTTTTGTCTATACAGGCAGTCTTTGGATGCCTGGTTGACTATGATGACAACTTTAGTGAAACCCCCGCTGAGGCGGCAGTTGTTCTTTGTTTTAATGGACCGCTGCTGTGTCACAGAGGAACGTTTTTTTTTTCCTCCAAAAGCTTGTCTATGTGTGGCTGCAGGGACGCTGCCAACTCGTCCTGGCTTTTTATTCTCCACGGTGTCATGCAGGTGCTTCATGGAGGGCAGCTGACAGTCAATCATCTGTTCAGCTTGTTCTCAGAGTAAGGGGGAGGCGGGGGGAGAACTAGACTGTGATGGATGATGTTGAGATGCTTTCGGCTATTGACCTGAGAAACTGGACCACATTGCGAGCTATAAAGAGAAATGCCCCATAAAAACATGTCAATATGCGCCATCAATATTGCCTCAGAAGGTAACCTGTGCATCATGGGCCTTATCATAGGGTATGGGTATGTGCAGATTGATTTACCTGCTTGAATGCTTATTTTATCTGCTGAACAGATATTTTGCTAGAACAGTAAAGAAAATATAGACCTCATAAATAAGAAAAACACATACCCTGCTCTTCAGCCAAAAGCTATATTGTGAGTTTACTTTTAAAGTATAGGATTCTGTTTTTCCCTTTACATTTCATAATGCTTGCTATACATAACCAAGTAGAGAAAGTGCACAAATCAATCATTTTGAATCAGTCCTTTTTACGTTTGATACATACTGAATAGACTGACCAGCACGGCTCACTCTGTTCACTTGCTTTTCCTTGTTGCTTTGCCAGCAAATTCTGACAGAAATAACACTTTCCAAATCAATGTGTCATCACACAGCCAGTGGTCAATCATTGTTTTCATAGGTGCTATTGTGGAATTTGATCAATCACCAAGATTTCATCGTTGTCATTGGATTATGAGGAAATTGGAGTATTGAAGGCCAATCGATAATGTGCTCAAGTCGAGTGGGCATGAGTTTTTCTTTTCATGCTGAGTGGGAGTGCTTGGAGTACCCTGCTGGTTCAGTGGAGGAAAGTATCTGCTCTGTTGACATACCCAGTACCTTTGTAACCTGTATTCACCCTAGGGCTCTCTCTGGTTTTGCCCAATTAAAGCAGAAAAAGTGCAAAACTGATTAAAATATGTGCAGGACTATTCTCACAGTAGGACATTCCCGTTAAAATCAGACATATTTTTGGTGAATTGTGGATATAAGCAGCTGCCTTTCAGTTAGACCTTTGACATTCAACAATGATTTGTCAATGATTTGTCATTTTCAGCTAATCCTAATTAAAAAAGCACGCTAATAGCCAACAAAACAGGCATAATTCAGCTTTATTCATATCAACCTTTTAAAACATCAGTCGATACAAGAGCTAATGCTGGAAAAAACTAGAGCCAACATTAGCCATGCTAATTGTTCCACAGCCATGAACATTGGGAAATTGTTATAGCTGAGTATTTTTGCACTGTTTCAGTCGGCTATTAATTAATAACCAAACGTCTACTAGACTAGTTTACGGCATGAAATAAAGAGAGAGTTCAGTTTAAGGACAAGCTAGGTCATTACCACTACACTTGCCTGAATGCACCACAGTTTAATCATACAAGCCATATACATCATCAGAGGTAATGTTACAGGCACCAAGATGAACATTAACAGCATCGCATAGCCTGGCATGGCGGCCACATATTCACACACATACACACACACACACACACACACACACAGCTGACAGACATAACAGCATCATTGATCAAGTGTATGGATAGAGGTACACCGGCACTAACACGCTCAGTAACGTTAAAAATGACAGTTGAACATAGCCTGGCACAGTGGCCACATAAACCACACACATGCACGCACACATGCACACACACACATACACACACACACAGATGGCAGACACAGCAACATCAGCATAAAATCCAATTGGCTGCAGGTACCTGTGCTTTGGCATGGAGGGATGGATGTCATCGTTGGAGGATCAAGTGCTAAGTCACATGCTGCTGCTGTCAGGGAAAGGGCTGAATTAGCAGACACGTACGTGTCGTTTCTACTTGGCACTTGTTAAGTAGAAATTGGCGCAGGAGGAGGTGTCTGGGTTGAGAATGATGGCTGAACTTGAGCTGAATTCTCTTCCTCCTGCTCCTCATGACGTCTTTTTGTGACTAACTTAAGCAAACTGATTTGTGTCACCATGGTTTTTATCTAAACCTACATTAAAAGCAGCTGGATAGTGGAAAGTAGGCTTCTGTTCCTCTGTGTAATGCGGCAATCTGGCCCATCTAGGCCCACCCACAGCTACGTGCCTAGGACTACGGGATGGATTGTCATGAAATTTTGTACAGACATTCATGGTTCCCAGAGGATGAATCAAACTGTTTTTGGTGATCTCCTGACTTTTCCTCTATTGCCACCACAAGGTTAACATTTGTGGTTCAGACTGAAATATCTTAACAACTGTTGCTGCCCTGAAAAGATAGAAGTTCAATAAGGAGAGATCAATTGGAAGTGTATAGGAATATTTATTGATGTCAGCAACACAAAGATTTTTGGCGACTAGCAATGTGAAGCATCTTCATAAGCATAGGCCCTTATGAAGATAGGAGATAGGACAGGATCCCCCCGGAGTGGTGGTTGAGTCAAGCCAGCAGATGGTTGATTCAAACCTTTAGCGTTTCCATGGATATCATGGAGGTTATGGGGAGGAGGTGTGTTGCGCAATAGGTCTGAAAGACAGGATGGCAGATTTGCTGCGATATTAAAAGAATGGCATCTAGGGACTGAATGGCTTGAGGAATGCGGGCAGAAAGATCATTGGTCAGGTATGGTGATGTTAGAATTGTGAATGAAAGGATTTTGACAGCATGGGAAAGCTGACATGATGGAGAGAAATAGAACAGGAGGAAATAGCAGACATTCACTCATAGTGGAATAAAGGAGGAACACGAGGGAAGAGATCTTCCTTCTTGAACTTTCACCAAAGCTTTGCATTATTTCTAATACTTTTCCTGTAGCACCACAAGCAGGTCAAAGTTTACACAATACTTTGGTTTATGACCAAATACCTGCAAAGGTAATGACATTTCTATAAACGATGATGATGTATTTCACTGACTTGTCCTCTAGCGCCACAAGGTTGACATTTGTGATTTTGACTGAAATTGCTCAACAACTATTGGATGAAATTTGGGACATTCATGTTCATGTTCCAGGATGAATTGTGATCCCTTTGGTGATCCCTTGACTTCTAGCCAAAATAGATCAAACATCAACATTTTAGTTTGTTCAATACTTTGGTTATTACCTGCTAATCATCAGCATATTAGCATTGTGACTGTGAGCATGTTAGCATGCAGATGTTAGCATTTAGCTAAAAGCACCACTGTGCCTAAGTACAGCCTCACAGAGCCATTAGCAGGACTGTAGACTCTTGGTCTTCTACCTCAGTTCCTTCTCTCCTCTCTTTGATTCAGCCATAACAAACTAATGATTATGTAAATTGTATTGCTTACTGGTAAATTACTATTCTTTTCATATGAATATGATACCCCAGCCTGATGCTTTGAACACAATATCAAGGTCATTTATGTATGCACGGGTTAAATTTATGCTTTTTTCCCTCAAACGTTGAACAGAAAGGTCAACCCATTACAGTCCATTTTACATGAATGAGCACAAAAGATGAGACAGAGATGTTACAGTGGATTAGTAAGCACTGTGTGGAGTGTTGTGTTAAATCACTGATATTCATTCCCATTGTTGTTTTCCCCTCTGATTACAGGAGTAGTTCCCTTTCACTCAGTCCTGCCCAACAACGGAGGGAGAACAATTACTTCAGGACCCCACCAATTTCCAGAGGAAAACACAAAATATCGACAAATCTCATCGATGGATCCAGAGTGGCTGGCCATGTATACAAACACTTACAGGAGGATGAGTCAACAGATATGGAGTCCATAGGAAGGTGAAACTTTTTCTGTTTTTCTTTTTTGTTTTGTTTTGTCATGCTTATCTGAGCCTCAAAGAGGAAATTCTCTGCACACTGAGGTCAAATAGATGGTTCAGTGATACAGCCCCCCGGACTAACTGAGGTTAAGTAGGAGTGGCAGAGGGATAATTTTGGGAGAAATGAGTTTATGACTGAAATGCGCTCAGTTCAAATCCGTGAACTGGCTTATGAAATCTGATCCAGACAAATAAATGAAATCTGCTGTGCCCTCCTTCAACTGGGACTGTCACAATTAATTTGGAGAACACACTTGATCCCAACCGTATCCTGATACTGGGATAGAGCAAGATATGAGTCTGTGTGTAATCCTCCCTTCACTTGCCACTGGGCTGCTGCTGTGAATGAAAATGTGTTTTTATCTGCAATGGTTTTATCAGGGTTAGAAATACAACGACAGCGCCAAAGCTAATTAACAGATGATACACGAGTTCACATGATTTTCAAGATGTCCGGAATGGTTTGATTTTGGCAAATGCTCCAGCGTTATGTGAAAGCTTCATGGTTTATACAGTATATCAAAGAAATTATTTAATTTTCTCTTACAAACTGAACACAATCCACATTGGGCAGCTTTATAGAACAAGGCTACAAATTCCAAAGCATTAATTTCAGGCATTTACACATTTTGAATTCTCATGCTCGTCCTGATGTCGAGGAAGGCCAGCAAGTTGCCCTATTTTCATGGCTATCATGAGTGAAGTACAGCTACTGGCGCTGTTTCAGGAGGCATTAAAAGCAGGAAGGACTTTTGGCAGAGCCACCTCTCACCAGTTGGCTATCTGGGGGCTTAAAATAACTTCAACATTTTAAAAGTACAGTCTGATGCTCTCCGCTGGCATGAGTTCAAAAAAGTAGCCTGATGTGAAATCTTCTCTGACACATTTGTTATCAAAGAGGAGCATTCATCCGGTGTCCTCAAGGAGGGAAGAGATGTGAAGACAAAGTTGCGCATTATTTCACATCCGTTAAAACTTTTCTTTTTGCCCGAAAGACTTGGAGATTATAAATAAGACTGGTGGTTGCTTAACATCTACCAGAGCTGGAAAATATTTATCTTACACTGCTCATTGAGGTGCTTGTTTTCCTAAGTAGAATAACGCATAATGTCAAGCAGCTCCACAGGCATTTCCACTTAAAAAAGTAACACTGAAAACACTGAATAATTTTAGGTTTTATTTACAGATGCAGACGAGAGCGTCTTTAAGCCTGAGTAAGGCAGTCCTATTTAGCATATGACTCAGAAACAGCCTAATTTGCTGTCAGTGTGTGCAACTTGAGCGATGGCACTGTTATCAAAAACGCCTGTCATTAAAGCAGTAGTGTCCCTCGTGCATTCCACACACTTAAAAGTGCCTAGCAATGTTCCTATTAGCATGCCAACCTGATTGAGCGTTACAGTGACTTGTAAGATACACTGCAAGCTGCCAAACTCTTTATGTGACCTATTTCCATAATTTACATTTTTAAACAAAGCTCCATGGAGCTCAGCAGTTCTTTCAAATGCTTGTGCAGAGAGATCCTCCAGGAGCATAACAGTTTCCCTCCTTCACACACACACGCACACACACATTCATTCATGTGCTCAAGCACACACGCAGAATAACAAACAAACTAACTAACTAATGAAGAAACTAATGAGAATTCTTTTTTAAAATCACAAAGGCAAAATCTGTAAGCTATAGGCAATTAAATCTAACACAGCATTTTCAAGTGTTTAGGAGAAGAGATGAAATAAGAGGGCTTCTCATCTTCTTGGGGATAAGATTGCATTTGTATAGTTAAACAGTTTCAGATCTCATTAGTCATTGATAATTCCCTTACAGATCCATCAGTCGAGTATGGCTTTCGCTGGCCTCCAGGAGGCTGAAATGACCTATTTCTAGACTTACCAGACATACAACACCAAGCTACCAAGCTCACAGCCCCCTCCTCCTCCTCCTCCTTCCCCTCCTCCTCTTCTTCCTCCAGCCCCCACCTCTCCCTTGTTGCCATGGATACACCCTCTCATCTCTGGAAATGAGAAATGGGAGGTGGATGGGAGAGTGAGAGAACGAGAGAGGGAAAGTGAGGAAAGAAGGAAGATTGTGCAGAGATGATGAGAGTGCAGTGGAGGAAAGATGGAGGCGCAGAGTGATGCGCGCCATAGAGAGTGTAAAAAAAAAAAGAAAGAGGCGAGAACAGCAAACAAACACGAGAATAACCCTTCCATGTTTTCCATTTTGTGACAACAAATCCCCAGCAGAGTATTGTCAGTTTCATTATCCGCTGTCAAAACATATATTTACCCATCGAAGATAAGTGCAGAATTGAAGGCAAATTTGCTATGGAAGTTATTTTTAGATATGTTTTAATCTGCCGGATTTACCTCCAGCTTGCATCTCCCCTCTTCTAATACCGAGGGAGGAGTGGGAAAGTAATTCAATTATTTAAACTTGGTTATGCTACAACCAGTCTCTGAAGGCTGACAATAAAACTGGCTGTCTCCTAAGGCTAAGGTGATTCTAAATGTGAATTGAGTCTTCAATAACAATATTAGCTCTAGTGCACAATTCTGCACATATACAAACATACCCACTTAGCTCTGGATAAGTTCCCTCTGCTCTCCTGTGTTATTTTCATACTGAAAATGATGTGTTTCAATCTTGTCGCCACTGTAATACTCCACTCTTTTGAGATCTTTGACTGCAGCAACGTATTATCATGCAAATATACATGCAGAGACTCTCACACCCATTAGCACACCTACATTCACCCCAATTGTCACATTACAGTATGAGCCTGTCAGACAAGGCGTGTTCAGTGAGACTGCACAATAAGTTTCATGTCAAAAAATCCAAATTAAAATACACATATAAGTCCAAAAAGGCCTTTTTTGCCCGCATACTCACACTGGCCAGGGTCAGGAATCCAGCAGCTGTTTTGCTAAAGCCATAAATCTCCGATAAGGCATTCATGAGAGAAGGGATTTTTCAGTTAAACATTCATGCAGCAATAATACAGGCTGCTCATGCTGAGGATTATAAATAATTACACAAAGATTATGAAGGAACAATACCTAAATAATAATCATTTTGGTACAAGAAGGTTGCTTTTGTGGAAGTGGTGCATGGAATGATGAGAGGAATGAAATGGGTGAAAGCACAAAAGCAGCTTTATCACCACATTCTATATTACTCACTCTCTTTTATTCATCTTAGGAAATGAGTGTCTAGAACGAAAAGGTCACAGCATAAATGACTTGCTCTCTAATTCTCACCCTGCCATTTCTATTCTTTCTTCTGCCTGAAGGTGTGATTCTGCCAGCGGAAGGGTCGGCACCCTCCTCAGCAGGACCTCGCTCTCTCACTTTGCAGCCAGGAAGGGATGGACTGAGGTCCCTTGCACCCGCCTGGATAAGGGAACAACCTTCCTTCCACCCTCCCTGCGCACCCGCTCTGTGCCCATCATCCCCTCGCTCCAGGCATGCGACCGCGAGGCAGGGCATGCGGACACAAGTGACCGGAACCAAGGGGGACTTCTCAAGTGGCACCCCATGTTGGCTGGAAAGACAGCGGTGCCAATTAGCAACCCTCCCTCTACCCCCCGTGAGACTGTTGTGCTGGCGCCTGGTGTTATGCCCAGCAGTGTTAGCCCTCCTGCCACCACCGCTGCTCCAAGCTCCACACAAACACCCTCCTCCATTGAAATTACAGTGGAACTCACGCCGGAATTAAAACAGAAAAGCCTTTCCAGCCCCATGAAAATGTCTGGGTCTCACAGCGAGATTCATTGCGGTGGCACAAACACTCTGGAGGCTGGGACTGTGCTGGAGTCAGAAGGGAAAAGTGTCCAATATTCAGCCAGAGTTCTCCACACAGGCAGTGGTACCAGAGGTTTGAAGGCAGCAGGCCAAAGAGAAGCCCAGGGACCGAGCCAAGGTCAGACATCCCTTGTGTACGGAAGAGCAAACATCTCCTTGGCCACCAAAGGACCCAGCTGCAGAGGAACTGGAAATGCTTATGCAAGGCCTTCTGCAAGCTGATTGGATTAACTCTGTAAAGCTTCAAAGACACTGTTTTCAATAACTATATACCTTTGCTGGTGTCACAGGATGGTTAGCAGGTGGGACCATCTGTGTGGCCACATGGACCAACAACAGATGGCTTTCAATTTCTGAAGGAACGCAAACAGATTGAACTGCAGAGGAAAGAATATTGACACAACAAAAGACATCCAATTCTAAAGAAAAAGAGACAAACAAGCACACATTGTGAATAAATGTGACTCAATAAGGAAAACAAAACCGTGACTTGGGTGGGAGCTTGACTTAAACAGTGTATTGAAAAAATGCCACTATTTAAAGGGAGCTTCTACTTAGAAACCAAAATAGTGTGTCATCTCTATGTTGTTTCTCTATTGTAAAGAAATGAAATTATAAATGTCATATAATATATGTCATATAGACGTATATATATTTGACATACAATTGTGACAAAATAAAGACTAAGATAACAGTGTTAAGTAAGGGCTTTGTTCACCTCGATCCATTTTCACTTCATGACCCTGAGAATGTCTGTGCTTGTTTTCAACTTATTGTCTTTAATATACAAAAGAATCAATATAAATATACAAAAAAAAAAAAAATCCAGAGATGTTCACGTCACTTCTCACACAAAATATTCCAAGGTTAGGATAAATATCATCTGAATTATGGCCTGTACAGTATCGCCATGGCAACTGACACCTGTAGCATGCACTTCTTTCTTTTTCAGGGTGGATTTAATCAGACTACACCCAACCTAAAAACCTAAAAACAGCTACACTAATTAAGTATAGCTCATTATTTTTGCCGCAGATATTTACCAGATGTTTTTAGGTAGCTGAACCTCAGCTCAGGTGTTTATGTGTGTACGTATACTGGTGGGGGGTCCACGGGGGTAAAGAAGGTGCAAAAGAGGAAAATAAATCATTTCCTCTCTTTTATTCTCATGTTTAGGAAGAAAATTCTTCAAGCAACTCACAATGAAGGTAAAAAAGGAGTGGACGATAAGGGTTAAATATTTGGTGATGTGTACTGCATGTGAAGAAAAGGGTTTTTCAGACACTGAATCATAAGAGCACCTCAGAGATTTTCCATGTTCACTGAGTGCAGACTATACTCCATTATTTACCATGATGCACTTAATGCTGTATGTACAGGCTAACAAACACAAAGAAAGATCCACTTCGCTGTTTGAATTTCAACAATGGCCATGAGGTTTGTGGATGGAAATGAATCATAGCCGCATACAAGTCGAATACAAATCTTTATTTATGCCTCATTTATGTCAAATTCTGTATATCCGAGTTTTTCTTCCATTCAGATTTGCAGTGGCTGCTGGCAACACAAGGTAAGTTGTACAGGACTTACAAATGGGTATTAGTGAGACTTCTTCATCACTGCTCTGCAGAATAAAACTATCTTGAGTCTATAAGAAGGTTTCTATGAAGATTAAAGTGAACCTCATTGATCCCCGAGGGGAAATTGAGCCAAGCCAGCTGCAAAGGAAAGATAAAGTTGCCATAAATAGAAAATATTTAGGATTCTAAATACATACAGTTCCTGATGGTTGACAGAACTCACCATGTATTTTGCTAAATTCTCAGATTTGCATACTGTATTTGCCCTGCAGTGCAAGACCACAAATAGAAGGTGTGCAAATAAAGACGAATTATTATTAAAAATTAACAGGAAAAGCTGAATAAATTAATGGAAACAAATGCAGATGGACATGACGACCACCGATGAGAGCACTGTCCACCACTATTATTAAGTGTTAGCTAAGGAAATCAAAAATAAGATAAGAAGGAGATTTTTTAGAAGAGTGGTGTTCAATTACTCCAGTAGAGAGACAGTGACTTGAAGAATCTATGACACGGTGCGTTGAACCTATTCTGGAGGCTCATGGTAGCCAAACCTCTTATGAAAACATCTATCTCTATGCATCACTGGCTATTTACAGCATTATTGGCTATCCCTGATGTTATTGGTGTAAATGTAAGCAATATGTGCAGAAATCTGCACAGGAAGTTAGTCAGAATGAAGGAGAGTGAGGCACAGCAATTACCAGCAGTATCTGTGGTGACACCTACAGTAAGTGACTTTGCACACATCATCATTAGCTGGAGATGAAATGTAAATATTTGTAGCACACCTGAAAATCTGTCAAATATAAAAAGAACTGCCTCAAGGATATGTCTAGTGTCATGGAAAACTGCCTTAAATTCTCCAAGTTGTTGGAAAAATTAATATGTTGTACAATATGGAGATTACAGGAATCTTTTAGCATCTCAAAGATGAAACACAACAGGTGTGGTTTTTTTAATAAAAAACTAGATAAAAGAAGCTCTTATCCATTGATCAGCCATCACACCAACCAATGAGTTAAACCTATAGGAGTCTTTAAACATATTGCTATGACAACAAAGCATCCTGACAATTTAATAAGAACACATCACAAGATTCGGAGCTGTCGAAAAATAAACGACATGGCCTACATTTACAATGACCAAGCATATTTTGAAAGTACTGTACATCTAATTAAAAGAATATATAGACAAATGATAATTATGAAATGATTAACATAGAAATAAATGATAACTTAAGCATGCAAATGAGTTTTCTTTCACACTTTTAGTTTAATATTTGAACAGCAGTTCTTCATCTTACATTATGCCATCAGAAAATTTTAAAAAAAACTGTTTACCTTAACTTATTGTAACACTACAGGAAGCTAAATGTGCTTGCATACTGTACTGTATATGAAATTTGCACATTGCACATTTCCTTTGTTTCGTTCTAAAAAACAAATGTTTGATCCAAATATGTTTGCTCCTGACAAAAACAGCTTTCCAAAGATAATGTTTACTTGGTTTATTTAAAAAGAGACCAAGAAAATTCATATTCATCATATTCATCATATTCATATTTTTGATTTGTAGACATAAACAGTCTTGTTAATAACAAGACTTGTTAGCATGCTACTAATGCCTCTAAGCAGCAGGTGACCATAATGTACAGATGTCATCCCACCATTAGATTTTTGAGCCAGACACTCTATAACACTGGACCCTGAAACTCCAAAAATCTCAAAACCCACCTTGTGGAAAATTGCTAGTTGACATGCCATGTTGCACTCCCTAACTTCTTTATTGATCTTTTTTAGTTGTACATTCACATCATAGCCAGTGTGAAAGGACACCATAAAGTGTGAAACATTTATCCTAAACAGCACAATATAGAAGTTAAAAAAAAAAGATTTTGTAATGGAATCCTGTCAGAGAAGTTTCTCCCCGGTGTGGCACTAATAAGAGGCCATATGGATTTGAAAAGTAAGTTCAGTCTTTTATCACAGTTGACACCAAGAGCTGGAGAAACGACTAAGAAGAGTCGCCATTCTCACTGTCTGCTGATTTAGGACCTCCTACTAAAAAAGAAAAAGACGGCGCCGAGAAACCAGGGAAGACCCATCTGAAGTTATGTGACTTGGTGAACTGTAGCCGTTACTGTAATCAAGACACGGAACACTGAATAAGCTGCAGCCAAGGTTTAGAGAAAAAATATGACTTTGATGTCATATTGTCTCACATCCCTTAGGCCTTTATTAGGGATTATATTAGACATTTCACAAAAGATGATATTTTTTGAAGAACATAAAAAGAAGTATGCTTTTCTCTGTCAGTGTTACTAAAACATCTTAGCACACACTTAACAAAGGCACCACTCTTGGGTCCATTTGTGAACAACATGAGAGTACGCTGACTTTGTGAAGGGGGCTGGGACGCACACAAGCACGGACAACAGCGCAGAGGATTAAAAAGTAAGTGTTCTCATTACCTGAAATGAGCCAGGTTTGTTGGAGGTGGGCCCTGTAGCCGTTCGATTAATCCTCATTGGTGTTGGCTCTTTTATGTTTCAGAGGAATGTCGCACACACATTGGTCTCCCTCGCCGGGTGTGAGAGGAATACTAATGTGCCTGAGGTGCAAGGGGACAGTGAGGTTCCCCACCAGATGGCATGGAGATTATGAGGACAGCAGGCCAGCATGTGTAATGCAGCACAACTAGTGTGGATGTCTGCTAACATCTCTCACCAGCTCGCCTCGACGTGGGATACCAGGTGATATTTAACATATCAAGTGGCAATGTTAGATACAAGTGGCAATTTTTTCTCCTGAAATGAAATATCATTTGTTTGTTTTAAGTGACAGCTGCTGTACTCAGCTGACATGCAGCAGATTCAGTAGCTCAATTGTCTGACCTCCCATTGTACAACAAACACACCAAAACAAGTCAATAGAAGGATATTCTGTCAATATTTAGGTGTAGCTTCTGTCTAACAGTGATTGTTTAATGTGGTACAAGTAATAAAGTCTTTTATTTAGTTTTTCTTGCCATCTGCCTTGTCCACTATGTCTCATCTTGAACAAAAAGATTCTCAAAAATAGAAAGTTGCACCACCAGCTTTACTGTCCAGTGTGGGAGGAAAGGTGGGATTCTACCATATACAGAATATTTGTAGCTCTCATAAAGCTTGGATCCTCTAACATTAAATATTCTTAAAATAAAGGCAAAAAAGAACAGTAGTTCTAATATTTTTAGCCATGCTAGGGATGGAAATGTCAGTCTGTTTTTTTGGTCACTGTGATGGTTAGTTGGTCTACCACTTTGGTCCAGATTGAAATATCTCAACAACTATCAGGTGGATTGCCATGGAATTTTGTACAGATGTTGATGGTTCGCAGAGGATGAAGCCTACAGACTTCAGGTTATCTTTTTCTCTAGCACCATCATGAGGTTGAAATTTGTGGTTTTGAGTGAAATGTCTCAACAACTATCAATGAATTGCCAAGAAATTTGGTACAGACATTCATGCCCCCCTCAGGATGAATTGTAATAACTATGGTGATCCAATGACTTTTCATCCACTTCCACCATCAGGTCAAAATTTTAATTTGTCCAATACTTTGGTTTATGACCAAATATCTGCAAAACTAATAACATTCCTATCTGTCTCAGCTGCATTTTGTGTTTAGTGCTAATTAACAAATGTTAGAATGCTAACATGCTACACTAATGGCAATTTTAATGCTAAACATCAGGATGTTAGCATTGTTACTGTCACCATGTTAGCATTCTGGTGTTGGTGTTGTCTCTACGATATCATAATTAATGTTGCTCCAGGACCATCGCAACTGACCAATCACGTTGTTGTGATCTCACAGCTTTGCGACTTGAGGAAAAAGACAGAAAAAATACAGAAGGGCCGCTCGTTGCCCGCTCACACGTATACTGTTTTCAGAAGGGAACAGAAGGTAAGCATTAAAAATACTTTCTTTCATAACATGATAGGACATTTTAATCCCGAGATTGATCTTTTGACATATTTCCTGTACACTTTTCCCGTGGATGCATGAAGCTCAAGCTTAACCTAGTTAGTCTTGTGTGGCCAACCTTTGGTAAGACCAACTCATTTGGCTAACGGAGCTAACAGAGCTAACAGCTAACAGAGCTAACAAGTTAACACAGAGCTGCCAACTCGCATTGACTGTGAAACTCACGCAATAGACACTTTTCACATACTTTAACACCACACGTCAATTTTCTCATGCAGTGAAAAACAAATTATAATTTATAACATTGTAATGCGAAAAGAGGATACTGACATGGCACGGACAGACAAAACAGAGCAGCGCAACAGCAGCAACGTGCAGCAGCAAGTTATTCAGATCATCAGGGGGAAAGCAAGAAATACACAAATATGTTATATTGTAATTTATTCCCATGCATGCTGCTGAGTAATCTCAGTCAGCAGCTGTTCTGGCAGCAACAAAGCGTCTTTCTATCTACTCTCGTGCCGTGCGCATGCAGGCAGGAGTGAGAGTGAGTTATTATGGTTATGGGACGCTTTGTGTCTCTACTACCATTTTAGGCTACATAATGTTTATATAAATATAATTTCAAATATGAAATAACCTTCTTCTGATAACCATTTCCTGTCCTGGTCCACCTAGTTATATACTGTTCTTGATGCATTCTTGGTTTTCATTGCAACCTTAATCTAATTTATGAAGACTAGTGCAAATGGTTGTTTCTTGACTTAATCCAAGAGGTTAGGTGGTGTAGAAATGCAAGAAATTTGTTTTAAATTACAATTACAAATACAACACTCCGGTAAATTAGCCAGCTTAGTTTAACATCAAGTGCTGGCTAGCAACTGAAATGTGGTTGTGATGCTTTGCTTAGCTATATAAAATATGGCCTGCGAGGTGTCATGTTATTATTATTATGTTTAATAATGACTTGAGATATAGGGAACAGGATAAAGTCAAAGAAGAAGAAGTGCAATTTATTTCCCCAATTTTACCCGACAGCACAAGAACAGCTGTCATTAACATGACCATTACACACAGCTGCACACTGTAAATAAGGAGTGATAAAAATTCATCACTCATAAATAATTTATAAGTTTATAAATGCACCTTTGATTGACATTTTACCAGAACACAGTTGAGGCTGCAAAAATAATAACACAAAAAAATGCTGACACCAGGAGATGTGAACAAAAAAAAACTGAAACCTTTTAAAAACAGATGTAATAACAGAGCATTTTATTTTAAAATATTGCAGTCATTTTGTGCATTTGAACTTGTCAAAACACCTGTCTTTTAAGGGGGCTGCAGTAAGTAGATGAGATTGATGTACACATTGAACTGAATGTTATGTTAAACTATGAAGCTGCATGGTGTTTAAAATAAAATTAAGTGTTCAGAACTTCTAATGTGGACCAGAGTGAGTCAATGAAGTGTTGTGAGTTACTGAAAAAAAGTTATTAAACTATATTTATTATGTAGAATGAAAAAAAAGAACTTCAATTGGGGAAAATGGTTGTTAACTATCTGGGACAATTGAAAGTAGAATTTGGGACAGTTGTGGGACACTGAGGAAAAAAGTTAACGTTAATTTTGTTATTGAAATTCTCATCCACTTACATAGCAGTCACTACTTTAGTGTTTTGTGATTTGGCCATCCCATAGATAGTGACAAAGGGAATGTCCTGATATAGTTTTATGATATTTGAGGAATTTTAAACAGTTAATATAATCTTCAACCTTTGATTGGATGTAAGGCTTAAAATGTTGTTTCCAAAACTCTGCTTTGTTTCACATAATCATGAAGTGTGCGTACTTACTGCATTACTCATTGAGTTTAAAGATGCCTTTATTGATGATGTCAGGCATATTATGAAGTAACCAACTAATACTGGCAATCTTAACCTGATTCTTCAAGATTCATTACAGTAAGATGTTCTGGTAGAAGGTTAAGGCTGGCAATAGTTAATTTACTGGAAGTAAAATGTGGCAGAAGAGCCCAAATTCAGACTTGCTTAACCCTATCTGGGTTTCACCAGACCCATATATACTGTCAAGAGAATTATTGCAAGTTCAAAGCCTTCCTAATGGAGCATGAGTAGCATTTTAGAAAACAAATTTAACCAACAGATCAAATATTATTAAATGTATCATAGATCATAGGCCTCATGCTGGAAACATTCCTCGTTTTCTAATGAATTCTTTCTCATCTCCCCTCCTCTACAGGGGATCAACAAGAAGGGGCTAAGTATAATACAACTACAACATTTACATAAAAGTTTAAACCAGTTTGTCATATAAATCAATTCATCATCTTTTTACAAATCTGTTGTGATCAAACATTGTTTAAACTCACAGTACTCAAATCACAAAGTTTCCAGTTATGCATACAACTGTATAGCATGTTGGATTTTTGTGTCATTAAGACTCAGTGATGCTATCATACAGTTTGGATGTTTTTTTTGTGCTGTGTTCAGTGGACTCACCATAAACTCAAAAATTAGAATGTAAATTGATAACCTACAGTTCCTTTACAAGACAGTTTAAAAATGCCTTAATGTGTTACTGAGTTAATTCATTGAAAATTCCAAATTACAATAAATTATTTGTGTACTTATTGCAGAGATGTATTATATTTAATTACCGCCCATGATTCATAACAATACACATCTTTTATTTGATTTTAAGGGGGAAAAACACCATTCAACACATTATTTCTCTAAGTTAGCAGGTATTTATAACTCCCTCCACTTATTTATGACATTTAGCATTTTAATAGGCTTTTAACAATGGCAGGAGGGAGCACAATACACGACTAAAATTAACTTTATTTCATAAATTGTTGCATTTTTTTACTGACAGAATTAGACCATGTTGTGTACACCACTGATGAATGATGAATACAAATCCAACACAATACCACAAGGATTTATGATGAAAAATTCATTTTATGGGACCAGTATGAGCTACTGTACATGTTTCATGTGTGCACTGTACAAATATTAACCATCTAAGTGCTTTAATCCAAAATTAAATCATGTACTCTTACACATTACAGCATTCAAAAAATGTAGCCTATTTAATACACTCAGGACTCAAAGTGTCTTGGATTTCTTACTTCTTGTTTACAATTGTTTGTACTGATATATAATGATATCTTGTCATACTTTGATAAGACGTCTGGCATTAAACTATGGTGCTTCTCTGGATCTCTGCATGCGAGTAAGCTTCCTTGTTTTATTTTTGACATATCTGTATGATGACTACAAAACAGAGAAATTAGTAATGGCTATTTGGAGAAATGTGGAGTAATGCACTGACTGAGTGGGACTAAGAAAGTTTTATTTCTGATATTTGAGTTAAAGTGAGTTAAGTTTATGATATTTTGCCACCACGCTTTGATAGTGATGGCAAGAATAGCATGCTTGCCAGTATCATTATTAAAGTGAATTAGTGATGAATCACTTTCATGCATGAATCATACATCAATAACACCTAATTAACACATGATCCATGATGATGAAGATACAGAAAAATAGAAATGCATGGCAAAAATAGCATATTGTCAATATTTTAGAGACCCCCCAAAATTTCACAAATCATGTTTTGAGGGGAGCTCATGTGTTATTAAGAGGAGCAGAGCTCCCCCTGGCTCCCCTGTAGTTAGCACCCTGATCACAACACTTAACCATCCTTGTGTCTACATTGTCTGGCCTTTTGTGACCGCTACTTTTAACATAATAGGTCTCTCTTTGTATTACTCTTGAACAATGGTGCGAAATGGTGAGTAGAAAGACCTTCCTTGTTGAGTCTGAGGAACTGACAAGACCTGACATATACCAATGGCATTTTTGACAGCAGATTTTTTCCCAATTAAACTCTAATGTAGCTGTCCTGGAAATACCTCACAGTGACATCTCATCAAACTAGTCAATTATCTATGGGAGACAAAGGTTCATTTTTCTGTTAAGGACACTTGCAATATATCGTCTCATGTTGTATTTAGATTCAGGAGGATTAGTAGAATAATATACAACAGTTTACATTTAGTTAGGTTATCAGTGGAGCACTTCTTATCAACTAAACTCCATCTGCTCCCCTTTGATGTAATGCTGTTCAGACATTGTGGGCTAGAATCAATAAACAAATGTTTACTATCAACAAAGAATATAAATTGCACACAGTGCTGGCATCATTGGCAACAGTCTCCAGGGCAACATAGCAAAAATACACATTAATTTAATTTATCTGATCAAGACATTATTCTTATCAATGCAGTCAGCTCTATCAAGCATTATGTTCCTGACAGAATACTAAGATTTTAGGCAGAAATCGCTCACGGCATCCAGTTGTGTGTCAAAGTTATTTGACGTCTGAGCTCGGAGCTTATTTAAAAAGTGTCAGTAATAAACCAGCATGCCTGTTCTTCATGAGGTTTCTGAAGCTACAGTGAATAAGCCCTATGCATCTTGCAACATACTCAGGTCATTAAGCACACCATTGGGAATCATATTTCCATTTTTTTTTAACAAAGTTTGACATCATGCTCGCTTAATGACCAGCCCAGACATATGGACGAGGGGGAACTAATTAAAACATCCAAAAATACCATGTAAGATTATTTGGTTGGGCGATGCTACTTCCTTAAGGTTGACAGTTTGAATTTCCTGCTTTCAATGTACTGAAACATAATACTTCAAAGATATCAAAAACAACACAATGTCCACTGTGTTTGGGCTGTTTCTGAATCATCGGAATCCACTGATGGCTACATGATCAAGTGATAATCAATCCAAGCAGCCCATATTTTAATCAGTTCTTAATCTATTTTTGTAACTGCTTGGCTTGTGGCTACACACATGTTTAATGACTCAGTAGGTTACAGGTATAAGCCACACTAGTGCAATGTAATGCAAAAAAAGTAAAATTATGGGTGGGCAATATGGCAAAAAAAATATCATGTTTTTTTTTTCAGGCTGGATCACAATCTTATCACGATTCTTTTTTATTTTGGTTTTTAAGACAGTTTTACAAGTTACTGAACAGTACTCAAGATTAAAAAAAAAAAAAAAAAACTTTGTCTATCATATAATGATAGAAATTTGTCTTAGGTTATGGGCTCACAAACAACATAAAAACAGAACCATGAAAGACTAATAAAATTACATTAAAAGACAAACAATTCCATAAATAAATAAGAGCAGGTGTGCAAAGCTGCATTAAAAAGTAGTGACAGTCTATTTGGCCTTGTTTAAAATAGATATTGCAGTGGGAAACCAAACTGAAAGTACAACCACAGCTGAAAAACAAACAGTTGATGTGTAGAAGTGTGTTGTTTCGGATAACTAGCAGAATGTGTACCATTAAAAAAAAAGGCACCAACACAGTACACCACAGCTGAATCATGCTAGCAGTATACAGTATATGCAGTATACAGTGCAGTCAAAGGGACTCTGTCTGGTATGCAGAAATAATACTGGTATGTCTGCTGGTGGACCAAATAGGTGCAAAGTACGTCAGAGTCCATAACACCTCCAACGGTGTCACATAATGCCTTGACAGTGTCGAAAGTAGAGAGGAAGACAGACAGTAGAAAGACTGCAGAAATGAGGGAAGATGTACATTTGATCTGCAGGTCAACCCTGACATTAAGGAAATGGCGGATCAATAATCAGATCAATCTTCTCCTCTATAGCATAGATTTTGTTGTTGTTGTTTCATTAGCATAGTTACATGTACATAGAAGAAAGCAGTGTACTACTTTAAAGGGGACGTATCATGCACATTTCCAGGTCTATATTTATATTCTGGGGCTCTACTGGAATATCTTTGCATGATTTACAGTTAAAAAAAACTCCTTATTCATCTTATACTGGCTCTTTATGCAGCCCCTCAGTTCAGCCTTGTTTTAATTCCTGCCCCTTTAAGGCCCCCTTCCCAATGAGCCTACTCTATCCTGATTGGTTAGCTTCCGGAAGCTGCCCCTCGGCTGACTTCCGGCGGCTCCGGAGGCTATGTCAACAAATAATAGTTGTAGGATTTCATTTCTTTTTCCTGTTCTTTACTCAACATGTTAACTTCTCAAATACATCCATGCATGTTCAATCCTGAATATGTTAGTGGACAATACAAACAACCCATGCAACAACCTTAGCCACAAAGGCTACGTGACAAACAGCCATTTGTGGGCATGCATGAACAACTTGATGTGAAGAGGAGGAGGAAGTAGAGGTAACATTGCATTTAGATCATTCTGAAGCCTGGAATTTTGACTTTCAGCGAGCATTTTACATACGTTCACCTCAGGTTTTGGACCTTTGTCCATGTTTAACATTTTTTCATTTCATTCATACTATATAATATGCTTCATTGATATTGTGTTGGCACCAAAGAGTACTTTATTCAAAAATTCCCAGTAGCCAATGGTTAAGCTAGCACCAAGGTGATCATCTCAGTGGTAGAGGAATTATGAGGTACATTCAGTATTTATTGTCGTTTTTAATGAAGCACAATTCTGTTCCAACCCTGTAATAATTGAGTTTAGACTACATGTGTTTGACACAAGTAAGCGTACTCTATGATCTCACCAACAACAGATAGCCAGTCTTCTGTATAGTGAAGCAAAAAACTGTCAACAGAAATCCTTCAAGACTCCCAGAAAAAATGTCTCTCCTCGCAGAACAATCCCCTAAACTCTACTAAACTGCTGACATGTGGAAATGACAAGCATGCTGCATGTTTTTATAAGGATTTCCTACAACACATATAAACCCTTCGGGGTGGTTATGATTGCTGGGGCATCCACAGGCCAAGGCCCCCCTGATCCTCTGGGACTCTCAAGTCATCCTGCAAGACAGATTGTGGTCATGACCTCAGACTCTGTTTTGGTCTCTGCTATAATTAGGATGTTCCCTATGCACAGGCTGTCAAGATACACACTTTGGTATTCTGCTGAGCTCAAAGTGGGAAAATCTGGGGGTGTGGAGTTAGAAAGAAGTGAGATTACCAGTTTTCTGTAGCCTGCTCCTCATCTCTGCTTGAGAGTAGCAGCTTGTGGCTTCATTGGCTGCTACTAGCATACATCCAAATCTATACAGTCAAGTTATTTGAGTTGAGTTGCATTGTAGGAGGCAGATTTCAACAAGGAAGAAGAATGGATGGAATAAAAAAGATATTTCTGATCCTGCTACATCGATTTTGATCCTTTTATTAAAATTGTCTATCATGAGTGTGAAAAGAGTGCAATGCTTAATCTGTGGAGTACTGTTTTAAGATTTTATTAGCAATCATGTTAATGTCAAGGGTGCTTGAATTAAATTAGTGTACGTTATGAAATTTAAATACATTTTGGGGAGAATTATTGAATTGAATCGGTTAGAGCGAATTATGACCATGACACCTCAGAACAACAATATTGTGACTGTACACCGTTTATAAAGATGAACATAGTGAGGTGTGATGTCACATTGGTTTGCAATGGAGCTGGTTTGAAGCCCAGAGTTGCTGCATATGGTCAGCCACATTTATTGTGGGGTGTTGCCTTTCACGCTCTGGAAACACCACAGACCAATGAAAACTTATTGGGAACACCAGGCGGTGCACACTAATGTTAGCTACTTTGGCTAAATTGTGCTAACAGGGCAGGTGTATCATCATCAAGTAACATTTAAGTTAAAGAAATATTGATCGAACTCTCAATCACAGCTGTCAATCAACGCCCACACGGCAGACATCAAAGCCTACGATAAGTCCTCAAATATTATTAAAAGAGCAATAATTTGACCACCAGAACACTTATTAGACAGCCAGAATTTAGCGATTGCAACTATGACGACTCGTTGAAAAAAATGATTGACTTGGTGTTTCTAGAGAGAAGTTGACACTTTTTGAATGGGAATCAGTTATCAAGCATAAGTATTGTGAATCTTCTGTTCTATTTCTGATAATCAGCCTGCAACCTGGCCTTATCTCCAGGTTACAACCTCAATTCAATCCGCTTCACTACCAATTGCATTCTCTTATCGCTTACCTAGCCAGTTTTCTCCAGTCCCCAGTCAAGGGTCAACTGTTCTCTCAGTTCTCACTTGCAGTTAACCAGCACTTCCAATCTCTTCTGTCCATCCTCCACTGCTGTCTGTTGATCTTCCATGCTCCAGCACTCTCATCTGTCTTAAAGCCTTTGTAAGACTTTAACATTTCTAACTTTGGTGACTCCTAGTGATAGTATCAAAAGACACTGTGGTAGAAAGCAATACATGCTGCTACACCTCCTCTCATTCCACCAATTTGACCCAGGAACCAGGAGAAAGTCTGGGCTGAAAGCAACACACACTGCATGAGTTTTCATCATGATTGCCATCAGAATACTCTGAAAGATGCTATAATCACTTAAACATAAACTTTGTCATTATTGTATTTTGGTTTGATTGAGGTGCAAACAACAGAAGTGAGGTCTTTACTGCTGTGCTGATGGCAGGAGACAGATGGCTATTGATTGAAAGTTTTATTCATAAGAGGGGGATGACAGCTGGCCTGCATTCATTTCAGGTGTTCAATTACAGTATAGTAACCTGTTTTCTACACACTTTAGCACTGTACGAGAAGTGACTGACTTCCAAATCATGGAAGGAAGATAAATTTAGTATATTGTGAATTTTTTGTTGATCTAATCCAGATCAACTATAATCAGTGTTGTGGCCAGACCTATTTTTTTTTAGATATTTGATTTAATGTAACCCATTAATGAATAACCTATTTACTCTTCTTGACTGTGTATATACTGCTTATGATAATGTGAATTTTGATAAATTTGTACATCCTTTTCTTCATCAAATAAATGATGCAATTTCCATTTCAACTGAGAGTGTACTTCAGTAAACTCTAGAAACATTCACAGTAGAAGTTAAAGTATCAGAGGTAAAAGTAATAATAATGAGAAAATAAATCATTTCAAAGTGTTTCATTATTATTGCATTAAGCCATTATCACATTAAAGTCTCTTTTGAATGAAGATTTACCTCTGCTGCAAAAAAAGATTCTGCACTGCAGTTCAGCAGTGATGACCAGATTTTCAAGCACTTTCGGAAAAATACAGTATGGACTCAGCTGAAAATGGGTTTTATGTGGCTGAGTGGTCGATTACGCTCAGTCGTTCATGATGCTTAATGTAGGTCAGACAAAGGTCTAGAGAGATCTAACAAGGGGTCATCTCATTCCCACTGTGGAACTTAAAAAACAGGGGAAAAAAGTGTGTGAAAGAACATGTTGGTCACCTTTTGGCTTTGTGGAGTGGCGTATGTTACACTGGGCCAAGCCCCCTGCTTCATCGATTTTGATCCTTTTTTTTAAATTGTCCATCGTGAGTGTGAAAAAAGTGCAGTGCTAAATCTGTGGAGTACTGTTTTAAGATTTTATTAGCATTGGGTTTCTTGAGTTTAATTAGTGTAGTGTATGACATTTATATACATTTTGGGGAGAATTATTGAATTATTGATTAGAGTGAATTATAACCATGACACCCCCCAGAAGATTTCCACAATTGTGGCATCTCAGAACAAAAATATCCTGACTGTAGACTGTTTATAAAGATGAAAGTAGTGAGGTGTGATGCCACATTGGCTTGCAATGGAGCTGGTCTGAAGCCCAGAGTTGCTGCTTATGGCCGGCGGCATTTATTCTGTTTCGAGCCAGGAGTGCCATGTGTTACACTGGGCCAAGCCCCAAAAAAGCTGAAAAGGAAAAATCATGTAGGATGAGTGTGTAAAAAGAAAATAAAAGTTCTCCATTCTTATTACTGTAGGTCATCCAGGCGGGAAAGACCCTATGACCACTTTTCAACTCCTTTTATGAGCTCTACGTGTGTGTCAACACTGCAACCCCTCTCTCAACAGGTATTTGTGACAGCTTTCCATTGGATAAGCCGGTTCACTCAACCCCTTCTCAAGAAGATCAATATGACGGATGTTCGTGTAGATCAGGTAATATTAGTGAAGGTGAATGGTAGGATCACTTCCCAGAGGACAGAGAAGCAAAGTGGACAACAATCAAGAGATAAAGGGTTTAAAGTGCCTCCCGTCCTCACCATAGTTGTATAAAGCAAATGCTACTGTGAGCCACCCTGACAGTTTACCACGTCGGACAGTGATGTTACAAGTAAGGCACACAATAAATTGCTGTTTGTGTTGAAGAGGGAAATTACATCCTGTGTCACTCATTTTCACAAGAGAGCATCGTCTGCACTCTCTCACGGAGCCATGTGTCAAAAGTCCTCAAATAGCCCCCTGAATTGACCGATAGCCACATGAGAGAAGTGACATGCAAATGAAGTCTGACTCCACGTTAGAGGAAGACGAGAAATCAAGATGTTCATGTGTCAGCCGGGTATGTTGCCTTCATAAATAAAGCAGGAACTATACTCAGAGCATGTAGTGCAAACTACCTGAGCTGTTTTTTCTTCAGACTTACAAAGCCACTGCCACAGCAAATCAATCAGTCCAGGAGAGTGAACAGGGGATGCCACTGTGCATGAACTGAGGGCAATCAGATATAACCCAGATGGAACAATGAAATACAAGCTGCAGTATTGTCTCCCACAGAGTCCTCTCCTTTACTGTGGGATGAGGCACGCACACACCCAGCAGCACAAGTCACGCCACTTTGTACGGTTGATAATAAGACATGCACAACACTTGCAAGCAGCTACTATAGCAGTTTTAAGACCCATTATCTGGCGGAACGTTTGAATGTGATTTATGATTTCAAGGAAACTCTACAAAAAGTTGTCTGCATAACTGTCTGTTTCCTTCAGTCAGAAATTGGTTCAATTTTTCGAATCATGGTGAAAATGATGACTATAAAATTACTGCAATTGTTTCTATTGTAACTCTCAGAAACCGAGAAACTGGAGCTTCTATGCTGAATATTTGGGTGTTTCTGGCGCTTTTGTCCTCATCATTTTATGACTTAAATGTTCTATTCGAGTCTTACTTTTTTGACATTAATTAGAAGCCTTTACTCTTATCCACTTAAGTCTTCTGAGTGTATCTGGTTTCTGAATTTTAGTACTAATATTAGAAAAGAGCTCTAAAAAATATAGTCAGTGTCAACCTACCTGATTACAGTTTGGCATGCTGTTTCTGTACCTTTATGTTGACAGTAAACTTTGTAAGTTTACTGGCCTCTTTAATCTTTCTCCAGCCATTCACTGATTCCTGGTCGATAACTTTGACCCAAAATTTTAATACTACAGTTCTGACCATACCCAGACCTGATTCGGTCCAATTTACACCCTAAACTCACACTGTATTTAGATTAGACAGCTCACAAGTGACATCAGATTAGATAAAGTACAAAAGCTTCTTTTTCTCATATAACCGCTTCCATACCATCTTTTCCACATAACAATTATAGCAAATGTAGATTATTTATAGCATTCAGTAATTAGAAACAGGACTGTATGCTTTATTCTAGCTGAAACTGATGATGTAGCAGTAAAGGCACCCTGGTAAGATTCACATTTCATGTTCTGGATAAAGTGAAATCACCAGAGACCTTCTGCTGTCTTTGAAGTAGTCTGACTACTGGCTCAGACTTTGACATAAATAAATGGGTAACACTAGGGAAAAAAAACTTCCCTTAGAATCATTTCCTGGTGTACAGAGTCAGAATTGCAGCTTTAAAGCCTGTTAAGTCAATGCACAGACATGTGACATGAGAAACTTGCCCATTTCATTCTATGTATTTCTTTTAGTAGAAGAAACAGAGGAGAGGTTCAATCTCTGGATATAGCTTTAAGTTTTTAAGGGTTATGGTACATTGCATTTTGGAGGATAAACTGGGTGTGCCCTTTATTGGTAAGATCAGCACAACATTTAAGCGTCCAGACCAGTTTCTGAAAAAAATGTCACCTGTAATTTAAAATGAACAGTATAAAGGTTTTAAATGTAGCAACTCTGCAACAGCCAGCAGCAAAAGATGGCAGCCAGGAAAGACACAGAAAATATGTGCATAATGTTTTTATTTACACATTTATTTTCCATTTTTGTATTTTTATTCATACGTTTGTGTTAAGATATTGAAATGTGTCCAACCTTTAGAAATGTATCAATCCTTTCCAGTTGAGGATGTATTCTGATTCTGAATATATTACATTTTTGAGTACTGTGATGAAATAAGTTACTGATCACATTTGGGGCGAAATATTTAATATTGAGGCACAAAATCCTTTTTTAAAAGTATTCTGCCCAACACTGGCAGTATTATGCCATTGCAATATCTGTGGGGGTTGTTGACAAACATGAAAGTGAGCAGCATGTGTCTATTTTCCAGAGGAAACTCAATTCCTGTCCTGCAGTGATACAGATGAGAAGGACATCAAAGCATGTGTGGTATGCAAAATGACTGCCAATACTATATTTCACCTAGGTAGCGTGGTTAATCGCGATTCAGGGAGAAATCAGGAGGGCCGAACTGATACCGAGTGAGTTGCAGAACACTAAATTGTGCTTAGCTGTGTCAGCTGACAGCAGCTAGCCTGCCACACCCATCTCATCTGGCTGCACTGATTTGGCAGTCAATTAAAGGGCCTTCATGCTCACATGCTGAAAGTTGATCTGCTTTACTGCTGTTGCTGCATACTAGGTGGAGAGCTGTGCACCGTATACATGTATATTTTATCCATTAGGACATTGCTTATCAGAAGAAAGGCCACAAATAGATTCCACTTGATAGTATGTTGTTGCATTTAATGGGCACAGGGGAATGGCCACATGATGGCCCACACATAGAAAATTCAATGTGATGTTAGAGTGACCTTGCTTTATCCTCCGTGAATGGCTTGCATTTGGGATATCAGCAAGGCCACATGGTGGACGCTCATAGAAAATAGGAAAGCTGGGGCAGCTTCTGGGGTTGAGTTTGTTATAAATATTCTCCAGAGTCAACCAAGATGAAAGCACTTCAAATTTCATAGTTAAGACTGCATGATGTTCATTTTACTTATTTATTTATTTCTCAGGTCATCAATTAACTTGTCCATAATCAAGTTAATTGATAGTAGTAGAGTTGTATAAGTGTGCATTATTCAACATTGTCTACATTCAATTGTTCCATAGCTTAAAGGCAGGCTAAATGCTCACAGGGAGTGACAGGTTCAGAGCCTACACACTAAATATAAACACTGTACTTACCGGCCTTCACTATCAGTGCATTTGCTTACATGTCTTACAACAGCATGACTAATACATACTCAGTATTCAACACGAGTAGATCCACTGAGTGAAGTATGTGATCTGGACAAAAAATAGTATTGGTGTGTCTCTTGAGCTGAGCTTTAAATCGTATGTTTGCGAGGATGTTAAAATCCTGAATACCAAATGTTGTCTGACACCTTTTAGATGTGGTGGTGGTGGTGATACAGATCACCATGGCAACAAGTGGATGGTATGAAGATTTAACATCCAACAAGAGGTGGAAAGTAATTGTACACAAAAAAATATATATAGGTAAAATATTTAAGGTATTTTACTTGAGTAATTCTTTTTGTGAAATTACATGTATCCGATCAGTTTTTTATATGATCATATATTATGCATTGCTGTAAGTTAAACTGACCAACAGCATATGAAATTGTTACATTTATTTTAATCTAAACCAGCTACGACATTAAAATTCTGGTTACACTCTAATTTATCAATACTTTACAGACTGAAAGGGGTCACTCTTTAGAATTAAGTATTTTTTCTTTTTATACTTAAATTCTGCTACTAATAATTCCATAATTTAACAAGTAAAATTTCAAAGCAATAATTCAACATTTTGGGGAAATACACATTCAACTCAATCGATTAACACTCTCATATCTTTCCATGAAGTATAAAGCTACAGCTAGCAGCCAGTTAGCATAATTTAGCATAAAAACTGGAAATGGGGACACAGCTAGCTCTGTCCAAAGATAAAAACAAAAAGAAAACCACCTACCAGCACCTCTAAAGCTCACTAACTGACATATCTTGTTTGGCTAGCTAGTTTCCCGCTGCTTTGAGTCTTTATGCTATGGTAAGCTAAACGGATGCTGAGCGGAGATACCAGACAGATATAAGAGTGGTAACGCTCCTCTCATCTAACGCACGGCAAGAAAGTGAAAAATTTATTTCCCCAAAATGTCAAACTATTCCTTTAAATACTTAACTTTTACTTTCAGTGGAGCACTGTGCAATTGAATGGGTAAATGGTCTGATCACTTCTTCCATCAATGCCCTATATTTGTGTGACAGATCATACACTACTTACACTATCAAATGGATTATGTCAATGAAAATTATGTAAAAGTTAATTTAAACATCCCAAAACACAACTAGAACTTGGTATTCTACATGTAGGAGATGCTTTTGTGGCTGATTCTTTACTGCTAAAATTCCTACACTGGCCTTATGCCTAATACAAAACTCTGAAGATATTCATAAAAATGGTTTTAACTAATTTGCCTGAATACATAATAGGTTTAATAAAAAAAAGATTAAAAGACAACTGAAGAACATTTGGAGGTAAACCTCACAGCATGGCCTATAGTGTAGTATCTCTATTTAGGCTGAAGTCCCTTTTCTGTGTCAGGTGTTGAAATGCCCTTGTCACATTAAGTGGCAGATCTCAGGACACTTAACATTCCTCCCCACCCCCCTCGGCAGATGCAGTGTGTTTTTAATGACATTGTCTGCTTCCTGTCAAGTCAGCTGGGGGCTGATACGTGGAAAGTCACCTGTGGAAGGACAGGGGAAAGAAAATGTCTTGAAGGGTAGAACAGGAACTCAGCTGCGGTCTGACTTTAGCGAATGTTGCACTTACTATACAGGGGAATCAAGGCTGAATTAAACTGCACTGCAGAGCTGGGCGGCCCTATAAACTCACTGCACAAATTGCGTAGAGCCCTGCAAATTACATAAGGGTTCCACCTCCCCCTCATATCAAAGCGGGTGTCAGTGTTTACATCTTCGATGTGAGGATGAAGGGGAACTATCCTTCTGGTCACAAAAAAGAGAAAAAAAAAACACCATGAGAGTGATTTGTGGGAACAGCAATCAGGTAAACTTGTGTTCTCTCCTCTCCAAGTTTGATGTCAGCAAATAACAGTAACGTTAAGTTGATGTGCTAGCTTGCAGTGCATCTCTCTCTAGTCTGTCTGTCTTGCTAACTTAGTTGGGCAGTGCATCTCTTGGTCTCTCTGTGTCTTGCCTGCTTGCCAGCCATTTACAGGGCTGTGTTCTGTGACTTTGTGCCTGACAAAAGTGAGAGTGAAATACAACTATTTATTATGTTTGATAAATTCCAACAGGCAATAGTGTTGAGCTCAGAAAACATAACCGTGTCGCGTATGAACATGCGTTCATATGCGTGTGCACAAAATGAAACTCACGCTTTCCAGCAGCAGTGGTGACCAGTCCAGACAATATATGGGCGTGATGGCACTCCTCGTAAGCACACATAATTTTTAAAACAACACAATGATTATCTAGTCTCTGGACTAATGCAAGATGGAAAGCATTGGATTGACATTAACTATTGATCAAATATTGAATTTAAAATGTTGATTAGCAGGACATACTGGGCAATATTGATGCATATCTCTCAGTAAATAATAACCATCAAGTATTCACCCAAACCCTAGTATAATAGTATTTCATATTTGAAAATGTATAAAAGGAAGTCTGCGGGAGCCAGTTTGAATGGGCCTTATGCAGTTGATAAAATTAATAACAGTATTGTTATCTATAATTTACAGGTGCTATGCTTAAGTTTGTCAGAAGAGGAGATGCTGGATCATCAGCCAGTACAAGCACAGACTCAGTTGATCCACATCCAGCCTCAGCCAGTACTAACACAGACCCAGTGCAGCCAGCTTAAGCAAATACTAACACAGATGCAGTACTGGCAGCTTCAGCAAATACTAATACAGACCAAGGTGAAGTACAGGCAGCCTCAGCCAGTACTAGCACAACCAGATGTGTATAGTCAGCATTAGATACAAGCAGCTCATACCCTAACAGAACAGTTGCTGCTCCCCCAAATGACCCAGCACATTGGCCCCCAGTCTTAACACAGTTAAGTTATAGTTATAGTTATAGTGCTGTGTCAATCATTTACGATTCATTCAAAAAAACGAATCTTTTAGGTGAACGAACTGAACTGAATCACTTCCTGAAACGATCCGTTCATTTCCCAATCAGTTCAGTTGAGTTCTCAGTCAGTTGTGAGCAAACGTGATTCATGCGCAGGGATACACTCATTCACTGAGTGAGTGATTCAGGTCATTCATTCGCAGGAGGAATGGGGTGTGATCAAGACAACAAATACACAGCTGATTCAGGTTGCAACATTTAGCTGCAATGATTCAACAACACTGGTCGTGGACTGCAATCCAGATATATGACTAGATTGATATATGCATAGGCTAACATTTAATATTACTGTGCGTAGTGCCACACACACATACACACATACATAACATTACTGTTTTGAAAAGAGGACAGCTATAAGGATACATTCACTGAACAGAGCATGTGTGTGCGTGCACGGATTACAGTAATTAATGTAGCAACATTAAAAATAAACAAATAAATGAAGGCCTACATAGAACACTAATGCAAAACTGGTTTTCTTTCAACCATTTTTTAATGCAAGATTTAAAGTTTTTAAATGTACTGTACTGCTCTGATACTAATCAGCAAGGTGTTCTCACCACCTTTTGTAGATTACAATGTATGGTGAAACAGGTGGCTGAGACTGTGTCAGATCCTTTCACTGTGAGGGAATGGTGCATGTTCAGTGATTCGTTCTATGATCGTACACAGGGAACATGAGCCCTGAGTTATAGATAACCGCTGAGTCACTCAAGCCTGCCCCTCTCCCTCCCTCTCATGTCTGGAAGTCTCGAAGTAGGAAGTAGTACCAAATATTTATATGTATATATATTTAAATGAACGCCCGCTACATTCAAGCCCTTGCCAAATGAGCTCACACAATGCTGATTAAGCCTATCACCGCCAGGTAAATCTCTCTGTATTTCACAGTATACAGAGTTTTTAAATCTGGTGTTGGTGGCGACATTCCTACGCTGGCCAGATGAATGCATACTGCACATGCTCTATGGCCAGAGCATGCGTACCAGAGACTTCTGCTGGCCAAGCAGCTAACTTCCAGTTAGCCCTCTGCTAACTTGAATGGTGATAAAATAATTTAATCATGCGGCTCTTCTAGGCTTTCCAAATGTTATCAGACCAAATGGATCAAATTCTGATAGTGAAACGAGTCATTTCGCAGGCGTCATATGATGCTCAAACCAATTTATCTACCGTTTTACAGCTGCGACAGTAGCATAAGAGTAGGCTATGGCAAAGCCTATGATGTCAGTACATCAACAATGTTTTTGTAATTACTCTCACTGCCAGAGGGGGGAGACAAATGTCCTGCACTCCAGCTTTAATAATTATACCTGCTGTGCACAACAGGATAGGACTTTTTTATAGCAGCTTTTAGTTTGCAAACAGTATCTTTATCCAACTAAATTCTCAGTTCACTGGCTTATCCTTCACGAATGACCGTTCTCAGTTCATTAGTTAGGCAAGCCGTGTTTCAGTTCAGTGAATGAGACTACACACTCAGAGCTCTGGTCAAGCACTGAACGATTCGGTGAACAAATCTTTTGAACAAATCTTTTTAATGTACTGATTCTAATGATTAGGAAAACTGAAAAGAACTGCTTTGCCCATCACTACTGAGTTAGTGCACAGAGGTTCATTCAAACCAGTACTGGATTTTTCTTACCCTAAAGACAAGTCTAGAAGAGAAGAAGTTTCTATTCAGGCTTATTACAGAGACAGCTGTGAAATGGGGAAAAGATTACCAGGAGCCGGCTTTCATACTTAATCAAAAACAATGCTGTATTGTTTTTGCTGTTAGCTCTTTTCTACAAAAGACTACAAAATAATAAAGGAAGGTGTGAATGACTGGTCGAATATCAATACCATTCTGAAATACCATGAAGGTAGTCACACAATGTGATGATATGGTGGAGAGAACTTGAACTGCACCTAAATCGGGGACAGACTCTTGGCCAGATACAAATGACAAACAAATGCAAATGCAAAACAATACAAATGAGAGGATAAAAGAAAGAGATGGTGGGATGTGCTTACACGTTTCATAAGTATCACCCAGTCTCTGGCTGAAAGAAACCTAGCATTCAGGGGTTCATCAGACAAACTCTGCAAACCACATAATGAAAACTTCCTAAAAGAGGTTGAATTACTGGCAAAATTTGACCCCCTTATGGAAAATCATCTCAGCAAAATTAAGTTGAGACACATACAAAATCAATTGTGACACATACTCATTACCTTGGGAAGCACACACAGAATGAGCTGATACAGATTGTGGGTGACAAGATTCTGGAAGCAATAGTGACTCAAGTAAGAGACTCAAAGTACTTCTCCATTACCTTGAACTGTACACCTGACATTAGTCACCAGGAGCAAATGTCCATTGTTCTGAAAAGTGTGGCTTTACAGGGAAAGCCAGAGATCAAGGGTTTGTGAATGTTGAGTTACAATAGGCTTGACTCTGTCTACTGTCATCTTAGATAAGCTGAATGAGCTGAAGATTCCATTTGAAGATTGCAGAGGGCAAGCTTATGATAATGGAGCCAACATGAAGGGCAAGCACAGAGGAGTACAAGCCAGACTGCTCAAACAAAATCCCAGAGCCATATTCATCCCATGTGGAGCACATACTCTAAACCTTGTCATTGCAGATGTTGCCAAATCTACAAAGGATGCAGTTGGGTTTTTTGGGCATGTGCAAAAGCTCTTCACCCTTATTTCAGCAGGCACACAGAGATGGAGTGTTTTGAAGAAATGTGAACATAACTGTGAAGTCATGGAGTGACACAAGATGGGAGAGTAGGCTCCGAAGTGTTCATGCAATCAGGTATCAGGCTTTTGAGGTTCGGGAGCCATTACTGGAAGATAGACAGACAATCAACAATCCTGTGGACAAAGTGGGGGCACGAGCACTTGCAGATGAAGTTGGGTCCTACCGCTTCTTGATTTGCTGTGTCGTATGGTGTGAGATACTGACAATGACAAACAAGGTGAAAAAGCCTCTCCAATCTGCCTCAATGCAGCTGGATATAGTAGTGAATTTAATCTCAAATGCAAAGGCCTCCCTCACTACATACCGGGATTCTCTGAGTCCCAGACAACAGCCGAAAGCATTTGTGAAGAAATGAATGTGGAGGCTGTTCTGAAAGAGAAGAGACTGAGAAGCAGCAAGAGGCATTTCAGCTATGATGCTCCTGATGAACCAGTAACTGATGCACTGAAAAACCTTGAGGTCGACTCTGCTGTGAGATCCATGGAAGAAAGATTTGAAACACTCAACCAGGTGAGAACCAAAAATGGAGTGCTGCTGAACTTCAGCACTGCTTCTCAGATAACCAGTGAATCTTTAAAGGCTCACTGCATGGAAGCTGAAAGCACTCTAACCTTTGGATAGCCCTAAGAATTGCAGTCACCCTACCAGTAACAGTACATTGGCAGAGAGGAGCTTTTAAAAGTAAAGCTCATCAAAAGCTGCCTGAGGTCTTCCATGTCATGGTAACATTTGAGTGGTCTGGCCATCATGAGCATAAATCATGATGATGTCAATGATGACATCATTGATGATTTTGCCTCAAGAAAGTACAGAAGAGGAATATTTTGATGGTAAGATTTTAATTTAAATATTCAAATGTTTACACAGTTTTACTCACATTTAAGTTTGAATGGCAGAGGTGCATTTGTGTAAATGACTCCTTAACTAACTATGTGAAATACTCTCTCAATTTCTTCCAGGCAGTCCAGATAGACTGTATAGGTTTTATTTGACAATTTTGAGACATATAACTGCAGCCATAGCCTATAGGCTTATGTTTACATTGTATAGCTATTGCTAATTGTATAATATAGTGAGGACTGGACTAATTACCAGGCAGCAGAGCCAAAGCTCAGCATTATATTTTATTATTTTCTCCAATTTCTTATTTATGTTAATGTTAATGTTATCTTAAGATTCTATACAAAATAGTCTATTCAATAAATATTGTTTGTTTATATCTCATTGTGTTCTGTATACTACTTATTTTTAGACCGACAGATGGAACAAACTGTTTAAAGACGGGAGGATTGTAGTGGGAGTACTGAGTTGTCAGGTGTGACTGTGTGGCAAGGGTAAATGGTTTACATGGTTCAAGGGTCAGGTAGGAGGGCCCCTACGCAGAATTTTGCTCAGGGCCCCAGGGAAGTCAGGACCAGCTCTGCTGCACTGCACCTTCACAGACACCTAACCATAAAAATTAAGGCTGTGTGTTTTTCCATCGCTGTGTTTTCTCAAATGTTCGTTCAGTGTTGTTTTAACTGGGCTCATGAGAATTATTCCATCACATGATTGAATAGTTTATGAAAATGTCCAAAGGGAAATGTAAAAATCTTTTCATCTTAGAAATAAAAGTAGAGAATGTTCAGATAGAAGGTACTTTACTAGAAAATTGGCAAGAAAGACACAGAGGGTTGGGATGAATAGTGAATGTGTGTGTCTGCTTGCATAGCTGTTTGCACATAGTGTATACTTCCCAATTCAGGTGTGCTCTGCTTGCTTAAACTCTGGTCAGCTTAATTTTCAATTCAAATGAATCTGCTCCCCCTCAGGCACTTGTCTCACCTCTTCCTGTCATTTCTTTTTCTCTTTAATTTCCTCTTGCTGGTCATTTTTCACAGAGAATTTTCCACAGGCTTGAAAAATGCTTGCCAAGGTAAGGCTGAAATCTGGGCAGGAGGGATGACAAGATGAGAGAACAGTCGGTGGTGAAAATCCCCAAAAGAGCTGACATGTCTGCCTTGGATTTCTCTGCAGGTGAATGTATGGTTTCCATGTATGGGTACTAATGATTTAAGGTTGCATTGAGGTAGTGCCCCTTTGTGGTAAAATGGAAGAATTGTGTTCTAAAATGAAGTTGTAGAGAAAACTGGGAAGGACGTGACATGTTTCGTATTCATCTATGTGGAGCCTTTCCCCTGCTTGTTAACTTGACACAACTGAACAGAGCTTCGTGTGAGCAGTGATGAAACGATTGCACATTTTAACATTCTCAGGAGTGTTTCATTTTGAGAGCAGTTACAAAATGCCACCACCTTCCCTTTTTCTTTCCTTTCGTCTCATCTTGAGCCAGTAAGACACCAAAAAAAAAAAAAAAGGTCAGGAGCCAGCTGCTCCATCTGTTCGTAAGCTCAAACTTAGCCTAGTGATAACATAAGTGTTTACAAAGTGGAGATTTACTGTGGAGATCACTACTTTAAAACTGGTTGCACCACGCAAACTAGTTCTTACATAGAGATTAGTTGTAACTAAATATTTTCACCTACCAACTGTCCAGTGTCGCTGTTATGCTACTTAACTGACAAACTGACAAAGCGTTACGTTAGCTTGCTAATATCCGACTAGTTGAAATTAAAAGTAAAGAACTTATATGGAATATGGTTACATTTCACAGAAAAAACACAATATACATCAAATTACAAAACCAATGTTAGACTTCATTACCAAATAATGTTGGTTAGCTTAGCATAATCAGATGTTTACATGGTTGGTAGCCTCTTATTGGATAGCGCAACAGATGTTTCCTAGCAACCAATTTACACAATACTAAAATGTTTAGCAACCCAACTAGTGACTCGCTAGTTTGAAAATGACTAGTAGTTACTAAGAACTTTGGATTTGGCCCATTGACTGTTTTACTCGACACTGTTTGAGTTGCTTTGGCTGTAAGTTTAGAATCATTTCCTGCTCTATTGTCCTAAAATTGGGCATGTAATGTATAAACACGTCCGCAATCCCTACACTGTTCACCCAGTTTGGAGAATCCCTCAAGTTTTTTGGCCACTAGGGTTCAGCAGAAACAAACCGTAAACACAACAATGACATATTATCAGTTTTCAGTGATATGGTGAACTTTTTAGCATAGAGTTCCCTATTTACACAACTGACAGCCACAGAGCAAGAGTAGTATTCATATGGAGTTGTTTCTGTGTCCACCTAAAATGTAAGTCCAACATTCACTCTCCTTCTTAGCTCTGTTTTGCTATCAAAACCCCAAGGGGAATACTGGGCTCTTCAGCTGCTATGTTCACCAGGTAGTCGCTAACTTTGTCTGTCTGCTGTTTGGTGCTGGGCAGGTAGGATACAATGTGTGTTTAGAGCTTCCTTGCAGAAAACATATGCCTGCTGTGACAAAAACAATGCAGATAAAAGCAGAGAGAGTGAACCAGAACAGTCAGCCCTGTAGAGCAGACGGGAACTGCAGGCCAGTGACAGCAAGGAAGGTATCACAATGGATTTTGTCTGTGATGCTTGGGGACAAGAGTTCTCCAGTAAATAAAATGACTTAATGTTAGATATATCTTTAAGTTGGTAGAAAATTTGTTCATCAAAGTGACAGACTCCTAAAACACAAACAGAATCAGATGATTTCAGATTCATTATTAGGTCATTTTAACATGTTAGGAGACAGTCAACCTTTGCAAGGCATCTAAGTACACTAACTATTCACAGTGAGGTAGAACTGTATATCATCAGCATAATAGTGAATACTCATGTTATAATGTAACCAAAAGCAAATATATACAGGGAGAATTAGAAAGATTTTGAAAAAATACTATAATAACACCTAGTCCACCATGCAAACTGGAAAAAGATGAATCATGATTAAAAAAAGAAGTTACATTTAGTTGTGCCATCATGTTGTATTAAAATGTATTTATTCTGAATGTATTTTTTTTTTCAAATTTTATCTCCATACAGTCTTCCATGATTTTTGTTGAATAAATGATTAGAACCTACAGTATTATATATGTTATGTAATACTATTTGTCCAGTTAGATTACCTTAAAAACTGTCAACTAAAGGTGTTATGTTGAGCATAGCTTTGCATTTTCAGATTGACTCATTCATCAGTGGATTAGTGGCTCCACCTTATGTGCTAAGGTAAGTATGGTTGATTTTAACAAAAATGTAAAGCTTATGTATGTGTTTATTTTAGGTCAAGTTCTACCACCTTGTTTCTGCTTGGATTCATTGAAAGTTCCCTGCTGTTTGCTATAAATAGTCTCTGCCTTGATGTAGGCATCTCTGACTGAAATGTAAATTTAATTCTTTCATCTGTTATTGTATGAGATCAGATTCTGACAGTAAATTTCAGGTTATTAATCAAAAGAAAAAAAAAAAACGGTACCATAGGGGATCTTGTTACTGAGTCTGAAAATGGCAGTCTTAACAAACTATTTTCAGTATTTAAGAGAAACAATACCATTCTTTAGATTCTTCACTGCTCAATTCAGGAATTATGGTGGCTGGTAATTCCTTTCATTTCTGTAGCTGGAATGAGGCTTCCTATACTGAGACAAGAAATACTGACAAATTTAAAGGATGAAATCAATCCAAAAGAATCCAATTTTTATATTCACAACAGAAATGCTTTCACAAAATCTGTAGCGATAATCTTTCTGATGATCTTTGCCACTCTGACATGGTTCAGCATCGACAAATATGAATTTTAAAATGATACTGAAAGAATTGGAAAGTCATGCTGCGGAAGAATAGGCCAATGGTAAGGTGAGGTAGAAGTAAACCCTGCCAGAAGGAGTGTTAATGATGAAAATACACTACCTTGTTCAGGATTTGATACTGATTCTTCACTGGATCAGAGATAACACTGGCATATTGTGTAGTTAGGCACGATTTAACACCATGTTCTGTGGGAGAATGTAAAACTCTCAAGTGCTGTTCTGCCAAGTAATAACTCTTTAACCAGTCTGTTCACCTTTCCAGTGTTTCAAAGTTTCGCTTTTTAAGCAAAGTGTCTCAGGCATTTCTTATAAAAAGGGGGTGGGGGGTGTTAAACAGTGTATAATTAGACATTTAACCCACAAGAGAATTTTAAAGCTTTCCAAGTCTTTCTCCATATAACCTGATTAGAGACACCCAGGAAGAGGATTTTGCTGTTTAAGTCAAAGATGCAGAGAGCGATTAGGGAAACAGAGAAATGTACCAAATTGTACTGATTTAGCAAGTGATTAAGTAGTAGAGCTCTGGAGCCATGGTGGTGCTCCCACAACTCATCTTCAGACTCATAATGGCCAAACAGGTGTGTAATCAATGTAATCTCACCCTATGTTTGATTTGGGAGTAAAACAGTGGAAAATGTTCAAGGAGAAATGTTCATGCATCCAGAGACAGAAACAAAGACAAGTGTCAAAAGTCTTTCCTGCAAGCTAGTAGTGTGTCCATGTGACTGAGACTGTTAAATGATGCATGTGGTTGAGAATAGGATTAACATATAATTAATTAATTAATCAATTAATTAACGGATTAATTGATGAGTCAGCTGATAGAAAATTAACAGACAACAATTTAGATTTAATTGTCATTGATTTTAATTGTCATCAAGAAAAAATGATGATCATTTGCGGATTCCAGCTTTTCAAATGAGAGGATTTCCTGTTTTTCTTTCTATTTTACATCATTGAAAATGGAATATCGTTGAGTTCTTGAGTTTTGGTTCAGACAAAACAAGCATCTTGGACTCTGCTTTTACTCTTCTAATATTTGATCAACTAAATGATTTATTAGACAAAATAATCAACAGGTTGATTGAGACTAAAATAGTTGTTGCAGCTCTGGTTGGGAGGCCTGTAACTGGGTGAAAAGCACAAGAAAATTGATAATACACCTCTGAGGAAAAATAAAGAACTCATGTCATGGTTGTGGGGACACTCCCCTCACAAATAAGACTGGTAGTAAATATACAGTAAATTAACATTTTGGCTCACGTTGGTCAGTCTACAGGCTAACACATTAATAATATACAACATATAAGACTTTTTCAGGGAGTTTAGTTAATATTCTGCTCCTAGCAGTTCAACTTTATTGATTTTTACATTTATATTTTGCTTGTTTTTCAAAAATGGTGAATTTTTATCTAAAATTTGAATACAAAAATGTCCAAATTCTGGTCTTTTATGTATAATAGTTGCTGACTCTGTTAGTGGAGACAAGTGCCTAGACCAGCTGTTGACTGATTGCTATGGAAATGTGTTAAATGACTCTTAGTGATTCAAACCTGTGCTTTCAGACTAATTCATCATATCATGGTACAAGTTAGTTGTGTTTTTCTGGTGTACAGCCGTAACAGTGTTGATTATACTGTATGTTAAAATGTCATTGTTTCAGTATTGCTGTCCCTTACGTCCAAGTAACAAACTACATTGTGCTTTTTTAGGATTTTCTCTTTGTGCAAAAAATAGAGGAAAAAAAGTCTAAAGCCTAGAGACCATATGTCCCAAGGCCATAAAATTTAATGGATGTGTTTAAATTCACATCCACTACTGTGCCTCCTAAAAATTTAAACATCCAGATGGAAGAAGTATAACAAGCAATTTCACATGTCAGCCAGTAACTCCAGCCAGTGACTCCAGCCCACACTGGATTGTGCCTTTTTATGCCACTAATAGGTACGCTTTTTCCTTGATACCAGACGTATTTGTGTAACTTAAGACACATAAATAAAGTTGACAGCAAGGATGCAAAACCATCAACATTTACTCCTGTAAGCAGTGAAATTTGAGTTTGAAAGTGTATCAGCAGAGAGTACTTCCATAATGTTTTAAACATGTCCTGTGCACCAGAGGAGACTTACTGTACCCGAGAAGGTATAGTATAATTAGCAAAACTGCATAATTAGCAAAACTGTCTGTCTGTATATTGAATCACTTTGGACTGTCTCCAGGACAGGCAGTCTGGGCTGTTTTAATGCTAGCTGTATTGGTGTTACAAATGCAACATTAAGCAGCTACTCTGGCAGTTCATCCAAGTCTCATCAATAAGTGAGCAAGATGTTGCAGCTTTTCACATTTAGTTTGCACAGATATTTGTTGTCTTTACCATAATCATCAGAAGACTATGATATAATAGACTTTATAACCAATGTTAGATACAGTAGCCCTTGCCCAAAGAAAATCAAGCTCAAGTTCATGTGGATGCAGCTGTACTGTACAATCTTGGCAGTTGTTCAGTTAGTAAGTAAGATATAATTATTCCTCTCATTACATGGCTATTTACTAAAGAAACAATAATTTGACACACAATATTGATTTAAAAATGATTTTATTGATTTAAAAATAATTTTATTGCTTCTCCAAAAAAAAAAAAGTCTGTTAGACTCTACAGTTGGAACTGCGTCAATGGCAATGTAAACTCTGTAGCCTTCTTAAAATTAGCCTATTTAGCATTATAATTCATGTTTAATTGAACATTTACATTGATGGTGAAGTGAGACAAAGTGAATGAGACTTCTTTGGGAATATTGATGTTGACATTTCTGTCCTCATTCATCTCTATGTTTCCTTCTTTCTGGGGCTTTGCAGCTGACACACCTGGAAACACAATTGTTGCTAATGTTACAACTAGTAACAATATCACCATTATCACTACCACTTATTGCTTAAGTTAGTATGAAGCAATAGGCAACAAGGAGAGGCACTGACCAGATTTTTCCCTTTCTATAATGGTTGGAGCACAGTTTTTTGGGGTTTTTTTTGTGTCTACGATCATAACTGTGTCCATAGCAACGGTGTGTTATTCATAGCAGCAGTCTGCTATTCAGAAATAACAGACCATAGAATGCCATAATTGACCAATCAGAATCAAGTATTCACCAAAGCCGTGTAATAATGGTAAGTCAGCACACACTGCCTCAGATGAAACTACAATTCAAGGTTACAAAGATTTACAACCATAGCAAATTCAGCTGGCCTGATGGAAGATATAGAGAGGTGTAGTTATATCTACATACTGATTTCCATGAGTCGATGAGACATCAGGTAATTTACAGCCTGCCGCTCAGGTTAAATCAGGATTCGAGGTGCTGAAGTAAACATTATAATGGCTGCAGAGAGACTGCAGTGAGTGCAGTTTCTTTGTTTGATGTAGCCTGTGTATAGTTGTGTCTGCTTAAGAGCAGGAAGCTGGTAAAGTTTAATGAATTTGCATTATAAATTTGAGAGGGTAGGATAGACACCAGGCAGTCAAAGATTTAAAAGGAAAACATCACAAGCAACAATTTAACATGAAGTCGACCAGCCCTGACGTGAAGGACTGAACTCTTCTTTGGTTGTTTTTATGCCTTGCACGATGATCCGTCTTTGTTCTTCCATTTAATGAGGTGTTTTGGGCACAATCCAGGCCTCAGAGAGCATCAAAATTGCAACAACCTTATTTGCATGACAGGTGTTGGTAATTGTGCCTCTTCATAGTGGTTTGTTTTAGTCCATGCAAAGCTAGGGGTTCAGTTTCTGTGGATAAATGGATGACCAAGATTTTTGCAGCACTTTTCACAGTGGGAGAGGTTTGGCACAGGAGAGAGAGCTTGGAGACTTCAGTGATTGTGGAAGGAGGCAAAGACTCAAAAGAAGTGACATTCTGACGTAGATGATGTTCATTCTTACACTAATGATGTCGCCTGCTTAAGCTCTCTCTTGACTAGGGCAAGAATCTTACAATAATCTTTCATCCTCTTAAGAGAGGAAAAACTTTGCCTCGGAGACTTCCTAAGATGGATCACCATTCATATGATGTAAGATTATCCACCGCAACTTCGCAGAGAAAAAAACTGAAAGATTTCAAGGCAAGTTGTTACAAAGAAAAGGGGGGAAAAAAGGGAAATGAAAAAGCCGCCTTAGTTCAGCTTTCACAGAATATAAGTTGACTCACTTCAGATTGCAAAATTAAAAGAAATAAAACATGGAGGTGAAAGAAAAACCTTGTGATTATGATCTTTGTAGCAAAAAAGTATTTTACTTTTTTTAATATGACATATTTCAAGGTATTTAACTCCAATTTGTGTGAGCAAGAAGTGTGATTGTCTGTGTAAGGCTACAGAAGTAAGAATACACTTCTCAGTAGTAAGGCTGAGCCAATTGTGCCAATATGAACCCCTCTTTTCTGACTGCTGACAGGACTGCTGTTCACAGATGCCAGTCACTTGACTCTCAGCTTCACATTTGCCAGATAATCTGGAGAACTGTTGAGTAGTAGAAAGTAGTAGAAACCATACAGCAACCAGACCAGCACTAGGCCGGATCAAGTTTGGTTGGTCGAGTCAGAATCCACATCAGAGTTTTGAATTTTAAGAATGTGAGCATTTTAATTTACTCTTAGACAAAACAACACATGTATTTTTTATCTGTCAATATTTTAGATATGTAACAGAACCAGTTTTCATTGTTTGTTTCCAAGGTTAAAAATGAACTTTGAACAATCTCTCTGATATGTTGTTGTAACATCTATGTGGTTGGGCGGATTTCAAGATCCCAATATACTAAATATGTGGGTGCAAATACATGATACTGTAAGCTTGGCAACTATAGCTATGGTTTTTGTTTTGTTTTTTTTGGTTGTTGTTGTTGTTTTTAATTATTTGTTTTTTCTCTCTGCAGCCATGAGGTATAGGGTATAAGATGTAGGTGGGTACAGGCTGTTTTCTTGTTGTTTTGTTATTTCAGAAATGTAAAAACCCTGGACAGAGATACTGACACATCTGTTGTGTTAAACCACATAGGAAAAACAAATTTTAATAGTTGGTCAAAGTGTCCTCAAAGTGTAAATTTTAAAATGTACAATGTGATAACAACAGAGCAAGGTCTTCTCACCTAGTGAAGATCATGTGAATAATTTGGTGAGATTGTTTTCTCAACAGTTCAATTTTTACTTGTTAATGTTTGAATAGTTTTTGCCACCAGCAGTTGGTTTCCAACAATTAAAAGACAAACAAACAAAAGACATTGTTGGTCCATGCCCTCAACAACACATATAGACGTCACTATTGACAGGATGACTTTGCTGTTTTAAAAATAAAAACATTTTCTCATCATTGCATTGGTATGGTTACTGGTATGGTAAAGGTCTAAATAGGTTTAGTCACAAAAATGGCGTGGTTAGGGAAAGATTACGATTTGGGTTAAAATTACTACTTTGTTTAAATCTGCCTCCACTGAAAAATGTCTTTTGCTTATTATTACTTCAGTTGGATGTTTGAGCTTCACTGTGCAGAATGATGTATGTGCAGAGTTTGACACTAGAAAACATCCATTTGCTGAAAAAGGAAAGTTTTTCTATGCTCACTGAACATGATCTGTGACATCACAACTAGTTTGGAGCCAGTCATGGTCCAGTATGAAACTTACACAAGTGTGATATGGAAACTTAAAGCCTCCAGTGTACATACACTGAGAATGGACTTTACAGTGAAATAGGAGACATCTTGTATCCTGCAGTTCAACTTTGGAAATGGAAAATATTTGCATATTCATAGATTTTGGATTTTTCAATGAGGGAGGAGGAGAGGATGTCATTTTAGGGATTTTGACAAAGTAATTTAACTTTTTGGGTGGAAAAACCATATCAGACTTGGACTGGGCTCAACTACGGCAGGGAACACACACACACACACACACACACACACACACACACACACACACACACACACACACAAAGGGACACAATATAAGTTACTTTAATTCATTCTCCAGCTGTTGAAACTGTAATAAACTCTCAAAGAGTGTGTGATTGTTTTTTTTTTTTTTCTGTGGTAGAAAAGCAGAGCAGTTCATTAGCCTTATCTCTGTTAAATTTGCCCACCATGGAACAGCATGGGGAAATCAAGCCTGCAATCAGTCTGAGTTGGGCTTGGCAGGATTTGGTTATTCATTAATTAGATTTTGTAATGAGTATTTTCTGTTGAACATTATTATTACACTGGTGGGATAATGGCTGTTTATTTTATAGCAACACAAAAATATCCATCCCAGTTCTTTCCTAATGTCATCGGGTGGAACATTTAATCAAGCTTTCAGGGTCTTGAAAATAAGTTTTTCTTTCTCCTTGAAACACAGAGGCCCAGGGAATATCTATTAGGCCCTTAATTGATTGCAAACTCACGGTCTGAGTCACATCTCAATCTTTCCTGCTTTCTCTCTCTCTCTGCTCACTTCCTCTCCGGCTCATTGGTGTGTACAGTGGGTCATAACATGCATGGCTGTGGCTTGGTTTTGTGGAGGGTGAAGAGCAATAATTCAATCATTAGACCAAGAGGGTTTGAAATAAAACCAGTTGATTCACAAGGGCAAACACAAAATGAGGAGGCGGGGATGCATGTGTTTCTTAGGCAAGGATAAACTAAGATCATACAGCCGTTTGCAGAGAGGGAAAAAAAGGTTTAATATTTCACAGAACTGACATAAATGGTGTTTAACTCAGTGCTGAAAAAAGACTGTATAATATCTATATCTCATGGAAACAGTTTCAATCCTTGTGGTGTTTTTGTAGTCAATATTGCCCAGCAGTGAGCAGCAGTGACCTGATTAGCCAGTCAAAAATCATTAAGGCATCATTGGAGAGACAGATGGAGGAAAGTGGAAGATGTGAGATTAAACTGGTTGAAAAGTGAGAATAAAGAGAGGGAGAGAGTGTGAGATGATTATGGCAGAAAGTGAGTGAGGAAGAAGAAGGAAGAAAATAATAACAAATACTTTTTTATTTAAACCTGCATTTCTAGCTTTTATTTGTAGACATATTTCTGTCCACCTCCGTTTTTGGTCTCAACCGACTCCTGGGGGGAAATATCAGGCTCTTTAGCTGCTAAATGCTCCAATATGTTGACCAGCTAGTCTCTCTGTCTGCCATTTGGTGCTAGACAGGGAGCGTGGTGTGTTCATCAAAGCTTTTTTTTAGCAGAAAACACCTGATGGAAATAGGGTTGATGAGAGTGGTGAGACTGAACCAAAACAACGAGCTGACAGACGTGAAAACTGAAGGGGGGGGGGGGTTACTGAGTCAGGTGTCAATTCTCTGCGGGTGGGTTCATCACTGCAAGTGATACTTTTCACATTGTACACAGTCATTTTTTAGGTTGTTAATATAAAAACATTGAGTGAAGTGAAGCTTTAATGAAAACATTTTTAGTATTCCTTATTAGTGATGCTATAAAATTGATACCAGCTGCATACAAAATGTAGAAATCAAATAACTTATTTAAAAAAAACAGTGTAGTTCAAAGTCTAACAGATTTTAAATGGTAGATTTGACCCTACACTGAAGTGTGTAAGATCATTGACTTAGATGAAAGAATGCAGTTGTCAATATCATGTCTTCTAGCTATAAATTTAAACCCTTCTGTAAGTCAAAAAGCTGTTAATTACAGCATTACAGCAATGAGATCATTGAATCACAGAAGACATGCAAAAACCAATCAGCAAAAAATTGATGTTACAATATTATGATATACTGTATGTTTGCTGTATGTTTGTGTTTATGCTCAGCCTCTAACATCATCTAACATCAGAAGGTTATGAAACATATATGCAAACAGCAAACCAATGGGAAGAGCAGAAACAAAACATCCCAGATTAAATATCTCATGTGAGACAAATAAAACTGCTATAACCTGAAAATTGTGTGTGTATGTTGGATCTCATCATTCTTAGTAAGAAGGTGGTTAAAAACTTTGCTATTAACACAAAATAGTGTGAAAATTACAATCCCTGCATCCATCATCACTATTATCATCTTTCTTTCCTGTAACTCACTCATGCAGTGATATTCATTCATCACATCAGGTGACTTCCCCATCAGAAAGAACTATAAAGAAGGTTCCTGGTCAAGCTGGTTAACAAATGAAATAAATTAAAAATTGTGAGATGTTTAGGATGCTCAGTCATGCAGACAGGAAATGTCAGCCATTTAATTGAATTGTGCTGCTGCGAAATGTTAGATGCTCTTTCATTTTCAGTCTAGGAAGGCAGATTGTTGATTTGTAGGTGGATTTTCCTGTGACAAAATGAACCTGAAACGTGTCAAAGTCTTTCACAGTTGCACCAATGTCACAGCCAATATAGTCAGCGAAGTCTTTATTTCCAGAATAATGACCTGATGTCTGTCGTCTCATTCTTTTATTTAAGTGAAAAAACATGATTTAGTTTTTTTTTGTTGTTCAGACACACTCATACATGTTGTGTTGTCTGCATGTATTTACTGAGAGCACTAGTTGATGTGCCACTTCAAAGTGTTTGTAAATGTTTGAAAAAAAATTTAATGAATCATTATTAAATATTCATGGTTTTATGTAGTTTTGCTGCTATGAATACTGCTACTGCAGGTTTGCACATGCTGTTAATGCTGAAATCTATATGTTTTGCACATTATTTAATATTTCCAAGTTGAAGTTGTAAGAATACTTTTTTGACCCTTACTTTTCCAAATCCTTTTCAGGGTCACATGGGGCATCAGCCTCTCCTGGCATACAATGAGCAGGAGACTGGAAGGCTGTGCACAGACTACCTGTCTAGACTGATACTCACATTCATAACTAGGAGCAATTTAGAGTCTCCAACCCAGCTGACCCCCTAGTGTTTTGAATGCAGGAGAAAACTAGAGCATCCACAGAAAACCCATATGAACCCAAGAATATGCAAACTCCACACTGCTCACTCACTGCTGAAGCAGCCCAGTTTCATTAAAGTTGTATGTGATCTAATCTAATCAAGGTGATTTCACTCATACATTATGGCTCTCTGTGGGGCACAAAGTCTCTTGCACTGACAGACTGTGTGCTTTTTTGGCACAGTGGTGGAAGCCAGGACAGAAGTGTGCCTCTCACAGGTCAGTGACCCAACCCCAGGCAATAGGAGCAAGGCCAGTCATTGATGCCGGTCAGCATGTGGTCTCTTGCAAAGTGGTGGAGCTGTTTGTGCTCTGCTGATGATACAGACATGGCTCACCAGGAGACTGATCCATGAGCCAAGCTCCCTCCTAGCCCTGGTGAGAAAACCTGGAGCCAGACTGAGAGTCTGGCAGCTCTGTGAATCAACGAAAAGATGGATGGTGACAACGAAGAAACACTTTTAATGTCATACTGTCCAGATAAATTACAGTCTGTTTACAGATTTCACCCTAATTCAGATTGGTGACATGTTACTTGTCATGCTGTTGTCTAGCCGCAATTTTTAATTAGCTAGCTGGACAAACCTGGAGGGAAGACGTTTCTAGCCACAGTATATCATGTCAAAGCTGACTCTGGAACTTCGGCGCTCCACATATTGAAGTATTCTCCATCTCTCTCCAGGGAGCAGAGCTAGAGATACCTTGCTTCGATGGTACAAGAACAAAATGCATCTTGGGATCGAAGCAGACCATTATTGGCTCAGCCATGGAAAAGCCTCACACTGATTCATGTTGTTGTTTCAGAGAACATGGCCAACCAAAATGAGTATAATTACTGTATAATGATAATTTTATAAATGTAAACATACTTCCAAATTCAATAAAATGTGAGAAACCATATCAAACAAAGGTAATGTCTAATTTTATGAATAGTTAGCTGGTAGAGGTTTAAAACTGCAATTATGGAACATATTGACAGATTGGACACCAGTAAAATCAATCTATGAAATCCATCAGAGGTACAAAAGCAGCTTGATATACTGTAGGTTTTAGGAAGTATACTCTGTAAACTGTAGATTTGGTCATCAGAAAATGACATTTTTGATTACTGTAACCCATTTTCCCACAAACATATAAAGAGTTTTGCATAGTCCCCCATAATGCTAATTTACAGGGAAATTAGAAAAGCATTGTGTATACAACAAATAACACAATACATTCAACTCTGAGGGGAGATATGTTGATGAGTTGTTTTCAGTGGCAATCTGAAAAGGCTGAAAGAAGTCAAAGTTTATTTGAGCAACTTGAAGCCAATTCTCGCATTTGATATGAATTGCAATTCTGAATGTGATAATATCGTGTAGATTAGAGTACACATACTGTAATTCACAGTTGTCAACAACTATGTCCACCAAGGCTACTGACAGGAACACTCTGCTGACTATGAGCGGTTTTCATTCAAGGTAAATTATACAAGGTCTACCTTTTCAGCCAGTTTTTACAAGTTAAGAAGAATTTGTTCCTCAGCTAAAGATTTCGAGGCAGAGTCAGAAGAACTAAAACTTAAAGGTTTCTATCAAGGGGTTACTATGATACAACGGATTGATTATGCTATAGCAACAACAAAGCCTGAGAGAGGTCTGAAGAATATCTAATGCGGCTAGTGGGTAAGTCAAATAAAAGTCACTCATGTGTATTTATTTCACTTTTTTCACCTTCTGTCAAATCAAATCAGATCCATAATATGTAAACACTGGTCTCTGATGTAAGAGAGAACAGTATTTTCAACACCATAATTTCTTTGCACATGAACAAAACCTTTTGAGTTTTATTTGCAATGCTTTTTCACACTCCATAACGCCTTCAATTCGCCTTATTACTCATGTGTCCACTGAAATAAGATTTTCGACATAAAGGAACTGGAGTAATGCATTCAGGAGCAGCATTTGGTGTAAAAATGCATTACTCGTGCCCCTGTTGGAGTTATTTATGCTTAAATACCCCTGTGGCATGAGTGTGATGTATATGGGAAAAACAAGGCGACAACTGAAAATTTGGATCTCAGAGCACAAAAGCTCACAGAAGAAGACAAGCTCTTGCTTCCCCTGTTGTCAAACATTGTCTGAACCATAAGCACCCTATCTGTAGCCTAGATTTTCAAGACAGAAAGTAAATTGCAGAAAGTGAGGCGGCAATCCGGGTTCACTGCTTTTGGAAAGAAAATTATTTTGGATGAATCATTTTCCTTGCACTGACTCTTGTTTTTTATGAATTGATCTTTAATTGTGATTCAGGAATTCAACAGTATGGAGTAGATAATTAAGAGATTATACTGAGTTATTGGACAGATGATATTGGTTTGTACTATGGGGGTATAAGATGGACCTCAAGATGGCATGGATATGATAAAATACATACATAATCGCCTGAGTAATTAATGATGCATCTATCCCATACTGAGTGTGACTTATTGTCTGTTGTCCTTGATGAGGGCATGAGCCCACTGAGTTTTAATTCAGTGTCTTGCTAATGTTTGAATAAGAAGGTTTATACTGGGGGTTGAACTGCAACTTCATTTTACAGTCTGTGTAAACATGTTTGGTGTTTTTTATTTTTTAAATATTATACTAGTGACAACTGGCATATTTGACCTGACTTACAAAGCATAAGTATTACATAACATGTAATTATTATGCAGTGATAGAAAAAAGACCCAAATATCCTCAGTTTTTTGCCCCAAGGTCATGTCTCTCTGGCATTTCTCACACAAAGATTCATTTAGGGAGAGATTGGTCATTGGTTTTTCAATTGTAAGAAATAATGAAATTCCGAAGCCTGCAGTCTGTATTCTGTATTATTCAAATGTAAGCCAGTGTAGCTCATGGAAAGTATAGATACAAAATTCATCATAATTAGGCTACTAAATAAAAGGGGGGAAAATCACACACCAGGCATACAGCTCCTCCCTTTACCACCAGTGAGTCTCTTCACCTTTGCATTTTTTAAGCCTTTTACACACCTGGATGATTTATAGGCTGCACACACACTGACAGTCAGTCTCTAACTCACAGTGCTATAAGCATGTTGCAAAATTACTGGTGATGCTCTGATGTAGCTATACTTTCACATTTTGCACCACTGTTAAAACACAGAGGTTAGAAAAGCAGACTGTCTGACTCTGACCTAGAAAACCTGATTGGTGAAATATTCCTCACGTTCCTCAACATATCTTTAAATGGCATTTCACAGTTGCAGACATACAAGAGACTACTGTAAATGGGTCCACGGTAGTTAATTTCCTGTTGTAGCCCATAGCTGCAGTCTGTTATGATGCTCCTTGATAGATGCAGCGTTTGCTATTATCAAATACCAGACAGGAAATACTTGCATTCAAGCTGTTTCCTGGCAGCGCAATCTCCGTAAAATGTATATTAGAATGAGGTGTCTATAAAGGTTACGGGAGAGACACCATGGCCAGGAAACTAATACAATATACTGCTATTAAAGACAGCCAGCAGACACACGACGAACCAGTTTGGGTGGGCAATCTAGCTCTCCTCTGTCCGTTCGCTTCATCCGTTGCAACGGGCAGCCCGGAACAACGGATTAGCGCACGGTTTAACACCACAAACAGATGAAAAATGCAACTTCCTGACTCACTTGATTGTAAAAATTATTAAAGGGAATGCTATAAAATCATAGTAGTTTAAATTAACGTTTAATATAACCTTTAAAAATCGCTCTCTTCTGCATTGCACCGCCTAACCATGTCACGTTTTGAGACACCCCGGAATGCGTAAACACACGCACCCCGCTGAACGTTACGGACATGACGTCAACGCGCCGCAATTCAAACTTCAGGAAACGAAAGCGTTTGGTTCGGTTTGTAAACGGTCTTCTCGTCACAAACAGGATATTTTCAGAGGATATCTCGAGTGCTCTTCGTCTGTGAGTGTTAAATGTTTTTTGTTTGTGTCTTTTAATAGTCGTTGTTTTCATAGTTAGGTTTACAAGTGTTCAGCTGGCAATTAAGACAATGTAACGTTAGTTAATGTTAGCAAGCAACTAAAAGACAGGTGCAAGGTAATCTCCAGTGAAACGTTAGTGAGCTTTATTGTGCACATATCTATTTAATATATGTTTATATTGAAATAACCGGCCACGGTAAGGTATGTGAGGGATGTATGATGGTGAAATTAGAAATGTATTGAGCACAGATTGTTAAATTTACACAGACTGGGAAGATTTAATGTATGATATACCGGCAAATCTGATTATTTTGCATAATTTGCACCAAAAAACTATAAGACCTATTGAATAATGTAATATTAATATTCATTATCACTTCTGTATTCTGTGTAAATGTTTTTAATTTCTCTTTCAGCTGGGGTGTTTCATAGCTAAGGGTGTGTTTTGAACTTCCCCTCAGTTTGAGTTTTTTTTTTTTCAAATCATATCAGATTGAATGACTATCTTGAAAGCCCTCTTTAACAATAACAGTCAGTCAGTCTGTGAAATTACTTTTCTCTCTTTTTTTTTGTCCAGATTACCACACCCGCACCAACAAAGCAGCTATGACATCTAAAGGTGCAAAAGAGACCATCGTCACCAAGTTGGGTTTCAAATCTAGCAGCTCTTCCTCCAAGGCCGAGGCGGAGCTCGAGAAATTCAGGAAGGAGAACGCTCACCTCAGGAAGAAGATAGATGAACTGGCCAAACGACACATCAAACCACCTGACTCAGACAAAAGCAAGCTGCTGGAGGTAAATAAAATGTTTGTTTGTTTGTCAGGTACATCGACAAGTTTAGGGTTAGCTTCAGAATGTCCTGCCTGTCTGTCTGTCTTCTATATCTTATGTTGATGGTTTCAGAGGATTCTCTCCCTGGAGACGCTGCGAGAAAGGAATAGTCAACAGTTGCTGGTGAAAGAGCAAGAACTGGAAACTGTGAGACAGCAGCTGTCAGCTAGAGGAGGAGAGGTATGTGTGCACATATTTGATACATCTCTGCAGAAACATACACATAAATGTTATTACAGTAGACTTGTACAGAGACATCCACCAGGAAGCCGTCTGTAAATGTGCACACACATACACATATTTGGACACCCTGAGGCAGCAGCTTTCTGCTCAGGGTAAAGAGATATACTGTACCTATAGCTATGCCTTTTGTGAGTACTCCTGAACTTGTTCAGATTTGTTGCACTTTTGGCATCGTATATGTGGCATATGTATTGCTGGCAGCAGACAACTGTCAGAAAGGAAGAAAAAAAAAATCACACTAGAATTCCTCTGAGCTGCCACAAAAACAGTTGGGGGGGAAATAGCTTCTATCCTATTTTGACAGCAGCTCAGCTAAGTGAAGTTTAGACAGCCAGTAAAAAGTGCATAACAACACATGGTCTGTATGCGGTTCACTTGATATTTATAAACCAACGATGTTTTGCGGTGGTGGGTCTGTGTGCATATTAGCATTCATGACTTGCGAGTGTTTATGACACTGCTGTAGAAATTGATGCTGTCTATTGGAGGTTGCTGCTTATTCTACTGAAATCTCTTCTATTGTTGCAAAAATTGTTTTCTAACTGAGGCTAGTCAGAATGGCATCAGGCTAAAAGTTGGAGATGACAGGCTGTTAAATGGAATATCAGCTATTTTTTTCGAGACTGTGTGTGTGTGTGTGTGTGTGAGAGATGTGATTTAATCACACTTGCCTCTTCCTCATTAGCTTTTATCAACAGATGTGCTAAAACCAGTGCTGCTCAGTGGGCAAAGCCAGCCAGCCATGTAATGTTATTTTTGTGAAGTAGATAATTGCATGGAAAGGAGCAAATATATTTAGCAAACAGTCTCTACTTCAATAAAGGTTAAACAATCAGGTTTACAAGGTTGTTGTGGTGACGAGGTAGTCGCGTTATCATTTCGTATTGTGTATTTCAGGTGGTGGCATCACTGCAGGCCCAGCTGGAGCAGCGGAGGAAGGATGCAGAGCAGAGAGACATGTTGTTCCAGAGCTTGTCACAGGAGACTGAGAACCTGAAAAACAAGCTGGTGACTGTTTCTGCCCGGTGTCAGTCCCTGGAAACACAGGTGGTAGGTTGACCACCTTTACAGCTCCTATACTTGTCTAGAGGACCTCATGGGAAGTTAGCACTGCCATTAGAGTTTCTCTCCTCTTCTACATAACCAGTACATCCTGTACTCTCCAAATAATGTAGTTGGCTTTTCATAGTAGTAATAATAACAGTAACTTTATTTATATAGCACTTTTTAAAACTACTGTTACAAAGTGCTTCACAAACAAGGACAAATAAAAGAAAGTAGGAAAACAATCAAATACAAAATCACAGTCAACAAACAAAATAACAAAACAGTTAAAAGTAAAGATGAAGAAATGGATAAAAGTAACAAATGAAAGTAACAGATAAGATAATTAAGAAAAAGTCATACAGTAAGCTATTCCAAAGGGTTGGAGCCCTTACAGCAAAAGCTCTGTCAGCCTTGACTGGGGAATAGCTAACAGGGCCTTAACAGAGGATCTCAAGCTACGGTCTGGTGAGTAATGATTTAGAGGCTCAACCAGGTAGCTCGGTGCCATACCATGCAGGCCCTTAAAAGTCAAGATAAAATTTTAAAATCAATCCTAAAAAGACAGGCAGCCAGTGAAGGGAAGCTAAAACAGGGGAGGTATGATCATGCTTTTGTGAGTTGGTTAAAGTCTGGCAGCTGTGTTTTGGACACCCTGAAGCCGTGCATTCATTTTTTGGCCAAAGCATTTGAACACAGCATTACAATAATCCAGATGAGAAGTGATAAAAACATGAATAACTCTTTGAAGATCATTCAAAGCAATAAAAGATCTAATTCTGGAGATATTTCTCAAGTGTAAAAACATGACTGAGCTAGCCTTTTAACATCTTAAATAACTCCTGATCTTAAATAACTCCAAGGTTCTTAGCAGTGGGTACCACATGCTGAGCGAGATTGCCAAGAGCAGGCAAAACTTAGGCATAAGTGTGCTCAGAGTCTATAATAAGGATTTCCATTTCAGAGGAGTTAAGCTGAAGATAATTTTCTGCCATCCAATCCTTAATCGCAGGTAGGCAATTATGCAGGGAAGATAGCTTGGCTGATTCAGATGGTTTGCAGGACAAGTACAGCTGAGTATCATCTGCGTAGTAATGAAATTAAATATCATGCTGTTTTGATAATGAGGCCCAAAGGGAGTAAAAAAAGAGGAAATAAAACTGGTCATATAATGGAGCCTTGCAGCACCACATAAATAGACAATGCTTGAGAGGAGCTAAAGCCATCAACAAACTCAATGAGTTTTGAAAAGCAGAATCTAAGTAAAATCTGTTAGAAAAGTGTGAAGTGAACCACCGGAGGGCATTCCCAGAGATACTAACCCATGTTCTTTCAATAATACTATGATCCACTGTGTCAAAAGCAGCTCTAAGATCAAGCAGAGCCAGCACTGAGCATTCACCTGCATCAGCCTTCATCAAGATATCACTGATAACTCTTACAAGGGCAGTCTCTCTGCTGTGTTGCCTCCCGGAAACCTGATTGAAATTTCCCAAAATGTTCTTACCGATCAAGACTTCCAACAATTGATTTGAGACCATTGTCTGTAGGATATTTTGATAGACATTTGATAGAAAGGAAAGCTTAGAAATTGGTCTATAGCTGCTGTGGTCAGAAGGACTATCTGACTATTACTAACTATTTTTGCTGGTACATTGATAATTTAAGTGCTTATTGTGTAACTTGTCTTGAGCTATTGATGACTAGCCCTAGGACATTATAAATTATTTTACTTCATACTGTTGGTGACAAAATTATAACAAGATGGATAAAAAACATGCAGATCAAAGTTAGAATTCATGAGAAAAAAGTTATAATTTTGTGGTCAGAAATCACTAATGAACAGAGATCTCTTCTGACAGCATATTTTTTATCCCCCCTGGCATAGGATTAAATCCTGCCAGTTTTCTGTCCTCTGCCTCCCATTCTAATATCCTACATCTCCAAGAATTATTTTCTTATCTACAGTGCTGATGCAGTAGACATATTTCTGTTAAATTGTAATTTGACTAAATCAAATGGCATTTTGGTGAGTAATTTACTTGAGTTCTGGTGCACTTTTGAAAAAAATCTATATATATAACTTAATAAGAATTGATATGATATATGCCACTGGTCTGGATCTTCCGTCTGCAGATGAATAGTCATGGCAGCCTGTTTGGATCCGTAGCTACTGCACCTTAGATTTACATAATGTTCATTTCAGTGACTGAAGTGCATGAAAAGAGAACTGTTGGAAAATGCAGATGCAGTTGTTCCTTCGTCCACTAGGTGGCACTGTGTGACCTCTGATCGTCTTCCTCGGCTGCTGACATAATCTTCACTGTGGAGCTGCTTTACAAATCTGGAGTGATAAAAAGGCACCAGCAATACACGGCTCAAAATGAAACATGGTGAAACTAAATACATGTGTTCCCATGCTATTATTTACTCAATCACCTCAACTGTGAAAGATTAAATAACAACTTGTGCTGAATTCAAAGTAACATTTTTCCCATAATATTTTATATCATCAGTGCAAGAGTCTTTGGTGAACATGGTTGCCACTCAGGTTCCTCACATTCATAGGCTGTTATTCCTTATCAAAAAGCAGCTCTGATTCATGGCCAGCCCTTTGATGCTTTGAGCACAGCAGGTCCTCACTGCAATGCTCCTGTTAGAGAGCAGTCAGCAGGATTCTCCCTGGCTTCTAGAGAGGCTTAGGTGGCAAAATCAGGAGTAAGGGCTTCAGGAATGGGATAGCTGAAGACTCAGAGATCACATGCCTGCTTTTATAGAACAAAAGTCTTTTCAGACCCATAGTTAATCTCAACTGAAATAAAATCGAACTTAGAGCCAAGAAGAGAAAAAATAACACCTTATTTTCCTGGAAGCTTCCATCTAAGTTCACTTGATTTTCTTCAATCTTAATTAAACTTCAAAAGCTGTCAATTTGGTGTGTTAATGTGGCCTGTTACCACATTGACACATAACTATGGTTACATCATGTTGGTCATGGCTGGAGCCAAAATAATTGGAAAGTTTCTGAGAAAGTAAAGTGGGGATTTGCAGAAAGATATGGATTCTGCTTTTTTAAATTCTTTTTGTTTTGTTACTTGTAAAGGTCACCAGAACGCTGGAGATACTGTCTATGAATCTAAATGTTCTCAGATTGTTTCCCTAACTCCTGCTTTGGTTTTCAATTCTACTTGTACACTCATGTTTAGAGAATATTAAAATAGAGTATGTATACAAATGCATAGGAATACTTAATACTTGTAGACATTTCGCTCTTTTTGATTTAAGTGTCTTTGAATGAAAGTGCGTTTCCTTATTGTTCCGTCTTCACGGTAATTTTCCTGGAATGCTCGTCACCTTCAAGGCCCTTGGCTTAGCCCCTGTCGCATTACTAGAAAATAATCTGACCAGTAGACCCACTACCCGTTCCCTCATCCTTCCTGGAGTCACAAAAGCTAATAATGGGCTTAGCATATGGGACGTACGTTTAAATCCATCTGGAAAAAGTTGACAAGCTCACGATGCTTGCTTGGTAGCTCACAGAGCCTTAGAACAGAGATCATCTAGATGCTTACTCTAGCGACAGTGCTCTGGAGGGTTTGTCTAGGCTTAAACATTAGGTGGGATCAGACATGAGGACCTCAGGGTCAGTGTGACAGAATTATGAGATGACTGACTGTCTTCTAGGGATGGGTGTCGAGGAATCCGCCCCAGGGACGGTGTCCTAGGTCATGAAAAATCTGTGCATACTGTGATCACTTGCTAGAGTGTTTTTTCTTGCATTATTAAAAATTGAAGGGATAAATAATTTAAACAAGCCAGCTTCTGAGTGTGTTCAGATTTTGTTCAGAAAAGTGATGGACACAAAAATCATTTCAAGTACTGCACAAGGATTAGGACAATCCTTTTTATAACAACTTCAGTTTTCTCGGATTGGTGTCGGATAGCAGTGCACGCTGTTTGTTTTTTTAGTGCATAACACAGATTTTTGATTATTGGGACTTATCCAGTTTGTTTTATTTAGAAACCAGTGCGACTGAAAATACACAATAATTATAAACTTTATTTAAAAAGCACTTCTACTTACAGTTGTGAAATGCTTTACAGATAAAGAAGAAAGAATCAGCTGCCAGCAAATAAAAACAGACACAGAAATCATAAAACACCAGGAGAAATATAAAATGGCAAGAAAGAGCGGGATGATAAAACACAACAACATATTAAATATTTATAAATGCCTCTCTGTAGAAGAATTTTTTAAGATTTTTAAAAGACGCTAAAGATGTCTCCCGTCTGGGGGCTCGAACAGCAAAGGCCCAGTCACCTTTGGTCATTAGCCTAGACCTCCGAATAACTGTAATAATAAAATGTTTGTGACAGATTGATCTGATGATCATTATTGACACCAATATATGTCAGAAACTACAGTAGATGCAGTATAACGCAAAAATGTGTTCTTCTCTCATCAGAATGGACAGGCACCTCCCGCAGACTTGGCAGTGGTGCAGGATCAGCTTAGAGATGTGAGTCCAGTCAATTATTTTCTCTCTGTTTGTGTGTGTTACTGTGTGCCAATTTAAGTACATACTTTCTAAATATTGAAAAATATGTTTTAGCTGTGCTATAGCTTTGGCACTGAACAATCTTGACAGTCTGCCATCTATTTGAAGTATTTCATTACACTCCATTTTTAGAGGAATGAAGTTATTAGTTCAATGTTCTATATTTCTAAACTATCCAGGACCCAATCTTTAGCAGCACCATGTGCTGTCAACAAAGGACACACTCTGTAATCCTTTTTAAAGGGGAAACAGCATTTTATTTGTAAGCAGTGTTTCTTTTGTATTCATTTAATAGCTGTAAGGAGTCTGTGATTTAACAAAGATAGGGAACAGATACAGATACAGAAAAATATCAGATGGTTCTAATGTCCAAATACACCAAATACAGTATGTCAGCGTAGGGATTGTGAATGTCACCCCCAGGCTCTTGAAAAGAACCAGCAGTGGCTGGTGTACGATCAGCAGAGAGAGGCCTACGTCCAGTCCATCCTCGCCCGCGCACACGATCTGGAGCAACAGCTGAGCCAGGCAAAGCAGCAACAAACGAAACAAGAGGCCAGTTCAGATGGTGAGAAAAGGAATGTAGGAGGAATTGAATTAGCTATTTCTGACCTCCTCAACTCATTCTCTCACTACAAAATGTATGCTAAGTACATGAAATGTTAAAGTAATTAAAATAAACAAAACAATCTAACCACCACCTTGTAACACCACTGCATTAGCTGTTTTCATGTATATGAAACATAACTGGTGTCTGTTATACTATTGTTGTCTGATTTCAACTTACAGTTAGTCTGATGCATATGGAATGTGAAAAGGGGAAATTAGGGAAATAAATGCAGTTTTGATTCAGATATTAGGTTTTTAGCCACAACATTAAACATTAAAAAGGCAACAGGCTTAGAGTGAGAAAAGATAAGATGGTCTATAATAATCCTGAAATGTAATGTATTTGCAACAACAGTAGCACTGAGGACCTGAGTCAAAAATTGTACATTTTTATTGCAATGAAAGCTTTAAATTGGCTTTGTAATTTCCCTACTAACACTTCTTATCTCAGCTCCTTCCACCTCAGCAGGTCCGGAAAAGGACACTCAACTTAAGAGCCACTATGACCAGTTGCTGTCGGGGGTACAGAGAGACCTGGAGAGCCAAAAAGATCAAGTTAGCAGATCCCAACAGGAGCTCCATTTGCAGAAGGAACTGGTAAATACGATAAGTACTATATTTTTTATTTTCTCCTGAGTAGTTGTTTCTTTTCCCAAGCCTTACAATTCTTGTTTCTGTCTTATACAGATTTACCTTCTTATTCATCCTTATAAGAAAGTTTTCTTGACTTGTGCTGCTCACATTCCTGAGAAACTTTGCAGTGTTCATATAAAACTATGTACAAATTAATTGATGTTCACTCTGTTCAAAAGTTTGGGTTGATGCTGTGTATTCATGCATCTAGACATTTCTTAAATTCTGACATCTTTGTAATTGCTCTGAAGAACGCTATTGGAGAAATGAAGTATACAGAATTCTGACATTTGCGGGAACAATTATTTTCTTTGGCTCTGCAGACCTTGAAAGCACAATCTGAGCTGCAGTCTCAGAAGGAACACGTCACCAGGCTTCAGGACGAGATGTCAGCACTGCAGAGGAGGTATGAGGGGAAGAGAAGAGAGTTGGACGAGGCCAAGATGCACCTGCAAGCAGAGCAACTCAGCAAAAGGTAAAGCAAGTCTGCCCTTGTTGGAAAAAGTCAAATACAGATGGCTCTTACATCAACTCAGTTTCTGAAAACACTTTTAGTGATGCAAAGAAATGAAATAAGCCTAGAAAACACAGAACTGCATATTAAGTAGGAAGTTGACCTTAAAAATATCACTTGACTTTAAGTATTGGGCTGAGACTCAAAGTGTCAAAATATTAGGTCACTTTACAGGATTTCCTCAGATAAAATGTATGTGAATTACATAAACGTTGCATCCAGATATGCAGTGTGTGAGGAGAGAAAGGTGTCATCTGAGCAAGCAGACAGGATGAGAGTTGAACTGGAGAGTATGGATATCAGACTGGAGGAGGAGAGGAAGAGATCTGCTGAACTTCTACTGCAGGTGACACTCATTTACTCTCTCATGTTACATTTAGTCACTAATGTTTATCATTTGTTCAATCACATTCATAAATTAAATGCATATCTGTATAATAGATGAACATATTTAAATAAAACTTAATCCCAGGTTTACTTAAATGGACACATACTGTTGTATGTTACTGATTACTTTGGGGTTTATAGGTAAATATGCTGCAGAAGTCTCTTCTCAGCCAAAATGAAGAACAGAGCAGAATTGCAGCGCTGGAGCAACAGGTAACACATAACATGTGTTTTGCAAAAACTACCCAGCAGTTACAGAACAAAAATCATCAAACGGTGTAAAATCTTCAAAGCAAACGATATGATCAGTTGCACATTTTGGAAGCTCAGTCTGTCCTATTATATAGTTGTTATTAAAGGTGCAGTGTGTAGAATTTAATGGCATCTAGCAGAATGGACTTGGCACTGGAATATAATATTCATGAATATGTCTTAATTGGTGTATAATCACCTGAAAATAAGAACTGTTGTGTTTTCGTTGCCTTAGTACAAGCCCTTTATATCTACATAGGGAACAGGTCCTCTTCCACAGAGGCCGCCATGTTTCTACCGTAGCCCACAATGGACAAACCAGACACTGGCTCTAGAGAGGGCCTTTTGTGTTTTTCGCGAGTTTCGCAGCCACCATAGCTTCTCCTACACGCTTGGAAGGGAGGGGGAGGTGAGGGGAGTGTATTCAGTTGGTTGCAATCTGCAACCTCGCAGCTAAATGCCACTAAATCTTACCCACTGGTCCTTTAAGTGACTATCATTTCTTAAACATAGTGAATGATTCCCTATGTGGAATTTAAGTACAGTAAGTTCTTGTCTCTCTCCTTCATATTTTTCTGCCTTTTTCTAAGATCAAACTCTCTGCCAAGGACTCTGAGAATGAAAGGATTGATCGTCAAAGCATGCAGCACCAATTACATAAGGTGTTGAAAGAGCTTCGCAAGGCCCGTGATCAGATTACTAAACTGGAGTCTGCTGTAAGTTTTACTGAACATTACAACCAAATGTCCATTCCCAAGTCTTTCAGAAAATGCAACTTTAGTCAAATAAGTCTGACTTAAGTTTCTACTTTGTAAGCAGAGATCTAAACATTTTCTGTGTTCGTGTATTTCAGAAACAGCCAAATGCCCGTTTCTCAGAGCCCAGCTCCTACAATCAGCTCGAGTTTGAGCGTCTTACTATCGACGACACCTTTGGCCCCACATCCCCATCTAAAGTCACCAACCTCCTGGATGACAGTTTCCTGGAGTGCCCAAAGTGTCGGGCTCATTATCCCACGAGCCGCCACAGGGAGCTCCTGGCACACATTGACTACTGCTTTGCCTGAGCTGGTCTAAAACAGTGGTTCCCCACCAGAGTGTTTCTTATTCAGACATATTTTTTTGTAATCTTTGCTCCTTTTCTTGTGAATCGCTGAATATTTTTTATCTCAGGCCTCTAAAACTCAAATAAAAAAAATAATCTGGTTCTGTATACATGTAACCGGTGACAATGGGTAACACAGAGACATTTCCTCTTTTTAATGGCTCACAAACCAAAAGGGTTGGGAACCACTAGACTAGTTTGTGAGATCCAATAAGGAAACTCAACCCTTACAATGTATTTAAAACCCCTGTCTGGGTCAAAGGGAAAATCTGAAAGCCATGACATTGCATTTTTAGACTATTTGATATATTACAGTTTGGAAAAAGAATCACCATAAAACTATATAAAACTGTTTCATGCTAAAAGAGTGACAGGGTTTTTTTGTAAAATTGCATGATTCACCTGTTTACACTTTCATGGCTTGTAAGTCCAATTCTTTTTTTGTCTTTAGAATACCATTTGGCCAAAGATTGATCCGATCATTTATTAAGAAAATAATAATTCTTCCAAGATGATTATTTTCAGGGTCTTGCTGCCTTTTTTTTTCTTTCTTTTTTTTGAGTGCAGTCATATTTTTTTGCAGTTGTTGATTTTATGAAGCTCTTATTGAATTCTTATGTTTTATTTCTGTGTGTATTGATAAATATATTTATTCTTTGGTTGTTTTACAGTTGAGCTACTGTCTTTTCAGATAATAAAAGTTTTTATTTTCCTCCAGGTAATGTAAGCAATGATGATTTATTAAGCCTTTTCATATCATCTTGGGATATACCTTATTGTATTTGTATAAAAGTTTATAAACCTGCTAATATGCTCCATTGATAAATCTGCTGTAAACACACTGTTCCTGCACTCCTACCTTCAGTAATTAACACCATCGGTGGTTTCGCATAACATTTTCCTCAGCTTGTTTAATATTGATGATGGCATATTTGCATTGTTCTGCAGAAAGATACATTACCCCTAAGCAGCAGGGGTAATTAGCCATTTTGACAGTATTTAAGGTAAAGGACTAAATGATAGGGAAAAATATTTGCATCTTATTTTGTGTTCTCGACTACATTCATAGTCGGTTATAACTGTCAAAACTACCTAATTGTTCTTCCTTGTGTTATCTATTATGTCCCTAGTGGATGTGTTCCAGTACAATGTGTTGCTGTGTTTCTGTCCAGCATCCAAACAAAGTGAACAGTTGGGTAAAAGTCACGGAAACATATGTCACCATGACCAAGATCTTCCCATAACTTCAACCACATAGTTTGATTTACCTAAACTTAACCAGACCTTAAACATGCTACTTATACGGTCACACGGTGGCAGGTTGTCCGTGTATTCTTTCTTATCTGAGTAAAGATCACTCCCATTTCCACCTTGACTTTTCAAGCCTGCAGACCTGTAAATCTGGAATGAGATTGCATGAGTTAATTCCTTGTGCTAAACTATTTAAGGCAGGGGATTAGTGAAGGTCCTTTCGGTAGAGGAAAGGGGTTAAGGTGCAGCCTTGGCAATGTGACTAGATGGACTTACAACAGACAGACACTGCTATATCGTAATCTTTTAGATAGAGGGTGTTCTGTTTCAACTTTGGCTGTGTGTCTTTTAAAAGCATGTCACAGAATCACATTGTTCTGACCAACTTTTGTCCATTTTACTGTTTTTTGTTTTGTTCTAATCATGTGCTCCAAATGTTTTTTTTGCCATACACTGTACTGTACAAAAATGTGCAATAAAGATATGAATCTCCTTCCAATACAACAGTCCTTTGTGTGCTTTTTGTCACATCAAAGTTTTGAACTTTAGTTAAAGTGATGGAAAATCAGTCGACATTGTTGCTGAACATTTACAGCAAGTTAATAAAATGTGACTACATTCTGAAATGTAGTTTTCTACTGTAGATGATCCACAGTGGGAAAGTGATGGTTGAGATTTGTGTGTCTTAATATTGTGTTGTGTTGTTCACTTCTCTGTACTTTGATACTAAAAGGATTGGACATCTCAGCCTGGTCTTTTTACTATCTGATGTAATACATGCTGATATTCCACTCTATAATTATAATTTTTTTTCTGCTTAATCTACAGTCTTGAGGTAAACATGTCATCAATCTCTAAGGTTCTGTGACGCTGAAGGATCACCTATAAGAAGAAAATCAAAATGTAAACCAGCTGTTGAAAGGTGAGGTGGAAGACCTAAACAGACAGATGTATATATGTTTATTTTGAAACAATGTATCACAAGTGTTGTATGCCTAATTACTTGAGTTTTTTGTTTTGTTAAACCTATTTGCACAATGATAAAAGATAAAATTCCTCGTGTATTTTGAGTGACTAAATCCAAAAGAAACAGCATCAATTCACTATTTGCAATCCAGGAATACAGATAAATATTTCAAGACAGTCAAAAAGTGAATGAGCCAACATGGTATGAATGTTTTATTTGAAAAACTGGATCAAGTATACATCATAAAATCAAGAAACAACCAAACTGCTATGTCTGTATAGCACATGACTTAATATGTATGTATTAAGGTTTATTAACAATATCTACTTTTGTGCTACAAAATACTGTATCTTCAGTGTAAAGGCAAAGCCAGTGACATGGGAATCTGTTTTTTTTTTTTTTTAGTAAACATGGTGGTTACACTCCAGAGCTGCAGCACTGCTGAAAGTTCAGCTTCATCTTCACAACTGATTACTTGTCATGTTGGCCTAAAGTTTTTCAGTGATCTGATATGTCTTGTTTCCTCGATGAAACAAGAAAGCAAGTTCCCCTAGTTTCCATCAGGAATTGTAAAATGGTGAGAAGTTGTTTTACTCTACACTGAAGCTCCTATTAGAAAACACAATACATGACAGTTGTTTAGGATAAGACTAACATATTAACCCACTTCACTAATGGAAGAATTTAGAAACATAAACAGTCAGCTTTCCCTTCTATTTACAGTATAGTCATATGAATGTGAGTCTACAGATTGCCATTTTTTGTTTATTTCTAAAGAAGAATGGGCTGCTTTCTCTGTTTAGACAGACAGAGACAGAAGGGGAGACAAAGAAGAAGGAGCTCTGGACCAAGACCAGCAGAGGGGCACAGAGTCCTGTTGGTGGGTGCCACACAAAGAAAGTTCCTGAGTGTAAATAGATCAACTGGTCTCGCAGAAGCCTGCAATGAAAAGAGAACAGACATGAGCATGACAACACAAACATATGATGATCCTGACACATGTAAAATCTATAAAAACTACAATATTTTACTGTTTTAGTGATATAAGTTCAAATGTAAACAGTTATATTAAGGTTTCATTGCTGATCGGCATGTCTGATTGATGTCTATCTTATCAGTCAGATCACAAGGACTTACACAACTTAATTCAGTCAATCATTCACTTGGTCTTATTGAACGACATGAACCCACAAAATGAGCAGATCAATACATCATGACCTCTCAGCCGAATTCAACTCACCGTTGTGTGCGACGCGTCTGTATTTGCCCAGCAGGCAGAGATCCATCTTCTTCTGGGTGACAATGCGCTGGTCCTCCGCCCTCAGACCGGTCGGATGACGGGAGAAGATAAAGGAGTAGCTGTCCAGGCAAGTGCCATCAGCATCTATTAGTCTGCAGGAGTAGTGGATGGCGTAGTTATCGTAGTCGGTGTCAATCACCCAGTGGTCATCATCTGAGAGCGGAAGGAGAAGAGAGAAGGGGAGGTGTGAGGTGGGAGGTGGGAGAGTTTTCCAAACCATCCTTGGACTATTTGTGAACCATTTAAAACTGGAGTGGGCTACAAATAGTCACTGAGTCACTTTATGTCTCAGAATCAAGCAAGAGTGGATATTATGGTCAATACTACTTTTAATACCTAAAATGTAAGTGCACTTAAGTACACAACAGTTTGGATCAGCTCTGGGATCATAGTGGTATTTTAGAGATTACATGCCAACCTATGAATTATTTGCTTTTCCCTTAAATTTGATGAAACTACAATAATTTACCACTACACTTAACCTTAATGTTATATCATAAAGAGATTAGCTTAAAAGGACACTTTGACCCCCCCTCTTAGTGAACATCTGGGTCGATTGATTTTCCAGGGGCAGGGTCACAGAGGACCGAGTGCTGCAGTTGATGATTCAGTTAAATCAACAGACATCTGACAGTCAACTACAGAGGTGAGGCAGGGAAAAAAATACTGACGTAGAAATCTGTGCACACAGATTTTTAAACCGAAGGAACGGATTGACAAACAAAAGAGAGGTTTAACAGGCTGTCTCTGATGTATCAAATAATATACATATTTGGGTATAATAGCAGTGACTCCAGACTGACAATACCAAAAGCTGCTTAGAAGGTGCCTGTTCACACTGTGTTTGGCTTGACTTTCTTGTCTGGTCCATTTAAATGGTTTGATAGTTCCCCAACTTACTTCCAGTTTGCAGGTAGGATGAAACTCCCCAGTACTTCATCCTGAACTTGGCAGGGTCAGGGGTCTCTTCAAAGGTGGCAAGCATGTCAGCACACATTTCCCAGTTGCTAGAGGTCAAAGAGAGAGGAGGACGTTATGAAAGATGTGGGACAAAATGGAGGGGACAAAGAGAATATGGTTTAAAAGTGCACAAGTGGAGGAAAGGTGAGCCTTCGCAAGGACAGAACTGAACTCACTTGAGAATGATGACTCTGCCCTTAGCTGTGGCGGTCATTTTGCCATCTTCTCCGACAATAAACTGAGCCACGATGTTGTCAATTAAGAACAAACCCTCTGGGTCCTTCTTTGCTACGGCATACCATGTCCCTGCATACTATGAGAGAGAAGTCCACATCAGTCCACTTCACACATCACTGTTTTTCATCATAAGTGAAAGCAAAAAATATTCAAAGTGGAAGCAGGACTACAGAGATTTTTCTTTCTGAAAAAGCTTGTGAGAAATCTTAGACCTGCAGTCTAGTTAGTATTACACAAAGATAATACCACACAGCAAATATAGATATGATCATAGAATGTAATACACCGCTTTATACTCACCCTGGACCTGTCAAAGTCCTGCATGACCTGGAAGTTGGCCACCTGGCAGTCCTGTGCCCAGGCCAAAGCCAGGAGACAGAGGGCTACAACGTACCGCAGCATTCTGCCTCAGAGGAAAGAAGGAATAAAGGAGGGAAAAGTCACACTGCAAGTTAATTTCCACTCAAGTCAACTGAGGCGGAGTGTAATAAAATTCCTTAAAATATTTCCCTATGTGGTTACTAACTAATGACTCAATATAAAAAAAGTACTCAGTGGTACCAAAAACTAGTCGATTAAAGGAATAAAAACAGTTTAAATAAAAAGTTATCTTTTACAAAAGCACCAGTCATTCGCTTCAAATGCTCAGTTTCAAAATTAAAACACAAAAACACAGTCCCGCTGTCAATGCATACCTTGTTACCAAAAAGAAGTGGGCAGCTCACAGAGATCCTTTCTGTCAGGTTTGGCCTTATATACAGTTGGCTGCTGTTGCATAATGACTTCTGGAGACCTGAACCTCCCCTGCTCTCCCCACAGCTAGCTTGCCTTCCATTGGACAAACATTTACATAACTGCAGGCCCCAGTCCTATTGATTTGTGTGTTCTGCACATTTGGCCGACCACCCCTCCATCCCCCCCTTAAGAAATGTGTTTGTCATGTTGGAACTTCTGAGACTTTCTTGGTCTTATGAAAGCAACCACTAGCGATGCCAAATGCACCATCTGGAATAAGCTATACAATTAATGTGTAGATACAAAAACACGTGTCACTTTACATGATATAAACACACATACAGGCAGAGGTATTGAGTTGTACTCTTTGTCTGCAAAAAAAGTTATAGCCTGAGTGCCAAAAGTTATAACTCAACATTTTTTACTCAGTGTGCACAGGAACAAACCTACACTTTAAGATCGTAAATCTACATGAAATGTTTTTGCCTTCATGGACTGAACCCCCTTTTCCATGTGGCTGGATTCCACTAAATGCATGTTTTAGCAAAACAAACGTTAAAGTGTGTTTCCTGGCAGCTTCCATATTATTTCACCTGATTATGCTGTCAAGAGACTCCCAGTACTGTTTTTGTATAAACGGTGGACAGAGTGTTAAAGTCCACTCTCGACAGAAAACAATCAATGTGAAAGAGAGGTAATCACATCTTTTCTGGGCACAAAGTCTAGTGTTTCAAACATCAGTCAATGATGACAAGATAATGTGTGAGTTTAGCATGGAATGCTTGTGTGTGGATGCAGTTTTGTATGTGTGTTGACAAAAGCCCAGCCAAGGAGAGGCTCGGGGAGGGAGGGAGAGAGAGCATTCAGACTCAGAACATGAAATAATGTTGCATGAAACCTGCACACATCTTTTAAATCATTAACATGAATCAATAAACACGAGTTTATCTGGCATGGATATTCTTTTATATTATAAATCTGGGACTAATCCATGTCAGTCAAGTTAATTCCTGAATTCTGGATACTAAGTTAAAGCAAATGGCTCCCATATTGATCTAATCTCATGTATTAAACTGCCTTTTTATTTACTATTGGAAAAAAAAAAAAAATTAAAAAACGTGACCAGATTCAAATAGTTTTTTGTCAGTTTTCTGATTTGTTTCATCTCGCTGTTGCAGGCACAATTCAAATTAACACCACTCACTGTGCAAGCAAGTCAAAAGAAATACCAACACACTACTCCCTGACACAGGTCTGTATTTCATCTAACTTAAATCTACTGTGGCAGATTTTTATAAATCAATGCAGTTGTTTTGCACTGAGATCATGTAACCAGTCCTCCGAGGCCTCGGCTGAATAAAAGAGCCACTGCCAAACATCTGCAGCTTACATAACCAAAGGCCTGGCCAGTTGAAAAAACAGCGCAATCACTCATTTCATCAGTAGAAATAATAGTGGCTGGAATTTGGCCAGAGGCAGTGCAACATTTCATAATCATGAGGACTGGCCAAGTGGTGATATAAGTTACACTTTAAGGTTTTTCTATGCTACATTTCGGGCAGTATATTGGTAGATGGTAATGGCGTGCTTAAAGCAGTTTTTTGTTTTGGGGTATTGAAACTTAAGTAAGTCAAAATCCCAAATGATCCCCTGTAAAATTGGGGATTGGGCAAAAGACCTTCTAGCTAAATACACTGTTTCCATCCAAGTTTTGAGGAGGCTAAGAGGGCACAACATGGAAAAAAGTGCATTTAGCTGAGTTTTGGGTAAACTGAGTGTTTTGTCCACCCACATGAATATAATGCAATCCAATCCAACACCAACACCACCTCCAACCTAAAGTACCAAAAAGTTGAATCAACAAGCCTCCCAAAGAGTATTTTGTGAAGGTCAGTTGTATTGGATTGCAATAAAGTGATATTGGATTAAGGTTTCGCATTGTGGAGGCTGCACCAAGTAAATTACATCACTTAAGGCCGTTTACTTGTGAATTAAGTTTTAAATTACTATTAAAAAGCAGATAAACTGTAAACAAGGTTAAATTTGAGAAGCTTGTCTCTGACCAGATGTTAAAGCGAGACTTTGCAACTATGCAAGACAAAATATCACATAGTTCCTCTTACGAATGAAAAGTTGAATTCATTATAAGCTCAGTTCAGACCACCGATGGGTTTTGGTAACACAGCTTTGCCTGGTCTGGTATGACCAGCAGCCTATGGTGGCTGCTATTATTTAATGTTAGCAAACTTTTTGAATATTGCTGTGTACCTGACATTACTGGGGCAGTTTTTCTGCTTTATGGTCCCATTCTGTCGCTCTCAGTCAGTCACCTGATGATGGTCTTTAAAGCAGCTTTAATCATTTTTTTATATTAACAATGTATGAAATGGCTGTGTGTAATGTCAGAGGACTACGCTCATAGTGATGAACCTACTGAAAATTTTCACCCGACTGCGATTCTCCTCAGCTTTACGGAGCTTTATGGCAAGTTTCAGCTCATTGTTTAACTGTCTGACCTGCAACTTTGCTGTTTGGTTCCAGAGCAGGCAGCTGTTTTACGAAAAAAAAGCTCTAAAAACCCCACTGCACGCTACCTGCTCAGCACCAAATGGCAAACAGACACAGTAAGCCACTATCTGGTGAACAAAGTGAAGCAGCTGAAGAGACAGATGTTTCCCTCAGGAGTTGATACGGACCAAAAACAGAGCTAAAGAAGAGTGAATATTGGGCTTATGTTCACCAGTTGGACAGAAACAAGACTCCAAATAAATGATCTTGCTCCGTAATTGCTGGATGTGTAAATAAGCAACTGTTTGCTAACAAGTTTCTATATATCAACTTAAAAGATGATGATATGACAGTGTTGTGTTTGCAGCTTGTTTCCGCTAAACCCAAATGACCCAAAAAATATGTTAATGCAGGTTTAAGGCCACTACCCGAAAACACACAAAATGAACTAAAATCACTTTATTTTAGTGCATAGTTTTGTTAATGCCTTAAAAATAACACACTTGTTTAAATTAGTATCTCTTGAGAAGGACGTTATAAGCAACACCTTTCAGTTAGAAAGCAATATACTGGTGCAGTACATAATGTTATGTTACATTTGGCCTCCTCCTGCCTGTCTTTCCTCTCTCACACCCTACCAGTTTCTCCCACTGTGAAATAGAAGCTGCTCTAATTTTTCCACCACAATGCCTCACATCCATCCCTTGATAAGCTCGCCTTAATCCTCACAGCAGAAAATAGTGGGGAACTCCTTGTCTTGCCAGTCTGCCAGCAGCTAACCAAACAGTGCACTCAGTTAATAATAGCCAGCCATCTTTGTTTAGGGCCTTGTTCTCAGACATCCAAGCCCCACTAATTGGCCAATATCCAGTTCTGGGACTGATACCTACATAATGATGGCGATTTCATTAGAGAGCACAGGTAGGCTTGCCAGCTCATTTAGAGAGTCAGATAGACTATGGTTATGGCTCTGAACATGATCACTGAAGCCAACACTATTTAAGTACTTCCTTTGCTGTAGCAAACAACAAGGATAGAACAGAGGTAATGCCTCTGTAATGCAAGGCACTTAACCGGTTACTTAAGGCAAGGAAGGCTGATATCATGTCTCTAATTGGTTAATTAATGAGTTAAAACCAGAGATGACACATTAAATGTTAGGTTCTAAAATTAGGCTACTGGTGTGAGCCCATTTGACTGGCTTAGAGAAGACCTAGACCTGACAGACCCAAGGCTCTTGAGTTGCCCTTTACCCGTACACAGACCTCCTCAGCTCCAGAGCTGTAGCCTACTTAGCAGCGAATGGCTGTATTGTCACAGTGTGTAGTTTCATGGATGAGGACAGGGACTATTTCTTCAGTTATTTCCTCCTTTTTTGTCTTTCTTAATTCTTCACCTCTCCATTATTTCATCACTGTTCTGATCACAAACCTGATATTTGACCTGACAGCAGTCTCACTCTCTCCTGAGTCCTCCCTCAGATGGGGAGGATTGCCCGATATAAAATGATCAGCGTTGGGATTTGCGGGTTAAGGGCGCTTAGAGCAGGGGTTTTAATGTCATGACGTCACATTAATTAGCGGCCACTTTGATCCTTTCAGCCTCTAAGCCGCACTCTGTCCTGTTTACCGTCGGGATGCGTTAGTGACTCCATCGGGGACCGTGGAGGAGAATGCGCGTCTGCACAACCGGATGCCACTGATCCAGCCGACCCTGTAGGCCACAGCGCATCTTCCCTCTCTGCTTTTTTTTATATATATAAATTTGCCCGCAGGTGATGCTTTTGTAAGGAAGACGACTGGAATACAAAAGTAGAGTTCAAAATGGCAGACAAGGATAGTGTGGAGAAATACCTGGAGAACAACCCACAGTTCGCCAAAGAATACTTTGATAAGAAGTTGCGCGCGGAAGCCTTGTCCGCCGCGTTTTCCGCACCTGTCGATGTCAAAGACACCGCTTCCTTCAAGGATATTAACTCGGTGCAAGAGGCCGCCATCATCTTCGAGCTGGTCCAGGAGATGCAAAAAGTGGATTGCATGGAGAAGTCCCTTCACAAAGTTTTGCAAAGAGTTGCCATGATCATACAGGCCGACAGGCTCAGTTATTACATGTCCCGGTCGAGAAACGGAATACCTGAGCTCTCCACTTGCCTCTTTGACGTGACTCCAACATCCAAATACGAGGCGAACTTGGTCGATCCGCAGAGTGAAATTGTGTTTCCATTAGACATGGGCGTTGTCGGTTTCACCGCGCAGTCCAAAAAGCCACAGAATGTCCCTGACATCTCACAGGTGAGAAGTAAATGCCCGCGCGAAGCTGGAAAGTTGTGTGCGCGTGCCCCTGAAGCTATGAAAAAGTAATATACAGAGGTGTCCCTGTCTCTGCACAGTAAATAGTTCAAATTACTATTTTAAAAACTTAAATTCCACATTTGTATATGTTTTTGAAAGTGATTGGCAAGTCTGTCCCTAAATCTGTCAGAAGTAGATCTATAGTTTATTTTCCTAAATGTGTGCACAGCGTTAGGTTTTCAAATTTGGTCAGATTAAGAAATTACCACCACATTTGTTAATATTCACTTGACTTAATAAAATGAACATAAAGTTACCAAGCAATATAAAAATGATACACAATTTGTCAAAATAAATGATAACAGGAAATGGAACAATGTAGTTTAATATTCTTCTACATACTAATGGGGTGGGCATCAGTTAAATGCTGCAGATATCATAATTATGATAACTGTGATATTATTGTTGTCTAAATCCACCATCCCTATTAGATTTTGCAGCAATCGCTCAAAAATGTCATCAAAGAATATGATTATTACTGGCCCATCTTGTCCACTGACAAATGCTAATGTTGCCTGAATGTTATTAAATAGTGGAATGCTGATGACTGACTAAGCCACTAGGCCTAATCATAGTTTATATATTAAAAACGAAGACCAGACTAACTTATTTGTAAGGAGGTCAGTGTTAGATGCATTATGCATTGTAATCTTTAAATGTGACAGGCAGTTGATGAGTTTAGTATGTATGTATAACAACACTGAACTGCATCGTATTAAATTAATAGCGTAATTGTATGCGTGTGATGTTGTATATCCACCTTTAACCAGACCTGATGTGATGTTTTCTTTTTCTCTCGACACAGAATAAAAAGTTCTGTGACTTTGTGGACAAACAGACCGGATACACGACCAAATGCATGCTCACTTTTCCCATGATTGCTGAAAAAGAATGCATTGGAGTTGTCATGGCACTAAACAAAATAGGAGAAGCTAGTTTCACTCCAGAGGACGAGGCGGTAAGAATACACACATGTACATTTGACTTACTGAGTCAGCTGGGGAACAGGGTAGTGTTTTCCACAAGGCACAAGGATTTTGACCCTTATAGTATCAGAAATTGGGACTCTGAGTGTATTTATTATGTATTATGTCTTTTTTGTCTCAAGTAACAGCTAAAATATAACTTCTCTTTGTAGCTCCTGATCAGATCCACAGTTAATTTTCTGCTAGTCTTAAGGAGCCTATTCTCTGTCATTTGAAAACTGCTTCTAAATAAAGATTATTTCTGTAATTACATCTCACCAGTAGGGTGCAAAAAAAATCCCATTATGTCAGCAGGAGCCAATCAGACCTGACCGACTTAGTGTTGCTGCTTTTGAGCATGCGACTTAAAAAGAAGTCTAATGATTTAACTCTGAAAATGATCTCTGTAGACTATATCAGAGAAAAATCACCACTACTCACACTGAGGCACAGTTCCATATAGAATGAGCTGGCTCAGATGGAAATTATGCTTTTACAGCCACAATTGAGCTTGATTCTTATTTACAGCGTAATGTAGAGAAGAATATAAAGAGATGATTGGTGGAAATGATGCACAGGGCAAAGGCTTTATCTGCTAAAGATGCATTATAATGTCTGACATTGCTGTACTCTCTCTGTCATGTATATAAACAGCAAGATAATGACTTACTAGGTTGTTTACTTCTCTTTTTCTTTACATATTATCTCTATCAGATGCAAATCTTGCATCTGCAAGATGTAAACAGTTCAAGATCTAAGAAAAATAGACTCAGTTCTTACTCAACAGACACATATTTTTCACTTTACCTTATCTGGTTGTGAAAAGATTTGGTAATCCCCAGAGTAGTGAAATTGTACCAGCCTTTAAAGACTGAAAGATTGTATGAAATGTATATATATATGTAAATATATGTACAGAAAATGTGTAATCTATGTAAAGATGAACCAAATTTGGATTTAAATGACTTTATGAAGTTTAAAATAATTCAATATTTACTGATGTGTCCGACACAAAACTAAATCTCATCATATCTGTGCAACACTCTGAGGTTACATACTCCATACTACTACATACACCTATCATATTATTCCTGAGTTCAGTTATAGGCTATTATATGACAAGTCACATATTTCCTGAGGGAAATTTAGCTGATCTGTACGTCTCAAAGAAAGTTCACATGTGCCACAGTCTTGAATCTCTTGTTGTGTATTGATGAAACCTCTAATCTGATTTGGTCCTCAGCTCTTCCACAAGTACATGAACTTTGCTCAAGTCATCACCCTGCAGTACCACACAGCCTACATGTTCAATGTGGAGTCGAGAAGGAGTCAGGTAAACTGAACTGATGCTATTTTAAAAAAAAACAAAAAACAAGCTCTAATTATCATTTGAGTTTGGAAAGTGACATGAGAATGGGTCAGGTGTCTCTTCTGTCAGATACTTAGCTCAGGTACCAACAGAGCTCGTACTGTACACCATAACCCGACAAATAATTCCTTGCCTTCCCTCCTGTTTCTCTGGCTAGGTGCTGCTTTGGTCAGCCAGTAAAGTGTTTGAAGAGTTGACAGACATTGAGAGACAGTTCCACAAAGCTCTCTACACTGTAAGGATCTATCTAAATTGCGAACGATACTCAGTTGGCCTGCTGGACATGACCAAAGAGAAGGTTGGTCTTACAGAATATATTAGATTTTAGAGACAGGATTGAATCAATTACATTTACAACTGCAGGCATAAATAACCTAAAACTATTATTATCTATGTTTTTTTCCCTCAAGGAATTCTATGATGAATGGCCAGTGAAACTGGGAGATGTGGAACCCTATAAAGGACCAAAAACACCAGACGGCAGGGTAACACACCCATTTTTCTCATGAAACCATATTTGGTTACATGTGTCACTTTAAATGTTACTATCTTCACTTTTCTATATTCTTTCTATAGTGGGAAGGCGATCAATCATTTCTAACGGGCCTCTGCTTTTTATTTAGGAAGTCATCTTTTACAAGATCATTGACTACCTCCTGGAAGGCAAAGAAGAAATCAAAGTCATACCGTGAGCAGCATTATATATTATACATGCTATGAACAAATCTACTCGAACAAATATGATACAAAACAAAATACAGCATACTGTAAAATAAATGACTTATTTCTGAATGAATGTCATAACTTAGGTTTTGATTTCTCTTTCTGTCAAACAAACTACATTTAAAGTCCATTTATCATAGTTAAGAAAGTGTAGGCATCCTATATTTTTTAAAACACATAAGGAATTCATGCTTGTCCACCTTCATGCTTTAACTCTGCATTTATCCGCCATTTGTATCACAGACAATTCTGAGAGTCTGTAGAGTGTTATTTGGCTCCGGTACTAACATGAAGCACTGGCTTTGAATTGAAAGTGGAGTTTCTGTAGAGGGAACATCTGCATGAGATTCAGCACTGTTTAACATGCCTCTCAGGGAACAACCTGCTGACACAGCTCTGTATGTTCCTCTCTTTTTCACACTCTTTCAGTGGTCCACCCGCAGATCACTGGGCTCTAGTTAGTGGACTACCAACCTACGTTGCAGAAAATGGCTTTGTAAGTGTCTCACAGCTGCTGCAGGGCAATTCATTATCAGAAGCATTAGGACAGTAAAGGAATGAAAATGGAGGGGAACTGACTTGTGGAACAGCCACAGAGACATATCAACAATGAATGTAGAAACATACAGTAAGAATGTAATGAAACACAGGGTGAAGGGACACATTCAGTGCAATGTGATAGAGCTTGAAATACACATTCAGGCACCTCAGTGTACCTCAGTTTTTGTCCAAAAACTCATCCAACTGTATCTATATGCAGGTAACAGGATGGTATCTAGTGGACTGTATATACCGTAATGTGATATACCACATATCCTACGTGATACACCACATATCCTATGGGATGCCACATATCCTATGTGGTATATATATGTGGATAAAAAGCTTTACTATAATAATTTTCATCTATTATAACCTTATAACAATTTATGAATTTTACTGCACCGCAAACATGAACATACTGCAATGCAAAGTAATTTTAAACGCAAGTTACAACAATAAAAGGGAGAAAACATATTTAGATTTTAAAAAATCATTAAGATTAATTAGAAATAGCAGTAATTTGTAAAATATACGAAGTAATGAATTTTCATGATGACCCACATTTATTTCCTGCGACTGTCTACAGATTTGCAACATGATGAACGTGGCTGCAGATGACTACTTCACTTTCCAGGTGAGCAGACTTTTACAGTCCATTAAATTTTCTGTCCACACATCAGACACACACAATCCAATGTACATACACCTTGGTATGCACTACATAGCCGATTCCACATATGCGCTCAGTGGAATACAAATCATACAATCTGTTATACAGATTTTGACATACAGGTATATTCCGATCTTCCCTGTACATTTTGAAGATTTTACATGATGCCATCTTGAAGCATTCGATTCTAATGTCTTTCAGAAAGAGGCTGTGGATGAGACGGGTTTTCTCATCAAGAATGTCTTGTCGCTGCCCATTGTCAACAAGAAGGAAGAAATTGTGGGCATTGCCACGTTCTTCAACAGAAAAGACGGCAAGCCATTTGATGAACATGATGAACAGATCACTGAGGTGAGCACCAAGTATTCTGTGTCTCACTGTTGTAGACGCACTCTTGTCAACACTCTGCACCACAGGTTTCCTCTATGAAGGCAAATATTTGTTCTGATTTTGGAGCATTTTGCAGCACAAATTTGCATATTAATGAAGAAAACGTCCATTAGACTTAAAAATACTGTATGTAGTTTGCTGGGGTGCCATCCATGTCTTAGGCGAAGACAAGTATCTATAAATAATTCCAAAAAATGTCCAACAGGAAATAAATTCACTGTTTGTTCTTTTGTGTCTTTCATCATCATCTCTCTCTCTCTTACTCTGTCTAAGTTTGTAAGTTATATTATTATTTCTTATCCAGTCACTCACTCATTCACTCAATGTGTATGCTCCAGGCCCTGACACAGTTCCTGGGATGGTCGGTGCTAGTTTGTGACACCCACGACAGGCTGAACCGTATGGAATGGAGGAAAGACATCGCTCAGGAGATGCTCATGTACCAGACCAGATGCACAAAAGATGAGCTGCAGTCCATTCTGGTCAGTATTTCCACCACATCTTTTTCTCCAGAAGCCTACCTTTGACTTTTGCTCAAGAGGCCACTCAAGCAGGAATTAAAAGCAATCAAAGGTTAATGCACTGTGAATAGCATATTGAATAGCAATCCTCTAAAAGCTATTAGCTAAACTATTAGAGGACTAATAGAAGGCCTGGTGGATCATTTAAGCACTTGACAACTAACAGTTTACAAGGTTGCTGCTTGGAGCAACCTTGTAAAGTTGAAGTGAAGTCTGAAAACACAATCAATATATAATCATGATGAACATATTATTGTATTTTCTGCTTTTTGTTGCCAATCCATAGGAATTCAAGCTGACTCAGTTGTTGTAAATTGCTCTTGATGATGGCAGCACATTCATGGGAAGAATGTAAATGTCATTACAAATGTTCTGTTCTCTCTTTTCTAACCAGAACACCAAAGAGAAGTTTGACGCAGAACCTGAGGACTGTGACCAGAAAGAGATGTACAAACTATTGGTAAGCTTTGTTTGAATCTTCAGGGCAAAAACTTGAAATGAAACGATACAAAGGATTATTACTTTACTCACTCAGTCACAGGCAAACCAAATAAATGCATAAATAAATGAATAAGATTAGAAATTTGCATATTTAGTACTTCATTCATTTAATATCATTTGGAATATTGGGAGCCTAATTCCCAAATCAAATTAAATTCCCCTGAAAAATGTTAAATAGTGCTTTTTTAAAAATTCTTAAGCCTGTCACTTAATTCTCTGACATTTTAATCATGCATTCATCTGTGCTTTTGTAGCATTGATTGGTTCATGAATGTCTTCTTTGTGCTTTGTGTTTTTATTCAGAGAGCAACCTGCCCGGTGGCCGATAATGTCGACGGAGAAAGCCTGTACCTGTTCTCCTTCAGCGACTTCCCCGTTTCAGAGCATGGCCTCATCAAGGCCGGCATTCGCATGTTCTTTGAGCTTGGAGTTGTGGAAAAGTTCAAAGTTCCCGCCGAGGTGAGTCACGTACTCAGCATTCTGAGATTTCAGTGAGCCTGGCGGTGCAAACAGTCCATAGGATCTGGGGGAATATCTCCTTCATTCATTATTCCCCCCTAAAAATCTGTGATTTTATTCAGTATTTATTTTAATTATAAAAACAGGTTTATCAATATACCAATAATTTAAAATCACAGTGAAATCACATTTTTAATTGGCTCTTTATCATTTTCTGTCCTTGCCATAAGATAACCCTGCAGTGAATTACTTGTAAAAATCATTTGGAACCAGTTCTTTTTTGAAATGTGGGTGTTTTAAAATATGTGAGGAACAGAAAGAAACAATGCGCCTCAGGGATGCAGAAAGTTCATATCTGTGAATCAGTTGGGGTGATGGGTAAATTGCCATGGGTCTATTTTGTGTGGGAGAGAAGTAGATGTTTTCCTTAATTGGCCTCTCGAAGCATGCCGTGCTGTTGGTAGAAATATGGGTGATACTCAGTGGTGGGTTTCCTTGGGCACTGGGACAAAAGCGCACTTTTTAAAAACATGGCCACATCGGACTGCATCGTGGCCTCATCTGAACTCTCCTCATGATAAAATATTCTATTCGTCTCACTTCCTTTCCCATCCTCCCCTTCTGTCTCTGCTCTCTCACTCGTCCACTCAGACGCTAACCAGGTGGATGTACACGGTGAGGAAGGGTTACCGTGACATCACCTACCACAACTGGAGGCACGGCTTCAACGTAGGCCACACCATGTTCTGCCTGCTGCAGGTAATGCACTAACAACATCAGCTGTTTCTACTGTACAGCCCAACACCTACAGCTCACTACACAACACTGACCTAAAGCTTATAAATAAATCTTCCTAGCTGTGCTAGCTAAATTTCTCTCCTTTCATACACATATTTTTTCAGAGTGGTAACAGTTTAACAGACCATTGAGTCTTACGAGAATGTGTGTAAACCACTCATATAGGCCTATAACATGTTTTGTCCCTTCACAAAGCAAATTGAGAATTGCACCAATACAGTGGAATATAGTCCACATTAAGTATTTACAATGACAGCATAACAGAGCTTTAATATCCTTTAAATGAGTATTTAAGTATTTTAAAAAGGCTTCTAATGAGCATAACATTACATTGTGTACATTTTTATAGGTATAGGTCACAATCTACACCACACTAACACATGTCTGCACAAAATAATCCATGATTTGTCTCTTCTCCATATAGACAGGGAAGCTGAGGAAGTACTACTCTGATCTAGATGCCTTTGCCATGGTTGCTGCTGCTTTCTGCCATGATATCGACCACAGAGGAACCAACAATCTCTACCAGACAAAGCAAGTTGAAACGTTTCATTCTGTGTGTGCTTGTGTGTGACCTGCACGTAAATTGATCTTCCTCACTCTCCTCGTTTTTTGTCCGTAGGAGCGCACATCCTCTGGCCAAACTTCACGGCTCTTCCATCATGGAGAGGCACCACTTGGAGTACAGCAAGACGCTCATGGCTGAAGAGGTATGACACGTCATTGGTTGAGAAGTTAAATATTAGTCTTATTAAATACAAAGGAAACACATTTTGACCAGTTTTCATTGTCTCTTGCAGAGCCTGAACATCTTCTGCAACCTTCAGAAGCGTCAGTTTGAGAACGTGCAGCACTTGTTTGATGTCTGCATCATCGCCACTGATCTGGCCCTTTACTTCAAGTGCGTTGTCTGAAATACTCTAACCACTCAATGTTTGTCTGTCCTTCTCTTGAGATGACTGACTCAGTGGGTCTCATGGAATCAATTTGTGTATTTGCTTATGAGTTATTTTGACTGACTGACTTTGGCTCACTGTCTGCCTGTTTGTGCCCACACAGAAAGAGAACCATGTTCCAAAACATTGTGAACGCCACAGAGCCGATGACAGATGAGAAAGAGGCCCAGTCCTATATTGCCAACAACCCCATCAGGAAGGAAATTGTCATGTATGTATCTCACGCTAGCAGAAAACAACACAGTGGTTCAAGAAATGCTGGTCTGGTTTATTTTAAAAATATATTTATACATATATATATAATATATATACATGACATTTTAGAAATTAAGAAATGACTGTATATACACCATGCTTCACTGTATGTATTTGATATATACAGGGCTTACATAATTGATATTCTATCACCAAATAACTATTTTAGTAGTCATACAGCAAGTACTGTCATACTGCAAATCATCAGCTTCAGTAGCATCTTCCCTTTCCTGACTGTCTGTCTCTCACCTCCAGGGCCATGATGATGACAGGTTGTGACCTGTCAGCTATCACCAAACCCTGGGAGGTACAGAGCAAGGTGGGTGGCCTTCACTGCCTTCACATGTGGTCATTTAGAAATATATGGGGAAGCTTGCAAGAAGCAAAAACACAGTAAGCGCAGGAGCAAATATTACAGAGGTTGTGTTTTACAAATTGCATTTACAGTATCCTGTTTTTCCTCAGCTTGAAATACGCTTAATTCAAGCTACAGTCTGACAAGACTTAGCTCAATAATTTAAATATATGTATAAGGCAGCAATATTTTTTTTTTTTTAAATAAAGTGGGTACAATAGGCAATTGTATTGTTACTTTAACAATGGATCAGATTCCCCTCAGGTCAAAATGTTCAGCTTTACTGAATGTAAAAAACAAGCTTCATATTTATAACTGACAGGAGAGTTCCCAACCTGATCCTGCATAAATACTGAACATTGAGAGTAAAATGGGGTCAAGCTTATTTTTTGCTACTTATCTGCACTCATTACCTCCCTTTATTACACCTTAATTTCCTTGTCTCATTCTTTATTCCGCTGTCTGTGCATTTGTCTGTGTGTCTCCAGGTGGCTCTGATGGTTGCTGCTGAATTCTGGGAACAGGGAGATTTGGAGAGATCTGTTTTGGACCAACAACCAATTGTAAGGGTTCTTCTTCTCTTCCCTTCACGTAATTTTTCTCAGGAATTTGGACAACTGTTTATCTTTATCTCAACTTAAAACTCTCCCCTCTCTCCGTCTCTCTCAGCCCATGATGGACAGAAACTGTGCTGAACAGCTGCCCAAGATGCAGTGCGGTTTCATTGACTTTGTGTGCTCATTTGTATACAAGGTAAGCTTTCACACCGTACTGTTGCGCCATTTTTCCTACGAAAAAACACTAGTACAGATATTATAAACAATGAAGGGGAAGTAATAGTTTAAAGACATTTGTTTATTAGTTTTTTTGCAAAGGGAGTCTGGCCTATGCTCCGTGTTGCAACAGTTCATCTGTATCTGTTGAAATTTAGGCACACCCACAGTCTGACAGGGGTGTAAGGATTGAAGAACCAGAGTTGTTGTTGTAGCTTCAACTATCTAAGGCTGGATATCAGGATGTTGAGAGATGAACCTGTTGAACCCAGCTGGCCCCCAACAGGAATGTCAGCAAGCTGTTTGTCAGTCAGGATGGTATTTGGACAAGACGGCACACATAGGCTACATCCATAACAATGAACATATGTCAGGCAGTCTAAGAGAGATACCATGAAATCGCAATGACAGAAATCATCCTTCTTTTACGTTTTTCATCTTTAAGTGCCCCCACAAATATGAGTAATAGATACATAAATTCAGTATGTTTTCCTTCATTTGTCAGGAGTTCTCCAGGTTCCACAAAGAGATCACACCCATGTTCGACGGCCTGAACAACAACAGGTCACACTGGAACGAGCTGGCTGAGGTATACAATGCAAAGATGAAGGCCATCGAGGATGAGAAGAAGAAACTGGAAGAAGAGGAAGCCAAAAAAGGTAGAAAACATGGTTGAATGGATCTATAGATCTGTGTATATCCCAGATGATGAAGTGTTCAGTGTTGAATCATCTCACATTAACATACCCTTCTTTCTTTTGTTTCTCCAGCTGGCGGAGGTGAAGTGGGGAAGTCAAAAACCTGCATCATCTGCTAAATTTCTTTGTTGCTTGGATCTGGGCGGGTGCAATCTGGTTACAACTAATCTAGGGTACTCTAGCCTTTTCCAGTCAGACGAATCATCTAGTTGGACCTTGACTAGGCTAGCTTGATCTGGTCTGATCTACACCAGTGTAGTTCTTTCTGGTTAGGTGCTTGTCCGCTCTGGTACTGTCCAACCAGTCCCTGTTTGGTCCAGTCTAGCCTACTTTAGTCTAGTGTAGTTGGGTCTGGTCTGCAGTCCAGTCTGGATTAGGCCAGCCTAACCAGCATCCAAGGAGGGAAGAGTCAGAAACATCATCGAGAATAATGCGGGGACTCTGACTGCAAGAGAAGCCGACTCTGAAGATGTGATGTTTTTGAAACTTCCTCCTTCCTCTGCTTGTGACAACACAGCCATGGACATTTGAAAGCAATACATACATGGACAACAATATTTCCTTTCAGTATAGCAATAATATAAATACTGCTGATGTGTATGGTTTGAAAGAATGGTTGGATAAATATAAAAGCTGTAAGCAAAAGTAAAGTTGAAATACAAATACTAACATAGCTGAAAAAGGGTGCTGCATGTGCTGCAGGTGGGGTTTACACATGCCAAAGCAAAAGTTTTCAGACAGTGTTCCTATTGGCAGTCAGTTAGCACACATTATCTTGTACTGTAGGTTGCACAATGCACTTAGCTGCTGCTGTTTTGACGGTGGCAGGCCATGAATGGGGGGCAGGCAGGGACAATAACAACGTAACTTTGTACTTAATGACATCAAGCGGAAGAGGTTAAAAATGATGCTAAAGTAGCATGGGTACCACTTAGTGAGTTGAGAAATGAACTCCTTGAACCTGAAGGATATGTTAATGTCAAAAAAGAAACTTGAAGCCTAGATACTACAACGAGTGACAATGCTCAACCAACAAGGGCTGATGTTCTCTTACCTCAAAAGGCGCTGATCAGTTGTGTGAGGGTATATTTATTTTGATATGCAATCTATCTATTTACATATATATATTTTTTGGATTCTTTAAGAATTTTGTACTTGAGTCAGGATGGAGACAAGCTTTGAGAGAGGACGTTCTGAATCTGTGAGCAAACGCATGCTAAAATCACAGAAAATGTGTTGAATATGTGCAACCTGGAAAAATAACCTAAAAAATTGTATTATATATATATACATATAATATTTACACCAATATTTAGAGCAAACTTACAATTCCATATCAATTCACAAAATGTACTTCTTTTAAATGTACACAATTTCACATGTATATAGTTTATGATATAGAAATTGTGAAATGTAAATTGTGTAAACTTATTGTAAGAATAACTAAAGCATAAAATGGATATAAAGGATGTCAAAGTAAGCTTTGCTTCTTTTGCGGGGGCAGGAGTTGCAGTCGATCAGACAGTATACAGTAGATCTACCTCTCCTGTAAGAAGATTTGATTGTCAGCCAGCGCTTGAGATCCGCGCAGCTTTAGACTTTAAATACCCTTCTTACAGAGTAGGTAAAGCAGGCTACAAAAGCCTTATCATATGTATGTGCAGACGACGTGTGTTTGTAATGTGGCAGATGCAGCTGTAGCATCATTGATCATATGACTCTACAGGCCAAAGTCCTCTGCTTCTCTCTTCACTGATGCAACAGTGAGATCAATCGTGCAATAACTGCTGACTGAATGATGTCAACTCAGTCTGAATATCTGCCACAATAGATCTCAATGTAAACCTGAACTAAACTTGATCTGATCAGGCATTTGAGTTGACAGTGCAACCCCCCCCCCCCCCCTGCAATTTCTGAAACACTTTAAGCATTGTCCCTCCCCAAACTTCTCAACTTCCTGTTACACAATGTCATCTCCTCTAATCAATGGGGCATCAATCAAAGGCACATAATCCTATCAGAATGGCTTTAGGACTACCTGGCTACTCCTTCTCTGCTTCTTGAGGTGAAGTGAGGAGGAGCTGTAGTGATCACTGCAGTCAGAACTGTGCAAATACATTGACTCAATCACCTCAAATGATATACTTAAATGATTTTACCATGAATTTACCACATTGTTAAAAGTCCTGCTGTGCACATTTTATATGAATGGTGACACCACTAGTTCTGACTTCAGTAAGAAAAAGGGCCCCTTGCTTTGTGAGATACCAAATAACGCACTGCATACTTTTTACTTACCCATCAACTGTCATTCAGACATTAGAAACCTATTATCTGACATATGAAATGACCTCTACTGTATGTACGTGTCATGAGATGTAATATGTGTAAGCAAATAAAGGAATTTATGGAGAGATTTCTTTCAATATGAATATAGTATAGCACACGCACAAAAATGGTACACCTTATCTCTTATTCACACTTGTTTTGTTTACATGAAGGTTAGACAGAGACAGAGAGTGAACTTATGAAACCTTGAGCTTAGCTGCGACAGTGCTCGTTCTTAGTCATATATCGTGCAGAGATCTTAGAGGCTCCAAAGCTGGATGAGCCTCTGGGGAAAGAGGATCAGTGGATTGGTTCTGATCCCTGCCCGATACAATGTTGTCTGGCTGTGTTGTTCAACATCCTGTGTTCTATAGTCCGCAGATTGTGCACGCAGAAAGCTTGAGGTGGCATGTCATTATGTCATCATTTTAAAATAAACGTGTGCAGTCATTTAAAAGAGTAGGAAAGAGTTAGAGAGTAGTTTGAGTGCAGATGCTGCTGCCTGACAAGATGGGATATTTGACACATGGTAACACAAGACAAGCCCTAAAATCTGTCTTTTTTTGGCACAGTTCAGCTCATCAATCCCTGAATCAACATGACCTTTCATTTCCCTCACTTGTGATTGATTGCCCCCTACATAAGCTGATCTCCCCCCAACTCTCTTCACAGGGGCCAGCTTGAAAATTTGTAAGGTTACAAAAGTTTTTGTTAGTGGGGATTTCTAAATTCCTCCCAGGACCTTCGTAAGGGTTAGTGTGTGCACATATACAGAAAATTGATTTTCAACCAAGAAAACGGGTGTTGACAACACAATCGATCAACTATAAATACAACCAGGTGTACAAGTACAGCCAGGGGCCTAATCGCATCCCACCTCCACTTAAAAGCAACAGGCTGTTATTACTGAGTGTACCATTTACTACACTTAACCACCTGTTATCTTACTTTGTTAAGAATGACACAGAAAAATATGTCCCTTGAGAAAACAGAGAAGAAAGTTTAAAATGACAGATAGAGCAGTAAAGGGTAAAGTGTCTCTATCTAAACCAAGGTCTATAATCTCCCAGCAATCTCATGCAGCTTCCTCCTCTGCAAGCCGAAGTCAAGGCAAGTGCTGCAATCTGTCCCCAGCAACAGGGATATCAAGCTAATCCTTGTTGTCTTTGTGTAAGAGCAGATGCTATCCAACACATTCACTCTTTTGTGTTACTACTCATTACTATTACTACAGTAATGGATTTTTACTCACATAAGATACAGTATGATATTCGATATTAGCACTAAACACAAAGTACAGCAGTAGATGAAAAGTTAAAGCATCACATATGTCATAATAATTCATCCTGAGGGAGACATAAATGTCTGTATCGAATTTCATGGCTGCTAGCATGGCTACAACAATTTTCGGTTATTTTCCGCAGCGACATTGGAGGAATTGAAACGGAGATGGTGATAGACGTGCAAATCAAAGACAGTTACAGGGTAAACATTGTGTTTATTTCGGTAGCACTCCTTGAACATACAGTCAGATACATCTACATGCACTCAAAAAGAAACTTGTTTAATGTCAGCGGAGCACAGAAGAAAGTGTAGTCACAGCAGGGATGCCGCTGATTCCAGCAGAGTCAAAGAAACATGTCTTCAAAGTACTCATCAAACTCCTCCTCCCTGAACAGATACAACAAACAAAAATTTAGAGATGTTAGTTCCTGTCATGCACAGTGTACACAAACTGACACAGACGGTTAAATGCTTTTGTAAAGTTAGCTCCTCCAAACAGTGTTATTACTTTGCTTTTATGTTTAATTTAAGCTCTAGACAATATGAAATAATGTGGAGTACAAACACTGGTACATAGCACAAGCAAATAAAAAGTGGCGGGCAGCAAAAAAAATCGTATTATGAGTATTTTGTTGTAACAAACATGATATTAATCTTCAATACAGTTATAATTACATAAATTATAGAAGCTGCTGCTCCCACATCCTTAATTCTTTTAGAATAAAACATGCTGTGTGACTGTTCAGATATAATTAGCTAATACTCCAAGCCAGAGTGATGGATCATGTACTTGAATGAAAGCTGATGAACCACCGGCCTCCTACTATTGATCTTTTCAGGAATATTATATCTTTCTGAGAACAGAATTTAAAATGTCAGGAGAAGCGTGACAGGAGTAAGTTTAAGGTTTAGTGACTTTCAGGCCAGTTCAGGGCAGCTTTGTGCTGGGTATCTAAGTGGTCTCCATACTGTGCTATATAAAGATCAGTAACCTATATAGGCTAAGTGGTAAAGACTGACTGTGATGGTTTTACAGCAGCTTACTGGGTGTGGTTTAATATGAACATTGACTGTTAGCCTCACCTTGACTTTTCCTCGACCGCAGGGGCGGGCCCTCGCCAGTGGTCAGCTTCTGATTGGCCCTCTGGCTCATCCCCAACCTCGGAGTCTAGCAGGAGAGTTTCAGAGAGTAGACAGTCAGACTCGTAGAAGGAAAAACTATGTCAACCATTAACCTTTATTTATCGTTTTCAATATCACAGTCTTTACTGTTAGCCTCGACAAGACTTAATTTCCTCAGTTCGGTCTTACAATTATAAGTCTGGGAAAAGTATGTACCAGATCAATCAGTAAATGTCACTGTGTCACTGTGTTAAAGATGATTAAAGTTTGGAGTATATCTATGAATGAATGCAGCATGACTGCAACTGTAAGGCTGATTTCTCTCCACAAATGTAATCAAACAAGTTTTAGTGGATCATTTAAAGTGCAAAGAACTGATGTTTCCAGAACAGTGGCCATGTTTTTTTTCAATCTGAAAATCATAAACATATAACAATGACAACTCAGGGAGTGGTGCATTCGTTCAATTAGGTTATGGAAGGGTCCATTTGACATTTTGCTGAAGGCGAAAACCAACGATTTTTATACAACCTGATTCATGCATGGCCTGAATTACGAACTAGTCAAAGTAGGAAACTGACCTGGGGCCACAGACAAAAACCCCATGTTCACTGTTTTTATAGGTAATTTGCTCCTCTAAAGTACAATATCAAGTAAGGTGGATCCTCCCTCTTTATTTATTTTATTAGTAAGGGATCATGTATAGTATTAAACCTAAATGTTACCATTTGATATACTGTACCAGAGTTAGCTTACAGCTAATTTTCATCTGTAGTCAAATGGCAGGTCACAATTTAAACATATGCACCTAGCTACTTACTTACTTACTGATTACTAACTACTAGTTTACTAATTAATCATTTGATGCTACATTTTAGTCTTGCCTGTCAAAATCTACTTTCAAGGAATGTATTATTTTAGTTTGGGGGGTCAATAGGGGACCAGTTGCATATTTTGGCCCTGGGGCAGCCTAAAGGTTTAATCCAGCCATGGTCAAACCAGAAAAAATTATGGTTTGGTTTTCCTTTCCCTAAGCCTCACTGAACCCATCCATATTCTAGAAATCTTAAATTCATTAAAATCAAGATTATCCTTCAACAACTGCTTTATATACGTGTGACTGAGACAGATTGTGAGAGTGTTTGTGTATAAATTCAGATGCATGTTGAAGTCAATGCTATAACCTCTGGATGCAGAAAGTTGTTTTTTTGTGTACACCTCCATCAACCCACCCACCCATCCATCCAGACTGTGAAATAAACAGAACAGGGGCACGGGGGCAAGGACATAAATTATTTTACACTGCTCACAGAGAAGGAAAAAAAGATGAGGGAGGAGAAAGACAAAGAAAAAAAGTCCAGAGGAATGGAGAGAGAGGCAGTTGAGAAAAAGCAGACCTGCTGTCGGTCTTCTACTATTATGCACAGGGCTAATGGATGGTGTTTCCAGGAGGGATTGTCAGTGTGTTTTCACTCCAAAAATTTGGAGGAGTGTCATGGCCCAGAGGCCTCGGGGAGTAGATCATAAACTGTCCAATGTGTGTGTCTTTTAAAATGGGGGAGGTGCTCTTATGTGTGTGTGTGCGTGTGTGTGTTTATGTGTGTGAGGGAGTTATGAACGCTACCTTTGTCCGAGTCCCGCGACTCCACCGAGCTGTTGGAAGAGGTGGATTGAGCTGTAGAGAAACAGGGTTGTAAAGTAAAATATGTTTTAATCAAAAGGGAGTTGTTAAAAAATAATAATGACAAGCACAAATGAAAAATGAGAATGATATAATTTCCAAGAAATTTATATCAGCAAGGGAGAAGAGACGAGTCATACCCCTGTGCCTCTTATGTTTGTCTTTGTGTTTGTGCTTCTTGGAATGTGAGGATGATCTCTTCCTCTTCTTCTTCTTCTTTTTCTTGTCTGATGGCTCCTGGTTCTCCTCTGAAACCCCTTTAGTCCTTGTCTTTGCCTTCACCTCCTTTCTCCTGGCGACAGAAACACAGGTTGATGAAACTGAATTCACAATATAAAGATCTCAACTATGGCACCATTTGAAATACAACTTGAAATCCTTTAAGGCCATGTTTCAGAGGTTCATGAAAGACTCTTGAATTGGCAAAGGCTTTCTATACATCTTGTAATAAAGTCTGCTGGAACAGAAAACTGCGTAAAACCACCCACTGTGACCAAAAAGAGAACATTTTTAATGTAAAAAAGGTGAAAAGTATGCTGCTTACTTGTGGTGGTAATTGAGTTTGAACGAGCATTCAGGGCATAGTCCTAGAACAGAACCAACATGGCATCATCATTTACATAACTGTTTCACTGGTATTAGTGTATTATTATTATTACAGCCATTATCAGTGTGATGTAACATTACAGGATAGCTTCACAATTTTTCTGTCCTAAAACAATAGTCAGGTTCCCAAATGAGCATTGACACGTTTCTCTTGCTGTGATGATTCCTCCTGTTCGTACAGGCAATTAAGAGATCCCTTCATAATGCACTTTAAATGTAAGTGATAGTGGGCAAAAATGTATTTCAAAGTTTATTTGAAGCTAATATGAAGACTCAGCCATCCACATTAGTCAAATTAAGTCAATATCTTTCAAAGTTACAGTCTTTATAGTGCCATTTCCCTCTTTTTGTTACAATCCTTCCACTGCAGCTGAACAGGAAACCACTGTCCATTGAGACACAAAGAGGGAATTCTTTACTAAAAAGACTAACTGTGGAAGATATCAATTTTATTTGACTAACTCAGGCCCATATTATCTTCCTATAAAATTTTAAATACATTTTTGGTCATAATAAGGACTGTTGTTTTAAGACAGACTTGAAAAATTGTGAACCTGTCCTTTAATTCTTGTACTTCTTATGGCAATATAATTATGATGTTGGTGAGCTGGGACATTAAGGATGAAATATGTTAAAATGAAGATTTCATTTTATATTCAGAGTTAATAACCTATCACTTTCCCCCCATTTATTCATGTCCAGGTTGCAGTGGCAGCAGGCTAAACAAGATAGCCCCTACTTCTTCCTCCCAAGCCATGTCCTCCAGCTCTTTCTGGGGGATCCCAGGGCATACCCATATGTTTATTGATTTATTATGAGAGACATTTTACCTAAGATACCTGTTCAACAGTTTATCCATTACCTTTTGAATTCTATTTATATATCATTATATATCTGGCAAGGGTTGCATATTCGTACTTCTTGTCATTAAACATTACTTTCAATTCATGCTGCTATAAAATATAAGCATCACTGAAACTGTGTGTAAACTGAAAAAAATGTTTGTACCAGAAGCATACAGATGGGTGACAAATAAAAGGAAAAACTGGCACAGGTCTGAATGCTTGACCCCTACGGTGAGGGGATCTAGTCCCTCTGTTATGCTGTGGTGGGCATTTTGCTTGCATGGTTTGGGTCCACTTGTCCCCTTAGAGGGAAGGGTCACTGCAAATCAATACAAAGTTGTTCTGAGTGATCACCTTTATCCTATGATGAAACATTTCTATCCTGATGGGAGTGGTCTCTTTCAGGGTGACAATGCCCCCATCCATAACGAGGAGTCACTGAATGGTTTGATGAGTATGAAAATGATGTGAATCATATGCTATGGTCTTCACAGTCACCAGATCTCAACCCAATTGAACCCAATTGGATCATCAAAACACTAAATGAGGGAATATCTTTTTGAAGAATTACAGAGGAGTTCCAGAGACTTGTAGAATCCATGCCAAGGCGTATTGAAGCTGTTCTGGTGGCCCAACACCTTACTAAGACACTTTATGTTGGTTTTTCCTTTAATTTCTCACCCATCTGTATATGACAGTATCATCTGGAAACTCGCTCCATGATTCTGGTATATAATTTATATAAACTTATAATATATATAAAGAGAAGTGGACTAAGGACTGAACCCTGTGGAACTCCTTTTTTACTCTACAGGAAAGATGATTTTCATTGTCATCATAACACAGTTTATGGGTTCATAAGTACAATTTGAAACTTTATCAGTTGTTGCTAGTGTTTTGAGAAACGTATTTAATAATTCCTTTTCCTTCATGAATCCATTGCAACATCATCAAGATCCATTACATCTCTCCAGTGCGCCTTATCAAGTTCATGCTCCAGGGTCAACAAATCGTGTCTCATTACTGTCAAACCATTTAGGATTGTCAAAACATTGGATTTAGAAGTACAATAAACAGGAAAACATTTTTTGTTGATGAGGAGAAGCGACACGTCTGGATGTGACCTGTTGCACTAGCTTGTTAAAAGAGCCTGTCATTTCCTGCTTGACTGAGTTTACTACGACTGGTGGGTCCTCCAATTACGGTAATTATTATAACAGGATTTTCTGCAGTATGATACCTGAAGGAGGATTATTATGAGCCGGGTCTTAGACGGAAACCCCCACTAGGCCACAGCCTCTCACACACACGCGCAAAGACACATGCACACTAACAAATCTTTTTACTTAGAATGATCAGAGAAAATGAGAAAATAATTTGTCTTTTGGCTTACTGAGTTTGACCAATGCGTTTCTCTTCTCGCCCTGTTCTACATAGGCAAAATTCACTTCCCAGCTTTTTAGGCCTTCCTGCTTCTCACAGCGTTTGTTTCCACACTGGAATTGACCTGGAAGACAAGAGAGCACACGAGCTGAATACATCAATAATGTTTACATATATTTCATCCACCTATCTCAGATCCACCACAACTTACGATAAATGCAAAGAAACAACCTCAATTCCGCATTTATTGATTATCTATTAGTAAGGAGTGAAGATTAACTGAGCAACAGTGCCCTGGTGATGAATGTACAAATAATTATGTGTCAAGAATGATTATGTATAAAGAAAGAAAGAAAGAACAAACAGGCAGAATTGACACAAGTAAAAGATGATTGTATATTTTAAAAAATTATTTTATAAATGAGAAATCCAGAATATAAATCTCACACTTTTTCTGATTTTTTCAGCACTCTCTCGCCCCCGTCCATCTATCACTACACCCCTTCCTCCATATCCCCCTGCTCCTTCTCATCTCCCTTTCTTCACCTCGCCTCATCCCCTCAGGCCTCCCTCAAGCTGCTGCACAGCATGCCTATTATCCCTAGAGGAGCTTAAGGTGGCATTGATCTGGTCCCCGGGAATCCTCCAGACGGTAACAGAGGGAGCGAATGCGTCAGAACAGGCCGTTCTAGGCACGGGGACGCTCCTTATTCTCCAAGAGGAAAGTGATGCCTGCCTGCACTTACTTTAGATCAAGACTCTCTAAACATTCAGGTGAGGTGACGCTGGCTGTCATGGCTTCGGGCCACTTGCGCCATAAGGCAGACTTTGCAGTCATGTGCTGTACTGGATTAAAGAGCTATGACATCAGGAAAAAAAGCACTTCTGGCCAGTGACTTTGACTTTTGTTTTTCTGATACCCCTCTGATTCTTTTAACTTAGTGTTTATCAAATTCTATTTCCCTAAATTATTCTTCAATAACAACCTAAAGTCAGATTTTACAGTTTGATGGCATCTAAAAGTTCAAATTAAAAAAATTTAAAACATTTTTTGCAAAAGGTTCATTATAAAACTTAAAAGTAACTATAGTGAAACCAACTTCATTACATCAACTGAGGGGTGAAATTTTATAGTCTGTCAGTCATTTTTGCAGCAGGAGCGTGCAATCTGTCTAAACATAAAAATAACATTCATTAACGAATCAACCAATTCCTTATAAATGGGAAACAGTAAGAAAAGCTAGAAAGCTTAAACGGATAACTAACTAAAAAACCTGTCACGTTTTAGGATGCCAGACATATACTGTATGTTCACTTAGCTGCATTTTCAATTTTTCATAACTTGACAAGTACTTAGTGATGTGAAAATAAAAATGCCAGGATGTTCCTTTAAATCTTTGATGACCGGTCCTTTCTGACACTACATGGGTGTGACTTGAGACAGGGCCATCTCTTCACCTTGGTGCCAACATAATGCCACAAACAGTGACCAGTGCCCGCATACCGGAGAGAATCCTGTGCTGTCTTCACTATCATCAGTGACGTCAAAGACAATCGCACTGGAGTTGTCCCATGACATCTTATTCTCTCCATCACGCAAACACAAATCAACAGATACATCTACTCTATGTGCAAACGAGGCATTTACTGTATTGGTAAAGAAAAAAGGAGAAAGGCCCTGCTTATCTTGAATAGGGTATTGAATCCCTCGCTGCTGCAGTGAAGCTGCTCAGTGTCGAATATAAAAGAATGTGATATATTCAAAGGTTACAACATGGAGAGTGTGAATATGTCTGACCCTGCAGCTACTTACAACCACAACCCTGGTAGAGTGGAGTCAATAGAAATCTGTTTCTAGGCAACTCCTTTGACAAAATAAATGTCAAAAACTAAATATAATCAAGGTCAGGAACACAATTCTTCTCTCTGACAGCTTTCAGCCCCTTTTTATACTCAAAAACATTATTGTACCCTCATGAAAGCTAATGAGCACAGTGTTAGTCGATAGTGCTGGGCTCAGGAGGCAGATTTTTAAAATAGTGCCACACAGAGCACCCTTTCTTTGATGATAGAAATAAAAGGATGTACAGTGTATTTTGTTGACAAGTGTTCAGTTATCCTCACACATCAGGTGAGCCTCACGTGCTTCATGAGAAGACCTGGCAAAAGGTTGGCTGAGTAAACCCGTTAAAGAGAGGAAACTCCTGTCCTTCTACGTCAAAGGATCCTAATTCCACCAGCCAGTGGTCTGAGATCAAGACGGATACACTGCGAGACAGATGGCTGCATGATTAACATTCACTGGATGGAGTTGCGGGGCTGTGACCCGAGCCGGCCCTCTCTCACTTTTTATGCACCCTTGGATAACCGTTAAAAGTTCACAAAGGACGCATTATCGTGAAATCGGGCCAGTTTGTTGAGAAAATATTCCGATTTAACATGTAGCACACTCTCTGAGTTTCACAGATTAAGCTGATTAAGGAGATAGGTAGTTGCAAAAACTTGCTTATTAGCACATGACTGTGGAGCCTGACTTAGAAAAAAGAAACACGTTTTATTGAAAGGAATAGTTTGACATTTTGGGAAAGACATTTTCATACCGACAGTTAGATGAGAAGATTGATTCCACTTTCATGTTTGCACAGTAAATATAATGCTACCGCCAGCAGTCAGTTAGTTTAGCTTAGCATAAAGACTGGAAACAGGGGAAAGCAGCTAGCCTGGCTCTGTCCGAAAGGAACAAAATCTGCCTACCAGCACTTCTAAAGCTCAATAATAATTTAATACAGTTTATATCTCGTTTGTTTAATCTGCACAATGAACAAAGTGTAAAAACGAGAAGTTGCAGGGGGTTGTGTGACTATTTCTTGGCCGGGCATAGTGACTTCTTGGAATCTCCATCGGTGACCTGGCAACCTCACAGTGACAACAAGACTCCAAGATAGTAAATAAGTGTATTTTACAAAATGACACACAATCCCACCTCTAACTCTGGATCAGATTCTGCCTCTTAATGTATGTTTTTCACATTGACAAGAAGTCCAGGCTGCTGACCCAAAGTGCCACACTCGCTCTGTTTTGAAACATTTATTGACTCCACGCCATCCAGTTAACTAAGTAGACTGAAGGGCATTATATGCAACTAGGATTATGTTTTATACTGTTTAAGTCCCAAGAACTGCATTGGATCTGTCTCTCACGCTGTATACTATTGAAAAATACTTTAATACCACTACTTTAATACTGAAAAATATTAATTTTAATGTACAACACCCTGCTATTCACTCACAGATAAACACTTAAAAACCATACTAGACTGGGAAAGCTTGGTGGGCTGTGGGTTTATTAGCTATAACTTCTAACACTAAAGATACACTCAGATACTTCTCCAGAGCTGATTTATTTTGCCTGGCCCAACAGAGCTCAGTAGGATATGCTTCTAAAGTACAAACCCTGCCCACACTGGAACTCAGGCCAGCCTAAAGCACTCATTAAAACCAACAACCAACAGTAACACCTTTAAATTGGCCTGAAATGAAAGGACACTTTCATTTTACTAAAATACACCACAAATTAATCCAAACTGCCTGTATTTAATAGGAGGTGACAATATTAAAAAAAAAAAGTCAGATGGCCTAACACTTAACCTAACAGTGTCAGTTATACAGAGGCGCCAGAGGTGCGTCGAACCTGATGCCAGCACTGTAGGTGAGAGAGTGTTAAAAACCTTTTTTTAAGTTACGTAAGCCAAGACCTTTGATACTCCATTTACCCTGACAGGAGGCCCACCAAAAATAAGCCTGGCCTCAACTAACTTTGGCCTTTCACCTCCTCCTGACAGCAAGACTAACGCTCAATTTGTACCAGAAGGGAAACACACAGAAAAACAAGAGTTGGAATGAAGCGGTTGCATACCTTACACCGCACATGTACATCTGCTCCAGTGTAAAAGACTCTCAGGACTCACATAATACTCACATATTGACATTTTATTGGAAGCAAAGATAATATTTGGCAAAATACTTCAATCCTAGCTTCATGCACTCATGTGTATCATGTGCAAGGAAGAAATTACACTGACTATGGCTAGATTACTCAAAGGTATCCTGTGGAGTTTCTGCCCACTAGTAGTGCTATGGAGCAATATTTTTACGAGTTGGTCCCCAATTTTGCACAAGCAATGTGATACATATTCCTGACGCGGGTTTCAGGCTACTCCACTGAGCAGTTGTTGGGAATATTGCACAAAGAAGTGTAGTAATATATTTATGTGAATCTTTCAAAAAGGTATGAATGTTTCTGGACAAGACAAAAAAAGAAGTTGTGAGAATGAATAAAAGGTGAATCTCATTCCTCAATAATTATTTAAGATGTAGGGAAACATAGGAGTCCTGGGGAGAGTATCACACGTTATCCACCCCCAGGACACCTATACTTTCTCTTTAAAGGACCCATGTGTAAGATTTAGTGGCATCTAGCAGTGAGTTTGAAGATTGCAACCAACTGAATACCCCCCCTCCCCTTCCAAGCATGTAGAAGAACCTATGGTGGCCGTGAAACTTGCAAAAAACCTCGAAAGGCCCTCTCTAGAGCCAGTGTTTGGTTTGTCGTCCTACTCGAGAAACATGGCGTTGCAACATGGCGGGCTCTGTGGAAGAGGGCCTGCTCCCTATGTAAATATTAAGGGCTCATTCTTAGGTAATGAAAACACAACAATTCTTATTTTCAGGTGATTATAAACACCTGAAAACATACCTATGAATATAATATACCATTTCTGCTAAGTCTGCTCTGCTAGATGCCACTAAAACCTACACATTGCACCTTTAATTTTTTAAAAGGAAAAATATTTCTGACCTACAAAAGAAGAGAGAATCAAACCATTCGGTACTTAACCGTTACAGCAAACTCCTTCATCCCATATCACACTGTGGCCATGAAAAGAAACATCAGTGCTCTTTGTAATCTACCTAATTAGGTGCGCAGTGGTCAGCATTACCTAATACCAACATAGCCTGAAGTGCACAGGGGGTGATAAGAGGACAGTGTCAAAAAGGTGTCCATGGCAAGGTGGAAATGCAGTGCCTCTTATAAGGAACTGCAAGTGCAAAAAAATACAAATTCATTCCTATATATTGCTATTCCTTATATCCCTATATAATCTGGCCATTTGATCTGGTAAACACAACTCCTGAGCCTGGATTAACAACATTCAATCCAGGTGTAACTAATTGAACTATAAACTCTTGAATAGAATCTTGCTGTTGACACATCTAAAGGTTGTACACATTTTGCATTAAACAATGAATAAGACACAAAAACTGTGAAGTGCCTGCATCTGCATATCAAATCAAGCTCTAGTTAAATTGTAACCATGATTAAGACTTTCTCCACCTTTCACCCAAACACTTTTAACTTTTACTTTGCACAAGCGCTTTCTCTACCTCTGAATAAGGATGGTGGGTTAACTTTACAGAATTAGGTTAGTACTGATTTCATTGGAGAGTTTTAGCATCCCATGCTCTAAATAGTGCTTAAGAAGTATGTCTCTAGGAATCATTAATGTGTACAAATCACAGACGTGACAGCTGAAGTGAAGCGCCTCTGACCTGATCTAATTCCACTTCCTGTGCAGTATTGCTACAGGGGGTGAAGTGTCAGAGACCAGGATTACACAGTCTTAATCTGGAACAATATATTGGCTTATTCAGCTTTCTCAGGCATGCTGTGTTTGTGTATATTTGATGTAAACAACTAAAACAACTAATTATTCACAATGTGAAATGTGTGTGCATCTGCGTGCCTCAAAGCGTATCACTGAGCTGTGACGACGGGTTTACCCTCACAGAGTGGCTGATAATGTCCCTCCAGGTAAAACCTATAAATATCTGTGGCTGTCACACAGAGGAAGTGTAGACAGAGAGGAGGTGTTGTACTAATCCTGAACAATTAATAGACAGTAACCATCAAAGCCCTGCCAAACTGTCGAGGTAAGCTCTTTGAATGAGGTATTGCTCTAAGTGTGAGACATAAATAGAAAAAAACAAATGTTAAAAAGGAGGGGGCGGGGGTTGTTTGTGTGAATAAACAGATCAATTGATTATTGAGTGGCACTAATAGTCACACAAGGTTGAGAGGCATGAGCACACAGGAAAACAAAAAGAAAGCTCAACTGAAAGGTCAAACATTTGAAAGGTTTTGTGTGTTCTTCTGTCAAGCCAATAAGTCAAAGTGAAGTAAAACAAGCATATTTTACATGAGGAGAGAATTGTAAAGACAAGTAGTCTACAGTATGTATTGTACTACTGTGTAAATCATCTTGTCTATGTCGCCACCTAGTGGAGAAAGTCGTCAACTTCTTAAGGCCGTGTTATGAGGAACCCTGTCCGAGGAAATGCCTTTATTAAGGAAAGATAATTCTCTAGCTAACAGGAATGTTTTCAGTGTTTCTCTGATTAGAAATACAATAACAATAGAATGTATGATATTTTATGTTATGAAACAGCAGTATATTCAAAACACACATATAGCAAGACAATGATGGGAGTTTGTTGTACCTTTGCCGGAGACGACTTCATTTTCAGTCCGCCAACGAAATCCAAACTGTTGGGCACGAATTGAAAGAATAAAATGAATGAATTGTGGCAGCATTTAATGTGTTTTCAGCATCTGAACACTGGGCCAAATGAAAAAAACATTCTGCAGATGTCAACAACTACTATCCTCATGTACACATAGTTTATTCATATTTTCAGTTTAGTTTTTTATGAAAGAATGCTGTATGATAGATGCAAGCATATTTAATTTAACGAAGCATCAGTGAACATGTCATTTGTAAGTTAGCCAGTTCCTGTATAGCACACTCTCCACTGTCTGTTGAGTCATCTGTGTGCTGTCACACCTCATTTGCCCAAAACCATAGATCAAAACTGGGAATGATGCAACACATCGCTATATTTGCAATCGTTAGGCACATCAGAATAATTTGTGGGCAAATTTGGATTCATGTAGGAAGTTTTGCGGCAACTTGAATTATGTTGTCAGAGCTGCGTTTTAAGTTTTGACTATTTTATATAGTGCCGATTATTATATTTCAATCTGGGTATTGCGTATTATATATGTATGTTATCTGTCAGGTCCATCAACATCACAACAGTCTGAGATAGCACATGAGTTTAAAATATATATTTGAGTATAGCGTACTCAGTGGAGAAAACAGTGCAGTTATGGAGCTGAGCCATAAGCACACTGCCCTTGGGTTTAACATATTGTCAATTTTAAAGTCTGGATTGAGCCCAGAATGGCCTTGTGGTCAGTAGAGACAGAGCACAGTGCCAAAACACATCTTGCACACAACTTTCATCTTAAATAGACCAGTAGTGGCAGAAATAAGTGACTGAGTTATTAAATTTGAACCTTTGCTCATGGCACCACCACTGGGACAATTAGCGTAATTTCTTCTGACAGTGGAGCACAGTGCAAAAATGGATCATCCTGCCAAGTGCAGGTAGTGTTCTTTGAGTACATTCTGTAGGTGTGGTAACTTGTTTTTCACTTTTTCCTTTTCTTTGCTGTTCCAACAGCCCATTTTCTTTTAAATAATAATCCCAAACAGATACAAGAATATGTTTTCTGTGTCCAGAGGTCTTTTCTCATTACTAAACACTATATTTTATCAACAGCCTGCCAGAAAAGAACATTACATAGATATATTCATAACAGTACACACATAATTAATTAGATTGTGTCATACTGTTGTTAGTGTATCTGAATATTCCTATGACATTGTCTCAACCTCTTAACAACGGCACAGATACGCAAAAACAGTCCCTTACTTCTTTCAGGATTTCACTGATGTTCAACTTGTTCAAAGCTGCTGCATTCAATATACTCACTAATCATTAGGTGGTTTGAGCCACCTGCTATGTGCTGTCACATTGTCTGACATTTACTAAACACCTTCTGCTGCTGCATGCTGTTTTAAACTGGGCAATAAATCAATTAATGAATACGTTCATGCATTTATTCTACCTTGTTTTCCTTGTATCTGCTGAGGTCAGCTATGCAGTACTCTTTAAACAGTTTGTCGTAATACTTCTTGGCCAATTCTTTCTCCCTGGGACACGACAAGGAAAAGAAAGAGGTTAGGCAACAGTGCGAAACATTTTTTGGTCACCAGGTGCAAGTTACTTGTGGATTCAGAGTTCCATCATACATGTTTTCGGAAAAGAACAAAATGACTGAAAACAAAGTGCATATTGAAGCAGCTTGTGTGAGTAGTTGATAATTACCATGTCATGTCATCCTCATCCTCATCCCTCCAGAGGAAGCGATGATTCTCACGCAGCACATCCACATCCGTTTTGTCTTTGGATCTGAGGGAAAGAAAAGCTTAAATGAGAAAGCTTATAGGCACAAATACATGGATAAGGAGGATGAGTTAAAAAAAAATACTGCTACTTCAAATTCAAAGTAATTATACAAACAAATTACAGAAACGCATAGACAGTTGTCTGATATGGTTAACGCACTCTTCTTAGTTTTAGCAGCAAATGACTGATCCTTTAAGTTTGACAGTGAGACAGAACACTTACGCAGAACGTTTGAAGTCGGCCATCTGTCCTCCATAATAAAGTATGTAGTCACCGACAAACTTCTTATGTCGCTCAAACTGGAGACGTCTGCTTAAGGTCATTATCAATTTAAATGTTTTGCACAGTGAACTGTAAGAACAGCTGAATGTTTGAGCCTTTAAATGAAGAGTAACTTAGAACTTGGACCAACATGTACTAAACATACAGGATTGTTATATGATGTTTTAAAATGTACTGTATGTATTAAATCTTTTTTTTTTTGCTTTAAGATATGACTTTTTGTTTTTTTTGAGGGATTATCAACCTGTTTCATCCTTTTATGTTGAAATCACAGGACAGTGAGACAGGTTGATAAAGAAAGGATACAGCATTCATCGATATCAGATGGGCTCTTCTGTTCCTGGCTTCCTCTCTGCAAAACATAAAACAATCATATTTATCTAAAAGATTAGCAAAGAGTTAGTTCATGTTGACAGCATATTTTGTTCATTTGTATCACTAAAGACTTCTTAAACATTTTCTGTATAAAAAAGTGAGGACAATGGAGTGAGAGGAAACTATCATAACATAGATGAATTATGCTCCCATTTGGTTTTATTTAAAGCATAAATTAATTAAAAAACACAAATCTTCTCTGAATGGTAATGTGAGGACCGTGGGTAAATTAATTTAATCTTGGCAGTAATGATGAGTTTTCAGACATGAAAATAAAAATGAAATTTTTCTCACTTTAATTGTGTCGTACATCATGTTCACACTAATTGCAAATAAGGTTTGAATTTGATTGATTTAATTTTAATATATGCAGTCCCTCCATAGATATTCAGAACTGACATTAGCACATTGCTGTAGTATAAAACATAACGAAAAAAACATTATGATTCATGTATTTTAATGTGATAGATTGTACAGTACCTGTCCAGTTCACTGGAGTGAAAACTCCGGTGAGCCGCCTGGGAATACCGACCTTTTTTAAATGGCTTCTGTAAGATTTCCTCCTCATGTTTCCTGTCAACAAAGATACAAATAAACACAGAAAGCTTGTGTTAGTGGAAAAGACTACTCGTATCAGTGTAAATTTAAGCTACTGGAGGCAGAAGTAAAGGGGGGAGAATAAGAACTTTAGTTCTTAGTTCTTTAGTTCTTTAGTTTATTCAGAACACAGTAGTCTTTGTATGACCTCCTACACAGTTACACCTATTTCAGTGTTTAGTCTGCACAGAGCCCCTATGAGTTTAGATAAACTAAATTTGACTAAACTCATCAATATTATTGAGCCCAGTTCAAATATGGAATTCTAGAGTCTCTAATTTTACCTTTTAAGTCCTCTCTCTGAGGACTCTCCTTGTCCGTCGTCATCACTGAAATCGGAGTCATAGCCGCCGCCACCTCCATGCACCTGAGGAAATACAAGAACTCATTTGTGTTGGTATAGCTGACAACACATTCATAACCAAATACACAAACACCTGCATTCACAGACACCAGCTTACAGAATAATGCATATTCAAAACATAATAGATAACATAGATAATATAACATTACGCAATACCATCAGAAAGGCATCTGATCAGCCCCATATTTATTCTGCAGCACGACAATGACCCCAAACATACAGTTAGAGTCGTAACGAACTATATTTAGCAACAAGAACAACAAGGAGTTATGCAACAGATGGTTTGGCCCCCTCAAGCCCTGATCTCAACATCATGGAGTCAGTCTGGGATCACATGAAGAGACAGAAGCAGCTGAGATGCCTAAATCCACAGAAGAACTGTGGCAACGTCTCAAAGATGGAGGAACAACCAACCTGTCAAGTACCTTGAAAAACTGTGTGCAAGTGTACCGAGGAAAACTGCTGCTGTTTTAAAGGCAAAGCGTGCTCACACCAAATATTGAGTTAATTTAGATTTCTTCTGTTTAATAGACTTTGCATTAAGTTAAATAGTTAAATAAAAACTCTTCATGTTATTATGCATTGTTTGAATGTATCCTCACTTTACTTTTAGTGCCAAAAAACTTTGGAGATTTGCATTTTACAGAAAAAGTACTAGTTGCACAACGATCAGATTTAACAGTAAATATGACACTAGGTTAGAGTAAGATTATTTTCGAAATAATTTGCATCAAAAATCACCATTGTCATGTTGCACATGACTATGGAAAGTGTAGCCATTGTGAAAGGTGCACCGTATAAACTGAGATGCAATATAACAAACCCTGTAATATCCAGTACCAGGAACCACTAGTTTCTGGAGCTGCATCTTTAAGATATCACTGTGGGTTTTGTAATGTTGTGCTCTAATCTTTTTTGATGATTGAATGTTGTCCAAAGGCTCCTTCTCTGTAAGGGAAACAGGCTTAAGCACAGAAGGTTTAGCGTTATCTAAAAACTAAAATGGTACAAGAATGTTGCATTTTTTTTCAAAACGCCTAATCATAACCAGCATAGCATTTGGCAATTAAGCCACATTTACGTTACAACACCAGTTTACCTTGGCTAACTTCAGGCTAATGTTTTATGTTAACTGGCTTATAACAAGTAGCAGCAAACGAAACGTTAACTAGTGAAACTGTTCGCCGAACTCGACTGCATAAAAAATATGGTTTCGACTTTAACAGTTACAAACCTTCACAAGACTATCCATCACATTAGAATCGCAGGAGGTATCCAAACTGACTACGAATGTTTACAAAATGGCGTCGCCAGGTGATGATGTTCCGCGGCGAGTCGCGGTCTGATGACGTTTACACTAACTTCATAAATTACTCTGCCGAGAAACGAGGAAATAATTCCTCTTATCCTTTAAAAATGGGACGAATAATAATACAGGTGTATTAGAAGAGAACAAGCCATGACTTCAAAAACTGGTAAATGAAACAAATATTCTTCTTCTAATGAAAAACAAGAAGAGTGAAACACCAGACACACTGACTTTAACACTGATTGATTCAGGTGATGTCTTTCATCCTCGCTGCAGGATGCATGTAGGCGTTTGAATGGGCTACTAGATGGGAAATAAAGAGGGTATTATGCCTTTTGAAAATGTTACAGTATAATTGAGTCCTTGGGTTATAAGAGGTGACAGGGGTGGAAGTTCGCCATAGTCTGTGAACAAAAGTCCAGTGTTTTATGCCGTTTCTACAGCCCACTGAACTCAACAAAGCAGTCAATGTTGGATTGAAAAAAAGACAGGAAGTGAGAAACAACTCCTACAGAGAGTATGAATGCCTGTCATCTTTTGTTGTCTTAAGAATAATAGAAATGTATATGAAATGAACTGCTGTCTTCCCATGTATGCCAGTCACTGCCTACAGCTTTATCTAAATTAATTACTATCTGAGCGAGGAGTTGATATCATAAATTTAAAAAAACACACTTAAATTAATGCTATTCATTCCTAGGGTGCTTGCCTAATCATAATCTTCTGGAGGTCATACTTTACTAACCATTTCTTATGCCACAATATCCCTGAAATGATATCCCGTGTTTATTTTTTAACTACGAGGTAAATTATCATCTTCTTTTCACGGTTAATGTCATTATTATGCCGAAACGGGGAAGAAAAGAGGCAGCATTTGAATGAGTGAGGCAGGTGCATTTGCACAGAGCCTCATGAATAGCCGCTTCCCATTAGCCATGCACGGCTCTGAAGCGCGCATAAATAATAGCTGGCACTGCTGATAAAAAAGCGCACCTTGGGGCCTCTCCCCCCTCTCTTTCCTCCATCTCTCTCTTTCTCTCTTTCTTCTCTTCTCTTTCTCTCTCTCACGGGCTTTTTTTCCCCTTTCATGGCAGCAGAATTTAGTCTACAAGACAACTTATTTGTAAGCAGATAACTAGTAAGAAATAGACCGTTTTTTTGTTGTTTTTTTTTAACAGTGAGTTTTGTTTAGAAGCTTGAAATAATTCCCTTTCATGACATGAATCTGAGCCTGCTCTCTGCTCTCATGCCCTGTCTGTCCCGCATTTGTAATCCTGCGCTTTGCAGAACGAATCCGCTGGACTGGTGCCTTCCTATTGAGACGCAAGAAGCATAGACACAAGCCTGCATCAGAGCGCAACAACACCAGGCTTTTATCATTAAAACAAACAAGACAGACAAATACTTTTTTGTAAAAATTAATTTTTGTCTTTTAGATCCTGTGATTCCGGGAAGTTGCATGTGCAGGAGTGGCAGAAGGAATGGGATACCCGGGCAGAACAGTGAGGGGATGGAGAGGATGGAAAGGGTGGACGCTCCTGGTTTGGGTCGCCGCTGTCAGCTTGATCTTAGCGGACGGACGGAGAGTGAGGCAGCCCAGATGCCCCTCTGGATGTACCTGCACCAAAGATAATGCCCTGTGTGAGAGTGTCCGATCTGTGCCTCACACTTTCCCCTCCGACGTCGTTTCACTGTAAGTATCCCAGCACCTGAATAAGACTCTTGGTTTATTGTGCAATGTCATGGACATATGGTGAATTGTCAAAAGGCTGGATAGCTGAATATGTCTTCTGTGTTGTTATATTTTCTAACAAAGTCACCTTTCAATATATTCTTCATCCATTCAGATCTTTTGTCAAGTCTGGATTTAATGAAATCACTGGAGGAAGCTTTGTTCACACACCTGCCCTGCAACTGCTGTGAGTAAAGGCTTTTAATCTATCTATCTATCTATCTATCTATCTATCTATCTATCTATCTATCTATCTATCTATCTAACTGTCTGTCTGTCTATCCATCCATCCATCCATCCATCCATCCATCCATTCATCCATCTACCTATCTGGTGTGTAAATCCATTTTCAGTGCTTTACAAAATCAAACAATGAGGCAGGGTCTCCCCAGAGGGCTTGTATAGAGGCTGATATGCAGATTTAAAGGGGGATTCTCTGTAATGGTGTCAGGATTATGCAATAGACCACATGGCTACAGCAACTAACAGCAGGGGTTGGGGGAGAGAGGATCTGTGTGTGTATATAGAGAGAGATAAATAATGAACAAGATAGCACTCGGGAAGACAGAATTCAGCTCACAAAAACCAGTAAAATTACAGCCACACAAATAACTATGCATCCATTATTGTAAATGTCCTGTTAGGACTAGAGTCTATTGAGCAATCTGTTAATGGAGACTGACAAATTAACAGAGAGGTCAGGTTCAACTGTGCTCTCTAATCGCACTTGGTTTGCTTTATTGCAAGTAATAGCACGCTGTCACCGTCTGAGGTTTTCTCTCTGCAAAACATTTGTCTTGGCATCAGTTCCTCTGTATGCTCACATGACGCTAAATCAGTCTGAATGTGCATGAACTTTAAAATGTAGGAGGTGGCTGATGTGAGAGCAAGCAGCTGTGACCGGAAGAAGTGTAAATGTAACTGGGGGTCATGAATGACTGGCATCGCCACTTTTTATCATTATTTACTGCCAAGGTGACCTGGAGTATCTTAACCTCCATTAGAGTTCTGACTAATCAATGGGGCTTCTCGGTGGCCAACGTGAGCAGACTGTGGGTGTAAAAGGCTGCCATCACTGGTTTGCTGTACATGCAGTAAGAAATACATGAAGAGTTTCATTCCAAAATTAGATTTCCAGCACTTTGTGATCTTAAAGCCTCTTTTTTTTTGAGGGACTTTTGGGGTTACATTGCTCAATGTTTTGTAATATTGATGAGATAAATGTTATTTTTAGGATAGACTTACCTCACAGTGGCCGGACATCTACATTTGATTTATAGTGCTTCAGAGTTGAACCTTTCAAATTCTCTTAATACAAATTTATGAGTAGATGATGGGGTGATGTGCACAAAATGTTTTTTGTTGGACACTATTCTTACTGTTTAAAGGGTGACTCAGAAACATGTGGGAGGTGGCAACCATTTGTCTCTTTCCTTCATTTAATGAAAATGATGTAGGAGTGAGCTACCATGTCTCTGTTTTATTCATTTCATTCATTCTTTAACCATATAATGGGGGCAGAAATGCTGAATGAATATGTTGTCTGTTACTGTAACAGTAGCTCTCACACCCTGTCTTTGTCTCTGTTTTTGAGCTACTGTCATTGATGGTTTGCAATCACAGATTACAACATTATCTCAATATGATTAAACAGAGTTTAAAGAAACACTCCCAGATTTTGTCACATAGTACAACATCCCCAAACCTCAAAATTTTCTCTCAGCTCAGTTTTGGTGCATTGAAATGGGAGGATTTTTTGTGACACTAACTAAATCTGAAACTTTAAATTAGTCTCCTGTTTTGTTTTTTTTCCACAGATTGTTCACAGCAAATTCATTTGACCTAATTGATGAGGATGCGTTCCAAGGTTTACCACATCTTGAATATCTGTAAGTATTATCTATTTACTCTCTGGAAGAACTGTAATTGCTGTAAATTACTATTTTGTACTAAACTGATACAAAATATACACAAATGAACATCAATTGAAGTATGGTCTAGGAACAGTACTACAGCAAAATGGTTTCCTAAAGATTTCTTTCTTTCTATTTTTTTTTTTTTTGGTTTTAGCTGTTGAACATTGCATTGTGGGACAACAGTGTCCATCAACACCAAACTCAAAAATCTTTGTCTTTGCAAAATGAGATGATGTGCAGGAAATTACAGATTTCAGCTTTTTGTGTCACAATAGATTTCATATTTGTTTGGTATGCCTTGTGCTAGTATATCAAAGTGCTAATGTGAAACTTGTCATTCACAGATTTATTGAAAATAACAAGATTGCATCAATATCCCCATATGCCTTCCGGGGCCTTAAAGCACTGATACATCTGTAAGTATTCTGTTTCTGTAATGGCCATATCTACTAAAGAGGAACTTACTGATTCTACTCCACCTTCCTAAACGTTATAATTTATTATGCCACTTTGGTGTTGCTGGTGCAGCACTTTGCACCTGCCACTTTTATAATCTCTATTTAAATAATTTCTCCAAAAAAAATCACTGTGGGAAAGGGTAATGATATATTAGTGCTCATGGGTATTCCAACATAACCTGTGTATCAATTTCCTGTTTTCTCTCTCTGCATGACTCTCACTGTCAGAAGTGCAAAGCAGGCAGAAGTCCTGCAGCCAGTGGTGATGTCCAAGGTTACTGGCTGTCAGCTGGATCAGATTGCTGAAGGGCAGATCAGGGTGTCTCTAGATGTAGTGGACCGACAGAGTTTCTGTTCTCATATTTTTGGTAGAAAATAATGAATGATTTTGTGACTTTATCTGCCATTTAGCTTTTTTTCATTTAATGTTTTTGGGATAGATGTGTAGATGTGTTTAACAAATGCAAAAGAGGAAAAACTCGCTTGTGTATGAGATAAGTAATGTAGGGTTATATACAGTTAGGGTTAAAATGGCACCCCATTTAAAACAAATGATGATGATAGTTTCGTAACAATGTTTTTGTAAACACTATTTCACTTTGCTGAGCCGTTAAGCCTGCCGAAACTAAAGATAGTTGAGAACGTGAGTGACCTGCAGGTTGAGACTAAATATAACTGTACTGTAACCTTAAACCAAGTGACCTATAATCTGTTCCTGAGTTTCTGACAGGCCTTCCCTAACACAATTTGAGTTTAGACAGTGCAGTGCAGCCAAATCTTTGCATATATATGCACCTCATTATGCATGGCTCTAAGTATGGATGGGTGACTTTTAATAGTCCCCCATTACATAGTATTGTCACATTTATAAGCTTTTGTAATGAGTGGTTTGGCAGTTTATCTACATTTATTTAGGCATCCTATCGGCGAGAGAAAATATTACTTTCATTACTGGAGTTGTAAATATTAATAGTTACAACATAAGTGATTCTGACCCATCTCAGATGTCTCAGTCTATCGACTATAGATATTATTGACAGTGACCCATTTGATAAAATCTGTCAGAGTGCATGTAACAATCGCTCACAGCATTAGCGAGGGCAGAGCTCACTAATTAAGGCTCACTAAAGCTCACTAATTAACATGTAATTTGTTTTAATCCACATGAAAAACTGTAATAATGACTATCTGCAATGTATCTGCCAGAACAGATAAACCATAAAAAAACTGCTGTCACTGTGAGGCTGCCAGGCAATCAGCGGTAACTCCAGAAAGTCACTGCTCCTGGCCAAAAAATAGTCCCCGCTCATATCCAACCTGCATTTGAATTTCATTAATCTCATTGATCAATGGTTACCTTCCCTTGTTTTAGAGAAGAGTAGATAAACTTTCATACAAAAAATAGATGAATACATGTATTATTAGCTGGTATTTTAATGCATTACATACAGTAAAAACAAATACAAGTTACACAGGCAGGGGTCCTGCTTGAATCCTGTCCACTCTGCTCTATCCCTGTCTGTTTAGAGAGTGCAGTCTTGCACAAATTCAAAGTAAAATGGCTTCCCTCCCTGGAAAAACCGACTCTCAAATAAATAATGCATGACTTATGACTCATGACTTACGCTGACATTCCATTTCATTCACATCTCTTCCTGGTTTGGAGTTCAGTCTCTCACTCACAAGTGATGTGTTTTTGGAGCCTGTTGTTCTAGGTTGGTTTTAATCGGCTTGCAAAGGTATCATCCACTCGACAGCCTTGGAGCAGGGTCTTAAAACATGCAACAATGCTGCTGCTATTTAGTAAAGAGTATGACTAATATTAAGGGCATAATATTTTACCCACTACATCTCCACCTAATGGATAAGCTGGGTGTTTAAAGAACAGCAGGTCATCATTTTCCAAAAAGATGTTATTCCAACCCTCTACTCAATGTAATTGCACTCCCCTAATTAATTAATCACTAATTCTTTTATTCCCCTCCATTTCACTGCTAAACCTTTTTAACACCTGTTACACAATCATACTTTGTAACTGGAATATTGTCAAGCATTCAGGATTTGACCTTTGTGCTCCTTAGATTTGGTTGCTTGTAATTTTGTTTGTACATGATTTTGTTTATTCTACTGTTGCTCATGTCAATCTGGCAAAAAGAAACAACGGGAAGCCTGCAATACAGTATAATTAATCAATGAATATTATCTGTAGAAAGGCAGGAGACAGTCTACTTCTAATTCAATCACACTTGAGTGTATCATTTTTTTTTGTCTTTGTTCAATAGGAGTCTGGCTTACAACAACCTTGAGACGCTACCCAAAGATGTTTTCAAAGGCATGGACGCTTTGACTAAAGTGTGAGTTTGTCTTTTGTGCTGGATGGGTTTTTGAGACAGAACATTCACAGTGATTCATCCTTAAATGGACACACATATTAAAACTGACAACAACTAACAATTCCTAATCATTTTGTATGTGTTTATACTTTATATGTTTAGTCTTTTAATTAGTTTTCTGATGTCTGTGGGTTCATGTCTGTCTAAGAAATTTCTAAGATAATTGAATTGGAGTATAGTTGGCTTGTTTATTGTTCATTCTAAAATAAATAGATAAGATGATGGAATGATATAGATTCAGTTCAGTTCAATTCAGTAGGGAAGTGTTTGGAGAAGTCAGAGAAAGGATTGATGGCAATTTTTGAGAGAAATCTTCCTTTGTCTTCCTCCCCCTTTTCTTAAATGGTGGGCCTAGGTATAGATATTATGAGGTAATTGAGCTAAAAAGGAAAGGAATTCCTGTTCAGACGATGAAGAAGTAAAAAGTCAGGGACACGATAAGAAGTAAAGAAGAAAGAAGAAACAGAGAAAGAAAACAAAAGATTGTAGAAGAAGCTAATCCCTGCTGCAGGGAAGAGAAAAAAAAAAGAAGATAGAATATATGAAAGAGAGACGAGGAAAGCTTGAGCAGGGATGGCAGCATGTCAGGTTAAATGGTAAACAAGTCAATTACGGAAAAAAAGAATTGGATCCTGGATTTGGTCAGACTGCCGCAATCAGCCGGAATAATGTAGGCTCCAGTGTGTGTACGATTGTGTCTGGATTTGATACACACATCCAAGGTCAACAGCAATTCAGACTGAGAGTGGGCGATGAGTGGAGACTACTCGGGAGATAGGACACTTCTTGTTGTGGCTTTTCTGGATTAAAGCCAAAGTGCAGCCAAGTAGACAGAGGGCAGAACAGTAAGCAGAAAGAACAGTGATTGCAAATGAAAAGCCTTTGCTCAAAATATACATATGAAAGTTTTAAGAGATAGTGCGCCAAATACACTGATACAATACCTTTGAGCATAATTATGTTTTTGTCGATTATTATTGTACTATTCAGTATATCATGCACGCTAAAACTGTTATGCTATTATATAATAATATATCTGATACGTAGAGATCTGCGAGGCAACAACCTGGTATGTGACTGTAAGCTCAAGTGGCTGGTGGAGTGGATGCACCACACCAACGCCACCCTGGACCAGATCTACTGCAGTGGGCCACCTATTCACCAGGGGAAGAAAATCAACGACCTGCTGCCACATTCTTTTGACTGCATCACAGCAGGTATCATCTTCCTTTGACTGTCCCCCCTGTCATAGAAGCATTACAACAACAATAACTCTCTAGTCCCCAGCTGACTGCCTCACCCTGTCTCTCTCATGTCTGCTTCCTGTCCTTATCAACACCTTCATTTCTGAGAATAAAGCTCTTGCTACGTGTTTATACTGCAAGAATCAAGAAATCAAGTCTGTGATATGTTTCATAAACATCCAAACATACATATTCACATGCATGTTGTAATCTAAATGATTTTCTAAAGTTAAAAGACAGAGTTACAGTAATTCTCATGTTTTTCAGAGTTTGCCTCCTATCAGTCGCTGAAGTTTGAGTCTATTTCGGTGGAGGCCTTCACCTTTGGTAAAGATCAGTATGTTGTGTTTGCCCAACCGTTTGCTGGAACATGCAGCTTCCTGGAATGGGATCACGTTGAGATGACCTTCAGAACCTACGACACCATTGAAAGTGAGTTAATAAACAAACAAGTAAAGAGCAACATCAATGTAATCGGGGAATCCTGTGTAAATGTTTCCGCCTTATGCAGCAGCAGAAGCATGATTCAATGTGTAACTGTTGGAACCAGTAATGAGATGTAGAGCTTTGAAGTACATTAATTGTGTTGTGTAACTGTGGTTAGGTGGTCCTTAAGGTATACAAAACAGATGATAGCTCCCTTTCTGTTACTCTAGTATTCATAATTAACTCAGTATCTATCTATGTTTTTTTTCTCTATTTTTGTTCTCTTTCTCGTTCAGGCACCTCTACTGTGGTCTGCAAGCCCATGGTGATTGACAACCACCTCTTTGTCATTGTGGCCCAGTTGTTTGGCGGCTCCCACATTTACAAACGTGACACCTCCGCCAACAAGTTCATCAAGATCCAGGACATCGACATCCTGAAGATTCGCAAACCCAATGACATCGAGACCTTCATGGTCGACGGAGAGTCATTCTTTGTCATCGCCGACAGCTCTAAGGTTGGCTGCTTATTCCTTGTCCAGTTTTCAAAAGTAATGATTATTGTATTGAAGGGAGCAGTTTTGATGATTATTGTTACTCTTAACAACACCCTCAAAGTTGGAACTCCTGCCTCACACATTTGCAACAAAAAATTACTTTAGGGCTGAAAGGATTTTTGGAGTGCTACAGTATTATATTATATAGATGTTCTTGTTAGTGTGTCCACCCCTGTGTGCATACTGCTCATCTAATATACTCTTCTCACCATGTCAGCCATGCCTTCCCTCCCCCTAGTGTCTTTCTCTGTAGCACGTCGTTTTGCGTCTGCTCCTGCTGATTATCCTGGAGTTGCCAAATGATTCGCATATGCTCTCACATATGTTTGGGGAGACTCACACAAACACGCATACACACTCATCTTTGGCCTTTTTGAAATTAGCTTGTTCATTTTTTTTGTTTTTGTAGATCACTATTAAGCACTTAGTTACAAATCTTTTTGTGAACTGCAAATTTCCAATAAAATTGACCTGAACTGACATTTGGTTCTTCTTCTAGGCCGGCTCCACAACAGTGTACAAATGGAACGGCAATGGGTTCTACTCCCACCAGTCACTCCACCCATGGTTCCGGGACACAGATGTTGAATATTTGGAGATCTCCAGCAAACCCCACCTGATCTTGTCCAGCAGCTCCCAGAGGCCAGTTGTGTACCAGTGGAACAGGAGCCAGAAACAGTTTGACCGCAGAACTGACATACCAGAGATGGAGGACGTCTTCTCCGTCAAACACTTTCAGGTTAAAGGTGAGAGGTTTATTTTTGCACAGACTAAAAGGACATTGTGCAAATTCGTATCACATTATCAGCTGGTGTAACTGAGTTTGTCCTTGGGGCAGGATACTACATATTCAGTACATGGACTCTAGATGCCATTTTGCAGGTTTTAATACTAAGAGTGAGATGGTCAGGGGTATGTAATATGATTAACAGTGGACTTAAGTCTGAGGTCAAAATTTTCTTTGATCTGGTTAATTTATTTTGGCTCACACTCTCACACTCTTAGCTATAATGTATTACACTTTGGCTCTTCATTGCTCAGCATGTCATAGATGTTCACTTTGAAGGTATTGGTAGTATGAGGCAATGTCACTGTACTGCTATAAGACCTGCCCATGAATTATCACTGTATAATCTCTGAATTTTATTTTAACACAAACTATAAATAATTTTAGAATTACATAAACTGTTGTTGTAAGAATTTCCAGATTGCCTGAATGCAAGTATTACCTAAACAGCCCTTTGGATCTTTGTCCTTTTCAAAGGTGACCTGTTTATATGCTTGACAAGATTCATCGGGGACTCCAAGGTGATGCGCTGGGATGGTGCCATGTTCAAAGAGGTCCAGACATTTCCTTCCCGTGGCTCAATGGTGTTCCAGCCCGTCTCCATCGGCAACTGGCAGTATGCCATCTTGGGCAGCGATTATTCACTGACGCAGGTCTACCAATGGGACACCAAGAGGGGCCAGTTTGTCCCATCTCAGGAGCTGAATATCCAGTCGCCTCGAGCATTTTCTCTGGTATCTATTGACGACCGGGTGTTCCTGCTTGCATCCAGCTTCAAGGGAAAAACTCAGATATATGAGCACCTCATGATAGATCTGAGTAATTAAATCCACCATAAATTTGGGACAAACTATATACACTTTCATCCTTTTTTCTGTGATTTTGTTGAACTTTTCAACCCAGTAGAATCCACCAGCAGTTTCCACCTAAGTTTAAATGAAAGGAAGTTTCAAACAGAAGCTCAAATTATCTAAAAATATGTTTCAAATACAATTCAGTACTTTTGGGTCAGGTTAGGTTGAGGTTAAGTGGTTAAAATTATTTAATTGGATGATTATTTAGGTTATTTTGAGAAATCTTGACACTATACACCAGTTTTCATTACACTGAAAATATATTCTATAGTCCCTGATGCCTATGTCTGGCAACCTGCTGCAATTCATTTTTATAAAAACCTATGAGAATATTGTTTTCTTCCTTTTTGGGAATGCCTTATTCTCCATTTAAAAAACTCAATTCCACTTAAAGTGCGAACTGACTATCTTTCAGCTTAAAAAAAAGCAAAGCATTGTCTGTTATACCACCCTGCAGGCCAACTTGCAGTATTTAGACAGCAGACATACACGCTTTTGTTATTCAGCATACTTTGTTTTTATTTCTCTCGTAGGAATTTGATCGGAAAGATCAAAAATGTGGTAGTGCTAATGATCATACAATAACACATAAATATTTTTTGAGAAAAGGGGGCAAAATGTGTTCAGGATGATGAACAGTTTTATATATAAACACTACAGACACATGAGAGTTTTCTTTATTTTTAACAAGGGATTTCAGGCAAACTCCATGACTTCAATGTCATAACAAGAGACAATTCATGGAGTGTAACCTACTGTGAAGTATATGGATCTTGTACACAAGCCATGAGGCTGTCTGTGTAGGTTAGTTTAATCTATTATCTACTAAAGCTGTAGATTTTAAAACATTACACCAGGCTTCCTCAGTTCTGATGACTGGTGGTCAGTCGCAGGCATTCAAATCTCACTTCATCACTCTGTCACATGAGAGTTCTTGACACTTAGTTGATGTCTTGTAGAAGATAGCTCTACAAAATGTCTCTTTGGGACAATCTCAAAAATGTACGAGAATCCTTTTCAAATTGAAATCCAATAAATTGTTTGATGATAACACAACAGCAGCAACATTGTAGTTCGCACTGCCATACAGTATGTAGTTTATTACTATATGACAAGATCTTGGAAATAATACGATCTTCCAACAGTTCTGTTGGTGCAGTTTGGCAGCTAGTCAACCTGTGCTCCATCAGTCTTTTGTAATCACTTTACACTTATAGAAATGACTCTAACGTGAAATGAAGAATCTACTCAGCTCTTCTGTCCTGTCTACTCTATGACCATCAGTTAAGTAAGACTGTATACATAATGCAGACACTCATAGCGTTGCTTCCCTAATGAAAGACTTGCTGGAAGCGTCCCACTGTGTCACCCAACCCTCTCTCTTTCACTGCACTCTTGCCCCTTTTCTCCCTCATTGACAAAACCTTTGTTGTCTTTACTCTGCAAACTAAAAGCCAACCACTGTGCAGCACCTAGTACCTGTGCTTTCACACGGTCCTCTTATTCTGACACAAAGGAGACAGAATTCTGATAACAATTAACAACTTCACTGACAACAACTTGCCAAATATAATGTTTACGTTTTTACAATACTGTGTAAAGTAATTTATATGATATTGATTTTGTATGTAGAGGGGACCACACTCAATGCTTTATTTTTAATAGATATAGAATTTAGTATAGATGTCAAAAAAAAAAAAAAACAAGGATCACCTTAAACGCTGTGTAACATGCTACTGCTGCAAAACAGTATAGGCTTATTGTATTAGTGTTACCTAGCTAGGGAAGGATAGAGGATATTAGCTATTCCTTTGTCATCTTGCTTAATGTATTTTATGTACAGTAGTAATAAAAAACTAAAATGCAAACTCAAAGATGCATTTCTTTTATTGCTGTTGTTGACTCACCTTCATTTCTTCAACAGTAGGTGTCAATTATCATTTAAGGCACTTAAATCAGTGATAGTCCTAATCAGTACTGATTGCTTAGGCAGAGGATCCTCTTATCTACTGTATTCATTTTGGATTCAGATGATTTTTCATCTTGAGCTGATATTTACAGTATTTAGTGACACTTTACTTTAGATCCCCTATTAAGCATTTATAAGCAGTATATAAACATTAAATAAATGTTTACACACTATGATGTGGAAAAAGCGGAATATAAAACATGTTAAAGTGTATTTTAATGTTACTATTTGTCAGCAATTATAACATTTTCTATGAAGACATATTTTCTATTATTACAGCTGTGTTTTACTATATTAACATTCATTACAGTATCTGTTTTTATACACCAGCCTCCACTTTTGGGTGTTGTTGACAAATACATTCATAAACACATATCTGCTTATAACTACATTGTAGTGTGTTATAAACCATTTATTAAGTGTTTATATAGCCTGTTGCTTATAAATGCTAAATAGAGGGACTTAAAGTTAAGTGTTAACCAGTGTTTTGCTAATACTGACAATACAGTATATTGACTTTGTATGTTAGTGCATTGTGGGCACCCACTGTGGTGGTGGTAAATAGAAAGGGTTTAACTATGACCTTGAATAGTGGAGCCATTATGGGTAAAAAAAAAAAAAAAAACAACAAAAAAACCCCAAATACTTTCAGCCTCTAAACCCATACCAGCTAAGACATAAATATATGACAAATTAGGAAACATGTATCTCATGTAATTATTTTTTCATCCTGTTTATAGCTCACAGTTATGATATATGTAATATATCTTACATTTACTTTGTTCTAAACTGAAAATAAAGATGTGTGATAGTCATACATTATAATTTTACTATACTTACTATACGGTAGGGCATGGTTGTGACATATATATTAGGTCAAAATTAGGAACTATAATCATGGAGTCTACATAAACATATTTCATCGAGATGTTTTTCAGCCTTCAAACTTGAGTTTTGGTTGGCTCAAACCTCCACTAAGTTACCTCCCTGTGCGATCAATGGGCGTAAACGTTGGGTAATATTTTGGTTGTCCAGCAGAGTTGCTGCAGGTTCAGTTCTGCCCCCCTGTGGGTAAAGTAACCAACGCATGGGAGTTTGTATGCTGCTGCCAAGGTTAGTCATTAACCTTGTCTTCCCAGTCACTCAGGGCACCGAAGGCGGACAGTACTGTGTCCAAGGCATGCTGCCGCCCAGCCGACACATCTTACCATGGGCGACTGTAACCACTGGACACAAGAGCGGGCTTTAACCGTAACAGACGACATAACAGTAGTGTTTCACAAAGTTGACAGCCATGGCGAGAACAACGCCGACGACCTCGACGAGTGTGTCGATGATGAACGGACGGCAGAGAGGATTCACTTGCGAAGTAACCCTCGTCGTGTGTCGAGTGATTGTGAAGAAGATGCCGTGGAGAAAGAGGAGGCGACGGGAAGCGAAAATTCACCGGAAGGCAGCGAGAAGAAAACGCTTTGCCCGCCGGCGTTTTGCGTCAGAAGCGAGCCCGCATCCCGTGAAGGTAGAAGAGTGCACGCACTTAGTTAAACGGCATGTAATTAAAACTGCCTCATCTTCACATCAGTGTCGGTTGTTAATTAACATTGTAATGGAAAGAAGATGCAAAAGTAAAGTGATAAGCGGCTGGAGAATCAGATTGATGACTTCCTGTTCACGTTATACAACTATGTAACGTCATGTATCAGTAACAATGACGTGTAGGCTATTAGCCTATAAAGAGGGAAAATACAGTTAAAGTCACTTTAAATTACACATTTTATAAGATTTACACGCATTTCCTGGTTCACATTAGGCCTACGTAAACTCAGAATATGCTTTACGTCGCAGTAAATGTGGGTTCCACAGTCTTACTGCAAAAAATGACAGAATTTCTACAGCATCATTATGAAATAACCTGTCTTTTAGTAAAGATCCTTTATTATTGTCGTATATTTCAGAATACAATATTTGCATTGATTGCGGTTGGCCTTGCCAAGAGTCCATATCTCTTAATTCCTTTAATTCCAAATAATAGTAAATATTATATCTCCCCTCTTTAATGTTTAAGCCTAACATATCAACAACTCCGTTGTTAGGTGTAGCCTAGGCCTATAGCCTACAGTCTGATAAGCCAGCTTAACATTTGCATCACCCTTGGAGAGACTTAATGACTGTGCACTTTTACAGTACCAGGGTTAGGCCTTTATCATCTATAAATAAGATATGATTTCATTTCGCAACTTTACAAGGAAGTGAGACATGTATTAAATCCCCCTACGTATCAGTATGGCACTATTTCCTTTTGTACCTGGTGTAAAATGTCAATGAGCAATGCATTGCACTACTGCATGGATCCCCTTAGTAATTAACATGTTAGTGTACGAGTACACTAACTCCAAAAAATTATAATTAAGTTTGTTTTAAATCTTAGAATTTCAATGTCAATTCTATTTTTAATTTCAATGTATTACCTTAAATGACCTGCTAATAATTAATCCAGAAATTTTGAGTGCAAGCAAACTGTAATAAAAACTAACAGAAGTGAGCGTAAGACTGTAATACCAATGTACACTGTAACAATAAATGTCTATTAGGCATTATATATAGTAGAACTAAGAAAAAAATCACTATACACAAACAAAGCTGATAGCACTTCTCCAATATGACAATTGGAAGATTAGTGGAGGACAGATATTCATGTCTTCTGCCTGGCACAAGGTTAAAATGACAAATATGGTATATAATATACGGTATAGCAGACAGACACCGCATTGTGGACAAGTACAAAGAAAGATGCCTGGGTCACCTCAGGTTGAAATATAATCTAGGCAAGCATATCAGTTTTATTGTTCCACAGGCAGGGTTTGCAAACACTACACCTCTGTCTTGTGCAGATCTTTTGTTTGTGGTTTTTTGCAGCTGAATTTTTGCCCAGCCCACATGGAGTTCAGTAACACACTCTTGGTTTCACTGCAACCTACAGTTGCTGTATCAACATGACTTAAATGAAATATGGAATATGGTAAACATGGCACTCCTCCTATAGGGCCCCCTTCTCTCTTTTTCTTCTCTCATGTCTGCCTTTCTTTCCCTCACACTCAATCCTTGTGTTTTTCACTGTCTGCCTTTGTGTGTTTTGTTTTTTTCCACAGGCTCAGAGAAACCAAAGAAATGTCCAGGTCTCGGTTTGTTCTATGCTTTCCTGTCCACAGTTTTCTTCTCCATCATTGCCCTATTGGTGAAAACCATCCAGGGAATCCATGCCATAGAGATCAGCGCCATACGCTGCTTCTTCCAGATGCTCTTTATTATGCCGTTACTCATCTACCACAAGTAAGCATGATGGAGAAACTCAAACATTTCAATTTCCACAGTTAGACAGTTTAGGTTAAATACCAACACTAAGATTTACACATACTGTATATGCAATAGTAAGAGCTATAGTTACACTCTCAAACCAACAATTTACATGTTGTGAGTACATTAGGTGCATATCCTTGCCAGTAATTTACCTCTCTGGATTCCTGCATTTGTGCTCATGCCTTACCACCCACTTCATGGACGAGTATTCTGGCTTAACATACACGTTGATAAAAACAAGTTTAAAGCTGGAGTGTGGGACTTTTACATATAAATGTCCATATGAACGTCTGTTACATTCAAGCCCTTGCGAAACGAGTTCACTTAATGCTGATTAAGGCTATCACCGCCAGATAAATTTCTCTGTATTTCACAGTATACAGAGTTTTTTAATCTAGTGTCTGGTGTGACATTACCGCGCTGGTGCACCGGTAGTGATGCGTTTTATGTCAACCAGCAATGATTGGTTTCCCCTCAGATTTGCCAGGGAAATTACGTCATGTTCAGCATCCCGACCCATCCCGACAGGTGATCGGCCCTCAGGTATCTTTGTTGGACCGCAAGGCATACTGGGTATGCATGACTAAAAGCTATTGTAATTTTTGCTGTAGGACTGTTAATATGTCACTTTATTTAGTTTTAATATTTTTTCAGGCAAGAAAGTAACCATTTAGATTCCCAATATGTGGTCAGTTTGTCCAAATAACCCCTATTTGGAAATTTGCTCTAACGTTTTCAGAGCTGTGAGGTATGTAGAGCCCTTTCATTCAAAACTCCACCCAAACTGCACACCACCTATCCAGTTACCAGACACCCACCACTTATCCAGTCATCCCGCGATGCCACCCAGTGGACATGGCATGCAACCCAGTAGTCAGCGGAGAGCGACCCAATGTGATATGGATTCCGGAGGAAAGGCTGCACTGGGAGTGAGCTCCTGATTATATTTCAAACTTGGACCCAAAAAAGTTGCACATTTTGCAAATTAACACTCAAAAATCTTCAGAAAGGACTTTATAGAAGAAGGAATAGCATTGATCAACAAGAACAGAAAAGAAAACATAATTTTTGGATATATTTTTCAAATCAAAACAACTAGCTAGCTGTCAACTGCTAACTGCTAGCTGCTGTTACCAATATTCCATTGGAGATACAGCACTAAAGAAGCTAACAGAAGAGTATTTTTTTGAAAACAAGAAGAAAACTTAGAGGATCCTTTCTGGTAATGTAATCCACGCATGCTGGAGCCTCTCTGCACACCCTGGACTCAAAAAATACTGTAAAATTAACAAATAAAAATTTGTGGAAACTGATGAAATCTAGAGATGCTGCACTAAGGCAGGCAATTAAAACTAGAAGAGACACTGACATGCTGATTTATAAAGGTTTAAGGAACAAAGTTATCCAAGAGCTCAGAGAAGCTAAATCTCGTTTTTATCTCAATATTTTGAATGAGGCAAAAGGCAATGGTAAATTGATCTGGAAAAACATTGATAATCTCACAAGGAGGGACCCAAAATTTTTAGGAGATTTTCAAACTCAAAGTACGCCAGGTTTTCGAGCTGGTAGAAACTAATGAGTTACAAGTAAACAAAATCATCAGCTCCTAAAAAAGCTCCAAAAGTAGAGATGCTTTCTAATTTGACACCATGTTTGTCAAATCACATAAAGATATTTTAACTCCCCCTATTGCTCATTTAATTAACTTGTCTTTTAAACACAGCTCCTTTCCTGATGACTGGAAATGTGCCATTGTCACGCCTATTTTTAAATCTAGAGACCGCCTTGAAGCCAGTAACTATAGACCAAGAAGTATACCGCCAGTACAATCATTCAGCAAATCATTCCACCGAAACTGCTACCTTGCACTTAATAGAGCAAATTAAATCGAGACTTGACAAACAAGGAGCAGTTGGTGCTGTATTTTTAGATCTGCGTAAAGCATTCGACACAGTCAATCATGATCTTTTAATATCGAAACTCTCTAAATTTAACTTCTCATCTAGAGCACTGGCATGGATGTCATATTGTCACTGGCATGGATGTCATTCATTTCTAATGAATTTAATAGAATACAGTGGGTTAAAGTTGGTGACACATTGTCCAGTAACATGAAGTGCACAATGGGTGTTCCTCAAGGGTCAGTGTTAGGTCCCCTATTATTTATCCTATATATTAATGATCTCCCTCAACAGTGTCATGATGCAGAGCTACAAATGTATGCAGATGACACCATTGTGTACACACATGCAAAAACAGCTGAGTTAGCTGCTGCAAAGCTAACAATTGCATTGGAAAGGATCACACATTGGCTTGATCAATCATGTCTGAGTCTAAATGTAAACAAGACAAAGGGTATGTTTTTCTCTAAGACTATGGTACAACCTCCTAACACTGATATTTTCATCAAAGGTAAAAAAATTGACATAGTTACTGATTTTAAATATCTTGGTGTGACACTGGATCCAAATTTGAACTTTAAGAAACATGTTTAAAAAACAGTTAAAACCATTAAGTACAACTAAGCAAATTTTAGACATATTAGAAACTGTCTCTCTTTGGACGCAGCCAAGATATTTATGCATGCTATGATTCTTTCCCATATATCTTATTGCATCACATGTTGGGGGCAGGCTGGAGAAGCAGCCATAAGACCTCTTGAGTCCTTATATAAACAAACTTAAAACTCTGGACAAAAAGCCAATGCATTTCCATCACTGTAGGGTACTGGAGAAATACAGTTTACTGAGCTTTGAGAATTTTAGATTATCCTCAAATTTGTGTCTAGTTTATAAAATTTTAAATGGTTTGGCCCCTCCTCCACTATGTGACTTTGTGTACACTCGCTCAGTAACTTCTATTAGATCCTCCAGAATATCCTCTATACAAGATTGTACCATACCATTTCGTTGCACTGCATTTGGGCAGTCAGCTTTCTCTGTGAAAGCCACAACTCAGTGGAATGCCCTACCCGATGATATGAAGAACTGTAGTTCAATCAATACATTCAAGGCCAAATGAAAAAATCTACTAGAGACCAATCAGCTGTGTGACCATTGAGTCTAAACTCCATCTATGGTCTTGATTTAAATTTTACAAGTTCTAATTGACATTGTGGGTGTATGTGATGTGCTGTGTGTAGTTTTGTATTTTGTATTTTGTATGATGTGTTCTCTGTGTTTTTTTTGTTTTGTTTTGTTTTTTTGTATGTTTTTTGTTGGGGACTACAGATGCAGACTAGGTTCAAGCTAACTCTGGTGCAGTGCATCTTCAATGTTTCAAACTGCACACTGTCTCAATCAATCAATCAATCAATTAGACATTGCACGCCACCTAGTCGACAGCACACACCACTCAACCACCCAACCCAGCTGGATAGAGGGGGTTTGAGAAATTACATGGGTGTGGATAGTCTATTAAGTTTGATCAGGGAGATTACCCTGCATGTTGTAGGCAGACAACTGTTGTCTTGCATTTATTCTGTGCAGACCATTCTGTACTTATTTATAAACTGGACACAGACTATGTATAACTGAACCGTCAGTGTTGTAGCTGTTGTTAATAATGTTGAAGGGTTAGGGTTAATATTAACCCTAGACAGGGGGCGTGTTATCAAGAAAAAAAATTAAACTTGCGAATGAAATAACAGAATTTTGAGGCTTTTTCTATAAATTCTATTTCATGTCAGAAAATGCTTTGATACCCTTTTTTCAAATTGAGTGACAAAACCATTTTTAAAAAAGCCAAGTTTTTAATTTCCCAATTTTCGTTTGATGACTGGGTAGGTGATGCGCAGTTTGGGTGGAGTTTTGAATGAAAGGGCTCTCCATAGTATGGAGCCAATCAATCCATCTATGCTTCCATCTATGCATTGACAGATGGAAAGTCAGATCATTTTAGTATCAATGTTCTTTTCCTCTAAAAATCTTTGATTATGAGTTGACAAATTTCCAAAAAAACATTCTTGTCTTTTGATAAGGTTATGGTTTTATTACTTGATTGAGAATTGGTTTTGAATAGAGGAATGATTTTGAATCGCATTGTGACCTCAGGAATCAAAACTATACCAAAAGACTACCACCTGTACTTATATCCATTCACCAACCTGTCCATCCATCTGTCCATTTGTCCATCGTCAATTCCTCTTTTTTACATGAATCGTCCACCAACAAATATGTTTCTGCTCACCTCTTTTCAGCCCCACCCATGCATGTATGCATCCATCCATCCATCTATACATTCATTTGTCATCTCTCTTTCTGAAATGCACATTGTCAGTCTAATCATCCATCCATCCATTCATCCATCATCCTCATATCTCTGCTCCTCCAGGACAGGTTTCCTTGGTCCCAGAGATAAACGTGTATATCTGGTGCTGCGGGGTTTCATTGGTTCCAATGCCATGATCCTGCTCTTCTATGCCGTTCAGCAGATGCCGCTAGCAGATGCCACTGTCATCATGTTCAGGTGAGAATAGGTAGGAATTTAATTGATTGTGGATAAGTAAAGATTATACTAACACTACAAACCATCAATCTCCCTCTCATGCTCATTCTTTCTTCTCCCTCCTCCAACATTTTCCTCATTACCCTTGATTATCACTCTCCCATATTCTTTGTCAGTAATTCATTAAAAAATCTTGGCTGTGTTCCTCATATGAGATAAATCTGTTAAGACAACAATCATCATTCCTCATCATTTTCTCCCAACTTCCCTCTATTCTTTATTTATTTCATTGTACCTACATATTGATCACTTTTTCAAATCACTCTCTTTTTTTATTAAACCCATTCTTCCATTGTCCATTGACCCCTCAGTAACCCAGTCTTTACCTCGCTTCTGGCCTGGATTTTCCTGAAGGAGAGATGTACAATCTGGGACTGTGTCTTCACTGTTTTTACCCTCTCTGGAGTCATCCTCATCGCCCGACCACCATTCCTCTTTGGCGAGGATGTCCATGGCATTGAGGGCAACTACACTAATCACATCAAGGGGACTATTGCTGCCTTTGCAGGTCAGAAGATGACTCTGAAAATGATATATTGTGTTTTTTAGACCATAATGAATCAGTTAAATTATTAGAGGAAGCTTAAAATTCTTGTTCTTGTCTGCCTCCACTAGCTTCTCCCCATGTCAGCTCCTTACAAAATCAAAGAGTGACATTAGCCACTCTGCTAGAAGTCTTATTATAGCTGCTTACAATTGCAGCTTGTATTTTCCAACCAGCCGGATTCGCTAATTCAATGACGTGGTCATGATCCCTCACTGGCTTCCCATCCGCAGACACTGTCAATTATGTTAATCACCCAGCCGGGAATTGAACCCTGGTCCCTGGAGTGGTGGGAAGAAGCCTTTTCTTGTCCCTAAATCTGAAATGAAGATAGACGAGTAAATTATGAGCTTTGCTGTGTGGCTAACTTCTCCTCACTGCTACAGTCTTATTTATTATCTTTCGAGAACATTACCGCAACTAATGGACCTCACTGGTGGTTAGTATCTGTTGGTGTAACAGGGTTATTCAGATTAATTTTGGTTATCAGAATTAATTAATTAATTAATAATTGGTTATTAAGAATAGGATTTCATTCACATTAAATCCACCCGGGGGGCACCACCCTGGAAAACAAGGAACTGATAACCAACTTACTGATTCAGGCTCATAACATGTCATAACATTGTTGTTACTGAGCCCGTAGCATCAATGAAATAACAACACAATGAAGGCAATTTGGAGTGCTTTGTGTGGCAGAGGTTGACTTTAACAATATTCAAGCAATATTCAAGTGCTTGGAATGGTTTCTCCAGAATCCTGGATGAAAGCAACTCGGTCATCTGAAGCCTGATGACTGCTTCCTAGACTGTCTGGTTTCAGGGTTGTGCCCAAATATGCCCATGGTGGCAGTCAATCAGCGGGACCAGCCGGTCCATCAAGTCTTGGCCAATGAGTTGTTCTGTGTCAAAGGCACAGATGTAAATGGGATGAATGAGAGTCATCTCCTGGAAGGTGAGATCAAGCCAAGCATGTTTTATTATGGGAGCCTTATTTTGTGTGTAGCTGATGAGGCTCACATCACAGGTTATGGTCTGCAGTGGTTTGCTGATGGAAATCACCGCTCCAGCAACCTCTGAAAAGGTGTCTGTGCATATTAGGCCGTATTCAGACCAAATCAGGTGGTGCTGCGTTCAGCCGCAGGGTCGAGCGGAGGTGTGTGGGGTTGTGGGCATGTTTATTTGTGCTCTAGAGCTCTGATGTGCTCTGATTCACCGGCTTTCTCGCAGTGCTCCCTCTCTTCATTCATTCTCTAGCTTGCTCGACCATAGCTGCGCTCTCTCTCTCTCACTGGTGCTCTCAGCTCTCTCTCTCTCTCTTTCTCTTGTCTTTTTTTAAAATGAGTTGGGAAGCCGACGGCAGAGTCTAACTCTTAACTTTTAATGTTATCACACGAAGAGAAATGTCCTCCCCTCGTCCTAGTAACGTCTTTGTACTCCCTGATGGCAGAGTGTACAACTCTGATCAATGATCTCCAGCTGTGATTGGCCACCGCAGCCTTCAGCCGCAGTGACGTCAGGTTGCGTTTCTTCAAAAGTTGACACTGGCTCAACTTTCCAGCCGCAGTCTGGTGCAGTGCCACAGTGGCCAGAACTGGCAATTTCGCTGCACCACCTGATTTGGTCTGAATACGGCCTTAGACTGATCTCCGAGCCCGTGTCGAGCAATGCCTGAATGCTCATACACTCCCCTACCAACACTGAGGTGTATATGTGCTTAGTGTTGCCTTTGTGGACAAGGTTGCTCAAGAACTGCAACAAGGAGCATGTCGGGTATTGGGCATTACTGCTTCTGGCAGTGTCTTGGTCTCCCTTGGGTTCTTCCCCCAGCCTATAAAGTAGACTCTGGCTGTTGAGAGGGAAGGTACGCAGCCTAGTCATGCTGACGGAGGACTGCTGTTGGTCCCTTTTGGGGAGTTGTCTGGCTACTTTGAGGGGCGGTGGGATGTATTGGGATGCTTTGTCACGTCCGCCAGGAATTTCCGGATTAAGCTGAACTCTGATCTGAACTCACTCCTTCCGGAGGATTCTGGACCCTTCCCCTTGTCCCTGTTCCGCTGTTTGGGGTTCTGACCAAGGAGGACATTGCCTTTCTTTGGAAGGGAGTTCGTCCTCTTGCTCTATCCTGAACCTGAGGGTTGCCACTGTGGTCATTCCTCTGGTTCTGCCACCTGCCTTGCTGGTGAGGGTGTGAGCATTTCTGAGGTGCAGCTCTAGGTGGAGGAATTAACCAACCTTCCAGTCCTAACTCTGTCCTCTTTGAAGACTGGATGCCCAAGAGCTTGCATCGTCTTCCTTATCAGTCGGCCACACAACTGTTTGCCATGTCATCTGGGCCATCTTTCTGACCTCCTGCATGGTAGATCTACCCTGTTTACATGAGTGTAATGTGGGTTTGCACTCAGGGGTGGAGGTCGTGGAGGAAGAGGGACCTGAAACCTTGTTCTTCCTCAAGACCCAGTGCGTTACTTCCCTGGAAGTAAGCATTCCTCAAGTACCTGTAGTGCTCTCATGAAGACTCTAATTGCCTCTGCTTGATTTGGATGGTGCTAAGGGTGGCTGATGTTTCATGAGTACTCCTCGCGCAGGACCCTACAAAGCCTTGAATAACTTAATAACTGTGGATACATGATGGTTGCATTTCAATGAAAGCATGAAAACTCCTGGATGTTGTTTTCCAGATGAGTTTTAGCTTCTCATGCAATGAGGCATGAGGTAAGTCTGTTCAATCTCCTGAAGGTAGTTATTGACACTAGAATCTCGACTCCCTGGGCCAAAACGCTCTACATCCTTCACGAGGGAGTTGAACTGTTGCAAACGCAGACTGGTGGGCCAATCTTTCTTTGACTGGTGTGACCGTGGGCATCTCCCGCGTCTGAGCTATCAGAGGAAGTGGTTCTGGATGAGTGCTGGGGTCCACCTGACTCATCAGAGGATGAGGACTGGCACACGCCTGTACTGCTATGGTGTGATGTGCAACCCTTCCCTTTTTGTTGCAAAGGCGGTGTTTTGCTGGTACTCTGTTTTGGGGGCACTCAAGTTGAAGGCAGCTGAGGTGTGGCCTCGTCCCCAAAAGGTGGCGTATCTGTACTCCGAGGGCAGATCAGTAGAACTCCGGATCCAGGCTGTGTAGCTGTGGTTACAGGCTGCACCGGGTGTTATGTAATCCTCTGTGAGTCCACTCTCTGAGAATTGTGCTCCGCTCTGGTCAGAGAGTCTCTGGGAGACTGGGGGTACATCCCAAGTCTCTTATTTGATATTTCCTTGCTCCTTGCTTGAACCAGAAGTTGTTCTGGTCCACCATTTTGAAGGCCGTCCCAAGTCTCTTATTTCTGCTCTGAGCAGTGAGGAGGGATCTCTGAGGAGCCATGAGCGAGGATACCTGAGAGCAGCCTTCACGGAATTCTTTTAATGGACGACATGCCTCCTTATTGGATATCAATTATTGATTGGCCGATGCAGCTGATCGGACTGATCTGACCCATCACAATATCACTGCAGTTTCATACCAAAGTGGAGACAGATTACAAATTAAACTCAAGTGTATAACTCCCAACTTTTTTATTATATTTGTTTTCTGATTCAACATCTAGTTAAAAATCCGTGTTAATTGTCAGTCTGATCAACAAACTCCATCAAAAGGTCTACAGCTGTTAAAGCCGACTGACAGCTGACCTGTGAAGCCCTACACATCACAATCCTTCCAACACTCATTTATGAAGAACCCTGTTTTCACAACAAATGTGCAAGAGCAACATTGTACAGTGAAAGGACATTACAAGGACGATATATTCATCAGGTTCAACTAAATTGAACTTTGACCCCAAATATGTTGACCACCACAACACACAACTAATGGCATTTTGGCATTCACAGGATGTCATGCAGTTATGATGGAGCCATTTTCGTTATAGAGAAAAATGGAGGAGAAGTTAATTTCGTGCATCTCTTAATTTTGGGTGATATATTCCTCTACTCTCTGACCTTGCTGGGACTTCAGTAGAAAAACTCAAGCATGTCAGATATGTCAGAGGAGTCTGAACAATAACAAGTTTCAGTCAATATTTTGTTAATTAACTCAAATAATCCTATGAATTCAGTGATAGATATGTAGCTGTGAAGCAGTAGATTTGAAAATACGTTGTATTTGTGCTTTCAATTTGTTGCTTTTTATTATTCTGCTGATTGGTGCATTCATCTGGTCTCTTATATTTTTATTTATTCTCAGGAGCGCTTGGGGCTGCTTGTACATTTGTTGTCCTCCGCAAGATGGGGAAAAGTGTCCATTACTACCTCTCAGTCTGGTACTATGCTGTCATCGGTTTCATTGAGTGCATCATCACTGTTTCCGTCCTTGGGGAATGGAAAATCCCATTCTGTGGCCGTGATCGCTGGATGCTGATGCTGATTGCAGTCCTGGGTATCGCTGGCCAAACCTTCCTCACAAAGGCCCTGCAGATCGAGAAGGCTGGACTCGTGGCTCTGATGAGGACTGTGGATGTGGTGCTGGCATTCATCTTCCAGTTCATTTTCTTTAACCGTGCACCAACCTGGTGGAGCCTCGGAGGGGCGCTGTGCGTAGTGGTGAGCACCAGTGGAGTAGCACTTAGGAAGTGGTACACCAACAGTCGCAAGGGGGGAGGAGCAACATAGAAATCTTTACATACTATTTATTCTTTTTTCACTATCATATGTTCTTGATTTATTCTGTATTTTACTTGTTATTTACATGCAAACCTGAGAAGGTTTATGTTCTTTGGAGAATTAAAACAGAAATATAGAAGGATAATCTAGCAGAGGTCAGTTATAAGCTTGTGGTAGTTCTAAAGTGCATTCTTTATATCTATACATATTGATTCTTGAGAATCAACATGCATAATTTATTGTTATGCAATTGTTATGAGAACAGCAGTTCAACCTTGCTGCCCCAAACCTTTTGCTGCTCCCCTGGAGCCTATGTAGCTAACTCAGTTCTTATTCAACAGGTATTTCCTGTTTTCTTTGATAAAATGTGCACTGCCTAAATGGGGTGAAAGTGTAATTTCACTATAATGAAGCAGTTTAATGAAAGATACCCCCAGATCCATTTTCCCTTTGCTTTAACCTGAATGACATAGCCAAAGAGTTATATTGCATTGGGACCATTCAGACTGTGTTAAATGACTTAGCAATCATAGTATACTAAAAAAGTATACTACATAGCCTTTGTTGTTGTATATTTCATTGTATTTTGGTATGTAATAGACATTATCAAAGGAGTAGCTGCAAAAAATACAGTATTATATATAGCTGGGGTGCTTAGAATACAGCTACAATCACTCTGTAAGAGAAAGAAATATGCGATGCAAACCAAATAAGCAGTGTTAGCACTTAACATCAGATTCATTACAGTTTTTTAGCAAATATAAAGGATTTATTATAAAGACATTGTCAATTAACATCGACTCAAGTAATAAAACTAGAAATCAAAATTCCAAAATTCATAATTTTTTACTTAAAAACAGGGTCATGCATGTAAGATTCTCTCAGGGATCTCCCACCACACTGATTTTCCTTTTCATCGTTGCTGTTTTCTCTTGATATATCAAAATATGATAAGTTAATATAACTTATTATCCAATACATGGATCTGATATACACTGTAAGCTTAATCAGGGTTTCCACCAGAAAAGTTAAATTGTGCACTGAGTAGTGGACAGAGACATCTGTCCTCCCTCCTGCTCTCTGCTGTAAACATGTAGCTGTTAGCGAGCAGCTGCTCTCATGTGTCCCAAGGTCTTGGTGCTTGTTTTTGGTAGAAACTCTCCCGCTCTCTGCCTGCTCTCGGATGGTAAGCGGGTTGCTCTGGTAGCTGCAACCTCACCGTCGCACACATGCTCTCACTCTCTCTAGACCGCACAATCGCTAGGCACTGAGCTATTCCTTAAAGGAGCTACGCTACTTATACAACACATTATAGTTTAGAATACATCTTAAAATACAGTCTAAAAAAAATCCCTGATACTTAGGCCCAGCGGGGGGTCAACTCATGCACAATAGGCCACCGGGCTTTGAATACACTGGTGGAAACCCTTCTTAATCATTTCTCAACTATATCTTGAAGTGCCTTAAACAGGGAACTTTATCCTTCAGCTTCCCTTAGTGGAGATGCTCAGAAACTATCGGCTTTTGCTACTGGGCAGCTCTCAGGTGTGATTGTGCATATCAATATGAATGTGAAGCAGGGTGCTTCTGAAAAACAAGTCAACTCAATAAGAAATTATTTTTAAAATGCTTTAAAAGTTTAAAAAATTAAGCACATAAGACATGAACCTTATCCCCTGATGACCACACTGATTTCTTTACCATCTCATCTGAGCTAAAGCATCTAATTAGTGTTCACAAGAGTCTAAAAATATCTTTTCTGTGATGCTCTAAGGTTTGCACTTTGTCTTTGCTAGAGTGTAGAGAAAGTAGCCTGCCACTAACGTTCAACACATGAATTGATCATCCGAACAGCTGCACACAAGGATTGCTTTAAGAACTTCTTCAATTAACTAAAGGACCTAGAAAGGAAAGATGAGAGGTGAAACTACAATGTAACAATGTTGTTGTTTTTTTAGTATGGACATGCACATCATATAACCTGCACCACTCAGTTTTACCTGTAGTATCGTTTTTTGTGATAGACTCACTGACTAGAAAAACAGCTATTTGTGATTCCTGTGCCAAGTTGAGAATGTCTGTATTCACCTTATGATTATCCTACAAGGATTAGCCGATGAGTAAAACTCCCAGTAAAAAAATAATAAGTGAGTCTTTAAAATAGTCTTAAAATATAGTGTTTTGGAATTTTTCAGAGCAAAAATAGAATGAATCTTGTGCTAAAAGCAATATTGTCTGCCTTGTGTATCACTGTCCTTAGTTGCAGTGTGAATAAGAGATCATTTTGATGTGTTATTGTATGTAGGAAACCCCAAAACTTACTGATATCAAGGGATCGGGGTTTTTAGCTCAGCAGCACGTTCTGTGTTGTGTTTGGTATACTTCTGTATTTGTAGCTTTTAGCGAGTAATTTCCTGCTGTTGTGGCTGATGAAGTCACAGTGCAACTGCAGTCCTCCATGTTTAATTGGGTGCAATACAGCTAGGAAAGGCAGGCGATTAGAGCTGCTAGACTTCTACTTGATATTCTAAAAGTCATTCTTGCTATTTTTCACACACTGCTGTCTCTGTTCTTGTGTCAGCACAGTTACATCATCAGACTTGCCTCCAATTATAGTTCTTCCGTTTATACAGTATACTGTATATCACTAATAACTGAACTCTGAGTTTGCACATCATTATTTTGTTAACAGGGGTCTGAATGTGACACCTATATGACAGTGATATATGTTTGTTTACTGATTCCAAGGGGAATATTTAGATCTACAATGGCCCTATATGGCTTGGCACACATTGTCATATGTAAAACTTAAAAAAGCAAAGCTCCCATTTTATACTAGAGAAAGCACTATAGATTGACCTCATTTTATTTTTATTTACATGTAATTTACTCTATTTGGAAATTGCACTTAACTGCACAAACATTATGCAACAAGAGCACCGAGAGGGATTATTCTTATTAGGGTTGCACTGATATGACATTATATTGTCAATACCAATTAATTTTTTTTTAAAAAACTAACAGAATTCTGAACCTATCTATTGTTTTTAAAGAGTAGAGTAGAGTTGGATGATTGATTTGGGGTCAATGTACAACATTATCAGTACACTCTGTCTTCATATGAAATAAAAGCAAAATATGCCCACTGTGTTTTAATTACTGATGTGATCCCAGCATCATACTTTAGTGAGGGGGAATTTAATTAAAAGCACTGTGCTTCATTTTGTGCTCCTACTGTTTGATTTGCTTTGACATAGATTTCTTCTTCTCAGAATATTAGCTTCATTGACTTGAACACTGGTAGTGTAAGCACAATGTGTTGTATTTCCATCAGATGGGTAGATAAATGTTTTATTCACTTGTTTCAGGACCTATAAGCCTTACAAACCTACTAAAACTGTTTTTAGTGTTTTATAACTATGCTTTAATAGTATTTATTTTACTATTTCTGTAATGTATTACATCGACATATTCTACAAGATGTATATATTTCTGCATAGTGATGGTTTCTATTTAGTATATTGTGATTCAGTAATAAATTCTTTATGAATTCATAGATTTTTGTCTGTTGTCTTGACTAATAACATGAAACAGTTGTGTTTTTTCTGAGAAAAGGTTATTTTTGTGCTTTCAAGCTTCTGTAAACCTGTTTCTTTTTCAGAAATCACGCTTTTTGTTTGAAATGTGTGTGAAACTTGTGGAACAGACCCAAACTGTGTAACTGTGTAGGGATGTTGTCTGTGCTTACATCATTGTCCCCAAAGCCAATGGTGTAACCCGGCTCCACTAATGACTCAATAGGTGACAATGGTACAAACTAGGCTATTGCCAAAGAACCTTTTTTTACAAACCACTGAGTCAGGTAGCTGTTGACAGTAGTACTTAGAATGGTACCTGGCTGAGTGGATTGTTGTCATTGTGTTTTTATGCATGTGTGTATGTACATGTGCATGCAGGTTATTTGTCTCTGTGAGCATTTGCGCAGGTCTTTGTTTATTTCCCCTTTATTTGTAAACAACACACGTTTGTGAGGCATTGTGCATTCATGCAGAATAGCTGTTTTGCGTTGTGTGACAATATAACCCATATCTTGCAAAACCAAGTCTCGCACCCGCTGTAGTAGGGCTAACTGCAAACAGATTGTGTTGTACACTCACTGTGAAAAATTGCTTTTTGTACTTTTTAAAAAAAAGCTCTACATTCAGTTTCAACAGGCAATCGCTATTCATTTCTACAAAGCACTAACACCTATACAATAAAGGCTACACCCATTGATTTTTTTTAAGAGCCATTATATACAAAGAACATTATTATAGGATACATTTTATTGATTTTATGTATTGGGAGAAGTAGAATGAACAATGATACTTCTACTATGATCAATACTATTGTTATCATTATCATCAGTAACAGCTGTATAATGGTAATATCTTACTACTAAACATGTAATGAACCTTTCCTGACAGCAGGGGGTGGGATCCACAAAAATACAAATTGGCTCCTGATGTTTCTTCTCATCAGTATCCTTAAATCTGTTAAAAGTTATGGTAGGTAGTTTGAAGTTATTGTACTGCAAATACTTGTGGTTCTATTAATGCTTTGCAGTCATTAACTGAATGAACAAGCTATATGATATACAGATGGGTGACAAACTAAAGGAAAAACCTCAATGAATGAATGTGGAAACTTCCACACAGGTGCACTGCATGGTAAAATTAAGCAATTAACATCCAGTCATGCTCTGTGGCATGTATAAAAATGCTGAACAGGCCTAGTTAATTCTGATTTTGTATCAAGATGGCAAGAGGAAAAGATCTAAGTGACTTTGAAAGAGGGTTCATTGTTCGGGCACAGACGGTGGGAGCCTCAGTCACAAAGACTGGCCGTGTTTCAGCTGGCTAGTGTTTCAATAGGAACAGTTACTAAAGTGACATCTTCATTTAGATCTATGGGAGGTAGGTTGCAGGTAGGGTTGCAATGCATAAACCCCTCATTACAAAGATGAATGCACATCTGAGAGTTCAGTGGTGAAAAAAGCGATATGGTTAGATGAGTCATCCTTCAGCATATTCTAGACAAGTGGGCGAGTGCATGTGTGGCGTACACCAAGAGAACGATACAGGCTTTAATGCTTGGTCCATTTGTCCCCTTAAAGTGAAGGGTCAATGCAAATCAATACAAAGTTGTTCTTAGTCATCACCTTTATCCTATGATGAAACATTTCTATTGTGATGGGATTGTTCTCTTCCAGGATGACAATTTCCCATCCACAGGGTATGAGGGGTCACTGAATGGTTTTATGAGTATGAAAATCAGTCATGGCTAAGACACTTTATGTAAGTTTTTCCTTTGATTTGTCACCCGTCTGTATTTTTCACTGGAGACATTTTGACTTGTCATAGCAGGAAAAGCACAGGTGGAACTGATAACATTAACAATGGCTCAGCTCCACTCAAGTGTCCAAGGTATATATATTTTCAAAGTGACTATATACCAGACTCATAAATTTAGATAAACTAAATGTGATTCAGCCATCATATATGTTATTTATTGCACCTATGCTTTTCCTGCTTTGACATGTTAAAAGTCTTTCATAAACTATCCAGAAGTCAGTGTGTAAAATTGCATTAAGCAAGGTTCACATTTGATTTAATAGGATAGTCGTTTAATTAAAATCAAATGTATATTGCAAGACAAAGCCAAACAACCAATGGGAGATGTAGTTCAGGTTCATTTTGCAGTTTGCTTTCGAGAAGTTTATTTAGAAGAGAAAAAAAGAAACAGTCAACACTTACAGTGTCAGATAAGGTCAGAGGTGTGTGTCCAAGATAGCCTCAAAAGATTAAGTTATCATTATATGCACACATGCAATCTTTGGATTTCTCTCATAGGCCTATCTGTGTTTGTGTTTGTGTGTGTGTGTGTGTGTGTGTGTGTGTGTGTGTGTGTGTGTGTGTGTGTGTGCCTCCCGACACAGAAATATCTCCTTTCATCAAGCTTTAAAACTGTGTTTACCTTCAACTTATAAAAAGATAAAACCAAGATAAGTTTCTGATCAAAGTCTCTCTCTTCTTTATCTCCTTTCTATTTTTCTTCTTGGTTGGAGTTCCTCTTTCCATAGTCCCTAATTCACTTCATTTTATTTTCCCTTTAACACACTTGTGGTACATCACTTGAATGTAATTCTGCAATGCATAAAGTTGCATTGTATCAGATGTAATAAACAGGTAAACATGAAGATATGTATGGACATTGTCAATACACGTTGGACTACATTTACATCCCTATCTTGCCATCAATAAAATGACACAACCATGACGTTGCAGGACTTGATGGTGCTAGATAGGACTTTGGACAAAGTCAGATGAAAGTGTGTCACTTAGAGCACATGTTAGTATGTAATGAAGATAGATAGCTAATAATGGAAAAGTAACCCGCCCTCCTTTTTATCAGAAACTGGGGATTCCCAAAGGTTTGAGCGCTCCTGGGTGGAGGAGGTTTGGAAGAAAGGAGGGATTGCACATTCCTGTCGGATGGCATAAGACCTTCCATCAGTGGAGCGGCAGGGAATTGGAAAATAATCCCTCATTTTCCAAGTTGAAATAAATGCAGTTATAGGCCGTGAAGTGGAAGGGGCATCACTCTTTTGCGCGTGCTCCCGCTGTCTCGGGGGGCGTGTGGCGGTGCGTTCACAGGCGAAACTACTACACAACTGAAACGGTCTCTTTTACTTTCAGAATTATAAAGCAATAAGGCAATCAAGAGATAAATGAAACCACATGTCATGTATTTACTGCGCACGCAACTTCAAGAACACATTAAGCTACATGATCTATTAAAATGTTTTCTGCTCCAATTAACCTGTCTTAGCTCCAGACAATATCGTAATCACATGCGGACTCCGGCACATCTGGCTCAAGATCGGCAAAAAAAATTGTAGGCCAGCATCGACTGAAAGCGGTTTGGTCAAGTAGTCAAAAATTTAGAGACCTTAAATATGCAGTGTAATCGCACTAAAACTAATTATTTGGGGCTAAAAGGAAACGATGTAGCCTATAGGACACGCTGCATGTGAACGTCTGGGAATTGTTGCCAGACATTCCAATGTAGTGACACACACACACACACACACATACACACGCGCGCGCACACGCTAACACACACACAGACACACACACACACACACACACACACACAAACTCTCCGAGTTATTGTCCTCCTGTCCGCATATCAGTGGCTACTGCCGCTTTCGCGTGCTGTTGGATATATTGGAATTTTGTAATTAGACGTTATAAAATAGCCACGACAAGACTGGTTCAATTCATATAATAATTAAAAAAAAGTTTTTACAATTACCCTGACAAAAGAACGCGTGCTCTTGCTTTCAAGATCTCATCAAGTACTGTGTGTTTGTTTATTACTGTAAACACAACTTTATTTAGGGATAGTTGCATTGTATCAGATGTAATAAACAGGTTTGTTTGTTTGTTTTTTTTTTTTTTAGGATTTTCCCAATTTTATATATGTACGGACTGACAAATTGGACTAAAGAGCACGGTCTAGACGAGCTCTATGTGAAAGGTGCCTTCTGTTGTGATTTGGCGCTATATGGATAAAATTGACTTTACTTGACTTGATATATTTATTCCTGAGACTATGAATTGAATGAATATGAATCATGAAATTGAAAAAAAATCTTTGCTACGTAATACAAATAAGCCCACTTAAATAAAAATCTATTTCCTACAGTATCTGCTGCTGCCAGTGGTGATACTGAGATCCTTTATTGTAAAAGTTCTGCATTCAACATTTTACTAAATTAAAAGTGCATAAGTGATATCACCAAAATATTGGCTTCTTAATGTATGGAAAGTAAAATCACTCATTATTGAATGAATCTGGTGTTAAGCATGTAGTAAAAATTGCAATATTTTTCTACTGAAATAAATGTAGTTGAGAAATTCAGCATAAAATGGAAATACACAAGTAATGTACAAGCACCTGGTTTTTTTTTTTCATATATGGCATCAACCTGCCAGGGACTGCACATGAAAATTAGCCTGTGTGGCTAAATCTGGCACATTTACATGATGGACCCAAGTGCTCATGTTAACTAACATGTATTGTCCCTTCTTAAATAAATATAAACATAAAAACCTCGAGTACAAGTGGCCACTGAAGCCCACTTAAATCGTAAAACTAATCAAAAAAGCCACTCAGAAATTCATGTTATGTGGTCAATTTGACAAAACCACATCAACTTCAAGTTAGAATGTAAAAAATCCGAGGAGCACCTGAAGGCATCAGGGAAAAGAGAGCGGTTTCCCTCCGTAGCGCGAGCTGCTGCATCAACTGTACCTCCGCGAGACTTGTGTGAAGCGAGTCAACGAAAACTTAGCAGAACATGTGTTGAAATAGCCGGTATGCGGACTTTTGACGGGTGCTGACTGGATACGACTACACTGGTTGGTAAGTTTGTACCACGGCATCCCGAAACTGTCACCTCAGCAGAAGTTTAGACACGTTTTTTCAGGCTTAGCGTTGCATGAGTCTCTCGGTCGGGTGTACGGTTTGTTATGTGAGGTTGCGTACGGTGTCAGTGACTCCCAAAACTGTCCAGGCACCCCGAAGTCGCTCAGAATATTATATAATATTAATGTTATTGCATGTACTTGGAGTTGCATGCGGGGGAACTGTGGATGTTAGCTTGACTCGGCACAACTTACTGAAATAACCTTAGAAACCCCTTTCTACTTCGAAACGGAGAATATGGGGGCTCTATCGTTGCTGCTATTTGCCTTTTTGAGGGAGCTGCAACACCATAAAACTTGTTGGTATTTACTGACACTGAATATTGGCACTCATTCACTTTGAATGTGATTCGCCTAGTCGGCAGGTAAGGTGTTTAACAGTTTTTGTTTCTGTGTGTTTACATGGTCCTCTAGGCATCCCTCCGGGGACTGTGACCTTTAACCCCGTTTTGTTTGTGTTGTTAAAGTGACGATTGGTTTAAATTGGAGATCAAACACTTCCAAATGGAAATGAAAGCGAATTACTTCTCAGATGAATCCAATCCAGATCAGAAACACTAAAAATAAATAAATAAATTTAAAAAAAAGCACAGGAATTGTGCCTGCTGGTGTCTGTGGTGCAGAGACACATGGGCAGCTTATGAATAAATACAATCCATATGACAGTCTGACACACACTAACAGGATCACAGGACCTTGTTTACAGTGCAAAGTGAGAAGCCACATGAAGAAAATTCATCTCACTGTGACTATGATTCTATAGTGAGACTTAGTGTCAAAACTGGCACTTTTTTCAATCTAAAACACTTGGAACATCCTTTTTATATATTAGTTAAATATTTACCAGACAAAATGACAGTGTGTTAAAGGGCATGTCTATGTTTGACTTCACCTCTCCCCAAGTGTCTGTTTGTTTCCATTGTGCATACTTACACCGCATCCAGTCATCGTGTGTGCTCCAGCATCATGTCAGCTGTTACAGCAGTTGGAGAGAGAAGGTGTGTCGATGTCCTGACAAAGAGATCTGTAACAGACAGGGATGGGAGACTGGTTGGACTTGTTGTTTCCGATCTAGCTATTCTCTGTATTTGTGCTTCCTCTCTTCCAGAAACCCCTTTAAGTGCTTCAATGTTGTGGAGCTGTGGAGCCGCTCAAGACATTGCAGTTTTTCTGGTTTGTCTTTGCTCTGCCGCTTTAAGTCATTAAACTTTGTTATCTTCTGCGTATTGGTATTCCAAGTTGTTTGCTGTCTTTATTAAAGGATGAACCTGCAGCTGCCAATCTGACATGGAAATTGTTGATCCTTGATAACCGCTGTAGTGTTACGGGTATTGAAATTCAAGTGGTTTTCCTCTTTAGCTGTTCCCAAGTTGATCTTCTGACACAAGTCTTGCGTTCAGTAATTTAGATAAGATGTGTTATCATGAACAAGTTGTAACACAAGACATTTGAGGATGTCGTCTTGGGTTTTGGGAAACATTTATTGACAGTTTTCACCATTGTCTGACATTTCAAAGACCAAACAACCAATCAATCAATTGAGAAAATAATCGACAGATTAATCAATTAATAATCTAGATCTATAATCCAGATCGCACTAAACAGAGAGTCTTGCTTTGGTGCTGCAACCAGATTTCAATAAAGTGGCTGCACAGAATGAACACTCTAGTGAAATTTTGATGGTAGTTAGCCATATGTTTTGTGATTGCTGTACACTTACATAACATCGACTCTGTTCCCAACAACGTAATCTGCTCCTGAAACCAAAAAATAATGGCAGATGGCACAAAGCAGACTATAAACTAGTTCATGTAACGTTCATCAACAGCAACAGGAATGTTATTCGTGAAAACCTTTTAACTGATGGCCACAAGGTCACAGAGAATGTTTTGCACTATCGCCATCATTTTTACTGGCGTGTCTCACCTTTTGTTATGCCTCTTTCTGTTATTATAGCCACACACAGACACAAACACACACTCAAAAAGACAGGTACCGGTGTCTTTCTCTTTTCAAGTCCAGCAGCCTCCCTTCCCCATTTTGAGTCATCTTTTATTGTCTTTGTTAACATGCACACACTAGCATTCGCACACTCATTCACCGTGAAAATACAGTCACCCCTTCTTGAGTCAGCCCTCTCCCTCTTGTTGTTACACTGATACACACACACACACACACACACGCACACACACACACAGAACCTCTCTCTCTTTCTGTACAGTTTCCACTGGCGTCTCTCTCTGCCCTGCCCTCTAATCAAAGCCATATGTTCTCCAGGTCCCTCGCATGAAAAGTCTGTTCTGTTTGCAGCACTTTTCGCAGCATTAACCGGCCTCTCATTTTGTTATTGACAGAGCGAGTCTGTGTTGAAAATGAAAGGTAACCTGCAGAGGGGTTGCAGGCTGTCGTTTCATCCCTATTCTTGTCTTTTCTTCGTGGAAAGGTAGATCGTTTTCTCTCGCTTTACCCCTTAATGACGATGGAGTCTCTTGACATGCTCATGTGTGTTTCCCATGCAGCTGTGTCGGTATTTGTGAGCTGTCTGTGTGGCTGGTTTGATAAAATCCTCATGAATTAAAGTAATTTCATTCCTCGGCCTTGGTAATTCCTGACAGATCACAGCGTTAAAGATTTTCAGGGTGTGTAGGCCCACGTTGCCAACTTATTAGTGTAACCCTTTGCCAATTTGGCCTCATTATCTGACCATGACTAATATAAGCATAACCAGCACCCTTGTTCTGTGGGGACCTACCAGGAACAGACATGTGACTCATTTTGGGTCCTTACCCAAAAGTTTAGAAGCACTTGCCTCAAATGAAGAGTAATATTTGTGCCCTTATTTCTCCAAATAAATGCAATGCCATCCTGTTTATCTGGTTATGGATAAAGTTCACATTCTGTTCAGCTAATCTTTCTTCTGTGACATTTACAGGCAAGCAGATGGAAAGTGTTTTTTCCATCAGTTCTTACCCACTTGCTGTGATTTTCTGCCCAAAGCTGGCTGGGCTTGACACTCAAGAGTTCGGGCCAATTCGAGCTCTTTGAATTCGCTCAAGCTTCACTCAGGTTGGGATTCAAAAGTTTGTTGAATTGCTTTCCTCAGTCGAGGCACTATTTAATTGTTCCCATTGTAAAAATGAATAATAACAGAAGTATGAAGAATGTAATTTGACTTTTCACGTGTTCTTTTTTTAAGTTTGTTGTCGATGGTTGACTGTCATGTGTAATTAAATCCACAATTCACAGCACAGTTAATGTCCACTGGTTGTTAATCCATCAGCAGTTTGAGGTTGTTTTAGATTATGTTTTTTAATAAAAATCAGCCATTAGCAGCGTTTTGGCTTATTGAACGCTGCAGCGATTCAGTGTTGGGTAGGGTTGAAATGCCATGTCAGTTTTTTGATTGGACTTTTGTTTTTATTGGTGGATTTTTATTGGTACTCTAAAGCACATGCCATCACATCTCACCCTTTGTCCAGGTCTTTGCGCTTCATGGTAACAGTTTCTTTTCAATGGCGACCAGTTTAAGGAATGTGATTGTATTGTAGTCATATGATGCGTCTTTTCTTTCTGACCCTCAGCGTTAAAGAAAGAGGGGGATGGGGGGGGGGGGGTCCTTTGCATGTAGGGGGCTTATTCTACCTCAGTTTTAAAGAGAACTGTGCAGGGTTTTCTGTAAGTGCATTTAATGCCTGATGGGACGTTTACTGATACAATAAAAATCTCTTTTATTCCTGTTTTAATGTCTGCTAAGCTCTTAATAAGCCATCAGTGTACACTGTGGTTTGGAGCCATCTAAGAACATGATGCATAAATTGTTGGATACTCTGCCCCGTTGGTTACTGTTGTTTTCGCAGGACAAATTTACTTTATGGTAGCTGGCATTAAGTATGGCTATACAAATATTTGCATGTTTTTTTCCAGGTTATATTTGTTAATAGTAATGTAATAAATTGTGTTACTTGACTCACTTGTCTATCAAAAGGAGTGTTTTAGATTTAGCATAGTACTAATAGTCACCTTTTTAGTCACACCTAAGTATTCTAAAAACTTAGATTTCATTCACAAATCTGCCTCCTTGTCTTCATTTACATCTCCCCTTTGTGACTGAGAAGATTTTCTAGTGGAAATCTGCGTTGTTACTGCGTGACTGTTACTTCGCTTGCAGACGCGTGACACCAGTTGGAGCGTCTATCTATTGTAGTCTCACAGAATAGCTTTTTTTTTTTTTTTTTCCCTGTGACCCCTTCACAACAGAAAAGGGGATTCCTTCTCTCCCTGACCTGCTTATTATGCTGGAGGAATGCTAAAGATCCAGTGCTGAATCTGAGTGTGAAGTATTTAGCAGTGTTTTGGAGGCTCAGGAGGATAAGTGGCATTTCAGCTCCGTTTGAATCCAGCTCTCATTTTACATTTTCCACATCTCCTACTTTCCTTTATCCATCCCACTGTGTTGTAAAAGAAAGTCTTAAATATGAAGTGTGGAGGTTATTACCAATAACCCATGTGTACCTCACTGATCAGGGCTTTACTTTCTTGTGCTGCATGTGAAGTAGGACCTAATCACATACCAGGCTGTGAGTCATCGTTTGGATGAGTTGTGAAATAATCCCTCATGAATGAACATTAGAAAAAGGCTTTTATGCGAGAGTGAAGGCCCCCCGTTGAAGGGATAAACACTGATTTAGGACAGGGTTTGAAAAACTATTCCAGTCCTGGGACCCAAACTCATTAAAACAAATTGTTACTCATTTTGATTGAAGACCCATCAGATAAAAATGTTATTAATCACACGGGGCATGAGTGTTTCCATCATTTCAATTACTAGTTGAATGTCTCAACTTGGAAACAAAACGAGGTCCACTTTAGAGTTGTGTAACTTCAAATTCATGAATTGATGAACTAACTTGTCAACAGTTGCGTACTCACTCAACAAAGAAAAACAAAGCAGTATTGACTTCCCATTGCAGTCCTATTTTTTTTGCCTCCTTTCCACTGTAAGTCCAGTATTCACCGCTATTGTATCCTTCCTCCCCTTGGAGCAAGAAATGACACTCCACATTGCATTGGCAGTTTATCACTTAACCAAGATCATAAAGGAGACCTTATTAGGACTGCAACTAACGATTATTTTCATTCAAGACTCTAAGGTGACATCTTCAAATGTCTTGTTTTGTCTGGCCGACAGTCCAAAACCCAAAGATTTTCAGTTTTCTATCATGAAACCCCCAGAAAAAATGTACATTTAAGAAGCCGGAACTGATTATCAAAATTATTGCCAATTAATTCAATGGAATAATTGGTTAATCGACTAATTGTTGCAGTTCAGAGATGCCGGCAGATTCACTAAAACTCTCTGGTAATACATGAGACTTCACAGGTGTTCATGTGACAAGTACAAGTCTCCGTATGCATGTCCTTGCTACATGGAGATACTGTAACATGGCCTGTATGTTATGTGGGAACAACTGACACACACACAAAAATACAAAAAGTTATTCACAGTGTTTTAACCATCTGATTCTGATTATATCCAGTTTTCTTCAGAACTGTCAGAGGTGCTGAGATCATCTCCTTTTGCATTCATCAACATGTGTTACACTTTATTGCAGCATGGGAAAGGTTGGATCTCAATGCACAGTGTACCTAACAGTTTTCTTTTAAAACAAGATGGGCAGTAAACTGTCTGTCCTTATTTTACCATGTCTTTTAGCCGCGAGGTTAAGATTACAGCGTTTTGCCCCAGCTTTTATTGAAGTATTCAAGCCCTTTTAAACCAGTATACAAGCTCATTTTTGAGGCATTTGTCACTTTGGAAAAAAAAAAAATGCCTCCAGTATCTTTTTAGTATTCTACAATTGAGAGGATTGATCCTGTCTGTGATAGTCTGAACTACATATAGTGTTGTATAGTGTTTTGTAGTATAAAAACCAACATCATCAGGAGTGTAAGTGCACGTTATGTAGTGCACCTGTGAGCAAAATGAAGCACAGCCACAAATTAGCATGATAAAAGGAGCAAAGGAATTAGACGTGGATTAGGAAAATCAATTCATAATCCTTGTTTGGAAGTTAGTGTGCTTTTGTTTATGTTTGGGATGTTGTGCCGTGTTTACACCATCAAGATGCTTCGGGTTTTTAATTCCAGCTCTAAAAATGAGGTCATTTCGGGTCATCAAGGCAAATTTTGTTTCAAACGTTTGATGTTGCCAGGCAAAAATAAGAAAAGAATAAAGTGCTCATGGATCATGGTTCTTAGTCATCTCAGTAAAATTTGTGGATCAAGAGTGTCGGGATGATTATGCTAATTTCTGTCCGCTGTGTATATTGATCTTGTGCTCGCAGATATCTTTTGTGTATTTGTTACTTGATTTCATTCCAAAACGAGATATCTACACACATTGTTGCAAAATCATTGAAATCAAGAAAATTGTTTGGCATTATATAATTACAGTTAAGATTATTTATGAGTTATTATATTGAAAGTTTATCGTCACTTATCTTAAAAAAATGTATTTTTATACCAACATAGATATACAGTATCTCATTTAGAATAGAAACCATTCACTAATAGTGTCTGGAATGAAATAGTTGTGTGTGTCACTGGACCGTTAAGATATATGCCGATAAATTATATACAAACTTCAAAAACACAATCTGATTGGTTGCTGACTGTGCAAGGCCCATCCCTTCATATCATTCTTTCACTCACACACACACACACACACACACACACACACACGCACGCACACTCATTCGCTCTCTCCCTCTCTGTCTCTCACTCATTTGTCCCGGATTGAGCAGAATCTTGAATGACCAGGAAAACCTGAAGTATTTGATTTACAAAACTTTTTTTTAAAGAGGCATATACCTACATTAAATGTAAGTATTGTCATAAAATTATATCCAAATACTTTAAACTTAAAATTCGTGCTATTTCATAGGACAGGATGCCTGACATAAAGAGTTGTGCTGGACAATAATATTCTTTATAATACATCTAGTGAAGTAGAAGTGATTGAGGGTTTTCTTGGTCAGTGCACTTGTCAGTCAGTGTGACCTGGTTTCCTGTGTGTATGCGTGTGTGTCTGCCTGTCTGTGTTTTTGGCCCAAGGCTGAGATTTAGACGGGAAGAGCCATTTGCTTTCCCGGACAGGGTCACAGTTCAGCTGATAACAAGAGCTACTTTGAACTGTGTGTGTGTGTGTGTGTGTGTGTGTGTGAGTGAGTGAATTGTTTTTCAGGTTTTGTAACCGCAGAGATTTAATCATTCTTTTTTATTACTTACCGTTCTGCAGTGTGTAAATTTCACTCTTACAGGCCTACTTTGTAGTTATGGTGTAAAGCTGTCTTAATTATTGCTGTTTATTTGCTAGTTCTGCAAATTATAAGAATTAAATGCACAGCCATGGAGGAAAGACACTAAATGAGCAGCTGTAGCACAACTAGGCTATTTCAAACCTTACTTTAGATCCACACGCTTCCATGTTAAGTAAACACAGTGTGGAAGTGCTATCCTGTTGCTAATTTCAGAGTGTTTTTAAATTAGCTTGATGGCATTCACAGCTGTCTATCATGCCTCAAGGCACATGGCTTCGGGATTTAAAGTTACAGTATGCAACCTCTTGCCTCGAGTAACCAAAATGTTATGCTAGTACTGCCCTCCTGACCCATAATTGGATAGGTTCATGCCCTTACATGCGTCACGTGTCACTTTGCATCCTGAAATGACATCAGCCTTAACGTGACAGCCATCATCCCCACGGCCGCGACTGAAGCCACAGATGGTCACCAATTAGAAAACTGATGTCAGTCTCTTACATGTTTTTAATCATGACTTTTCTGCAGCACATTTAGTTTCACTTTCATGTCTTATTACTCCCTCTAATTTTAGTATTTGCCAAGACTTGCCTGTGCTTTGGCTGCTTATCTCACTTCCATGACCACACCCCATCTCAATGCAAGTTGCCCATAACAAATTATACTTTACATACCAAACTGGATTTTGGATTTTAGGCAGTTGGGAATGTAGGCATGTAAACACAGGCTCACAGAGAGATGAACACAGATTACATGTAATTTGTTCATTATTATGGTAAATATAAAAAGAAAAAACAGTCACATGCTTATGATTTGTTTCATATCTAGCATGAGTAGCAACCATAACACAGGCACCGGGGAGAAATACACTGTCAAATGTAGTTGCGAAAACGTTTTGCACATATGCTTTGCCAACATTTGATACATCTGGTCGGACCTGTTTTTTCGCTGTGACACATGCCAGCGAGATTCTTCCTGTTACGGACTTGAGTGGGCTCTCACCACTGTGACGAACGGAGTACTCCAAAAATGTGATCTGACATGATTGTTGATGACTTGCTGATGATGACACGGGCCTCTGAAAACTGACTTTTGAGTAGTTTAACCATGATAAAGCATCTTCCCTGTAAACATTCAAAAAAAATGGAGATGAAAAGGTTCTTCGCTGTATTTTGTCAGAGGTGTTGAGAGAAACCACCTTCAGCATGTTATTAGATTTGAATGTGTTTGCTCTCAATCAGAGGTGTAGCTCCAGGCAAGGTATTGTAAGGTGTTGCACTTTCAGCCAAGAGGTAGATTGTGCAACTGACACAATGAAATCCATTATCCTGGAACTTGTTGTTAGTTTAGTTAAGTATTTGAGCAAACATACTGCATGTTTGTGTAGCATTTTATGCTTTTTTTAACATATTTTATTAGATAAGTATAATATGATGAACCTTATTGATACCATCTGGGAAATTATTTTATTCTTATTTTATTTTTTGTATAAGGGAGGTCAAGGGTCTATTAAAGGTAAATACTATGCAAATCTCCATGGTCACCAAACCTGTCTTCCCTGACTTCCCAAATCCATTTTATGAAAGGTCATATATACAGTTTCCACAGGCACCAATGTGAAGTGTCGATGTGCTGCAAAAATAGTTTGTGAAAAACTTGTTATGTGTATTATCAAAGCAGATTTTCAGAATTACACTGGGTAAGCAGGGTCTGGTAAAATAATTGGCGAACCATATCAAGTAGTTTTGCATGTTTTCCATGCAAAATGAGGTCATGTCTCCTATTTATTACTACAGGAGTGGTTTATTCTTTTAAAACTGCCTCAGCAACACCAGTAAAACAATAACGCTGTCTAATGCTCGATGTGGGTTTGTTCTGCTATGATGAAGTGCTGGATTCAGTTGAGTCAGAGTGCCATTGTAGATGTGTGGAACAGTGTTCTGGCATTTAACAAAAAGATCATAAATCAAGCAGCGCTATCACCGAATGTCCCATCATTAAAGGTTATCTTTTTGGAACTATCAAATCAGTTGCTTCAAAAGTCAATGGCAAAGTTGTAAAGTAGAGGAAGTCGTATGAAGGTTAGATGTCACTGCCGGCTTATGAATGGAGCACTTGTCTTGTGTGAATGTAGCACAGAGCCGTGAAAAGAGGCTGCAGACATCCAACACAGACACCTTGATATACTTGTGTGTGTGTGTGTGTGTGTGTGTGTGTGTGTGTGTGTGTGTGTGTGTTTGTGGGCTAGACTTGAATGCCTTGACCGCTAGAATTTACCAAGAATCTATGTGCTAAGCTACCACTTCTCTGCCTGTCGGTGTCCCCCCCCCCCCCCCCCCCCCCCCCCCCCCCCTACACACACACACACACACACACACACACACACACACACACTAAATGTCTAACCCTGAGGCTGGTCCTTCCTCTCGGGGTCAGTCCCACATTCCGACTGTGGCCCACGCATTTTGGCAGGGAATTGAGGGCTGTGGTCACTCTAATTATGAGGTTTCGGGTACTAGTTTTTTGGATTTATTCGTCGCTGGCCACCATGATGGTACCAGAACCACACAATTAGTAAGCCTGCATGTTGTGGGTGAGAGTGTCTGTTATGGACTTATTTCTTGCAAGCATGTTGCATAATGACTCCCTACTAGTGTGCTAGATTGATATGGACAGAATGAGAGGAAATGAAAAAAAAAACATTTTCTGTGGTATTGGATGAGAGACATCATTCCCTATTTACTGCAGAGCTCGGTGTGATGAATACCAGCCATATAAAATTGACTGTTGACTTTCATAGGGACGCCTGTTAGTGTCATGGATGTAGATCAGATACTTTTTTGCATAACCAGCTTCTTTTAACTAGTGTGTTGTTTCATTTAAAGACAGGGCTGGACAGTATCACAAATAAACAAACTGATTATAGTAATCAGAAATTCTGATAATGATAACAAGTGTATGTGTGTGTTGAGGGAAGACTGGGGGAGTGTATCAAATACTGTGATATTTATATATCACAGTATTGGTATATGTATATATTTATATATATGTGTGTGTGTGTGTGTGTGTGTGTATGTAAAACTGTCCAATCAACACTGTTTTTCTCCAAATCTGCAAAATGTAAGCTCATGATAATGGTAAGATGATGGTAAGATAACTGTGGTATAAACAGAGTTGATATCCACTTTTTACTAGCAGCATGCTGTGAAATGTTGATACTTTGGTGTTGAGGTGATGATATGACTTATTCGAAGTACATCTTTCCACTGTTAAGCTTTTCCTTTGGAGTTAAACTGAACCATTTCTCCAAGACACAACATTACTGAAGAATAAAAAAAAAAGTACCTCAGAGGGGTGATAGTCCAAACAAACTCAATTATTGATATCAGAGGTTTGTGAGGGGCTGCAGTTGTCTCAGTTTTGTCTGGGAGGGGGCCCACAGTGTCAGACGTTCAAAACCCCTGCTCCATACCAAGCACACAAAACTTCATACACCTCATACATCATCTCAGGAAGTGGGAATAAATGTACTGTTTATAGTTTTATTCTTATTGCCCCAGAAAGTTGGTAGTATTGATGGGTGTAAAATAAGTGCTGTTCCTTCCCTCTGTCTTTCCCTTCTCGCTTAAATTCAGCATTTGTTGATTCAGTTGTTTCAGGCACAATGGCCCGCTCACTTTGCAGTGATGTAGTTGAATAGCTATAGATAAGAAAGCTGATGCGATGAAAGAAGGGAGCACGGAAGGAAATGAGAGAGAAAATTGGCATATTTTAAACGGTAGTAAAATATGTTTTATGTGTTTCTCATGTTTTGTTTTGCACTCCATGTTCCTTTTCGCATTTGTATAACTAGCTGACTAACCATCTCACCCTATTATTCTCTTTGAATGTACTTTAACAGCGTGACAATTGACCATTTATTTTATTGTGAATTTAAAAAATAGAGTGAAAATTACCCTTTTAATACCAGAAAACACAGGAAAATATTGACTGATGTGTCTGTGTTCCTTCTGCCTCTCTCTCTCTCTTTCTCTCTCAGGACCTGCCAGTGGATAACCATGGCACAGATACATGTCAGGACCAATCAGAACTAGTGCACACTGGCGCACACATGGCCTTGTAAGCTGTGACTGTGAACTGTACTATCAAGGAAATTCCTCAGTCCTCCAGGGTCACCTCCGTGTTTCTCTATCTGGTGGTTTGTACAGCTGCACAAGCTTCTGTTTCCACAACACACACACACCCACACAAACAGAGCACACTCTGTATCGATGTGCTTTCTTAGTCACTGAAGAGGTCATTGGACACTGAAGTTATATTTGCTCCAGGACAGGCCTATGTCCAAGAAAGCATACTGAAACTGAAAAAGAGGCTAAGGACTTTTGTGCAGCATGACCTGATGTGGACCCTTCTGATTGTCTAAGTAAGTATTTTAAAGTGAAGTTTGAAACATAGGTTTGAATTATGGGAAAGCAGGACAACCTAACATCACCCATCTAGACCAGTTGAGTTTGTAAGCACAAGAATGCTGTCACTTAGCACAATATATGGGTTTTTGAATCTGCAAATTTAATTTCCTCTGCAAATTTCATTTCCTCTTGCTGCTTTATGGAGCCACTAATTGAGATGGAAAAGTTGCCTCTCCAGTGTTAGGAATTTAGAGAGTGTTGGTGGAATGTATTTGACTGATGCTTTTCAGATAAATAAAGGACAAAATTTTGAATTAATCTAAATGCTGTTATGATAAATTTCATCAATAGAATTTTTTACTTCTTTTCAGAGCTGCAGCAAAACAAGGGACAAAGCTGGGCGAACCAGGGAGACACAATGGCTACTGAAGAAAATCTGACACAGGTTGGGGCTGTAGTCTTGCCTCAGCGTTCTTCACCCCCGTCTGCTGGGAGCAGGCCCAGCAGAGAAGCCAGACACTCAAATGACAGCCGGGAAGTACGACAGTACTCTGACCAATTGTGGCAGTCAAAACAGCAAAGTAGCCCTTCCCTTGTCTTATATAGGAAGTTGTCGTGCGACAGTGGAGAAGGCACAATTTTGGATGGGGAATATGAGTGTTTGGATTACAGCTCAAAACTCCGGAGCATGGGAGAAAAACTTTATCCAGAGTGGGCGGCTGGCAAAAGAATCGAAGGAATAACTAACACAGTTACTCCGATACCTGGGAAAGGTTCACAAGGATCTCCGTGCCAGCTGGACATCACTGGTGAGGGTGTGGATGCAAGCAGAAACAGAACTGGCAGCACTCGATGCTCCTGCACCCCTAGCCCTTACACAAATCCAAACATGAACTGTTGCCACAGCCCCAGATCCAGTCCAAGCCCCAGATCCAGCCCTGTTCACAGTCCTCACTTCAGCCCGAGCCCCTCTCAGCCAAACCACCGCCACATCCGCCGCAGCAGCATGCCCGTGTCTATGCTGGCTTTCTACAAGGTAATAAAGGAGGGAGGTACTAGCACTGATTACCTGCTAATTCACTACATCTAGGCTACATCACCCCCTTTATTTGTTTCTGTATGTGCGCTCACAATGTTTACACTGTAGATTTAATGCTGTATCCTGTTAGGTCGCCTGTTTAAGGCACTGCTAATTGAGCCATACATCATTCTGACCATTTTAATTTGCCGTGTTTTCTGGTTCTAGACGTCACCGTGCTTCTCATCCCAGTGCAGTCCTTCCAGTGAACCAAGCTCTCTGATGTCATCTCCCTGTAGTTCTCCCCTTTCCAACCACAGGCAGCATCAACAAAACGGTCACATCCACCAGCACCATCTTAAAGATGGCTACTCAAGTTTAGAGAGGCTCAACAGAAGGCCCCGGGTTAACAAATCCTCCTTGGAGAAACTGTTTTTACGTCGGGGCTCTCTCGAAACCATGACAACAACCCTGAGGCACGATGAGAGGTTGTCCTCGGAAGTGACCAGGATCTGCAGCGGGGGCAGCAGCAGTGATGAGGGAGATGGTTTCTTGGATAACACAGAGTTTGTTAGGAACCGTAAAGAGCGTTCCACCGTCCTAGTCAGACGGTTCTTCAAGAATAATCAGAAGGTACATAGATGCAAAATTCTGATTCGTCTCTGTTGGTCTTTTAATTGGTTAGGTGAGTTTTAGTTTTTATATAGAATTTGTATCTTGAACAAAGATGCTCAGTTGATATCTTGAACATATTTATTATTTTTTATGTTCATTTGTATCCCTTTTCACTCAATCTTCACAACAATCCTCACATTAATGTCTTCAAAACTTCAAATCAGTGATAAATACTGAAATACTGTCCTTCTCTCCATAAGATGACCAAGTCAGTGTGTACTGGAACCAGAGCGATTGTCAGGACACTGCCGTCAGGACGCATTTCAGAGGAGGCCTGGGAGGAGGTTGTTTGTCACAGGACACGGCAACCTAGTAAGAATGATATGTGGCCAATCTTAATGCGTGGTGTGGGAGAAGACTTCAGAGTCTCCAGAGGGATGCTGTGCTTTGTTGGGATTAAGCTGCAGCAGGTAAGGATTGAATATACAAATACTCTGTTAGTATGCATGACTACACAGGTGTGTCACAAGACCAGGTTTTAAACGCAAACGCATAATACAAGCATTCCAGACTTCAAGGACTTAGCTGTGCTATAAAGGTTTTAGAAAACTGATTTAGGACAGCAAAGCAGTGAACTTCTCAGCTCTTGGAGAGTTTGTCTTTCACACTGAGGCAACTGTTAACATGCTCACGTTAAGGGAGAACTTTATTAGTGCATCTCAAAAAGACCTCAAGAAAGTCTGCAGGATAAATCGAACTAAAATTAAAATTTCAATTCAAGCTTCTATGCAATTTCATTCTTACGTTACAGTGATTTGGCTGTAGTTGTATTGTCAGGATGATACGCTGCTTCAAACCAAACAGTCCCAGTTTCTCCATAAGCTGCTGCAACAAATCACAAGACTGTGTTACACCATGTCACGAAGAGGGGACAGATGAAAAATCTCACATTTTTGAAAGCGAGATGAAAGAGTAACACTGAAAGGAAGAGCTTTGGATGAACAGTAAACGGGAAGAAAATGAGTCAGAACCAGGAAGACCCCCATCTGTGAAGATGTAGTTATATATCCATCTGAAAACATGATTAGTTCAGAATTAGTTCAAAAGCAGCTCATAAAGCCAATTAGAGCAATTGTAGAAGTACTCCGCAATGGGTTAATTGACAGCTCTGCTTCTCTTCAGGGTGGACAAACACTGACGGAGCAAAGCAGCTATGTGCAAAAAATTGGAAAATTGGGACCTCTACAACTCTGAGACTTTATTTTAAAAAAAAAAAAAAAAAAAAAAAAAAAAATGAAAGTATACTGTTAGTCCAAAACACAAGACAAAACAGACACATGAAGTTTTTCCAGCACAATTAAAAAGGTTTTCCATGATCATCCCAAGCCAAGGGTCATTAAAATTGCCTTTTTTATGAGTTTAGGAAGTATGTTGCAGTGGGAACTATTCAGTCTTTACGGTGTTCATGGTCTTGCATCACTGACGTTTTGCTTCAAGCTATAATGTACTTATTCTTGAAGTGCTTTAAAATGATGCGAAATTTCCATAGATGATAAGGCATCGGGGTTGTATGCGGTTTACTTCTCAAATTCTCTTCTCTCTGCCACAAGCAACAGCGCAATACTTGATCACTGCAGTGGTACAGGAGTATTTATGATTTGATTGATTCTTGGTTCAATGGAGAAGAATTGTTCTTGGCTTTTGCCTGCCTCTGTTTGGATTGAAATGTTCTGCCCGTTATGCATGAAAGACGAATAATTTGTTCAAGAAATATGTTAATAGACCAACACGCACACACGCACACACCGCAAAAACACATACACACAGGCTCTTTGTTCAGGTGGGCCCCTGCTGCGGAAAAATGATTTATTCTCTGTTAGTTCTGCTCCCCATATTACTGACAGACTGAATGACTGAGCCTTCTGTGTGTGTGCGCGTGTATGTGTGTGTGTGTGTGTGTGTGCACGCGTGTGTGTAAATGGACTGAGCAGAGTTGGCATCTGCATTAAAGTTAAAGCCATGAAAATTGGAGAGAGGGTGAATGAGCCAGACAGAGAGAGAGAGAAAGTTAGAGAGAGATGGATGGAAGGAAAGAGGCAGAGAGGGAACCCAGGACATTGCTATGTTATTATCCAGTTTCCAAGCAAGAGAGTGTTTTACACACATCAAAACATCTCACGGGGGCTGTTCAATTTGAGCAAATCCTGGCAGCACAATTCCAGGAATATACAGCATATAGCTACCTTTCAGAAGGCGTTTTATCTGACTTTCACATTTAACAACCGTATGTCATAACTCATGCTTTTTCAGTCTTGGAGGTGCAAATATCATGACATTCTGTGGAGACTACTAATCGTGCTGTGCCACATATTACCAAATTCCAACAGGAAGCTTTTTAGTTGTTTTTTGTTATCTTATCCCTCCTCTTCCTGTAGAAACTCAAAACACATGGAGACAGAAACTCTGTGTCTTGAAGACACATGCACTCATGAAATAGTCTGTTATAGTAGCTTACCTATTGTTGCTTCCATTTTACTTTTTAATATGTGTAACCATTGCTATGTGACACTAGTTTTAATTCCATTGTAATAGTGAGCTAAAATCAGCTGTAATAGTAAGGATAATGATTTTTTTAGCCAAGCAATTGTGCACTTTGTGACTTTACAGGCATCACCATGTTTACTGCAGCCTACTGCCTTTACCAGTGTGTCAATGTCAGCCACCTACAGACTTTTGACTGTGTAAAATTGTGATATTAATAAGTAATTAATATTGTGGTAATATTAATGTTTATAAAAAAGTTTTGTTGTGTATGACACTGAGTCATGCATCTGCTAAGACCTGTAATGGGAGAACACCTCAAAATACCATGAATTTGCCCAAAACTTAATTTAAAAAAAACTACTAAAAAGTGCTTCTAATTCAAATCAGGTCTCCACAGGTATTATAACAGGGGCACAGGTCTGTGCATGTGACTGTGCATTTTTTAATCTATTACATTTTTATGATGCGATTCCGACATGTATATGTATTCGTCTTTTTTATGAGTTCATGCATACATACATGGGACCGCCACAACAGAGCCAAGCACTGTCTAAAGTTTCTCACGTGTGGAGGGGGGCATGTACACTCATGCCACACAAACACACACACACACTCACACTCATGTGCATGCTGCAGTGTGGTTTCTGACTTTTGGCAAAGTGTTTTTATGAGTCCTTTGTGGTTGTAGAAATACGGTCTGAGTTCAGTCCAGGCAGAGCTGTTTTAATAATGAGCCTATTGAAAGTGGGGGAGTCGCCAGCACTTGCCTTGTCAAAACACCATATGAGCTACTCCTCTAAGGGGTCACCACAGACGCTCTGAGAACACTGGGCAGAAGTGAATAAGTAGAGTTGTAGCAGAGTTGTCATCAAGATCGCAAAAAAGGATGAAAAACACCTCATCACAAACAAATGGAAGTCAAAGACGGTTTTAAAGAAACATTACTGTGCATTTCTATTTTATTAGCTCACATACAGGAGCTAGTGGCATAATAATGAGGGTTTAGAGAGTACAGACCTTAAACATAATGCATAAAACCACAAGTTCATGGGATGCTCTGTGTCTTGGCAAACCATCTGGTCGGACTGATGTAGATAGGTTGTCTTTGTAAGACTATATATGCAATATTCAGTAGCACTTAAGCATTAGATATATATAGACTGCACAGTTGTCCACACAATAAACAATCATGTCTAGATGTAAATATGCAAACATATATTGTTCTGTGTGCTTGCATGTATGTGTGAATGAATTCATGCAGCCATACTGTGAGATGGCCACAGCAGAGCAAACCACTCTGTAAAGTTTCTTTATGGACATGGACTTTCCCCTAACACTAACCCTAACCATCATAGCTAAATGCCTTCCCCTAACCATAACTTTAAAACCAGGTTTTAACACTCAAACTGTCGTTTGAAGTAGTGAGGACAGGCCAAAATGTCCTCACAATGCAGAAATGTCCTCACTATTATGGTTTCAAACTAAAGTTGGTCCACACAAAGATAGCAATACAAGCGCCCACGCAGCAAAGAAAAAAGAAAAAAGAAAAAAGAAATCCATACACTGTTTCTGTGTGTCTGGACTCCCCTCTGTCTTTTTCACACACACAACCACAGTTTATGGTACACAGGCCCCCTATATGAAGGCATGTTAGCCTGACTCTGCAGTAATCACGCCGAGGAGTTTTCTGGAGGTATCCTGTGGCCCTGTGTGTTTATTGCTACAACTAATGAAGCGAGCCAAAGAACACAGGATTATATGAAGGAGGGATTGGAACAGGGCAACAGCAGCAGCAGAGAGAAAGGGAGGGGTAACACTGTGGGAGAGAAAGAGGGAGAAAATGAGATTTTAACAGTGGAAAAAGAAGAAAATCGACCATGGAAGAAAAGTGAGAAACAAGGTGGGGGGAATCAGGCATGGACTATTGGAGAGAGAATAGGGCGAGTGAAAGCGAGGAAGGAAAAAGAAGCCACGAATTTACGTTGTACTAAAATGAACTTATGTTTTTACGTATGTTCATGATGGAAAATAGCAACTACAGAAAACATTTCTGCTCAAATCCTTCCAAATATAAGCTTCACAAATTTTAGAAAAAGTTCCGTTCTAAAAATATTTCTCAAAAAAGAAAAACAAAAAAAAGAACAAAAAAATGTTTTGCTCCTTTTCTCTTGTGGGGCTCTGTAGATGAGTCATACAGTTGAATGTGCAACTGATGAGAGCAGACAGTACTACATCATTTTGCTTTGTGTTTTTTTGTTAAGATTTTATTATTGTAACCCAGAGATCCGGATCTAGATTTAGAAGTTAAAATACAAAAGTAAATAAATAGTAAACAAACTGCGCAGGTGTTCCTAGTTAAACTTTGTTAATTCTTTCTTTGCACTAATCAATGTACCTACAGTCTTTTTTTATATCATTGTACTGCAAAGTGTTGGGGAAGTGAGAAACAGAATGAGGAAGTGTTTCAGTACTTAATGCAGGTTTAACAGTGAAATGCTCACACACACACACCTGGCGTAGGGATCAAACACTCTCTGAAACCAGAAGCATTTTATGTTTGCCTTTGTGGAGTCTACCAATTAGTTCCCTGCAGAGTCCTTTCATTTAACTCAAAGTGGTGTCAGGCTAAGTGGTAAGTGACCGTGCACACCCACACTCACAGGCATGCACAGACATGTACATATATACTTACACATAGTTTGCCCTAGTGGTTTGGGCTGAGTGGGAGTGGGGTGAAGGGATAGATACTTGTAAATATATCCTCTTCCCATAACTGAGGATGCAAGCAATCTTCAGGGACAGGAATACTCTAGAGACATGCTGTGCTTTTCTGTTTCCGTCAGTATGTCTTGTCATGAGTAGACTTATGGTCAGAAGTTTGTCAGTTCAAATTTATGAATATTTGTGGTGGGAAAGTAAATAAAGATGTCGCTTCCTTTCCCTCGTGCACTAGTGTCACCATATTTTTTAGCAAAGTATCTTAAACTTCGATAGAGCTGGTCAAGAGCTAACCATAGAGGAGCTAACGGAAAACTGTTGTTAGCTGAGCAGCCTCCAGCTGTAAATACACTAACTAGATCATTAGATACATCTACTTCACACCAAGCTGCAGCTTAAATTCTTGGAGGTACAAATGCAACCAGGTTATGCTCTCTGTTGACACCAAATGCAATAGATCAGTGGAATCAGTTTGATTACAGCTCCAGCTTGCTACTATAGAAATCAATAGAGAATTGCAAGGTGAGAGGAGTCGCTTGCTCCAGAAGTATTTTTTACCATTGTAAAATTACCATTTGAATGTTGTTTTTGTAATGATAACCTAAGCACTGCTCAATATAAAGATATGGGAGTCTCTTGGATAATTTAATACTAAGGCTTATGTTTTGATCATCAGCTTTTTTTTTTTAATGATTTCAACATTTCTGAAAAGCTTCAGTAGCCTGTGCATTGAAAAAGTATCCAGTCAGAGGTGAATCAGAGATGTAGTGAATGAAATCGCATTGCATACATTGCAGTTGGGACCAAAACACAGCAATGTAGTTGCTACATTGACCCAAAACCTAAAAGGGAATTGATTTTAAGTGCTTAATGTTTTATTAAGTTCTGTGAAGCATAGCCATTAGTTTCAATTTTGTATTAGCAGCCCACTCAACATATTTTGAAGCTTAGTGATCGAGTATTTCTTACTGAAATGCTTGAGTTTTTACCAAAGAACCAGTAAGAACGAAACAGGACTTTCATTTGGGTTGTTCATCACGTAGGAGGTTATCTATTATCTAGCCCATCGGACATCATGCCATTACTTTACATGACTATGACTAATTGTAGCCTTTTAAGGAGTTTATCTGTTTTTTTTTTTTGTTTTTTTTTTTAGTGAAGGGGAAGCTCAGTTTAAAAGTGCAGGTCACCAGATAAATAGCCAGTCAGGTTTTATTCACAAAAACAACACTCCAGTCTGTATGCATCATTTCCTGTCTGGATGGATGATAGTGAAAGAGAGAGGGAGGTTATCAGTATTGTCACAGTACCATGCACTCTCTCTTTTAATCATACACACACACACACACACACACACACACACACACACACACACACACACACACATGCACTCTCTCTTTTAATCATACACACACACACACACACACACACACGCACACACACACACACATGCACTCTCTCTTTTAATCATACACACACACGCACACACACACACATGCACTCTCTCTTTTAATCATACACACACACACACACACACACACTAGTGTAACATGGTTACTCAGTCTCGAATGTGTTTTCTTTGCTGTTGGTTATAACAACTGAGACACACAAACCCACACACACATACACACACAGATTATTGTTATTTCTCTTTCATTTTGATTTTTTCAGTTGTAGAAGTGAAATACAAATATTAGATTGCTCCTCATGTTGAAGTAGCAAACAGCCCCTAAACTCTACTGAAAGAGTTATACTAAAAGTGAAATCTCAAAGTGCCCCATCAGTTAGTGGTTGCAGTTGCTGAAAGGGAAATGTTGGCTACTGAAATATCGAAGTAAGCAAATTTTCCGCTTTTCTGTGTAGTCGTAGATAAAATTGAATTTTGTCCCAAACCAAGCCTGTAATGAATGCACCATACAGAAATGACCCGAGAATGAAAACATTACTTAAAAAATCAAATTTATTCTCTGGAGCAAATTTGTTAACCATCTTTATGGCTGTGGCTTATGTCAGTATGACTCGCTGTGCTACATTGCAGTGCTGACTGATGGTGTGTACTTTTGTAAGCAAATATTGACTGAGTGTCCCAAACAATAAGCTCAAAATACAGGCTTTGATATATGGAAGTTCTTGTTAAACTCATTCTTATTTACTTTGTCACATGTTATGTTTCAGTCAGCCGTTTGCTGGTTAAATACCCATGCCTGTAAAAAGGGTTGATATGTTTAAAGACAGGTTATTTATGAGGTCAGGTAATAACTTTTGCAAACACATCCGTGTCTTTGTTACAAATATGTGATGGCTTTAAAGGTAGCATTTAAGATAAAATGTCCAACAAATATCCGGTTTCAGACATCCATTCCATGCCAGACATTGTCATGAGGTGAGGTTGCATTGATTTGCTTTCCAGGTAATTGCTTTGGTAAATAGGCTGGTTCATTTCTTTTGTAGGGTTCATCAGATAAACCGCAGCGCACTGAGTAAAAACAATCCGGATGAGAGGAGTGAAAGAATAAAGATCGAGATGAAGCCGGGCTGTGAAAATTGGCTGAGCCTTGCTTGTACATTTTTGCAAGGTGAACTGGAGTTGAGCAACATCGCAGTTTGCCAGTCTGGTGCTGAATACCTGTTATTGTGTTTTGTGTGCGTGTTTGGCAAGACATGTAAATGAAAATCTGATGAGTGAATCATTATTTGTATTCATGTTTCATTGTAGTAGTACAGAATGTACCAGACTCCTGCTCTGCTCTCATTTGCTACTTAAAAGGTTTATGAGAGATTTGATTGGTGACTCCAACATACTACACATGCCGATCATATCAAACAAATCGGTGACTGATTGTGATGAGAGATTAGACTGAACAAAAGCTTCACATTACAAGACAGGTGCAGAGCTTTATTGTTTGTTATTGGGGAATACCCAATGTGGTTCCCCTCTTCTTAGTGACTGGAACAAGGGCAGTGGGTTTGGAAAGCAATGTGGTTCTCAGTTAACTAGTTCTACCTTTGATCACCCCCCACAATGGTAAAATACCTATTCAGCGCTTAGTTATTCAGGAAATGGCATTAAGATCAACATCTCTTTTGCAAGAGAGACCTCCGAATAGGTGAAATATGCATAGGATCACAATAAGATGGTTCATTCACATCACAATCATCATACACACGCACAGACACGCTACTTGAAACAGTTATGCAGTTCATTCCAGTAGTAAGTTGCATAGTACTGTAAACCAGGAACTTTTGAAACCAATCTGTCTTTGACAAATCTCGCATCCCCTCTCTCATTTTTATTATCAAAGAGCAATGTGTAAACATTAAGGTAGGCATTCAGCTAAGTAACAAATATATAATTTTCAAACTTGTGCAATAAAAACTATCGGGAAAATATACAGTTTTGAAGACAGAATTACCTAAAACTACCTGAAAATTCATATTCCATGGATGGTTTCAATACTGGATTAGAATTTGAAAAAATTGCTGTCAAAACCCCAACCTTACACACACTCTCACACACACACACAAATACACACACTCAAGCTTACCCTCCATGTATGTCACACTCATTTAACCTTGTGTCTATCACTCTTATGCTCTCTCTCTATGTGTTGTGCCACTACAAAGGAATGTGCCGAGCAGGCCACTTTCTCACTCAGCTGGGTGTTGCGGCTTAGCCAGAGATTAGTATGTGTGTGTGTGTGTGTGTGTTGAGACACACTCTTGTTTAGTCAGATGTCTGCTTACACAGAGAAGGGTTGGACAGTAAATATCTAGCATGCTTTTGTAAGGAGTAGTGTTTTCACAATGACAGTATCTTAAACAATCTGGCCTCACCAGTCTTAAACCATAGCATCGCTTAATTCTCAGCTACATAGCTGTTAATACGTTTACTCAAATCCGGCGCACAGGGGGTGCATGTGGCTACACTTGTTTCTGTTGAAACACATTCCATCTGTTTGTTTATGCAGGGTGACAGAAGGGTGTCATAACTGCATCTGGGTGTGTTTTCACTTCATGGGGTTAAAATGTGTGTGTGTATGTGAGTGCGTGCTGTTGGCTCAGGCTTCTCGCATCTCTGTGACAGTGTGGGAAAACTGCTTTGCTTCAGAGCCAAGGTTGCTAAACTGTCGGTCAGGACCTGGCACATAAACAAACACAGTGGAGAATGTTGACCTGCTGAGGTTAATGCAGCATACACACATATACACACTCCTGATCAATATTAAATAGCTACTTTTTGCATAATAATCATTATGTGGCAATTTGTGGAATTTCACCCACATATGAAACATATTTGGTTTACCCAGTTTCATCACCCTCATGTGACACACAGTGTCTGATACTGACTTCATGGCTGTTGCGTGTCTCATAATGTTTCGGTTCTCCTCCAGTGATGTAATCACATTTTAATATAGAGGATAACCCATTAGCACTGCTAACACCTGATGGTTTGATTTAGAAAAGAGCATTTAGATGGAAATGGCCCAACAATATCCCTCAAAACTGATTGAATTAAGCAATTGTGTATCATGCTATTATTGTTGCATTCGAAGAATAGCACAATTGATTTTAAAATAGCGTGCTACCTCCCCTTCTTAACACTTTGACTCATAAATGAAAGGTCAACCAGAGGGGATTTAGCCAAAATTAAAACCATGAAGCTTGCGGGAGGCTGTACAGTATGTAATCATTTAATTGCTTTTTAGCTTATCGTTTTGGCTCCATTAAAATGCATCAATGTCAAAGCAGCATTTCAGAGAAACTTCTTAACAGAGTATCTTTTAGTTATCTCAAAGTTAAATACAGCAGGCTCATTTGATCAAACTCATCTGTTTAGTTTTGAACAAGGTTCTCATAGTGAAGCACAGCCAAGATTATATTTCAACCCCACTGACCAGCATCCGCACCACTGCAATATCTTTGAAGAGGATGCTGAATTTCTGTCAACTTAAAATTAAAACAGTCTGCTTGTACTCCTTAAGCTTTCATCTGAACTGATAAGCATGTAAATCTGAACCACTTCAAATATGCTCTCTATTTACTTCTCTGCCTTCCATTTTTTGATCTAAAATATAACAGAAATAGCAAAGTTAAAGTTAGAGAACTGGTTTTGAATGTGAACAGTCCTCTGGATATGAACAGTGTCATATGTAACTCAGCCTTTGGTGCCATCTAGTGGAGAATACAATATTTTATGCTGCAGATGAACTCGAGTTGCTAAATATTTTCGGTATGTGGACACTAAAACTATGAATGCTGGAGCTTGAGTCATGATTGAAAGAGCAGAAATTCTTGGCATATTCAAAGTATTTCCAGCCAATCTTTGATCTGCGTGTTTGTGGTGTGTGTGGGTGTGTGTCAGAGTTTCACCATGACACTTAATGACATATTCTGTTTGACTAATCATCTCTGTGTCTGTTCTTCATTGTGTTTTAATATCAAGAATTGTTACTTTTCTCAGTTTTATGTCATTGTAATCTTTGGGATGTGGACTTTTTGTTGGACAAAATGAGCAAATTAAAGTTGTCACTCACTGTAGGGCTCCTGGACATTGTAATGGACATATTTCACTATTTTCTAACATTTTATAGACTAAAGCATCACTCAGTTAATCAAAACAATAATTACAGAAATGAATTGACCTTAAAAAAGATAATTCGCTACAGTCCTAGTTATTTCTATATCACCTTTATCAACTTCTGTTTCATAAAATAAAATAAAGACATGAAAAGTCTACATCTAAACTCTGTCATCTTCCAACTTATAGAAGTGATGTGTTATATTGTGTAATTTTCAGTGACAGTTTTCATATCTATCCACCAGAGGGCACTAGACTTTTTGGAATAAAATGTACATTGCTGTTTTCAAGAATTAACCATGCAAACATTAGGAAGTAATGTAGGTTCTGTTCTCTAAAGCCACTCCACGGTGTTAAGAGAAACATACAGATAGCAGGCCGGTGTGCATGTTCAGTGTTTGGAATATATGCATCATCACAGAAACAGACAACACCACATCCTACTATATCATTGTCTTAATTCATATTGATTGGGAGACTTTGTGCCTTCGAAAAGCAATTAATGTAATAAATGTAGTATAATACATTAATCTGACCCCTCATTACTGGCTCAAGCGGCCAGACTCATTAGCTGAGTATTGATCAAAGACATGCAAAGCGAATACTGAGGGCAGGCCAGCTGTTTGCTTTGTTCTGAAGACCACTTTGATGTCAGTTGGGCATGAAACAGATTAATTTTTCCACTTGATTAGGCAGATTCAATAGGGTATGCTGCATTCATTTAGACCTGTGACTGTTGTGATTATCTGTTTGTCTGTAATGTGAGGTAGCACTGCAATTACTGATGAGAGGAGAAACTGCCTAGACCTTTGATTTCAATACAATTTGAATTTTTGCTAAAATGACAAATTGGGTTTCATCCTGTGGAGTTGTGACAACTGGTGTATGACAACTAGATATCTTATTTTTGAAGTATTTCATGGTTATTCCCTCTCGAGGTCATTCTTGATTTGTTTGTGATTATACATTTGGTAAATACACAGAGGTCAGATGCCGGGGTCTGCTTCACTACAGCATGCTGGGAGCTTAAAGGGATTCAGCAATTTGCTCCAGAACCCTTTAGCAGGACAGATGTTTACTTTCACAGAGCCAATGTTGTCTTAGAGATTTCTAGAAAATGTGAGTGGCAAGTACGGCCTTTAGCTGAAAAATTGTAACTCTAAAATCAAAACAAATAACAAGTTTACTATGAAAAATATTTGATGAACATAGATGATTTAAAAAAAACACTTGTTAGTTAGGTATTGCCATAATTGTACACGTTTTGTTTTAAGGCTTGCTGAGCCATGTAACAGTAATCAACGAAGGCTTGTGTTTATGTGTGTAGTTCGCTGTCACTGTAAACTCACTGTTTCTGCATGAGCAGCGTCTGATGTGTCCAGGGAAACTGTGTTGACACACATAATGATATTAGGGTGTATTACAATAAACCACAAGGGCTATGGGCGACCATTGAGTGGGCTGGCTTGAACAGTAAAACTGCAACACTGCTCTTTAATTAGAGGTTGGCAGGGAAACGCTCACCAGAGCAAAGCAAATAAAACAGATCAAGAGGCTGTATCTCAGTCTCTACTGGTTTAATGGTCCCACAGTGTCACCTGTCCTTATAAAAATCCAAGCTATTATGATGTCTTAAGGGTGATTTCGGCCAATTAGACTAATTACGCTCTAGCCAGGAGGGGATGATGTGGAGCGTCCTATCACACATGTATAATGTCAATGTTTTAATGTTTGAACCTGTAATTTACATCTTATCACAAATTTAAATTATATAAGCTTTCAGTTGTATTACATTGTCTTCATCAGTAGATAGTTTCCTCAGTTTTCTTGGAGATGGATCTGTTGAAACGACAGCTTTGTGGCTGTTAGGATTTCATCCATAGCTCTTTCAGGATCTCTTGTCCATTTTGGTTTCAAAGTTAAGCATTGCAGTTCATTCTTATCAAAACAACTCAAAGTTCACTAACTAGCTTTTATTTATCAGTTTTCTATCATTTTTAATTATGTGTCACTGAGCAATAATAAACATTTTGTATATTTTTTTTTTCACTTGCACATAGCAGGATAACTCGGGAACCATCCTTGTATGGAAAGATTTAACTCAATAGTTTATTAAAAACATGGGAAATGGCATTCAGCATTGATAGTTATTTTGGTACTTAGTTTGCAAAGTTCACGTTTGCATTGATACACTTTTATTCTCGTCTTAGTTCAATTTCCAGTCATTTAATGCACAGTTTAATAAGGTCACTAGGGAGAAACGTTTTGCACCATTTCCTGACTCTACCGAGGGAGCACAAATTATCTCCTTGTGTTGGTAAGATTAATTCAGCACTATCTCTTGATGCAAACATTGCTCTTACTTGACTTAGCACGGAATAGATTGTCTTTGGTAGAAATTTGCATCGCTTTTGGATTAGGCCAACGTGACGAACGTTGGCTTTGAAAAAAGAAGCTTCATCGGTTGTCTTTCGAGTTTTGTGTAATAGCTCCTAATCAAAACACAGAGGCCTTATTTGAATCTTGTCAGACATTGTTTACACATTGAACAGGCTCCGAGAGGAGGATCGATTGAAACCTTGTATACTAGTGTCTCCTCGTCTTTGTGTGTTTAGAGTGTGCTCTCTGATAAAATCTCCTCTCTTGCTGAGTCGTGATGGGCCAGTTGCCTCATAACCTAATATGGGGGTACCCTCTTCTAGTCAGAGATCTCTGAGTCTCCGTTGTTTTCCTTCTTCCCTCCTCTTTTTGTCTCTCTCCTCTATCTCTTTCCTTCCCATCTCTCTCTCTCTCTCTTCCTTCTCATTTGCCAATTCTACTGATGTAGAGATCTCTCTCTCACTCCCTCTCTTCCTCCATCTCTCTCTCTCTCTCTCTCTCTCTCTCTCTCTCTCTCTCTCTCTCTCTCCTCTCTCTCATGCCCTCTTTCGCTCAAGCCTCCTTTCTCACTTTTATAAGTGTACACAGACTTAGAGGGATTGGAGCTTGGCGGTTTTTCTTCCTTTCTCTTCACTATATCAGCCTTTTCTGTGCTTCAGTAAGTAAAGTGTTTACTACAAGTTCTTGCTGTACTTAAAGAGAAGAACTTTCAGCTTCATGCATCTTTTCATTCATTGTGTTCTGTGGCTGTAAGAAACTACATTTAAGAGTCGCATTTCAGTCTTATCAGTATTACAACAAAGGGTTTTGCTCTTCATTAAGTTTAGTGTCTTTGTATTTTACATAGTTAAACACATGAACATATCTGCTGTTGAGTTAACTACAGAAAGTTTAAAATGTGTTTAAAAAAAAAAAAGCAAACAAATAGTTCAGAAAGCATTTATACTCGGATTTGTGGTCTTAAAGGGTACCTTGTTGTCCTACTGTGATAATTAAACAAGAAGAGAGTTTGCATGATTTTAAATGTTACTGGTTTGCATAGAAAATAGATTAGAGAAAAATCATGAAACAGTTGTGTTGTTTCAAATCTAAAATTCAAGCAGACAGTTAAGTGCAGTTTGGCTTTTCAAGTGTTAAACTTAACCTCTGATAATGTCTATAATATACCATAATACGGTATGTTGTAGTACAGTAGTAGCAACTAATGTCATCTTGTGTATTGTGACTCTTGAGAACACTCAAGCAAAAACTACATCCAAATATTTTAGACTGTATTTCTCCGCGTAGAGTATTTTTTTATGTCTAGAACTTTCAGAAGTGAAAAACATTCATCAGGCTTATCTCAGTCTGTCTGACCAGAGCTGTGTGCTGTTATGCAGGAGAGTGTAGCGGCTCGCTGTAGTATGACATCATGAGAACTGTAAACGGGGGAGTGCGGTGGTGTGGGGGGGTCCCACTGGGTGCTCCGGTAATGGGTTCCAGGTTGTTTGGCCCTCACGATGACCCCACTTTTTTTTTTCTTTCTCTCTCACTGACTCTCTCTTCCAGTCCTCTCCCACATTTCTTTTCTGTTACACTTCCTTGGCTATCCTCTTGCTTCTCCGCTCTTTTTTTTTTTTTTTCTTGTATTTTGTACTTTTTGTATCTCATTCTCTTCTTTGTCCTTCTGTAACTTGTCTTTCCCCCATAGAGCGCAAAGCTAAATCATATTTTTTCCTCATTTCCACTCACTCCAGTTGATTTTGGAGACAGGGATTCAACCAAGCATTGCAAGCTTTAACTGTGTTCTTTCAACTACAAATAAAGCCTCTAGTGCAGAGGTTTTCAAATTGAGAGGGACAGTTGAAGGGTGTTTGTGGAGGGAGAGAGGTGAGGCAAAGATACTGAGTGAGGTGAAAGGAATATGTGCATGCCAGTGTTTTAAAAAGGGAAGTTAGTTGTCGTGGTCAGTTACTTTGAAAACCCCTACATGACCTCCTGTTCTCGCAGCGGCTGTGGTAATAGCCCCAGTCTTTCAAAATACCCGTCTTGTAGGATGCAGTACGTGTTTCCTGTCTGCTCCTGTCTTCTCTTTTTGTATATCTTATTTTGTTATGTTTTCACAACACTGTAAACAAAATGGGGGACTCATTATTATTATTATGAGTAGATAATCCTGCATGAACAGGAAGTAGATCTGCAATTATGTGGATGATTGTAGCGGAATAATTAGATATTGTGTACCATAAGTTTGATTCTAAAATAAGGTCTTAAAAAAAAAAACTAGGAAAGTAAGACTAAAGCTCAAAAAAGACTCCTCTAACCTCGCTTTTATCTTCTCTGTGTCGACAATAATTTCATTAGGAATCACTCACTTTATTATCTAATAAGAATAAGAATGATAACAGTAGTATAGTAATAATATCAAAATTTCCTCAGATGTGTCCACAACAACATCATCTGCTGAAATGTTGAACTGACATTTCTTACAAGTGTGACCAAGCACAGCCTGTCATTCCCTTTCTACTCCCCATTCGCTTCGTACAAATTTGATTATTTAGCCCTTTCCTGTAAATGTGTCCTTTCTGTTGCACTTTGGCTTTGTTTCTCTGCTGTTTTTTTTTTGGTACTAAAAGGGGTCGATGACCAGCAAATGCAGCCACAAGCTGATAATCTGCAAATTTGTTTTCTTGTTTTCATCTTTCTAATCCTGCTAATCTCATGTACAACAGTGCATGTTTTTTCGTCGTGCGTAGCATTTCAGTCGAACATCTTTTTGTTTGTTTGAGTTTGTAATAAATAGTTTGTAGTTTGCTCTTGGTTTTCCACCGCTCCCGACTTATGTGTGTCGCCCACACATACACATAAAGTCCACACAGTAATGCCCCTAAGCTTGTTAAAGGTGTGAGGCTGTGCTCAGGAGGTGGGCCCTTGCTTTTGGATCTTTGGTGAAACAACTACTTGTGAAATTCAACAGGGGATTATGATTCAAGCCACCCTTGGCCCCCCTCTCCATTTCCTCTGTTGCACTCCCCTGTGTTTTTCTCTCTTCACCTCTGTCCTTCTCTCATTTGCTTCTTCTCCCTCATCCCTCATTATTAACCCCTCCATCTTCTATTCTCTCCTCTTCTTCGTTCTTCTATTGCGTTCTGTTGAACCTCTCTTCCTGTTTTGACAAACCTTCCTCCAACCTAGTTGATCTCTTTCATAATTGTTTTTTCTACCTTTCATTACAGCTTTTTCTATCGCTGTCAGTCCTCCCACCCCTCATTCTCTCTTCTGTTTCCAGTCCGTTTCCACCAATTTCAGCAGAGTAAATTGAGGATCTGTTTTGATTTCCTGTGATTGGAAAATGGGCTTAAACCCAGAAAGTAGCTGGTTTAGATGTATGGTTCTGGACAGGCAACCATGCTATTGATACTGCTGTGCATTTACTCCTTTTTGAAACCAATTATGTTGTATGGAAGTCTTCTTCAACCTCTGTAACAAAGACTCTGAGCCTGCAGGTCATATGTAAGTTTTGAAATAAAGACATAAACATGTATTCCAGTGAGCATACACAGCCAAGAGATCTCCCAGTTTGAACTCTCTTGGTTTTTTTAATAATCATACATGAATTAAGGACACTTTTAAATGATTTTTTAATAGTTCAGTATTCCAACTATTGGGAATCCCAGGGAAAAGTCTCTCCTAAAAAAATTTGGGGGTTCCCAAACACCCACACGCTTGTAACACCCACATTACAGTCTGTGTTGCATGAGTCTAACCCTGAGAAATGTTAATCATAATCCACCCACCGAACCACAGTGGGCCTGGCCTGAGACGCGAGTCACACAAGAGGGGTTTTCTTTCAAGCTGTAGAAACAACAAAACCCCACTGTACATTTACAAGACTGGCACAGTGTGCAAAGTATGAAAACAAGGTGACCTGTCATTTCTGCTGAGCTTGTTGTGTGATAACGAAAACATCTTCTTTGTTCTTGATGTACTGCAAACACCTCTTATCTCTAGTTCCATCTCTTAAATGTGGTTGACAATACTGAATCTATCAGGCAATATTTCAAAACCCTGGGGCAACATTATGCGTTGAAAGCCAGCTGTGAAATACCAGTAGAGCATCAGGAGGGAAGATGTCCTGTTTTGTTACTTTCTTAAAGAATATGAGCTTATTTATTAAGATGTTTGCTTATAGATTTGTATTTATGTGTATTGTATGCTTTCTCTGCTATAGATGCTTCACTGTCTGTGTTTGTACATTGCTGCCAGCCCTCACTTTTGCCCTTAACTTATCAATTTAGTGGGGATATGATCTTTTTTTTTTTTGCAGTAGGTTTGGTCAAGATTGCATTTTGAACTATTTATCCATCACCTTTTTGTATTCTCTTCTCAGTTTTTATTGGTTTATTGTTTATTAGGGCAATAAATGGACATTTATAATCCTACTTTATGTTTATTTTCCTTTATTTTCCTTTTAAACACAAATACGTGGATGTTTGTTTTTTAACCAAATCCTAATTTCTATATTTACATTTTGTCAAATTATTTTAGCTACCCCAAAATCTTTCCATGCACTCCTTGGTATTGCAGAAGTACAGTAACTCCTGGATGGGAGTCACTGCATGAACATGCTTTCCTCTGGCTTGTTCAAATCAAATATTCAAAGAATATGGTTATAGGCACATCACATTTAAGGTGCAAGGCTTTTGGAAAAGAATATCAATCAGAAATCAAGTTTTGACCTAACAAAGATAAATCTTGGATTGAAAAGTTTTTTATTTACTCTAAGTAAGCTTGCGGCGTGGAGACAGTGTGGAGACGATACTCTTTTCATCAAAGTGAGCTCTCAGACATCACACTCCTCTAGTCTAAGCAACACCGACTCTTCAAAAGACTGACTAGTAGACTAGAAGTGGGTGGATGCAGACAACCCAAACACATACAATATATTCACAGACACTGAGATAAAACTTTATATGTTCACAAGTGCATAAACACACACAGCATAAACACCTATCTTTATACAAACTGTACTAGTACACACATACATACATATGGAGCCGTGCTTTCATCTGTGCACACACAACTATGCTCACAACTTTTTTGCCTTTAAGCTCTCACACACACACACAAATGAGCACAGCTCTTCATCTGCAGTGAGACAGTCCAGGCTCAGGCTGCGGGAAGGCAAACATTACCTTGTGGAGACAGAGAAATAGCAGAAAAAGGTCAGAGCAGAACAGGACAGTGCAGAAGGGTTGTCTGTTTCTTGATGATGCAAACCAGCATTAGGAACAGCTTGGATAAGGAGAGCAGTGTGCCATATGCGTAGTAAAAACAACACAGCACATGCATATGTGGTCATAGAGAAAGACACCAGTGATTGCAGAGCATACCACAAATCTGAAGCACCTTTTGACGCGTTCACTATGAGAAATGGGATGTCTGCTTGGCATGTTTAGGTGTGCTTGGTTTATGTCTTCTGATTTGGTTTACACCGTCCAGGATGGGTGGGGTTAAGAGTGTCTGGGTCCTGAGATACCAGAGCTGCTGAACATACCTGGCTCCTCACCGAGTTTTCAAATAGACTAGGTGCAGCTGATTTAAACTCACTTGTCGCGTTGGGTGGGCAGGGAACATTTTCTTCATTTCCCACGGACAGCTTTGTCGGCTCCATTTTCACTGCATTAAAGCAAACACTCAGTCCAAGTGGTTTAAAGGATTTAAGGAATATGGGACTTTCTCAGACCCAAATCTTCTAGTGATTTACAGTACTGTGAAAATTAATCTAGTGGTGGAATATTGCTCTGTCAAAATCATTTTTACCTAGGCAGAAAGCACTGGAAAGTAATGTGCAGGAGAGGTGATTGTATGATAACTTACTAATATAAAGATGTTTATTTTGTTCTCAATCAATGGTTTTTTCAATGAAAAGTTAAGAATTATGAAAAAATGGCATTCACAGTTTCTCAGAGCCCATAGTAATGTCTTCAATTTGCTTGTTTTATATTCAGTTTACTATCATAAATAACAAAGAATTCAGAAGCTGGAACCAGATAACTGTTAGAATTATTGTTTGAAAAATGACTAAGGTGATTAATCCATTCTCAAAAGAGCTGCTGATTAATTTTCTTTCAATTAATCTTCCTAACTAATCCATCTTAAGCATTTCAGCATAGAAGATTTATTGTTTACATCGTTTACATTATTACAGTAATCGCAACCCAAAGGTCCACTTAGTGGCTTTTTTTCTGGGCTTTTGAGAGCTGACATGACAGTTGTTCTGTTGAATACTTGTAAATGTTAGATTTTTGGGGTTTTGGTGTTACACTGTTTTAAAGAAGACACTATTGGTAATACGCTGACCCCTTTTTCCCCTCATGTTTCATGTCACTCGACTCCGTGCACCTTATAGCGCAATAAAACAAAAATGTGATTTAAATACCCGCCTTATTTCTGTGATTTGCTGTTAGCTCTTCTTTGTACAGGAATTGGTGAAATCACTTTTACTTTTTGTTAATATAACTCTCCTCCAAATGGCCATGCTCTGCCAAATAATTTATTTGTATTTAATCTTTAGTTGCTATGTTTACTGTTATGGTGAGTCATAAAAACATTTTATGGAATGAAAAAAGTAATGAAAAGTTGCGCCATTTCCTGCAGCCTTTTCTTGCTTTTCTGAACTCATTTTTATATGCTTTAGTTCGATGTATCATGAAACTAGGCATATTTTTTTACAATCATATTCTGTCTTGCAAAGAAGACCATAATAATCAATTACTACTACTATCAATTGCAAATGTGCAGCCATAGGCCAGCTCGCTCAGCGAAGGAAGGGTTAAGACTGACGTCTCTCCCAGTGACCTCAGCTCAGACTCCACAGACCAGAATAACAGAGTTCTTTTAACACTGACCCCCCACTAACCTCAGCTAACCTCGACCCTCCGTGATGCTTCTAAAAGTAGATTTCAGTCGAAACTATGTATTTCTATTCCTTGAATGTCAGCTTCGTGGGAGAGTTTGTGGGGGGTGGCAGGGTACTATTACAGATATTTGTCCAATCCCATGTGAGCACTTGTGTGTGTGTGTGTGTGTTTAATTGCATGATGTCATTACCAGATTAAACTTTGTGGCCTTATGTGTGTTTGTGTTTGTGCACATGCATGGTGATAGCAAGGAGAGAGCATGTGCACACACACTGTACAAATACACACGCAACGTTGCAGTATGTCACAGACAGCTGGGCTATATTGTATCGTGGGACCTCCGCCTTGAAATACTGTAGAATATTCAGAGTAAGTAAGGAAGACCGTGTATGTATGTATGTGTGTGTGACTGACAGACAGAAAGGGTCAGTGTGGGGAGAGGGTGTCATTGTGGGGGTATGTGAGTGTGTGTGGTGGGTCAGAGACATCAAAGTGGAGAGGTCAAGATGTGGGTGGTTGGATTTCAGGGAGACAGCTACAGCCTCTCCAGTGTCCTGCGTGCTCATGCATACTGAATGTGTCTGGTATGAATTCATAACGGCATGTGCATGAGTCAGAGTGTGTTTGCATGTCTGCATTTTAGCATGCGTATGTATATGTCTGTCTTTGTGTGTGTGCATTCCAGCTCAAAGTTCAGTAGATCTATGTGGTGCCCCACAGTGCACCTTGCTAATCCTTTCCCAGAATGGCTGTTGCCAGGCAGAGAAATTACCCAATGGGGCGCTAATGGGACTTAATGGCCAACTCATTCATAACCGTACAGTAGGTTACGTGGACCGATTGTCAGTAACTTGAATGTCATAGCTTGTGTCTATATTGGTGGTTTGTGTATTAATGATTACGGTATTTTATTCTCTTTCAATTTATGAATGTACTTTATGGTAGGATAGTAGGATGGACTAGTAGGTAAAACTGTCCCGGAAGTGTCACAGATTTGATCCCTGTCCTTAAGAAATAACTTTCTGAATAGGACATGTCACCCGATCACATTGGACAGTTGGATCGTTGATGCCATTTCACAATGGCTGGACCTGAAGGTGAGGCGGGAAGCTGTCTGTCAAATTGAAAGGTAGAATTATAAAACCCGTTTTTGTTACAGCCTCCATTAGGTTAGACTAAGTGTTATGGAGGAACATTAGCTGTCAGTAGCTAACCTTGGTCATTGTCTCCTGCAGGGTTGTGAAATATTTATGCTTGGATGCAGTTGCTGTCCCCTATGGGCTACTGCAGGTAATTTGCTGAGTGGTTACTGGGGATATCTCTCTGGGTGACATTTTTAATCAGAAAAGAGCACCACGCAGCCAGCAGCACAAGAAAATGACCTCAAATCCTTAATCCCAAACAGTCGCCTCACCATTTTCTAAGTCTCCAACAGTGGGGAAATAAGAGCGTTTGTGCGGGATATTACAACCGAAATTACAACATCCACATGGAACGAATGTATGTAAGCAGCATATACAGTATTACACAGTAGGTAACACAAATGTATTATTTTTAGCTATCAATACACAGTAAGTGTGCCAAAGGTTGGGTGAGCTTTCCTATGGAAGCCCAGTTGAATTTGTCCAGAATGGCGCAAAACAATGATCACATAATTGGGATTATGTACTAAAATGTCTCAATCTGAAAGGGAAAAATAAATCCCTTTTTGTATTTGCACTGTACCTTATTTACAGTGTAGACATGTGCTTTGGATCACAAATGTAAATTTACATGTAACACTATATTATTGGTACATTGATTGGCAGAATTGACTTTGTCTACTTTATAAAATGTATAAAAAGTTACTGTAACTTACTGTAAGTTGAAAACGGGGATCTCTATTAGAGCAGCTGCCTCTAGCAGCCATAATTTACCCTCACTAAGCTTAAGCCATTAGTGTTTCCTGTAGACACTGTAACATGAGATACAAAGCTGTGTTAGTGGCAGCTGACTTATATATAGTTCTGCTAACTGGCTGAATGGAGAATAGTACTGTAACTTACTAGGAACACAAAGGCCATGTTGGTATTAGATAGCCTGACTGATGCTGGGACATTGCCCCCATTCCTAATGTGATTGTGCCTACATTAAACAGAGTACTTTCTGTCCTTCTGCCCACATGCCCTCATAACAGGGATCCTTGTTTGTACTGAAGTGGACAATTCCTCTGATTAATTGGATAATTACCTTTTGAAAGATGTTGAAACCTGTCAGTTGCTTGCCCACTCCCTCATTCAACACTTTCACTCACTCACTTGCTCCATTATGCCTTTTATTCTCTCCCTAACAAGAGTAACAAGAGTCCGTCCTTGTTATTTATGGATTCACTTGTCATGGGACATCTGTGAAACCTGAGAATCAGAAGATCGAACTTTTCTTTACATAAACAGTCAGTCAGTTTGGGTTTGTTTGATGTTTTTGACTGTAACTCTGACTATGCATTCATACACATACTACTGTGTGTATAATGTGTATGCTATTGTGATTTTGAAGCAAAGTCGGTCTGTATGTCCACGTGTTTGCCTGGAGTCTGAAGATAAGTTTGTTTTTGTGTGTGTATTGTGTGTGAAGACAGCTGCTCTGTGTCCATCAGAAGCAGCGCCACATTCCCTGCGGTGTCCTTTGTAGTCAGCCTCCCTTTTGCACACTTGTGTACACACACTCAGCTTTTTCTAGCTTCATTGGTTCACCTCTTTCAAACTCTATCTAAAATGAAATGTTTTTATATTGAGGAAGAGAAACTAACTCTAAGTAAGGAAAGTAAGTAAGGCAGCTGGAAAAAAAATAAAACAAAACTCATACCTTTTATGAATGGTGGGTCAACTTGGACTTTTTAATAGTCTAGTCAGTTTGTTAATTCACTAACATACCACAAAGGTTAATTTTCCACCTAATACACTAAGTGGGCTGGCTGTTTCTGCCTGAAAGAGCTGCTAGCCCTAAAGACAGTTAATTAATCTAGGATTAATTGTTTTGTTGTTCCTTAATGGCCTTCACACTGTTGTACACGACAGGAATAAATATCCAAGGGAAAACACTCAGTACTTGTCATTCTTTGCCACAATAACAAATTGTCATGTTTTTGGAGTTTTGGAACGGGGAAAATAAATCTTACATGGATTAAAAAAACACACAGCAAGATGGAATAACATCAGTAGATGAAAATAAGGCAGACGTTTATTAATGGTTCTTTTATTCAATTGAAAAATTTGAGCGTGCCACAAAACTGTCTGACTTGGAGCAAGACAGATTTGTGTCACTGAGGTCAGAAGTGGTTCTCGAGAAACAAATATATTATTAGCTGGTCCATCGTGGCTGACATTTACGACTGTTTTGAGCCACTTATTCCATTGATATTTCTGAAGCTTTGACATTCAGTGGTGAAATGTGTAAGCAACGTAAAAGCAGTATAAAAGCACCTCTATGCACAAATACTTTGAGTTTTATTTGTTTGTTACGGGAAAACAGAAAACCCAGCCTTAATCAACGGAAAACCTGCCTATCTAAATGCAGAGTAAATAATACAGGCATGAATGCTATGTATGACTAAAGCCAAGTCCACTTTTCTGCTTTCAGCTCTGTATAGAGATTTATTTGTTGACTGTGGAAAAATACATCGATGTAGACTTTACGTCTGTTCAGTGGACATGCACAGAGTCGAGATGCTGATAGAGAAAATGAGGTCTTTTACCAGAAATGTGAGTCTGAGGATTAGAAGAATGTTCTTGATAAGAAAAAGTCTTAGAAGCTTTTTAGTCTAAATGTGTTTAATTACAGTTATCTTTCTCCATCGTATTGTTGGAAGTTTGAGCTTTTAGTTAAGAGTGTGGCTGGAATGAGGGTCAATATTTCTGACATTGGCTTGTAACTGAAAAGGAGGTTATGTGTGTGTGTGTGTGTTTGTGTTCTTCTCCCGCTCTAAACGTGCTGGCTGGTATGTCTCTTTTCCCTCGGGATGGCTCAGATCTGACAACAGCTAAGCCTACACCCCATGCAGGAAACCCATCCCACTGAGACAACTAGTTGGCCATATTATGTGTGTTTATGTGTGTGCGCATATTGTGCCATGCCGCTGACAGCCAGCGAACAGGGCATTTTTTAAAGAATGAACACAGATTCACATATACTTAAATTGAGTATTTACTCCTTAAGCCTGGGTGACTGCCTCCTTCCTGGCAATATTATGAAGCAGTGTAGGAGGGCACCGTTACTGAGGATTACACCCGAGCAGTATTTTGTCATTAAACTTGTATTGTATTCATCCCCCACTCTGTCACCACTATTGATTTTGTCTGATTTTGTAATATCCATCCCTGCTAAAGGCATTAATGCCCACTTACAGTGCTGCAAACGTTGCCTTAATGGCCTTGCTCTGAAATTTATGCCAGAGGAGCCCGTCTGCAGGTTCACTCAAGGACAAGAACAAGTCAATCATTTCGGATAAGTGTTTCCTTTTATGTCAGATGGATTGTCTTCCAAGAAGAGTGCGAACTGAAAGACTTTTCTTTAAGGTGAAAATGTTCACTCAGTTAAAACTCTTCAGACAGCGACATCTCTTGCTTTTTCTTTGTCCTTCTTCTTTCTCTCTTTACCTTTGTCTGCTGCCTCCCACCTTCTTTTTCTCCATCTCTCCATTATTCCCCGTCTCTATATACCCACGTATCTGTCTGTCTCGCTCTGATGCTTTTTGTCTGGATCCCTTTACCATCTTTCCTCCTATTAGTTATGTGCCTCAGTAGTATTCCTCTCTATCAATTCTGTCTTTTCACTCTTTGATTTCTCTTCTGTCAAGAGGAAATTGCTTCGGAGAATGACCGCAGTAGAAAAGCTGATGACAGTGACCTCTGATTCAAATGTTATATAACAGTCTGAGAGGTGAAAAACAGCACCGGATGAAGTGAATTTTTTCCAGAAAGCTTTTGTGTCACTCTTTCATCTCACCTGTTAATGCAAACAAAAGTTGATAAAGCACTGGCAGCTTTACAACTTTATACTGTATACACTTGGTTTTATGGAACTACATACTGTGTGTATGCTGCTGGTAATTGTTGCAGACACTTTTTTTGAAAATAAAGCCTTTTTTTATATAAATGGTATTACAGCCTGTTACTTTTATTCACTCTCATTTTTCTCCATGTATACAGCATAGCCAGTATGAGGACACTGTCAACTTTTTTCCTTTCCACTAGAGAATCTAACTACAGGAAATATTTTTCACTGAGTGACTGTTGTAAAGTTGCCAACACAACATTGAGGACTTCTGAAAACTCTAGTGTTTCCGTTTTTGGTTCCCAGTAAGTGACACATTTGTTAATGACTTCCTTAACAGGTTACCCACTATGTGCAGAACATAGAGGAACTTGACCTGATTCATCCTGCGGAAAAGCTCCTGCTGTCTTGCCCTGGATGTGTCTGTCTCAGGGATTCTCACTGGCCATTACACACTGTCAGTGCCAGCCCACCCAGACTGGATCTGAACCCCTGCATCAATCCCCGGTGTTGTCATCCTTCTTATCCACCTAGGTTTGGCTCATTTTTTTGTTTGATATACTTACATATCCCCAGTCATGTTAAAAAAAACTACGATCATTTTTAGCAAAGATGTCGGTACTTGTCCATCATGTCATTGGTGCTAAAATAATTTATGTGAGTTCAAGAGATGCTGTGAATGTCTGTGTTACATAAAACACACAGACTATCAGGCTGAAAAAGACAGATTCACTCTTTGCAACAATCTTTAATAATGATGCTTAATGTAGGTAGATGGCAGTTGGAGATACAGACAACTGACTAGGATAATTAAGTGATCAATTCTGGTTATCTATTGACAGCAACGGCAGACAAATCCTTTCTGTAAATGACATTAGATGTGTAGATTTGTATCACAGCCAAACTTTTTTTTTTCCTCTCAGTTCCACATGTCTTTATTTATCTCTAGGTTTTTTCGTGCTTGTGGCCAACGAACAGTTTGTTCCCTGCTGACCGGAGCCCTACTAGAGGCCACAGCCGCTCTCGGTGCCCGCTCCGCTTTACTCTACCCTTTTCCCCAGAGCCCCAACAGCCATACTGTGCTGAAAGGTAGGTATTCTACTGTAGTGTGTGTGTGTGTGTGTGTGTGTGTGTGTGTGTGTGTGTGTGAAAAAGGTTTTGTTTATTTGTATGTTTGAGTGTGCAAACACATTTGTGCATTGACATTGCATTAATCTGACAAGGTCAGTTTCTACCTAAGTACCAACATGTTGGGAAAATTCATTAGTCCATTAGGCTGTTGGATCATTTAATCATTTAAGAAAAGATTTATCTAATGAGTCAGAGTCAAAATGGGAAAACATGATGGAACAACATGGAAATAGTCACGTCTCATCTTGTCTCATGCTGTTCATTTTCATCAGTGATTTCTCTTGGCACAAGTATCAGACTGAAGAGTTCTAACTATTCAGCTGCTTAACATGCAGTATTACTATCCCTAATGTAAAATATGTGTTCTAGGAATAGCATATAGCACAACTCATACATACAGTATATGAAAATCAACAGTTACATACTAGATATGTTCATATGCTCATATCCAGAGGAGCATTAAATCGGATGACCAGTGAAGGAGGGACTCTGGGCAGAGGGCCTGTATCTGTTTGATTCTGAGAAGAAAGGGTCTCACTATTCCCCTGTGGTCCACTGCTCCAGTCTTTTCTCTTCCTCAATGTTCTTTTCCCACATGGTTCCTTATCCGCAGCGGGTTTTGGGTCGGTAGGAGCACGTCTGTAGTTGATCTCAGTGGTTGCCCTTTCCTTCTTTCTTTTCTCTTTATTTCCTCTGCTGTCCTTTCTCTCTCATACCTTCCCTTCTCTCTCTGTCTCTTTCTCTCCACTCCATTCTCTAATTTAGACACACACACAATACTGAAGTGGTGTAAGACACGCAGGAAGAAGAAAAAAGCCTCCTTGCATCACAGGGTCCACAGAGCACTTATGCCCACAGCAGATTATGTCTTAACATCTGAACAGAGGTTATATGCACTTCAAACATGCTTGCGGTGCTCCTTTGAAAAGCTCAGCGCTTATAGCTTGATATTTTGAATCTATTTAACACACACATACCTAATATGCCACAGGGTAGAGCTCTTTGCACATTTGCAGCTAGCTCTGTCCCTTTGAAGTGTTGAGAATGACGTGTTTGGCATTAAAAGATAACTTGTGCAACTTATTTCCTTAATGGGACAAGAAAAACTAACAAATCATCGTCACACGTTTAGTATGTCACCTGTTTTTCTCACTTTCACTGCCTCTTTTTTTTTTTTTTTTGTTCTCTCTCACTCCCTAAATGACTTCATCATCCAACCAGTTCGGTTGTCGGTCAGTTGCTCAGCTGGTAACTGTCCGTCCACCTTCTCTACAATGATGTTACGTATGACTTAAATGTAAGCTGATCCTGACATTAATTTCCACTGGCTGTGGGCCAAGGGACAGGCTGTCTCTGGCAAGATCAAGGAGACACACACACACACACACACACATATACACACAAATAAACACACACACAAACTCTCTGTCTCTCGCTGTGACTTACTTTATTCATTATCAAAGTACTGTAATAACAAAAGTTGAATTTTGGTCAGACAAGTTAGATGCAAAACCATCCCCACACACACAATTACACACACACACACACACACACACACACACACACACAAATCATGCATATCTTCAACATGACACCGTGTTCTGTTCTAATGGTTGTTGCAGGAAACAGAATAGAGCCAGACACGTGCACACATTGCAGTTTAGAGGTCTTGGCAGGAATATGATTTAATAGGCACACACACACACACACACACACATGCACGTACACACATGTTTGGAGACTCCCTGTCTGACTTTCTCTGTCTCTCTTACCTAGTTCTGTACCACAGCTGTATAGATATTGAAACATGAAAGCATGAAATTACCCTTTAAGACTTTAAGACTAGCCAAATTGTTGTTTTTTTTTAAAAAAGTTATCTATTTCTGATCTGCCTATCACAGACAGGAATACCACGGACGTGGCTTGTTTCATTTGAGTTATTTGACATTTAGTGTTATCAGAAAGCAGTATCTGTCTCCAGAGAGGATGATGTCGCTGTAACAGGGAGGCATAGCGTACTTTTGCTCTTTTATATGGTTTGATTCACTTAATAAACTAAAAGGAAGGATCAACTCATGTTAACGTTGTAAATCAACAGATTATTACAGAAGAATACGATGCTGAGTTGGAAAGAGTCGAATAAAAGAGTGGCTTCAGAAAAATAACGTCGCTTTTGAGCAAGGCACTCACTACTCCAGCTGAGTGGGAATATGTTTTCAGAAGACACGGTTTACGAGGGTAATGTAATTATCGGATGTCATAGAAGACATTTAATTATCCTGAAACTTGGGGCAGGTCTTGCTTAAGTGTGGATAGTGTTACTGTAGTTATTTCTTTCTTACCATTTATGGTATTGTTTCTCTGTTCAGTGTTTCAACATGACAAACTACCCTTATTCTCTCAAGTTTCATTTAAAGAAAAGGCTTTTTCTGAATCAAAATTGTTTAATTTGGTTAAAAATGAGCATGCTTTTAAATGTAGTAAATCTGAAAATTTGCCAGCACCCTTGAAAAATTTGAAAATTAGTCTCTATGTACTAAGTGAACAATGTTCATTTGAATCCAGGATGTTCCTTTTCAGTCCAGTCTTTTCACTTTTTTGCCAGTTTGTGCTGGTTTTTCATACAGGAGCTAGGTGGGAATTTTAACACACACAATCGACTGGGTTTGAAATGGACATGGAGCTTTAGAAGGAAAGTCTTTCCACCACTCTCTGGTGAAGTGACCCACCTCTCCTGGAAATCGAAGGATTTTGTTTTTTATCCTCTGTGCTGAGGGTCATCTTGTCACCTCTATAGAAAGGCTTTTCGGTTCTCTGTCTATACATTTCCTCTCCTCCTTTCTTTTTGCCTTCATCCTCCTCCTGAAATTGAATTCGCACCTGTTGTGTGAGAGAAAAAAAGAGAATGAAATCTACCTTTTTCTTGCTCTTATTATTTTATTCAAGGGGGGTCTCTGTATCTGTATCTTTAATCTCAAGGCTAATTTTTATTATTTTCCCTACCAGCTATTCTTATTGATATTCTTGCACTACTATTACTAATATATATTTGATATGACTCTAAGCCATTTTATTTATTTATTAATTGTAAGGTTTATTGGATCAGCACCAGCCTTACATATAATAGCTCTTTTTTAACCACATTAAAATCTTTTCTGTATCCTGATGGCAGTTACATGTCACTGGTAGAATCTCTGATTGATTTATGTGTAAAGGATTAAGTATTGAATAGTAAATGTGGTGTTGTTGACCGCTGTCATTTCTAAGAACAGATGTTACATCTCATAAATGCTTGTTATTGTGAACAATATATCTTATTTCTGAATTAAACAAGGCAAAAAACAATTATATTTAATCATTCTCTGTGTAATTCTAATTGTTAGTATCTTTACACTATATATATTTAATGGAGCAGTGCAAGTAAGAATTCATTATTTACCAGATAAATGTTGAATAATTATGAGCTAGTTTTCTCATATTTATGAGATGCTGAATCATATTTACAAAATATAGAAGACCAAAAATATGAGAAAACTGTCAATATTTCCTACCCTAATAAGGTATTGATTTTAGATGTGGAGTAGTGATACGGAGGGTTGAAGTACAACTGAGCAAACTCGATCAGTGGCTCTGGCCCGAATGCTTTCAAGGATTACCAGGATAATCGCCCGGCCTGCCTTGGTGTATTCTTAGAGGTCTAATGTGAGTGGTGAGAGGAGGAATGTTTTTCTAGACCTTCTCAACATGCCTCATCCACTGTAATGATTTGAAAGCATATTTGCATCCCGTGAAGTATGTGAATGACTTATGATCTCGCTGTCATTTGGTTTTAGTGGCAGGTCAGGAGGAGCCTTTTGGAGATGATGAATTATATTTTACAGGTTGAGCTGTCACAGGTCTGGGTCAGTGTGACAGCCTTTTGTTGTGAGGGTAAACTATTGACACCTGTAAACACAAATACTGGTGTTGGGGAAAAAAAATGTCAAGTGGGTAAGACAAAGAAAAGGTCAAGGTGTGTGTGTGTGCTGCTTAAACACAGGGGTAGAGATACTGAGAAACAGAGAGACCATAAATCATTACCCAATGTGTCGGGTAATTAGAAGCAGTTGTTTTTGTTTCACGGAGCTTGTCTTTAAGAAACGTGCAAAGCCGGATGCCTGCCCAGTCAATGTCAGCTCAAGTGATGTTGATGTTCGAAGCTTTGAGAGGAGCAGTTTTCACTAAAGCACAGTGTGTGTGTGCGTGTGTGTGTGTGAAAATGCATATGTATGTTTTGTGAAGACATAGGCATGGTCATTAATGTGATTGTGTGTGTGTTTATTTTTTTATATCTTATGTTTTTGCATCTGTCTTATTTGTATGTGTATTCATTTGAGTTTACATGTGCGTTCATATTATCTCGCTTTCATTTGCATGCGATCATGCCAATGCGAACACTGTGGCTTTCGTGTATAGACATATTAGGTATTGCGGGACTAAATCTTATTTACATATCATTTTAGTTTTATGAACCACAGTCTTAAGCAACTTTAATAACACTTCACTTCCAAATAAGGTCAGTGAGGTTCACCTCACTGCAGCTGTTACAATCTAAGAAGAAACCAAAACATCATATTCATTTATTCACTCATGTATTAGGTTATCTAACATATTCTTTTTTTGCAGTATTGATCTGATGATGAAGAGGTCAAAGTTGCAATGTGCAAAAAAAAAAAAAAAAATACAACTACAAAAATACAACAAAATTGAAGAAACTGTGCCAAAAGTTTTCTTATTTTGGCATTAAATCTGTCACAGTCAAACTATACACATTTGTAGTCATTTAAGTACAAAGAAACACTCAGCTGAAGACCACTGGGATTCAGCCATATTCTTGTGAAATATAAATGAGAGTAGTTTGAGTGTTTTTTTTTCTTGAGCTCATTTCCTTTATAGCACAATTTACTGCACTACTGAAAAGGAAGTAGGCTGCCATCCTTCCAGCTCAATATTGGCGTTTCTTTTCTTTTTCTTCCTTCTTTCTTTTTCTGTCTTCCTCTCAGTCATCATTGTACATTGTGTTGCCTGCCAGCATTTAAGACCCATTGACAGCAGATGTGGTGGGGAATCATAGTGAAGGGAAGTCTCAAGGATTACATATTGTTTAGACGGCCATAGAATTGCTAAAAATACACATATGTGAAAGTTCTTAGACTGAATTGCAGCATTTGTTTTTACTGGTGAGAAATATAAATGTTTTGTACACACCTGATAGTACTAAAAGTAACAGTATGTACTATATAAATAAACCCTGTTTATGTTGTAAACATCAGTTTTAGTCAGTTTACTCGTATAGTTGATTTAGTTTTGTGACAATACAGCGTTTAATTGCCCTCCGCTAAAAACTACATTAAAACTGTTTGAAAGTTTATTTTTAAATATGTAATTATTTCTACTCTGTGCTTAGTATGCAGGGCGACCTGTTTTATCCAAAGTAGAGTACATCTTTACACAGGTTAACAATTATTTCCATCAATCTGTCAGTAATGTTTTTAGTTATTTGTTATTATTATACATGTCCAATTCTCCAGAGCCCAAAGTGACGTCCTCAAATTGCTTCTCTTGTCGGATCCAACAGTCCAAAACCCGTACCAAAACATTCAATTTAAAATGATTTGAAACAGAGAAGCAGCAAATCCGACATCTGACGATGTGGAACCAGAGAATGTCAGAAGTTTTATGATGAATGACTTAAAAATGATGAAAATTGTTGATTACATGGTCGAGAGAGAGAGAGACAGAAAGATGGAAATGTTTTCGGATGTATTGTTATCCCTTGTTAGTTGTTTCTATAGTCTGTATGAGTGTATGAATTATGACTCTTTGTGTATGTGTGTTTGTGGAGTGGGATGGTCTGGTTGGTCTATCTCTAACACATGGTTGTGAACTATGTATAGTGTCAGGGAAGAGTGGGCGGGAGGTAGAGAGAGAGAGAGAGAGAGAGAGGAGTAGTGAATGTAGTCAAGAGAAAGAACATGTGAAGAGTGTTTGCTGAAGAGGGCGAGAGAGAGAGAAGAGAAAGACAGCCAAGTGAACGAAAGAGAGCAAAAGACAGAGATACAGTGCGAATTGGAGAGAGTTCAAGTTGGAAATGGAGTAAGGGAGAGAGAAATAGAGCAGAGAGAAAGAGAGAGAGAGAGAGAGAGCAGCTGCAGGAGAGACAAGACCGGCGGCTCAAATGTGGACAAGTGTACCTCGTTCACCTCGGCACTGAACTGTCAGTGTGGGAGGCAGAGTGGCCAGCTGTATCTAGCAACCATGAAGCACTCTAACAGAATGGACTTCAAGCTGATCAGTGAGTAGAGGAAATGTGAGTTACTTTACAGTGTGGCTGCAGGTCTCTTCACACAGCAGCAACAGTTTTTATTACCGCACATGTACATGTGTTTTATATTTTCTCCAAAAAAAAAAAACCTACTTTAAAGTTGTGTCTTTATTATGGAGCCACCCAAGGGTCACGGAGAGCTTTTTTTTTTTTTTTTTGTGTTCCCTTGCAATATGTTTTGCATTACCTCACAATATTCTGCGTTCCCTCACGATATGTTTTGCTTTGTCTTGCAATAAATTTCGCGTTCTCTTGCAATACTTTTGCGTTACCTTGCAATACTTTTCTTCTTCCATTCCTTCTGATCCATATGTCTATTTCCACTCAGCTGCTCTAGCGCGACACCCCAGTATGGATCAACTCATTGAATTTTTACTTTGAACTGGGCATGCTCATATAGCACTACTGCTCAACAGACATAGTTATGTAATTAGTGAAAGTGAACTTATACGAATTCCAGAAGAAAGCAGTATGGTAATCTGCAGGATGCTGTCGGTTTCATTCGCAACCAGTTACCGTACTCAGGAAAAGTACACAGATACAGATGGATGTATTCTAAATGTAGAGAGTATATGGCCCAAGAGTAAGAAAAGAGGATGTCCATTTGATTATGAAAGAGATGGATCCCAGAGGGATTTCACTGAGGAAAAGGAGACGTCTATAATAGACATATGGCTCAGAAGGAATGGAAGAAGAAAAGTATTGCGAGGTAATGCAAAAGTGTCGCGAGAGAGCACAAAATTTATTGTGACAGAATGCAAAAGCATTGCAAGAGAAATAAATTATAGCGAAGTTAATGCAAAACATATTGCGTAGTAATGCGAAAAAAAAAATCTCGCCGTGACCCTTGGGGGGGCTCCGTACTTTATGTATATGTTAATAGGAACTATTTTCTTCATTGTGGTCAGGACAGGAGCCTCAGTTGATTAAAAAAGGAGTACTTATACCATGTCTTTACGTGGTAAGCAACTAACCTGATTATTAATTATTTGCGAGGTGTTGTAGGAAAATGTTGCTGATCTTGCCTATATAAATCTTTGTTTAAGTTTTAGATTTATTTCATGTCTATTGGTCCTTAGTTTTGTGCTTTATTATTTAAGTTTCATTATACAGTAAGTCATCTTGAAAACTGAAGAATCCTGTTTTGTGGAATATCTACAGTTATGTGTGTTGCCATTTCTGTTTTTGCTCTCTTATTGGTGCCAAATGCAGGGTTGCAGTTTCCAGAGTGTGTCTGAACTCTCTTGGCAGGTGTTTTTAGTGTTTGATTTGTACTTTAAAGTGCTATTGTATCTTCTTCAATTCTGTTTCATTTATGTCTTTCAATACAGATTTTATATGATGTTATTGTTACCTCCACCTATTTTTTGCGGTGAGGAAGGTTTTAATATTGCTTTTCTGACTGGCAAATAAGCACATACCTCAAAGAGCATGACTCACGTTTTTTGTGTTACGTTATTGAAGTTAAGGTGCTCTTTGGTTTCTTCTGCTTTTTTGTGGTTTCCTTTATATTTTGCAAGATCTTCTTAACTGGTACATTCAAAACACATTATACACCAACCCACTGAAATCACCTGTAACCAAAATAAAACTACAGGGGGCAACAGCAAACATTGCAATTCATTTGAAAAAGTTGGCGATTTATAAATACGAAATACGTGATGCAGCACTGTGACTGTGCACTGTGAGTGTTTCATACCAGAAACCTGACTGCATGACAGTCAAGAATTTCAGAGTCTCTGGATAACTTCACATTTAATTGACCCTAAAAAAAAATGAATGCCACAAGGCTATGGATATGTTTTGACTCTGAGGATACAGTAACACACTTTACAATTAAAAACAAAACCACCGAAAATACCCATGTGTTCTACCTAATTTGTATCAAGTCATGGTGAAGTTACCCAGAGACAGTGAACTCACTTGGTAAAGGCTTTCTTTTTTGCATAGTGTTTGCCAGTGCAAATTAACTGGGCCACATTCGCAGTATAGTTTGATCATTTGCTTTACACATAAAGAGAATAGTGTTCAGCAAAGATTTTGGACTGCATGCCTTTATGGGATTTTGTTTTAAATCTTCAAAAGTACATTTATATGACTGAATTTGGTTCTATTTCCAGAATTTGCTCTATTTGGTCTGTGGTTTCCTAACAGAGACTTTTGCTTGATCGGTCTGAACTTCTTATCTTCATCCTGTTTTTTTGTCATAGTCCTCCTCCTTCTTATGTAGAAAGGTCAAAAGAACCTTAATGTTATATTTATGTCTGCACATGGTTCCTTGTGTGTGTGTGTGCAAGAGTGTGCATGTCTGATCCAAGAGGGAAACTCCCTGTGATAGCTCAGCAGTCAGATCAATGTTTATTGCTTCTGCTGCTGCTGTGTGTTTGGCTGCGTCTGTGTATTATGAGTTTGTTTGTTGCTGTGCATGGGTACACAGTGTCTACACTTGAGTCTGTTTACTAGTAGTTGTTGATTTATATCCACAAGGGCGTGTACAGTATGTGAGTTTAAGTGGATGTACTTTGACGTGCATTTGTATGTGTGTCAAGGACTAGGTAGTACCTTGACAGACCAACACTTAAAGCAAGAAACTATTGTTTTACTGTTGTCTAAAGCAACATTTCTACAGCAGATGCTGCAGTTTGGCTGGAGGTAGGAATTATGTTATCTAAAAAACGGTGGACGTTTTTGACTTATATTTCCTGAACATTTTCCACAGTGATATTAAGTAACCAATCTAAATGTGTTCCAGAGTTTCAAGTTTAGTGATGGTTACACTAGAGTGTATCAAGTTTGAGATGATATTGATATTGATGATAATGATTAGATAATATTGTTGTTTAGGACAGTTTTGTCAATATTTGTGGACTCTCTATGTTGTAGGATAAGTAAAATATGCAAGTGTCTTTATTATCTTAAATTGGCTGTGAGATCTCTGAGGAAACTAAGTAATCCATTTATTGTCTTTATAATCTCTCTATGGCAGAAGTGTAATGTTTAGGATGTTGTGTACGACTATATTTATAGGTTCAAAAGGCAAATTTTTAACAGTCCTTTGACTCGGGCTGTTTGTGCTGCACCTGTTTGAGTGCCCTACATACTCTAGGGGGAAGTTGTCATCAGCTCTAAACGTGTCTGCACTTTGTAAGAACAGCGTGCGCACGTATACATGCACTTGGCTGGCGAAGAAAGACAGCCTGGTCTTTCTCCCCTTTGCTTGGTATGAATAACTCGTGATTCAAATAACAACCCCGGTATCGAAAAACCTTTGCCCATTTTGTTTCATATTGATTTTTCAGTACTTGACCATGAGTCAGTTATTGGTCGACTTAGAATGATTCATATTACACAGATATCTGACTGAATAAGACTCTTCACATATTGATTTGGTTCTGGCATCAGGAGAACCCCTTGAACGTTTGATTTTGTTATACCTGTAATATGCAAATCATGATGAATGATATGATAATTATGGATGTGGAGGAAGTGGATGACAACTGAGGTAAGTTTGCTCTTGATCTTATTAGAGGTGTGGCAAAACAATCTGATTATGACATTAACTAAGTGTTTGTGTTGTTTTTCATTTTCAGACATAAAATGTATGATTTTATGAACCATATGGTTGCAGATATCAGTTTAAAGGCTAAAGATAAAGTACTCAACATTTACATTCATATAGTGTGAAATGGCAGACTTTCAGAATATTAAACAAGCTGCACTAAACCTCTGAATATTAGCCCCAGTTGAGTCTAAGTCCTTTTTTCAGACAGAAAAAATATTTCATCACACATGAAATACTGAAACGTACATGCACTCACACATTTTCTGTCTGTCTTAATGGCATACTATTTGTTACAGCAGAAATGCCACGAAAACGGTTAAAAAGGATGTTCAGCCAATCTACTTTGTTCGCCACCACATTTAGAAAAGAATCCATTTACATGCATACACACCCGCAGGGTATTTGTATTCAGCATGCATTACAGATGAGTAAACCCATGCATAAAAATCACAGGGACACTCATGGTCAATTAGTCCAGGTTCATGTTCTGTCAGTCTCACAGTAGGAGTGCTGCATGTTCGCTATTATTCATTAGTGTTTCTCAAACTCGTGTTCAGAATCCATAACGGGTCAGGGGCCTTTTTATCTCATGGCTCCACAGCAGATTATATTAGATACACTTATCACTGTCATTGGAATTCAAGTCTTCATCCAGAAATCAATCCGAGTGTTTATCAGACTTTTCTGTTGACACTGGTGATACTGTACAGTTTATGTGAAGATTTGCAGGCAAGCGTTGAGACTATCATGATAAAGAACAATGAATTGTTTATATCTTTATTATACATTTTTTATTCATTAATTATAATTTAGGACCCATAAACAGCGATTTATGTGATTTTTTTTTTCCCCTTGGATTTTATAATTACAAAATTTCGCTCTTTTTAAGGAATAAATAATTATAAAACTTTGTAATCTTCCAGCTGTATGTAGCACCGTTATTGTTTCTGATCATCATCGTCTGGTCGTTTGCTTTTAATTAATCTCTCAGAATCTCTTGCGACCTTCTTGTCACTGCCTTGTCTCACACCTTTGTCTTGCCTGTGTGTCTCCCAGTTTAAAGGATGAATAAATTAACGATTGAGACCACTGCATGGTCATGAATTTCATATCACTAGTTTGAGGGTGTCTCTATTTCCACTTCAAAAGGTACGCTTGTAAAAACAGTTCTGAGGTAGAGACGAGGAAATATTGCCCATATGCTTGAAATGAAAGGCCAATTAGTTTTCAATTGTACACACACACAAAAAAAAACATTGAGTTATGTTTTATATTCTTCCAGTTTTTCTCCATAAAATATTCAAACATCAGTTCATGGTTTTTAAATCAAATGATAATAGTGTTTCAAGTAAGTTCAGGCAGATAGATCTTGCTGTAAAAATATGTTTTTTATGGAAATCCAAGGAGTGAATTTCTTTATATCAGTACCATGTAATAGGAGTAGAGAAGCTGACAGATGATTAAGGATGTGAACCAGATGAAAATTCACATCTTGACTATACGGTATGATATGTAGACTACCACATTTTTCTTCATTTTTTGGTTGTTATACAAGTTGCAGCTGTTTCTACAAGGTTTCTATCATAGCGCTTTTGTAAATCAGCATGTCAAGGATAGACAGTATTTATGCTTTTGATTTGTTCAGTGTGCTTTACATAAGGCCACATATTACTGTATGGGTAGTCACAGGGCATAAGGCTCTCTGAAAAACTTTCCTCCTTTTTTCAGTAGTCAAAATGTTTTTGTCATATTTCATTTAATGCAAAGACTTCTTTGAATAATGTGAAGGTCTGGACTGTAAAATGAACCATCAGTCACAACCTGTAGTCTGTCTCTCTGTTGGACATATAAAGTATTTAGTGGATTATGCTGTCTGTGTAACTGTGATAGATAGCTCACACCTGCTGCATAGTGTAAACTACAAAATTTCCACTTATTCTACTCATCCCTTCCTTCCTCTCTGTCTTATCTCTGTCCTCTCCTCCCATCTCTCTTCTGCTCTCATTTTCTCTCTGCGTTTTTCTGTCTTTCTGTAATTTTTTTTCTTGCTTGTGTGAAGAATTTTTCACTGAGCTTTTCTCTGTTCAAGCAACCTTGTCCTGCTTTGTCCTTAACGCCAGTTTTCTAGGTTTATTTCTTTTATCCTGGCTTTGCTTCATTTTTTTCCCCTTCCTTTCTCTTTCTCTCTCTGTCTCTATGCTCTCAGCTGTCTCCAAGCTCAGTCTTTTTCTGTTGTTGTATACACACACACACACACACACACACACACACACACACACACACGCACACACACATACACAGTTCATTACAGAAGCTGTGAGGCCGGATCCACAAATCAAACTGTGTAAATAAGCAAGTTTTGTTCTGCAAGCAGTCACTGCTGTTGCCATGACTACATGTGGCACATCTCAAGGGTTACCAAGGACAACCTTTAAGTGTGTGTCTGCATATGTGTATGCATACGCAATTTTGTATGTGTGTGGTTGTGGAGGGGGGGGGGGGTAGGTAGGCAGGTTTCAGTGTGCATGACAGTTGACAATGACCAGAGCATGTCTAATTCTTAGTCTTCGGTCTATTTGATGTACATCTCCTTGCTTTATGGCATTTTACTGTAAACACTGTATGACTCATTCATTTGACCCAACAAACTGCTTAATCGACTGCTCTACCATATAGTGCGGACAAAAGAATCTGAATCAGAAAAACACCTTATTCACGCACATGAAACTTCATAGCTGATAACTAAATATGCTAGAGTGCCCAGTCAGCAGCATTCAGTGCTGCAAACCCCTTGACAGTCGCTGCTTCTGGAGGAGGGGGTTTTGAGGGGCAGAAACTATGTCCCAGTGATTTAAATAGGATCTGTGCAGTTGAATGCAGGTGAAAGTCCTCCAAGTGCGCCTCAAATGGAAAAGTTCCTGTGGTGGAAAAGGGCTGTTAGTTTATGTGGCATTCATCCCGACGATGTACAGTATGTCTACCTGGCAGCTCCAGCACCAGTGTAGAAACTGTCCATTAGTCCTTTGTTAGCAGAGATGAGAAGGAGTTTGCATGCAGTGTGTGTGCATATGTGTGTAAACAGACAGACTAATGGACCTGACTGAAATCCAAACACAGGAACTGGCAGGTGATCAGTGTTGTTTACTTCCAGAGGGTGAATTGTGCAGGCTTCCCTTGGCTGGTAGAGGGTTAGAGAGAATATGGTATGCAGGGACTGAATGATCAGGAGACTTGAGACATTCAGGATAATCCTGAAAAAGAGACGCACATTTCATTGAGGCTTAAAACTTTTATGGAGCAAGGGTAACATCAGAGTAGATGTCTCACTTTTAATCCCTCGTCTTTCTCATTCCTGTTGTCTTTCCAATTTTTTACTGGTATGAGCAGCGGCAACCTCTGCTTTCCTTTCCTTCTTCCCTCCTTCTCTCCATAACCTTCTCTCTCCTCACCTCTGTCACACCGTTTTCATATGTCTGATTGTCTTTCATTCTTCACTAAGCTAGATGCTGATACAGAATTTGAAAACGTAATGTAAAATTCATGATGTCTCTCTTCTTGTCTCTCCCCTTTATCTCTCCATCCAGAGCGTCAGCTGGCCAACAGTATGACCAGCAGCAGCTCTCTTCCTCCCAGTGTCAGTGGGATCAGTAAGGAGCTGGCAGAGCTGCGACACCTTGTTCAATTCCCTGAGGAGATTGCCTGTATCCTCACCGAGCAAGAGCAGCAGCTCTACCAACGGGTAGGAGGAACTTTCTTACAAATAAACATTATATAAGTTTCAAAAATGATGTGGATGTTGTGGACAGAAAAGTGGTTTTCAGAAAAACATATTTTTGAAAAAAAGCACATTTTTATTGACAGCTTAAAGGAAGGATATGGAGGTAACAAGTAGATTTTGTTTCTAATATGGCAGTAATCCCAATCTATGTTCTTTTCTCCTCTGTGCTGTGCATTTATCTATAGGTCTTTCCCTTGGACTACCTCTGTTTCCTCACTCGAGACTTGGGCAGTCCCGAGTGTCAAACCAAACGCCACCCAAACCTCAAGGCCTCACTGTCAGCGCCCGCCATGCCTACCCAGAGCGCTCAGAGAAGTAACGCTGTGGAGGACCTGGTAGCGCGGTTCAACGAGGTGAGGAGTTTGCTTTAAGAAAATGTACAGTATGTGCATCTGTGAGTTTGGGATGATCATACTGATAGTCTTTTTATTTTGGTTGTGCTCCATGAATTATATGTTTTAGAATTAAAAACAGGAAGAATAAATACACCTCTTTCTTGGTGTTTAATTTGAAATATTACCAGAGATGAAGCTGTTTCTTCAACCTGAACATACACATTTTCCCCTTTGATTATGTGACCTTTTGAAGTCTATAGACTACTACAGCTTTACGGGAAGGACTGTGATCTAGTTTAGTAGCCTCAACACAGTCTATATCTCATAAGCTGAGTTGTTATGATTAAAACTTGGAAAAGAGCCAGTGAAAATTGACTGTGCCCCAACCTCCTGAATGGCTTGAAAAACTTTTTAAATGAGGCATTAAAGAGTTGCTTTTCATGTTGATGAACACTTCTCAGCTATTGGGAAACTTCACAGTGCTTCTCCTGATGTGATGACTGTGTCCTTTCATGACCCGCCTATATGACATCATCAGAAACAGTGAAGCATGTTTTGCGATTTGACACTATGTGAAAGTTTTAGAAGCATAGCAGACCAGTAATTGTATTTATCTTCAGCTGGATTTGCCCTGTCGTATTTGCTGTGCGAGTCATATCAACTTATCAACTCATGACTGAAGCACACACTGTGTGTACACAAGTGCACACTCTCACAGTGGTGTAAGTTTGCTGAAGTTACACTCCTGTGCCTTGTGTCTTGTATGGTGAGTGACTTTGAGAATAAACAATCATAACACTGTGCTGGTGAGAAGGAGAAAGTGAGAGAGAGAGAGAGAGAGAGAGAGAGAGAGAGAGAGAGAGAGAGAGAGAGATTGATTGGGAATGATGTCATCTTTAAGTTGCATGCCTTTCACATCAGCTGGTTTTCATTTAAGTCAGCAAGAGGAGAGACACACGAAAAATGTTTTCCCAAATGTGCATTGTAGCCATATATGGGCACAGTGGAACAAGAGTCAAATGACAACAGTGATTCTCCCCAAGAAGACACTGATGAAGCCCTTAAGTGGCTTCTTCTGTCAGGTAAAAAAAAAAAGTTGTGGCACTCTGAGGAAGATGAATGGAATATTCTCTCTTAGCTTTGACTGTAAATTATGGTTTGGATAAGTTTTCCTGGGATGCAGATTTTGTCAGTGATGGTGGACAGTGTTATGTCCATAGACATAAAAAAAAATAATGGATGTAGTTACTGTGACGTCACCCATTGGTTTGTGGACTCCCGTTTTGAAGCCTCGAGTTTGCATTTTGACCGTCATCATCTTGAATTTTTGCAGCCAGAAGTGACCATATATGGACAAGAGGGTGTACGTGATCCGAACTCTAGCTGTTAGCTACTAGCTTGGTTAGCATAGTGTATTTACAGTCTATGGTTAACTGTGAAGAACAGTTATTTCACCAGTGAAAAACAGGCTTAAAACCATTAAAACAAAATGCGCTTACTGGAAAAAACTGAACTTCCGATTCCTTAGTGAGTCTTTTAGTACAACCAAATGCTGAACAAGACTTTTTTAGTCAACCAAAACGTTACAATTGACTTTCATGAACTGAAAACACACTGAAATAGTGACGGCTAAGCCTATACTCTGTGAATTTGGGGTTATGCCATGGTTACGTTACCTAACCAACGTTGCTGTGGTAGCACCTTGCTTGTGAAGGCACCCACTTGTCACTCAAAGCAGCCACGCCCTTAATTGTGCATAACTTTAAGCCTTAATAAAATTTAAATGGGTGTAAAAATTCAGCCCCCATACAGTTGTCATGAATGGGAAAATTAGCTATAGATACCAAAACCGTTTTTGTATCAGGCTGTAAACATGTTTATTTCTGCTGTAAAGTTGGGCATTTTAACATGGGGGTCTATGGAGATTGACTTGCTTTTGGAGCCAGCCTCAAGTGGCCATTCGAGAAACTGCAGTTTTTGGCACTTAGCGTTGGTTTCATTTTTCAGCCCCGCAGTTTGCTGCTTGATTATGTCAATAGTAATATTAAAATGTATGATAAATTATCTTCCAATTTCTTTAATGCATTTTAATTCACTTCACTAGGCACCTGTCACATTTTAAGAAATTGGTTTCTGCTTTTTTTCGGCAACGACTCAACAACAACGACAACTGATTATTGGCACGATTGCAGTTACTCACTCTTAACTGGGTATGGTCCCAAATAGAAACGTTCCATGTAATTAAAGTGTAACTATGCAGAAATACATTTCTGAATATGGATTTTATTCTAAATGAGCTGTTTCAAAAAGATACTACCATTAGAGAAACTATTGACTGTCATTTAGATAATAACTGATTGAGGTCTTTGGTGTGTCATAGACAACATTTTGCAAATTTAGATCTAATTTTCCCAAAAGTATCTTAAGGGTTTTGATCTCGTTCATTTTCAAGCCATGTATGGGAGTGAAAGATTATGCAGTTAAAAGGATAACACAGCAAGAGAATTGGGAGACAGGGAAGGTTGAGCAGTTCAGGCCCCTTTGTTGCTGTCTGCAGTGTTTAGCTTTTATAGGCACAGTATGTGCTCATGCTTTGAGTTTGTAATAGGTCTTTGTCAACCTTGGTTATGTAATTCATGTATCAAGGAGAAACTGACCCTCATAGTTCAACTAATAACACGGGTGCAGATGGAGACGGATGGACAGACAGATGGACACATACACAAACATCAAAGGGGGATCAGCTTGTACCCAGCTCCAGTTCTATGTGTGTGTGTGTGTGTGTGTGTTTGAATTTTTGTCAAGCTGATATTAATGACACTTACAGTATGCAATGTATGTGAGGGAAGCTGCTGTTTGAGGATACATTTTGCATAATTCTAGTCTGTTTTATTGTACTCCTGTCTCTTCTTTGTTCTTCTCTGCACTACATGCTCTCTCAATACCTCTTCACATCCTGTCTATTATCTCTCATTCACAACACTGAGTACACACTTTCGCTATCTGGAATATCAGAAGAGATGCCAACTCTGATGCCTTGATCTGTGGTGGCTCAAAAAGTCGCTTTGCAGGCGGTGAGAATGGTTTAGATGGCGACTGTAATTCAACCCAGTTGCTGACATGGGTTTGCATGATGTCATAACACTAGAAGTGACTGATAGCAGAGTTTCACAAAAGACACGTACATCCTGGCACGCACTGGGCAGGGTAGTTACAGATTAGAGATTGTAGGGCAGCAGGTTTGTTTGTCAAAAAGCCATATACAGTAGATTCTAGAACATGGTTCAATACAGCTGAACAGTCGTAGAGCAGGACGCTGCATCGTCACCAGCTCCAAGGCTGATTTTCTGTAGATGACTCTGAGTACTCTGACAAGGGCGACAAGTGAGCAAAGAATTCCCAACTGTGATTAAAAAGCTTATTACCTCGTTACAGCGAGTCTGCTGGAGCAGCACTAAAAGGACATGTTTATCAAGATTTTTTTTCTATTTCAATGTATAAATGTAGTTAATTCTAGACATAGTTGATGGTCGGGTTTTAAAATAAATATTTCAGTGTGGTAAAACACTTAAATTGTCACTAGTAAAACAAGTCACTCTACATACTTTGCTATTGAGAAATGTTGACTAGGTGATCAGTGTAATAGTAAATAATACATTCACATTAAGTCAACTGGTGAGTAAATCACCTTGTTAGATAGCTGTTAGATACCAACAACAATGAGGTGGCAGAAGTGCAACATTAAGATGCAACATCATATTTGCTGTAGTTTGAGTGCATAACAGGTAAAAAGTGACAAATTTGAGCTTTTAACATGAGTTAACACCTAAACGTATGTTGTTATATTCCTATGTTGTGACATTTCATTCTTAACAACAATTTCACCATATGTTTGTTAACTTGTATAAGTTTTAAAATTTGAATGGTGGATTGATGCAAGTTGAACTGAAGCTGAATCTTTTCGTGTTTCTCAGTTTGAGTAAAGACATTTTATTAGTGAGTTCCAGTTTGAGATGGATTACATTTTCACAGTAATCTTCCCAAAGCCTATGCTTCTATCACACAGGAATGCTTAAGCTGGTGTGCTCTCACTCATATTGGACAGAGAGAAAATGTGAAACCTAACAAACCATAAGATCGATAACATAAGTAGATTTGAAACGATGACAACCAATTGTTTAGAGTTAAATTTAGCATTTTATCAAACACTGTAGATTATATTTTTTTATGAAGTAAGTTCTGTGTATACACAGGCTCATATCTAAAATGTCTGTATATACTGTATGTTAAATGGTGTATACAGTGTATATAGTAAATATGTGTGTCTGAAGTAGATATGTGAGTATGCATGGTCTCATACCTAGTGCATGTTAATGGGTTGGAGGTGATCGCTTGTTTAATCCACTGAGAGGTCAGAGGTGACACAGGAGGAAAAGTCACATTTTACATGTTTCATCAGACAGTTTCAGTTAACAACCTCAATAAAAACTCCTTATGTGAAACAGTGTTCTTTATTGTGTGTGTGTATATGTGTGTGTGTGTGTGTGTGTGTGTGTGTGTATCTTTGTGGCTTTATTTAGTCCCTGTGAAGTCAGACTGTGGTGGGCTTTACAGATCCTTACATAACCCAGTAATAGATCTCTGGGCCAGGGGATGTTTTTACCGCCTGCAAGGGGGTTAGGGAGTTTAAGCTCTGTGTGTGTGTGTGTGTGTGTGTGTGTGTGTGTGTGTGTGTGTGTGTGTGTGTGTGTGTGTGTGTGTGTTTTTCATGTGTGTGAATACATTCATGAGACTCTAATGCATAGAGACAGACACCAGAGAGCAAGAAGCAGCCAGATTGAAATCTGATCTTTTCCTGTACTGTGAGTTTGTGTGTGCGCATGTGTGTCCAGCGCAGAGAATGTGAAAGGAAGCTGACCCTGATACATATCTGGTTCTGCCATCGTGTCTTTTGGGCGTGCTTGAGGGCAGTCAGCTCAGAGCTCAGAGACAGAGTGCAGCTGATAGATATCTGATCTTATTCTTTCTTGTGTGTATATGTGTGTGTGTGGCCAGCTGGTATGGTCGTAGACACAGGTTGCCATACCAGAATTTAAAAGAGATGAAGTGAGCACAAGTAAAACCACACAATAAAGACTTTCAGCTGACCATCGTTTGGCTGTGGACCATATTTCCTTTTCACTGGGTTTTAACTCGCCTTGTCAGATAGGCTTGTAATAATACACTGACAATGTCAAGCAGTCATCCTGTGGTATTGCACATGAAGTCAGCCTAAAACATTCTCATGTGGCTACAGGCAGCATGTTGCACTGTTGTATTTTTTTAGAGGATATGAAACTGGAAGAGAAGGAAGGACTTTTATGGGTTTCAGCTTTACGGTGATTGTAACTGTCAGTAATATAACATTTACAATTCTGTACCTGCAGGTGAGTTCGTGGGTGACATGGCTTGTCCTGACAGCAGGATCCATGGAGGAGAAGAGAGAAGTTTTTTCCTATCTGGTCCATGTTGCTAAATGCTGTTGGAACATGGGAAACTACAACGGTGTCATGGAGTTCCTGGCTGGACTCAGGTTTTTAGAAACACAGAGACACTAACTCACATATTCTCACATTGTGTACACACATGCAGTACCAGTCAAAAGTTTGGGCACACTTTCTCATTCAAGTGAATGGGAAGGTGTGTCCAAACTTTTGACTTTTGACGATTTTTGTGTGTCTTTTCCTTTGTTGGGTAATTGTTAAAAAATACATTCACACAAAAATATCATGTTTAATCCAATGACATATAATGGTTGCTTTGTCCTTTAGGTCCCGCAAGGTCCTGAAGATGTGGCAGTTTATGGACCAGTCGGACATCGAGACCATGAGAAGCCTAAAGGATGCCATGGCTCAGCACGAGTCTTCTTCTGAGTATAAGAAGGTTGTAACCAGAGCTCTCAATATCCCAGGATGCAAGGTGCGTTGCTGTTTACTTTTTGGAATGGTCTAATTTGTCATGTGGGTCAGTCCTGAATTACCTCATCAAATCAATATGCATTTTTTCATGTTCACATTATTCCTTGTGTTTTTCTCTCTCCTGTCCTGACATCATAGGTGGTGCCATTTTGTGGGGTTTTTCTGAAGGAGCTGAGTGACGCGCTGGATGGGACAGCAAGCATCATCAGCCTTAAACCGCCTGTTGATAACACGGAGGACTCAATAGAGGTACTGTAAACATCCACAACTATGCACAAACACACACACATGCCATATAGCTTACACAAGCAGTAGGAATCAGACATTATGTTAGTTTCATTGCTCCTGCTTCTTTTTTGTCTGTCCGTCTCTCTCTAGTTTGTTTCTGACTACAGTGGCCAGCACAACTTCATGTCACGGTCTGGTCCAGATGGTCTACATGTTCCAGAGAAAGAAGCCACTGTCAGCAACATCCTCCAGATTATCAGGTACACTGCATCCTTGAAAACATGCTCTCATAACAATCTCAAATTTTCAAATTTTCTCGCACTTGACTCTCCTCTTCCTGCTCCTCAGATCTTGTAATCGTAGTTTGGAGGCAGAGGATCCTGATGATGCCTCCACCAGTCCCTCTTCTACTGGTCCATCCCCAGCATCCAGAAATAACTCCTTCAGAGACCGCTGCCGCAATCAGTCAGTACCCATATTCCCCCTTTTACTAAGTGACACTCGAGCTTTATTTATATTTTGTTTACCCAGAGTTCTTTCCGTTTGCAACATCAGGTACCAAACAACAAAGCAGGGGTCACAGGGTCTCTGGTAACTTACATTAGTGTAACATCAGTGTAGAGTAGAGAGGGACAAAATGTTGCGCAAGTTGTGACCAAGCTTTAAAACCTACCATATCAAATGACACATTTGTTGCATTTGACCCAGTCCATCAAGACACTGGTACATAGTGCATGAGGCAACTGCAGTTGTTGTCACTTTATGTTTATTGGTGTATAACTGTTGTTTTTCATTCTAGCTTCTTCTTCTTCTTCTTCTTCTTCTTCAAAACATGTTTTTTGTGTGTGAAATGCTACAAGCCGGTCACTGATCTCTCCCTGTTCTTCATTCTAAATCACTCTCTGTAATATGGATGCATTTATGTCACTTTACATCTCTTATGGTGCATGCAAAGAAACCCCAAACTGTAGTTTTCGTAATAAAATACTTACCCTCATCTCAGTTTGCATGTCAGCATAATACGCAGTTTACCACTTTGTAAACATCAAAGTTTAAGCATCTTTAGCCTATTTTACTTTTGGGGGGTTTAACCACTCCTTTAAGGCAGAATGGAAAGACTCTATTGTTTAGAACTGTGACCTTTCTTGCCAAGGGTCTGTTTCCAAGATGGAGCTCTTTATTTTCCTGTTCATTCACAGACAGTGACTCATAGACAAAGTAAAAGAAAATGATCTGTTACATACAGATTTACAGTATATCAGAACTGTGAACGCTGCCATGCTGTGATCGAGTGGCATGGCTGGTATCCCACTTCTGAATAAAAGCACAATTACAGCACTGCGTCACTATTTCATAGACAAAGGCACTTGTGGACATACTACTAATCTCCCTTGGAACAAGTAAGACCACTGCTATATCATGATTTACAAGAGACTAAAAGTATTATGCAACACAGTGGCTGTTTGGTTGTTCAGTGAAACATTAGGTAGCAATTCTGAAAACACTGAACATGCCAATGCAAACTTTATGTCGTTTAATGGCAAAAATCTGTCTAATGAAGAAAATTAAATAAAATCCTTTAAACAACGTGATCCAGATACAGAATATCTATTACTTTCTACTTCAGCAATAGCATACTGCATACTTTGCATTTGCAGCACAATATCTGAGGCCAGATAAACTAGATACTCAGATCTTTACTGGGTCATTCCAATTTTCCTTCACAATGCAGTTGTCTTTCACAAACACCAGCACACGATAATGGGTTTGTGAAGGAACACATTTGCAGATTGTTATTGAGATGAGATGATGTTCAAATAAACACCTGTGTCAAAGAGAAAAAAGATAGCAGGTTAGTTTCCTGTGAGAACAGGAAGGAACAGAGCTCTGGTACTTTTCAGGACATTTGTGGCTGTAGCTAATGACACGAGGTGGAATTTGGACACTATCATACAATATTGTTAGAAAACTCATTTCAGTGCAGGCTTGGCCTGTGGTGTTTGTACAAAGGAAACCTGGATTATCTTCACTGTGTTTCTAGACAGTTTTCTTTGACTCTGAGTTATTATATTATGTTAGAGCTCAGGATAATAACTATACTTCATTTTGGCTAGAGGTATGGTGTTCATCTGTTTGTACTGGGATGCAGATAAATACCATCTTTCTTACTCAAAAAGGATAAGTTGTTCTTTTCCTGCGTTCTTGATATCTTTCCCACTGAGATTCTCATGATTTTTGCCTATTCTTTTCTTTTCACCTTGTAGAACTTGTGTCAAAATTTCTCTGTCCACTCCTTATTCTTCTTCTCACACTTCCTCTCCTCCTTTTTCCACTTCTCTCATTTTAGTTCCCATTCATTTAGGACACCGCAAGAATCAAACCGTGTCTTGTAAGTGGTTATAAGAGTTTCAGGAGTTTGAACATTACTGGCTAACTTTGACATATTTTGATTTGCAGTTTGAGTAGAAGCTTGTTAAGTAGTGAAGGAATTTGCAATGACAAATGCATGGTGCTTTTTTGCTTGTTCAACCACTGCACTACACTACAGGGTACATTTTTGTGCCATTTATCTTAATGTAGATGCAAGTAGTTTCTTAATTTTGACTGGACCTCAGTGCATTTTCTAAGTAACAGTGCTTTTACGTCACTTGCTGCAGTAGTTGACAGTAAATGTAGAGACTGATGCATTCACCTTTCCTCAGGAATTCTACTTAATGTGGTTTTTCACACCATTTTTCCCTAATGCATCTATCCGTCTACAGGTTCACGGTAGGGGACTTGTCCGATTCAGAAGGTGACCTGTCGTCTGAGCCGGTGGTGAAGGAGATGGAGTTCCAGGGGACTGAGGAGACACACAGAGCTTTCAGCCATGGTACTGAGCTCATTCCTTGGTAAGAAACAATCACACACACACACACACACACACACACACACACACACACACACACACACACAGTTAATTTGACAGACACTTGACAATCATTGTGTTCTGTTTTTTGGTTGTTTTTTTTTTTAGGTACGTGTTGTCACTACAACCAGATGTTCACCAGTTTCTACTGCAGGGAGCCACGGTCATCCACTACGATCAGGACAGCCACGTCACAGCTCGCTGTCTGCTGCGACTACAGCCCGACAACACAACACTCACCTGGGGTAAATTATGACATTATGAAAGTTTCATTAAAACCATCTGGGTATAATTTAAAAGACATGGTTATCTCCTCTGCTGCTGCTTTTTTTCCTTACTTAGAACCACTTGTAATTCATTTTGCTATGGGTTTATTTATGTGTCCAGTTTTTGTTCTGATATGTCACAAATACATATGTTTATTGTGAACAGTATTTATAATATTTAAACAAATTTGCTCAGGAAATTATCCAGTTTTACTTTCCTTGTTGTCTGGAGTTTGTATTATTCAGACAGTTGCTTGTACATTTATAGTATATATCATTTCCAGCAGGGAGCTACTTTAACATTGTTCTCTCCAAAGGATTATTTACTAGGAGTGTGAGGTTGTGCTCAGGTCAATATGTTACGATTAACTTGAAGAATTGCAGGGAACATTTCCTTTGTTGTCAGGACATTTTAAGATGTTTATATCCCAGCCAGACAAGCCCCATTTCCTCTCTCATTATTACTCTTTAAACAAATGAAAAACATGCATATGTGATTACAAAAATCATATTTCCTGTGCCATTATTGTCTTTTAAACATATCGTAAATGTGTTTATAGGTAAATGTCATGTCTTCTGTAACACATATAATTTAATTTGGTTGTAAATGTGTGTATTTGTAGCAAGTTGCTCAATTTCCTGTGCCGTCACTCCATTTCAAACATTGTAAATGTGTTGATTTATGGTAGGTAAGCCTCAGAACGGAGGGGCTTCCCTCGCAGAGCAACCGCTGGGATTAGGACAGACTGTAGTGGCAGGACTAGCAGAAGGCCTGCTGGACCTCGGAGTGGTGAAGGTTTGTTTCAAAATCAACATTTATATGGTATCTAGACTTCAAAAATCTAGATTTTTAGTCTTTTAATCTAGTGTTAATCTAGTATTAAGTAGTAGAGAGTTAAATTTGTATGTTTTTTTTTTTAATCTTATAATAAAAATAATAAATGTTCATCTCAAGTGGTGAGTGTAGCTGTTTGATGTCTTTAGTCTTTAGGTTTTTCTTTATGTGATGTTATGTTGATGCCAGAGAAGTGAGTGGTTGCATTTCCAATATGGTCATGTACTACTCAAAACTCATTCAAAACTTGCATTGGAAGGAAATTAATTTATCTTGTAGATCAGTTCTGTGTTTGAATAGCATTACAGTCATAAGTTAGATTGCAACCATAATATTGTGTTTATTTGAATGTGCAGGCAGTGTTCCTCGGTCACCAGGGAGTGGACGTCCATGCTGTGTGTTTGCAGAACAAGCTGAGCCAGATGACGGTGGAGGAGAATGGTCTCAGCCTCCTCTATGGTCTCAGTACCACTGACAACAGGTTAACACCAGCCTCCTACTTTCTAATACAGTTTTTAAACACTTGTTCATTGCTACACTGGTAACTGGTAAGAAGCTTGCAGTTTCATATGTCTTTTTTTACCATATTTTATCTAATATCTTGACCACTGCCAACAGACTGCTGCACTTTGTGGCCCCCAACCAAACAGCACGAATGCTTCACAAGGGCCTGTCAGAGTTGGTGAATGCAACCAGGAAATTGAAGAAGTTTCCTGACCAAAGGTTGCAGTGGCTGAGAAGACAGTATGTCAGTCTGTATCAGGTACGTATACTCTGAACTGAATGTTTCCTTGATAATACTTTGCTTGTAAAAAATGCACAGTAGAGTCAAAGATTATATTTATCAGTATTATCAGTATTATAGATTGTTTGCATTGCCATGCATTGGCCACCAAAATAAATGTTTATCAGCTGTATTATTTTGAAGAGAAATGTGCTTTTTTTTTTTGTTTGTTTGTTTTTTATTGCCCTTTAAATCTGAAAAACCCATTTTTCATACACATCCCTAAAACTTTTTAAAATCAATCTTCTTGGCTATTTTTTGTCTATTATGTATGTTTGAGGGCAAAAGAGTTTCATATTGTAAGGTCAAAAATAAGTATTTAGCACATAAAGGATGAAAATAGCATTTTGTATATTTGCATTTTTTGTGACCATCACCATTAAACATTGCCTGTGTGTATTTGCGCCCTTCCTGTCCATCTAATCCTTTGTGTCTGTATGTGTCTCTGCTAGGAGGATGGCAGATACGAAGGCCCTACATTAGCCCAGGCCATCGAGCTGTTTGGTGGGCGGAGGTGGAACATGGGTACAGGTGGAGTGGAGAAATCTGCCGCCCAGAAAAACAATCCTCTGGGTATCAATGATAAGACAAAGAAGAAGAAGAAAGTTCTAGTCAGGGTCAGTACATAGAAAGTTGAAGTTATAAATCTTTTATTTAAGAATGAAAGTTTCATTGTTCAATTCACAGTACAATTATTGTAGCTATGGCTCTTGTCATGAGTAATTAAATTAAATGTGTGAGCAAGTAAGACCTGCTGTGATGTATAATCCCTGTTAAACCAACCAACTCATACAGATTTTTATGTTGAATAGTCGGTTTATTTTCAACACACTCATCACAGGGAGACAGCGGGGATGCCACAGATGACGAGATGGTTTCCAGGAAGACACGGAGTTGTAAGGAGGGACTGTATCGGAACGGACCAGAGTCTGACAGCATAGACCAAGAAGATCCAGGTGACATTTTCATGAACATAAAATTTTTTTTTAACAATGTATTAATATCTTTGGTGATCCTTTCTTAGGGTACTTTATTATGTCTGTATAGTGTTTATTTACCCTTAATCCACTTTGCCTTAATAGAGGACAGCTTCCCTGGACCATTCTCCCTCTCATCTAATAAGAGCCCTGGATTGCTAGCCTCTTCCTCCTCCTCCTCCTCTTCCTCCAGCATGGCAGGGTCCAACCAGTCCCGCCCACAATCCTCTCCAATCCTTTCAGGAACTTCGAAATCACAGCCGGGGTATGTGTACAAAGACCGGAGGTGTCAAATTCTGACCCTGCTGACATCTAAATTGTTTCTTTTCCAGTTAGGTGAGGTATAAGTAAGATATTTTTCCTTTTCTTTGTTGGTTGTAGGGCATGGAGCAGCAGGTCGTGGCACGGTCGAGGTAAAGGCTGCTTCAAAGGCTTCCAGAATCTCATGATTTCTGACAGCACAATGAACTTCATCGAGTTTGTTGAACTCTTCAAATCATTCAGGTAGATGCCAGTGTTTTTCCAACTAGATCTTGTTTTCGACACTTCAGTAACAGTGTAGTAAGACACTGCACACAAGCATTCATTCAAAGCTTTAAACTTTTCACAATTGTGTGTCTGTTTTATGTAGCCAAACTAAAACCTGGATTAAAAATATTTTTATGGTTATATGTTATCGTCCGACACTCAGTAAAAACAGTACTGGCTTGAAAAGCATTCATGTATGTATAAAGTATGTGTTCTGTTAAGCATTCTTGTCATCTCACTTCCTCTTGGTATGTAATTATTGTGTTTGTATCAACAGTAGCTAAAGACAGTACGATAAAACAAATTCAACAAATTCTTCTCAAGGTTATCATGACTGGGACATTTTCCAAGGATTCTTCTCTGCATAATATTTAGTTTCTATAATATTTTCCCAGTCATATAAAAGGGAACAGTGTTTTTCCTTGATAAGCAATGGATTATTTTAATACCTACATTTCTTTGATTGTACTGTATCCTCTCATGTGCTGCCCACTAGTTCCCTTTGATCTGCACACTTGCTTAGCCACAGCCATGCAAAGGAAATTTACAGTAACTACTTAAGCAGATTAATATTTTTTTCTTTTAAAAAAAGTGGTTGCTGAGATGTATAATAGTCAGATTACTGTATTTGAAAATGGAAAAGCTTATTCAAAGTTTAAGTGCCTTTTATCTAGTTGAACAAGGCTTTTGCAACATTTAAATTGGTTTTGTCTGTTGAGCTAAGGCAATTAATTTGCACATCTGTATCTGTCAAATTCTAAAATTAACTTCTGAATTCTGCTATTTGTTTTCTCCACAGTATCCGAAGCAGAAAGGACCTAAAGGAGTTGTTTGATACCTTTGCTGTCCCCTGCAGTCGTTCAAGTTCAGAGTCAGCTCCTCTCTACACCAACCTCCGGATAGATGACAAAGACACAGGGCTGCAACCAGACCTGGGTACAAGCAGCAAACAAAAACATGTACACACGCATCCACATTATTCCTCTCTCGCTCACTCTTGCCTCATCTCTTTCTCTCCTCTCCAGACTTACTTACCCGGAACGGTTCCGATCTCGGCCTGTTTATCCGGACGAGGCAGCAGATGTCCGACAACCAGAAGCAGATCTCTGACGCCATTGCAGCAGCCAGCATTGTGACCAATGGGACAGGAGTGGAGAATGCATCACTAGGCGTCCTGGGATTGGCTATCCCTCAGCTCAATGACTTCCTAGTCAACTGTCAGAGAGAACACCTGAGTTATGATGAAATTCTCAGCATTATACAGGTGAGGGATCGAAGAGTGGATGATTTGCATTTAATCTAAAACACATGGATAGATAGTGAAGATGGAGGCCATATACTGTATTTGGAAGTGGAGAGAAGGATGAGGAAATGCCTGATATAGATGTGTTAATTAAACAAATTAGAATAAATTAGAATAAAAGAAACATGAGACAAGGAAGGAAAAGGGCTGTTGATCAATAATATTAATGAATAGTTTCTTGTTTTCTCTTATAGAAATTTGAGCCCTCATCAAGCATGAGACAAATGGGTTGGATGTCATTTGAAGGCTTTGCAAGGTACAGTAAAAACATCATCATCATATACAACTTAACAACAAGCTTTTGTCAAGATAGAAGGCATAAAAGAAATACTTCAATATACATGGCATATTACAAACACAATCAAAGAACAGACTAAATCAATATGTTGAAAAGAAATTAAATTATATACTTATTGTATTAGAAAACAGCATATCCACACAAACTAATGCAGGTTTGCATGTACTGTACTTTCAAAAGAAAAAGAGGCTGTAGTCTTACCATTCCTGTCTCTTTACCAGGTACCTGATGGACAAGGAGAACTTTGCGTCTCGTAACGAGGAATCCCAGATGAACCCGGAGGAGCTTCAGTACCCTATGTCCTACTACTACATCGAATCTTCTCATAACACCTATCTGACTGGACACCAGCTGAAAGGAGAGTCCTCTGTTGAGCTTTACAGTCAGGTAAATCAGACAATTACTTATTCAGGCCAATCTCAATAAATGGTTAATTTCATTACCCAGCATTTTTAGATTTTTCTAATGTTTGTAATATTTTTTTAATGTTGATACTGTATTGTTTGATGGTTACGTAGGTGCTGCTTCAAGGATGTAGGAGCGTTGAATTGGACTGTTGGGATGGAGATGATGGCATGCCAGTTATCTACCATGGACACACACTCACCACAAAAATACCCTTTAAGGTTAGGAATGTATATGAATCATTTAATTCAGAAAAGACATGTCCATTGATTGAAAAGAAAAACAAACGATCGATCACTGGCTCTCCTTACCTTCCGCTCCCATGCCTCAACTATTGTACCGCTGTATGATGTATTCATTTTGACAAAGGTAGTCCAGGCAGAAATTCTGTTGATTCAGTAAAACCAAACAAATGTGAATTTTTAGAACATACTTCAGCCGACCTTAATTCACCAGCTGGTTACCCTTGAGGGTCATATCGATATTATTTATTTTATATAACCAAAGTTGGACCAAACAGAACCCTCAGACACCTGTATTTTATTTTAAGAGGCTGATTCAGTAAATCTCATTAGTATTGGTTTCCATAAAGAGTTTTATTGTCACATATTGGACTTGGAGTGCTGTGTCTAAGAATTTAATCTCTCCCATGATCCTCCAGGATGTGGTGGAAGCAATTAACCGGTGTGCATTCGTCAATTCTGACATGCCAGTCATCCTGTCCATAGAGAACCACTGCTCCCTTCCACAGCAACGCAAGATGGCTGAGATCTTCAAGGTATGTAAGCGGTTCATTCAGACTCTGCTAAAACCAATTACGTAACGCGCTGAGCAGAAATTCACAGGAACTACAGTAGCAACACATTATGTCCATTTCACATTACAAGATCTAACTTTCATTATCAGGATCTATCATGTATGTTTTTCCGTGTGTGGTTAATTTGTTTCTAATGTTACTGGTTTTAAACTTTATGATTAGTGATTAGAATTTGTAATTGATAATGAGACAAAAAGTCTTTTGCCAATTATGTTTATAATGAATGTCACAGATTAGGTCACATTACAAATCCCATAGCACCACCTTTTAAGCATGCAGCACTTAACTTCTAGGTGGTTTTAGAAAGTATTTCAGCAGAGCCCTGGTGAATATTTAGGGAATTACAATCACCTACACCTTCAAATAATCTACAACCTCCACTTCTCCACTTAACTGCTTAACAGGTGCGAGTGTTTTCTTCAGTGGTACTTGTAGCAGCACTTTTTGAGCAAGCATTTGTTTTCCTTGCCCAGTTTTTCTCAGCTGTACTGGGCATTTCAATTTGGCAGTCTCCCAGTTAGAGACTTGCTTTTCTAATCTTTAAGCCACAACTGTCCCCCATCTTTTTAGATTTATATACTCAAGGCCACACATTTCTGGGCACAACAGATACATCATGGAGTATCGTTATGCTTTCATCTAACTAAACTTCCCAGCATTCCACCCTCCCTGGAGACCAACTTGATAAAGATAACGAAAAATCTTTCATGTTCAGACAGCTCTTTGCCTCTGGCCAGCTTACATCACTGTGAGTTTGTTTATTTGCAGTGTTGTTTGTGTTGATAAAAGCACTTTCATTTTCTCTAGTTGAGGATTCCTCTACAACATTTGAGGTTTTCCTCTCCTCTTCCTAGTCGACCTTACACACTGGTGTGTGTCTCACATTAGTGGACATCATTTATGGATGTCTATCTATCATGTTCAAATATTTATTCACTAGACGGTGATTGGGGAACGTCTCGTGACGCGCTTCCTCTTTGAAAGCGACTTCAGTGATGACCCTCACCTGCCGTCGCCGCTGCAGCTGCGAGGGAGGATCCTACTCAAGAACAAGAAGCTCAAGGCTCATCAGGCACCAGTGGACATCCTCAAACAGAAGGTTGAGAAAAGAGACAGACATGCTGTCCACACAAACATAGAAATGCTTATATTAAATATAAATTTTACTATAAGCATTTCTTGTAAAGGGCATTCCAGGTAGCATTAGTGCATTGAATATTTAACACTTTTGATCGTTAGAGTGCCGTCACACATAAATAATAAATGCAAAAATGCTCAAATGTATCACACCATTCCCTCTCAGTTTACATAGCAAACATAACATAATGTACCTCAGTCTATACACTGTAGATTCTCTGCAGATAAGAGGTTGCCTATTTCCGGAAATGGATACAGATAATACAACCTTCAGTTACAGATATATCTTTGTAAATATTAGTCCACCTCTACATCTGCACTTACTCTCTCTTTCTAACATATGCTCTGTCTCTCTGTACCTCTCAAGCTTTCTGTCTTTGACAGTATTTTTAATCTCTCACAGGCTCACCAGCTGGCCCACCTGCAGGCCCAGGCTAGCAACGGGTCGCCAGGGGTTACTCTGTCTGGAAACCATGCCAATGAGGAAGAGGAAGAGGAAGAAGACGAATACGACTACGACTATGAGTCTTTATCAGATGGTAAAGAGATTTTTAATGGAGTTTGTGATTGGGGGAAGGAAAACACTTTGAAAGCACAAAACAAACAAAATCAAAAAACTAAGGACCTACAAGTTTACCTTTGATCCCCGAGTTAAAACATCACATAAATTACCTGTAGATTCTCCTGTTGTAACCTTTGAATCGGTTTCTATTCACACCTTTATCTTGTCTATCTCCTTTTTAACACTTGAAGACTCTCTTTAAGTTGACACTCTATTCTCACTCCCTTCCTTTCCTATTTTATTTTGCCTGTTTTCCACTTAGCTGATGTCCTCACAGCCTCTACTGCCTCGTATGGCCTGGAAGGTAAATTCACAGCTCTGTTGCGCCTCTCTATGCATGAGTGTTTCACTCTAAATTTGTTATGCAGTGGTAGCTGGAGTGTATTACAACATCTAACACTTTGTTGTACCCTTATTAGTATCTTTATATTAGCACTTAAAGTGCTGCATTTAGATATTGACCCTGCGGTTTATAGTTTTTTGGGAAAATAATGGTCTATAGATAGAAATTTACTTGCTGTGGTTGTCTACCACTGCAGAATAATTAAAGGAAACACTGGTGTGTAGAATTGCGGAAGCGATCTGCATCATTGCTGTAGACTGATTCTTGTCTGTGCCCACATGAAGCTGCCAGCTTTCTGCTTTTTGTATGGACAAATTCAGTTCATGTTCTGCTACACTGTAGCTACCCCGCATGGTAACCAGCACTTCAAATTTCAACCATTACAGAACACAATAAAAATGTAATTAAATCTGTTTTATAGTAAAATGATACAGGGTGATTTGTTTTTTGACGAGACTGAGGACTAATTCATGGGCACTGAGGGCTTGTTTGGCAAGCCATCCTCCCCCACTGAACAGCATGGCTAATAAAATAAAAAAATCATTTGGAAAGGACGCCGCTGTCTTTTTCAGAATTTTGACAACAGTTTAGAAGTTAACACAAGTTTAACTCTACTTTGTAATCATTGTAATTCATAATAGACTTAGAATCTGAATAAGATACTATCTAAACAAATGTTTAGCACTACTGGATCATACAGTAAATGGTTGGCAACATCAGGAGTGTTTGTTATGATGTACACTTGTTTTATCACTGTTATATAATTGCTATAATATGACTAGCGCCCTTAACTGCCAGCTTGCTACCATAATTTCTAATGTGCCGTGTGCCAATGGAAGTGACATTATTAAAATGCAGTCTGAGCATCCATCATCCAAAATAACTTATCTTCTAATTAAATTCACTCACTGTGAACACTTTGTTTAGAGTAACGTGGATATAGTTTTTGTAGTACTTGTGGTGTAAGCTTGTGTTGTTTTTGTGTGTGTCTTGCTTGTGTTTGGCCTGCTTGTCGCATCCTAATTTACGATGCAAGAACACTGTTGATCCGCTTACAGTACCAGAGGAATTGCCCTGATATGTAAAATGCGGTGCAGAGTCAGGGCAGGGTCGGACTACACTGTCTAGCTCTGTATTGATTGTCCTTTAGAAATACGTAATTATGAATGAAAAAAAACTACGTTCTATTCATTTCAGTCAGTGTTTTAACTGTACGTTGTCTGAATGCTTCCTTTTTCTCCCACAAACACATCACCTCCCTTCTTCTTCGTCCCCCCCCTGTACTGTATTTGTCAGTGACCTCGCCAGTGGCTGGGCAGGCTCATCAGGGAAACAAAACAAAGCCATCTGGTTTCTCAGGCCCTACGCTGCCCCCACACCAAACAACAGACCAGGGGAAACTACCCTGTCCCGGTCCCACTCCCAGCACTACTTTCTCCTAATCCCTGCCCTCTGCTTGTCCCTGTCGGAAAAACTTGCCAGTCATGAACCTTTCAAAAAACATTTCTCTTATCTAAACCTCATAGTGTGATTCAGTTTGGCTACTTTACCACTTTTGCAAACCCATTTGCTGTGAAATATTAACCTACCAGTCAGCTACATCCTTACTTAATAAACCTCCTTCCACCCTTGACTGTTTCCATTTTACCTTACATGCTTAGTACTCAACATCAGCTGGCCCAGTGAATACAAACACTTGAGTACTAAGGAGCCAAGTTGCCACCGTCCACAGCTTAACAATAACTCCCTTCTTGTTACAGTCTGGTCTAACTCATTTCTCTGGCTACTGTCTACAAGATGACAGTCAGGGTCAACTCTATTCAAAGGAAAAGATTCCAAAAGTCAGGAATTAAACAAGTTTTCTGAGATGAAAAGCGTTTTCAAACTGATATGTTTCTTTTTTTTCTGGTTTTGGCTACGATGAATGTGTAGGAGGAATGAGAGCAAAGGCAAGAACCCCCTACTGTAGCTCCTGTTTACAGTTGATAGATATTGCTTTGAGTGTCAGTGAGGAGAGGTCATCGTGACCTTTTGCTCAGGAACATGAGTTCTGCAAGTAGTCAGGGATGTGGATTCCACTAATTATAGATAACGGCTGATAGTTTCATAATTACTGTATGCTGTGATTGTTCCCACTTGCTTCAACATTTCCTCCTATTTGAGATGGATGGGATACAGACAATCTACAATTACAAAATGAAAGTCCTCTAGAAGACTAATTAAATAAAAAAATAAACACCAAGAAACACTCTAAACATGGTTGTGGTTTTACTGTATTCATCACATGTCATCAGCCTGTTTAGTAAGTTACCATAACCCAATTTTAGGTTAGTTAGGTTTTCTCTGTCAAAACCCATTCTGCTACATTCGCTCATACACGTATTTCCACCAGGGTGCTGCTAAGTACAACCATAACAATTTACAGCGAACAAAGGCTTCGGTTGGTGTGAAACCCAGGTATTAGCTGCTTTAATAATATTCATTGTATTGTCTTCTGTACATAGATAACATCCTGGATGACAAGCCGGAAGGGAAGAGCTCAGTGGACAAAGAAGAGCAACCTGTTGATGAAATACCCAAGCGGATGAAGAAGGTTGACAGCACTACGCAAAGCAAAGGAAAGGTAGGGGAATATTAAACTGGCATAAGTGCAGCAACAAATATATATTTTGTGTTTACGGTGAATCATAGTTTACAAAATTCCCAAGAAAAGCCTTGATGGAAAGTATAAAAAAAGCCTCTGGAAAGATCAGTGGGAATCCCCCTCTGTAGCTAATAGGTGCTTATGGGTATTTTAGCTGTTTGAGGTCAAGCCAACGCTTATTAGCCTTTTTTGGGTTTTTTTTTTTTTTTACTCAACTGTTTTTTTTTTTTGGTTAGATAGCATCAAAAACATACAAATATGTCCAAGTAAACAGGAATAGACAAAAAAAAGAATAAACATTCTTTATTACATTTGCTGACGATGTTAAAGTATATATTTTGGATAGAAGCAAAATGGTGAGTTTTTACCCATGCAAGTATTTTTGTCCCTGCTTCTGTTCAAGCTCAGCCTCTGTTTCCCGTAGTACATCACTGTCTCTTCAAGTAAAATGTTAACAGCATTCTCCCTGTCCTGTGTCTGCTTGCACCTGTAGGTGTTTGACATGGAGCTGGGCGAGGAGTTTTACCTTCCTCAGAACAAGAAGGAGAGTCGACAGATCGCCCAGGAGCTGTCCGACCTTGTCATCTACTGCCAGGCTGTGAAATTCCCTGGTAAGGAATATTTAATCATTCTGTCTCTTTGTCAAACACAGCTCTTCCTCTTATTTCACTCCTCATTTTAAGATATTTCTGAGTAGTTTCTCCTTTATTTCTTCTCTCCTGCACACTGACATCCTCGCCTGTAGGGTTATTTTCCCAGTGAGAAGTGATTTATTCTCCATCACAATCGTTTTCCACTCTCTCCTCTTTTTCTCTTGACATGATTTCATTTTCATTATCTCCTTATGTTTTGTCCCACTGTAATCCACTCGTGTTATATTTAAGAGGTCAAACCGCTCCCCATGTTTCTGAATATTTTTCATTGCAAGATATTTAATATCCCTGTGTTACACTTCATTCCTCTCCCACAGAGGACACCCACTAAGATGATGAATCCCTTTTTCCCCATGGGAAAGATACGGTTACTTTATTGTGCTGTCAGTCCCAAAACAGCACAACTGTGCAGCAGGAAGATTTTTTGGGAGCGTCCTGGTGACTGCATTGATGAAGCTTTTGTGTGTAATTGCAATGTCCCATGTTCAGATTTCTCATCTTTCTGTCAGTTTTGTCTGTCTGTCAAAAAATTAAAACGGTTGAAATGAAAAGAAAAAAAAACATAGCTCTTCAGAATCAGGGTTAGATCTAGTTGTAGTTTTAAGCGGTTCATGAAGTCATAAAAGTTTTCCTATCCATATTCATTCCATTCTACCATTTATCTAAAATATTTCTTTTTGTCCCTTAAACATCATCCTCTTATCTCCTTTTTCCTCTCTCAAGTGTCCTCTTCTCTGCTTGTCTCCTCTTTTCTTTTACATGACATTTGGCCTTATAAACCGGCTTGTGTTTCCACTGGTATTTTATTTGTTTACTGTTTCCAGGGACCTGAGATCTGAGAAAGAGAAAAAAAAAGGGCAAATGGTCCGAGTCAGACAGACAGCAGACTAGTCCCTCTCTCTGTCTTGTCTGAAGTGATTTCACAAAGACATGATACTTCTAGAAATTTGTGTACAAACACTTAAATGATGTTATTGTATCTTAACAATACTCAATATTCATAAACTGCATGGCATGATTTTTTTTAAATCTCAAATATTTGTTATAAAAGGTGACAGACTTGACACCAAATAGCTCAAGATTAGCAGTATTTAAATGTGCTACATGCAGCACTTTTACATTAATAAATCATTGATTTTGAGGCAGTAGTTTAATTACCATATAAAAACAAACAAACGAACAAAAGTTGCCAAGGCGATTCGTTGCCTCTATCGCTGAAAAAATAAGAGCCAAAGGAGAATTTGTTTGAATAGCAAAAAACGTTATTTTTTGCAAGCTGTACAAATAATACAGCACTTAAGTCCATTAATATTATTCAAAACTGCATCCACCAAGACTGCCAACAACATTTTTCTCACTGAAACAAATGTTTTTGGAGTGACGCCTGAGAGTGAGCAGAACAACATCCTCTTTATAAAAAAAAGTGACAGCATTTAAAATGGTTTCTGATTTTTGAGTGGCAAATTGGGAATTGGGAAGGAGAGATAGTAATGTCATCATTGTGGTGTCTCCAGTATGTCTGTCTTGCGTATTGACCACTCTCCTCTGATTGCCTCTTGTGTGTGGGAACCCAGGCCTGTCCACACTGTCTCCGGCAGGCTCTGGCAGAGGGAAGGACCGGGGAAAAAGCAGGAAGTCCATATTTGGCACAGCTCCTGCTCGCTGCAGCGCAACGGGGGAGGTCACGACCCAGAGCCGCACCCCTGGGAAAGGTACGCAGGGCCAAGGGGTGGTTATGGTTAGTATGAGTGTGAGCATGTAAAAAAGGAAGGAATAAAAATTTAACGATGAAAAAAGCATCGAAGTAGACTAAAAAGTGCAGATTGATGTGGAGAATTTGATCGGACAAGAAGCTAAAATACTTAAAAAAACAGGTTAAACAAAGTATACATTCAGTATGAATATAGACTTAGTTCTTCCTGTTGCTGCCAGGAAAGCATGTTGTTTTTAACCTCTTCCACTCCCCCTCTCCTACCATAGATACATTTTTGTCTTTTTTAGGGGGGGACAGGGGATCTTTAGGGGGAGATAGCAGGTCAGCAGTATATGCCACATAGAAGTGATGTACATCATCTGAAAGCTGGGAACCCGAAGATTAATTTGAGATGCAGCTCAGCAGTGTGTGTCAATTTTTTCTAGTCATGAATCTGTAATGAACATTGGGTTTTGGTTAGGCGCCTATTCAAATGTTGAAAGTTTAGAGTGCATAAGGGCTTAGAACATTATGATGGAAGTACATGATGGCCATTCCCATACTTAAATACGTCTCATAAATTGTTGCAGCAATTTTTGGGTTGATAGCATTTGGGTTGATAGCCAAATTTAACCATTTTGACCACTAGAGAATTGATAAAAATGGTCAAAAATCCCTCCAAAATACCACATTAACATACCAAGACCTTGAGGAACACCATAGAAAAAATCATGCTGTGATTTGAATGCCCCTAGGTCTGTAGTTTGTGGTTGTAAAGTTTGATGAGGCTGTGATTATCCTAGAGGTCACAATAGGTGATTTTATACAGTGAGGTCAAGTTAGCCCGACAAGCTAGCATGACATGGTTGGTACCAATGGATGCCTTAGGTCATCTAGTTTCATATGATACCAGAAACTTTAAAACTGAGCCTGCTACAGCCTTTGAAAGATGGTAATGTCGGCCGAGGATGCTGGCATCTGTGGGGGGGGGGGGGTTTGAGGTTAAGGAATTTCAGGGCCTTTAAAATGTTCCTCTGTCTTCACTCTAGGTGGCACCGAGCGGCTAAGCTGGGAGGAGCAGCAGACGTCTCCTGTCCTCAATCCCCCCACCTCACTCAGCGCCATCATCCGCACGCCCAAGTGCTACCACATCTCCTCTGTCAACGAGAACGCCGCCAAGCGCCTTTGCCGACGCTACTCTCAGAAGCTGATCCACCACACGGTGTGCCAGCTGCTCAGGACATACCCGGCAGCCACCAGGATAGACTCAACAAACCCGAATCCTCTGCTTTTCTGGCTTCACGGAATTCAGCTGGTGGCCCTCAACTATCAGACTGATGGTGAGGACGAAGTGGAGAAGTGCTGTTTTCTCTTTGAATGCAAGGGAGCACACTCTCTTCTTTTTCTTCTCTTCTTTAGTTTAGTTTAGTTTCTCCATTTGGAATCTAAGTTTACTAAACATGATCACCCAGTTGTGCGCAAGAAGACACTTACATGCACACAGACATGCAAGTTTTTTTTTTTACTGAATGCTCCTCCAGATTGGTTGATCTGCATCAGAGTAAACAACCCATAACAATTCAAATGGACCAAACAGGGAGAATCACTGCAGCAACAATACACAACCTTTGGTCAGTCTTTGGTTATAGTGGTATAAAATTGACTCACGTTAATATTATCTTATATCAATATCTTCCTTCTTTCCTAGATCTACCCATGCAGTTGAACACGGCATTGTTCGAGGCCAACGGCGGCTGTGGTTATGTGCTGAAGCCGGTGGTGCTGTGGGACCGTAGCTGTCCGCTCTATCGACAGTTCTGTCCAATGGAGAGGGATGTTGAGAAAATGAGCCCCGCCGTCTATTCCATCACTGTGAGTTAAGATGACTAATAGAACAGAGCGAATGTTCAGTCAGAATCCACAATAGTTTTCTTTCTGCACTCTCATCCTCACTCTGTGTGATCCACTTCTTTAGATTTCTGACTATTTACGTATTTTATTACTTACCTCTTTGGCCTGTTTGCTATCCATCACCTACATACCTACAATACCTAATGACTGTTATGACTGAACACTCAAGCACATACACGCCTCTTAAGTACTCATATTAGGTCCATTAAGGTGTGTTTGGACAGTTTTATTGTAAAATGATCTGTATGTGCTTTCATTATTTGACAGTCATGAAGGCCACCCAGTTAATTCTCCATATACCAGTGAATGAGAACCAGCTATGCATTGCAATATGTCCATACTTAGTCTGAAAATCCCCCCTTGTCTCCAGTGACTGCATTTATTTTTCTGTCAGTCCTTTTCATCACTTTCTGTCACTCATTGCACATTACTTGTGGAACTCTAGTCAGGTTAAAAGCCTGAATGTTTCTGTACCAAATTGATGGTTATGAAGATCAAACGACTCATCACTTAGTGCCAGTCTACATTTTGTTGACATAAAGTTCTTATTGCTGTTTGTAGGTCTGTCATGAAGGTATGTAATAATCTGAGTAAATAACAGCATGAATTAATGTTAGAAAAGACACAATAAAATTGGGCTGATAAGCTGCAGGTGTTAGTTTTGTTGCTTTTAATTGCTGTAAAGATTCTTAGTGATTTGAACTGTTTAGATATAGATTTTCTGCATACATACACTCAGAGACATCATGAACACTCATCTGGTAAAGCGAGCAGTATAAACAGAGGCATGATCTAATACTCATAAAACGCTGTGTGTCTGTGTGAGAGAGAAACAGACAGAAGGAGACTGACAGAAGGTGAAATAGAGTCTCTGTTGGCAAGTCAGAGTGACTTCACTGACTGTTGTTTGGCCTCTCCGACCTGCTTAGGTTTTTATCAAATGGACTGAAAATAAGTTTGATTTAGAGACCATGGAATAAAAACAAAAAAAAAAACAACATGATTATCGTTGCTCATTAATCATATCGCACCTCTTTTCCTTTTTCTCAGATTGTGTCTGGTCAGAACGTTTGTCCCGGCAACAGCGCAGGCAGCCCCTGCATCGAGGTGGACGTTCTGGGCATGCCCATCGACAGCTGTCACTTCCGCACCAAGCCCATCCACCGCAACACTCTCAACCCTATGTGGAGTGAGCACTTTCAGTTCACCGTGCACTTTGAAGAGATGTGCTTCCTGCGCGTCGCTGTGGTGGAAAACAACAGTTCCCAGACTACTGCTCAGAGAACTCTGCCTCTGAAGGCCCTCAAATCAGGTAAGAGCCTCAGAAACAGCAGATAAAACTGAACAATTTACTCAAACTTGAAAACACAAACCCTAGTATTGGATTAGTAGTAGTATTGGATTATGTGCGGTCAAAATACTTAAGATTTGTTGTGTGTGTGTTTCAGGTTACAGACATGTCCAGTTGAGGACGCAGCATAATGAGTCACTTGAAGTGTCCAGTTTATTTATCTTCAGCCGTAGAACAGAAGAAGGTCCAACAGGGGGCGCTACTCAATCTTCCCTGGTAAGACTTAGTTCAGGATTGCAGGCGTTGGGAGCACATTTGATACTTTGTCTCCACTATACACTGAGAACCTGTAAACCGTAATCGCACTGGCTTTTATGATATTGTAAATACAGTAGATAAAATTCAAGAATATTCAAAGTAATCATAATCTAAAGATAGAAGTAATTTGCATCCTGGTTGCACCATGAGCAATATCATTACTTTGGAACTTTCGCTCACACTTTCTAGGGAAAAAGCAAGATAGACTGCTTAATAAAACAGACATGACGATATAATAATGATGTTTTATAATAACCTGCTGCCTTGTATCCCTTCTTCTGTGCACATAGCTGTTCAGTTCAGAGGAGAAACATACATCCCAGCAGCACAGGGTAACAGTGCATGGAGCTCCTGGTCCTGAGCCCTTCACGGTGTTCTGCATTACGGCGCAGACCACTGCCAAACAACTGCTGGACATGGTTAGTAGTTTAAAAATAAAGATTTTACGATGCTTGAATCATGTGATAGCAACCCAAGCAGAGGACAGTCTCACACACACAAGATTTAATTCTGTCATATGTACTTTTTTCCTTCCGCAGATTGTACCATCTGAAGGAAACCCGTCGGAGTACTTCCTGTGCGAGGAGAAGGTCCCTCTGTTGAAGGAGCGCAGTGAGGTGAAGCGCTGTGCTCAGCATCGCCCCCTAGCGCCTGAGGAAGAGGTGGTCAGACTGGTCAGCAGCTGGAACACTGAGGAGGGATATGTGGGAAGGATCTGCCTCAAAACAAGAGAGGAGGTACGCACAGAGCTCTTCTGACACATTTGGTAGATTCATCTAAATTTATACTGAGCTCTTATCCTATTTAGGACAGTTTATAGTAGCATCAATATTGTTTGTTAACCATAACATAACTGTAAGTAGGCTAAATCAATCATGAAACTCATTACTGCTACAAAAAACACTTCATACAAACTTATGTGGCATATTATGTGAACTATGGCTCCACCCTGTGGTTGTCTTACACAAAAGACATTCTGCTGTTGTAGTTGTGCTATAAACACTCTTACTTAAAGGTAGAAATGGTCTCAAGTTGGTGAGCAGTGTGGAAAGACTAGTTGCATGCACCACAGATTTTAAATATTTTCTTGACTTTGTAGAAAACCATAAAATAACTCAACCACACACTGTTTTTCAACTCCTGCCATGAGCTTATTTTTCTAGCTTTGGTGCCGCTTCAACATATTTTTAACGTTACTGTGTGGTTTTATTTTCGCAGAACTTAAATGAGAAGAACACAGTGCAGGAGGGGGAGGAGGAGGTGACTGTGGGAGGAAGAGAAGGCGGAGGAGGGGGAGTAGGAGAGGAAGATATGTTCTTCGTCCAGGTCCATGAAGTTTCACCAGAACAGCCTCACACTGTGATCAAGGCCCCGCGCTACAGCACCGCACAGGACATCATACAGCAGGTGAGGAGATTCAAGGAAGCTCGGTCTTTACCAGATAAAATGATTGAAGTCGGTTTGAGGATTCGAAACTAGTTGCCAAACTTTTCTCTCACTCTCTCTCTCTCTCTGTCCTGGCTAGACTCTGACAAAGGCCAAGTATTCCTACACCATCCTAGCTAATCCCAACCCATGTGACTACGTCCTGATGGAGGAAGTGACCAAGGACGCTGGCTCTAAGAAGTCCTCCACAGCTAAACCCCTTCAGCGGGTGCTGATGGATCACGAGTGTGTCTTTCAAGCTCAGAGCCGCTGGCGGGGCGCGGGAAAGTTCATTCTTAAATTCAAAGAGCAGGTACAGTAGCGCCTAACACGGTAACTGATTTTCAAAGGTAGAGACTTATTTTCATTGTGTAAGACAGTGTTGACATACGTGTACGTGTTCTAACACTTGTGACCTTTGTATGTGCTTGCAAGAATGGTGTCATGGAAAGTTTCTCTAACATGCTGTTCCTTCACATCTCAATAATTATCTTATGTGCATGTTATTGTATTTTAACATGTACATGATGGCTTGTATGTGCTTTTAACTTGTCGTTGTTGTCCTTGTTTGTAACATGTTATGTGTGCTTTGCTGCCCTGTGTATGTTTTTGTAATTAACTTGTCTGGTACTAATGTTTTTATATGTTGTATGTCTGTCAGTATTTATTTTATTTATTCATCATCCTTTTACACCCGAGGCCTTTTGTGATGACATGTTTGCAAATAAGAATGCTCTGTAAAATGACCTGCCTCGTTGAATAAAGGTTAAATCATTCTGAAGTTCTGTTTATGTTTTTGTTTATATATCAGAGTGGTTGGGGAAAAGGACAAATATACCATGACAAAACAGAAAAAAAAAAAACATTGAAGCAGATTACTTCTTGTGTACAAAAAAGAAATCGACAATACAAATTTAGAAAGAAAGTGTTAAATGTATAGTTGTTTATCCTGCTATCTTTCTCACTAAAGTAAAGAGATAAAAAATACTCAAAACTTACATGGTTCTCATGCATTTCTATAACAAGAATCTCTGCTTCCAGGTGGTGCGGGAGGACAAAAAGAAAGTAATTTCATTCGCCAGCGAGCTCAAGAAGCTGACCAGCCGCAGCCGCAGCATGACAGCTGGCGGCGGTGGCGGTGGCATGGATGGTCCTGCCCAGAGTAAGGATGATAGAGCTGCATGCTGTGTGGCTCTGACAGAGCTCCAGGAGTGAGGCTCACACTCTGCCTGCTGTCTGTGCATGGAAAGGCAACAGAGGTACCGTACCGTATGTTGTCTCTAACATCACCGTTAGAAAAGGAGCACTCTGTTAAAGTTAACAATTGAAAGACATAAAAAAGTACATTGCGTGTTGCTTTTCTCAATACTAATTGGGCGAGGAAGTTATGAATAGAATTGATTCAGATTGTGATGTTATTTACCATGAAAGTACAATGGAAAAAAACTAGAATTGTGTAGAATTAAATGACCTAAAAATCAAGCTCTGAGTCATGGGCAGGAGGTGAGAAATAGTGCTGGCTAGAGAAGCAGCATGTAACAAGGTCGGCAGTTATACTTATTTTTCATAAAAGTAGGAAAATACCCTCCTTTTAGCACCTCATGGAAAAGGACTTTGAAGTAAATTAATCACAATTATAGACTACGCTACAAAGAAGGGTAATTTTAGGCTGAATGGCTGTTGGTAGCATTTGTCAGCTACGGCATAAAATAGGTCAGGCACTCAGTACTTTGATATGTGACTTTCAATTTCAAGCAACAGGAGACATATAACAGAGCTCCAAAGAGGCAAACTCATCCGTCACAAAATGACAAGTGAATCTGGGGAAATTCAAGACAACAAATGCTAAAAACAGCTAGAATGCAACCCAGTATGACCCGTGTTTGTAGCAGCGTACATCAGAGTTTGAGTTGTTTATATTAGTCTGTCCACCCCCGTATATCCTAACATTATATTTCCATCAACATTTCATCTGTTGTATAACACACATTATACAACAGTCTAACTTTGCAGTGTGGAAACAGTTCATGGTTGTTAGTTATGAAGTGGTGTGTTGTGTCTTTGCTGCATCAATCTAGTACCTCTGGTTTACTTTATATTCAGTTTACATTAGAAATTTAAATTAAAAGATATCTAAAATAGAAAAAAATGAAAATAAATGCTATCTCTTCCACAGGGTATCTGTCTGCAGCCGCAGGTCTGAAGGTGTGGGTGGCAGAGGGCAGGGTGGGGGCAGGAAGGCTCCTACAGGCCTCCTCTTCCTACTCCTCCTCCTCCTCCTCTAGGGGGCACCTCCGACCGGACCACCTCCCCACCTTCTCTCTCACCCGGCCAGCCTGGATGCTTCACCTCCTTAGGAACTGGAAGACCCACAAATGAAATCCAGAGAGGGGGATTTTACGTCGACTACTTCTAAACTCGGAGGATTCCCCTTTCCAAGAGAGGCGAGGCGTTTCAAGCGAGGGTCCTACGCGTTGTGGACTTCTGGGATACGCTCCTCTCCAAGTCTTGAAGGAGCGTGATCCTGTCCTTGTGTTAGTTGAGAAGGTGGTGGACAGGCCCGAGCCTCATTCATGGGTTAGGTGACAAGTGTTCAGCCCTTCGCTCGGTTGAATGATGGACGGGAGTTTTCGGATTTACTGACCCGGCCTCACTTTTAGAGCAGTGACGGTCATGTGGGCAGGTAGCTCCGGCTCTTCTTGGTTTATTGGTTGTAGTCTGGCTCCATAGAGAGTCCAGATTACCAGGGGCAGCTGATTTTGTTGAAGCCATTTGGGATGTGATGAGGGACTCAAAAGCAGAGAAGTAATTATCCCATAACCAAGAAAACATACAACTAAACCACATCCTTGAGTCACACTGTGTCAGTTTTTTATCTCCCAAAAATGCATCAAAAGATAGGTGGGACGGCTGCAATATGACCTCTGGATTGGTTTAGTGAACCTCAAACTATTTTGAATTGAATATGCCTTTTGTTTTTCAAGGAAAAATCAAAAATGGCTGCACAAAAGATTAGATGGCCTGCATCCTTGTCTAGGCTACAGTTTGATATTACAAGAGTGTAGCATATATTTGATTGAAAGCAGCCATTCAATGCAAACTACTCCCCTTTTCTGGTGTCACACAGAGAAAGCACACAGCAGATGGAGGGAGATCTGCTAGCAAAAATGGAAGGAGAGATGTAGGAGAGTACGAGGATTGATGGGGTGAAACAGTATTCTTCTCTTTCTCAGGTATGGGCTCTTTTGGCTGAGGGCATTGTGAAGGAGGCTGACAAGCTGGCTTGTTTGGTTCTTACTGTTCCAGTTTCACAGTACTGTAAGGGCACATTTTGGGCAGTGCAGATGGGCAACACTCCCAGGAAGAGTCAACAAAGTGAGACATGTTTTGTAATGGAAGCATCAGTGCTTTAGGCTACTTCTTGGACACTATTGTCTCTGCCCTAAAAGTGACAATACATTAACAGCATTTTAAGTCGCACGGGGGCAACCGTGGCACAACTTTATATCACAGTTGTTGGTAAAGTTGCCCTTCTACTGTTGCCTTAAAATGTTGCAACACTGCCATTAAATTTAGGTAATTTTGTAGCTGTATCTGTGAGGATGTTCTGTAGCTCGTTTCAGTAAGGATTTTAGTTCTGTCATCATTGTCCACAAATAATTATGAGGTGTACTGGCATCTTACTTAGCCAGAAAAAATGAAAAATAATCCAAATATTACACATTACAAGCTTTAGTTAATAAATAGGCCTTCAGTGATTGAATGCTAACAGTGACAACAAGCCATTTTACCTAACTGACAAAAACTTTCCCCTCAATGTAACAAGGACCAGATGAAGATAAATGACTAAAACTTAACATGTTAAAGTATTTCCTCTTTTTCTTTTTGAATGGAACCGTGATGATTTTAGCACTAAGATCCTTCAGAGAAACACAGCCTGATCTTCTTCAAACGGCATTTTGCACATTTTTCCCCTTTTCTTGTTATCTTTAGTGTTTTTGTGTTAATGTCTGTTTAATGACAGAGAGACTTGATTGCCACGAGATGGTCAAAAATTGTTTTTTTTATTATGATCATCATATTTATTACTTTACATTTCAGCCTAGTTGTGAATTTAGATTTGAGGAAAGCACATAAAAACATTGTTCGGATGGGGTTTTAACTGTTTGTTAAAGTTTAATGGAAATTTACTCCGAGCCCAAACTTGAAATTCCACAAATTATTCGTAACAGCATGAATTGTGAATGAATGAATTTCATTTCAGTTTATTGGCATAGACTTTCTGTCCTTGATTTTGAATACAGTATCTGTATAGATTAAGTAGTATTGATTGTCATTGATAATCATTATAGACTTTAGACTTTTCTTTATTTCAACTTGTCATTTCAATTTTCTTTCAGAATGTACTTTAACTTGATATAATTTGGGGCCACTTTCCCCTCTTTTTTTGTTTTGATGTGTACTATTTCCACATTTTTATAATTTTTTTTTCCAGTAATATGTAGATCTCATCCCTATTGAAGTTACACTGAGGAACCCACTATTGATGATCCGTTATTGTTAAACTCAGTTGCTCTCAAGACATGATAAGAAGGCCTCCTGACACATTAACAGAGCACACAGTTTCCTGTGACAACATAACATTACAGCTACAAAATGAAAATATTTTTGTTTTTCCCTGATCAAATCAGGTTTGTGTTCTGAGGCTACTCCTGCTACAACAATGCTAATCAAAATTGCAACACATAAGTTGGAATTGGCAGACTGAAATAGGGCGTTATGGCTTTTCCAACTGTGCTAGTGCCAAGTAATGTTTGAGTTTTAGTGCAATAGTTAAATTCTGTCACTTCAACCCTTTTTTATGTGTTCTACCTACTCTACTTTTAATCCCTGTCCTTTTATTGTTAAAATTTGTCAAAATTAATATCATTCATGCACAATTATTATCTTTTGCCAGGATAACACCTAAAGCTAATGGACATTACAGTAAGATGGATCAGGCTGTGATCCCAGAAAACACAACTCTGTGTAAATGTGTAATTAGGTTGATAGTCACTGCAATCCTTTTATCTATTCAGGCTTCTGTTTTTATAAATGAAACCTAGAGAATTATGTAATTATGCAAAACAAAAATATAACAATCCATAAACAGGTGACTAGTTCTAACTACCACCCTGGATATCCACTAAGATAACAGCGTGAAATCCACTCTGACTCTAGACAGGAAGGGACATTTTCTGTGAAATTGTAAATCTATCAGTAAGTGAATCTTCCTTCAGGCGGAGCTGTTTTCCTTTTTTTCCTTCTTTCTAACCTGTAGACCTCATTTCTGAATGTAACATTTCTTAACATGTTGAACCTGAGACAAATGTGTGTTTGGATGTTATTTATTTTAATGTGAAGCCCTGGTTGGCATTTAACTGTTTATGTATTATTTCCTGTAAGTAGTTTTAATTGTTTTTTTTATTTATTTCAATATGTGAGAGGATGAACTCTACTGCCCTAACTTTACTCAAACTTATTTAGTAAATAAATATTTTACTTTATGTGTAAAATATTCAGTATAGTATTCATATTTCTGGCATGTTATCCTGCAGTACAGAGCAGCGTCTTTTAATGCCTTTTGTGAGTTTTCATGAATGTGGACAAAAAGCTGACAATTTAACATTTTTAAAAAAGATTTTGGTGTATTCATTATATCCACTGAATATGACATATGTGTTTGCTGACTGTGGGCTATGTTTAGTCTTTAGCTCTGTCATTTCCATAAAATGTGCATTATACCCTTTAAAATTCACTACCCATGTTAAGATGTGACTGTCAAGCGAACAGTTCTCTATTTATTTGAATTTTTAAATGGATGAAAATTTGTGAATTTGTCATATAGCAGAATCACAATAAAAATACAAATACTTAACTCTGTTGCATATCTGAGAGTTTATGTATCACTGCATGATTTGAGGTCTTTTTTGTTGTTGTTTAGGATGAAGTACATACGATAAATCAGCTTTGTTTTTGAGTTAAATGTCCCTTTCAACAGTTTTAGCCACTAATCAAATCTTTTGTGCCTGCGTTGTAGATTAATGAGCCAAGTTCAGACTGCCTTCTACACCACTGAAGCACAGTGGACTCAGGAATCGGTGACATAATCAGCTCATTTAGTTGAATCAATAACAGCAGCTCAGATGTGCCCTTCCTTCCAGAAACTGTTTAAAATATTACTGTCCGGTACAGTTCGCTAATTCTGGGTAATAAGGAGCACTGAGTTTCAAATATCAGCCCCGGGGTGGCACCCTCTGTTGAGTTCTTCAATGTAAAATTATGCAGTCATCAAATTAAATGAGAGTTTTAAAACCTGGTAATTCTGCAGTTTAATGGTCCAACTTCTCTCAGACTTCTAATAAAACAATTCATTGTCATGCAGTTCACAATTAAAAAGCTCTCCCACCTTTATGTCGATGAACTTTGATGAGGGTGAAGGATCCATGTGCTCCATTAAGTGGATCTCCTGGGATCTGGTGTAATTAGGGAATTAAAAATAATCTCTTGCAAACAGTCTCTGTTGGACCCTCAACCTCAATGAAAAACAAAATAAAAACATCTTTTAAAACCAAAGAATATATGGAAAACTTTTTAAAATCTCCAGCCTTTCGATTTAAAGCTTTAATCTGCTTCCTCCCTTTCATCTGCATTTCTCTTTCATGACTGATGTGCATTTAATGTGACAGTAAATGCACATTGAGTCTGTATATCTTACCAACAGGAATTGATGAGGGGAAATCTTGCTCTCAGTATTGACCTGACTTTTTCTAAGAAACTTATTTGATCTCATCCTAAAAATATAATTTTAGGATAAGATCAGAGCCTCAAGATCAGGATATCCAACATTAAAAATCTTCCTGCAGTTTTCATTAGTAAAGCCAAAGCTGCTTTGATGAGTGATGCAGTAATAACTTTTATGTTTTGTGCAAGAGAGAAAAGTAGCTGGTGGAAACAATTTCATGATAAATTTAGTTGTTGAAAAACCAGAGATGACTGATAACACCTTCACATCTGTACAGCACATATGTAGCTGGAGCTAACAGACGGTTAGCTTAGCATAGCGTAAAGACTGGAGAAAGGGGGAACGTCTAGCCTGTCTTTGTCCAAAAGTAACAAAATCCACCTACAAGCACCTCGAAAACTCACCAATTAACTGTACTCCAGGAAGTCACTGCTCCTGGCTAAAGAAATAGTCTAGCAAATAAAAAATTTCATTTTTACACTTCATCTTTTTGTTCACATTAAACAAACACAATATAACTTGTTAATTAGTGAGTTTTAGAGATTTTGGTGGGCAGATTTTGTTGCCTTTTGAAAGAGCCAGGCTAGCTGTTTCCAGTCTTTATGCTAAGCTAAGCTAACAGGCAGCTGGCAGGCAGCTCCACCTAGTGTACAACAAAGATTATCAATCTTCTCATCTAATTATTTCTTTAAAAATAACCGTTACAAATTTATATAAAGAATAAAGAGGCAGGATCTGAAATATCTGAATCGGCCCCAGAAAAACACAGGTCAGTGTTCTTTACACCACATCTTACCTTCAGAAACTCACATGTCTCACCACGCTTCATGTCTTTCTAGTTCTAGAGAGGAAACATTAACACAGTGCAAAATTTAAGGTCCACGGTTCAATGGATGAAATCTTTTATTTGGATAAAGTTTGCCAAGCAACTTGACAAGGATAAAAAGGCAAGTTTGAACAATACAAGACTTCATGTGTCAATGCAAGAGTGTCAGGCAAATTCGTAATGAGTCGCACCAGGAGCTATAATACTGAATGAAACAAGTGCAGTTCCATACAGACACACCAGTCGCTTAAAGGGCTATAAAAAGTTCATAGACTCTCCTCAAGTTTGCTTCATTATTTCTTAGCAAAGTAGAAATATAACAAGTTCTCTCACTCTGGGCACAGTCTTCTGAAGGTGTTGGAGCTCTGAGATCAGTTGGGCTTAAGGGATGCTCTGGTTGGAATATTGAGCAGTTGTGAAACACCGACGTATTAATGATTTAAATGGTAAATAACCAATTAGATGTGAAGTTACTTTTTATTTTTGTTTTCTTTGAATCCGTTTTTACAGAATTTAAACAAAAATAAGTGCCATTTTCTTAGTCGACGTGAGAAATCTTACATCTTAATGAAATTCTCTTTGAATACCGGAATATGCTAATTCACCATTTAGCTGAGTACCAATCTGTTAATTAGATTTATTTTAATTGGATTGGAGCATCCCCATTAGTTCCACAACTAATGAACAGAAATGATGTCTGAACGCTTTAATGATCTTGGCATTAAGGAGCGAGCAAAGTGGAGTCAGGATCAGTCAGAGTTTGGTCATGGGTATGTGAAGGCTGTTCCACGGGCCCATCCATAACTCCTCCTCATCCGACTGCGTTCTGTCGCTTGGGCACTCCAACGGCTCCCTCATAACGAGTCCGTCGTCAATGTCGTCATTACTGCCATCTACCTTGGACTCTCTCTCGCCTTCTTTCAGTTCATCTCTCTCTTCTGTGCTCTGAGGCTGCTCTGTGCCGCCCTGCGCTGCTTTGAGCAGGTTTGATTTAGACGCTGCGCTTTCAGGGCCCGTGTTGCTGGTGCTCGTCGACCCTAAAGAGACACTGGATTGTCGAGTGTTAAAAACATTCAGCGTTTTATTGTTGTCAGTGTTAGAGAAGGAGGAAGTGACCGTTGCAGAGGTGGCCGTCCCCGAGCTTTGGAAGGTGCGCAGGGTGTTGCACCCACCGTCTGCTGTTCTGGGGTTGTTGAGGGGCATTCTTTCCTCCAGCGTGGCAGCCATTTTGTCGAGTTTTTTAAAGTGCTTGGCCAGCCGCGTGCTGAAGACGGGGGAGTTGAGTTTGAGGTTGTTGTTTGTGGTGGTGAGAGTGTGCGTGGGACCTGTGGCAGTCATTGAACGTCGAGTGCGGATGATGGAGCCATTCTGAGCCACGTAGATGCTACCGTTAACGTTGGCGTGGCTGTTGAGGGTGGAGGGTAAGCGGCTGCGCTGGGTTTCTGGCATGCTGTCCTCGCCGGTGGAGCTGGTCTCGTACTCTCGGTCCACCACCAGCTTGATCCGACGTTTTTTACTGCCGTGCTGGAAAAACACACAAATAACATGTCAATAAAATACTGACAGTAAAACCTACTGAAAAGTGGGTAACTTCGCACTTTGCTGCAGTGATGTAGTAGTGTACTCGAGGTTGTGTCAGTGCATTGCAACATCACTGTTACTGTGGTGTGGTTACAAGTGCAACGGAGCAAACTCCTGACCACTCAGACATGAATCACTCTTGTTCTTATAAAGCCTTGTACAGACAGAAAAACAAAAGGCGCTCTGAAGATGTTAGGCAAAAACTTTGATTGGTTTTCCTGGTTGTCTGTTGAATTTTGACTCATGATCAGTGCTTCACCTCTTCACAAATTGAACAACTTTGAAATGTTTTTCACCTCCAATTTTGACAAAAAATTTGCAGCCATCTTGCAGTGCTCTTCTGTCACGTCTTCCCACTGAAATAAATTGAGTTCAAAAGCATTTCTTCTACATCTCTGTGTGACAGGGAGTGACTTAAGAGTAATAACATTGTTTTTTCTTCAGAACATTCTGCAAATGTGAACCTGTTCACCTTTTTCTTCAAATCTATATCAATACTTTACTCACAATATTTATTCTAAAACTTTAGCTGAAGCTAATATGAGGCTTCAACAGTTCTGAAAATACTTCCGAAAATACCCACTTGACTTGACTGTTTTGCGCAGGAAGAGGACTATGGATGAGTACAGTAACTAATAACTCTTTTAATGTACATATGGGCACATGTGTTTTCCTTTAAGACAGACCTGAAAATATGTGGACCTTTCCTTTAAAGTTTGGTATCTGTGGGACCTGTACCGAACAGTGATGTCAGGGTGTATTGACCACACCCTGAGTACATTTTTATTGCAGCAAGGTGAGAACTTTAACCACCAGAGGTCAGCAGAAACAACATTTTCAGCTGGTGTTGACTTACATCTGAAAACTCAGATGTAATTTGTGACCATGTAGAGCTTGTCAAGGTGTTAAGTTCTCAAGTACACTTACTTTTTATCTCTTTTTTTTTTTGCACTTTCACTCACACTGCAAACACACTACATAGCAAAGACAGGTCAGTGCACCAGGATTTTCCTTTCTTCCAAATAACACCTTATATTGATGCTTTAAAGCAATATTTATTATATGCTGTATAATAATCCATAGTGGATGTAACTCTTTATAACATAAAACACTATGCAACAGTAGAACCTCCTCTTTGTCAGGTCGGAGCCAATACTGCTGAGCACACACACACACACTTTGGAAGAAGAAAAAGGTTGTGAAAATAATTCTGACCTGCTACCACACACCATAGCCCTCACAGTTTTTCCATTTAACCTTGATAGTGTGAAAGAGAGAAAATGTTTGCTATTACAAAGAAAACAACTTTTCTGCCCCCCCACAGATAACAGGTACTGGAAGAGCTGACTGATACACAGAGAGTGATCGACACTGAAAAAGAAATGACTAATAAAAAAAAAGAAAAAAAAAAAAAGCTTGAGCGAACCTTAATGTGCAACAAGAATAGGTCAGTGAATAACAATCTTTCAGCCGCAGCAGCAGAGAAATAAGCACCTGGAAGGAGAGCTTTCACGAAAGGAAAATGAGATAAGTCTGCTCAGGAGGAAAGCAAGACGACTGCTTTAAGAGTATCAGAAGTGTTGTAAAGGCTGTTGAGACAGACAGGAAGCAAGAAAGAGGTAGAGGCTGATTGGGAAAAAAAGGGGATTAAAGACTGAAGCGGGAGAAAGGAGCTAAAAACCGGCAAAAAGAGATACTGTGAGAGGGCATCGGAGGACATGCAGGCAATTTAAACTCCTGTAATGTAAATCACACCAAACAAGGAAAAGGAGAGAGATTACAGCAATAAATTCCACTCAGGTAATGACTGCACACCCAATCCAGGCATTTTCACTGAGATCTTACTGAGTGGCAAAGAATTTAATCTTTGGGGGAAGGGGGGGCTAAGGCCTCATCTGCATTTCAATCAGCCGACTCATTTTCCAAATCCCTCTCTTCTTTATCCTCCTCGTCCTCGTCTCCTTCCTCTGTGATATCGGCGTGGCTTCTCTCCTCTTCCTCGGTGTCCTCAATGATGGGTGACAAGTCGTCAGAGGCGTCGATCGCATCTGATTGGATGTGGTTCGAGGCCCATCTTGATCGTCCCCCGACGCTTTTCGTCTCCTCCTCCTCCTCCTCCTCCTCCTCCTCCTCCTCGCTCTCTTCCTCTATGGTTTCACGTGAAGAACGGGAATGTCTAGAAGTCTTGGGCCTAGAACCAGAAGCTGTAGAGCCTGAATATCTGGAGCTGTTTGTGGATCGGTTGCTCTTATCATGCCAGCTTGTGCTGCTTCCTCTCTTGGCACTACCACTTTTACTTTTACTACTAATACTGCTGCTACTTGGAGTTTTAACACTTTGACCGTCTGAGCTTTTCCTGCTCGATTCTTTCCCTTCATCCTCACTCTCCAACCCTGACTCCCTCTCAGACTCTGACCCCTCCTCACCCTGGTTCCCACTCTCTGACTCTCTGTCGGTGTCAGGAGTTTCCCTTTCTGTTCCTGAGTCGGACTCATTTTTTTCTGTTTCTGTATCAGATTCTGTCTTGTTGTGCTCTGCTGTGACAGACGAGGTGGGGCTACTTGCGTCGGAGAGGCTGCATTCTGACGGAGACTCTTTGCTGCGACTTCCGGTTTCTGAATCACTTTGCTCAACACTGTCATGGAATCTTTTCTCTCTCTTCCACCATCCCTCGGTGAACATATCCTCCTCTCCTAACTCTCTCTCCCACCTCCTCCTCTCCTCTCCTGTGTCTCGCTCCACGGCTGTAGAAACGCTCATATCTCCTATGGAGTCGTGAATCTTCCTACTGTTCTCTTCTCCTCTATCCCAGCCTCTTCCATCGCTCCACTGTTCGTCTCCCACCCTGGCGGGACCCTGGAGCCTTCTGGCGAGGGAGATAAGACTGAGGGTCTCGCTCAGCTTTTGTTTTACTGGCGGGGGTTTGCTGGCTTCAATGGACGTCTGGAAATAACTCCCGTCGATGACCACGCCACCATCCAGGCTGGCAGGCCGGCCAGATGATGACAAACCAGGGAGCTCTCCTCTGTGCTCTGGCCTAACGCCTTCTCTTCCTCCCACAGCATTTCTCATCCCATTATTCATTGTGCCACCTCTGTTGCTTCTTCCCCATGTTCCCATGTCTCCTCTTCCTGCCCTTTCCTTCCCTCTTTCTATTGCTTCATCTCTTCCTCCCCATCTTCCTCCCCCTTTGTTTTCTCTTTTCCCCGCCTCCATTCTCTCAAACCCCCTTCCCACTCGTTCCCCCTTTCTGTCTTCCAACCTGTCTCTACCTCCATTTCCCTCCTGCATTGGTCCGATTCTGGCTTTGTTCCATGGCGGGTGGATGGCTGGAGGCTGTCCAGCCGTTTTGCTCGCAGAGGACAGCAGCGTGCTCACTCTCATCATGGCCTTCAATGTGGCGGCTGCATTCGAGCTCGTGGGCTTTGTGTTCACGGTTGCTGCGCCCTCTGATGGTTGTTTTTTGGTGCTCTGAGTTGTTGGGGGTCCAGGGGTCTTTCTTGAGGAGCCATGAGGAGGTGGAGGATTGAGCTGGATGTGGGTTTGGTGGGGGGCTAATCTGCCTCCTTGAAACTGTCTCCTCACCTGTTGTCATGATGATATTATATCAAAACCAAAGCAGAACAAATAAGACATGTATAAAGCAAAATGCATCACTCTCAATGTCAGGTGTATTATAAGGAGTAGGCTTGAACCTAGAGCCTGCTAAAGCCTGACTGAAATGGGATTTTTGAGGCAGATACTGATATTTAAGAGTTAAAAAGAACAATAAGGACACATTGGACAATAGTTATGTATTGAGTGAGACACAGTATGCAGTTGAAAAATAAACTTTTAAGTGCACTCTAGTGGATGAATGTATATGTAATGGAGATGATTTCTTGTATGTACACCAATACCGATATATTTACAATAAGCCAATATTGGCAAATTTATTGGTCTAGCTCCAACATGTTTATTGATAGATTAGAGCTTTGTCTTTTTGGTTGTTGTGGTTGATTGTACAAATAATGTGGGTACAATGCACAGCAGTGTAAACAAAGGAAACCTTAAAAATATAGTGTCTCCCAACCTTCAAAGCAATCTGACAATAAAACAAATTCATGAAATGTGGCCAATTTTTTCTTTGCTCAAGTGAACCATGCCCAAAAGAGAGGAGAACAAACACCCGCTTTTTTCAGTTAGAAAGGATCAGGATTACACTCTTCTGTATTTTTCTTATTCCCAACAATAACAAAAGACTAAAACCATCACTGCGTTCAATACTTTCACAACCATTTCTATTATGTCTCCACCGGAATATTATGCAGTAAACAATCTGCAGTAAACAGTCTTTCCTAAAATTTCTGTTCTGTTTCAATTGCATTTTCTTGTGTTTACCTCTCCATCAGACTCCTGTGGGCTGTAGTAGTAGCTGCCGTCATCATCGACAACAACCTCTCCATATTCATCGTAGAGGCCGGAGGGTGAGATCAGCTTCCTGCGACTGCCGTACTGTGGAAGGTCGTACCTGGAAAGAGACAGAGAGGGGTAAAAAAAAAGAGACAGCATTACGTAAAAGCAATAATCAGTAAGAAGCTATGCAGAGCAAAAGGCATAAAAACAAAGACAATTCTTTGTTAATTTTAGTGTTTTTGTGTGATTTTCCCAGCAAGCAACACAGTAATCATTCTGTTATGGACTTGTTCAGTCAGTACAAAAAGAAACTAAAGGTGTGGTATTTTAAACCAGCTTCAACCCCTCAGAAGTGAAGACAAGAGAAATCTGCTTTACCACCAAAACTGTTGTACTTGGCTAATGCTTATCCAGAGCCACTTACAACAAAAACACGCAGGGCAGCACTGTGGTTCACTCCAATGACAAGCAGCGTCTAATGACTTGCCTAAGCAAAGCTGCCTCAATCACAAAAGGAGCATTTTGTTGCCAGGAGACATTTTGTTAGCAGAAAACACTGGAATCGATTTTCCTCCCTTTTGTCTCTCTTTGTTGCCTGTTGCTGGGAGCACTGCCTGGCTCTACCGGCCAAAAAACTGTGTTGTGTTTCACCACTTGGGCTGCGTGCCCTGAAGCAAGCAACTGGGAAGAGCCAGTGGGTCAAAAAACACATCTTTTCAAATGCTATCCTGGAAACAATATGTCCCCGTGTGATTAAAGTAACAAATTTGCTGGAAGTCCTTTGGCTTGGTTTCCGAACAGAGTTGTACAGAAAAGTTGCCTCGTGTAATCACTCTGCTTATAGTCAACTGGTGGAAGAAGTTGCCTTCCTATTACATTAAGCAGCCAAGTAATAAACAAATGGAAGGTGCAAGTGGACGAAGGATGCGCAGGGGTGAGAAACATAAGAGGTGCGTTAGGGAGAAAAAGGAGGCGAGGGAGAGAGGGGGGAACAAAAAGAGAAGGACTAGGTCAGTCATAGAGGCTACATAGCTTTAATCCATACAGTACAGACTCTGCAAGCTAATGTAATGAGTCTTAACCTTCCACTAAAACCTGCTTATAGGATTTTACAGTCATTAACTCGCAGGGTCACACATGCGCATAGTCTTACTCGAAGGCTAAAGCATCACTCTGCTTACATTTTCTCTCCTCCCAGTGGTCATTTTTTCCCCTGTCACCCTCTCTCACTCTCTCACTCCGTCTACCTCCCCCCCGCTCCATGTCACCACTAGGGGGCATTAATAAACTGAGAATCAGGTGTCCAAAGTTGCCAGAGTCCCTGGCATCACAGCCAAGACTTAAGAGTGTGTTTTTGTAGCTGTGTGTGTGTGTGTGTGTGGACCAAAATGGGTCACCGGCCTGTTTCTGGTGGGTCTCCAAATGCTAAATGATTGTTTAATGAACGGTGTCACGATGAGAGATCACACTCACACAGTAAGTGATGATAAGAGTACTGTGTGCTTTACTAGTTTTGGTCTCAGAGTAAGAAGCTATACTCAATTTGGATGTTCAAATGTAACAAAATATGCTTTATTTAGTTTCATAATTCCAGTGATTAGATATGACATATGGATAACATCAAGATTACAAAAAGATGTCTCCTATTTTCTCCCATATTTTGATATTTCTCAGAGGAGCTGAACATATTTAAAAAAAAAAAAAAAAGAGTTTGTTTTTTCAGAATATGTGTTTAGTTTTTTAGAAATTAAATCATAAAGAGGTATTCCGCTGATTTTATGTGTCAAAGTCATTTTACTCGGACTACTACACAGCCTGTTGCATAATGCTGTCTGTGGCTGGTTTTCTTTTCTATTTTTTTCTGTGTTAAAACTAAGGTCATGGACTTGGAAAGATGTGGGCATTTACCAGGCAAGGAGAGTCTCCAGAGAGGCACTATCAAGTTGCATTACTGGAAGAGTATGATCCAGTTTTTTTGGAGCTTGATCCATACTAAGGACTAAAAGCCATGATCTGCTGTGTCGCATTCTTTCCTTGATCTGTCTCTTGCAAATCCCCCAACTTCATGCAAGTGCAACACTAAATCACTGGAGCGCTTGTTTAATATTCTTAATCTTAAACAAGCTGGACAGACTTCTTCTCATATTTGTTGTCATCTCATTATGTATATTTTTAATGTGGGTGCCAAAACTCAGCACCTATCAGCTTCAAGACAGTCACCCTGTTTATCACCAACCCCAGTAAAGACTTTTGAGAAGTAAGATTTAATCCCTTATTGCTTAGTTTGTGTGTATGGATTGAGAATTTTACTCTTGACTAGAGGGCAACATGAATTTGGCTTGTTTTGTCTTTTTTTTTTTTTTCTCAGACAGGCATCAAAACATCAGACCTATGCAACAAATGGTTCGAGTTATTTTCTGCATCTGTATAAATCCAATCATAATAATGCCAATGGCAGATGGCTATATTCCTGCACACAGAGAAAATCCCATTTTGATGTCATTTTTTGAACACAGATAAAGGAAAAGGTCAAAAGGTTATGAGCCATTCCTCCAAACAGTTATATCACTTACTGTAGCTAAAAAATAAAATCTTGAATGTTTCTCAGAGACAAAACTCATGCATTATTGTGTATGTCCTGAGAGGCAGTTTAGTATTTGTTAGCATACTCTTTGAAAAAAACAAAACAAAAAAACAACAACTTTCACTTACATCTGCAACAAATAAAGTGATTAGATCTGAGCCCCACAGGGTCACAAAGTCTGATTTCCTGCTCCCGTGTGCATACAGTCAGACATGAGTGTGTGGATGTTGCTCTAAGCCAACAGCATCTGGCCCATTGTCTGCTTCCACGGCTGGCTGCCTGATTAGCTGCTACAGTATTGCAATGCTAGACAGAGAGAATAAACTGTGTGTGTGTGTGTGTGTGTGTGTGTGAGTGAAAGAAAGAATGCGCAAGAGTGCGTTTCTGAGTGAGTGATTGAGTGAGTGAGTGAATGAATGAATGTGTTTGCCATGAGAGAGAATTTATGTGTGTGTGTGTGTTTGTGTGTGTGTGTGTGTGTGCGCGCGCATCTACTAAATGTGTATTTATGTGTGAGTGTGGGTGGATGTATAAAATCAAGTTCCCGGGAGTCTGCAGCTAAAATTATAAAAATTACACAATGTATCACAGATGGCAGGCTGTGTGCAGTATAACACACACAGGAGGGGTGAAATGAGTCTTCAGAAGTCTTGTTCATAAATGCTTTGATCCAATATGCCTGTATGTGTGTGTTTAACATATTGCCATTTTTGTACAGTATTTCTTGTCAGACATGGAAAGAATGCAGACACACGTACAGTACACGAACACACACACTTTTTGAAAAAAAAAAAAAAAAATCACTAAGATCTTCTCCTGCCTCTTTATTTCCTGTTGCTCAACAACATATGAACTGAGTGGGAAGGCTGGTATGAGGCAGGTCACCAGTGTCAACACCTCACAGTAGCCACCACGCTGTGTGACTGACACAGTCAGCTTGATATTAAAGCACCTGCCATGGGACTGACATGAGGCTCAGCGGGATACAAGTGAGCGCAGTCAAGTCTAGACTCATGTAGGAGGAAATATGTTTTATCAATGTTGTCGTAACTCGTGCTGGTCACTGCTAGAGGTTAAAAGTCGTAAAACATTGTGGAAGTGTTCACTGCCCTCAGTAGTCTTCTGTCATGTGTCACTGTTAGTAAATGATGCTTACAGAATACTGTGTTGTATTAAATTTCATAGAATTACTACACTGTTTGAGAAAAAAATGCTATTAAAAAGAAGGAAACATCACCTTTCATCCACCACTACAGAGCTGTGTATGCAGCTGCGACTGACTATCATTTGGATTTAGTAAAACCTGCTAAGCTATTTTTGTAATGATAATAATAAATATGATCTCAATATGGCAAAAAAGGGCAAAACTAGTCATTATTATGCATTACATGACACCAAACTCTTAACATGTGTTGAAGAAATATACTTAAATCAAAATGTTTGTTAGTTTTTAATTACGACTTGAACTGAATTGTCAAATGATAGAATGATAAGATCATATCATCACAATGCAATTCCATTGAAAGTCAATAAATAGTAATTAATGAATTCATTTAAGAATAACTCAGCTGTACTGATTATAGCAGAGGGTGGGTGGCTGTTATTGTCAGGCACCTGAATAAAGTACAATATATATGGTTTTCCCAGATTAATACTATTTTGTAAATTTAAACGTAGAAAAAAGGTCTTGAATCTTGGAGTATGAGAGTTAAGACAGTGACATATAAAACATCAAAACAGATGTTAAAGATCCCCTCCAAACATGTTTTAAGACACATGAAAATGAAATGGAAATGAGTTAATAATTTGTGTCTGATATGGGTTTTGCACAAAAAAGTTCAATTAATTAGTTAAAAAAAATCTTAAAATGACATCTACCCTCATTAAAAATCCAGAATCTATGAATATGCAAATATTGTTCATTTCAAAGTTAACTAGAAGACACAATCTGTCTCCTACTTCACTGTAGTGTCAATTTGCAGTGTTCTCACCACACTTGTGTAGTTTCATACTGGACCATGATTGACTTCCAAGCTAGTTGTGATGTCACAAATCACGCATATAAGTATGTACTTAAACTCAAGTTTAAGGTGAGCACAGAGAAACTTTCTCCCTTCAGTAGATGTGAAAACAGCTTTTTAGTGTCAAACTCTGCACATGCATCATTCTGCACAGTGAAGCTCAAACATCCAACTGAAGGAACAGGAAGCAAAACACATTTTTAAGTGCAAGGGAACTTTAAGATTACAGGGCAGCAAACATGCACACTCTATTAAGGTCGGATAATATGGAGATATACCAACATTTGGTCATATAATTTACTTGATAATAGCTATCCCCTTAATATCTCTATATGCAGGATGTAAAGGAAACATACTAACCCATGATCATAGTTGTAATAATCTTGTGTGTAGTAGTCTTGGCCAGGGTCGATGCCAGATTCCATAGATAATTCCTGTTGGATTGACAGACCATTATTAACACTGCACCACACATGTACACTGCACTCACAAAGACACACATGTGTATTAATATACACACATGAATCTATCTGTACAAGCACACCCACTCATATACAGTATACAGGACAAACCCCTAACCCTAACCCTAACCCCCATCTCTCATGTGCAATTGTAGACATTGGCTGCACTTACACGGACCCACTCACTCAAGCAGGAAAACACACTTTGGGAACAAAGAAGTGCTCAGAAAACAGAGTACCTCTGGTCTGAGCAGAGAAGGTCGGAGAAGTTGTTGTGTCTGCCAGAGGGAAAGAAAAGCGATGAAAGATGAGACAAATGGAAAAAAAGTTAGGAGCGCTCCCCCAAAATGATAGGCATCTATTTTGGAAAATCAATACTCAATCTTCCTCATTCAATATCTCTGTAATGCAGACGATCTAGTGTTTTCATATGGTGACGTCAATCAACTTTGTTAGAGCAGGTATTGCTTTGGATATCACTTTAGAACTCTGTTTCAGATCAAATTGAAATATTTACAAGTTCATTGATGCATTCAAATAAAATTATTTTGGGAGATGGATATTCAACAACTGAAAGAACACTTGTATCATCGGTTTGAACAACAAACATCAAATAAAGTCTGTTTTCCTCCATGTCTTCATACTATTTTGGAGTCACAGTATGCCAAAAGTCAACCATTTTGAATTGAGAAAGATGGTTTGATTTTCTACATTAACGCCCTTTTAATTTTACATTTTAAGATAAACCATAAATGACTGCAGTGGTCCCGAGGTCATAAAATGCTGTTAGACATGGGAAACAGTCAGCAATCAATTATGCAGATATATAAAAATGTAAAAACAAGACACTGGTTACATAGAAATAATAGAAAAAATGATAGAATCATAGAAATAAATGAATTGATTTTATTACATCAAACAGAGAAGAATAGAAAGAGCAGAATACAAAGAAGAGCAAAACTTAACATCAGAGGTAGAAAAAGAAGTATCAGTGAATAACACATGCAACGATAGTACGCATGCAGAGACAAAACACCTACCTCATGTTGTCCATATCCACGCCTGGGAGATTAAAGAGAGAAACAAAAAGACCACTAACCAACATAAACCAACATTACCAAGGAAACCTCTCATTAAACAAAATCCTACTGATATGGACATGTCAACACGCTCAAAATATTTCACATTTTGTGGAACTTAACCCAGTTTCCAAAGAAAGCAAGATGATGAGATACATCTGAGTGCATGTATGTGTGTGTCATAGACTGTGTATTTTGACAGAAAGGGAGTTACATTTTCTGAATATAGCTGTATAAAAGCATAATATTCACATCTCATTTGCAACCCAAATATGCTCATTCTGTTAATGAAAAAAGCATAGATGGGATATGTCAATTTTAGCCACAACAATAATAAAACCATATTTTACTTAATTTGTAATTTCTGACTAATAGGTGGAATGTTTTATTCATGGGTAGAGGGATATTTATGGTCAGGATATATTAAGATGCACATAATGCATACATGTATAATGTAAAATTTGTGCATGTAAATACACTATTTAGCATAAATCCGGCACCATTCAAGTTCCTTTGCAAAAGAACTCTGAACAATATGGTGATGGATGATCAGCTGGTCAGCACAGAGAGACTGACCTGAACATCCCTGAGATATTTCCTGCCAACAGCCAACCAAACGTCTGTGCTTTCCTTGTAAAGTAGGGATCTCAAGTGAAATTACTTTGGGGCTACTTGTCCTCAGGCAATAATGATCCACCTTGCTTAAAATTGTTTGGTCTCCAGGTTAACATTTCTTTTAGGTTTAGAAAGAGAGATTTTGGTGTCAGGTGCATAAAATAGACAATATTTCCTCACTGATTTGGAGGATTTGCTCAAAAACTGAATGATTACTCTAAAATAAATGACTATTTATTTTATATATTCTTCATTTTGAAGACCATATAAAATAGTTTTGCTGGCCAGATCAGGACTGGGTTGCACCAGCGATTTGTAAATCCATTATTAAGTTTGTGTGTGTTCTTTGTAACCACTAGTTAGCTTCAAACTAGTGATTTACTAAATCAGGTCGCACCACTAAAACTTAAGAAATGTCTGAACTGGTTAACACTTCAGTAATGTATCAATGCTGTCCAATAAGAAGCAACCAACTATGTAAACAGGAAGTCACTGTAGAATCACAAGCTGTAACATAACTTGACCAAAAATCCAGTTTTAGGGGCTAAAAGATAAAATAAACAGCCAAACCTCTGTGAATGCAGGTATATTTGTTTTATTTATATCTACATACCTGGAGAAATATGTATGTTTTCATTTAGTTATTGGCATAACGTTTTGTAATCTAAGGTTTAATGGTTTTTTCCGTGAAATTTAAAGCTTCAGGTCAGATATGTCGACCATATTCCATATTACCTCTTTTACTCTTCAGCTGAAGTGGGTCAAATATCAGCTAAGTTTGAACTAACGAACAGTTGGTGCAACTGGCTCCAGGCTGGTAGTTTTGAGGCCCCTGTTGTAAAGTTAATCAGAATTTCTCTACCAGTGAGCTTGGTGTATCAGTGTTTGTGGAACTGATTGTTCTGGAAAAAAAGATTAATTATAAAAGTTTTCAATGAGCGTTTGTCCATAATGGAAGCAGGATAGGTTTCACAGGCAGAGCTATCATTATCAGAGCATCTCCAAAATTATATTCCTATTCAATTCAGCTATGTCAGTAATTTTTATGAACTGTATGCTCCTATACACCGTGGAAGATTCCAGTTTGATTTGAATAATGATAAAATAATCAAACATCACAGCGATCCCGAGCAAATTGAAATTCTTTCTAAATATTTCCTGTGAGAGATGAGCCTTAACTGTTTTAAGATTTCAGATAAAATCTAAAAATAATTTTTCATAACCATGGATTCAGAGAGCCTTTGCTTAAGTTCTGTTCAGCCCATAATTACTCTTGGCTGAGCTTGACATCAAGCGAAAGCAGAAAATCAAACAAGTGCAAAGAAGATACCATCAAGTACTTATCAAAGGGGCATATTTATGTCAGATTGTCTGCAGTGAGCTTTTAGCCTATACATGAACCTTATGGCCATGTGTAGCCTGTTATTATGGTATCCTTTCTGTTACATTTGAACACACGTTATACGACGTGTGGAAACGTTTTGTTTACAGCAGAGTGTAAATCACACTCAACTCTGTAACCTTAGTTGCAACGAATACTTTTCTTGCAACTTGTCAGTCATTAACAGTGCAGACATCCTGTATATTACAGTTACTTTAAAAAGTCCTAAAACCTTTCCCCTTTTGAAAAGGAATTAAAGCTTACTTGTTTTCTTGCAAGAGTTAGATGAGTAGTTACCACACTAACTAGCTAGTTAGCTGTTTCCTCCTGCTTCCACTCTTTATGTTAAGCATCACTTCTCGGCTGTCTCATATTTGGTGTACAGACAGCATTGTCTTGATCTGCTCATTTAACTCTCAGCAAGAAAGCAATTATTAATTATTTCCCCCCAAAATGTCAAACTATTCCTTGAGAGATCATTTCTTGTAGCCTGACATTAAAAACACAAAATAAAATCAATGTCAAGATACTGACACTTCATTCCAGCACATATCAGATTGGGTCCACCCAGCAGCCAAGTTGATGACACTACAAGCAAATAGTTTAATGTTGTTTACAACACTGTGAAATTAAGACTTACTGTTGTGAGGAAACAAACTTCAAACAAAGACAGTAAGATAAAGAGAGAAACAAGAACCGAGAGAAGCAGCGAGATGGAGCAAGAGACAGATAAAAACAAAGAGATACTTCAAAAACTATGAAAAAAAGTGCTGGGGTTCTTTTTTTTTATTTTATAAGGTGGGGGGAAAAAAACCAAAGGGGAAAATTGGAAGAAGATAAATAAATAACAAGAAAAACAGCCCCGAACCCTCTCTGTTCATGCGTCTAAACTATGCGCCGGCAGGATGTATTGTCATGTGAAACCAAGGTAATGAGCTGGCAAAATGAAGATGTATCACAGAACAACAAATGGTGACTTTTAGAGGACACATCAGATTCTCCTTTCTGTTATTAAACTGAAAACACACACATACATACATGGAAAATTGTTAAACCACACGAGCATTTGATTAAATAAATTCATATTAGAATATAATAATAATTATCCCTCTTAAACACACGCAGACACACATCTCAAGGAAACATTTTCAGTATCAAAATGCAGCTTTGACTGAATAAGTGTGCTTCAAAAAGACAGGATTATCTGTTCGCATAAAGGTGTGAAAGGATAGATGGTACTCTAGATGCATTGGCAAACATGTTTGGATGGAAAGAAAAATATTGTGGATGGCTGAATGGCTGCCTGAATGGAAGGATAAATGGATGAAAAAGAGTTTTTTGGGTCATCTATGGGTTAGAATGAAATGGCTCTTTTCGCTGTCACCTTGTGCGTAAATGTGTGTATACTCTCCAGATTATAGTATGTGCCTTGCATTGTGCGTAGCGTAATCTGTGTTTGTGTGTCGGTGTGTGGAGATAAGTCTATCTCTGTGTCCTTGTTGCTCTGACAGACACATTATTAGGTCCTCTCGAGACAAAAACACACAGACAGCTATCTGATCTCTGTCATACACACACACGCACAAACAGACACACACATCTGACATGACTGACTCCTGCTCTTTGTGTCCTCTCCGCCTTGTCTCGCAGTGTGTATGAGCAACAGAAAGATAGGAGAGAAATATTATTAGCTCTTGAAGAACAGAGTCAGAATATGACACCCAGTGACACTCTCTTCTTCTCGTCTCTATTTTCTTTCCACATTTTGCCTCTCCATCCTCTCTCATAGAGCTACTGTAGCCCCTTTGCCCTTTGAACCGCCACTTTCTTGCTTATTTGTTACTTCCTTGTTCCCCCTACCTGCTTCACTCTCTACCTTTCAGCCTCTTCTCTCCCCATATTCTTCTCTTTCTCATTTTTTGCCTTCTATCATCATGATTGCATGTTATCTAGAGAATAAACCCCTTTGAAGTAAAGTTAACTGTCAAGAAGGTTCTCTTTTGGATTGTAAACGTTAGGAGAATCCAGGACCACGGTGCACAAATTGGCATACTCCAGCTTCAAACAGCTTCCCAGCCAAACAATGTTCCTCCTTTACAAAACATTTATTCAGCACTTATGATAAGCATTTCAATCTCTTTTTTTGCCTAAACTCATGCAGACCTTGCCTTACATTTTATTTAACTTCATCCTAACCTTGTGTTCATGTTAGCCAATTAATTGAAGGGAATAGGGGGATTTTGCTTTGCCCTAAATGATCATCAGTGGTAATAACATATTCCTCTCTCTGACATCATCTTTGGACAACAAGCAAGCTGTGGCAGCATCTTCTGACAATCCAAGAATTCTGCTGATTTACAAGTTATTGTTTGTGTAAGTCGACTCAAAACAAGCTCCATTTTTCTTTTGCTATTTTTCATGGATGAAGCAAGCTAGTTACACCATATGGGAAGATAACATAGTCATACTAAAGCCTCCTTACAAAAAAGATTTGATTGGTTGACTGTTTCAACAACCTGGCTGAAATGGGCGCAAAACCAGACCCATTTGAATTGCTAAACAGTTAGTTACACTATACAACAATGACCCACCAACCACTTATATGATCTGGCAAACTGGTAATATCACAACAATGAAGTCAAGATGGGGCAAGAAACGAGGAGTAATGTCGATTAGACATGCTGTAAACAAGCCTGCAGCACTACAGCAAGTATGGAAGTCAGACTATCTGAACTTGTGCTTCTTGGCCCACCTGACTCATTTGTTAGTGATGCTCCCAGATCTCATAGGCTAACTTAGTGAGTACAATGTTATTATTGCTTATAGGAAATGATGGCCAAAACTATGAAAATAAGACACAAGCTGTAATAAAAATGAATTATTAAAAGGTTTAGATGCTTGCTTAAGTGCTGTTTTGTTGGATCACACACTGTGTTAAAATAATTTACATTTACAACGGCATATTATTATTTTCTTTGCTGTATCACATGTTTATTTTCTGCTTCAATGGCCTGGTTTCTACATGGTTATCTTTGCATGCTGAGGATCAAACCTGTGATTTTACAGATACACGACAGCCCCTCTCTCACTATGCCTCCTATCTGTGTGTCTCAATTCAGTCTCAATTGAATGCAGTCTCCTCTAATGAATGTTGAAAACAACACATATTCCCCAGGATGTCAAAAGATGTCTGTTCTCTAGCAGAAGCGCACAATAAGATCTGAAAGAGTGAAAGCAGAATCTGTCTGTGAGACAATAAAGATACACTATGTGTGTGTGTGTGTGTGTGTGTGTATAATGACATGCAGCACACTGAGGTTGAAAGCTAAACTTAGCATAAAACATTTCCAACCCAGTCAGCTGAAACAGTAGAACTGCCTGCAACCTGTTTAAAAGCTGCTGTGTGTTTTTGTGTGTGTGTGTGTGTGTGTAAGTGTTCACACTCCTGTTTATGCCTGAGCTCTTGCTATGGAGTGTATTTAGAAGAGTGTGCTCATAGTGTGAATGTGTGTGATTGCTTTGGGCATAGCAACATGTCGACATGGTTTACAGCTTTATCACGATTTTGTATGTGTGAAAGAGAAGCAAATTTGAACTGGAAATTGTGTACATGCATCTAAACCCACTGCCCAACATTAGAGATATTCCACAACTCAGATTGATCAAAGTACTGTATGTGTGTTCTCCTTATCTGACAACAGAAAATGTTTCACAGCATCGTCGCTTGATAACCACAGACATGACAATCAGGCTTTGTTTTATTTGACTGTACATCATGATTTGATCCAACTGCCCAGACATGATGATCATCAGTCACATGTGGGTCTTGAGGGAAAGGCGTGATTTGACACTTGATGATGACATTATGTGCCTGGAGACAAATTTTTGAAACTGTGTTAGCAGATGGCAGTGATATCTGCCTCTCACAGGTCCCAAATCACAAATGAAACAACACTTTGCTTACAAGCAACTTGTAGACATTTAAGATAATTTACGATCAGCGCTTCAAAGGCTGCCACCGCTTTCCACATCAGATTTACTCCAGCTGTGAACAGCAGAAGCCAAAGTAGAGACTGCAGATGAGACGGACCTGTCATTCCTTATGCTGGAGAACAGCTACAGGTATTTCACCAAAGGAAAGGGAAGGATGTATCTTACAAATGATTACAGATTACGTTCCCGTTAATCTCATCCCCTGTGACTCTGACTTTATCTCAGTTTTGTCATTTAAATGTGTATAAGATAAGGAAAAGAAAAACATATCAAAGAGAAAGAGGCTCAGCATACATGAAAGTAGCTTATATGTTTTTCAGAGGTCTGTGTGTGCATTTGCGATAAGAGCTGGTCTGAGCAGGCAGAAATTTAAGTGGACTTTCATATATACCAAAACATGCATGCAAGGGGCGCCTTGACAGCCCACTGGTTAAAACATATACAACATAACTGCAATGTCTGCAGTTTGATTGCGGCCGCAGTACTTGTTTACCCATGTTTCCTGTTTCTCTGCGCTTTCAACTATCAAATAAAGGCAAAAATCATACAAAAACATGCATGCAAATTGCACATTTCCACCATATATTACTGGTTAAGACATATACAACATAACTGCAATGTCTGCAGTTTGATTGTGGACGCAGTACTTGTTTACCCATGTTTCCTGTTTCTTTGCGCTTTCAACTATCAAATAAAGGCAAAAACATGAATGCAAATTGCACATTTCCACCATATCATTGCAATAACATTTAGTTTGAATTAATTCTATTTTTACCAAAGACGCTTGCGCATGAGGCTGAAGGCAATTGCCCAACTAAGCCTTCTAATGAATCTGCCAACTTGAAAACACATCACTACAGCTCTGAGTACTATATCGAACCCACTGACCTGGAGATAGACAGCCTTTTAAATGGGACAGCAATGTATTGTAACTTAAGCATATTCTATGTTACGTAATTTTATAAGTAGACAGTGATTGATGGATGAGTGGTCTAAACTATAGGTCAGTGAATTCATTTTGACCTTCTGTGGCTATGTGACTTTCGTAAAACACAGTATCTCATATCTGAGGTGAGTGAAACATTGCATTTTCTCATTAATATGCTACAATTGTAGCAGCCTTTGTACATGGCTACCTCTGTGGACTTTTCGGGCACAATTCCACCAAGAGAAAACAACTGCACAGATGCCGTCATTGCTGGTCAATTGATTGCTCCACTTTGCACAAGCGCATGGCACTGCCGTTCCACTTCTTCTCCTCCCTGAGGCATTTTTGGGGAAAAAAGGTGCTGAAAAGAATCAGGATGAATGTATATGTTTAGGGTTTCTATCTTGGTAAGTGTACCAAAAGTGGTAACGATGCAGGACTGCGACTACATGTTGGCAGCAGTTCAGGCTAAAGTGAGACGGCAACTTCTACAATGTTTATGATTATAGCACTAAGGTAATAGTGAACCACTAGTGTATATTTATGTCCACCATTTAATATGTTCCGTATTCTAAATTATAGTTTTTTGAGTGTTTTCAACTTTTCAGTCAAATAAATATTGTCTTGAATACTCTAGTTAGCACCACATATTTTATTGAAAAAATGTCCATGGCCTTTTTGTATTTTCAATATTAATTATTTCCAAAAGTACCTGCACAATAATTTCCACAAGAGAAGCCTTGAGGGAAAAGAAACAATAGAACCTTCTAGAAAATGTTCATAAAAATTTAGCACATATTGTTAAGAAAAATATGACTCTACATAAAATATTTAAAAATATGTTGCTACACACCCATATACACATATTCACTCTTTGAAAATCCTTGAAAAACCAGACATCAACACAACACTGTAGAACTTGAAATGACAACGTGGGACCATTTTCAATAAACGCACACAATGGGAGACAAAAGGGAAGTGGAAACATGAAATCAATTAAAGACATTAATGAAAATGAGAAAATAATTAAAAAAACAGACTGAGAACAACAGAAAGACTGTGTGCAAACCTTTAAGAGCTAAGACTGACTACAGGGAACTATAGAGACAATTGAGTGTTTACAAAAATATGAGTATGAACTACCAACTAAATGAGAATTTGACAGAAGGACAAACATAAAAAGCAAAAAAAGGGGATTTAATGGATTGTTACGCCTTCACCATGTCTGTTTTTGTAATTCGTAGCAACACAACTTTTAATTAATTTTCATGTTAATGTACTAAGTCTTGATATGAATATTGTACTGAAAAGATAGTTATGCATTGACTCAACATAAGTGCAAAGATGAATGGATGTTTACAGATAGCAGCCTACAGATAGTCTCAGATGTACAGAGAAATTAAGCTGTGATCTTACATTAAGTGTTATAGCATTATGTCACTACCTTACTGTGTATACTGATGTAACAGTAAGCAAAAGCAAAACGTGACATTAATCATGTAGCCCTGTAAAAGTGTCCTTGCTAAGAAAATAAGAAGAAAGCCTGTCAAACACAGTTCAATCAAAGTGTGAGGGTTTAACAATGTTCTCTCCTCTGTTTGATTTTCCTTCTCACACCCTGCTCATCTAGAATCGGTTTAGAAGTCAACTTGTAATCAGCTACTCACAACAGCAAGTAGTCCAATCCATCAACAATCATGTGTCTTGTCAACTTTCTTTGAGAAAGATACTGTCTGTTACTGACTGATTATAATTTGTTGCTGACAAAAATGTCAATTACTTGGCGCTGATGTAAAATGTTAATGATAGTAGTCAGGCTGAAAGTTAACCAGGAGACATTTTGCCACTTCTAATCATTTGATTTCACAGCTCCCATCTGCAGCTACTTAAGACAATTTTCCCCAGCATTAATTAAAAAAACAAGCCCAAGAAATGCTGTCTGTGTGGAAACTAGAAATAATGGCCTTAGCAGACAGTGAGTAACCCTCCAAACAACTACTTTGGCGTTGTGTTGGGAACCAGGCCTCTGAGTTCCTCCTAGTAGTTCAGGTTCACTTAAATGGGGACACAAATAAAAAAAAACTGGACGTCTTAACCTGATTATCCTTTCCTCCTCGTCCTTCAACCTTTAATCTGAATCACTTGTAGGAATATCCAGCTATTACTGTACATAACTGAATTTATTGGGGCTCTGCAGGATGTGACCTTTCTTGCTCTCTCACCATCTCCCTTATAGTACCTCCTTCTCTTTTTCTGTTAGCAACAAGTACCATTTAAGAGGAGAGAGATCTTTCTTCTACTCATGAGTTTTTATTATTAGGCCTAGTTCATTCTCTCTCTTTTCCTATGTAGAAAACAGTAAGTCTTGTTCGAAGAGCACAGACGTAGCACAGTAAAAATCACCAAATCAGTGGATCCCACTCAGCTATTTTGAGCATCAGTTCCTTGACAGCTCCGTTGCAACTACGTAACAATGTTAAGAAATTCCCCTCTGTGTTCTTTCCGTATCAGAAAGGCAAAGGCTAGAGCATTGTAGACTGAGAGGGGAATCGTTTCTCAAGCTCTTCCACAATAGAGTTCATGTTTGGGTTGGGCTGAATCTGTGGAGTTAAGGGATCTTCTCCTCCTTCTCCTCCTCCTGCTCCTTCTGTACCTCCATCTTCTCCCTCCCCTTCTCCTCCTGCGGCTGCTGCTGCTGCTGCTACTACTGTTAATGCATCCAAGGAGTCAAGAGAATCGAGAGAATCAATGGAGGCCCGGCCCTTCATCACTTTTTTGAGCGGGATCTGTTTCTGATCTATCTGGCTGAACATGTTGGCCACTGACTTCTCAATTTCCGCAATGTTTTGGATGTTTTTTAAGATCCCTTTCAACTCTTTTCGGGGATGTTCAGGTTCCATGGGCAGGGGCGGTGGAGGTGGCCGGAGGGACAAGGGTCGCAGGGCTGGCGCCTCCGAAATTGACGGTAGGACAAAGGTGGATGGTCGTAGGAGTGAGGGCGACAAAGGGGGAGGGAGAGGTGGAGGCGGGGGAGGCAGAGGAGGTGGGGGAGGAGGAGGAGGTGCCTGTTTTTCTGTGTGATTAGAGTGAGATGATGCAGGAGGGAGAGGAGGAGAGGAGATAGGGTCATGAGGAGGAGGAGAAGTTGGAGGAGGAGGAGGAGCAGCGGTAAAGGGCGGTGGTGGTGGTGATGGAGATGCAGGTGGAGGTGGTGGTGGTGGAGTTGAGGGAGGATCAGGTATAACCTCTAAATGGACTTGAAGTCTGTCTTCTGCATTCTGGTTTCCTGTTAAATTTGCCCCAAAGCGCCGTAGCACCGGAGGAGTTGGCTTGTGACTCGGTGGAGGGGTCCCTCCATCACTGTGGGTGACGATGATACTTGGGGGACCCTCTTTAGTCTGGACATTGTGGATGGGGCTGTTCCTCAGATGCTGAGGAGAATCCGGGAAAACAGCAAGAAGAATATCAGGTGACAAAGATCCTCGCGAATCTCTATTTTGCCTTTGTCTCATTTCCTGGAGCGCCTGTTGCTCGAACTGTCTGGCTTGTTCTTTGACTGTCAGCTTGGGTTCAAGGCTTGGGCTCCCCATCAGGTCTGAATCCAACCCACGGTCAAATCCTGAATCCAGACCGGCATCTTTGCTCTCTTTGAATTCAGCCTTCAGAAGCTCCAGCTCCCATTGCACAGGATCCATGACCACTTGACGTTTTAAGGTATTGTACATCTCTCTTCGATGCAATCTTGATGGGAGAGTCCAGCTGTGTCCACCCCCAGATCCCCATCCACTGTCACTGCCGCTGTATCCACTGAATCCCACATCACCTCCAGGGGAGCTGAGCCTCAGCCAGGCCTCTCGAAGGCCTTTCCTGGAAGGAGAGAAATTCCCAAGAAGGTCTCTTCTTCTCTGGCTTCTACCAAGAGTCTCTGGACTACTCAGAGTCCCGTCCTCATGGTAAATGGGATTTTTGATTGTCAGGGGGTTTTCATCAGAGAGAAATGTGATGTTGGACTCAGACTTGGGCAGGTTGTTGAGCACCCCTCCATTAGCAACACACTGCCGATGGGCAGCGATTGCGCGGGTGGCAAAATCTGAGATCAGACGTTGACGATCGCTTTCATCCAAGCTGCCACCACTACCACCGCCACTGTGGTTTGACCGGCTGGTGCATGGATGAAGGAAAAAAGATGAAAAAGAAAGATGGCATGAAGGGAGAAATAATAAAAGAATTACAGATAAAATATGAGGGAGAAGAGGGTATAATGAATAGGGAAGATGTAATTAGAAAAATCAGAGCTAAATGAAATGGAAGAGGGAGATAGGGACTGAATGAATTTAAATGAAGGAGCAGCAATGCACAGAATAGTTAAATAAAATGTTTTATAAAGGGGGGTTATAACAGAAGAATAAATAGAGTGGTAGAAAAGAGATAAAACAACAGAACATCTGCTAGAGCTGCTGTTGCATAAATGACATGAAGAGACTTCACATTAGTAGATGAATGAGGAAAGGAATGACAGGAAATGGATGAGTGCTCTTGAAAGAGGTAACGGTATTTTATTTCTGTGCTTTTTTTTTTTTTTAACCACAGTGGCAAGAGATGGAGTGCTAAAAAATATTGCTGAAACACAGGGGGAAAAAGGATTGTAAATAGATTGTATATATCCTAAAAGTGGTGCACTACAAAGACACTACCGCATCACAGCTATAAACAATGCCAGATCTGCTGGGGCGGGATCGAAAAGTCTGTGTTGTGGAGTTCTGAGAGTATGCAGATTTCCTTCCAACAAAAAACTGATTAAATCCACCTCGCTAGTTCAAGGTGTGCTAATCTCTTAAATCAGTGTAATAGTTTGTGACTGTGATGAAACTCTGCAGACTCTTGGTACTCCAAAGCACATGGTCGTCTACTTCTGTGCAAAGGCAAACAAATCAACTCTACCAGAATTTATAAATCACCACTGATTCGCCAAAAGCGCAATCAACCTTCAGCTACACAATTTTGCTCTCTGATCTACCAAAGTACAATTTACCCTGCACATAAAACAACAGTAACCACAGACGAGCATGGACACAAACACGAAACTGTCACTGCATAGTGTCAAACTAGTCACAGATATGAAACAATTTCCAACATCCTACTCACTTTTGTCTGTCATTCATGGATAAAGGTGGATAGATGAGAACAAGAGAAGATGGACAGATGAATGCACTAGTCAACACGAGAACAGGAAAAGTAGAATGATGAAATGATAACAAAGAATGACGTTAAAATGTTCAAAGTTGTGAAAGAAAAGAGCTAGCAGAAAGGGCATATAGGGTGTATATACAGTATAAAATAATAATTTAGAGTAAATAAGTAGAGGCACACTAGGATGAAATTTGTTCATTTTGCTGCCATATGACAAAACGTTTCAAGCGTTTATTTGTCCTGGAAGGGTTACATAAGAAATCCAGTTTGTGGTGTGTAGAGTGTCAATCCATGTCTTTGTCTCTGTTGTGTGACCCCTGTAATTAAGTGTCCCTGTAATCCTGTATTATGTATATTTTACACTGTACAATGAAAACCATCTACTGTTGTCCAAGGGGGGGAGGGGGAAAGTACCTTGCAGTTGTTGAGAGAAGAGCAAACATTTGTCAATAATTTTTCAGTGTCTGTCTGCAAAGTACAACTGCCAACCTTCATAACTTAATTTCCTTACCCCAGTGGTTGCCATTATGAGATTAAGACCAGAGATTTATCTTTAAGTTGTCTCACATCCAGTTCAGTTGATCCGTTTTTAAGAAAAGCAATACTCCATCTTCAATATACAATATCATGTATCAATGTATCAATTTTTGAAAACCCTTCGAATTTAAAGGATAACTTCATTTTGTTTAGAGATGTTAATCACGTCAGATCATTCTTTGGAGTATTTAATTAAATTAGGATATGTAAGCTATTATCCCTTTGTCATATTTGCTTTTTAAAGAAATGCTTGAGTACAATGTCAATATTATCAGGTAATCTTGGTGTGATAATTGCAGTTTTTCAATATGATTGTGAATAATTAGTTGTTTTTTTTTTACTGCATATTGCATAAGCTTAAGGTCTAACTTTGTCTTAAACTGTTTCCTGCCAGTTATTAACCATGACAATTATGTGGGAAAAAACTTACATCAGCCACATGAGCGGGGAAACAGTAAATATTTCAGTGCATGTCGTAACAAAACTACATTTTCACCGTGCAGGCCTAAAATATTAAAACAAATCTAGTTCTTGATCAATTGCAGCACAAGTGACAGTGACTGTAACTATGATAACTGATAATGTGCTGTGTTGAAAAATAACATGATTCTTAATCCAGAAAAAAAAAAACACGCCTCATTTAAAATGCTGCTAATAATAAGTTGAAGAACACTCAATTTTTCACAGGTAATTGAAAATAGACATTAAAACCAAAGCCTGTCAAGAGAACAGCCAAAGGTAATTAAAAGAGGAAAAATGCCTCAAAAGTCAGTCTACTGAGCAGTTTGATAATGGACCTTAATTATGAATGTGCAAACTTCTGCCCTTTGCCTGGTTTTATACTCGTTGGGGAATATTTAGTCCCTACAAGATGGCAGTGATATGCAACACACACACATATGCTAATTACAGAAAAATCCCAAACTACCTACTTTGCAAACACACACACACACACATACACACACCAACACACACAAAAAGCCCTTCCCCACTACAATTAAACATGCTCTGCAGCTTATCAATAGAATTAATTATCGCCCAGGGTGGTCTTCAGAAATTACGGGCTGCATTTATTTCAATTATCTCATATCCAAGTTCATTTCCGCACACATTTTTCAGAGGATTGTTTGGACTGGTTAGTCTCTCTCTCTCTCACACACACACACACACATACCCACACACTTGGAAATCCCTTGTTGTCATTTGGAGATAGTTCCCGCCATCTTGCACATGAATTGCTCTCATGTTAATGGGAGTAGGGAAGCATATCAAGGACAGACAGGAAACCGGTGATGCATGTAATGCTGATAAGAGTTCCTCTCAACTTCTTCTTAACGCTTCAGTAAGGAATTATAAATGAACTATCTTTGTATTGCCTTGAGTGAGTGAATGTGTGTGTGTGTGTGCGTGTGTGTATGTGCGGTTGTTAAAACTTTCAGATAAAAGTTAATACAGTATCTCTACATGCAGTCACTATTAGACTCTTGTTTAACCAAACCAACATTTTTCAAACCAGTGGAAATTGCCAAGAAGATGAATGAAACACAGTTTGAAGACAAAGAATCAGGGGATCGACAGTGAGTTGCGAACAGAATATAACAAAATTGCACAATAGTAAAGCAACTTACAGAATAAATGGGCAGTAATGCCCTTCAGCGCTGATAGGAGTTGAGGTGTAGGACAAAATTAATATGAATAACATTTAGATGGTTATAAAAGGTAAAGAAAGTAATTTGCCATAATCACCAAAAAGCTTATTCACAAAACTCAGATAACCTGCTGCAAAGGACGATGAAGAAAAAGGTCACTCCTAGAGAACACATTTGGAGGACCTCTAAGAAAGATAAATATTTCTTTAAATGTGCCAGTGATTACACTGTACACTGTTACTGCAAGCTACCAAATCAATGAAAATCTAGTAGTAAGCTTGAGAGGCAGCACTCAAAGAGAATATTGTTCCGTGGGCAGATCTCTCACCTTCATTTTATCTTTTGTATAGTGAGGACATTGGTATGCATTACAGTCGGGTAACTGACGAGGAAAGAGCTGAGTGTCGCTGAACTTTGTGAAGATATAATTGCAGGGTTTATCTATGACTATTGATGCATTGAAAAATCAGAGCTTTGTTTGGTGTTAGTGTGATGTGGGGCTACAAGGCTCTGCTTGATTAATCCAAGATTGTGTGTCGTCTTTTCATGTCAGTGTCTTATGCAACTGCAAAATGTTAAAAGAAGGAAAGGAAACTAGTCTCTAGACTATAAAAAGAAGCTCTGAGGCCATACTCACAAACAGTCTCTGGCTACTTTGAGAGACATTTTGACTCAGCCTATAAATCCCTGAAAGGGTTCCCAGTTTAGGAGTGATTTTGGCAAGTTCTGCAAAGCAGCTCAGTGTGATAAATAAAAATTTTATTTCAGTGAGGATGTGTGTTTGACTGAATATCAGCACATTTCAATCAGAATGCTCATACTCAGACAGATTATGATATATAGTTTATCTAAAAGATAAAACTCAAAGTTCTTTTCAATAAATATTTACAAAGTGTTTAAGAACAGATGCCTTTTTGTGTGGGTACAGAAGTCTGTTCATCAGTTTGACATGAGACTGGCTCAAGACTTTGAGCCTTTAAATGTGGTTGTTGAACAAGTCTAATGATGATGTGAATGCATGTTGCATTAGTGACCCAAAGAATGCCACAGAGGTCTGATGTGCCTGTTAATGTTGTTTTGTTTACTTACAAGGTACACACATCCCGAAGGAATGAAATCAAAGAGTTGTTACTGTTTGTGTGATTAGGATTCTGTGGTAATTTAAGATCATCGCTGCTGCATCGTTAATTTTGGTGTCTGCTACAAACTTTTTCATGTTGTCATATTTTTAATTTTGAGTACTGCAGTGTTTTTGAGGTAAATGGATTTTGATGTGGGCATCATGGTATTGATGGAGTTTATTGATGGATTTGATGGTTGTAGTTACTGTACTTTATCACGGTTTCCTGAGGTCTGTGAATTCTTTTCTTCCCTATAATTAATATTTCTGATATAGATTTTTCTTGTTGATATGATATATATATATATATATATATATACACACACACACACACATATATACACATACATATATACATATACATATATATACATACATACATAATATATTCCCTGATAGCTTTCTGTATTGACTTGTCTCAACATTTTGTGATATGTTGTATCTGGAGGGTTTCCAATGTATTTAGAACTTGGGAACTACAATCGTGTTCAACAGCATTTTCCATATGTATTTGAGCACAGGTGTGCTTCATTTGGTGGCTCTATTTTGATCCCCTTGTGTCAAACATTTGTCCTGATGAAGGGCTACAAAACCAACCTTTGGCTTTACTATTAAAGGATTGGGATAAACCAAAGTGTGCAGAGTCTTCTTCATTTGGTCTTTGGTCTTTTTAAACCTTGCTCATGAGTGCAGTGATCTTCTCTTGAGTCAAAATTGTTGTGTTAAAGTATTAAGGTATTAAATGGTCTGGTTCCACAATATACAATACAAGCTTTCGTGACAATTATGTAAGAAATTTTCATGGTACCCATAAATTGCTATGAGGTCACTGTTCATTGTTTTCATACTGAATTGTACACCTAGTCTCTAGATGCCACTAAATCCTACACACTGCACCTTTAAGGCATCAGCCATTCAATTTGGTAGTTTGGGGGTCACCATTTAAAAATGCTAGTGTTTCTGTGCAATTTGTTCTTATTTAATGTCATATTATTGTATTTACTATTTATGTGTGTGTCTCTTGTTGTTTACATTTACTTTGTTAGATTTATTGTTGTCTTCTGTTTTTAATGCATGAAAGGAAGAGAATTTGGGAAAATATGGCACTTTAGCTTTCTGAATAATATGTTTGGTTTGTAGGGAATCAAGAGTACATAGAAAAAAATGTTGGGGATGTGATACTGTGGTACTGCATGTACTGACACCACAAACCCCCCACAGCAGGGAAGGAACACTGCCAAAGGCTGAAGTTAAACAGCCGTAGAAATGTGATCTAATGCCTCTGCTTTGGCTCATCAATGTAAATGCCACTTTCACACTTCACTTACATGGCGTTGTCTCCCAGCTCTTCATACAGGTTGTTGGCAGTGCCTCCCCCAGGTTTGCCTGTTGGCAGTGCCATCTGGATACGGGCTGTTTTGGCACACTCTGCCTGGCGTCTGGACACCAACAGAAAGGAAACACAAAATTAGTTGTCTGAAGTTAAAGTAAGACCACAACCTTAAAAACGCAATAAACCGGTCATGAGGAGGGTACAGAGGGCTCATAACTTTGACAGAGAGATCTCAGGCTTGAGGCTTGAAAAAAAACAGTACATCCATCTCTGTGTGTGTCCTTGAGAAAGTCTGCACACCAACTCAACCAATTTATTTGTACTGTATGTTTTGAAAATATGGAAACACAGAACTGTAGCTACCATTACGGATACTGAAACTGACAATTTAAATTAAAAATTACACATGGTGGTAATTTTATAGGCTGACTGCAGTATTTTAGACTCAATATACTTAAATTTGTTGTTGTTGATGTTTAGGCCAAGAACAATAATATCTTGGTGCCAATACCTCACTTTTCAGGAATATAAACATTTTTGACCCATTTTGTGTTTAACAAAATAAATGAAAATGCTCGATGCATCAGTGTTAATGAGAATTTTTGCCTAATAGAATGAAGTCTAAAGTAAGAAAAGTTTTTTGATGTAAATTAGGAAATATCAGACCAAATATGTAAACAAGTCTAAGAATCTGATCAAGCATTCGATACTAACTTTTGATAACTGGAGCTATGGACAAAAGTTAGTTGGTACTCGAAAGGTATTGAGGTTCAATACATGAAACGCTTTGATACTTGTAAAGACTGCTGTTTATCTCCACCCGGGTTTTATTCTTGGCAGTGGTGAGAAGGCTTTGAAACAGCATTTTGATCTTCATGTTGGCTAGAGTCACAGAAAATATTACTTTACAGTTTATATCTAGGCCTACCACCCTGTGTGAACACACATATTTTAACAATATTTACTTATGCTGCAAGTGGTTTCCTAAATATTTGTATCCCGTTCTAAATATAAAATTGAAATTCATGGACAAATTACTTCATTTACCCTTCTACATGACTTTGTTTCATCAGGTGCTTTAAAAGACATCATCATCAGGCAACCTAACTGAGAGAGCGAGTGAAATTGGACCAAAACCAATTGGTTGGTTTTATTTTCCTTTGTAAAGCACTTTGTAACATTGTTAAGAAAAGTACTATATAAATAAAATGTATTATTATTATTATTAAAACCAGGATACAACAAACATGTTTCGGCACAGTGTGTTTACTCCTTGTTTTAGTATTGTTGTAGAAATTTTGAAATATTTATCTGTGCATGTACATGCTAAAATGTAGTGTAACTGTAGAACAATTAGAAAAGAATCAGCAAAAATCAGCAAAGGGTTTCAGTAATGTGAATTATATATATTATTGAGTTTGCTAACATTAGCCTCTATAAGACAATGGTAATGTCAGTGCAGGTTAGGCTCTAGCGGCAAAACCCTGAGTGTATTGAATTTCATGCACAAGAGCGTATTTAATCACTAATTCAACTTTTCATTTGGTAAAGGAAAATAATTATTTTGTCTCTCAAATTTAGATAGTCTTGCTTTAAATGGGCAGTTTGACATTTTGGGATATATACTTTTTTGCTTTGCCAAGAGTTAGATGAGAAGATCAATAGCCTCCTAATATTTGTTTGGTAGGTATATGGCTATCGCCAGCATGCAGTTAGCTTAGCTTAGCATAAAGCCTGAAAATAGGGGGAGGCTGTTAGCCTGGTTCTGTCCAAATGTAACAAAATCTGCCTACCAGCACCTCTAACACTCACTGATTAACACATTATAATTTGTTTGTGGAATCCATATAAAAACAAAGTGTAAAAACAACAAATCATTGTTATACTGGGGTTTATATGTAAGACTATTTCTTAGAAATGTATTTCCCAAAATGTCAAACTATTTCTTTAAATAGCCAACTAGCATGGATGGACTTCTCTAGTCAACATAATAATAACCTGGACTCCAATATGACTATACACACACGCGCACACACACACACACACACACACACACACACACACACACACACACACACACACACACACACACACACACACACACACACTATTAAAAGCATCAATCTTGGACATTTATTGATTCCATGTTATTCAGGATTCATTTGTTTGATTGTCTGCTGTCCTCTCTGTTTCACCGCCATTCCTGCTCTCATCCATTTTATTGTACAGTGAAAGTCAACAGATTCATCACAATGAAAAGGTGTTATTTGACAGTCATTACGTTAATATTTTAGCATATGAAAGCAGTACTCACTCTTTGAATCTGGTGACGGCAGACACAGCAGGCAAGAGACAGAGAAAGAGAAAGATTAGTGATTATTGGAACCATAAATCACACAGTACCTCTTGTTAGCCAGTTTTCCTTATTATAATTTACAAGCAGAGTCGGACAATTGGTCTTCATTACAGTCATTTAGCAAAATGAAAGACTGGTGATTATTATGCTGATGATTACCACTCTGTTTTTCTCTTTTCAAATCTGCCCTCTCCTCTCCTCTCCTCTTCTCTTCTCTCCTTTCCGTCTGTTGTTATTTGTCTCCCTTTCTCACCAGGAGATGAGAAGCTGTCTCCAAAATGCACTGATCGTGTGTGTGTGTGTGTGTGTGTGTGTGTGTGTGTGTGTGCTTGTTTATGTGTGTTAGGGAGACGGATGAAATTAATAGCCTTTCACGGTGGTTAGCTAAACAAACTATTAGGAATGGCTCTGTGGGACAGGCTGCCATGCTGAATCATCTTGGGAGGTGACTGGCCCAGGTGATAAAATGATAAATAGTGCTAAAGGATGACGTCCTGTGGGAGAGACTGTCAGCTTCATCTATTTGTCTGACTGTCTGTGCACAAAAATCATAAACTATCTAGATGGCTTGTTACCTTTGTTACTATTCTTATTTGAAATAAAAGCCTAAAAGCTCCACTTTGAAGTAGATGGTTTCCCTTCAAGCACAATTACATCAGTGACTGAGATGCCTTATGATGCCAACTCAGAATTCACACCTTCAGAGGTACATTACAAGGAGCATTATAAGCTTCAAAAGATTTCAAAGGATTTATTATTGGGCTGTTATGTTGGGCTGCGAAAGATTTAATATCACAAGTGCAAGAGAAAATAAATGGAGTAAAAAAAATGGGAGAGAGTGTCTGAGATTTGGGAAGGAAAGACACATACATGCAAATGGAGTTGTGTGACTAAAAGAATGACAGAAAACTGTGTCGTGAGGACTGGCCTTAACTGTTTGGAAGTCACAGTTTATTCCTACTGTATATCACATCCAAGTGGCAACTAGCACAGCTTAAGGTTGAAGCCAATGTACCTTAAAGGGCAATGCAACTGACAACCGCTAGATACTGGCTCCAATTGGCTCCCATTCAAAAAGCATCAACCTCTCTCTTGAAATACTTCAGTGAATAATGTTTTCAAGAAGTCATTATGGTCTCAATCGCTAAATTCTGGCCCTGTAATAGGTGTGCTGGTGGTTATTTTGGAAATTTTTGCTCTGTTAATAAGATTTGAAGACGTATAGTAGGCTAAGATGTCTGCCATGTGGGTGTTGATGGACAGCTGTGATTGACAGTTCACTCGCCTGCTGCTCTCCCCAGCTCTGGGCCTCGCACTGAGTCGGACTATTGTCGCAATGTTTCACTAAACTTAAAGATCCTCTCCTACTTACTGTCTATAGGTGATAATGACTATCAGTATGGCGGGGACACAGCAGATGATGATGATAACTGCCAGAGCCAACAGTGCCCCCTCTGTATAGCCAACGGCCTGCACAGCTTTCTTTACACTGGTCACCACTTCAGGGGTTCGGATCTCCAGAATCCGCCCACCAGGAGGGAGGAGGGGCTGGAACTCTTTGTTGATGTCCAAGAGTTTACCATCAAGAAACCTTGGGATGAGAAACACAATCGTGTGACTGAGACCAAGTACATTTGAGAATAATCGTTACACATTGACCTCTGTTACTCAGTAGAAGTGATGCCAACATCAAACAAGTGTTTATATGTGTTGGTGAAGGCCACAATTCCCTGCCAGCTAAATGTCAAACAGTTAACCACACAGCAAATTGATCACAGAGTCATAGATTTCACACTAAATTCTGACACATATTTACTTGTTCTGTTATAAAACTAGTAGGTAGTTTTCTATTAATTTGTATACCTGACCCTTAAAGTGACTACTAGTCACAAGTTGTCTTCTCTTTTGGGTACACTTCCAGAAAGTACAAAATTAACCTCAACAAAATACCTGAAAACTTGTGTGAGTGGCAGCACTCCAAAAACTAATTGAGGCCAATTCATTTAGGAATGATTTAATAGAGATGTAATTTAGGTTAGGTCCTGTCTTACATTATAGAACAAAGCTTTTTGGAGAGCTGCCATTTTACTATTCATCGATTTGTTGGCAAAGTTCTCACTTGTAGAGCTCCTGTCTAGATACAGCTCTGTTTGTCAGCGGGTCAATAGCATAAATCATTAGGTCCGACTTGGTGTAGTCCTCCTGTTCCATTCCCTCGCCATGGCGATGGGGCCCGATGGTTTCCACGACAACCTTGGCTCCGGGTATCTGTTCCTGGACATAGTGTTCCAAAATACTGAGGATGAAAAAATAATAGCTTTAGATTAAACAGAAGAAGCATTTATCTCACTTCTATTTGAACTCCAGCAGGATACCTACATGGTTGACATGCGCACACACACACACATTAACACACGTACAAAAATTCACCTTTGTGGACTGTGTGATGTATAATATCTATGCATGGACAGACACATTTCTTAACATGCAAAGACCAAGCTCTCACAGTCTTATCACACCACACACACACAAACAAACACATTTTTTTTAATCCTGTCAGCTAGGCAGACTCCATGCTGTGCAATATTGAATCCTGTCCCCCCAGAAACACCTGCTCACAGCAGGAATGGTCCCGCTAAGGTGTTTGTGTATGTGTGTGTGTGTGTGTACTTGTATGGCTATCGTTGTGAGAACCAATTTGAGTTTTAGAGCTGGGAAGTGAGGACATTTTGGCTGGTCCTCACTTTTTGACACACCTTCAAAGGGCTGTTTGAGGGCTCAGACTTGGTTTTAGGGTCAAGGTTAGAATTGGGTTTAGGTTTGGTAAGGGTTGGGGTTAGACATTTAGTTGTGATGGTTAAGGTTAGGGTTAGGGGCTATGGAATGCATAATGTCATTGAATGCCCTCACTAAGATAGCTATACCTACTTGTGTGTGTGTGTGTGTGTGTGTGTGTGTGTATGAGCTAGAGAAAAATTGAGGTAGACAGAAAAGATGGTAAATGCTTTAAAACATCATTATCAGGTTATACGGTGTATGTGGGAGGTGCAGAAAGGCCCACTGGTGAGAGTGTACATGGCAAAAATACCATATCGTATAATGAATAATGCATTTTGTGTCTTGTATTAATATCTTGCTCTTCTTCAAATGAATGAAAATGAAGTTGCCAGATTGTGGCGTGAGATAGTATCTTACATGTAAGCTGCCACTGTGGTGTTGATTAGGTCATTTTTTCAGGGCAAATATAAGTGAGTATTTGTGTGTTAGCTTTAAGAGACAGAAGGTGGGGGAAGTCAACATTTTGTAAATCATCTATTTCCAAAAATCATCATTGTTTGAATTTAGCCTAAAAACATTCCTGGGGAAGTATATCCCTATAGTCTTCTGTAACCACAGCTCGATCCTTTGATTTCTTTATCCCAGTGTGGTTTCTAGTTCAATAAAGCACTGCAACTTTATTCTTACTAGTACACTTCATTATGATAAAAGTGCTATTTTTAAACACAGGACTGTTTGTGCTCTTTATCAATTTCCCCATGGTGGCAATTACAGCTTGAGTCCTTCCTATGAAGGCACACTACAGCTAAATCAATAAAGGAATCACAGACTGGAATAATCCACAGTTGCACACAATCAAGGTTAAAATTTGATTTACATAACATATACTGGTATGACTGTTAACTTGTACACCTATCATAATACAAAACTGACTTTTTCTGAACTGTGAAGGGGAAAGTCCCCTCATGTTTCGTACGCAAACAGTACAAACCAGCAAACAACAGGACCAGCCCTCTCTTCAACTCCCCCAGGAGTGCTGGCCAACACATGTCAGTGAGATTTCCAAACTTCTCACCAGACCATAAACAACATCCTGCCAACAGGAAAGATCAGATAAGGAACAACCTCATCTCCTGCATGGTCACTAAACCACAAACTGATCCTGTCACGTTTTGACCCTCCACAGAGACCAGCTGGGACCAAACTTAATCTTACTGTGAACTCTGATTTTTAGGACACTGGGCAAACTAGCATCAAAGTAGCAAACACCTTACAAGTCGTACAGACATACACATACAAACATCCTCACAAATGGCATGGACCCCAGCCGTTTGCTGTCAGATCAAGGAGAACAAGGGACTTTAAAATGTAGATTTATTTAAAGAAAATTAATACTGTATGTTAGTATGTGTGTGTATATCACAATATGTCTTGTTATGTGGTTTAATTATACTTTTGTTCCATTGTTTTTAAGCCAGGAATTGTATCACTAACACAGTCCCATCATCTTTGATAACAGTAACATCATGTTTAGTACCACTCTGCTTGTTCCACTCTAAAAATGCTAAAGCTACTATCCTAAATGCAAAATTAGAAATCATGCAATTGTTATAAGATTCACATTAACAATTAAAAGAGTAACAGCATTCAGGAGTTGAACCTGCTTGTCTATGGACAGGAGGCGATTTACTCTTCCCCCCAGAACTCTGCAATCCCTGTGATTGGCCAGGATGCATCTTCTGGGGGGGTAGACCAAAAATTTAAAATAGTCTCTTATCTGAGAAACCAGGCTGTTCTTGTCCTTGCGCTTGATTTTAACTCTTGCTTTTTGCCAGTCGGAAGGTGTGATTCAAAACAATAGGAGATGAAACCTCATAATCTAGAGTCATGACTTAAGAATCAAAACTAGGAGAGCCTAAACCAGGAGCTCTCTTCCAATGGGAACTTTTCAAAACCGGACCAGCAGACTTACTCATCATTACAAGATCCAGACTCAAGCTTCTTACCCCAGCACATCAAACTACATTCTCTGTGAGAAGCCACTCCATCATCAAGCCTTCTTCATCAACTTGCTTAAACCATGGTGCTTTCATAATTTGTAATTTCAATTGGCAATTCAGAACTAAGCTGTTGATTTGACTCGCTGCTTCTCGGGTAATCAGCCATCTCATTTGTTTGTCAGGTCTCTCATAAGAACTACACAATAGATAACTCTGCATCATTCATTCCAATAATTCACTAGCCATAGCCTTGTGCACCAGTTTTCCCTTTCCCTCTTGTGTCTTGTTTGTAAAATGTTGTAGTATTAGTAATAAATGTGTGTGTAACCTAAAGTGAACTTGTTTGCTTTTTTGTGCTTGCATCTCAGTCACTTAACCTTAAACGACCTTATACCCTATTCATAATTAAGATTAATAACAATCATAATTCTAATTGACCTCTCGTGTGGCCAACAAAGCCAATTATTTCCTTATTATTATACATACTCTCATATGAGTTAATGCACAATAATAATTCATAATTCCCCTTTAAAATAACAAAACCATTTGTGCACAAATTCCTTACAACCTTTATTGACTTTCTAGGCTTGCATACAAATCAGTGACGCACATAAGGACGGCCAGATGTGTTCTTCAACTGTATTGCTCCACTGTTCTGTGAAATTACATATCTTTAAAGATTTTTCATACGAGTTGAGCAGGTGAGTGGGCAATTGTTTGTCTATTAAAGTCTAGCAATAAATGTTGTGTGAGCAGAGAGTCAGCGGTTCAACAGACAAGGTGTCCACCAACAGCATGTACTCTGTTGAAAGTACATGCCAAACAGAAGCTGATTATTCCCTAGATACTGTAGGAGCATCAGCATTCTTCTTTAAAATAAGAAATGTATTTTTTATGTAGAGTTTGATTCTCATGGCAGCTTAACTCTATAGATCTATCAATGTGTTACATAAAAGGAAGAAACTAGATAAGATAAAGGCAAGGTAGAATGACAGCTACAGTAAATTATACCATAAAATGTATGTTGTGTAGGAGGACAGCCTTGCTTTTTTTTTTTTTTTTTTTAGCTCCACTGGACAAAACCTTTCTTTAATTCTACAAAAGAGACACAGAGGTGAGTGCAGACAGACAGGGAGATCTGCATGAACTCACACTTTCATCCTCCCAGCGGGAAGTGACAGAATGACACTGCACAGACCAAACACTGTCCCTCAAAACATCCCTGAAAGACAGATGGCTGGGGAGATAACGGAGTAACAGCTAGATCTGAAGACAATAAAATGATTCCTTTGGTTATTTTAGCCAGAGAACAAGGAGATTGAATAAACAACCACTCTTCTCTTCCTCTCCTCTCTCTCTTATATGTACACAGACAAATGGCCAGGACCCCCTGCTGGCTGCAGACAGATCAAAGGGAACAAAGAATCTGAACTCTGGAATGGAGTTAAGATTTGTGAGCTTGTCTGAAGACAATCAAGATTGCATGTTAAGAATATCATGTTGTGTAAGACTGTGATTTTTCTTTTATTTTTCTTGTGTAATCGATTCACTGTTGTCTAACTCTGTGCATCTATGAGAGCAGCATTGAAGATGTGATGAAGTGATTAGTTGTGGATTTCAGGAATTTCTTGTGTATGATTTATGCTGAAACAAGAGCTATTGTTATACATGTGTTTATCATGGTTTTACACAATAACTATACAATGTTATGTTTGAAATCATGATTAGTTGACCATAGTGTTGAAGTATGTGACTTTTTGCTCATAAAACTTGAATTAAAATCACAAAGGAAACATGAGCTGTCATTTCAGGCACACAGAAGCCGCCATGTTAGCTCAACACCACGTTTCCCTGGAGAACAAAGGGAATTAATATTCATTAAAAGGTTGTGGTGTGAAGTATCTTCCCCATGCCCAAAACATGCCCAAAACTCTGCCTGTCTGGGCTAAGTTGATAAAAGAGCCTGACTCCCGCGCTTCAGGCTGGCCCTCAACTCTGCTCCTTTTTTGTTTCTTTCTTTCCTCTAGACATCTCCTTTATTTTCTTTTGTTTCTCACCTAGAGTACACTCACATTTTTACTCTTTCTCTGAAACAAGCCTCTGTGCCTCTGTATCAACTGAAGAACCGTTTTCTTTTTGTCTGTTTTATATTTTTGTACCAAGAAGCCTCATATTTAAATATTGTAGTATTTCCTTTGAAGTTTTTCATCCAGCCAATGGAATTACCCGAGCCTACTTGGAAGAAGTTAGTGTAGCCAGATTAAAATTTTATTTGAAACTCAGCCAAAATCACAAGAACTCAACAGAAGCTGCCACTCATCGCTGGCCCATATCTGACGGCCTCCGAAAACCAGGACCACCAAGCAAGACCGCTGGACCTCTGCCCTTCGGCCCTGAAACAAGGCCGCTGGACCTCTGCCCTTCGGCCCTGAAACAAGACCACTGGACCAGCTGGTACACCTTGCTGTTGGGCCCTCGTCGCTCGGCAACTAATTGCATTCCACTGAGCCGCCTGGGAGTGTAGCTGACAGCGAAGGCACCTTCACGGCGGAGCCCTGCAGGCAGACCAGTCTGCAGCTTGCTGGGAAGCATCGCAAGCCTGCACACCAACCTCAGAACCACCCTAAACAGATTAATCTTTGCATAATGCTTCAACAAATAGGCATAATCCACACTGTGATTCTGTGATTATGAGTTGATGTCGAGTAAGAAATAATTCCCTTTGAGAAGTTAATTTTTCCCTGGAGTCCCACCATTTTCTTTGATAATTCTGAGTCACATACTTCACTTCACTATTGCCCACTGAGTTAAGGTTCATCTTATCATTTAAAGATCTTTTATTTATTTGCTTGGTTATTTTCTTCATAATGTATTCTTTAGACATCTAGCTATAAATAAATGTCCTCATTTATGAGCAAGATGATGTCTGTGTTCTTTGAAGCAGAACACAGTGGTCAATGTATTGTAAAGAATTCCAATTTTTGGTTATGAGACTGATTAAAACCGATTAATTAAACATAATTTTTTTTAGATAAGGGTAGTGCCCCGGACTTCAACGAGTGCAAGAATTTAATACAAAAGTAGTGATATACTACTAGTTACCTGAGCAGTTTGTCTTTGTTTTTCTCCACATATGTTGGAGGGACGTTTGATACCACCACCTGCATGTCCAGCTGATTCACAACTGACACCTAAACAGCAGAAAAAATTGCAAATGAGACTCATTTCAGCATTTAAATTGAGCTTAAAACAGCATGTTCAGCTGTTAATGATTACACTGAACACCAAGTGTTGAATTGCAAAAGATAACCTTTTCCAATCCAACTATGCTTCATGCTTGTGACAATCTAAATTTGTTTTCACAGTCAGTCACATTTTTACATTATGGGAGCAGTGCAAATCTTATTGGAACATATGCAAATCATCTTATCAAATTTGTTTTAAGGAAAATGTAGAATAGAAGATTAAATAACCTCCTTATAGGAAAGGATTATAGACCCCTGCCACAAGTCTCAAAAATCAAATATACGCACCACTATCTCCGCCTTGCTGCTGTGTCCTTGACCATAGTTGTCCGTAGCAACCACCTCAAACTTAAAATATGACCTCCTCATGTTGCGGTACATGATTGCCGTCTTCACCACGCCGCTGTATGGTTCGATGACAAAGCCGTCTTTGCTATCTTTAGTATCTTTACCAGCAGGAGGCGGAATGATCAGTCGGTAAATCATAGAACTGTAGTTACCAGTGTCTTTGTCCAGAGCCTGGAAGATAAGGAAAATAAGAATCACTTAATAGTATTATTATTATAATCATTATCATAACACCACCACCAATACCAGCATCATGATCGCTACTATCATGAAGGTCATCATCATCATCATCTGTGCAACCAACACTGTGATCAAGTCATTGTTGTCATTATTGTAGTAACCCATTGTATGATCTGTTATGACCATCATTTTATTCCAGGTGTTTGAGCAGCTGATCAATACAGAGCACTGCCATGTACTGTATATTGATCAGTTCAGGACTGATATTCCATCTTGTATTTTTCACTCACCAAAAAACCACATAATATTGCTGCTTGGTAGATTTTCAGGATTTCTTTTTGGCTTGTGGGGAAACCTGCTCTCAGTACTAGTAGTATTTGATGTAGTGCTCTGAGTCAGCAGTGGGGGGTAAAGTGCTGCTTTGAGCTGTATGCAGGTCTATTCATCTATTCTGTCATTACTGCTACCTATCAAGCCTCTCATCGTTCATACATACATGCAAACCTTACATACAGTACACATCCAGACACAGACATACACTCACACAGACACTGACTTATTGCTAATTCTTTACAAGAAGAGCTGGAAGTATAGACTACAGATTCAGCTCTGAGACACCCGCAGCACTACCTCAAATGTAACACTATGATAGTAAGAAACTTTTTTTTTTTTCTTATGGCCAGGGAATTAGAGAAGCAGGGAAGATGAAATAAAGGAAATGCGGAGGGATGAATGTAGAAAGAGGGAGGGAATAAAGGAGGAGGTGAGGGAAGAATAGATATACAGATGTATTCTTTGTGTTCTTACTTGCAGAGGTACAGCTGAGATAACTTTTCAGTAATACTTCAACCACCTGATTAAACTGTAATAGCACAGGTATGGAGTACAGAAGTTAAAGTTTTCTATTGCACCTAGAAACAGTGTAGCATTGGACTACATACTAATTCTAAACATGTTTTGTGGATCTAGTGTAGTATATTTTAAGTATACTTAAAACTATAAGTATGCATACTACAAAAAACTTGATTTTTAAATGTGCTGTTGATGTCAAGTCAATTGTATTTACAGAGCCCCAAATAACAAATTTGCCTCAAAGAGCTTTGCAATCTGTACAGCATAAGATATCATATCCTCTATCCTTAGACCCTCAACCCTAAACTCCCATAATGTGATACATAAAGGAAATGGTGGATGTTCTCATAGCTGTAAAAATTAAATCTAATTGTGAATGGTGATGAAAGTGCTTCAGGAACAACAAAAAAATGAAATTTTGGAAAAACATTTTGCTGTCTTTTGTCATTCTTAAATCAATGACCTTTGATAGCCTTGACGTTGTGCACATATTGCATAATATCTTGTAAGGCTTGATTTCTTGTGTACTACCTGCAACATATTCTGTATTCATAGTTTCAGTGACTGTGTGACCAGCTGTGGTGGACAGTGATATTACTTTAATTGCAGTGTAAAACAATATATCTTCAATGAGTACATTGACATAGAACTTAAAGTTGGCAAATGCTGTAAACATTTTAATATTCTTAAAGCCCTTTCACATCCAGAATTTTGGATGATTTTGAAAACAAATCAGTCAGTGTGCAATCTAAAATAAAAGCTACCATTCAGATTCCTCAGTGCACCTGGGCCAAAATTCAAAAGCATTTTCACAAGATAACTGAATCACTTAGTAAGTGAGGCAGACAACAGCACTGTGTGAAAAATCAGCCTTCTCATAAGCAATGTTTTTACAAGTGAGTGCCCAGTTTGTTTACAAGAAAACTCCACTTTCATTTCAGTGAAATCAGAGAGCTTCAGCATCTCAACTTTGCTGCAATGCTATGCAGCGTCATCTGGCAAGTAGGGCTGCAACTAATGATTATTTTCATTATCGATTAACCTGCCCATTATTTTCTCAATTAATTGATTAATCATTTGGTCAATGAAACATCAGAGAACATTGAAAAACATTCATCACAATATCCTAGAACACTAGATGATGTTATCAATGTCTTACATTCTCACATTTGAGAGCCTTGAACCAGCAAATGTTTGGCACTTTGGTTTTTATTATCAAAAAAGTTGCTGATTAATTTTCTGTCAATCGATTAATTGTTGCAGTTGTACCTGCAAAGCGCTGCATTGGCCAATCAAATGCATGCAAGTGCACATTCCAGTTAGAATACTTAATAACATGATTGCTATACTTCTGATGTTTACTTTCTTTTAAACTAGACTTTCTGGGTTGTATTTCATCTTAGCTTCATCTTAGTACTTGTACTGTAGCAACACACCCACACAAATGCGGACTTGCAGGGCTATTTTAAACTGAACTAAAAGGGAAGGAAGGGATTAGGAATTAACAGTGGAGGGAAATGCTAGATAATGTAAGAGGGATACATTTTACACATCTGTGTTTGCACTGGTTATGGGGGAAAAAGTGACAAAAATATTCCTGAAATTGATTTTGAAGAATAAAAGAATATTTGGAGGTAACAAGCAGGTTCGCTAACATGAGACACATCTGCAATCAAATCAATATCTGTGTTCTGGTTTCCTCTGAGATACAAAAAGACAGATGCACTCCTGTGTGTGCACTTAGGCACACACACACACACACTGAAGGCATGACAGCCCTGCATGAAACAATATAGTACAAACAGATTGCAAAATGTAGCTTCGTACACACACAAAACTCATTAAGGCAACGTGTGTGTTTCAGACAGATGTGAAGGAATTAGTTATACTTGAATGAAACCACTGAGAATGAAAAAGCACATTTCTCAAACTTTCTCTCCACTTCTTGTCTCACTAACTCTCTCATCTGTATGTCAGAAAGTGTGTCCGCCAGCATCCCTGTCCATCTTTTCCTGTCATCACCCCCCACTCCAGTTCATCCGCCCATGAATCATGTATATCTTCCCTCCCTTCCTCTGTCTATTCAGTTTGTCTCTCAGCAGGATACCAGTTATCTTTATCTAACCATCAATCTTCTCCCTTCCACCAAATCTACTCCCTCTCTCTGTAGTGACTGAGCCTATGAGCAGGCTATTAGTTCTTCCTGTCACTCTGTTAAAGTATTTAAAGAGGTCCGAGTGACTGTAGAGCAGGTTGCTGTAAAACTTGTCTTAACAATCAAAATCCATATGCAAAAACACCGCGCCATGGTATTTGCAACATAGGAATAATTTGAAATACCAAGTCTATGAAGAGCAAAGCACATTTCCTATACTTTTCTATACTAAGTCTTTGTTGCGTGCTCACCCTTATTCTCTCATCTTTCCTGTCACTCTCACTGTGTATGATCTAATGAAGCAGGAATATCTAAGAATGATCTTGAACATTGTAATAAAATATTAAAGCGCATACTTTTCTGCCAGATACCCTGCCCCAATCTCTTGTGGCATTCAGGCTCATTAAAGCATATTGCTACTTCTCAGATAGAGGCTGAAAGAGATAGGCTGCATGACCCATTTTGAGTTCTGAAAGGCATTTTAATAACACGAGAGTCGCTCAAGTTGTTTACAATGATATGAAATCCTCCAGAGTTACAGTAGGTAAAAGACAAGGAAACAAAGAGATATATCAATGAACTGATACTGTAGATAGAGGTAGACGTTGAGAGAGAGAGAGACACGTAAGAATCTCACCAGTAATCTTGTTACTTACTAGACTGAAGATTATCTCCATACAGGCACACAAATACACACAGGCACTGTAAGCACCTTCACACTGAGCTAAAATGAATTTTGCTGGAAGCTGTCATAATTAGGCTACTTTTATGACCAAGTCATAATATTTCGAGTCTCACACGAACAACAGGGATATTTTCTTATGCAACATAAATAAAAGAAACATCTTAAAATACAAATATAATCCACACAACAATATGAACAAAGGTTGTATTTGCTGCAAGGAATTAGCGGTAACTACAATATATTGTCAGCTGTGCCTGGTATTTCATCCACATTCTGTACTAAATGAATTTGTTTAGGTGCATTTGCGTGTATGTGTGTTTGTATTTGTACCTGTACTTGCAGGACAGAGGTGAAAGTTTTGGCATCTTCTGCAACCCCTCCAATGTAAAGAGATCTGCTGAAAACTGGTGGGTGGTCATTCTCATCCTGGACATCAATCACCACTTTGGCTGTGTTAGCTAGGAGACACACACACACACACACACACACACACACACACACACACACACGGTACACATTTAGGATACACTTTTGGACACACAAAATAAAACAATTAGCTGCTTGATGAATTGCATCAAGAATTCCAATTTCAGTTGTACGAACTGAAACGGAAACATAAAGTGTGTTTTAAACTAAAGGAACAAACCACAAATATAAAATATACAAGGAAAATGAAATGAATTAACAACACACAACATCACTGATTCAAAGAACTCATAACCAAAATAAGCCAGTAGTATCCAGCAGTTTCAAATCAACAGGTGCGGTTCCAGTTCAACCTGCATCACCCATCATCAAGAAGAGCAGCACGTAGACATGCCAGGGCAGGGAAAATAACAGCCTCTGTGAATTCAAAACTTTTTCTACCCGCTGGCAATGAACATTATGAGAGTGTTGCCTGCAGGTGACAAAAGTGTTACAGTTTCAGCAGTTATAACTTTCTGTGCCTATAGATGACAACAGCTGCTAATTCCATTGGTTTCCTTTTCTATAGGTGGTGCAGGGTGGCATCTGATGTTTGTTTACATTATTTATTTATTATGGTGCTGTGCTCTCCTCCTATATTGTACTGCCTTGAGATGTGATTGCCTTTTTACCTGTTGTTTATTTTTACCTGTTTATTGTACCTGTTGTTTATTGTTACATGTTGTTCACTGTCGTACCAGATGTTTATCCTATTTGTTTGGTGGCACTCAGTTTCTCCCCGGGGGATGCATGGCGATACGATACGATACAATATGATACGATACGATATGATACATATCGTAGCTTCCCCTTGTGGAGAATCTGAATATATTTGTGAATTACAACCCAGTTCCACTACGTGATTCACATTTTTAAAAATCTTGCACAGAATTAATGCAGTAAGCGAATGATATATTTAACACAGTGGCTTCACAGGCTAACTAGTGAAAGCCACATGTTAGAGCAGCAGTAGCAGATCCAGTCCTCCTCCAGTGTCTACACATGATGCGTTCAGCCACATTATTGAGTGTAGATCACCCATGTTTTGGCTGCGCTCTGAGCCCAATACACAATCACTGCAATTATGCATGTAAAACAGAAAAAAATAGACTTGAAGTGTAAACATATGCTTCAGGTTAGGGTTAAGTGTGTGAAGGGTGAGCGAAACTAGAGCCGATACACAAGCTGATGCCTGTGTAGACAGTTGTATTGATTAAAATAGACGCGTATCTGTTCTGCTGTCACACTCGTGTGAGACGGACAACTGAAAAACGTGTCTGAAATACCTCTTGTGTAGACAAGCTGTAAGGGTTTAAATAGTGATCCAAAAGGTGGAACATTTTAGTAAATAATGACTGAATGATTGTTATCTCCAGTCCCAGAGCTGATGGAAGGTGTTCACAAACTCTGAACATGTGCTGTGAGACTGTCTATTACTCAGGTGACCCTGAGCTCTTAACCACTTGATCAAATGCATGTCTGTTGATAAATTTTGGAGACATATGCATCACAAAATTTTACTGATCAAGACTATTGGGGTTTCTGTGGACATCAAGGCTTTTCAAAGTTTTCAAAATTATGTTAGTGCCAAGATTCAAATCAATTCATGTGTTAATGTACAACTCGACACAAACTGAATGGGAAAGTATATTTTAAATGGCCAAAAATAATATTACATATTACTGTAATTTAATCAAGCTTCATATTTAGTGTAAGACAAAACATTCTGCCAGTGAGCCCCTGACATTCACTGTAATGACTCACTACAGAGAGCGTTCTTATCTGTCCAAAACCAGGAAGTTCTGAATCACACCCACGTACAACTGCAACACAGTACATCAACCAAACCGTGTAAAAAGGGTGAATCATATGTCAAAAAGAAAGAACAAATCCCAAGATGGTAAACTGCTTGAGCTTTACTTCAAGAAAGACAAAAGAAAAAAGAATCACATAAAAAAACCCCAAAAAAACAAAAAATTGGCAGGAAAAAAAGAAAAATGCAAAACAAACAAGCAGATGCAAACATTAATCTGCTTATCTGCAACAGCCATCCTGGACACACCACACCAAAATGTCTATTTACGATTCCAACCTTCACTTGAGTTAGAAAACCGGATTAACACATTGTTAGAATCCTATTGATTTGTTCCCTGATTAAAATGCGTACCAAAAAAGAATTGGAGGAGATTTGCTAATGACTACAATGATTTGTAGTTTTAATCCCTGCAGAATGCGTAAATTCAAATAGTTTGAATGAAATGAGAACAGCATGCGGTAAACACCATAATTAAAGAAGAAAGGGGAAAACCCGGAGAGCTGAGCATCCATTAAGAAGAATGCAGATATGCTTTGAAAGGAACAAAAAGAAAGAGAGCAATACCAACAGATAGAGAGACAGAAAAAGGCAGAGAGAAAGGAAGACAGAGGGGAAAGAGTTAGAGTGAATTTTCACTTTATTTATAATTTCAATTAAAATCATTAAAACTTGTTTTGGTCTTTCGTCCCCTGTGCAATTAAAGGAAAATTAATTTTTGGATGGATTAAAATGAGGATGAAAATTGAAAAAAAAATCAAATCCAATGAATAAATAAAAAAACAAAAAGAGAAAAAAATGAAGAAGAGAGGCTGAATGACAGTGAGGCAGTGCTCAGATTACAGCTGGTTTAGCACAAATTAACACAGATTTGCACTGAACTGATCACTATGTGCAATATTTGGGACAGAATATCTGAAAAAGTTTTTTTTTTTTTTTTTTTTTTTTTTTTTACAGATCTTTACATTCTTCCATACTGCTCATCCACTTGGATCCTCTCAAACATGTTTAAAATATTTGACAGTGAAATGCTGGACTGCAGTTCACTGTCCAGGCCTGATAGGAGATAACCAGTGTGAAACATCTCGCAGGAAGGGAAAAGCAAACATTTTTGAAACAGCCACAGTGCAGACAACAAGCTGGTGTAAGCTTTGGGTTTGATAGACAGCCACAAGAGAGGGGAGGTTCTTGAAAGGTAATAACGACAACCAAGTCCCAATTTGACATGTCTCCAAGACATAACTGTATAGACAAAGAGAAGAGAGAACCTGTGCAAGGTAAAAGTAGAGAGTGCTACAGAGACAGATAGAGACAGACAGAGAGAGAGAGAGAGAGAGAGAGAGAGAGAGAGAGAGAGAGAGAGAGAGAGAGAGAGAGAGAGAATGTGCAAAAAAGAGAAAGCTAAAGCCTGAAGCAACATTATCTTAACAATATCACATAGTGTGTAATACATTCTCTTTTTTTTTACTCCAGAAGTGTGTGGGAGCATAATTAGAGGGAAGAAAATCTATGAAGTGTGTGGTGATGCAATCCGATGTCAAAAGTTAGTCCTGTAATCTGAGCCCAGCCTGAAAGGGGGAAGAGTTCATAATTATAAAATGGATAGTTCCAGTCCTTGATTATGATTGGCTGAGCCGCATTCGAAGCCATTGTAAGATGCTCACACCTGTGACTGCATTACAAATTACTGCGCCAATTAGATACCTATACAATTTGCTTCAAAATGTCAGATTTACTTATGAATTTTGATTTACTGGATGGGTTAAGCATGGATGAGTGGTGGAAAGAGAGGAGGAAGAGAGGAGGAAAATAAAAAAAAAGAAAGGAGACATACTGAAATTAATGAGAGAAATTGAAGAGCTGGAAAAGTCAAGGAACGAAGCCAGGACCGTTAAAAAGACTATGTGGACCGTTCGCTTTTTTCAGACCTGGTGTGCTGAGAAAGATCTGGCTAGTGATTTTATAACAATCACCCAAATGGAGCTAAACCAGGCTCAGTTCTATACCACTGTGAAAAACAGGAAAGGTTGAACCCGATGGTTTCAGCAGTTATGTTGGCCTACACGTGGGATTTAACTGGTACATCAATGATCCACCGATCAGCTGATGCTGGTGTCTGTTGAAAGATTCTGAGTTTATCACAACAAAGTTTTCATTGGAGTCGTGAAAAAACTTTGCAGAGAAGGACACAACAAACCATCCCACCATCAAGCGTTACCAGAGGCAGATTTTCAGAAAATCAAACACTCTAAGCCACTGAATCCAAACACACCTGAGGATCTTGTCAACAAAGTCTGGTTGGATGTGCAGCTGCATATGGGATGGAGAGGTAAAGAGGGCAACCGCCAACTGAAGCCTGAATCATTTATCATCTGCCAGGACAAGAATGGCCAGAAATACGCAGTGAATACACAAAAAACCACAAAGATGCCGGAAAAATAAACAAAGAGAGCCTACAGGGGTTTATGTTTGAGCAGCCAGGAAACCCTCTGTGTCCTGTCGCTTTGTTGGAGAAATACCTCTTGTTGCTGCCGCCCAATCCACCGGCCTTTTATGTCCACCCAAAGTGTACAAACTAGACCAATGATCTATGATAAATTAACAATGTAACTTTAGCTAGATCGCATGTTTTTATTTGTAGCCTATTATGCTCACCTTTCTCTAGCTATGTTGTCAATTGCTAGCGATATGATTTTTGTTACAGTGTAGCTGTAATGATATTGTTGGCAAGCAACCACAGCTAGGGGAAAATGAGCATAATAGTTGCAGATGGTAGATACATATGTGGTTATAATGTAACTGCAACATGATTAGAATTTTTTTTTCTTTCTCTTAATGTTAGGTATACTAGAGAGCCCATGGGAGTGAACTTCCCTGGCTCCCATGTTGCCACAGATGTGTAAAGCAGCCGGCACCGAGACAATCTACACCAACCACTGTTTGCGAAACACCACCGTACAAGAACTCTCTGATACTGGCCTAAAGGCAAGAGAAATCATGTCTGTGATGGCGCATAACTGTGAATCGTCTCTGCAATCTTACTGGTGCCCTACCTACAACGAGAGAAGGTGCTGGAGCAATATCCTTGCTTCTGGCACTTTGCAATTAAAACGCCAGAGTCAGAATCAAACACCCCTGTGCCAGCAAAGAGGAACGCTTACATAATTGAACACTACTTCAACAATTGCACAATTAATGGTGATATCCAGATAAATGTTAACAATCACCCTGATCTTTAAGCATGCTTGACTAGCCTGATTAGCATGCTTTCCACTGTCTGTGTGTTGCTTGGCAGCCATTCTGTTAAATGTCACTGAAGAACTACATTGCTTGGGAGAAGAATGATTATTTGTTATCAATAAATTCATGTATTTTTTTGTTGCTGTGTGTTTATTTTATGAAACCTTGCCAGGTATATGTAGTAACTGTTTTATAAATGCAATAAGCCACAAGAGGCCACGGTTTACAGTGATTTTAGAACAGCTAAGGGGTGTTGTTAGGCATGATGCAGAATGGAGCTGTTCTAAAATCACTGTAAACCACGGCTTCTTGTGGCTTATTGCTTAAACAAGGCACTCACTTTTGGAGGGAGCTCGGAGGTTGGAGGACACCACTCTCATGGAGTCTGCTTCTACCTTCAGAACATAGCTGGAATTTGTCTCGTAGTCCAGTGGCTTGGCGGTGGAAATCACTCCTGTTGTTTCATTTAATGCAAATGAACCTGGAGAGAACAGGAGGCAGAAAGAGACAGGGAATAAAGAGTCAGAGAGAGTGGGCGAGGTAGGATGAAAGAAACAGAGAGCAAAAGATAGTGGAGAAAGGTCAAAAAAGGACACAGATGAATAGAGTCTTTTTTTTATACTCGTGTAGAGCAGTGCGATGGTGAGTGAACAGTCTGATAGTACTTAGTAATGAAAAGAAGGTCGTGTCTTCTGAGCTGTTGACAGAGCGAGTTAAACCAGGAGGTAATTTGAACATTGTTTAATTACGAAATGACAGAGAGAAAACAAGCTACCTAAATGGAAGCCTTGTACTCCTAGGCTCCATTTACACTTGTCAGTTCAAGTGTCTCATATTTTGATGAAATTCAGAGGCAATTAAATACACTTTCTTTTACACTTACCCACATATATGCACCTCTATTAGCCAGATCACAAATCTGATTTGGTTATTGGTAAGAAACACCAGAGGAAGAGTAACCTTTTTAGTTTATTTTTTTGCAAAGATCTGCTTATCGAATGAGAAATTACATGTCCAGTGTAGACAGCACGGGTGTCCAAAAATGAGATTTCTTTCATGTAATTTTCACCATTTAAAACCATGATGAGGAGAAAAAGAAAAAAAGAAAAACTAAACAAGCAAAAACCAGAACAATAATATTAAACAATAGGGACACAAATAAAGAAGGATCCCTAACCCACCCATCAAATAATAATTCCAGAACAGATGTATACTTAGCAAGGTACATACTGTTAATAAAATGAAGTGGAGTGGATCCAAATAAATACACTGTGTTCAAATGTCAATCATCACATTTAATAAGGACAAGGCATCTACTGACCAATTGTGGTCTAGTATGCAACTTACACAAGTGCCATCCAGTGCACATACACTGAGAGTGGACTTTGCAGTGAAGTAGGAGACATCCCGTGTCCTTCAGTTAAACTTTTGAATGGAAAAATATTTGCATATTTATGGATTTTTCAATGAGGGAGAAGGAGCAGATGTAATTTTAAGAATTTCTAACTAGGTATTTGATTTTCTTTTTGTGGAAAAACCATATCAAACACAAATTATTATTCAAAGTAGAATATTTTTATATCTTAAAAGATGTCTGGAGGGGAGCTTAAAATAAATGTATGAATGACTCACATGGATGGATTACAAGCGAGACTAAACTTCTGCTCACTGTCTTTCATACCCATACAGATACTTCAGCAGTTTCACTGATCCAGGATCAGGTAATGGTACAACTTCACCTTATGCCTTCTGTATGACTGTATGAACTGAAATCCCTCAAACTGCTTTCTTCCTGATGCTTTAACAAGACAGCAAAAAAGCCTGCTAGTTACTTTGGCAGCCACAGTGGCTACTTCCACACACTGCTTACTGTGTAACTTAGTTACACTTGGGAGGAGAAAAGATTATTTATGGGTCTTAGGAGACGGATCCATTTACACCTTTTCAAAAGCAGGCTAGGGTACATCTCAAACTACCTCCCAATCCATCTTACATGGTGGTTTGAGTGATCAAATTTCAATCTGTCTTTAATGCTTCATGGTTTCTTGCACACTTGGCTCTTTTGATCAATTAGATATGCTGTTCCATCCAAGATGTCTGAAGTGGTTAAAGGTAAATTGGTTACTAGATACTTACACTTTCATTGTGTGTGAGTCAGCCCCCATCAATGAAGAGAAGGTTTTTATTTTGTAATTTGTAGAAAATGATAAAGATTTTTTATTGGTTGCACCATATATGTTGTCTGTTGCTCTGTTTCCTCATAACTGCTAATAAGCTAATAACTCCTGTACATAAATTTATGTCATGAACTCACCAGCTACTTTATCAGTGGTCACATGCAGGTAGTGAAGGCAGCCAAGTCAACAACTGAAACCCACAACAGGCAAACTCTCTGCGTATAAACAGCTCTGAGTATACTCACCTCCCTCGTTGCCTTCGACGATGGAGTACACGATAGTTTGATTGACAGCAGCTGCCATGATGACTCCCACAGGGGTTCCAACGGCAGTTTCCTCGCTCACTGGTGGAAACCTGGGAACAGTTCAGTCAATCAATATTTACTGATAAGAAAATTAAATATGTATATTTAGATTTGGGCCTACTTCCTCTTGAGGGCCAACTGCGATTTGGAAAGTTAAAAATCAACTGAGAGTTACTGTAAACCTGTCAAGCACGTCCAATTTTTTTCCTCCTTCATGCTGACAGTTCTCTGTACTTTGGCTTTACCCCAAAAGATGAAGTACATGCAGGCAGTGTATACACTTAGAAAGCTACTAATAAGGTAAAGCAATAGTGGGAACTACGAGTGGAGCCAAATCTGAATATGGTATTCGGCAAAGCACAAATAGTAGGTCTTTATGAACCATTTCGTACCAATATTTTAAAAATGATTTGTTTTAAGGAAGAAGAAAAAAAGTCAAATAGCTGGTTTTCCTCATGTAAGTGCAGTGGGTATTTGTGTTCTGATTGCTTGTGCTGATGTTACATTGAACAGTGTGTGTGTGTGTGTGTGTCACTGCTAATCTGTATATAATAAACAATGTAAAAAATATTGGATATTTTCAGAATACAAGGCAGTCTCGAACTTGGAAGTATACCACAGGTCGACCTGCAGGTAAATCTTATAGCAAAATTGAAAAGGTGTCCGTGTTTGAAAGTATTGTTGTTGGCTTGGTTAAATAAAAATTATGTGTGCATTTCCCCTTACTGAGTGGCTGTCCGAGGCTAACAATTGCTAACATTAGGTTTAGCTGCTGACTGAGCAGTTTGTCTTGATGTATTATCATTCTTCTGTCAAGCAATGTAGTTCTTCAGCGATGTTTCCCAGTATGAGGTAACGCAATGCTCTCTGAGTGCAGAACAAATTATATTTTGTTCTGCTATTTCACTAATTGTGGGGGTTAGCTTCCACCTGTTTTTGAGCTTTAACAACCATTTGTGAGTGTATCCTTATAGCTGTCCTCTTTTCAAAATAGTAATGTTGTGTGTGTGTGTGTGTGTGTGTGCATGTGCAGTAACTTTAAATATTAACCTGTGCAATGCACATATTCACAATGTTCACATAGGCATTTATTAGTTTAGAGTTTAGTTTATTGGTTTGAGTGTGGATTAGTAAGAACTTGAAAAGTTGTTCTTGAAAACTGTGTTCAGAGATAAATTGAGAGCAAACTGCTGAACAACAACTTTTTTAAAAGCATGTATTGAACAAATTGAACTTCATCTTTGTCACAACATGCATTTGTTGTCGTCTGCTTTGGATTTCTGGATGGCATAGATCATCAATGCAACACTATTTAGCAGCTAAGTATCAACTGTTGGATGCTGGATGTCAGTCTAACCTTATAACAGTCAAAGCGGTCAAAGCAGTTGAAAGAAGCCTCTGCTCCCTACTACCAAGTGCTGATAAATTAAGTTGGACACAAAAATAAAGGCAATGAGTATAATTCAGAAATTCTATTCAATTGAGTCCAGTGGCTGGCTGGAAGGTACAAAATCATTTAATAAATTAAGTGTATGCTTTGTAAAATGGCTGGTAATAATTAGGGCTGCAAGTCAATTATGAAATGCCAGAAAAAAGTGAAAAATAGCCTGTCACAATTTCCCAGAGCCCAATGTGATATGTTCAAGCAGCATTTTTTCAAACCAACAATGAAAAAAAAGACAATTTACTATGATATTAAAGCAGATAACCCTTGCATGTGACAAACTAGAAACAGTGTTTAGCACTTGTGCCTGATTAAAAAACTTAAAATGGATGATTGATTATAAAAAATAGTTGGCAATTAATTTTCATTAATCAACTAGTAGATGAATAATAATTACTGACTAATTGTCTCAGCCCTTACTAGTAATATAAACCATACATGACATCAGTTAATGGGCTAAAACATATGAAACCTCATTGTCCTCAGTCAGAGTACATCTTGTCTGGATAATACTTGGTCTGATCCAGTCCTTTTGGAACAGGGTATCTGACCCTATTAGTGGCCTTAGCCAAGCAGTGAAATTAAATCATCAACAGCTTTCAAAGAGAAACCAGGCAAGCTCTTGTTTTCGTGAACCTGCCTCTCAGTGCATGTGGTGGACAGTTTTGCCTGCTTACAACCCTGACAGATTTTCTTAGAATCTGGCACCTCTTAAATTTCCAGCAGATTTCACTCCATTAAATAAACCCAGTCCAGTCATTAGGCCAACTGTCACAGCTGGCTAAACATTATAACATGGGCTACCAACTGGCTAACCTATCAAGTAATCACAACATGATAAATGGGGCTGTTGGGGAGCACGAGTGAGTGTGTGAGTGTTTGTGTAGATGTTAACTTTCACCTCAGTCAATTGCTTCTCTAACCACCTGCTCTACCCAAACACTCCTACAAGCAAATGCGTAAAAAGCTTGACATTTATTGAATTAATGTTGATTTAAATTGATTGATTAAACGAGTATAATTGAATTGCAATTTAAAGATGTTTAAATTGCAGCAGTTGAGGTAAATACTTATTATACTTACTTATACTTAAAATAGACCTCTTTAACACCAGACATTTTCATTTGTCATAGTAGTAAAGCACAGGTGTTACCAATAACATTCACGATGGCTTCATTTTATTCAGATGTCCCAGTATGAAAGCATGAACAATACCAGGACTTATCTACACCTGCACTTTTCCTACTGTGACGTCAAAATGTCTTCAGTGGACAACAACCATTTTATCTACTGTACAGTATATATTTTGAGGGTATTTTATGCCTTTATTAGATAACATACAGTAGAGAATTAACAGGAAATGAGGGGAGATATAAAGAAGGAAACAAAGATCTCTGGCTGGACTCCAACCGAGGATGTTGTGATTACATATTCAGCGACCCCTCTGACCACCACAACGCTCCTAAAATGTTTGTGATCAGCAAAGAGCCAAACAGTGTGTCATTTAATTTGATAATTTCCTTTGGTGTGGAGATTGATGGACCGGACAGAGTCAACAAAATGTCATCTGTGTACATACTTAATTTCAAATCATGATCATCTACTAAGACCCCTGTAATATCCCTCTCCTCACTGATGACACATACTGACAGCTCTAAGGCTAAAATAAATCATACAGGAGATGAAGGACAGCCTTGTCTGGTGGGACAATAAAGTTGAAAATTAAACCATTGCTCTTAGCCGATGAAACAGAAGATTAGGATTTCACCTGCACCACATGCAACTCTGTGGACAAAAAATAATCTTACACATTGTATAAAAAACACACACACCGATATACAGGAATGAAAGGAAGATCATTCAAATTCATGTGCTTTTATAACAGAAAATGAAAAACACCAAGTCTGTAGGGATGTAGTTTAGCACCTGCAGCTCCAGAACATATAAAATCCATCAATACATTTGGGATTGTTCTCTAGTGGGTGCAACATCATAAAAACATGAAATTATTTTATCCTTCAACTCTCATTTCGCTCTTCACGCTTTTCTTACACCACATATTCCTCTCTCTTTCTAATCCTCTCACTCCATTCATTCTCGTCTTTACTTGCCCGTCTGCATTCCAATCTTTCCTCTTCTCCATCTTTCTCTCTCCCTCTCTTTCCCCCAGACACCTGCTTCCAGCCAACATCCCAGCAGACTTCAGCTACAATTGTTATCCATTCCTGCACCCCCCCCCCCCCCCTCTCGCTCTCTCTTTAGCCACAATGGCTACTTGACAGGGATGAAAGAGCACAATGGAGAGGATGCCCACTCACTCAAACACACACACGCACAAGCTGACACACTGGACTATGTGCACACACACACACACACACACAATCATACACAGCCACATGCACATTACTTGTGAACGGGTTAAAACACATTTACAACCATAGAGATTAACACACACAAGACCCCAAGCACATGTTTAGTGTATATCATAGTACAGATAAGCGTCACACACCTACACACACACACACCTCATTATCAAGCCAGTGTCTCCCCTCCTGAGCTCTCTAATCATTGCTGTCCTGACTACAGCAAGCTGGGCTGATACTGATAACAACAGATTCACACGCACACACACACAAAACATGCACTGCTCTGTTTGTGAGGACATTGTATTGACTTTCAATCACTCCCTTAAGGCTTACTCTAACCGTGATGTTGCATTAATTCTCATATTAACCCTAAAACCAAGTCTTACTCTAAAATTAAAAATTAACCTTGTGGCAACTGAATTTTGAGATTTATGTCCCAACGATGTGATGAATAACACACACACTCGCACACACACCAGATCCACATATTCAGTCTGAATGTAGGCTACAGGACATAAACCTGAACAGAGCTGTGAGAGTGTTCAGTGTTACAGCAGCGTTAAGGGACAGACAGAATAATGAGGATCGTGATAGATGTTGGCAATGATACCCTCCTCTCTGTGGGTCTTTCTCTCATAGCCACTGTCATTCGTTTGTCTCACTCATTATGTTTTCCTCTTTTTAGCCTGTCTCTTTCAGCCCCTGTTTCTTTATGATACATCATCTTCCTCCTCTTGTCATTATTCTTTCTGTCCCTCTTCACACTGCTGCTTTTCATTTCTCTCTCTCCCTGCTGCAATTCAGGATCTGTCACTTCTTTCAAGCTCCTTTCCCTGTGTCGCTTTGTCCACAACAAACTACAATATCCTCTGTGCTGAGCAGTGCTTTGGTTCTGTCGAGCTCTGGCAATGCCTCTTTCACAAAGATTTTTCTTTTTGTGTATGACAGCCATGTTTGATCTGCTCTGTGGCATACTATACTCAGTGTGGAAGGCCTTGCCTGGAAGAAAGCAAGGCAAACTCAAGTAGTTAAATCTTATTAGCCAACATTAGAAGCTCTTATCAACAGGTCTTGAATCCCCAACTGGTTTTGTCCATTCACAATTCAATTTGTTTTATTCAAAACAAGAGGGCCATGTACTTCAAAATGTTTGCAAAAAAAGAGTAAACCAAGGTTCATTTGTGCAATTCTATTATGAACAGAAAAAAAGGAGAAAAAAAAATATTCACAGCAGATGGCTGGGAGGATGTGGACAATATGGCCGGTCTGTGTTTCAGGGAAGGTCAGTTCTATTTCCATCATAGCACAGTCTCAGTCAGGACTACAGTTAACCACAACATGTAAAATGCTACTCCAAAAACATTACAACAAGCTCACCACAGTTTTGCTTTTTGTCAGCAGCCATGTTGGAGATTAGATCGAGGAACTGCTCAAACTGCAAGACAGCAAACTATTTCCTGAATCCAGAAATCAATCCGATCATCCAACCGCCAAATTGTTGTTATTGATTGTTTGGGCGATTAATTCCTCCTCAATCTGAACATCAAAGAATATTCTGGTGGAAACTCAGCAGGACTAAATTTAGTTGGAGGCAATTGATTGGGGGTAAAATTGGACTCAATACATACAGCCTCTGCCTAGCACTAGCATGCTCACAACTTTCAACTCATAATAGCTAAGTAGTCTACTAGCTAGCTAATGCCAGGGGAAACCAACAACAACAACAACTGTGGAACCACTTGATCAGCAAAACGAGCCCTTGTTGGTTGATCATTAACAGCAACAAGTTGACATGAGTTAAAGTTATGGATCAACTTAATGCGAGTATCTTGTTATACCATTACTGTATCCTTTTCTTTGGTAAATTGGCCTCCAACTTTGCTCATCTGTAAACAATATGGGGGGATAATACATATACTGTCCGAAGACTAATTCTCCTCTCTCTCCAAATACTTTGATGTCATCTACAGTAGGTTGGACCTTTCAAGTCTAGTATCCAATTTCCAATAACACTGCACTCTTTTGCTCAAAGTTGGACTATTTTGAACATCCAGCAGCGGTCTGAGCTGCCAACACTGACTGCTACATCACACCTTTCTACTTTTGCCACAGTTTTCTCTGGGCCTCTCCTTTGTCTTTCCAGAGGTTTGCTAATTGACCGTAGGATTTTTCCTTAGGTTGCTGTTAAGTGAGGGTCTTAACTGCCCGCAGTAATGACCTTTACAGGATGCTTGGAGTTCTGGAGGTTACTTCTTCCCCTGCTGTGGCCATTTTTCAGCTCCGGGAGGCTTAAATTTTCAGTTCACATGTCCCTCCACAATTTTAAGCTTGTGGAGACATGCTGACTGAAATCCAAACAGTTTTTCTGATAAGGCATGTTGTGTGGTTTTACACTTTAGAGTTGGGTTTTTCATACTGTTACTTTTGGAGTGTCGATAACATTAGTGTATTGGGCTTTAGATCAAATGTTGTATTAGTTTTTCTTTGTTTCTTATTTCTGCTCAGTACTGTCTGAATGATCAAAATTCATTTTCTTGACCCTCTGGCACCTTCCCTCTCTCCAATCCCACATCTCTCTTTCCTACCTCTCTTCATTCCACCATATTTGTTCACACATAACCTCTCCATTTTTGTCACTCTTTCTCTCTGTCAATCACTCTCTCTCTCTGGTTTTTACAGCTCTTTCTGACTCAGCTCAGCTCTCTTGAACTGATTCTCTCTTTTCTGTGTCCTGTCAGCAGCAGTGTCTCAGCATTTTTCTCCCTCACCCTCTTCTCACCTTTCCCTTTACAGTGTTGTTGTAATTGTCAACTGACAGTCACGCGGCTTAGTATCGCTCAGTCTGACCTTGAGTGGGGCATTGTTGAAGTACTAATACATAAAACATATATGAGACAGAGCAGGACAGTGGGGGCGAGAAAGAGAAACAGCAATATATACAAGCGCTTTTGACAAAAGAAGGGAATCAGAGAGAGGGTGATATGAAGAGAAGAATGATGACTAAAATATGTTAGTGTAGATGTGTGTGTTTGAGTTAAAATGATGTAAAAGAGGTAAAATGTATACACATCATCACTGTAAAAATATGTATATGCATGGGTGTGTGTCTGTAGAGTGATACCGCCTTCTTTTCTACTGATCTGATAGACACACAAGCTCACAGAACCACACACACACATGCTTGTGTTTCCATCACTTCAGAGGACATTAAATTGACTTGCATTAATTACCCTAACCATTACTGTAATCTTAAACCAAGTCTGCACCCTAAAATTTAATAATTTATGTTAGAGACTTGCCTTTTGTCTCCAAAAGGGAGGAGCGTTCCCTCAATGTGATTGCAGTTAACAGATTTATATCCCCATAACATGAGGAATATCTTCATGCACACAGGTACACACACACAAGTTGCAGAAAAATTATAAAGCTGCATGTTAAAAATGTTTTTTTTTGTGTGTGTGTGTGTGTAAGGGTGGGTACATAAGGCTTGTGTCTATATGGAGTTTTCTAAAAGATAATTTGATGGTATTATTTGCTCACATATAGCTGCATGCAAGCATGACTTCATATTTAAGTGCAACAGTTCCATGTTTTCCATGGTTTTATCATCACAAAGTATGAAACTTTTCATGCTTTAAGTAGAAACAAAATGAAAAACTGACTGTAAAAATGATGCAATACAAAGTTTGTAGAAACAGTTCAATAATCTTTTAGATGCAAAAATACCCTTAAAATAAAGAGGTGTGTGTCTATTGTATTTATTTATTGGGACAGTGAGCAGTTTTTAACATAAATGATGCACTGTACCAGATTTAGCTTCAAGCTAATTTTCATCTGCAGTCCCTTACAATTAAAACATACAACAGCAAACAGTACAAAGCAAAAAACACACAGGACACACTACACAAAATACAAAGCCACACACAACAGCACATCACATACACCCACAATGTCTACCAGAAATCAACAATGCAAGCATGTCAAACCAAAAGCAAGATTATTTGAGAAGACCATGAGATCAAATCCAGACTCAGTAGCCACAGAGCTGAGCAGCCTTCAGCAGATTCTTCAACCTTGTTCTGAATGCACTGATTGAACTGCAGCTCTTCATATCATTAGGCAGGACATTCCACTAAGTTGTGGTTTTCACAGAGAAAGCTGACTGTCTAAATGCAGTGCGATGAAATGGTATGGTACAATCATGTATAGAGGATATTCTGGAGAATATAAAGGTCGTCCAGCCACAGTATTTTAAAATCTCGGCTGTACATATGCATATGTAAAATACATTTAAATAAGTCAGCACAAGATGTCCTCCAAACTATAAATGAAATAACTGGTTATCTTTCACATGACTCATATAAGTGCTTTCTGATCTGCCTCTTTTCAGTCTGTTGTAAAATACCAGAAAACACTCTCAGAAATGACATAAATACGTGTAACGGTGAAAGCTACTGTTGTCTTTGTTGGTATTGTACATTTAGAAAACAAAGAGGAAGTTTTTTTTATGTTATAAATGTCCTTGTATATTGTTCTTTCATGTCCACTTCTGAGGCTTATGACGGATAAAAAGACCCAAAAAAACCAAAAACAGACTGCAGTGTTTTTAACATTTCATATTTATGCACCTGTGAGTTCTGGTGTGTCATTTTGCATTCTGAGTGGTTTTAATGAAACATTTGTATAGTGCAAGTGTTACTATAATTTCCCATCTGTGAGTGTGTGTGTGACAGAGAGAGAAGAGAAGAGAGAATGGAGAGATGTCAGAAGATAGTGATGATATTCCTTGTTGTTATCTTTAATCAAAACCAGTCTATTGTGATTATCCTCTCGGACTCTTCACACCACCCCATCAATCTCTTTCTCTCTATTCATTATCCGTCCCCATTTCTTATTAGATGCTTGACAGTTGCAGCCACATCTGCTAATGAACCATTGAGGTCCATTTAAGAGTAAGAACATATTGATTAAAATATGTAACAACAAGGCTAAACACCTGAAAAGCACTGCAGTGGAATGGTAATGTTACAGTATGAATTAAACAGTGTGTGGAGGTAAATTGTCTTTAGCCTTTAATCTTTACACCAAATCACTGTGGATGTTGCTTGACATGAGACAGTTTACCTAAACAAACATACTGTGTTTCTTGAGGTTAGTCGGCCCACAAACTAATAGGTTAAATGAGAAACTCATTCAGTGTCAACACTGATGTTGTAGTTTCTATTACAGTAGATATGTGAACTATAGTATCTTTTAGTAACTACTAAGAAAGAACCGACCAGGGAGAAAATATTACTAATTTACAAGCTGCCAACTTTTTTTTCACAAATGCCTGCTCTATCCTTACTGTATCTCTCTTGAGCTTTTGATTGTTATGTTATTATAAGCTGCTTTCTGATAAGAAGAAAGACTATTATTAAAGTCCAACTAAAATTAAATTGCCTTTTTTGTCTATAACAGCATAACTATCTGGTCTGTAAATTGAGTGCGCTGTGTTCTCCTCAGAGAAAAAAGAAAGCTGAAACTTTTTTTTATTTTCAATTATTTGATTTGATGATTGTGCCCCTTTGTAAAACAAATCAAATCTTGAATAAAGCAATAACGTTAACGTAGCGTTCGATCATAGGCGGAGCAGACGGTCACACTGAACAACCAGCAAACATTCACTGGGAAAAGTGCACTGCTATCGTCAGTAAACACAACAGAAAAAAGTCACTTCGGTCTGGTTAGATGCTGATTTGGTCATTGCTCTTCAAAATTACTGTTAGCGGCACCATGTCTGTCTATGACTTGTAGCTATAGTAGCATGTTTACTTTGTCTCCACAGCCTGCCAGCTAATGTCAAACCAACAAGCCTCCAACATGCCCACAAGCCGGCTGAGACAAAAAGGAGCATTTTTGATATTTTTCCAAAGGCCTTTTTTTTCTTCATTCTAATAATACAAAACTATTAACAATGCATTAAAAAAACATTTTTGATTGCAAAGAGGGATGATTAAATGTGATTTCAGTTGGACTTTACCCCTCAAGGCTCACATTTACATAAGTATGCCATAATGCAGAATTGTTCACAAATGCATATTTGTAGTACAACCAGGTTCGTAATACTGGCACCTTTGTAGCGTATGTGGACAAGAGTATTTCACCCAATCACGTAACAGCAATGAGGCTGGCCTTTAGATCCAGGTCAAATAATACATGAACTGTTTTATTTATTTTACTCTGTTGGGGCTAGATTTCTTTGTATGTTCGTTTCTTTTGATTATCCCTGTTACTACATGTGCCTGTGTCTCTGGGTGTATGGAAATCTGTCAATGTGCTCATTAGAGTTGTGTGACATCGTTCTTTCAGCCAAGTGTCACATGTGAACAATGCCAGATATGTTTATTCATGCTGGGGGAAGCAGAGCAACATTGATTGACTGAAATTCAAATGTGGTTTGTAAAAATGCAAGGAAGGTCAATTTCACAAATGTCTTCACAAACATGAGAAAAATTAATGAATGAGTATCTATGGCAGCACATTCCCAGTAGACAGCAGTAGTACCCCTGTGCACTCAAGTGGGACAAAACAACACATCTTATTGAAGGATCTGGGAAATAATGGATATATTTAGGCTCTGCTGGGTGGTGGCGGAAAATAAATTTTGAATAAACCTGAGCAAATTGTGTTCACATTCTTACTGCACTGCAGCTGTTTTTCAGTAAGCAAAGATTCAGGTAATTTCAAGCTGCAACAAAGGACTTGATGGTAGTACAACATACATATACTGTGTAACATTGACAGCAAAGGATTATCAGTTTGAAGAAACTGAATTTGTGGTTTTATGGGGAGTCCATTTAAACTTTTTTCTTTGTTCTGTTGGTTTGGTAATTTGGGTGTCAGCATCAACAACAGCATCAACCTGTTAAAAGTTAAAACTGCTTTTTGGAAACTGGAAATTGGTTTGAGGTCACGCAAAACTTACAAAAACAGTTGCATGTACCTGATACAATCTCCTATTTGAGTGAGACACTGCACTTTAGCTTTTGATCTTGACAAAAAGAGAGCAGTCCACCTACTATCCAATATTGTCCCTCATTTAGTTCCTATATTTAGCTATGCAATAGGAAGTATTTATATGTAAATGAGCTTTAACTGTTGAGTTGTTTATCTGAATATCTACTGGATCATAAGCCTTAAGGCAGCCATCACCCATGTTGATGTCCTGATTTTTTTATGCTCTTGTTTATGCATTCAGACTTTTTTTCCCATTTGTTTATAATGACTGGAATGAACTCATAATATTTCCTGTAGACATGTATTTGATAAATAAGCTACTGGGTTATGGTGAGGATGAAGAGTCAAGTGGAAACAGCAAAAGAAAGGTCTCAACAATTGCGGTGGGTAGTAAAAAAAAAGAACAGAAAGGCTAATCATGCAACACACGTCTCTTCACATCTACAGTAAGTGAGTGTACAGATGTCTATCTGCCTGACTGACTACTGACTATGAGCATGTTTATCTTTCAAGCTGGTGGAATTAGTGTCAGTCTGCCTATCTATCAATCTGACTACGTGTCTGTATCTTCTTGTCCATCTGTGTCTCAACACTTCTTTATTTCAGTCTTTTCCTGCTTGTCTGCTTGTTTGCTTCTATCTGCTTCAATCCATCAGCCTGTCAGCTCATCTGCTACTTTACTGCTTGTATGTTGATCTCTCTGTGTACATGTGTGTCTGCCTTCCTGCCTGTCTTATCAGCCTCAGTGTCTATTTGACATGGTGTACTCCAGCAGCCCCCATTTCTTGTTTTCTCTCTTATTTTTTTTTTCATGTGCCTTTCTCAAACTTTTATGGTAGTCTCCCACGTCCTCTTGTCAAGTTTCCTTTCTCGCTCCACTTTTTTAAAATTTTCTCTATCTGACACTCGCACTCGACCTTCTCTCAATTGCTTCCCCCCACTATCCTCTCCCAACATCTTCCTCCATCTGTCGTTCTTTCTCATGCTCTCTTTTCAGTGTCCCACTCAACCGTCACTCTCTGTCTCTCTTCCATGCCCCCCCCCCCCCTCTCTGGCTGCCTCCCAGCTGTGAGCTATCTTATAAATAACACCACCATGGTTGTTTGCCATTTGTTGTCACAGTCGTAACATTGCCAGCAGTGCACTTGTCTGTTTGTGTGCATCAACGAAGCAAGGTAACCTTCAACTGAATCGGTTAGACATATACCAGATTTATAGAGCCACAGATCGGCTGTGCTTGTTTTGGCGTACATTGGTGGGGGGACATGTTTATCTCATAGTTAAAATGTTCAAAAGCCTTGGGGACTTTATTAATTTTGGCAGAGAAGACGTTTAATTTGATAGACGATAGCTTACAGTGAATGAAACAGAGCGTGGATTTTATAAACCGACAGGGAGACAGGAAGGGAGTAACAAAAGGTGAAAAGACAAATACACAAGTCCAAAGACAAATACTGTACTAGTCTGGAAAATTACATGTAAAAAAAAATGTATTCAAACCGACACACAGTAACTGAAAGCATGAAAAAGGAACAATCCTGCTATCAAGTTTCAGAAAAGCTGTTTAGATATCTCAGGTTGTCCTCTGTGTCACAATAACAAATCAATGTATTTTTAATGCCTCAAATGCATCATGTAAATTGCAAATCCTAGCAACCTAGAAACTAATGTGGCGGTTCAAAACTCTTATTTCTTTTTTTTTGCTCTAAATACTGAAAAACAAATTACATTTACTTCATACAATTAAAAACATTCTTTAAAATTAGATCACTAGGAAGAAGATTTTCTATCTCAATCTCATCTCATCAGATTTGACTGATTATCTTCAAAAGCAACACAAAGCCCGATTGTGTGTATTTCACAGCTGTGTGCATTATGAAGAAGCGTTGCCAAGGAAAAGCAGACTCAACTATTGTATCTGTTCTAAGTGCAAGATAAAAGATTTGGCCTTGGATGATGTGTTAACTCTGCTTCAGTTTATCAGAAATAACACATAGCACATAATTGTATCTTCTTGTAAGAGCTGATTAAAAACACATTTTCTTGTTATATCAGGTACTTTAATGGGCAACAAATGGCATTAATGTCTTTCAAAGGGAAAACTGGCAGCACTGAGTTTGTTATTATCCAACTGGCTGATAGGGAGAAAACCTGTGACCTCCTGCTTGTGGCCTGTGATTCTTGAACAGAGCATTTATTGTAATATATAGCAGTGCAAAGAAGCTAATAGATGCGGCCAGATTTATCTAAACCTCCTGCCATGGTGTAGTGTATTATCTCTATCTTTGTAATGATGCAAGACAAAGCAACATATTGCCATCTTTGATCACACATTTTTTTCTATTAATAACAAAGCTTTGATGTTTAGGAGTGTTTTGGCTCATAACTCTCTCACCACTTTCTAATTAGATTAATTAACAAAGTAACAGGCTATGGGGCATTTTGACAGCATGTGGGAGAAACCTACGCCTGAATTCACAGACACACAATTACACACAAGGATGCAAACACAAGGAAAACACACATTAATGCACACACAGGCATATACGGAAGCAAGGAGAGTGGTGGGAGGGGTTTGTAGATCTCAACAATTTTTGAAAAGGCTCTTTTTTTTCTGTTCACTTAACCTCACGCTGATAATTGCCATTGGGTGCTGATAACTATTCATGTGTATGTGATACCAACTGCATACTAATTTTGCAGGTGCGAGGATGTTCCTACAGTGAGAGAAACAAAGAGATAGGGAGGAAGAAGGAGGGAGAGCAGGTGAGAAATTCTGCTCAGGCTCTGCTCAGGATTTAACAAACTTCCTCCTTGGCTTGTTAATTGTTATGAGAAACCCACAGTGGGAAAATGCACAAACAGCAGGTTACAGTGCCAAAGCCACGCTTCACTGGTGCTCAGTCTCTGTGCAGTACTGCGAGTGTGTGTGTGTGCTTGTATGTGTGGCCAGTATGTGTCTTTGTATATGTGTGACACTATTTCCTGACATATTCAACTTAAACTTGGCTCAAACACAAACTTTGTTCAATCCTGATCAACATAAAGAAAATGTTAGATATCTCTATTTTTTCTATAATGCTTGTGATATAATGTCTTATATTAATACATGAGCATATAAAAAATTAAGTTAAAAAATGTATGTCTAGTATGATTTTGGAAATAGTGGTGCGGAAAGGTTGAAACTAGAAATATCACCTGGCGGTCGTTTGCCTCTACCAACCAGTCAAGTTGCAGTTTACATCCATGTCTATATGGCCACAATCTCCCCTTCTATTCCTGAGTTATGCCATTGAATTGATGTCACAGTGAAGTTGACCTTTGACCTTTTGGATATAAAATGTCATCACTTTATCCTATTAGACATTTGTGTGAAACTTTGTCAAAATTAGTATGTGAAAACTTAAGTTATGGCCAAAAATGTATTTTGTGGGGTCACAGTGACCTTGACCATTGACCACCAATTTCTAATCAGTTCATCCTTGAGTCCAAGCGGACATTTATGCCAAATTCAAAGAAATTCCCTTGAGGCATTCCTGAGATATCACTTTCACACAAATGGGACAGACGTATGGATGTATGGACATATGGACGTACAGACATACGTACGTACATATGGATGAACAACCCAGAAACATAATGGCTATTGCCGGCGCAGAGGCATAAAAATGCATTAGCAGTAAGAATGGGGGAACACTGAGGGTAAAAAAGGGCTAAAAGTCAAACACTGTTCACCGTACGAACATCCAAAAACAGATCTAAAGCTGAAAGTCAGCACTTTAAGCTCAGAGATTTCCTTTTAAGTTCAGTTTGCTGTAGCACAGAGTCGGAACAAAGAATCAAACTGTTTAGGGCACACTGTGCAAGTCCCAGTGTGTGAATAAATAACACATTCTCACTCCAAACTCGTCACACAGGGACAACTGGTCAGGATCCCCTTGGCATCACTTTTTAACGCACAGAGTACCCCTTTTGTGGCCTTTTTTCAATGGGTTAGGTTTAAGCACAAAACAAACTTGGTTAGGGTCAGGAAAAAACCATGGTTTGGTTTAAAACCTACAGTTAAAAACACTCATGACCCGCTGTTAAAAACACTTACGACCTGCCGTTAAAAACACCCATGACCCGCTGTTAAAAACACTCTGACTCACAGTTGGAGACGGGAAGTGAACACCACTGTCCTACATCAAAGTCCACTTTTTGCCATCTATTTATACCACTGACCCTACCTGCCACCTCCGAATATGGAAAATTTTCACCTTACATAGACATTATATACACATCATTGGTCTCATGGCGTCTATTTCAGATGTTGTGGGAATTCTATAGGAGTCTATCGGACTACCTTGCACGTTGAAAAATGACTCTAAAGGGGCACCCAGTGTGTTAAAAAGTGATGCCAAGGGGATCCTGACCAATCGTCCATATGTTGACGAGTTGGGAGTGAGAACAGGTTGGAATAAAGAACAAATATAGAACCAAAATCATTTGAAAAGTAAGTTTAATTCCTTCTGCTTTGTACTATGTTTCTTACGCTTTAGCAATTAGTAATGCATGTCATGGAAAAAGTGTCCATCTCTATAAAATGCAATTTGGAGATACTAAATATAAAAGATTTAAAATTATAGCTACCAAAACTGTTATGTCATGAAATTTAAATTCATACATAACTGTAAAAGGTGTATATCCTGACAGAACTTGAATATATGTGTGTAATATATTAAATATTATAGAAAAATATAATATAAAATTTACTTTTATTTTACTCCCTGTCCTCTGTTAGTATCTTAAAAATAGCAATAGACAACCTTTCACTGGATCACTGTAATGTAGAGTTTTCTCAGCAGGGGTGGCTGGGTCGGTTGGGACCCATCCAAAAAAAATGTTACTGAAAGTAAAAGTTGTTAGGAAATTTCGTGGTTGAATGGCGATTTTCCTCTATTGGTGCATGAACTGTATGTAGAACTTCACACGTCTTAAATCCTTTTTATCTGCAAACACTTTCAGTTTGCTACATTCTATCTCTGATACACAGAGATGAGAGTAACAGATTTTATTGTGCATAAATTGTGGCAAAAGGATAGGTTCACATTTTTTCAAGTCTGTCTTAAAATTTGATTGTTCCTCTTGCTCATACTGGCCATAATTCTTAAAGTAATTTCAATGTAAGTGATAAGGAAAAAACTCCACAGTCCTATTTGTCTGTAAAATCAATTCTTAAGTTCAGCCATAACTAATGAGGTTTCAGCAGCCTGAATTGCACAAACCAAATAAGTATCTTTATCAAAGTTACATTCTTTTGCTACAAATTTCCTCTTTTTGTTTTATTCCTCCACCACCAACACAGCTCAGCACAGAAACAGGACTGTGGATTTTGTCCCTCATTACTTACACTGAAAATGTTTTAGAACGGCATCCATTTGTGGCCAGTATGTAAAGGAAGAGCAATTAAAGTGACCAATAGTGCTTTCAATCTACTTATAAGCACATGAGTGTTGTTTTAAGACAGACTTGAAAGAGAATTAAAGAAAAAATGTGAACCTTCAACCCACCAAATCCATTTATCCATCCTTTAATCTTCTTCTTATAAAAGGGGTCACACAGCAAAAATACAAAACTGAGGTTGAAATCTATTTAAATGCAGTCTGTAGAAGCTAATTATTCAAAAAGTAATCCTTTTACTATATTTTAAATCTAATTGTCAACCTACCCCAAAACTTTTTTTTTTTACAAAATTTTGTTAAAAGCTAAAATGAAAAACATAAACCAACAAACAAATACATGTAAACTACTCAGTTACTCATGCATGCATAGATTGGCTGTCACATGGTAAGATTGTAGCTGCATGCATTGCTATCTGCCTGAGAATCTTTTTTGATATTACCGCTATGGCACCAAGTTCAGAAAGTTATAGGGGCTTTAACCCTCCATGCCTTTATAAAGTATCACCACACACGGTGCTATTCGAAGATTAAGAATATTAGACAACTTTGGAATTAAAAAAAATGGAAATAAATAATCTAAGTAGTCATGAAAAAAATCTTAAAAGCAACCTCTTGTTTTACTGTCACTCTCTTTTTCACTGTAGGAATCAATATTACTAATTCAGCCTTGCTCATGGCAAGAAGCCTGTCTGTTGAAACCATACAAAATCATTAAGCTGCATTAGTAAGCTCTTAAGACCACACTGGTACAATGGTTAGCTTTTATTCAATAAAGCTGGGCTAATTAATTCAAAGCTGGTACACTGTACTCTGTGTGAATACAACATGGAATTAGTAGAACAAGAAAAAAACACCATCCCATACACACACACACACACACAAACACACACAGACAAAGAGGCACAAAAATGTAAAATATAAGACACACATACACCCAAAGAGACATGCAAAACACACATTGAAATGACAAATACATAACACACATACACAAAGAGGGACATTCACAGCGAACAAACATGAAAATGTGTCCATGCATGCATTAATATGAACTGTGTGTTGATTAATACAAAAGATACAAATACACACAAATTGGACAAAGTGCACACTCGCATAGACTGGCACACACTCTTTTTTAGCTGGAAGCTGTTACATATTCATAAATGCAGTATTATATGGCTGGCTGACATCTCTCTTTCTTGCCTCTAACCCCTTTCCTAAAAATAGAGAGCTTTACTCTGCTCTGTGTGAAAGACAGACGTTGACATCTTGAAATTTTGTCTGTAATAGTGGGAAAATATGTTCTGTATTGTCACTGAAGTGGCAATTACTCCCAAACAAGCTCATAAGCTTAGAGCTAATGGTGCTAAGTTTTCTAAATAAAGAAGTTGTTTTTTAAAAAAACTGAAAAGTAAATATGACAAGTAAATAATAACACAAATTAAATTTCCTCTATAAAATCAGTGTCAAAGGTGTGATATTTGTTCAATTTAATATTGAGCTGTCACAGAGGCAGCTTGCATGATGCATGACAGATGGCATGTTAGCTATGTGAAAGTGAATCGCATCAAAATGCCTAAGCACATACTCTGCATATAAAACAGATGAATTCTATGACTTGTCATGAAGGTAGAAAAGCGGACAGAAAAAGGAAGAAACACAATATCGAAAGGAAACAAAATCTGCAATAGAGAGAATAAAAGATTGAGACAAAACTAATGCTACCCCTCTCACAGACAATCAGTCACAAAAACTCTCTTTGTTTTAAGTGGAAACATTAGTGTCCAACCTTGAGTCAATCAGTCATTTTGAAACATTTGCAAAAATATTACGCATCTCCTCTCACAATTTTCATCCAACTCTGATATGTTAGATATTGTGCCTGACAGATGAAATAATAAAGCGAATGGAAGGAGACCATTTAATTCCCTAAGACGTCATTGTGGGGGACGAAAAAAGACATATATAGAGGAGTTGATAAAAATGGGATGGCAGGAAGAAAACATATTAACAGACGGGAAATTAGAAGCTAATGTATAGCGGGAAAATAAAGCCATATCAAGATAGAGACTGACAGTAACAGGACAGAGAAGAATAACCAGAAAAGGCAATAAGAAACATTTTATATATTCAGTGAAAGAATGACAGATCAAGAGAGATAATAGCTGGAGATTATAGGCCAATTTCACATCCAACCTCTCTCATGCCTCTGTCAACCCAGCCAGTCACAGGAGAGAAAACCTGAGGCAACACATGGCCACATAAAAGACCAACTGGAAGAGTTACATGACGACTTGTGACTTAGTGTGGGTGTGGGCATAAGGTAACAGTATAATATATTATATCATAGTTGGTTGAGTTTGAAGTCTGTGACTGCTGGGTTTATTGGCATTTCAAAACACATAGATAGAGAATGAAAGACTGTGTGTTTTTATCTTTACAAAAATACCAATCCTACATATTTCTTTAAACCTCCACAGAGACTGAAGGAAAATACTTGTTTGCTTTGTTTTGGATTTGAAAAATAAACTATATAAGGCACTATCTCTCATGATATTTTCATTCAGACATGCAGTGTATTCTTGTTTGGTAAACAGTAAACAGTCTATATGCTTTTTTTCCATTGCTTGGGGCATTTCTGTAAAGCCTGGCCAGACCACCAACCACTAATAAAATGATCACAGACTATGTTATGTGTTTTACATTAGTTCAGATCAATGTATAGTACATAGTGGTTCAATGTATAAACCAATATACAACATTAGCAATTTCAATGGAAGATTAACACTTTTACAGACACTACTTGGATGATGACCCAATTACTGTTAGAATCCCAAAGGCTTCTTTGTCTCCTGCCAGTTCATCTTTTAAATAAAACAGGTGATGTACATTGTGCTAATTAATCATGGCGATTTGTTTAGGGTTGTGGGTTGTAACAGAATGGGTGAGTGCTTTTAATGAATTTGCAGCAGACAGTGAAAAATGTGCTGCTGCCTCACAAACTTGATGCTAATGTACACATTTGTATATTTGATGCAAATCAAATACTTTGATCTGCATTATGAAAACAAACTTGCCCAAATTCATAATTAAAAACAAAACAAAACTGGAATCTCCTTACGTTAAAACACATAATTTGAGTTGTAATCAAAACTAAATTTCAGTCATGCTGTTCAGCAGTAGTGTGATTTTGCAAGGCTGTGTTTCTATAGTTTTTATAGTTTACACTGAAATGCGGTAGAAACATAATAAGTGCTTGCTTTTAGTCCATCAGTGAATAGTTAATAATGAATTCCACTTTTTGCATGATAAACCTTCCTCTCCATATTTTAATTATGCCTATATTAATGCAATTCATTAATTTGCCAGATGAAAAACAAATACTCTTTCTTAGTCGGGAGGAGTCATTGGGTACCATCCAAAAATTCAAAGGTGTGCTTTTTGGGGGGCTTTTTGAGGGGGAGGGTGGATTTAGTGTGTGAAATTGAGATGAATGTCTTGCCACTCTTGCAACAACTAAATGGCTGCATTCCTGAGTATAAACTGTGTGTGTGTGTGTGTGTGTGTGTGTGGCAGCAGTCTGTGTGGGTGTGTGTGTGTGAGGTAGTGGTCTGTCTGATGGAGTGGGATATCAGCCCCCAAGATTATTGGTGTTTTATTGGTAATTTACTGCTTCTGCACACAGATATTTAGGTAGCCAGACGTGTTCTTGGCCAAAAAGGCTTTTTCAGCACCTTTCCATTCAGTAGGTTTTATCTCAACAAGACCAGCATTTACTTCAAGTAGTACACATTACATTTCTAATATAAAACACAATATATCTATGATGCTATAACTGAAAGCAGGATAAGGCTTTGTATCGCCATAATGCACCGTTGGATATTGAACACAGAACATAGTTGCATAAGCTTCATGGCAAGATTTCTTCTTTCCATGTGCAGTCATCTACACAGTGTTAGGTAATTACAGGACTAAGTATTCATGGATGACATGGAAGGAAAATATGTAAGAGGATATACATTTAAATGAGAACAATCATGTACAACGGGATATTTAAGTTATGGTAAATTTTGAATTTGTCAATTAAATATACCTCTGCACTGTAAATAGTAGTTTTCATTGTTAGTGGCAGAGTGTGCCATTGCTGAATTTTAATTGCCTTCACAGACACAATGAAACGGAACATGCATGTAATTCAGCATATTTTGCTGTTCACTCTCTTTACAACATATCAGCACTGGAAGGTTTTTATTATGAGGAAGCCACAGAAAACACATTGAATGTCACTGCAGCTTGTGCGAACCACAATCGTTCACAAGACAATGTTGATTTTTAGCATTTTCTGACAGCAGATCAGCTGTAATATTGTTTCCTAACAAGACTGCCATATCAACTTAAAAAGGTTGTACCATGTTCAATATTGTGTTCACAACTTGTTTCTGCTTCTCCTAAATCACCTCAACCCATTTTTGATACTATTTACTGCTGGAACTTATTTTCCTATAGCCATTAAATATATTTACATCATTAGTTACCTTTTTAAATAGTAGCATTGTTAGTTGTGGAATCCGCCGTTCCTTTGCTGGACTCAAATGGTGTACATTGCACATCATTTGTGTGCTTATGTCACATAATAACATAACCCAAAAGAGCAGAACAGCAGGTCCAGTATTTTTTGAAGATGAAACATATTTGCATTGGTACAGCAGTATAGCAATATAGCAACAGCAATTTATAAAGGAGACTTAAAATTAGTAGATACACAAGTTGCTTGTGTTCTTATGTTTTATGTCTGACAAATGAACTGCTCAAAGAGCATTTCCTGCCCCCAGCAAATTGATAAATTTGTCATTTCAAATGGAACTTTGAGACCTGTTATTAAGATGTAACCACCAGTAACAGGTGCCACAACATCAACCAGAAATGGAATCTAAAAGAGTAACTTAACACCAGACTGAAAAGCAACGTTTTGCTGCTCTCCTTGGTGGGAAGTTGTAAGTCCGTTTAACCTCTCTTTAACCCAAAAGTGATGTCACAAGGTCCTGGAGTTCACCTCTACATCACTGCAGAATGCTGAGAAGTTAAACCACCGGACGTCAGCAGAGACAAGATTTTCAGGTGGTGTTCAGTTATTCTTTAAGGATTATAACTTTAAGATATAGTGTGTGTGTGTGTGTGTGTGTGTGTGTATATATACCTGTATTCTTCCTGAGTAAAGACAGGAATGATAGAGGGCTGAAGGACTGTGATCTCTACTAGGGTTGTGTTCTTCTTTACAGGTTCACCATCATCATAGGCCACCACTACCAGCTGCCAATCAAATACACAGAGTCAGAACATTCAGCAGATATTCACATACCTGCTTGCAACACAGCTGACAACTAATGTTGCCTCTACCCTCTGTTTATAGCCTCTAACATTGTAAAGACATCAGTTCACACCATTTTACAGTCTGCTGACAGCAGAGACAGTCAACTAAATTGATGTAGCTAATGCATGACAAGCTAATAATAAACTTGTCTAGATTTTTGTTGCCTACAATCTAAAAGCACATTATTTGCATGGGAATTGGAGCATAGGACAAGTGTTTATCCTACTTGTGTGCTTATTTTTTTCTGCTTAGCCTGCATTCTTCATTTAATTGGGGGGAAACTGTTAACCAGACCCAAAGCTCTGCTTTGTCTTTATGTATTTGTTTTGCCAGTTTGAGATAATCTTTGTGTGTGTGTGTGTGCGTGCACTGCTATCTTGCTACCTACCCCTTACCTCCTGTCCCTCTTTTTTATCATATACCCAATACATGATCTGTGGATGTACTTAAGTGAACATCTTGTTACTTTATTGCCATCTCCACATAATTAACACTGCTAAAGGTCTACATGTTATTCATCTGAATGTAAGGAGCTTACCTCCTGAAATTAATCTCTTAAGAGCTTGGCTTGTTTATGATAAACCTAGTGTAATTACACTTTCTGAGACATGATTGCATAGTAATATCTCTGATCCTATGTTTTGTACAGAGCTAATAGGGGTGCTAGAGGAGGAGGAGTGGCTACTTATGTTTCTTCAAATTTGTCTTCAAAGCTTGTTGTGCCAAAAGAGAACCCTATGTATTTTGAATGTCTCATGAAAACAAACAACTGACTATAGGAAATATTTACAGACCTCCAAATGTTCCCTTAGCATCTACAAAGTGTATTTTGTCTACCATAAACTTTTTAGATCATCCAAATGAAATGATAATTTTGGGTGACTTTAACAGCAACTGGCTAGATCGTTCATCTGTCAGTGATTGAAACCTCTTTGGCAGTATAAATCTGACTCAACTCATAAGTGAGCCTACCAGAGTTGATTACAGGTCTAAGTCCTTGTTAGATTGGATTCTTGTCACCCATCCTGGTAGAATTATAAAATCTTGGGTATTATCTGATTGTTTCAGTGGCCACTCCATTCGTTTCTGTTTCTATTCTCTGTTTTTTCTGTGTTTGGAAGATTAAAGTACCTCATCTTCCACCAAGATGCACCAAGGTAAGACAATGTAAAATATTGATATTGAACTTTTTAACTGCCATAAATTGGCACTGGTTTCAGCTAATACCATTTGTTGAAGATGCATGGAACTTCTTTTACACTGAGTTTATTAATGTTATAGACAAATATGCCCCCTGGACAACAATTAAGGTTAAATGTAGACCTTTACCCAAGATTAATGTTGATCTTACAGTATAAGTCTCTTTAAACAGAGAGCTAAGGCCTGGGGAAAATATTGCTTGACAAAGGACTCTGCTGATTGGCACGCATATAAACATTTAGGAATATATGTACAACCAAAACAAGAAACACTAAATCTAATTATTATAAAGACTTTATCTAATGATTTTGATAACCTGTAACAGTTTTAGAACAGAATTAATAATATAATCAATGAATCCACCAAAAGCACTACAACTCAGAGTTAATAATGAAGTTGTTAATTATCCCTCTATAATTGCTACTGCCTTCAACCAGCATTTTTCCTCTGTCTGCAGTTCACAATTTTCTGATTTTCCCTTCTCTGATATTTCATTGGATAGCTCTAAATGTGGTAGCTCCATCTCCTTTAGAAGAATCCGTCAAATTGATCTTCAGAAGGTTATTTGTGATCTAAGCTCAGGTAGTGGTGCTAGTTGAGATGGTTTGGAGATAGGGTTCATCAAACTTACCTCTCATGTTCTGGCATATCATCTGTCTGATTTATTCAATTGATCTTTATCTATATGTGAATTAACTATCTCAATATATTAATGACTTTCACATCTTATCTGCATATCAATCTGGTTTCAGACCTAACTTATCTACAACAGCTGCCCTCATAAAATTCATCAATGACGTATCCTCTTCATTGGACAATAATATGCTTATTAGCACAATATTTATAGATCTTACTAAGGCGTTTGACATAGTTGATCACTACCTCTTCCTTGACAAACTTTGTGCTATTGGTCTTTCAAAATATTCTTTATTTTGATTCAATTCATACCTTCACCACAGATGACAGTATGTCTCTTATCAGGGCAGTCTATCAGATTTTTTGACCATGAAAAGAGTGTACCTCAAGATTCATTCATTTCTAGGGCCATTGCTGTTCTCCATTTTTATTAATGATCTCCCACAAATCTGTTCTGACTGTCATATTCAATTATATGCAGATAATACTATGATTTATTCTTTCAAGCCTGACATCTCACAAATTCAATGTACATTACAGGCTGATTTTGATGCCACTCAAAAATTGTTTTCTTTTACAAACTTCTACTGAATAGAAGAAGTCTTATAGTATGTTGTTTGGCACTAGACCTAATTCTTTGTACTTAACCAATAACTGGTCGATTAATTTCTTAGATAGGACACCACTCGAGAAAGTGGAAGAATTTAAATATTTGGGTCTCTGGCTTGATTCTCAACTTTCTTTTAAGCCCCATATTAACTCAGTGATAAACAAAAAAAATTGCAGCCTGAGAATATTATATAATTCTGCCAACAGTTTCAACCTACAGGTCAGGAAAATAATTATTTCACAGTTGACATTACCGATACTGGATTATGCAGATATTGTCTATCAGAATACCTCAGAAACAAATCTTGATCTTTTCAATGTAGTTTATAATATTCTCTGTAGATTTGTCTTGAGGTGTCCTTAAAGAACCCATCACTGCTTTATGTATGTATGAGTGGCTAAATTGGTTAACACCAAAATCTAAATGACATTTTCACTGGTTGCACTGGTTTTCTTTAAATATCCTTCTTACTTAAAACAATATTTAATCCCATCTAGGTATAGTCCCATCATGTCATGGTATAGTCTAAGGTATAAATGACAAATGACAGAGATATTGGGTGACTTGCCTTTAAAGCTCCATCTAATTGGAATAATCTGCCAAGTTCACTTAGATCTCTTACCTCCTTTCATTTCTTCAAACAACATGCACTTGCCTCTAATTAAATTTGAGAAATGGAAATAATTTATCTCTAATGTGTAGGATCATGTAAACATATGTATATAGCTTTGTATAGGTATGTGTACATTTAATGTATGTATTTTGGCACTTTTGAGGGAATCACTGGGTGTGGGAGTAGCTAGGCCTGGGAGAACTTTTGTCTCTGTATGTGTGAGAGTATTTGTTTTTGCGTTTTGCTCTATGTACTTTATTTTCTGTATACTTGTGTTAAGGACCCCCTTAAATACGAGATGGGGTTTATCCTTTTAATAAAGGAATCCTAATGAGGGCCCAACTTAAATATCAAGACACTTCCTCCCTCTCATTTAGCCCGGGAAATTGTCACTGAAACTGTACTTCCCTTCTTAATCATATTTTAACTCATGCTTTAACCAGGGACCTTCTAAATCAACATCTTTAACTGCTGGAAACTTACTTACTTCACTGGAATATGTGGTGGTTAAGCTTTTTTCTGTCATTTCAGTCCAGATACAAATCTGCATGCTGACCTGCCCCAAAAATGGTTATTAGAAATACTGTGGTGCCTTTATAATGTGATGCATTAGTTATTTGTCAATGACCATGTCTCTGTCCTTGTAAAAATGATACCTTAGAGTTATATCAGTCATAATCCCAAAGTTGTAAACAGTGTTGGAATGATTCATTTTGTTAGAGATATTGGGAGCAAACGAGGTAGAATTAGTCCCCCGAGTGACATCTTCAGAGGACGCTGAATCCTTGTTGTGTTAATTAAAGCCCAATGAAAAGATGAAATTAGCATAGCCCAACGTCCCATTGAAGGGGGAAGGCAGTTTTGAAACTAATAAGCTACTGCAGTATACTTTGTACAATGGATAGGGATTCTCATTTTCATGCTGTTGGCTAAGACACCTTTAGTGTTGTACTGGCCATTGGGCATACCGGGACAAATCCCGGTCTGCCGCCACATCGGTGGGCTGATGGACCATCAAAAAAAATTTTTTTTTAAAAATCAGTTTTTGGGCCGGTAGACCATCAAAAAATCTGTTTTTACTGGCTTTGGCTGTCTCTTTACCAGTCTTCTCTGTGCCCGTCATTTGGGGTGTGCATGAGAGTGAGCTGCATGTGTGCATACATTCAGTGATGCTCTATATTGTATTTACAATGTGATATAGACTCACTGCCACATAGTCATATTTAATACATTGAATACATTATGGACTGATGGAAGTTAATATCTGTCCATTGGGAAAATATTTTATTGTTGTATGTCTCCATTGTGGGTGCATGTTTTATGCAACTATAAAGCATGTGTAAAATAAAATGGATATTCTGTTGCATTGCTGGTACAAAAAAATGTACTAAACAGGACTGAAAGTAAACTTTAGATTGCAATATGGGCAGGTCTGATCAGACATACAGAATTCTGCATACAATATAGAGTGTTTTAGGGATTAATGGTGACCTGGAAGTTGTGCTAAATTGTGTGTATACTTACACTGAACTTGAGGTTGGGCTCCTCATTGAGGTTTACTCTGGTTACCACATGTCCTGTCTGTTCCTCTACACCAAATATACTGGAAGAGTATGGATAAGCCTCCTGGTCCACTTTATAGCGCACCAGACCTGCTGGGGTACCCTACGGAGAGAACAAGCACAGTATATGCTTTGACATTAGGAAGACAGATTTAGATGAATGTTGCATTAAAGGATGGACTGTCTCTTGTATACTTTCTGGAATATTGTCACTTTTTTACGAAGTAGCCTCAAACTAAAGCACAGTATAGTAATGACTGTGTAATCACTGTGTTACAGTATTTAAGATCCAAAGCAATTAGTTTTGAACCGGATGTCAAACAGTGTGTCTTGTACAAATACTTGATGAACCAGTAATCTTTATCTTGCTACATGTCTTAAATCATGAAGACTTTGATTACAGTGTCTTAATTAGGGCTATGAATCTGATACGTCAACAAATTATATTGCGGTAACAGGACCAGGGTCTAATGTTTACCAGGCAGGTGCAACTCACAGCAAGTCCAAGTCACACAGCCAGTAATTATAAAGGCATCCAAGGTAAACAGAAAAGTGTCTAAGGTCATATTTTCATCAAGACTCAACACTGAAAGATTGGGTGTTACAGTGTCAATATCAAATTACAGAATTATAAAAACTGCATTCCACGCAAAATTAATGTAATATATGTATTTATTTTAATATTTTCACATAAACCTGGAAATAATCACAAAGTTTGAGGGTTCAGAAACAAGTTATGACATGTAAAATAAAGAAGACATATTTAAGATTCTGCACTATTTCTAGGTCAGCAATCAAATTTAAGCAAATTTGTGGCATTGACCAACTTAATTCTTTTGTACAAAAGGTCAGATTTCCTTGAGTTGTATCCCTTCCACTGAAGCATGCATTCAGATGATGGTCGATTTAATCTACTCATCAGAGGAGCAGATCATTGCTTACTAAGTAGCATTGTGATAGTGGGAAACATGGCATCAGAACTAAGTGAAAGTGTCAGAAGTCAAATTGTTATTCTAAGCAAAGAGGGGCTTTCTCAGCGTCAAATCATGGCTAGACTAAAGGTTTCTAATAGGGCAGTGCATGGAACTTTTAAACGGTTTGCAGAAACTAGATCAGTTATATCCAAAGCACGATCAGGCAGACCAAAAGTGACCACACCATCAGAAGATCAATACATCAAGCTCAGTTCCCTGAGAGATAGAAAAGCAACTCCACAGATACAGAATTTGCTATATAAAGAACGCAAGACTCCAATCAGCAAAAGTACTGTCAAAAGAAGGCGGTCTGTGTGGTCTCAGAGGACGAGTAGCAGTTTCTAAACCACTTCTCAGGAGGGAGAAACAAGGCCAAACGCTTGGGGTGGGCTAAGAAATATCAGCATTTCACAGTGGATGACTGGAAAAAAGTCCCATTTACTGATGAATCCAAGTTTGTGATTTATGGCATTAACAGAAGGGTGCATGTAAGGAGACGAACAGGAGAGAGAAAGATACCACAGTGTATCAAACCGATACCAGTTCGGGAATATTCAAGTCTAGGAGTGTTTTACCTACTCTGGAGTTGGAAACCTGCACTGAATTGACTACACCTTGACCAAGGAAAAGTACCACTCTATTCTTCAGAGATATACTATAACCTCTGGTTTGCATCTTTGTAGAGAAGGATTCATACTGCAGCAGGATAATGACACCAAACACACTTCAAAGCTTTGCAAGAGCTACTTGAAGACCAAAGAAGACCAAGGAGTCCTGACTGTCATGGACATTCCTCCACAGTCACCTGACCTCAATGCCATTGAACATTTATGGGGGCACCTGAAGACTGAGAAAGCCAAGCATTCTGTGACATCACAAGAAGCTCTTTGGAACACTGTCAAATCATGTTGGGATAATTTGTGACATCAAGTTTTGCACAAACTTGTGTAGTCCATGCCAGCTCGGGTGCATGCTGTCATTAAAGCATAAGGATGTTATGCAGAGTGGCACTAGACAGCAGGAACTGAAGAATACTCTTTAATGGAGGTTATGTGCAGGCAAAGTAAAACTGAACAGGACAGAACAAAACTGAGCTTCACCGAACAAAGGATCCAACAAGACTGAACTGAAAACCAGGATTTAAATATAAACTGAACTAATGAAATAACAAGGAGCAGGTGGCAAGACAACAAGGGCAGGCTGGGAGCTGATTGGCTAGGAAAGACACCGGGAGCAAGGCAGGGCTAATGAGACTGATGCAGAGCAGGTGTGGAGTAAAGGAATATAGACGAGAAACAGAGCAAACAGGAAACCAAAAAACACAATATAACCATGTACAAACCGTCCCAGAACTCACATGACCACAATTTAAATAAGTGCATAAGTCCCAACGAGCACACACAGCAAGATACACTTCAGCATATATTGCTGTTGACAAAAACATAAATAATCAGTATGTCAAGCAGAGTGACTTGCACATTAAGGCTGCATGAAACAATATAAATCGAACTAAAAGAGAACTACAGCTCTGAATAACATCATTAGTGTTATAGTTCACTTGAGTACTTAGTTCCCATGTGAGTCAGTGTAGAAAGCAACAGTCTCTCACATGGTGCGTAAATATAATCTGCAACCTCTCTTATCTGTTCTTCTTCCCACTCAGTCCAGTCTTAAACAGGCAGAAAAGCATGAGAACATCTGGTGGACTGGTGGAGGGACATAAAGATACTCTGAAATTCATGCACATTTTTCAAAGATTCAACTTTTCACTCAAATTGTTAAGCTCATATTATCATTTGTAATTAAAAAATGAAAAAAAGCTAGAATTAAGTTAGAGTTTGTAGCAGCACTGCAGATGTGAGCAGTACCTCAAGCTGTCTGTTCCACTGTAAGATTCCAATAAATACCAGCTTGTAGTGAGTCAGCAAAACTTCACTGTGACAAATTCTTAAAAAGATCTGTACTTTAGAGATGAATTTTGGGTTTGAAGGGTATAAGGTAAATGGCATTTACACCTGAATATGTTTATGCAAGGGCTTTTAAGGTGCTATTTAGTACCTTGTTTGAGCACTGGGAGTACCTTTATAGCATACAGCCGAACAGTATAATGTTACTTTTTGACCCAAGAGAGCACAGCTTGATGCTTAAACTCAAGTCTGAATCAATTCAGCTGATGTAGGCAGACAGCAAGCACATTAGTCAAAGGAACTTGGTGCCTTTAAAGAGGCTTATGGGGTAACATTGCCAGCGTAGAGGAGATGGGGGAGTGAAAAATACCATCATGGCTTCCTGAGCATTAATACAAAGTAAAGATACTTTTGTGTTTCTGGACTTTTTCCATAAATATTTATTTTGGGCATTTACTATACAGTAAAATTGCAAATTTACCAGTTGGTTGCTTTCTGTTTCTTATAAAAAGGTGGGAGTTATTTTTCACAGAGCCACTGCATTTCATATCTGCATTTAAACGAAAAGCTGTGTGACTCAGCAAATCCTCACAAGGTATTCTCACACTGCACTTTGACTCTGATATGAGCCTTTTACAACCTTTTAAACCTGAGGTTAACTCCACCGGACTATCAAATGGCTCACAATGGAACACTCTAAAGTGAGCTAACCTTCATTTTACAGCACGAGGCATAAAAAAAGCTCATATTACAAAGAAGTTTAGTGTTAAAAGTCCAATTTATGTATCACTAAATGTTACGCTGGGGTGAAAAAATTACTCCAGTAGAGAAAGAAGTGCAAACACATTCAAAACTCACACACACAAACACACACATACACACACACACACTCTGGAAGACAAGCATCATTATCTTCCATCATTCCCATACACAATTTGAGAAACAGACTGTGAAAAACTGTTTGATTGAATAGCAACAGCTGGAAATGCTCACCACAGGGTCAGAGTCATTGGCCTTCACTGTGGTTACAATGGTTCCCTTGACAGCATTAGGGGCAACCATGCCTCGGTACACTGACTGGCTGAATACCGGAGAAAAGTCATTCATGTCCTAGAGAGAGAGATGTACAAACATGGAGTATGCATTAGGAGTGTGAACATATTAAACCAGGCTGTTTTTGTTTTACTGTGAGTGGCTGAAATCTTACACATTTTAGTGCTGTGCAAACTGACTGTGTAGATAAAGCTGCTAGTTGTTTTCGCTCTAATTCTTAAATTCAACAAAATTCTCATTTTCAGTTTCTCTCTCTAATCCCTTAAATTACTCACTGAAGGTTTGGAGATATCTGGCCTCCACAGGGGACAAAAAACAGCTGTTGACAGTAACAATCCAGCTGACCTAACCTTTGAGCCCATGACCTGTTGCTAATGCTGAATGATTCGTTCCTTTAGAGTTTTGTTTGTTTTTTGTTTTGTTTTTCTGCCTTCAATCTGGGAAAATATCAATTGATTTGTGAGTACAAGAAATGCAGTAGTGAGTAGAAGAAATGTGACACAATACTAGGTAACAGCAAGTTTCAAAGAACACCACAGAAGAATAGTGTTCTTTAAAATTTTCCAAAAGACTGGCTTAATGATGGATTTCAAAACTTGTTTTACAGTAGTCAAATTGAGACACAGATGAAAAAACAATACATAAACAAAGACATTGTGAAAAGGACAGAATTTGGCAGCTTATTGTTATAACCAGTATAACTAATAAGTCTCAGATGTCACCACCTATGCACTACTGTGCTTGTAGGAATCCCACGACTTTTTGTTTTCAGCAAATCACAAGGAAGCTTCCAGGAAATTTTTGCATTTAGTTGCGTTAAGATCAAATTTTCCAATGTTTTTTCGCATAGCCAGTCAATGCTGTTTGAGGCAATTTACTTGCATCCTGTTGGAAATTAATGGGCATAAACTGTGACTCACAGATTTCAGTGTCTCTTTACAGTAATGCTTTACCCCAAAACATTTCCCTTAAAGTGAAAAGAAAATGAATCAAAAGAGTGGCAAATTGACCTCTCTCTGGAGATGTTAGTTTGCTTATGTTTCTATCCTGATGATTAGAGAGAAATACAAACAAACTCACAGACACACACACACACACCTACACACTTACCATTATTCTGACAGAAACAGAGGCTAGTCCGGGAGGCATGGTTCCCTTTGTGTCCAAGGCCTCTACAGTAAACGTGTAAGTGGCTTCTGGGTCAGTTAGGGTCTCATAGTCCAGAACTTTAAGAACTGACAACTCTCCTGTAACTGGGTCAATGTGGAATAGCTGAACAATCTCTTGGTCCGAGCCTTCAGTTCTGATTCGATATGTGAGGTTGGAGCTGAGGTCAGCGTCTCTCGCCTACAGAGAAGAGAGAGAAGAGAGTCCGAGAATGAGGAAAAAAAGTTATATCATTGCTTTGTAATTTTACAAAATGATGAATTTTGCCAAAGGGACAAATATCTTCATGTACTGGTGCTACTAACAGACTGAAGTACTTCCATTAGGTCTTGTGGCGAGCTGGCATGTCTGAAAGGCCTGTGATAGTAACTTTTAATGTTCAGCTGGTGGTCCATATCTTATTTTCATCTTACATTTCTCTACAACTAACAGGATCTCTGTAAGTGTCATCAAATTAGACTTGTTTGCTTCTGGAATGTAGAATAAACCCATCTGTTCATTCAACTTTTTTCAAACTTTCAACTTATTTTATGACTTGAACTGATATCAATGCCTTAATTTGGACCTGCAGACAAATTTTCCCAGGTTGTATCTCTAATTTGAACAATTGATTGTTTCACTCAGAATTTTCTTATGATTTTTGAACACTTCATTCTGAAGTGTGTGTAATCCTTTCTTAAAGATGTATAGTATAGTTGTATTAGGAATATTTATTTTTTGATGAACTTACTTGACTTTTTATAGTTGCATTTTCTTTGCCAAAATACACCTCATAATGTAATAATTTCTCATACAGGAAGGTAAAAACTGTGAAAATTGGTAGCAAAAACACAATGTACCTCAATATAATGCACTAAAGATGGGGTAAGTCAAGGTCAACTGGACTTGCTTTAGATTCCTGAAGATGTTTCACCTTATCCAAAAGGCTTCTTCAGTTCTGACTGACTAATGACTGATTACATTTAGTACTTATAATAAAAAATATGCTATAATGACTTCATATACAGTACCAGTCAAAAGTTTGGACACACTAATATGCTGAGCATAAAAGCTTTAAGGGTGCAGTGTGTAGGATTTAGTTCATTTAATTCATTTTATGTGTTCCCACTGTGTGTTTAATAACTGATTACTTAAATCCTTGAATAATGGTAATGGCAATATTTGTCCAGAATCTGTTATATATTTTGTACTGTCAATGATTACAAAACTAACTACACCCATCCATCCTCTTACCTTTAACTGTAATATAACTGTATCTTTGGGGCTGTTCTCTGGTAGATTGACATTGTAAGTTTGTTGGGTGAATATTGGGCTGTTGTCGTCTACATCCAGAACGGTGACAGACAGCGTTAATCGGGATCGCCGCGGGTCCACTGCACCGTCCCAGGCTTCAACGATCAGAAAATAGTGACCTTTCACCTTTAGGATGACATGCATGACATTCATGGTCAAATATAACACTGCAGCTACAAAAAAAAAACATTTATAATGTCATCCTTATGACTGGTTTATTGCAGTATTTTTCATGTGGCATTCAAGATCTGATGACAGTGGTGAAATTATGAACAAATGTGTCACTTCTTCTCACCTCTCTGTCCAGTGGCGCTAAGGTTCTGATAGCTCCCGTGGCGTTGATGGAGAACAGCTTCTGGTGGTTGATGAGCCGATAATGAACCTGACCGCTTGCACCCAAGTCTGGGTCTGTAGCCTAGAGGTCACACACACACACACACACACACACACACACACACACACACACACACACAAATACACAGAGATGACGCATGGATGTACACAATAGGCACACAACATTTTGAAATGCATGCAATTCATCAGTCTGCCTATGAAGTCAGCTTCCTCTCAAATCAAACTAAATGTGTGTGAATGAAGTATGACTGTATACAAGTGGTAAAACCTCTTTCAATCCTCTTATCATCTATAAAGCACTTCCTCTGACTGGACTAAAGGAGAATATTTGCAATGGGGTGAGTGAATGTGTGTGTGTGAGAGGGAGAGATAAAGGGAAATGACTCAGATTTATCAGTGTTATTTCCTGCGTTACAGTTTCACTCTGAACTTTTCCCCCCATTTGGTATGCATCCACAATTCATGAGTGTAAGCTTTGATCTCTTCATCTTATACTGTTAACCCAACACCATTTTACACATTTCATCTTCTTACAGTATTTAACACACAACAAAAAGAGGTCTAATAACTTTGTTTCTGTCTTTCTTCCTTCCTTTCTTGGTTCCTTTATTTATGTTACTGCTCCTGTCTATAGGTTTCACACAGAAATTCCAGATTTTGAGTTATTGCTTTGACAAGGTGACAAAGACAGACCTTGGGGATCTGCTCTCTCTCTGTGCCTCTCTGCAGTCTCATATATCCCCTGGTGTCAGCTCTCTTTTTTTCTATTTTTTCTCTTATTACAACTGGTCCAGAGGAATCAAACTTACTTTCCACCAGTAGAAATTGCTCAACTTTTCCAGAGTTAATGAGACAGTGATTTCATTTTTCCCGTGGAGAAAAAGTGGCACAGTGTCTTCTTTCCTTTGTTGCACTTCTTTCATCTTACTATCTTGCTATATCTATGGACTACAGTCAAACTCTGACTCCTTTTCCATATCATCTCTTTCAACTATTAAAATAAGTTAGCTAAGAAGGTGACAAATTGCTAGCCAGTGTTCCTTTCACCCTGTCTGAGTGCTCATCCTGTCCAATCAGCATTCTGACGGCATTAAAATAGATGAGGCCAGCACAGAGGAGCGTAGAAAAGAGGAAATATTAAAAATGGTTTGTGTGTGAGGATGTTTGTGTGTGCAGGGCTCGGGTTTGCTTACGTTGCCTTTTGAGGCTAAAAGTCCCCAAGAAAATTATAATTTGAGTGTTAGTGTTGTCAGTGTTAGAAATAATTGCCTCACACCTGTTCTTGTAAGAAACAGTGATATATATGTGTGTGTGTGTGTGTGTGTATGTGCGTGTATATGTGCATGTGTGTTTAATGTTATCAGTCAAGGCCTCACTAGTCAGGAATTTGCATATCAACAACATTAGCCTGCAAGAGGATTATTTTGTTGATTAAACGTTAAAAAAGATTGACTGCCTGGTATTTGCATGCACTATCTATTTCAGTGTTCATTTTGTCAGCAAAAATCATGACAATAAATTTTCTTGTCTTGACTAAAGGTGTTACCATGACAATGATGAGACGTTAATGAAAATATAATGATCACTGAGAATAAAAACTGACAAAATCTACATAAGTTCAAGCTAACACTGTGCAATGTTTACCAACTTAGTTTATCATATTAGCATGCTCAAATTTGCCCCACCACTAGTGTGGCTAAAAACTAAATGAACCAAAAGCACCTTGGATGACAATAAGGCAATGAGGACATCAATCATTAGGACAAAGAGACATTTAAAATTTCTAACTGAGCTGTCGATTATTCAAATGACCATGTCCCATGCAGAAGAACTTCCTATTGGATGATTTGTTAGTGTTAAGCTGCTGTTTGCCTCTTGATCAATCAAGTTTAAGCTCCTCACTCTGGGACAAGTTAGGGCACAGTGGCAACTTTTACTTAACTGACTGATACAGTATTTTTGAAAAAGTGAGTTAGTCAAATGAATTTTGATTGCTAATGTGATTGGCTAAAATACTTTTAATAGTGGATCACTAAAATCATGTACAAAAGACTAAATATACTAATCTAAATAAATCTAAATCTAAATAAACTATACTTGAAAATCTGGTAAAATTTGGGTAAATGTAGGTAAATACATTTTTACTAAAATTAAGGCAGGAGAAAATGACCAAACCTAAATTAAAAGCAAGATAATATCTTTAAAAAACTGAAAACTAAAAGCCCCATAGTTGTTTTTTTTTATTTAAAGAAGTCCATTTTGTATTTGAACATCATCCATATGCTGTAACTTTCACATACTGTTCCTCTTCCTATTACTTGAGGATTATGAATTCTGTCACTTGAATATTACTGAACCTTCTTTACTCAGTTTGAATTATTTTTATACTTTTACTATTACATCTGTTGTACTGTGTCGCTGCTTGCTGTTGAACCGACCCATTTCTCGCTGTTTGCCCAATTTTGGACAATTAAAGTTTCATCTTATCTCACGCACTGACTATTAGGATGAATAGAAATGAGGCTCTGCCTTGCCAGTGCATGTAGACTGTAAGAGAGAGAACAATGAGGTCCTCTTGATGTGATTTGTATTCAGTGATTCATAGCTATCTGGGTGTAACACTGTTATAAATTTAATGGAGCATCCAGCTTTTTGGATGTTTATCTGAGGTTGTTTGGAAAAGGGAGAGACAGAATCAAACATGGACATTGAGAGAAAAAGTGAGAAAGAAAGGAGAGGACTAGAGAGAGATGAGAAATTCTGTAGTGGGGGGAAACTGACAGGAGAGAGGAAATTTTGTAAATGTGCATATTGCAGGATTAAACGGAGGAGAGGCAGATGTTGTGTGTTCTTCTGTTTGCATGTCTCTTACCGTACTAACACCCATGAAAAGCAATGTTGTAAATAAATGAACTGAATCTTTACTCTTCAGTGACAGATGCCAAACTGTCACCAAGTGTGAGTTTTACTTTTTTTTTTTTTTACATGTGCTATTAAATTATTTCAAAATGCAAAAATAAATCGAAGTATAAGTTTGGCATTTTGGGAAATATGCTTATTCATTTTCTTGCTGAGAGTTAGATCAGAAGATCAGAACCACTTTCATGTCTGTCTGTTGTTAAATATGATGCTAATACCAGGAGACACAGCTTCCTTATTAAAAACAGGAATCCACTTTTACACTTTGGTTTTTTCATGGATTAAAACAAACAAGATATAACTTGCTAATTTGCTTTAGAGGTGCTGTTAGGCATATTTTACTACCTTCAGACAGAGCCAGGCTAGCTTCCAGTCTTATTGTACAAACATGAGAGTTGTATTGATCTCCTCATCTAACTCTCCGCAAGAAAGTGAACAAGAGTAGAGTAGTAGTCCTGTTTTGAGAGTTGAGTTTTAACCATCATAGAAACTTCAGTCCTATGATGATACCTAACTGGATTTACTGAAAAATATGAAAAAAAGAGATATATGGATGGTTATTTTTCCATATGAAGAATTATGAAAAGGGCAGATGTCTGATATATTACAAGGGAAACATTACTGTCCATAAAACTGTCCTTCAAGCGTCCTATGGTAAAGTTGTCATAGCATTTCATTTTAGACACTGGATTAAACCCTTTTTAAATGGGCAGGATTAATCGCCTTGATGTCAAACATATTGATGTCTGCAGTTCCTGGAGTTGTGTCTGATTTTCTCTCTCCCTCAATGCTTCCTCTTCTATTCTCTCTCCCCCGTCTGTGTCTTATCCCTCCCTCACCGTCTTTCTCACACTTCTCTCGGCATAATTACATTGCCAGACAGTTAAAAGCCAGAAACACAATAGGATTAATGTCTCAGCTGCCTTACGTCTGCTGCTTTTCAACACAAACTGGCAAAAAAAAAAGCAGCTTCAAGCCTGAAATCTACACTCTATCTTTACAATTGCTAATTCAGGTGACCATAACTCTTTTCTTCCAATTTCCCCCTTTTTTCCTTTTCTATTTTCTTCACTTTCTCACCTCTGCCTATAATTCCATTCCTAGATACAGTGAGAGAAGTACCTGCTACTGAAACTAAATTACTGAGCTTTTTTTCTCATCTCTCCCTGTGCACATTTCTTTTGCTGCATCAATAAACCATATAGTCAGGTATTATAACAGTGTGGGAGTCTTGTCTCACTAAGTTACACATTCAGACAAGCCATCACTCAGATCTTCCTCCTACAACTTATGTTTCTGTATGTGTGTATGTGTGATTGCTTCTGTGTCTGTCTCCCTGTTATATCTTTTCAATTCAGTTTCCAATCAAGCAACATTTGTGTTTCGCCTGAATTTAATTTTAATCGTTTGGGTGTAGCATCCCATAAAATGATTGAGCAGGAGGAACACTCTATATACACATCAAGTGACAAAGGAAACATTGATTTATCACTAAAAGTGTAGGGGTACTTCATCTATGCCATTCCAACACATAAAGTGCCATTTAAATATGCATGTGGTAATATAAAGAAAAGAATACAAGAAAATCACTTGTCTTGATTACCTCTCTTTATCCATTATTAAAGGCCATGTGGGAGGCCTCAGTGCTCAAATTGGATGAGAATATATGGGATTTGTATAAGACCAGGGTCCACTCTTCATTTGTACAAGACAGACTCCTATGGTTTTAAGTTCTCCATTGCCTTCACTAATCTAAAGAAATGTTAGTCAAGATATATCCTAATGCACATCCCCTGTCTTCTAGGTTTCACACTTTTTGGACTTTATTTTCTTTTCCTGACAAAAGTTCTCAGTAGGTGGAAGGGTGAAAGGTGGTGGGGGTCAGTTGTTGTTATTGTTGTCAAGGTTTTTGCCATGTCTGATTGTCTATTCTGAGATCAAATCTGAAAAAAAGCCTCCAAAATAAAACAAAGGAAAAACATTATAACATTGTGCTTTCTATTTTCTTTTCTTGGATTCATGCTGGTTTCTAAGGATGTGTCAAATCAGTTTCATTTTTCTTTCTTTCTAGTTTGAGTGCTTTTGTGATAAAACACGGTTAAGACAAGTAAAAATATGCTTCACCACACCACCGAAGGGGTACAGTCTTTTCTTTCAAAGATCTTTGACTCATAAAATCAATTTAAACCCATTTTAAAATATGTACACTTTGAATTAAATTCAAGGTTTACAGTCGGTCTTAAACAAGCCATTTTTGTGCAGCACATTGCCACTGACATTACACACGGAGAGTAAACAACCATGCAGTAAGGACAGGCAATCATAATATAGGGGGCCAACAGCCTGCAGTTTTTTATTCCAGCTAATGACTGCAGCAGGTGATTTAACTGATTCATTCTCCTCTATGTGGCTGAAGGTGTGCAAATCAAGAAAATCATCTGTTGTTGTGCTGGACTGGAAGAAAAGCTTGAATCCTTCAAGGCGTAACTGGCACATGATTACCTCACCCTGCCATGAAGGGATAAACCAAACTGTAAACTGATGAAGGGGTACTTTAGGAGGCAGCTAGCTTGATAAACAATGTTGCATACAGCATGCAAAGCATCGTTGTTTGTGAAAAGACATCAAGTGGCAAGTGCAGGTTTTATTATGTAGCCTCATCCGCTGTTCTCCAAGTTTGACGTTGTTAACATTACCAAGCAAAATTACATTTGAATCAACCTGATTCTTTTCCATGTTGTCTGCCACTATAGAATGTAAAAGAAGAAGCAACCTCGGGTTTAGGCATTTTAAAATAGGCTTGAATAATCTGTTCAAATGCACCCACCGATCAAAAGTCAGAACCGGTAAGAACCAGCACACTACAGAATGTCTTTGATGGGTGACACCACTCCTTGAAGCAAGCATTGATTTGAAACTAATCAGTTAATGAATAAAAAGATGTTAATGTTATATTAGTTTTGATTTATTTAACAATGTATACATTTGTTTATGAATTTTAACCTAATAGTATGTTCAATGGTTATATGACCTCTCTCTGAATTCACCAAATCTTTACCTTTTCTCCTCTTTAAGATAGTAACCATGTCTTGAACTCATGAAAGTCAGTTTAAGAATGCAGCCTGAGCTCTGTTGTCGCCTCTTTTCTCTTTCTCCACCTCTCCCCAGTGTCTTTCTCCCATTTCTCTCTGCCACCCATGCATGTCTCGCTTCCTCCCCCTCTTTCCATCTCTCTCTACCTTACCAGCATCAGCAAACCAAGGTCAGGTCCATTCATTCTTCCGGAAATCTGTTTAATACCTACAGGTACGGACCCTGGTTTGGAATGAGGCCCAGAGTCGTGCCTTGCACAGCCCGCTGAGGGATCACACCGTCTGTTTTGGTTTGGAATATATCCAAGGGTCCTTGAGAGGGAGGAAGTTCAGGATTGGAATACTTTCAAGTGCCCTCTCTAAAGATTAGGGTGGGATTTTGGATGTTGAATTTGAAGCATGCCTAAATGTCTGAGTGGGAGTTCAAATTTGGAATGCTTGGAATAAAACCTCCTCTTAAAGAATAGAGGTGGATTTAGGAGTTTGGAATTGTGCCCAATGGTCCAACTAATAAAAGATAGATTGCACTTTTAAGTTTGGAACCTGTTAAAAGTAAGACTCGTTCAAAATCCCAGACATTGGTGTACAAGGGCCATATATTTATCTCAGGAGTAGTCCTAGAGTTCAACCAGAGAAGGATGATTAACATTTAGAACCTGGCAAAGTGTCAGACTGATCAAAGACCCCTGACACTGCTGTATAAAGGCTATGAATTAAGGTTGGAGCAAATCCAAGAAAGCATGCAACTAAGGGAGCATCTTTAAAGATCAGAGCCTATCAAAGTGTCAGATTTAGCCATGACCCCTGTCTGGGGAATACATGAGTCAGTTATTAGGTTTGGAACAAGTCCATGAGCCTTTGTTGTAAGTGGAGACGAGGGTGCTGATTCAGGTGAAAATGCATCCTGCAGTGTGGAGGTGAGATCATGTTACTTATGCATGTGCAACATTTTTATCCTCTTCTTTGTTTTACAGATTTAGTATTATTTATTGTATTTTTTTTTTTACAATTTTATTCAAATTTTCCCTCTCATATCTAGATCTGTTTCACATAGACACTGGAGTTAAATACATATATTTGAGATCCTGCTATCTAACAAGAATTCTGGACAAAATCTATTTCCTATTCCCAGGAAAAATACCTATGGGAACTCTCTGAACCTTAAAAAACCCCCAAACAAACAAAAAATCAGCCATTGTTGTAGTAATACAGTAATACAATTAGTTCAACTTTTAAGCTGTGAGTTTTACCGTACTTATTATGCTAAAATGCTATTTTATGGTTCAGTAAGTTGAAAACAATCAAAAAGGATCAAACTAGGGCTGCAGCTAATGTTTATTTTCATTATTGAATTATCTGTATATCAATCCTTTTAATAACTGATTAATTATTTAGTCCATAAAACCCAAAGTGATGTCTGCAAATGCTTGTTTTGTAAGTTTAACAGTCCAGTCTTGTTGCTGGTACCGTAGAAGGTCATCACATTCCTTCTGCTTGTTGCTGTCAGTGAGACAGGCAGCTAATCTTTACATGTGAGAAGCTGGAACCAGCACGTTAGACAATCGACTAACTGATTTCAGCTCTACATCACCCAAAGTGTACTTTTATGTGGAATCCTTTTACTAAAGAATATTACCACATATTCTAACAAATATAAATAAAAAACTAGAAGTACCACCTTGCGGTTGTATGCCTCCACCAACCAGTCAAGTTGCAGTTTACATCCATGTCTGTCCAGACTCATACAATATTTGTAGTGAAGACTTTAAAGGAATTTAATAAAAGGTATTAAGTGTATTTTGTGGCAAAAGGGGAGTTATTATATTGACATGTATGATTCCAGTGAGAAACATTCTGTCTTCACTTAGAGACTGTGAAATTTGTCATAATTAGTGTATAAATTCTTGAGTTATGGCCAAAAACGTGTTTTGTGAGGTCACAGTGACCCTGACCTTTGAACTCTGACCACTAAATTCTAAATTCACTAACTTCATCCTTGAGCCCAAGTGGATGTTTTTGCCCGACGTAATGAAATTCCCTCCAGGCGTTCCTGAGATATCACATTCACAAGAACGGGATGGACATGAGGTCACAGTGACAATGACCTTTGATCACAAAAATCTAATCAGTTCATCCTTGAGTCCAAGTGGACGTGTGCCAAATTTGAAGAAATTCCCTTAAGGCGTTCCTGAGATAACGCATTTTGGAGAGAATGGGACCAATGGACGGACGGACCTACAAATGTACGGATGGACGTATGTATGGATGGATGGACTGATGGATGGACAACCCAAAAGCATAATGCCTCTGGCCACGGCTGCCGCCAGTGCGGAGGCATAAAAACATCAAAAAATTACAATACAAAGGATTTTAAGAAATCACAGTTTTCCCTCAAAAAAGAGTGATATATTAACAAGAAGTCATCATTTTAAAATCACGGGAAAACACTCAACACTGTCCTCATGAATGCAGAAGACATTCGCACACTGTTCTCTCAAATCCTTGTTTCCTGTCCACCTGCAAATTATGCGCACACACGCTCGCACATAGTCCTCTGAGTATGATAACATACAGTCCTAATTACAAAGCTACCAAGGTTTACAGAGTTATGTTAGTGATCTCTGGTCCCCATTGTAAAAGATTATAAGAGCTGAATTTAATTAGAGTCTCTGTGAATCTGTGTGTGCTGCAATTATGTGTGTGGTACAGGACTGAGGAACAGAAGACAGAAATGGAGATGAGTCTTAAAGATGTATATAGTTTCAGTAATTATAGGTCTTCTTCTCAAGGTAGTGACCTTGTGGATTGCAGAAACATAACTTAAGTGCCACAATAAAAAAAAAAAGCGTAGTGTAACGAGAGAATGAATGAATAATTTTACAAGGCCCGACTGTGTTTTGTTAATTGCAGATGTGCAGTCAGGAATTATTGATACAATGAGAGTTGTAATCTAAATTTGCTTTTTTGTTTGTGAGTCATCATAACAAAAAAGGATTAGTGCACACAAAAGCTCAAAACAAATTTGTGTGCAAAATGTACAGATTAGCAAGCAAAGAACACACACATGCTCTCACAGAAATATGGTGTACTCATAGATGTTCATACAGACTAGATATATACATATTACAGTGAAAATTTATCAAAAAGTAGTGAGGACAGATATGCATTAATAGGTGTTTTTTTCCTCTCTGTGCAAGTGTCTACACATGTGCATCTTCCTACCTTGACCTGTCCAACGTAGGCGTGATCCTGCTCTTCGGTGACAGTGAGGTTCACTGGCAGTGTGGAGTCGAACAGCGGGTCATTGTCATTAACATCTGTCACCACAATGTTCACCGTGGCAGTGGAGGTCTACACACAAACACAGGCACAAATTTGTGTTACTGTTTTAGTCTGCTAAAAAGCATCTAAAGTTTTTAAAACTTTAGATGCTAGCGTCACAAAGTTTTGTTTTTTTCTTGTGATTCATCATCAGAGTACACAGGATTAATTCATCTTTACATTTCAGTATTTTATTTTACTATCTATCTCAGTCTATTTGTCTCTCTTCCTAACAGCTCCCTTATGAAACAAAATAAAGAACTCATTTTGCTTGCTAATTAGTTGCACTCCGGCACTGGCTGTCCTATTCCTTTGTGCTTGTATAATATCTGTTGAGTCTAAAAGTACATTTAAAATCTGTTCACTGTTATTGCACTTTGCACCTTCCCTTGCAATGTTAAAATGGATATTGGTGTTTTTTTCAGATGTGCATAATTAAGAAAAACATGAGAAACTCAGTTAAGAGGGGCAGCCAAGGGTCAGAGTAAATTATTTTGTGTATGCATTTGGGCTTTGAGATAAAAAAATATGTACAGTATACTTAAAAATAAATTCAAAAGTGTGGAACAATAAAAAAACTTTTGGTCATACTTTATTTTATGGTACACTAATAAGACGTAACTATATATATATATACTTATACCTTAACTAGACACCATGCACCTAAATTATGCTGTAATCAGAAACCGCATATGCCATTCATGTTAACAATTCAAAATTCATGTTAGGGAGACACACCCTCGTCTAGTGAGATTGCATGTAGTTCACTGCGAGAGTTGAGAGCTGAGAAAGTACATGCTGCTTGTAACAGGACCGAGAGGATAGAAACGATGCAAAAATAAAGCTGTTGGGTAAGTTTGCTTTTTTGTAGGTGTGCATGTTCTATAACGCTCATGTTGATGAAGAGTTCAGTCATTTAGAGCCTCTGTTTTCCTCCCAGAGTTCCGACAAGGACTGTTGGCAGCTCCTGGAGTTAGCATTAGCATTAGCCTGCTTCGGCACCTTGCTGGAAACAGCTAAAAAGTGGATCAGATGGAATTACAAGAGTTAAGAATTCAAATTGTTATATTAACCACAAGAAACTGTACTTTTGATGAATATCCTTTTGTGTGTTGTTTATCCAAATAAACTGTTGCACATCAATATTGATTGGTATGTTTCTTTAAAAATGATTGCATGTCTTGTATCAACTAAGATACTTAATGTGTTTGCTGTGTGTTTGGTTATATATCATTTACTATCAAGATTGTCTTGAAAGTGACACGTTAAGATTTATAACAGACATCCGGGACAGACAGGACGTTGGTTGGAACATTTTAGCATGTACAGTAGATATGTGATTTCAGTTTAGTTTATGGTACAGTTCTGATGAAATGTGTCACTAATTACCCTCAATAGAATCAATACCTTGAATAGTGACACGGCATTAAATGATGTCTAAGTAGCCTGCAGCATTTGTTACTAGACTACAGTGCACAGGAACAGCTGAAGAAGGTGTAGGTATGTCTTCACTTTAGTTTACAGTACAGTTCTGTTATAATATGTCGCAAATTACTGTCTAAGAAAGTCTAATAAGGGTCTAACAGTGGGAAATAAAGATGGATTGCACTTTTGTTTACAGTACAGTTCTGTTGCAATGTGTCGCAAATTACCCATTAAGAAAGTCTAATAAGGGTCTAACAGTAGGAAATAAAGATACAAGGTCACAGCAGCTTCCATAGCCTAATGTTACTGGGGTCAGGTAGTGACGTGGGTCTGATGTCTTAACTGGTATGGGTGTAGAGCGTTGAGGAAGCATGTATTAGGGTATGTATTACCACCTGCACCCAACTCCATGGGACTCTGGAGAACATCCAGGTTACGAGCGATGTGTGAAGTAGCGACCAGATGTGATCTGATGTGGTTTGACTTTAGTTTACGGTTTTCCTCTAATGAACAACAAATGATCCTGCAAGAAAGTGAAATTATAAAGGCCAAATAAATGTATTGTTCTCTGAGCTCTCTGTTTTGTCTGACTATTATAAAGGCTATGCCCAATATAATATGGCATTAAATTCATCTAATTACAGCCTATGTTGTCTAATTAAGCCATCAAAGGCTCATGTTGGTAGAATTAAATGCGGTGTCTTACAGCATTATTTGGTAGTAAGGGTAGAATAGAATATAACTGTAGAATATTTCGGATCTGATATGGCATTGTAATTGATTTCTAATTAGACTATGATCTTGTAAAATGGTGTCTAATAGTGTATGATCTCCCACTTGGTGTCTAATTAAAGTATAATTTGGTATAATAGTATCTATGTAGGCCTATATTTTGGGACTAATATGCAATTATATACAGTTTCTAATTACAGCATAATTTAGGTATATGGTGTCTAATTAGGGTATAACTGTTTTTGTTTACTGTCTAATAAAGAACATATTTCTAGTTTTTGTCTAATTTGATACAGTGTACGGCTTATTACATCTTATTAGTGTACCATAAAATAAAGTGCAACCAAACTTTTAATAGGGTACATTGCCTGAAAAACGGCCAACCACATTACAGAATAACCGCATATAATTTCTTATCAACTATATGGCAGGCCCACTATGAAAAATGCACAGCAGAGTTGGTTGGGTAGCACATATGCTACTGTTTTGATATCAAGAGTCAGATGCAAAGATGAGAGATGAGCAATCAGAGAAAACTTTCAAGTATTGACAAAAAGGTGACAGCTGAGCAGCAGCAACACCCACAGAAACATTAAACAAAGAATTGTTGTAGATAGAAATGCCCCAAGCTGATCCTAAGGATTGGTATCAGAAGTGATACATATTTTAAAGCATTTAAAGGATCCTTTCATTACTGTTTTCTACTGTGTTTTGTCCACTGTAGTCTTCCAGTGCAACTTTGCTTTCCTTTACAGACAGCCCACAGTGTGAGCATTTCACTCATATATGCAAGTGAGAAAATTTATTCTGAATTCTGACGTCCTGGTTGGCAAAATAAACTCCAACTCTTATTCTCTCTTTCTCATTGGCAAAGAGTTCTAGTGTACAAAAACATTAATCTAACAGCTTTTTCATTTTTAGCTGACACTGACTGTCACTTTCTTCTAAAATGACAAACGTTGACAGCAGCAGATCAGATCAGCTGTCTAATTAATGTTAATTTTGTGAGTAATGCAATGGTAGGCCAAAATTAAACTTGGCTGTTGTCGGGTTTATGTGCTCCCCTCAAGCCAGTGTGTGTACTCAGCCAAAGATCATTTACTAAGGAAGAAGCTCCAGTGGACTGTAGTTGTGAGTGTTTCTGTACACTCCAACTTCTCTAACAGAGTGTTGTGTCTTCTCTCTAGTGGATCGCATCATGTCTAATTCGGAAATTGAGTTCTTCAGTTAAACTTCCATTCAAATCATATCAATCATGTTAGTTGATTAACTTAATAGTTTTGAACTGGGACCTTCAGTATTTGGATCAAATGTGTGCCAAAGTCAGAGGTCTACATGTGTTATTTCAATGTGCCAGATACATATTGAATCAACATTGCAATCTTCTGCTGCTATGTAAATAATAAGTGTCAGATCTGACTCTGTCAGCAGATACCCAATATTGAAGGACTCAGATCAGGGCCAGAAAAACATGATCAAGAGCTAGATGTGGATAAACCATGTACAGTAACAAGATGTAGGCAGTGTGGCAATTATTTGGGTACTTGAAATCCGACATAAAAAGCAGACTGGTGATGTGTACCACTGCCGAAAATCTGTGCCAACACAGATGGGAAATACCACAAAAATGGTTTATTACCTGAAACATTGCCACTAATGGAGCATGGAGAGTGCACACACTTACAGTCGGAAACACCAGTAAATAGACTCATCCCCTAGAAGGAGCAGTGAAGTACCCTGAAAAACACCCCAGCAACAAACCTTAATGCTACTATCTGCTTTTTCAGCACTGTACCCTGTAATTTGTTTGTAAGGTATAAAAATCTATTTGTATGTCACAAATTTTCAGTTTTACAGCCAACAGCACAAAACAAAAAAAACAAGCAAGGGCAGAGGAGTAAGAGAGACAGAGAGAGAAGCTGGTAGGAGGTCACCAATTTCTTAATTTGACTTTCATGAGAGAGGAAGAGAGGGAGAGAGAGAGAGAGAGATCGAAGATTTGACTTTTAAAGAAGGGAACTGGGACGAGGAGGAAAATGAGAGCGAGCTAACTGATTCACAATAGTGGGATGAAAAGAGAAAAACCAAAGCATGTGGGTGTGTTTCCTGCCAAAACTTAAACAAAACATGTTTTACAAATGCCCCACAATTCAGCATTCTTACAAGTACAACAAAATATATCCTACAAAGTGATAAAAATATCACATGACTTTTGGCACATCATTTACGCTGTGATTGTGCTGAAGATTTTCTCACAAATGTCCTGGGTAATTCGCCCTCCACAACAGCACATGGCACTATGAGTCAATTTAAATGTGCAGAGCGGTTGAGCAGAGCAGAATAGAGCAGATTGAACAGCCACTGCCAGCCACTGTGGACCATTGATGTATAATAAGAACTGGATAAGGTGCCGCCACCCACTTGTGGCATTGCAGCGAAAAATCCCCCTGCAGCCCAAAGAGCATTTTCCCCATAGACTGCCATTGTAAAAGAGACATCTGTAAAACTGTTGACAAGACACCTCGAACTGCAAACAAGGTCAATTATGACTATTATGAACTTTTGATCCATGGAGATTTTATATTTGTAAAACTTTCCTGGATCCGTCATCACAATGTAAAGTCTACGGGCTGAGCGGGAACTCGCGGGCGGGGCCAGCGGGGGAAACACTACTGTGCATATTCAGTGGGCTACACAACGCGGAAGCAAACCCGAAAGCTAGAAACATTTTTGCGCTATCCGAGCAATTCCTATAGGATGGAATGGGCACCATTTTTAGTCCGGTATCAAGCTTTTATAATACATCCATGCCGTGGACCAGAAGACTAAATTAATATCTGGGATCATGTACCAATAATTAGCTAGCTAGTCAGATAGCATTGTCTTTGCAGGACAAGCAATATAGGTGTCAGGAGCAGATAGATAGACATGATCAAATTTCATGTAATTGAAAATTCAAAGTGCTGACTTATAGCTAACTGAATTCACTTAGTTTGTCATTTTGTGTAGTTGAACAGGCAGCTCCTAACGCTGCCCATATTCAATAGTAGTTTTAGATATTCACATTCATGTTTCCACCACGTACTATACACTGACAGCTGAAAGTGTTTATATTCACTGTGCCTATGACTCATAGTCTACTGTATTAATACACATGTTCATATTAATGTAAGTTTTTTGTAGTACTAGCATTCTACAAAGTAGTCGTTGACCTCCATTGTTGTCCAAACTAGCCATTTAGCATCTGGCTGACTAGTAAAATCCAATCATATTACACATACGCACAGTGTGGCTTTTAACCTGGCACTTCTTACCATTACTCTCACTGATACTGTACACTCATGCCAAGGCCTTTTATTGCCGCAGCTCTCTCCACCACCCCAACTTCCTTCTTACTCAGGGCTCTACGCTAACGTTTTTCCCAAGGAGTACATGTGCTCCTACAAAATTTAGGAGCACACAAAGAAATTTATGAGCACAATGAAAAATGTTCAAGTAACACTGAGTTTCTTAATTCAGTAATGGGCTGACTTCTCCGCAGTTTATCTATCACACTAAGTCATTACTATGTCTTACTGTCTGTGGCCCATTGTCAGCTACCACTTGCTGCTGTTTCTGCTATGTTGTGCTGTGTGGGGGTGTGCTCAAGTCTTTGTCAAACAGACTCAAATTTAAATACGCTGAGGGCAGCCTGATGCAAGATCTGTATTCTGAGAGAACACCATTTCTCCAGGGGGAGTATCAATGAGAAAACAGGAACTGAACTATCATTCACCTTTTTGTGTTGGACAACAGTCAGGAAGTTAATTCATTAATCAGGAACAGTTCTCATTGTGTGTTTTAAACTAGAGCTGCAAAGATTAGTTGATTAGTCAATTAGATGATCAACAGGAACTGAATTGATTCAGCTACTTTGGCACACCAGCAGAGTGCCACTACCCTCCTCCTCCTTATGGAGGTGCTGAACAGACTGGTGATGGTCATATGGACGGCAATTTAAGGTGACAACGAAGAAGAAATTCAAACAAAATAACAAGCCATGAGCAGCTGCTGTCAGACTCTCTGTGTCTACAGAAACAAGTCTGCTGGAGCTTTGGCAATCATTAGAAGCACATTCATGGCCCTTTGTAAAAGTTTCTGTGTGGTACCTGTATTGTAACTGAGCTTGTTAGCGGCTCAGCACCGAGACGCTGTCCGGTGGGTCTGTGGGGGAATATCACTATGTAGCCCTGCTGTTCATCATGTTAATGTTACTATTGTCCCCCCTGAATATCTTGTAAAGCTCTGAATATAGCACGGCATAGTTAGTTATCGGTCCATGTGTTGTGTTTACTGCCACAGAAAAGGAATAAATCTTTGTTTTATTAGCGCAACATCACCTCTCTGCCATCTCTTATCAGGTTTGCTAATGCTACCAGCAGCTCTGTCTGTGAGGCACAAACTGAGGCTACAGTTAGCAGTGTTGTGATATTTATACCTGGCAGCATTTCTTTTCTGTGAAGCTAATGTACTGTTAATAAACATTGTACATTATCTGACTATTAAATACTAGTTTTTGAATGATTAGCAGCGGGGGAAAAAAGATTATGGTAGGTTGTAATCTTTACTCGCACACTGTGCTTGTAAATTATTTTTCCGGTTTGCACATATCTACTTTTAGGAGCAAACGTGAGTGAAATACTTGCACTGTGGAACCCTGTTACTATGTTCAGACAGAACGCAAAGCAAATTTTAGTGGCGACTAGATATGAAGTTAATGAAAAATCACAAAAATTTGCATGTATCCTGGGGCTTTGTGTATCTGCTTCATAAATGTACAGAGACAAGAGGAACAAGAGATTGGAGGGAAATAATAGAGAGAATCAGAGTTTCTGGTGAGTTCTGAGTTAAGTCAGAGGCTGAACTGAGCATGAACACACATGGCACACTCCCACAGACCTGGTTGGTGCGTCCACTGCTAGCTAGCTTACAGCTAATGTACAGTTGGTATTTGGCTGTTTGGGGTGAATAAACACAAATGGCCCACTAGTCAAACTCACTCAAAGGATGCAAGGCAAAAATTTTCTTTGTGTTCTATCTGAACACACCTTTAGGGTGTCAGAGTTTGCTGGGTTTGTTGATTTAACTAATTTGTCTCTGACTGAACAGTGTTAATAGACAGCTTAAAATAGTCCCCAGCAAAAGCATGTTTACTGCAGTGTCCTGCTGTTTTAGAAAATGACTTTGCTTTAAAAAGAAAGAGAGAATGTATATTGATAAGATTTAGCACGTCTTCAGTAGGACTGCATAGGCTTGAGGCTGAATGCCACAAAGTGCACAATGTAGTAGAGCTGTAAGGTGAGTTGTAAAGTTGAGATTGACTAACACATTGTTGGTTTTGGTCTTTTCATTGGTTTTGTTGGCAATACAGTTTCAAAAAATGCTAACCCTGTCCTTTAAGCTATAGAATCTTTATTGCTTTACTGCAGCTACAGCAGCTAATACACATGAGCTGATTAATTTATCCATGCCATGATATAGTACAATATATTTGATCTGACAGCAACACACTGTCCTGCACCAAAGTTTAAGTTGCATCCTTACAGTGGGGCTGGTTTACTGCACCAGCTTGTAGGATCCTCAATCTGTGGCAGTATGATGGATTCACTGGCCAAATAGCCAATTAGGCACTTTGTAGTCTGACACTCTCACAACGGGACATTTAATAATAGGGGACACAGTCGTGTGTGCGGTGTGTGTGTGCACGCATATGAAGACAACCCAAGGCCTTTAGAGTGATGCTGATTAATGGGCCTGTGTAAGGCAACTATACCCCAATCTTCTTCTTTTTCTATTTCTTTCTTTCCTTGTCTTCCCCTCTGTCTCTCTCTGTTGCTCATAGCATTCCTCTCTCATAGACTCCCCTTTGTCTTTCTATCTTTATACCTCTCTGTAATCACATTCTTTCATTCTTTTTTTTTCTCTCGTTCAAAATATAATGAAGTGTCAAGTAGAAAAATATCCAAACTACTTTTAGCTATTTTTTGACTTAAAGACCTTTAGGGCACAAAGATAATACACTAATTGTCAAGGTTCAGAGAACAATTGACTAAGTACATGTGTGCATGTGTGAGTGTGTATGTGGTAAGACTCCTTTATAGCATTGTGTATGAACACACAGTACAAAGCTAAGGTAATAAGAGCGCTCTGAATACTTCAGTTACCACATCTTTCCCTTTCTTCCTCTTTCCACCTTCCACCCACTTGTTCTCTCCATCTATATTGTGTGTGAGGGAGAAGGTCAGGGTATTCAAATCAGCGTTTTCTCTCCTCAGAGGGACCTTAAACTTTACCTTTTGTTTTAATTGACATACAGGGGAAGGGAGAGGGGGTGGGGGTCAGTGAAGAGGAGGATAAGAGGAGGGGTTGAATAACGTCTTTTAATGCTGGATTAATAGGTGGACGATGAGGGAGAGAAGAGAAGAGGGGAGGGCAGGGGACTCCATCCAATGCCTTCACTTGACTTTCATCTGAGCACGACTGAAGATTTGAGTTTTAAAAAAGGACATCCATACAAAGCTTGCTAAATCTGATAACACTGTTTACATATAGATATGACACGTGTCCACATGAGGTAGTTTTCAGAAGGAGCCCCGTCCCCACTGAAACTCCAACAATAGGAGCTATTCTCTTCAACTAATTATCTTCTTATTTGTCCCCTTCCCCACAGTCAACATCTGGTAAAGAGTGGGACGGACACAGCTCAGTTAAAAATTGTGATTTATTCGCTGCTCATGAATGCTACCTGTTAACCAAGCATTTGGTATAAAAGAGTATCTTCAATGCTAAATCATCTATATCGAGTGGTTGGCAATATTGACATTTAATGAGATTAGAATGGGTTAGAGGTGACACACAGTGGTCTTCTTAACTTTACGGTTACACAGCCTCTGACCATGCTTGGGCAGGTTTACATCATTGATTTATCCTAGAAAGCTTGAAAAGTTTAGTTTAAGGTGTGACAGTGTGAAAAGGTGTGGAGAGCAGGTCAAAACAAAGAGAAAATTATGTTCTTTTAGATTTAGCTGGCTTAGTGTGTTAGTGTTAGTGTGATCATACTAATTTGTATAAGCAGATGCTGGTTGAATCAATACAAAGTAGAGTCCCACTTCAATTCATGTTTTGCTGTCTTTGGTTCATTTTTTTGTACTCCATCACATCTGACTATAAAAAACCTCAAGCCTCACTTGAACAAAATATTAGGCAGTAATTTATGATGTCTTTATCCATTTTCCCTCCATTTTCTCAACCAATTCTAGGTTATAGTCCTGGCAACCCTGAACAGGATATCATTCACCATTTTTTGTATCTATATTCCATCCATCTGTGCACATATTTAAATATCCATATTTGTTTAAAGTTCATTGTGATAAATAGATTTCACCTTTTCATTTCCATGATATGGATAATGGTTATTATTATTGCTGAATGACTAGCATTTCCAAAAATTGCCTCTAATATGCCTCTTTTCACATAATGCCACAGCTGTTGTTTGTGGCATTTCACTGTGAGGGATTTCATATCCTTCCCTGCAGTAACTTCACAGTAATTCCACAGGGGATGTGAAACAACTCAAGTAAAGAGAACCACTTAATATGTGTGTAGTACAGCTGAATTTCTTACCCCATCTGGGTGTCCGTCTGAGGCTGTGACCATGAGGGTGTAATAGTCCAGGGACTCCCTGTCCAGAGACTTGTCTAGAACTAAATAGCCTGAACTGGAGAGAGAACACACACAAAGAGAACCCTGTTAACACTCCAGCCATGAGCTTAAAAATAGAAAAGACCTGAAAATTTCAAAACAAATTTCAATAAAAATAAAAAGCAGGATAGGACCAAACATGGCGGAAGAGAATACTGTGGTGTAGTATACTTTATATTGTCTAATGTCTGCTAAACATGTCCATCATCACATAGCCATTTGTCATTTGCTTTGCAGGTAACATGGGAACAAGTTTGAACCTTTTCTTGTTTTCTGGAAATTTTTATTCCTCTTCATATACTGTATATACCACTTTGGAGACAACTTTTCAGACAGTAGTTGTGAGCACTGGAGCACTGCATAAAAGGTAACATCCAGAAGTGTATTTTTACTGCGATTATGGGTACTTTGGTGATTGAGATAGTGTCTACAGTATCTACCAGCTCACCTGCAATAATATTAAGGAATGCCCTCTTGGGTGCTGTTGCTATAATGGTTCAGACAGTAATGTGCCATTAAAAAACATCTATTCTTAAGCAAAGAATATATACAAAATTCTTAGAAGGGATGTGCAGAGATCCCAGTATTTGTATTTGTATCTGTATTTGTTGAGGCAGTAAAATTATTTGTATCTGTATTTGAATAAAAGTGGACAGAGGCTTAAAAATCCTATTTTGTTTTTAGAAAAAGTGTTAGAATAAGTGTTCATGAATAAACTACCTTATGAAGGAAGTCCCCACATTGGGTCTTGAACTGGAGTCTCCCAGATCATAGACAACTGCACTGACCACTGAGCAAAAACTTTACTCATCATCTCATTGCAGACAGACCTCTACCTATTTATACACCCATAACACAGAGACAGCAAACCGTGTAATGTGTAGGGAGGAACTTCAAAGGCAATTATTGCTTTGCACTTTTCATTTATTGCCAATTTTTTGCAACCTAACTTCGTGGAAAGGAGAAGGGGAACAACAGGTTATGGAGAGTCCCTTGGGAGCACTTTGCTTGTGTCAGTAGCTCAGCTTTATCTCTGGGGAACACCCCTCGACAATTTTTTAAAAAAATATTTGTATAAAACCCACTATTTGTGCTTTGCCGAATAATGTATTTGTATTCGGGCACACCCCTAATTCTTAGATCCTCCCACCAACAACCAGTTGATTACTGATTAAATGTGTATTAAAAGTGTCTATAATGTGAATTCCTGGATATTAAATGTGCCTCTGCAATTATCTGTAGTGGTCCTAATAATATTTGTTGTTAAAGTGTATTGAAGTCGCATATAACATGACATGGTTAAGCAATGTTTGAGTCAAAAAAAAGGATGTAAATGCAGTTGCAAAAACAATATTTTCCACTCATGTTGGGATGTTTGATTTGAAAGCAGATGTCTCTAAACAAAAGGGGTCATCCATATGTTTACATAGGATTAGCATGCTAGGCTAACAGTCTGTCAGCTGTGTGACTTTACATCCGCGCTGTGACGTCTTTTGTAGCATGCAAACAATGTAAACACACCTGTCACCTGCCCAGCATGGTGCTGTTAAACCAGAAACACGGCAGCTACACCTTATTTTTATACAGTCTATGGGCTACACACAGCATGACAAGGCTACGCTAATGATGCTAGCCATGCTAACTAGCTGCTAGCCACCATGCAGGCTGGTAAAATGGATCCATCCTGTCTCTTTGTATCCACGGATTGGTGCTCATATCAGTGTTGGAGCCTCCATGTGAGAAGCTTCAGTCAGTAAATGTGTGTTCTTAAAACTTATTTCAGGAGAGTGAGCTGTGCTCAGGGATCCGCTGTAAAGGCCCTGAGGACGTAATTGAAACTGCACCAATTCATTTTGAAAGAGCAACAGCAAATGGGCAAACTTGTACACTTGGCTGGCTGATCAATGGTTAAGAAATATCACACGAGAGGGAGCGCTGTTGTATGTGAATATCAGCACGGGTGTCATTTGATTGTAGGTACAAGGGCACAGGCCGAGTGCTGAAGACAATCACATCTGTGCTGATATTCAGTACAACAGCACAACTTCGAGTGTGATTTTGCTTTCATACAATAGTTCTACAAGAGCCATTTATTCGTTAACAGTTGTTAACAATGTTTATATAAAGTATCTCACCTATTCCCACTCACTGCCATGAACTCCCTCGCCTTGAGTCCCGCATCAGAAAGTTTCTGTATGGCAGTGGCTCTAAGGCTGTGGTTGGTGTAAGAAGTGTGTGTCCTTGCCTCTTTGTACATCCTTGTAACATCTGTGACAGCTGGTTTACTCTCAGGGGAACAGCGGTATACCAGAAGCTGTCTGTCAGAACTATTACCCTCCTGGGCTGCAGATGGAGAGCTTTTGCATCAGGTGGAATTTTGCTCAGGAATTTTTCAAGAGATGCTACCAGCCAGCAGAGGATTTCTTCATTCCTCAAACATAGCGTCCCTCCAATTTTCTCTGTCTCTTTCCAGTGGGTCTTTATGATTTTTTGTTTCTTTGTTGAAAGTCACGGTGAAAAACTTTGCTCCATTGTTGTCACGTTTTAGGACGAATGAGTCAGGTTTCAGATCCCAAGTCCCCTCTTTGCCCTTGCGTCCAAAGTGCAACTGAATATCATCCTTGTTCAGTAAACCTTTTGGATTGTCTGGACTTAGTGATGCAGAATATTTTAAGATGCGCTGGTCTTCAGGTGAAATCAGGAGGTGGTGTGTTGTTTTATCTTTCCCTGCCCTTCTAATCTCTTTTAAAAACACCTCTGAAAACGTTATTAGCTAATATGAATTCTGGGTCCTGCATTAAATTCCATGAACCACTAACTGGAGGCTCGTTGATATAACGATTTAAACCAGCTGAATGTCAATGTTTATATTTTTGAGACTTAGCCAAGTCTGAAAGCAGTTCAAAGCCCATGTTGTTTGCCTTACAGTGTTAGCTTCATTTTGGCTCTTCTCTAACTTGTCTAGTTCGGCTGATGTCATATGAGCACACCTGGAGGTTTGCACTGAAGTATCCAGGCTTCTTTCCTTCCCTTCATCCTCTTCTGACAACTATTCATAATGTAACTCAAATGTTATTTGTGGAAATATGTTCATCATTGCAATGCAAAGTTTGTTACAATCTTAGCTAGATAATGACCGTTAATGTAATTAAAGCAGAGTGATACATGTATAATTAAAAGTCCCAGTGCTGTTGGCTGTTGTTATCGATATCAGCACTCATAGAATGACTCTTGTCCAATCAAATTACTTGGTCTGAACTAACAGTTGTATAACGTAACTTCATTACTCAGTCAGTCAGTGAAGGACAGAAACTCGGGGTTATAGGGCCAAAAATAACAAAAAATGAAGCAAAAAGTCAAAAAATGTATGGGCAAATGACAGTATAAGTAAAAACGTTCTCTAGAACATCAGCAGTTTCAGTGCAGCCTGTATGAGACTTCTGACCAATCAAAAAAGAAATCTTTGATGCAGGGCTTGACTGATTACAGGGAAGATTTACATAATGACTGAAGTGTTTTCAATTTAAGCTACTTTCATGAATTAGACGCCATTTGAAATGCATATTTTCTCCAGATATCAACGGTATATGTAGATGTGTGGCTGTAAGTAATGCATGCGCAGATGTTAAGTGGTCTACAGAGAGAATTTGTGAAGCTGTTTTTTCATACAAACTAAAGGACAGTTCATGTATATTTACGGGTGACTCATGAAAAGCAATGTCTGTGAGTGCACGTGTACACGCACTTGGGTATGTGCACAGTCAAACAGTCTTCTTTTCTCTAAATCACAAGTTTTGACACATTTTCTTCACATGCCTAATATTCTCAAACCAAACATCTGCTGCGACATGTGTAGAGGAACTTCAACAAATCCCATTGTTCAAAATAAACCCCAGATAACCCAAATTTATTCCAAAAGTAATAGTGATAAACATCTTCATCAAAGCTCATCTCTTGCACAAGTCCAATTCTGCACCAAAGTTGGGTCTTTTATTTCTGCATTACAGTAATCAAAATCTTTTGGCCATTTGTGTGTTACAATACATCCATGCCAACCACCTTGCAAAATGGGCCAATTCTAGACCTGCTTGGGTGCTCTCCCGGTGCACTTCTAAGTATTTAACTGAGCCAAATTCTACACAAGAGCAGTGAAAAAGCACTCTATCCCGTGCCAATATGAGCTGTATGGCATGTTGTACTTGTGCATTGCAGGAAGCAAAGCTTGGCTTGTCCTTATACTGCCATAATCCAGAAAACACAACTGAGGCTGTGGAAGATTTTGGCACCGTAGTTACAATGTCCGACAGAACAAATCAAATATTCCTAGAATGCAGAGGTGAAAGCTCTTCGATTCATTTTAATCTTTTCTGCTTTCTGCTGTAGTCATTTTCTTTCATTCTGCTTTTAAATCCTCATTTGTCTGTTCATTGTTTCCTTTCTGTCTCTTGCTAACATCTTGTCCCTCGTCTGTTTCTCTTTCCCTGCCCTCCTTCTTATCTCTCCCTTTTTCCACCCCTGTACATTTCTCTTCCTCTTTTCTTCCATATCTTTTAAATTCTGCCCCCCGCCTTGTGCTATCTCTCACTATACGTCCCTTTGTTTCTTCCTCGCCTCCTCCTCCCTCTAGAAACAGATAGATAAGATCTTTCCCCAGAATTAGAAATGCATTTTTAATGAGCAATAAATGAATAAATACAACAAAAGCCTCAGACTCTGTATGTGTGTGTGCTGAGCGTGTGCATGAGGGAGAGTGTGTGAGTGCGTTTAGGTGAGGCCCTCAGCAGAGCCCGAGCCCTGAATGATAAAATTTATACCGTTTAAACCTCACACAAGCACGCATGCACACACACACGTATATTTCCATAGTTGTGCTGAATACTGACATAACGCACATATACAACGGTCATGTAAGTCACACAAAAATGAAAAATCATGTTGAAGACTTTAGTTTCTATAAATACTAACTTCAACAAGCTGTACAGGTTTGGTCAAAAATAATAAAATGAGAAGTATTTGTGTGTGTGAGTGTGTAAAAGAGAGAGTGTTCACACTTCACTTACTTCCGCTGCAGTGCGAAATGTTCATGGGGGTCTCCGCTGTCAACTGTGTAGGTGATGGGGTCCCCTTCCCGATCCACTGCCTGAGGAAACACACAGAGACAAAACACACGTAAAAATATGCATACACTTTTATTTTCCATCAGCAAATTCTATGTTTATATGTTGTGTATAATGTGTCCATCTGTGTGTGTGTGTGAGAGACAGAGAAAGTCTGTGAGAGCACCTGCAGATTAAGCAGTGTAGCTCCAGTCCTCATAGCTTCACTGATCTCCACGTTGTACTGTTGCCGTGGGAAACGGGGAGGGCTCTGGTTGTTCGGGGGCAAAACTTCAATATAAACCGTAGTAATGGATGACCTAGAGAAAGAAAGAAAGAGGGAGAGATGGTGAAAAGATGAATGAAGAGAATGGGCTAAGAGATGGAGAAACAGGCTTTAACATAGAAACAGATGAAGGAGGAACAGTAGCAAAGGAATGTTAGAGAAAGATAAGAGGAGGAACAGGTGAGCTTGAGAGCAGCACAAGAGGATAGTAGGTGAAAGAGGGAGGGAGGGTGAATGGTCTATTATTTAAGAGTGGCTGCCCAGTGTTTGTTTCTTTGCACTTCATGCTGTGTTTAACTAATTGCTAAGAGGTTGAAGTCAACAACAGCGTGAATTGCAGAGACACTAGAAAACGGTTCTGCTGGAGGGCTTTTACAAAACGTCCCTGGTGCAGGGCTAAAGGTTTTTATTGTGCATTTTGACAAAGAAAACATTTGTTTACCTATTAATTCCTTTTAATAAAAGTCTCTATAGAATAAGGCCATCTTGTTAGGGCATATTATATTATCCTTCTCTCTGCCCTTCATTATGCAGTGTTATGAACCTTATTATGCAGTGTGGCACATTTGAAGACCTTTTGCACATTAACCATTACTTAAAGTTGAGCCCTGCACTAGGACACACAACCTTTTAGATATCAGAATGAAATTAATAAATAATTAATAATAAAAGGTTTGTGCACATGTCCAGAAATACATTTTGAATGCAGTGATTAAATGGAAGGAATATAAACCAACTGTGATAAGTTGATTCAGACCTTGACAGGTAAGGAAACTTAAATAAAATACTTCAAGAGGGAATTATAGAAATACAGATTCTATTGAAAATAGGCTTGAAAAGGAATTAAGGCAGAGGAAAGGGAATTACATTAAGTTTTTAATTTGAGGCCAGAGAAAACACATTCAAAGGACTGAAAATAGATTGTTTCACTTTGTAAAATGAAGTCTTAATTACACAGTGTTTATTTCCCCTCTGATACACAACTTTGGCTGTTCAATAAGCTGCATTCACTGGCATTTTTTAATCAACATAACACATCACATCAACAGCATGTCACCATAATGACCTACAGAGCTGTTTATTTTCGTGTGCTGTAAACAACTTGTGTCCTTGTGTCAGTTTTTATTTCTGAAACCATTTCATTACCTGGGTCGCAGTTATGTTTAGGAAAACAGTTTTTGATCCAAATGGACTGACTCTACATAATTTGTAGATAACAAGATGCCAACTGCAAATTTAAAACCCAGCAAAAAACAAAAAAACAAAAGTGTCATGTGCTGTACCAATAATATTTGATCTTGAACCACTCTTTTCCAGGAAGCAAAAGAGCTTGAATTTGTCAATATTGACTTTGCCAGTGGGTCATGCACAGGATTTATTTCAGAGAGCAAATTTCGTCAGTTATATCCTCCACCACAACTATAAAACAATGCCTATTACTGTGTAGTTTCACTGATACATGTAGTGAAGCAGCTTCAAGTTTCAGGCTTTCCAGGTTTAAGAAAAATGTGTACATTCATGAAGAGAAAGAGCTTATCTTAAAATCACTCAGTGTTGAGCCCTAAGATGGTAATCAACCGACTCTTCAGCTCCCCTCAGCTCACAGGCAGCTGTTTTTGGCAAAAAAAAAGCTCAGAATACCTGCCCAGCACCAAACAGCAGAGCAAGAGACAGATATTTGCCTCTTGGTGGAGACCAAAAACAGAGCTAAAAGGAGCATTAACATTGGACTTACATTCACCTGATGGCCTGATGGCCAGAAATGCAACTCTGAATGAATGCTTTTGTTGCTCTGTATCTGCTGGATGTGTAAACAAGCCACTGTTCGCCAAGAAGGGTTAAAAGGGTTTCTGATGTCGGCTTACATAAAAACTATGGTGGCTCACAAAGATTATTTGGGTGTAAGTGTCACATTGTATTGGCTGTGTACTGTTTTTACAACTTTTACCATAAGGAAGAATGAGTACACCACATGTGTACTCTACTGTAGTCTCATAACTTGGTAGTTGATTTCTAATTTGAAGTTCTAACTAACACTTTTTAATTAATGGCTTGGAAAAAAAGACAGATTCCTCCCATTTCCCAGCTTTGCCCCCACATGACATGAGTGGTATTTGGTTTTTACTCACCCCGGATTTCAGGGAAAGAAACTGCATGGGTTCGCTTGTGTTCCTACTTGGCAAGAGCGCTGGGCTCCAACAGGGAGAGAAGGGAGAGATTAACTCCACTCAAACTGGATCATCGACTGAAAAAGCCAAAGAACCTCGGGTCTAAACAATAGCCCACAAAATCTGTTTACGTCCACAACAATAAATAAATAAATAGATAAAGGCTGGAAAATGTAAGCCGCCAGCAAGAGTGAAAGCCAGTGTTTTATTACAACAATTCAGATGGCATTATTGATGAAAACCGATTGAGGGACTGGAGATTTTTCCAGGAGGAATTTCTACCGGTGGGTGAGGCCTATTTCTCCCTCGTTTTTCATCCTAAAACCCTCTTACTACAAATGAATATTCAAAACAACGCTTTCCTTTAAAACCCACAGATGTGTACATACGTGCACTTATTTGCACATCTAATTCTCGTAGAGAGAGTTGCTTAGTCTTGAGTACGACAGACTTGCATTTGTGAGCATTTTCTGTCCACTTTATCTTTTTGATTGACAGCTCTGCCCTGCTGCACACACATAATCTTCTTCTCCACAGTCATTTAGAGTTATTTGGTGGTCCAACAGATCATTAGTGGGTTAGGTGAATGTTTAGGTGAATGGCTTTGTCACTGACTGCACTCAACTATAACAATTCTCTGATCTCTCAGCAACAAATTGTGGCTTTTCCCCATGACAAAGACTCTACACTGGGCACTTTTTAGCTTTATTATTCAGTTGTTTGTCTCACATGCATCTGACAAACCAGATGTGCTTACTTTTAATCAAGATAGCTGCCCACACTTTTATGCATGTAACTGCAACTCAAAGCATGTTTTTTTCCTACTTCAAGTCTATTTTCTTCTAACTTCTGTGCGAACCCACATTGATTATTGATCTGTGAGTGCTCTTAAAACACTTCTGAGTGCACAGCGGTAGTGTGGCTGAATGGATCCAGTGTAGATACTTACATAAGACTGCAGCTGCTGCTGACATGCTGCTTTCGTTATGCGGGCGGTATAGACAAGGTCTTTATCTGCTACATCCTTCCCATGAGAATTTTTGACTTTGGCCAAGGATAAAGGCTCATTGAAATATACTTAATATGTTTTGTACAACTGCATTTTACTTACACTTGAATTATGTGACTTGGACTCAAGTTGGATTCAAGTCACTAGCTATTTATCTAACATCTTATCTGATCCATGGTGGCCTCTTTTTTCTCTTACCCTATAGTTTGATGAAAGTATAAATGAAACCCCCCAGCACTAACTGTTTTGCGTATTCTGGGGTACATCTATCTAGGCCATGCAAAAGCACTTCTAATCTGAATGAAGCGTGTATCTCAAGGGTTCTTCAACAGCTCCAGCCCCCTAACATGAAATACTCACAAGCTGGGATCCAAATTCATTAAAAAATGTGTCACTCAACTTGTTGGTGCCCACCAGGAAGAGAACACACAGCTCATTTTGGGACTTGACCCATAGTTTTAACAAATCAGGTAGCAGAGAGATAGATATTGATTTGTAATGTAGGTTATGTTTTCAGTAGAGATAAACAGGGGGTCTGGGGAAATTTGGGGACAATCTGTGAGCCAATCACTGAAACCACCTCAATCTGCAGTGGTTCACATTCTGTATCGATTTGGCGGCCACATAGTTAGAGTCAAGTGTGAGGGAGGAGAAGATTCTAGCTTTTATGATGACTGACAGATATTGTTAGAGAGCAATCTATTGCTGTTGTGACAGCTAAAAAATGTTTTATAATTTTAATACACACAGAAGTAAGCCATGGCAACATTCAATTCAAGTATTATCCATTTAGTTTAACTGGACAGATTTATTAGACACAGTAAGTTGATTCAGTTTGAGGTAATCTGAGGTTAGCCCACAAGTGAACTGTTGAGATGCTGAGAGGTCTTAGAGCATTTAATTGTTAGTTTTCATAACTACTGACACATAGCTTCAAAAATGAAGCAAAAATTATCCAAATGACACTTGAAATTAACATTAATTACATTTGACTTCTATGTTAAAGCATAAAAGGGCACTGATGCACAAAGGCAATAGCGAGGCATCATCACTGAGCATCTGTGGCTGACCATCTTCAGCGTCGGCGTGTGCACTACTTGGCCTCCACTGATGGCCAAATGACTGGTGGTCGATTAGACATATTGAATCAGGGTGAGAGAGAGTCAGAGCTCTTTGACAGGCTAGTTTAGCCTTAACAATTTAGTGTATTCACTACAGTAAATTAAGTTTTCAGTAAATCAGTTTTCGTCTTCTTATTCTCGTCTTAGAGATAGGCAAGCAAAACTTTACAGAGCCAGTTGCAACTTTGAAAGATCTATTCTTTATTCCAAGCTTATTAATTGACCGTTTGAACAGATTCACAGTGGTATTGAAACGGTATGCTAGTTTGTTTTGTTTTTTCAGTGATGTTTCTTGGATGAGGACGAGTTATTTCTTCTCAAGCAGGCACTTAACATACATACATACATGATGGCTGTCATCTGGCAGTAGGTCGTGGTTTGTTCAAGTGCACATTTTAGCATAAGTCAAAGCATTTAACTGTTTGCCTTTGTCAGCACATGCTCTTAGCTGCTAACAGGAAAGGTGGCTACTATTATCATCTAATGAGTAAGCAAACTGTTCATGCAGATTTCCAGTATTCTTACACTCCACTCCACTAGTGAGGAGTTACTCTTGAATGCACTGGGTGAGTTGATTACATTTTGATCAGGATACTGACATTGTTCAGTGACTTCCTCAAGTGTGTTTTGATAAAATCAATGAGGGAGGGAAGAACATTCCCCATTGACCTGCCCAGGCCATATGAGGTTATAAAACTGTCAGCCATTCACACAAGCCTACCTAACAAGCAATTTCAGTCTCAATATTGCACTGTGCCTTGTACTTAAATGATGTTTTTGTTTAAGATTCTTCATTAAATGTTCCAGTGTGTCTGTAACTAAATATCGTTTTGTTTTGTACTCTTTGTCTGAACAGCAAGGACTTGGCTTGTTTGCCCGTTTTGCAAGGACACTGCAATGTTAATTTATCCTTTTGTTGAGATACTCCCAAGTGCAAACCACAAAGAACAACACCCAAGTGTGCTTTCAGCAAATAACAGGCTGTTGTTCAGGCTGGCACCTTGGCTCAATTTGTATGGCTTTTCTTTTGATGACAATTTCTTACATGTTTATTTAAGTTTTCCTTATGGATTGTCTATATTAGATGATATGCAACAAGTCAAGAAAACTGAGAGAATAACAAAAAAATAGGGTGTTAAGCTAGACTGTAACTTGTAAAAGCACATTGGATGTTCCCACTGTTCCATGTTGTGTTTTGCTGTGGTGCAGCAAAAACACTCAAGGAATAAAAATCTCTGGCAGTGCAGCTGCTCCATCAACCTGTAGAGCCTTTGACCATGTTCCAGCGGGTGAACAGTTCAATGGCTGGATTTGCCTCTGCTCTCATATATTGCATGGCAATGTCTAAAACTAAAGTTTTCATAATCTAACTTCTCTCTACTAGGCTTTAGCTATCAAATCAATACACACAATTTACAAAATATTAGGAGCAGCAAGAAATAACCAATTTGGGGAATAACCCTGAGTTTGTGAAAGTTATGGTTCCTTTTTGATTTAATCTATGAAAGAGAGATGAAGGGCAGGGAACAGGAGATAAGAGACAGGGGAGAACCAAAATCAAAAAAAATGTCAGCTCATCAAGTCAGTCCTTATCCTTTGAATGTGATGGGGCCAGAGTACATTACATTTAGTTTCATTTACAATCTATAGCATTTATACTAGACGCCACGTATGCCTGCATTTGCTGAAATTGTCTCTTTTCTGAAATCCAGACAGTATAATTTTCTTTCCTTTCCTCAAGAAGAGGCTAACTAGCAGTGAAGCACCCTTTCATTACCTTATCATGTGTCTTCTCACACTCATACTATCCATTTTCCTCTGTAAGACTACTTTCTTGTCATTTTCCAATATAAAACTATAACTCATGATATCGCTCTGAAATGAAAACCATTCACCTGAAAATGGTGAATAGACAAAGAGAGTGGCAGAGAGAGAGAAACAAAAAGTGAGCGATGGAGAGCGTTGTGAAGTTTCTGACAGTGAGTGTGAAAGCTTTGGAAATCTGATGACCTTTCAAGCTTTATCTCTAGACAGACAAATGTGCAGAGTAAAAAATGTATGGAGGCAGACAGAGAGAAACCCCTCACCTCCTATTGGGTTCAGGCCCGTTGTCCACGGCTTCCACAGTCAAAGCATAGCTCCGCCCCACAGTGAGCTCCACACCTGGTGCCACTGTAATGACCCCAGTGCTGTGAAAACAGGTCATTGAGTTGTTACTAAAATGAAAGTGGGAAGTGAAACATGTTAACATGAATAAATCAATAGTTTTTGCAGTTTTGAGACCATTTCATAGAGATCTGAAGTGCCAACATGCCTACTCAGTGCATTTTACAGTGTTTGCCACAAATGCGGTTGCTTCAGAAAATCTCCAGAGATAGACCACAAACAATCTAATCAATTATCTTTTTTTGTCTATGGCAATTACTTATTATAATTAACATAATGTATCTGACACTGACATATTGGTGTTTACAAATTCTATACCACACTCTTTTAATACCTGTAATAATGACAATACTACAGTCTCTAACAATAACACTATAGATAGAATGGTGCATCTATAGTGTATGGTGGCACTATCATTGCTGACTAAAGCATTTAGCTCAAAACATTGTCATTTTGCAAGTAGATTTATGGACCCAATGCCAAAAATGTGAAAGGAGCATTAAGCAGTTTCAAATAGAAGAATCCCATTAAATGCTTTACACTAATATAACCTAGTGAATTGTATATTTACCTGTTGCCAATAAGAAAATGTCCCTGGTCACCAGCTAAAATCCGATAGGTGACCTGACCGTTGGGACCTGCATCAGAGTCTACTGCTGACACCTGGGAAGAGATACAGAGATACAGATACGTGTGTACACACGTACAGTCATTCACTTCAGTGAAAGATGTACGGTCAAATTCACTTTGCTTATACCTTTTTCACTCAAGTATAATCCATTACTGAAGGAAGTTGCCAACACTACATGTTTAAATAACTTTTCAATACATGTGGTGTGTGTTTGACAGTGTGTACCTGTAACACAGTTTCTCCAGGCATCATATCAGTATACAGGTTGACATTATAAGACACATTGACAAAAGTCGGAGTGTTGTCATTAGCATCCAACACTGTTACCATCACAGTAACTGGAATGCTCTGCTGGACGCCATCTGATGCGAGCAGCTAAAAGAGACAGAAACACAGAATGAGAAAAAAGGACAATGTATACTGTTTTTGTAGACAAGAGTAAAGAAATGTTCCATCTGGTAGAAAATGTTACACTCTGCCAAGCAACAAAAAGCTAGATAGAGTATTCAGGACATCCTTGGCGTCTTGATAGTGTCTGTCTGTTTCCTTGTTTCTCTGTGGAATTGCGCTGTACTTTTTCCACCAAAATCCCTGTTCTGTGTTTATTTACCGTATGTGTTTTTGTGCGTGCAACAAAAACTCGAGAAACTCTGAACTAATCTGTCCCAGCTGTCTCCCCTATATTTAATTGGACCTTACAATGATTGCTGTTCCCCCTTTGATTAAGTATAAAGTCTATACAAAATACGTATAAAACACAAAGAAATATCAATTAATTATAATACCAATGTTATTAACTGCTTAAAATAAACACTTTTCATGGCGTTTTACTCTATAGACTCTTAAACTTTTCATTTAAGCTGGAAATTAGCATTTGCTCCATTTCAAATTAAAACTTTTTTTTTTTTTTTTTAGATGTATGCAAAAAACACCCGCTGTACCATTTAGAAATGTTTCTACCAACTGCTGAAGCCATCAAAATGAAAAATAAAATCAAATTGTGTATGTTAAACTATATGTGAGTTATGTATTTAATGCCACCGGCAGGTCTTTTGTCATAACACTGCTCCACTCTGCCATTTAGTCACAGAAACAATTAAAATTCCATGGATTAGGTGTAAAAACAAATAAAAATGTTTAAGCAGGCTACAGTGCTTTACATTCAGACGATATCTGTAATTTAGTTTCATGACTTGTTTTCCTGCTATCTAATGTCTTCCTCCACTCTCTGATAAGGTAGTTCATTCTACCATATTTAAATAAAACATGTATTTATACATGTTTTAGTAAATCATCCACAGTTCATATCAAAGTGCACATCAATAGAGGCAACAGAAGCTTCCTCACTGATACCAATCTTCTCCACAAGCTCATCTGCCAAGAAGGCGATTGACTCCTTTAAATGAAAATCATCCTCCATGTCTCATAGCGCTCTCTCTCGCGCCCTGGAGTTTAATTTCTCCTACAAGGCTTTCATGATGATTACTGTACACCTCTGCCTTTCAATCAATACACCAGACCTTCTGCTTTTTCCATCTTTATCTTCCAAATAGCTGCATGCACACACACACACACACACACACGGTTGAACTTGACAGATAACAGACTACTGAATGAAGTAACAATGCTGTGTATTGTAGGGTGAAGCGCACAGAGAAATACTCTGTGCTTGGCAACGGGCAGCATCTCTGTGCCCTACCAATGAAGAAACTGCTGAATTAGATTGCAATGACATAAGATAGTGAAGAAAAGAAGGAGAATGACAGATTGGGAGAGACAGGGACAACAAAAGAAATAAAGTGGACCAGAGAGAAAGAACATATGGGAGGCAGACAGAAACAGGAAAACTGATGGAAAGAGGTATACATAAAAGAGACAGCAACCATTGTAAAAAGTCATGTTTTATACATCTGTTCTGCACAGAGAGACGGGAGAGCTAAGTGTTAGCCTGAATGCTGAACATAATTCATAAAAGCCCTGCTTGTCTTGTCAATTTGTAGAAGCAGCATTACAATACAGTATAAAATTTAATTCTTAATTTAACAGTACTAGTGCAGTGCCTGTTCAAAACGTGCCCGTTTGGAACAGGCTGATTGCTGCTTCATCGCATAGAAAAATTAATACAGCTGATGTGAGGTGTGAATGAGTATACACATTCTATTATACACAGATGTTATAAATAATAAGTACTTTAATAGTAAATAAATGTTCTTTTCTCATTTCAAATAGCCTAAAATAAGGGCTGCATTTAAAAATAAAATAATATGCATTCTAAAATAAAGTGGATCGATCATATTGGGCTCTTAGATTATTCCCATTTTCTATGCTTTCAGTTCGGATTTGAATGGGTATGTTTGCTCTAAAGATTTATGCTTTGTCTGTAGTGATGCCTCACAATCGCCATGGTGTCAGAACATATGAGACAAACTGGTTTTGAACTGCCCATAGAAGTATTGGCTCCGTTTTATGTGCAGAACTACAGTCATTGTGTAATGGGGTCTGAGTGCTGCCAAAACACGGGTAAATAAGAGTCCTGTTTCAAGACCATTGCTATGGTTTTATCAGTGGGCTCAGGGTTGAGGATGTGAGCTACTTACTTCACTTTCTCTCTCTCTCATACACACACACGGTATATAAGGAGCACATGTGCCAACACATGAGTACCGTGAATGTATAGGAGTCCTGTGTCTCTCTGTCCAGCGGTTGCACCAAAGTGAGATATCTCTTGATTCCAGTGGCAGTCACAGAGAAAACATCAGAATAGCTGTCCAATGAGAACTGGAGCTGAGGGTCCTTAGTCTGTTGGAGAGAAAGAGGGATGTTAGGGAAGTGTATTACAATAGTGAGATTCTCTTTCTTAACCTTTAATCGCCCAGAGAAGGTACAGTTGAATATATGTAATCATTCAGTTGCTGCACATTTACTCCTGGGAGCTGCACAGTGCAATGTTGGCTTCTAAGCACCTCCAATGGCTCAATTAGAGGCATAAACTGACGTTAAGGCAGAGTGGATGCTCGATGAATTTACCAGTTATGGTAAATGGTGAGAACAAATGAACAGTAAATAATCAAAAGAGCAGATAACAAATATTGTCCCCTTCTCTCTCTCTCTCTCTGTCTCTACATATATATCACAGTGATATTACACATTTAAGGAGAAACCTGAATAAATGACCAGAGAAACATAACAAATGCAAATGCTTCCATACAAAAAAACAGCTGAGAGGAAAGAAGTGACTCTGTGTGTGTGTGTGTGTGTGTGTGTGTGTGTAATACTCTGTGATGGAGAGGCAATCCTCATCCAAGTCCTCCTCTGACATTACCCACACAGTCATCTCCTCTGTGTGTGTATGCTCTATGTGTGTGTGTGAGCTCTCATTCCAGATAAGGCTGGCTCAGCAGGGTAGGGGTGCTGATAATATTGTCGATGTAGCCAGCATGGATATTGAGTCATAAATAAACACACACACAAAGTTAAGCACACACACGCGCGTGCGCGCGCGCACACACACACACACACACACACACACACACATAAATAAAAGTGATGGATGGCACATAAAAGCAATTAGGACTAATCATCATTGTTGGTACTTAATGCTGGAGGAGAGACCAGGGTTAGCAATATTTAAAATAACTCAACATATATCAATTGCCCCAAGCACACACACACACACACACAAACACAACCTCTCAGGCAGGCACACACAGAGACGCACACATTATCCCCACTAAGCCCATTCCCTGCTGTGGGGTCTTTTAGAAAGCAATGAACCAAAGCTTGTTTTTGTCAAAATGCCTATGCTACATCTTAAACAAACTAAGCTCTTGGGAATGCATCGGTGATAACAATGCTGCAGCAGCGTAAATTCTTACATTATCACTGAGAGGCAATTTAAGAGGGAAATGGTTTTACTATCCAGATTCACAGGGAAATTAGATAGGGCACTCCACACGCACTGCACGCACGACACAAAGCAGAGATTCAGTAGAACAAAAAGAGGGGCAGAAATGGGCACATCAATGGTCCAATCCTTCATTTCTGCATGGAACCCTGTGTTGAAACATCACCACCACGCTGCTAGGTCCGTTAACATGGTGATTTAACTGTGTTCGGAAGCAGGAATTGTTTTGTTTACTTCTGTGTACACAGTTGAGAACTACACTTCAATCATGCTAGAAGTTATGGATAATCCCACACAGTATATAAATTACTGACAATACCCCTAACTAGACACTAGGTCATGTCTTTTTATTTTGCCTATTAATTATAAAAATATATAGTATAAGGGATGGATTAAATATTTTCTTAATACCTACAGCAATGCCCCATTCACAACTAGCATATCCACCGTTATTTCCGTACTGCCTGGGAGTTGGTCCAAGATGCTACTATATCAGAGTGTAGGGCAGTTTACACTCCAACAACCCCAGCCAAACTCATTAGCTGAAAAAGTGGTGTTTGCCAGGTCCAATGATTCCTCAAAACCTTTTCTCTTGTAATGTTAAAAGTGAAACGTACTGTTTGAAAATTTCAACAATAAAGCATAAATCTAACTATCTTGCTCGTCCATATAGCTATATAAGCTAAGCAGCCTAACACAAGTAGAATAAAATAAAGAAAAAATGTAAAATCAGACTTTTAATACTAGGACTTACTAGTACTACACTGCAATGCAATGCTTTTTTCTGTATTTCCATGTCTTCCACATGGATCGTCAACTGATGAGGAATTTTTTTGTCTAAGACATGCAGCTTTGCCTCAGTCTTTTAGCGTGATTTCATGTGTGTAGACCAAATGCATATTTAAGACCAGTTTTACACAGCTTTTGCTGTTTGTCATCTGGAAAGTTTCCAAAGTCAGCTGCCCTGAAGGCGTTTTTTAACTAGCTCATGGAGCTACTGTTAGCTTATTTAGCTAGCTAGCTACAGTTAAAAAAAACCTGAGAGTCATTACAGCTGACAAAATCAATGGTCACTAGCTACAAATGTGAAGCCTGCTTTTGTTGACTTCTGTCTAACATCAAGGAACCATTATTTCAGAAATGATAAGATGTGCTGTGTGATAAAGGGGGCTGAACTTAGAGAACTGTCAGTTTCACTTGAAGCACATTTACGCTCTCCCTTTGAGAGAGTTTTGCAAAAAGATAATTAAGTGTAGAGTTCCTCTTTAAGACCCAGTCCTTGTTAAAAACAGAAACTAACTGAAGCTCAACAGAAGGAGGTAAAGACAGAGTGAATGACCTGAGGTGATACCTACAGGCTTCTCATTGGCTGTCACTTATAAAGGAAGTAGATGCATGTACAGTAAGTGGCTTCTCAGAGGTATTGGGCCACTTAGCAACAATAATACACGTAAAAAAATCTCATGATAAGTAAAAATAAATAGTCATGATAAAATTCAATTCATTTACAGCCCAAGAGCAAAAATCTAAGCCTTGAATAACACTTTGGTACCCTTGACATAAGAATGTTGCATTCTTCTGACCATTCACCACTGTGACAATTGGATTTGTCAGAATATTAAGAGTATTAATCAGCTCTTACTGTCTTAATTTAATGACAGACCTGCATGCTTTTATCCTCACCTCCTCCACATCATTATCCAGAGCTACGATTGCTAGTGGTGCAGATAGGCTGGTGTTGGTCGCTATGGTGGTTCCCACTGGTGATGCCTCATTGATGTAGCCATGGTAACTGTCCTCCAGGAAGTAGGGTGCCTGGTTGTTTTCATCCAGAACTTCAATTTGGAGGTTGGCGAAAGCTGGCAGGGGGTGGCCGTTGTCCTGCTCTGCCTAAAGGGGTAAAAGAAAATAATTGTGGCCATGATACTTCACTTTATGTACTCCACCACAAATTCTGCTGCTGAGGATTATATATATTTTACATAATAATAATAATAATAATAATAATGACTAAATAACACTCATTAGAGCCATGACAATGCTATACTATTATCAACAGACCATTTCTACATGTCTCACAAATTTTATTAGAAAAAAGGGAAATCTAGGGCATCTCTTGTTAAAAGAAAAACAAGAGAAGAATTCAGCTATTTAAATAAGTCTACTGAAGCCTATTTACAACATGTGACTACACCACTTACTAATTGCCTGTGTTTTAATATTTGTCTGTAGCTGCCTGCCTGAATTATTTTGTTTTCAAGAGTCCAACAGCCTTATAGTCCCAAAAGTACAATTAATGCAGTGCTTTCATAAACAACATATCCTAGATTTAAAGATGAGAACTTTAACTACAGCAAAACATCCTATGGAGGAAAAATACCATTTTCAATTTCAGTAGAGCAGAACCTGATGCATGCTTGGTGGTGTAATTTCATTACCGGCCTAATCGAGACAAAAACACCCTCATACAGCATGGCACAGTTCTAATGTTTTACAATTACTGCCATTTCAAATACTCAGGGTACACCACATTTAATTGACAGGAACCTGAAAGCACCAGAATAAATAAACTGAAGAGGAACATTTAGTGTGTACTTAAACTTATAGATTTGCTGATCAACAGCTTGATGAATATCTGGGGGTTAAAGGCAGTAAAGAAATGCACTGTGCAGTGAAGTGGGAGGTCGTTTTGGTGGTTCTATAAAAAACATACAGGGAGAAAAATTAAGTTAAACCTCCAGTTTGCAACTCTACTGTTTCTCACCTTGATAACCAGATCAAATCTGCGGTAGAGCTCTCTATCAATGGGCTTCTGTAGCAGGAGCTCCGCTGTGGTTCTGTTTAAGCTGAAATATTCTGCATAGGACTCTGGTTTACCTGAGAGAGAGAGAGAGAGAGAGAGAGAGAGAGCGGGCAACCAGGCACAAACAGAAAGAACAGAGTAAAAAAAACAAAATATACAAAAATGGAACTTGTGTGTATGTGTGAAAGAGAGAGACATCAGTAATTGGTTTAAGAATCAATATATGTTTCTCTGGTGGATATCTAGAGGGAGCATAAAAGAGAGAGAGAGAGAGGGAGGGAGGGAGAAAGAGAGACGGAGGCATGGCTAATGCTCCCAGTTTTCTCATCTCAGCTCTCCACAGGTGGGGATACACACACACACACACATACATACATTCATATATGGTGCTTTGGAGTACTGCATTGCTCAGTGGGGAAATCAAGTTCTGGTGAGAGGAGCAGTAGCGCAGGCACATGTGCACAATCACGTTTCTCAAGTGTGCATTTCTGTGTGTGCGTGTGTGTGTGTTTGTTGCATCTTTATAGCTAGCACTGATTTGATTGGCTCCTACTGAGGGATGCTGCATTCCAAGAAAGCATGATGATGATTCCCCCAATGTTTGTGGTTGCGGGTGTTTGTGTGTCCCTGTATTCTCTATAAGGCGTGTCTTTGTGTCCAAGAATCAAGGCCAATTCTTTCAAATATTATTGCTGTCTAAACTGATCACCAACCACTCTCATCTTTTGAAAAAAAAAAAAAAGTTACTCTCTAAGTTGTCTGATGAAAGCAACTTTTAGCAACAACAATAAGGCTTCCTCAGATGACCATCAACAATATTTGTAATACATATTCGAATCATGGATCTTGGAGAAGCTGCAAGGTTGCAACAGATTTTTTTGCCCTTTGTGACACTGTCTCTCATAATCCTCACTCAGACAGGGATTAGTTTCACAGGGGGAGACTGGGAAATGTAATCAAGACTGTGTCAGTCATGTCAGTAAATTTAGAGGGAGTTTGGCAATCCTCACCAGTAAAAGCATTATATATATATATATACACATTTTTTTTGTTTTTTTTTGTGACTCTGTATTTTACAGTTTCAAACAGCAATCAAGATGGCTTGCAGTGATGGTGCACTATTGCCGTTTGAATGAATCATGGTCATCTAAAGGTAGTAAGCATAATGAGCAGACGATTCAATCTTTGTATTTTTGGAGCCATTTTATCCATTGCAAAATGCTCATTAGGATTAATTTACCAGCATATAACAATTACTTTAAAGAATTTGGTTGATATGAAATTTAAAAAAAAATCATTTACAGTCATAAAATGTTCACGTTATGATCATGACTGTGGCTCTGTGCCAAACAAAAATAAAGCCCCCAAAAAACACAAATAATTTGTACCTACCAATGAGGATTGAGTATAGAATCCCCGGCCTGTCAGAGGGAGGTTGTATATTTCTGTCTTGGTCCACAGCTTGTATGGGGGGAGTCACGTTTAGGGGATTCACCTTACTCTGGAGACAGAATCAAGTGGAGCATTAGTAGAAATTAACATCATTGTGTACTATACATATACTTATCAGAACCATCACCTGCAAATATGAAAAAAAAACAGGTTCGTATGAAAGATGAGATCTGGACAAAATAGGATACAGTAATTCAGAATGTACACCACAATATTATTACAACATTGCACTGTACATGAAAATGGCATAGCTTTCCTCTGTGTTGTTTCATTTTAAGAGTGAAAACAGGAAGTAAGAAAAGGAAACAAACGTGTGTGACACTTTTAACTTTCTAAACAGTGCAAGTTTTAACTTAAGTCATAAGAATAGATGACTTAAAAACCCATAAAATATTTTTCAGCTGAGCTTAGAAGAAGCTTAAAAAGAAACATCACTAACAAAATCAGCTTTCTGCTACTGCTTAAAGCTGAAATACATAACATTCAGCCACTAGATGTTGCACTATAACACCAACATCTCAGATCAAAACAAACACGTGTGTCCTTTACGCAATGAAGTTGACAACTCACAAAAATTAGATCACACTGTCAAACTAGGCAGAGCTGATCAAATATGGATCAAGATTCTGCCTATTTCTCAACTCCAATGTTTTCAGAAACATATTTTGGTGATCTGTTTAGCTGTAATCTGAGAAAGTTTGTGACGTGGCTGCCATCTTGGAAATGGACGTGGAGGATATGGAGGGACTCACATGCATTAACATACACACTTGGCTGGTGTGGCTACTAAAACAAAGAACAGAGACGCTCAGATAACATCACACACAGAGGGAGTGTGACTTCATTCTCTGCTCAGGTCGCCATTACTCCTCTATATCTTTACATAGCAAATACTTGTTTGCTGACATCCAGTGAGGCTCAATATCATTTATTCGACCTTAAAAGCAACGGATAAGAAAATGAAGAAATTATCGCACTAATATTTTTAAAATTATGTCTTAGTCATCTGTCCTACTCAGTTACTCTATGGTATGAAGAAAAACTTTATCTGCTATATACATTTATGTAAGATTAAGCTCTGAGCATGCCAGCAAAGCAAATAGGAGTTAACGGTAGAATGCTGGAGAATAGAAAAATTGATTGTTATAATATACGCTGTGGCACAGCATACTTGTGCATGTGCACACCACACATGTGTATGCGTACACTGCATATATGCAGCACACATGCAGCATAAAAGACACATAATTACTGCTTGTGTCTGCATTCAACAATATATACGGTACTAAAATATAAACTTACATTATAGGACATAACAACAGTTATGACCTTTTGTATTTCTACACACATACACACTGTATGAATCTGTAAGTGTGGATCCGTACCTATATGAGAGTGTATGCACTAAAATGGCCAGGCTATAACGATGACTTATAATAGTGCAATATGCTGAGGTCTGTGTAATACCAAGGCCCCCAATGGGAGAAATAGGATAAAATCTACAATCACTGAAGCTGCAAAATGTCAGGCCAAGCACACCAACAAGGCTGCCCATATTCCCAAATGTGCATAAATGCATCAAACCCAAACACACACATATATATACTGCCCACGATAGTACGCTCATACACCTGCTATTATACAATACTTTACCACCACACCTGTCAACCAGCACTTAAAATATACCAGCCATCATAGAGCTATATCTCCTGTTGCCTGTCACCGGGAGAGGAGAGGAGGGAAACACAAGTGAGAGAGGAAGTTATGGCGAGTAATGAAGTGGAGTAAAAGAGGGTGTAAATATATGGAAGATAGATGAATCTGCCAGGAGTAGGGGGTAAACAGGTACCAGGGAGAGATGTAAATGCGGCAAAGAAGAAAGAGAGAGTCAGTCAGAGCAAGACAGCCAGGTCACCGGGATGCTTTTAGACAAAGACTGACAGCATTTTGAAGAAGGCAGTTATTTTAGGAGGTGAAATGTTAATTACTTTTGTAAGTATAGTGATACAAGGTGTAAATGTGCTCAGAATGCATTGTGATCAGAATGCGATTGTATCTGCCAGACCACATATTTAAAGCTAATTTGCATGTTGAGATCTGAACACAATGTGGGTAGAATCAAAATAACAAGAGCACTTATTAATACCAATTGTAAATGCAAATGCTCAGGGCTCAGGTGTCATTACCCAGACAATGCATCCAGATCCCATGTTAAAAACAGGTGTAATTGGAGTCGAAGTTATTTGGCTTCATCCTCTGGGAACCATGAATGTCTGTGAGATATTTGGTGCCAATTCATCAAATAGATGTCGAGATATTTCCAAGGACTGAAAACTTTGAACTGCTGGCGGCATTACAGGGAAATCACACAGGATCACCAAAGACTTTTAAGGGCCATGAATGTGTGTACATAAATTAATTTTTGTACACACATTCAAATTTGAAAATGAATTCTCAAAACTCAAAGTTTGACATCTCTTCTGCATGCCGCCACTTCAGAGTATGAAATATACAACATAGAGAAGTCACCCCTTCACTAGTTCCTACTGAAAGGCTCAACCTTTGTTGAAAACATACGCATATGCTTTTCACAGAAAGTACTTAATTCTCCATGGCACTTTGCACCATGTCTGGCTTTAAAACAGGGCTTTTAAAAATCAACTTCATTGAATATACAGTACTATTCAGTATGTACAGTGTACAGCACTTCAGTTTTTAATCAAACTTTCTTTTCTTCAAACCCTTTTATTCTTTCAGACAACCTTTTACATTGTGTACACAGTTAGACGAACTCTAGCTTTCACCTGTAGCTCTGGAAGCAATAACAGCATTGCTTTTTAATAAGTTAATGTTCTGCATAGCTTACGGTTAATCATTTTACGAGCTGGCACAGAGGACATTTTGACTGGTCAAACATGAGTGCAAGTAAGAACCTTCATAATGACTGCATTAGTTGAGCTAGGGTCTTGGTATTGTGCATGCTGGCTCAGTGATGTGGCTTATTGAAATTATATAGTACATTGTTCTTAATATGCCATTGTTTTTCTGTTTTTTTTGTTGTTGTTTTTTTTAATTTAACACAGGGTCCTTTATGGGTATATGCTCATAGTTAGCTTGGAAAAACAGGTGTTACTGGAGCAAGTAAGCAGGTTGCATAAGATCAGTTATCCACAATTCCTATTCTTGGGTTTAGTAAAATCAGATAACACAAAGAGAATCTGATTAAACTGAACTCACTTCATACAGGCCCAAGCAGACACAACTAGGTGGGCTCTTACTTTCAGTAACATGCAGGCAGAATCAGGCAAGCAAACACTGCAGATTCAGCAGGCTGGAAATCAGCAACAGGGCTCAAGCAGATATGAATGACTCAGACGCTACAGCAGCAACAACACCTGGCAAATGTGTGTGGGGGAAACTGTCTTTTATATATACTGGGGAACTAATGAGCAAATGAACAGCAGGTGTGCAGGCAGGTGGTTGATCCCAAGAGCAGTGAGGAGATCAATGGAGGAGGGGAAAACCCTTGACGGCGTCTGGTGATCAGGTGAGGCTTTGTGTCAACCACTGAGCTATACAGGACTCCATGGCAAGATGGTGTTTGTGGCGTAACAGAGATACAGCTGTCCCCTATCACATAAAAAAAATAACAGATGGCCATTTCCAAAATGCAGTGCACCACAGTGCTGCAAAGTTGTAGTTTGAGTTACAAACCCTTTAAAAAATAATGCTGTAGTCTCTAGTGGCTTTGCTTGCTATGCTTAGTGCCTATTTATGCAACTTGTAGGTAATTAACTTCCACTATGACAAAATGACAAACTAACTGAGGTCAGCTCTTCAGAGAGTTTATGGTACTGTTCAATAATCTTTCTCATAATTCTCCCAACATTGTGGAAGTGTGATACAAAACCTTTGGAGAACCCCTTTCATGTATTTTTGTTTTCACAGTTTTGTAATGATAAAAAAGTTATCAATTCTTTCTTCTCTAATTTTATTTCTAGTCTGTAATCAGAGATTACAGACTAGAAATAAAAAGAGGGAGTAATTATATGGATAATATATGGAAAAAATGAAAAAGGAACCAGTTCCAGTTTGAATTAGGCATCCAAGAGTTTGGAGGCTTAAAAGACAGCAAGACCATGCACAATGATTCTTGAAATGTTTCCATCTTTATGATCGTATGTTATTAGCCCTCTGTGTGTACATCTTTAGTGCCAATACAGTGGTTCTGGAAGAGGTTGCAGAAGAAGAAAACAAGGAGCTATTGTAAGAAGCTAGCATAAACATGTTGTATAAGGATCTAGCATAAGCAATCTGAATAATCATCACTTCATGATTAGATCAATCCAAAGTGCATGTATCATTTGTGATACACCACAACTGTATGACTAGAAAATTAAAAAGACTAGACTAGAACAGGAAGAAAAAAAGGAATCAATCATACATTTGAATATTTTACGTGGTGCCTAAGTATAATAACGAAAAAAAGTAATGAAATGTTAAAAAAAACATTTATTATAAATGGAAAAAACATAGCCTACTTAAAGGCAACTTCAAAAAACAGTGACTCAAGGCTTAATCTAATGCCAGGGAAAAACGAGAGCTTGCTCTTAACTGAAACCTAACCTAACTTAGCTCTTTTGTAAATTTCAAGAAGTTCCCTCGCCTTCAGCTTTTCCACTTTCTCTTCTAGGCCATCTTCTTTAATGCGATCTTTACATTGGGTGCAAAGTCTCCCTTTTCCCCATTGTGGTCTGAGGCTCATCATCCTTGTCTTTGTTGATGGCATGCAATTTTGTAATTGCTGCTCTGTCAACAGTCGTTTTATGATCAACACCAACATTTTGGTAGGCAGCAGTCTTTGTGGTTTTCCCCTCCTTTATAGCAAGCAGTCCGTGATGGTAGTGGTTCATGGCCTCATCAGGGGTTAAGACTGAAACAACAAAAATTACAAACATGTAGTTATGCTTATAAAGATTTGTAATGATTGTCCAATAGACATGGATTCCCACTTTAACACGCAGGCCTGATCCTGCCTGACACATCTGTCAAGTTGCCATAAGGGTTTTTTTTTCCTTCTTTGAGGGGGATTATAAATGTGCTTGTAACATTAACTGTAGCTATCTAGCTAGCTAACACCCATTTCTGATAAAACTTAGCTAGTTCAGAAGTGAAAAATAACGTTAGCTAAAGTAGCTTGGAATCAAGTTAGCCACTTTTGAGAAGCAATATTACCAAATTTGCACATTAATAAGACAATAAAACATATACTTACACATTATCGTCACATTGTCTTCCTCTAACTGGGAAGTCATGATGGCTCCTTATTTATGCAGCTCCATTGCAAGTTCTTCAAGGTCACTTAGCTGCAGAACTGCAGACAACCAGTAGAGTGTGATTGCGGCCGCGGCATGGTTCCCTGGCTGGGCAGGGCTGGGCCACCACAAATGAACATACGATATTTTTATTTTTATTTTATACATAGTAGGTATAAGGGTGCGCATGCACATACACATGCACGCGTTATGAATTATAGCCAGGAAATTTCTCAAAAACCAAATCACAATAGTTTCCTGGATAAAAATCTACACTTAAGGGTTATGCCACAGCCATGTACAATATTAAACCAAAAAAGAAGTCCATTGCCAGCACGACTGAGGTCAAATATGATAGCCATTGGCAATTAATGCTTTCCTCGTCACTTCATATTTACTACATTTCATTGGAAAGCTGAATAAGATAAGCATGAGCGTGTTGCTGATTTTGTTGCCACTTGGCTCTGTATTTTTAAGTTTAATTTGTATATAATACTTTTGATTTCTCTTGGACAGATTTTTCCAGGGGCTGCAACTAAGACAGTTAGAAATGCTACAGGAGACTGTGGCAGAAAGTTAAGGAAGGTCTGCCAGAACGCAATAAAGACAAGAAAAAGAAGGGGGAGGCAGACATTGGGAGGATGGAGGGAAGTCCTTATGATAGATGAGAGAAACTTCTGCCACAAAAGAAAGGTGTGTATGAAACATGGAGCCTTACTTTAAAGCCTCACTCAACCCTAGACCTGTGTTTTTCTATTCAGTCCTCAAGGTCCATCTGTTCTGCAATAATGTAGTGTAGCCAGAGCTCTGTGTTAAATGGCGGTGGAAAGAACATATCATCGGAAATCAGTGGATAATGAGACCTTGTTGAGCCAGAGGCAGTCTTTAGATTGGCTCTGATTTTGAAAAAAGAAGTCAGTCTTACATATGACATATGTATTATTCATAATATTACAAACGATGGGTGTCTAGTTGTGTTATAACATATAAGGATATATAGTCTTCTCTTCAGTGCATTTAACTTAACCCTCAGGGGTATCAGTGGACATTTTTGTCCATTCGCGTTACTAGTACACTAGTTTACCTTAAATTTCAGAGCCTGAACTACTGCTTTCAAACTTCATATACTGGATTTCAAGATGCCAAAATATTTAATGTTTTTTAGTTTGAAATATTTTCATCTGGGGGTCATTTATGTTCATATGCAACAAGCAAAATATAATTTCTGATGATATCTATTATTCATGTATTTATTTATTTTAGACTTTAGTTCTTCTTTTCAATATTGATGGATGTGCCACAAGTGATACTGATACTTGGGATTACTGGTGTCTCTGTCTGTTCACAGTTTCACATCACAATTTCTGTTGTATAGTATTTACTTAGTAACCAATTAGTCCCAAATATAGTCAGCTCATATTTAACAGAATGTAATTGTATTGTTAATGGTGAGGACGGGTAGGTTCCTTTTTATTTTATGAGGATTTGCACTAATTAACTTAAGGGGTGTACTCAAATAAGATGTTTTGGCAAGCTAATCATTAGGTAATGATGGATTACCAATAATAACCGTATCCATAGGAGGGAAATGGTAACTTAATGATGAATTATAATAGTTATTTGTCAGTAAGGGTGATGCACCTCAAATGGGCTGACACAAACCTGGTGACTAATGGACAGGTACTCATGAAATAATGATTCAGTACTCAGTAATAACTCAGTATGATGCACCACTCTAGAAGACACAAACTTATTAAGTAATGAACGACTAATGATCCAGTGTGTAATAACAACACCGTAGAGTACACCACTTTACTTGAGGAGACACAAAAATGGAAACTAATAGGTGAGTTATAATGAAGTAATGATTTGTTATTGGTTAAGTGCTGTTTAGCACATTTTTCAGAAGTAGTTAAGAACTATGCATTAAGTAAAGAACCATTATAAGGATTCACAGATACCCATGAACAAGTAATTGCATATTAATTCATTAACATAATAGTCGTTTCTCAATTAACTACTCAATTAAGCTACTCTATCAAATTTGATAAGAAGTTACTGAAGAACTGCTTGTTAACTAATGGTTTACTAGCAGTTAGTTCCTGATTGGGTCCTCATTTGTTCCCTGGTAACTACTCAAAATTTTGTGTACTTTATTGTAAAGTGTCACCACTACGTTCACTATATTGGGATTCACTCAAGCGGAACATATCAGAGTACTCATGTTGGATGGCTTCAAAGTCTATTCTTAATCAATCAAACAGTTGCACTGAGAGACAGCTGCATTGAATAGATGGGGGTTCATTCAGGTGAACCTAATGGGAGAGATCATGCTGTTGGCATAAACACACGTTTATTTAAATGGCCTGAAATAGTTTAAGTATGTGCTTGTTTTTGTACTGCAGTTTACAATTAGTGTGACCAATAATGTGATATTTTCCCCTTGGGTTTCCTGTTATGTTTTAATTTCTGTATGTTTTATCTGTTAAGCCATGGTGACTATAGCCGCTTATACTAGATCCTAATGCTAGCTCTTTGTGCTAGCTTCTAATAATAGTTCCTTGTTTTCTTCTTCTGCAGCCTCTTCTGAGACCACTGTATTGGCAGTAAAGATGTCCACACAGAGGGCTAATAACAAACAATCATCAAGATAGAAACATTTCAGGAGTTATAAATTGAATCAAGGTGCGTGGTCTTGCTGTCTTTTAAGCCTCCAAACTCTTGGATGCCTAATTCAAACTGGAACTGGTTCCTTTTTCAGTTTCTCCATATATTGTCCATATAATTACTCCCTCTTTTCAGAGAATAATCAGAGATTACAGACTAGAAATAAAATGAGAGAATAAAGTACAATTGATAACTTTTTCTTTTACTATAACAAAATGTGAAAACAAAAATACACTAAAGGGGTTCTCCAACGATTTTGTATTGCACTTCCACAATGTTAGGAGAATTATGAGAAAGAGAGTTTAAAAAGGTCAAATAGCCAAAATCAATGCAACACAGAAGTATGTTTTGTTAAATACTTGTGTCTTTCAATGTCCATGCCACCCAGCTTTCTGCTATAAATTCGATTATCATAGGAAACATAATGGACCTTTATATCAGAAGACATTTTGACTTGTCATAGCAAGAGAAACACAGGTGTAACTAATTATTAACAATGGCTCTGTTAACGATGGTTACTCAACGTTCCCAGTAAGCCACGCCAGTAAGCTAGCATGCACAATGCAAAGGACAAAACTACATGGAATAAAGCTACCATTCATTTGATTAATTACAACTGTGTTTTTCCTTCTATTACATGCCAAAATGCTGTGAAGAAAAAAATCATTAGGTTTCTTTAATATGAGCTTTAATCTGACATCTGCATCCTGTAGTTCCAAACTCCTCGGAGTCTCATTCAAAGGGTGAAAAATCATCAATAAGCAATTAAAGTTTGCAGAATGGAAAACAACCTCAGCTTGTCTGATTGATCCCATTCTTCTGCGATGGTGTAAGATCATAAATACTTTCTGTGATGGTGTGAGATCTTAAATACTGAGATCAGTGAAGCATCTGGAGTCAGCAGGGTTGTGTATTGAGAGCAAATTGACATGTGAGAAGCAATCTTTGTGTTTGATGGAATGTGTTTTACAAATCACTTCAGATTTTAAAATGTCTCTATGTTGTCTGCCTGCTTGCTCTCTTTCTCCCTGTTTGACTCCCCCCCCAGCACCCTCCCATAACACCCCCCTCACAACACCTTCGCTACCTCTCCACCGTAAACCCTGTAAAGTTGATTTACTCCTGTTGTACGTCGCTGTGTCTCCTCTCTTGGCTGGGAGGAAAGAGTGTGTGTGTGTGTGTGCGCGCTCTGGTCTGTAAGAGTGTATGTGTGAGTGAGAGGAGATAAGAGAGAGGAAGAAGGTTTTGAAAGCACAGTTCCCTCAGTGAGTCTGGAGTAAAGTGAGCATATGTGTGTATGTGTGTGTAAGATCTCAGTATAAACAAAGAGATGAAGCGGTAACAGTGGACAATATCCAGTTAGGCATGACTGCTCTACTGGCTTAACACGGTTATATGGTGTGTGTGTGTGTGTGTGTGCAAAGGTGGATGGGGGGGGGGGGGGGGGGATGTTAAGGCATGAATGCACTGTTAGCTTGTCACTATCAAGGGTGTGTATGAATCTGTGTGTGGGAAGGGATGAATGCTCTGCTGACTTGTCAGAGTTGAGGATTTTGCCTGCAGCAACTTTGTCTCATTTACAAAGTGGCCTGTAAAGTCGTTCTGGATAACAGCATCAGCTAAATACCCCAGATACAAATGCAAAATGATGCACAGCTGTGTAAGCATAATAGTTTGACGATTCAGGCTAACTTCCAAACAACAGTTGTATATACGCAATAGATTTATAGAAAGATCTATCGGAAATTACACAAATCAACTTTTGACCAAAACAGTCACAAGCTTTCTACTCAATTACAAAGCTTTCCAAAATGATTTTGTGACCCATTGTCAGACACATTACCATATATTACTACAGGTTTATTCTACCAGCAGAAATTTGTAGAAACGTCTTGAACTCTACAGGCTATATTATGTCACCATTAACAACTTCTTTTCATTAAAATATCTGTGTTCTTTCAAATGGTGCTAACTGCTTATGAAATCTCAACATAGTTTCTGCAAGACTCACACAGAGAACCAGAGTGCAGATATTTTGAGGCCACACGGATGATTCTAGCTTCTGTTCTCATATTTAATGCCTAGTTAGCAGCAACACAACACACTGTTAAATTTCAAATTAAATAAAGAAATGTATTTTATATTTTCACCTTCACTGCTGGCATGCACATTACACCTCGTTGGTAAGCTTAGAAAAGAAAGATATTCACGGCCAAACATGGTCGCATTTTTAAGCACACAGTCGAGAGAAGTTGGATGATTTCCCTCGTTTAGTTTTGTTTGTCAGCCATCCAAAATAATTTCACTTCACTGCAGGAGGCTGACAAATTATTTGAAGAATGAGCAGCATCAGTTCTTCATGATAAACAGTTAAACATAGGTAGAAATAGGTCGAAGCATACAAAATTGACGATCATATCAGCTTGCACAAGTAACCTCAACGTAATACAAATTCTAACATTAGCTCCAAGCTCTAGCAAAGTCTAAATCTAAACTTGATCTTAAAGTAGTAAAGACAAGGTCAACAAAAGCGTGAAATTCAAAAAAGAAAGGCATGAGCATCCCCAACCTTAAGAACATACAGATTCCCATTGTCTACCGTCTACATCATACTTAATAAATAAATTCAATATACGGTACCAACACAACTCACAAAAACACTTGCACTCACCGGCTCTGTCAGTTCCAGTACATTAGCCCTATACGTGATGGGACTACAGTCACGGGTGTTCCCCACAAGCGTACATGGTAGAAACATGGGACCCAAGTCATCGCCATCCAGTACATCGACAGTTAGAGTTGTGGTGGCTGTTCGGCGCTCACTGGGGTAGGGTGCTCGATCCTAGACAAAGACAGAGTTTTCATTTAACTTTTGTATAATACTGCTCTTTCTTTTGACTTGATTGGGATTTGATTAGAAAATGACCACAGCAGAGTCCTGCTGAATCTTTTTTGAAAATCAAATCAACAAAGCCGCAGGGAACTCCCAATACCTTCACAGGCTGGTTTATACATGACTAACCATCTTCATGTCTATTCATACCTCACTCAGCAAGGGCACCTAATCAGACTTTTAATGCAGTTGTAACTGGTTCAGCATAGCACGGCCTCAGAGGCTACCCAAGCATGACAAAGAGAAACTCCTCTAGTCCTTCCACCAGTGTTTATAAGGTATGGTGTTGACGTTGTTGTAAAACAGTTAATTAAGTGATTATGCAGATTTTAAAGCTCAAGTCATGATGTCAGGTCTGGGTTAGTCTCTGTTTTAATAGTTACTCTTTCTGAAAAAATGTTCCTGGGTTTTCTTTCCATACTCGAGGACAAACTGGCATCCGTTACAGAACTTGCTTTTACAAGTTGAAACCATGGCCATTTTAACTTAATTAATTTTTTAGCATACAAAAAACTACATTTTAAATTAAACAGAAGCCAAAAGTTCTGATTTCAGTTCAGCTCTTTATATCATTATCCCTAATCCTAGTACATGCATTTGCACAAAAGCACTCAAATCTTTCAGTAATACACTGCACTGAAAATGCTACGTTGAGCTTTCATGGTTAAAAAAAAAGTATTCAAAAACACACATACACAACAATAAATAAATAAATACAGGTAGCTCTATTCATTGTGTCTGAATGTATGGTGGGCTACATCTGGTGATCTCTCACATTTTATTCAGAGAAAAATGTAAAATGTCCTAGTAATACATTTCAGTGCAAAAGCTTGTACTGTGTAAAGATCTCAAGCGTTTGAAAAATTCCACGACAAAAATTATGACCTTGATACACACAAAATGAAAAATGGATGTGCTTACACACTATTAAGTTTTTATTCAGTGGAAGACCTTCAGGAGACCTTCAGCTGAAATAGCGGGGTGCTCCTAAAATATCAAAATGAGTTTGCAAGAAATATGAAGTCCTAGTCAGACAGTGAAGGTACTGCTATTTACAAAACTTTTACCTCTGCTTAGGCATGAGTTTTTTTGTTTTTTTGTGTTTTTTTAAATCTAGTGCTACTGTCTACTTGTTGATCTGCTTTTCATGAAGTATCTGCCATCTAATTATAAAGGTAGCTGCTCAGCAAATTCACAGGAAAAACCTAACAAGCCTCTTCATCTGAATGGTCAATATAACTGCTGCAGTTTTCATTTCAAGATAATTAAGATATACATAAACTTATGTTGTAAAGCTCGCAGGACAAAATCACTAATTCAGGGAATCTACAGGAAACTCAATCTCTCTGCAACTGAATAATCAATGCAACCACTACATCTTGAAACCCTTTAAAGATAATATCTGCTATTTCTACTTCTAGAAGCTTCTGGGCTTTTGTGCAAATTAAACAAACTAGATAAAATGTGTTAGTTAGTGAGCTGTAGAGGTGCTGGTAAAATGATTTTGTCACTTTGAGATAGAGTGAGGCCAGCTGTTTCTCCCTGCTTTCTAAGATAACCAGATGCTTGCTGAAGCTTCATGTTTCCCGGACAGACGTGAAAGTGGTGTCAATCTTCTAATCTAACTGTCAGCAGTTAAATGAGCGCATTGCCTTAAATATCAAACTATTTATTTAACTGCTTATGACTATCAGTAAGTTTTATGGATTGGCACTTACTGTAAAATGTAATATGTTTTATGAACATAACAGTTCCTCTGAATAGTCTTATCCCAAGGGTTTTTTTCCCCTGGTTACACATGGACACACTCTGAGTCTTTTCTAAGAATTAATATTCAGCATATTCACGGCCACTCAAATCACTCTTAATATTGTATTCAGACGAACAGAGAATATCTTAGGCTTTCAAGGAGCCAGAAACACATTAATCTTTCACTGTAGCCTACTGTTGACTTTTACTAATGCTTCCAGGATAAATGGGCCTTGAGATATATGAATATTTGCTAGAATACTTTGTTGAGAACTAAAGGTTTTGTAAGTTTTCTGTCACAACAGAAACCTTAATAATGGATTCATCGATTTAAACAATTTTCTGCCATGCCTCAGTTTTAGATCCTACAAACTTCTCCCCCTGGTCCCCATGAGTTTGTTTTACTTACTAAGTGAAATTAACTACATTTATAGACCACTTTTATAAATAAAACATTCAAAGTGCTGTGAAATAAAAAGAGGAAACAATTACGCTAACAAAGACATTAGTGGTAATTAAGGATGAGGTTATAGTTCCCTTAAGGCTGACTCAACAGAGCAGAAATGGTCCCCTTGACTGTATAACAGCAATGTTACCGCAGTAATAAGAATTTACATGAAAAATAAAAATAATAACACTCTAGGCTGTAGACTTTACTCCCACTCAAGCAGGGGAGCATTTATTTCCTTTATTGCTGGTTTCAGATGAAAACCGTACCTTTCAAAAATGTCTCCTTCTATATTAAATTGTTAAAAATGATTATACTATACCCCATGCATAAAAACAGACAAACAGAAAATGAAAAAGCTTACATTAGCCTGTATGATGACCAGGTACCGTGTTATCTCCTCATAGTTGAGTCTTTCTCTGAGAACTACAGATCCAAACAGAGTCAAGGGGATGTCAAAGGTTCTGTTGGCTGTCTGAAACACACACAGATACAAAACACACACAGACATAGTAAGTCCTTTACAACTACAAAAGGGCCAGCAGTTCTTTTCTTTTTTCACTTTTAAAGTTTCCACAAATAAAGACAAATAGTAGTAGTGATTATACTGTAGACGTAATAGCATTAAAATTAGTAAAGGTTATGCCTGACTATGTTCCTCCATCACCCTGCAGGGAATATTATTTCAATATTATGCTGTGTTATGTTAAGCAGAGGAGTTTTATAGCTAAAGACTGGTGAATTTCTGTGTTAAGTAATATTGGAACAAAAAAGAAGACATATAATGAGTAGGCAGGAGATATCTACTGGAAAAAAGAGCAAGGAAGTAACAAAGGAGCAGCAAGAGAGAGCTGAGATCATTAACTTGATTCAAAATATTTGTACAGATTCATGAAGGCTAATGATTGCCAAGCTTTCACAACATAACAATGATCTTATATCAATAAAGCTTCTTGCGAAAACAGAGAGAATGGGAGGTCTTGAGAGAGGGCATTATATCTGATCTTGTGAAGTAAGTAAATGATACAGTTGTCGACAATGATAACCTAATTCCTTGAACAATTAATGCAAAGCCAGAGTTGGCCCCTCTGTTCCACCAGTCAATTATAACGATTGCAAAAAGTATCAGTCAAATAAATAAGATAAAATAATATATTTTAAACAGTATTTGCCACTAAAAATTTCATATTTCTTGGGAGAAAGTTTTACTTGGCCGACAGGATATTGATTGGTCAACGTTTTTGATTTCAAGACATTGGTTGAATATATTATGTATCAGACTCACACAGCACTGAAGGAATATTGGGAAGATGTCAACTTTAAACAATACAATAAAAACATAGGTAAAGAAACGTGCTTCTTTGTGAATTTTGGGTGTTTTTTGTTTTGTCTTTGCTCGTAGTAATGGTAAATATTAACAAAATGAAATTCTGACTGAATTACCATAGCAATAGTGCAAACCAGTAGTTGGGGAGATGGTAGCTTACCGGGTCTTTTGGGTTGTACTGGATGGTGTATTCTATCTGACCGTTGGGACCGTCATCGATGTCTGTTGCCCCGTTGTTCCCCCAGAAACCAGAGAAGATAGTGGTTCCTACTGGCGTCAGCTGGAAAAACAACAGAAACAGAGAATTTTAGTGTCTACAAGGGCACATTGCATGTACTGCTGATATTAAACAGCTTCTATCCTGTACTCTTGTTTCTTGTCTTGCTGGCAGAGTCATGCAAACACCTACTGCCTGAGATGAGGGAAAAAAAAAAAACTCTTCAAACATGTCTGGCCATAAGAGATCTTGAAACCCCACTGTCTGCACAAAACAAACAAAAGAAAATGACCTGCAGTTTTATGTTCATTGTGCTTAAATGGAGCTTGAGAAGTTTGTGTGCTTTCATTTGCTCTGGAAATAAAATGAAACACAGACACCAATGTTTGTCTGACTTTCTGTCTGTCTACAGTGTGTCCCTCTGTTTATCTTCCTCTCACTCTTGTGATTATTTGCTACACCTCATTGCCCCATCTCACAGAGGTTTTAGATAAAAACAGGACATTAGGTGATAAAAAAAATCATGTATTGTATGCTTGTCACGCACAATAGAGAAAGTGTGGATATCTCAAAATAATCTTTATTTTGGTCTTTGAGTTGAATGAAATAAAATAATAATGAAATCAGGAAATCTACGGGAAACTCAAACTCTCTGCAACTGAATAATCAAAGCAATCATCACATATTTAACCCCCCTAAAGTTAATATCTGCTATTTCAACTTCTAGATGTAGTTTTCTGCCATTAACATTTCACCCCTACAAACTTGAAAATTGGCAGAACAAAATAAGTGAAACCTTAATTAAGTTCTGTCAAAACTCCTGTTTTCCTGTTTTTAATAATCCCTAAAGTGACTGTTTTACCTGACAGTAAAAGAAAGAAATGGAGGCCCCCGCAACTAAATAATCTCTTCAAAATTTGGTGCCTCACACACTTTGTTGTAACATCCATGTTTTTGGGGTTTTTTTTTTTGGTCTTTTATAACCAAAGGACAGCAGTTAATTTCAAGCAACAATTGACACCATGTAGAATCTAATTATATACTGCATGCATCGCAAAATAACTGGGCTAAATGTAATCTAGACACTGACAGCAGAGAGTAGCCTCCATAGTAACTGTAAATAACACCGGTATAGTTTTTATTTATACTCTGTCCAGATTTGCAGGCTTTCAATCATGACATCTCCACCTTATGTTGGCTGGTAATGAAGCCATCAGAAAAACAACAAACTTATCATTTTCCCCCAGAGAAGTCAGTGTTTTGGTGTATTATTTGACTTAAAAGATATTTTGCCATTTTGGGAAATACTTATACTCTCATTCTTGCCAAGAATGAGATAAGAGGACTGATACTATTCTCATTTCTGTCTGTTAAATGTGGCGCTACAGCTAGGAGACAGTTAACTTAGATTAGTATAAAGAGTTTCAGCTCATAACCACCCCTAAAAGCACAATTTGTCATTTTTACACTTAGGGTTTTGTGCAAATTAAACAAACTAGATAAGAAAATATGCTCCTATGCTCCTAAAATATCAATACAAGTTTGCAAGAAATATCAAGTCCTACTTAGAAAGTGCAAGTTGTTTTTTGTTTTTTATATCTAGAAGCTTGTGGGTTTTTGTGCAAATTAAACAAACTAATTAATTAACTAATTACTGAGCTGTAGAGGTGCTGGTAAACTGATTTTGTTACTTTCAGATAGAGCCAGACCAGCTGGTTCTCCCTGCTTCCAGTCTTTGTGCTAAGCTAAGATAACCAGATGCTGGTTGAAGCTTGATGATTTTAGATAAAAACAGGACATTAGGTGATAGAAAAATCATGTAGCTTGTCACACAGAATATAGAAAGTGTGGATATCTTAATCTTTATTTTGGTCTTTGAGTTGAATGAAATAAAACATTAAAAAAAATTAGAAAACAGATCTAATTTTTAATTAATCTAATATTATGCTACACATGAAATATCTGACAACATGGAGGCTGTTTATAGTGAATCCATGTTCATGTCAAGTTAAAACAAACTAAACTTATAGATGAAGAAACTTCTTATGTTGAATTTTATTATTATGTTGAATATTATTATATTCATTTGGTTCAATCTGCTTTTTTTACACAGTTGGTAGAAAAACTACATTCAAAAATTGGATGGATATCCTTTGGAATTAGTTAACTGTATGTATGTGAATAATGGTACATATACAGCACCTACATGATGTGTAGTTAGTCGCCTAAAATGCACATGCACAAATGACACATTGGCCTTTGTTTACACTATCTTGTAATTTATGTGCGAAGTCAAGTATTTTTTATTTTCCTTTTTTTTGCTTTTAAATTTCACTTTTAGTTTCATTGCACATTTGCAACAAGATAACTCACTTTCTAGGGGGTAAAAAGGAAGCTAGATATTCAGAAAGATATTCAGTTTGATTTTCTTCAAGTCTGTCTGACAGAAAGTCTTTGCCTTAGGGTTGAACACTTGCCACAGCACATGAAAGGAAAAACTTTGCCAACGATAAATTGCTGTGCTGTATGTCTTCAGCCACGTGCCCTGAGATCTGTGATTATGTGTCAGACAGAGGTCTAATCTCCAGACATTGTGAGAAACAGTCAAGATTAAGTTTAATTTAGCTGCTGCACCAATTATTTGTTACATCATTTCCCTCAACATGGTTATCTCTGCCTCCTACTGATCTAACAATGGTCTTCAGAACACCTCATGCTGTTGTTTTGCCACCTTTGAATACAGCTCTAATGAAACAACTCCAGACTGAGGCATTGGTGCCAAGTCATGAAATTAGCCACAGGGATCACCTTGTACTTGAAAACTTTCACAGCAAACTCATAAATTGTGTCCTAGATGTTCTTATAAATAACCACACTGCTGCTGTGTGTGCCTTTATCTGTCCACCTCAGTTTCTTGCACTCAATAATTGTTAGTAATAAGACAACTACAGGCAAGTTTAATGTAGATAAAGCTGGAAGAAATCCTGGCTCACTCTCTCAGTGTTAAATATACTGTATTGGCTGGTTGGGGTTCTAGGTGCAAGAGAAGAAAATTAGACAATAACTGTCTGTCTAATGAGTGGACTTACACTCATATTTTAATAAATCTGCCCCTGCTTTTGAATTATTACCCACATCAGGATAAATTCCATTTTAAAAAATATCACCACCAAACTGACCACATTTACCTTGGCCTGGCACAGGAATCATATTTCTGAGTTTTTTTTTTTTACAATGCATCTCCTAAATTGCATGGTAGTTGTTGAAGTGAGTGGAGGGAATTATTTTAGTAGGAGTAATGAGAAACCAGAGAGCTATAAGAGCTAAGGGTGTGGAGGAGGAGGAGGAGGAGGAGGAGGAAAGATGAGGAATATATCGAGTGTGGCAGAGGAAAGGTGGGGAGGTTGAGAAAAGGTGACATAATGAAGAGCTGGGAGTGGTGAGGGGGCATGGAGGAGGGGGAGAGATGGGGAAAGCTGCAAAAACAGAGGGAAAAAAATGGAAGACAGAGGCCAGGCGAGAGAAAGAGAGGTTGAGACGACAGATTGAGTTGGACAGGCTGTGGAAGACTGTATAATGAGATATTCTACTGGGTCTGCATAGGTCTGTACTGGCAGCAGGCTCCATGTATCCTTGTCCAGTTTAAGTTTGAACCTCCTCTAGTTAAATTCCTTCTTCCACGGACTCTGGAGGACACACGAACCACAGGATTGGCATCTTAGAGACAATTCTGGAAGCCTAAAAATTACAGATTTAGATCCTTTCCTTGGCTGCCCAAAAACACTTCCTTTTCCCCTGCTTACAGCGCTGCCCTTCAACTTTAGTCTGACAGCAAAATGCCATGTATGATACTATTTGGTGGAGGTTTTTATTTTAAACACATCGCAGTATGCAGTGCACCTGCATGCCGAGCTACATTTCCGAGTGCAAGTGACTGCTGTGGGTGTCAATGCAGCACCACACATGACCCACAGAGAGACATGTAAAAGCTTGGCACAGTGCAACTGATCCACTGCACTCAGTCTTGATTGGTCTGTGCAGTAGCTTCTTCCCAGCCTCAAACCCATGAGTCCTGTACTTGCCAGCATCTACAGGATAAGCGCAATAAATGGCTCTTGATTTAGGTGAAAGGTGAAAGTTAACTGTTTTTACCACACTGAGTTTTTGACTTCACAGCATCTCTTTGTGTATGTTTGTGTGTGAGTGTTTTACCTCGCTGACTGCGACGTAGTATCTTGGCTGTTGGAAACGTGGTGCGTTGTCATTTCGGTCTCGAACAACGATGCGGACCTCGTGTAAAATCACAGTGCCTACCAGCATGTTGGTACACTGAACCTGAACCACGATGGACTGAATATACGAAGGGGGCTGGAAAAGTGATAAACAGAAGGATGGTTTAAAGTTACAATTATACAGTAGCGATAACTAATTAACCAGAAAATAATACAAAATAATAATGCACAGATTACTGTCCACCTACAGTAGTGAATTTTACTTTTTGGGCCAAATCAGACTTCAAAGAATATTGTCTGGATTTCTTTACAGGACAAATCAGCAGGAGGCTGGCTGTTTTCCAGTGGTGATGGAGCAAAACCTTTTCAGAGTTTCTCATAATAGCAGATGCTGGAAAAAGTGAAAGAGCCATAAAAAAAATAGCTCCTGCCATAGATAACACTCTGTTGCCAAGTGAAAGAGAAATGATTGGTCCAAAAGAGACAAAGAAGAGCATCTTTTGTTGCTGAAACGACACAGCTTACTTAAAGCTGGAGTGCAGGACTTTTGTCTCCCCCTTCTGGCAGTGAGAGTAATTATAAAAACAACATTGACACATGCTTATGTCATACGCTCCACCGTAGCGTACTCAGTTGCTACTGCTATAAAATGGTGGATAAATGGTTTTGAGCAGCGCACAACCGCCATGTTGGAAAGTCTAGAAGAGCTGTGCGATTAAATTATTTTATCCTCTTTCAAGTTAGCAGAGGGCTAACTGGAAGTTAGCCGGCTTGGATGGCAGAAGTCTCTAGTGCACATGCTCTGCCCATAGACCATGCACAGTATGCATTCATCCTGCCAATGTGGGAATGTCAAACACAACACCAGATTAAAAATCAATACAGGAAGATTTATCTTGGCAATGGCTTAAATGTAACGGATGTTAATTTAGATGTAAAAGTTCCACACTGCAGGTTTAATGATGCTCCTCAATTGAGAAACACTAGTACTACAGTAAGTGGTGTGAGACTATGAGACACACCTATAAGATTTTACAGTCAGTGAGTTTTCAATTGATGTTGTGGATCCGCACAAAGCAGAGCAAAATACAGTATACAAGATAAAATAAAGTATAAAGAATTTCACAGCATAGACAAACAAAAATAATAATTTTACAATAAGTTTAATCTTACATCTCTATCCAGAACACGTCCTGTGCTGTTGAGGTAAAGGGCTTGTTTGGACGGGTCCAGGATCACCCAGTAGTCATGGTTGTCCCGTAGAGACAAAGAGATGGTTCGTTCTGGACCCTCTGCAATGCCATTTATCTGCATGTTCTCCACCAACAATGTTCCTGGGAATGCAATAAAAATGACACACACAAGGTCAAGAGTTTATGGAAATATAAATGATATATATGATTTTAGACTTTAGAAGCAGTTAAACAGAAACAAACAGATAAATGGTTTGGTCCTAGATGTTATTCGTAGAAGAAAAGGACACAGAGACAGAACCCTCCACTGGTCTGATTTACTTCATGTTTTTAATTAATGACATACTTGGAAATCATTTAGGTTGTAGCCAAAGCCAAGGACAAAGTACACAAACGAAAAGAGAGGGACAGACGGAGCAAAAAGCTCAGTATAATTGAATTAAGAGAGACAAAGCCGACATGGGGACTACTCTGTGTATCTCTACACCAAAACCTGGAATACTTAAGACCATCTGGAACACAAAATAAAGTCAAAATTTAGAGAAAGAGAGAAAGAAAGAGAGCTGCTCTGTTGGGATATAGCAAATGTTCTGATGAAATCTATGCTTTCATCTGCATTAATTAAAAAAAAAAAGAGTAATACAAGTAAACATTTTAATAAGACAGACGGTGCAGATGGAATAACACTTGATTCATTTAAAATGTGGGCGGTGAAGTGATTGGGGAATGAGAGGAGTATTGAAAGACAGAGAGGAGAAATATAAATGGGGAGACAAGACATGATTTGAATGAAGACTGTCAGATATATTTTCAAGCATATTATCTCCCAGTCAACACAAAGCCGAGAAAAGTTAGAGCAAGAAAAGGAAAGGTCAGGGAACGTACATTTCACAAGAAGACAGGCAGATGGTGAATCAAGCATATGTGTTAAAGAATGTTCTGACTTTATTGGTGATTAACAGTCAAGGAAAACTGAGTGCCGCTGCCAACCTTCGCTGTGTTTTTTTAAATTGTTTGCACCCCTACACAGGCCAAAGATTAAAAAATACACCTTTAGCGATAGTTTTTAATTTATATTTGGTGTTCACATACTTATTTACATGTTGAATCAGATTCATAAACCAGTGCCTGGTTGACAAGACAAAGAATACATTACCATCACAGGCTGAGGGTCATTTTGACTTCTTTATAAAAATATGTGAGGGAAAAAAATGTAAAGAAGCAAAAAGATTTGAAAGAACTGACTTTTAACTGTGTGACTCTGTACAGCTCCAAATCATAAGAGACCCATTACCTGGCCCTATGCATTATTAATCAAAAAACTGTTGTACGTGTGAGCACAAACCTTCTCTTCAGACCATTATTAGACACTGCAGTGCAGCTTAAAGGGCACACATCATCCTTTTTATGATGCTCTGTCATTTTTACAGTGTTATGATGTTGGGTGTTTATGTTAAACATGGTCAAAGGTCCAAACCTTGAGGTGAATGTGTGTAAAAATGCTCTCTGAAAGTCTAAAGGAAGGGGGCTGCATAAAGAGCCAGTATAAGATAATTAAGGAGTTTTTTGAATTGTAAATCATGCTTGTCATCATTCTTGTAGAGCCCCAGAATATACATATAGACCTGTAAATGTGCATGATACACCCCCTTCAAGATATTATATGGGCACATGCATGTGTTTACATGTGTTCAATGTATATTAGAGAGTGAAGAAAGAGGAAAAATTACAGTAATAAGAAATTTCACTTGGCATATGCCCTTTAACAGATGCCAGCATGCAATGATCAATACACCTACATACTAATACACACACACACATAAATTTGGCTTGCTCTAAGGCATGCTTAACAGCGTATCGACTCCACTGTTACTAACTACCGTGTGTGTGTATATTAGTAAGTGTGTGTGTGTGTGTGAGGGAGACAGAGATGGAGCAATAGACGGAAAAAGTGAAATTTAGAAACGAGAGATAAACAAAGAGATTTAGCCAGAGAGAGAGAGAAAAAAGTGTAGGGAGGCAAGCAGGGTTGTGTTTGTGTGTGTGCGTATGTGTGTGTGTGTGTGCATGGGAGGAAACTTCATACTTTCCCTCCATATGCACACACACATATCCGCACACATACAAAATTAACACACACAAGCTTACACACACTGAACGATGTCATATCTGATCTAGCAGACATAAAATTGGGTCATGGCCTACTGTGCTACCGTGGAAACCGTGTCAAATGCCTTGGTGTGATTCGCTGATGTTGAATAAACGGGGAAATTTAATGAAATTGGTTTCTTAAAAATAAATAGGATAGAAAATGGAATTCATTAAGAGAGTTTCATCCCTGGCCATCTTTTAGCTATATCTCTTCTGGTTTTTCTGTTTGTGTCTTGAAAAATGAGTGAAAAAACACGAGTACAGGCAAAGAAGAAAGAGATAAATAGTACCTATACCTCATGTAACTGTATCTAATTTAATTCCATAGACCATATAATATGAATGGGCTCTTTTCACAGTGACCTCACTTTATAGGATGTATGACTGAATACTGCACTCAGCAGTACCTGATTAAAATGACCCATGTGTTAAAGCATACAGGCAGAGCAGCATGAAGCTGCAAGTGTGTGCAGCAACACAGAAAGAGGAGAGAGAAGGAATTGTCCAAGAAAAACACGCACAAAGAGCAATTAGAGCAAGAGAAATGAGAGAGATAGTAGAAGAAAGTGAGGCGAGAAAGATTGGGTTGAATGAGAGAGGGCCAGAAATAAAGAGCAAAGAGAATATTAGGGGGAAAATAGAGAGAAAATGAGCACTGTGGAGGTGCATTAGTAGAATTTTTACAGGACATTAGCTTAACTGAATAAGACGACACTGCTGGGGTATCAGCCAGGTACGAGCCACGGAATGAAAATAATCATCACATCTTCCTCCCCATTCAGCTCTTGGAGGAGGGAGGTAAAATGGATTCAAGGAGAAAAGATAGATACGTAGGACAACAGATGTAGTGAAAATGAGCCCACATAAATTGTTCGATAAATTGAAAATTAATATGCAACTACAGTACTGTGCAAAAGTTTAAGGCACTTGAGATTCTTATCCATAATGCAGTACCATCAGGGAGGCATCTGATCTGTCCTAAATTTATTCTGCAGCATAACAATGACCCCAAACATACAGCAAGAGTCAGAAAGAACTATCTTCAGCAGCAAGAAGAACAAGGAGTCTTGCAACAGATGGGATGGCTGCCACAAAGCCTGGATCTCAACATCAGCGAGTCAGTCTGGGATTACATGAAGAGACACTATAGAAGAGACTAAACCCACAGAAGAACTGTGACAGCTTCTCCAAGATGCTTGGAACAACTGACCTGCCAAATAACTTGATAAACTGTGTGCAGGTATACCGAGGAGAACTGATGCTGTTTTTAAGGCAAAGCGTTGTAACACCAAATATTGATTTCATTTAGGTTTCTTTTGTTAACCGAACTTTGTATGAAGTAAATTGATAAATAAAAACAATTCATGGCATTATTTTTAAAAGCAATGCCAATGGTATCGGCACAGATACTGACCTAATTAACTAGATTGGGCAGTGGACAGACCAATCCACATTAAATACAGTTTCTTTGTCAGTATCATTATAAAATTAATTTCACTATCAGTTACAATTACTTTTTTTGGAAAAACCAAGGGCAGTCATGTTTTTCAAATCACCTGAGAAGTACAGTAGAGGTGTAAAAAAAAAAAAAAAAAAAAAAAAAAAGACAAAGAAGCCAGATGTGTTTACCAGAAAAAGTGCAGGCATTTTTACAGTACAGCATCTGTTTAGCTTTGCCTCTGACAGTTTGAGAAATTCAGCCTTCATGGCCAGAGTCAGGATTTTCTGTATGTTCATGCACATAACATATATGTACCATCTATTGAATAATTAACTACTTCATTTGGATTTCAGACCCTTAAAGCATTACTGGTGGTCGAGCTAGATTAGTAAAGCTGAGTATATTTACTGCAGCGCTACACTAATAATGTTAAAGCAGTAAGTGAAGATGATTGTATACTATTTCATGCAATTTTGTATGCTGATGTAGCTGGTATTATCTACTAAATGATACATTTAATGCATTAGGGGAATGTGACTGGGGTCTGTGCATGTATGTGTGTGTATACACGCGTGTGTGTAGTCTTGCTCCCCCACCCTCACACCTATCCACTCACTCTAATCACCCTTTTACCAGATATTATTAAAATCACACCGCTTATTTCAATATTATCTTCTTTTATGACATTTCCTTGAGCAAAAAATCCCTAACTTGTTTCTTGTTACTCCCCCCCACCACCCTTTTCTTTCCTCGAGACTCGCTCCCTTTTGCTAACACCAACCCAAGATAATCACCCTAGAGCTAGATTCTCTATTAAATCCGTAACACTATTTCACAGCCACAGAGCAATGCATGGCATTATGCATACAAACCGTTCCAATGCTAAATTACTCTTCAACAGCCCCGGTTAGGAAGATTACTGCTCAAACAGGCACACATACACACTTGTACATACAGTATAATATGTACACAATGAATACACAGATGGACAAATCATGAAGCAGATCATTGATGCACACACAAGATGCAGACATATGCATGTATTATATATATTCATGTGCATACACAGTGTAGCTGCCCTAGGTCTTAATATCATCCTATTACACTCCATTAAATAGATCCATTTTACGCCTGTATCTATTTCTTTATGAAATAAGAATAAGAAGAGGTAAGATTTTGTGTGTCATGTACTGCACATTGAGAATCACATTGAGAATCACATTGAGAGTCCCATAAAAGGTGCAACGCTACAGTATAGCTCCCTTGGTATTGAAAAAAAAATAAATTATTTTGCTATTATTTTAATATAATGCACACTGCATTCATACTAAGTCATTTAATTTGAATAAACACACACTGAAAGATAATTTCTGGATAAAGAGAGTAAATGACAATCACCCTTGAGGTGTCCTTGAGTCATTCATGTTATATTACTAAGTATAAGTACTTTAAATACATAACATATCAATAACAAATAATAAAAAATGAATAATTTGAGGTGTAAGTGGCAAGTGGGAAACACAAAAAAGTCCTATATGCAATTACTAGTCTTAGACCTTGTCTGAAGAATAGATGGACACAGTAAAAAGGGAAAATAGGGGATATAAGAGGTTGGATAACCTAATAGGATGCATTAAGCCATCAACAGATACAGACATGTCAGCTGGGTAGACAGAAGGCGCTGCTGTCCTCTGTCTCTGCTGTTGCTATACTAATCTCTCATTATGTCAGTAAGGATTACAGTGATTGGGTCTCATGATTTAAAAACTTTGTTGAAAAGCAGACATGGTAAACATTGTGACTGGTTTCTGAAAAGTAATCTATAGGCTGAAGATAAGAGAGTGATTTAACCACAGAGGCCAGCCTGTCTATGTACATTTCACCTTCGCTCATAGAAATTTGTGGCAGTCCTCTGGGCCAACCAAAGCCTTAATTTACTTGTGACTAAATTAAACTTAAACCTATCAATTAAAATGTGATCCTTCCACAAATATGCTCCTCTGAACGTCTAACAAATCATGTTCATATACACTCACAAATATGCACTATCACATACCTTTAGATAATGTGTTTCTATTCCTCTGTACAGTCCAAATGGCAGAGCCATCAAACCAGGAACCACTAATTAGCTAAAGAGGTCTTAAACAGTTTGAGCTAACTCTGGAGACAAAAAAGCATACAAAGATATTTCCTTTGGTGTTCAGATAAAAAACTTACTTTTGTGGCATGTCAAGGTGGCAGAAGAGATACTATCATTTTTAATTACTTTAAGGATTTATATGCAAAACAACTAGGACTACTTGACACGCAACATCAAAAGGTCTGGGAAACCAAAATAATAATTCATAAATTATTAACTTATTCACTTTATTGCTTAAAGTTAGATGAGAAGTGGAAACTGTTAGGACTTTTGCGGTTTTACAGGGCGTTGTGTGCAGGACTATTTCTTAGCTGGACGCATTGACTTCTAGGAGTCTGGGTTGTCACTGTGAGGTTGCCAAGCAACCAGTGGAGACTCCAGGGACAGATTAAACAAAGGAGATACTGTATGCGTTAATTAGTGAGCTTTAGAGATGCTCATAGGCAGATTTTGTTACTCTCGCACATAGGCAGACTATCTGCTCCCCACTGTTTCCAGTCTTTATGCTATACTAAGATAATCAGTTGCTAGCTGTACCTTCATACTTACACCAGCATGCTATTGATCTTCTTATCCACCTCTTGTCGTTAAAAGCGAATAAGCTTGATGTCTTTATGCATGCTTTCTGCAAAATTCTCTTACACAAGTGTGTACACATAGAGAGCTGGAAAGGCACTAAAATCTTCTTGTCATTCAACTACTCTTAAGATCATACACAGAAAGATTGAGTTGACATTTAATGCCTCTGGAATGGAGATCAGACTCCAGCTATGACACAGTTGGTACAAGCCTAATGAATATTAATGAGTGCCGGTTACATGCCATGCCAATCAGCAGCTGTTGAAAAGGTCAAGATCATCTAACTGTGTTTGTTTAAAGTTGGGCAGCAGGTGATGATCATCTTAAAAAAACTAAACTCTAACAAAGTGTTCACTTTGGTTATAGGGGTTTTAGAGCCTTATTTAAAGCCACTTTCCAGCATAGAATTAAGAAGTCATACAAATGAATACTTTACCGTTGGGACTCTCTTCGTCTATGGCAACGATGGTGGCAGGAGGACCCGACCGAGAAAGTTTACATTCTGTGAGCATGAAAAAGAAAAAGAAAAAAAAAGTCAATATTGATACATTTTGGGGATTGACGTCATCATTTTAGAAACTTTGAAATATGAAACTTTATTATGAAGTATATGGAATACTTGATGAATGTTAGTATTTAGTTGGAAATGATTTTAAATTGCTTTTTGTCCCTTTAAAAATAAGCAGCTGGTGCAATCATTCTGTAAGCTGTCAGTGTCACTTTCTGAAATGGAATTGGACTCACACAGCGCAGCCCTATATATGTACAGCAGAGAGAGAGAGTGGTTGTAAGTGGCAACAACAAGATGGAAGGTGAAAGAAGGGGGGCAGTGGAGAAAAGGACGGTGGTGTGAGGGGTTAGCAGAGGGAAGTAAGGAAAGAGGTCCAGACAGAGGAAAATGATGATAGACAAATAGAGAAAAAGACAAATAGTAAAAGGGGAAATTAAATATAGAAAAGTAAAGAAGGAAACCACAAAAGATGAAGAAATGTTGTAAGAAAAACAGCAATAAATACATGGAGATAAATAAAGGATAAGGTTGATAGATATAACCTACATCTTATTATGTTATAACTGGAATGAAATGCAGTAGGAAAAGTGACAATGAAGAGAGACTAAAGGTTTCACTGGCAACCCCTCTACTACCATCTCTGCAGGGTTAGCAGGGGTTAATAAACTAGCACAGTGTCTGAACACACAGTTAACAGAGGAGGAACAAGGAGATAGTTCTTACCCTCATATTGCCAATCTGCAGTAGGAGACACGTCCCAGCAGGAAAGAAGGAAGGAGAGAAGGTAGAAGCCAAGGAAGGGTAGGAAGAAGGAAAAAAACAGAGAAACAATTTGATGAAAGATAAGAATAAACCCTCAGGGAGAAGAAAGGCAACAACAGATAGAGAAAAAGAGCAGAGCCAAACATAAAAAGAGGCAAGTGGGTTTGAAATTTTGACTAGAGTAGACAAATAGGCAGGCAAATATGAAATATGCTGTGAGGTATGTGTGTTTATATGTACAGTATGTTGATGTTCTTATCTCTATAAGCTTTTCCACCTGCATTCACAGCCACCACCCGCACTCACACTCACTGCTTTATGAGGAGAAATAATTTTAACCCAAGCTGAAGGCTTAAAATGGTCCCGTTCAGAGGGAAAACAGCACTGACATTCAAGGATTCTCCTTTATCCCTCTGTCCTTGCCAGGATACGGAAATACAAGAACACCCACACAGGGCAACATTATTGTACAGCTCTCGAGAACGTTTGGAAAAAATCCCACAGGAAGGCTGGAAGACAGATATCTGCTCACCTAGAAAATAGACTTCATGGAACAATGATCACACTTTCTCTCTCTTACTCTGTCTCTCACTCTCTCTCTCTCTCTCTTCCCCTTCACGATTAAGCATTGCAACTGTGTGACATCAAAGATTATCTCAGGATTCATTGGTATTTTTTCTTGTTTGAACATTCCAGGCTCGGAATTAGCTTATATTAGCGCTGAAAATGATTGGTATTCTAATTCGTCATGCTAAGAAAGATGCAAAGAATGTTTTCTTAAGAAATAAAGGAGCAGTCAAACTAAGCTAAGTGTTAGCTTGTGCATTTTACAAAAGCTTTTTTCCTTCTCTTTTCATCGACAAAACTGCACACTATCTTCACTAGGACTTTTGTTGAATGGGTAGAAGATTACATAAAGAAAAATCCGCTAAACATTAACTACATTAGTTGTCATATTAGCTACTTGTTAGCTTTGTTCACAGATTTGACAGTAAGCAGCTAGCATCCTAAGATAAATATTTTATCAGGCAACCAGTAAAGACGCCTACAGTGTGCCTTAAATGGTTTACTTTAATCTCTTAAATGTTTTCTTAGAAAAATAACATCTTTAATGCTTCTTAAAGAAAATTTTTTCCCCCCCATTTTCCCCCAATGTTAAAATGTCCAATTTGCTATTCCGCTGTAGTCTTTACTAATCACTGCTTGCTAACCCAACTTTTGACCTGAGGAAAGGATATGCAGCCATGTGATACATTTACATGACATATAGTGGCACTAAACCCCATCTGCTACAACACCTTTCAACATACTGTACTACAAATCTGCTTTGCCAAATACATTTTGGAGGAAAAGTAGTTATATAATATATACAGTATCAGTCAAAAGTTTGGACACACCTTTCTATTCCCTTGAATCAGAAAGTGTGTCCAAACTTTTGACTGGTACTGTATTTTTTTCCAGTCCAGGACGTGTGACATCCTTGCACTAAACAGACGTCAGGTTGGGGTTGGATGTACGAAGCACAGGACTTTGACACCAAAGACTGGAGTTTGTGTCTTGTGTCCCACATGTTAGTAGATGACTAAAATATCAGCTGGTGGAAGATTGTGGTTTGGTTTAAAATTAAAAGTAATGATTGGCAGTTCAGGGAGTTAGATGAGATACAAACAGGGTCTTTTCGTCATAATGAGGTAGTAGCGGAGAGACGCTGGCTGCAAAATGAGAGTGGTATAGATCCTCTCATCTAACTCTTGGATAGAAAGTAGATAGAAACTATTCTGATAAAAAAAATGTCAAAGCATCCTGTCTTATGCTTCAAGTTAACATTTTAACTTTGAGTTTAGTTGCCAAGATTAGGGATTGTAGGGAAAAAACCCTGCGGTAAATTAGTTGTAGTTTCCCCAGCTGCTTCTTTGTGGGGCTTTATGTGCAGGAGTTTCATGCTATAGCAACCAACCAGTAGAAGTCTTTATGTTAAGTGACCACAACATGAACCCATGGTCCCATGAACACAGATGACTTGCTTGGTTGTGCATTTGTCTGACAATCAAACCCCAGGTCGCTGTCGTGGTGGAAGAGTATTTTACCCCTTTACCTTTCTGAAGCTTTTCTATGGTTACAGCTCAGGCAAGCAATGCAGAAAGATGCATGAGCCATGGAACAATAGTCACTAGTTACATCACACTCTACCAGCTGGCCGCTGAGTGTGTATTTGAGTGTGTGTGAACAGCAGATGACAGATGTGTATCCCCTGCTTGACTGCCTTTTTATCCTTCAGCGTAAGCTGATGCCCCTCATCTATTACTAACCAGCCATTTGTTCTCTATGGGGCATCTCTGTCTCTTTCGTATCTCCCCCTCTTTACTTCCCCTCGGTTTCCTCCCTCCTCTGTCTCTTCTCATCTGCTTCCCTCTCTCCACCTGTCAGTCTGCTTTCCCTCTGAAATAATAAAAATGAAATGGGATGAAACAGTATCAGTCTGGGTTGCAATCTAAAGTGACAGATGAACATGATGAGATCTCACAATGAAATGAGCTAAATCTTTTAAAAACTAGGGTACAGTGAAAGGTTAGGTAATGCTAATTTAAAGTCCCATCTCTCTCTGTCTGTGGTAAATTTGATATTACAGGCAACTCTTTCTAGCACAATCTTGATCGAAACAAAGGGTTACATGTATTTCCACAAAAGTTTAACAATGTAGATTAAATCAATTAAGTTGGGAGACACTGTTAGCTGCCCTAAATTAAATCATGTGTTACAGTAATTCCCCGTCTCTCTGCATGACAGTTAACTCTAGTGAGAGAAATTCAAGATGAAGAGTCCGTTGCAAAGAAATGCAAATCCTCTTCTGTTCTTTCACACAGGTCACAAGCACATTTCCTCAGAAGTGTCACTTGTTTGTATGAGATATCCCATAAAAGAGCTCCTACGGTATTGTTAGTGTTCTCCTGTATGCAGGCACTTATCTTGCTAAAGTGTGTACTCATGCTCACCCTCAAAAGTTTAGTTGTGCATTTCTTCTCTCATTGATATGTGCTTTTCTTTCTGTAAGCACTCACTTATATGCTGGTAAGTATACACTTGTGCTCCCCTCTTGTTTCTGGAAAAAATATCACTGAAATGACTTTATGCATGAGCAAGTGAATAAATCCATCTAATGCCAGGTTTCTGTCAAGCTGATGAAAAGTTCTGTGGAAAGCTGTGTGATGGGGAATGGGGGTGAGGTGTTCAAGGTGTGGAGCACATAAAAAAAGACTTAAAACTTTGAAATTCCGTTCAGACAACATCAATGGAAAAGCTTGCTCCATTTCAGATTTATCATCCATCCAATGCCTCTTTATTTAAAGCTGGAGTGTTTCGGTCAATATCTTCTTTATATACAATTCAAATTCCAAGGGTCGCCAAGGTTGGAAATAAACTCCCATTGAGCACAAAACCAACTGAAGAAGAAGAAGAGAGAAGTGACTGCAGCTGAAGACTACAGCAATCACCAAATGGGTTAAACAGGCTTGAGCTTGCTGAAAACAACTATTGTTCATTACACACAGACACACAGCTTAGCAACTGTCGCCATGAGACATATATACACATGCACGCTGCTTAGGAACACACTTCACACCACTTCAAACAGTTCACACAATTGAGCCGTATGCCTGTACGCAGTTGCACACATGAACATACACACTCACACATGCTGGAGTTACCATAAAATATACATGCTGGGACTGTGACTCAATGAGGCACCTGACTATGCAGATTGTGTGTCTGTGTGTTTGCATGTGTGTATTAAAGCAGGATTCTTTGGGTATGTAGCATGAGTTGCTCTACAGAGAGAAGCTGTCATGTTGCCTAAAACAAAGGCATTAATATTGACTTCCACAACATTAAAGGACTAGTTCAGCATTCCTTAAGCCCCCTTAAAAACACAGATTGCTGTTTTTACACTTTGGTTTTTATGAGGAAGGAAATGCATTCAACACATTTGTTAGACATTAAAGAGGACATAACATGCACATTTTTGGGCCTATGTTCTTATTCTGGGGCTCTACTGGTTTATCTTTGCACGATTTACCAATCAAGTCTCATGGCAGTTGTCATGAAATTTAATCTTTAGATTCATGTACATGGACACAAATTTTCCATTTTTTTTTGTGACACTCAGCATGACTTTCAAACTAATATATTTCAACTGGAATCTCTTTTGTGCCTGCAGGATGTTTTTTTCTGTCAGAGCGAGGCTAGCTGTTTCCCCCTGTTTCCAGTTTTTAGCTAAGATAAGCTAAGCTAAGCTAAGCTACCATAAGCTATTCGGATGCGGGCTGTAGCTTAATACTTAAAGGTCCTGTGTGTAGTCTTTAGTAACATCTAAAAGAACAGACTTGGTAGAAATTGAATAGATTATTTATAAGTATATCTTAATTAGTGTCTAATCAGCTGAAAATAATAATTGTCGTGTTTTCATTCCCTTAGAAATAAGCCCTTTATATCTACATGGGAGCGGGTCCCCCCCCACGGACAAACCTAACACTGGCTCCAGTGAGGGCCTTACACGTTTCAGATTCAGTGGGCAATTACCGGAAATGCACCGGTTTAAAACGAAGAAGAAGAATGGACCAAACATTTTGTATTGTGAGAAGTTTTTGAAAGCAAAATCTGATAAATGGAGGACCATACTTATTTAGAAAATCACAGGAGCGTGAATTGTCGTCGTCACAGAAACGAAAACACGAAGAAGCTAAACGAAATCGGGACAAGCAACCACATAAAACGAGGATAAACCCAGATGGAAATCCCTGATGAGAGAAATGTTTGCAGACTGATGCCGAAATTTCCTGTTTACTGCTGGACAGGAAAGAGTGTAGTGTATATTTATTTTGCCCCGCTGGTAATGGTTCAAAACCTAGATGATGTACAGTGTTTATTAGCAGTACATTAGTTTCCCTGAAAAGAAACGCTGCCACGTAACGTTAAATATTAGCACACTTTAGCCTCAGTTTGTGCCTCTCATGGAGCTGGTGGTCTGATAAGAGACAACAGGGAGGCAACGTCGTGCTAATAACCCAACGATTTATTCATTTTCTGTGACAGTAAGACAACACATTGATTGATAACTAAGATATTTAGCGCTGGTGACAGTCAGAGTAATGAGTTAGTGTGAAAGATAAACTGAGGAGAAGTCTGCTCATCACCGAGTTAATACATCCTGTGAATTTATATTTATATTTTTCACAGTGCTCTATGATTTCATTGTTTGCTCCTAATTTGTCATTTAGGAGCACATGTACACATTGGGGGGCAAAGTTAGCTTATAGTCCAACACAAGTAACGTTTTCCCTGTTTCAATGTTGAAAAACATGTAATTGCTACCAGAGTTTTAATTTTACATTTATCAGTCAGAAGTGGAATTTTCTGTTATTTATTTTGGTGTGTTTATCCAGGCCAGCCAAGGCTCCCAGCATCTTAGGATGTAACATAATGTATTACAAGAGTTTGTGACTGTGTCATGTAGCACTTATTTTCTTGATGTTGCTGTTGTTTCTCCAGCTATGAGAGAGGTCCTGTAACATCGATGCATGGTATTGCCTTTATCTTCATTCTAAAGTGACTGTGTAATACGTCAGGGGTATTTCACCATGTGCTGGGAGTACGTTGGTTTTCATTACAACCAAAGACAACAAAAGTTGATTTCACTGAATAGCTACTTGTCTCTGACTGAAAGTGTGTTAATCAATTAAATAATCTGATCTAGTCTGTTGTTGGGATGAAAATCTGCATGGAATAAGGTTGAACTGTTTCTGGTTAGCACATTAGATAGATAGATAGATAGATAGATAGATAGATAGATAGATAGATAGATAGATGATTTATAATAGTAAGTTCATTAATTTGTGCTGTTTTATTTTTCTCAGGCACTATGGGTTGGCATTATTCACCATGTCCGTGACATTCACACCCGCCATATCAGAAGTATTGCAGACCAAGTCAGGAGAGGTCTAGGTAAGTGATACACATTTGTTTGCCTATGTAGCATATTAACTTACCCTGTATACCCTGTGTAATGGTACTGTCTTCCACAGAAGCAGTTTTCCATGCAGCTGCTGCTGCACACCGCTCCTGGAGCAGATGAGGAACAGCAGTGCCAGTGAAACACGGGTGTTGTTCCTGCCATGAGAGCATCTTCATCCAGAGCAGTAAATTGAATACCTTTGGTGTGGTTTTGGTCTGACCCTTGTCAGCTATTATATGTGCAGCAATATGACTGCTGGAAGGTGATCGGGTAAGTTTAATCACACTGCTTTTAGTGTTCAAACAGACTAATGATTTGATAGATTATTCTGTCTTTATCAGAATCAACTCTGAAGAACACAGAATAAGCTGTCAAAATGTTTGTTTGAACAGTAAAAGCTGCATGTTTATGTTATCCTTTTATTGTCCAGATTGAAAAGGATGTCCAAAAATGTTTCTGTTAAATAAAAGATATTTTTATTACAAATGTCATTAATCTTAGTGTTGTTTTTTATATTTTTATTTTGTGGTTCAAACTAGTGAATTACAGTTAACATAACCTGAAGTGGCAATGAAAATGAATCCATAACATGTACTACAGTGCCCTGTTCTGAGGATCAGTGGTATTCCAACTTCACTACCATTTTATGTTGCTTTCTAAATATAAATAATGACAATATAAATTAATGGTGGAAGTAGTAATGACAATATACTGACTGCAGGGAAATACTGTCATTGCATAAGTATATATTAATATGTTTATCATTGCAATTATCATAGCACATCTGATGAATATCTTTTATTTGGTAAACTTGTACATTTAAGTTGAACAAATGTGAATATATAAACAAAAATTTTAATAATTATCCAGAAAATATATAAATATAGAAAATGTATAGAACAAGTATAAAATAAATAAAATATCAGAAATGTAACAAATAAATATGAGATGATTTGATGCCTTGATGATGAACAGGCAGGTGTGTGAGTACTTGAGATACTGTGTGGACGTTCCAGAGGACCTGGAGGGAAACTCAGAGGCCAGGTGTGAAACCAGGGTGATGTCTTTGGAGGACCAGTGAACTTGTCCCTGATCCTCCAAACACAGCAACTGGGGATGACAAGTCGGTTTCCCTGGCCTAAGGAGCCATGCTGTCAATAGATGAAATGTCTATAGGCAGCATAACGGTACTCCCGGTTGTCATCCCCAGGCTTCCTGGTTTGGCCAAATACCATAATGTCCTCCCAGTACCGCCTGTGAATGCATAAAAAGCATTTTCAAGACAGTACTGGGAGAAGTGAGGTATTATTATTACACAATCTGCAGGGTACTGGCCACAGCATTTCCTCTCCCGGTCCGTAGGCATGTCTGTACAGTTACTACAAGTACATCATGGTACCCCTGGCACTCCAGCAAACGGTGGGACACCATGCCTGCACTGATGCATCATCAAGGCATCAAAAATGAACCCTGGCTGCCTCTGAAGCAGTTCACTGGTGAGCTGCCTGTGCTCCTCCAAGGTCATCTCTTCAAAAAGTTTCTGAAAAAATAAAACACAGGAAAAACACAGATAAGGCTTTATAGGTTATAAGTTTCATGATATGTTGGAAATATGGTAATGGTAGAAGAATATGGCAGAATATGGATTGTAGGCTGTCCAGTGTTCCCAAACATGTCTACAACAATAACATGATTTTTAAAAAAAAGTGAAAATATTGCTGCTCAATACTGTTCCTATATAGTATTTATATAATCATTCAATAGTGTTGCTGATGTTTTCAGTAGCCTCTTTTATACAGAGAACCCACATTATAGCCGTAAAGAGGATCCAAGGGGAGGACATTTCTTTTCTTTTGATAACATTAAAAGTAAAGTTAGACTTTTCTGTCGGCTTCCTGACTCATTTTAAAAAGAAGAGAGAAAGAGAGAGAGAGAGCAGCTGTGGTCGAGTGAGCTAGAGGGTGAATGAAGAGAGGGAGCGCTAATAACGTTAGTGGGGAAGCTGGTGAACCAGATCGATAAAAGTTATTTTCTTATTGTTTCACAGCGGTTACTTTCTAAAGCACAAACACACCCACACACCTCTTCAACCCTGCAGCTGTGTGCTGCGCCGCCTGATTTGGTCTGAATACGAGCTAAACAGAACAGCAAGGCGGATTACAGGCCCAGTATTCCCGCCTTGAACGGGCTGTGTAAGAGGGGCTACTGACTCACATTACACTGATAACACATCAAACTAAACAGACTACAGTAATGTAAAGCACAGAGCTGCTATGTAAATACCACTTTGTGTTGTATTGGCATTTTTAATATCGTGCAGAACGGGTAGGAATATTATAAAATAATTGTATAAATAACGTCACAAACCTCAGCCGCTTCGGTCCCTTTGGAGGGTTTCCAGCCTCTTGCCCTGCTTCCGTGGTGCCGGTGTTTGCTCTCCTCCCTTGCCTGGCCCTGCCTGCAGCAGAACCGCTAACTCGCCCTCTTTCTCACCCTCTTCCTACTCCTCTAACCTCCAGTACTTGACTCTGCAAACGGATAATAAAATATGTAACGTTATCCTGCCACCGCTATCTCACTATCAATAATGCCTAACGTTAGAATAAAATAACGTAAGTTTTGTTTAGCATGACGTTGCTAATGTTAGCTTGTATTACTAAAATAATAAAACACTCATAACTGCTATCTTACTTGTGAGCTATAACCTATAGTATTATAGACTAAATAATTAAATAACATCTTCACCTCATCGCTTGACTTGTTAGAAATGCTCGAAGTTGTTGTGGACGATGCCATCTTCAGCAAATAGCTTCTTGTCCTTGAAGGCCACCGTAGCTTCTGGAATCTCTCCAAAGTCTTAGGGAGGGGAGGGGTGAGTGGCAGAGTGCTTCAATCTAGAACCTCACTGTTAGAGGCCGCTAAATACCACACATATTACACACTGGACCTTTAAGGGACGGATATGACAATGGATTGCTCTTCTCATCTAATGCGCGGCAAGAAAGCGAATAAGTGTATTTCCCAAAGTTTTTGAACTATGGCTTTAAAGCTAACAACTAAATGTTTACTTTTCTACCATACACTATGAAGGATTTCTGAAGAAAACATTTATTTTGGTAGACTAAAGTATGCCATATGTGTGGCATAGCAATGGAACATACTGGGGAAATAAAGTCTATAAGATGCCGAGGGGAGCCAATACTAGGAAAAAATATTAGGAAAAAAACCTGAAAACCAATCATAGCTGCAGTGTATATAAATCAATGAGAAAGTAGCAATGTGGCCGCAGAGGTTCACTCTATATGGTACAGAGGCAGATGGTGTAGCAGCACTGGCCAGCTGAGGATGCTTTCTTCCCAAATGACAGGGAAAAAAGCCACAGGAATCTTACACTGACCTGATTCCACTGAAAGAATTGACTCATTTCAGCTGATGATGTCTCAGATTGTGTAAGAATTAAAATGTACTGTATTCTTGTTTCTTATGCAGTGGGGAATGAGTTGAACTATGTTGGTAATGTTGTGAAGTTAAATAAACAACTTCATGCACTTATGGCAAATTTCTTAGTTATGCAAAGGACAAGGAATATCTTAATTAGAGGCCCTCTCCAATGACACCAGCAATATAAACACTTTAAACCACAAATTATGACATTTAATAGACGCCCAGCTATAATTTTACAAGACTGTGTCAAAAACCAATTAAACAGGAAATCTGTAGTTACTAGCAGTTGCTATCGCTCTAATTTCAGGTTAAAAAATTTCTTTCTAATGAGTTCCTAAAGCTTTTTAATCTTTTTTTTTTTTTTTTTTTTTTTTTTTTTTTACTTTGCCATATTGTGAAATATTTTATGCTCATTTGAGTTGAAGTTGTACTTGACTGCATCCTGCTTTTTGCCATCTGTTAAATGCTCACTTGGCTATTTTGCCTGGAGTCTAGATTGTGAATGGGAAAAATCCAATGATAGTGAACTCTAAAATATGCTGGAATAATATTTGAACATACTGTAGCAACAAAGGCAAACAGAAGTTATCTCAAGAGATGCTGATCAAATCTGCAAAGATTTCCTCCTTAAGAGAGAGAAGAGTTCTGCTGCTTGATTGATGGCTGCAGAATTTGGCTACGGCACACTCAAAAAATGACAAAAAATAAATATTTTATGATAAAACTGTCCACCGATGAGCCAGATGGGTGTGAAATGGATATTATAACAAGAGAGGAGTGAAGAGAGAAGAGTCTGCCACGGAATATGCCATTGCATCAAGTGAGCTGTCTAGAGAGGTCATTAAAAAGGTTTTTAAAAATACCTTTAAATAATGCACTGAAATCTGCAGAAAATGTCTTTTGCCAAATGTGTGCCTTACACAAGCACACAATGAAATTAATGAGGATTAATGGCATCACAGTGACCTAATATTGTGAACAATATGTGTGTGTGAACATGCCTGCAGTGTGAGAGTGTAGCCATTAATAGTGTTTCACTGAGTTTGTAAGTTAATTACATATTGAGTCTTTTTGATATAACTTAATTAATATGCAAAGAGTCCCTTTGAGATAATTTACTTATTTAAAGCACATTATTAAAACTGTGTAAATGAAAATGTTAAAACAAGAAACTACACTGATAATTTTTTTTTCATTCATTCTAAACTGACGCTCTGGTGTTCTGCAACATGCTCACAATGCTTCATGCATTTAAGCCCATAAACCAGAAAGTTTGTTACAGAATTGGCTGGCTGATAGACAAACTTGACTCCTGAAAATATACTACACAGTCTTTTCAAACAAGAGGATTGAGAGATATGGTAGTAAAAGGTGAAAATAAAGGAGCAGACAGACAGGTGAAAGGAGGTTTTTTTTCCTCTAAAAGTTCTCCTGTGTCATGTCCTTTTAAGCTTCCATCAGCAGGTACACCTATCTGCACCGCTCCCTGGGGTCCGATTGCTCTCCGTCTTCCCTCCTCTACCCGACCGGCCAGCCGCTCATCCATCACCCATTCATCTATACCCCCCCCCCCCCCCCCCCTCACGATCCATTCATCCATGGAGGACAGAGGAGGAGTAGAGAGGACAAAATTGAAGAGGAAAGAAGAGACAAGTCCAGGGGAACAGAGGAGAGAGGAGGAAGATTGGCGGGGTTGAGAGGAGAGGAGAGGAGAGGAGAGGAGAGGAGAGGAGAGGAGAGGAGAGGAGAGGAGAGACAGTGTGACCTTGTGTCAGATTGATGTATCTCTGGAGAAAACGGATTGTCGACCCGCTTGCACAAAAAAAAAAAAAAAAAAACGCACGCACACACACACGCACACACACATACACACACAGGCTCAGTGCTGTAGGGATCACCACTTTGTCACTGTGCTGGCTTATCCATTATCCTGATTCTCTCCCTCTCTCTCTCTCTCTCTGTCTCAGTATGTCAGGTCTGTTCCCAGCTAGAGCAGGGTTGAACACAGCTGACAGCGGTGGTGGTAATCAGACGGCAGTTGTTCCTTGGACACATGGTGAAAATACTTAACCACCCCTCCAGTTCCCCCTAATGCTGCTCTGGTGGCAAGCAACTGTAGGATCAACATTATTGTCTGTGGGTCCAACTTGGGTTTGTACTCTTCTGTAAAGATGAGTAAGCTCAAAAAAGATTTAAAGGAATAGTTCAGTGTTTTGGGAAATAAACTTTGATTTTTGTCTGAGACTGAGATGAGAATGTCAATCTCAAGTCTGAACAATATTTCAAAGAGCAGGTAATTGCTTTGTATCTTGCACTCAAGGAAGCACATACACAGGCACAATTCACATTCCTGCCAACGGACTGCTGATTATTTGACAGTAATATGCCAAGAAATGCAGCAATAAGCCAACAGACAGGGACGAAGAAGACTGCTAGCTGGTAAACATGGATGTAAATGGTGCATGTTCCTAAATATCATACAATTGTCTTGTTTTATGAAGAAGGAAATGCATTCAACACATTTGTTAGATCTTAAAGAGGACATAACATGCACATTTCCAGGTCTATGTTTTTATTCTGGGGCTCTACTGGTTTATCTTTGCGTGATTTACATCAAGTTCAAGAAACTCCTTATTTATCTTATACTGGCTCTTTATGCAGCCCCTCAGTTCAGCCTCTGACGAAACTGAGTGTTTCAGCTCCATTCTCTTTAAGGACGGTCGTTTGTGGCCATGCGTGAACAATTTGACATCATGTTTGATGGGGAAGTAGAGGTAACTTTGCAAATGGAGTGTTCAGAGCAGGCTGAAGCCCTGGCTTTTGACTGTTGACCCTACTTTTTCACTCTCCTCCTGCCTCGAGTCTTTATACTAAGCTAAACACCTCCTGACATGACTACTATAGCTATTTATTTTTAAAGTTCTAGTTGCTTCTCAGTTCTTCTTCTGTTTCATATCTTGTTAGCCTTGTTAACCTTTTTATCTGAACGTTAAACACCTCTTATTCAGTGGCAATGTGTGTCAAGGGCAAAGTCTCTGGTACATTCAATACAATAAATAAGCAGTGGTCTCATCAAAGGACTATACAAAGATGGAGAGAACTTAGAGGGCTGTTGAGATAGTGAGAGAGGTAGTGATGGCAGCACAGAGAAAAATATAGCAATAAATATGAGCAGGGCAAAAGTTCTAGAGGCAAGGGGAAGGGTGGAGAAATATCAATCTAAAGAAATACCAGTCTGCTTTAGAGAGGGGGGTATAAGAGGGAGATGACAACGGCTGATGAGAAGAAATGGTGCTGTAGTTGGGGGAAAAAAAGACAGCAAGAGGGACAAAGATAGGGAGTGAAGACAAAACATCTTACAACAAAGGAAAGCCGTAATAAATATTAAAATCACCTTGAAAACTCCAACTCCACCCGCATCCACACACCGACACACATGCTGACACATGCACAAAATATATCATAAATCTGCAGTGCCAGCCCACCACACAGACACAATTGACATTCATGGTGTAGCATATTTGTCACAAGCTCAGGTGCAAATTTCCTGTGCATACTGTCCTCCTCCATCATATAAACCTACAGGGGGTGGACACAATATCTTGAACACCTGCACAATCTAATAAGGTCTACAAGAATGGTATCAATATCTCTCTGGCATCATCAGACCGGTGTTGAATACTGTTTTATAGACTTCACAAAGGTATTTTTCCTGTGTTGGACTGCATTAGATTGTACATGTACTATTGTTTTGACATAGAGAGTGGAGATAATAGAGTTTGAATAAGGCCGAGGCCTTCTATGTGGCGAAAACAACTGCTGAAAAATTATGAAAGCACTTCAAAACCATACATGTGCAATTAATTACACAGATATTGTAAGTTCTGTATGAAACTATAATTAAAGCATGCAGGGTTTGAATTGCTGAAGAAGAGACATGGGTGATTGGGTGATTCAGGGCCATGGAAACAGACTAGGGTTTTTGGAGGGAAATATCAGCTGGTCTAGCACTATGAGTTGATGGACAATCAGCATTAGTGGACATTTTAGACACTTGCACACACATAAAAACTCAGTTCCATCTGGCTCCAACACCTTCTCCCAATCCACTCTGCCTTCTCTGAATGGTGGGTTCACCATCTGAAGGGCAGCAGATATGGAGTGGAAGTGGACGATAAAAACCTCTGAGAGCGAGTCTACTTTGGTACCAACTATAATATAAAAATATAAAATAAACCTCTGTTTTGCCACTGTGCACATTAAGCTATCATATTCTTTTCTAACACTGCCTTTTTATGGCGGGTTGAAAATCACAAAATGTGCAGTAAAGCTAAAAAAAAGAGCCATCATTTGGTCTCTAGCTAAATTAATTTGATTTGTTTTATACTCATGTTTGAACACATTAATTGCATATACCCTGTCACATTTTGCTTCATCCAAGCAAAGGTATGCTTGCTGGTATGCTTTTTGTGATTTTCTGTTTTTTTATACTGTTATGATGTTGGTTGTCTATGTTAAACATAGTAAAAGTTCCAAAACTTGAAGTGAATGTATATAAATATGCTGCAGCCTGCAAGTCAAAAGCCCAGGCTTCAACCTGCTCTGAATGCTTTGTTTGCAATGTTACCTCTACTTCCTCCACTTTGCTGACATCACATTGTTCACACATACCCACAAATGGCCATCCATTGGCAGCCTTTGTTGCTAAGGTTGTTGCACGGTCTGTTCTCTGCAAAATATGCATAGTCTGCATATTTTGGATCGGATTTGTTTGTGTTTACTAGCTAGCAGTATTTTTCTTCTGTGCCTTTGTTGGCGTATTGCTGCGCTTCTTGGGATTTTACTGTCAGTTAGTCAACTATCAATTAGTGGAATGGCAAGAATATTGTTCCACGGGTTGTTCATGTTGTCCACTCACATATTTCAAATTGGATTCAGGCAATGTATCTACAGATGTATTTGACAAGTTTTCATTTTGAGTAAAAACCAAGAAAGTGAAATCCTAACTAATGTTAGTTTATGTAGCTTCCAGAACTGATGGGAGGCTGCTGGAAGTCTGCTGAGGGGCACAATAAGTCCCCTTTAAGGAGTGGGTCCTGTTTCATTTGTATAGCACATTGTTTTGGGGACAGTATTCATGGTGACAGATGTTCCCTGTTCATGGTGGACAGTGACAAGCATGCCCCACAGTTTACCTGTTTATTTGTACCCTCCACTCTTGATGGAGAGTTACCTCCACAGCTATGAGTGTGACTTCATACGGACTTACAGTGAAGGGCTAGTGTGCAGGAAATGGTTTGGAAAAGGGCTGTAGTTATGCTAGTTATGATGGTTATGATGTTACACAGAGTCAGTCTCCTTTTAGTACAAGTTGCAGAAAGCTAACAGGCCTGAGCAAGACATGGTGAGAGGAGAGACAGAGAATAAGAGAGAGAAGTCACTGATATCAAGTTAATGTAATGTGCTGGCAAGCATTCGTTTCATTTAACACACTGCAGCTGTGCCACACAATAATCACAGGCATGTAATCACACAGACACACATACACACACACACATTTCATTGTCATGCAGGAACTCTCATAGACAATCAAACAGGTGCACAAGAATGCATTCACAAGCATTTAGGCTTTAAAAAAAGATCAGCACAAACACAAGAGATACACACACATCACACTCAGTGTATGACAACTCAAGCATAACTCTTTTCATGCCTCCTGTTGTGACTTGTTCACATTCACAGATAAGTCACATTCAATTAAAACAACCAGTGAAGCACCGCCTACACACCGCCGGCTTCAAATGAATTCATAATCAGAGTCAAGTCAAGTACAGACGTTTCAGTCTGCTATTTCTCACTCAGCACTAGTCACATTGATGTTAAATTTAAATTTGACAACAATAGCTAGGTATATGCTACAAGTCAAATTGGTTTTAATGATGAGTAATAAAGTATTATTTTAGTTAATCACTTAGAAGTGATGACAGGTTTCTGGGGAAGAAAACCTACAGTAAATTTGACACATTGTGTACTCCTTCATCCTGGGATCGAGGCTCATTAAAAATATACTAGTACTGCTGTCATTTGGGAAACCAAAAGTGAGTAAATATAGCCTCTCACCTTGGGACCAAGGCTAATTAAAACATACCAGTGCTCATGTCATGCGGGGGTCCAAACAGCTAGAATGAACCACTCATCCTGGGACTCGAGCTTATTAAAAACACACAAGTGCTCATATCACAAGGGGACCCAAACTAAGTAAAAAATTGTCTGTCAACCGGAAATCCACTCCTTAAAATATACTATTCTTGTTACGTGCAGATCTACCAGAATGACGCCTGCAATCCTGTTTTTGAGACCCTTCAAACAGTTTAGGAAACAGGTGTGATGAGGAGAGAAGAGGAGAGACAGATGGGTCCAGGGAGATCTGAACTGAAGGGATGTTTAGAATTGTATACCTTTGCTAAAAGCTTACAAAACATGCACACACGCACAGACACACTTGCTGCTTACATACAGTATGCCCTTGCACACACGTGCACACTCTCAGACGTTCACCTTTGGCTGCAGCACCTGTCAGCTAAATGCCAACCAGATAAATCTCAAGGACTAAGAGTTAAATGGAATATTAATATTCTGACAAACCGAGGAGAAAGTCAAGAGAGTATTATGCTGAGCTCTCCCACTGGTGATGACTTCATTTCTGTCATACATTACCCTCAGTTTGCTCTCTTTTCAGTGAAATCTTAGTGTGGATTTTTTAAAGGCATTATTTGAACTTCAAATATCCCTTTGGAGTATTTTTTTCTTTTAACTATTACTATCATGAAATGAATTACATGTTCAATTACATTGTGAAGAGAGGTAACACCGTGACACACCAGAGTACTAGCCAACAAAAAACCTTAACTTCCACCCAAACATGTATTCCACTCCTTCCCAAGCCTTTTGGTTTGCAGGTTAATATGCCAAAGTTACATTCAAAACATTACATGATCCACATTTCAATACATTCTGTTATTTAATATTACAATTTAATTTGAATAGAAAAATTAACATAGCATTCATTACAGTAAATGTGCCAATAATTTCCATTCTTTAGTCTGTTTGTAAACAGGAATTTGGCAGTTAAGCATATGAATTTATAAAATATCTTACAAAATAACACCCATCAAATACTACTTGTGGGTAAAAGCTCAAACTCATGGGTTGCACTGATGGCACATGATCATGTTGGCATTTGGTTTGTCAGAACAGGTTAAAAAGACTAAGAGTGCATTCAAAACTATAGTTTGTTTGCTCTAGTCTGAATCAGAGGATGAATTAGTAAACTTGTTGCGTTTTCAGGTTGGTTCGGTTTCTTTTCACACAGAAAAAAGCAAACCAAAATGCATCACTAAAATCCAGATGAGAATGTTCACTCCACTCATTGGTTAGTTGTGTCTGAGGCAGGACGAAGAGCGTAAACACAGAAAGAAGTTTCTGAAGAATCCCAGTATGCAACCCACACGTGGCTATGGGAGCTGTTTAGCTCAAACTTGCAGAGTTGTTGGGTCAGATCGAGGTCAGATCACATTTCCACCACTGTCAATGAACTAGGGTCCAATTCAGCCAGACTAAACAACAGAGGTCTGAAAAGAGTCTACAGCTAGCGACTCTGTGATTCGATACTTAGGCACAACAGTGCTTTGAAGTTAATGAGAACAGTAACATGATATCATGCTCACAATGACCGTGCAAACATTTTGATTTTTTACACGTTAAATGTTCACCATGTTCCACAACTCACTTTGAAGTGTTAGAATGCTAACAGTCAGTAGGTTTCATCCTCTGGGAACCATGAATGTCAATACAAAAATTTGTGCCAATCCATCCAGGAGATGTTTAGATATTTCACTGTATAAGTAAAAACTTAAACATACTGGTGGTGCTAGATGAAAAGTCAGGGGATCACCAAAGGCTTCATCCTCTGGGCACCATGAATGTCTGAGCACAATTTCATGGCAATCCATCCAACAGTAGTTGAGATATTTTAGCCTGCACCAAAGGGATGAAGCAACCAACAGTACAAGATTGCTAGTGCCACACCTAACCAGAAAGTATTAACAAAAATGGATGTGAAATGGAGAAAAACCCTAGGAAAACACTATAATAAATGCCATAACAATAAAAGATAAAACTGAACAAACTACTGAGCATTCTGATCTGAGTCTAAACAAAGCACTATTCATCTTCAGTCAGCAACAGATGTCACATAATCCAAAAGGATCAATAAACCAGGAAACTATTGTGACACACCGTAGCTGACTGACATATGCTCACTGCCAAAGATAAGCCTGAAGTCAAAAAAATCATGTGCACAATTCTGATATTAAATCCCTGCTGAGGAGACTTGATTCGAAAAATATATGAAAACAATGAGATTAGACAGACAAATAGAGAGACAAAAACAGAAAGAGTGAAAAATAAAGACGGATAAAGACTCCTTTTACCTTCTGTGTCTTGGCCGAAACAGGTTGATAGCAGCAGCAGATAAAGGACTCCTGTTCCCATTATACCCGGCCATTTGACCCGGCCCCATGACAGTGGCCCCATTAAGTGCATTCTAACCATCTTCAGCTGCGTATCCAGCTGCATAGAGAGGAGGAGACAGGAACACATAAACACAGGTCAGTCACAATTGCTCATTTTTAGCTGCACAGTATGCAACACTGAAAGCAGCGGCACAAAAACATCTGTTGGTACTGGTTGGCTCTTTTCACAAATAGAAAAAAAAAAAAATCAAAGTGCTGTAATTTCCAGGTACTTCCTTTTCTGGCTACAACCACCTATGCTCTGGTTTTCAGTGAACAGCAGTGTAGAGGCATACATTGACATGCTTAGAAGTTGACATCTGCCACTGAAAGAAACGACAGCAGTCATACTGAGTTTGATGTAGCTGCACTGTATGCACTATACCCTGAACTGTATGCAAATATGCTTTCTGTATTTGACAGTGCACTCCATAACACCCCTAAGGCAAGATGCCCTCATAGTCTAAAGCTCAGATGGCATTTAATATTAATTTTGTGGCTGCACTTCACGGCCGCAATCCAAAATCTTTGATCAATCTTTGTGCTCGTGCATCAAAGTAAATGATTGTTTCACAGGGATTTCCGTGACAATGGGAAATATAGAAACCTGTGGATGATGATAGAGAGGGAAATATTTTGTGCAATGTAAACTGCCAGCAGTGCCAACAACATCTCAGATCTTGCAGCAGAAATTTTGCCACAGCTGATAATACATTATAGGTTTTGAAAGATAGTATACCAAAGAGAGAGTGAGAGAAATACATACAAGCTCATGTGTGCAGCTTTTGTGTGTGTGTGTGTATGTGTGTGTGACTTAGGTTGGGATTAATTACATTTTATAGAGAGAACATGTATGGCTGAAGGGAAAATAGAACGTCTCTTTGAAGTTCAAAGAGAGATTTGTGTACTTTCTGAGTCTGGATGTGTACTTGTCTATAAATTGGTCTTTGATTGCTTTGCAGTAATGCAGCTCAAACCCATCTAGCATCAATACTGGCCACTTACTTGCTCGTTCAGATGACCTGCAAGAGAAAACATCTTTATGCTCCTCAACACAAACACTCAAAGGGATAGTATTCGTCTTGGCGGGTGTTTATGTGTGGTATAGATTTTTAAAAAATCTTTTATTCATCCGGGGAAAGTCAACAGAGGATGGTTGCTCTTTTTCAACACACTGCTTCACATTAATACATTTCATGGTGTATGAGAATACCATTATTCCCACAGCTCCATCACTGGATGTGCAGTAACGTGAAGTGCCTTGCTCAAGGACACCTCAACAAAGGGTTTTGTAGGCAGGGAGAGCATAATCACACTGTTCCCCTTCCACCATCTCACCAGGCAGTTTGGGATTTAAACTGATGTGGTTTTAAACTTGCTTCTCTACATAAAGCTGGCAAAACCACCTGAATGGTCAACAGTATGCACTGTGTATACTTTACTAAATAAGTGTGATTGATTGATCCTTCAGTATTATTATGAGGAATTTACCTTTCGCTAAACCCCTAAACTAAGGCATGGCAGGCCTGTCAAGCTTAGGATTTCTTCAAATGCCAAAACCATGTGCATGGAGCTGTAAGGTGCTGTCTGTTTTTTTTCCACTTTTGCAAAGCCAAAAAGCATGTGAGCAAAAGTATAAGGAATTAAATAAACTGTGTTTATTTGCTTTAACATGAGCTGCAAAAGTTAAAACGGCTATAATCAATATTTTTTTATAATAACAATATATCAACTGATAGTGTGTAATGTCAGGTGTCACTCATAGTGATGAACCTACAGAAAATTATCAGCGACTCTGCAGTTCCCCTCAGCTTTTTGGTTCACTCTCACAGCTCTCATAGCGACTGGCTGGTGAACATAGTGGAGCATTTAGCAGTTGAAGAGCCAGATATTTCCCTCAAGAGCTGATAGAGACCAAAAGCAGAGCTAGAAGAGAGTGAATATTGGACTTACATTCATCACATGGACAGAAACAAGACTCCAAATGAATGATAATATTTGCTCCATATCTATTGGATGTGTAAATATGCAACTGTTTGCAAACAAGTTCACCATTAGAAGGTGATATGTCACTGTTCACTGTACTGTACTGTAGTGTTCACAACTTGTTTCCGCTAGCTCCAAGTCACCAAAAAATCACAGGTTTAACATGCCCGGCTAAGGAGCATACTTCCAATAGTAGTCACCTAGCAGTATTACCAGGCGATTGATTCATGCCATTAGCTATACATTATTCAGAGGGTTTACAGGTTATGTTAGAAAAATACCTGTTCAGGACCAGTGCATTGATCCTGTGGGAGCCAAGATACTACTATATCAGAGTGCAGAGTAACAATTATTTAGACTCTAGCAATTCTAGTCAAACCTGCAGTTAGGGTCAGCATTAGCTTACTCTAGTTAGCTACAGCTAATAAAATCAGCTAGTGACACATTATTTCAGCTTTTAAAATCCATAATTGTTGGCTAGAAATGAAAAGCCTACTTTTGTTTACCTTTGTGTTAAATTGAAGACCCCTTTTTTACTGCAAATTTTAAGTGGTAAACGCTTAACAGGCAGCAACAATAATTAAGGGAGGCTGGACTTCAAACACAAATTCAAATTTGTTACTATGTATGTAAAGTTGAATCATATTCTATTTAAAATAACCTATTTAAATTCTTCTTTCCCAGTATGCCTGATTGAATATACCTAAATCTGTCACAATACAGTCCTATGGTATATAAACATCTGAATATCTCTAGAATTATTTTGTTACAGTCTTTATTGTCTCACTTCCATATTAACACTGATAATATTCTTTATTTTACAAAAAGAGATTACCCTGAGACTAAACTCAGCGGGGCTCATTCAGTAAGAACAACATTAACTGCACCCTCCTTCACGCAAAATCTGCCACCTTTTAATTAGAACTGTTATATGTATAAAGGTCCCATGGCAGAGATTACTGTGACAGACTCAGATTACTATTGGCCTGTCCTCTGAATGGAGATTGAGTTGGCTGACAACGAAAATGTAATTGTGATATTCTACCAAACCCCAGAGGTAAAATCCAACAGTCATGGGGGCTTGAACCAGGAGCAGTTTCATTTGAAGGACATGGTCTAGACTCACAAGGCCACCGTGCTGCTCCCAACTGTCTTTAATTGAGTTTAATATAGTAAAATCTGGTGCTTCAGTCTATCCATAATGGCATGCATGTGTGGTGGACTGTGATCAAGATGTAACAGTGAGTCTGCAGAGGAAACTGATAACCCCTCTGACATTGTAGAGATATTCTTTCTCACCAGAGAAGCAGTTTTTTTTCCTAGGTGCTGATTTTTACAATTAGCTAAGAATACACAAATGTTTATGAATTCTAAACCATCCCGTTTCCCTAATGTCATGCCCTTACAAGTAGCTAGCCCATACTAGATGTCAGTCTATTGGCCTGCTACTTTGGTCCAGATTTAAGTATCTCAACATCTACAGGATGGATTGACACACAATGTGGTACAAACATTCATTTTTCCTAGCCGATGAGTCTTAATGACTTGGTGACCCTCTGACTTTTCTTCTAGCACCACCATAATTGACATTTGTGGTTTTGTCTGAAATGTCTTGACAACTGTTGTGTGGATTGCCATTAAATTTAGTAGTATTCATGTACTCCTCAGGATGATTTGTGATAACTTTGGTGAAGTTATGGTGACTTTGTCTGAAGAGCCAATCATTGTACAAAGGAAGGTATTTTAAATTAGCATCTTACAGTGTTGTAAGTCTTTGAGAAACAGTATCTACAATTTTTTTGAGTCAGCACCTGAACATAAAAGATGTGCATGTGTTCTGTACACTGATTAATAAGGCTGGGTTCCCATTTAAATAATCTACGGATGGAACCACAGGTAGTCATAGTGTAACCATGGTGTAGTTCCCCAAGACAGCATACCACTGTGATATCATCTAAATTGGATACCTCTCTCTTGCGTACAGTTCAGCAACACTAAGCAATCTGAATATTTGAGCATCTTGCAAGATATACAATGAACAGTCATACGCATACAGATGTCATTTGCAATTTGTAACCAACTCGACATACTGTAATGCAGTTGTGATCATTGCACTGGGTAGAAATTTGCATGATGCTGCATCATCAAGATAATGTTTGCTTACATGCATATACCTTGTCAAACATTAACTGGTATCTTATAAAAAATTCAGCACATGCAGAATGCATTTATGTATGGATGGATGGATTTAGATGTTAAATATGTCTAATGCTGCTTATACCAACTCCCTCAATACCATAATAAAGAATAATGCTGTTACCACATTACAAATTTTGCAGGAATTTTGCTGAGGAATTAAGGCCTAACCTACTGTAATTATTTGAGATTATTTTCTTACATAATTTTAAACACCTATAATTGCTGCATAAACAATACTCAGTTACATCCTCTTTTGACACTTAGCAACCCAAACTGTGAAACACTCAGGAGTTGAACTTTTCTCTCTTATTTTAACCTGAATTTGACAAAACAATGACAGCAAACAACCCAGTCTCACATCAAAATGTGTTGCAGCAAATCCAAAACGGATTTTGACGCAGTATCCTATATTCTCAAAGGATCTCAGTAGCCTATTCTTACAAGCCAACACAGATTGATTTTTGACAGTGATGAATAGGTAAAGAATTCGTGCGGACCTGTCTACGATTGAGATCATATCACACATAAAAATGTTCTGTTTCACTTTTATTCAGAAGGTCCCACATGCCTCTGCTCTCTTTTGTTTTAGACCACTGCAGCTCCATTTATTCCCAAATAACATCTCCAGCACATTCTGAATACATAAACAGGAAACATTTGCCCTCAAATTATAGCATCTCTACAGTTTTTACTTTTAAATTCAGTCGATTTTAAATATTTGACTAATCACAAGGATTTTACAAATCAAGTTTAATCTATGTCTAGGTCTGCCCCCCTCTGCCCACTCTGGACTCTGGCTCTAAATGGCTAGAAACATGAAAAGATGGATGAAGATTCATTCATTTATGCATTTACTCAGAAAAAAGTTTGAATGAATATTAAATTAATATTACAATGATTAGATTTTGCAGGTGCATCTTCTATTATACATTCATGAACTACACGAACAATGTGACCCCAGATAACTGATTTCCCTCATTAAATCTACACCAATCACATAGGAGGAGATGGAGATCAAGACAAGACAAGTGAGATTATTATACTAGCATACAGTAGTAGTATTACTGTTTACAGGTTTTGGAAAGTACTAAAAAAGTTGTATAAAACTTTTTGTGCCTCCAGTGGGAGCTGCGCAAAGTCTGATAAACTGTCTTGCATTATGTCCTCTGTTGGGGATGAAGACAAAAAGTTTGAAAATGAAAAAAATTGGGTTATGTGGCGTTGAGAAGAATTGAGGTTACCAGACCTCTGTAGCTCGCTCCTCATCTCTGCTCAAGGCTACATGAGCCACTACTAGCCAAACACACTGTTACAAGTGTGCAATGATGAATTGGTGGATTACTCATTAAGCATGACAAAATTGAGATGTGGACTGTTGAATTAAGGTTGCAATTTATTATATGATCCTGATAATGTAAAGTTAAGATGTTAAGATAAATATTTTGTAGATTCAGGCTTCTACTTTAAAAGCAGTAAATGCTGTGTTTGTTTACAGTTCAAAAAACACGATTTGCAGGTTTGACACTCAATGCAATGAAATCTGTACAGCTGCTAGCAAAAATAACACTTGTTTTTACATGAAGATACGCTACAGTAACATTAGCTAGGACATTAAAACAATGCATAATTGTCATATTACAGTAAATTGATATTTAAATATAAATATATACACAGTAAACAGAAACTGATCTTAGTTTTTAGTAAATAAAACGTCTTATTTTTTTACCCTTATCTTACGTATTGTTTATTTAACAGGGAGTGTGCCGATTCTATTGCACCACAGAAAGCCGAAAGCTAATTTTCATCTGCAGGGGCCACCAGAGATGCGTAGGTTGACACACAAAAAAAAATTCAACAGAAACAGAGTTGAAGTGAATTAATACCTTACGCCTTGAAACAAACAAAATTAGAACTAATTATTACAACCATAATTACTGTAGTACAGACAACAGTAGTTCCCAACTAGCCATTGTATCATTAAAAATTGAAAGCAAAATTAAAATCAAACAGATCGTGAATTTGAAAAAAAAACAAACAGATTAAAAGTATTAATGCAACATTAAATGCTGACCAACATAAGCCATATAACCTTAGCTAAGGAATATACAGCTTTAGGAATAAACATGAATTGAATTTAGAATCAGAGCCAGTTTTTAAGCCCAACTATGAGACTGCATGTAGTTGCTGGCTTGTACTTAATTCCCTGGTAAAGTTCACTGTCATGGACTCTGTGTTACTGGACTTTTTGTGTTTTGGGGTTTTTGGTATTGCTCTCTGTGTGTTTTTTATGTGTTCTAGTTTTAAAGTTGTTTGTGATAATTGCGATAATTGCATTTGCCATTTGTGTATCTTTGTATAGTGTTTCTGCTTAGTATTATTTTTTCCTGAGTCTTTAGCTTTATCTCTGCCTTACTTTGGTTTTATTCTTGTCAGTGTGTAACCTCTTGTGTTCCTCATGTGTTGCTGTAGTCCTGCTCAGACTCTTTTTCCCTGCACACCTGTTCTGTGTTTAGTCTTGTTAGCCTTGCCCTGTTTGTTGACTGCCACACCCTTGATGTCTTTCATGTCATGTCCTTATTAACCAATCCTTGGGCTCTTCTCACTTCTCAATTTTGTGCCTTATCGTCATGTTTAAGGATGTCGCAATTCCTAAAATCCATCTGGAGGAGAGAGGAGAGAGGAGGCTTGCCGGAGGAGCCATGAGTGATACAAAGGTTTATCCTTTATGGAAGTCTTTTCGGCACAACGTATAAAAGATGCGTGACACACAGCTGGAATAAACAAACCATATGTAGTGCTTCACACAATAAAATATATAAAGGATATATGTGTGTGTGTGTGTGTGTGTGTGTGTGTGTGTGCGTACGTATGTTAAATAAAATATAACAATGTATGACATCCAAACATTCTTGTCATATTATGCCATGTTGTGATTTGAATTAAAAGTAAATATATATATATATATATTGTATTAGGCTTTATATATTGTGATTAGGCTGTAACAACATAATGGACAGATGATGCAGCTCTGCCGCACGCTATATTTAATTGACATGACAGCTCTGAAGCAAAGATGGCAAGGATGTCTCATTTTGTTAAATGCCTGTTGCCTTAACTCCTCTCTCCTCGTGTCTATTCCTTGCCCCCTCCGCTCGCATCTCAGGTAGGAGGGACTAAGATGCGAGGAGAGGAGGCGAGGATGTACAAACTGAGAAATGAGAAGAGGGGCTTGTGTTTTCCTATTTATTCCAGTGCCTGCCCCACTCAGCTGTGTGTTGTTCTGTGATTAGTTCCTTGTGTATTTATACCTGTCAGTTCTTTGAGTTCTTTGTCAGTTTGTGGTCAATGTATTCCTGTGTTTGCAGCTGTTATTTTTTTACTCCTCGTGTTTCAAGTCAGCCAATGCTGTTTTTGTCCTCGTGTGCCAGTAACCAGATACCAGAAACCAAATAATTATTTTCTTCAGTTCCTGTCGTCTGCCTGTTGTTTCTGCATTTGGGTCCACTTGTCTGCAGAAGCGTGACATTCACAAATCACTGTGGCACATAGTAGGCCATGCAAGTGCCAGTAACCAGGATGAAGTTTATTAGGGCTGAAGGCGCGTCTCCTCTGGTAGAACTTCAAAAAGTTTTATTCCTCCAGAGAGGAGAGGAAATACACCCGGCAGAACGAGAGATGCTCACACAAAGGAAATGAGGAGGAGAGAAAAAGAAACATGGAGACGCAAAAACAGCAAGGGGGAGACAGAAAAATGTGTGAGAGAGAGAACAGAGAACAAGAGGAGAGACGGTGCAAAAGGTAAAAGAAGAGCAAGAACAAGAGATTATGTTAGAAAAGAGGAACTGAGAGAATAGACTCAGACTTTTTCCCAGACAGTACCAGACAGACAAAGAAAGAAAAAGGAATGAGACAGAGATTGTGACCTGCACTTTAAAGGCCACTGGTTTCACTGAACATCAACAACCTCTCATTGATGTATAGTGACCAAAGGGTGGAGGAGAAAATGGGAAGAGGGCATATGTAGGATGAGGATAGAATAAGAGAAACAAAAGCAATCTGAGAAAGAGGAAAAAAGGGGAAAGAGAAGGGCACCTGAGCAAAAGAAAACAAACAAATGAGATAAGAACCTTTGGAAAGTAAAGAAACTAAACTTAAAACTGAGGCAGAATATGTGTGAGTGTGTTAAAAATAGTGAAATAAAGAAGCTAAATGGAGACTTAACCTGAAACAATAAACGAGAATGAGATGTTGACATGCTGTTTTAAGTTGTTTGCTTCTTTTGCGTTTGTGAACAGCTGCCTGTCATCACATGAGACTGATTAGATCTTGTTACTGTAACTCTAGCAGACTGTGTATGTATAGGTGTTTGTGCCGAAAAAGACAACAAATGAAAATATCTACTTTGTATTGTCAAAGCTGACATTTGTCTGTTTCTTTTTCTATCAGTCTGCCTGTCTGCCAGTCTGTTTGTCATTGTCTGTCTGCTTTGTAGAATGGCATCTTTCATGGGTCCTCTGCTGCCAAAACAAGACGAGCAATGTCTTTTCTTTCATTTCAGGCAGATGGCTCACAGCTTTATGCAGAGCAGCTTACTATGTGAGGTTTATTGTGTTTTGCCAGGAGACAGAGCAGAGTAAACTGTGACTCTTTGGTTACAGGGCGGTTTGTAATGGAGCCGCACTACTGCACGAACAGGAAGACAAAATATGCAGTTCACACCACAATTTTTACTAAGACTCCCCATTTTTTTGTCTACATGGTGTTGTGTAAATCCTAACACCACATGGTTAGGCATTGAAACACAGAGGGAAGTGGGTGCCAGGAGTATGGAGTATGTGTAAGTACAAGTAGACAAGTGTCAAGTCAAACATTTTGTCTTTGTTTGCCTTGATGTGATAAACAGCTTGTATAAAACTGTCAAATTGAGTACATGATGCATGCAGGTTAGACAAAATCTTATTTGCCAATAAACATGTGACTGCACACCCACATTTGGAATTATTCAATTATGTGCAGTTCAGTTTCGTGTATAAAAGGCCATTAAACCAGTTTGAACAGGTTTGCAACATGCTGATTGGGGACAAAATCACACCTGGCAGTATCTGAGAGCACAAACACATGCACACACACACACACACACATACACACATACACAGACACACAGTTGTGTGAGACCGTGCTGTCCAATAAGCTAATGGCAGGGCACTTTGCTCGTTTTGCTCTGCCAATCTAAGTGAGTGTCACAGAGACAGTCAGCACCTGTGAGTGTGAAGAGGCAGCATCCAAAGCACCACAATTCCCCTGATTGCACATGAACATTGAACAGAGAAAAAGCACACAAAGAGAGAAAAAACACGGTAAGAGAGATCAGGGAGTGAGCATAAATTATAAAGTTTTTTTTTAACCCTCAGGTCTTAATGCTCAAGTTCTGGATTTTATAAGATTGCAAAATCTTCAGTGAGGAAAAGGAAGGATGGGGACACAGCAAAACAATGTTCTGTGGCTGAAACTTCCCAACTAAATAAAAAAAGAAAGAGAACAGGATGTAAAGGAGTAAGGAAGCAGTAAAGCCAGACTAGCCCACTACAACTGACCTGATATCTGCCTCTCACCAGACAACTAGAACCTATTCTCACAGAATGTTAAATAAATTCCATATTTGACAGATTGTACTAGGAAGCTGCCTTCAAGTGCCCCTAGTAGCTCCTACTGCTAAGAATGGAGGTGCAATTGAGTGAACCCTGTTTGGTGTGTAAGACTTGTTGATATCTAATGACCACCAGTGGTTACTTGTTAAGCCAAGAACAGCCGAAATCCAATTTTAATGTAAAAATGCAATTAAGAAAATGTTTTTCCATCCTGACCAGAGCAACAGTGAGATATCGTTGTGATCCCTTAATATAACATCTCAGCATCTTGAGTTCAATTTTTCAAAATCCCACTTTTCCTATTATTATATCTCATAATTAACAGGTTGCTTTCCACTACATTATTGGGTCTCATTTGCAAAGTTGTAATTTGAATATTTTCAACAGCACTTGAAAGCAGCATTAAAGCTAGAATACTAAGTGGCAAAAACGCCTTCATGTCAACAAAACCGACACTTGTTGCAGTTACAGTATGTTACTTCAAGTGCTACCAAATAAATTAAGCAATTTGTGGGATTTTGCTTGCATCTGCCTCTGAGGACCTTTTGTTTTCAAATTGTATATCAGTCTATTACTGCTCTGCACACGAATGGTAATAAACCAAAGTTTGGCTGTGGAAATGAGATGTAATGATCAATTGGGCCACCCCAGAAGCAAAAAGAAGTATATGAACAATGCGGGGGAAATTTAGCTAAAAACAGAGCGCAAGGAGGAAGCTGAAGAGGGCAAAGAGATGAAAAGAACAAAGAAGAAGGAGCAAGGAGATGAATTAATGAACTGAGGCAAACTGTGAAAAGTAAAATAAAGGGAGTGATGATGAAATAAAATTGGAAACATAAAAATGAATGAGAAATGGTTGGAGGAACACAGAGAAGGAGAATTATGTTGAAAGGGAGCATAAATATCACAGCAGATTACATATCTGCTATTCTAAGTGATTATGCAATAACGCACCAAGAAGAAGTGAGGTGTAAATATATGTTTTTGTTTTATTTGCGCATATTTCAAACTGCCACAACAATATTGCTTTGCTTAATAGTTGTGCCAATAAATTATTTCAATTCAAAGCAAGAGTGAGAGAGCAAGAGAGGTTTAAATTAAAAGAGGGACAGGAAGAGAGAGGAGGGGTAGAAGGAAGTTGGGTCAGCTGAGGACAATTTAGCAGCATTTCCTACGTATTCATTCCACTTAGAAGAATTGGCATCTCAGCCACCGGGTATGCCTTGTTAAATGTTGGAAGTTCGAGTCTCATTTAAGGCCTTTTATCATATGAATCCCTTTCAGCTGTATCCTGTTACTGTGATGTAGGAGAAACAGCTCCAGTCATGTTTGACTGGCTGATATAGTAGCTGTGTGGAAACGTACAGCACAATTGACCAAAAGGTTTATTTAAATGAAAATCTTATGGAAATCTGGGCTTCTTTAGCGAGAAGAGCCATTGTAAAATAGATTCGAGGTACTATATGTCCCTTGTACAATTTTTAGATTGTAAAAGGATTGAGAGCCTATCCAACCAACAGCAGCAATTTTAGAAGTATGGAATTATAATGTGCTATTCCAGTGTATTCAACTTGATTACAAATGTATATTTCTTAACAAGGTCATTTTCATGTTGTCATATTGTTTAACTGAGATATCGTCATAAAGTATAGTACTGTCAGGACATGATTAAAAATGTTGGACCACATACTGTGCTGATTGGCTGATGTATTTTGCATTAAGTTTTTCTAGTATTGTAGGCATGTGTTTTTGCGTATCACTCCCACACCTCCTTGTGAAAACATATTCCCACAGCTATAAACTTTTTAATAGCGATAATTAAATGAATTGTAACATTCAGTTCCAATGCAAGAGTCTCAAATAGCAGGGAATGATGCTCTTTATAGCATAGTGAAAAGTAAGGTTAAGTTTAAGACACCCACCCTACTCCACTAAAGGCCTCAGCTTGCAACTCTTCTCATATCAGCAATCAGCATTAGCCTTCTTGATGTACTTAAAGAATACATGTTCCAGTTAGATGTTGATTCATAAGATAGACATTAAAGGAAAGGTAAAGCCACACATCCATTTACAATTAAATCTTTTTTTAATCAGTTTATTAAAATCAATAGATCAACATTTTGGTAAATGATCTCTTTTTTTAAAAAAATGCAACAAGGTAAACAATCTTCCAGAGACCTTCACCAGCACTACTCAATGGAGGAAAGTTGTCATTGAAAGTAAAGTGGGGTTTTGCAGAATTGGGTTGAATGCTGGCAGTTAACAGGATTCATGAGTATGTGAGAAGGGGAGAGAGAAAGCAAAACTCCAGGCTTGAAGGAACAGTGTTAATAGCATGGGTTGTGTGCTGCAGAAACTTTTAAATCCTGGGATTAAGCACACAAACATGACTCAGCTGTTTCTATTAACAGTAGAAGGCCAGATTTGCAAATAAAGAGCAAATATCTGGTTGTAAATAGTCAAGACATGCTTTCCTGAATACACCTCAAGTCAAGCTACAAACCAATTCAAATTAATTTACACTCACTACTAAATGAGTAATCAATGGCCCAGGATAGCATAGTTAAGCTCTTAGCCTTGATGACTCATTTCCTGTTCTCTTCCTGTCCAGCTGAACAGACCTCTCTGTTGGCAGGTGACACAACATTAGGAAGATATGCAATACACAACACAATGGAGCATAGTCCATATGCATGAATGTGTGTGTGAAAATATATGTATGAGCTGGTATGTATGGGGGTATATTCACATGTTACCATTCATATGTGAGAGAGTGAATAATGAGGCATGCCCTGCGGTTAACATGGTGTAAGTAGGTGTTAACTATGACAGATTGTGCTGCCACTGATGACCACGGCTGATCAGTCAGATAGCCCTCACCTCTCTGCTCCTCAATTATTTCACAGTCACATAATTGTATGGATGGCAATAAATCTCACATCTCATTCCATTCGCTTGATTTCACTCCTAATGTCACGGCAGCTCCAGTTTCAATATGTCTGACAATCTTTTCATGAAAAACTCCAGCAAACAATGAGTGAGCTTGTTGCTGACGGCTGTCAATGTTTTGTGCAAAGACAATCCAACAGGACACGTGGACATGGACATCCACTGGTCGTTGTGTAGAGCGTAAAGTGATTTGAAAGTTGTGCCCCAAAATGGGATATCTGACATTTTAAAAAGTAGCAAACTGGATGCCTTACATTACAGTACACTAAACTTTTGGTAGTTATTTCTTCCATCAAGATGTTTTCACACTTGATGAACAAATAAGCAATTACAGGCAATGCACAAATTTGACTCCAAATCTAGCATATTTGTATGCATATTTGGGTAACGATTCAACGTAATCTAAAATTTAAGTGATACCAATGTTATCTTTGGCTGGGCATTGCAGATGCATTGCAGATGTCTCTGCTTTCCATGTCTTTTTTTGTTAGTATAGCAGGGATTATCTCTATGAATACTATGTGAACTTTTTTGCGTATACTTGTACAAACTGTCTTTTAAAAGATGTAAAAGGAAAAAGTCATGACATGGAAATGATATTTGATCTGAAATAATTTGTTACAAGGAGAATTTTTTCTTCTAGGCTTGCAAGGGCAAACTACATCACAGGAGACCAGTTTCTGCAATAAGATTTGAGTCTGAAAAACATTTCTTGAGTACTGACTCAGCCAGATAGGGGTTGAGCGGATCAGCAAACTATGGAGATACAGGTGTTATAGATATAATATGAAGAATAATGTGTTACATTTTTGCCTGAAATGTATTCAGAAATAGACATTCCCAGAACAGGCCACCATATTTTTCCAGTTTGAAAACTGGCAGTAAAGCCAAATAACATCCGTTCTTCCAGTCAGGTGTAAAATGAGTTTGTGTCTAAGGGAATGAAACAACTGTCAATCATTCATTGTAGGACCTATTTAAAGTGACAACTGTCCCAAGCAAGTGTCTACGGAGCCTTGACAGACAACATAAAGGGTGAGTTGGGAGGCTAAAAAAAATTAATCGCTTATTTCATTTACATGTCATTAAAGTGGCTAATTCATTTTGGTTTAGATTTTTTCTTCAAAAATGTACTGCATTTTTTTAATTTAAAGCAATGCTGGTTTAATTTAAAGAAGTCCAGCAATTTATTATTGTACTTCTATAAAGTTGGGACTCACAACATATGGATTTTTAAAAAGAATGATCAAAACTGGTTCAGCAGAGGTTGAGATACATTAAATTTTAGTACCTAATATTGGATCCTATAGTTGCAATAGTACATGTTAGCATGCTAACATGTCAGTATGTTAACATGCTCACAATGATAACGCTAACATGATGATGTTTAGCAGCTATTTTACCATGTTCAGCATCTTAGTTTAGAATATTAGCATGTTAACATTTGCTGTTACGTACTAAACACAAAGAATCATCATCATTGTGTGAGGAACATGCTTTCCAAGTTTCATGGCAATCCATCCAACAATAATCAAGACATTTCACTCAAAGCCAAAACTGTCAATGTTGTGTTGGTGTTAAGTGAAAAGTCAGGGGATCACCAAATTCATTGGGATATATCTTCTGGAGAACAGAATGTAGGACATAATTTCATGCCAATCAACTGGTTCAACTGCAGTTTAACTTAAAGCTAGTTTTCACTGGCTGTGTTGTACTCCCTGTGACTATTAAGTTGACTTTGACATGTGAAGTGCCTCTTTAACTATATTACATTTTCCTGCAAATTCTAAATATTCGCAATATGGAACTTTTTGGTCAACTTGGTCTTTCAGGTCTTTCAGTGATTGACACATTTATAACATATTCATGCTAGTATGTACTCATGCTATTATGGTATTATTACCAGCTATCAGTGTCTTTTCTCCATAGAAAATGTCAGACTTATAAAATCTGACTCTGTTAGCCAAGTGAACTAATTCTTACCCTCACTATGTAGACCTGACATTCAGCACTGGAACAGGCGGCAGGTGCCAGCACCACTTAAATGTTGTCACATGAGTTTGGCCACAAATCTGCTGATCTGGCCTGTGCACAAAGATCCTCTTTAAGATCTAGATTCTGATCATTACTTGACAAATCAATAAAGGGCTGATTAAATAATTGAACAAATAGATTAATTAATTAATTGGTCAACACAAAACCAGTTAGTTTTTGATTTGGTTGCATCACAGTAACCAAGATGACTTACAAAGCACATTCTCTAAAGGTTGAGATATTAAAGGAGAAATTGTGAAAATGCAGAGTTTGCTCAAGCACAAACATTATAGAATATTTCTTTTTTGACAAACAAGTAATCAGTAGTATATGCAAAGACACTGTTGTCTCCCAGAACATTAACAACAAATGTTGCATCTAGAATTAATCTTCCCCCAAAACAAAACAGCTAAAAACACATTTAGAGGCAAGCTGATTTAGCTCCTCCTTAGTTTATAGTCGTTCTACAAGCAACAAAGAAACACTTGCCCTCATCAAAACACTTCAAAACTGACAGCTTTGTCAAATATTAATGACAACGGGGAGAAAGGAGAATGGGAAGGGATATAACATACTGGAAGAATAATTGATGAAGGTGTGAAAATAATTGGTTGTAAAGTTGTCTCTCTTAGAGTTGTAGCGGTTTTACATTATGGGACGTGAGTGAAGGGAGAGAAGAAAACAGATTTTAAGAAACACAGGAAGATGAACAGCAAGAGGAATATAATGAAGTGGGGGCATCACAAGTGAGGTGGTTAGTTTTCAATTTTTTTTTTTCACAAGTAATAGATGTATAAATATCTAAGTTCTAAGTTCTTACTGCCCTAAAGAGAAACAAATGTACAGCGTTATCTTACGTGTCTTATCTCATACACCACCACGAAAACAAAGCCATTATTGCCCTACTTTGACATGACACAGCTGACAAAAAGAGTTCAGATAATAGTTAGGAAAAGGGGCACGGATCCTGCTAAAATCTTGCTTCTTATCTAGGATGTAGTTTGATGTGCAGTTGTGTAATTTCTTCTTTCAAGAATATTCCAAATGAACTCCAGCTGGTGCCGCTCATACTAAAGCTAATTAAAATCCTAAAATGGCATCTTCCGGGGATGTACGGAATACCTGCTTTCATATGTTAGTTTTGGTATTAAATCAAAACTATACATTGTAAAAACTACACTACTTCTTTGGAAGTTTTTTCAGGTCTAGAATGAGGAGGAAACACTGGAAATAAGTGAACATTCAAGTCACAATAACTGATATCTTGGTACACTTTTCCCATAAGCAAAGGATAAGTCTCATCAGTGGGCTCTGAGCTTAATCTTTCCTCCCTAAAAGCTGTTCAGTGACCCAAGAAAATCTCGATCCTCAGTACAGTATGTGCATGAAATCCACACCATTACCACCTTAGCTTTTTCAAATGCTGGGACTGTCTCCTCTTAGGTTTCACTTTAGTCTCTGTAATTATAGACTTTACCCATGCTTGGGACCATTTCTATTTTTAGTTACTTTTTTAGTACATGTTGTTTTAGTACATGCCAGTTACAGTGCTGCAGTGTTTGACCTACAATATATTATTACGATACATGTATAATATAGCTTTGTGCTGCCAAATCAAACAAAGTATGAAATCAAGATAAAATCTCTACTCAACACCATCACTGTAACAAAAACAACAAACCACGTGCTGATTAGAGAAATGGTGACATTAACATTAACAACCTCAAATACTCGACATTATAAGTACTAGAGTCTAACCTAAATATTTCACATTAATGTGAACAGTAAATATGTCTGCATCTTTTTTTCTGTTTGTTAAAGTCACACATACACAATCGTAACCACAATGGGAACAGCAGATGAGCCATCGTTACTATGAAGTGTGGCGTTGTTTTTAAAAACACCCTCTCTTATCAACTTCTATCCCCAAGAGTTACCTCACATTATATATTTAAACGTTGTACCTCTACGCTATTAATAATAAATGAGTTAAGCTAATTTTATTTTAGCAAAAAGCAGCTGCCAAGTTTATATAACACCATTTGGTCTGGGCCAATGTACAACATCAATGCTATAATTTTGCATTGCTGTGATGGTAAATTTAAATACTTTGCACTCTAGATTTTTATAAAATGATAAAATAATGTAGCCTACATCTATTACACCAGGGGTCAGCAATTACATTCAACCATGGCCATTCATTTTTATTTTTCCCATTTGTAACTGAGGGTTAATAGAGTTACAGCTTACTTTAATACTCATTTGGCTAAAAGTGGCTCATTTATAAATATACCTTTTGTGTTACACTTCCAGACTAGAGACGTATACTTTATTTGTTAAACACACATGATGAACAGTTCATTTTTGGTTGATTCAAAGTACTGTTGCTGTTGCCTTAGAAATGGCAATGGCAAAAAATGGCATCAACACACCATTCCTGTTAGATTGTCAACTATTTGTGTTTGTAAGGAACAAATCTGTTATGCTTAAATAGGCTAAAGCTGTGAAATTAAAAGAGTGTTAGAATTCACACATTAAAACGGGCCAGATTTGGCCCAGAGGGCTGCTACAGTGGCAAGAAAAAGTTAGTGAACCCTGCATTTATGTATAAATTTGACATTAAATATGGTCAGATCTTCATATAAATCACAATTATGAACAAAAACAATCTATTTTTACTAATAACACACAAATCGTATAATTATATTATAATTGTATTGTTGTTTTCCATATTGAATACATTATTCAAATATTCACATTGAAGTTTGGAAAAAGTATGTGAACCCCTAGGCTAATGACATCAACAAAAGCTAATTGGAGTCAGAAGTTAGAAAATCAATGAGACAAGATTGGAGGTGTGGATTAGACCTACTTTGACTTATAAAAAACACTCAAACATTTTGAGTTTGCTGTTCACAAGAAGCATCTGCTGTGAACCATGCCTCGCAAAAAAATCTCAGTAGACTTATGATCAAGAATTGTTGATTTACATAAAGCTGGAGAGGGTTACAAATAATCTCAAAGAGTTTAGATATTCATCAGTCCACAGTGGGCGCCCACCTAAGATGACTCCAAGGACACAACACAGAATGCTCAATGAGGTAAAAAAAAGAACCAGAGTAACAGTTAAAGGCTTAGAGGAATGAGTGGAGCTGGTCAGCATCTCTGTTCATGAGTCTACCATAAGCAAATCATCATTGAACGCCTGTTCAATCATTGAACAGGCGTGGTGTCCATGACAGGACACCACACAGGAAGTCACTGCTCTCCAAAAAACATCACTGCACATCTGAAATTTGCCAAAGAGCACATTGACACTCCACAACACTACTAGGTTTTTGGACTGATGAAACTGAGGTTGACTTGTTTGGGAAGAACAAACAACACTGTGTATGGCATACAAAGGGCACTGCATACCAACATGAAAAAATCATCCTAACAGTGAAGTAAGGTGGATGGAGCATCATGATTTGGGGCAGCTTTGCTGCCTCTGGGACCGGACAGCTTGCGATCATTGAGGGGAAAATTAATGAAAAAATTAGTTCAATTCAATTCAAATTTTTTTGTATAGCACCATCTCATACAAAAGCAGTTCAACATGCTTTACATAAAAAGTAAAATAAATAAATGAATAAATAAAACAGCAAAAATGTGCAAATAAACAGAAACATCCATGCATACAGACACATAAAAAACACACATACACATATACAAACAAACATACTGCACAAATACGGTGTGATCATTTAAGAAAATGCTTGAGTGAAAAGGAAGGTCTTTAGTTTGTTTTTTACAGAACAGTGTGTTGGAGCAAGTCCAAGTTTAGCAAGCAAACTGTTCTTTTCTTTAGGTGCATAAATACTTAATGCCATCTCACCAGACTTTGAAAGTGCTCTAGGCACATGGAGGAGATTTCCACCTTGTGATTGGAGAGAGCTGGGGTTATAAACTGACAGCATGTCTGAGATGTACTGTGGAGCCAGACCAGCAAGTGCTTTGTAAACCAAAAGGAGGATTTTTAATTGTATTCTGAAAACAACAGGTAGCCAATGGAGGTTCCGGAGGACTGGAGTTATATCTTCTGATCTTTTTGTCCTGGTTAGAACTTGAGTTCTGGATAAGTTGTAATCTGTGGATGGTTTTGTTTGGAAGACCCATAAACAAAATTGCAGTAATTCAGCCTGCTCATGACAAATGCATGCATGAGTTTCTCTGAGTCAGATTGGGGATGAAAGTCTCTGATTCTAGGAATGTTTCTGAGTTTTAAAAAAGGCAACCTTGGTGATGCTGTTGATATGATCAATAAATCTGAGTTCACCATCCATGGTTACTCATAGGTTTTTAATCTGGTCACTTGTTTTTAGTGATCTGGATCAGCTGTCTCTGGGTTTTAGCACCTACACCCAAAATCTCAGTTTTCTCTTTATTCAGCTGAAGGAAGTTTGTTGCGATACAGCGGTTGATTTCTTCCAAGCAGCTGACTAGGGAGTACATGGGTTTGAAGTCATCAGTGGATAGGCTGAATAGAAGAGGACCCAGGATGGAGCCCTGCGGGACCCTGCACACTAATTTGTGTCTGTTGGAGTGGAAGTCCCCAAGTGTGACAATGAAATCTCGATTATGCAGGTAGAATTCAAACCACTGGAAAACTGTGCCAGACAGATCCACAAAGTTTTTTAGCCTTTCCAGAAGAATCCCATGACACTGTGTCGAATGCAGAGCTTAGGTCTAGGAGTATTAGGACAGAGGTTTTCTGTTGATCCTCTTGTCATTAACGTCTTTTAAAAGAGCAGTTTCTGTGCTGTGAAACATGTGGAAGCCAGACTGGAATTTATCATTAACATTTTTTATCTGTAAAATAGCATTTTAGTTGCTAATATACAGTCTTCCCTATGATCTTACTCAGGAAGATGAGGTTGGAGATCGGCCGAGTTGCTAAGTGCATTTGGATCCAGGTTGTTCTTTTTTTCAAAGAGGACTAATAGCAGTAGTTTTCATGCAATGGGGAAAGATACCAGTCTGGAGAGAACAATTTACTATTGACAGGATGTCATCTATAAAAAAATTAAAGACAGATTCAAAAAATGATGCTGGAAGTGGATCAAGGGGGCTGGTACAGGACTTAAGACGATTTATAGCATCAGTGAGATCTCTGGAGTCTACAGTGGAGGAAAGCTTGAGACCATTAGCATGCAGTAGTAGAGGTAGTTCATAGTTAGCAGGGCAACTTAGTAATTAGGATCTTGCGCCTGATGTTAAGAATTTTTTCATAAAAAAAAGATGCAAGTTCATTGCATTTGGCAGTTGAGGAAGCATCAGAAGAAACATTAGGGGCGGGGCTGATGAGTTTATCAATGGTTGAGAAAAGGTGTTTTTGATCATTTTTGAGGGTGTCAATATGAGTTGAGAAGAATTCTTTTCTGGCCTGTTTCATGCCTTAATTATAGTTCCTGAGGGTGTTTTTGAATGTTTTTGACTGTCCTGGTCAACGGGCAGTTTTGATTTTCTCCACCTCCTCTCAGCTTTTTTGCAGTCTCTTTTGAGCTGCTTTATGATCTCAGTATCTCTCCTTTACGTATGCTAGAGATTTTTTTAGATCTTAATGGTGCAGCATTATTGATACCGTCTAACAGAAGAGAATTAAAGTAATCGGCCAGGTCATCACAACTGCTGCTCTCAGATAAAGGCAACAGGGAGGTCTTTGCACTAAGAAAGTGAGTTTGAAAAGACTGCAGTGATGTTTCACAGAAGTACTGTTTTATGAAACGTCTACTGGTGATAGCTCGATCAGCAGCTAAGAGTACACTGAGGAAGACACAGTACTGGTCCGACATTGTAACATCATTGACAGCACTTACTCTAGTGTCTGTTCGGTCAAGTATGTGTCCATGCTGATGAGTTGGCTCCTTAATATGTTGGGTCAAGCGTGGAATTATTGATGTGAATGTTGAAATCACCAGAAATAATTACTTTGGTATAGTCAATACAGATATTTGATAGCTGATTTGCAAAATCCCTACTGAATTCAGAGTTGTATTTGGTGGTCAGTATATTATCAGAAGCAGGAGTGACATGTCAAACTGTAGATTAACAGCAAGACATTCAAAGCTCTGGTACTCTCCAATGAGACCTGAAGACATTTTAAAGAATCAGAGAAAATGGCTGCTACTTTCTCACCTCGTTTACCTGACTTGCAGCATGCAGAAAGTTATAATTCAGGGGTGATGCCTCATGCAGTGTGGAGAAATTATTTGTATCTAGTCATGTTACAGTAATAAAAAGGGTTTCAAGGTCATTATCCTTAATATGTACGCTGACCATAAATGACTTATTGGCCATTATCGTGGTATCTTACAGTATAATGTCAGGGTGGCTGTCCGCCAGCTGAAGCTCAGTAAAGGTTGAGTGCATAGACCGTATATACAGTTTATGGTTGAGTGATGCAGCAGGACAATGACCCTGAACATCAAAGTAAATGTACTACTGAATGGCTTCAATCAAAGATGGAGTGGCCTAGTCAGAGCCCAGACCTTAACCCAATAGAGTTGCTGTGGTATGACCTCAAGAGAGCCATTTACACCAGTCATCCTGGGAATATGGCTGAGCTGAAGCAGTTCTGTAAGGACAAATGGTCCAAAATTCCTCCTGAATGTTGTGCAGGTATAATCTGCAGCTACAGGAAGCGCTTGGTTAGGTTATTACTGCCAAAGGAGGTCCAACCAGTTATTAAATCCAAGAGTTCACTCACTTTTTCCACGAGCACTATGAATGTTTTATGGGTGTGCTCAATAAATACACAAAATATTATAATTTTTGTGTGTTATTAGCTTAAACACATTGTGTTTGTCTATACTTGTGACTTAAATGAAGATCAGATCATATTTTATGAACAATTAATGCAGAAAAACAGGTAATTCCAAAGGGTTCACATACTTTTTCTTGCCACTGTATTTGCCTACCACTGTATTAGAGCCAATTTTATAGACCCCAGAGAAATTCCATTTCCACTTTTGGCAATCAAATGAAAAAATAAAAATGAGCCAAATGAACATTGATAGTTTTAAGATGGGAAAATTAAATAAGCTAGAAAGATCGTTTATTTAGTATGAACAGCTCTGTTTGTGTTACGTTACATGTGTATAAATACGGATTTCATGGATTTTGAACTGACCACAATCACTAAACCTTGTTTGTGGATTAATAACAGTGGGGTAGCACTACTTGACCCCATGGTTAACTGTTACTGAACTACCACTTGGTTTATCACAAAGAGTAAAAGCAGCATGTTTAAAAACAGAAAGAAGAAAGAAAGTCCACCATGTTGCCGAGCTGGGCTAGACATGTATATTTCCCAAAAGTAGCAGAGAAAGTTAGTAAGTCTATGAGTGTGAAACTATTTTAAGCTTCCAGTGATCCAGTTTTAACTTTTCTAGAAGCAAATTTGGTTGCTGAGCAATATTTAGCCAACTTGTCTGCTCAGTGTTAAGGGAGAGTGAGTGAAAGACAGACAGGGAGGGCTAGAGAGAGGGGGAGAGATGGTGGAATCAGTTTGATGCCAAGAGCTGTCCGTTGACCCTGATTAAATGCCTCCCTTAACTCACTGGGACCACTGATAAGACCAAGGCACTCTGGGCGGTGTGCGTGTTATGTGTGTGTATGTTCAGGAGCCAGAGCAGGAGATAAAGTGTGTCTACACATGTGCACGTACAAGCCTGTGTGTGTGTGTGTCCCAACACCAATTCTCCTGTGTAAACATGCTGACCTGGCACAACACCAGTAGACACTTTGAAGTTGGCAATAGCCACTGTAATCTCCTTCCCTCTTTCTCTCTCTCTCCCGCTCTCACATACATATACATCCCCACACATGCTGAGCCAGAGGCGAGACTTAACACTGGCAACCTTCTGTGGCTTAGCATGTGGCCACTAACACACAGACACCCACACACACTCACACAAATACTCTTCCATTGTTACAGACAATTGCATCCTCTGTCTCCTGCACAGAGAGAGAAGACAATAAATTATCTCACACACAAATGCACAAAATCACTGACTCTCACGCATACAGTAGCCCTTTATTTTTGTTGTATTTATGCCACCTATAATGCAATTTTCTGCTGACAGTTACGTGTGAGGGTTTGTGTGCGTTTATGTAAAAGTGCCGACCACTCTGGAGTGTATAACACTACAGCCACAGAGCATCTTCAGGTCTTAAATCAGACACACTGACTTCCTGGCACAATCATCTCTAAATGCACTGACAGACTGAGTTTTGTGGGAGTCAGCATTAATATACAGTTTATGTCAATGTGCTGAGACAAACACACATCTTTTCCTAATAGTACAACATGCTGTATCTTGTAAAAATGCTCTACAGAAACAGAAAGTCATTTTCAACCTAATTATGTGTCACATTTGTGACATTTGTAGTATTTGTAATCACTCAACAGAAAAGTTGAAACAACATGGAATGGACAATACAGAGTTAAGCTTGGAGGGTGATGATTTTCTGGCTACTGTACCTGTGTAAAAGAAAAATGAAAAGTATTACTAATGCCTACAGCTATCTTTAAGGGGTCGATTCACCAAAATATTAGTCAGTTTCTATGACAACTGTTAACAGCATGTTCTGTGGATTATCCAGAAGAATTGGGACACTGAACTTGAAAGAGATGTTGTTGTTGATTTTTTTAAGCTGCATTAATCAGTATTTTGGGCCACTTGGGGACAGAACTCTGCAACAAGCTAAAAACCACACGTGTGACATACCTTTATAGAGTACTGGCCTTGTAAAGTTGATGGGCTAACATGTTAGAAAAATATTGTCTGTTTACACATTCAACAGATGTGTAGCAACATTATCATTCATTTGGAGTTGTGTTTCTGGTGACCTGTCAAATGGAAGTCCAGTCTTCACTGATTTGATCTTTACTAACTCCTGACAAAAATATCTTTAGCTGTTAAACGTTGCACTATATTGACCAGCTAGTCGCTTTGTCTGCTATTTGGTGCTGGGTAGTTTGTATTTAGCGGGTTTATCAGAGCTTTACCACTGAGCTGCCTGCTGCATCTGGAAACTAAGTTGATGACAGTGGTGGGAGTGACCAAGACCAAAACAGTAAAGGTGCAGGCTGAAAAACCAAAAAAATGAGCTGAAAGATTCTAAAACAGTCAACTTATCACCCAACTGTGGAACCTAATGATATTTTTTTCACTACGAGGGGCACTTATCACATTACACATAGTCATTTGACCAGTTGTTCATATATAAATGAATGATTATTTGCAGCTTTAAATGTAACTTTTGAATGATGTGAGCACCAAAAATGAAATTTCATTCACTTCCATTGTACTGGGGTTGCAGCCAGCAGAAATCTAAGATATGGATATTTCAAAACCTGGGCAAATACAACCCAGAGTAACAACATTACTGGATACCACTAGAAGTAAGAGAGAAAATATTTTATAATCAAGGTGAACTCACGATTTAATGTAACCAGGTACTATGTCTATTCCTTGGTCACACTCCTTGGATAGGGGTCTTGTGCTGTATGTGGGCTGTATGTGTGTGTGACATTTGTTTTGTTTCACTATTTACTGGAACATATCAGTAATTGAACTGTTATATTCCTGTCACCCCACAGTGCCGTTCACCTGACAGTCAACACTTCCTGTTACAATAAAAATGTACAAAATGTTCCTGCAATGCAGCTCATACACAGAAATGAATAACATTATTTAAGCAGAAAGTTGCACACAATTTTCACTTGGTCTGTTGGCAAATAAGATGACACATTTCTGACCCCAAATAACCACAGTAGCTGTGGTGATTTTTTTTTAAAGGTGGAAAAAAAAGCTGCCTTAGGTGGCTGCAACATTGGTGAAAGCATGCTACTTCATTGCCTCATTGCCCATTGGTTATGTCCCACTTTTACATTCCCAGCCACACTTGAAAAATCGCAATTGCACCAACTGTTGTTGGCTATGTATCATTACCTGAATATGTCAATTTATGAGTGAGCATCCACAGTGGAGATGGTGAAGCTACACATGACAAATGTAGTACCATGTTATAATGTGTCTTCGACTAATTCTTTCTTATTTGGGTCCAGGACTGAAGAGGTTTAGGAGCCCTGATCAGATAGAAAGCTACTTACTGTAGGGTATTAAACTGGGGCAGGGGTTCTCAGAACTTTTACCACACAGGATTAAAATTGAGATCATTTAATCTCACCCTGGGACTCAGGCACATTAATAATCTCCTCCTTTTAGAAGAACAGTGCTTCAGCCTTTAGCCTTTTTTTGTCATTTTAAGCATTTACATACACTGAAATGAAATTTGTCCTCTGCATTTGACCCATCCTATACACTAGGAGCATTGGGAAGCCATAGTGGACACCTGGGGAAGCAACTTGGGTATCAGTGTCTTGCTCAAGGACACTTCAACACATTGACAGGGAGAGCCAGGGAACTAAGCCACCAACCCTACGGTTAATGGACGACCTGCTCTACTTCCTGAGCCACAGCCGCCTTTGTAGAGGTACCCACCACAAACAACCAAAAACTAATTTTCAGCCCAGTTTTAGAAACTATACAGGTCTAAGGAAATGAAAATGTGGAGTAGGATGAGGTGTAGACTGGTAAATTGACACGTTTTTAATATGTGTCCTTATTTCCTTTTATGACAAAGTCAACGTAAATTGCTTTGTTGACTTTCTTTATTTTTCACCTAACCACTCTCTTCATTATTTGTTCTTATTTTGCTTGTTATAATTATATAAAGTGGTTGCTCACTGTGCATAATTCAATAAAATTAGTAATGCCCTTCATAAGTAATAAACAGAATAAAAATTTGGTCACAAAGAAAATAAGTTAGGCAGCTCTTGCTGATTTGCCTCTTTCTTTCTCCTGCCTGGGTTGCCAGATATGCGGATTCCAGGCAGTGTTTTGGCCAGCAGGCAGATAATCTTGTTAGGAACAATTAACTCGGTTGTATTGTTGAATGTAAACTCAATCCCTCACACAGAAGCATTCAAAACAGCACCTGGCACCACAACCAACAAATGCCATCAAAATGTCAATGAAGATCAACACTCCTGCACTGAAGTTGCAACATGAAAGTCAAAGTCATTCAAAACTGCACCCTGTGGTGACTATATACGAAAATAAACTAAACTTGTGTTTTCAGATGCACAGATGGTGTAAGTAACCTCTATCTGTCTTGGTATGAAGATAATGACAATCACAGAGAAAACTCTCATCATTTTATCATGTTGGCCACCAGGTTGGATTTTTTCCAAAGTGATCTTGATTGCTTCAAACATCAAACAGGATGAGGACACTGTTCTTCCAGCACAACATCATAAAACCTTTTAGTTTCATGCAGCGGTGGATGATTGGCTAATAGCACTATAGAGAACAAAAAACATGTTTGTGATGTTTAATAATGTCAAAGAAAAAAGACAAATAATAGGCATATTGTTAGTTGTGTCTGTGTAAGTTCCTTTCAAATGGTAGGTCATGATGTTTACTTGAGTGGAAATTAGGTTAATATGACCTCAAAAATCATGTATTTGAGTTTCACCGCTTGTTCTTTCATCTGACAGGAACACAGTTAATAAACCCACAGAATATATCCTTAGTTCCAAAGCAGCTAGAGTTGTTCACAGAGGCATGACTAACTCATTAGGATGTGTCATGACAACTTGTTGTGAGTATTAAGTCAAATATATACCTCCCAGCACAGGTATAACAACACTGATTGGAAACGTCTGAAAGAAGCATTCAAAATTATGATACGAGTTGAACAAAGTGTAGAAAATTACAAGCTTTCGAAATCAAGGGGTGTATTCAGAAATGCACACAGGAAAAACAGTAGTTTGTAGAAATGAAAAGAAAAAAAAGGGGTCCCAATCCATTGTAAATGCACAGGAGCGGGGTAGCACATTTGCAAAATCCCTATTAATAAGAATAAAGATGAGATGGAGAACATATGCTCTTGATATAGCGAAGAATTCGCCAATACCTAGGAGGATAACACTGTCTACTCTTATCCTTAGATAGAAATGGAAGAACTCAGCTGTAGCCTGCTATCTGTCAGGAACAAGAATAGTTAGCCTTGCTCACATGAGTGTGGCTAATTCACTATGACATCTTTCTAATAAGTAGTGTGGCCACTGGGAGGATGGAACCAAATGCAGAAAGTACAGATATCACCGGTGGTGAGAAAGTAAATGTGTTTTACTTCATAAGTAAATGTTTTTTATACAGTTTCAGTGAGTATAGTTGGATCTGTTGATGCTATTAAAAATAGGTGTGAGCATTGGTAATTAGGATAAAACAAGACGCTCCAAAACAAACTGCAACAATCATGTTGGTTTCTATAACAGTTATTGCTGTTATGTTCAAAGAAAGATAAAAATCATGATGCAGTAACAGCAATTGTCTCATAAAACAGTCCTATCTGATTTATTTTGAAAGGAGTACATAGAGCCTGCATTCATGTAATAAGCATCTAGTCTGAGGAGAGCTGTGAATCAGATATAAAAAGTGAATCAACCATTGCTTAAAGCATTTTAATTTGTCACATAAAATGTCAACTATGTCAACTTTACTAAATAAATGCTGATGATTTGTAAGGCTTTCTATTGTTTCACGCCAGATAGGCAAATAGAGAATTGTGTCAGAATTGTGTCATCCAATAAAGTGGCATCAGATTTTGAGGCAATGCAGCCATACCCTCCCATTATTACCCAAATTTTGGACCTGAACCCAAACAGAGCTGCATACACTGTCATGAGTCAAAGTCAAAATGTCTCTATGATGAACCCATCTGGGGTTTTTGAGACACTCCCTTAAAGTTTTGACTGCAACTGTGGTTGCAGTGTGAATTTCACATACAACTGCCATGAAAAATCATGATTTTGTGGTCACATATGGTCACAGTTTTTCACTAGTGTCAGTAGGGCGCGTGGTGACTGTAACAAAACCTGAGCAAGGTTCCACGGCCATGCCAAGCTCCTGGAAACCAGGATCATCAGTAAGCCCTGTCTGTGGCCCTGTTTGGCCCCAGTGAAGAAACCACACCACTCCAGTCTCACGACAGTAATAATAAGCAAATTCAGGCATATTTATTAGCCCATATTTGTACTATATTTGTAAACTAATAACATCTTTTTTCCTTTTTTGTATTGTATAGAGAGTTTCAGTACCTTCAGAGGACCAAGGTACTATCAAATTATCCTGTTTAAATAACAAAGACATCTTAATTTAGCAATGATTAGAGCTAGTTTACTTTCTTGTTAGTTTGCACATGTAGCTGACTCTCCAGATAGTGGTAGCTACCTTTATAGCCAAACATTGAATCTTTCCATATTTCTGAGATCCATTTGTTTCATTTTTACTGAATCATATCTATGAAATACATCTTGTTACTATAGGACAGATTCTGTATTGATTTTATAATAGCTAGACTCAAAATTTTGACATTTTAATGCATTTAATGGCTTGGGATGCTCTTGTGGTAATTTTCTGTATGCATTATATTGTGAAAAGACTGCAGAAAAAAGAGGAAGAAACTGTCAAATTTGGAGGCATGACTTTCTGTCCTTAAATGTTATCTGATACTTTTATTTAAGACATGCAACATTCATTTCAAAATAACAGACAACAGAAAAACATTTAGGAACAGTGTGACTAAAGCAGCGTGGTTTAATAGTGGATCCTGAGATTCAGATTACAGGAGGTAACCCTGCTAAGGGTTCTCTTTATTTCCACTGGGATAAAATAAAGAGTATCAATTATTGCCAAATGTAAGATTATAATCCTGCACTATTATTGCAAAAACAACTCTCTGTGGTGCTCATACCTCATGCCAAGTTCTCACTCTGGTGTGTACATGTGTAAGAACTTCTGTATACTCAGAATTTAGACCCAATCTTACTTTCAAGGGTTTTTCAAAAGATATTTGATTTGTCATGAGTGTCAGAGTTTAGTCGATGTTGTTAGATTACAGTGTGTCAACAAGTTTTTCAGAAACTCAGAAGATACTTTTCCCATCAGCATCAGAGTTAAGTAGAATTAGTAGAATATAGTCTAGGGGTGTGCCTGAATACAAATACGTTATTTGGCAAAGCACAAATAGTGAGTTTTTATGAACATTTATTTTGTACAAATATTTTAAGAAATTATTTGTTTTCGGGAAGAAAAAAAAAAGCTAAATACCAGCGCGCAGGGCACTGTGCTGTCTCTGTGAGGTCTGTCTGTGTATTAGCAATGCACTTAATTTTAGCTCAGTAGTCAGTGCAGTCGAGACCTGGTGTGGGGACCTCCTTCGTAAGATATTTATACTTATACTTATTTTAACACTTTAATATCCTAAAATTAAAAGCGTAATAAAAACAAAAACTGTATTTTTACACTTATTTCCACTTTTACTAAAATACAATTACAAATATAAATTATACTGCCTCAACAAATATAGCTACAAACACAAATACTGGACTCTCTGCACATCCCTACTATAGTCATGGAAGTACTTGGGTTTGTGTACCAAGGAACCTTTGTGCAGGACTAATTGTAAGACATGATGCCAAAATAAAGTAAAAATTACGTTTTTCTAATTTAATAATGCTTTTTAGGTGATTTTAGGTGATTTTATCCAGACCTGAGTACCATCAGTGAAAAGGCCACTAGCAAGTAGGTTAGTTAGTAAACTAACATCAAAGACAGTGTGCTCTGATAAAATATAGATTTTTTCCACATCAGGTAAAGAAGCACAGTGACTTTATTTTTTCACTAAAGATAAATAATGCATTAACTCATTAATTAAATGAACAAACAAATATATATTTTACCACAGTAAAACATCACTTCACAGACAATCTCGCGCTTTGAAAAGGCAAGGACTTAGCTGCAGGTATTTAAATCGAAGTCTTGGTGCCTCTGTCATCCAGCATGACTAACAGGATTTGACATGGTGACGAGTGGACGGCTCCCAGGTTCACAAAACACATTCTGTCTGTCTGACCCCTCTCCATACACACACACACATACATGCGCTCAAACACACACACACACACACACACACACACACACACACACACACACACACACACACACACACACACACACATACTCACACACAAATAAGCAATGGCACATAATCCAATGGGTATTGGACACTCAAATGCAGACTCTCTATGCTTCACCATAACACACAATATTCAGTCACGTGTTTGTCATTACCAGCCACCTAGCACTAAATAGCTCTGTACCTGTTTATACAAGCCACTTTCACACATGACTGAGCAAAGACTCAAATTATATAAAGGGCTCCTGTGTTGACACCCAGATCAGGATAAAGTTGGCATGGGTGATGCGTGACCAATACTGTCGGAGCCTCTACAAATCAACAAAAAACAAAAACAAAAAAAGCAACATCTTTTACCTGTTACACCTGCTTTACATCACCTACCCAACTACCCCCCCCCCCCCCCCCCCCCCCTCCCCTCCCCGCCCACCTCTTGTCACCTTTGACTTTCTCCCCTCACTAGCTCGCTCTGTATTGAAGAGGCGACAGCTTGCCGTAATTTAAAGTAATCGGATGACTCTCTCTCTCTCCCTTTATAATCCGAGACACAGGCTGCTGTGAGGTAACCTGCTTTTTAACAGGACCAGTGCACGACTCCTCTACTGTCTACTTGTTGAAAACATACTATCCTCTTGGTATTTCAGCTGAGGTGGAGGTGATCAATTGCAAGCCAGCCCTGGGGGGAGGGGGGGGGGGGGGGGATGAAATTGCTGCTCAATTACAAGAGAAAAAAAATTGACCACTCATGTAACCTATTACAGTAAAACCAGTAGGAATGGAGGAGGCTGAGCATAAACTTAGCACAGTTTATCAAATGTAACATCACACACAAAAATTCTATATTAACTGTATGGGATACGGATGCACTTGCAGCCAGGATGGTGCAGGTTACAAGAAAAAAATGACTTAAATTCACGTTTTATTATCATGATCACTGATAACTAATATCTATGAAATAAATTAAAGCTGCATGTTGCATATAAATGTGCTGACTTGTCTTGAATTAATTCCAGTCGACGTCAATTTACTAAACCAGCACCAATAATCTCCTCAGCCTGTTTCAGCACCATGGACAGCGAATTCTCCCTTTCTGCCCTAAATGCATTAAAGAAAGCTCCAACTTGTCGTATTCCAACCACAGTACTGTAGTCAATACTGTAATGCAGAAAGCGTGTAGAGTTTTTCAGAGCATGTGTTAGCAGCTACAGTCTATCTGTCTTTTCTTCTATTTCAGTCAGAGGGACAGCGTTTTCTTTCCGCACACATCCAAACTGCCCCACATTTCTACCGAAAAAGAATAAACACCCCGCAGAGGAGTATGAACAAGAAATAGTGAAGAAATAACACAACCAGAAGCAGATAAAAGAAATCCAATGCATGTGCGCCTTTAGATCACCAAACTTAAACCAGGCTTATTATAAGTCCAAATATTCTAGAGCTGTTTCATTAAATAATACAACATGACTTACCGTGTTATCCCCGTTGAAGCCATATGTTTAACACACAAATCTACTTTTCCACACACTGTTGCCGTCTCTGGGCCGCGGTAAAACACAGCCCGAAGAGAAAATCCAGGAAATAACATCCACACAACTCATCCACCCGCCTGACCAAACACCGACCCCACTTTTGGGGGCGGGGGAGGGGGAAATACCGCTGTCTGCGCCTTCAAACCGCGGAAAAAAATGAGTAGTTTCTTTAAGAATTCAAGTCACAAAAAAGATGACTGTCTTCATGCAACTGAAAAAAAAATACTATTCTTCCTCTCCTCTAGTCTTCTTTTAGTTTGAGTCTCTAGTGCGGGACTTACAGGGTAACTAGAGCTTTGTAGGAGAGAGACAGAGTAACAGTATATCTCCTCTAGTGTTCCCCCTTGCTTTCTCAACCAGAGAGGGAGAGAGAGAGAGGGAGGGAGGGGGAGACAGACAGACCTAGAGACATGAGCTGAAGGAAAAGAGAGAGAGAGAAAGAGAGAGAGAGAGAGAGAGGCGATGCGGAGTCAGAAAGGGAGGTTTTTTTGTGTTAAGGTAGCCGTGCATTTACCGCAGGAGCAGCAAGTTGCAGCGGAGACGGTGATCGGTGCACCATCGTAATCTAATTATGTCCACGGCAAAAGGCGCACGGATTACCGGGTGGTTGCTTTGCTATGTTCCGCTCTGCTCTCCTCTTTGCGCCCCATGGCGGAGAGAGTAGTATATGGGGCACTGTGACTGTAGGCTGTCTTATCAAATTTTAACTCGTCAGTATCCACTCACACGCATGTCAGTAAAAGTTAGGAGCATCAAATATACAGTCAGACCTTCACCGCTCTTTAAAGTGACACGAAAAGCACAATAAACGCACCTCTTCTTCACTATATTGCAAAAAAAAATAATAAAATAAAATACCATTGTTGCCACAGGTGCACCATGCAGAAGCAAAAGGGTGCATCACACAGTATGGTGCACGATCAGGAGACTCATTGTGAAAGTGAGAGAGGAAAGATGAGAAGATGATGTGGTAAATGATTTGGACACAGCACAATTATCACTATTCTTTGGAGCACTACAGCAGCTCGGTTTTTCAGTAGTTTGGGAGATTGAGATGCAGCTATGCCGGATGTTTCGGTTTGGGATTAACTGTTCCTGCATGCTTATTTCACTGCTGAAATTCTTACAGAGAGAAGTCGCCTATCAGGCTTGCTGAAATTTCTTGGTCACTTCTCTTCAGTGGTAGCTTACTTTACATTTCTCTCTGCTGAATATGGACATGTAGCTGGGGTACTGCAGATATCTTAATAGCTGTTAAAACAGTAATCCTACAATGAATATTCAAACCTCATAAGAAAAAATAAATGGAGTCCATCCAAGCTCAGAGTGAGAGAGAGGCAGGGTGGATGGTGGAGGTAGAAATACTAATAGTAGTTCTAAATGTACTAAAAATTATGCAGAATGTATGTGTTTCATCATATTTTATAAGAGGACCATGCAGTATGTTTTGTATGTAAAATCTATGTAAAGTAACCAGTAATGAAGTAAGTGTAGTGGAGTAAAAATATTACATTTTGAAATGTAGTGAAGGTGTATCCAGAAGCAGAGAATGTAAATACTAGTGTAAAAAGTACCTTAAATAGACAGACAACTATTCACATTTAGGATTTCTAATTCACCTGACCTGCTTGTCTTTGTACACAGAAAGAACTCTATATAGAAACCCATACAGGACTTCTCACTATACTGAGAAGACAGCACTCTTGTACAGCCCAAAATTGTATTAGCTTTAATATAAAACTACTATATCTATAGTTAAATCGCTTGGTTGACAATCATGGATAAAAGGCTAATAAATTCATGAACAGTAGAAAAATATCAAATGTATTGTTTCTACAAATAATTCAGAAGATGTAATCAGTCTATAGGCACAGTGGGGGGACACAGAATGCACACTGGCATCACAGCCAGCAACTTTCAAAATTATCACTTTGAATATGTAGATTATAGGAGCGAAACTGAACTCCTGCAAAGACTCTGTAAAATTTGAATATCCATCTTCAGTGTGGGTTAATCTCAGTGGGAAACTTGTGTGTAATCCTCTGGTGCTCTTCGCACCTTTTTATAAAAAGATTTTTCTCAGCTTGCTGATCTGCTCACTGTTTGTTTTGAAAAGAGAGGCAACTGCACAAGGGTTATTTATTTTGTGAGCCATTCTATTTCCCTAAACTACATATTGGCACTTAAAATTGAAAATATATCAACAAAGCAGTAGAAATATGCTACCAGACAAGGCAATAATGGTAAAGATTAATTTAATTTACTTAATGTCCATTCTGTAAGCCTATGGTAGATTGGAAGAAGAGGTCCTAAAACTAAGTAATCCTTCACCCAATTTGCTTTGAGTCAAGTCATCCGGCTTTACTTCCACATCCATTTGGCTATGGGTCATCAAAAAGTTGAAGTATCAGCCAAATGAGTATTATGCCAAATGTAGCTCCCTAAATTCTCAGCAGCTGAGTTTATGATTACCAGAAGAAAAGGAGACTTAAATCAATTCCAATTGTAAGTAAAGGATGATGCAACTCGCTCAAATATGGTTGTAAAATAATAGTCATGATATGTTTGTGTCTCCTGCTAACCTATAAAAGTTAGGTTTGCTAGCAGAGAGCAAAATATAATAGCAATATAAATAAAGATGTCAGGTCAGTTAATGGCCTTTCTTTAAAGGAACCAAACAGTTTTAGGGGTAAGAATGTTACATTTTGGATCTCAGGAGTTGTCATAAATTGGGCAGAAAGTGGTGCCAAGTGGGACTTTAGAGGGATACTGACCATGTTAAAGTAGAAACACAATGCTACGGGTACCATTTCTCTTCTTTAACTAAGATGTGTCATCTGCAAATAGGCAAAAAGTTCTCCATTTCCCAGCATTCAAAATCTCAAAATGATGCAGCCTAAAGTGCTTTGCAGCAGTCAAGAATGAGGCTAGCTCTAATAATACAGCACAGCCACAACTGTTATCATCCACGGCTTTATCTTTTGCCAATAAAAAATGTGATTGGAAGAATGATAGCCAGTAGAAGACCATCTGCTCTATGATATTACAGTGCATCTAGTAATTGCTTTCTTTATTTTGTAATTTGATGGCAAAGCTCAGATATGATGGATGAAGGCAGAGAGTCAGACCCTGTGTCCCTTTGAACCTACAGTACCTGTCTCTCCATCTGCTCTGTGGGATTATAGTTTCGTTACTGTACCTGACTGCAGTTACTGTATTTGATACACAATCCAGCAATTAACATAACAACTTTATCTACTGTACACTGAGTAAAAGGAAATGTAAATTAAATGTTCCTCTTTGTTACAAATTGATCTGGGCAATCGTAATGGTTACTCTAATTTGAAATCTGATTACATAATCAAAGGATTGGAATAACTACCAGTAAAAGGGTTTTCAGGCGGAGGGCCAGGCCAATTATAGCCCCTATACCACTGTGATCTTACCTGTGTGTCCATCTGCTCTGCTCTGCTCTGTGGGATTACACCAAATCCTATTGAGCTTTGGGAATGGCAGCCAAGATCAGTAGGCCTGAACTAATCATGACAAACCACTAGTACAAGAAAGGTTTGTCTTTTCCAACAAAGCACAAGATGGATAAAGGAGAATTATCATTCAGTGATTATTAATGCTCATCTGAGCCAGTACAATTAGTAGATGGCAACGACGGAATATCTCATAATGGTATTATGGAAATAAAAAGTAGTACAGTTTGAGGCACAAAGCAAAAGAGTCTGGTGGCTCAAGATACCATCACATAACATAATATTATTGATCCATGAAGGTGAAATTCTCTTTCCACTTGCTTGGCTCCACAGGGAATAGAGACACTGCAGTGCAGAACTCAGTTACACAAGAAGGTAGAAAGTTTTCATTTATTTTTTTTTTTTTAAATGTTCTTCTCATATCGACTCGCTCTTTCTCTCATTTGACCCTACATTTTACTCAGTTTTTTTTAAGTCTTTTAAAATCAATGCAAGACAAGGTAAAGACAAACAAAACAGAATAATTTTTAGATTTAGATAAAGAGCGTGAACTAAGTCAGCCTCATTCAAAATTTCTCCTATTTTTGCCAAGGTGATTGACTGAGCGGACTGACTGAGGTTTGTGGAGGTGAATCCATAGTATTTCCCTTTTCACATTGGACAAGAGTCCCCAGTGTAATTACAACATGTGATGCTATTGGGCCCAAAAAGACTTTTTCCCATAGTCTTACATTGTGAAAGAGACGTCTGTAAATCAGTGGATACATTTTTTTGAGCATCACAACCACCGCAAAATGACTTGTTTCATTATCAGAATTCCATTCATTTGGTTTGATCACATTTTGAAAGTCTAGATGTGGAAGACATGAAAACAACATTGTTCTTGTCTTGTAAAGAGTTAGTTAGTCCTAGTATTGCAAGTATGATGTAAAATAGCAGTTTGATTTATGCTCTATATGTCATATTTCATGTTTCACTTGTAACTTTACAAGAGAAAAGGCTTTTTTGACAGACCTGCTGACATCACACTACTCTTCATAAAGAAGCAGCCAGGACTAGCTTCCAAACAGTACAGATATGCTACACAGGGGATAGCTGGACATGCTAATGTTTGCAGCCTACATTAGAGCACATAAACATGCAGTGTAATCCATTCCTTACAATTTTGGTTTTTGAAAGGCAAAAAACAAAACAAAAAAGACATGAACCTCCATCACACCATGTACAGCATTGCAGTATGTGGAGGAATCCAAAGCTTGACAGACCTGTTGTGCTTAGTTGTGGGCTCTTTCATGCAGAGATCCCACATTATAGCCGTAAAGAAGATCCGTCATTAAGCCGCCTTTGCTTTTTTACAGTGAACCAAACAAAGCCGGCATAATACCACCCCCGTGTGTGCTTTTATATTACATGCTGGCTTTCTGGATTCAGAGGTGTGACGTGTAACCCAACAGCATCAGCTCCCTGTCAGCTCCCTGTCCCACCGTGCCGGCTGTCCCTTTTACATAGATGTTGATCCTGCTCTGTGACTAACTCTGTAGCTGACTTATTGGCAGAGCAACTCTGCCCCCCTATTCCATGTCTGTACCTTTTATACAAAACAGCAAGGCAGAAAAAAGGCGCAGCATTCCCACCTTGAACAGGCTGTGTAAAAGGGGCTTATGTTTGTTGACCAATTGCTATTCAGGGGAGGAGTTTAGCAAACAGTCACACAGTGAAACGGTTACATCCTGAAAAACCTCTGAAGAACAGTCTTTTGAGAGTGTGCATTGCCCTGTATTAAATGACTGAAGTCAACCAGCTCTTTTTTTATATGAATCTATGAGAAACAAAAATGTAATGATCATTGCTGTCAGCACAGGTTTTATAATCTGTATTCTGTTTGATAATAGCAGAGGCAGAAAAGGACTTGTTCATCAATGAAATCAAATAAAAAATGTTAAGAGAGAGAGCAGGAGACAATTACAAAGACAGAAAGTGGGAGATAAACACAGAAAAAGAGAGAAAATGGAAGATAAAAGTAGAGCAACATGAAAGGGAACACTATATTTATTCTGCCAGTCGCCATTAAATCCATCTAGCGTTGGAGCCCTTCCTAGTTCATTTGGTAGAGCAGATGTTAATAGCTTAACAGGGCTAGGCAGTAAGTGTTTAATTAGGTCTGGGAAAAATGATTTATTCAACACATCTGGGCCCATAAAATAACACTCTCTGGACTCTGTTCTTTATGACTCCCAGGCTGGATTCACTCCCTAACTTGAAAATATAACTGCCTGGTGTAGCCTGAGCTTTCAGTCTTGACAAGCAGAATCCTTTATAAACACTGTCTGTGTCCTGTAGTGATGTCATTTCTCCTGAAGGGAGTTGAAAACAACTGCACCTAGTGGGAGGAAGAGGCACAGGAGGGGGTGTGTCACTGACAATCAAGCACTGCACAGTTTTAGTGTTGAGGATTACTGGGATTTGCCTGCCTGCTCAGACCATGGTGCTAAGTAAAGTTCTGCCCTTTTATAAGCAATGGCTTGTGGCTTTGATATTTCACTCATGCAGGAATAAAGATGACACATTTTTTCTCTGGCAATTTACATGTGTAGCTGTGGTGAGAATGTTCCCACCATCAAGTGAATGACCACTTGATGGTGGCCACTTACTGTATACATAACAGGGATTGACTGGTGGATGCCAACTTCCGCTGGCTTTTTTCCTGATACATTGAACTGCTTTCCACATAGGACTGTAGTTTCTTTTGCACAGGAAAAGCACATGTTTCATTTAATTTAAGGTAATTTATGATGTGCAATATTTTGCTGTATCTATTCTGCACAAGCACATCAGTTTTGTGGCAGATCTTCAACATAAAATTATCATATTTTTATACTGCCATGGCACACAATGTGTTGTTTTGAAAGGAAAGTTTAACAGGTTCTTCATTGGCCATGGTTTATGACAGCTGCTACACACATATTGTGGTTCTCCAAACTCAAGATCATAGTTTCACTGTGAGATCTGGCCAAAAAAACTCCCATTAATTAGCAACCACAGCCTCTGTTCTCACACCATTCACCCTCTGAATAGGATTTACACCACATGGCACTGGTTAAACAGTTGACTCTGCTGTCTCAATAGGGTTTCAAAGGACACCAACCAGCCAATCAGAATGGGTATTTTTATGGCCTTGGTTTGAAGAATAATGAGAAATTCTTACCACTGTTGGTAACCCCCAACTGCTTGGAAATTATATAAAAGCCTTGGCCTTCAGTTGAATAAACCCATACAGTCATTCTGTTCTGCACACATCAAACTAGTTATATATATATATATATATATATATATACATACACACACACACACACACACACACACACACACACATATATATATATATATATATATATATATATATATATATATATATATATATATATATTGATTTTAACTGTTACTATTATAATTTCTTTACTTATTGCCCATGATGATGTGAATCATTGGACTTCAGTAACTTGACTGTCCACAAACAAATAAATGGACATTATTGCCTTTGGCTGCATATTTGTGATGCTGTATATCTGCATCTTGCCAATCTGCACTTTCAGATTAACAATGTTTCTGGTTAAACTGGTGTGCACTCTCTCCTCTCAATTTGGGGAGTAATTTTCTTAATGCACAACTGTGATTGGCATATCTGCTTATTAAAAGTTATGAGAAGAGGAACGTGACTGAGAAGATAATGATTAATTACTGCACCATTCTAATTTATATTGCACTTTAGTAAAACGTTATCATAACTGACATGAATGATTGCCAAATTACAAAAATAAGGACAAAGATGTAAAAAATACAGAACTTTCCTTTAAGTTTCAGACAGGTCAGCTTGTATTCTGTTTTTAGACTTAACTGCAAAACAGTTTCATTTTCCATTTCTCTTTATGAACAGTTAATGGAGGCATATAGCTTTCTCTTGCCCATTGGCTGCAATGTAATGGTCCTCACATAACCAAAACAACTTTAATTATTATATATTTTCCTTTTCTCTTATTTTCCTTCCATATAGTTTCCTTTTTTGTAGAGGAAAATGTGCAAATCAGCATCAGTAAACCAGTCAGTCAGAGTTAGAATCACCCCCTGCCACCCAAATTATCTATGAAAATATCAAAATTCGTGTTATTACAAAATTTAATGTTAATACAACTCTGCAAATGCCTCACTGATGAATTACTAAGTCCTAAACTTTTCCATGCCCTTGGAACTTAATGCCAGTGTGAGGATTAGAATGAATAGAAACCATGAATTAAGGAGAAACTATATTCCAAAGCCAATATACTGTACTGTAGCTGTCTTACAAAAAAACAAAAAAACAACACAAACAAACAAAAATACATATATACAGTAGATTATTGAATCTACTGTATATACAGTAGCTTACTGACTAGGTGTTATCATCACACATCTGTCCCAAACATATGGGCTAGTAAGGGCCTACTAGCCTTATAATAGGTTTAGGAGGCTGTTATCACATATTTATTTCAGTGAACCAATGTTGATGGAGTCCAGTAGCTGCAGAAGGGATGTGTTGTCACATGACTGCCGTTTCTTGCTCAAAAACACGTAAGTGTCCATGATAACTCAACAATACGATAAGTTAATGTTAAGGCCGACTGAAATTGATTAGTTTGAATGTCGTGCTGAGTAGCATTAAAAAAAATGGAAAATTTGTGTCCATGCACATGAATCTATGATTAAATTTTGTGACTATTTCATGAACTGCTGTGATACTGGGTTGAGCGTCCATAGCAACCACCATAGCAACGATAGAAAGACCTCAAAGAATATCCATAATATTATATAGATATTGATAACAGTCTCCTGAACCTACCAGGTTAGTAGGCCCCTACTAGGCCATATATTTGGGATAGATGTATGATGATAACACCTATTCAATAGGATAACAGTCAATTCGGGTGATTATTTACAGTACTGGGTTTTCTCAAGTGTCAGGACTTTAGTTTGACTTCATGGCACTGCAAATAACTCAATTAGAAACTGACAGATTCATACTGTGCAACCTGCTTACAGTACAAATCTACTGCACTTCTGTTAAATTCATGTTTTTCAAAAACTCACTGTACTCAAGCTGTCAGGCATTTCAGCTGAACACTTAAATTTTAGGATGCACCATATAGGCTATGTATGTATGATGTGTTCCCAAGAGTGATGTAAAGTGTTTTCCACTGAAAAAGAATACATATCACCCCACAGAGGTTTAAATGGGTCTTTATTCCTGATAAAGACGAAACAGAAGGTATTATATTGTTAAGTACAGAACTGGCTATAGATATTGCATACAGTTGGGTCGCTGTCCTTAATGAAACAAGAGGCAGCACGAGCATAAGTAAGCTTACCCCGACTTTAGCCAGCAGCTGGCTATTCTCCTCTGGAGAAAAGTTAGCCCCAGCAATACAGATTTGACAAAACTACACTAGATGTTATCCCTCAGGCTACTGTAATTGTTAAGATAATAGTAAAGGCTGTATAGACATTTAGGACAATTGTCAGCTTGTATGTTACTACTCGTAGAACAGTTAGAAAATACCACAGTATTTCAGCTTAAAACAGATGGACTTACAGTTAAGGAATTCCATTCATTAAGAAATGCCATACATATATATTTCATAGTACCAAAGGTAATGTGTTTCACTTCACTACAGCCTTTAAGCACATGGAATAAGGAAGCATAACTTACATATCATAAATAAATTTGACGTCCACATACAGTAGCTGATTGGTGATGAAAATCTGTGAAGTGTATGCAAGTGTTTCCTCAAGCACTGTATAGTCAGAGTGGGCCATCCTGCTGAGAGCAGCTGCCACCCTTCCTGAAAGATGTTCATTGATATGGGCTTCACTGCACAGCTTGAAACACAGAATCTAAATGCTGCTCCAAAGAACAATGTAAGAACAAGTTTTAAAGGAAACTGTTTTAAATACTGTCGTACAGAATTTCTTCACATACAAGTATCAGTGTCAGTGTTAAGTCCCACAAAGTCTAAATTCAGTTTCAAATTATTTTATTAGTATTGGTTTCAGTGGTCAGCCTTTGTGTCACACGGTCTAGATGCTGATTCAGAGGCATTTCCATCCAACCAATTAAAGATTTTGCAGGGGGAAACACTAATACACGATTCTGGACCAAATGGAGGCTGGAGGACAGCCAGATAAATCAGCCTCAGGGAGGATTTATGGCCCACATTTCTTCCCTAACAAGACCAGATGGTAATAGCAGAGACCCAAAACTGTGTACAACGTAAACTGAACATATCACATTCGTATTTGTGTCGTTGCGTGTCTGTAAATTGGTTTCTGACTGCCTCACACAAATGACAAACATATCCTCCATTCACACTAAACACACACACACACACATACACAGGTGTTATATTTCACTGACCTATAATTGTACTCTTGCTGCCACATAATTATAACTCCCAAAGTGCACACACATGAGAAAAACACAGAAGTTGTGCATATTAAAAAAAGTCTGAAGTAAAAGTATTTCAATGAAATTACACTGAATTTAAATATCAGAATGGTTGGCTCACATTAAAGGATGTGGTTGGCAATTTTCTATATTTTCCTTACTGTCATCAAATCTCATCTTCAGAGCCAAACCAAATATGAACTCAATCTAACTACATTTGTATGTACATTCAATGCCTGATATATTGTATTACTCTGTGCTGTAGACCTCTGTTGTTGACCAAAGATTACTAAAACACCTCAATGGGCTGCAGTGATAACAGTAATAACAGCAATTGCATTTTTAGTCTCTAGAGAGTAGTTCCTTGTACTGTGCAGTGGCATCTGCATTGTAAACACTGTAAGCAGAGCTGGTGACAGTCACTGAAGACTCTCTTTAGTGTTTCTGCCACGATTGTTGCAGTGTTTCAGCTTGTTGTTGTAGCTTGTTGTGCTACATATCAAAGAATATCAAGGCATTCAAAAATTCCATGATCCCATTGCAATCTGATGCTGTTCTAGACTTGTTTATATTTGTAATGTCTATAAACACAGACAGGCACATATTTCCATATTTCATGATAAGATGAACAACACAATACTAAAATACGGATGTAAAATAACCTACATTTTCCATTGTAAGAAAATTTTGAATTTGGCATCACAGTTATTATATCAGTATGGTGATCAGTTAATGGCTTTTTATAGTGTCTCACACTAACTCCAGAAGAAGTAGCCAGCCAACAAGAGGTGAGAGTGCAGCTATTTAACTGGCAGCTGCCATGTGTGGAAACCTCTGGTCTCTCTGAACATCACAATGGGCCTCAAGTAATATTAATTCAACATGCTTTAATTCCTGAACTGGTAACAGTTACTGAAGACTCTCCTTGGTGTTTCTGCCACGGTTGGTGTGGTGACGCCAAACATTTGCCAAGACTCGATCGTCGCGTGTCACAGCGCTAAAGTCCATCGTCCTCAACTGAGGCAGGGCAGAAATCACATGTTTCCTAAAGACACAAACACACATGCACACACTTTAAATTAGCTTTGAATTCAGGGGCTTTGTGAACATTTTGTGTGCTAATAAATCCAAATTTGAATAAGGAATAAGATGTTTTACTCTATGCAAAGTAGAACGTGTCTCCTGGTGCCTCGCATAAATTATAGTATGATTCGAGATAAAAAATTAAATCAAGAGGCTGACTGCATGAGAAATCTAACCAATGAAGGGTGACCTTCTTTCCATGAGTGTGTGTTTATCTATAGTTGTTATGCAGCTGGGAACAGGATATGAACTGTAATATGGGCTTCATCTCCATTTAAGCACCTATTAAAATGTTACCCACCTACTTGCTTGCCAAGAATCTCTGATTTCACAAACTGCAGACAAACACACACAAACATTATAACTGCAGATTTATCTCACAGAAGTGACCTTCTTTGCTGTAACCTTCAAGAACCTTTAAATATGAATACAGCTTGGGATGCCATCTTTGTACCAGGTCCTGTTCTTTGTTGGAAACAATGCAGACTGACTCTATTCAGTCTCTTTTAGTTCTTTTTATGATGCAACAATGGCCTCAAAATAAAAGCATCCTACAGCCAAGCAGAATGTGTGTTTCAATGAGTCTGTAATGAAATTTGTGCAAACTGAAAGAAAAAAAAACCTGTCTCTACCTGTAGCCTTTACTATTCTCTATGGCATTTCCATGTAGTGTGATGGTGTGTAGATACTGCAGCTCTCCCAGCTTGTCTACTTCTGACAGGTTCCAGATGCCGTTGCTATGAAGGTACAACACACGCAGTTCACGGAGCTCACACAAAACCTGGAACACAAACACATACACATGCCCAGGAAAGATGCAAATGTAATGCATTACACAAAAGATACATACATAATATTAAAAGGTATGAACTGATACCCAGTTGAACCAATGAGGTAATCTAGGCATAAAACTGGTACATATTTACTGCTCATTTGTGAACAAATCATCTCATGCAGATAAATTAAATGGTAACATCCTACAAAAATATATTAAAAAGTTAAGTAATACAATAATATATTATATATATGTAGAAATGTAATATATATTAACAATTAATGTACTTTTAAAGTTGATCCAGTGAACAAAAAAATACTTCAGAGTAAGTATACTGACCATTAATATATATCAACAAGCAAGAAAGCAACAAAGAGACAAAAGGATAAAAAAAGAAAGAAAACAATGACACTTTACTTTAAGTTCCCCAATTACACATTTATAAGCAGTACATTAACATTTAATAAATGGTTTATACCACACTAATGATATAATGATATAAGGGATTTTTTCAGTGTTTATTAGTGTACGGTGTTTGTCAGCAATTATAGTTTCTCCTATGAAGATGTATTTTATATTATTACAACTTATTAAACCTTTTATTGACTGTCTATGTATGGCTTATACAAGCTTAATAAGGAGACATTAAGTAAAGTGTTATCAGGAAAAAATAAGAAACTGATTGGGTGACAGGAGTAAATAAAGACAGAAATCTTACTGGATCTATGCCTGTGAGTTTGTTGAAGGACAGGTCCAGCCAGCCGAGCTGTGATGGTTCAGCCAAAAAGTAGCCAAGAGTGTACTGGAGGCCAACAAGGTCAGTGATGTTGTTGTTACTGAGACGCAAAGTGCGGCTCAGATACTTCCTCTTTGAGTTTGTATTTAAAGGCCGCAGCCCACTTCTGGGTTGTTCTGCCAGTGCACCTGAACCATAAAAAAACAGTTAACCTACAGTGATTATTAAAGGGGTGATATTTGCATTTTTAGGCAGCAATCAGTTTATTTTATGTGATGAATTACACTCATATGTGTTCATTAGACTTAATGGTTTGATGAGAAGTCATCTCAAACTCTTTGGAAACAGGGAGCATGTTTACTATCAAATACTTTGACACTCAAATATTTTTGGGTGTCTTACTCATTGGTGACTGCATATGTGGGACAATATAGTACACAATACAATACACCTCCACACTTTCATAACAACACTAACATTAGCCACTTGGCACATGATATTTTGCAAATGACAAACTTGTGACAGAACACACCTCTAAAAGGTTATCACTAAGTAGATACACAGATGATGTACTATAATACTTCCATGGGGTTGACATCCAGTGATAAATATTAAATGTGCTGTACAGTACAGTCACTACAGTCCCAATGAGAACTATAAGAATATCATGAACACCATGGGAAATAATGAAAAACATAAAATGCTAAGGTCACTTGCTCATTGTAAAGTTAAAGAGGAGTATGGCAATACCTGTCACATTGCTGATGTCTTTAAATGATAGATCCACTGGTGGGCCATACATGTTCAAGTCTGAAGGTCTACACACACACGTCCAGCAAAAGCAAAATGCTGACCACAGAAGTTGCAAAGGCAATTTCACAGTTTTAAACATAAACTTTGAACAGTTTCCTAGTGATGGAATTCCAAAATGGCCACACTTTAAGTTCATGAGTCACCTACAATTTGGTTCATCAAATAGCTTCTCACACACAACATCATTATTGTCATCATTATTTTAGTAATTTTAATTATAATAACAATTCCAAAGGCTTTGCTATATTAGTACTTACAACTGATTTTTGTCATGCTTCACCCGCCCATTAGAGGCCCTCAGTGAGTTTCCTGCCTTGATCTCTTGACAGTTTGTCATTAGCCACCTGCCTGCACAGCTGCTGCTCGTTTACTCGTTAGCCATTCAGTAGCTTTCTAGCTGTTGTCCCTCATCAGTTGCCTGTTCCAGATGCTTGTGATGCTTAGCTGGATTTGTTTACCTGTACTGACTGCTTGTCTGACACACACACACACACACACACGCCAAGTCAAGTTTCAATGTGCCCCCACAAGCACTGAACCCTCACAGACAATAATTGATGTCACCTGTGTTCTACCTATGGGAAACAGGTTGGTGTGGAGGCTTGGTAATGTAGTGGGCTAGTTGGTCAACTATCAGTTAGACAAACTCATTAGCTTGTTGGCTTCGCTATATTCTAGTTTAGTTTAGTTGGGTTTAAGTCAGTAAGTGGAAGTGTGTTCCAATACTTTACCCTTGCCATCTATATTGATATACTGTCGTTTTCACAGTAAATTTAGTCAAAGTGAGAAAGCCACACACAGTTGAACACACTTAAAGGATATCAAATGATTATTACAACAATTACAATACAATAAAGACTAGATATACCGGTCTCAAGAAGGAAGGGAACTCCTGCTCCAAGACTTCATATATGTACACATACAGAGAAATACGCAGATACACACTACTTTATAAATATATATATTGTATGCATGACAAAATAAAGTCACATAAACACACACTAGTGCTGGAAAAGTAAGGTAGGAAAAGTAAGGAGACCTCTAAATAAGAATTGAAATGAACAAAATGACAATAAAGGCATGATGGCTTAATGGTTAGTACAATCACCTCGAGCAAGAAGGTCTTGTGTTCAAACCAACCGACCACCAAGGGCCTTTCCACATGTTCTCCCCTGTGGGATCATCTGGTTGCTTCAAACACATGGAGGTCAGGTGAACTGGTGAGTCTCTACTGTCTGCGGGTCTAAATGTGAACGTGTTTGTCTATAAGTGATACCTCACAAATGACTGGAGACTTGTCGGGAGTGCATCCAGTCTTTTTGTGAGCCGGGATGGGCTCCAGCGCCCCTGAATTGGACGTGCGGATTGAAAAGAGCAGAGAAAATGCAGTGCAACGTTTGAGAGGGCAAACGGAGGACGAGTTTAAAAAGAAGCGCTGAAAGAAGGAAGACGTGATGATGGAAAATTGCATCCATCAGCCGGAGTTTTTCCTCACCTTGTCGCTCAATCAAGATGTCTGTGTGTGTATGTGTGTGTGTGTGTGTGTGTGAGTGTGCATTTGTGTAGCATCACTAAGAGTACAATAGCATCTCAATGAAGGACTAAGGGCAGTCCTTCAATAAGATGAAGAAAAAAAACAGACAGACATGCGCACAATGAGTCAAAGCCAAGGACACAGACAGAGAAAGACAGACAGACACTGGCTGGAATCAAGTGTTTATGACAAAATTTTAGTGTGTCAGACTGTGTGAAGTATGAGTGTGTGAAGGTTTTATAGAGTGTGTATTTATGAGCTCCTTGCTTAAGCTTCCTTACCACTGCTCTTCTTTTTAAAAGGCCCACTATTCATAAAGCTAGAACTAGAAACTACTGTAACTCAGGGGAGCATGTTAGAGTGTTCTCACTGGTATTTGTGTACTTTTTTTTCTGTTAATTTTTGCCTCTTGGCAGAATATCTTAACTCCACAGATCAGGAAATAGGGTCATTTTAGTTGAATAAAATATCAAACAGGAGTCTCAGTATTCCTGAAAATGCAGGCTTATGTCCAGACCAGATGGAAAGATCTGGACTTAATTGAATGGGTAGCAATCTCTCCTCCCTCTGCAACTGCCATCAACTTGCCCTTGAGTGATGTGCTTAACCCCCATTTGCTGCATTGAGTCTATTCAGCAGAAAACATTATAAAACTGAAGTTCCTGGGCTGCTCCAAAGTGTGAATGTCTAGTTTTTAAACTGCAACACAGGTAAAAAAAAAAAAACAACAACTATAAAACTATGTTTTATAGTACTATATATGCATGATATTAGAATATAAATGTAACGATGCAATGACACTAGTGGATGTAGGCTGTATGATTGACAGCACATAAAGTAGTATCATTAAAACAGCTTCTTAAAACAAGACCTCTGCTCAGGAGCCGAAAGTCATTACTTCTTTGCTCTCATGTGCTCAAGAGTAAGTCACATAGTACAAAAATAATATAATGAGAAATATTCTAAGTTTAAGCACTATGATCTCAAAAGGTCAAATCAATATGAGAACAGTTTACTTGGCAGTGCCTCTTTTTAACTCCTTCACTGCAGCACATCTGCCTCTAAATTTGCAACCTAAAAATCACAGGGTAGGTGGTTTGATCCCTGTCTCATGTTATTGTGTTTTGTGAGCAAGACACTGAACCCCAAGTTGTCCCTGGTGGTTGGTGCCTTGCATGGTAGCTCGCTGCTATCAGTGTGAGTGTGTGAATGAGAGGCACACTGTAGAGCGGTTTGGATAAAAGTGCTATATGCAGTCCATTTACAAAAATAAACCTTTACCATGCATAATGCAGTTTCCATTCACGGGAGCATATTGTAGGAAGCGTTAATTTAAAAACATTGGCATTGAATGTAATCTGGGGTTTTGCATAATTGTCTATTATCAATTTTGTGTTTGAGTCAGAAATACAGTACCGGTGGATTTAGGGCAGCCTCCAGTAATGGCCAATTACATCAATTTCTGTTTGCAATTGCATTTGCAATAAGAGGTGGTCTGTGCAAACAGAGAGGCATACGACAAGCACTTCAGGCTGCACTGCGGCATGTGATCTGCATGAACACAACCACAGCAGCATTACACCAACTATCATGGTGCAAGTCTGTTCCTTTGCAGTCCCAAAATGACCAAACAGACACAAGCACAAGAAATGCATTTGCACCTCTGCATACAAGTGCATAGGCACAAATATATAGGATTCCAACATTTTTTCCAAGTTTTTTGAACTGTACACATGTGTCAAAGTATATTCATGGTTATCTCTATATTTGATGATATGAATAGTATATGCCTGACACACATAAACAATAAAGATTTGTCTAAATAAAGTCTAAACAACATAATGTGTTTATGTGATACAGATCCATTGCTCATATTGCCAAGGCACTAAAACTGGAGTGCTAAAACAACAATGTTGCAAATGTAGCCAGCAGTAAGTGGCAGGAGCTGGCATGCACAATTCATCATAACTACTGTATGGTACGACTCCCTGAGTCATACTCACTGAATACGGAAAAAACTATTCAAGTTAAATTATGAAGTAGAGTGATTTTAACAAAATTGTCTGGATTACCTCAGTAGTTATACTGATAAAGTCATGACTCCTCAAGAAATAAGATAGTACTCTAGAAAGCTGGTAGTATGTCATATCATTTTGTGACAAACTGAAGTATTAAAAAAATGCACAGTTCATCATGTTTCATCAGTCTGATATTCAATTAATTTCTCAGATTTTATAAAACTACTTTGTTTACCCTTGCAATGATCTCTAATTCAGCTTAATTTTGTCAGTTCTTCCTTCCTCTCACTGAATACATTTATACCCACTCATGCAGCCAAAACGTGTTGCTTTCAATATGTGCATTTGGAGAGCACAAGTATTTTCCATTTGAGAAAAGTGAATCACATCCCTTATTCAATACATAATGTCTCCTGGTTGCATTATGTATTGAGAATACCATCAGTCCTTTTCTGCATGGCTTTCTTTGTTTGCTGGATGTTTAAAATCGGTAAAATAAAGCTGTTGCTCTTTGATTCAGGTGACCTGACTCCATAATCTGACATTTACTGATGAAATTTAGATGAATAAAACATGTTGTGTTGTCTAACTCTATTGCAAATGTGAATAATGCAGCCACAAATACATTAATCGAGAAAATAGGTGCATTGTGCATTATAATTAGTTGAGTTGTAAGTAATTTATGCTACATTCTCAAAGTCTCTCACTCCTTGCTATTGCAAATTAAACATTGGCGTTTCAAGGATACAGTATATATCGCCAAACGATGTACTTGAAAGATTTACTATGAAGAGAAAATTCATAAAATGTCAACTTATATGTGTTGTTATTCACTTCATAGTGGGCAATTCAGCACTGCCCACGCAGAAACACATCAGTGTTTCGTATAAATGCAACTCTGCAACGTTAAAAGATCATATTCAGTGTTAAGCAAGGCCACGGGCACCTGGTGGACTCAATTACAGTCACTGAATGCAGAAACACTCAATAGAGTCTGCTATATCTATCCGAATTCATGGTTTAAGGCCATTTCTTAGGCATGAATGGAATATTAGTGGAGTCATTCTTACTGTTCCACCACAAGAGAATTTAATAGTCATCCACAGCGCTTATGCCCTCTAGGAAACTCAGTGTTGCCCAGGGGGACAAGGAAACAGGCACTCACAATGAATGTCTGCAGGTGAACACTTACAGGAAAAGTACAAAGATCTCTACACACAACTTCTTTTACACACACCAAAATGAGGCCACAGTCACAATCCGTATTTTTTGTTGCCAAAAGGGCCATTGAGGCGATCGTTTTCCATATTACACCTACATGAAATTTTTCTACCAGTCTTTTTCCTTATCTTGCCTTTTTCCCTTCCTACTTCTATTCTATATTGAGAAGTACTGATATTCTCCAGTTTACTGCCTTTCTTTTTTTGTCTTTTTCTCACCAATCTTTGCTCTTTGTCCTCTAATACAGGTGTGCGGCCTTGTCTTCTACTTCAGTGGTCTCAGTGATGACAGACCATGACGGCACAAAAAAAAGTAGAAATTCAGGCTCTTTCTCACCCACAGTTTTTGTCCATTTCTGTCTTTTTGCTCATTTTTTCTCTTTATAAAAAACATCTCTCTTTTGGTCTTTATGCATATTTTCAATCTCGCTCTCCACCCCCAACCTCCTCTCCTTTAAGTATTAGTTAGAAGGTCATGCTATTAGCTCGCTGGTCACTCAGCCTGCTCATGGCACGGACACACATGGCTGCTTACGTCGTACTGAGAGTGCACCGACAGTCAATCAGCTGCCTCGCAGCAAGCCACTCCCTCAGATACTCGGTTGTTTAGTCAGTCATCCAGCCAGTCAATCAGTCAATCAGTCAATCAGTCGGTTAGCTGCTCTGTCAGATAGTCATTCATCCAGTCACACAAAGTATCAGTCATGTCCATCAGTGTGACAGACAGCGTGAGTGTCAGGCAGTGTTTCAGTCCATTAGTAAGGCAGTTAGACAGCTGATGCTACAGTGATGCTACTAATTAGTTAGTCACTCAGTTGTGCAATTATGTTTAGAGGAAAAAGCCAACAACATGAGCAGAGGAAATGTCATCTTTATTGTCGCCTCATTCTATTTTATACAGCAACATATTTGAAGCTTTGGCAATGGTGTGTTTATTTAACTGAAAGGACCTGAAATGACTTTATCAGACAGCAATTATATTTAAAATGTATTAATACTATTATAACATAGCTTATGATTAATCAGCAAATTAATACAGTCATTATTCTGATATGAACAGATAATACACTCTGAACAGCTGAAGTTAAGGAATGTCTCAAAAGTATATGGCAAAATGCCCAAGAGAGCTTGTGTGTGTGATTATCATGCAATTTAGGTACATGGTTAAAATATTGTTACACAGCATGTTATTTTGTGGGTAGTTTAACTCATAAATATATGTATGAGGAATATGAATGGCATTAAAAAATGTTCTAGTGATATATATCATATATATCACATCATATATGTGTCTACTCACACTAAAGTGGTCCTGTGGTCCACTACAGTGGATGTGCTGTAATTTTAAAACAAAAATAAATGTAAAACAGTCTAAATTGTAAGATTTTTTTTTTTTAACCCTAAATAGGTAGGAAATCACACAAAAAAAGAAATTGGAAGACACTTTTTTTCCTAGCACTATAGAAAAACAACTTGCAGCACAGGCCCTACCCACAGTATATATCCATATGCAGATATACTGTATGTAGTCACTTTGCATTACACTTCTGGTGCTAAGAAGACTCAGGAGGGTGCAAGCTATAGGAAGGCTGAGGATTCTTGTTTATAATCATGCATTTACTCCAACAAGCACTCCCTAATGAGATTTGAGAACTGAAGAGCTGCATAAAGCACCGTTTTGTCATCCAGTCTTCCTTTTTAAACCTTCATTTAGCCAGACTAATGGGAACACTTTTTTTTAATACCAGCCATTTAACCCTCATTTAATTACACAAAGTGACTCCAGGGAGTTGTTCAATACAGCTACAGTGCAGCTCAGCTGGTGCAGGTGGGGTTAAGTGCTTTTGTCAAGGGCACCACCAGAGGGGTTTCAGGAGAAGGGGAGAGTGTTCTTTGGCTCAGAATTGGGGAGGGGCAGTCCAATCAAAAGTCGACATCTTTTAGATCACGGAAACTCAAGAGCCAAAGGAATTTCACAGATGTGTTTCAAAACTCATTTTAGGATTAAAATATGTACCTAAAATATCCATGTAAAAGGTGTGAAGTTGAGTAAGTCACATTACACTGATCCTGTTTGGCACCTCTTTTGATGTTTAACTGTAAGTAACAGTATATAAATCAGTAAAAGTTCAGTTAATAAATTCACATGTTGCCAAGCCAATAAAATGCTTAATTAATCCATAAGAAACAGATGATTAACTAAGATATTAATTATCTTCCTCAAGGCAACCACAACACTTTTTAATCAAGATTAAAAAATGATCAGGGAATTCTTCTATTCTATTTTTTTTTTAATTTCTCTATATTTGACAAAAAACAAAATATAGTACCAGGTACAAATTTCATTCATTTATTTTTTTGTTTTCCAGTGTTGTCATGGTGTCATGACTTTATAGGTAACTGTATTATAACTGTGAGCAGTCAATTGCCACTGGACACCAAGCTTTGCAGCACCAGTGCTTTCACATTGTAGAATAAAACTATAGTGTTTGAAAAGAAGCATGCAAACAAGTCTGTTCGTCTTTAATGCTAATGACTTCGGCAATCATTCATTTAAAATACATAACTATAGACTGGAAGTCTCTTTAACTAACCAAGGATCAAACCTAAAATTATTCTCCAGGCTGTCAGGTGGCTGCATGCATGAAAATGAGAACATTTCTAAAACTTTGTCATTCAACTGCATACCAAATTGTGTTCAAGCTCACTCAATATGATAGTGTCTTTATCCTTTAATAAGCTACATGAAATACTGTTGTGTATGTTCTTGACTGTGAACATGAAATTGATCGTATTGTAGGTCCTCAGGTGGGTCACAGAATTGAATCATCACAGGTTTCTTTCTTTATCTGATTAAAATGAACACAAATGAATGCAAAGTGTGTTGTGTAAGCCTTCCATCATAAGTCAGATGGATGAGGTATGTAATTTTCATGTCACATGAAGGTTAGCAAATGGTTGCATTTAAGCAAATGAATTCACAATAAATTTTGTTTAAAGTTAGGCTCAGTGTTAGGATAACAACAGGCAAAAGCAGTACTAGGAGAAAACAGGCATCCTCCATTTCTGCCTGGCTCCTCCTAGGCATATCTTTAAAAATGTGTATGACTCTCAGGGCACTTCCGCCATGAACGAGTCATATGAGGTGGATGACCTGCCTACACCCTATCGCCTCTACTTTAACAATAATAACCCGGAGGATCAAGAAGGTCCCAAACTTTGCCAGATTAAACCTCTGACCAGGTCTGCACCTGATCGTGATGGTGTACTGACGTGTTGAATGACATGTGTGGATGGTATAAGAAAACTGCACATGATCAGTGGCTTAAAGTGACATGTAAGTAAATAAATATTGCACATGCCCAATGATGGCAGCATATCAGTCTTGAAACATTGTACAGTAGATAAATATTGCTCGTGCCCAGTGATGGAACGTATTAGTCTTGTTCAGACTACGGAGATGTCTGAGTTCAATAGTGCCACAGCTTTTGGGAAGAAGCTGTTTTTCAGTCTATTTGAGCGTGTGTGGATGGTTCTGTAGCAACTGCCTGATGGGAGGAACTTAAATAGATGGTGTTCTAGTGATGGCACCTCAGTGCCAACAATGTCCTGTGCTATTTTCACAACGTGCTGGAGGGCTATTTTGTCAGCTTTGGTGTGGCTGCTGTACCAGGCTGTCATGCAGTTTGTTACGATGCTCTCTGATGTGCATCTATAAAAGTTGACAAGCAGCTTTTGAGGGAGGTTGGCTCTCCTGAGCCTCTTCAGAAAATACAGGCGCTGTTGTGCCTTACCCGCCACTGCTGAGGTGTTGTCAGCCCAGGAGAGGTCCTCTGTGATGGTGACTCCCAGGAACCTGAAGCTGGGGACTCCCTCCACAGCCTCTGGACTGTGTGTGATCTTCTTTGTAGTCCTAAAATCCATGATAATCTCCTTGGTCTTTTTGATGTTTAAGACCAGGTTGCTGTTGGCACACCACGCTGTCAGGTTCTGAACCTCCTCCCTGTGTGCAGCTTCATTGTTGTCTGATATGAGCCCAATGACTGTTGTGTCATCTGCAAACTTAACTATAGTGTTTGAGTCGTGGATGGGTTGGCAGTCATGCAGGAAGAACGTATAAAGGAGGGGGCTCAGCACACAGCCCTGGGGGACACCAGTGCTCAAAGTGAGGATGGAGGACATGTGCTTGCCCAGTCTGACAGCCTGGGGGCGGTTGATTAGGAAATCCAGTATCCAGTTGCATATGGAGGGAGTTCGTCCTAGTGTGTGGAGTTCGTTGACCACCTTGTTCGGTATGATGGTATTAAACACTGCGCTGTAGTCAACAAAGAGCATCCTGACGTAGGTGTTGTGCTTTCCAGGTGAAAGATGGCTGTACTGAGAGTCACACAGATGGCATCCTCAGTCGATCTGTTTGCCCGATAGGCAAACTGGTGTTAGTCTAGATCAGCTGGGACAGTGTCTTTGATGTGGGTGAGTACCAGTCATTCAAAGCATTTTGAAATGACAGGGGTGAGAGTGCCTGCCATAGTTATTGGGATCACAGGTTACCGTAGGTTATTTGGGAACGGACACGATTGTGGTGGATTTGAGGCATGCGGGGACTGTACATAGGGATATAGAGAGGCTGAAAATGTGTGTAAATACTTCTGCTAGCTGTTCAGCACAGGCCTGGAGTACACACCCTTGTACACCATCAGGCCCAGATGCTTTCTGTTTGGAGGTTTAAATGTCAGACTTCAATATGTCTGGTCATGTCTGCTCTACAAATACTTATTTTGTTGGGAAATGTACAATAGTCTAATTTTTCATACACAAAGTATCACATTTACTTTTTTTTCAAATTTCATGAGGCACGACTGGTCCTTAAATAATCTCATCTTTCAATACTTACAAATGGCTGAATTTCTTTTTAGCAGCAAGTCCCTTTTTTTTTTTTTACTTGCTAGCCTGATTCGATATTAGACAACAAATATATTGCATAACAGAATTAAAGATCAAGATACTGAAATCCATTATTTAAAAAGGGATTGTTTTAGTATACAGAAATGCAGTACTGTGATCTCCAAAGGCTTAAGTACTGAATATATAGCTTGAGGTGTGATTAAGCAGAGAATTTCTATTTGAAAGATCACTGAGGGCAAATATGTTCAAATATTTGCACTGGAATCTCCACTTGAGATTGAATTGCCTGAGAGCCTCTCACGTTCCATCACACATATACAGTAAGTGATATGAGGAATCAAAATCAAACTGCACGTGTCTGAAATTCCCCTGAATACACTTGAGTCATGACCAAACAGAATAAAGAGCTTCACTGTTATGACTTCCCACTAAGAATCAAATAAGACTGGAGGCTTTGCCAGCTTTTAACTTGCAACTAAAAAGCTACAAACAAAACCAACAGCATCTAGCTGACATTTAAAATTTCATTACAGAGACGACGTTACAGGAGGAAGGATGTTCCTCGGGTTCCAATCCTTATCTGTTTGGTTCCACATCTAACACTGGTAACTTTTCTGTTGGACTACGACCAGACTCGAACATTTTCAACTCCCTGTGATAATAATTTATAGATGCCCTATGAGATTTGCAGTCAAACAATCTGGTGCAAGTCCCAGGAACCTCATTACTGTTAATGTTCAGCCTCAAAATTGCCTGAAGCCAGCTCTTTCAGCTCTCTCCGATCTAAAGTCGACTACTTCTGTTTGTCTTCTTCGTTTGCCACATCAGACACTAATTTAAATGATCCACAGGTTTTTAAGACCAGAAGTGATTTTGGTTTCTTACATCTAAATATACATAGTTTACTAAGTCATAACAAATATGTCACATAAGTATCTTATTATCTCAAACTCATCCTGATGTTGTGATTTTAACAGAGATTTGGCTGAAAAATGAGATTGATAATCAAACTGTTTCTTTCAGTGGTTTTAATATTTCCAGAGCAGATAGAGCTAAGGTGGTGTGGCAATATATGTAAAATCATCTTTCTCTGTACTCGAGCTGACCTCAGTCTCAATTCCTTTTCTTATTTTGGAAACTTTACTTCCTAAATGAGATTTTAATTATGAAAACAAAACCTAGCAAAAGCAAAAATATCCCCAGGAGTAAAAATAAAACGATCTTTTACAGCGGTAAGCTTAAAAAAATTAGGGGAAATTGTCAAGTGACAGAGCTGAAGCTCTGTTTAGCTTACCTTCCTGAATATGTCTTGATTAAGAGAAGAGCATCTGTGAAAGAGGTAAAAAACTTGACTGTGTTATTCCCTAGAGAGAAAAAAAAAGCTCTCTTTTAATGACTGGAGGGTTCAAGGATCCGGGACAGAAAATTCAAACAATAATCAAATGAAAGTGAGTGTGTTGTCACACCAAAAATAAAATTAAAACCTTTAAAGGATGAAACAAAGTAAAGAAAACACAAATCTGTATAGCCCCTAGAGTAAGATGTTGTTTCTAAGGGTTTAAGAGATTTTTAATTTGTCCTCGATTTCAGGTAATTGCAGCACTTGTACAAATAAAAAATTACAAGAATGTGATCAAATATACTGTGCTAGGATCACAGTTTAATGTGGGACACAGAGGACAAGATGGAATAACTGGGAAGACAACTTTGCATTAATCCAAGTCTGCATAATTACTCAACACGTAAAGTCTATTAAGGAGTTTTAAAGTACACGACCATTTCAGTTCCATTAATCTTTAATGTTCAAAGGTTTGTGTGGCATTCATATTTTAACATCACATTTTGACATTTTAAAATGCACAAACCAATTTCAGGCTGCTACAGACAATTCAGAATCCATGCAGGGTTCAAAAACAGCAATAAGTTAAAATGGGAAGAGTTCGCTGTTAACATATTAGATGTGATTAAGCGATGAAATTTATACAGTGAAGATTTGAAATATATATTCAATATTAAAACAACCTCCCATCCTGTGACATTATCGCCAGCTCAAAGCCTCTAGAAAATATAAATCCATTTTGATTGACTTTGTAAAGGTCATGTGATTAAGGAAATAATTGGAAGATATCTATCTTTATGGTCTGTCAAATGAACACTTGACATCAGCAGATTACACACACACACACGTGCAGCGCAGACATTCATAGACAAAGTCAATTCAATGTGTGCTTTAACCCCTCAAACTGTATCGGTGTGTCACATGGTGTGTGTGTGTGTGTGTGTGTGTGCGTGTCTGCAGAAAAACCATAATTCATTATTATCTACCATGCACAGACAGTGACCTCTTAGCATTAGAGAAATAAGTGATGGGCAGAGAGTGTCCATGTCTACATGCGAAGAGAAAGAAATGATGAATGAGTGTGTGTATGTGTGTGTTTTTGCTCCCAGCTGGAATGAGGTTAAATATATTCTGAGGGCAGGGAGTGGTTGTTTCACAGCACATAAAAACAGGGTTTGTATGTGCAGCAGATTCTCTGAAGGCTTGTGTGTGTATGTGTGTGTGTGCATGTGTGTGTGATCTGCATTTGTGTGAAGATAAGAGTAAGTAATGCCTGTCTGTGGTGCAGCAGCAGATGATGTTACTGAAGGGTTTAATTAGCTGTCACAAAACAGCCAATAGAGGGAAACACAATATTTAACACACCCACTGCTGTGTGTGTGAATGTGTGTGAATATACAGTACATGTACAGCTTAAAAAATGACAAGAAAAACACATTTGTATGATCTCCAAACATATTTTGAATGAGTAGATGTATATGTTTAACTCTCCTCTTGTGTGTAGATATGCTACTGCTTGATTGTGTTGATGATCTCTGCATGCATGTTAGTGAGTGATTGGCTGTGAAATTATGTGTGTGCTGGTGTATGGAGAGCATCTTAGAAGTGAGTTCAGAAAAGAGAGTATTTGCCTGTTGCCCATTTGGCAAGTGGCAATTTACAAAGAAAAGATAGAAGACGGTTTAATGACCAGCTGAAGTTAGAAGTTAAGAGTTACAAGTTAAAAGTTAAAAGTGCATGCACGATGGCCGATAAAGCCTCTCAGATTTTTGTCAATAGCGTTCCCATTTTTTTTCATATGGACAACTTTATTTTTATCTGGAATGCTTCCCATTAAAGGATAATTCCGATTTGTTTCAACCTGTTGTATTTCCCCATAAATGTGTATAAATAAATGTAGGGAGTGGCTGTATTTCCTGGATGTAGATCCCTATGCTGTTAGCCATAATGGCTGTTCCAGGCAGCTAGTCTCTGTCTTAACTTTTGTTCAGACAAACGTTTGAAAGGATTCATGTAAAATTCATGTTGTATTTGGAAAGCTGTATGAGTCTTGGACAGCTTACCCAGTAAATGTTGTTTTTGTATGAGTCCTCATTTCCCCAAATCTCTATAATTGAGCTGGAGAGAGCAAAGTTAACATGATACATAGAGCCACAATGTCCACATTTATGGGAAATACAGCAGATTGAAATAAACCAGAATTATCCTTTTATACACAAACTCTGAATTTTACAGAACAATCATGCAATACAATATGGCCCAAAGCAATTCTGACTAGTATTTTCCACTTGTTAAAACCTCTCATTATCCACTGTTAATTTCTACACGGACCATTAATTAATTATATTTTATTATTTGATTAATTTAGATACATACTTAAAATATTAAATTATTTTGTATTTACTACACTGTACTGTATGGGGAGATGATTTCAAACTACTTCTGATGTAGGCCATGCCCAATTTAAGGTATAAACCTGAATACAAATTCAAATACTGATATTTTTGGGAATGTTGGTCTGAACACTGCCTTAGAGACAGCTCTGCCTGATTCCTCACTCTCAACAACTTTCGTGACAAGAACCCACAGATACCTCTTGTGACTTTCCTAAAAAGTCCCAAACTCTGAAATTACTCTAAGTATCATTAACTGTAAGGTCAGCATTTAGTCTTAAGCCTCAACAGTAGAATGACCTAAAGAGCTCTGCAGACGGATCTCAGGCTGGGCACTGGCCCAAACTGTGCCTTAAATGTGATCAATAGCATTTTAAATCAATTCTTACAGTAATTGCAAGTGGGAGCCACTGAAGTTGAGCAAACATTGGACTAATATGTTGTGTCCTCTTAGTTATCAGCAGGGCTCTAACTGAGGCATCTTGGTCCATCAGTGCTTTGCTATGCAAGACAGGTATACAAGGATTTACGGTAGTGAAGGTATGAACATAAACACGGATAACATTCAGGCAGATAGCAGACAAAATCTCAAATCTGGGCCGTTTTCCAATTTGTGGGGTGCTTGCCTGTTTAATTGTCTTAACAAGTTGTCCAGACTATATCCCCAAAACTTGCCACCTTTTGAGAATTACTATAAGCACTAAGTAGTAGCTGTGGTTGCAATGTCTTGTATGCTGAGGCTCAAAATAAGATGTATAAAGATGTGTACTTACACAGACAAGTGGCTAATTAAATTATTATCTTGAAATCTTTATTTACCCGTTGGTGTTGTGCACAGAGGCTTTGGGCCATGATAATTTCTGTCTTTTCACTGAGCTTTAATTAAGACAACAAGGATTTAGCAACCTCCAATGACATCACCCAGAGGATTCATTCTACTTCGTCTGTTACCCATAACTTCCAAGCAAAATAAAATGGTCCAAGATTGTTTGGTTTTGGGATTACAATAAATTGGGCATAGCCTATTGTAATTTTTTTTTAGCATACTGGGACTTTGACTTCCACATGCCGCTTTTGGTTGTATTATTAAGGGACATGCTACAGCTGCATGATCTGTTAAAAGCCTTGTAACTCCAAAAAAACTCCCCAGCATGTAAATAGAATTTTTTAGTTACGTAAAAGGTGTTGGATACATTTTGTAGTCCCTTGGGTCATGAAACCTAAACATAGAAGACCACAAACTTTTTACTTCTAATGAAACACACACACACACACACACACACACAAATGTTTAGAGTCAAGAGGATCCCTCATGATGGCAGAAATATGGCCTGCAGCCCTGCCTTTGATCATAGCCTACGCAACTTCAAAGGCACAAAAAGAGAATTTAATTTAACATTTAATGGAACATTTTTAGGAGTATACAAGCCCTACCTGAATTCACCTTGCATTACCTGTCTCTGAGGACCAAGATGGAAAAGCCGGTTTTAAAGTTTCACAGTGGCAAATTATTTGCTAATCATTGCATAACTCTTGAGACTTTTTCAAACTTATAGTTTGTTTACTCTGGTCCAAATCAGTGGATGAGTTGAAAAACTTGTTGCATTTTCCCATTGGTTCAGCTTCTTTTCACACAGAAAAAAATCCAAGCAAACTAAAATGCATCACTAAAAACCATGTGAGAACGTTCACTCCAGACCACATCCTCAAAGGGTACGGTTGTTTTGGTCTGCATCTAAGTATGATTGCAGTGTTCAGATCTGCCTAAACAAATCTGTCTTCCTAAGAAGACAAACAAACCAAAGTCTGATTTAATCAGACTAAACAACGCAGTTTTAAAACCATCCTTAGCTAGCCTGGTTCCAGACCTCTGAATTTCTGCCACGTCATTTTTTCAGCAATTCAAATAGGTTTATTGTTGCGCTAAATGGCGGCTGTTTTCACAGTTGGAAAAACAACCCCACCAGTCAGAGCGTTGTAGGCGTGATTAAGAATCATCTTCAGGTGCCAAAACCAGAAAAATATCAGACAAATTGCTAAAAGGGAGGAACATTGCTTTACATTTGTCTTATGGAAAGAAAAAAAAAACTCAAGGACAACTACATCCAAATCTCATCTGAGGAACTTTCATAACAAGTCTATACATGTTCCAACTTAGATTTTAAACACTGATAAATGTAAGTAAGGGCAATACATCTATCCAGTGTGTGAGTGTGAGCGTGAGGGATTGTGGATGAGAATAGGAGGTCGTACTTGTGTCAAAGTAAATGTAAGAAAGATTCAATAAAGATAGAAACTTAAAGAGCTTGTGTATGTGTGCACGGCTGCGTGTACAGTAGCAGCGTCAGCAGTGAGACAGCATTAGCGAGGGCAGGGGAAATGTCAGCCCATCTGTCAAAATGACACGTGCAATCTCACCTCCTCTCTGTCCAACTCTATCTGCTTCGCTCTCATTCACTTGGTTACACAATTCAGAAGTTCTGTCTCTGTCTAACATTAGTTGTCTCACTCACTTTCTTTCAGGGTCTCCATCTACCACTCTTAATCTCTCGCTTCTTTATCTCTTTACTTATCTCCCTCACATTTTCTTCCTCTATACTCTCTATATATCTTTTCCACTCTCACCGGTTGAATACAGACTCCATCTATCTCTGTATTGTGTCTAAAAAAGAGCAGACACTGTGCAACTTTTTTTGGTGTGTGTGTGTGTGTGTTTACATAAAAAATAATGAGATACTCAGAATGTGGCTGCCCTTTAAAAAGCTCTCTACCAAGCTGCTTTTTTTGGCCGAGCAGAGCTCTTTCAAAAGTTGAAAACAGCTGACCTTTTTTCTGAAAAGCGCATATGACATCAACTGCTGTTTTTATCAGCTGGCCAATCATGGCAAAAAAAAAAAAAAAGTACAATAGAGGAGGGAAGCTTCCTGCAACAACAACAAAGATAGAGAGAAATGTACCTATTGAAACAATACTTTTTTTAGTGAACAAATATCAGGAGCTATCATGGAATCAGATGTATCAGACTAGTTGCACTATTGAATATGGCGATATATATTTATTACTATATTTTCCAGCAGGTTTCATACATTGCAGGTTTCATACATTGCTAATACAATGCAATGTTTGCTTTGCTATGAAGCAGTTTAATACCTTTAAATACTGACACTGCAGCATTTACACATTTTTTTGTTCAAACACACACACATGCACACACGGGAAATCGTGTTATATTTCACCACCTCCACTTTCCTCTCATGTAGGCTGCCCTTTGAAAGGCCAGCAGTAGATGGGGTCAAAGTTCAAATTGATTGAACTTTGTATGGAGTGCCTCGACAGCACGCCTGAGTAGTGCACATCACTGAGGGGAAGCTCTCCAGCTCACTGAGTGTTATCACTCTCCTTACAAGAAAACAAGGGTTCAACCAACGCTGAGGGATTTTACCGCCTCGGGTGTGTGTAGGTGGGCCCTGGTTGAAGTTACTCCTGCAAGGCTAATGTCAGGGAGTGAGTGCAGGATTGAACATCTGTGAATACACAGGACAGCATGAGTCATACAAAAAATGTTCTGCTTGATTTATGCAAGTTTGCGTAAATTAATAGATAAGCTAAAAAGCTAAAAGCCTAAATATCTGAAATCACGTCTTTTTGACAATACAAAAGGTCAGAAAAAAGTAATCTTCCACTTTTATCTCTAAGTTTGCTAACATAGTTGAGTATCAAGGGACATTTAATTGTCAGTAAATAACATATATAGATGTTTACTGTTGTCTGTACAACTGTACATATTTCTCTTAATATAAAACCTAAAGGGTCAAATATATATTCCCCTCGATTCTTTAGATCCAACAGATTTTCACACTCACTCCTCCTGCCCTGCACATAAGCAGACATTCTTAAACACAAGAAAAAAAAATGCAAGGACATGCACTCACACACACACACACACACACACACACACACAAAATGAGACACAACCCCGCAGACTCAAACCACAATTGGTTTCAGTGAGTTGTCACATTCTGGCTGAAAGTCAATTTTACACTTACTTAGCCCCATAATAAGAAGTTATGTTGACAACCCCACAATACACCTCTCCTTTTAGAAGGGTGGGAGAGAGAGAGAAAAACAAGGAAGAAGGCGAAGAAGGCGACTGGGGGGGGTTGAGGGGTGGCAACATTTGGGAAGTTGATAAAGAGCCGCTGAGAAAAAATGAGTGACTAAAGAACAAAGGGAAAGAATTCACTATATGCCTCTGTCAGTGCCTGCACCGTGGAACGACACGGGGCATGCTTTTTTTAAGTATTTCATCACTTGAACTCTTGAGAGTAAGTCACATTTTAATGAGTCTATTTTACATGTATTTATGATGGATCCATATATTTTTTAAATGAATTTTCAATGTGGTCAAATGTGATTTTCACATTAAAATTTCTTTTTAACTACTTAGTTCATTTATCCATGTATGCAATTCCACATACTGTAAAAGGATTGAAAGGATAGGTTCACAGAGGCTAGGATAGGTTAGGACAAAAGTCTGTCCTGAAACAATAGCCTGAAACAACAGCCATGACATGTTTTTCTTTCTGTAATCATTCCTCCTGTTCATACAACCCTCATTCTGTGCAAAAATGTATTAAAAAGTTAGCTAACATGAGGCTTCAGCAAATCAAGTCAATATCTTTCAAAGTTACTGTATTTTTAGTGCCGAATTCCTTCTTTTTGATAAGAAAACAGATAATATGGTCCATCAAGACACAAAGAGGGATTTTTTTTACTATATCGACTGTAACTGTGGATGATATGGCTGAAGCTATCTGAGTGAGTCAAAAATCTTCATATAAACTTGTTGCTCAAAATGAGGACTTTGGATTTTTTCCCTGGTCATTTGCATTGCAAGTGCATTTGGAGGGCATAACTTTTGTTTTGTTGATTTGTAATGTACAGTAGTGGAACATTCAGTATTGTGTTTCCACATTTGTCAAGAAAGCAGAAACACTTGTTTCCACCCTGACAGGGACATTGGCACTCTTAAATAGTGGCTACAGGTGTTGTGCTCCTTGTTCCTTGTTGACAAGGGAAACACACACTTCTTTAGCTGGCATGGCTGGGAGCATTTAACACAGGGTGACACAGGGTGACACAGTGTGTGGGTGTGTGTGTGGGTGTGTGTGTGTGTTTGTGAGCGAGAGGGAGAGAGAGTAAGAGAGTTTACAGTGAATACTCGGTATCAAACAGTTGTAGCAGGTGAAACTCGACTTCAGCAGGGGGACGAAAATAGCATAACAGTAGGTTATACTTTAAAAATGTTTGTCTCTGCAAAAAAAATGCTGGCAAACTGTTCCTTCAAGCAAACTTGAAAAAGTTAACTACCAAGTGAGAACTTTCACTGCCTTGTTAGGTTTCCGTACTGCCATGTTTGTTTATCTTTGATCTTTCTTTTTTTAGCGGAGCATCAAAGGAGTGCGTGACATCAAACAACCAATCTGAGATACCACTTGTCATTATCATCTGTCAGTCATTTCCTGAAATAATACATTTCATTTTGGCTCAACAGCATCGAGCATGATAACTTTATATCTGAATGCATTATTCATGGCATCTGTATTCCTTGGCTGTTTCAGAGAGCAATAAGAAATGCCAAAATGATGACCTTCATTCCAGAGCTGTCATTTCACAATACAGGTCTCAGTCTGGCTCATAGACACACTAACACAAAGAGCCCAGTTTGTGATAACCATCATCCCTCTTGCCCATCATGTCGCTGAGTCTGGATACTTGTATGTTTATGTCTCTCAGTAGAATATATACACAGATAATGTCAACACACTGACATATAAACTGCCTTTCACTCTGCCCCCGTCTGTGAACAGCTACGATGATGATGGACCTACTGATGTGCAGCATTTGATCTGCTCTTATTGAGAGAAATAGACAAGGAGAAAGACAATTTTCAACCACAGAGACAACAAAGCTGTCCCTCATGGAAAAGAGAAAAGATAGATATATATGTGGACTAGTTTCAGTAGTTTTATTCAGTATCAAGTGCTTTGTTTTTTTTCCTCTGTTACTATGTGCAGCCAATGGTTTAATGGTTAATGTGTTTATGTTTGACAGACTTTAAGGTTGAAGTTAAAGGTGACATATTCTGCACATTTACATTTTTATATTTATATTCTGAGGCTCTACTGGAATATATTTGCATGATTTACGGTTCAAAAAACTCCTTATTTATCGTACACTGGCTCTTTATGCAGACCATCAGTTCAGCTTCTGTCTGAAACAGGCTGTTTTAGCTCCTGTCTCTTTAAGGCCCCCCTCCTGACAAACCCACTTTCTTCTGATTGGCCAGCTCCTGGAAGCTGCCCCTCGGCAGACTTCCAGCAGCTACACAAACACGCAGTAGTAGTAAGATTTCACTTGTTTTTCTCTTTCTTTACTCGTAATGGAAATTTCTCAGATACATCTGTACATGTTCAAGCTCAAATTCAATCCGAAATATGCAAGTGGACAATGTGAACAACCAGTGGAACAACCTTAGCAACAAAGGCTACACCTACGGAACGTGCCGACAATCTGATGTCATCATGAGAAGGAAGTAGAGATCACGTTACAAACAAAGCGTTCAGCAGAGCAGGCTGAAGCTTGGGCTTTTGACTTTCAGGGAGTAGTCTTACATACATTCACCTCAAGATTTGGAACTTTGACCATGTTTAACATAGACATCCAACATCATAGCAATATAAAAATGACAGAAAATGACAAAAAGCAAGACATGTCCCCTTTAAAGATAAATGTTTAACTTTAAAGGGATAAAACCCCATTGTAATACATTCAGTGATACATCTTAAACTTTTTAAATCTTACACAAAGTGCTACCAACACTCTTGAAGCACGTGTCAACTGCAGAAAGCAAGATGAGAAATTATGACTTCTGTTATTGCAGTTTTACCAGTCAGTACTGAAACAACAACAAACTCCATTATTTTTACAGTAGTTACACCAGAGAAATTGACTAGGCATTTGAGCTCAACAAAATTGTTGCCTAAAATCAATGACTATTAATGTCTGACATAACAGTTTATTCAAGATCGAACCTTGTCAGCTGGCTAATATCGGCGTGGGCTCTCAGGGCAACAAAATTCTAGTTTGACCTCTGGAAACGTCACATATTGACATTTTATGCTTTGGTGGTAATTGTTGTAATATTGACTGGTGAGAGTTGGAGGTTAAGCCAAGAAAGGACCCCAATCATCGACTCAGAAGGGCAACGCACACACAAACACACCACCACACACACAGAAATTCACAATGGAATTCAAACATACTTAACATGCACATCAAATCGCAGCTACACAGTTGCATCCAGAGTCAGACACAAAGCAAATAAGTGTTTCGCAAAGAGAAATATCCATTTTGCCAATTCATATATAATCATTTACACTGTACGCTGTATTTATACAATATTGCCCCCCAGACCATCCACCAACTAATTTCACATGAAGCAAAAAGCTGAACATCAGTCAAATTTCTCTGTAAAAAGTTAATATTCACTTACACAATAATATGTGTAACACTTCAGGGATTTTGTTCTCTAGGACTTTATGTTTAGAGCATATGGTGAGTAAGTGAGAACATGCACATGTGATGTACTTCAAAGGAAAAAGGCTCTTCCTGTAATCTTGGACAGCATAGCTTTGATTTGTGACAAGAACAAATCTCTTCCTGAAGCTTTAAGCAAGAAAGCTACGATTTGTCGCTGAGCGATAGAGCTGGTGTCCGGGTTGAGAGCCTTGTTTAACAGAGAGGCTCACATTCAATTGATCACATTATCCATGATCAGAGGACTTATATGACTTTCTCTGTTTGGGTTGGGTTGTGTGTTTCTATGTTCTGATGCCCTATTTTCATGTTACATAATAATTAACCCTTATCAAAGCTGACTGAAAGCCTGTTTAATTAAAGCAGCAGCCTGGGAGCGCTTTCACATGGTGGGCTGGATACAGTGTACATGGTATACACGCACATAAACACACCCGCCTCTGATATGATGAAATGTTGCCTAAAGCAAATTTGCAAACCACTCACAAACATCCATTAATAATTATCAAGAAAATAAACACTTTTTTATTCAAAGCTGCTTCTTCAAACCTCAAGTACTCGACAGCCACTTCCAAGAACCCTTCACACAATCAAAGCCTTTTTTTTTGTTAATGCCGCCTTTCATCCCCCCGTCAATAAAAGACATTTTCTCTCCAAAAGATAAACCTTTGAAAGCCTGATAAGGAGGATGTGACAAATGGTCGTCCTGGATGCTTGGCAGACAGAAAAAAAACAACTCATTTTGTTCTGGGTTTACAAGATTGTTTGTTCATTTGTTTGATATGATGAGATGATAAGTACTTTTCTTCTAAATAAAAGTGTTCTAGTGTACCAGAGTGAGTACCACAGTCTTGTTCAGCTGCTGATAACTTCACCTGCAAAGTCAAGACATATGTACATGTGCGTAAAGGTTCTCTCCTCTTACTCATTACCTATACCAAGAGGGTTTTGTTTTCAGTCCTGTCTGTTTGGACGTCAGTGAAATCTGGTGCCAAGTTGGGCCAAAGACCAAGGGATAAAGATTTGCTGCAGATAGCAACACCAGGGGCCAGGTGCATAAAACTCTGTGTGGATTCATGACTAAAACTCTGTTACGCAAAAAGACAGAACACACACACGTTCACATTATTTTTTTAATATGAGTTTATGTGTGGGACATGGTGTAAGCATTTTTTTTGTGTGTATGTTCATACATCTGGCCCCAGGTGCTTTTAACTCCCTATAATAAATATAATGTTTTGAATAAGTTGTGTCTGATCAGGGTTTTCCACAAAAAAGTAAAATTACCTCATTAGATATTCTTAAAAAGACATCTCCTCCTTCACTCTCATTAAAAATCCATAATATGCAAATATTTTCATTTCAAAAGTTTAACCTCTGGATGCAAGATGTCTCCTGCTACACAGTAAAGTCAGGCTTTAAGTTTCCTCATCACACTTCTGTAAGTCACATACTGGGCTCCAAAACTAGTTGTGATGCCACAAATCGTCCTCATCAGTACATGCCTTAAACTCAAATTTTTGGTGAGCCCAGAGAAAGTTTCACTCTTCAGCAGATGAATATTAAAACAGCCTACTAGTGTCAAACTCTGCACATACATTATTCTACACAGTGAAGCTTCAACATCGAACAGAAGGAACAGAAAGAAAAATACATTTTTAGTGGAGGAGGGCTTTAAAGAAACTAAGCAATTTCATGTAAATTCCTATCAGAAACAGACTCTTGACCCATGAGACCAGCCCCTACTTTAAGAAACACTGATTCAATGTAATAACAGCTCTGACGCAAGTGAAGGTCAAAGTAAACCATAGATGGATGGCAGTAATACTAAATTATACAGTACAAAAAGCTACATTTTAATTTTTTTGCAGTCAGCTGATGTTCTTATCCAGAGTGACTTAGAATGACTGAGTAGGTATATATTCAGCATCTTGCTCAAGGGCATTTTGACAGGACACACGGCTGTTGATGCGCACAGTGTCTGGTTCCAAGATTGAATCTGTAACCTTACAGTAATGGGATGGTCTCACTAACCACTAATCTGCTCTGCCACCTGAGAAAAAGAGATGGAGAGACAGAGAAATCTGAGAGTGTGGATAAAAAGAAAGAGAGAAAATAGACAGACGGATGAGCGAAAGGATGATGATAGAGCAGGGGCAGAGATGGTAGAGAGACAAACAAAGTGTGAGCGATGGTGAAGAGACTGTAAATGAATACTGAAGGGGGAGGGAAAGGCAGAGAGTGAGACATCAGCTGAGTGATTGGGATGACGGTGAGCGAGCTATTGAAATAGCTAGAAAGAGAGGAGGACCCATATTAAGAAAGAGAGAAATGGCCAGGAAAGGAAGCTGGATAAAGATTAATGGATATAAAAAAAAAAGACTGAGGTCACATTCACAACAGAGTCTCTCCAATCTGCCCTCCTCTGTCTGTGAGTCTCTTCTAAATACTCATCCGCCATTGGTCAGGCAGGAGGAAGTGGTAATCGCTGAACCCTGCAACCCTTCATTTCCTCAATGACAAATTCAGGTGTCCTTCGATTCCACTTCCTCTCTGTCTCACTTACCGCCAGCGCTGTCACACATTCCCATTAGTCACCGTGGCAGCTAAGATGTCAGTGTGTGTGTGTGTGCGTGTGTGTGTGTGTGTGTGTGTGTGTGTGTGTGTGTGTGTTTTGGGTGAGAGAAATAGAAACAGAAAAGGAGGCAGAAAATGTGTGAGTGTGTGAAAGAAAGAGGGATTAAATGTGAGTGAAATGATGCATGAGTGTATGAATGAGCGAAAGAGTGTGTCTATGACAGTGTGTGTCTGTGTTTGTGTGTTTTCTTAGACTATCTCAAAAAATTCTCAGCTCTTCCTCTCCACATTCTGTCTTGGTTTCAAATTCAAAAGTGAAGACAGCTACAGCAGGACAGTCACACAAAACTGAAGAAAAGAGCACACACTTATACAGACACACAAACACACATACATACAGTAAGTGTTTCCCCTATCTTGTATTCTGCGTACAACCTGCCCTTTCCCTTCTGTCACTGTTCCTTACATTTTTTTGTCAGTTTCTCATATTCTCTGTGAACTCTTGTGACAAAAAAAGTCCTGAATTTCTCTCACTTATGCATTTCTCTTTGCCTGACTTTGATCAAAATTTCTAATCTATAGTCAAGCGCATAGTAAAACACACTTTTAAACTTACATTGCACTACTTCTCAGTTTTGAAAGCCTCTGGAGATTTGGGGTCTGTTTTATAAGTTTTGTTATTTCAAAGGTGTCACCAAAATGTATATAAAACAGGAAGAGGGAAAATTGATATAATGGAGTTTTATATTGCCCTCATTCAAACTGGCAGGTTTTTTGCTCAGAAGCATCACAGCATTGACAGCTTTCACAAGTGACTAGACTGAGTTCAAATTGTCTGGACTGTGCATGCAGATTATGATACTCCACACTGAACATCATGACTATAAGCAGCTGCCAATCCAGTTGGAGAAGCAACTTGTCTACCTCCACATAGCAGCTATACTGTCAATCAGGAGAAGGGAATCTGGGGACAGATTGGATTGTGCATGCAGGGAGGTGGCTGGCAAGATCCTTTTCCCAGTGTTTCACTGTGACAGACCTGTTCCAGGATGACACTGTGTGCAACCAAGCGGAGTGAGCGGACAACCAAAGCAGTGAAATTAGTGAGCATGTAAAATTCATCTCTACTCTGCACTTAAGAGACTCAGACTAAACTAGAAAATGTTAATACGCAATGACCACTTGTTCTTTTCTGGTGTAGCTTTTAACAACAGCTATGTTGATATCTGAGAGTGAGAAATAACCACTGATATTCTTTTTTTCTCTTTTTCTTTTATGAAACACATAAAACTTAACATAAACAATATCGACATATTATTAATATATATAGATATTAATTGCACTAATTTATATTAACATTAATTGCACTATTATCATCATTATCATAATGTGTACAGCTATTTTTGCATTTTACGTTTTATACTAAGATTATAATGTGTACAGCTTATTCTTGCTTTTACATGTTTTTAAATTTTGTATTGTGTTGCCTGTTGATTGTGCTACAATACGTGCCTCTGCAAATTGCCCCTTGGGGACAAAAAAAGTGTTTTGAATGTAATTTGAATTGAATTGAAACAAGCATCAATACATATATTTTTTGATAAGCATCTCTACAATTAGTTTTTTTAAACATCTGTGGGTTAAGACATGTACTGAACAGAACATACTGATTAAATAGAAATAATCTCCTCTTATTTATTGGCTGACATAAACACTGATCCCAATATATCTGCAATAAACTAATATTGACCAATAGGACTGCAAAGGAAAACATATAGATTATTCTGTATTGATTGGATTACATGAGTAATCAAATGTGTGCCCAAAAGAAACCAAAAGCATGCTGAATTACGAATATAAGAATTAAGATTTTATGTTTATCAAATCTAGAGATATATATTGTTTTTGCTAACCTCCAGGGGTTTAACCTCTCACCTTGCTGCAGTGATGTACAGGTGTACTACAGGACCTTGTGACATCACTGCTGAGTGTGGTTACAGGTGAAACAGGCTTGAAACTTTCAACCAGAGAGGACAATGAAGCACTGCTTTTCAGCCTGGTGTTAAGTTACACTTTAAAGATCCCCTCCAGACATGCGTTAAAACATATAAAAATACATTGCTTTGAACAATATTTGATGCCTTTGGAATGAGAATGGGTTGCTTATTTATATATTATTATTTTATTTATTTTATTTTTATTATTATTATTATTATTTGTACAGCATTCTGCTGCATTATACTGCTTGACCTGCAGTACCTACCAAGCCCACAACTTTTGGTGCATTATGAGAATGTCGCACTGCTTCTGGCTTCTGCAACTAAATATAAACATAGGTCATTTAAGCTGTTTGAACAAAACAGCATTCGAGAATACTCTCCACAAAATCTAGGCTAATATCAGCCTGGGTGCTACGGTAAAATTCTCAATTGGTTCTCAGCCTAAAATGGGAAGAAAAGTTAAAGAGTCCCCTTAGACATATAATGACAAAGAACTGTTTCTACTCTCTGACACACACACATGCATTTCTCCTCTATTTCTGTGATAATGTGACAGCTGAGGTCAGCGATAAAGGGAGAATGGAGGGGAGATAACTGAGAGGACTGTATGTGTGTGGTACTGCTGCAGCTACTGTACAGTATGTGTGCACGAGAGTGTTTGTGTGTGTGTGTAAAAGAATGTGTGCAGTATTTTTGGGTGTGTGTGTTTCAGATTAATGTCCTAATGAAAGAAAACCTCTTAACCTAACTGTTGCAATGGTAAGGTCAGTTAAGTAATTAGCTAACTGGAACAGATCCCTTAGGTTTCACTATGTATTTTAGTTGACAACCAAATAATAGAAAGCGTACATGTGTATCATACCATCTCAGATAAAAATATATTTTTGGCATTTTGTCAATGAAGTGTGACAGGAAGTGCAAGTAAAAGGTCCCAGATGAGAATAAGGCCACTAGATCTCAACTTGTTTTAACCTTGTGTTCAGAGTTCCAAAGTTTTCTTTAATATTTGTAACAAAGTGTGTTGATGCGTAGTAGTGCTACATTTCATTTTAAGGTTTTCATTATTGTGGAGGCGGCCTAGATTGTATATAAAGATGGGCGTAGCAAAGTGTGACATCACCCATTGGTTTGCACTGGACCATGTTAGGAGTATCTGTCATATTTACTGCCTCCACTTAACAATATCCTGATCGAAACCATGCTTGAAACATTCCCACAATCACTGTAGATGTGATTCTGAGAGAGTTCATTGGTCTTTTTAATGATGTTTCACTCATTAAACTTCAAAGAGGCCTTTATAAACAGTTCTCTCTGACTTACATGGATTTGTAAGAACCTAAATTTCCTCTTCCGTCTTTGAGTGTCTCCCGCAGTTTCCCCTTCTCATCTTTTCACTCTCTCTACCTGTCTCCGTTCTTGTCAGTCACCTCTATCTCACTGCCTGTCAATCTGCTGTATCTCTGTTCTCACATACCAGTCCACTCATCGTCTTCTTCTCGTCTCCTTTCTCACTTGACAATCCTGCACTTTTATCTCCATCCTTTACTTTTGTCTCGTCCTCTACCTGTAATGTAAATGCATCTTTCTATCTGTTTATTAGTTTAGGTGATGAGTTCAATGAATGAAAAGACATGGGGGTGTTTTTCAAAACTGTTCAAACACTGATTCAGTGCTGAAATGAACTGCATAGATTGAATTCATTTTGTCTGTTCCTGTTCCAGCTCTCTTCCTCTCTACTTCTTTGCTCAGTGCTGTAATAAAATGTGACTTTGGCCCATTACTTTATGTAAAGTGAACTTACACAACTAGCAAAAACTTCCAATAGTAGTGTACAGTGAAACTCTTTGACCTGTTCTACAACACGAGTCATTAACCTCGTGTAAAACACAAATTACAAAGTTCAGTTCAAAGATTTCATCGTCAACGATTGTTCATTTTTTTCTAAGTGTTGTTGGTTGCTGTATGCACTTCCGTTCGTACAGCAGTGAGTGAACCATGGAATTATTAGAAGAACTTGATACCACGTTAAATGGTGGCACCATGTTCATTCCTATGAAAGTTGCTTCCTTGCGTTTCCATGTTTTTGGACCCACAGAGCATGTTCAGTAGAGTCCCTCTCAAGCTGAGTCCGATGAGAGCATGCGCATCCATGACTTCTGTTGGCCAAGCTGGCAGACTTCTGGTTTGCTCCCCACTCACATGAATGAGATAAAATAATTTAATCATGCGGCTCATCTAGACTTTCTAAATGTTATTGGGTGAATGGATTAAACTGTGATAACAGAAAAAGTCATTTCACAGGGTTTGTGATGCTCAGAAAGATTTGTTCACTGTTTTACAGCCACTCCTTCTCCAATGATTGTGTATGGGAAAAAAATGCTTTTTGGGCCAGTGTGCATCACGTGATGGATACGGAAGATGTAAACACGGTTTGGTCACTACTCTAAATAGCTTCACAGCCTGGTGCTGTTCCTGGGGGCTTGAAGTGAACACATTACCGTTCATACAGCCGTGTCGTTCAACACTGATTCTGTCTTCAGTTGGTACACATACTGAACACCTCTAGCCTTTTGGTGACACAGCCCAGCACCTAACTTTTACATATTTTCACCATTTCTCCTTTAAACCAGTATTAGATGATTTCTTGACCACTTGGGAGCAGCGGAAATATTCTGTAAACACAAAACTAACATATTATCACTGTTTAAGTTGAAATAGCAAACTCCTTAGCAAACAGTTTATTTACACATTCAATTGACACGGAGCAGCATTAGCATTTTTCTGGAGTTGAGTTTCTGGTCTCCTGGTGAATCCTGAGGGAAATAGCTGGCTCTTCAGCAGCTAAATGCTCCACTATGTTCACCAGCTAATCTCTGCTGTTTTGTGATTGGCAGGTATTTTATATGTGTGTGTTTGTCCCATGTAAAGCTTCATTGTTCTGACCCTTGTATCCCTCTTTGGAGAAAACACACACAATTATAACACTTATAGCCACAGGACACAAAAAAGAATACAAAACACCACCTCCCAGTTCACAAAAAGATCAATCAGCCAGTCAGACATGGAGTAGCTGCATCTGCAATTACCCATAACACCCATCATTTAATGTTTCAAGTCTTGTGTATTTGTGTGTGTATGTGGACGTGCTTGAGGACCTCTTTGTGTTACTGTGTACATGCGTACTTGTGTATCCTTATTTGTTTGTATGTGTTTGTAACCAGAACTAGTTAAATCCATCAGGAGACAGAGAGTGAAAGAAAAAGCAGAAGAGAGAAATATAGAAAATGGTAAGAAGGGGGAAGAGAGGTGGTAGAGATTACAAGACGGAGACAGAAAAAGAAGGACAAAGGGAGGAGGGAAGGATACCAGAGGGCGGGAGAGAAAGAGATTAAGCAACTGAGAAAGACAGACAAATCATTATATTCATACCCTGGCCATGAGGTAGATGGTAAATTAAGGTAGTGAAGGTGAAATTGTAACCGAGGGTGATACAAAATTCAATTATCTCTATTAGTTCACTTCATTGTCTTGGCTCAGGTGTTCTAATAATCCCTGTCGGCTTCGTCTGTTTGTCATTTTTGTCTGTTTCTGACCATGTGAGCTTTTTTCCCCCTGACAGAATCACAGACATCAAAAGAAAAAAATATAAGATCAGGTCAGTCAGGCATCAGACACTTCTGTTACTTATAGCTTCAGAGTTATGAAATTTCCTCCTACAACACCTGAGGATCCTTTTCTAAAAGTCTTTTGTGGTAGTTACTTTGTTTTTATGGTTAAATTGTTGGAAATTCATGACCAAAAGACAGGAGTTTGGTCACCATTTACAACCATGCCTAACACTCTCTGTTGATAATGTATGAATTATCAGTCTGTCCTCTTTCTGCTGAGCTGGCTGTAACTTTTTTAAATCACAGATCAGTTTGGCTTTTTCACCATGTTAGCAGCATGTCTAGAAATTGCAATGTTGGTTGACTGGTTGTTTCCCCACTTTGGTCCAGATTTAAATATCTCAACATCTACATGACAAATTGACACAGAATTTGGTAGAGACATTCATGGTCCCCAGAGGATAAAGCCAACTGACTTTGATTTTCACCTGACTTTTCCTCTAGCACCACTATCAGGTTGACAATTGCTGTTTTAAGTGAAATATCTTGACTGTTGGAATGTTTGCTATGAATTTTATTACAGACATTAATGCCCTCCTCAGAATGAATGTTATGTGATGTGATCCCTTGACTTTTCATCCATCTCCAAAAATGTTAATTTGTCCAATATTTTTCTTTAATGACCAAATACCTGCAAAACTAATGACATTACCATGGGCCTCAGCTATACTTCTGGGCCAATTAGCAAATTTTTGCATGCGAACATGCTAAACTAAGATGCTCAAAGCACTATTGTGCCTAATTACAGCCTCACAGAGCTGTTAGCATGACTGAATTGTAGAGTCCTGTTAACTTTTAGTTATCCAGGCAAAACTGAAATGAGCAGACATCTTCTCCCAGCTCTCTGCTTCTCATTGTCTCTGGAAGCTGCCCTGCTTTCTCTGCTGGCCGCTGAGTAGTTCCACTGGGGCAGCTGTCTTGCTCAAGTGCGTCTCGATGGTACTTGTTGAAGAAATTGAGCAAGTCCATGACCCCTCTCCAGTTCTCAGATTTTAAGAGGTGACTATCTTGACTGAGGCTCAAAGGGGGCCTCTACTAGTATCTACATGGGCAAAATGATAGGAATACCTTAAACTATATTATAGAGTGCAGGATCAAAGATGGAAAAACATCCCCTGGAGGCCCCTGAATTGCTAAAGGACACTTCAGCAAGGCAAATAATTTCTGTTGCCTTAGCTTGAACCCCGGCATTCCGGTTAAAGATCCATCTCTTTCCTCACTAGGCCACACCACAGAAATCCACATCTTCTTTTATGTGTATAATTTCATAAAATAACACCTCCATTACTTTGGTTGTCTTCCTCTGTAATGAAGTTATTGTTCTATGAGTGAGAGAGGCCCAGTCCAATTATGCCGCAAGGTCACTGCTTATTGATTTACCATTCATCTGTTGTTGAGGTCATTACCGGTATGGTAGCTGTGATGATAATCTTGATTATGGATGGATAGTTCAAGTAGTCATCTGAAGGAGGGAAGGAAGATGAGAAGGAAGAAAGGAAAGTATGTAAAAAGCAGGGAAGCAAAGAAAAGAAGCAGATAAGAAGAAAAAAAAACTTAATTTAAAAAATACTGAAGCCAATATTTTCTTTTACATTCAGCAATGTCATGGACGAAAACAGTTTAAACAAAAGGGGCCACAAACAAATAGAAAGGAAACTTATTCCATTAGTATTTCAATTGACTGGCATTTAAAATTAAAGTCAGATTGATGGCAGTGGTTTTGGTTTTTGCAGGTTCTGAACTTCATTAAACTAACCAGTAATCATTTTTTCAAGCAGACATTTTAATTAGGCTGGATCTGAGATTAGTTTGAGATACAAAGAGAAACAATGATTGCCTGAAATTGGCTCTACAATAAAATATTTATTTCCATCTCTGGCCATTTCCTTTTCTGACCAAGTTTGTTAACCAACACCGTAATTGAAAACTAATGAATTGATATGGGAAATATAATGAAATTCTTCTTTGGCTCGAATTGTCTCTCTCCAGCACTGAGGTTCTCCAGGGTCTCTTCTCTCCATCAGTACTGGATGCTTTTCAATTAGAGCCTTCATTAAAATGCCTCAGAGCAATTAATAACCTCATTAGATTTAGTAATCATATAATCAGTGCATGGATAAGATATCAGACTCTGAATTTCAAATAAAGCACATTGGACAAACAAATCAACAGCTGAGGTCATTAGAAAGGTGTGGACATGGAAGACTAAACATCATGGACAGCTTATACAAACAACATGGTTTCCCTCTGGGTTCATTCTCATTCAGACACTATCTACCTAGAATAATTTAACCCACTGTGTTGAAAAAACAGATTTGAGGACTGCAGATGTGTAAGGCTTCAGTGATTTTATCAGCATCACTCAAAGCCCTGCAAAATTCTGAACTGGGGTACCTAAACTGTAAAAAATAAAGTTTAACAGTGTAAATTTGAATACCAGGAAGTCATTTTCTCCTATTCGCCAAATTATATAAGATGCACTAACCATAACTTTAATATAAACAGTGAATCAAATACTATATGGTCAATGTAAAAGGGCTCACTTGTAGTGACAAACCCACAGATAATCATAATCACAGAGCCTTTTAGTTAATTTTGGATCAATGTTTGGGTTTTATGTCCCACAACCCTGTTCTTGTAAAGCTAGCGGCCATAGTTAGTAGCTGGTTTCAGTGAAAAAGTATTGAAAAAACCCACTGAACACTATCTGCCCAGCACCAAGTGGCGGACAAACACAGTTAGGAACCAGCTGGTGAACATAGTGGAGCATTTAAGTGCTAAAGAGCCTCTTTGTCGGAAGTTGGTGGAGACCAAAACAGAGTAAGATGGATTTATATTTAGATGGGCAGAAATATGATTCCAAGTGAATGTTGCTCTGTCTCTGCTGAATGTGGAAATAGGCAACTGTTTGCCATGACAAATGTATAAGGTGATAATGCATCAATGTTGTGTTTTCAGCTTGCTCTGATGTCTCCAAGTAGCCAAACACTCATAGAATGCAGCTTAACATGAACATATTATTGTGTTACTATATTGCACATGAACGAATCATAATGGTAGAATTTCCAATCAATCTACTTCAGCCAAGTGATGCTGGATTATTTAGGCTGTCACCCAGTTGATTTATTGGCTCTACAATCTATGCTGTCATCTGCCTTCCTTAGCAGATTTTTGAGAGGAGGAAATAATACTTCAAAAATACCGCTTAAAAAATTCTATATGGACATCAATCCACAGATAGAGCTGGGTCCATATGTTACACATTGTTCATTAAAAGGGCCGACTGCCAAAACTGTTCAGCTGTACTGACAGAATAATAAAACACTAAGGGACACAGAGATTGAGAGTGAAAAAGTAGAGAAATGTCCTTGCTATAAAATAATTAAAAATTCTAGTCTACTGATGCCACCTCAGTCCTGCTCACAAAACTATAAGGATGCATCAACAACAACAAAACATCAATGATACAGTAGAGCATCATCAAATATTTAAAAATTGAATGTCTAACTTTTATCCATTGCTAATTACCCATGAGAGGCTAGTACATACAAGCACTCAAACTGAATGCATGCAGTGTTGTATACACACATTTTTTTTTTTTATCAAGCATCAATATGGAGCATGAGGCAAAATCAGTTCCCCCCAAGGCAAGAAGGAAGTGAATGTTGTTGAGCAAATGAGAAATCATGCTCTCCTCTTGGTATAAATTGGCACATTGATATGAGCATGTTTGTGTATGTGAATGAACAAAATAGTTCAGGTTTTTGTGAGAAAGAGGGCAATGATAGCCACAATAAAAGGTGTATGTGTATGTGTGTTTGCCTGCTTTTTATTTGTTATGCCTTTAGAGACTCCAGGAAGCAATGAGCAATATTTAAAAGTTGAATTTTATAAATAGAAGCAGAACAGAAGCAGCAGCAAGAGGAGAGTAATAACTGTGCAGCACAGAGAGAAAGAGTAAAAAGATTTAACAACCCAGTTATGCTGCACAATAAGGTTTGATCAGGCCTGCAGAGAAGAAAATGTACACACAGAAACACACACACAAATACACTTTGCTCTTAAATCCCCTATGACTATATCATCCTAAGCAGTGTATTTTGTACAATTGCAATGTCTACTGTATATGGTGCCACTTAGCCAGGGGGTCATGTCTGCAATCAGATGCAAAAAGTTAATAATGCGTTAATAATATCACCAGACATGTTGTGAGCTTTTTTCACAGCTGCAGAAAAGAAGATGTAATTTAGCATTTCAGAAACACAGAGAAAACTGCTCAGTGTTATTGCTACTAATGGAGCCCGAACAACTATCAGGCCAATATTAGAGATAATGTTGACTGAGTGTTTCATTTGAAGATGAGAGCAGATTTTGAGAAAATATTAAGTGAGGATCAGTCTCAATTTAATCTGTTACTAAAATTGGATCTTGGGTTTTACTGCACAAACAAGAGATGTAATCCATTAGAGATGTCTCAAATCCTGCTTTGCTGTCTAAATCTCTAGCTTTAGTTGGATAGGATTCATGATACGATTCAGCCACTTCTATATATATTATATATTTTCTATCAGTGCTTTTCTGCAAACAACAATTCAGCAATGTTGCAGTGCTGCTTATATACTGCAAATAACAGGGTTTAATACCAACAACATAAACACAAATCTGAGCAGTTTCTTGCTTTTTTGCTTCATTTTCATTGCACTCAAATATAACAAAAGTTTGGCTAAATCTTTCACTTTTATGATGAGAGAACACATTTGTAGCATACACAGTCTGACTTTTTGTATATGGCTAAAATCAACTTATTTTATTTTTAACAAATTAATTGCATGTCACCCCGGTTTAGTTAGGTTAGAGTGTCACTACTCTGGGTAATGGCTTATTAACATCTCATATTGGTGTTATTTAGCAAGAAATGATGCTGCATGAGATCACTTAACAGAGGATTTAACCCTATAATAGTCAGAGTTTGGCTGTAAAAGGGGTTAAGTAAGTCGAGCTAGCCATGTGGTTACATTAAAAACATGAGTTCACTGAACGAGAGCAGAGGAGATGACGAGCATTACGCTAGATGCTCCGTCATCTTTGTTGTTAATTCACTGACCCCTGTCCTGTAACAAGTTACTGAAACTTACAGATTTTACCCTTATAGTCTGTCTAGAGTATCCTCTACATTTTGTTTATTACTCAGTATAAGGCCCATGTGTCTTTGCACATTAGAGCCACATATGGGATTTGTTTGAGCGTACGAGTGTCATGCAGAGTTTGTTGTGGTTGTCATTGACAAACGTCTGCTTGCCTGACTCGAGCTGTGTGGGGGTGCACAAGGTAAGCCTCTCCCATCTGTCGTCCCCTAGCAGGTGGTCTGGATAATGATGTAGCGTAGCATGGCTCAGACAGGGCACCAGTCAACGGAGACGGGCAGTGGAGACAGGCAGTTATTCCTTTTTGGAGAAATACTTTATCAAGTCTGAGAGGAAGGAAATGTTGTTACCTTGCATGGGAAAAACACTGATAAACTACACGGGGTTACACTTGGTGATTGCACTCAAATCGTGTTGACCCCTCCAAATTCCTCATATGCAGGAATCTCAGATGTATATTGACTCTCTTCTTTTTTGGGGTGACAAGATAGCATTGTCAGTGGTAAATTTTTCCTTTAACATTCTGTGTTCAAGCTCCTCAACCTCAAGTAGGCAACTTATATACCAGGTCCAGTGGGGCTGCTCTTTGACTGACCTTGACCTCTGATGCTTCTGTGACGGCGGATAAGAACACTTGGTGCTTGTTTTATCCTTGTCTTGTGCTCTCTTAACCAGCTATGTGTATTATTCTACTTGCTAGACTGCTACCTACCAAAGACAACATTTAACACAAAATATTTGACTTAAATAAACTTAAATTTCAGCAGGGGCACCACCATTAAAGCGTCTGTTGCAACCATCCCTGGGCGATAGCAGCTCTGTAACCACAGCAATGTAAACAAATCTTGTGAGGCTCCAGATATACTTGCTTTTTAATGTTTGGTGTAGACAGGCAGCCATAATGTAAGAGGCATTGTTTATTTGCTTGTGTACTTTGTGTGTACCTGGAGGCTGACTTATTCCTGACTGGTTATCTAATATTTTCCTGTACAACTTCTGATTTTTCAGAAAATAAACACGTTGCAATAATATTAATGTCAATAAAAGTGATTGTGGTGACAAGCTCTATTTTTAAGCTTTCTATTTTTTAAGCTTTTTTTTGTTATTGCTGTTTGTACAGTGACTGCTACTGTCTTTACTTCACATCCTGACATACTGGGCCCATCATTCACATACTTAATTGCATCTTGTAGACGCTCAGTCTCTGAGGAGGCACAGCTATTTAACAAGGTTGGAGTTTTGTTCTGTTAAAAGAAAGCGTATCAGTTCTCCAAAATTGACATTCAGACAGTTACCAGCATTGCAAAGTATCACGCTTTCACTTTTCTACCCAATCAAACCTTTCCTGCAACTATTTGATTAGAATTGAAAATTTGTTCAGAGTCTGTTGGCTAATCAAAAATGCGCATAGAACAAGGCCTTGTACTAGTGATACAAACTATAATCCCCATGACCATGAAGATGAACGTATAAAATAGAGTGCCAATTATCCACCGTTTCCTCAAATAGCTCCAGTGAGAGATTCAGCACCTTGGACAGCGACACAGACACCACAGAAGTTTACTGAGGCATGTTTGAACAGCGACGTTCAGCATGACCAAACTCCAATCATAGTTCAAGAATATGAAGGGTTCTCAAACAAGACATATTCTTTCATGAAGTGAGAGGACACATACACACACACACACATTCACACACACACACCATGTCTAGTCTTTGCCACTTGATGCTCTTAGAGGATATCCTATGAGGATTGAGCTTGAGACTTGTCTCGGACCCTCTGTTCCCCTCCTCAACACTCGACACACGTGTGCACTCACACACACACACTTTGACACACACACATATACAGAGTTTATCCCATGAGGATTATGACATGGAAAGTCCCAGACATGACACACAGGCACCAGCATCCACAGGGACACAAACACACACACACCATATGGGGATTAGGATATTGATGGCCTCAGACTTGACATTATATGCGACTCTGTGACTGGGGTGTGACCATGGCACCCCTGACTCTGTGATGATGAACACAACACACACACAAACTTACACATACACACACACATAGAGTGAAACTGGCCCCTCTCTGACAAATCCTATTAAAGAAGAAGAAATGGTTGTAGGGTCTAATCCGCCCGCTCAAACCTGAGCTGCACTGCATGACAGACACACAGATAAACTGGCAAGCACAGAGAGACAGAGAAACACAGACAGATACAGCAGACAGACAGGCAGACATAAATAAATGTTGAGTGCACACTCTGCAGTATTGCTTTTGAACAGAATGTTTTTTAAGTAAAAACTTAAGTATCACTTCCAACGGAAACTATGTGGTTCCTGCTGACAGCATCAATTTCAGCACTACTTACTCCAGAGCCTGCTCCTAGTTATCAAAGCTATTGCCTCAGAGGAAAAAGGAAGCAATTTCTAGAAACAAAAGCAATGCTGCCTTGTTGCTTGTGATGGATGATGGTTACATATTGACAAGAGTGTCTGTTACTGGGGAAGAAAATAGGTTGCCTGACTTGTATTAACAGAATGACTGCCTTTGCTGATATTTGTCTTTTCAAGCTATGAGCGCTTGCACAGACTATACTTTTATGATATATAAACATCTTAATCAATGATTTCATTTATAAGACCAAATCTGTGAAAATTCATATTTGTATTGGCAGAAATAAAATAAATATGTTAAAACTCACTGTGCTTTCATTTTGCTGTTTAATGATATTATGTTACAATTAATTGCTCTAAATTCATGCCATTTGAGTTCAAAATCAGATCTTGCCTTGTAAGCCTTTCAAACAATGCAAGATTTCCTCTCTGAGGTTCTAATTGGGATGATTCTCATCAGAATCTTGATTTGACCAAATGAATACCCAATTAAGCAGACTTAAACAGATTTGGAAGATAAGAAAGATAATCTCCAATCAGCACTTTTTCCCCTTTTTTCCTCCAAAGGCACTGTGGCACATAAAAGGTTTTATAGAGACTTCTCTGTTAAGATAGATAGATGGATGGGGGGCTAAACAACTAAATGGATGGATGTATTAATGATTGAGGAAGGGGTTTGTTGACAAAATGTGACTCAAAGATTAATGTGTTGTATGCTTGCCTTCATTAGCTGTCGTACAAGAGATTATGATAGTTTGGTTTTATAATAAAAAACAGTCCTGGTTGATTTATTACTACATGGAAGCTGCAGTCACAAGTCTATGGATTCTAAAATGTATTAAACCAGTGGATTAAGGGAGAAGTTAAATTGTGCAATTGGCAGCTTAGGCTATTACAGTTTTTTTTGTTTGTTTTTTTTTTTTTGATTGAAGACACACTTCTTGAAATTATGTTCCATTTCCCAAAACTCTGAACACAAATGCACAACTGTACAATTATCTCCACAAACTTCCATGTCAAAACCAAAGTCTCCACTCGAAACCATGTAGCCTAATCTTACATCTAAATCAAACTTTGCCTTCAGACATCACACAAAAGCCATCAAATATACATACACTACAAAATAGCCATTACACACTGGTGAGATTATTTCAAAACACTACCTGAAAAACCTACTGTAATGAATAACGGTGCTTAGGGTTTTCCCTCAGAACAACATGATGAACACACTATAAAGACACAACACATAAATTTTCAAAAAATATAATTCCTCAAATGATAAAATAAACTCAAATTGAGTGAAAAAGTAAATGTGTACTGTAAAAAAAATGCAACTGATAAAGAACATGGAATGCAGTGAAATAATTGTATTTACCAATATAAATCAATGAAAAAAAAAAAAAACAAACAGTCTGTACCACATTTATTCTGCCTCAGCCTCCCATCTCTGGTCTGAGTCAAGCCAGAGATCCTCATTAACATCACAGGCAATATTAGCCCTGGCCAGGCAGCGAGGGAAAAAAAAACCTGTGTATACCTTATCCGCTCCTGGCAAGCCTGAACTGTAATATCTAAACAAGCCTCCTCCATGGCCTGGATGAGGTAAACAGGGATGTAGGGGTCTTGGTCATAGACCTTCCACTGCCATACTGAAAAAAACTCCTCTATGAGGTTTAAGAAGGGAGAATATGCAGGTAGAAAGATGTTGCTGAATCTTGAGTTGTTCATGAACCAGTCACAAACTAGAACAGCCCAGTAGAAACTGGCATTGTCCCAAATAACTATGTAGTATGGCTGCTGTGGTTGTACTGGCTCCGTCTGGTCTAGTCGGTATACATGATCTCACAGACCATCAGGGTAGCCAGCACATGCACGGTGTTGTATGGACCAAGGGTGGCATGGTGGTGGAGGACCCTTCAGTGGCTGATGGTGGCACACATTGTCACATTCTGTCCTCACTGGCCAGGGACATTCACAATGGCCCAGTGACCAATTATGTACCTCCCCCTTTTCCTCCTTTTGGTAAGATTAAAACCTGCTTCATCAACAAAGATGAGTTCATGAGGAGTGTCTCTGACAAAACTATCAAAGATTCTTTACAAAAAAGATGAAGCAGTACAGTAAATGACTACAGTAAATGAAACACATTGCTATAGTACACAAAAGTAGGCCATCATATAGCCTGTACTACAGTATATACCAGTGGTGAGCCATCAGGGCTAGCAAGGCCTTCTCTGCTGGCCTAGAGATTAGAATCAGAAAATTATATTTTTATAATTTAATATATACTTTCATTAATATTATATGTATTTTCAAAAGTTTGTTCCCATCAGTCTATTAACGTCATTTCATTGCTACTCTCTCCCTCAGTTGTGTTGCTTCCAGTGCAGCTCATATGAATATAAAAGAGCTTTTATCCAGTCAGATTTTCTCCCCGTTCTGTTTCCTGGTGAAAAATCTACCCTGAGGCCTTCAGAATTTCGAGTGAATCCCTCTGCTCTTGAAGATAATGGGGACAATGTTGTTGATTGTCATATTCTTTAACAGTCCACATTTCAAGTTTGCCGTGTTGGGCGTATTCTTTGATAAGCCGAAGCCTTCTAGCTAGCCTAGCCCTACATCAGCATTTTTTCGTATGGTGTGATCGGAGGGCCAGTTAGCTAACTGAAGTAAAACTAGCTAGCAAGGACTGGGCAGGCTCAACTGTCAGCCCTGGCCTCCATGGCAATTGAGAAGGAGTTTGTTGTGAGTTTGTTCTTGTTTCTTTGGTAATGACATTGATTTGGACTATGTGATGTCTATTTGTGATGTAGCATCTTGTCATACTGCATAATAGTAGTACATGCTTGATGGTTTCAGTCACTATGTATTCATGTCTCTGCAATTAGTGTATTGTAAATCTCATAGGTGTTGACCCTCGTGTTAAATCTCTTTATTCCACTCGATAAAGGTTACTGTCACTGTGAATATGGGGTGGTTATGTCAAATGAACATAGCCTATAGCCCTAGTGTCATGGTGAGGTTATTCGAATGTGGTTTAATTGCAGGAGGATAGCACTGAAGGCCTAGGGGAGAAATACACGGCCCGCCATTGGTTTATACTGCTGTAATACATAACTGTGCTCAAATACTTGATACAGTATGAAAAACCATGCTTGCACATATTCCAAGCACTGGTCAATATAGTCTTTGTCTATAATGGAGTTCCTTTTGAAAGAAACACGATAGGCTTGTTTCATCCTCAACCTGTTCTGTCAAACGATGTGGTCAATTGTTGAGATGTTGACTGCATCAATGCCTTGGAATATTCCCTGATCTTCAATAACTCTTTTGTATCTCATGCAAGCAAATTATATTGTTGACTATGACCATGTTGATGATTTCCACTTCTTCTTCTTCTGAAAATAGCCGTCTTCTGCCTCCATTAAGTGGTCGTCTCTCAGTTCTGCAAAAATAGAAGTACTGATGGGATTACAGTAAACCATCCATTTTACAAAATAGGAACATACAGTAACTCTAAATTAACTGTATGCGATATGGTAGATTAATACAGTGCATTTCAGACAGCATACAGTACAAAAGAGCAAAGAGCTACAGTACATGTGCTGTAACAGCACAGAGTATAGCAATCCAAAATTACACCAGAGAGCAATGTGTAAATTACCTATTTTCCGGCTCAGATTCAGCTGCACTCTTTCCCCAGCCTCCCTCATTGACATCCCACGGACAAGGACATGATCAACTGGAGTTGCACGAATCTCATCAGAAACTATTTGTCTCCTTGCCCTTGCCCTTCCTCCTCCTCTTCCCCTTCCATCTCCTCTTCTGTGCCCTCTTCCTCTACATTCAGGTCTTTGTGGTTCCATTGTTCCTAAACAAGTGAACTGACCCATGGCCCTTTTATGGATATATCCTGAGGTTCTGATTGGTGTGTGAACAATTTTGACTCTTAGTATTTCCACCTGGGGAATTGTGTGTTAATTGGGTTCCAGCTGTGATGACTTGAGTTAATGATATTTAATGCCAGTGCTTTCTAAATGAGCACATGGTACAGCCAGTGATATATGAAGGGATGTGTGTGTAGAGTTTTTCACAAAAAGTGTAACAAATCTGAATCATTGGTGAAGACAGGGGAATAGTGATTATAGTTCTGGGAAATGGGCCTGTCTTTTCGTGGATGGTGTCATGGTTTGGGATGTTCAGTTAATAGGTCCAGTTATAGTGTTTAAGCAATTGAGAAAAACTGTAAAACATACTGTGTTTATCTTTTTATATTGCCTTTTCAAAGCCAAAAACACAACTGTAAAATTATAAGGAATGGATTAAACAGTGTGTTTCTCCGCTGAAACAAACATAAGATGCAAATGTTAGCATGCACGGCTAACTAGCTTACGATCTACACTAGTAAACTAGCATTACTTCGAGGGCCAAGGAGCATATCATTAGCTAACTACATTATTTTGTTGAGTTACAGGCGTTGATGTTAGAAAATGCCCCATACAGGACTGGAACATCCACTATGTGGAAGCCAGATCTGGACATCAAAGACTAGGTAAACATTAGCCTTTAGTCTGGGTAAACTTTAAATTCCAGCAACTCCAGCCAAACTCTTCATCCTTGAAACCTTTTTCTCTTTTCTAACTTTCTAACATATTGTTCAAAAATACAAAAAATAAAGCACACATCAAATCTTTTTCTTGCTTGTCCAAGTATGTTTTTCATCAGTTTTCAGTCAGCATCAAAACAGATCTATGTTGGAACAGAATAAAATTTTCATCGTTTAGGGTTAACTAGTTCTACCCTGCAATTCAAAACCTATAATGCTCCTTATTTACATGCCTTCTACATGGATCACCAACTGGTGAGGATATTGACTTTTTACATAGGACATGTAGCCTCAGTCTTTTAAGATTCTTTTAGTATCATGTATGTGTCCTTCAAGTGCGTTTTTAAGCTTCTTGTTTTAAAACAAATCACCTTGAAACATCAAAAAGTCGACAGAGTTTGCAGCCAACTCATGGACTTTGCATTAACAAGCTAGCTGATAAAATCTTCTACGAACAGTCATCATTTCAGCCAACAAAACTTACTGTTGTCAGCAAGAAATTATACGTTTGCTTTTGTTTACTTCTGTGTGAAATCAAATATAAATTACATAATTTCAAAGTGATAAATCTGCCACCAAACTGCACAGGTGCCATGCTAGTATGGCAAGCCTAAACTTCAACACTTCTAGTTGCCGTCATCCTAAAGCAGTGGATTGATGAAAACAGGCCTGATGTTTGATTGATGGCTGGATTGAAGGAGTGGCCATATACAAGATATCAATCATTGGTGTGGGGCTGGTATGTTTTGTAACAGGCACAGAAGGACAGTGAGTAATGATTCAACCCCTGAACCACTTAACATTATTCCACTGTCAGACAGAGCAGGAGGAAAACTGTGAGAGAAAATAGCAACAAAGGAAGGGACAGAAGGTGAAAGTGAGTGAAGGAGAGCAAAAGAAGAAGAGTGAAAGACAAAGAGGGACAGGAGTGGTACTAATGTTTGAGCAGTTGTGATCATGACATGAAAATGCCACATTTAAACTGCTTCCAAGATGGAAAAGGATAGCAGATTACAATCGGACTTCTGTCATTATCAGATATGTGGACCATAACGCAGATCTGATCAATGGAAATTACCTTAATTGATTGATTGCTTGAGTGAGGGGGTTGGTCAGAGAGATCAGCTCTTAGTGAGGCCAGTTTGTCATCATCTAGGGATGATAAACAATGATGTGACCTGTGGAACACTCATTATTCATCCGTCAGGGAGGTTGTCAGATGAGAAACATGAAGACAGACAGATTAACATGGGTACACATTTCTTTTTCTTGACAACATTAAAAAGCAAACTATTTCCCAATGTGGGGACCAAACTGGCAACCATCCCGTTTGCTACTAATAGACAGAAAGATATAATCAATTATTTAACACAAGAGAATCGCATTAACATAGATAGAAATACAAAAAGGAGTTGAAGATAGGGGAGGCAGACAGACAAATAGAGAGACAGGCAAGTGGGTGAGCAGGAGAGAGATGGACAAAGTGACACTCAGAGCAAGGAGAAATCATTTCTTTCCTCCATTTCAACCCTTTTCACTCTCTTTTGACACTTTTATTTCTCTCTCCCCCTCTGAGCGGCTGTGGCTATGATTAAAGTCAGTGATGGAGTTCAGGAGGGCTTTGTCTTGTGCAGTCTGTATAATATGCTTCTTATGAGATATTACTAGTAAATAATTCATACGCTCAGTCACACAAACAGGCACACAAGCACTTTTAGGCATTAGCATGCACATACACAACTGTAGTTACATGCACACACACACGCACGCGCATGCATTTATCCACATACAGTACAGCACGAGGTGGGGCACAAAAATAGTTTTCCAGTTAAAGGGATAATTCATCCATTTTTAAAGCAATTATGCATGGAACAGCCTAGTGGCAAAACTGCAATCTAAGCTTTGTATTTTGCTCCTCAGCATGGGTTTTGGCCGTTTCACTGTCTTACTGCATCATGCCTCAAACTGAGGAGGAAAGCTCAGAAACCTATAATATCATTTAGGATAGTGGTGTTTATCGAGGGTCCTTCGCACATTTGGAAATGAGAATCCAAGATACATTTACATCATATTAACTGCATGGGTCATTTAAATGCACACACAGGCAATTTCCCTTTTGTGAATTACTGCATAAAGCAAATATAACAAGATGAATAGGCAGAAAAATATGCACAGCAGACCACTGAGTCCATTTCAAGTGTCTCGCTGACTTTCTTTTTTGATATGAGTTAGAACTTACTTTATTTCTACGTTGTTTCATTCTATTAAGGGGGAGTTTTTGACACATACTGTGCAGGGGTGCGTGGCCTTAATACTTTGACTGGGTGGTAATTAAATAGAGTTTTTCACAGGATCCTACAGTAAGTATGATTAATTTAAATTCAGAGGAAACCTTTCCCGTCAAGCCCCAGCGGGTCATCACCTAAGCATAGGTGGCCTTTTATCAGAAGACACAAGGGACATTAATTCCTTTTTCTCTCTGACTTACTGTCCTCCCCATCTCTTGCAAAAAGACAGGAAAGAGATCCTTTCTTTTGTATAAGCATTTATTTATTAATTTTTACATTGTTGCTTTATCACTGCATACAGTAAAGTCTGGACAAATAGGAGTGGTGGTGATGTGTGACAAAAAGCGTTATTAAATCCACAGCATCATGACTGTTTGATGAACGGCCTGTTAAGCCACTGATGCCATCGTCTGTGACTTTAAATATGCAGGAAAATGTAATTTATCTGTCAGATTTGTCAACAGAAGCTGGGGGTCTTTAAATGACAGTGTAAAATAAATTAACACAAAATAAAGACAAAGGAGAGAGCTCAAAAGCTGCTGAGTAAAGACAAATCTCATTTTCTTTCACTTCTGGCTCCCAGTTATGCAACTAGTAATTGGTTAAGAAAAGAGCATGTTGTGGAAATTTTCTTGAGAAAGAGGCACATGGAGTCACAAAGAAAGCTTTAAACATTGTTACTTGTTGAAGCAGTTGTCAACACTGTACAATCCATCACACCATCAGTAACAATTATACAAATATCCAAACACAAACAAAAATACAATCATCTTGTATTTTTGGAGAGAAAGCATGTTGTTCAGCTGGCCCTTTCCCTGAAGCCAGCCCTTTCTCTAAAGATTGTGAACCCAAACTAGACAGCTTTATACCTCTCCAGAAGTAAAGCTAAAAACAGTCTGGTCCCTAAAATGGACACTTCCACAAACCGTTACACCTTCTTACAAACAAGTATGGTCATACGATCTAACAGACCTCATGGTCAATCAATAACTTCAAACATGGCAATCCTTCAACTTTAGCTTGTCTAGGTACCTCCACACAGTCTCTACAACAGTAGGCTTAAGACAAAGATATCTCTAGTTAACCCCAGAGGTCAGCAAGCAATCCTCAGATAGAAACAGGTTCAAGAGTTCAACTAGCCTAGGAGTAGGATTTCTTCACCGACATGTATCCCCAAAATGACAATGACATTACATCACATTCAGTTGATAACAAACATTGACTCTTTAGTTTAAAAACATTATTAACATACATACAAAAGATTTATAAAATGATGACCCACTATTCAATTTGCTTTCACAAGCCCCTGTTAATTATCCCGTGCATTATGGTCAAAGACAGTTACTATGATGCAGTGCCCCAGTTATTCCACTTAAACATCACTGACTACATTTTTGCAACAACAAAATTCGGAAAAAAAACCCAACGATTTTTGACAACTTGTTTGTTGAGAAAAGAATGAATTGCAGGTTACAAATACATGCAGTTCATTACTTCTTGACTTGCTTCCTTGTGACAGCTATTTGATTTGTTATTGAACAAATTTTTAAGCATGACATAATTCTTTTTTTTCATGACAGTTTGCTTCAGGCAACACATTTGGTGTTGCTGTGAATTCTCCTGAGTATTTATTTGACGTATCAGCCACAGTTTTGTTAGAATGTGTTTCAGTTTGTGATTACTGGTATTAAGGACACATCATACCTGTCACAGTTGTGTATGTGAAGACCAGTGATAACTTATCTGCACAAATGACCCAAGGAAATTTCAGTGGAAGGGGGTCGATTCTCTAAGTCTAAAAAAAACAAACAAAAAGAAAACAAATACACCAACATTTTGGAAGACTGGTCAACTAACATGAGATAGGAGACGTTTGGTAGCAGAAATCTTGTGTGACCTGGATAAAATAATTCAAAAAAGTGAGTTTGCATAAAAACAAAGCAGTAAAGTAAGGGTGCTTTCACACTTAACATGTCTGGTGCAGTTCAATCAAACTCTGGTGTGCTGGCCCATTAGACGCAGTTCACTTGGTTGGTGTGAAAGCTGTCAATCAGTGCAGCAAAAACAACCGGACTGAGACTGCCTCGAAATGAGCATCTTTGGCCTGTTCTCTGGTGTGAAAGCACAGCAGCCGCAGTCAAATGTGTGATTTTAACATGAGTTCAAAAGTTCAACTACTATTAAAATCATCTGCTGATTGCCAACTGTTTCAAAAGCTGTCTTCCCTACAGTATTTGTAGGTTGTGAAAGACAGCCAAACCAGTACTTGGTAACCATGGTAAGACGTATGCAAGTTACCATATTAGTGCAGGGATTTTACTCAATATTCTTTATTTGGATCCCCATTGGCTTCCACAAAGTGGTCGCTAGGTTTCCTGGGATCCACTCAAAAACCATGAAATTAAAACCAACAATTTTAAATCCCATAGATCAATAAGGCAACACAAAGCTAAAGAAATATGATAAGGATGAGAAAATGAGTGAAACAACTCTACATATAAAAAGATAGATAATACAAACTTAACAATACAATAAAATAAAAACAGATTTGTCTAAATAGAAACAAAAAGAAAGTAAAAAAAAAAACAAAAAGGTTCCAAAACCCCAAAAACTAAAAGTAACTTTTACTAACAACATTTTCTCTTATCCCCTTTTTTTAAAATTAACGGTATGTTCTACCTATTTTGGCAGTTCTCCCAATAAAAACTGAGACCCATTTTCAGTACAAAATGCTTCTTTCTTGTCTTGTTTTATCTGTTTGTTACTATTCATGTACATAATAATATAAAAGGGTCCACTTGCAGTCTGGACTAATACTGCTCATAATCAGTTATTTCTTTGTGACCTGACCAGAGGAGATAAATAATCCTATAATGCACAGTGATGTGCTGTATGACTCACTGTCAGTTACTGGAATTTAACTTTCCCAACATCAGTCCATGCAAGGCTGAAAAACAATGTAATATTTTACAAATAACTCAGCTGAACAGAAAGAAAGCAACCTCAGCTTATTCATACTTGCTGTCTTTATGCTGTCTCTCTGAATGCTATTTTACATTCATGTACTGTCCTCTCAGGGACACGGTAACTCACATTGCTTTACCAAGCCCTGAGGACATTTTTCAATTATTAACCACACACACACAGTCACCTGCACACCAACATACTCTCTTACACACATACACAGACTTTCACAGTCACACAGACCGTGAGAAAAAGGCAGAGAAAATGAGAAAGCCTGTGTACAAGTAACATTATTTGGTCTTATTGGAAAGGAAAAGGGCATTTTGATGAAGGGTTCAAGTAAAAAATTGAAAAGGAAGATGCGCTCAGTGTGTATGGGAGAGAGTGTGTGTGTGTGTGTACCAGGTATTCCTCATGCTGTGGGGACATAAATCTGTTTACACAGTTATGTTGTGGGGACCCACCTCCCTTATGGTGACAAAAAGCAAGTCCACTTAATGGAAATCATTAAAGGGGAGGTATTATGCTTTTCCTTATTTTCAGACATATATATAACGTCACAATGTCGGATGTTCATGTTAAAAGTGGCCGACGTGTCAAATACCGAGGTAAACGTATGTAGCGGTAATCCCTGTGAGCAAAAAGTAGCAGCTTCAGGCTGCTCTAAACGCTCGGTTTCCAATATTTTTTCTACTTTCAGCCTGAGCTGACGTCAGCTCATGACGGATTTCTTTATATTTACATCTGCTACGTGCCCAGCGCGCAAGTTCGCAAGTAGTTACACCAAGCCACAATGCTATTATACAGCACAGCAAAGTAAAATAAGTAGTTTACCTGTTGGAGGTGTGCTGGTTGTCTGCAGCTCTTCGTAAAACATCTCACTGCAGCTGTTTCTGCTCATACTAGTCCTCTTTGCAATATTTCTAACTGATCCACTGAACGTTGTTGTTTCGACCGGTCTTTAGCGCCGCTAACGAAGCTCTGCTAATTCAGTGTTGAACATGTTTTTACTTCCTGTAAATTCTTCACAATAAAAGTCTCTGATTATTTAGTCATTTAAAAGCTTTTAATTTCAAGCAGCAAAGCAGGAAATGTTTGGTTTGGATCGACGGTAAAGTTACACAACTCTGATACGTAAGGTGGCCAATCAGAACAGAGTGGGCTCATCGGGAGGGGGGGCCTTAAAGAGACAGGAGCTAAAACGGGGTGTAAGAGGAACGCTGTATGTTGAGGGACTGCATAAAGGGCCAGTATAAGATAAATAAGGAGTTTTTTTTAACTTTGAATCATGCCGAGCTACTCTAGTGGAGTCCAAAAATATTTAGAGCTGAAAAAAATTTAGAGCTGAAATTAGCATAATGGGTCCTCTTTAATTTTAGGGTGAAGTCTCCAGGAAATGATAGTAAGTCAATGTAATGTCCTCTGAAGTGATGGAAACGTAACTATGTGTGTGTGTGTGTCTAAATATCTATTTATCTACATAGGCTGCAAATAATGATTATGTTTAATATAAATCAATCTGCCTGTTTGGTCTCTAAAATGTCAGGAAATTGTGAAAAATGTCATAATTTCCCAAAATACAAGATAGAATATTTATTTTCATATCCCATGGGTTACATTTGAGAAGCCGGAATGAGATCATTTTTTGGCATTTTGCTTCAAAATGACTCAGCAAATCAAAATAGTTACATAAAATTTCTTTTGCAGATCAACTTTCTTTCAATCAACTGCGACTGTTGAACATCTTATTCCAAAACCAAGGGCATTAATATGCTGCTATAATATGCTTGTGGAGCCTGGCTGCAGGGATTTGCTCCCATTCAGCCACAAGAGCATTAACAGGGTCGGGCACTGATGCTGAGCAATGAGGCTTGACTCTCAGTCAGCGTTCCAGTTCATCTCAAAGGTGTTTGATGCTTTTGGGGTCAAGGTCCCATTTAACCGTCTAAATAATCCTGGTACAAAGATCAACTTAAATACTGTAAAGATAAGCAGAAATCCAGCCAAACGGGCCGACGTGTGTGCTGCCCCAGTTGTTCAAGGCACCATCTGCATGCACTCAGGGAGGTCAGATAATCTAAAACAAACACACCCTCCAGATACAATTAAAAGCTGTCCCTTTCTGAGGCAAACTTTTAATATAGACAGACAGACCCGCAAACCCTCCTCTGTGGGTCTTTCTTTCCCCTCTCAATCAGACATCAGGCAGATACACACACAAGAGCTTGTTGCCACTGTGTCGCCAGTGGTGTAAACAATGAGTTATATGTGAAAGGCTGTGACCAGTTTGCCGCTAAATTTACTCACATGGGATTAGAACCTGGGATCTCCGAGAGAAAAACAAGACATGGAAATATAACAAACCACCCAATCAACCCACAGATATCCAACCATCACCCTGCTTTGTGGACATATTCTATTTTTTTTTAACTATAATGAAATGTAATTCAACACTTTTCTCCATCAGTTGTTGACACAATTTCCAAATGTTATCCATATTTTCAACTCAGCAACAATGGGTTATAGAAAATTATTAATGTGACTTCATACTTACTATTTTTTATGTTGTTCAGTTGTGTTTGACTGGGACAGCGATTCTCATATTTCTGACATTCACTTGTTGCACAAGGTATAAATAATCTGCCATTGTTAATTAAGCGTATAAATAATTGGATGCATGCACTTTTCAATCAGTTTGAAATATGAGCTTATGCATCTTATGTAATTTAAGTGGTAAATTAACCTCTAATGTGATACATAGGAGACAGGTTTAGGAGGTTCAATTTGTATTTTTCTCTTCCTCTGCCTTCTTGATGCATGTCGAGGGATCAAAAGAGTGTGTGTAAACATGATTGTGTGTGAATTTCTCTTTTTTTTCCTCAGAAGATAAGAAACAGGAAAGAAGTGCACCGCTGATCCATCTTTCTCACCTTGTCAACTTTACTTTGCGGTATTCCGTCTTGCATGAACCCGAGGTGATGATGACAAGCTGATTGTGTTCTGCATTACTTATAACTCTAACTAATAAAATGAGCATGGAAACATGGCGGAACAAATCTGCAGAGAAAATAGATAATAAATAAATAATGCGCACACAGGCAGATGTGACCAAGTGTCAAAAATTGATTCACTTATTTTGTAGTATTCGTTGTGACATTGGGGCAACAAGTGTCAGTTCTGCTGAAATCAATGTGCAGCAGCATAATGATGACATTTTCTATTCTAGCTATTATGTTGCCTTCAAGTGCGGCTGGAAATATTCTAATTACAAGTCAAGCATAAATGAATGATGCAATCAAAGGGGTAAATATGAAACTGTAAGTTAGGATTCACTCACGGTTGTGCTCAGAGCTTTCAAAAGAAGTGAACCATGCTTCCCATAAACCCAGTTGCTTCCAGTCACAAATTTCTTCTTCTTTTGAAAGTTTTTTTTTCTTTTGCTTAAATAATGAAAGGGGGGGGGGGGTTATTCACATTTTAGAACAAAATAGTCATATACACTGGCAAATCAATAGTATGACAGGCATTAGTTAGGCTATGTGCAGTTTTGTGCAGTGCTCAGGTTATTTTGTTTCGTTATTTACTTAAAATACAGAACCTGAAAAAGTGCTGTGACAAAGTGACTCTTTACTTACTGCCTTGTTAGCATAGCATTAGTGTTAGCTGGTAGCAGTAAACGAAGTCTGTTTACACAGGAAAAGTAGTGCTGTGCTGTAAAGCAGCAACATTTTATATCGTAGGTGATTTGAAGAGCGGCCAGTCTTCTTGCTGATGGTCTCGCTCACTTACAGTAAGAGTAATTATCCTAATTACTCAAAATGAATGTGTTAATGATTTATTGATTTTTAAATGCTTGACATAGCACCTTTGAGCTAGGTAATGGATGGGTGGCAGGAAGTACAGCAAGTACTTTAGTCGGTAGTAGAGGACAGCGAAGAGAACACAAATCCCTGTGGTGTTCACAGCATAGCGGTTAGAGTATTAAGATCCTGAACTGTATAAACTGCCTTTCATATGACGTGGAATACCCAGGTGGGAACACATGCTATGTGTGTGCAGTTACAGCTATAATGTGTGAGTGTGTCGGTATTTGAGCCTATATGTGAAGGTCATACTCTGATTAGTTATTGATCCTGAACCAACTGTATGTGCTAATGTTTCCTCATAATTATTTAACGAGACACAAACCGTCTGTATATATGTGTTTGTCTGTCTGTGGACGTGTCATGTGTATAAAAAAACATTATGTCTCACAATGCCCTTATTTCTCGTTCATAATCATCATCTAGACAGAGTGTATAATGATTCACATATCATGATAGAGACATTGCAAAATATGACAGCTACAGTAGCTTGAAAAATAGTGCATTTCAAAGATGACTGACGATCACAGCTAATGTTATTTCGCCACAGTTTTAAGTTTTAAGAATATACGTTACGTTTCGATGCCCCCTTATACCAAATCAGGCCTCAAGGTATGTGACTCAACGTCACATACCTTGAGGCTTCAAGTGTTGAAACCTAAAAATATTTCTGTTCTCCCTAAAATCTGTGTACACAAATGCACAGTGTTATATTCATGTTTCTTACAGGGAACGTACAAAAACAAACTCATAAATTATTACCAGCCCATCAGGATACAATAGAGTAGAACAACTTTTAATTTCTATACAAGTGGCAATTTTGTTGCAGAAGCCCAGCGCAGCCTTTATGGAAACAGCAGATATGGTAGAAATAGTCATCTTTTCCTATGAAAGATACAAGATGGGTGCATAGTTTATGTGAATAGTTTAAACCCCCAGCCAGTCTCTATTGAAAACAATGACTTTGACAGCATTGGGAAAACCTGTCCTTCATGAGTGGTAAGACTGTCCCTTCAGTTGCTGCCATACAAATAAGTCAACATCACTAAAAGGCCTTTGAACTAACTGCATTCCACAGTTAGGAAAAAGCACACTAGCTAGCTAATTCTTGTCTCATTTGTGGTCTGATAAATAGTAAATTCATCAAATTCAGTGCCCGTATCACTGCTTTCCAGGCTACATAATACAGCCCCTATGCTTGAATTAAACTGTTAACTCATAGTCCTTCAAAATTAATGTTTCCCATTACTCAACACCAGACGCCCACTGAACATACAGTTAGCACGCTAGCTAATTCTTGTCTCATTTGTGGCCTGATAAACAGTAAATTCGTCAAAATCAGTGCCCCATTTTGCTGTTTTCCAAGCTAGTGTAGCTGTCATATTTTGCGTGACCCACGTGAGCACAGTTTTCATGAGAATGCAGCCATCTTTCGACATACGGAAGTGGGTGTGGTTTCATCTAAACTGGGCTGTAAAAATGCCAACACCAACAGGTAAGACCTGTTATTGGAATGAAATTGCAAATTTTCCGAAAAAAGGCCTTGAATTGCATTTGATTCTTTCTGTCTGAACATCTTTGCTAAACTTAACATTGATTCTTCTGTCATTTCCCAACAGAGACGACAAATTATGAACAAATAGACAAGCATGCTTCTGTCACTCTGCCAAAAGACAGTGTCAGGCTACAGTGAAACAAAATCCATCTGTCAAAAAGTTATTTAAAACAAAACATAAACATACTAATAATACTGAGAAGCCAGCAAAACCCAAAATCAATCCCAAACTTGCCAAATATCCAAAAATACAATGTTTTGAAAGATCAAAGATCACACCATTTAAAAAAATACCTAAAAATATTCTAACAGGCTCCTGCAAGAGACAGATGTCACAATATGAATCTGTTTTTGCAAAGTCCTTGAAATTGGCTGAATGAAAATTAAACACAAGCTTTCCCACAAACTGAGAATTGACATTATACACACACGCTGTATATAACAAAGCTGTGTGTTTGATTCTTGGACTATTTCATGAAAAGGACAGAACAGCAAGTGGATGAGCATGTTTTGTTTTCCTACATGATTAATTATGCTGCTATGATGTACACGTAAAAAAACAAACAGCTAATTCATACATAAAAATTAGGCTGTGACCTGTTGATAAATAAAGGAAGAGAATATAGTCCTTTCACCAGCACCTCCAAAGCTCCCAGCTATTGTTTGTTTATTCCACACAAAAACCAAAATGTAAAAACGACCATTTACCATTATGTAATGAACTATTTCTTGGCTGGGACCAGTGACTTCCTGAAGTCTATGCTAGTTTGGCACATAACGCCCCATAAAATGATAAATTAACTAACTAACTGGACCAACTACATCAACAGAGCAACTCAAAAAGGGCATCCAAACTGAGACATATTCTAACCAAGCAGTGACTACCACAGCTTGAGCCTCAAGACAAGGCAGAAGTACCTTAAAGGTCAATGTGACTGACAGCTGCTAGATGCTGGCTCCAAAAAATCCCTGGCTGCAACTGACTCACAATTGGAGCCAGGGATTGTTAAGGCTAGGCTAATGAACCCACGAGCAGGACACCGAGGCAGGAGGCAGCGAGTAGAGTTGGAAAAGGATTTTATTTGAAAGGCGGTGAACTGAGAGGCTGGGGCCAAGGTCTGGGCTGGTAGCTGGGGAACCTGGGGGCTGGGTATAGGGGTTGGAGCGGGGAGCCAGGCAGAGCGATGGGCTGTGCAGGTGAGGCAGGAGGACTGGAGACAGAGCCAGGGTCAGGCTGAGGTCTTCTACAGGCACAGAGAAACAAGAGTTAGGCAAATGCTGGATACTGACAGAACAGTAACAAGATAGGCTGGAAGCGTGACTGACTGTATGAACAGAGTCTACGATCTGGTGGTGAGTAGGAGGTTGCACCCAATATTTAAGCAGAACTCCTGATGGATGGCAGCTGTTCGCCCGACTCCCACACACCTGTCTCCACTATTGCAATTTGGACACAGACACGAGAGAGAGAGACACACCCACACACACACACACACTAGGAGGAGGCAGAAGTGGAGGGCATGACAGGGATTCACAAAAAGTGTAAACGTCTCTCTAGAATAACTAAGTCAGTCACTTTTTTCAACAAATCATTATGGTCTCAATTGCTAAATATGGGTCCTACAGACTAAATATGGGGGCAATGGTGGTCTTTTTGGGAATTACTGCACTGTGAACTATGGGCTTCAAACCTTGCTCTGTCCGTCTTCATATACAGTGTATGATTTTAATATACACCTATACAAAACACCATGTCACCTGTATCTCGATCTTGTTGGTTTAGTAATACTGATATTAACTTTCATGCTAGTATAAAATACTGAATAATTTGACCTAAATTGAATTGAATCGAGAAAGAAGCATTGGGTCTCAGTCTTTTGCAAATCTTGACTGTAAGTACTTGGCCAGTTTATAGAAATAACAAATTCTAAATGAGTTTGCAAACAAAACAACTGCCAATAACATCCTGGAGCCAGGTAATCTCCAGCATGTGTGTGTGTTTGAGTATGTGCTTGCATGCAGACACTTCTGCACATTTTGCATCCGCTAGCTTGTAGTCTGTGTGTGTGTGTGTCTGTTCTCATTTCCTGCAGTAGCAGGTGCACAAGAGCCTTTGGGTGTATACAAGAGCACACTTCCAATCAGCCTGTATTAGGTGTGTGTGTGAGAGAGAGTGTGTGTGTGTACCAGCCTAATTATCAGTGTGTTTGTGATGCCAGATGAAAGAGATGAATTATATACTCATACTTGATACTTGACAGACAAGACACACACATATGTACATGCACTGGAGATTACCTGGCAAAAGGATGCCTTTGGTGGAGGTTTAGTTTGCTTTAAGCCTCATTTAGAATCTGTTGTTTGTGCAAATGAGAAATGTGAAGAGGGAATCTGAATAACAAACTCCAAATAGCTTCTGGACTGTTTAAACAGGCACCAAGACGTGTTTGGGTAAAATCAATCCAATTTGGGCCTTTTTTTTTAACAAAGCCCTGGATAAAAAAAAACAACAAAGCGCCTGAAGAATGAATTATCAGAGTTATATGTATATCTAAATGGTTCAAATTAACTCTAAGATAGAGTTTTTACACAGCATGTTAACTCAGGCTGTCAAAAGATACAAACAAACTAATCACATGCAGACATGGTGGACCTCCAGGTTCTACCTGCTTCATACTGTTCACATTCTCATTACTCTCTCCACCACATCATCCTCCTAATATTAATCAATACTTGCTCTTGCAGATTCTTGTGCCATGAATCAGGCCAAAGCCCAGTTTACATTTCCTATATCTGAGCAGTAAAACATCAGGCAGGTTTTTCCTCTAACAGAGGGAAAGCTGAAATATTTTTCTATGAAGCAGATACAGAACATTTTGACTGAGTGAAGCTGACAAAAGCTACTTGTTACTTTATAAATTGACTTTTTCAGACTTTTTCAGCACTTTCTTTCAATAATCAGTTTAAGATATTGCAGGGTATGACTAGACTTCATTACAGATTCAAGAAAAGTGAACCCAAGGGGGAGAAAAGGCAGAAAACAGGCTCCTATATCTTATCTTAAATCCAGAATGGCAGTAGTCTGAATGACAACAGCTCTATTCTGCAGGAGCTAGTATTGCACTTGATGTCACAGATTGTGATTCTTAATTTCCCAGCAGAGTTTATCAATCACAAGCACTTGAGGGCATAGTAAAACTTCTGGTTTGATTACTTTTTTCCCCCACTGAGTGTTAACAATTAGTGTGCAGTTAAACTTGTCACTGAGAGCTGAAATCTTTAATGGTGCTATTCAACAAGTCTTTGTTATATCCACCTGTACTGTCAAGTAGCGTGAAGCCCTAAAATGTCACATTTTCTGTGACTGGAGTTGGGTATACTTGGTCAAACTACAGTAAATTTTACATGATCGGATGTTATCTGATGACATTTTCCCTGATTACCAACAACAAGGAGGTGAAACACATTTAAAAATGTGACATACTCTGGTGATCGATTGCAATTTTGATATACCTCATATGTTAAAAGTTGTAGTGAACTCATACAGCACTCATATCCTACAAGAAACTCTGTATAACCAGTACTAGTACATTACAAAAAACATTTTTGTAATGAGTACTTTATTTAGTGAATTAATCACCCAACACACCCATGGTCCACCTACACAGGTGTTTTCACTTAACTGCGTGATTAGACAGACCTCTTCTCAGGACTGCATGGGCTTCAACCTGAGCAAAGGTCTAATCAACCTGAAAAACAGAAAACACCTATGTCAGTTGGATCTTTAAACTATTGTATTATAGCATCCATTTGACTCCAATTTCTGCTAACTCTGGTCATCCTGGTTTTGGTTAAGTTTTACTAACTTTTGGAAATCACTGCATGTTACTTTTGTTCTTTTGTCTTCCCTGTACTCTTTCTTTTTCCCACTCTTTGTCTGTCAGTGCTTCTTGTACTCAACAGGACATCTGTTTAACACAAGCCAGTCTTTGCAGATATCAACAAACTTTCACTGTTAGCCATTAATGTTTTAGTACATTTACAAAGGAACATAGCTGAAGTTCAAATGTGTGTGTGTCTGGCCAGAATTACAGTACTCAGCAAAGCATTATTATATATACAAATTAGTCTTTACACTGATATAGTTTGCTGAACTTTGAAAAGTTTAACAATGAACAATACAGATTAGGTTGTTACATTTTTTTTGCCACTTTTACGGTATATATCTAGATTGTATTTTATATTGAGATAACTAAGAAACTTTACAAGTAGTGAAATTCAAAGATCTGAAGAAACAAAGACCAAACAAACATAATATTCCTAATAAGCGTGGGTCGCAGGGAAACTTGGTGATAAACAGCCCATCCCTATGGGCCTGTTCAACTCACTGAGCTTGAAAAAGCAAAAAGCAACAATTTAAATCTGCTCACTGGGTCCTTCATTTAGAAGATGAAACACAAGAAAGGCGGCAAGAAGGACATAAGGAAGGAAAAACAGATGGGCGGATGAATGGATGAGTGGATGGGTGGGTGATGAATGGATGGATGAATGGATGGATGGATATACTGATTGTGTAAAACTTGGCGATAAACTTAAGATTGCTGCAGGACTGTTCAATTCACTGATCCTGAAAACCAGAAAAACAATCTGTTTTTATCCTCCAGTCATGCCAGCAGTTCTCTCTCCCTCTCCTTTTATTTTTTTTTCAGATATCTATCTCCACCTTTTTTTTTTTACCTCCCATCATCCTCTTGAAATTTTTTTCCTGATCCATCTGTCTGTAGCACTCCATTTACTCACTCCATAGTTCTCTACCTCTGTGTCTCACTTTGTTTTCCCTTCTTTCCAGAATCTTTTTTTTTTCCTCCTCTCTGACTCTCTCTCATTCTGGTCCGTTGGGAAATCAAAGAACTAGAATAACTTTCATATCACCATGGGAACAAAAACTCATATGGTCGTCATGGGAACACACTCGTCCTAACACCACAGGAACCATTTCATTCAGTAACCAGGGGAAACGGGACGGTTTCATGTTCTTGGTCCCTTTCATTGGCTTACCAAGAGGAAATGTCAATTAAATATTGCTGTGAGCTAAGCAAACTCGTTGAACTCAAGCGACTTATGAGAAAGTGAATATGAATTTCAGATACAAAGAGAGAGTGAGAGGGAAGAAGGTTACAGTCAGATTAAAAAAAGACACACTTACATAAAACCAACAGACCTGTGGATTTGCAGGTATTTATAGAAACTAGCAGGTAGCTACATACTGTATGCAGACAGGCATAATGAAGAGACAGAGGGTAGACACAAAAGCCACTGCTTCACATCTAGGTTTTGGGATATCAGACTTTTCTTGAGTTCAAAAATATGTTCATCTCAAAATACTTTGTCATTATAATAAGCTAAGATATTTAGGTACTCATATATATAAGAGTGCAATAGTGTCACGTATCATCATCATTTAATGCTCAATGACTTTGAAATTAGCAATAATACCCTCAGGGACATGAAGGATGCCAGAATGCCAGGACAAGAAGCATTTTCTCCACTTTTGCTGTTATTTCTATATAAAGGACTATGGCTGCAACAAACAGTTATTTTGACTATCAATTAATCTATTGATGATTATATATAATATTAATTGTTGTGTCTATAAAATGTCAGAAAATTGTGGAAAATTCCTTGACAATTTCCCAGAGAGCAAAGTGGCACATTCAAATTGTGCTAGACGTGTAAGAAAGATATTCCATTTATGTACTGCAAAACAGAGGAAGCAACAAATCTTATTTGAAAAGCTGGGAGAAGTGAATATTAAGATCTTTGCTAGAAAATTACTCAAACATCTGTTTGAGTTCAAACAGTTGTCACTTATTTTCTTTTGATCCACTAAACAATAAATCAACGCAACACCTAAAATGTTTTGTTGCACTACACATGCCCACTTACAACATTCAAGAGAAGAGGCAGTATTCAAATCATCAACTAACCCAGTGGCTTCCAACCCGGGGGTCCCATACCCCACTAGCATTAACCTATACAACCTTTCAGTTATTCAGGTTAAAGTGGGAAAAAGCAGCGGGTCTGTCGGGCAGCTGAGTGAACTGGAGCCTGTGAGGAAGCACCGGGACCGTCAGGGTGAAACAGTCCGACAAGGGAAGCACAGTCAGGTGGAGGAGGAGAAAGCGACATATCGGCCTCTCATAATCGGCAGAATTCACTGATGACGATATTTCATTTTAGAGCTTTTATCGGCCGATACCGATGACGTGCCGATAATATCGTGCATCCTTAAAATATACATGTCTCAGCATTTCGTTCATTTCTGTGAAGAAAACTCTGCTCTCAGATTTCTGCTCTGCGCTGAGATTGTTTTTGTAACAACCCTGTAAAAATTCCCCAACCAATAGAATGCCAGGTGTAGTGTTGACCAATGACATGATCACTGCTTCCTTGGGGGCTCGTTCACTTTACTTTTTAGAGCATAAGAAGTATTATGCATTTCTTATGGGCGGTTACTCTTTAACCCAGTTCATCCACTCCTGCCCTCCAGGGCTTTATTAGATGTACTTCTCTTGAAATGGACAGTTAATGTATATACCAGCACAAGGTGCTTTTTCTTTTACTATAATAGGTACATATAATAGTAGCCATAGAAGAGAAACAAAGTCACCTTCATGACTCAGGAGAGAGAGTATAACAGATGGGTGGCCAATATTGATCGCCAAAGTGAAGGACCTCAAGTAAGTTTTTTTATTTTAATGGTGCTATTACATCTTTCAAATTGAACTGGTTAAGTCATTTTTGCAGCATCTGTATTTTAGTGTTTAAAAATGGGAAAAGTACCAACAGCAAAAGCAACCAGCTAACACATTAAGACAGTAGAAAACAAAAGTAACTTTCAATAAGCAACAGTAGTATGTGAGTAGTTGCTCATTGAAGTTGCTTTTGTTTTTTACTGTCTTAATGTGTTAGCTTGTTACTTTTGCTGTTGGTACTTTTCCCGTTCCTACTCAATGAAGTAGAGATAAAAACAAAAGAAACATGGCGGTGTCCATTTTGTCGTTAGTTGCCTAAAAAGAGTTCACATAACCTACAACAGTTGAGAGCCAAACATATTATCAGGGATGTATACTCGTGCCCAAAGATATGACTTCATCAATTCAATTTGAAGGAAGTAATAGCACCATTATAGGTTGTATTTGTAAGAATCAGAAATGATCAGAAATTCCTTTCATTAGTGACACCGGTGGCTGTTAAGTGACTTGCAGTCAATATCCTGTTGCTCGCACTGGCTCGTGTGCTCGCTCAGCAGTACATGACTATTGCAGGTGTTCCTAATATTTTGTCCACTCCATTGACATACATGACGAGAGCAAAATATTGGGAACACTTTTCAATATAATGCACTCCAGGACACCACTACCACCCACAACCTCAATAATAATCATAAAATAGAATTATCACCTTTCTGACAATGTCAACAAAAACTGAAAATGCATAAGCCTCATAAATGTAGAATTTATGGCAGAGCTGTTCCATTGGATTGCATAGGTGTACCCAATAAAGTGGCCAGTGAGTGTATCTATTAACTGTCCTTTCATTCCAAAAGTTGTACATGAAAGCAAGGGAAGTACATTTAATAAAGCCCTGGAGGGCGGGAGTGGATGAACTGGGTTAAAGAGTAACCGCCTGTACAGGATGCTCTAAGAAGTAAAATGAATGTGCCTGTAAGGAGGCAGGGATCATTTCATTGGTCAACACTTCACATGGCATTCTATTGGTTGGAGGATTTTGACAGGGTTGTTGCATAAAAAAATTTGAGAGTAGCTGTTTCATGAGCGCACATAAGCAGCCTGAGCACAAAGAGAAGGGCTGAAGCTGGGGCACAGAAAATCTCTACAAGCAACGATATATCTTAGTGCAAGCAGAAGCAGAGCAAATCTAAGCGCAAGCAGGAGCTATTTGAATGCAAGAGAGGGGTTTTGAAGGAAAGAATTACAAAATCTGAAAGTGAAATCAATGACTCATGCTCTCAAATTGAAAGACCATGCTCTTGAATAAAGACAGAAAAAAAGCCCCATACAGGGAGAAGAGAATGCTGAATTTCTCAAAAAGAAAAAGAGGATTTACTAGGACATTTATTTTGAGTTTGTCTTCATAGAGGCAATGGACAAAATCAGAACTGAGTGTATCATTTGCAGTGAGAAACTGGCAAATGAAAGTATGAAACCCTGCAAACTGAAGCAACACCAGTTTACTTAACACCCTGAGATGGTGGGTAAACCCAGTGAGTTTTTCCTCAGAAAAAATGAACTTATGTTGACAAACAGGCTCCAGAACATTAGGGAAAGTTTTCCTAGGGCTGAAAGTGACCAAAAGCAGGCAACTGCATCATTTGAGTGTGCTCTCCTTATTGCCCAAGCCAAAAAGCCACACAACATTGGTGAAATGCTGATTAACCTCTTAAACTCCTGGAGGACGCTGGCATTACTATCCTGCAGAGGCTGTAGCAGGCTCAGTTTTGAAGCTACAGTGAAGATTCTGGTATCATATGAAACTAGAGGACTTAAAGCATCCACTGGTACCACTGGAACCATGTCATAATGGCTTGTTGGGAAAGGGGCTAAATAGCACTCCAAAGTTAGGTTAAATTTTGGTGAGTGAAAAACTGGCATGGCTATTTTCAAAGGGGTCCCTTTACCTCCCACCTCAAGATCTATCTGAATGAAAATGACTTCTATGAGTACCCACAAGTTTCCCCTTCACAGATGCAGTTTTAGGCAAAAACCATGCAGTTATTTCCGCCTATTCTAAAAATGGTGTATTTGAATATTTCTGCATACTGAAGTCCCTAAACAGTCTTGGAATTGCATAAATGTGGTATGACTGGAAAGCTGAGACTCTTGTGGATTCAGTAAGCCCAAATGTATTTATGTGTGATGGTTTTAGTCCCCATTGTAGCCATTTCATTGTAGTAAGTCCATTTTTTGACTGTATAAAATGACCTATTGTGACCTCTAGGACACAAACTAGAGACCAAAGGCATTCAGAGGATGTATGGCTTTCCTAGGTATGTCGACAATGAGGGAGTTTCTGATATCTCATATCTTACAGAAATCTCCAAATGTCAAAAGTTTTTGACAACAAATCACAGCATGAATATTTCCATGGTGTTCCTCAAGCTCTTGGTGTCTTAATGTGGCATTCTGGAGGGATTTTTGACCATTTTTATCAATTCTCAAGTGGTCAAAAACGGTTAAATTTTGCACCAAATCTGTGTAACAAATGGTATCAAGCCAAAATTGCTGCAACAACTTATGAAACATAATTGAGCATGGCAATGGCCATCATAAACTTCCATCATAATGTTCTAAGTAGGGCAGTCAACAGTTAACCATTAATCGGTTTACCACTGTGAATATTTTTGACCAATTTACGCATGTCGATTTATAGGTTAATTTGCATACACACTCCGCTAATGGCTAGAAAACTACATGTTCACAACATCAGATCGTCCTTTTGAATGGAGAAAGTACCAATGTAATGTAATTAATGTTGCTAGGTTAGTGAGTGTCTTAAAGTGTGTTTATTGTGAGTGTGTCACAGTTAAGTGTTTCATTAGTCTTGTTTAACCTGCAGGAGTTTCTGAAGGCTCATGTAACGTGTTTTTTTTTTTACCATGGCGGAAATAAATTCATGACAGTGAAAATGGGTCCAAAGCCTCTTCCGATTTCTCTACAGCAGAAATGAGATATGTCAAACTGCCAAATACCACTGTCACAAATGATAAGGAGCTCAAAAAGACAAACAGGCAGTCGTAATAATGCTAACTACCAGAGAAAATAATTTTTTACCACTTCCAAGAGCCTAGCAGGAGAGTGTGTGAGTATGTAACTATATTATAATGTAAGTTATATTCAAAAAGGATGCTATTTTTCCAAAAACAGCTGTTGGAAAAGGGGGGGTTGTCTTTTAATCAGAGCCCAAGTTATGCCATTAAGAGCTACTGTGACAAAGCTCACTGAAAAACACTTTGAGGAAAAGAAGGATGAGCTAAAAGTCAAGCTAACGTTAGCTCTGACCACCAACTGCCTGACAGCTATCACAAACGAAAGCTACGCCACAACTTTCCTTGAAAATTAACTGGTTAGTTATTGATTAATGGGTGTCGGTCTGTCAAAAGCAAAATTAACCGAGACTGACATCCCTAGTTCTAAAGCCCTTATACACGCTAAAATTTCAAAATTTGAATAGACGCCTTACTAAAATACAATGTTTATTACAGATTTATGAATAGAAAAACTTGACACAGAGTTCTGCATCTCAAATTAATCTTCAGGTTCCCCGCTTTCAGATTATGTATACCACTTCTATGTGGCATATACTTTTGACCTGATACCTCCCCCTAAAGATCCCTTGTCCTCCCCTCAAAAAGACAAAGATGGGTCTATGGTAGAAGGGGAGGAGTGGAAGAGGTAAAACTGGCTTGTATTAAAATGGCAGAAATAATGTGTGGACCTCAGGTGGCTAACAAATGTAAGACTGTACCACTGTCCAACAACACGGTGTACAGTGTACATGTGTACAGTACATTGAGGAAACCAAGCTGAAACAAGATTCTTATGTCTGTCAATCTCACAACCACCACATGAGGAGAAGATCATTTCTGTGTAGTTGACACATACTTTGCAAAGCACAATTTTCCCTATTACAGTGTAGTTGCATGCTGCACAGATGGAGCTGCCTCAATGATGGGGAAAAATAAGGGAAGCCCTTATTTTTGAACAGCCATTTGAAGGAGAATGCACCCCACTGCAGACTGCATAGTAAAGACTGTGATAAAAATAGTCAACTTTATTAAAGCTCGCCCAGTCAACTAATGAATCTCCATATTGAGGTGCACTGGCTGTCCCAGGGCAAAGTGATGCTCCGCTAATGTAAGTCTCTGAGTGATGGCATAGAAAGTATTCATGATATATAGAAACATATTCACATTCTTCTCCCAGAGGCACTTACTTAGGCATTAAATCAAAAAATATCAAAATCGCTCATTTTCTTGTCCCTGACCTTTGTTGATGGTAACTGAGAAAGCCAGCCGACAGGAAACTGTCGCCTGACAAAGGTGAAGGGAAGCTCATCATTTCTGTCATGGTGAGGAATCCTTGGTGGGAAGACCCTTTGATCCCTGTTTGTCCCTACAGAATCTCGCTCTTTGCCTTAAACACCATCCTGAGGTCCTTACTGGGGTTTGCTGTGAAGGTACTTGCTTTGCTCTTTACCTTACCAAAGGACTGACAGTCTTCAACTTGTCCTGAATCAAGGTCAAAGTTGCATTTGTTGTTAATGCAAAGTTTGCATTAACAACTCCATCACCCTTTGCCCGGTGAAGTCTGTTCTTAAGTTCATTGTCTTGATCAAAGACAAAGATCTGAGAAAATGTTGGCTTGTTTCCACTGTCAGGACAGACTGCTGATGGTGTCAGTAGGGTCTTTGAATATTCTTCCGTAGTTGCAACAGGCACTGAAGGACTTGTGATCACCATGAGCTTTTGACATCTCCTAAGGGAACACGACAGCATTGCAGGAAATGCAGACTAAATCCATCTTAGGTGTATGAAATTGAACTGCATTTGTGACTTCTTGTGGAGCTGTCCACGCTCTTCTGAAGTTTCTATCCTTCTTTCTAGTCCTGTCTGATCTTTTCCACTGCTGACTGGCCATACGGTGTTGACCTGTGTCCAAATGTTGTTGAAAACTGCAGGCAGTCAGTGTAAATTGGTATTGTTAATGTCAAACTAAGATATCCGATAATCATAGAGAACTTCATGTTTTTTTTGTTTGTGGTATGTGAAAATCTTTTGTGGGATGAATACTGAACAGTAGCCATGGCTCAACAAACATTAATGAAACAAATGATGGTAGAATATAGTAATTGCTGAATCCTTTCATGCAAAAATTGTTAGAAATGGAATGAGATGCTTTTGCTTCATGTTTTTATTACAACTAATCAAATGTGAATACATGCAGAAGAGCATTATTTTCCAAAATTCAGTTTGAAGGATATTTGTATGTGATCACTACAGTGGACACTATGCATTAACAGTCAATGTACTTATAATGGGACTTGTGAAAATTTTACATAACATGTAATGCACATATGATGCACTTACTAAATTTTAATATATGCCTGCAGTGGACACCCTGCATGAAAGAAGTAATAGGAAAGTATGAGTAATTAATTACCTGTGACTTCTGGCAGCTCCAATGGCGTGGTCAGCCTCATTCTCTGGCAATTGTGCTCACGGTGCTAAGCTGAAAAGTCAGATAGTTTGAAATGAGACCCACAAAGCAGTTAATTATCCACGTATTAAATTGTATTCTATGACTGTAGTTGAGTCCATAGATGAGGGGTTAATAGGAAAGCATGATTAATTACCTGTAGCCTCAGGCGGCTCCAGTGACCTCTTCTGTCTCATTGCCTACTGTCCTCTCAGCGCTCAGCTGAAAAGTAAATATTTCCAATGCGGTTTTTATGCACGTACTTAATTTGAAATTAGACCCACATAACCACGGCCATGTTAGGTCATGTATGAATAAGATTTTGTATGTAAATGATAATTGTCAGTGTTGTTACTGTGGGATGAATCAGCTAGACACCTAGGTACTTTCTTAGCATGGTAATGCTAGCAGCTAGCTAAGATGGTGAATCAGCAATATGTTAATGTTTATTTGTACATTTTAAGACAAAGGTCAAACAGAGGAAAATAAACAGTAAAAAAAATACATATGCAGGTAATACATATTACCTGTGGCCTCAGGCAGCTCCAATTACCTTGTCAGCCTGTAGGTTGGGAAAGTGGAAGTGAACAATAGCATCAACAATAGCAATCACATATGATTGGTGATCTATTGTATTTTCACTTTATTTTATCTTATTTTTATTAATGTTATCAAGTGGGTTTTATTTTCCATCTTATGTTACATTAACATGTTTTACATGCTTTTACGTTCTTTTTATGTCCTTTTCGTGTGACGCACTGGCGCATGTAATTTCTTTTGTTGTAAAGCACTTTGAGCTGCATTTCTTGTATGAAAGGTGCCGTACAAATAAAGTTATAATAATTATAATGACAATAATAATTATTATTATTATCACAAACTGCAGATTTTATTTTTGTTTGCATACTGCATACTACATGCTACATCGAAACTTAAAAGTACAGAGTATTTATTTAACATTAAAACTAAGATGAAATAATGAAAAACACAAATAACGAACACCATATGCAAATGCATGCAAATACTATATTATACTATACTATATGCAAATATATGGCCCCTTGAACCTTTTTTGGGGCAAGTTTGGAGGGGATTGGAGGAATAGTGGGACACACAAACACACAAACCACTCTCCAATTATAGCAGTACTGTAGGATGACCAGGCAGACATTGGTATGGTCACCTACCTGTACTTTCTTTTTGGTCTATACTCTTATTATCTCAGGATGTGTTTAATAACTAAATCTCTTAAAATCAAAGACTGTCATTATATATGGTTTATATGTATTTACGAGTGTTAAATAATAGGGGAAAATGAATTTTATACATTTGATGTCATGGCGATTCTAGTGTTAAACATATAGCAAATTGGTCCTGTGACACATCAGTTCTGTGAGTGTGTTTCTGTACATATAAAGGGTGCTCATTACACATCCATCAAGTCATCTTGTGATGCATTAATGTGTCTGCCTTCCTGTTCCTTTCTCTCCATCTCATTACGTGTTGAATCACCTTAAGACAGACACAAATGTGTGCACCCACATGCACATGCCCGCATCAACGTCTTTCTCTGTGTTTGAATGTGTGTATAATTATCGGTGAGATAATTAGAGTTGCATTTAAATGGGTGTTGAAAAGTCTGGTACCAGTGAGAGCTGCTGACCTCGCTGTGAACCCTTGGCACACACACACACGCACACGCACAGTTAAATTGCACATGGTCACACATGCACACTCTTACCAGTGACACACGTTCATGTGTACACACACATACACACAATTACTTTGATTAATAGACATAATTTCTGCTTCAATGGCTCCACAGCCACATGTCACTGCTGTGTGTATTTGTGTTTGAATGAGCTTGGATGTGTGTGTGTTTGTGTGTGTTTGCAATACAGGAGAGAGAGGAATAGAGGTGGGGAGCAGAAGGAGAGGGAGTAGATGAAATAACTTATTCATGACTCCGCTGTGGACTCAGGATGAAAACAGTACTTGCAACACTGAAGATAATTACTGATGTATAGTTTACTAATTTAACACTTTAACATGTTTCTCATTGTTGTAGATTACTAATTTAAGACTTTAACATGTTTCTCATTGTTGTAGATTACTAATTTAAGACTTTAACATGTTTCTCATTGTTGTAGATGACAGTATGTAAAAATAACTTACTTTGTACTACTTGTTTAGACCTTCAGAAACCAAAAGAAAACAACCAAATCTAGTTTCACTGTTTCAGGACTAGAGGAGACACATGAGTGAATAAGTAAATGATTTAAGATAATAATCCATCCAAAATCTTTTCATCATTATAGTCAAACCCCTCTTCAAAGAGAACAGAATCCACATGAGGTGCAATGGATTCCAGTGTTTTATGACTAGACATGCAAGCAGGTGTACCAAGGCTTAGGTACCTAACACAACTCAGAACAAAAGACGCACTGACTCTACTAGTAGTAAATCAGTTAAGTATGTGTACATTTTTACTTACTTAATAAGGAATGTTATCATGTACTATTTTGTGTTGTGACATTGACTGGTGGAGGTGTACTGTTTTTAGTCGGTCAGAATCAGAAACAGGTTTATTGCCAAGTAGGTTTGCACGTACAAGGAATTTGCCTCGGTGTTGTGATGCATAGCAATCAAAAAAATAGAAGGTAAGAGAAAACACAAGTACTGATGCAAAGTAAGAGAAACTACAACTACCACAGAAGTGAGGTGATTTTCTGCAGATATTTGTCATGTTGTGTACCATGAATTTTACAAGATGTAATTTTATTCTAAATTTAGGTTGCCTTTTTAACATCTGGCCAGCAACAACAGATGAAAATGAGCCTTTTAGGCTCATTTACAGTACACTGATGATTAATGAGCATTGTTGCTGTCAAATAAATAAAGAAAAAATACTCAGGCCGTATTCAGACCAAATCAGGTGTTGCTGCGCACCGCTGCAGGGTTGCACGGTGGTGTGCAGGGGTGTGAGTATGTTTATTTGTGCTCTAGAAAGTAACTGCTGTGAAACAATTTGTTATTTTTTTATTGATCTGATTCACTGGTTTCTTACCAGCTTACCAACCATTCACTCTCTAGCCCCCTCTTTTTCTTTCGTCTTTTTTAAAAATGAGTTGGGAAACCGACAGCAAAGCCTAACTTTACTTTTAACGTTATCAAATGAAAAGAAATGTCCCCCCCCTCCTCTTGGTGCCTGTTATAATGTGACTGTGGTTTGTAGTTATGTACAAGTGCCACAATATGGCGGTAGCTATATTTGAAGTACCATATAGGACCTGTGCAAGTGTCAGTGACTAGATTTTCCATAACACCCATGCCACAATACTGTAGAGAGTGAACATGCGGAGGAAAATTAAGGAGCGAAAGCTGCAACACATTTTGACACTGACCCAAAAAGAATCAGATACTGGGAAAAAACAGAAGCGTGAGCTGCTGTTAACTGACAAGGGCAGAGCACAGCTAGCTGGAGGTGGGAGGAAAAAAAGTTAGCTTGGAGCTAGAGAGACAGCTGACTTATATTTGATATTTGACTGTGCTGTTAACTGGCTATTAATGTTTATATCCAGCGTAACGTTACCTCAGATTTGTTTAGTTTTTAACTACACTACTTTAACACTGGCCATATTCCCCCTCCAGTACTTGACTGCTCATACTTCACACAAGTTATATTGAAATGTTTGTGTAATGTTTCACAATAAAAGTCGGGAAATGAAGGCTTTTAATTTTACATACAATACAATACATTCCAATATTTGTCATGACGGAAAAAAAAAAATTAAACATTCAAAGAATCTTCTGAAATCATCTTCTGCAGCATTATCTTCTCTGCTGTCCATCCATATGCTCAGTTACAAGCAATAATTGCTTGGCTTTGCAAACTACTTTTGAGCTCTGAAACTCCACTGCAAGCGGCGTTGTTAGCCTGTTTTTCAAAGTAATTAAATGGTTAAATGGCACACAAATTGATCATTACTTCCCCCGATATGTACATATTAGTTGCTATTATTGCGCCCCTTTAGGTAAAGTGCACCGAAGTGTAATTTGGAAGACATTACTTCATGATTACCTGACGATTACTTGTGTGCCCTCGGGTAAAGTAGAGCACCATCCTGGCAAAGTGACAATTTACATCAGTGATTTTTAATGACAATGCACCATCCATTAGGTAAGGAAGGACCAAACTAGAGACAGAATGATTATTTTTAAAAATTAATCATTATATTTAAATCACATTTACATTTAAAAGATGTGTACTTGATTATGGAGATAGTGAGTAGAGAAAAACTCTCTGTAGGCACCCAAAAGAAAGCTCTAATTTTGAGTGAACAGTGTGAAAAAAGACATATGTCGTATTTATCACCTATTAATTGCTTTGGGATTTTTGAAGTTGTAATCAAGGCATATTTGTATTCATATGAGTGTATCTGTTTGTGTGTGTTGTTGATAAGTTGAATCTTAATTCATTGTGACAGCGATTACGATAGTCCCGCAGAGACACACATACTGCTGTTACAGACTTCACAGGTGACTCATTATTTAACAGATGGCACTGAGAGACCACAAACAAAAACACACACAAACACAAGATAACCCAAGCCTCCCAAACATACACACAGTTCCAAAAACTCAAATCTCCCTCTTGTCCTTGGCTGCCCTGTGAAATGAATAAAACATCTGACACACACACACACACACACATAAAGAGAAACAGACATAGATCCCCAAATCCCATATCCTTTCGTCCTCAGATAACCTGTGGTAAATTATAAATCTGTCACCTGCTCTTAAAGATGAATGCTGCTATTTTACTTTAGATACAGTATGAACTAGTAAGTTATTATTTAACCTTAGTTTTTTGTCCATTTTCTATACAACCACAGATTGATACACTCAGCCGCACATACACACACATGCACAGGCACGCACGCACACACACACACACACACACACACACACACACACACACACACACACGCATGTTCAGGTCAATGTATGGGTGTTCCCATTCAAAAATATGACATTATTATCATTATTATTATTATTATTATTATTATTATTATTATTATTATTATTATTAGGAACAATACATTTTGATTTGCTTTATCAAGTAATGTTTGGCCTTTGTATTCAAAAGTAAGTAAGTGTTAAAGGAGGACTGTGTTTCATGTGTGTGTCAGTTTACTTGATACTATTTTATTTTCAAGGATAGGGCTGTTGATTTTCTACATTTTTCTTATCATGTGCAGAGTCAAACCAACAATGAATTGATCCTACTTAGTATTGTGTGTGTATCCAAAGCCTGATATATCTTATTCCTCTGTGCCATAGACCTCCGTTCTTGTGCAAAAACTATTAAAAAAACACGTCACTGAGCCACCCTGATGCACTGGTTGAAATCACCACAAAGATTACAGTCATAGTAGTTTGTTAAGAAACGACTCCAAAGACTGGTAAAAGTGATCACATTTTTGGTCTCCAGAGAGTAATAATAATAATAAACTTTATTTATATAGCACTTTTCTTAACAATGTTACAAAGTGCTTTACAAAAGAAAATAAAACCAACAAGGCAGATAAAAGTAAGTAAGAACAGTTCCGTGTAAGGCAGATGTCACTGCGCATGTACGGCTTTTCAACTTGTATGAAATGCACTGTACCTGGTTGTGTCCAGAAGATACAATTATATGTACAACATGAGTCATTTCTAAACAAACTACTGCTTCCAAAACTCTTTGCGGTGAAGGAACATACAATGGTGTGGCTCAATGACGTGTTTTTAATAGTTTTTTGGACAACAGTGGAGGTCTATGGCACAGAGAAATACGATATATCTTTGGATACACACATATACTTTAAGTTTGAAACAACAAATATACTTTACAGTAAGGTGTTTATTTTAATGGTGGTGATTAATTTGTGTTACTTACTTACCTTGCCTCTTGCCTGGAACAAGAATAGCTTTTGGCAGCAGACCAGAGATGACGGAGGAGTTGACGATTTGTTGCTATTTCTCTATTTGGTATTAGTGTCTCTCTGTATGTTTCTTTATGAGTGTGTGTTCTGTGTCTGTGTGTGTCTCCTCTGACAGCCTTGTTTGCCTGATGTATGACCTCATGTTGGGAATACACACAGTATCACAAAAAAACATCCCCCTCAACAACCATGAATACCCATAAAACAAAACTGTCAGGATACCATACACACACACACACACACACATACGTAAACCACCACTGAGAGCTTCATCAAAGTTCAACATGCTGCCATTGTTTGCTTTAAAAATATGCAAAACATGGAACCCAAATATAATTTGCCTGGTTGGTCAAAAACACAGTAGGAGCAGGCTGCAGTATTTTGTTTGAGTTTGTTAGCAGATTACATTAGAAAAAGCCACAATGGAGAAGTTTGTTGTGCATGATGTGCAACACGAGAAAAAACATAATTACAATGGCTGTCACTCTTTTCAGTAGTACGTCTATCATTTAGTCATTAAAATTGTATTTTCTGTTAAGTCCTACTACTTTTACTTTTAAATTTTCTGAGTGCAGCAGCATCTGAGATTTTATGTGTGTACTGCGCATGCAATGTGATATTTTCTTCATCACCGTGGGGAGGTTTGCTGTTCCTTCAGTGGGGAGGGTCAGAGGTCATGTTAGCTACAGAGAGCTGAGGATTCACTATCCTGCTCAAGGATGCTGCAGCAGGGCTTAAATGCAGGTGGGGGTTGAAAATGTTTAACACTAAACATGCCATGTACATCATTTTGATATTAATATATCACTTCATATTGATTGTGAGCCATTAGTATAATTACTGTAAACAATGAGGCCATCTCACAGGATTCTTGTCAGCATTTATTGGCTAATACAGTATACTGTATATGCATTTGACATTGGGCAAGTCCTGGTGAAGGACTGTTTCACCATAAATGTTGTTTATTTTCCATCACTGATGGTTATTTTCCAAAGAATTAACTTTTTTTGTTGTTGTTGTTGTTGTTGTTGTTTTTACTACATTTCTATTTCTTTTCTTTTTGAACCTGCAGACACCTGAAAGTTACTTGAGGTAAACCTCTGCCTTTATTTTGATTTGATTTTGAGTTAAATTCTCCCAGTGTGGTCATACATCATGCTAGCAGAGTCTGCTTTTAAAACTCTCAAGGACAAAATTTCAAGGCTGACTGTAAAACAGCCAAATTTTTAAAACAACACGGAAAAGATTTTCTGACAACATGTGGCTCATAAATGCTTTTTGGCAGCCAACTCTCAAATGGCTGTCAGATCATTTTTAAAACCATTCCTGATTCCAATTGTATTGTATTAACAGATGATAATGACAGAACTTTGACCAAAAAAAAAGGTCAACTCAGTGTTTGTGTGTCAAGGTTTACTTATCACAAGCAAGTTTAAGTCTGCAAAAAATGAAGGGAAGTCCTGGAAGGGGAAGGTATGATGTTAAAACTATATTTGCACTGGAAAAACATGTAAAATCTTCGGTATAGTCGTTGTTCTGCTTTTGGATACCCGCAAAGATCTCTTGTAAAAGTGAAACATGAAATACTTTCATTAAAGCAGAGTGTAAATCCCACATCCGTGTAGCTTGTCCAGGTATGTTTTCCAGTGCAGCTGTATTCACATACTCACACTTTCCCCTGTTTGGCTCTTTTTGTCTGTTTGAGCTCCTCATCATGACATTTAGTGTTTCCGGTAATTATTGGCAGCATGACAAATGGCCTGGACCCTGGTCTCTTAACACGCTGGGGAGATGCAGTCAAATCGATTTCAGTCATCAGGAATTTATTTCCTCTGTGGCAGCAAGACACAATGAGTCATCAGAAGCAGGTAAAGTAGTAAAACTGGGCAAACTGAGCTAACTCTAAAAGACACAGTATACACAGACTTGAAAAAAACTGCTAGCCTAGCAACACACAAGCTACAAACAACCCATAATGCGACATTCTCTAGGTTTTGGCACAGGTTCCCAACGCCTGTTTTTAAAAAACTTTTTGAAGACACACTTCCACACCTTATTGGGAAGCTCTCCCTCATATACTATTAATTCAATGAAAAAGTCTTCATCCTTGAAGCCTTTCTTTCTTTTTCTCTTTTCTCTCCTAAAAGTGAAATAATACAATTAAAGTAGGATGTAAATCCCTCATTTGTGTAGCTTTTCGATCAGTTACATACTCTCTCCTGTCAGGCTCTTGAATGTGGTCACATTTATTTTCTCTGGCAGTGAGCAATTTTCAGCCTGTCTGTTTGAGCTCCTCCTCATCTGTGACAGCAGTAGCTTAATTCTTGGCTGCTTGACGGATGATTCAGTCCGCGGTCCGTTTCTGCAGTAAAGACGTCGGAAACTCTTGCAGGTTAAATTGAGCTACCGAAATACTCTTAGCACTAACAGACTCACTCTAAACAGACTTAAAGACATTCACTAGCCTAGCAACGTTCTCAGCTGGTGTTACACCAGTACTCCCTTCGTTCAAAGTGGATCTCTGATCTTGTGAACACGTAATTGTCTAATACATGAATATAAGATAACCCCCACTTTTTCACAGGTTATTATCAAAATAAATATCTTCATCTGATCATCAATGAACCATAAATACTTGTCATTTTGGGGCACTTGCATGAACAGTTGAATCTGACATTTTTCTTGGGAGGAAGGTCGCTGTTGTAGCGAGGACAACCCCCATAAGGGGAGAATTCCCTCAAGGGGGAGGTGGTGTTTTTCCAGACTTTCAGATCTTCAGAACTGGCTCTTTCATCTTTCTCAGTGGGGGTGACATGGTGACACTGGCCAGACCGGACACCGGGGTCTCAAACCCCTGAGAGACCGATGGCTGAAAAGATAACGAAATTAACAGCAGGATGCAAAACCACTTAAATAACCCCTCAACTTATTTTAGCGGGTGAACAAGTCAAGAGACCGAATACACACACCCCCTCTTCTCTTACTCCCCCTTCTCTCTGTCATATACACATGCACACACACACACACTCAAATGTACACTGTACGCTACATTGTTTTGATGTGATCAGAGACAAACCTGCATAGCTACAAAGTGTGTGTACCACCAGCTAGAAAGTCAAAATGCATCAAATAAAGAAAGAAATAAAGGCACTCAAGATACTCTGATGCATGTTCTTTTTTTTTTCCCAAGATAACAATGTCTTTGTGTGAATAAGGCATTGAGACTGAGTAGCTAGTTGTCTATTCATCACCATGGCTGATTGCCAATGGGCTCTTTTGGACTTCTGTCTTATTGATTTTTAGCCATTTTGTGACCACAGTAACACTAAAGGAGATTGATGTGTAACACAAAATTGTAAGAGGGTGCTGTTCTGCGAGTGCAAATGGCGCTGAAGCTTTCACAGTTTCTCACAATGACAGATGGCAGAACGAGAGGCTGAAGTGAAATAATTTACTTCCAACATGTTTATCTCCACAGTTAAGTGAGAGAGACAAGCTTAGACCAAAGAGGAACTTTGGAGGGAATATGCAGTTTTATAGAAAATGTGGTCTTATCTTTTGGGAGCACAAATGGCATATTTAATTTTAATGATTAGTTTTGACAGTGATATACTGATATACTTGGAAAATTTTTAAATAGCTATACACAGAGTTATAATTATTGTACAGGATATTATCCAGTATTTATGCAGCCCAGGTGGTGTTTTGTTTTTCTTCTATTTTATGGTGACACCGACCTTTTAATCGCCCTACAGGGAAAAACTGCCTAGAATTGAAGGGAACATAATGTAATTTACCTGGAGAAGCTTGGTCCCTTATGGATCTCTGTTCTCTTTTATCTTTACTTCTTTTTTATGACACTTTGTCCTCTTGTACACATCAGCGCTGATGTGAAACAAAACCGTCTTTGTTCTGCCTGCTCACTCACTTGTAAACAAACCTGTGCCCCCGATGAACTTCTCCTCCTTTCTTGTTCACAGAGTGTAAAGCCAACTTTTTCTTTTGTTCAGTTCACCATGACAAGGTTGTGACACATTTATTTAATTATTTATCTTTTATTCTTTTGATTAGTTGCTTTGTATTAGGATATGAATTAAATCATTTCTATTTTTTGCATCACAGGGCTTTGTACAACTGGTTTTCAGCAGCATGCTATTATTTTACTGTTATTCAGGCTATTTAACTGGTTGAAAAAGAGGACAGATATATGTTGTGTGTGTATGTGTGTGTCCCAGTCTGTCTCTCGTTTTCCAGGATCTTGAGGGAGACAAGGTAACATTTTAATGCTTTTATTTACAATGGTAGGACAGTTTCCTCAGGTTCTACATATATCAATTTGTTTTCTTATTACAATTTAGAAATGAAGTATCTTGGATGCTAGTGTTGACAAACAAATTAATAATACTTATTTATTGGAGGATCCATTTTGCTGAAGGACTCATTTGATCAATCAACTATTTTATTGGCAAAGGCCTTCCAAAAAAGATGTGTGCCTGAGTGCATTGCAGATGATGACACAGTGGAACAACTGAAACAAAGAGAATTTGCTGCTTTTCTTTGTCTTATATAAGGGAAATTGGATATTTGGGGGTTTTGACTGTTGGTCGGACAAAAAAAGATGTTTGATGACATTGCCATGCACTCCAGGTTATTGTGATGGTCATAAAACATCAGAAAATGTCCAAGATTCGTTAATTAAAAATCTTCTTCTGTTCAATTGATAATGAAAATATTTAGTTTAATGTCTTAATTAGCTGCATTCCGCCATCCCTGATTTTTGGAGAAGAGGGAAAACTCAGCTATACATGCATCGGAAGTAACTTCTGTCAACAATGTTTCCCACGTAGGATATGCTGATGATGTGACTCTGGCAACGTCAGTCTGTCAGTCAGTCAGTCCACCACTTTGGTTGAAACTAAAATATCTCAACAACTTTTGGTTTTGGATTGCATTAATTTGGTACAGACATTTGTGGTCCCAAGAAGATGAACCGTAAAGTATTTGGTTATTCCCTGACTTTTCATCTAGCACCATCAACAAGTCAAAATCTTAATTCATCCTATACAATCATAACCAAATACATGCAAAACGAATGGAAGTCCCATTAGCCTCAGCTGCACTTTGTATGCTAATTAGAGTACCAAGTGTTAGCATGTGAACATTGAGTAAACGTCAGAAAAAGTGAGTTAAACCTACAGTACATGTTTGCTGTTGCACTTCAGTATCAGTTTTCACCAATGTCATTTAGTGTTTATAATGCCGTTTTAAATCTATAGTTGCTATAAGCACCCTTAAGACTTTCCATGAAATTTATTTTGTAACTGAAAATTTCCAGGCAAACCTATATTGCGTATAATTCATCATGAATCTTGAATGCAGTTTTTCATAATTTTCATAATATTCTGGTTGAAATGTGCAACAAATCCATGAATTAAGCCAATGAAAGACTATGTTTTGATTTTTTAATGAACTAGTGGATGGGCCACAGACATTCTTCCATTTTTCGAAGTCTTTGGCCTGGGGTTTGAAAAGGGTCAAATGTATTATTAATATTACTTGTTCTGAGTATTGAGTCAAATAATGTGGAACAATGAAGCTCCCTATCTGCTAATGCAACAGTCAGTTCATTCTCAATAAAATCAGAGCTAATGTCCCCCAGGTCAGACTGTAGATCTCCTATATCCTCCATATATCCGAGGCTGAGGAGCTCCCACATCCGTCATTGTTTAATTAGAGAACAAGAGAATAAAGAGGATTGGGCTCTGTCCAACTTTTACCTCACATCGTCTAGCAATTCACTCACAAACTTTATACCTGCCATGTTTTGATACAAATAAAACCTTGCCATGACCCTGCTGTGATCCGACAAAGCTGAAGACCCTGTGGCCCCTGAAACCGAGGTATGAGGGTCTTCTGTGTAATATAAAATAAAATTAAAGCTGTTGATCTTACTACCTCCAGAGATACAAGGTTTTAACTTGGCAGCAGCTACTCCTATCTTCTCAGTTCCATTTTAATTCAACGAGACAAAGATGATCCCTGTGTTAATATGGTTTAGGAAAACCAGCACTTGAGAGGATTAGACAGACAGAGAGAGGATGGAAAGAGTAATAAAGAAAGAAGAGATGGCAAAGGAGTAGAAAGAGGGTGAAGAGATGCAAGAGAAACAGGAAGAGAGAGGTGTGCTACAGAGAGGCAAATGATTAGAAGTGGGGGAGACAGAGAGAGACAGACGGATCGCTTTGAGCTCTCTAATCTTGTCTTCCCAAAGGTACCTGACATTTCACTGCGTCATAAGCTAGTGCGGCTGCCCAACCAGGCTGAGTATTAGGGGGAGACTACAGGATCAAATCAATAAGATACAGGAGAGAGAAGCAGAAAGGGACACGGAGAGGAAAGGACAGTGACAGAAAGAAAGAGGGAGGCGGATCGAGTACAAATAACGTGAGATTGTAAATTAGTGAAAGAAAGTGGAAAATGAGAGGCAGACAACCTGAAACCCTCACCAGGCTGTGTTCATGAAAACGATTTATGCAATGTGAAACCTAATACAAGCTCCTCTCTGTATCATTTACTGTGCAGTATGACAAAACCTTCGTATGTTTTTTAAGATTTACACAGTAACATTTTAGGATTTTCTGTCAGGGGATATTATATTAACTGTGTTGGAATGAAACCTTCTCAGCTCTTGTTTGAGTATCAACTTTCACTGCCAGAGCTAATTTAAACACATTTTAAATGATGTTTTCCACCTGTCTGTATGTATAATTTCGCTGAGCGCAGGACTGAAACTGCTTCAAAACACGGATGATCCAATTCTCAACTAAATAATTTTATTTTTTCAACAAAGGTCTAGAGATAAATAAAGTGGAGCCAGTTTTATTTATATGTCCTTAATCAGATGATCTCAGGTTCAAAAATGTTTATTATTCTGTATAAAAAGGTCAGAAGATTCAACTTCAACAATATTTCGCTGCTTCACTTTCATATTTGCAACTATTCTGCTTGAGGAAGAAGTGTAATCAGCGTCAGACTGATAAAATGCCATACAATTAAAGAATGCACACATATCTTAAACTGTCTTCATGACCTTTTCTTCTCCCTTTGATCCTTTGTCTTTCTCCTCAGTTGGAGAAAGACAAAGGTGCTACATGTTCCATTCAGATATGAATGAATCCTCCTACAAAATCAGTGCAAGCTTTAAGGGTGTCTTAGCATTGTCTCACCATCCTTTTTGGTGACAGGCAACATCAGGATTTGTCTGGTAGAAAAATGTATTCTAAATTTCTAGGAAGGCTAATGTGACGACCCTCTTTGAACAGGATTCTTTGACTTCTTCCTACAGGAGCCTGGAGGTCTGATTGTAACGTCATAAGGGAGAATTTCATCTTCCACCTTTTCTGAGAGACTATTGACCAACAACTTCCTTGTTTTGTCTTATAACTTATTTTCATCATCGGAAGTGGGAATGTGTCGCGTAGTGAAGGTTGACATCTGCTACTTGCTGTTTTTAGCAAATATCTGACCAGTTTTCCAATATAACATACAGTGTTGCTTGAAATGGTCTTGAAACCCAAGAAAAATCAAGCTACTGTGGCAACACAAAGTAAGTTGGTTGAGCTAGTTGTGAGCTAGTTGCAAGCTAGTTAATGCTGCAGCCAACTTTGTGCCAAAAATCCAATATCTGTGATATCAGGCTATATGATGATAAATGTGGACCTGTGTTCTCAACTTTGAGAAATGTTTAGTAGGCTGCATGAACCAATCAGGACCAATAATTGATACTGATTTGTATTTACTATAGCTGGCGATAGCAACCAAAAGTTATGAGACAAACCTGAAAATGGAAAAAACACAAAATGGGCAGACTGCATAAAGTCAATATAAACTTTGTGCAGCCTTTCTTTTTGACTTCAGCTTGGAGAGTGAGATTTGTTTCCAGGGGGAATTATGAACTAATTTTGTTCTTTATAAAATAAGCATTATTCTTTGCAAATTGACCCACAAGACTCCAGATATTACTCGTATTTTTCTCCAAAACATAGGATAAGAAAGATCTATGCTCCTCACCAAGTGGCTCCCATCATCCAATCACTTTAGTCTCTCAGATCTATCCAAATGATATAATATCTGAATAAATTATCAGCTGGTAAACGTGCATTGCAATGATTTGTTGTTGCACACTTTCGATGATGATCGGTGTGTTTATGGACAATCCGTGAAAAGTGCTGCGTTAACCTTTTTACACTCTGTGCGTCAGCTCATCTGAACTTGGAAAAAAAACCTTACTTACAAAGTTTTCCAAACAGAAATAAAACAAACTAAAACTACTCATAGCTATTTTTAATAGTCTAAAATAAATATCAGTTTTCTAAATAATAGCCCAGATAGAACAAACTCAATTTCATGCATGGTTTGCAGTAATTTTTCTTTTTGATCATCTGTTATATCCAATATAGCAATGTTAATAAATGGGCCCCAATACTTTTTGAAACATTTCATGTTTACCCAAGAAGAGGTTTTGTGTTGTGTTTGTTTTCTTAAAGGATTGATTCGTATTTGGTCTACCAGTCTTCTCTGTGACAATGTGATTAATCTTTTGACCCAAACAGAAGTCTGATAGTAGTTCTTTCCTTAATTTATGTTCTTCTAAAAAGCAATTATGAGCAGCAAGGTTGTTCAGACATCCGTCTCACCAGCCACTATCCCCAGTGGGATCCTGGTTGTTCCCTGACCATGTGATTTGTAATTCCTCCAGCATGGTCAGGGTCTGCCCTGGGGTCCCTTCACAGTTGGACATGCCCATAACACCTCCATAGGGGAGCATCCAGAAGACTTCCAATGTGAAGCAGCAGTTCAACTTTCCAGATGCTAAAGCCACTCATCCTGACCCTACGGTTGAACCCAGACATGCTGACAAATCTTTTGGTCACCACAGGGAGCTCACGACCATAAATAAGGGTTGTAACGTAAGTCTGGATTACTGCTGTGTCTTTACTTGAGGCAGCAACTTGCTCCCATCCTGAAAGCGGGAATCCATCGTTTTTCAGCAGAACACCATGATCTCAGACTTGAAGGTGTTGATCCTCATCCCAGCAGCTTCACACTCAGCTGCTAACTCCTCAGTGTGCATCGGAGGTCACGGTCCAGTGAAGCAAGCGAAACCATCTCATCAGCAAAAAGCTGTGATGCAGTCCTGGGATTACCAAATTGGACTCCACTCCTCATGTAAAGAGTCTGTCCATCACAAAAAGAAAATCATCTGCCAATCCATGCGCTCAAGTTAACAATCTGTGTATTGACTTCAACATTCCTGTTCTTTTTTTCAGAAAGATGATATCTTTACATCATTTATGTTTGTTTTCATAAAAACCCACTGTACACACACACACACACACACAGATGTTTTGTTGAAGAGACAAAATTGGTTTGTGTCCATTTGTTCTTAAATCCTGTGTGTACAGTAGTAAAGTACTTTGGTCTTTTAATCTTGTGATCCAATTTCAGATATCAGTGGGACCTCTTTAAGTCTCTCCGTCACACACATTCTCTCACTGTCTCTCTCTCTCTCTATCTCGCACAGACACACACACACACACACACACACACACACACACACACACACACACACATACATACACATATGCGCACACACACACACAAATCTGGACTGACATATGGATGATAATTTGTTTTGAGGGCGTGATTGACGTTTGTCATCCCTTTCGATGTTTGAGCCCTGACCATTACACTGAGGTTTCATCATTGTCTCCATATCCTGTTTAATTTTGTGTGCATGTATGTGTGTTTGTCTGTGTGTGTCTGTGCGTCTATGTGGGGGAAAGTGAAACAGAGCGTGTTTTATCCAAGAAGAGGAGTATATCTGTGTGTACATGAGTGCACAGAATGATAATGAAGGGTGAGGTTTTGTCCTCAACAAGAGGAAGCCTAAGAGATGTCAAAAGTCATGATGTCATGATGATGACACACTGTTTTCAGAAAATAAGATAAAATATGCAAGACGTATCTCTAACCCAAGACATGGCCATATTCTCTTGAACCACCAAGTATCCCTGATGGACTACAGTTAACATCAGATCTCATAACTTATTACTTATGTATAAACTGTTCTTTTACTTTCTGCATGTCTTTTAGCTAAGAGTTTTTCTTTGAATGAAGATATCAAATGATTAAGTTACAAGAGCACCAACATTAAAATAACAAAGTGCAACAGACTGTTCTGACCTACTTGGAACTTTCCTTTCTTCTATAAGTGAAAATATAAATGAGCATTCAACCTGACTGCACTAGCTGTAGTCAATGATCATATATTATCACATATTAAGTTGCACAGCGAACGTGTTAGCAAACAGTTGCCTATTTAGACATCCAGCAGTCCCCTAAGCAGCGTGCATTACAAATGACTAAGAGTCTACTCACTAGCAGCACTGTAACGCTGTAAGCTGTAGCTAAATGCTATGACAACATAAACAGGCTGATCAAAATTCAGGGATCGCCAAAGTGGATAACTGTGGATCCTGTGGATGACTGTGACTGTCTGTACCAAATTCCATGGCAATCCATCCAATTGTTGTCGAGACATTTCACTAAACAAAAATGTTGGCGGTGCTGAAGAGGAAAATTCAGGGGATCACCAAAGTCAGTAGGATTCATCCTCTGGGAACCATAAATGTTTGTGCCAATCCATCTCGTATCCGTGGAGATATTTCACTGGATAATTGAAAATGTTGACCTGCTGGTGGTGTTAGGTGAAAAGTCTCAACAAAGTCTTTTGGATTCATTATTTGGAGACCATGAATGTTTGTATCAAATTTCATGGCAATCCATCAAATATTTATCAAGATATTTTAGTCTGGAAAAAGCGATAAATCAAGCAAAGCCTCTCCAATAATTACACATAACTCTCACTGAAGTCTGGCCCTTTACAGAGGTTCTTCGACATGAAAGACTGTTTGGTCAAACTGCCTCAGGCTCAAAGTAGTGAATAACAGCAGATTCCAATTTCAGTCTACATGTTCTGCTAATATCCTCACTACAGGGAACTCCAGTTCTCCCACATTCAACCTGCAACTCCACATGGCATCAATATGTTGCCTCTAACTGTATCTGCTCGAGCTCCCAGTGCCTCTTGGATAAACCTCTTCAGCAGTCTGAGAGGGGTCAGTCCAGTCTGTCAGCCAAGCTGGCAGATCACATTAAGGAAATCCAGTTACAGAGGCTTCATCCCATTTCTCTTAATCCAACCACATGTGAGGCCAGATGTAAACAGTGCTGTGGGACCTGTAGTGTTGAGCTCCACCTGCTTCATTAGGAGATGCTGTATGGGAATCTGGTGATAAACTGGACTCGGTGGCATCCTCTACTGTCCCTCCCGCTGCGGTCTGCACTGCCTGATGCTGGAAAGCTGGATGCTGGAAAGCTGCCATCCGATTCTCCGTGTCAATCATGCTGTGACCACCCTATTGGCCAGGATGGCAGCTCTCAGCCAAAGAAGCTCAGATCAAAAGACATCCACCAACTTCTTCTGAATCTCTGCCAGGAAGCTGCAAGGGGAATTAAGCGTGATGTCACGAGCAGACAGCTGCCAAGTTGTTTATTATCAGCACTCTGCACCCTGTATGAGAGATGTGTTAGCAGGTGCTTACACTTCGGCAGCCTTCGCTTGAACTGCTTGAGACATATTGTACCTTGCAAGAGACCCATTACTTGAAAACCATTCTGTCAGTCTCCCCTGAGACCTGCTGGAGCTGGGGAGAAGAGTCCACATGCCAAACCGCACCGCAGAGCCTCACTCTCTCGGCAAAAAGACTCCCTCCTAAATGCAGTCTCTGTCCTGCTGTGACACAGTCCTTCTCATCCTTTTACCCTAAAATTTTAGGATTCCTGCATGGGCAGCTAGAAAAATATTATCCTTACAGAAGTCTTAGTGAATCCTACAAGCTCAATTTTCACAAGATATTAGTCTGGAAAAGATTCACAGAAAATCATTTGGGTCTGGCAGCTGGAAGTAGAACCAATCAGTGGACTACGACAAGTGATGTAGATGATGATGACAGCAAGCAGTGGAGTATTTTAATGTGATTTGAGAACCATATTTGTTTTTTTAAGACAGACCAATTAAAGAAAGATAACATTTTTTAAATTATCCTTTATTAGCCAGTATACTTAAACCACTGTTATACTCATATTGTACTCGAGAATGGCACTATAGAGACTGTGGTCACAGCTGCCACTCAGGCCACAGAAATACAAGCCCCAGATGGATTTTAAAGTCCAGTCTTAACCCAATTATTAAAATCAGAGGTCTAAACAAAGGTGATCATTAAAAGTTATTACCAGTAACTCATTACGACTGTCGCTTGCAGGGCAGAGTAATTCTGCAACACTAAAGAGAGACATAATGAAGTTACTTCTGGGTTCAGCCAGTTGAACTCTTGAGGTAACTCTGCTGTGCACAACAAAGTTACATCAGGATGTCTTAACAGTGAGCAATGCACACACACCGTAGGACTGGTCTTGGCAGTAGACTGAGAGATTGAGACATACTTTTCAGAGAGTGAGAGAGAAAGATACATATATATAGGATACAGGAGAAGGAGAGAGAGATAAATAAAATGAAATAAAAGGAAAGGAACAAACAACCAAAGATCAGAAAAAAGATATGTAGCAGATAAAGGCAGAAATGGATGGGAAACCAATGAGGAAGAAAGAAGAAAGGAAGATGAGATATGAGTTGAATCAATGAATGAGAAAAAGAGGAAGATAAGAGGGTAAAAGTTAACCACTCTACTTTGTAGTCAGAGTGTTAGCTAAATGTAATATAAAACCACGGAACTGAATGGCCGTAATAGGTCATTCCAGCAGTTTTCAACAACTTCAGCTACATGACCTTCACTGCAGGAGTTTTCACTGAGTAGGGGTGCAAAGAGAATACCAGAGGAATTTTAATGAACCTTTTTTAGTCCTATCAACACTGAAAATCTTTGTTTATTCTATTCCTGCAGATCTATAAGACAACATCATGGCACATTTAAAAAAAATACTGGCAAATCTGTGTGAGTAATTATAATTCACAACAGTGACTGTAAATACGGGTGTGAAATGACAAAATGAGAGTGATAAAGTGCGACAAAAAACACTGAATGAGCCTGTGCATATTTATGCTACAGTGTGTGACTTCTTCTGTTATTAACTAAAGAAGAAATCAGAAGAGGGAGGTAAACAGAGACAGAGTGTATCTACTGTATGTGACTGTAAATGCTTTTGTTAGAGAACAAATGCAAAGTTAGTGTGCACATGTGTTCCAGTCTGTAGATTTAAGCCTGTTTGTGTGTGTAGCTGTTTAATATATTCTCCCCTCATTTTTCATTTAGATTTAAGCTACTGCTGAATCTCATGAAACTTTTTAGCTTTAATAATTCACTATACTTTATCCTAACCAAACCCATACTGTCCATTAAGAATAGTTATGAGGGGACTAATTTGCGATATGATGTGTGTGGAAAGAGACACAGAATTCATGTGTAAAAGAAGCAGCTCCGTTGTAGCATGCATGTGCGCACATACACACAGTAAGCACATGTGTTTCTGTGTGGATAACAGACTGTCCATGAGCACCTATTCTCTTGCGTGTGTGCATTTCCGTTCCATATTTCTCACAGCAGATTAGACACACTCACTACTGTACACCATTAAAATCAAAGGGAAACTCTGAACGCAGAAATTCGATAGTAGCTTATCATGACCGAGCTTACATTGTGGCAGAAACATCAAAGGAAATCCCCTTGGCTCAGATAACTACAGTGCATCTCTTACAGCCAATAAAATATAGTAGAACAAGGAAGAGGGTTAGCAAAGCAACTGAAGGAGCAGGTCAATGTTTGGGAGCAATGTATCATAAATACGTATGAAACATTTGAAGCAACATCTACACAATAACTGATATTAAGTATATCCAATTCTATTACTAGAAAAACAAATGTTTTAAATAATGTACAATCACAGTAGATCAAAAATGAAGAATGCTAAGAATGAGCTTCTTTATTCAGCACAACCTTAGTCTCCCCAACCTGGGAAGCACTGCTGCTAAAGCAAGCTGGCAGCTTACTCGCCATAGAAGAAGAGAAGAATAGCGGCTTTGTGCTCATTGGTTAAAGCTCCTGCTGTTTACACAAGTCCCTGGAAGTCTCAGGGCCAAAAATTTCCCTTTCTGTCCTGCATGCAGTGATGGCATCAAAGATCACGAGTGAAAGATCCCTGTTATACCTCACTGACAGACACAACAGGAGACTCAAAGAGCAGGGCTTAAGAAGAGAGAGAAGACATGAAAGAAAAAAAACCTTGAGACTGGTAGAGGCAGGAAACGAAGGGGCTGAGTGGTATGTTTTTTTTTGCTGATGGTAGTCTCTGAAGTACATTGTTTTATGTTGGACAAATAACGAGATCAATTATTGTTGATCCACCGTACCAGTCAAACGTTTGGACACACCTTCCCATTCTCTTGAATGAGAAAGTATGTCCAAACTTTTGACTGGTACTGTATATTTTGACTTGACAAAGATCTGATTGGGATCGAAATGTTGTCCATTTAAATAAAGTTTTGTTTTCATCTACATGTGATGTGCCAACACGTTCTTATCCCAACTCATCGCTTACAGAGGTGCTTGGTCAGGGCCCTTTGGCGTCACTTTTTAACACACTGTGTGCCCTTTAGCATCATTTTTCAACATTTTATGCCTTTACCAACTGTTACAAATCACTATTTCAATATAATGATGTGTGACGATGCTGTGGTTAAGGTCTTGTTAACCACAAGGTGCACAAAAAGGCTGCATGCTCAGTCCTATCCTCCTCTCCCTTTATACATATGATATCACCCCCACCAACCCCTCAAACTCAATCATAAAATTTGCAGATGGCACAACAGTGGTGGGACTGATCTTAAACGGGGATGAGACAAAATCTGCAAACTGGCAAATGGTGCTCTGATAATAATCTATCACTGAACATCAAAAAAACAAGAGAGCTCATCATAGACTTCAGGAGACACCTTGAGGACCACTCCCCCCTACACATCAAGGGAGAAGAAGTGGGGAGGGTCTCCAGCTTTACGTTTCTGGGAACACACATTTCTGAGGACCTCACATGGACAATCAACTCCACTGGTCTGATCAAGAAGGCTCAACAGCAGTTCTACTTTTTAAGGACACTTAAGACAACCAACCTGTCAGAAAAGCTGCTTAAGTCTTTCTACCACTGCTCTATAGAAAGTGTCTTGACATACACAACATGGTATGCCAACTATTCAGCAGCAGACAGGAAAGCTCTCCAGATGGTCATCAACACATCACAGAAAATAATCAGACTCCCCCTGCCCTGACTGGAAGACATATTCAGATCATGCTGCCTCCATAGAGCCAACAGCATCCTGAAGGATGTTACACACCCGTTTCACCATCTCTTTTCTGGAAGGCGCTACAGGGCCTTTAAGGCCCAAACTTCCAGGCTCAAAAGCAGAATTTACCAAAGAGCCATCACTGAACTGAACTCCACAAACACTGTCTCCCTCCCAACATAACACTACACACCACAGCACTAAAGAACTGAAACACTATTAAATTGGGGGTTACTGTGCAATAATTATGAATGTGCAATAACTTCTGTACCCATTGCATTTACATCTCATAGATGCAATAGCACTTAATATAAGTATCTCATATTTATTTTTATTATTATTATTATTAATTTATCTGCTTTTCTCTGCTTCGTTGTTGCTTGCCTGCAATGACAGGGTGCGTATGTATGGATGAATGTGTGAACCGTTTTCAGGAGCTGCACAGCAAATTTCATTGTACAACTATGTGCAATGACAATAAAGGCATCATGTTCATTCTATTGTTAGGTTTAGGCACAAAAACCACTTGGTTAGGTTTAGGGAAAGATAATGGTTTGGGTTAAAACAATCACTTGAAATGTGGTGTGGGCTTAAGTTACTTCCTTAAAGTTGGGCAACCTTCATCATCATGGTAACAGTAAACACCAGTTACAGTTTTAAAAAACTGTCTGAGCATGAATATTGTGCTGTGGAATCAGACACAACAGAGTGTGGGGGAGGAGGCAACCACCAGAGCTGTATTACAACCACAGCCGAAAGAGAGGTGCTGGAGCCAGAGTGGCTTTGCAGCATTGACCGGTGTCTGGTGATGGCTGGTGTGGTGTCTGTGGCAGATGCACCACAATAGAGACAGAATAGAAAACTGCAACAAACGTCAGAGTGCTTAGTTTCTTTTGGATAAACTCCGTAATTCCACTGACAAAAAAGAGATCCAGAGAATTTTGAGCTTCAAGTAGACAGGAAAGCTGGATCTAAAATGTATTTGGAAAGAAACTAGCTTGAAGATATAATACTGGGATCATACATAGGCCATGGTGCTACTTTTATGAGGCTGAATATCATGCTGTGGAATCAGACACAACAGAGTATGGAGCTACGTTACAGCCGCAGCCCAAAGAGAGGTGCCGCAGCCGAAATGGCTTGCAGCATCGACCAGTGCCCCGTGTGTATCATCAGACAGAATGGAGACAGAACTGAAAACTTTACGATGGAAAATGGACTTTGCTAACTCTGAATACAGAACAACACAACAATGAGTGTGTGTTACTTCTAACTTATTCAGCTGCATTCAGCTTGAGCACAATTTGGTTCTGGTTCCTTGTCATCTATAGCAATAAAAGAAACAGCATTTCACCCTTTCATCAAACATTGTTTCCCAAATCAAGCTGAAGACTGCAGACTTGAGGTTTTTTTGACTGTCCACTGATGTGTTCTGGCAGCATTCTGGCTCGGGTAAAGCTCTCGCTGAGTTTGCAATGATCTGCATTACTAACTCCAGCATGCTGTTTGTTTTTATGATCCTTGCACACTGTTATGATGTAACCAGAGGAAAAGAACATAATGCTTCTCAATGCTAACTTTGTCTCTGTTAACCGGCCACTCTGCTGGGATGCGAATTCGCCACCTGCGTTTTGTAAATATACCATCTGTGGACGGGACCACGTGCAATGCATTTTGGTTGTTGTACTGTAGGATTTCCACCTTAGAGCAATAGGGGAATCTACAGCCTTGTCCTCAGTTTTCTCTAGTCATAGGGCACCAATTTCAAAAACAAATAGACATTTCTACTACATAAGAAATCATCATATTTACAGCGGTGAAATTCCTCTTTAAGTTATAATGAAAGATAGATTGTTTTGAACTCAAAGAGCTTGTTTTATTTCATTCTCACAGTTTTTATGGTGTCAAAGGTTTCTGCTCTGGCTTGGCTAAGGCCCTTGTGAATGCCTTAAAAGTTGCCAGAATAAAAAGGCTTTATGAGAACATTATTCAGAAAGTGACAGATAAGAATGATAAAACCTTGATCAGTAGTATGATCCAGCTCCTGCATTTTAAAACAGGCATGAGATTAGAGAAGCTGGAACAATTACACTGAAACATTTACTGAAACTCACACCGCTTTCACAAAAATCAGCATGACAGGTGGAAGACTTCTGGTGAGACGCTGTGACCTCTAGAAACTGAAATGGGTTGAAATGGCTTCAAAACAGCTCCTCACAGAAGAATTATCAGCAGAGACATAAACCTGTCAGAGGGTCTTAAGTTTTTTGTTGGTAAGAATACTAAAATTTTCCACACTCTTCGGGAGAGGCGCTTGTGCTATGATTAGAAGTGGAGCTAACAAGTAGTGTTTTCCAAAGACTAACAGTGAAAAGGAACCTCGAATTATCAGAGCTTTTAGTAAAAAGGAAAGGGACGGAAGCATCTTCTGCATACAAAACCGCTTTCTGATACTTGACTATCACACTGATTCATCTGATCAGCCTTCAATTCATATTCAACATTTTTACATTATTCCCAAGGCCTTCAATTTGGTCTGGGAGCTAGTCTGTGTTCATTTTATTATTTTAATGAGGATTGAGAATCTCATTTAAAAAGTTAAGTTTCACCAGATGATTTCTTGACCTTTCAGTTGCAGCGGCAGAATGTGGCTGATCACAAATCTAGAACAAGAGAATCACAGCAACATAATGAGTTTCCTGAAAGTGAATAAGTAGTTTTTCAAGAACAGAATCATTAATGTAAAGGATGGATGAGTCAGTGAGAAGTTATAGTATCAAAGAAGATGAGACCTCATTAGAAATCACTTCTGTGGTACATAATTTATTCTATTTTGTAATATATTTTATTCTCTTCATTTCTACTTGTTTCAATTCAAACCTTTCAGTAGACCATTTTTTTATACAATGGGAGTGAAAATCCTTCTCTCCTACAGTACCTCTCGCCTCTCTCCTCAACCCTCTGACAGGTGAGAAATTGAACAATTGATATTTCTGACAGGAACTCAATTAAATCCTGTCGCCACTGTCAAGAAAGCTACACAAGAGGAACAGGAGTGTGTGTGTTTGTGTGTTTACGTCTATGAGATACAATCATAGACCTGCATTTGGCCAAATTTGTTAATTGTAAGAACACTGAATAGGAAAAATAAATAATGGATTCAACAGAGAAAAGTGTTCATGATTTTAGAAGAGGACAACTTTTTTGTATGCATATGGACTTTCCATATAGTGCTAAAGACATGTGAGAGATGTGTCTAGTCATATAATATCTTCATAATGCTTTTCTTATCTATCTGACCACGCGCTACTTCTCTATCTGCCGATTGGGATTTTGATAACGTCACTTCTAATACAACCTATAACCTGTTGGCTAAATCCATATTTCATTATGGTAGAGAGAGACAGAAAAAGAAAGAACCTTAAAGATAGAAAAGAAAATACAGTACAAAATGCAAAGAGAGAAAAAGAGAGTGAGAGAGTAGGGGACAGTAAACGAAAGAAAGAGACAGAGACAAGTTGCCCCTGTGGCACTATGTGATAAGGATATTATGTAGATTGAAATGCTTCATGCAGGTTGAAATCCGCAAAAAATGGTGCAGCAATTTTCTTTTTAAACTAGTCATGGCTTTAACTGTCAAATTATACATGCATTCCACTTTGAGTATGATCTGAATGCTAATTAGGTTTCTAATCTGACCTTGTGTGGAACACATTTGAACTCTGAAGCCATACAATACAGTATACATAATACTAAAAAAGTGTTAAACCAACAGTATGGTGAATATCTAATAATAAACACAAATTCAGTTGGAAATGTTGATGTTTGCTTTATAACTCATAACACAAAAATGCAAAAAAAAAAAAAAAAAAAAAGGTCCTAGGATGTGGTCAAACTGAAAAAAAAATGAATGACCAAATATTCTGTAAAAATGAAACTAACTGAACAAAAGCCACTGAAAGTAGCGATTTTACCATTTCAGTTTTTGCCATATACTTGAAACTGGTCTTACTGGCAGTAAATCTTGAGGTCATCTATCTAAATATCTTTAAAAGAGATATTATAGAATTGATACAATTAAATATTTTTATTATACTGATGCATTTTTCATAAAAGATTCATTTTTCATCAGCCAATTGCATCAATATAAATAATGACAATACCTTATGGTATGGGCCAACCTAATCACCATAATAGAATGTTGACATTGTACATTTCTGCAAACCACAGATACATTAAATGTCTATGTTTTAATGTTGGTCATTATTAGTTGAATAATGATATTTTATGATGTGACAGCGCTGTGGTTAGGGTCTGGTTATGTTTATGCACAAAAACCACTTGGTCAGGTTTAGGGAAGGATCATGGTTTGGGTTAAAAGAAAAAAGAAAAAAAAAGAACAGAAAAATGGCTGCAAATGTCCTGATGTCTCATAAAAACACTTGGTTTTGTTGCCAGAAAAACAGCTGCAAATGTCCCAACGTCTTGCTAAAAACACCCAGAAAAAAAACAGGAAATGGTAAGCGGGCATTGTTCTCAAGGTGGTCTCCAACCGTACTCTCTACTGCTTTCTAACTCTCTTCCATCTAACTAATTTCCTAACCATCCACCAACCACTCCTCCTCCTAAAAAGAGTCAGCTCATATAGATGTCAAGTGAACTACGTCACTTTTGAAATGTTGATATAATAAGTATCGTAGAAATGTTGATATGATACGTATTGTTGAAATGTTGATATGCTACATATTAAACATGTTGAAATGTAGAGATTCAACATAACCGTGGTTTGCAGAAACATATAATGCCAAAGTTTTATTCTGGCAACCAGGCTGTTTGGGCAAAGGCTGGAAATGTTTTTCCCAGAAGAATGTTTTAAATATGATGGATTTTCACACTTAGCTAGAAATAAGGTCAGAAAATTGTACCACTGCATTGTATTGCAGCTTTTAAAACAAGGGATGCAATATCACATTCTAATTACTCAAATATCAGACAATATAAGAATGTGAATAGGAGAAAGGGTTGAGGTGTTGTTATAGACTCACTATCTACCTTTAACTTTTTTTTTTTTTTTTACAGGAAAATACATCATGTTGGTTTTGGCAAGTTGGCTAAGTATTTCTGAAATTGAGGTCCTTGAAGGGGCTTCAGTAGCCCCCCAGCAATATGATAAATAATTCATTTTCATTATTTTTTTTATACACTAGAGATACGACTGTTTCTCCTCTTTCACTTTGATGCAAATAATTACAGTTAGTCCCAAGTGACGAAGGTGCATATTTTTCCACACTTAGCCCTACACCAACTTTAATCAATGGCAGGGGTGTTACAGTCATGTGTTGGTGTCAGATAAATAAAAGTGTGTACAGTGATACTGTAATGTGAGGCTTGCTTCTGCCAAAATGATTTACTGATCTGTAAAAGTCAATTGTATTATATGTTTTTGTTGTAAGTTTAAACCACACAATAAAGTTGACTGCTACAGATCATTGTTTAAAACTTTAAACAACTGCTGTCTTAATATTCTAAATATGCATGACTCAATTATTCACATACACGTACTGTATGGCAAAATTTAAAAAAAAATCAATTTATATCAGGTGTAATTCTCTCACATTTGTCATCTTTCTTTTTCTTACTCTTGAATCTAGTTTTAATAATAATAATAATGATACATTTTATTTAAAGGCACTTTTCAAGACGACACTCAAGGTCACCTTACAACAACAAGCAGTAATAAAACATCAGTACAATCATCAATAAAACATGCAATAAACAACAGAGCATAGCTCAGTAATGAGTTAAGATTGACATTTAATAAAAAATAAGATGCAGTTGATTTAATTAAAGTGAGTAAGTTAGTTTAAAAAGATGGGTTTTAAGAACAGTTTTGAATTCTGTAACAGAGTCCGTATGTGGATGTGAGGGGGAAGGGAGTTCCAAAGTTTGGGTGCAGCATAAGAGAAGACCCTGGCACCAATTGTGCTGTGGTTGATGGCTGGTAGTGCCAGCGACCTGCTGATGAAGACCGCAGGGAGTGAGAGGGAGTGTAAGCCTGCAGAAGGTCTGTGGGATAATCAGGGGATAGATAGAGCTTTAAATGTTAATAATAATATACTAAAGTTAATCCATTGTGACACAGGGAGGCAGCGTAGGTGAATCAGCAGGGGAGTGACATGTTCTGTGAGTGTGTAATAATCCAGGCTGCAGAGTTCTGGATGAGGTGAAGTCAGTGAATAAGTTTGTTGGGGATGCCTGCCAGGATCGCAGTGCAGTAGTCAATGCGTGACATGACCAAAGCATTGACTAGGATTCCCATGGAGTTGCATTAAAGCAGAGTATAGTCTGGATATGTTTCACAGGTGAAAAAAGGCAATTCAGGAGACACTGTTTAAATGATTGGAGAAAGAGAGGGTACTGTCCAGGATAACACCAAGGGTCTAAACCTGTGTGGAGACAGGTATGGTGGCTTAAATAATGGTAGATTTAGTGCCAATGAGGAGTAGCTCGGTTTTACTACTGTTGAGTTTTAGGCAGTTGCCTGTCATCCATATCTGTAAATCACTGAGACAAGCAGTGAGGGTACTGGAGGGGAGAGTTGGGCTTAGTTGACATATAAAGCTGTGTATCATCAGCATAACAGTGAAAATAGATACCATTTATTCAACACTTCTTTCCCCCTCAGTTCAACATTTGCGTCATCTGAGTGCACATGGATTTTTCTGTGTAACCATCCATTTAGGTATCAAAATACAGCCTTTAACAAGAGAGCTGTAGCACGGAATGATCATGCTCGATTTAGAATCATACTGATCTATAGAGAAAGAAAGAGAGGAGAACAGAAGATAAGTTTGGGAATAGATGCAAAGGCTGCCAGTCAGAAGGAAAAAAGAGACAGTAACAACAGAGGAAACAGGAGAGATTTAGTAATTACTGAGTTCCAGTGCCCCACTGTGCAGCCAAACTATTTCTGGGACCCCAATCTTTTAATCCCCTGCCCGCCAACAAAGCATTTTCAAACTCATTTCCTGAGAGCATCACGTCAGCTATAAAACCACAAATGGAGCAGTAAATAGCCTAATAACACCCAACAGTTTCTTTCTACGTCTGCCTTTGTCTCTTTAGTGGTGATCTAACTTGACTCTGCCTTCTGGGAAAGCTTCAGCCAATGAAATCAAGGGCAAATGAGCAGGTAAAGCATGGCAGGGTGTAGGTTTCGGAACAGTTTGCAGTTTCCCCTATAATGGGACAAGCTTGGTAAGCCACCAGGCCAACAAGAGCCCTGGCCAGACCAAAACATATTTTTCAAATGCCAACAATAACTCCAAATATCCATTCATTCGCAAATCGATAGTGTTTGGGAGCCTCTGAGCAGTGCTGTTTTGAAACGTGAGACAATGTCCATCTCCTTGCCTAGGAAACTCCAAATGACAGTGAATGCGAGCGGAGCAGAGGAAAAGGTCAGCAGTAACGTCGTATTCAGACCAAATCAGGCGGTGCGGCGTTCAGCTGGAGGGACGAGCAGAGGTGTGTGGGGTTGTGGGCATGTTTATTTATCCTCCGGAACATAACCGCTGTGAAACAATCAGAAAATAACGTTTTATTGATCTGATACACCGGCATTCTCCGAAGTTAGCAACAATGGGTTGTTTCGAATATCTATTATTTTTTGTAATCTCCTATTTTTATTGTGTAGTTAAATTTTTGTATTTATGTACTATTCCAAATTGTTTTTACTTTAGGCACTCAAGCCTCATTGTGTCATAATTAATTGGAGTTGCTTCCTTCCTTCAAGATTTTTCCAAGGACCTTTTTTGTTAGTTAGAGCTCCAGCATCAAACTCTACAGCCTACCACTGAACACATCAGCACTGAAACACACACCCCTGCTGTGTAGGGATGTGCATCTCCATCACTGAGGCCAATGGGATAGGCATCTTGATGCATTGCCAACGATCCAATACATTAAATCCAATACAACAATACAATGATCCAATACAACAAATGTGATATGATACGATTCACCCCTACTGCGATAGTGTGATCTGACATGATTTGATTCAACACAATGCGATTCAACGCAATGCAAAAGAATGATGCTATGCAAGTCAATACTGTACATAGAGTTTTATTTCTTAAGCATACAGCAAATCATAAATTCCTACATTAAAAAGTGCCATTTTTACTTTAAATATTTGTTTCTCTGGTACTGCTACTCAGTAAGTATCTCATTTATGCTGTTTCTTTTTGACCTCTAAGAAAACTCTTGGACCTGTCACAAACAGGCCTTTTCACAAGTCCTTTGTAGTATAGTGTTCCTTGTCTCCAGTTTACATGCATATGCTCCGTGATCCAAACAATTACTGTGAAAATAGTTTAATAATCCACTTATTCTGATGTGTGGAACGATAATTCTAGAGTGCGAGTTCCACCAGGAACGTTTTGGCAGCGCACCACTTACTGTTGCATGCTAGTGTGCTTGAGAAACAGTTTAGAGAGGAGGAATCTTATCCATCTGTCTAATATCAAAATATTGGTCACATTTCTAAATAGGGCCTCTACTAATAATTATGTATAAATAAATTGGATTTTACAGATGCAAAGAAACATTTCATTGCGAGTTCATCCCAAATTGTACCCAGTGCACACTTTTTTTAATCAGGGTAATTGTATTGTGAACGTTCATGCTGATTCACTGATGCAAACTGGGGAATCTTCCTATCCCTACTGCTGTGTGTTTACTATGTGGCTTCAGCTAGTCTGAGACTACCCAGCATTGGATTCACTCTCCTTATGAAGCACTGAACCACAGTGGTTCACTGAACCTACAGCGGTTCTCATCTGGCTGTCACCTTGGCAACCTGAAGATCACTGAATCAACCTCACCATGCTCGGCACTCCTCAGGAAGTTAGCCTCAGCATCAGCGCTCCATCACTACGGAAACAGTAGGAAACTAACCATCTTCCATGCGTTCTGTCTGGAGTTGATGCAAAGAGCTAGATTCTTTTTTTTTATTGGCTTTAGTTAGAATTATTTGCCCCCTCATTGCACTTTGACTCATTTTTGATAACCCTCACTTTCATTTATTCATTCTGTCAGCAATAACATGTTAATTTAATTCATTCATTCATTCTATTTGTATATATGTATATATGATTATTTGTTCCTTATTCATCCTTATCCCTTCTTAGTTTAATAAATATCTTGATTTATCGTCGAGTTGTATTTGTGTATTCCTTTACAGCAAAGATGGATATCCCTGTATTCAAGATGACTTTCAGATATAAGATTGTTTGATTCGGTCTAATTATTTCTTGTCAACTGAAGATCGGTGCCCCCTATAATTTTAGGAGTGCAAAATATTAATTTCCAAGTAGTAATATCCCTACATCTACGTCAAACTCTTACATGAACTGTAGGTTCTAGAAAATGCATTCAATATCTATTCACATACTGCTGCTCTACAAACTGAATGGTTAATGTACCTATTGATTGTTACAATAAAGATCTTTGAAAATGCTGACTACACCCACACTGGACTATAATGGGCAGTTTAATGCACATACATGCACACACACACACACTCCCATAAACCCACACACTCAAACTGCATTATCACACAAGTATAAGAGTGGCTTTATTCACTCACAGCACACATCCTTGCATATCACTAAACCACAAAAGCACTCGTCACACACACACTTACAGTTGACATTTTGGCTAAGTTTAGAAAATAAATCTTTTATCACTTTATTCTACTTCATTACTATGTTCCTGATGTTCTTCAGGCCAATATAACATCTTAAGTCCAGGAATGTTTTTGGAATATTAAACAACTGGTGATAAAATACAAATATCCAGGTGGAAATTGGATTATTTTTAAAGTATGACTTACAATGCAACACTGCAGTTTACATATTTATCATTGTATTACTTACTCTTCAGGGATCATTTCCAGCTCTTTTGAATTTTCTCGCCTTTTTTTCCAAACTTTCTGGAGATGTTTGTACAATGTAATGAAAAGTCCCTTTTGGAGAAGGAAACACAACAACTTTTAAATGCATCTGGACATAAAATGGTAAACAATGGGAATATTGGCTGACAGTGAGACATTTATTTTAATAGATGGCTAACAAGCCATTTTTTGGGAAGGTGAACAATTATTTAAAAAAAGAGACAAAATATAACAAATGTATTGTGAATATAAAACTGAATTTGAAATGTCAAACACGACATATTTTGTTACTTTTCAAACAAGTTTTATATTAATTCTAATGTCCCTAACGTTAGTTCACCTATGAGTAAGTTAATTGCTCTCCCTCCTACCTGCACAACATGTATTACTTGGCTTTAAAAAGTTGCCAGATATCAAAGACCTTTTGACTACAAAGACTTACACCTGAACAACTCATGCTGTTCACACTTTTCAGTTTGATTTTCTAAGACCGTAGGCATGGAGTGACAAGGTTCACATTATAGGATTTCAAAGGCTGAAAATAGAAAAAAGAAAAAGAAAAAACACCCCCACACATAACTGCAATTAAGTCACACACACACACAAACACACACACACACCCTCAGTGTGGGCATGCACACTCACAAGTGTGTGCAGGCGTTGGAGGGAATTGTACACATCAATGCACGCAGTCACACACACCTGCACACCTGATCATGCATGTGCACGTCAAACTCACACACAGAGAGGCAACCTATAATGACAGCAAGCCCTAAAGAAGATTCATGTGGATTCTGTTAACCAAACCAGACACAAGGAAGATGATTTAATTCCAAATGTATGCAGTCAAAACCAATTAATTCAATTTCCTTTTTTTCATACCACCTCTTGTCACACGCTAAACCAAGTGTAAACCGTGATCAGACTAGAACAAACTAAGTTCTCCACACTGCTGCATACCTTCACATAAATGCAGTCACCATAAATATGTTTACAAGTTCGATTTCAGCCTTTCTTTCAATCAGTAACAGTTAAACAAGGCACATTCTATTCATAAGAACCAAACAAGACATTTCCATTTGATTATGGCAGAGTACATAGGCTACATGCGTAGGCGGGCAGAAAAGCTGACTGACATAACATTGAAGGAGAGAAAAATAAACTTGTGCAGGTAAATCATTATCAGCACCACAGTGTGCAGAACAGCTCTACGTCTAGCCAACTATAACTTCAACTATTGGCCTTTGCTTATTATGAATTGTAGCATATTGCACAAAGACAATGGTGTTGCAATGTGGAGGGGCCGCTGCTTCTGTAGGAGTTTCAGCTTTTGTTAAAAAATGATAACCTAAATTATACTGGTATTGACGATAACTGTGATATCTAAAAGTTGAAATATTTATATCATTTGAGTGTATGGAGTAATTCATTTGCCAGAAAAGAGGCAAAACACACAATAAACAAAGTTAAAGATGATTTGACTGATAGCATTATTTTTTTTTCAAATTTTCAATAGATATTGAAATAATATCATTATCATGAATTCTTTTGGCCACGATAATTGTGTTGTGAAAATCTGATATCGTGACAGCCCTATCCTCAATGTTACTGAACATAGAAACACAGGACTCTCATGGACTCTCTCTAATGTCATGATCCTATAGGTTTATATTATGACCACCAGTTTCAATTACTTGAACTTCGTTTCTGAGAAATTCTATTTTGTCTGTGATTTTGGCATGGAGAACACCTAAGCATACTACTACTCATCCGCCAGTCAGAGGTGCTAATCAGAGTGGTAATGAATTCAAAACACTTCATTGTTGAAGTTGTGGCACCAAAGTTGCTGAATTCACTAAAAAGTGTCTCAGAAATTAAAAGTAAACTGATTCACTCTGTACAGAGTAAAAATCAGTTTCAATTTTAAGCTTGGTGATTGACTGTGTATTGTCGAAATGCACCTTGGGAATCGTAGTTAACTTCTACCCTAAAATCTTTATGTAAACAGTGTTGTACCTTTGACTTTTTATCAAGGAACCAGGTGTTTTCTAACACGGTTGTTCATCATTTGTACTGATGATTTAAGTGGGAGAGTGTCATTCTGATCCAAGCCATAGAAGTGCTCAAACTGTGAGTCACATAACGTCAATGGGAGAAATTAACGCAATTTTTAACTTTTGGAACCAAGGGCGCATTACATAGCTCCTCCTACTTCTTAACTCTATAGGGAACCAGGAAGCAGACAAACCAGATCATCTCAAAAGAGCAGAAATTTTAAGCAATGGTAAGGTGAGTAACTTCATTCGGTCTAATAATCCTGCTTACACAGCCAATAGTGACAACATGCTTTCTGTGTACCAGTGATGTGGCATTATAGTACAACCATACCTGACCACACCCAACAACACAGCTGGGTGTGGTCACAGGTTCAAGAGACTTAAAGTTTGGTCACATTATGTTTCTTTCATGTAATGTGACCATACCTTTGTACTGTGAAACCCATAAAGGCCACAGCTGCTATTTTTCTCCTCCCTCCAAAATCTTCTGTGGTGCTACTCTTTAAAGCTCAGTCTTGAACTTGGAAATAGTGAATTAATAGGTCATTGGCAACAGATCCATCACCATGACAACTGAGCAAACTCCATCCATTGCACTGTTCTAATGTAAGAGCAAACTCATTTATATAAATGCTGATTAACGTTGTGCTCTGCATCTTCATGAAAAGATGTTTTTACTGCACAATCATTATTGATATTCATGGATTTGATGCAGTCATTGGTTTTACCACCAGTAATGCTTTCAATTAATTTATACAACAGTTCTTTATGCTAAGTCAAATGCTTTCTGGAAGTTGACAAAGCAGTATATTTTTATATATTCCTATCTCTCCCTCTCTTTCTCCCTGTCTCTCTCTGTCTAACACACAAACACACACATACACACACTGCTGGGTCAGACTGAATATGTTTAATCATTTATGAGTCTCCAGAACTGCTAATGCAAACTGCACACCAATACCCACTTAATAATTAAAGCCTGGTATTGATTGTGGCATTACAATGCTTGTGTTGAGGGACATTAGTCAGTGCTGCTGATGATAATAACACTGCTGATTCCCTCCTATAAAACTAGCTTTAATTCAGTGGGTGAATGGAGACTGAAATGAGAGAAAATGAAAAAGGATGGAGAAAATGAAAGGATGCAGGGAGGGATTTGAAAGACAGACTGAAAGTCAGAGGGACTGAGAGGGAGTCTTGAGAAAAACTAGAAAAACAAACCATTTAGAGAAGAGAGAGGACGAGAAGGACAATAGCCAATGGTTTGGACACAAATTCAACATTCAATGACATTTCATATTTAAAGAGTTTAAGCGGAATTATAGAAACACAACCAATCTGTCTTTGGGAACCTATTTTAGTCACAGCCAATTACCAATTATGATGCACACAAACCAGAAGAGAAACCTTTTCATTCTGTTTATTTTGCATGTACTGTAGGCTTTTATGCTCATGGATACATTTCATATTTCAGATCACTCTTGTATTTTTTTTCAATGTTTCTTGGATGCCCAAACATGGAGCTGGTTTAAAATTTGTCAAAAGACACTCCATTTGTACAGACACATCTGATAGGTCAGCTAGATATACCAATTCTGTAAGGTGTAACTAGTCACTTCGGATTTTAATTTACCTTCCCTTAACTTACCTTCTTTGTGTGACAATATGGTTAATGATTTTACATTACAAATTGCGGATGACATTGTGCCCATAAAAACTGAGTTTATTTCTGGTAAAACAAAAAAAACCTTGGAGGAATGTGGATAGAGTGAGGACACTAACAAGAACCTGCTGCAAATCTGTCCAAGAGTGGTGTAAGACCAAATTGCAGGTGGATTATAATATCAGTTTAGTAAATATCAAAAAGAAATGAAAAAATCCAGACAGCACTACTTCTCTCAAATTATTACTGAAAATTTGAATTCTAAGTTTCTGTTTTGTACAACTGATAAATTGGTTAATCCTCTAAGACAAATACCTGCTGAGCTCCACTCTTCAGAGAAATGTAAGGAATTTGCCTACTTTAAATATAAAATTTCCAATATTATGAATAATATTGTGGCTTTCTCTGTCGGTGGGTGTGACCTCTCTTCTTCTGCAGTCTTAACTCAGTGCCATATTGCCCACACTCTGTCCAACTTCATTCTTCAACATAGTGAACTACAAGAAGTGGTGCATCAGTTTAGTTCGGCAACATGTGCTCTTGACCCAATGCCTATTAAGTTGTTCAAAAATGTTTTCAGCTGTTTGGTAGATGATGTCTTTGAGATTCTTAATGCCTCCTTACTCTCTGGAATCTTCTGCACAGGTCTCAAATGCTATTACAGCACCATTGTTGGAAAAGAGTAATCTTGATCCATGTGTTCTTGCGAACTACAGACCAATCTCAAATCTTCCAAAATTCTTGAAAAGGTTGTGTACCAACAATTACATTTATATCTGTCATATCACAATTTGTTTAACATTTAGCAGTCTGGTGTTAACCAGTACTGTGGTGTATGGTGTATGGTGTACGGTGAAGTTAACCACCGTACAGAAACTGTCCTGGTCAGAGTTGTTAACGATCTTAAAATTAGCTCAGACAACCATAAAGTTTCTATTCTTGTACTTCTTGACCTCCATGCAGCCTTCGACACAGTTAACCATATAATTCTTCTTCAGCACTTAGAACACTGTTTAGGCCTTAGAGGCACAGTTCTTAATCAGCTTTCTCCCTATCTTACTGGAAGATCTTTTTCTCTTTCTATTGGTAACTTTGAATCAGTTGAAGTCGGCATTCAATATGGAGCCCCTCAAGGGACAATTCTTGGTCCACTGCTGTTTAAATTGTATATGCTCCCACTTAGGTCAATGAATACAATATTTCATATCACTCCTATGTTGATGACACACAAAACATATCTGTTTCTGCCAGCAACCTTAGCCCAATGAATGACCTCATCCAATGCATTGCAGATATCAAACATTAGATGGCCACAATTTTTTTTTATATCTAAATGAGGACAAAACAGAGATTCTTTTAGTAGGTCCCAAGGTTTTTTAGGCACCAGATTCACTCTTTGTTGACTCCCCTGTAGGTAAAACCTTGTGAGCATGCAAAAAACTTGGGTGTGATTTTAGATGCGGTTCTGAATTCCAGAAGCACATATCTAATATCTCCAAGACTGCCCTTTATATATCATATCTAAAACTTATCTAAAGTAAGATGCTTCCTGTCACAGTCAGACTATGAAAAGCTGGTTAATGCATTCATTTCTAATAGATTTGATTACTGTAATGCACTTTTTGCTGGACATTCAAAATGCTGCAGCTGCAGCTTATGTTACATGTTTTTATATATGTAATACATTCTTATCTTATATGTTCTTATCTCTCTATGTTTTTGTCATGTATGAATGTATCTTTGCCTGTTTTTTGGGGATTTTTTTTGCTTTTTACTTGAAGAACATTATGTCTACGCCTGTCGTATGAAATGTGCTATATAAATAAACTTGACTTGACTTGACCTGACATGGCCACTGATGGAAAAGTCTCCCTGCCTCTTACTGAACCATATCATCATCATGATCTGACAATAAATATTATATCTTACACTACATTTCTACTGTATTTCAAAGTGAATATTAGAGAATTGAAATCAAGGAGAAGCTGCAGGTCATGTGTACAGTTTCATGCAGCATTAAAATGTTACACAGATACCTAAGGAAAACATACCAAGGCTGAAAAGATTCAAAGGGTCAAACTTGTAAGCCTTATGATCTGACATGTGTACTATATAATTTTTTCGGTTTGTCTAAAGATAAAAATGTGAAGCAGTCAACATATATATATATATATATTTAAAAGAAATGGTAGCTGTATGGTAGCATTTAACAGCCTACACTCAAAATATCTCAAAATGATGCCTGAGCACATCTGATATGAACTATAAGAGGCAGCCACAGATGGTAGAAGAGTGGAATAAGCTAACTAATGACTCTGAACAAAGTGCAACTGAAAAAAACATACTCTAAACCTTATAATACAATGTAAGGGCATCATCGGGAAACACTGTACTGAGTATCTATTTTGACAATCCTATTTGTTTTATATTTATTGCCACTGACTGTTCACTAAGCCTCATCTCCAAACAGCAATTGTCCAATCAAAGTTTAGCAATTGTAAACTGATAATAAACGGGCTGATGCAACACATAAAATGCCCCCATTTTCTCATGAATAATGTTTTAGGGTTTTCCGAATATAAAAATGCCAAGCAGTCAAAGTATACATATTTAAAAGAACTCTGTATGGTAGTATTTAACCGTCTAGACTCATCTCAAAATATTGTACTGAGTATCCATTTTGACAATGAATTTGTTTAATATTCATTGCCACCAACTGTTCACAATCTCCAAACAGCAATTGTCCAATCAAAGTTCAGCAATTATAAAGGCTCAATAGGCCTGTCCCACATAGTAACACCGACAGCAGTATGTATTACTATGTGAGGTTACAGGACTGGAACATCCACTGCATTTGAGCTGGGGTGCAGAATTTAGAGTGTCTGTCTCTTAACGTCATTTTACACTCCAACAACTCCAGCCAAACTTGCCTTAGACAGTGTTATGTTTCCAGACTCATTGATTATTCATCATCCTCTAATTTTCATTTGTAAAAGTGAAGCAGACTGTTAAAATACAATCAGTCATAAATCTAACCTTTGTGTTGCATGTCCAAGTATGTTTTTTTATATTAGACTTTGAAACCAACCAAGGGTTACCTTAGATTTACATAACATTACATTTTATTCATGATGGATAACTAGCTATTCAGAAACTACACGACTCCTTTTTTTTAAGGTATGGTAGCATGTATGTGGCCATTATGTGTGTATTTAAGACCCTTTTGTAGGCTTCTCATTGTAAATCTAATCAGCAAGAAACATTAAAAAGTTGGAGACTGAGCTTTCAACCAAGTTTTGGCATTAGTATTAGTTTGTATGCTAGCTAGCTACAGCTTTTAAAATCTTCTAGTGACAACTGTCACTTTAGTTGCTAAATCCACAGTCATTGGCTAGAAATGAACACTGCTTTTGTTTACTTCTTTGTGAAATCAAAGACTAGTTGGTTCAAAAGTTACGACAAATTTCAGTTAATCTTGGTAAAATTCTTTGGCGAGTCAGCCAGATATCAGCAATACAGAAGGTGTCAAATGCTCAATATCTCATTTTAGAATGAATGGTCAGACGTCTGAACAGTATTTTCTACCTTTAATTAATGGATGCTGTTTGACATTTTTACATATTTAATACCTTATTATTTAAGTTCTAAGTCCTGCTGTCTGAGATAGTAGCCACTATTTTATTACAGTAATAAATCAGGGACTAATTGGATCTTGTGCAAACCAGACCTATTCATCACATAGTACACAGGGTTTTTAAATAAACAATGATGTGTTTCTGTGTTTATCCAGTCTGACTTTTAAACTTTCTGACATTTTTCCATCTCAGTGCACCTTCTCCAATGAGGCCAGCATGATAAGTATTCAGGAGGAACATCCGGGTCCAGATGTTACATGCAAAAATTCATCACATACAGATATGAGTTTATGTATGTGTGTGGGTGTTGTGTGACGGTGGTGGATGGGGAAAGTCAAAAAGAGAGAAAAGCAGAGATGGAAAGCGAGCATGCTTGAGATACACTGAATGTGTTTATACGTGCGTGTTTGTTTATATGTGTGTGCTGTCAGTTCCCTAATGAAAACATGGCATCACTCCAAAGATGTGGTTTCTCTGAAGTTGACAGCCAGCTCTTGCACTGATGCTGCTCCTCTAGAAAAGCTAAATAAAAACTATTCCCTTTGTGACTGTACATCATTTATCATCATCACCTTTATTTACCACTGGTGGGTTGAGTCAAGAGTGCTTGCAGGGCTTGGAGCCAGAGGTAAGTACGTTTTGGCGAACTATGTAAGAAAGGCAAAACAAAAAATGGACCCAGGACGCAACAGCTGTAAATACGTTTCATAATGATAATGTCGTCACATAAACATACTCTCCACTGATAAATAGATTTCATTAAGATCTTTTTACTTGATATATACTTCAGATCTAATTTACTTTTGATTCCTCCCTGGCTCCAGGCCCTTGTATTACTCAAATTTCAAAACTGGCACATACATTTATTCAAAGTGAGAAACAGCTCCATGTGTGGCACAACTTCAAATATATTGTTGGCTACACAATCATTTAGCTTCAGTTGCTGGGGGGTTACTTTAATAGTGCCCAAGTGCACCGTGGCAGTAATTGCACTGGAGTCCTTAGGTCTCTTTGACTAAAAGATTAATCGAATAATCGAAAAATGAATTGGCAGATTAATCGATAATGAAAATGGAGGGGTTGGGGGGGTACATAAAGTAAAGTACATAAAAGTACTAAAAGTGCTTTTATGCTTGTTTTTGCCACTGTCAGGCTCAGATTGTTATTTTAAGTGTCTGACAATGAAAGTAAACACAGGAACTAGATGCCTGTCACAGCATTATGGCTAACTGCATAGTGAACTACATCCAGGGCAGTTTGTTGGCTAACTGAAACACCCACACATTCATCCACGCATATATCCACGAAAAATACTTATGGAATTAAAATATATTAAAATATATTATACATATATATATACACACAGTACAGTGCAAAAGTTTTAGGCACTAAAAGTAAAGTGAGAATGCTTACAAAAATATTGCTATAAATTGTTTTAATGTATCAATTAACTTCTGACAAAGTTGAGTAAACAGCAGAAACCTAAATGAAATCAATATTTGCTGTGAGCAGCTTTGCCTTTAAAACAGCAGCAGTTCTCCACGGCACACTTTAACACAGTTTTTCATGGTAACTTGCAGGTAGGTTGTTGTAACCATCCTGGAGAAAGAATGCTCTTCTATGGATTTATTATTTAGGCTATCTCAGGTGCTTTTTCATGTAATCCCAGATTGACTCTATGATGTTGAGATCAGGGCTCTGTGGGGGGCATACCATACCATTTGTTGCAGGACTCATCATTCATCTTGTTGCTGAAAATAGTTCTTTATGACTCCAGCTGTATGGTTGGGTCATTGTCATGTCATGAATAAATTTGGGACCGATCAGACACCTCCCTGATGGTATTGCATAATGGATAAGAATCTAAACATCTAAGGTGCCTAAAACTTTTGCACAGTACTGTATATATATATATGTATATATATTTGAATATATGAAGACATCGGACTGACTTATATGTAACAAAACTGAACTATGAAATCACAATTTTCATTTAAGTAAGTGATGATGACCATTGACCTTTGCTGCTTGTTGTGTGGTTCATATCCTTGCAAGTGCATATGCGTGATAATGTTAATGTTAGTCTAGCTGTTGTGTGTCGAATCAATTCGGTGAAATACAATAAGCTTGTGCGTTCTTGTAGGGGTGTGTGCCTGAATCCAAATATGTTATTTGAAAAAAGACAAATAGTGTTTTTTTTTTTTACAAATGTTTATTTTGTACAAATATTTTAAAAAGAAAAAAAAACATGTCAAATACCAGTGCGCAAGTCAGTTACATCACTATCTCAGTCTCTGTCCTCTGCTCCACTGTTACACCTTTCAGCAAGTCTCAACGAGGGGAGTCATTTCCTAATTTGGACAATTTGGACACCCCCAGAGTTGGGGGTGTTCCCTAGAGATAAAGCTGAGCTACTGACACAAGCGAAGTGCTCTCAAGGGACTCTCCATAACCCGTTGTTCCTCTTCTCTTTTCCACAAAGTTCGGTTGTAAAAAATAGGCAATGAATGAAAAGTGCAAAGCAAGAATCACCTTTGAAGTTCTTCCCTACACATTAGATGTTGCGTGGTCTCTGTATTATGGGTGTATTAGAGGTCTGTCTGCACTGAAGCAATCAGGTAAGTTTTAGTTCAGTAGTCAGTGCAGTCATCTATGATTTGGAAGACTCGAGTTTGAGAACCAGTGTGGGGACCTCCTTCATAAGATAGTTTATTCATGAACACTTATTTTAACACTTTAATATCCTAAATTAAAAGCGTAATGAAAACAAATACTGGATTTTCAAGCCTATGTCCACTTTTATTATACAAATACAAATGCAAATACAGAGCTCTCCGCACATCCCTACATTCTAGTGTGTTACAGCTAATTCATTGATTATGGACCACTTTACTTTTGTTATCACAAAAAAACTAGGGAGAGTGAATGATGTCGGAGGCAATCCACAGACTCCTCATTCCAGCAATGGGAATGCTAGTGTGGTGACCAGTGTTCTTCAGTGGGTACTGAAATGCAGTGACCACAGGTGAGTAGAAAAGTACAGCCTCGCCACCTGTAGGAGTCCATGGTGATAGCCAAAAAGGGTCAAGAGAGCAACTGGAAACTTCAGACGACTTTGTAACCCCTGTTTTTTTCCCAGTAATCAACCAATTTCCCCCAAGGATTACATTGCAGCCCATTGCAGCTGCTGGCCGAAGCAATCTCGCTCAATACTGGTCCAAAAATTTTTGTTCCCATTCATCACTTAGACCCCAAATGATGGGAAAATAGGGTCCAGATTGAAAAATACCAGAATTACCCTTTAACCCTGATAATTAATGGGCTGAAGCAACACATACACTGCCCCCAGTTTCGCAAGGATTGTTTTTTTCTATCAAACAAAAACTAGAGATGCACAGATCCAATCGGACTGGTATTGGCATCTTATTAAGTGGATCTGGTATGAGCCACGAGTTCCACATAGTGAGGTACAAGGGGAAAATTTATAAAATTTGGGAAAAAGAATCAAATCACATCAAATCTTTATTTACAGCCAATTGCACTGTACAATGAAATTGAGTTGGGAAAAACTCTAAAGAAAAATTTTACAACATAAAATTACCAAATAAAAAATAAACATTAGATACAAAAACACACACACACACACAAATAATAAAGAAATAGCAGTGGTTACTGGAGGAACACGCAAAGATGTCTGGCGCAGATGGGTGCCATCAAGAAAACAGTGGTATTGAACTGGTAATTGGTATCTTCAGATACTTTAAGTTGAGGTATCAGAACCGTTACTGGGAGATAAAAAGTTGCATCAATGTGTCCCTGACAAAAACTTTGCTATCAGAATAATTTGAAAGATGCATCAATTACATAAAGAATTTACTCACAGGACCTTTATATTAGCTAGTTTGTGAGGCTCCTCCAGGTAGTTTAAGTACAAGCCCAGGATAATATGTCAGGGCTTGTTTCATCAGGACTATAAGTCAGGTTTATTTGTTATAAAATATCTTACCTATCATAACAGGCACACACCTGTATAGTTTACTGAAGATTAGAGAATTCTGAATTCTGAAAATGTTTAGGTCATTGTCTTTCTTTTCCTTTTGAATTGCAACTTCCAAATTGTCAATGGGCCACAGTGGACCTTAACTGCACTCACTTGTGTAGCCCCTCTTAGTAATGAAGTTGAGTGGCTTTGCTCGGCTCTTAAGCGTAAACTAAACCACTTATGACTGGTCCTGTTTCTCCAAACACTGAATGCAAAGAAGAACCAGAAAGAACAATTATCAAATCTGAGTTTAGCCCCACATTCCACCAAAGGCTGAGGGAACTTGGAAACGTGATTCATATGGAAGGCCTTTGACAGAAACTTGCCAATTTGGAAAATTTCTTCCCAAAAATCTGGAAACCACTTCTCGACAAATGGACGATAACCCAGCAGAAGTAAACTGAGTCATACACCTTACGTGCTTGACAAGATGTGATATGGTCCTATTCTTGGAGTATTACATTCACATATCTTTGGGATCACTGTTGTTGCCAATGCTAGTTTTTGTTTTATCTTTTGTTTTTTGTTGTTTTTTTCTGTTTCCTGAATAATATTTACTATTTAAAAATGCAAACTATGTTATTTTTCCTTTTTTGTTTTCTGGATGTTCTACTATAATTGTATATATATTTTTAATCTGTGTGCTTTGCTTTAACTGGACATTACTTTGCCTTGCTTCTATGCTTAACAGAGTGCTGCTATTGTAAAGTATAATCTACCTGTCCCTAAAAAATCCAGTGAACAGGCTTAAAAAAAAGGAAAGAACCATTATCCCTTAACCACATCCTTCATCCCTTTTACTCACCACCATCATCATTCATCCAACCACATTGCACAATTTGTCATTTCACACTTCACTTACACATGCAGGTACAGACATGTTCACACTCACTCACATACAATATATAGATGATACAAATAAAAACATTCACAAAGCTGCACCTCTCAGCTCCCTAGATGCAACATCTGTCAAGATCACTGACACCCTCAATCATTAAACCATTACCTATCCTGTTTATCATCCATACATACACATTCACATGCACAGATCAGACATACATTACTATGACCTCTTTCACTTTGTCCATCATCACTCTGCAGATGCAATCAGCCAGTGTTATACACATTATATGTGAATATAAACATGACAGAATGAGTGATGACCAGAATAAGAAAGATCTTGATTTTATAACCTGACAGACATTTGGGTGGTAAATGCAGACAAACAGAGTGTGTAGTTATAAAAGATACAGACAGAGATGGACAGACATATTGCGAAACTGTGAGGCTGACGTTTGAAGTGTGTTTGTGTGTGTGTGTGTGTGTGTGTGTGTGTGTGTGTGCGTGTGTGTGTGTATGCATGGGATCGTGCATGTATCTTGTGGCAACAAATCCAAAACATATGAAACCAGTCTGTTTGCCTTGAAGTCAAAAGAAGATGAGTTTATAGATTTCTTTCGACTGCACCATCTGTCTCCAAAATACAAGGAGCACATGTGCAACCATGCGTGCCCATACACACACACACACACACACACACACACACACACACACACACTCGCACATATATCAGAAAAAAGTATTTTTGTCCTGTGGTAAAAAAAAATAAGTCCTCTATTCAATGAAAACATAATAATGGTAAAAATTCATTCTTCTGGGTAATTGCTCAACCACTCAGCTGAACATTTAAAACTTATTGACATCTGCTGGGGTGCAGCAGTTGTCACTTTTTTGGCAAAAAAACAAACACAGAACAGCTAAACAGATGATCACTTCAAATCATAGACAATGATTTTTTTTTTTTTGGCCATACTAGTGCCATGGCTCTTTGGATAAAAATGTTAGTCATTGCAGAGGATGCATTTTAAGATGCACCCCCCATCTGTTCACATTTGTGATTTTTGGTGAAATGTCTCAACAATTATTGGATATATTTCATTAAATTTTGGTTCACACATTCATGTTCCCCTCAGGATTCATTTTAAAACATTGGTGATCTCTTAACTTTTCCTTCAGCACCATTATCAGGTCAAAATGTATCCAGTACTTTGGATTTTACCAAAAACCTGAAAAATTAATAACATTCCCTTCAGCCTCAGCAGTACTTTGTGTTTAGTGCTAATTATCAAATGTCAGCATGCTAACATACTTGCTGTAGTTTTTCAGTCTTGTTTAAACCTTTTGGATATTCATTAGCCTTTTAGCTAATCTTGATCAACAGGACCAGAAACAGTAACAATTTTTTGAAAGCTTGCAAACTTTGTTGTGCAGCATTCCAGGTTTATGGGTTTCGAGCAGTTTATTATAAACGTTTATTTAAGTAGATAACAAACGTTCCGTTCTCTCAAGCTGTTTGGGCTAAATATTAAAAGTTTCACTTTCACACATTTGGGGTCATAAAGAGCATTTACCAACCAACCCATACAGAGTGGTGTGCCAGCACTGTCTGGAGTAACATTCAGAGATTTACTGGATTGAAGACATTTTTGGCTTTGTCATTTATCGTCTGAGCTTTTGATCCAGATACATTCTGTATCTTGAAGGCAGGGACCCGGCTGCAGTCTGTGGAGCGCTGGATCACTGTCATTGCCATGGCTGCTTAGACAGCAGATAGTCTGTACCTGGGCTCTCTCTCTGAGGTATTTGAGATGTTCTGACCTTTTGGTGGCCACTTAAAACTTTTAGACAAGGAGCTTATTGACTGTCAACAATGATTTATGTTAGTAAAGACAGTGAAGGAGGAGGGAGGAAGAGTTGCCGACAAGAGGGGATGAAACAAACTGTCAACACCCAATATCTCTTCTTTTAAAATAAAACTTCTACACAGAGGAGGCAAGAGACCAATTACGTGGACCACAGTAAAGTTGCATTTGTTACTTTGCATTCACTTGTGTTATTTGGCCTAACTTGAACCATAAACCTTCTGTACAACAGTGCTATGTGACCACAGAAGTGGAGAGTGTTTTCTTGTTATCCCTCACTTGAAAAGGCCAACTAAAAAAGTGTAGAGGGGTGTTTAAACTAGTGAGATTGAGTTTACACATGGCATGGTGCAATTACATCGATGAAGCTGGACTGGACAAACAGACATTTAAATATGTACTGGAACTGAAAATTGCTTTATTCTCAGTTTAATTAACGCACTCCCTTTATTTCTGCGTCTTTGCCTCTGTCCATGTCCAGATTTCTAGTTTAGCAAGAAGTCCACCAAAGAGCATTTCTTTTTCTCTATGCCTCAGGTGTCGTGTCTGTTGCAACATACTGTACATCAGGGTTTTTCTTAGATGTCTTCTTGTAGCTCCAAAATGAAAGAGACATCACTACATCAGAAAGTGAAGAATCTATTTTTTTTTGTTTCATTCACATATTGATTCTGTTATGCTTTCAAACCATTTCTCAATAATCTGTCTTTATGACAGCAGTTTTATGACTGAAAATGAACCTGTAACCATTCATCATCACTTGGCAGTGAGTCGCATCTAACTTGTATAGAGAAAACAGCTCAAATGCAGCTGCGGGCGGGCACATATGAGAAAGAGCTAGTAAAACAAGAAGGTTGGTCAGTATTGGATGCAGCAGTCTATTATACAAGCATTTGTTAAAATAATGTTGCTCCATATTAAAATCCCGCAGATGGAATAACAAGATAACAGACGCCAGGAAAGTAAAACAAATCTATTTTTAATCTTACTTATTTCGATAGTCACAATAGATGTTAAACAGACCATCTTTTTATTTTCTTGTTTTAGCAAACATAATCCATGATTGGCTGTTTATTGTACAGTATAAAAAATAAATAAGAGGTCCACTATAAGGACAGTAAATCTTGTGCCCCGGTGTGTGTTAAGATATTGTTTCATTATGTTTAATTAAATGTAGCAATTAATCATGATATTGATTTGAGGTGTTATCATATATCATGAAAAAAGCCTACTGTGTAGTCTTCATTGTCCTGCTCTAACAGATGAAAGATAACTAGCAGGAGAGTCAGGGATGGGGCTTTTTCCTATCTGTATTCAAGAGCATGGTCTTTCAATTTGAGAGCATGATTTATTGATTTCACGTTCAGATTTTGTAATTCTTTCCCTCAAAACCCTGCCCTCGCACTCAAATAGCTCCTGCTTGCACTTAGATTTGCTCTGCTTCTGCTCAAATTGTATGCTTACACTCAGATATATTGTTGCTTGCACAGATTTCCTGCTCCAGCTTCAGCCTTTCCCCTCGCACTCTGCTTCTGTGCACTTGTGAAACATCTGCTCACAGATTTCTGCTCTGCTCTTGGATTTTTTGTGCAATAACCCTGTCAAAGTTGCCAGGAATGCCAGGTGTAGTGTTGACCAATGAAATGATCCCTGCCGCCTTGCAGGCGCATTAGCTTTACTGTTTAGAGTGTCGCGTATGGGCGGTTACTCTTTCACCGGGTTCATCCACTCCTGCCCTCCAGGAATTTTTTTTTTTGGGGGGGGGATTTTAAAAGGGCTGAAGCTGGAGCAGGAAATCTATGCAGGATACAATACATCTGAGTGCAGTTTGAGCAGAAGCAGAGCAAATCTAAATGCAAGCAGGGGCTATTTGAGTGTAAGGGACGAGCCTTGAGGGAAAAAATTACAAAATCTGAATGTGAAATCATTAAATCATGCACTCAAATTGAAAGACCATGCTCTTGAATAAAGAAAGGAAAAAAGCCCCATACAAATTAGGTTACAAGTGAAAACACCTGTGTGGGCGTACCAGATTTGTGTTACTGGCATGACCATAATTAGGTACAATATTGCCCAAAGTATAACTCGCATTTTGTCAGTCGAATTTCTGCCTTTTTTAGCCACATCATTATCCACAGAGTAACGCAGCGTGACAGCATGACAGACAGTAAACTTTTACAGATGCTTGTCTCTGAATGACCTAAATACATAACTGTGATGGAAACAGAGAGGGATGATGGAAACAGAGGACAGTGCGGCGCAGAGCGATTGTGTTTCCTGCTATGAGCTCTCAGCTCCTGTGTTAAATGCAGCAAAGTCATCTAAACTCCTGTTTAAACACAACACATACCAGCGGCTGTACCATCTCATCCTCTGCCGGCCAGTGTGATCAACTATTCAGCTGACAGCTGTGCTAGGATTTTATAACTAAAACACCAGGAAACACACTTTTTATTTCTCTGACTGTGGAAATCTGATGTTTTCACATCAAAGCATAAAGCATCTAGTGGAACGGACTTGGCAGAAATGGACTATTATATTTATAAGTAGGTTTTAATCAGTGTATAATCCCATGCCAATAAGAATCGTTGTTTTTTCATTACCTTAGAATGATCCCTTTATATCTACATAGGAAGTGGGTCCCCTTCGATGGAGGCCACCATGTTGCACCACCATGTTTCTACAGTAGCCCAGAACAGACAAACCACTGGCTCTAGAGATGACCTTTTGTATTTTTTGCGAGTTTCGCAGCAACTCTAGGTTGTCCAACATGCCTGGAAGGGGAGAGACAGGGGGAGGCAGGCTTGGACTGGCAATTCTGGCAAATGCCAGGTGGGCCAGCACAGTGGGCTGCAAGGCCACCGCCAGCAATGTGGGGAAACACATTGCTGGTACATTGCCCCCCAACTCAACCCCCCAGGCATGCTGCTTGTCACAGCCTGACAATAGCAGTGAACGAACGTTTAAATAGTGTCGGTAACATGAAATCCTGACTGTTAAGCCTGATGTGTGAATTGCATCAGATCAGCAGTGCGAACACAATGTCGGATGACTATATAAATAGAGCGCTTTTAATTCATGTCCAATGTCAGACACATTTCCAGATCATTAGGCTAGGCCTATAGGAAAGCTTTTGTGAAGTGTGAGAATTAAGTTTTGGCTATTTTGTTTGATGATGACAGCACTGCATTTTGTCATAGACTACATTCATGACATACGATTATATCATATTTGTTTTATTTGTGAAGTTACGGATTGTAGCATAAGTGCAGCGAGTGTTGGGTTGCCCATATTAATTGTCAAATGAATAAAATCCTGAGTGTGCCTCTTGGGGTAGCGACTTTTCCCTCTGTTTCTTGGCTATTTATTTATTGCATTATTTTATGAAACATTGTAAATACACCTGTTGTTAGGGTGCCAATTTGATATCTATTGCTTAGCCTATATGTTATAAATACGCTGATATTGCTTTAAACAACTCATAATTGCATATGTTAGGGAATAATGGGGCCGGTCCAGATGAAAATTTCCAGGGCCGAATTTTGTTCCCAGACTGACCCTGGGGGCAGGGGTATTTAGTTGGTTGCAACCTCATCACTAGATGCCACAAAATCCACACTAGTCCTTGAAAACACAAGTCTTACAGGTGAAACATGAATCTCATGTGGGCTGTTATATTAGTTTAGTGTGGGGGCAGCTGCTCTGCAGGTGAGCTTGATTGTACTGTAACTGCAGTGAGCAAGTGGAGACATGAATAATATTTCTCATAGCACCTACCACATAGAATACCATAACAAAAGAAAAAAAGAAATCATTGCAAACAAATCATTATGAAATAAATAAATAATAAATATATATAATAAGATTATAAGTATTTTGTCAATTAAATGTAATGGTATGATGAGAGCCAGTCCTTCCCTTGTGTAGCAGCTGCACCTTTTTGTCTTTCACTCTCTTCCAATGTTTTTCACTCGTCTGACTCTTTCTTTCTTTTGTTCTCTCTCTCTTTCTTTCTTTCTTTCTTTCTTTCTTTCTTTCTTTTTTCTTTCTTTCTTACTCCCTCTGCATTGTGACTGCTCTCCTTCCTATTCTCTCTGTTCTTCATAGTGATTGTTCTATGCTTACCGAAACCTTCTCTGAAACAATTCCCTGCAGGAAGGGTGGTTGTTGCATGCACACATACATACACACCATGGGCATATATGTTTTCACCTGTACTTTAAATGTCCATACAACTGCAGTAGTATACACAGTGGCATGGACACAAAAACATAAGCACAGGTGAAATCACATAGCTTACATACACATTCAGGAAGGTTCAAGCAAGCAAGCACCTACATACACACACAAACACACACAGCAGTTGTCATGACATTTGTAATAAATGGCTTAGTGGAATTTCCTCTGCTGGTTAAAAAGGATTGAAATGCCACTGCAGGCATGATCACAAATCAATAAACCATTCTCAAAGCTGCCATTTTAGTGTGTATGTGTGTGTTTGTGCATTTTTCCAGGCCTGCTTGAAAAAGGGCCAAAACTGACAAAAAAAATTTTCTACCTCTGCAGTTCCATTTCGTTTTTCATTCATTTTATTTTGTTCCCTTAAATGTCCATAAACCATGTTGATAAGATAAGATGAACTTTATCGATCTTCAGGAAACATTGCAGCTGCAAAGAAAAACGTCTAAATTAAATATATTATAGCATATTTTTTGTGTTCCTAGACTGGGTTGAAGGGATTTTTTTGCTATGTTGAATTCTTGCTGAGGAATTCTTGCTTTTTGCTTGCTTTGCTGCTTGCTCTTTTTAATGACATGTTTGGTATTAGAGATTTGCAAATTTACGTTCCAGTGCAGTACTATTTATAAAAGGAATTGGCATTTTATATAAGTACAAATTAATATTTATTGACCTTCAGAGAAGCCTCATAGTGTTTCAGGTAAACGTGCTTACCTTTTCTACCAAAGTGAGAACTTTCACCTCACCCTCCTTCGTTCTGCATAATTTTAGCAGTGTCCTTTGGTGTTATCATCACCTACATACATGATTGAATAACTGAGAAGTGAAGAAGTCCAGAAATATTAGTAATCATATGGTAGAAATGTGCAGAGGGACACAGATTAAGGTGTGAATCTGATTCATTGAAGATAAACCCAAACTGGTTTAGTAGTGGCTTTCTGGCTTAGACTGGATATGATCCTCTTAGTTTCTACATGCTAAATCACTTTCTGAACAAAGTATTTAATTTTGGATTTTCTTCTGATCACTGCTGCACCCTGGTACTCTCCTCGATTCTCTGCTGGCAGAGTTCAGCGTGTCACTGAACTCCAACAGGGAAATGGACACCATAATTTTCCCAGAGAGAGCTTTGTGTGCCCAGTAATGGCACATTCTCTTATTTGAGGCTTAAGTGAAATCCTGGCAATGAATCGCACTTGATATCCATGGTGTTGGAAAAGGCATGGGAGCTGATACGTGCGATGCAAGTCCAGGATGGATTTATTAGTTACGCCATCACAGCAGGGATCCTTGGCTGCTGCTGCTTTTGAAATACTTGATGGCACCTGCAGACAGCAGTAACCGAGACTGCCAGCTAAAATTTTAGGCTCTGTGTGCACTTTACTCTACATTCACTTTTGGCTTGATGTCCTGAGCAGTGACTGCTGCTTGTCCATCAGCTTTTAACAATGACTGATAGCTCCCATCTTTTGTGAAATCAAGTCATTCTGACCAGTGCCAGACCTTTACGTATATTGAGAAAAGGGTCTCGACACTTTTCTGTTCTTCTACCTTAAACTTTTTTACTGATTGACAGCTTTAGATACAAGTGTTTATTTTCTGAAGAATTTATGGCCATCATCATTTCTCTCATAATTATTGTATAAATTTTGTATATGATAATTTTGAACAAGGGAATGATACTGTATATGGTATTTATTAGGGGTATAACACAAAATTCATGGTTCGGTGTGTACCATGGTTCAGTATGTTTTTGGAAAAGCATGAAATGTAAACATCAAGTTTACATTCTTAGTCAGTATATCTCTCGTGTTTGCCTGAATTCTGTGCGACTCTGTGTTTCCCTGTGCCTCAGGTTCATTACTCATCTGTGGTCTCTGCCTGTCTCACCCAGCTTCTTGCCAGCCTGCGTTTCAGCCAATAGTTCAGCTCTCTCTGCCTGCCCCACTCCACCATTGTTCTGGCACAGCTCTCCAAACCTCCATGTCTACAGCCTGAGTCCTGCTTTTTGGGTCCAAACTCAGCTTAACCTCACAGAATGATCTGGCATGGACCCTGCAGACTCAGACCTGGAAAGATCAAACATCCAGAAAGCAATCTCCATCCAAGGAATATAGCTGGGACAGCACAAGCAACTCCTGCAGAACCTCTCTGACAGCAACCAGGCTATGGTAAATCAAATCATTCAATTAACTAGTCAAGTGGCAATGTTAACGTCTCAACTCACTCCGCCAGTCTCTGCAGCGCAATTCCTCCAGCTCAACCTCCTGTATCTCCCCCCAGGGAATCCTACGTTCCTGACCTGGAACCCTTTGCTGGGAATCTGATAAAATGCCAGGGTTTCCTCCTTCAGTGCTCTTTGGTGTTCAATTAGCGAGCACTGACTTTCCCTTTGGATCAATCAAAGTTACATTATATAATGGGACTTCTGAGAGGAAGGGCTTTGGCTTGGGCAGAAGCCGTTAATGCAAATCACTCCGTAGTCACTCTCTCTTATGATGATTTTGTGTCAAAAGGAAAGGGGTGAAAGGGGTTTTTGATCTTCCAGATCACTGTGGAAATGCTAAATGTCTGTCAAATCTCCTCCAGGGATCTAGGAGTGTGGCTTATTTTTCTGTGAAGTTTAGGACACTGGCAGCAGATTCGAAGTGAAATGATGAGGCTCTACAGGGGTGTTTTTTTTTTTTTTTTAATTGAAGGATGACTAGTTTCTCGTGATGAACCCTCTAATTTTGACTCTCTTGTTTCCCTAGCCATCAGGCTTGATAATCGCCTGCATGAGTGGTGCAGGGAGAAGTCAGGTCATTCCCATTCTCCACTTATCACTCACCCTTCATCACTACCTCTCACGAGATCGGGAGTTCATTCATTCCCCGTGGCCCAAGCTTCTTCATTTCCCATCTCCTCTGCCATGCAGTTTGGCAGAGCCCATCTTTCTCTCGCCGAGCGGCTCTGCAGGATAAGGGTGGTTGAGTGCAATTATTGTGGTTGATTTGGTCACTTTCTTGCTTCCTGTCCTGTTCAGCCAAAAGACATTGCTCATCAGTAGCAGTGGGGGTACTGGTGAGCTAGACTGATTCCTCAGCCCCATCTAAACCCAGAATGCAAATTCAAGCTACCCCTTGTTACAATCAGTTAACTTCACTTCAACTAGCTCTGGTTGACTTTGGTGCAGAAGCTAGTTTCCTGGATAGTAATTTGGCCCTTCAGTCCGGTATTCCCCTTGAACAGCTTGAATCTCTGCTTACTGCTAGTGCTTTAGATGGGAGATTTTTGGCCCGAGTGACTCTTCGTACTGTTCCTGCACTGCTCTGTTCCTCCAAGTCCTGAGATCCCAGATTTGTACACCATCCCTGCTGAGTATCATAATCTAGGAGAGGTTTTGAGAAAGGATTTGGCCCTCTCTTTGCCTCCTCATTGTCCCTATGATTGTGCCATAGATCTTCTCCCTGACGCCCCTCTTCCTACTAGTAGACAATTTGTCTCATCCCAAAAAGAGAGGCAATATATAAATTACTCACTGGCTGCAGGCATTATTTGACCATCTTCCTTCCTTGTTGGTGCTGGTTTCTTTTTTGTCTCTGACAATGATCACTCTTTACTCACTTGTATAGATTTCCGTGGGTTAAATAACATCACTGTTAAGAATAAGTATCCTCTGCCTTCAATCAACTCTGCTTTTGAACCTCTCCATGGTGCCACTGTCTTCACGAAGCTGGACGTCAGGAACGCATATCATCTGGTCAGAATCAGAGAAGGGGACAAATGGAAAATGGCTTTCAACACCCCTTTTGGACACTTTGAATATCTGGTAATGCCTTTTGGACTCACCAATTCTGCCACTGCATTTCAAGCCTTAGTTAATGATGTGCTAAGAGATTTCCCGAACCACTTCGTGTTAGTGTACCTTGACAACATACTCATCTTCTCCTGGAACATGTCTGATCACATCTCCCATGCCTGCCACATTGTTCAGAGGGTTTTGGAGAATAAACTCTTTGTGAGGGGCAGAGAACTGTGAATTTCACGCTAGTACCATCAGTTTCCTGGGTTACATCATTGAGAGCAGGCAGATGAAGACAGGTCCAGAGATGATCAGAGCAGTGGCAGAGTGGCCTAAACTCACCACCCGTAAACAACTCCAGTGGTTCTTAGGCTTTGCTAATATCTACCATTGTTTCAACAGGAACTTCAGTAGAGTTGCAGCACCCCTTACCAGGCTCACTTCCTCCTACATTCCATTTTCCTGGACCCCAGAGGCTAAACAAGCTTTTTCAGAGTTAAAGGGTCTCTTCACCTGCATCCCCATCCTGGTCTAACCTGATCCCTCTCGTCAGTTTATTGGTGAGGTTGATGCTTCTGACACCTGCATCGGGGCAGTTCTCTCCCAGTGCTCCGATGGACCAAAAGCTCCATCCCTGTGCCCTGTTCTCTTGTTGCCTCTCCCTAGCTGAATGTGACTATGATGTGGGTAATAGGGAGCTGCTTGCCATCAAATTGCCGTTAGAAGAATGGAGACACTGGCTGGAGGAAGCCCAGCAGCCATTTGTGGTGTGGACTGATCATAAAAACCTGGCTTACATTCAGAGAGCCAAATGTGTAAACTGCCATTAAGCCTTTCAGTTACTGAGCCGGTTCCAGAAATATCAAACCTAATGCTTTCCCCCACCAAGATGTCCCTGAAGAGCTTCCTACAGTCCAGACACTATCCTCCCTTTTGTTTTTGTGGCGGCAGCAGTTTCCTGGGAGATTCTGTCTGAATCTGTAGTAAGATAGGCTCAGCGGACACAACCTGACCCAGATAACAGTCCACCTAACTGCCTTTTTGTTCCTGCCTCAGTTCGTTCCCATGTTCTCAAGTGGGTTCACAGTTCCTGTTTTGCTTGCCATCCAGGGATGAACTGCAACCTGTCCCTCCTCAAATGACATTTCTGGTGGCCCACCATGGAGACTGATACCCGCACCTTTGTCTTGGCCTGCTCTGTTTGTGTTCAAGGTAAGTCCTCTCATTGTCCACCTGTTGGTCTGTTACACCCTTTCCCTGTTCCAAGTCGCCCCTGGTCACACATTGCCCTAAACTTCTTCATTGGTGTACCTACTTCGCAAGGTAATAGAGTCATACTCAGACTGAGGCAGTTCACTCTGTGGCTCTTCCCAAACTCCCCACAGGCCCTGAAACAGCTTCACTTGGTGCACCGTGTCTTCTGCCTCCATGGCATTCCATTAGACATTGTTTCTGACCAGGGTCCTCTATTCATATCCCAGGTTTGGAGGACATTCTGTCAGGCTCTTGGTGTTACTATTAGTCTTTCCTCTGGTTTCCATCCTCAGACCTATGGCCAGATGGAGAAGGCTAACCAGGTCTACTGACTATCCTGCTTACTTGGTTCCACAGCTCCTGGATGTCCACCGTTGTGGCAGGGGTTACTGATACCTGGTGGACTGGGAGGGATACAGCGTGAAGGAGAGGTCCTGAGCTCCTTGGTCCTTCTTGGATCCCCGGCTCATCAGGGAGTTTCACCGGACTCATCTGGATAGGCCTGGTGGCTCCCTTTGAGTGCAGGGAGGGAGACTGTCATGGTCCAGCTGTGCCTCTCCCTCATTCCTAGTGTTTCTGCTATGTATCCCTCACCTGTGTTTCTTGTGGGTCCCTTTTTGTTCTCTTTCTCTGTCTGTGTGTGTCTGTCTGGGCGCAGTGCTGTGTTTCCCTCCTGCCGCCAATCAACCTGCACACCTGTGACCCATCCACTTGTCAAGCTCCTGCAGTATAGATACCCTGGCTCTGCCCTCCAGTCTTTGCCAGATCGTTAAGTTTGCCAACGTGGTACCTACATTACGGCCAAGTTTAAGTTCCTAGTCAGTAAATCGCTTGTGTTTGCCTGAACTCTGTTTGACTCTGTGTTTTCCTGTGCCTCAGGTTTATTACCCATCTGCGGTCTCTGTCTGCCTGCTTTGCCCAGTGTCTTGCCAGCCTGCCTTTCAGCCAGCAGCTCCGCTCTCTCTGCCTGCCCCGCTCCACCATTTTTCTGGCTGAGCTCTCCAAACTTCCATCTCTAGAACTTCTCAATTAAACTGCATTTGAACTGTTGCAAGCCACGTACCTGAGTCCTGCTATTTGGGTCCAATCTTAGCTTAACCTCACAGTCTATTATACAAGTGTTTGTTGAATTAATGTTGTTCCATACTAAAATCCTGCTGATGGAATAATGAGATAACAGCAACCATAATATTACTTATTTTGATAGTCACAACAGATGTTTATTGTACAGTACAAATAATTAAGAGCTCCGCTATAAGGACAGTAAATCTTGTGCTCAGGTTTGTGTTAAGATATTGTTTCTGAATGTTTGATTAAATGTAACAATTAATCTGGGTATTGATTTCAGGTGTTATCACCCAGCCCTACTGTGACATGTCAAAATGTTTATGATGAAAAAGACCTTCTGTGTAATCTTCATTGTCCAGCTCTAACAGATGAAAGATAACTAAAAGGAGAGACAATATAACACCATATCCATTAAATTTAGGTTTAATTACACTGAACAACAGTCTTGACCATTGTGAGGAATCCATATTTGTTTGGTTTCCAGGCACTTCCAGGCATGCTGTTTACAAGTTGGAAACTTGTAATTACGATAACTCCAATATGACATGAACACAGCATGAGAAGAGGTATAAATTAGGCAACAAGTGTAAACACCTGTGTGGGTGTACCAAATTTGCGTTACTGGCATGACCATAATTAGGTACAGTATTACCAAAGTAAGGTGTATAGGGTTTAACATGTCACAAACAACACAATTATCAAACATGATATGAAACAGAAAGAAGGTTCATGCTCATTTATAGAGCACTGGTTGGGTGAAATTCATTGCCAGTGCATATTTTTCAAGAGAATAGTGAAGATTGGTTGAAATTTTTGTTAATACAGCATCTCCAAACGTTTCAGGAACCATTATTCAATTGTGTGTGTGTGTGTGTGCGTGTGTGTTTGTGTGTGTGTGTGTGTGTGTGTGTGTGTGTGTGTGTGTGTGTGTGTAAACTAGAGAAAGATGGTACAAGAAATAAAATATAAACCCCGTGTGAAAGTAGAAATCCCCCTTGGCAGAGAATGAGAAATGTATTTTAATAACCTATTTCTTGGAATTAAATGCGTGAAAGCACAGGATGGATAAATATATCATTTAAGAAGGTCATTCAGACAAGGATTTATGTTTATTAAGGATTACTATTTATTTGTATGAAGAAAAAATTCAAGTTTGCTATGAATTCTTCAGGAATTGCGATTGATTTATAATTTTGTGTTTGGCTTAATGTCTGTTGAGAGGATGACGTAGTGTAGTGTGTATGAATGTGTATGATTGTATGGGTGGTGACCCAAGGAAGAATACCCAATGCTTATGCTGGTGCTAATGGGGATCCTAATAAAGAAAGAAAGGAAAAGTAACACCTGTGCTTTTTCCAACTACTACAAGTCAAAATGTCTGCCGTAAAAAAGGCCTATTACACTGCACAACATATGTTATATTATACTATATGACACATGACTAGTCCACATAGTAGGGCTGCCCCCTAAAAGTCACTGAGTCGATGCATCAGTCAATAAACCTCTGACTTGACTCACATTTTGTCAGTTGAATTGCTGAATTTTTTTTTGCCATGTAATTATACTCAGAGTAAGGTAGTGTAACAGCATGACAGACTGTAAACTTTTACAGATTCTAGTCTCTAAATCAATGGTTCTCAAATTTTTTCTAATCAAGGACCCCTGAATTAGACCATAGACCCCCATCTGATAAGATTTTTACTTTGAGATGTTTTATTATAGAAAGTGTATGAAACCCATGACCAAAATAGTCATACATTCTGTCATTGTGTTACTTATGGATGGAATTCTAGTGAAAATAAATTATTATCCTTTTTGCTGGGGACTTTGAGAACCACTGCTCTAAATGACCTGAATACATAACTGATGGAAACAGTGCAAGATGATGGAAATGGAGGGCAGTGTCACTGTGTTTCCTGCTCCGAGCTCTCAGCTCTGGTGTTAAATGCAACAAAGTCCACTAAACTCCTGTTTTAACAGGCACATACCAGCATCTCTTCTGTCTCTATCGTCTCGTCTCCTCTCTATTGTCCAGTGTGATCGACTCTTCCGCTGACAGCACTGTCAGCAGCTGGCAGGAGAGACGCTCCATGCTGCGCTAGGATTTTATAACTGAACTAACACCGGGATGCACACAACAGCATTAAAACACAAGGGTTCAAGCAAGCAAGCACCTACATACACACAACAAACACACGCAGCAGTTGGCGTGACATTTGTAACAAATGGCTTAGTGGAATTTCCTCTGCTGGTTAAAAAGGATTGAAATGCCACTCCAGGCATGGTCACAAATCAATAAACCATTCTGAAAGCTGCCATTTTAGTGTGTATATGTGTGTTTGTGCATTTTTCCAGGCCTGCTTGAAAAAGGGTCAAAACTGACAAAAATTTTGTTCTACCTCTGTAGTTCCATTTCATTTTTCATTCATTTTATTTTGTTCCCTTAAATGTTCATTTTTGCTATGTTGACTTCTTGCTGAGGAATTCTTGCTTTTCGCTTTGTCTTTTTAATGACATGTTTGGTATTACTGATTTATAAATTTACATTCCAGTGCTGTACCATTTATAAAAGGAATTCACATTTTATATTAGTACAAATTATCATTTAATAACCTTCAAAGAAGCCTCATAGTGTTTAAGAAAATACATGTTTTTCGAAGTTAAACATGCTTACCTTAAAGATTTTTCTACCAGAGTGCCTTTGGTGTTATCATCACACTGGCACCGGAAAAGGGGGGACAATGAGTCCCCTCACTTTCAGGTGTTATGGTAATAAAATGGCAACGTCTGGAAATGCTCCCGAGCCTTTTAACATCCCACGAATCTTTGCTCAACTCTACATGCGTGACAAAAGTAATCAAAATCACCACCCTTGTTGATATTCTGGCAGCAGCGGGAGATGCAGCAGGTGTTTTTAGTGAGGTGGACAAGCTACTGGATCTCTACCTCACTGTGCCGATGTCCAATGCCACAGCTGAATGGAGTTTCTCAAGTCTCCGTCATTTGAGGACATGCAATGACAGAGGCTTAACAATCTGCTTTTCCTGCACTGATGAGACCTGACTGATGACATGGGCATGAACAAAGTGTTAAATAGTCATCACTCTGGCAACCAAGAAAATGGAGGAGAAGCTTGTTCTAGCTGTGTCTGTCTATCCTGACTTTTATGATATGTCAGACAGAAACTATCATAACATAGACAGAAAAGCCCATTTGTGGGAGCAGATCGGCCGGACACTGAATGTTGCTAGTGAGCATTGTGCCTTTATCACCCTACACGTTGTAAGCTTGTTGTTAGCTATGTAGTCAACCCTCTGTTTAGCATTAAGAGGGTAGAATTAAGTTAGCTACCTAGCTAATGTCAATCTGCTTCCTTGTACACATTGTCACTTATCTTATTATAGGTGAATGTTCTCATTCAAATTGTAAATACTTGAGGGAAAAGTATAGGAAGAGAAAGGAGGGAAAGGCTGAGAAGGAGAATAAGACCGCAGAAGCGCTTCATCCCAGCACTTCCCAGTGCCATGCCAGCACTTTTCTGCCAGGAAAACACTACATGGACACACGCCCTTAGTTTCTACACGCTAAAGTACTTTCTGAACAAAGTATTTAATTTTGGATTTTCTCCTGATCACTGTTGCACCTTGAATTCTCTGCTGGCTGGGTTCAGTGTGTCACTGAACTCCAGCAGGGAAATGAACACCCTCATTTTCCCAGAGAGAGCTTATTGTGTCCCAATGATGGCACATTCTCTTATTTGAGGCTTAAGTGAAAGCATGAATAATTCTGGCAATGAATCGCACTCGATGTCTGTGGTTTTGGAAAAGGCATGGGAGGTGATACGTGCGATGCAAGTCCAGGATGGATTTATTAGTTACACCATCACAGCAGGGATCTTTGGCTGCTGCTGCTTTTGACATACTTATAATGGGTGGTTCTCTTTTTTTCAGTACTGTCTCCACTGATCTAAAAGTTGATGGCACCGGCAGACAGCAGTAACTGAGACCGCCAGCTAAAATTTTAGGCTCTGTGTGCACTTTCAGCTACATTCACTTTTGGCTGGATGTCCTGAGCAGTGACTGCTGCTTGTCCATCAGCTTTTAACAATGACTGATAGCTCCCATTTTTTGTGAAATCAAGCCCTTCTGACCGGTGCCAGACCTTTACGTATATTGGGGAAAAGGGTCTAGACACTTTTCTGTTCTTCTACCTTAAACCTTTTTACTGATTGATGGCTTGAGATACAAGAGTTTATTTTCTGGAGAATACTGTGAAAAGATTACATGTTCTGGATTCGTAGCCATCATCATTTCTCTCATAATTATTGTATAAATTTTGTATATGATCATTTTTGAATAAGAGATTGATAGTATATTCACGGTTCGGAATATATGTTGGTTTTGAGGTCATAGTTTGGTACATTTTCAGTACAGTGCGGAAAAAAAAGAAATGTAAGAAAATTATATTCTGGTCCTTTATTTAGAAAAATGTAAACATCCAACAATGGCTCATTTGTTGTAAGTCTTACTGAAACAGTTCAGTTGTGCTGCAGTGGAAAAGGAAAACAAACCTTCTGTTTCCTGCAAGGAGTCAGTACACCTGCTGACAGCTGTTTTATGATGATTTATGGTCGCTCAGAACTGGTTCTTACAATGTGTTGTCTGACCACATTGGAAATCAATCAATTATAGTTGTTCCGAATGGCTTCATTCAAAGGCAGAGAGGGGAGGGGGACAGGGAGACGTGATACCATTTAAATACAGGGACTATAATAATAATGACGGCAGCAACAGTACATGAATATGGGTAACCATGGTAACCAGGGTAACTTGGCTAAGCCAGCGAGCATACATCCATGAGCATACTTCCTGCATGCTACAGCTATGTGGTGCACTGCCAAAGCGTTCTGGGTGGAACTTAAGTGCTAGAATTATTGTTCCGCACGTCAGAGTAAGTGGATTATTCAACTATTTTGACAGTAAATGTTTGGGTCAGGGAGCATACCGAACAGAGGAAAGTCATGTAATGAATCAAACATCGAGTTCAGGACAAAAACATGAACCATTACACATTACATTCATAGTGATTTGTTGGTAAAATGTCAATCACTGTTTCCCAAAGCCCATGATGACAACCTAAAATGTCTTGTTTTGTGCTGTTCAACAATCCACAACTCATACATATGGAGTTTACTGTCATAGAGGACACACATTCACATTTGAGAAGCTGGAACCAGAGTATTTGGACATTTTCCTCCATATTACTCCAAACGATGAAACGATTATCGAAATAGTTGGCAATTAAATTAATAGATAACATATAATATCTGACATGATACCTCTCACTTAACTGCACCCAAGTGTATAATTTCTTCAGCAGATCATCAGTCTCTATCTCCACTATTGACTCGTGCTATGGCTCAGTGCCTGACGCTTTCAGATCCCCGCCTATGCCTCCTTTTGGAATATCCTACCACAATAATGTATTTCTGCCAATCTCTGGACGGAAAACAGCACTGCCAGCTTACAAGCTTGCTTTGATTGTACAGATTAGGAAGTCTTCTATAGCTCATGCTCTGACTTAAATTAACTGGCACAAACTGTTTCTTCCTATATATCCTTCTGTGTGGACATCAACATTCCCTGTAGAAACATTACAGTCTTCACTGTTCACAGAATTAACCTTCTCCGCAAACTAAATTCCCTTTATGTCAGTCCCGTCATCCTCAGTCATTTTTATCAATCTTTTATTAAGAGTCTCCTGAGTTTTTCTTTTATCTGCTGGTTTCACAGCCTCACAGTAAAAGACAGAAACAGCCTGAACAGCACTGTTAAAATCTGTTCTAAGATCACCGGAGTGAAACAAAGAGATCTGAATTTCTTTTTGCAACCAACAAATCCTCCAGAAAGCAGAAAGTATTTTGGCTTCTTCTGGACCTTTTCCTGCAAGTGAATTTTCTCTGTTGTCATCAGGGTGTTGTTATGTTTTACCTGCTTGTAAAACTAACTGCTATTCTAAATCGGTCATTCCCTCTGCAATTCAACGACTAAATGCTCTGTAGTTGTTTTTACCATTGTCATTGTTGGCGAATGTTTTATCTGATCTTTTTATTATGCTTATCATGTTTATATATCAATATTATTTATAGACTTTATTCCACATTCAGCTCCCTGGTGTTTTCTTTCTTTCTTTTTTTAACATACCTTTTTTTGCTGTATGTTGTATTATTTATTTGTTCCTGTTTTTTGTGCACAAACAAGCTGCTCCAAACAAATTGCCCCTAGAGGGATTAATAAAGTTGTTTGTATTGTATTTGTATTGTATATATACTGGATTTCTGTCTAATTATCAATTTTGATAATTGATTAATTTTTATAAGTCACTTTTCATTGTCTAGTTTTAGCTTCTCAACTATGAGAATTTCTCTTTTTCCTATTTGTATAGTAAATTGAATATTTTTAAGTTTGGGACTGTTAGTCAAGGAAAATCTTAGCAATATAATGACATCACCTTGTACTTCAGGAAAGTATTGAGGGAAATTTTCACATTTTTCTGATATTGTTTGACTTAGTGATTAATCAATTAATCAACAGATTAATTAAAAAGAATGAAGTCTCACCTAGGCTATATAATCTTGTTATATTTCTTATTTAAATTGGTGGCCTCATCCAGTAGTAAGCTTTTACTTCAATTAGCCAGTGATAGCTATACTTGCCAATCACCAAGGTATAATCAATAGGCATTACAGGAACTAATGTGAGCATCAACCACAGACACAGCAGGCACACCAGACAGCAGCATTAAACCATACATATAGATGAGCAGACACCAAAAGACAAGCAGTAGCTGTCAAACCGGTGACTCAGAAACAGCAGCACAAGACCCCATTAACTTTTCATTCAAAATACGCACGATAATGTAGTTTAAGTAGCTTACCTTTGACGTCTTCAATGAAAATATCTCCTGATAGTCCAATAATTGAAATTTCAGTCTGTGTGTCACCCTGGTGCCCTGATGTAACTTTTATCCTGTAGGACACCTCCAACGACGTCAAGTACTTCAACAAGTGATGGAAAGTCCCTCTCCTGTAACTTGTCTTATACTGCTGGATTTTCAACATACTCCGGTGAAAGTTGATGCAAACAGGTTGGTTTGGGGCTGAACTAGCAGCCATGTTCAGTGGTCCAGGGAAAATAGCGTGGGACACGAAAGCAGGAGATTTTAACTCCTTGTCTCTTCTTTTCATAGTTGTTTTGTGAAAACTTGAGGAAAAGTTTTACTATTGTTTAACAGAAACTTGAGCTCCATTGGAGGCAGATAGCTAGTTGGGCTTCCATTCCTAAGAGCACCGCTGTCCACTCAGTGACAGAAATGCATCATGGGCAGGTGAACTGCTGACAGGTGAACCAAACTCAATGTGTTTTTCTTTTAATAGTCACACAATCCAGATACATTGTAAGAATCATTTTTCACTAGTAGGGTCTAAGAATAAGTCAGGTTATATTCTACATTTTTCTTATTGACAACAAATTCCATAAAAAGACCAAAACCAATAATGCATTAATTGAAGTATTATCTGTGCATAGCAAAAGCCTGATTCTTCTGTGCCACAGAGCTCCATTATTGTCCAAAAACTATTGGGTACTGCAATTTATTTTTAGCCAGTCACATACATTGTCCTGCTGCTGTAAATACTCCCTAGTGCACCAAATCCACAATTTAAAATAGTCCCTTAACACTATTTTTTTTCCTGTTCTGGATATTATTAAGCCTTCTTGTTTAATGAAAATATATATCTGTGGAAAAGTAATGCCTGCACACTTACTCCAAGCCACAGAATTTAATCAGGACAATGTTTGATCCTACTCAGATCTCCATCAGGTCAGAGAACACACCCATATTTATACGTCCATGTACACCAATGGGCAAACAAGCTCTATGATGACAGGTGTGGTTAACCATTTAATCCACCCAGGGTGATAAACATCTTGCAATTAACAATTCTTTAAGTTATATCAAAAAGTACTGTATTCCTGATCTCTCTGATGTACTTTCTGACCTGACGAAGATCTTAGTAGGATCAAAACGTGATTAAATTTTGTGGCTTGGAGTAAGTGTGCAGGCATTACTTTTTCATTGATGCTGTTTTCTAATAGTCTACGTGATGTGCATATAATTACAATCCTTCAACAATATATCCGTGGCCCATTTCTTAAAAAAAAGTTTTACATCAGTGCGAATGAATGGATTTGTGGCTGAAAGCCGAAGATATGCTATATGAAGTTGGAAAGTATTGAAAGACAGACTGACATGACTGCAATGTTGCTTTTGGTCTTTTCATGGCATTTGTTGACAGTAACAAAGATGTACAGTATATCACAAGCCTTTATCTTTAATCCATTCACCTTTGAATCTATGTGAAGAAGCCTGGTGATCAGCTGGGACTCAGCTTCCTTGCCCCACTTGGCCCCACTATTGGCTACATGCATATTTTAGAAAGGGATTTCTCTTCATTTATGATATTTTCATTTGTTAAAATGTAGTCAAAATGGGAATTGTTTCTATGTCAGTCCAATATACTTGGACTCCTGATAGCTGGTTTCTCAGATTGGTGTAAAATGGCTAGAATTCTGGTTGATTAATATAATAAACAGTTTTTGCTAAACAGGCCTTTTTGCCTATACAATTTAGATACCTCTATGTCCTTCTATGTGCCATTTTTCTTTTAGCCAGTCTTCTTCTCCTCTCTTCTCCTCCCATGTTTCACAGTCCAGCGCAGACTCTTTAAGTGCTGCTTGGTGCTAGTAACTCAGCTTCATTTTTAATTTCCATGGATCTTCTTCTTGGCATTTAATTAGACCATTCATAGTGAGAATCCCCACACATGTAAATCTGACACATGGTGCTTATGGAGCTATCACCTGCGGAGCTGCAATTGCATCATTACCCTGCAACCAGTTTTTCTCCAGCTTAAGTGCTTAGATGTCGGTTGAATGTCAAAACTGCCGGATCCGTGCAAAATGGCTCGGGTGCACAGGTGGTGCAACAGTGATGGGTTTGGATCCTCTGCCTGCAGGATTTGGTATAATTTAAGTGCTGGTTCCTTCTGGATCACCTTAGAGGGATGAGGTGGGAGGATGGATGTAATGTGAGAATGCTGTGCACAAAATCAAACACTAAGAAGGGAAAAAAATCTACACATGAAGTATTGGAAATGTACAATAGATGTTCTGTGTGTGTTTGTGTGTGTGTGTGTGTGTGTATGTGTGTGTGTGGCTCTATCAGTGAGATTTCAGGAGAAAGAGGACAGAGGAGGAGAGAAATCAAGTACTAGAGGGAAAGGAGAGAAAGAATGAGCTCTGCCTGACCCCCTTTTCTGCATCAAAAACTGCCCACACATACACACACACACACTTGTGTATGTAGCACATTTGGAATTCATAACCAAAAGTTTGGAAAGAGTGATTCACACATTCTACTGATACTTTCCCCACAGCAGTGCATGCTTTAACACACAGCTCACCAAACCTATTTTACCCCATGGTGGGAAAACCAATCATGTCCAACAACTACTTGATTGTCAAACTCACCATTTGCCAGTACCACAAATGTTGCCCTTCTCATCTCTCTATGTTCAGCCATCTGCTGGAAATCCCAAAATCACCTCAGCACACCATCATCACCAATTCCTCCCCCCCCCCCCATAAATCCAACAGACTCTGAGGGTGTTTCAGCATTAAACTCAGTCCACCGTCCACGGCAGAGTGCATGTTCCCCTCCTTTTCTTTATTCACCTCCTGGGGTCATCTTCACACATACAACAATAAAACTTACAAAGAGATTTTCCTGCCTAATATTGAGTAATGCCCTCTCTGGCACGATGCATGTCGTAGTTGTCTAAAGGTGTGTCCGGCCGAAATGCAAAGAGAATTTTTGTCTCTGCATGTTGTTTTGGGTTTTTTTGCAACAGCTATATAGTACATGGTTATGTGGCAGTCATACAGTACAGGAAAGGCAAGAAATGTGTGCAGACATACTGTAACATACCTCAGTTCATGCTGCTTAAGACCAACCTACATGTTTGCATTTGTCCTTTTTATGCAAAGGTGCTTTCCCTAAAATTCACCTTGCATTCAGTCTATACACACCTTCAGGCCATAAAAAGTCTTTCTGTAACAAGTCTGCTAAGTCTTGTCAGCATCTCCTTGTCATGAGTGAAGCGGATTTAATGGACAAAGTCAATTGGGGATCAGAGCTTTGACCTGGATTCACAATAGTGAGTCTATTTCACGGAAAAGCACATTCGAAGTGGGCTGCGAAAGGGGGATATATGACATATTTGAAAAAGAAATTCTCAGTTTGAAATCCCACCACTGTGGTCTCGAGAGAGGATACTCTCAAAAATGCACACACTGTAAACACATTTCTCTTTCACTCTCTGTCTTATTCTTGCCACCCCGTTCTGTCTCTCACACACAAACACAACACAGTGTTAACTGAATCAATTAACTGGATGTGTGTGTGTGTGTGTGTGTGTGTGTGTGTGTGTGTGTGTGTGTGTGTGTGTGTGTGTGTTGGCAGACCCTCACCCAGTCTCTTGCTAGTCGGACTGACATGATGCTGGACTGCACAGTCACTGGTGAATGTCAACTATTCCCCTCCTTGACTATGTTTTCAAAGAATGTGTGTGAGCATATGTATGTTTAATATTGTTTTTTGCTTTTGGTTTTTTTTTTAACTTATTTTGTATATCCTGTACTGTATGTGCAATGCTTCGGCATGTGTTTGTGTATGTGTGTGTGTGTGTGTGTGTGGCTTACTCAATTGCATGCTGTCTCATCCTGTTGTCCTTCTCCTCCTTATATTGTTTGTGCTGAATAAATCAGCCTGGAGCCAAAGAAGCAGCAAATCTTCTAGAAACTCAAGGATCCCCTCTCCTCTCTGTAAGAAGTAGCGTTTATTACAGCAGAATATCCACACTGTCTCCACAAAATCCTCTGAACCTCCAGTTTATGTGTTACTTCAGTTCAGTCTTCACAAGGTCCATTATCCATGTCCTTAGGAACCATAAAACCAATTCAAAATCCATTGTGCACTTTCAAAATCCCACTGGACAAGTCAGGCTGTATTCTGCTTTTTATTATTATCAACAATTCCCTTGAAGAGTCCAAAACCAACAATTTATGTATCTTGCCAACAGAAATGTATCTTTCTTTCACTCATTGATGCACAAACTTTTTATGTGCATCTTTAATTGAGGTGACAACTAATTGTATCAACAGGCTCCAGTGTTGTGAAGTATGGGATCTTTTCACAAATAAAGAAAAACAAGTTAAAGTGATAAAATTTACACCATTCGATGCAACTCTTATTTGCCTTATTTTTGTAGTTCTTCACAGTGCCCACGCTTTGTTACAAAGGAGTGCAACAAATGGGAGCAGTTGTAGTCTCCACATTTTAATACTGATGTTAAGTTTTATTTATCCATTTGAGAAATAACTCACACCGGGATTTTATGGCTCTACAGTGGCAGTGAGTCAGCTGACGGTGTTTTAAATGACCAGTCATTGTTGGTAAAAATCTGCTCTGCTGTGTTGTCTTTCTGAATTCTTCAGTGGTGCCGCCCTTAAAACCATTTTAACTTCAATTTCTTCTGGCATATATATATATATATAAAACCTTTTTGTTCTTCGGTGTTAACATTTTTCATATAAATGAATGGCATGGGTGGCCCAATGAAAAACCTCAGATCACTATGAAAATGAACTGACAGAGACTTCAAACATGCTTGCAAAAACGGTGAGTGTTTTGTCACCTTTATTATTAATTTACTGTTTAATTTTTTACCTTTTTTGAAAGATGAAAGTAGAGAGAGACAGGAAACAGGGGTAGAGAGAGAGGCATGACATGCAACAAATGGGTAAAACTGCAGATGCTACGAGGCATGCGCCTTAACCAGTAAGCTACCAGAGCGAGCCTGTTGCGTAATCTTTCTACTAAACCTATGTTTTCATGCATTTCCAACAGGGACTGTTCTGAAAGGCCTCATTATAACAGCAGTGTCAGAGCTTCATAAATGCTCTGACACTGCAGAGTGTGCTGCCTTCACAAAGCTGTTCTGAAGCTACTGGAAGGTCAAAGTCAGAAGATAAACAATGAGTAAATCTAGATGATATGATAATATGACTTTTGTTGTTTCAAGCGATTGCTGTCTGGCAGCTAACTCATTTGGCAGACTCAGATGTCGGAACATCCTTGAACTCATCAACAGGGTGAATTTTGAGCTAGCAACTGCATTCACAACATAGCATAAATGAAGTATAAAGGTGACAAAATGTTCACTGATTGATTAGTACATTTGGAAGGGAATGGAGACCAATTACTGTCTTCAGGACAGGATATTAATATAAAAACAATATAAAAATACATTGGAGAAAGTCTGGCAGCCTGCCAGTAATATAACGTATGCTAAATTTGTAGATAATGTGATAAAACAGGTGGTCCTTGGTTTGCGCTGCTCAATATGCACCAGAGGAACATACATATAAGCTCTGCAGGATGAATTTGGAGTTGAAACAATTAAATCTGATTCACAGTATAATGTGATTTTCCTTTCCTCCCTAAAATAATGCCTGAAAACGATACACTCATTGTTACTTCAATGGATTCATTCAATCACCTTACGACAATCCCTCTGTCCCTGCCAGCCATTAACCAAGTGTTGCCAGTCCCCCTGTGCCAGTGCTGGCTCAGCATACAGTGTGTGTGTCCAGTACCTGTTTACATGCATATGTATACATATCCACATGTATGCATGTCATCTGTGTGCATGAGTGTGAGTCCTGAGATTTCCTATCTATTTGTGTTTGTGTGTGACTGTAAATGATGATATGAGTATGACACTGTCCTTTGTTTAACGGGGTGGAAATCCCACTTGGTCAGTCAGTCAGTCAGCCTTGTCAGTCTTTGAGTGAGTGAGTTGAGTCCAGAGTGAAATATCTCAACAATGAAATTTGGCACAGAAATTCAGTCTCCAGAGGATCATTTATACTTAATCTCTGTGTCATATGTCATCTAGCGCTACAAGCAAATCAAATTGTTCACTTGACCCACACTTCAGTTCATGACGAGACACCAGAAAAACTATTTAACCAAATTCTCATTAAATTTACCAGTTATTCATGGCAAGCAGAAGGTGAATTATCCTGATTTTGGCCACCCTCTCTGACCTTAAGGATTAGCAGAATTGTTACATATAACATACCTATGTAAAGCGGAGCATCATTACATTCTTGCAATGGATTCATGGTCCCCAGAGGACGCATCCTTTGGATTTTGATGACCCAGTGACCTTTCCCCTGGCACCAACCTCCAGGCAAACTGTCAGCTTTTTACACATTATATCTAATGTTCTAAAGGGTAAACAGTCATGTCATTTGTTGAGCAAATTCATGCCTCCCACAGAAAGAGCCATTTTAATATAGATAACCCTCTGACCTTCCCACTAGCACCACATGTAAGCCATCATTTGCACTTGTACGGAAGATGGAGGGTGGGACATAAAGTCAGTGCAGCAATATATTGTCATCTGTTTCCTCATCATACATTATTAATACACTTGTACCAATATTGATGTGATTGAGTAAGAGAGGTGTATTTGCTCTTAACCATAAATTGAGTTGTTTTTTTCACAACATTACAATTACAATTTACTATTTCATTTAGCAGATGCTTTTATCCAAAGCGACGTACATCTGAGAGCTGATACAACACAAGCAGGGATCTAGTCAGGAGAGAACAACACTAATGTTTGCCATAAAGCTAAAGCAAACCAACAGGTTTTGAGTTTTAGTATTTCACCTATATGAATTTTGAGAAACATTATCCCATTCCAGAGCTATTAAAAAAGAACTGTATGTTTTAGGAGCATGCTTGATTTGCAGGTGTCTAATCTTATCACATTCAGACATGTTCCACCTCATTTCCACCCAGGTCATCCAAAATTTGAGTTTTCTTACTCCAGTAATATTGCAGCAAGCTTTAAAACCATATCTAATTTTCAAAATATTACTTTATAAGAAAAGAAGAAGAAGTGTCTGTGCACCGATAAAGTGACCTGACTCTAGTGTACATGCCCTATGAGCCCAAATATGCGGAAGCTTTTTTTTGCGATATGCACCCAATTCATCTTTTAATAGGATTGAATTGGGTGCCAACGTGTAATGTGGTATGCTGTTTTCCCTAATACATCCATGATTGTGACTGACTAGTTGCATGCTAGTAAGCCAGTAGCATGTTCCTGGCTTACTAGCCATTAGCTCGTCTGCCACAGTAGCTCACCAACTAGCCCTGCGAGTAGTACCCTCATCATCAAGCCTCTAGCATCACTTATTTCGCGCTAAGTTGTGCACATGAAATTTTGCTGGGCTACTTCCTGGTGTGACCAGGGCATAATGTAAAGTCAAAGCTTTTCTGAACTGTGTATAAGTACAGTTGTGGTATATCATGGTAATACTGGCAATAACAATTTTATTATTACATTATTTCTGTGAAAATGTTACTTTAATTAGTGAAATGAGTGTGCATTGAAGTTTAAATTGTTCAGCACAGCAAACTAAAAATTGTTTTCCGTTTTGTGTTACTGTTTGGTTATCTTTATATGACCCCTATGTCTCTTCCTCTCTTTGTCTCTGTCAACAGGGGTTACAGCTTATAAGGTCTATCGTTGTCTTTGTAGATGTCATAAACTGCTCTACACTATGTCTCTGTGTCTTTTTCTCTCTCTCTTAGTATTATCCAATTAGGAAAACAGAGTCGCTGTCTCCTGCACCATCACTCTCTGTCCATCTGTCTGTCTTTGTGAGTTGACTCCACATCTTTTGCTGATGTCAAAAATAGACCTGTTCTCCCCTGCTCTTTTTCCCCTTTTTTTGGTACCCTCTCTCGCCTCTCTCTCTCTCTCTCTTTCTCTCTCTCTCTCTCTTGCCCCTCTATTTTTCTCTCTCTTTCATAGATGTCAGAAAGACATTTGTGTGCTCTGAATGTGGAGTAGAGGAGATGTTTGGATGTTTTGAAGCAGAACTGTCTGTCTAACCGTCTGAATACAGACTGAGACCTATTGATTTCTGGTTTACGTGGGGATCAGAAACTAATCTGTATAGCACGCGCACACAAACACCACACATATACACATACGCACTTACACACACGCACGCACACACTTCTGTGAAAAGCTGCCTCAGTGACAAATATTTCCTCCCATTAAAACGGTTGAATTTTGGAGTGCTTTCATGGAGAATCGTGACTTTTGTATTGAAATATTTAGGCATGTACACAAACACACACATGCACAAACACAGAGTTCACATTAGGGCAAACCTCATAACAGCAGTGAAAAGCGTGGACTGAGGAAACTGAGCACAGTGTTAACTCCCACATGACACAGTTTTCCTCTTAGAGGTATCTGTCCTTCTGTCACAGACATCCCTGTTATATCTCTCACAAACACAATTGATGTCCTCACAGTACAAGCATGCACACTTGAGGCTGAGGGCAATGCACCAGTACCTTATATACCTTAAAATGCAATGCCACTGATGGCCACTAGATACTGGCTCCAATAAATCCCTGACTCCAATTGACTCCCATTTGAAAAGCACCAACTTCTCTCTAGAAATACTAAGTCAATCATTTTTTTTCAATGAATCATTATGGTCTCAATCGTTAAATTCCATCCCTCTAATAAGTGTGTTGGTGGTCATTTTGGAAATTATTGCTCCATTAATCAGATTTGAAGACTTATAGTAGCTTTGTTGTCTGCCGTGTGGCCGTTGATTGTCACCTGCCGCTCTCCTCGGCTCGGTGACTCACACTGAGCCGGACTATTGTCGTAATGTTTCAGCAAGTGTAATGTCTTAGCACAATTTAGCTAAAGTAACTAATGCCTGAGTGTGCATTAGTTACTTTGGCACTGGTCAGTGGTCCCAGTAAACTAACGTTCGATTTGGTCCGAGATGTCGTCGACCATAAGCAGCAACTTTGGGCTTCAAACCGGCTCCAATGCAAACCAATGGGTGACGTCACACCTCGCTACACCCATCTACAGTCTATGATGTGCATGTACAATAAAAAAAGGATAAAAAGTGAACAGTATAGTTTGAAACACACACACTAACAAAGCAATGATTGGGTGAATTGTCTTATCGTTTTCAAAGTAAAGCGATTTGGGAGGCTCCCAGGCTGAGTCACTCAAAGCCTGACACTCCCAATAACACAGCTCCTCTTTTATTAATCCCTGTCTTTCTGCTACCCACTCCTCCTTTTATTTATTTAGTTCATCTGTCTATTCTACCTTCTGTCATGATGATTTGCAATGAAACCCAGATGGATGAATGGAGCAATCTAATCAAATTCAGTTCAGCATCTTAAACCGAATTGTAAATCAGACCTTTAAGTTTTCCATAAGACTATGATGACGGTTAGTTTTTTTCTTTTATTTAACTGACACTGAAGATTGATGTAATAACAGATTTTGATTTACAGTGAATGTTTAAAACGTTTGAAAGAAATGAGGATTGATTTTGGCAATCTGATGTGGGATGGTGCATTTTCTTAAACTAAAGCAGAGAATGTGGTAATAACAGGGTATGAGAGCTATGTCAGTGTTGCATCTTCTGTCATGATGATTTGTGATGAAACTTCAAGATTCAAGACTTGGTTTATTGTCATTTTCTTGTGTACTAACATACACACATAAAAAATGCTGTTCCTCTCAGCCCACAGCGGTGCAACAACAGAAAGGATAAAAAATTCCCTTAAAAACATGATAAAAACATATAAATCCCAAGAGAAAAAAAACCCCTGAACAGTTAGCAGCACAGTGCATTAAAGTGCATTTAGAAAGAAAGTGGATGTTTCAGTTCAGTGTTGGCAACTGGTACATGTCTCAATGCTGACAGCTGGTGCATGTCAGCAAGTGACCAGCACTGATGGAGGGGTTATATAATCCATTTTGCTGCCCAGAGAACAAACATTAGCCAGCATGATTGTTGGAACTGCCGGTTTGTATGGGTTAGCAGTTAGTCTAGCTTGCACTCTTGCGCGTCTTGCCCTGCTTCGTCCTGTTGCTATTTCCTCTCCGGTGCAGCTCCAAGCAAGGCTGTGGTCTCCTTCGGGCCCACTGGGCGTAGCAGACCAAGCTCACTCAGTTGTTTTAGCTCCCCCAGCCAGTATTTCTCTTAGCAAAAGTTTGTAACTTTGTTACGAACGTCCAAAAGAAAATGACAATCACAGATATATTTCCCTTGCACTCCACATGATAATGCAGATGTAGACGTAGACATGGAAAAAATTCTGACACTGCATAGTCAGAATTAGGAGGGGCCACCGCAAATGTCAGTCACACCGCCATGACACCAGCTCATGGAGAGAGAGAATGCCACCAATAAGGACCCCTTAATTTATCCTCTTGTCTTCACAAATAACTCTTCTGTTAGCTTCCTCAGTGCAGTTTCTCCTTTGGAATGCTGGTAACAGTGACAGGTAGCAGTTAGCAATTTACAGCTAGCTCGTTGTTTTGATTTAAAGATGATATTTCCTCTGCTGTTCTTGCTGATTAATGCTGTTACCTCTTTCTTTCTAATCTTTCTGAAGATTATTTGAAGGTTATTTTGCAAAATGGAAAGGTCCAAGTTTGAGAAATATTCAGGAACTCATTTTTGGTGCAGCTACTCTTTCTCATAGAACTTTTTTCCCCCCCAGATGGAGCCAAAATGTCTCCTAACTTGAGCAGAGTTATCTGTCTGACCTGAAGGCTGGTGCATGAAGAGTAACTGTCAGAGACAGACAAGGCAACAACCATGTTTGGTCAGGTCCCCCTGTTTACCACAACTACCATCATCCGTCGGAACCTTGACTCTGGAATAAATCAAAATGGCAGGGAGGTAGTGCATCTCTGTCAGGCCTTAGGCCTGTACATAGTTAACAGTAGGTTCAGGGGAGATTCACATTCTCCTCAGCTCTTGGGTCTAGTGTAGTAGACTATACAATCACTGACATGACTATCACTGCATTCACCGTCAGACAGCAACCCCCCCCTTTCAGACTACAACCAAATAAATGTGTTACTCAAATGAGTAACACAAAAAGGGAACCCCGTAAGCTGTGTAAATTAAATACTACTTACAGATGGGCCCCAGACAGTGGAGACAAATTCATCATGAACTCGCCTGATCTGATGAATAACATATCAATATAGGACCAAAATCAATATGTCCCTACTAGAGATGATGTAAACAAGGCCCTTGATGATATCAATATGATATTTCATAGGCCAGCTATTAAAGCTGACCTTATAAAACAAAAACGGAACCCTGTTAAAAGGTAAAATGCTGACAAATGGTTTGATCAAGAATACAAGACCATCAGAAAAGACCTGAGAAAAATGGCAAATGAAAAACATTGTTAACCAAACAACCCAGCCTTACACATTAGGTACGATGAAATTTTAAGCAAATATTATATAAATATGAAGCAAAATTATACCCACATGAAACTGAAAGATATTGAGAATACTATTAATCAAAATCAATTCTGCGATATGTGGAACAACGTCAACACAGAGCAACAACAAGCATTACCCATCAAAATAGTACCAATAAATTTAATTAATTCAGATCAATGTATTTAAAAAGAAAAATTCCACACATTAGAAGAAACAATTAATGACAACCAAAACCCCCTTGATTTCCCAATTACTTGGGAAGAATTGACCACACAGACAAAATCTCTTTTGTGGTCCAGACAGCATTAAATATGAAATGCTCAAATGCAGCACCCCAGAGATGTAGGGTGCAGTGTTGAAGTTGTTTGATATCATATTACAATCAGGATGTTTTCCTGACATCTGGTGCAAAGGGCTCATTTCCTCCATTCATAAGAGTGGGGACAAATCAGACCCTAGTAACTACTGTGGCATCTGTCAGTAGTTTTCAAAGTAAATTATTCTGTAAATAAAAGAATACTAGATTTCATGACAAACACTCCATCTTGAGTAAGAATCAAATTGGCCCAAGACACCGCACCACTGACCATATATATACCCTTCACACTTAAATTAACAAACATGTGCACCAAACAAAAAATGGTAAGATATTCACTTGTTTTATTTATTTCAAGAGAGCATTCAACTCTATTTGGCACAAAGGGCTCTATTAAAGACTTTGTGGTATAGGGGGCAAAATGTATGATCTGGTTAAATCAATGTATTTGGAATTAGGTGTGCTGTTAAAACTGGAGACAAACAAACTGAATACTTCACCCAGAGAAGAGGTGTTCATCAGGGTTGCGATTTAAGTCCAACTTTATTTAATGAAAATTAACTCGATGTTCAGTTGGATCAATGTCCTGGTCTCTCCCTCCTAGATAGAGAGGTAAAGTCTCTGTTTTATGCCGATGACCTTGTTCTATTGTCTCCTACTGAACAAAGACTACAGCAACAGCTGCATAAAGTGGGGTCCACTCAGTCATCATAGCTATACCTGCTGGGACAAACATCCAGCAGAATCTTTACATGCAGAATTCTGCAGATACATTTTACAAGAACACAGAAAAACACCAACAAATGAATGAAGAGCAGAATTAGGCAAATACCCACTGATAATTAGCATTCAAAAGAGAGCACTCAAAATGTTTAATCACTTTAAATCCAGCCCCCTAGACACCCTCCATTCCAAAGCCCTCCAAACCCAAGATCTCAGCCCAGAAAAGAGTCCCCTGCGTCAGTTGATGCTGAGACTAACCGCCCCTTCTCAGACACAATTTGATCAGTCTCACACCAACACTGCTTTCAAAACGCCAATCAAAGTAAACCAAATTATAACGCAATGTAAAGAAACCTATTTGGAACTTTGGAAAGAAGAAACTAAAAGCCAAAGTAGATTAGACTGTTATCTGGCCCTAAAAAGAGATTATGAATTGGCAGAATATCACTCTACTGTCAGAGATAGATCCTAACCAAGTACAGGCTCAGTGACCATAAATGAAAGAGGAGGACACAAAAAATCATGGCAACCAAAAGAAAACAGAATACGTGGTCACTGTTCGATAGGTGAGGTTGAGACAGAGATTACACTTCCTCCTACAATGTAAAACATTCAGTGAAATAATTGACATTTATTTTAACAAGTTCAACCCTGTAATTTCGGATTTCAAAGAGCTTAACGACCTCTCAACATTAAAAATACTCCTATGAGAAGGAGACAATGTCTTGTTGCCCAATATGTGTCAACATGCCACAACCTGAGGGACAGTGACCTAGACACACACAGCGCATGCACACACACACGCACACATGCACACACACACACACACACACACACACACACACAAATACATGCATAGGATATACTGTATATATATAATTAATATATATCCATCTTAATGTTGTGTTAATGTTATTTTGTTTCATTGGTTCTTGATGCTTTGGCAATTTTGTTGTTGTGACATTCATGCCAATAAAGCAAATTTGAATTGCTGCTTTGGCACTCTTCAAAAACTGGTGCAGCATCCAAAGTTAGGTCACCAGCTGATTTAAACGGGATACTAAATTATTCTGGAAATATTGGTGTCAGACAAATTTATTTATAAAGTCCTATTCATAAGCAGACTCGTCACAAAGTTCTTTGCCGAGAACAAAGGATTATAAATGGAGGTGAGAGGAGGAGACAAAACAAGATAGATTGGGTAAGAAATAGACCAAAAGACACACAAAAAGAGATGGCAGGATATTGCTGGCAGGTTTTAGTTTCATAGTGATGCTGTAGAAGTAAGTGTCTATTTTCGAATTCTTACCAATTCTATCCCACATAAGGTGCATCGTACACAATCAGTGCGGGGAAAGTAATATGAGCCAACAGCCAATATAGGTAAATGCTAGTAAATGTTGACAGTGGCTGTTAAGATTCGTCTACTTCTACAGGCCACTTTGGCAGGTACCTAAACCAGCATATGGAGGTTCACTTAAAGCCCAAAATTACTTTGGCTGGTAGAATAATGGAAATGACTGATGAGTTTTGGAATGCACAAACTGCCATGGCCAAAATCCAACAGAAGATTTGTTTTCTGCTCAGAATATAATTGAGTAGAATTGGAGAATTTAGTCACATGAATAGAAACGGCACATACATATTTGTAGATTAGTCCCCCATAGTTAAAAACGACAGATTTGTTCACAATGAAAATATTATGGAGAAAGTTGGTCGCTGAGGAAAAAGTTTAAATGGAGTTTGCTAACAGAACAGAAGCGAAACAGAACAAAAAAAAAAGTTAAAAACAACTGCAAAAATAACTTTTCATGTCTCCCTCTTGTTTTCTACCTACTTTTAAAGATGAAAACTTTAGACACATTGACAACACATTAAACAAACATATTTACAAGTAGCGCTGGCGTAAGATAACAACAGAGATAACAACAGATTTATGTTGAGCTTTTGGAGGAATTATGATCTAAAACTCATCCAGCTTCTCAATTTTTTAAACCCAGGCCTGAGTCAGTGAATTGGTTTGTGCGCTGCTTGCTTTTATTCACTTAAGTGAACTGAAATTACTCCTTAGATCTCAACTCAAATGACTGGCTGAGCTGATCAAAGGATTAATAAGATGAACACATTTAAAACAGCACATTTCAAATGTGTGTTAAGTGAAATAAGTCACAGCAAAATGTGTTTTTATGTACTGTACTTTCAAGATGTTGCTGCATATGAGTTCAAAGCAATCACACTGCGCTCATTCTAGATGTAAATGATAAATGGATTGCATTTATATAGCGTCTTTCTAGTCTTCCAACCACTCAAAGTGCTTTACACTATATGCCACATTCACACACTGATGGCAGAGGCTGCCATGCAAGATGCCAACCTGCTCATCAGGAGGAGTTTCTAATCATTCACACACAAACTCACCGATGGCACAGCATTCGGGAGTCTACTATTTTGCCCAAGGACACTTCAACATGTGGACTGGAGGAGCCGGGGATCGAACCACTGATCTTCTGATTAGTGGACAACCCACTCTACCTCCTGAGCCACAGTGTTTTTCTTTCTTCCTGACAAGAGATTGGATCTAGAGAGATCTCTAAGGCACACATTCATTTACTGTACAAACACAGTGATGCACTACTTTTGTACTTTGGTTTATTGAGGCCTGATTCTTGTCGATTTTTCTGAAAGATACAGGCTGGTTGTTTCATAGCTGTCAGAGAGGCAGTGCCAGTGGGTTTCAAGCAACATGCCATATGTCCAGTGAGAGAATATGAACTGTATGTACAGTATATGAAGAATATGAAGGTGACTGTCCTCTACCATTTACCGGTAAATTTTCCACGTTCAGTATTTCAATATTACTTTCTTGAAGCATTGATCTTGTGGAGCACTTTCCCAACTACATTGAGGATGTATAGTATTTTCACACATCAAGACAAAACAAAATATAAGTTAAGATTCATCGACACTAGCATCCACTTACATAGTCAGTCCATCAAATAAAGTCCTGCATGACTTTCTGTGTATTTCTTGAGGCATATTTACAGTATATTAATAACCTTTTCATAGGTTATACAGTGTATAGACTAACAGGGGCTGCCAGTTTTCAGACCTTGTTGTATTTGTGGATTGGTACTCTCAGCAGGCCAGTAGCATTCTTCTGAAACATAGCTAGATAGATTAAATAGGCATTAGAGCTCAGCCATGTTTCCAGTTATAGCCTTTAATCGGCTTACTTTATGAATCTCATCATTGCATGGCATGTTCTTTTGGCCCATAACTGGATAATCTTTGTTTTTATTTCATTTCATGTCAAATGCTATAATCTGAAAACGACTTAATCCACAAGAGGTTACCTGTATTGAATTCCATATCAGGCTAAAAATAATGAAACTGTTGCCTTGAATACATTCTAAGCATACGGTTAATTGACTTGCATTATGTAACTTCACTTTAACCATAACCAACTGACATTTTTTATATTAACAATGTATCAAATTAAAGTGTGTAATCTCGCTTGCAGTGATGAACCTACAGAAAATTATCACCCAACTCCATAGCCCTTCTCGGCTTTACAGAGCTTTATATTGAGTTTCAGCTCATTATTTAGCTGTCTGACCCACAACTTCACTGTTTTGGTTCACTCTCACTGCTCTCAGTGTCATTTTCAGCCACAGCAGGCAGCTGTTGTCAGCGAAAAAGCTCTAAAACCCACTGTAGACTACCTGCTCCACAACAAACAGCAAACAGACACAATTAGTGACTAGCTGGTGAAGAAAGTGGAGCATTTAGCAGCTAGAAACCCAGATATTTTCCTCAGGAGTTGATAGAGACCAGAAATTGAGCTAAAGAAGAGTGAATATTGGGCTTCCATTCAGAATGATAATGTTGTTCCGTAACTGCTGGATGTGTAAATAAGCAACTGTTTGCTAACAAGTTCAACATAACTTCGAAGGTGATGATGTGCCAGTGTTGTGTTCACAACTTGTTTCTGTCGCCCTCAAGTGGCCAGAAAATCTGTCAGTGCAGGTTTAACCAAAAACCAAGTCTTAAACTTCAAATTCAATAGTTTACCTTGTGAGAACATGTTTTTCCTCGAGTCTCCGCAGTGATACTGCGGGAACAGTTATTTGTCCCACCAACATGATGGCACATATAGACTCATATATTACACCACATTTACTCCAAAGCAGTAGAAACAAAATTAATTTGTGATTAAAATCGGATGGGCGATGGACTGAAGTCTAAGTGTAAACCCACACAACTATATAGACAAATACCTACTAAGTTTTCATCCTTCTCTGTGACTGAGTCTCCAAAGTCCTGCCAGCTTTTTAAAAGATGTCAAGGACAATGAAGAAATTGACTTTTTCATTTACCGGTACTTGTGTCATGTTCGTCCTTAACTTAAGAGTTGTAAGATTTGATTCTCTTTTCAGTGAGGTCCCATTGAAACTTTAGGAAAGTACAGAGCCAGACAGGTGAAGTGTGACCCTGTCCCCTTGTTCTGTCTCATGCATTCGCGGGAATGGATAAGCCAGAGAATGGCAGAAAGAGACTTAGAAAAAGGCAGACAGAAAGGAAAGGTGAGATGGAGGTTGCTAGTGGTTGTAGATGTAACGATCATCATTGTAAAGTCAATGTTTTGATCTCCCACAACAGCCAAGCATTATCCCCTGTGTCCTTGAGTAAGATGCCGACTCCAGCTCCCTCACTTTTAGTCAGTTTTAACTGTAATGCCAGCTACATGCCTTAAATGTAAGATGTAAGGCAGAAATGACAAGGTGCCAGTCACACATCCGGCCAGCTTTAATCTTGAAAACTAGACCTCTCTTACAACAGAATCTGGCAAGGAGAGAAAACAAGCAGGATTCGGCTCGGTGCTCATTGTGAATGCAAATAGCATTGTCCATCCCACTCATCAAAGCCAGCAATGTGGCCAAATAATATCAACAACCAAGCTACTCCGATTGCATGATTTAAGGAGGAGGTTCTTCCAATCAGAACAAAACCAAGCTTTTCATTTTCTGGATTGTTGGCAACATCAAAGTATCATCCTGGACTCTTTGATTGAAAGATGTTGATTAGGACCAGGCCGGCAATGACTGCACAGTCAAGAGAGAGACTGTTGGAGACTGGTGCTGTCGGCCGTCACCACTTCAACCACAGAATTTTAGTTTTCTGGACAATGCTAAAAAAAAAAACAACTTTTGTGAGTTGATCCCACAGTTCAGCTTACCTGTAATGTTGGACCATGAAATTTCCTGATGTCAAAACAACAAAAAGTACAAAGAATATATATATTTTTTTCAATTTAATTCTGTGTGTGATCCTTGCTTGTCACCCTTGTGGGGTGCCACTTAGCTCAGCCTCAGGCTAGATGCCTTTTCTTAGGATAGAAAGCCCATCAAGATGAGTGTGTGACAAGTGTGTGGGAGGAAGGGCAGGAGAGATAGTACACTCCCTACTATAAAGCAAGACTGTTGTACTATTTCCTTAATTCACTCGCCAAACACGGACATATCAAACAGTTTTGGAAACTCTGAATTAAAGTTTTTGAATTTTCAATACTTAAATTACTTTAACATTTGAAATTAAAACAAGCAGATAGTGATACTTTTAAGATTTGAGAATCATCCATGGGTACACATTTTCTTTGGTGCTATGAGTGAAATAACGGATATTGCAAAGCTAAATGCTAAGTGGCCTTAAAATGAAATGTTCTTAAAGTGAGACTACATAACTTTTGAAAGAAGAAACAGCACATTCTACCTTCCACAAACAAAAATTTGAATATAGGGAATAAACATCTTTGTCTTATTCAATACACTAGTGGGTTTTATCTCTACAGTTTTACTGGGTGTGGTAGCATATGACCAGTAGCTTATGGTGGCTAATATTAGCTTACGTTAGAGCGATACTAATCAGCACATGCCAATACTAGAGATTTTTATGTGAACAAAGAAATGAAGACAGAAAGATGAAACAAACAAACAAATAAACAACCAGATGTTTAATGGCCTAATTATTCCTCTGCAATGATTATAATATTTACTATGTATTGAGAGATCATTATGCATGACTTGACAGTCATGCTTGTGAAGAGGGATTGAATTTATTTAGGTGAGATAAAGAAATGCATAAGTTAGAGAGACTGAGACAAGGACAGGACAACAAGCTGAAAAGGAAGTCTGAGAGACACTGAGTCAGAGAAACTGAAAGACAAGAGTCAGCAGAGAGAAAGAGAGATGCAGAGATTGTCGCTCATTCACAAACAACAGAGTTACAGACACCAAGACACAGGAGGGAGACGGGGAAGAATAAGAGAGAGCGAGGCAAAGCGAGGAGGATCTTGTTCGGCAGAGAGATCACAGCAATACAGATCTATTTACAGATTAGTAATGGTTCTGACTGCGTGTGTTTGTGTGTGTCAGAGAGAGTGTGTGTACTGCAGGCACCAGCACAAATACACACACGCACGCATGCACACACACACACACACACACACACACAGGAAACATACCTTTGCCTGGTTATCCTCATATTCCCTGAGCAAAAAATTGCCTCACTGCAGTTTGTTGTTGATTGGCTGTAACAGGAGTGTGTTTTATTATTGCAGGTGTTTCTGCGCCATCTACAGGTCTGAGTCTGACTACATGACATTCATTTTTATTGTCAGCATTTTAGGGATACTATAATTGTAACTGTAGAATAACCGAAAACTAGTGCCTCAGCAAAATTACATGTACAAATATATTAAAGTACAAAAGAAACAATAAAACAAAAATCATCCCACGAACCAATGAAAAATAATGTCTGTTGTTAACTCACATCTGGTAACTTTAAGTCTACTTTATGTTTAAGGATAATCTCCATGCACCAACCAATTTAAAGCTCACATTGGTGTTTCGAATGATACAGGATCTGGAGTGATGAAATCTTGAGCATAACATTATTGTTAGAGCTTTTTATTAAGGCGCAGCAACTAAATGTTCGACATGAAGCATGTCCTCTTCGGAGAAAAAGGCAGCACTGACATTGAAGACGTTTGAATAGCCTGCGTCCGGTGTTGCTTACATCCATCTGATGTCATATTACCAAATCAAATAATATGTACATATCCATCATAAAAAACACCATGGAAGACTTCATAGAAACATTATATATAGAAAACAGGATTAATTTCTTCATTTAGTCCATATGGTTCAATAGTGTTCTTTTTTTATACCACAAAATTCTAGGACGGAGGCTGATCCATGATAATTGCATTAACATAATGACATGCTATATCATATTTATACTGGTAAGAATAGCAGTCTTATGTGCTGAAAGTCATATCCTTTTTATATTTGTGTCCCATGGTTTCAACAGCAATTGATTAAAAGAGTAATGCCTGCATGACTCCAAACCAAAAATGTATTTATTTAAGAAGAAAATGTTTTAATCCCAGTCTGATCTTATTCAGGTCAAAATGTTTAAAAATGGATGCCATTCCCATAGGCTGACAGGTTTTATGATGCTTACTGCAATACTGATAGCATCAAATTCACCATGGGTGATAAATATCTCAAAACAATTAACAAAGCAATTAATAAGTATATGCATCTACATCAATCCCAGCATGGAAGTGGAGGTACCCTGGGGGAGCTGGATGCTGTTAGTGTGTGGAGTATTACAGTAAGCATCATGGGCAGACTCAAATCATTATTACATTCAAATTTAATCACTTACCTTCGCAACAAAATGGGCGAATTATTTTCCACAAGATGATAAACCTGAGTGACTTCTTCAGTAAATCAAGAGGGCTCCAGCTCAGTTATAAGATGAAATTTTAATGACCTTTGCGGGGGGAAAAGTGTCTTTTTCTGATTCAAAAGAGAAATAGGACAGCTTCAACAAAACAAAACTGAAAGCTAGACGTAGAAATGGACAGATATAGAGTGTATTAAGAGCTGCATCAGCTCACAAGGGACAAGTGGTGTTTTGTTAAACTGGAAATCTGATTTAGCCTTCATCCTCCTTGCCTTACTGCTGCCTCCAGGGTGTGCGGCTGAACTGGCTGTGTCACCAGTTTGGTCGTCCTGCAGCATCCCTTGCCGCTCCCTCTTTAGCACAGAGCTGGAGAGAAAAGTGCACCAGCCGTGAGTAATTGGTAGAACATGTAGTGTGTTGCATTATGTTGAGACACCTGAGCCTCAAGAGAAACATGCTCCTCTGTCCTCTTTTGCACTCTGCCTCTTTCTTGTCAAATCAACAGTTGTTTATGTGCTTTGCAGGTCCTTGCACCATTTCCACTACTTCACTCTGAACAGTGGCAGGTGTTAGCAACCCTCTCCTATTGGCACTTAGCTTTCAGTGGCAGGATAATACCACAGTAGAACCATGAGGAAGAGACAAGAATAGCTCTGGGCTGCACTTTAAAAATGAAAAAAAAAAAAAAAAAACACAGGCTGCATCTACCATCTTACATATATATTTCAGTTAGAAACACTTGGATCAAACAAAAATTAGGCCCTTTATAGCATGCATGGTTATAAAGATGTATTAGGCACAAAAGGCTCATGGGGATCTTCCCCAAGCAGCATGCAGCAGACTCCACAGGGACTGCAGTAAACCTCCTTTGAGGTATACAGAGGAGAACGCACAATGCAAAAGATGTGACAATTATTATTAGCAACTGTGACATGAATGATCAGCAGGAAGAAGCTGTGAGTTGTTGGAGCCATTGGACCAGCAGCAGCTAACTGACTTGTTTGAATGTACTTGATAATTCCCCCAGGTGAGATTTTACTTTCAGTATATTGAAATTTAATTCATCTGTGTTTTATTATTTAGTTCTCCTTTATTTTTGATAAAGCACTCTCTTTCTTTCAAATTCAAATTAGCTTTTTTGACATGGCCATAAGTCCTAGATGTGCACTTGATTTTATACTGTTCTTCAGTAGAAAAACCTCATAGGTTTTTACCCATACAGTATTTATAGTCCTAAATTGGTTTTAATTGTATTTTGTCTAAATATATTTAATGATGTTTACTGAAACAAGTAAGTAAGTAAAGGCTGCATTAAGTAAAGGCTGTTAGGGCTAAAGTGTTGTTTTAATGAGAAAATTTCCTTTGCAAAGCTATTTCAGAGAAAATACATAAATATCCCAATGTACAGTGCATCATCAAAATGCTAAAAGAAATGTAAATAATATTTTAGCCATATTGCAGCTGAAAAGGAACCAACTAAAATTTTTTTTTTTTTTTGCGTGAATTTCTTTAAAACAGAGATATCCACTGACAACTTCTTTCATTCTGACATTAACTAATGACACTGAGCACCCTGCTGGATGACATGAGATTTAAATACTTTTTAAGTACATATTGTTCTGTTATGTATTTTACCATTTAGAGTTTCAGAGCCCCCAGAATTCCTTACAAATATGCAAAGAAAGCAGTTTGTTAAGTGAAAATAGGGGTGTAAATTCAAATCAGACAATATGCTCATCTTTCACTTGATTACATTTTTTTTTTCTTGTCAGCTTGAACACTTTTTCAACCACTCTATTGTATGGTCAACGTGTTCAGCCAGTGTTAGCCTACTGTACATCATACTGACTACAGACAATGATCATTAAGTCCACGAGAGATATAAAGCCAAAAAAAAGTGCTGAATTCCAAATGGGAGAATATATGGGAACTCTGCAATCAGACAACCTCAAACAATTAAATCTGCTCTCTGGATCAGGCAGCTATACGCGTTAATCTGCAGCAGTGCTCTATTCAGCAGCTGCCTAACATATTAAGGCCGTGAGAAGTTATATCTAATTATTAGTATTGTCCTCAGTTATCTATCGGCTGGGTGGGTGTTGGGTTGGGTGACTGAGGCGGTCACTCTCCTCCCCTTGCTGTTCACTGAGATAAGAGCTGAAAAACCACAAATGTATCAGAAAAACACTTCAGTTCACCCTCAGCTTCAAGGACTGACGGTTTTACAATGACTGAATCAAACCCATTGTAAGTATGCCGAACTCTCTGTATTCAGTTTTGTTTGTTTTTTTTCAAGTTAGTAAAAAGCAGTAAAATTGACTGAATACGGATTGAATATGCAGGAATATCAGTGCATGAAAATGTCTTTTAGTGATAAGAAGCAGGAAGAGGACGAAGGTGGCAGTGTAAAGAAGAGTAAGAAGAAGCAAAAGAAGCAAGATACTTGGAAACCAGAGGGGCCCAGAGACCCATTTGCAATGGTTTGTGTCTTTGTACGAGTGTGAGTGCATATATGCAGGTGTGTGTGTGTGCTTATTTGTGGGGGCACACACTTTGAAATTTGTGCTTAGATGTTTTGTATCTGTTTTTCACTGCAGGCATCTGTACTCAAGCTGGTTCATGCTTTTGGATGACAATCAATTTTCTATCTTCTTAGGGGGGATTATTAACCTGTCCTTTCCCTGCCCTGTTTTAGCTGGACTCTCTGCCAGAAAAGAAGCAGCAGGAGATCCAAAAAGCCCTCCATCTCTTCTCCTTCGGTTCGATTTTACCCAAAACCATGCAGCAGGCCAAGAAACACACATACCAATTCTGGGACACACAGCCTGTCCCCAAACTGGGTAAGAAACAAGTCATCTTTTATCAGTACAAAAGCACTGGCTCCAACACCAGTATTGACTGTGCAAATACTGTATTACAACAGTTAGGACTAAATGCATCTTTTGAATGTTTTGAAACCTACATTGTTTACACCAACCTTCAAGCTACTTCTTAATTTTTCTAATCTTAAATCCTTAATTTTTTTTTGGCACATTCCTATCTTTCACAGCATATCACTACCAACAACTGTGGGCAGAAATGTGTATCATATTACCTTTGGTCGTGGTGTGTATGACTGTGTTACAAAATGTTGATGAGTGGGTCCTGTCCATAGACTGTAAAAAATAATGGATGTAGCCACTGTGAATTCACCCATTGGTTTGTGGTTTCCCATTTTGAGAGTTTGCATTTTGACCATTTTGGATTTTTGGAGCCAGAAGTGACAATATTTGGAAGAGAGTGGAGAGCTAACCTTAGCGCTAGCTGCTAGCTTGGTTAGGCGCATTTACAGTCTGTGGTTAACTGTCATAATGCTAATGCTACTGCTAAAGCAAAAAACAGGCTTAAGACCATTAAAACAAAATGTACTTACCGGAAAAAACTGAACATCTGACTCCAGAGGGTCTGTTAGTAAATCCAAATGCTGAACAAGACTTTTTTTAAGTGACCAAAATGTTACAATTAACTTTCATGAACTGAAAACATAATGAAATAGCGATGGCTACGGCTACACTTATACTCTGTGAATCTGGAGGAAGGTGGAGGAATTTGAGAAACGTCAAAGAAACATCATGGTTATGTTACCTAACCAATGTTGACACAGTAGTAGCCACTTGCCTGTGACAGCATCCATCTGTCACCCAAAGCGGCCATGCCTTTCATTAAGCATAACTTTAAGACTTAATGAAATTTAAACGGGTGAGTTATATAAAAATTCATCCCCTGTACAGTTGTCATGAATACGGAAATTTGCTATAGAGACCAAAACCGTCTTTTGTTTCAGGCTGCAAGCATGTTTATTTGTGCTGTAAAGTGGAGCATTTTAACATGTGGGCCGATTGGGGATTGACTCAGTTTTGGAGCCAGCCTCAAGTAGCCATGCGCGAGAAGTGCAGTTTTTGGCACTTTTGCTTTGACTTCATTTCTCAGCCCTGGAGGTAGCCATTTGGTGCTGTCTGTTGTCGAAAATTACACAGGATACCTTTACCTTATTGTTTTGTATACAGGATACAAAATAATAATGCCAACTAGCCCTCTAATTCTGTCAACATTGTCAATATAAAAACAATACAGTATATACATTTTAAAAAGTAACTTTCAAAAGTATATCAGCCACTATCATTGAAATATTGAGAATCAAGTTATGTGTACCTTACTTTCTTTTTGTCTTGTGTCCTCAGGTGACAGTATAACAACTCATGGCCAAATAACAGAGGGTGAAGCCAGTGTCCGTAAGGAGCCTTATTCTCTACCCCAGGGTTTCTCATGGGACACTCTGGACCTGACCAGCCCTACAGTGGTAGGTAATATAATTTTGATGTAGTTTACAGGTATTTAATGGTTAATTTTTAGGACATATTACAGATTTTACAGGAATTTGTTACAAATTATAGGAAAAACAGAAAAAATAAAAAATAAATAATAAATATAAATAAATAAATAATTAATAAATTAGACTCTTAACAATTCTCTAACTCATAGAAAATACATAGTTTAACTTTTTTCCACAATTTTTCTTATAATTTGTACCAAATTCCACCACCCTTCCTGTAAAGGCACCGGCTACGGCTACGGAACCGGTGCAATGATTTATCGACTATCCGTGCCAGTAGTCCACAGGCTGTTGGGCTGAACTGGTTTTCTGTACTGATAGTGGTTTGTTCTATTGGTTCGTAAACACAATTTTAACAGGAGGGGAACTTTATTCGAGGCAGTAACAGACTTTGACACTGGACCTCTTGTAGTCCACTAACCAGACATTTTTTACTGTCACATTGGGCATTTTAGTGCTGTTAAATAGGACATTTTAACCACATTTTACTGTTTTAATCCAAACCATTATCTTTCCTTAACCGTAACCAAGTGGTTTTTGTGCCTAAACTTGACCATTTTAACCCAAACCATGGGAACGATTGGTGTATCACCTGCAAGCAAAAACGTTCCTCCATTTTGAAACAATTTGAAACAATGCATAATAATTCCGTACCAATAATAAACGGACTATTGACACTAAAGAATCTGTACTAACGGCCACTTCCTTCTGTAAAATGTCCTAAAAATTAACAGTTTGATACCTGCAAATTACTCTGAAAATTTCTGGGAAATTAGTATAAACTTAACGGACCTGTAAAATAAAGCATTATGCAGTGGTAAGTTACTGTATGTTGAACATAATTAGACACCACATATATGTCTTTCAGAGTCTAGACTGAGAAAGTAACTGGTTTATCTCTACATTCTTTCCAGGATCACAGAATATAGTGATGGAAATATCTGTTTCAAAGATGAGAGGTGTATTTTGGTAGAAGTTTTCCTTGCTGTAGGCAGTCCTTTCTGCCCACTGCAAGGACAGTGAGATTTAGGAAAAAAATGCTTTGAAGGTCAGAGACTCAAATCCAAGCTACTCAATACTTTCCTAACTATCCTTTCAGTTGAAAGAGCTATGCACACTACTGAATAACAACTACATGGAAGATGATGACAACACCTTCAGATTTGACTTCTCTCTTGAGTATCTGCGATGGTATGTGTCACTTTTGATTTCAAGATTTTGAGTATATATTAGGAAAACTTTCTTTCTTAACCTTTTATTCATCTAGTGAATGACCAAGTGCTTGTGCTCTGTTTCAACACCCTGTGTAACGTTCATACACATTCACACCTTGAAACTGCTCAGTTCAACTGCTACATATTTATTTCAGTCTCCGGGTGTCTTGAAAGGACTGGATCCCGCAGCGTTTTCCCACTTGACCTTCGAGTCCAACCTTTCAATGCACCCTATCAGTAACAAACCTGCTACTGTAATCTCTTTGCTTCTGCCTGCCTTCAAAACATAATAACATTTACTTTGAAACAAGTAATTAACATTAGCATTCCAGGAACTTGCACAGGTCCTTGGCCCTGAGGACAAGTAAAACTGCAGAATTCATTCAGTCAAGTCTTCCTACGCTCATCTCTTTTAAACTACCTAAATTACATTTATTCACTGTCATATTGCAAACAGATTCATTCTTTTCCTCTTAAGGGCTTTACAGCCTCCGAACTGGCTGGCCCAGTGGCACTGCGGTGTGAGAGTAGATGCCAATAAGAAGTTAGTGGGCTTCATTGCTGCCGTTCCTGCAGAAGTCCGCATATATGAAACGTGAGTAGCTTACAAACATATAGATGTGTTTTTATATGAAATCAGCTTCCAACCAAACTGTGGCAATTTTCCTGCAAATGTCTCAAAGTAAACGCTCAAAACGTATTCTGCAGGGCGAAGCGGATGGTACAGGTCAAACTCCTGTGTGTTCATAAGAAGCTGCGCCTCAAGCGGATGACTCCGGTTCTGATCCGAGAGCTCACCAGACAAGTCAACCAGCAGGGCCTCTACCAGGCTGTCTACACAGCTGACATAGTGCTGCCCACACCACTGAGCTCCTGCAGGTAGTATCTGCTTCACAGGATTGATTCATGTTTCATTTCAAGGCAAAGTGAGGCTCCAATTCTCAGTTTAAGCATAAACATGAATGAAAATTTGTAGATTCTTTATCTGGTGATGGGTGTTACTTTACCCTCCAGTAAATACCACGTATGCAGTTACTGTTTTTAGTGTACATATGCTAATTCTTCTAAACAAGAACCTTTATACTACAAATTAGCTTCAGCTAGATTCCCAATGCATTACTTCTTTTGCATCTTGCTTCATGTGTAGCAATGTCTACCTGCTCTGTCCATGATCATGAATAAACAAATTCTTTTAGATACTGGCAACGACCTCTGAACCCCCGTAAGATGATGGAGGTCAACTATCCAGGTGTGAGACGAGACATGAACCTGCAGAGAGCTCTCAAATTCTATCGTCTCCCTGAGGTTAGTTTGTGCTGCCACCTAGAGGTGAAAATCTTTAATGCCACTATAGTCTCACATTGACCTCATAACACCTGACAACATTTCAGCTGACAGATGTATACAAAATATTTAAAGATATTTATTTTAAACGACATAAATTCCTTGTAATAGCACTTACTGTGAGTGTGTTTTTTCCTGTCCTGCTATTTCTTTTCTCCACTTTCTCCAAGGTGACAAAGACAACTGGCTTGCGCCCTATGACCAAAGAAGATGTTCAGGGGATACACTCACTTCTCCAGGAGAATCTCTGCAAGTTTCACCTCAGCCCCATCTTGTCTCTGCTGGAAGTTGAGCACTGGCTGTTGCCGAGGGAGAATGTGATTGACACCTATGTAGTGGAGGTCTGACCTTATAGTATACAATTTACTGTTAATTCCTTTGAAGTGGGAAAACCATTTAAACATAAATGAATGCAGTAGTTATGTCATAGACTTGATCCAGCTCCCCTCCTCACATACAGGGTGATGATGGTACACTGACAGACGTGGTGAGCTTCTACAGCGTCTCCTCCAAGGTGCTGAATAATCTGGTCCACACCAACCTGAGAGCAGCTCATCTCCTTTACATTGTACCTACTGCCACAAACCTGGTGGACCTCATGGAGGACACGCTGGTCCTGGCTAAATCTGTGAGTATGTCAGAGTAAAAATCGCATTAATTTAAAAACTGTACAAAGTAATCAACTTTAAGAGCCGTTCAAGAAGTTAAAAGACACTCAGAACATTAAATGCCAACAGAATAGACATCAATACACTTAAAGGATACATTCTTTGTGTTTTTGTGTGTGTGAATAGTGACAAAATAAATGCTTTTTTCCTCTTACTCACAGAAAGGTTTTGACATCTTCATTGCTCCTAATGTGATGGATAACAAGAGTTTCCTAGAGAAGCTCAAGTTCAGCATCAGTGACAACAGCCTTCATTACTACCTGTACAACTGGATGTGTCCTAACATGAGTCCAGACAAGGTACTCAATATTCAAATTGTCAAAGGCCAAAGTCCTCCATACCATTTCGCTGATAGATGTGGTTTTTTGCCAGGTTGCTTTTGATTTTTATCTCATTAGAGTACTGGTCATTTAAGCAGTTTTGTCTAAGTAAAACAAGTGGGAGAATGCCTTAAAACACTGCAATACACTTGCAAAGTTACCTTTTCAGGTTAACTGAATATCAAAACACTCATGAAGAAACTAAAAAATACATGTCTGAAATTGGTTTTAGATCCAAATATGTGGCAATGTCAAGATGCATGAGGATAGATGAAGCAGAGCAACTGAAATTCACGGTCTAATCTAGATTCATGAAGCTGTATACTTTCTTTTATTGTTCTTTTATTGGTGGAATTGATGTCATTACAGCTGAAAAATCATTCTGATATTTGCAGCAAATTGTGACCTTTACTAAAACAGTAAATGCAAACACCACAGGTAAAATGTAGAAATGCAAAGTACGGCAGCACTGTAAATTTTTGTATGTTCACTGAAGTCAGTTGTTTACCAGTTCATTGTAACGAGGTGTGTGTTTTACAGGTGGGCTTGGTGTTACCCAACTAACAGGTAAAGAGATGACAGAGTGGTGAAGATGAAGTGACCAGAGAGATTGGTGGACATCAAACTGCTCTCCAATTTGAATTTGAGTTTTAAATATAATCTGACAAACAACAAAATACACAAATCAATGAAAGAAATAAAGATAAAATTCCATTCGTAAATACATTCATCATCTGGCTGTCAGTTATTCACTGGGTTCAGCATTTCTGTGACAGGAAAAGATTGTTTCTGACATGATATGGAATTGATTAAACATATTCAAGCAGTTCTGAAAATGCACCCTGTGTGTGTGTGTGTGTGTGTGTGTGTGTGTGTGTGTGTGTGTGTGTGTGTGTGTGTGTGTGTGTATGTGTTTGTGGGTCTCTGGGTATTTCAACAGGCAATTCACATAACCTCTGGTGACATGACACTTAATATTAGTGCGACCAATACACAGATTTGATTAGAGGACAAGATCATTAATCATTCTCACTCAAGCACATGTACACAGGAGCAAACACACACATACACACACAAAAACACAATCTAATATGCACACATACAATCTGTGTTTTGGTGTGCAAAGAAATCCAATTTCAGCGTGCATGCATAATGTCAGGCATAAATGCAATCAAGTTAAATCCCATTTAGGCATTATACAAGATGTATATGAAAATCCGGAAGAAATGTCTCTGTGGGTTTAACCCTTTACAGAATGTTCACAACCAAAGCTTAAGTAAACTTGTAAGGAGTAATTTTTTAACACTCTTGCCCTGAAAAAACTCAAAAGCTGCTACTAACCACATCATTTTAGACTTATTACTTTACTTACTTCAGTTTATTTACTTCACTAACCTTTTCTGATTTACTGTGGAGAAAAGAAGAAAATCCGTTTGTTCATTGTTGGCTTATTACTGCACTGGGACATATAAAACCGCAATGTGCCTACATTTCCTCACTATTGAGCAACAGGGGGCGCTGCAGCCTTAAAGTTAACTGTCAAGCATCATATACGTCACCTGCTTTGCATTTTATTGCTAGGTGTGCAACAAACAAACAAAAATCAGATATAAACTAAGTGTGTGTTTATCGTGTGTGCTGGACACAGACAAAGAGGCATAGATGCTAGTAAATCTGGTGTTATGTTGCCTCCAAGTATAGCAATTATTAGTTTGGTTTACAACAGTTACAGCAGTTTACAGCAATACAATGGAATGATGTTGGTAAAAGTCTACCTTTCACATTCACAATTAATTTAAAAAAAAGTATTACCAATGTACTCTTTTGTTTTTTTTAAACATTAACGTGCAAGCAAAAAAAATAATGTAACTGGGCCAAGTCGTGCCAAATCTAACTATTCAAAATCCAGCTTTTGGGTGGGAAAAAACAATGTTCTGCACTTCATTTTAAGGGGTCGCAAGCGAAAAACACCGGATCTATAGAACGTTTCTATATTAAAAAAAAAAAAAAAAGCTCGTTCATGTTTGCATGCAAAATCCTCATCTGTGTGACGTATTCAGTCGTCAGATAACCGCAGCGTTTCACGTTGAAATGTAGAAGTATACAGTTAAACGAGAAGTTGTTGCTTTTAGGAGGCACCCAAACGCAACACACGCCTCAGTTTCGGCCAATCAGCAGCGAGAAGGCATTTTAAGTTTGAAGTGACTGAGACATGCCAACAGCTCGCACCGCAGCCTCTGCTCTGCGACGGTAAAGGATGAGTCAAGGAAACCAAACTGTTTTCTAACGAAGACAAGGGTAAAATTATTTTCTTTTTTTCTCCTCCTCTCATTGTCGGCGAGGACTAGCTGTCGCCGGCTGAACGTTAGCTAACATTAACTGCCGACTTCCAACGACTCAACTGCCTCAGGTTAACGTTAACATTGGTACGAACTTTTAAAAACACAGCGAGTGTGCTGTTAAAAGTTAAAGTTTACTCTTGTTTCGTCGTATTTTGTTTGAACAGCTGTCTCACAAGCGTCTCTAGATAAAACTTCAGTGGATGTTGTGTCTGCTGACGCATAAGCTGACCTCCATTGCAGGTATGTTATGTTCCGTTCGCAGTTTGTGTTGTAGTCAGCATGTTGTTGCAGTATGACTTAACGAAGCTGTCACTTACATTGATTAACCTAAAAGCATTAGCGCGAGCTAAAGGCTTCCTGTGAGCGATTGTAAGGAAATGCTCAAATGTACCAGTAATGTTTTGTCGCCATACAATATTACAACAAGGATATGATGTCGAAACGTTGTTGTAGTCACACTCAAGCAGCTGTCATTGCATTAGTCAGTGTTGTTTCCTTCCTTAATTATTAGCCTAGTTCTCACGATACAGTAGTTAGACTGAAGCAAATCGTACTTATTTTTCAACCCACTTCCTTAACAGGTTGCATTTAAAAGAGCCTACTTACTATTTGTACCGTTTTGTTGAGGCAACTATGAACTAGCGTTAGCCTATATCCTGCAAGCCAATGCTCCGTTGTATGACCACTTTTTTTGTTCGAGGCAGTCCCTGTGTGACATATCAAGTGACTGCACGTCCAAACCAGCTGGCTTTATCCTTTCACCCCCCTGTCTTACTTTGGACTTACAAATTGGTCAACAGAGACTACTAGAGTGGGTAAGCAAGACCAATCTCTAAACGGCTCTCTGAGAGAGAGAGAGACAGAGAGAGAGAGAGAGAGAGAGAGAGAGAGAGGGGAGTGAACATGCAGGGCTGTGTTCTGCAAAAACCACCTGCGAAAACAAAGTGATAAGAAAGTGTGAGGAAGGCTAACGTCCAAAACAACACACGCAGAAATCGTTTCAGGTCACTGCATGCTATTATTTTTCATCGCTGCTGCATAGAGTGCAGAAGTAATGTGGCAGCGCTAGAGAGCTGGCAGAGAATAGTTTGGAATCAAAGTCATGTTTATCTGTGTCAAACTACCCCAGCTATGCAAACACTTGCAACCTGCTTGGGTAATGTGTACATTGAGGTGGATGAGATTTGCCCGATTAATGTTTATATATGGTGATTGTACTCTTTGTGAGCCTGTGTTTACTCAGTGAGCATTTCTTTCAGCAATCATTTTCCTATGATTCTAGCCGGCCCTGACTCTTATCACTTTCCACCAGCCTGTGAATTTAAATGTTTATATTTAGAATAATGTAATGTTAGGTGGAAAAAAAAAAAAACACATAACTTGACGTTAATTACACTGTATCTTCAAAATGCACTGTGTAAAAGTGTAAGAGACTGTGTACTTACTATCTTCCGAAAAAACCGCTATATATTTCTTTTAATTGTGTGCTGCCAATCATTTCAAAAGTTATTTTTTTTCTCAAATGGTGTATATAATGAAAGGAATTGAAGTTTCGTATCCATGGGCTATGGTATTTGAGGCTTGCCAGACTGTAATTTTCCCACTGTAAGGCATCTCGTCGTTCTGTGTCACAACAGGCTTCCCAAGACTGTCCTCACCCAAGCTGGTGTTGAGCAAGACAAGAGAGAAGAGTACTGATGCGTGCCTTGATAAAACACACTCAGTGTCTGTGTGTTAAGTACTGAGCAGGACAGCACATGTTTGTGTTTCTGTTGAACTCATTAATAACACAGCATGCTGCTTTGTGTTAATGTTATCAGCAAGTTGCCGGACAAAGCGCAGTCCCCTCTGAGCATTTTCCAGCATGTGCACAGCAGTTGGACCAGAATGTGTCCAAGCAGGGAGTGGCTTTTGTCTTGCTTTTTTTTTTTTTTTCTCTCTCTCTCTCTCCTCAACACACTCTGCTGCTCTTTACCTGCCTTTTCTTTAGGTCATGTAAAGATACCAAACAGAGAGACAGACGCGCCATTGTTGTTGAGGAGACGTGTGTGTTATGTAATTGTGGTAAGTGTTATCATTCACCTGAACGCCCCGTGTCAGTCTGGGGGCGGTGTTGTGTTGCCCATGCAGGGATCTTGTTACTCAACACTGGTGAGAGGACTTCGAGGGGGGGTGTGTGCTGCGGGTGAGGGCTCCAGCTGCAGAGACTTGTCTCGTTCTACACTGGAAAATCAACATGTTGTTCATTTAGCTGACGTTTTTCCTCAGAGCAGTTTGTCATGAGTGCAACTGTGGATCAAGTTTCAATTTCTTGATCACTAAAATCACAACAAGACAATAGCAAGAAGTACAAGGGGTGTGTTTTAAAAAAAAAATCCCCGACATGTTCTCCAGAGAGATCAAGAATGAGCGTTTTAGATAAAGAAGGGGATTTTTAAAATATACTGTATATGATATTAACCTCTTCAGCTCAACAAGCTTCAGCTATGACTTACTTGATCCTCAAGCCTCTTGCTGTCTGGTAGCAGTATATTTATAACCACTTTTTGGCTGTTGTGAGAGGACTTTCCCTCGCTCTTAAAGCAGGCCTTTGTTCTGCACGTCCTGCTGCCGTTGTGCCAGCATGTTGTCATAAAGGTGAAACTTTGAGATTTTGTTTTGGGAGGTCAAAACTTCGACAGGTGTGTAAAGGACGATTTTATTGTGAGACCAACACGCCAGAATGACCCTGATGAAGGCCACAAGCGTATTTGTCTCAAAATAAACTTTTCCCAAGTGTTACCCACAATTTTGACTCCTCAAGACCAATTCTCGTCTCTGTACACCTCAGAAACCTGCACACCTCATCTGTGCCAAAAATCCCTTCTCAGTTTTTATTCGGTGCACCGAGTAAATGTGCTTCCCACAGAGTGTTGCTTAGCTGAAAAGTAATTGAAGGGATGTAAAAAACCTGCTTGTTAAATTAGGATTGTAAATTAGATTTATATGGGTAATTAAGGTTTTTAACAAGCCTCTAAGAGGAGAAGCCCAAAATAAACACACTTGTGCATTGCCTCAGTTAAGTTCAAAATTAGTAAAGAATGACTTATGTCTATTTTGGATCAACATTTGATACTTTTGGTTTTGAATGCTTTCCTACATTACATATTCAGTCATTTGTCTTGATTGAATCTTGAAGTATTAATGCATTTCTGCAGCTGCAAAGATGGAAAGAAGGAGCAAGAGAGACTTCCCAGGGTTCTCTTTCTAATGAGCTTTTGTTTTTGTCCCTACTTAGTTTGTGACCATATTATGAAGACTTAGGAATCTGTTTGCTTGGTTAAAAGATAAAGAATGTTTCAATCATTTTTTTTCGATCATCGTGGTATCATTGATTATGTTCTCGTCGTCTGGCACACAGCGTAGTGCCCTCCCCTTGCATGCATCAGAGAATGTTGGCACTGAATTGCTTTAAGTAAGACATTTAGTACGGTAGATATTGTTTCACATGGTCAACAAAATGTAATTCTCTTAATTCAGAGATTCTCAGTCTTTAGCTTCGCCTACCTGTGTTACGTAACACTTAAGTAAATTTCTGCTGCTGAACTGCAAGCACAGTGTCCACCCACTCAGGCTTGTCTCTCCCCTCTCTCTGGGTCTGACCTATCCTCTCTCCTCAGCTCTCAGTAGGGTTGAATCCTGAGTGCAAAGCCAAGAAGTTCTAAAGGACAAATATTTATACAAAGCAGAAAGGATGTGACAATGTGAGCAATAGGAACTCCACAGGGAAGAGTTTAGGGGTTGCCCTCAGGCTAATCTCCACTAAGACATATTTGTAAACGTTGCTAGCAGTTAGTGGACCGCTTCCAGCTTCAACACCGAGACGTTAACTGTATTTGGTCAGCAACCGCACAGCCAAGGCCCACTTCACTGACATTTTTAACCAGTGTAATATTTGCATGGCATATAAACATATGGTTATACTTCAGACTTTCATTTGATTTGCACACATATAATAGTTTCCATGCATAAGGGCAGCACAAGGCCCCCTTCCATACTACGTTTCACTTTGTTTTAGCTCCGTGCCAGAGCAGAATTTCATCTGACACCATCGTCAACTGAAAATAAAGCCTTTTAGAATGAAATGTCAGAGAATGTTTTCAATCCTAAGTTCAAAACAAATGAGTTTTACGGTGACTTTTATGTCAACTAAGGTTTTATTGCCTTTATGTCCATGTGAGTCACAGATGTTGCCATGAAGCATTGATTAATAAAACTTGCACAAACAAATGTGTCTTTGGTAAACCATGTGCAGGGATTAGTTTAAAGTGTTGTCTTTAAACACCGCAGCACTGAATGCAAACTGCAAAGGGAGTTGTCTTGAATCAATCTTAATGTTTGCAGAGTGTGCTGCCCTCATTCGGTTTATTCTGTAAAATACAGTAGTTCGTACAATTATTCGTGTATCAACCAAGCTATTGCTGTAGGGCCGTAAATGTCAGCTTCACAGGAATTGAGGAACCAGATGTACTTTCAGGTTGATTCCATGTGAATCATCTGTTAAGGAGAGTGGTTAGTTGATTTTTCACACCACGAGAAATATCAACCACAAAACACCGTCATTCACTGTCACTCAGCACGTTTCATTTAACGAACAATGAAACTGACCTTTAACCTATCATAGACCTATGCGCCAAGAGGTAATATAGGTTGAATCCATTTCTGTGTAACCCAATAAGCAACAGGTTACATGCATCCTGCATATTTGAGACATATTTAAATAGACTTTTACTGCAAAGAGAATGGCAGATGGCCTTAATGGCTTCAGTCACTGTATTTTTCCACTTTAAAGAGTTTAGTTCATGTGGCATTAAATGGTTAATACCACTACTGTTAATACTCCATCTCTCAGCCATAACCCATCCCCCTGCAAGACAGGAGACCCCGTAACCCCTCAACCCCCTGCTCAGTAGCATTCCAGCTGGCCAGATGGTGTCTGCTCTGCACCGTGGACACCAGAGAGCTGAGAGAGAGAGAGAAACCCCATGAGCAGGATTGTCCGGGTGAGATACTCCACCCCACTGATCTCCCCATCCCACCCCACCCCCCACCCCCCTCTCTCTCTCTCTCTCTCTCTCACTCTTCAGTCTTGTCTACGTCTTACAAGCGGCCATTCTGGGGATGAAGACCAGTTGACAAGCAGAAAAATCGCATTAGATGGTTTCTAAAGAGAAGCAGCTTTTCAGTTACTCTGTAGTGAACTGTGAGAGTTACAGTAGAAATCACTAGACTAATGTCGGTGTTTAGCACCAGATACTTTTTGACACCTGAAAATCATACTGAAACATACAGTACCAGTAAAAGGTTTGGACACACCTTCCCATTGAATGAGAAAGTGTGCCTTAACCTTTGACTGGTACTGTATATGTAAATCTGGATACCTGTAGGTGTAATTACATTATTATCTGAGGAATTCCTGTAATGTAAAGTGAAAATAAGGTGAGGTTTTGCATTTTCATTACATTTTCAAGCCACTGGTGGACCCCTGCAAGAGAAGTCTGTACTGTCAAATTTCTTCCATGCTGGCAGTTTTTAATTTAGATTTTTGTACAAAAATGTGCATCTGTACACATTTCTCAGGGTTCAGAAACTAGTAAAATAAATGCTGGAAGTGTACATGGAAAAAGAAAGACAATACAACAAGCCATCATCAGCTTCTTCTTCTACTCATAGTTTAACTTAGTTGCCATGGCTTCAATTCAGTGTACTGACGAATGCCTTGGACAATTTGCACACTTTTCATTCTTTCCATCAAAAATTGGCGAATTCAGTTGAAGTGAAGTGTTGCTGGAGCAAGGCAATGCTTTCCGTATGTCAGTGTGTAACAAGGGTAGCCATTGGTGTGAGAATAGGTGCTTTAACTGTAGCTACTACATCTGCCCTATAAAAAAAAAAAAAACAACAAAAAAAACAGTGCGGGTGTTTGTTTTCTGGCCTGCATTAACTCTTTGAAAGGAATCCAATGTAGCACATTGTGTGTTTTGTGTGTGTGCGTGTATGCATGCATATGATCTCCTAGCTAGATAAAGCCCCATAAACCCCACCCTTCCCACTCCACACTCCAGCCTCCATTATTGTTGGAGAGCCGGTGTGTGTGTGTGTGTGTGTGTGTGTGTATTCCTGTCAGCCTGTTTTTGTGATTCTTCAGTGTCAGTGTGCGCTGCAGTGCATGTGTGTGTTTGCTTTCCCATACGTCACATTTAATGGCTCCTTTTGAATGCAGCAAATAGAAAGCCGGAAGGCTGGGACAAAGAGCTAGTCTGTAAATAAAGGAAAAATAGAGGAAAACACACACAAGCTCTTCTGTGTAAAACCTCAAAGCCTTATTGAGTTTGATTTACATAGGCTGTTGTCCCCCTTGACAAAGATTTCAAGGAGAGGAAGCAGCACACCTTCTTAGCCTGGTGACAATGGTAGCTCCGCCTCAAGCAGGTCAGTACAGTTTTTACAGTGTCAGTTACCAAGGCAAGCAGAGTGCAGGCATGAGTACCCAGGGGTTGTTATGTCAACTGCCTCATGGGTGACTGGCTCCAGTCAGCAGGACTTCTGGTAAAAGGGATTTGAGGGAGTTTGTGTCTGTGTGAGAGAATGAGGATGGAGGGAGGGAGAGGCAGAGATGGATTAGTCTCAGGCCATGTTTTTGCCCCATCCTCCTCCTCCTCTGTAGCGGCAGCGGATCTTGTCCTCCCTCCGCCCCCGTACCACCAGACTGGGGCCCCTTGGCACCCTGGAGACACATGCCCCACAAAAGCCATCACATCCACCCCCACAAAAGCCCATTCTGCCCACCCTCCTTTCCTTCTCTTTTCCTCTTTCTCCTGCTCTGACCTCTGCACAGTTCTCTCCATTCTCTTGTTGTACCCACCCCTCTTCTTCTCTGGACTCTTTTCATCCTCCTTCCCTTTATTTTTTTGTATCCTCATCCACCCTGCATACTCCTCTTCCTCCTTCCACTGCTTTTCCTTCCTTTGTTGCTTCAACCCCCTTCCCCCACGTTTCCTCGTTTCCTCACCGCTCAGAGCCCGGGAAGAGTTGAGTCATGTGAATGAAGGGCCTTTGCTGTGTTACACAAACACATCCCTCCTCTCAGAATCATCCTTTGAAGCACTCTCTCTTAATGGAGGCTCGTTTCAACAGGATGAAGTGTTCTACTCTACGATTGCAATTAATACGTCATTCTGTCTGCGGTTGCAGGCAGGATACTTAAACCACCTTAACTGCTGAAAGATTGCTTTTTTAATGAGAAGCACATTGGCCGCTCAGTATGTGGTTGATTATTGTATGCGGGTGGCTTCAAAAACGGTGACACACACTAGACCCGCCCCCTCCCCAGCTGTTTTCAGATGCATTTGTTTGGTTGAATTGATTGGTTAGAGGCCAGTGCTTTATATATAGTATGTGGAAGATTTAGTTATTGGATTAGGGACTGGTGACCTGTACTCAGGCCTATCTGCTTTTACTGGTTGGTCACATGACCTGGTTGCAGTCATACACACCCATGTATACCAATATGCAGCACACATACAACACACACACACACACACACACACAGGAGTTGAAACAAAATCAGTCTAGTATGTAATTTTTCTCTGGATTCATATTGAATTAAGGAGAGGTAAGATGTTAATGTGATGTTTTTCTTTAACCCTAGGTAGGATTTTTTGTGGTTTTCTGTAGACTGCAGTAGTGACACTAAGATGTAGGATAGTTAGGGATAAACATAATGTTACTAAATGAGTCCATTTAGAACCTCAAAGTGATGAAACAATGTTTTGAGATACACTCAGATATTGTGCAGTCAAATTGTTGCTTGATTCTGCAATAGAGAGTGTACGTGTACTTCCATGTTTTGTGTTGCTCTTTTATAATCCCTGAACTTGCCTCAAAGGAACTTCTATAAAAATGGACCGTCTTTTTTTTTTTTTTTGCCTGCTGTGTCCACAGTCTGTGCACTGGCACCTGGTTTTCCCAGTGCAGCAAAGTTTCCACTCTCCACCCTCTTCCCACATGAAGAATGTGTGTCAGGAGCTGGCTGTGTCTTTAACTGCCTCCTCTCTTTTTGTACCGTCAAGGAAAGTTGGTGTCTGATGCTTGCGGTGGAGTCCTGAAGGTTTACAGTGGCAAATTGTTGCCATAATACAAATTTTGTTGCTGCTGAACAGATACCTTGTGTACTGTACCACAAGCTTGCAGAGGTGTACTTCTTGAACCTAATGATTGTCAAAATGCTTGCAGTTTCAGTTTGTAATTCTCACCGGTGTCGACCAAAGGTTTCAAGATAAGATAAAAGATTAAAACAGGAGACTGATGACAGAATTCCATCAAAGCTAAAGTGAAACAATGCTGAGAAATTCTCCGATTATTGTATAACAAATAGTGGCAGGACACATTTATACACTTGTTTGTATATTGTTGGTAATTTTCTGCGTTCCTTTAGTTCTGTGACCCCTGACTTGTAGGGAGCTGTGGGATAAACTTAAAGGCTGACACAAGACCTTAAATGTTTGCTAAACAAAGCTTGCACACACAGACTGGATCCGGGCCTGTTAAGTCACCATGGTATCTATCGCTTTGCCTCTTCAAGCTTTAGTTTGGGTGTTGCTCACTTGAAGAGAAAGCCCCTGAATTTTTATACAGTCAAGATCCCCTACCTTCCCCATGTAAATCCACTGTTTATGAGTAGGGTGTAGTCTGCATTCCTGCTCTGTCCTCTTGTGTGGACATGTGAATTCTGAAAAAAAAAAAAAAAAAAAAAATATGCAGACCGGTGTACTACAGGTCAGCTATTGCCTCCGAGGTGGCTGTCTGTCTGAGCCTGTTGCTTAATGTTTATGCTTCCTATGGACGTGTGTGACAGTTTTACTTTTCCCATCACCAAGTTCTTTCTGTGCTTTGTGAACTTTGTGTTCACTTTGAGCCTGCTGCACAGAGGGATGTTGATAGAACTCCTTTTTGGCAAATAAAGAGATTTATCAGTGAATAACAAAGTACTCTAGCCAGTAATGTGTTGAGAATTGAAGGACATCACATATTAAATCAGCTTTGAAATGCCTTGGTTGTTGCAACTTCTGCATTTGTGGTATATTGCAGGTGTTAGTAGGCCTAAAACAGGTATTATGTAATCTACAGTAAATGCTTATAATAGCAGGAAGAGTAAGTGGTTTTTTAAAAACATGACCATTGAGGAGCACTTGGACTTACAAGAGGAAATGATGACGTTAAATCCGATACCGTGTTAAGTGCAAAGGGGATGCATGGCTGTTGAACCCATCCAAAGTTTCCTTACTGCTGTAACCAATCTCTTCTCGTAAGAGCATTCTGGACATTTGCCAGGTTTATGAGCAACATTTCCTGATTTAATTGAGCTTTTATGAAGGAGGATATGGGGCACAGTCAGGAAGTGACACACTTGGCCTTTGTTGAGACAGATCTTCCTCTCATAGCCAGTAACATTTCCCAATGGACAACAAAAGGTCAGAGAACACCCCAGCGATTAGAAACTGAGGATTCGCTTTGTTTACATGCCCTAGAGGAACAGAAATAATATTACTCACATGAATTAGCAGGTAGGACTGGCATAATTACATATTGTGCAAGACATTATTGGTGAAAAAATAATTGAAGGAAGCTGCTTGTGCTCATTTTTCCCCATTCTGTTCATCAACAAACCTTTTAGTTGTGATAAACGTGACACTGAGCGCCTTTTTAGGACTGTCAGACTAAACAATCTCATTTATCTACTTTCATCTAATGCAAATGAAACCAACTTTATCTTGGACTGGATCAATACTAGCAGATAAGATTTTATTCAAAGCCCTCTGAGTGTGTGTTGATCCTGCACGTTCCTGCTTGCCCTGTATGTCTTTATTTCTGGAGAAATAACCATAAATAGGTAAAGACACCTTGGGTTGTTTTGGCAGTGATAAAACAACTACCAAAACAAATATTCTTGGGTGAGTTCACATTTGCTGATAGGAGTGATGATTTTTAATGTATGACTCACTTTTAGTCCCTGTTGTTGCTTAAAATAACAGTGGTAGCTTCCAAACAAAGCAACTCTATGTTCTGGGTCTCCATGGACAAGCTTTAGCGTACTGTTTAGCACTCCTTTTATAGGTAGTGACCTAGGTGAATTATGTAATCGTGTGCATACTCCTGAAATCAACATCCAGCCTCAGGATCCTTTTGCCTTCATAAGGAAATTCACATGAATTGGAGTGACATGTTTGCGTTTAAAACATCTGTATTAGGTTTTGATGAGAAAAATGGCAGTTAAAATAACTGCAAGTCCCATAACATGCGTTGCTTATTGAGTTGTAGAGTTCTTGAAGGCTTAAGGCTGGGTAGTAGTGGATTTACTGCTACCAATTGATTAGACCTGCATATTTAATAGGCCATTTGGTTTTCATATTATGCAGTAAATTCCATTTAAAAAGCTTTAACCCCATCTGATCCCAGGTACATTCCCAGAATATGTTCTAGTTTCTTTTCTGGCCAAGTTTAATTGGCCATGGATACTTGTAGCTGGACTCACTGGAATTGAAGTGACCAATGCTGAATTGTTAATTTAACAAACAGATGGTGAATTGTATTTTTTTTTCTTTTTCTATATAGGGTAGAGCATACATTTCCCAGTGTGTAAGTGTCTCGTTCATCTCCAGGCTTATAACAAGGACCAGGTGACATGTAATCATCCAACAGTTACAGTTTATAAACTGCATTGGAGGCAATGTGGTCCCTTGTTGTTTAGCCAAGCACTGTAATGTTTGGTTGAGGAGGGATGAGAGAGGTTGAGGTAGAGACTGACACACACACATACACACATTCATGCACACACGTCCCCTGACACTGATTTCCTGTGTAATTTTCGAAGCCATATTTTTTGATGGGGACAAGAGTTCGAGGTTGTTCTTTTTTTGCAGCCCAGCAGGTGGTCACAGGTCAGAGGGGGTGCCCCGGAGATTTGTTCAAGTTTGTCATTATTACAGAAAAGGTTCTTGGAGTCAGCTCATTTATTATATTACATTGCCCAGTGGGGGTGGGAATGACGGATGAACTCACAATACGATACTATCACAATATTCTTTCCACAATAACGATATATCACAACAAAGGCAATTCTGTGATACACGATATATCACACACAAAAAAATCTACGATATATCACAATATCTATAACTGAAGAAGAAAGGAAAAAAAATATTTCAAAGAGCAGGAAATAGGCCAGATAATGTACAATGCTAGCTAGCTCAGCTACAACACAAGTACCACACAGAAACTTTTACAAAGGGCCATGAACGTGCTTCTGGTGACTGTCAAAGCTCCAGCAGACTCTTTGTATTTCCATTACAGACACTTAGTCTAACAGCAGCTGCTCATGGCTACTGTTATTTTGGTTGCATTTCTTCTCTGTTGGCACCTACAGTTGCCATCCATCTCACTGTCACCAGTCTGTTCAGCACCTCCATAAGGAGGTGGAGGGTAGTGGTGAGCCAAAGTAGCTGAATCAATTCTGAGTGGTCCTAAAAAAAAAATGTATGGATACTTGACAACAGTGTATTGATAACATATCACAAGTAGAAATATCAGGATATATTTTGTCCCCTATTGTCCAGACACAGCTCCCCCTTTTATATTTTCTCCATACCTCTGTTCCTGGCCATAAATGTGAGCGTTTACGCGCTGAATTAACTCTTACCCTGCATTTGGAGGGATACCACAGGGCAGCATTAAGCCCCTCTAACATACAGTAAATACACCTCCATCTGTTCATATCCCTCTTGGCCTTCTTTTTTGGCTTTCTTCAGACAGAAGCCCCAAAGCATCGTAAGCATACTTGTGCTGTGAGAAATGTCTGTGGAAAAGCCCTTGTGCTTGGTGTGGAACAATCAGAAACTGCACACACATAATTTTTTACTGCTGTTGTCAGCTGGCGATGCGTTTAAGCGAGTGAAATTTTCAAGACCTCTGCAGCTGAGCCATATGTGGTTTTCTGCTCTGTGAATACTTAATGGAACAAAATGAGCTCAACTCAACCTCCTAATTTTTACCTCCTAAATTTAACCCACTAGGTATAGAACAGTCAAAAGTTATTAAATGGTGCACTTCTTTTATTGTGCTAGATGTGGAAAGGAGATGTTTAAAAGATTATCCATTTCACGGTCACAGAGGGCTGAAACCTAATACATTGGTCGAGAGGCTGTATACACCCCTGGACAGGTTGCAAGTTTATCACAAGGATAACACATGTCAATAGAAAAACACGACCACACTGACTCTCACACTCATGGGCAATTTCGAGTTTCTCATGCATTGTGTTTGTAGTAAATACTGAGTTATTATGGGGTTGGATAGTGTTCAAGAAGTGATTAGCCCAGGCACAAAGCCCCCAATTAAGTAAGAAATAAAGTGGGGTGAAGATGTTGTTTTATCTTTCTCTCTCTCTTCCTCCTCCCTCTTTCCAGATGGCTCCAACTGATGGAATAGAGGTTATATGAGAGTCTCAATGCGGTGGTCGGCTGTCTTTGAGCAGAGCTGGCTGACATCATTCTCACAGGGGGGTGTTAGCTGGGGCAGGGCAGGGCTTGGCTTGGAGCTCTACAGCTGAGCCAATTGTGGCCAGCTTCCTGTGAAAGCTGGAGATGTGTTTGTCCTGGTACATTCAGTTTTGCTCAGTGTTAGAGAGCCTGTTGTTGGAAATGCTGCTCTGCAATCATGACACATTAACATTGTCTTCCTTTCTTGTTTGCAGCACTGGGATGATGTTTATGGAGTGAGACATTGCTGACAAGGGAGATCTACAAGAAAGCTGATCTACATAACTGGGTTAGGACAACTGAAGAAGCAACTTGGCATCTTCTCACTTGCATTTAAACCCTAAAGTGCATTAAACTACAAAATGGATGGAATAGACACCTTACAGAGCTCAGCCCCAGAGACCAAAGCTGAGCGAATTGCCCGCTACAAAGCAGAAAGGAGGAGGGAACTGGCTGAGCGCTATGGCAACACGGAAGAATTCTCCTCCAAATATGTCCGCAGGGACAAGAAAATCAGCGATTCAACTGAAACAGTGTCTTCATCAACCAAGGAGAAGGAAAAACATGAGGATAATGGATCAAATCAAACGTATACCAGGAGGGGCCTCAGGAATAAAGTTACAGAACCTGAGGAGCACACTGAAGATGAGCCTGCCCAGGAAAAAGAGGCTACCACTCACCTTAAAACAGACACAATCTCATCCTCTAAATCAGAAGTCAGCTCTTCTATAAAGACGTCCTCTCATTTCAGGTGAGTTTATTCAAATTGTCTGTACTTTTAAGAGAAAAGCACATGTCTATTGCCTATTGTTTATGCAGCAACAGTCGCAGTTTTCCATGTGACATAAACTTGGCCAGAGTCATGAAACACTAAGCTGCCCAGGCATAGGGACTCAGAGGGCTAATACAAGTTGAGGTAAGGGTGCCAGTATGCTCCAAACTTCCAACGTTGAAAATGGGCAGCTGCGTCCTGCAATTTCTATAATTTTCCAAAATGCACAATCCCACATTGACACGCGCTTCACTCAGCGATTCGCAAGGCGTGCGGGGGTGAGAAAACAGGCAAGTCGGCCGTGCTCATGTGAAATGCAGTCTTCATTCCGGGAACCACTACCACTTTTGTCCACAGGGGCTGCCAAAATCAACACAAAATGAAAGGTCCTTGTAGTAACTTAAATATTAACCTTTTCTCACCAGTCTCTATGACGGCAGGCTTTTTGCCCCGCTTTCGAGTGTGGCTCTTCAGAACAGCTGTGAACACTTTTGTCCTCAGACATGGCCAGACAACATGTTGCACAAACTAGTTTGTTCCAAGCATACCTCTGCCATAAGTGGGGGGCCCAACATTTTAGAAATATATACATATATATAATATCATAATTAATAATTTAGATTGTTGCATTTAATATTCATACATGTATCTTAGCTAGATTTCAACTAATAATGACTAATAAGTTTACTGTACAAGGATAGCTGGCCCCAAATGAGCGAAAAGGAGACAAGTCGGCACATTTGGAGAACACTTTATTCTGTGTGAAATAAACACAACTGCAAACATTTCCAAAATTGGCCATGTGTGCAAAGCCAAGAACTGCTACATTTATTTTGCTATGGTATGTTTTTTTTTTTGTGATGACATGCAAGCTGCTTGTTTTGGTTCACTTTACACTCATATGGAGAGACTCATGTGTTTAACACATCCAGGGAATAACAAATCAGTCTTGGAAGACTTTTGGAGATTTCTCATTGGATGCCAGGACTGCTCTGAGCGTTGTGCATAGATGGAGCAAAACATGTCCAGTCGTGGGTCTGGGGATGTTTTAGCTGTAATCAAGCTGGATTCTGCTGTGTGCACATAGCCAGGCTTGTCTGTTCTTGACAAACAGCCTGAGGGAATGAGGGGGAGAGAGAGATAGAGAGAGAGAGAGAGAAGAACTGAGATGGACAGAAGTGTCGAGATATGTCAGAGTTTGGGGCTTGTGGGGGTGGAGTTACTGAGCTCTGCCAAGTTTTCATGCCCTCTGCTTAATGAAGCAGCATATGCAGAGAGTTGTGATTGATGTCCTCTTCGATGTTATGGACAGATTATTTTATAAGATTGGGAAAGGCATTGCTTGTGTTGTAATTGAAAAGAAATAGGCTACTTGCAGTGTGACAGGTTTCAGCAGATCTCCGCTATCAAGTGTTGAACTGGATAATCTCTCATAGCAACGGTTTATTATCAAAGAAACTAAACATTTATTTGTTCAAGGTGCAAGATTTCAGTATTAAAATTGATCCACTTTCAGAATCTTTTAATAAGATATTCTGTAATTAAGCATCAACTTTCAGTTTAAACTGTGGATATTGATGAATTTGGATTCAATTTTGTTTTTTGCACATTATACAACTGTGTCAACTAACCACCGTGGGGAAAAAAATATGTGACAAAATACAGAGTACAATCACATAAAAACGTTGTGGACTACATTTTTTTTTAATAACAGAGAGCACAAAGGCAGGTTAACTTGTTGATGTGTTTGTCTCGCATGTCTGTCACGTTAACCACTAATCTTGTCAGTTCTGTTATGACATTCTCTGCATGTCAAAATCCGGCTGTGCAGTCTTGTGTGCAGGCACACTTATGCAACATATAGGATTAGACAGAGGAGCCATATAAAAGCCATTGTTATTAGTCTGTTCTGTTATTGGTTAATTCATATATTATGCTTACACCTTTAATTCTTAGTGGTAATTGGAGTTGTTGGACAATGTTGATACTGCGCAATATGTCCCTGCTTGTCTTGCATATGCTCTCTGATAAGAACTTGGCACGTATTCACTGAATCTTCTTAGATGGTTGTGGGTGTCTGTTAAAGGAAACTGGAACTTGGCTAAGCCAGTGATAATGAAACGTGTCAGTCAATGCGTTTATCTGACACAGACAGGAATCCTTCCCTTGTAAAATTGCAGTTGAAGAGTTACATTCCAAAACACTGCGTTTTGACATTTAGAATGAACTGTTACTTACAATCTACACTTAGCAATTTAAGAAATACATATTCTGTACTGTCCCACAATTGAATTTATCTGTTCAATTAAATGTAATCTCGGCCCTCTGGCTATCTGAGCAGCTGCCTTAATCTCGTTTCACAAAGAAGACAGTATGATTCCTTAGTTTGGTGGTTAATGTTATCAGCTGAACCATAGCACATAGACAAGAGCACTGTTTGTACAAAAATGTGATTCTTTATCTAAAATGTATTTTGTTATGACCATAAAAAGAACTTGACGTACTTCAGTTTCACAGCAATCCATTCAAACTATACTAGATTATACAATCTTGCAGGGTATGTATAATCATACAAATGTATAATGTACAAAATAAGATTATTGGAGTTGCAATTAGGTTGTAGGAAATTAAAGAAATATCCTTCACAAGCAGGAATGGTATATAGTAGTATTTTGGGTTGGATGTTCTATATGTTAAGCATGTGTAGTAAACACCAGTAATTGTGCTACCGGCACATTGCAGTTAGTCAAAAGCCTTGGACTTTGAAAAAGACTGAATGTGATTTGGGCTGATTATTGTTTACATGGCTGAACGTTTATAGTACAGAGTGTAAAAAACAGTACCTACCATATGACGGACAGAGGACAAATAAGTGTGCTAATTAGAGACAACAAGACTTAAGTCTTTTAACTATGCCAAAGTCATGATTATAACTCCTCTCTGCTTTAATTATATCCTCTCTGTCCGTTTCCATGTTTCACATAGTGCTCTGTGAGTATGACATAATTTTAAATAGACCAAGAGTGAGGAAGTGTTTGATTAATGACTTGCCTGCCTTGACTTGTATGTGTGTTTAGCTTTTCGCTCTTCAACGTTCCCCCATTACTGTCTGTACTGTCATTCCCTGGTTAGTTTTTTGTGATTGCGTATGGCCCTTCAGCCAGCAGTCAAAATGTAGGTGGGGTTGATGAAGTGTCACCGGGGCCTGTGGTCGCAGAGGAGGGTGTTTAGAGTATTTGAGAACTGAGTAACATCAGCCACTGAGACTGCTAAGGGTAGACCTGCTAACAGTCTTTCTCGTAGACTAGCTTTAAAGGGTGACATTATATACCGTAGTGCTGAAGTATGTTAAATTATGCAATGTGTGTATTACACAGCCACTTATTGTGCATTACATAGCCTAACTGTCATTATTGTTACACACCATCACATTTCCTAACATGTAACTACACTATTAATTCCTTTGCCTGGCATATTTGGATTCCCATGATATCACTTAGCTCTAGTGAGGCGTGCCAATCCAAAACTGACAAAACTCTACCCAGTAGCCAAACCCAAGCCGAAAATTACTCATAATAACATACTGCTGTAAAACAAAACAAAAAAAAACAAACTTTTTCAACAATGTTTTGGGACTTTTTCCTACATAATACAGCTGCACAGTCCACACTACAGTATGACTTCATTTAAATTATTGAAGCAACTGCTTCTTCTTTTCCATCATGAACAAAACATTTAGGTCTAAATGCAGTTTTCCATGAACAGCTTCACTTCAGAGGCTCTGCTCCCACCATTCGCTGATGCAGCCTGTCATGATTAATTAAAACTACTGGCTGCTGTTTGTTGATTTTGTGCACAACATTGTGTGGTCGCAGTGTTTTTAATGGAGCAAAGTGGAGAATAACAACAAAATGATCAGAAATGGATCAGGCTCTTTTTAGCCAAAATAGATTTCTTTAAAAAAAAAAAAAAAAAAAAAATGCCTGGACTGGTTCCGATCCTGTGGATCATCTTGGGGTCGTCTACTCTTCTTCAATAACCTTTGACTCCTCCCAGCTGTCCCCAACGATTCTCTATTGTGTTTAATGCAGCCCTCTCCCCTCCTCCTGTTACATCATCGCTGCTACCCCACAGGCAGCTGCTGTTCCCATCCATATTTAACGCCCATTACTTAGAGATGAATGACCATCTTCAAATGCTACACAAGCATTGCTTTTATATCATTATCAACATGGGTTTGGAAGAGCAGCATGAGTAAATTTTGTAGGATGCTCATCATGTGAGGCAGAGTAAGTGGCTTTCTGCAGCCTGTTGTTAGTTAGGTTTATACTGCATCAAGTTTCTTTTTTCTGTGGCTTGAGTCTCCATTTTCGGATTATAGTAGTAGATGTAAGACTTTATGTACTCATTTTTCTGTCTCGTTTGCAAGCATCGATCACGGCAGCTACGTAATTTCTGTCATCACTTCAGTATGTTAGAAAGTGACCTCATGTTTCTGTCTCTCTCTCCTAGGCTGCTGGAAACCGATGACACAGAGGAGCCGAAGGGTAAGAAGAACTCTCCACTTTCACTGCACTCAGATCCTCTATTGTTCCACAGACTGCTTTATCTCTGAACTCATTCAAGGTCCCTCTATTACTCAGTGTTGAAGGAATACTGAGCTCAGGGCTGATGTCAGATCACCTACCTAGTTTATAGACACGTTTCTTTTAACACTCCGCCACTGAGGAGGAGGAGGAGCAGTGAAAGAAAACCAATATACTGATTTATTTGGCACTGTTTTCTTTCCCTGTATAATTTAAAATGACTGTTTTGCCTCAGGCGATGGTTTTCTTTTACAAAAAAACGAGGGAGATAATGTTTGGCACGTGCCTGCAGTTTTTGTTCAAAGGCCATGACTCGTTGGGTGTGTGCACTAACACTTGTGCGTCCTTCTGTGCAAATGTTAGATCATATGCAATTACACTGGGATTGTGTTTCAGCTAGCTAGCAGTATGGACTGAATTTGGAGCTTGTAACAATACATAGAAGAAAATGGCTGAGTTTACACACCGCTGGCTGCTTTTCTGACTTATATTTGGCCACCTGAGCCCACAGCCTGAGAGTCTCTGTCTGCTAGTCTGTGTGTCTGTCTCAGAAGCTTTATTTCTCTTTAACTGATTACTAGCCTATCTGCCTGTACTGTATGTATTTCTCTGCCTATGGATTTGATTTGGGTGCCTTGCTTTGTGCTTGCTTACTTGCCTGCAATAGTGTGTGTATGTGTGTACGTGTATGTTTGTGTGTGCTAGACTGAACAAGAGAAAGAAAGATGGTGACAGAGAGGTGACTGGAAGGCCCCAAGAGCAAAACAGCAGGGTCATTTCAGTTTTTGAGGACATGTTAAGGAAGCATTGTGTAACATGTTTTATTTGCACAACAATGTCAACTGACATTTTTTTTCCCCTATAATTTAATCAGGAAGTCTAGTAAACCAAGTCCAAATGATTTTCAAAAGAATACTTTTTTTTTCTTTCACAACATTGTTGCAAGATTTAATAACTTATTGTTTAATCATGCACACCCACATGGGAGCTAAAACTGGAGTTGGCAAATGGTATTCTGTAAACTATGACTGACGCAATGATGTTGAGGTCACAGTACATACTACCTCTCTAGTCCATCACCTTTTCTGTAAGAATCAAAATAATCCATCCGGTCATTATTTGAAAATTTGCCTGTTACAGATCCTCGCAACTTCCAATGACACATCATGTTAAAGTGCACAGGAAACATAGACGGTAGATAAAAGCTGTGAATTCATGTGTCAATAAATCATAGATTTTATCCAAATGGTGATTAGTATATTTGACAGGTTCTGAAATTTAACCATCAGTGGCTACTGATATTCTGCTGACAATCACATATTGCCATTGCATGTTGATCTCATTGAGTTAAATAGTGCTCTACTGTTTTACTGACTAAAATCTTGCCCAGCCCTCACATAGAAGAACTGCTCTGTTTGTGATATGATTGATTGCCTGTCAAATGTTGGTTGTACATAAACTAACCAGAGAAAAACAAATAACTAGTGTATTTCACCTCCTTAGTGAAAATTGCAGTAGAAAGAATATGTGTGTGGGCGTGTGGGTGTGTGCGCGTTGGCAATGCCTCCACATGGCTGACAGAGCTTCCTGTCCAAGCTGGCAGGGGATTCAGTGCTCTGAGCCAGATCGCCTCTCATGGCTGCATCAAGGGTTTCCCGGAGTCCTCAGCTATCCCACAAGCCAGCAACACATACACACACCCAGCTGCTTCATACTGAATATATCATATATGCCTTCAGTTACATACTTGTTTTCAGTTAGTGGGGCGGCTGTGGCTCAGCAGGTGGAGCGGGTCGTCCACTAATCAGCAGGTCGGCGGTTCAATCCCCAACTCCTCCTGTCTGCATGTGTGTCCTTGGGAAAGATACTGAACCCCAAATTGCTCCTGATGGTTGGCCATTTAGTTACACATGCGTACTTTGTCATGCTCAAATGAGCTCAAAATGATTGCAGCACAATGTCTGCTGCTCCCCACATAACATACAGTAGGTGATCACACATATCGCATGTGCAGTATGTAAAGCTCAACCTGTTTCAAGTAATACTCTCTATTAGATTTTTCTTGTGGTTGGGGAAAGGTAGTTCTGTTGGAAAGTATATTATGCAGAGTGATAGACTCTATACTGTTCCTCATAGACTGCTGGCTAATATTCCGTGTGGACTCTATCGGCCAATTCTAGGTCAAAGTCTCATCCAATGAGCTCTCGGCAGCTGTAACTGAGCAGCCTTGAGAGATGGATGAAAACACTCAGCAAATATAAATGGAGGGTTTTCCATCACTTGAGTTTTTCTTTTAATCTCTCTCTCTTTTCTGCATTGGATGGATGATGATGTAAAAAAGATTGGGCAGAAGTCAAGACTAAAAGAGTACACTCTCGAGTATCTCTGGTCTGCAACGCTTAGTGTTTCATCATCTGTAGTAAATCACGCTACGCTCTGGACAGCGAGAGAACCAGGAAACATAACTCAAAAGTAGAGTATGAGTCTTCAACAGAATACAGAATCTGAGTTTGTCACAGATTTTCCATTATTTGGGTTTGTTTGTTCCTTGGTTTTCTTTGGAGAGGGGCCATTTTGGCTTGAAATGTCTTATTGTCAAGCAATAAAAACAGATTTAGAGTGGGAAAATGAAATTTTGTGTGCTGACTTTAGAAACTTGTGTTGTTTTGGAATAGCATTAAATTTAATTGTTTCCTTTCGTTCAGATTAAAATATTCTATTCTCAGGTCTGGCTTTGATTAGACAACTCACATGTGAAATTATTGCTTTTTTCTCTTGCACATATACACACACATACAAAGTTAATTCCTCTTTTTCAAAAAAAAAAAAATCTTACATTCAAACTCTTGAGTCACTGTTAGAGAGAGGAGGATTTTACCTTCTCTGGATGTCTGAATCCACTTTTCAGACTCATCCTGACGCAGGGGACATATCGCTCTATTCATTTCCTTTCCTGCTCCAAAGACACCTTAGAAGCACTGGTGAGGCCAATAAGATTATATCCTGACAGTTTTCCTGTCTGCATTTTTTCAAGTGAGTAAAACCTCCATTTGACCTGGAAAGACTTTATCCTCTCTCTCACTGTCTTTCTTTATGTGTAGTTGTATTTTCTTATCATAAAAAAGCTAGCATATGGTCGACCATGTTTGACCTCACCATCTTCCAAACCATCAACAGTGCCGTTACTTCGTGGCTGCCAAACACACACTGTCCATTTGAAATCCCCGTACTAAGGTGACACCATGCCTGATCATGTGTTACTACACTTGCAGAAAGCAATTCTTTGCATTCTTTGAACAAATGCCTTCTTATTGTCACATGTATGGTAAACCTTGTGTGTGTATTACTTACAGCTGAAGAGAAGCCTGTGGACTCAGCCAAGACGAGTGTTACTTCCAAAATGTCTCTTTTGAAGGTAGGTTATTTTCATCCAAAGATTTTGTTTTGTATGGATGAGTGTGTGGGTGTGTACATGTCTCTGTAGCACACGATGTTTATTCTATGACATTTAATTTGACTTATGTCAATTTTTGTCTGTCAAACTAGGTACCCAAACACTGACAGACTGACTAAAACTTGGGTTTATTGTTTTAATGGAAAATAGATTTAAAAGACTTAATGTTTCAAGCACATGTGTGAGGCCCAATTTGTTTACTCAAATATAGGAAGCACTTATTACAACCTTGTTTATCCCACCTCAGCTCCAAGCCTTCCATTTTTAGTCAAATTTAAATTTCATACCTCCAAAAACTGTCTTGATGACCGCACACAGTAAACCAAATCCAAGCTTAAAAACATGAGTTTAAAATCGATGAATGATGTCACACATGGTATGAGTAGTTTCCTATATTTTATGGTTAATTCTTCTCATTTTCCTCGCTGATTTACTCCCAACCTTTTCCAATGCATCTGGTGTATGCTTCAACTCCCCATCCCCTCCCCCTTTTTTTGGAAGATTGCTCCATTAATAACAAATTGAGCTGTTCCATACAGCGCTGAGTTGTCCTGCACCTGGATGCACGCTCTGGCCAAAGTCATGACTTCACGCACGCAGTCCATGGAGGTCTTAAGGCAGCGATGGGAAGAAAAGCCTACAGGGCTAGAAGATGCACTCAGGAACAAAACCTTGAAATTGTCCCCAATCCTAATGGGAGATATTGACATGTAGTACTTAAAAATGAATGAGTATCAGGCTTTCCCAGGCTGCTTAGGTTTCAGAAGTGGTTAGGTTTCAAGATATTGGATGTAAATAGCTGTTCTAACTTGGCCTTCACAGACCAGGAGCAGTGCCAAGCTTGGCCAAGTGAACCCAGATGGCAGCAAAAACCTGCTGGGAAAACAGGCTCCCACGAAGAAACTGTCTTGCAATCACTCCATGTTCTTGTTTCTCCCTTCTCCTTTCTCTTTTCTCTCTCCTCCCAGATCTGTGTTATTTTAAGATACCCCACTTCAAAGTCATCAGCAGTGAGAAATACCCCTTCACTGTCTTTTCCCCTTATCACTCTTTTCTCCTCCACAGTCCCTGTTGAAAGCCAGTGAGTCAGTGTCTCCAGCAGGGAAGACAGTAGGAGTGAGGTTACGACAGCACGTCTGCTTTCCAGTACGAACTGAGGCAATAAAAAGTGTACATGGAGACTCCTTAAGGAAGATACAGCTCATTTATAATTTGAATTTCCTGACTGAATTTCCCTGAGTATATAAAAACTTGTTTTGCAGAAGGCAGCGCATTCATGTTGGGTGGAAAATAAGTTTCCGTTTTTAAAATCAGTCAGTTTCGATTAGTTCGGAAGAAGCCTCTAATTCTGTAAGCGTCAGTATGTCATTTTGTGAAGAAAAAAAAAAAAAGGAGCATTTGATTTCTGTTGCTTTCCTCACAGCTGGAGATCCACTTCTCTTCACCAGGTCACCCCAGGGCCTCGGTACTGTTTACTGACATACAGCTGCATGGATCACACTGTATGCAGGTCGGACAAAGTCTGACTGATAGACCACAAAAGATAGACGTAGAGATTACGTGAGACACTTATTTTATTGAGTCTTCCGAATGAAAGGTCATTTTCTCTGTTGCTCTTCATCTTCCAATTAGCTATTATAAAACAAGACTTTCTCCATTTCAGACTGAACAGCAAATTTCTATTTTGAAAGTGTTTATTTGCATTTATCATTCATTATTTTAAGTGTAAACAGCCTGAACAAGAATGCCGTAGGCCAACCCTACAATGTCAACTGTATCTATCCCCTCAGGTCTTAAAATGGGTAGTGAGTCAGATAGATAGTGGACCTAGTGAAGCAATATTTAACTTGATGCCAAAACATTTATAAAAAGTCTAATGGCTCCCTTGAGGGGAACTTGCTTTAATGTGGAAAATGCAGCACTGGCACTGCTCATCTCTCCTTGTTTTATAGTTTTTACTATATGTACTCAGGGTGGGTAGATTTCTCTACTTGTTCTTTCACATATTTCACAGTCACTTGCACACTGCACTACTGACCTCTGAGCAAATCTACCCAGCATCAGAGGAGTTAACTGCCTTGCTCAAGTGGAGGGGTGGTGCCCAATTCATTCATTCGCTTGACTTATCAAGGTTTTTTTTTTTTTACAGTTGGTGTAGGACTTAAGCAACATGTTTTTTCTCCAGAACTCCAGGTCCTAACATTTAGGCTGCTGTCATCTCCTCTCCTCTTTACCTGTAGGATGTGGAGGAGATGGAGGATGGAAGCGGCGATCGACCTGCCAACGACAGACGAAACCGTCAGCTAATCAGCAGCGACGAAGAGGAAGCCAGTACTAGGTAGGCAGGTTAAAACTTATTTTTATGCCGGCATGGTCAGACCATTCTGTTAAACTAAGTGCATTTAAAATGCTCAGTGTAGACTTCTTTTTCACCGTTTGAGTAATAGATTTTATAGCCACAGTACATGACGTATGGTACAACACAAGCAAATAGAACAAACTGATCCACCTTTTAAACTAAGCAGACTGAATGGAGCACAGCGGTAATTACAGGCCAATTGAAAGGCAGTCTAATGACGTAAACAGCTGCAGAGATAAACCAGATAAACCTGCAGAGCTTGCCTTTTAATACCAGACACACTCGTATACATACACACATGCACACGCATAAGCGCACAAACACTCAGGGCTATGCGGTAGCCATGGTGATCCAAACCAGATTGAAGTTAATAGCTACAGCAGTGAGAGCCAGACTGTACTTAGCACTGCAACCACTGGAGTAAAGAATCTGGACTGCGTTCTGTGTGTGTGTGTGTGCGTGTGTGCGTGTGTGCGCGTGTGCGCGTGTGTGTGTGTGTGTGTGTGTGTGTGTGTGTGTGTGTGTTTAGGTGTGTGAGTGTCTGACAGGTTAGATATAATTTATTTCATCCCTGTCCCTTTTTGTCCATGTGGACTGCAATAATCCATAAAATGTTCATATAAATAAATTTCTATTTTGAAGAACTTACCCTCAGAAACAAAAATGAAAAAAGAAATTGCTCAATGACAAAAGCAAATGTGAATGTTTCTGGGACGAAGGTATAGTGAGTATTATTGCTTTTCAAAGTCCAAAAACACTCAGAGATCAAATGAGATGATTACGAGCTTGTGGTCTTAGTTAACCTGCCAAGTTTTAATGTGGTGTTTTAGCCTAGACTACATAGTGTATTCATTATTATGCTGGTCCAGTGCCTATATTGATTACAAAGCACCAAATCAGTACTATTTATTGATTTTGGCAACACTTGCTTACTTATGGTGTTCAAAAATAAACAAAAACCTAACTATAGCCCTAACCCTTGAGAATTCATCCATAAGAGAAGACAGATGCTGTTGTTACATGTCTTAGTTTGTGGGTTTGAATTCACCTTGTAGTCAGCATTTTCCCATAGCCCCATTATGTTATGGCTGAATTGTTTATCAGTCAAAGTTGTTAACAAATTTAATTATTTATTTCTGTTTGTGTCTCCACCCTTCTTTGTCCCTATTTGCTGATATTTTAGCCTTCCTAAAACTTGTATAAGCAAGGAAATGGAAGAGAAAGAGGCCACAGATGAACCTTCATGGAAGGAGCAGCATGAATGTGATACCACAGTGGAAGAAAAAAAGGTCAGTATTACAGTGTATTTCCATTTTGCATGAAAGATCATGAATTCTAAGGATTTCATACTGCAAGTACGATGAGGGTATCTCCAAAAAAATGTCACATGGTTTTCAAAAGTCAATAGCTCGGCTATAAAACTGTGATTGTGTTTGGAAAGATCATATCCTCAACCACTGCTGTTTGGCAATTCTGAAACATTTTACCAGATGTGAGTCAATTCCAAAACTCTTACTCACCTGAACTTTGGCTCCGTTCTCCTCTGGATCTGGTTTGGTTTAGTTTTTTGAAGTTGATGTGTAGATTGTAATTTATGTCACTGATGTGAGTTGCAACACACACGTTCTTAAACTCCAGCATTTAAACTCATCACGAGATACCAAATCATATCACAACCAAGAGCCCGACCATAGCTGTTAGTTTATAATTTGGACAAACATTATTAAGTAACCCAGATGTAAAGAAAGTATGTACGCATACGGTTTTCCACATGCAAAAACCGACACACAGTATGCACTCTGGTGTTTTTAATTTAACCAGACCATCTGATCAGCATTGCTCTTTCACACCCAGCTGGGCTCAGTATCTCATTCTTCCTTCATCTCCTCTTAAATCAGCACTCCCTCATAACCTTTGACCTGTCAGTAGGGCGTCTGCTGTTGTTCCAGCTGCTGTTGTATCATCTAAGCATTAGCAGATTTAACACACACAATGCACAGATCATTGCATGTTTATGTTTGATTTATTTTCTCACATATATATATATATATATATATATATATATATATATATATATAAATAATGCATGATCTCATCCTAAAAATGGTTAAGATTTTACAGTATCTTTGACCACAATAGGCTTTTTTTTCTTACAATATCAACAGTACTTGACACAACATATGTTTTTTGTTAACATCTTTTTTTTTTTTCTTTCTGAAAAGCACAATAAACACATGTGATGCCCCAAACAAGTCTTGCAGATTTATTGACAAAGAACAGTCTTTGCTGACACACTGTTTGCTTCTATTTGTTCCACCCTTAACTTTTGGATTTTCACTTGATTCCTTTTTCTAATTGCCATTGTTCCCCCTTACTCAAGCTCTGTTTTACTTATCAGCACTTTTATGTCTCTTTAACCCCCTCACCCCACTCATCTGACCTTTTCTTGATAACTGCTGTAGGTCATTGAAAGCAGAGATGGTAGTAGTGGTGAAAGAGGGTTCTCACTATTTTTGTGGAAACTGTAAACAAGCTGAAATTCGTCAGCTTTTCCAGATATTATAAATATAATAGCACTCTCTCTCTCCCTTTCTGTACACCTCTCCCCCTCCCTCTCCTCCCTCCCTGCCAGCCTGCCTCGCTGCAGCGCCAAGACTCAGAGCCTCGAGGCATCAAGGGAATCCTAAAGAAAAGCCGCTCCACCAGTGTGGAATCAGACCACAGTGAGGGCTCGACGCCTGAGAGCGCGCCAGCCCGACAAAGCAGCGTCACCCTCAGCCACGCTGAGAGTGAGGAGGAGATGGGTGAAGAGGAGCAGGAGGAGTTTGGGGAAGAGTTCAGCGGGGAGAATGACAGAGAGGATGAGTCATTAACTGATGATATCACAGACGGGGGGAGCTTCATCATTGACAGACAACAGAGGGAGGGAAGCAGCAGTGGGGGGAGTTTTGAGGAGATGCGGAGTCCCTCGCCTGATGAGAGCCTGGAGAAGACCTCTACAGTATCTGAGGACGTTGAGGAGCTGGAAAGCAGTTTGAATGGAAGCCTGAGTTCCTCTCTCAAACAGAGGTCATTAGATGTACACACACCGCATGCATAATGATGAATGACTAATTATAAGGCCTTAATGGCCATATGTTTGTCTATACAAAGAAAAAGGAATTACAAACAAATATTAGATACATGTTTCAAGTGTTATTGCATTATTTTAGTACAGTATACAGATAATACAATGATTGTAACAGATATTACCATGGACCTATGACCAAGTGTTACGCAATCTGATTTACGTGATAGCTAAATACAAGAGAATCCATCTCTCTCACAAACTTTTGCTCCTTTGTGACTCACATTAAGGCTTTCCATAATACATGTGTCTATTTTCTTTTTATACTGGCAACGTCCAATAGTGGGGAAGGTGAGAAGAAGGATGGAGTGAAAAAGACCAAAGTGCCTGAGCTGACACAGACACCGCTGGCTGATCGCTTCAGCCAGCTCCAAGATGCTGAAAACGCCTGGAGGAAAAAGGTGAGTCAGTGTTTTTAAATTGTTGGACTAACACTTTCTGTGAGTTGTGGAGTTAAGTAGATACTTCATTTGTTTGTTAGGATTAAAAACAGGTCAGCAAAACTTCTTAAAAATAAAAGCTACTTTTGTTGGAGTGCATTGCTTTTCAAGTGATAGTTATCAGTCTTTTTGAGCTGGGTTAACGGGAGGTGATGAGCACATACTGCTGTACATTTAGGCTTCCCCTCAGCTTTGTGTGCAGAGAAAGAAAGAATTGGCTTTGGACACATTTCTCCCTCTGCTGAATCAGCTTATTTCCCTGAGCTGCTGCCAAGAGGGTGTGAGGTTAGTAGGGCTTGGGGGCGTAGCAGATTTGGGAGTGGTGATGCCAAAGATCCAGGGCTTAGCTAGCCTCCCAAAGAGAAAAAGAGGCACGCCCCCCTTCCCCTTGTAAAAATAAAACCCTATACCATGACCAAACACCTGCAAACCTTCCAAACTTAAGCCTGCTTCCTTTGTTGAATTTTGCACTCTCCTGTCCCCAAAGTTAAAAAAATAATTCCCTCTGTAAGCAAGCTTTTCTATTCTTAACAGACTTTTCTCACAAATGCAAATAAACATTCAGGTCATATTTTTTTGCATAGGTCAGCATAGAGGGTTTAGCAGATACATGCTTAGGCAACCAACATATTTTTAAGTGGCCCACTTTGTGGGGAAAGAAGTGCATGCAGGTTTCTACATGCTCTACTTCTATACAAAAAAGACCACCCCTGAGGAGTATTCAAGTGGAAAACCTACTCTAGACCATATAACCATTCCATGGATAGTGCAAGTAAAAAATGGTACTATTGCAGTGCAAAAACCCTATGTCTGGCACACGGACATCCCCAAAACAGTCAAATGGACACTAAGATTGAAATGATGTCATGTTTATTTATAAACAGGTCATCTCTTGGCTTGATGTCTGTCAAGATCAGTGATCCTCTTGGGGGATTTCTGGTTTGGGCTCATCCTCTATCCAAAGATGAGCTAACTGTAGAATGAATCCACTCGTAGTCTGGAAAAAGCCACTTTATAAGTACTTACAGACAGCCAAAATTTTTGAACAAATCCCCAGTTAACTAAATACTGAAGTGTGATGTCATTTTATATTTGTGTGGTCTGTCCTCATTATAATAAATCAACACAAAGTCCATGAAAATTTAGTGTAATTCCATTGATGGCACAGAAACTGCATCTTCAACACTTGCATGCATGAAAGAGGACCAAGCTGGTATCCAAAAAGTCTGCGGATTTCTTCCTTTTAATTCTATCTGAGGTCGTTGCCTGTGAATTGGTCTGGAACCCTCTGTCCACTGTGGCTACCACTGTACTGTAGAGCTCTGCAAAACTAACTTACATCAGAGCTGCAAATAATACATGGTTTGGCTAAATTATTGGAATTGATGCCATGGCAACGCTAGCTTCAGGGCATTTTCTTGTATGACTATTCTTGATACATTTCCGTTTGTCTCTTAAGAAAAGGCCATTGGTTTTCATGTTTAGGTATGTCATTTTATCTTGCACTGCCAAGCCGGAGCAGATGTTGTTGCTCTTTGGTTGATCTGTGGGAGACCAGGGAATGAAACATGCATGGTACACACCATGGTCATCTCCAACCAGCTCCAGATGTTTCCTGTTACGCCTGCTAAGCTGTTCTGTTCAGCACTGTTGTATTGTAAAATGAGGCCATGTTGTAAATTTAATTTAAATATGGTCTGTCGTGTTTTTATTGATTGTTAATCATAAGTTACATTGACCATTGGCAACATGTCACCAGTTAATGATTCAGTGCTGCTTTGTTAATCTAAATTCCATTTTGAGATCATATTAAGGTACACATTTTAAAGCGTCTGTAGGAAATCCACACAGAAAGATATCATCTAAAGGAAGTCTTAAAGTGTACAGTTTCCTTTTTAAATGTCTGGGCTTTGTATTCCAGTAATGACTCAGTGACCAGTCTGACTTCTCTTCAAAAGTCAAAACATTGACCGGGCTGCGCCCCCACACATCCATCAGTCCATTAAGACTAACGATCGTCTGGAAATGTTGTCCCTTGTGTGTTGATTCCCAGAAAGTATATTAGAGATAATCAGTTGCTGATTATCTCGAATACATTGTGAGTGTGTTAAATGGGCTCTTTAAATAGGCGATTTAAAAAGATAATTCATAGCATCGTTCGTGAAAAAAGTAATGCAGTGAAAGGAGTCAAAATTTTGACAATAAATCCACCAGTAAGGCAAGACATTTTCATGTGATTCCAAGTAAATGGTGAAGCTTGTTTTATACACTCATTAATTGGAATAATTCATGTCCATCACATTCTGTTGATGGTGTTTCCTCTCTCCTCATGCGCGGTTATAAACAGTCTACTTCCCTTTTCCTTTCCTTATCCTGCCAAACTTTGTGCCATGCTTTAAATGACCCTGGTTTCTTCTTTGGCCACGCTAAAACCTGCTCGCTCCAGCTGTTGCATTCTAATGTTGCCCTGCTATACTCTCTCTCTCCTCTGTTCTCCGCTGTTTATTTACTTTCCTCTGCTCCTCTTCCTACTTCTCCTCCTCCTTTTTTCCCGTATTTCCAGTTACCTCTGTTCTCAACTCCAGACTCTACCCCCTTTCTTTGACTTTGACACCTGCCTGTCAACCTTTTCCAGTCTCTTCAGGTGAGTGTGTTTGTGTACATACATATGTACTGTATGTATGCGCCTCTTTGCATGGACTTAATTTCTTAATTATTTTTTTTTGCCCTTATTTCTGCGGCTGTGCACTGGACAGTCTCTCACACTCTCTCAGGATTACCACTGAGGAATCAGAGCTGTCAACACACTTGCTATTGCTACATGAATGTGGTTTACTGACCCTCAGTTGGTAGATATCTGTGTCAGTGGTTTGGCCGAGGGTGCTGCTTTTCACCGTACAGTAAGGCATGGCTGAGAAAAATGGTTTCCTGTGGGGGTTTGAGGCCCAGGCCCTTTTCCTCTCCTACTCTCTCTCTGGGGTCCTGTCAGGCCAAGGTATTTCCCCTCCCTGATTGACTCCAGAGATGGGCTTGCTCGCTGGAGGAGGTGTGTCAGACTGTAAGTGTGTGACAATGATTCAGGACCATGCGATATGACATGTTATAGTTATATATTATAGTATGATATTATAGTTTGCATGACTGCACAAGTATTATGATTGTACTTAGAGGTCATACTGTATTAGCAATTAGGAAAGATGATTTGAGTATCAGTAATTTAAAGGTACAATAAACAGGATTTATAGTACAAAGGTATATTTTATTAGTGTGCTGAGATTTCTGAAACTCATACTAGTCATAATACCTTCAAAACATTTACAGTATGTGCAGAAACCCCTCTATAGGTCAGAAGATGTTTTATACTTTCATTTTAAGAAATCAGCAAGGGTTCACTTTGATGTCCGGACCTAGTGCGTTGTCCCTGTGTGTATGTCTCTATGATTAAATGTATTTCTTTGAACTTTTGTCTCATGTCAGGCTAATATTTGACCACACCATACAATATGTTTGACATTAGACTCTAAAAAAAGTCTGTTACCACTTATATATTTGCCGATGTGTGTGTAGTGAGACAGAGAAAGGGAGCGTGTGTAAGTGATTTTGGTGTGTTGAGTAGAAGATTGTCTGTGGGAAACCAGTGTTTTTCCATTCATTCAGTACATGGCTGGTTGTGTATAGCAGCATGTTTCACATTCATTCGAGACAAATAACAAATAGATTCCCCAGGCCTGTTATTAAAATTTAGCTGGCTATATGGCCAAATTTCCCACCAAGTTATCAAAACTGATTAGTAAGCAGGGATTGAGTGTCTTGCTCAGTGATAGTTGATAACAGTAAATATATTGTTGGAGACAAGGACTGAAAGATTAAACTTTTGACCTACCAGTTACAGGAAGTCTCCAACCACCAGCTTATTTTGTTTCTGCTTCTCCAAGCGACTGTTGGCTCAGATCTATGTACTGTAATTTCTGTTTCATTCATTTTTTATATTCTGTGAGCTGTTGATAATGTGGTAGTGTTTTTGAGTTGATCAAAAGAATTAATTAATAATAATATGTCTAACTGATAAATTGTTCAGTAAGAATACCAAACATACTGTATGTTACAGTTGGTACTTAAAGTTTTGACCACTAGTAGCGCTATGGAGCATTGTTACGAGCAACCCTCTGTTTTGCTTGTCTCATGCACTTGTATTCCAATGTGTTCACCTTGTTTCACAGATCTACAGATAGCGGTAATGTGCCAAGAAAACAAGCATTGTGCTGGCAAAAGGCAGCAAAGAAGAAGTCTGCTAGCTAGTAAATATGGATGTAAACAATGCAGGTTTCAGAATTTTTCTAAAAATCTGCTTTGCAAGTGTTTTCTAAAGAAAGATGTGTCCATTTGTTAGACCTCAACATATACACACAGTTAAATGTAAAAAAAAAAAAAAACCCACAGGGTACCTCTAATGTTTGCCATAAAATAAAGAGAATGATAGTGGTAAGCATGGAATCAATTAAAGATTCAAATTAACCTATTAGCCGCTGAACAGTTTGTCCAAAGTTTGCACACAATGCACAGGTTTAGCATAAAAAACAGGGACTATTGATATGACATCTCATAGAATATTATTGCACATGTCAAATAAACATTTTAACAACGTTAAAACAGAAAAGTTTTGACGTTTGCATTTCACAAAACACTTGAGTAGTTATTATATGTTTGTTCCTGTTATTGTATTAACTCGTGTATTTAATGTCATAATTGGAGAATAGACTGCTGATTCTGCAGGGAAACTTCCTTTTCTAACGCTGCACTGACATCAGCCTGACTGAAGTTCACCACTTTAGCTGAAACCCTTTTACTCTTAAAAGTTGCTGACATCTGTGACTGATTAAGTCAGCTCTTCAGAGTTGACAGTAAAGATGATGCCATGAGTATCGGTATGACAGTCAGCGGATCACACAGACCATCATTCATCCACAAAGAAAATTCCTCCATAACTGTAACAAGCTATTTGGTTTTAGGAATCCCAATCAACTGTCAGTCATTTACTTTCATTTCCTGTAGTACTGCCCTCTCCTTGCTCTCATATGAATAAATACTGTATGTTACACAGCCCATGCAGTTCAGACACAAGTGCACCCCAAGAATTTACAGCATATATACTCATAAATACATACAAGCACCATGATATATCTGCCTTATTTTGTTCAATAACTTGAGTTTTATTTGTTTTTCTGCTTGAAATGTATTTTCTGTGTTTCCCCTGTGCTGGGAAAATGCAGTCGTAGTGCTGAGATAAGTCTGCTTTTGCAAGACTATGCTGTGTGTTGAGAAAGTCACCCCTCAGGGTACATTACACGCAATGAATTGCTCCTTATTAGCAAAGGAATAAGGGGTCGCAGCCAGTAAAAACTCAGTCAGGGCGATAAAACGCTTCAGATATTTAGGAGAGGAATATCATTAATTACTGAAACACCGCTCCTGGGGTCCAGTGGGACCAGGGGGCCCAGTAAACCCTGGTAATTCATTTTTAATGGTGGAGTTCAGGTGAAAAAATGGCAGCAGGAGTAAATCACATAAAGAAAGCTCTACTGAATAATCGTTGATGGATAGCCTCGTTATATAAACAGGGATTTTAGTGTTTTCCTCTCAAGACTCAACATTGTTCATACTTTTTGTTTTAAGAACGCTTTTTTAATAACAATAAAAACTGCTTTTAAAGTAGTTGTTTTTGGGAGAAGCAGTACACCCACGCTCAGACTTTGCCAAGGATAGATTTCCATCTTCCAGAAATAATTAGTCATGGGATCTTTCACAATTATCTGTTAGATTACTTTCTGTGCATGTGGTTGCACCACTATCTTCCTTTACCATCACCACTAGCCTCTCTTATCCTCATGCAGCCTTTTCTGCTCACTCAATGTTTCCTTATTTTGTCTCCATAACTGTATGTCCTTGTGTGAAGCATTATGGACAGGAGAGTGAGAGATCTACATTCCTTAACAAGACTGCAGCCATGCTAGCAGGTCTGTAGGACTGTACTTAGGCACAGTAGTGCTTTGAGCTAACATGCTCACAATGGCAATTCTAACATGGTGATGCTAAGCAGGAATACCATGTTCACCATCTTAGTTTAGTGTGTTAGCATGCTAACATTTGCTGATTAGCATTAAACACAAACTACAGCTGTAGCTGGTAGACATGGGTTTGCTTTTGCATACATTAATTCATAAACCAAAGTACTGAACATATTGAAAATGTTACCTGGTGATGGTTGAAAATGTTACCTGGTGATGGTTGGATGGATATGGTGATGGATAGATGAAAAGTCAGGGGTCACCAAAGACATTACAGTTCACACTGAGACATGAACATGTATACCAAATTTCATGGCAATTTATATAGTTGATGTTGAGATATTTTACCAAAAACCTTGTTCTGTTGATGGCACTTTCAGAAATGTGAGGGGATCAACAAAGTCATTTGATTCATCCCCTGGACACAACCATCTGCTCCCAATTTTATGGCAATTCATCTAATAGTTAAAAAGTCAGGGGATCATTAAAGTCAGTAAGCTTCTTCCTCTGGGGGCCATGAATGTCTGCACAAAATTTCATTTCATTTCAAATTTCAGACCAAAATTGCCACACCTAGAACCATGCTGTTAGCATGGCTAAAAATAGCACTAATGCTAAATCTAAAGTTGGATTGTATTTGAAATATTCCAACAGAAATCCAGTGTGGATGTTGAGCCCAAGATGTCGCTGGCAGATAGGATGAAGATCCTCAAGGAGAAGGAGGAGCAGTGGAAGAACAAAGGCAAAGGAGCTGCCAACGACTCCATCCAGTTCACGGTCGCTGGACGCATGGCCAAGAGGGGTAAACTACAGCATTCAGTCACTGTGGCTTGACACCAGCACAAGCAAGCTCGTCATTCCACTGTGATGAGTCAGGTCTTTACCAGGGTATCCACCACAAAAGTTGTTTGGGCCAGCGGCTAAGTGTCTTTTTGGAGGGGGAGGGAGGGACCATCCAGCTGAAGTGAGGGGGGCTAACCCCCTTCACTGCTGACTTCATTTTTTCTCTCTCTCTCTTTCTCTCTCTCTCTCGACTGCACACACAAAACACTGAGCTATTCCTTAAAGGAGCTACGCTACTTGTATAACAAATTTTACTTTAAAAGAACATCTTACAAATACATAAAAAAAAAAAAAAAATTCCCTGATACGTAGGCCTGGTGCAGAGTCAACTTAGGCCCTGCAGGCTGCCGACTTGCAATGCACTGGTGGAAACCCTGCTTCATTGCTTCAAATTTGATCTTCCATACACAGGCAATCAGCCTTTAGTGGTTTGCACAAAACACATGGGATAGTTTGTTGAATACTGTGTGAACTCTGAAGCTGGGACCTCAAAATAATTCTCCTGTTGTGTTCCACCAGGTCTTGTGACAGACACAGGAAAGGAAGAGTCACCTCTTATCTCTCTCAAGAAGTCAAATGCCACACCTGTGAAGCCGCATGAAGGTAGTAGACATTCCCCTTCAACCTATAGTCAGTGTGTGAGTCATTCAGTTAATTAATAAATGGATTAACCATATACCTCGGTTGCTTGCAATAAACCTAGTAGAGTGTAGTTAAGATAATGAGTGAGTATTTAAAGTATATTAATATTTGACCTACATTCTTGTGTCCACATGTCTGACTAATTTAAAATGACAATCAGATTTAATTTGAATCTTTGAAAACACTTTAAACCAATATTGATACCAAAAATTACAAACATGTAACCACTCATAGCTAGACTTCTCTTTGTTTCTTTTGGACAGAAATCTCCAGTAGAACTGATGTCAAGGTGGAAGGAGACAAACGGCTTGACAAGCTTGAATCCTTCCTAGACAAGCTTCACAATAAAGGTACAATCCTCCTATTTGTCGTTGTTTTCCACATAAGATCGTATGTAATTAATCATAGTTATTAAAAGCCTACTTTATGTGCATGTATGTATTCTGATTTGTTATTCCACATTCATTTAATTTCATTCTCATGTCTATTTCACTGCCACCCAGCCATTGTGTACATTGTACAGAAGTGAATAAGAACATCACAGAGGAGTATTTTATAGATTAACCTACACAGACATGAGGATTTTAAAATAGAATATTCAACACTTTGTGTATATATAGTATCTGAATCAATAAGTCTGAATTAACTTGCTATGACCATGTCCTCGTCCTGTTTACCAAAATCACAGTTCAGGGGGAAAAAAAGCATCAACTGCAAGAGAAAAGTTGATTTAATCTTTCCTGTTTCCTGTCTTGGTGGATCGGTCAGGTGTGAGCACAAGCAAAACATCCACCATCGAGGTGACTGCAGAGACAGAGAAAGAAGTAATGACCCTGGATGATGATGAGACATTTGGCAGCTTCTACAAATCTGCCTCACCCATGACACCGCTGGACTCCAGCGTGGTTGTGACTGAGGAGGACCTCAGCCAGATCCAGGCCAATACACCAAAGTTAGTTCATAATAATCCTACATGAATAAATGGCATTTTTATCACTATTTTTAAGAATTTTTTTCTGTATCTAATTACAGTAACAATAATAGAAATGTACAGTTTGTGGATCCTTTGCCATCAATAATGTCCTTAAAAGTATTTGTCAGATATTTTCAATATGGGAATGACTTGAAGAACACATTATTATGGCAGAAATAACATAACCATTATACATTATTTTACATTATATCATATAAACACACATTATATCATATGACATTAATGTTTCATAATTCCTAAAATTTCTCCACTTCCCAGTTCCCTTGTTGCTTGAGTGAATAAATACCACTGTTTTATATGTATTTTTGTTCAGGCTCACCTCATCTGTAGCAGAGCACAAGCGTGCAGTGCGACCAGCCAGGAGGAATCAGGGCTCCAGGAACCCTCTGCGGGCTCTGGCTGCCCGCAACGATATCCGCCAGGTCTACACTGAACAGAGGCTTAACGTAGCCACAGTAGAGACCAAGAGGATCCAAGTGGAGAGGAGTAGGATTACTCAAAATTTACCTTCTGTAGCACTGCTAAGATTCTTACTCTAGCTACACTTAAGAGTCTTAGATGGCTTAACAGCTTTAAAGAACCACTAAAAGTTCCACAATCAAAATCTTCTGTATAGCTCTACCAAGATGTATTGTGTTGTGTCTGATAAACCTACTGGGTTCCAGTCGCTCTCAGCGGTTTCTGAACATTGTAGTTTTCTCTACTGGTGTCTGAAACCCTCATAAAAACATCAAGGAAAAAAAAAACAAAAGCATAAGATTACACTCAGTAAATATAGTACTGTTCCAATATGAAATATCATGATATTATTGGCTTTTCTTTGTAAGAGATGCCCAAAATAATACAAAATGTAAAACAACTTTAATATTCCATCAGATTCAGAGTTGGACATGTTTATACATGTTTACATACACTGTAGTAATTGAATGGATGCTGCATGTGCGTGCAGATTTACAGTAATCAATTTTCTCCCTTACCCCAACCTTGTTTAGGAAACCACTTATTTTAGTGTATTTTAGTGATACCAGATGCTGCTTCCTGACTGTTATGACTTAAAGTGGCTACTGTGTCAGTTTCAGTTTGAGTCAGATTTTGATTCCGATTATTTTAAATACATTGACACATTATGTATGTCTGAAGTCTTAGACCAGCCAAGACCAGCACGGAAATCACATTTCCCCTTCCCTGATTATGGAAAACGGGTTTTGCATTTGCATGACATTTAAGAAATCAGATGACTACAGCCAACCGTAAATCGATTATTTGAGTGCATGTGCCATAAACGCACCGCATGAAAGCTAAAGTTTAAGTTGAAGCCCTCTGTGGATTGAAGCTGTTCTGAAAAAACTCATGCGTTTTAGCGACCAGATATTCATACATATCAGTTTTTTGTTGCTGCTTTTGTATTTTCTATATTCAGTTCCTCTGTATATATACTCGTCACAGACTAGTCTGACCTCAGAGGAAGCGAGAACAGAAGAGATCACATGAAAGAAGACATCAAAAAACACTTCCTGTCTATTATCATCTACACAAAAGCTTTGTTTGTGGACTTAACTTGTTGATGGCATATCTGGTCAAGAAACAGTAATAATCAGTCAGTTCAACATTTACCCTGTATAAATTGATAACTGTGTCACTGACCATCCTTTCGTCCTACCACCCAGTGGCAAAACACTCCAAACACAACCTGGCCGATGTGGCCTTGGCAGGCCTCGCCAGCAAGGAGAACTTCCGCAAAGTCAACCTGCGCAGTGTGAAGTCCACCGATGTTGTGACCAACAACAGTGCAGTGCCTTTCCACAAACTCATGCTTATTCGCATCAAAGGTCAGAAACGCCAGAAGATGTACTGTGTTTTTTCTACAAATATTTGTTGAATGCATGTGTAGTAACAATGTAGTAATCTCTCACCGTTTACTGTTTATAATGAAGAGCAAATGGTAAACTAAAACTAAAACTGTAAATTACAGATTCATATCACTGACTGCTGAAATCTGGTTGCAAATAAGCACATGCTGCGCTTTCTTTGGAAGGGTTGTTTCTTCACCCTCAGAAATTGTGTCTAACCCCAGAGGTGTGTGTGTGTGTGTGTGTGTGTGTGTGTGTGTGTGTGTGTGTGTGTATCTATATTTGTGTTGTCTGTAGGTCGGAGGCACATCCAGGTGCGCTTGATGGAGCCCACAGCCCAATCCCTAAACAGCGGCGACTGCTTCCTTCTCATAACGCCAAAGCACTGCTTCATGTGGAGTGGCGAGTTTGCCAACGTCATCGAGAAAGCTAAGGTAGTGAACCTCACACCCAGAATAAAAGGTTTCATATTTGGAAAGAAAGGCTTCAGAACCAATGTTAGATATGACCATTTTGACAAGTGCTCATACATTATGATAAACTTTCCACCTGTATATGAACGTGACATGTGCTTTGTGTGTCCAGGCATCAGAGATGGCATCGTTCGTTCAGGCCAAGAGGGACCTTGGCTGTAAGGCCCCTCAAGTGACGGTGCTGGAGGAGGGCATCAACACTGAGAGCAGATGGGCCAAAGAGTTCTGGAGTCTTCTGGGAGGAAAGACCCAGTATAGAGGTACATACACACATTTATTATGTAATGAGAAAGGATCACCCATACACAAGTTGTTCTCAACTTCTAATGACTCTAATCAGTGAGAAGGTGTTCCTTGTTTTCACCAAGAACATGTCAGCTTCATGGATGCTTTCTGACTTGACTTGGTAGGCTTGAAGCCTCGTTTACCATTTGAAGGATTATCTGTCTAACCACAAACCCCCCTTCTGCCACCTTGCACATATGCTCAGCCTGCTCTTTCTGCTCTGTGTGTGTGTGTGTGTGTGTGTGTGTGTGTGTGTGTGTGTGTGTGTGTGTGTGTGTGTGTGTGTGTGTGTGTGTGTGTGTGTGTGTGTGTGTGTGTGTGTGTGTGTGTGTGTGTGTGTGTGTGTGTGTGTGTGTGTGTGTGTGTGTGTGTGTGTGTGTTATAGGGGCAGGGGAGCCAGAGGAGGATGAGCTGTATGAGAGTGGAGTGGTAGACTCTAATGGAATCTACAGACTCGAGGGAGAAAAACTGGTGCCACATGAAGACGCCTGGGCATCCATTCCGAGTGTCTCCTTGCTGAACTCTAAAGAGGTAACAGAGCTATTGGATTAATGACCTCCTATACAGATCTGTAAATTTGAACCTTTTCTGGTTTGTAAAAGTTACATTAGTTGCATAGAAAGTAATACATATTGTTGTGTTCAGACAGACTGTTCCATACGTATGTTTTTCTCTTTCTGCTAAAACCCCACCTCACACCAGGTTTTAGTGTTTGACTTTGGCAGTGAAGTGTACGTATGGCATGGGAAAGATGTGCCCTTGGGCGACAGAAAAGTAGCCGTCAAATTGGGCAAACAGCTCTACAGTGGCAGCTATGACTACACAAACTGCAGAGTCAACCCTTTAGATGCCTCCTGCACAAACAAGGATGTGCCTCAGTGAGTATGACATGCTGATCCCCCCACGTTTATAGCAGTTTGTATACATTTGTAGAAGAAAGCTGTAGTGCACTTTGAATATATTTTTGAATATATATTACTTTGGGTGCACCTGATGAATGCAGTTTTATCTGATTTTTAAAGTGGCATAAATTAACTGCAAAATGTGTATTGGTTGTGTTATTGTAACCCCTAGTGGTTTAAGCTTGCCATTACAGCTCCCAGAAGAAGCTGCACAAAAGAGACTTTTTAAATGATTGTGTGTGTGCGTGTGTGTGTTTGTCAAGGCAAGGGGAGGGCCGTCCAAGCTGGGCTTTGTTTGGCCGGCTGTCAGAGCACAATGAGACATCCCTGTTCAGAGAGAAGTTCCTGGACTGGGCAGAGAGGAAAAAGGAGGAACAAGCCCTAGCCGAGGAAATCAAGGTAGACAATGATAGAAATTTCTATATTCTACTCAGTTGCAGGAAGACATTGAGTGTATGCATTATTACTTATCATTAGCAGGAAATCTGAATAGCTGAAAATACTGTTGCTTTCTGTGTCTCCTCAGAGCCCAGTCAACTCCAGTGTACGCTCCCCATTTGACTTGGAACTGCAACCATGCGACGCCAAAGCCCTGCTGGACAACGAGCCAGAGCCAGTGAAGTCTGTTCTGGAGGGGGTGGACGTCGAGCGGGGCCATGGCCTGGTGCGGACAGAGGACAGAAGGCAGGCAGAGTTGGCCACAGTAGCTGTAGACGCCTGGCACATCAAAGAGCACGGTGAGGAGGAACTGCCTAAAGAGAGCCTGGGCCAATTACACGAGGGTGACGCCTACATCATCCGCTGGAAGTACTCCATCACCACACTCGGTGAGTCATATATTTGGCTTGGCTGAAGCCTAAACAATAGACCTGTGAACCTGTGAAATGGAAGGTTCTAATATAATGAAAATATTGTAGTACATTGGCAGTAAAAAAATATTACAAAGCTGCTGAAAAACATTTGTTTATCACCAAAAAAAGAGAGGAAAGATATAGATTAACTGTGGTTGACATGGTGTGAAAGCTTTTCCATCCACTGACTTCACTGTGATTCTGTTCTGTCCTGTCAGTGGGGAAGCGACAGAAACCTGGGGAGTTGAGTGCCGGCGCTCCCGGAAGGGAGAGAACTGCTTGTTTTTTCTGGCAGGGCCATCACTCCAGCATCAGTGAGAAAGGAACCTCGGCTTTAATGACAGTGGAGCTGGGCAGCTTCAGGGGCTCACAGGTCAGTATCGGTTCATCACAACAACACAGTCAATAAATTGTTGCTTATAATGTAGGTGTTGTTCCAGAGTAGCACTCATAATTAGCTAGTGTTTTGATTTTAGTGTGTCTTTATTTATCTGCTTGTATCCGTTTATCCAGGTGTTGGTGAGTCAGGGGAAAGAGCCTCCCTGCTTCCTCCAGCTCTTCCAGGGAGGTTTGATCATTCACAAGGGCAGCCGGGAAGACAATGTCAACAACAAAGGTAAAGTAATAAAGTATACTGCCTTTAATTCTTTATGTCAGAACAGACACACTGAATTATTCTGGTGATACTCTGACATAAACACTTCTAACCACATCTGTGTCCCTTCCCCAGAGGGCTGGAGGTTGTTCTGCGTACGTGGTGAAGCAGAGGTGGAGGCCTTGTTGGTGGAGGTGGACTGTCAGCGTGCGAGCCTGCGCTCTCGTGCCAGCCTGGTGCTGCTTAATGCTCAGACAGGATGTCTCTACTTGTGGCATGGCTGTAAAGCACATGTCAGTGCCAGACAGGTAGCCAAAAGGGCTGTGGACAAACTAACCCAGAGGTAAGGCATGTGCAGATGGATAAATGGATGTCTAATAGATGGTCATATGTCTTGTGTGGTGGACTGATAATATTCTATGTGTTTGTCTTCAAGGTGTCCCTCGGAGTTAGGTCTGAGCATCACCAGCAATGTGAAAGTTGAGGAAATTGATGAAGGAGCTGAACCTGCAGAGTTCTCAGAGGCTCTGGGCCTGAAGGACAAGAAGGCCTACGACTGTATGCTGCAAGGTACGTCCTGACATCCGCAGGCTGCTTAAAACCACTCAGCAACTTCAGGCATTTCTCCCTCCGTACCTCTACTTAACAACTACAAACACATAATCAGCAAGAAAGACAGAGAAAGATCATTAATAGCTGCTTCTGATGTATGTGTTGTCTCCAGATCCAGGGAAGTACAACTACACACCCCGGCTGTTCCGGCTGAGTGCCAGCTCCGGCGTGTTTGAAGGGGAGGAGCAGCTGTATCCCGCCAGGGTGATAGAGGGAGTCATGGCGATGCCCTTCCTCCAGGAGAACCTGTACTCCGCACCACAGCCAGGTACAGAACCACACACGTAGCAGAGTTGCAATTCAGCAAATTATGTTTTAGTCTTTCTGATGTTGCCTGAGAAGTTAAACATTTTCCTCTCTTTCTGGAATAGATGGATGTTAAACTATTTCTAATATGTTATCCTAGAATAAAGATAAAAGAGCTACTTGGAGTCAACATACAGGACTGAATTCATTTACCAGAAATTGGACTATTTATTCACCAAAAATGACTTATCTTTGTTAGGTCAGATGTCATGGACTGTACTGTAAAAATCCCCCTATCCCATATTTTGAAGCTTTGCCCTCTTGTGCAGCATTCATCAAAATAATCAGGACATTTTAGGGATGCATCGTCATGGAAAAACATAGCGGATGTTCTGTTATTTAGAGTCATCCTGAATTTGAATAAGAGATATTTTGCAAAAAATAGTTTTTCTTGGCATGTTTCTCATCTAGGACACACAAAGATGCAAAAATTACAAAAACATTCAGCAACACATTGTTCCATGTTTGAACCTTGCACTGATGAAAACCAAAAAGCAATAGCATTGAAAGATTCTTTGTCTATGCTACTGTATATGAGAGCTCTGCCATCTTGGCTGATTCTAATGCTATTACTTCACCAGCCCTGTTTATGCTGGATAACCGTATGGAGGTGTACCTGTGGCAGGGCTGGCAGCCTGAAGACACGCAGTGTACCGGCTCGGCAAAGATGCGCTGGGACAGCGAGAGGAAGTGTGCCATGGAGACTGTGCTGCAGTACTGCAAAGGTCAGAGCTCACAGCCAGCCACTGTATTTAAATAGTCTGTTAGGATTAAAATCCTTGTTTACTTTCCTTTACTATCCCTCTAAAAGTGTCTATAGTTCACAAAAACATGTGTTCATTTAATAAATAGTCTTCAAATAATACATTTATTGCTCTTGTTTCTGAATTTGGAAATGAACTCAAATGCATTTTTTTTAATTCATGTCTTCTCTGATTAACAGAAAAGAACCCTCGGCGCCCCCCTCAGGCCTATCTGGTCCTAGCAGGCTGTGAGCCGCTCACCTTTACCAACATCTTCCCATACTGGAAGAAAGACCCCAGTGTCACTTCAAAGGTGGGAGACGTTTCTCTTTTTTCCCCACTGTGGCGTCTCTGTGAAAAGTCTGTGTTGGGGTTGAGAGAGCTGTCACAGCTGAGAAACAGGAGACAGCAGCGTTCCATGTTGTTGACACTAGAAAGAATCCAAATCATCTCACTGAACAGGATCTGTCCTGGTAAAAGTGATATAACAATCTCAGCCCCCCATCACCCCAGTACTGTATATTCTGTCCTATGGGTGTTATTGATTTGCATATTTTAAAGCTATTTAAATCTGTTAAATTGTATAATTTTAGCTTAGAAAAACAGAGGGATGATAGTATTTCAGTTTTGCATTTGTTTACCTATTCCTGTATTGTATGTGTATGCAGGCTGAGAGCTCCAAGAACAAAGTGATCTTAGTGAAGGAGGCGCTGTCTAAGCTCAGTAAGCTGCAGTACTCCATCGAAGAGCTCACCACTGTGCCGCTGCCAGAGGGAGTGGACCCTCTACGGCTGGAGGATTACCTCTCTGACGAGGACTTCAAGGTAGGGCAAAGAGAAGACCAAAAGACCGATTTTAGTGCGAAATCAAAGTTAAAATTGTTTATTTGCAATTAATTTTGCGCAGTGTGTACAAAAAAAAGCAAACCAAATGAAGGAAACAAGATGAACGTTTTAAAACAGTATCCACATAAAACTGTTACACATTCGAAAGGAAAGATTTAAGAACAAAGCAGAAAAAGTAAAAGAAAGAAATCGCAGATATACATGTACACAGGTTTAGAATATTCCACAGATACTAAAAGGTACAGTCGCACAAACACTTTGAGTGAAAACATTATTTGTTACGACAGCACTCGGCCCACTGAGAACAAACTGTTGTCACATGTTACCTTCTGTGTTACATTTGTTGTCCTCTTGCTTTACTGTTTTGCAGAAACTTTTCGAGATGAGTCGGGTGGAGTTCAAAGCCCTGCCAAACTGGAAGCAAAAGAATCGGAAGAAAAGCAAGGGCCTGTTTTAAAACACAGCTTTTTGTGTGCAAATCTGCCTGTTTTTTATCTTCTCAGCAGCTTTTCATAATTTTGTATTCCAGGAAAAAAAAAAATAATAATGTCCTCATTTTGTAAAGGATTAAAAACAAATGTACAATTCTGTTCAAATGTTGATCTATTTTTAATAACAATGCCATTTTTAAAGTTTCCCTGTGTCATTGAATTATTTTAGCCAACTATTATGTGCAATCTTTTGATGGCGAGACGTTTTCCTTATATGGTAAAAAATAGTTACCCTCACATTATAAATATGTAATATACTATAAATGAATGTTTTTTTTATGTTTACTCCAAACATTGTCAATTTTTGTGTGAGAATGTGTTGTATAAAAACTGCGTGTGGTTTAAAACTGAGGGAGTTATTCATCAATTTTTACATTTCATGCAAAAGCCAGCTCTGTGTAATGAGATTCAGTTGTTCAGCAAAGATGTCTTCACTTTGAGGTTGACAAAGAAAAGATGAAAAGCAAAACAAATCAAAGTTCAGAGAACAATCCCTATAATTTGCAGTTGTTTGATGGTGTCAGACCAAGATTGTGTGCTAGACGTCTTCCGCTGTTATAATTGCTGCAGCAAACATATTCAGTTTTCATCTTTTTATTGTAACAGAACGTGTGGTGCATGTGGCAAGTAAACTCCAAAATCCCAAAGATTTCCTTATTAATAATATCCTGATTTGATTATTTTTGTCATCCGGTTGTGACCTTCTGAAGAACAGAAATTGGTCAAAATTGAAACATGAACCATTTACTTTGCAATCATTACATGGATGAGACATTGAAACTGACGCCTCATGTTTTTTCAGTTACAAGTTTGGTACCGAATACTTCCTGGATTTCATGAATAACTGTCACTGATGGCAACCCTCTGATCATCTGGTTGTTTGGGACCAAATCTAATCTTTTTGTCTTGTCATAAATGTTTTTGTGAATGTGTAAATGTGCAACTTTAAAAGTATTATGTGTGGGTGTGGAAGAGAGAAACTGTGCAGTATAAACAGCTTTTTTTAAAACTGTTGACACCACAAATGTATACTGCAAAATCTGTGCTTTTTTTTTTTCAGGGGAAAGTGGTATGTTGAAATATACTGTTAATAATCGCCTGTGCTGTCTGAATTGGTGAAATCTCTGCATGATGTTCACAAACATTTTTTTGCTTAACAATCAATTTATGAATTTGTTGCAATATGAATCTTTTTGTGATATGTCAGATATGCATCATACAATATGTGCAGACAGACAGATACCAGGCCAGCATTTATTTCTTGGCACATAAAAATAAACATTGGTGGTAGGGAATGAGATACAGCTCAGTATTCCCATTTAAATAAAATATTTTTTAAAATATTTGATTCTGATCTCCTTTTATACAACACCAGCATCATAACATTACTCTCACAAACAGGACCTACAGTAAGACATTTAACTTGTTGCGGTAGGAAAAGCACAGGTGTAGGTAATAAAAATTAACGATTGCTTACTGAGACGCACAGAGCCATTGTTAAGGTTATTCGTACCACCTGTGCTTTTCCTACAAAAACATCCTGAAGTGTCTGAAATAGTTGCAGTACAGATAGAACTGATTCTTTGGAATAGCTACACATTCATTTATTGGTGACTTTTTTTCTCCACTGTGCTGATATTTAATATAAAGGGGGCATTTTTTTTGTTTTGGGGTCTATTGGTCACATCCGAGCACAATGTTACCAAAGCCAGTAGAAATTCAGCAAAAAGTGCACAGAAACACTGAACTTACACTACAATGGTAAAAACATGCTTTTCCCAAGCCACTATTCTTAAAACATCTTGATAGGCTTTTTTCTTGGCAGGCATTGTCGCAGCAGGAGAAACACAGGTGGAACTAATCTCATTAACAATGGCTGCCAGCAGCAGACACAATACCAGAGCTGGAACTGGTCCTTCTAAATTAAATACAGCAGTTATTAATGCTATTAGGAACACCTGCATTTGACAAGTCAAAGTGTCCCCTGTGAGGAATGTCCACTGGTGTTGCTGCTTCTGCAGTTTTGTTTGATTTGTTGCTTTAAAATCTATCATGTTAGGACCCCTTTAGGCCACAAATGCCCATTTCATTAAGATGTATCGGTTTGCCCTTTCTGAACAGATTGATGTCGTTAGATTTGGCTCATTAAATACTGTACAGTTGGGAGATAACATTCAAGAACATCATGATCAGCAGGCTCATTCTATTTTACGTTATTGTGCTCAGGGTTGTAGCCAGGGGTTTTATAGAAATATGGAGGTCAAGAGTCCAAGTCAGCCAACATGAAGGTATAAATGCTTTCTCAAAGCGTCCACAGTGCTAGGAATAAAATTATTCTTGAATAATATTCAGATAACCTATTTTTTTTTTATGTTTAGTCAACTGTTAAACGGGTTTGCATATTTTCAGGATTTCTGAAAACAGTCCGGTGCCCAAATGAACACTGAACAGGTTCTTGCTGTAATCATCCTTCCTGTTCATACTGGCCATTAGAAGATCCCTTCATAATGAACTTACAATGTAAGTGATGGGGGCCAAAATCCACAAGCCTCCTTCAAAGTTTATCTGAAGTTAATATGAAGCTTCAGTCATCCAAATGAGTCAAGTCAAGTAGATATCTTTCAACATTAGTCTTTTTGGTGCCAAAGTCCCTCTTTCTGTTACTATACTTCCACCGCAGTTCAACAGGGAAACACAAAGAGGGAATTTGATGCTAAAAAGACTATAAATGTGACAGATATCCACTTGATATGACTAACTCAGACTGCTGAAGCCTATTATAAGCTTCAGATAAACCTTTTAATGCATTTTTGCACAAAATAATTGTGTGGACACACTGTGGATTTTCGCCTCCATCACTTGCACTGAACGCACATTTGAAGGGGATCTTTTAATAGCCAGTATGAACAGGAGGAATGATTACAGTGAGAAAAACCTCTTTCAGTGTTCATGTGTACATCTGACTGTTGTTTTAAGATACACTTTAAATATTTAATTTCCCAACATGAAAGTCTAAATGCTGTTTCAAAGTGTCCATACTGCAAAGAATACAATTCTGGTGGGCGAATAATGATTCCTTGATTTAAGATTTGACTCAAAGTAGTCAAATTTAAATATAGTGAGTCTAAATAATATTGGAATTATCTTATTCCTAATTTCTCTGAGGACCTCCTTGCGAGCTGTGCTTTAGGTTAAAGGAAATACTGACAGTCATGTTCATATTTAACCACCAGAGGGTGATGTCTGTTCAACTTTTATGTTCTACAAAGCATTTCCTTTAAATCTGTGCAGTTTTTTGGGTTATACATAACCGAGAAGTGATGAGGAGAAAATGAAGTATAAAAAAAATTATCAACTTGTTGATCCCCGGTGAAGATGTTTTTGTTTGTGGGTGAAAGTCTTGGAAATGTCTCAAACACTGTGTTAAAAACAGTCATGAATATCCATCACAGTCTGCCTGACTCATGCATTGCAATAGCTGTTTTAAAAACACCTGCTTAGCTAGGACACAGCACCATCTGTGCGTCACACCCAGGGTCACTGACATACAGTGAACACACACCAATTGGAGCACTTATTCAAAACATACACTGGTTTTACATCTTTTCCCTATAGAGCCTCAAATCACAGTGATGCCAACAAAAGTGCAGCAGCAGAGTGATTTCCACAACAGATGGCAAGAGGAAGCTGCTGCTTCCGAGAACAGCAAACTGGGCAGCTGGTTTGTTTATTTATTATCAACTCTGTCCTGTGAGCATTAATCACCTGCATCGCTCTGCCTTCTGGCTCAGGTGCCAAAGAAGCTCACAATGCGTCTGACATACAGGCAAACAATGAAGCTGCTAATACAAGGCAGATTAGTTTGAGTAATAACACGCTGGATGTGAGGTGATGGAGCTGCTTCGGGAGAGAAAATATTCTAGTACTTTGATCAAGACCCAAGTTTTGAGAAAGTGTGAGCCTGAACACGTCCTAAACTCAGCCTGAACCCATGCTGAAGCAATATTTTATGAAGTAAACCAAATTAAAAAACTAAGTTTCCCCATTTGCCATTCTACAGAGAGGGCAGAAAACTATTTGCTATCAGTGCGGCTGTACATACATGTTTTCCTCTGCTTTCAATAGTAATTAATGTAACAAATTGTGCTAGAAAAAGTTAGGCTGCATTTTCTGTTTTATTCAAGTTGATATATTCCAAAGTTAGTCTGTTTAAATTCCCTCTTTTTGTTTCCCTGAACTGAGGTTCCTCATTGATCTGTGGCGGAGGGATACATTCTATTAGTGGCATGTAAGTCTGCCGATAAAACCTAAGAAAAAGAAGATAAGCAACTTTGAAGTGATTTCTTTTTGCTTTGTAGATTTGATAGCTGGAGTATTTTGCTGTCTGTGTTTTTGGACACTGATATTTTGGTGTGTGTTTTGGGATTGATCTCCAGCTGTCCCTGTTGTCCTGAAGTTCACATCACCTCAACTCACTCCTGCCTCTGTGCCTGACATGGAATATGGTTCGCATCTGTGTGAGATAGGAAAAATATGTTCCTTTCCTTTGAGAGATTGTGGCTAATAGCTGTCAAAATTGACTAATTACAGTGTTTGCGAGGCTCAGTAGGTGAGGCGCTGTGAGAAAATGTCATCTGTTGAGTTGACAACACTTGACAAGGGGGTAAGTGTGAATAAATACCTGGTCACTCTGAAACACTCTGTAACATGACAACTAGAGACACGTGACTGCTAGAATCTGTCCCTCCGCCGCAGCTCGTCAAGGAACATATATCGACTCAACTTAGATAACTAAGGCTGTTGAAGCATCAGTTTAGCGACAGCTGAACTTTGGAATGCATATTTGCACAGAATGAAGGCTGTGGATTTTGGCCCTCATTTCTTACAGTGTAGTCATGTTCCCAGAGAATAGTTTACGGGTCAGTATGGAGAGTAGGAATTGTTACAACGACCAAGACCCATTTCCACGTATTTAATGGCACGTCAGTATTGTATTAAGACAGACTTGGAAAAAAACCTGAACCTATCCTTTAAGTGGCTTTAACTTATCCTTTAAATTGTTTTTTTTTTCAGAAATATTTACCTACTCCACATAGATCATAAACCCTTGAATATAAAAACGACTCATTGCAATTGAGAAATGTAAACGTTATAGTGCTTTTATCCAGAAAAACCCTGTTTACTTGTATTTGTTTACAGTGTTGCCCGGTCCAATATGGTGACGACGTCGACGTATTGCAGCAACGGGCCAACGCACTCAGTGCGGCGTCTATGTATATACTGTATGTCTATGAAACTAACAGTTTACAGCCATGCAAGCACCTCTGTGAGGCTGCATTTACTGTACTAGCTTAATGCTAATGCAGTATGCTAACAATGACAATGCTAACATGCTGATGTTTAGGAGGTATAATTACCATGTTCACCATTTTAGTTTAGCATATTAGCATTTAAAAATTTGCTAATTAGTACTAAACACAAAGTTTCTATGCATTTGGTTATAAACAAAAGTGTTGGAGAAATTAAAGAAGTTACTGAAATTTTAAAAATCTGATGATGTTGCTAGAAGAAACATCAGGAGAATATTATAGTTATGGAGATATTTCAGACTGGACCAAAGTGGTGGACTGACACTTAGACTAACACTGCCATCCATAAAGCTAAACAATGATAAGACAATTAAATCGCAATATGAAACATCCTGTTCAACACATTTAACTTGATGCAACCCTGTGCTGGACTTTTTTGTTTCTTGCATTTTACCTCAGCAATTCTTCCACTTTGCCAAAACTGTCCTTGCCAATCTATTCCTTAAAGACAATGTGCTGATTTCAAAGCAATAATGCCTGGTTCGCTTAAAAAGCAAAATAAATAAATAAATAAATAAAAAACCACAAAACCCTTGTTTTTATGTGAGAAATCCAAGACCTTGAAAAATTTATTGTTCACTGTGGGTGCAGCAGCCAATATTGAACCGAAACAAACCTGCAATAACCTTGCATGCTGGTGTGTGTGTGTGTGTGTGTGTGTGTGTGTGTGTGTGTGTGTGTGTGTGTGTGTGTGTGTGTGTGTGTGCGCGCGCGCATTGAGTAGAATCAGTGGGAATAAAGGTGATAATGTTGCTAATCAATGTTGCTCTCTGGCTTTCCTCCCAGTAGCACTCTGGCTCTGAGATGAACTCGCCAAGTTCTCCAGGACATGATTAAGAGCTACAGCAGGATTAACTCTCTGATCAGTACAATAGGCTATGTGCTTTTTGTAATATATATTGGCCAACAGAGGTATGATTCACATCTGGAATACCTTGGGTTATGTAGATTTAATTTCTGAAAGTTTAAAACAAGCGTAATAAACTTTTCCTATATTTGTATTGCATTATTTTTGCCTTAAAGGGACACATCACTTACTTTTACAGTTCCTGCATGGGGGGGTCAGGGGATGTGACACACTGTCAGGTACTCTCTGGAAGGTATTAGTTTAAGCTTTTCAATGAAATTGATTAGACATGCTGCCTTTGTTCATTGTCCCATTAATATGGGGCTGTATTCACAAGGTATATTGTCTTCCAGTAGCACTCCTGAATGGTTCTTAAAGCCTTTCCATGCAGCAACCTACTGAGGATTTACCAAAACGAATGATGCATTCAGGCGGCAAGAAACACGACGCCAAATTAATGCTAATATTGCTCTATGTTTACAACATGTGCAAGTAGCAGCTAATATGTTTGCCATGTTAATATTATAAGACCATAATATGTCACGACCATAATATGTTGTGTTTACAGCTTGTTGTGCTGCCTACAAGTGGCCAATAAATGCAATGAATGAAGGTTAAAATCTAGCCTGTTCAGATCCCCTGACCATTCCAATTTACATAACTTTTCTAGGATGTCTAGATCTGTGATTACTGTCATCTGACATTACCCAAATGCAAAAACTTATTTGATTGGATGTCTATAAGTTAATCACAGTGTTCCACATCATCTAAAGTGGACTGCAGAGACTGTAGAGCCACACCCACTTTTTTAGTTTGTGTTTAAACTAAACTAAAGTAAACATGAGATGTTATATTACTTATACATGTCAAAATATCATATGAAAGATTAATAGCTTTTACTCAGGATTTTTCAAAGAGATCCGTCCACTGGAGTGGTCGGGGGATCTGAATGTCACTGGGAGGGAAAAGGGGAGTGAAGAGGGAAGTACTGTTTTGATTTATTCTGAGTGTTCTGATTTGATTTTATAATGATACAATCAACGTATAATGCATCCTATTGATTATGTACACAGAATATTATAGTAGTGTTTTAATCTTTTTTTATTGTGAATGATTTATGAGTGCATTTAGAATAGAAATCCACCATTACAATATTTTTTTTGTGTGTTTGGAACATAATTGGGTTCTGAACAGGCTGGAGCTGACACCTCTGACGCTCTCCCATACTTGATCCTAATGCACAAAGATACAAATTAAGCCAAAAACTTTTAAAGCACTGTTCTCCTTTAACAAAATCGTTTGGTCTTTTAGGAGGTGATGTTCTTGTAAAGGATTTTAAATGAAGAAAGAAATAAGCTCAAACAAGCAAACACTTGCATAGCACACATGTTTTGGATTAGGAGAAGTGCTCCCACTGAGCCAACTGCTGAAGTGAGCATTTATATTGTCTGATGTGTAATGTCAGCGGGTATTTCCAGGCAGCAGATGGTGACAGTTTGCCTCCTTAACTCCAGCACGCACACACACACACACACACACACACACACACACACACACACGTACGTACGCACACACCTCATCCATACAAACTTCCACCACACAGGGAGTAAACAAACAAATTCATACCCTTCCCATTCCTACACCAGCAGGTACTGTACACCGCTCACACGCACAAACACACACACACACACACAACTCATAGTGACAAAACCCTGCCTGTATCGACCATGACATCAGTCCTGTATCCTGCGGATGAGAGGGTAACTGCAGATGACAGATTGATTGAAAGATCTCCCTCCCCTCTCTCATCCATCATTTCTGCCTGTTTATCATCTTCTAGCTGTTCAATCCATCTGCTGCAAAGAAAGAGAAAAACATTTAGGTCAGCCCTGACCATCAAGTCACCCAGAGGGGTTTTAGACAACACACAGCTGGGGCTCTGGCATAACTTCCCGTGCAGAAAGCAAGAGGACCATGATTTGTTTGGCTTAAATGAATATAAAGTGCCATTTACTTGACCTTGTTTTTCTGAATATCCACCTGACAGACGTCCTCCTCCTGATGGTGATGTAAGCTGAATGTTATTAGCTCTGTGGCAGTCGAGCTGCTTGATAATCTAATGCCAAAAGTTCTGTACCTGAGCGAGGTTCAAAGCTTTGTGAGTGAAGAAGCCCAAAAATTTAATCTGAAGATATGGAGGAATTTGTCTAAGCTCCACTAAGATGTGTCCCAGCTGATGGTGTGGGAAGCATTAGATAAATGGAAGCTGAGGTAAAGCTGCAAAAGTACAACTTGTGTGAGTCATTCTTTCAGGTTGCTATAAATCTCACTAACTCACAAAATTCACATTAATATCTGTTTATTTGTTCCTTCTATTATGTCTGCTAATTTCTAGCAAGTTGTAAATCAAACACCGCACAAACAACATGAACTACACACAGATGGACATTGTCAGACGATAGAAATTAAACACCTACACAGCATCCTTGTGGGTAAACAAACACAAACTGACTCAGACACATTTAAAGCTAAATGCATGGTTGGTAAATTCAGCTTTTTGGAACAGTGTTTCCTATAACTTATTCTTATATTTAAACATTTGTTTTAACATATTTTGAACACAAAATAACACATACCTACACACAGTACATTCAACTGTCAAATAACAACGTTCTTTATTACTGTATGTACATAATTTGTAGGTTAGTAAGTTGTCCATGTCTGCACAGCAAAGAAGAATTTAGAAGAAACTTCCCCAGAAAAACCTCCAAAGAGCACAACAGTGCAATAACCTAAGACTTCTCCAGGTCACCAATACCTATTAGAAAGGAATGTGAGGGACAAAGCTGTTAACACCCATCTTCCTTTATCCTTGAGACAGTAAAATGATAAAAGAATGATTATCAGTAAAGAGCTTAAAGCAAAAGAAAGAAGTAGTTGTGAAAGGTCTTTGGTAATCTACTGCACAGTGGAAACTAGCATATATGTACAATGTGGACTCCTGGAGACAATATGACCTGTGAATTATGTTCTTGGTTTACAGTAAAGAGAGAACACAGACAGGAGATATACGCAAAAGTACATACTTTCCTGTAATAACTAGGGGTGTGCCCAAATACAAGTATGTTATTCGGCAAAGCACAAATGGGTTTTTTTTTTTCTTTTTTTTTTTTTACGAATATTTGTTTCATACAAATATTTTTAAAATTATTTGTTTTCGGGAAGAAAAACGTGAAATACCAGCACGCAGGTCAGATACATCGCTATCTCAGTTTTTCTCCTCTGCTCTGCTGTTACATCTATCAGCAGGGCTCAATGAGGGGAGTCACATCCACCTGCTGCATGACGCTTATTTCCTAATTTGGACATCACTCCCAGAGTTGGGTGTTTTTCCCAGAGATAAAGCTGAGCTACTGACACATGCAAAGTGCTCACAAGGGGACACCTCATGAACACTTATTGTAACACTTTATTTACTAAAATTAAAAACATGATAAAAACAAAAACAGGATTTTTAAGCCTCTTTTTACTTTTATTTGAATACAAATACAAATAATTTTGATGCCTCAACAAATACAGATACAAATACAAATACTGGACCCTCAACTGCCTTGAACTCATAGTTTATCCAGTACATCAGTGACAGTCACCTGTGCACAAATACAGCATGTCTTTATATCATCTTGAAAACAGTATGTTTAAATAAAATGTGTGTCATGTGATCTTAATATCCTGCATACAAATCTGGCCAATGACCTCTGTTGCATGTTATTTCTCTGTACATATTTTCTGACACTTTGCACATATAGCTATTAAATGGATAAATTAACTCTCAGAATGATCAGACTGAAACGCTTCAGTAACTTTATTGTAGGTCTGCTGTGTGTCGTTCCAGAGAACATAGTCACAGTTGCTGTTATTGCACTTCACAGATCTCTGAAGGCAGAGTGAACTTCCTTTTCACTATTAAAAAAAAAAGTCCTTTATTGGCCAATATGTGTCTGTGGGATTTCAGCAGGAGGATATGACTTTGTAATTGAACCATAATTTCTGTACAATGATGGGACTCTGCTAACCCTGTTCTGTCTGTACTTATTATAGCCACTGGGGTTTTTGTGGTTGCCGTATAATCCTAGTTAAGCCCATCGGGTTCTTTGGCACAGCTAAATGGGGTTGTCCACCGTTTGATATGGAGTGACCTTCTCTGTGGCAGAGGAAAGTGAATTAGCTCTGCGAGGCCACGGTTTCTGTCCTGGCATCACTTTCTTCTTCATTCTTTCATACCTCTCCACATAATACCTCCGCTCCTGCTTTTTTGTATAAATTGATTCACTCCAAAATGATACTTCCACCATTGTAAGACGAGTTTCACTCGGTGTTTCAGTGACTGATAGCAAGAATCTCAGCAAACTGCGTAGAAAGTATTAAATGTCTGAGGATGACAAAATGGTAGCAATTTTATATAGAGCACCTTCATTTTCTGAATCTGAGTGCTTTTTACCATCCACTTTTCCTCCCTGCTCCTGCCTATTTTGTCTCTTTCATGTCCATTTCATCCTCAGTAATTGTTCTGCTTTTTCTTCTTCTCACTCCATTTTTATGTCTAAATCTCTCCTAACTCACTGTTGTAGTAGTGGATGGTATGCTTCTGTGTCTTCTTTTTTAGAAAGACATCTTCTGTAGCATATTCTTTTTTAGCATATTGTTTGAATTGATTGATCATTTGTCCTGACAAATAGATCAACTAAATAAAGAAATATTGAACTTATTAATCAAATTTTTAAAAGAAATCAACATCAAAATCAAATAAAATGTTGTGTAATTTGTGTTGGATGAAATATCTGACAGTTTATGGCTTTCATGCCATTTTGGGAAATATGCTTACTTGCTTTCTTGCCGAGAGTTAGATGAGAAGATTCACACAACTGTCACATCTGTACGGTACATAAAGCTACAGCCAGCAGCTAGTTAGCTTAGCTTAGCATAAAGACTGGAAACAGTGGGAAACTGCTAGCCTGGCTCTGTCCAAAAGTAACAAAACCTGCCTCCCAGCACCTCTAAAGCTCACTAATTAATATGCTATGTATGTTTATTTCCTGGCCTGGAGCAACAACTTCCTGGAGCCTCCATTAGTTGCCCGGCAACTTCTCCCCTGGCAACTTCTTCCCCCCTGTGAAACGTAGAAATATAGTTTTTAATTAAACAAATGAGATATTGAGATATGATGCTAATTATTGAGCTTAAGAGGTGCTAGTGGGCATATTTTGTTACCGTCATACAGAACAAGGCTAGCTGTTCCCCCTGCTTTTAAGCTATAAACTGTTTCTAGATGCCCTCCAACTTTGATTTTTTTTTTTTTTTTACAAAAAAAAGCAACAACAACAAATAACGGTCATCTCATTTTAAACTCAAACTCAATTGAAACTCTTCAAATACAATTCCTCTGAAACTCTCTAAAAACCAATCAGCACTTCACAGATCCTGAGGACAAGGGCAGCACCCAATAACAGTCTCCATGGTGATTGCTAACCAGTGACTGGCCAGCACTCTTTCTATTGGATCTGTAATTGGGCTGCAGCCGAGGGTTTGATGAGGGGTTTGATAATACTGTACCTACAGTAGATTTGATCAAGGACACTGTAAGGTCAGTTCATCCAGGACACACAGTCTATCATGGAGAATGGGAAGAGGATATTGAGTGGAGCGTGTAATAAAGCTGTCATTGTGTGCATGTATGTGTGTGTTTGTGTGTGTTTGTCAGAGTTAGGGGGGATGCAGTCATCATGCATCATTCTCTAGATTTCCACAAGAGTTTCTGATGGCGTTCTATTTCTTTTACCACTGTCTTTAAATTTATTTATTTATACAGTGTATGTGCCTCCTGTGGTTTTATACAAACTCATTTTCCTACGCAGATGCTGTGAAATTGCTTTTATAGTTATGTTTACCTTTGCCTGTAATGCTTACTGAACACACACACACACATACACATATGCTGTATAGGTACTTGCACATATAACTTAAAATATTCCATATTTATATCAATCAGTATATTCTCTCACTGAAAGTGTTTTGCAGTATGTGTATCATTTTAAAAAACTGTTTTCCTTTTTCTCGCTCTCATTTTCCCTCCATCTCCTCTTTTTTCCCTCATCTGTTTATTTCCTCCCTGTCCACCTTTTCCTTTTTCCCTCGCTCTCTCTTTCAATATGTTAGCCTCCATCCCTCCCCTCCCTTCCCTCCTTTCTGCTCCCTTTCTCCATCTCTTTTAAATCTTCAGCAATCAGCAGCAGTAGGTAGGCTATTTTCCAGCTGTTTGCTGACACTGGCATCTGCAATTTAGGGTCAGAGGTACTGTTTTATACACATCCAAGCACTGATGGGACAAAAGAAAAGTGGGTAATGTGGCTTCTTTGGGACTAACAGTCTTTCCCTGATGCAAATCAGTATGAGCACCAATGTATACACTGGTTTCATTTGCTGGAAAGAAGGAACTGAGCTCTTGGCATATGTGTGATCTTTGTAACTCTCTTCTTGATCCCTTGAGAAGCTGACATTTGCTGAATGGTGCATGCTTTGTTGCCAAGGTTGATTAATCTAATTTAGAGTTAAAAACTGCCCTCTAATTGTCTCAAATGGTTTCCTTTAACAGGCTTTTCCCATTTGTTAATGCATTTGCAGCGTCACAGGCTATAAATGAGAGAAATATCACAATTTAATTGCAGGCCTCTGTTGCTGGCCAGATGACAGGATCGCAGCACTATTAAAAATGATGGTGACCGTGTAATTGTGATGAATGTAGTGTGTCAGTGTGCGATCCTGATGGAAACTCTAGCCTCTGGGCTACAGTAACCCACCGGCTAACTCTCGCCAGGCCCTGAGGAAGTAATGAACTCAAGTAGTCAACTCAGTTCCCTAGATGTCACAAGGTATTTCATGATCATGATGTCACATCATTGTGCAGCCTGAGATTCCCCTGGCATGCACATGTGCAGAGAAACATGCACTTTTTTTCTAAAGTAAAAATAAATTCCTAAAATTCCGTCTTTGCATATATGCAGAGCAGAGAGACAGTCGATAGTTTCTTCAGTCACAAACAACACAATCTTTAATTTCACGACATCAAAGAGCCGTTTCTTCCTCTCAGTCCCAAACCTTACTTTTATTTCCTCCACTGAGATTCAATTTTCCTCTTGAGTGTAATTTCTATGAGCAGTACGGCTTCTTCAGCCTTTCATGTCTGTGCTTATGTTATTTTTAATGCCAATGTGTGTCTTTAAAAATGTAAAGATGAAATGTCCAGAGGATGATTTAGATGTTTCATTATTTGCTTTCCCTTTAATATCTACAAATGCTCAGGTAGATTTGTTTTGGCAGAATCCTCTATTGTTTTATATATTGGTGTAAGGTAATAAAATCTGATACAACATCAGCAATTTTCCATGTGAAACTCAATTTCAGCAGCAGCAGAAGGAATTCCTTGTGGTGCACGCTATGGCTGCAATTTCTTCTTTTTTTTATGTCTCACTTCAGTGCAGTCCATTACAAGTATTTGCTATCAAGGGAGTTTATTACGGGAAAGAAAATCACCATGATCCTTCCATTTCCACCTACTAGTGTGTGTTTGCTGTGATGGCAACCATACGCTATGACATGTTTGTAAAATAATCTGTGCTGTGACCCCTCCTGACAAGGGGTTATGAACAAAACCATTTTCCTGCTGTTTTACAGTCTCCCCAATGATTTCTGCTCCTGCTGGCTGGGTGCATTTGCTGTGTGCCCCTGATCCGTCTCAGCATGAACCTGAGGTCGCCCTGTAATGTCACAGCAGCGTTTTCATGCACGGAAAAGAAGCCTAATCTGTGTGTTTGTTTTATTCGGTTAGTGTTATTTTGATGGATGGGATGCGCAGCTGTAAAGAAAATGGTCATTGCCTTGAAAAGTGGTGAAACCGTATTTGTGCAATTCATCACCAGTACTGGCACACATTTACGGACATACACACATGTATTTGAGCTCACCTATTGCTGCACAAGTGTAAATATGTCTCCTCACGTCTGCAAGTCAGAGATATTTTTAAGAGTTTTATGAATTTCTTCTCTGTAATGCAAAATCCTTCAGTAAAACTTCCTTTCCTTATAGTTTACAGCTATCAGAGTTATCAACCTTGAGTCATTAGACTGACATTTTAATTTTCTATAAAGCCTTGATTTGCACGACATCAGTTATTGCAAAACAGATTGGACACTCAAAGAGGAGCTTTGATGTTCCATTTGCTGTGCAGAATGTGAGAGTGCTTGTAATTGCATGCCTTCCTTTCATACAGCCATACTGACCTCCACCATTAAATTACAAGCAGACCCTCATATACAAGCCTTGTACCTTATCTTTGTCCAATCAAAGTTATTTTTTTATTACCTCAACCTTGTTAAAAAGTTGCCTTGTCATTAAAGGAATAATTAGACATTTTGCAAAATACACTTATTCGCTTTCTTGTCGACAGATAGGAACAAAAGTGAAAAAACAACAGTTTGTCATTTTAAGTTGATTATGTGCAGCACATGCGTAAACCCCTGTAAGACAACAAATTATAATTTTTTACACCCCCATTTTTGTTCGGATTAAACTAACAAAATATGACATGTTAGTGAGTTTTAGAGGTGTATTTCCTGGCTGTTTCCCTTGTTTCCAGTCTTTATGCTAAGCTAAGCTAAGTGGCTGCTAGCTCCAGCTTCATAGTGAACAGACAAATATGACTAAACTGAAACCTAACGCTTGACAAGACAGCAAATAAAGAAATTTTCAAAAATTATTAACAATTCTTTTAAGACCTTTCAGTAAGTCTGTTTCGTAATCTATAATCTGCTTTCTTCCCTTTTTACCTGATATATAAAAATAATCACTTTTTTGCTGCTTTTTGTGCTGTGAAACAATAACCAAGGACAGACTTGGCTGACACTGTGTAGTCCAGTTTCAGGTGTAACAAATATCCAACCTTGTTCAGTCCAGGATATCTGGCCTTGACTTCTCAAACAGATGACTCAAACAGATGATCAAATCTGCCTTAAAGGGAGATTTTATTCATTTACACAGTATCAGTATCTCTCTTTAACAAATGTGTCACATTTCCATCTGTGTAAACAGAGCCAATCCATTAAATGTCACCTTTTCATGCGTAAAATGCGGCCATGCTGGATTTCACTGACAGCTCTCGTGGACACCTCATCCCCTGTGGTTAGCCACTGATCCAGCCATGGGAGGTTCAGTACACATCACAAACACACCCACACACACATACACACACACACACACACACACACACACACACACACACACACACACACACACACACACACACACATACATACACTCCACAATACACAAAACACACTTCACTGAACACTTTACCTCCTGTGTGGTTCTCCATTGAGTCTCCTTCAATCTCCTCCATGCTGCGATGCACAGGCACACATCCTTGACACTCATACAATTAGATATATATCCAACCTACAACATACAGTCACACATACATCCATATACAGAACCACACATGCACACAAACTAATGCACGTAATGCACTTCAATGCAGACAGGATGGCCCTCACTCTACTGGAATCGGTGCCACTCTTTTATCTAGAAATATAGACAGGTGTCTACATTTAGTTTGACACTAAGGACTTATCATTCTGCAGGTTGCAGGTGATTAGAGAGCCTGCTGGTTTTAAAGCTTGTGTGGATTCAACTAATTTAGTTAATGTGTCTAGCCAGGGAATTTTCACAGCAGACTGATAGCTTGGTTTATAACATTGAGACTGTCTTCCTTCCTCGCTGTATTGCTCACAAGCTCTCCTTCCCTAAATTTGTCAATCACCATAATCTAATAATCATCCCTGTTGGTGGTGAAATGTGCAACAAAGCACCTAATAATAATAATAATGATTCATCTGAATAAGGCTGGTGATCCTCTGAGTTAAGCCTTTCTGGTGCTTGTTGATACATTTGGGTTCACTCAGTTCATGAATTGACTCATTGCAATGGTAATGATAGTTGTTTCTGATCTGACTGTCTTGCCAGCCACATCCGCTGTGTCAGATCATGTTCTCATTAAAATTGAAGCATCATTGCCTGTCCTGCTAATGTCAGCACAGATGTATTTACCACTTGCCATATTGGTCTATCCACTATGGCTGCATATCGCCGGCAATTACCTGTCTTGGCTCCTTTCACTGCAGAGACAGGCTCTGTTGAAAATTTCACTAATGACTTAAATGTGGCCCTCTCTAGTCCCCTGGATTCAGTTGCACCTCTTACTACCAGAACTAGGCGACTAAAGAGGTCTTCACCCTGGTTTAATGAAGAGACACATGCTCTTACTATTGGCATTGTCCCAAGAAGTTTTAAGATGGCTCTGGCTCTACTTAAGAAGGGTTAGGGTTAAGGTTACTAGAGAGAGTTGTGTCTCAACAACTTTCAACCCATATAAAAGAAAATTATCTATATGAACATTTTCAATCTGCTTTCAGGGCTGGTTACTCCACTGAAACTGCTCTAACCAGAGTGGTAAATGATCTTCTACTTGCTATGGATTCAGATCCCACCTCTGTGCTTCTATTACTGGATCTCAGTGCAGCCTTTGACCACACTGATCATACTATTAGATAGACAAAATTGTAATTTTTGTGTCTCTGGCCTAGCTCTCTCTTGGCTTAAGTCATACTTATCTGGAAGAACACAGTGTGTCTGCTATTATAATACTACATCTAAATTCTTTGATGTTGAATATGGAGTACCTCAAGGTTCGGTTCTTGGCCCTCTGCTTTTCTCTCTTTATATTTCGACCAAGTGTGGCAGCCAAGAATCTTGGAGTTACGTTTGATCTCAGCCTCTCCTTTGATGAGCATGTTAAAGAAATCACCAAGATTGCCTTTTCCCTCTAATACATACATTTGTTTCATCTGGACTTGATTACTGTAATGTTCTGTTTTCTGGTCTGCCACATGCTAGTACTAAAAGTCTTCAGATCGTTTAAAATGCTGCAGCTAGAATCTTAACTAAAACAAAAAAATTACCATACCATACATTACCATATTACGCCGATTCGAGCTTCCCTTCATTGGCTTCCTATCTATGTTAGATTAGACTTTTAGGTGCTTCTGATGACATCCTCCTAAATCCTAAATGGGCATGCCCCATCATACCTAATCTCCTTAAACCTTATATTCCATCTCAAGCTCTCAAATTGCAGGGCTCCTGTGTGTACTCAAATTAAAAAGACGTCAGCAGGCAGCAGGACCTTTTCCTAACGGGCTCCGTTCTTATGGAATAACATCCCTGCTGACATCAGTCAATCTGAATCTGTTGAGTTCTTCAAATCTAAACTTAAAATTCATCTTTTAATTAACCTACAATTATTTGTCTTTAATTGAGTACTTCATGACCTTGTAAGTTCTATCCTGCCGATGAGATTACTGGTTATTGCAACTATTTTGATAACCACTGAATCCTCTTCATCACATTATTCATATATATTATAAACTATTAGGATTCTGTTATTCTGTTATGTTCCATGCTGCATTTCTGTAAATTGTCTTTCTTGTTCTATTCTGTACACACATCTATTGCACATCTGTCCATTCAGGGAGAGGGATCCCCCCTCTGTTGCTCTACCAGAGGTTTCTTCCATTTTTTTTTCTTCTTGTTAAAGTTTTTTTTTTAGGGAGTTTTTCCTCTTCAAGGGTCTAAGGAGGATATTGGACTGCTGTACAGATTGTAGAACCCCCTGAGGCCAATTTGAGATTTGTGATATTGGGCTATACAAATAAAATTTGACTTGACTTGACTTAACAGGCTCCCAATTTCACACAACACACATACTGTATACCGGTTAAAAATTCATGCATGTTTGCTCTACGCTTCTGGGACTCAGTGCAGGTACACTACAGTAGCTCCACAGACTTAGTAGTGGGGTGGGATGGAGGGAGTTTTAAAGAAATAAGTTTTTTTGTGCTGAGGTACTGAATGGATTACCACAGAAATTTGAACTGATGTATTTATTCCCCAGAACATGAATTCTGATCATCCAGTCAAAATTTCAATCATTTTTTGGAAGACTCATTAGCAGCGAACAAATTGTACAACATCGCCTCCGCCACTTCTCCCCTGATGCTATGGGTGTATCAACACTGGCTGGCAAGGACATGGAGATGTTTACGCCACAATGTCAACAAGTTTTTAGACTGTTAGCATTTCTTAGCAAGCACTGTGTAAATAAACAACTCTTTCTCTGGCAATTTGTGCAATTATCCTTGTAATCTAGTAGAGAAGGGTCATATAAAAGTGGAATTCCCAAAATGGCAACAAATATTTTCTTCCCATAGCTTTGTGGTCCACCATCGTAAGTTTTGCTGCATCACCATAATTATCACCCTCATTCGCATAAAGTTCAAAATTTTCAACTTTCGACCCCTTCCGTTTTTCCCGCCGCTGGTCCTGGAATTCCACAATGCCTTGTGAAGCAATTTGCTTGTCTCTCATAGAAAATGAATGGGGACAAACTTCTGACACTAGTAGTCATTTATGTTCAGTTTATAGAACAGATTCACTGTCAGTCTTCTAATAATTACAACCTTCTTTTTCAGTGGAAAGAAGCAAAGTACTATGTACAGATTCTGGTGAGCCCATCTGCATATTACATGTCCTCAATTTGAATCTAACATATCACCATGAGTGTATTATGTGCTGTCTCAAACACTGCGTCACATGTTGTTAATGTATTCCTTGTTATGGATGAGTTAGTGTTTCTGCTCCCTCACAAAACTCCAACTCCAAAAAGCCAATCTCCAAAAAACGTGGTTATTCCTTTAAATTGATCCAGCTGACTGTGTTAGATTCGCGTGGTACAGTACAGTATCTGATGTGTGTGTGACGTGTGAAAGGGCTGGTGGTGCTGGCTTGATGGACCCCTGCATGAACAGTGAAATGGGCAGAATGTCAGAGCCATATGGTGGCAATGAGGGAGCTGATTAATAGCTTGGATGTGTGAAACGAAGGGGTGATTTTTTTGTCTGAACCACTGACTCAGTGAGAGAGCATGTGGCGTACATGTTGGTCCGTGTGGATACAGAATGACAGTGCATGTGTGGACATGAATGCGTGTGTGTGTGTGTCATGTGTCTACCAGATGGAGCTCTTGACATGTTTCGGGGTGGGGGGGGGGGGTGATAGGCGACATTGAAATGATGTCACTCAGTCCTCTTCCTGTCTCCCCCCTAATCAAATAAACTCTCTCTCTCTCCGTCTCCCTCTACCTCAGTCCCTCACTCTATCTCACTCTAATTCCATCAGATCCGGATCCCCTTGCGTACATTGCAGGGGCATGTGGTGTGTATGTGTGTGCATGTGTGTGTGTGTGTCTTTTAGGAGCACAGGGGGTTAAACATGCGGATAAGACAGCGGGTGCAGTAAATTCATGGCCTTTCCCGTTTGACAAATGACTCTGTCAGCCTCTCGAAGGGCAGCGGCCTTCCATCGACCCTCAAGGTGCCCTTCCACACATTCAACTGCGACTGAGGATCAAAACCACAAGTGCACTGAACTTAATGAACAAATATGCAGCTGGTGACTCTGGAGAGCACTGTTAACACATTTTATTGTGTCCTGCAGTGCATCCACCTTTAGCAGGGTTGGCTGCAATGGAAATCAGACCTTCAAGAGAGCTCAGTTTATGCTGACTTATCCAAAGTGATTTCCAAAGAGAGAGCATTAAGTAGGTGGTACTCAAAGTAGACACATCAGCAGGCACATTGCTATTGCAAGAATTCAAAATTTGACCATCCAGAATTGATAAATTGCTTGATTAATTGTTATTTTTCAAGCAAAAATACCAAAAATTCTCTAGTTCCAGCTTCTTAAATGTGAGTATTTGATGTTTTTCTTTGATATATATAACAGTCAATTGAATATCTTATGATTCTTGACTGTTGGTTAGACAAAATACCAGTAAACAAACAGAAGACCTCACAGTAGGCTTTAAGAAATTTCACTACTTTTTAACTTTTCACAGAACAAATGATTAATTGATCATGAAAATAATCGTTAGCCCTACATTGCTGCTGTGAAAGTTACATGTATCTCAAAATGTCTTTGTTCACAAGCAAAGAAAAGCAGCCTTGTTTTAGGCATTCGTAAAAATGCATTTTAAGATTATCCAATCGTTATTAAAGGGTTTTATCAGAAACCAGAGATGCCCTTCTCGTTATGGAAGGGCGTTATGGGTAATTTTAGGTCATAGAGGTTTGCAGAGGAACTAATGGGCAAATCTGTGTCAAGCAAGCTGATTGGTTGATTCAACTCCTTTTGGCAGAGAGGTTTGAAAAGGAGAAGAAGAAAAGAACATTAGGGTGCTCTCCATTCTGCTAATTTATGCTTCCTCCCATCCTTGCTTCTCCATCCTCTGGCCTTGACCTGAAAATCGTTTTCCCTCCGCAATCATCAAGCATCAAGGATCTTCAAATCCCTTAAATGCACCTCAGAAAAGACAAGGAGAGAGGAGAGAGGAGGCTTCTGGAGGAGCTTAGAATGAAGAATCACAGGTGTGTATCAGGTGTATAAGTTTTTTACTAGATGGCAACAATTCTTTGATTGAATGTTTTTATTGATTGCTCAGCTGACCTGTCGGGACAGTAAAAAATCGGGCTGCTGTGGAAAGAGGTTTAATATATTAATATTAACATATGTGATTTATATTTTTATATTTATATATTTATTTACTCATATTCATAAAATAAAAATTACATGTGTGTAGAATCTGAATCATGAGTCAATCATAAAAAATACTACTATAACTATAACACTATAACTTTATTTTTTCTTCATAAGTCAGAAGGCTTATTTTCTTCTCCTTTTCTGTGTCAAGTACATCTCAGCTCCTTCAGAAAAATATGATATAATATAATATCATCCTGAGCCTGAAGGATATCAGTCTTTCACAAACTTTTTTTTTATTTTTAAAATTTTCTGTAGGCTACAGCTGTTTTTATTGCTCCTTTACATCCATTCTGTTGTCTCAGTAATTAACAGATTTAATTTGTCTACTTGTGTCTTATTCAATGACAGCCAGACGGTGCTATAGATCTACAATGAAATAATAAAAAATTGGAGCAGTTACCAGGTGTTTTCCTTGTTGTTAGGCTGCTTAATAATTTCTACATATTGATAGCTGATATCTTCATATTTGACAGTTAAGATGATGTGCATCATGAGTAGTTGTGGTCTCCTCAAAATGACGCTGGAGTGAGCGAGGACGTCCCGTTTGGTGATTTAAATTCCTCTGTCTCACATTGCTCTCTCGCATCCTTGCTGGGAGGAGCTAAGACGCAAGGAAGAGACTCGAGTGAGGGAAGCGAGGAGCCATGTTAGCCAAATGGAATGCACTCTTAGTGTCATACAAGTTGCAGTACAAGTATAAAAGAAGCAGTGATGTAAAAGTTATGTGCATGTTTGCCTACAGCAAGCCGGAGGAGCATGTTTCAGCCTTAAAAAGTGTGATCATTTTCCTAAACCCCAGTTAGGACCCTTAACCTTTCAGTTTATCTGAAAAATTCAGAAATCCCCAAATTTGGAGATCACACTCCAAACTCAACATGACACAAAATGATGTTCCTCGAAACAGGGACTCAATAAGTCAGAAAGAATCATGCAGCTTTACAAAGTACCACTTTGATATCTTATTCACTCATTTTAGCCAGTTCTTTTTTTAAGTTAATTGACATTAGATATTGTTGGCATTTCAAAATCATGTCACCCTGTGTTTTTTATTTATTCATTATTATATTTTCATTCAGAAAGAATATACAAAAATGACTCACAGAAAAAAGACCTACGCCAAATGTTACCCTTTCTCTACTAATAAGTGTGATTAAATAATATAACTAATAAAAAAGACAACTGAAAAGTATAATATTATTGTAATATAAAAGAATTCCATCATTCTCATTGTTTTTTCTTCTTCTTTCTTCTACAACGACAGCATCGGAAATCTGTTTTGCTCCCTTTTCCTCTATAAAGAGGAATAATTGTGCTAGTATAGGCAAGACTAGTTTTTATTGCTTTAGATATTGAATTTTAAACTATAAAACTAGGAAAAGGCAAATAAAATTAAATTGGTGCATAAATGATGGTGTAAAATAAACCTTGATCTTACACTGCAGCCATAGCCTTCACTTGTTTTCCCTGCAGATCTACTAAATTACTGAATTATTTGTCAGTTCTCCCAAATTGCTGAGCTAAATCGCTTTCATTGCCAAAACATTATTAAAGAACTAGTTTTCACTTGAGACATTTGGGAATTCGAATCTAATCAAAGTCATCAAAACTGTAGCTTGTCTGCTCAACGCTCTAATATTAACTTTATTTTTTATACCCATTACAGAAAAAAAAGTGTGGATTTGATTTTCAAAGCAATTTTCAACAACTGCTCCATAACAGAATGTGGTTTAGCTGAGTGTCAGCAAATCATATTTAATGGAACCGTTGGGTTGCTTCCATTAAGTTTAGACATTGGGTGACAGCGGGGGAAATGAGAGCTGGTTTAGAGTAGGCGGGTGGGATGTGACTCCCTGTGATGGAGAGGGATGAGGGGCTCTGTTAGATAGAGTTTGGTCAAAGTGGGCTGGTACAGTTGAGCTCTACAGTTATGAGAGCAGCTCTGAAATGGAAGCGTGTGGGTGCCAAGTGCCTCGCTGAACACCCGCTTATCTAATTGCATGTCGACAAGTGTGTGTGTGTATGTGTTGGGGGGAAGGGGAAGGAGGGGGGGTTAAGAGAAAATTAGCTGTGTGCATATGTGTGCGTGTCAGGGTATGTGTTCATTCATCCCATGCCTATTGTAATCTCATCATATGAAATCCATATTATTGCCTGTGTGTTTTGTGGTTTCCAATGCCAGCTTGTGTATTTGTTGTCACTCGCTTTGAGGACATAATTAGGTTATTTAATCATGTAGTTACAGAACATTTGCACTGTTAATTTCTTCTCTGCATGTGTGTGTTTGCTACAGCTTATACTGTACTTTCATGTGGATGAGCTCCCCTCTCCCTCTACTCAGAAGTAGAACTGGAGTGACTAGGATTGCGCAGCATGGATAATTGCTGCTGGGATTCAACACAACAGCTCCCCCGGTGGAGGATTCCCAGGTCAGCATCGCAGTCAGCACTGACTCCGTTGTTACACAGTGCTGCAACAACAATGCTTTGCTCTTTCACTGCCAAACAAGAACAGTCCTCCCCCTATTTGTCCCGTCTCCCACAGTAGACACTCACCTGACACTCTCTCAAGGAATGAAGACCTGCAATTGCAGAAATTACATTATTTTTGTTGGTCTTTTTATTGTTAGGTTTCTTCAACAACAGAAAACCACAATTTGGAGTTTAGAGTGACCATTTTCTCAACATGCAAGGCAATCAAAGGGAGGCCCAACAAGCTCTCAAAACGACAAACTACATACTGAACGTTAAAGCAAAAAATTCACTCCTATGACCCTTTTCTGATCTGCTACAGCTCTGGTCAAGGTTTGACAATGTTTAGACAAAAAAACTACTTGGTTATGGTTAAGAAAAGAGCATAGTGTTAGTTTAGGCAGAGCACTGAGGTTGCACCTGCGTTAGCTGCTTCATTTATGCTTCACAATCATCATAACGTTTCTGTCTGTACATTCAGTGTTACTCACCAATGGATTGTGTGGATCCTTGAGGCCTGACAAATGTATTGAATATATTTACTTCTTTATAAAAGATTTTAAAGAAATTATTTGAAGATTTATTATTTGTGTATTGTTTATATCTGTTTGCTAGCTTGAAGTCTTCTTCTTCCTTTCCATTGTTGGAGCATTGCTAAGCTTCCTTGCATGTTAATGCCACCAATTATTGACAACAGGAATAGCGTGAACCCAGCAACAGGAATGTGTATCAGATTGTTTGATACAAACAAAACAGGGACCTGCTCAAAAAACTAATCCCTATAGCCTTCCTGTTGGTCAAACTCCTCAGGGTAGCTTTAAGGTTACTTGACAACTGTTGGTCATAGATAAAAGAAAACATCAATGAACAGAAGTCTACACACTTGACAAAGAGAAAAGTCATGGCCCCCACAGTAAACAAGAACAAACAAATGCCATATTTTTTCTTGTGAGGACAATCTCAGAAGGCTCAGTGTAAAGACACTGTGAATCAAAAACATGCACTCTCAAATGGAATAAGTAAATTTCAGCATTAAATTTAGATTTTCAGTTGATTCAGTTTCCTTTCTTACAATGTGATTATACTAAGTCTACAGCAAATACAATTACACAACAACTGGTTCGTGGATAGGGACTTTGACATGCGAATGATAAAACAGTTGTGACAGGTATGACGGGCAAAGATGCAGGAACCACTGGCTGACAGGTCAAACAATATTGGCGTGTGTGTATTTCAGTGTGTGCATGTGCTCTTGTAGTCCTATCTTTGTAAGGACCAAACTAATTTTTACACCTTGAGAATGAGGACATTGTTGGAAAGTTGATGATCCTCGCTTCCTCTGAGGCTCCTTAAGACTTAATCAAAGGTATATCCAAATTTAAGTTAGGATGAAGGTTGAGGTGTGTAGTTATGTCACTGATGGTCCTCACAAATGCAGAAATCCAAAAGTGTGTGTGTGTCTGTACAGTATTAACAATGCTGTATAGAAGTCCTCTACTGTGATCAGTATGTATGGCACACTGTGCACCTGCTGCATTATTAATGCAGAGCGTGTGTATGTGCGCGTATACATCCATGAGTGTGGAACACCAGAGGAAGATGAAAGAGAGATTCAGAGGTTCAGACATGTGTCCCTTCCAGTTTCCTTCTCCTTACTCTCCTTCTCCAAATTTCAGTTATGAGACATTCAAGTGAAAAGGTCAACTTGAGTCCTACTCCTTCAGCCATTTACCTTTCAGACCCAGCACATCTGTCAATACCATAACATACAGATTGAGATGGGAGATTTCCAGCCTCCCCATGTGAGAACTAACAGGGGATGCAGCTGTGGATGTTTCAGTCAGAGAAATTAACGATGAGCTGGGACACCGTCGACTTCATGTTTCATTCATTACTACCAGGGGCGAACAGGAAGAGTGCAAAGCATGAGATCAGGTGTGCAGCTATGTGCTATGTATGTGTGTGGAGTTAAAGTTTATGCATGCACGCTGCGCCTCAGAATGTCTTTTATGTGCGCATGAATGAGCAGTGGTCGACAGGAGCTAACCCCTGAGAGGAACGCTTGTGTGCATGTACGCTATGTGTTTTGCATGAGTGAGCCTTTGACTGTGTACATACACATGCATACTGTATGTACACATGCAAAGATGCATCTCAGTTTGTTTACCTTGGTTGTTCATATGAACAGATATGCACGCTTGTTCTCTTAAGACTCATGCTGTGTGACTAGCAGTGATAAGCACTCAGATCATTCATCTCATGGAGGACAGTCCTCGATTCTTTTTGTTTAATTAATCACTGAAGGATGCATCTGGGACTAATCTGCAACTGTCAGTGCTTCAAAAACATCTCTGAGCACCACTGCAGCATGGAATTTAAAGTTGTACTCCACCCAAAATCTGTACTTTGAGTCTCAAATACTCACATTCATATTTACCGTGCAGTTTCCAAGAGGCTTTTGGAGCTGGTGGTATCAAAACACATCTTATTCAATTCTCTGTAACATTGGACTGCACTCTTAATAAATGACCCCTTTAGTGTTCTTGTTACTCAATATCAAATGAAGAAATGGCTGAATATGTGTATCTGCTGAGGCTACTCTTTGCACTTCATTTTCATTTATGATTTGCTAGCATGAGTAACTGCAGGTTAAATTTCATTTTCCCCATGAAACCTTACATTTTGGTGTCATCTCCTGTAGTTGACTTCTAAACTAATGGAGCTCCTGCACTTCAAAGATGCACGGTGCAAGTGTACCTTGAGGCTACTGGCTATATCTACAGCTGACAGTATGAGACACCCTGAGCTGAGATTTTATCTTCTACAATTTCTTCATGATGTGTGAGTTCAAATACTGTGATCATCTCCTCTCTCCTCATTCCTCTCACCTATATGACAAAGCAAGTAACTGAGCTTAAAGAGTCAGTTCATCCAAATTACAAAAAACATATTTTCTTACTTACCCTCAGTTATATCTATCCATGCAGATGCTTCACTTCAGTTAACCGTCTCTGGTATTTCTGACTCCTCCTCAGTACATTGGAGATTAACAGATTTTCAAAATTTGGCCATTTTAAAGATATGAGAAGGAGGAAGTGCAGAGAAATTACACTTTCTGATATTTGTTAGATAATATCTTTAAATGTGACTGTTCAGAGACAAAAAAGCAGGTATTTCTCCATCAGAATAACAGGCAGTGTGGACAATTCTTTGAAACAGCATGTAGACCTTCTTATTGGGCAGTGGAACCCAACCAGGCTTCCTTCTCATCTTTAATTTATGTTTTAATTACTGAATAATATTACCTCTTCGGGGCTCTAAAAGGTTTTCAAAGAAAATATCTTAAAGGGATCCTGCAAGTGCAAACTGAAGAAATAAGCTGTGTCTGAAATCATTCACTCATTCACCACTCCGTGCATGAGACACTCAGTATTTTACTCCATAGTGAGCACTAAATTGAGATTTGAGAGATATTTAGATTGATATATTAAGAATCTGCAATATATGTTGCACTGCATTGTGGGATTGTGAGCAAAAAGTAGTGGTTGTGTACATGCCATGGCAACCATTTTTTCACTCTAGTGTTGAGTGTTGAGTGTGACTGTTTGAGGGCACCAGTGTCTGACTTTGGACACTCAAACAAAATGGCGGAGGATAAAGTAGGGCACTATATAGTAAATAAGGAGTGAGACAGAAAATTTAGAGAAAATGTTAAATATAATGTGAAAACTTTGAGATTGTGTTGGGGGAATTAGGACTCATAACATCAGTATTTCTCAAATTCTGCCTGTAAGAGTGAGGGAGATGACATGTGACTAAAGGCCCCATTCAGAATCAGACAGGAAGTTGCAATTACATGATATTTGCTTTACACCACTATTCCACAGTGACACCCTGAAAAATTTATCAGTGACATATCTTTTCAGAAACGGTGTCCCAGTTACTCTGGATAATCCCCAGAGCTCACTGTGAACACTGTTGTGTGGAACAACCATAAAGTTCCTTTGAAAACCTGTTTGTTTTGTGGATTATCCAGAGTAACAGAAACATTGTGCGTGGAAATTTTCAATAATCAGAGCAAGAGAAACAAAATTCAATACAAATCCAGTGTATTGGTGTGGATGCAGAATGCTCAGAGATTAAAATCTCAAGACTTGAGCAAATGAAACCAAAAATATCAGCATAGATACCACAAGAGTCAAGATGCTTTAATATGTGCATCTACTGCTGGTGACATAACACAACAGACACGGCGGTTGTCCTGTAATAATCCTTTATTGCTCTCCTTCACCTGGAGTAACTCTAAAATGAGGTCATCTATCTCCCAGTTTAATAGTTCCTCTCAACTGGTGCAACGTCTATTAAAAATTTACATGTAACCCCAAATACTTAATTAAAGGATAGGTTCACAAAATTTCAGGTCTGTCAGGTAAACAAACAACAGTCAGGTGTCCATATGGATATTGAAACAAGTTTTGCTTGCTGTAATCATTCTTCCCGTTCATACTGACCATGAGAAGATCCCCCAAAATGCACCATAGTCTTTGTTTTGAGCAAAATTGTATTTAAAAGTTTATCTGATAATAATATGAGGCTTTACCATACAGTTTCCAAGAGGCTGTTTTATGACACACTTGAAAAATTGTGAACCTATCCTTTAAGACTAGTTTCAAGCCATTTCTGTGGAACCATTTTACTTATAGTTGCTCACATTACCCATTTAAACCTTTGTACCCTCTCCCTGGTTCTGACATATCCATCCTATGTTTCACTTTACTACCTTGCAGAAACCCAGCAATAGGCTTACAAATAGATTTTCTTTACAGAATGAGACTAAACCAATGTCATCTGAAATTCTGCTGTAACTGTTGATTTGCTTGAGCAATCTTGTGTTATCTCCTGCAGGGCCAGAGCAGTGCTGATGGCTGTAACCTCACAGCAAAACACGTTCGCTTTCTCAGGGCCGGAGGTACAAAAGAATGTGTTTTACTTTAATGGCTTATGCATTTTTAAACAACATCTCTTGTACTGAGTGCCCGAGCGTCTGAATTTTTTTTCCCATATCTTGATTCTCATCTGTGTCCTCCTGTAGTCCAGTTCAGCAATTTCAGAGCTGGAGGGGATGGTGGGGGGTGGTTGGGGGGGTGGTGGTGGAGGGGGGGGGGGGGGGGGGGGGGGGGGTACAGAAACCTTCTGTCTGATGTTTACACCATGCACCCAGCATTGAGTAATGAGTAAATACTGTATGTACGTTAGGCCAACATGTAAATGTGTTGCCTTTTACTGTCTCACTCACTACAGATGCTTTTTTCCTTCTTCCTCTCTGTGCTTCTCTGATTTAAGGTTCACAATCATCAGTAAATCACTGCACAGCACTACTAACAATCAATTAGTCCAGTTGATTAATTAATCCAATATCTTGATGCTAATAAAACCAGTGCAAACCTGAAATTGTCCCTTTTTAACCTATTACCCACTCAGGCAGGAGTGAAATGGCCATAGCTAGTGTTGTGTCTGATTTTCTGTCTCCTTCGTGTATTTAAATAGCTGGACAAAGTATTGTAAAATCACTTTTCAATATAATCCAGTTCAATGCAACACCTGCACTAACTAAAACCTCATACTGTAAGAGGGAATCAGCACTTCTCTGACACTGTCAACAAAAACTGAACATCATAATCTTCACAAAGAGAGAATTGATTGCAGCACACTGCACAGAACTGTGTAGCAGACTCACCAAGTTCATTTTGATGCCATTCCTCTCATCACATATCAGGCACAGTGACCATTGACTCCTCAAGATTAAATACATTTTTCTGTCTTTAGCCTCTTCGAATCTTATCTTGCCCTTTCCTTCCCCTGACTGTCCAAGCAGCTTTTCTCAAGGTCTGCATGCTCACTGGTAAAGCGATTAAGATATTAGTATGGTGCAGCATATTGGGATAAGGCTTGGGAAATGAATAGTGGACAGAAATCACTGACTGTCTTCAGGCCTTAGGGGAAGAATCATGACCTTTCACTCGTTTTAGCTGAACCAAGGGATTTTACCTTGAAACAATAACAGAGATATGCTATGTGAGCATCTCTCGAAGGTCGGCTGAGGCATAAATCTGCCACAGGCAAAAATCTGAAAATTTCCCCAGACAATCAGAACACTATGTTTTTTATTTAGAAAAGGCTGTTTTTGAAATGAGACAGCAAGGACACCTGGGGAAATCAGGAAACGCAAAATGAAGATTCTAATGGGTTGAGTCAGTTTATGTACATAACAGAAATATAAAAGGACATTACTCAGGTTAATGAATGTTGTGTTACTAAATATATGCTGCTGCATAACTTGCAGACATGGAAAAAGAACAGAGGCAGCACCAACAAAAAGCAGGTGCTCCTGACGCAGGGGGCTGCCAAAATACTGTCAAGAAATGGAATTAATTCACTTAAAAATTCAAGGCACACTGCTTTGTACAAAAAGTTGCAAAGCCTTTTATCGTGGCTATGTGATTAAAAACAAGACTGAAGCATGTGTGTGATGATTTGAAGCAGAGGAAGACTACTTTTAAGAGGCAGTGTGATGCAGTGTGGCTTGAATTCTGGAGGGAATTCATTTCCTTTCTTGAGAAAAGCACTTCTAGACTGACCTCAGAGTCTGAGCTCATCTTATTTATTCAGTGGTGGCAATAATAGTTCCATTTTTTCCTGGGTTGTGACTTGGTCTGACCCATCCTGCCCTTATGATTTTGTTATATAACATGCTGGTGAAAAGAAATTTACTCTCACTAAAGCTATATAAAGGTGGAACTTATGAATCTTTTTGCTGATTAAAACAGTTTCATTCAGTTTAGTTTAAAGATTCAGAGTCATTTTTAGCCATCCTTACAGCATGGTTGGTCAGTTAGTCCACCACTTTTGTCCAAACTGAAATATCTCAACAATTACTTGGATGGGTTGCCATGAAATTGTGGTCATTTGTGGTTCCCAGAGGATCAATCCTACAGACTTTGGTGAATATATGGCTTTTCCTCCAGCACCACCAGACCAGGAGGATGTAATTTGTGGTTTTGAGTGAAATATCTTGACTGTATTGTCATGAAATTTGGTACACCCATTCATATTCCCATCAGGACCAATTACCTGACTTTTCCTCTCACGCCAATATTTGTCCAATATTTTGGTTTGTGATCAAATATGACATTTAGTTACCTCACAGAGCCACTAGCATGGCTGTAGACTCTTAGTCTTGTTCTTCTAAGCTCAGAGATCACATCACTATTAAAACATACATCAGTATATACATCAGTATGCAAATGCAGATCGTGCTGAGATACCAATGCTGCATCTGACTGTCTTCAGTTCAGTCTGTTGCTGGTTCAAAGTGTTGCGTTCAGCTCAGTACAAACTTACACCTGCAGAAGCACTAATAAGCTCTGCAGCCACCAATTTGCAACTGAGTTATCACATCGTGATTTCAATAAGCTTTGAAACAGGAAGTAACATACTGTGTATCACGACTGAGCTGACAACTGTGCTTTCGGTATAATCAGTTTACAGTCAGAGTACATCTATTTTTGATTTTAACACTGTTTGTGTACAGCAGGCTATGTGCTTCACGTGTACTGTGACTGAACTGCTGTATGGAAACTCAAGGTAAATTCTCCTGAGGACACAAACATTGAGCACAATCCAATTATCCTGCTCATAAAACATCCTCAAAGCTTTGCTGTTGCTTTTCAGTGTTCATAGGCATTTTACAGTCAGAGCTTTTTTTATTAAAGGTCTCCTGATATATATTTGATGACCCTTAGTTTAATCAATTATTTAACTACAATCCAAGGCTAACAAATGGTAACAATCATAAATATATGATTGAATTATGTAAACACGTATGTTTTTGTGGCATGTATGTAGACTATAGAACAAACGGTCATGAGTTTTTCCAGTAGCTGCCCGAATCGAGGACAGTCTGAGGCTGGCTGAGTGTGCCGGTTTCTTAGTAGTTACTCTGTTGATTAAATCATCAAGTAATCAAATCAATCAAGTAATCAAATCTGAAAACTTCTCCAACTGATGGGGCACACGGTCGAGTAAGAAACCACAGACCTCCACGGAACAGCCAATCTGATTAAGTCCCTCTCAAACACAATTTGTCTGCTGTTAATGAAAATGAATGTAACCTGCCTCCACACGCTGTTTCAACAGCACCCCAGTAAGGATGCAGAGCAGTGTAGTTAGTCCAATCACTTCGATGTAAACACATATCCCAGCTGTCAGTGTGTATTTACGTCTCACCGTCGCCTTATTTCCATTTCAGTATTTTAGACTTGAGGCTCTTGTGTGGAGGTAGCTTATAAAGATAGACACGTGGAGGAGGTGAGTGTCTGTGGCTGCTGTGACTCGAATTGGGTTGTGAAATCTTTCATTTTAGCTGCAGTATGATCCCTTTAACTAAAAAAATCCTATCATTGCTCTGACAGCTGAGCTGGACATTAATATGTCTGTCACCAGAGGCATCAATGTGACAACAGCTGTAATGAGATTCATTCCAAAAGGTAAAATGCAGCCACATATTGGTGGAGTCAGCAGAAACAAGATGTATATGTGTGTGTGTGTGTGTGTGTGTGTGTGATTGAGTGAGTCACTGACTTGTGCCTGACGTACTTGTGTCATAATGTTGTTGACACACTTGCCAATCATAGGTAATGACGCCACGGGAAGAAGTCAGTCTTGCGATCATCCCAGGTCTCGACTGTCACAGATGTTACTGTCACTCTGCTGAGCTCTTGAAGGGCCCCCTGATGTGAGGAATTACCTCTCTGAGTTGTGAACAATGCCCTGAAACATGCGGTGAGAACACAGGCCAAAAGGAAACATGATTCACAGTCATAAAAGAATAAAATCTTCCTCTGCGCTCAACACTTTATGCACTCACTGTTGTGCAATGTCTTCATTTACTTATCAGTGTGCCTAAGGTGCTAAGCTGGAGGCTTATTTTATGTATTGTGTATATATAGTTCTGTAGTGGGTTTTACCAAAGATAAGCATGCTAAGGGTTTTCAGAGAAAGTGCAGTGAATCCAATATGTTGCAGCAGTTTATGGGGAGAGATTTTTTTTTTTTTTTATTGGAACAGCAGCTACCTGTGTTCAATGATGTTTGCTCATGTTTCACACTTCATATGAAGCCAGTAGCTGCAGATAGTGTGGAACCAATAAAACATCACATAAAATACAAAGCTGCAGCTCTTCTCCGGATAGTGTTACATGCTGCAGTATCTCCTGAATCCAGCTTTCACTAAATATCATGAAAACTGAATGAAAGCCACTGTAGCTGGTGTTATTAAATGCTTGTTTTCTTTATGCAGTGTGCAGCCACCTCTCCTCGTGTAGCTGTGCAACAGCTATAACCATACAATCTTTAACATCAGAGCTTTTTGTTGGCAGTAGTTCAAAAGGTCACCCCTTGAAACAAAAAAAAATCAAACAACCGACTTTTTAAGTGGAATATTGATTTGTCATGGGAATGATATTCAGAGGACCAATTTCATCTGCCTGTTTCCCCTTTATGGTAAATTAGAGCGTGGCAAGTCTTATCAAGTGCATTTCAGGACACTAGACTCGCTGTGAATACTGATGAGAGAGAGGGGGGTGTGAAGTCTCTGCCCAAAACTGGAGCTGAGTCAGTTAAAGGGTAATTCCTCTCAATGTAGGAAATCGTTCATAACAGAATAGAGTCAACACTTGTTGATGCCCTTGTAAATATTTCAGTATGTATCATATTAGCCAGTATATTTCTGGATCCATTTATGTGCATGTTTTGTCTCCAGCCTCTAACCAAATTTGATTTTATTATGAGATATGAATTTCCTCTTCCTTTTCTTAGATATGAAATTCTGGCCAACATCTGTAAATATGCTCATTTGAATACCCAGAGATTCTGACTTGCACACCATTTACTGCATATTGTAATTGGCTGTAAAAGTCCAAATCTATGACCTGCAAACATCTGCAAATCACTCGGCAGGCAATAAGAACGAGCTCCGTCTAGCAAATTAGATGATTAAAGATGTTTGACTTTTAAGAGGAAATTTGCCTCTGAAGTAAATCATTGCAATAACCTAACATATTTTTAACAAGCAGCACAACATTAGACTCAAGTTTACTTTCATGCCTCCAGGATGATGGAAGTGGTCATGACAGCTGATTCAGTTCACAGAATCAACATTGCGCTTTATAAGTTGTACCATGAATATGTGCTGTGGGTCATGCTTGCACAATTCAAGTCATGAAAACCATTTTCTGCTTATCCTAATTACACAAATGTGCTTCTAGGAAACAATTACCTCACAGTTCAATAGAGCCAGATGGCAAAGAATCACTCTCTTCTAAACCTTTCAGCATGCAAAAGATATATTTTTATTCTTCCAACATCTCAGGTGCCATATTGTCTTGTTAGAAACTCTGCACGTACGCACGCACATTAGCACATACTGTACAATCAGCTTTTCACTCAAGGGCATTTTAACATACAATATAAGCCAACCTCCTCCTCAGCCGATAATTACCATAACACACTATGCTGCAGTAACATTGATATAAGCCTTTACAATGAAAAAGACTTTCATCAAATCCTGGTGTGAGTAGATCACTTGACCCACTTTACTACCACAAGGTCTCAGAGATTGTTACAGAAGGTCGCCAAACCTCCCTGAGGACACGCTTTTAATGCTCCCTTAAGTTTTATTAAGTCCCCTGTAATGGACTTGGCTTGACCTCGACAGCGGACATGGAGTGAACAGAAGGACACACGTTGTAGCTGCCCCACCCATATACTGTGCTTTACAGCCTCTAATTGCCATGGAGAAATGTGATTAATTCATGTGCTGCTTGCTTTAAATAAATCCACTCTGCCTCTGCTTTGGATTCATAGATATAAAATGTGATCAAAAATAAAAAAAATGTGCCAAAGTCAAAATAGTGAAAATTGTGCCCACAAGACGTTTTGTCACAAATGTTCCTTCCTGCCAGGGGACTTGAAAATATGCTTTTTAACCACAGATGGCCATCTCTTTTCACTAACTGAGGACTTATGGTATTCCCTCTAGTGCAAGTTACTGCATTAGCTGCTTTAGCAACCCCCGCCCCCCACCACCACCACTGCTGACAATCTAGTCACAGATGGTCAGTGCGAGTGTACAGGAGGATTATATGCACGGCAGAGAGAAGGCTAAGAATAAAAAAATTGAATTTCATTGAGAACTCAAAAAGAGTCACATTAGCTTTTTTAAACGGTGATGTGAAAGATGCGGTTCACTCATTTAAAATATCCTGTATGTGTGACAATTTTGTCACAATGCTTAATGAGAACAGACTGAGACACAAATAATAAATCGCGTATGCCAAGTGGGAATCATGTCATAGTATTAGGGTGCAATCAGTTTTTCTGCCGGTGCACCAGGGAGTGGACAAGAGATACTGTAATTGCTGTTGTCTGAATGAATCCCATAGGGACTTGCTGGGTAAATAACACAGAGTGAAAGTGACTGGAACTACTCCCAATAGATCGAGATACTGGAGCTATTATAATAAACTACAGAAGTCACTGCCTTTGGTGTGTGAAAGAGAGATGTTAGGTAAAGGCTCGAGCAGTGTGCACACATGTTCTTTTTCAAAAGAGCAATAGTATAAACATCAGAAAACAAACATAAAGTCCTTCCCTTTTCATATCTGCTTGATGTCCCATTTTTCCCCATTTAACTTTAACCTGAACTGCTGGCCATTAAAAAGTTTTTCTGAGTAATAAATGCCCGCTCCACTAAATTGGCTTTGTAGCGCTGTACTACCAACTATTACCTGAATAAACTGCTTTCTCAAGTGAGATGGAAACGCAGAGGTCAGTATCCAAGGTACAAATGACTCACTTTTTGGCTATACCAATTCGTCCCCAAGCAGTGATTAACCTCACCCAGAGGCTGTAAATCAACCTGCCAGGAGTTGGATAAGCAAGAAGGTTCAGGGCACAGATGCAGCTTCGACACAACTTACATCCTGGCTAGCACTGCATCATTTTCCCAGAAGACAGACTGGCATTGTGGCCAGTCTGGGACATGTGCACTCAACATTTGTGTGTTTGCCAGATTGGAGAGCCTGTTTGCTCAGCTGCTGTTTTTTCTTGAAACTGGTGAATGTGCGAGACAGCATTTTATTGGTCATTATTCTGCTGCACTGATATAAAATCTGTTCAGAGTTTTCAGTTTGGCAGTCAAGCTCTTGTTGTCGTGACAAGTATTGTGTCCAAAAACATTCAGTGCTAATTAAGTGTGTGACCTAAATACTGCTTTGTTAGTTGTTTCCTTCATTTTCATGTCTTCAGATACAAACTACAACCTCCTGCATTTATTGCCAAGGGGTATGTGGAAAGATTGTGGAGCAGCTCAACTAATTTGCTAAGAGGAATTTGTAATTTGTTTTAAAAATATGTCCACATATTTAGCCTGCTATAACAGCTGAACAATGTTGCAATTAAGAGTGTTTTAAAACTAGTTAACAAGCCAGGAGAAATTTTTGAAACAGTTAGCTAAAAGTGGATGGATAAATGATTGAGATGACTTAAAGCAACAACCATTGAAGCGATGGTTGGAATATCTTTACTTTAAGTACAAACCGTTGAAACTATATACTAGCTAAAAGCAATGGATACATGGTTACAGTAGCTGAGAGCAATGGATAGCAGTTGAACAGTTAGCTAAAAGTAAAAAAATAGTTAAATAGTTCAAAGAAATGGATAAATGGTTGGAACAGCTTCTGCCACTCCAAGTATGAAAAAGCAGACTTAATCAAACTGACCCTATAATGGATAAAAAATTACTGAAATAAATAAAAGCATTAATGGAACTGTTGGACAGTTAGCTGTAAGGAATAAAGTTAAAAGTAATAGATAAACTGTCAAAATACAGTTAGCTTAAGGTATTGGGAATAGTTAGCTAAATGTATAAACAACTGAAATAGCTAAATATAGCTAAAAGTAATAGATAAATTATTAAAATAGCTGAGAGCTAACCGTTGATATGGTTAATTAAAAGTAACAAATAAATGGTTTAAATAGTTTAATTTGGATAAATTGTTGGAACAGCTTCTGTCTCTTCAAATGGTACAAAACTGCAAACTTAATCAAACCAACCAATCCACTTATTAATAATTAAATAATATCCTGTTTAAAATCAGTTCAAGTGAACACATTTGGAAGATGACGGGTATCAATGAAGACGTTAATCCGTCAGGGCTGTGTGAGTATGTCTGCTAACGCTAACCTATAGGCAATAATGTCACTTTTGAATGAAAATTTTTTTTCTGCCTTCAAACTGAACAGGGTACCTGCAGGTCAAAACATACATTTTATTTGTTGCACTTCAGTTCCTCGAAGGTGCACTCACTTACTTCCAGCCTCCTCAGTCCGGAGAATCACTAACTTACAGCAGCCACTGTTGTCTCATCTCAGCTCTTCTGGGAATTGCTTTCTAGCATCTGGGTATAATAAAAGTTTGAATTATTTATCAATTTTAGTGTGCATGAAACATCCACCACTCAATCAGCTGTCACAGCACTGCACTGAATAAGCCTGTGTGCACAGCTAATCAGATTTATTTGTGTTGGAATCAATTTAATTTGATTGGATACACCTGAACAAAGTTTGGAAACTGACTGGGTAGAGAATATTAAAGCCAACTGAATTTTGTACCAACATGCTGTGGATTGATGAAGTCAAGGAAAGTTGGAGTCAGACCAGCAGAGTTTCTTGTAGTATTTTCAGTATGTGAATGCTTCTTATAATTTGTAGAAGTTTGAGAGCATGTCATATAACTCACACTCGTTTTGAAGAGTATTACCCTTTTAGCCTCTCAACTGACAAATGATTAGTTGACGTCTCATGTGTCACAGTTTAGACAAAACTCTGTCATCTAAAAGTTGTGAGGATGATGGAAATCAAGAAGAGGAGCTGAGACATCTTCGTGTCCCAGAAAATATGTAAATTTTCTGAAAGTATGCAAATTTTCTGGGACATGAACAAATCTTCATTCTCGAGCCTCTCTTTGAAGATTACTAAATTATCCCACATGGTATTTACTGAATGTGTTACTTAGGTAATCCAGAGGGGGAAGATGAATTAATATGATGAAGACTGCTAACTGTGTGAGCAATGCAAGGCCATTTGGAGGATCAAAGGTTTCAGTTTTAGTCGGCCGAGGCTGTTAAGTGGTGAGACTGCATTTATTTAAATTATTTTTTTCACGTTTCAAAGACAATTATCAGTAGTGTTAACTGTCTTTGACTATTGGATTCATCTCAATATGGCTACTGTACCCTTCATCAGCACACACACACTTTAATACTTTGGCAACATTGTTCTTGAAACCTTCATGCCCCTTTTAATTGAATTGAATTGAATTGAAATTATTCCATTGTCACTCACTGAAGGTTTCACCTGTATGAAGGCTCATAGTAGAGCTGGTGTGTGGGAGGGATAAAGAAAAGACTTTTATTTTACTTAATGATGAGGAGTTTACAGCTTTGCAAAGACTCAAAATGAGTCTCTTTTCTGTACCCATATTCTTAAATTTGTAACTGCAAAAGTAATAAAAAGGATCACTTATTCTTAAATCTTTGCACCACTGAAGCCTGTAATAATATGGCTCTAAGACATCTAACTTAAAATATTTAGGTCATCCTTCTTGTCTAGGGTTTTTTGTAGACCTATGAAGACACAGATTTAAGCACTGCTTCTCTCTTATTAAAAGATTGATCAAATATTTATTAGACAAGCACGCCTTTCACAGGAGAGACGAACATGCTCATAAAATTTCAGTCATGTAGCAGACCATAAATGATTCTGTCTGCTTCACTAACTCTTCGCTAAAGTCTTAAACAATTCAGGATCTCTTCCATTTAAAGCAAAAGAAAAAAGCCCTGTGAAGACAATTACTCATTCAAAGCAGCAGCACCCGCTCCCGAGGTGCATCATCTGCTAATGTGCACTGAGTGATTTTGTATTCACAGTGGTAGGATTGTTATTCAGATGGTTTGAAAAAGTCTTGGTGGGGAAACCCAATTAGGATACCAAGAAGGGCAATGTTGTAATAAGATTCTGTCACTCTATAATGGAGTGACAGGGCTGGTAATAAAGCTGGCACATGTTGAGCTCTCACTCTGAGCAGATTTCAATCAGGGTCGCCATGGGAAGCATGACCAGCCCCGAAAAGGGAATATAACGTCCTCCCCTTCTGGTTTAACAATTCCAAAAGAGTATCTTTTAAATACATAATTACTCATTAAGCAATTTCTACAATACTCGATACATGTACAATAGCTGACTGAGAGGGTTGAAACATTTTGTAACATATCCATGATTGATTAATAATCAACTATTCCAATGCTACAATGAGCCCGAAATGAATAAATAATTACATACGTGAATGGTGGCTGTTTTGACAACCCATTAACAATTTAATTAATTGCATGCCAAACATTTGCTGGTTTCAGTTTCTCAAATATGAGGATTTACAGCTTTTGTCTGTGTCATATCACTGTAAATTTAAAACTGCTAAATATTAAATATGGAGACATCACCTTAAACTCTTGGGACTTGTGATTTAAAGGAAGTGAAAACCTGAAAAATCGTTCACAATCAGCCTCTTATCATGAGCGCTGGGGTCTACACAATTCTCAACCAAGTTAGAGCAGTTTTGGATATTGATTTCACATGAAAGATCTCTGTTGTTGTGTTTTTCTCTGAGCTCTTTGCATTGATTTGAAGAGGGCGGGCAGAATTTAGTAATATCTGAATCAAAATCTGATGACAGTTGTCATACGTGAGGATTTTTTTTTTTTTTCAAAACTTCATCTTTAATTGTTCCTTGTTTAGTCATTAATGTTGCATTAAGAGATTATTTGGCCTCTTGGGGGCAGTGGAAACAAGCTGTAAACACAGCATTTACATAGTATCAGCCTCAAAGTTGTTATACCAAACTTCTTAGTTGCTTATTTAAACATCCAGCACAGAGCAACATCTGCATTCATTCGAGGTCATGTTTCCACCTGACAAATTTAAGTCCAACATTTCCTCTCCTTTTTGCTCAGTTTTTGTCTCCACCAGGTCCTGAGACAAATATTTGACTCTTTAAGAGCTAAATTCTGTTTTATTCACCAGCTAGTAGCTAACTTTGCCTGTTGTGGCTCAAAACAATGTTGAGAGCCGTGAGAGTGAATAAAACTGAAAAATTTCAGATTTCAGGTTCAAAACCATTAGCTGATGATAATTCTCTGTGGGTTGGAGAGACCAATTTTCACATTACACATTAGATCTTGATCCATTGTTAATATAAACATTTTTATTAGATTTCAAACATTTTTAGGGGCTTTAAGATACTAATTCTGGGACATTCTTGAAACAAGCTAAACTTTAGCAAAAATTTAAGAAATTTCTGCACAGAAAATGTATTTAACCCAAACTTTTCTATCACACTGTTTGGAAGCAATATCTTTATCTAACTCTGTGTGGTGTGATTCTGAACTAGATTAAGGTGTACAGTGAGACTGCAGCTGAGATCAATTGAACTATTTTTTACTGAAACCTTCTCTCCAAGAAACAATCTATATTCTTTTATTGCTCAGGTTTATCTCAAACACTGTTTTGAAAATATTTTATAGTGTAAATAACTTAAGGTCATAATACTGCTGACAATATAAGTGAGTGGTGAAAAAAGACCCCTGAGATGGTATTGCTTTTAATGTAAGCAATCTTTTGCAGTAGGGGTGAAAAAGCTGAGAAACATTTATCCTGAAATAACCTTTTGTCAAGTGGAGAATGCTTACTTTATAGAGGTAACAGAACCAATACACGCCTCAGTCTGCAATTTTAGCGGAAAGGACACCACAGCAATAAAGAGCACTTGAATTGATATGTGGTGACTCATGGAGAAAGCAAAGAAAGAAAAGCAATTGAGATTCTGTAGGGGAGAGCTAAGCACTATTTACCTAGGCTGCCCAGAGCAAGCCTGTGGGCACAACACAGCTGACACCACGAGTAAATGATGCCCACCCCGCCTTCTCATGGTGATCAAAAGGACATTTTTAAAATCTGGTAGGTTCTCTTATGACCATTTGGACATTTCCTGCTGCATAAAATGTCATGTGGTACCTCAAGGTCTTAGACATTGGACATTGTCTAATTAAAAGATTTGTGTGAAAATTTTCCTACCCTGATATATTTCTGTGTCTGTTTTGAAGACAAATTCTGCTAATACATGTGAATAAAATAAGTAGTGTGCATTTACTGTAAAAGACAGCATCCGGTGAGGGAGGGAAACTCCCACTCCATCTTGTTCAATATTGATGGTCTCTTCATTAGTGAGTGCAAACTCACTTAACACTTTAAAAGTGATATCAGCTCATGGATACACCTTTATTCATAGTTGCACATCCCAGATGATCTCTTACTTCACAAGATCATCCAGCTCACAGAGCTAATGGCACTGTGCTTTAGAGAAGCGACAAATTTTGTGCTCATTGACTATGGATGAGCATCTGGTCAATGTGGATGTGTGATCTGATCCCTGTGCAACCTCCTGAGAGTGTCTCACTGTGTTTCTCTATGCACAGAGACAAACATGCAGACATACAGAGCCCAATGAGTCACGCTCTACACCCACAACTGCTCCTATGGTGGCATACAAATGCAACTTTCCACTATACATGACAATGAACTATTGTGAATGTGAAAGAGCCAAGCAACTGGGAAAAGGACCTGTATTATAATAATAATAATAATAATAATAATAATAATTTTATTTATAGAGCACTTTTCAAACAGTAAGCACAAAATGCTTTCCTAAGGAGTGGAAATTCAAAACATAACAACATTAGCAATAATTGCAAGCAGTAAAATAATGAAACACAGTAAAATTTAAAAACTCTCAATGATGGAGGAAAAAGATAAAAACTCAATAAAAGAAAAAATCAAACAGCTCATGACCATAGAAATGTAGTCTATCAGCTGCCATTCTATAAATGGTAAACATCACACTGATTATTCATGTGTTTGGACTGTTAGACTTTGCGAATAAGTCTGTTTTATGGATAGAAAAAATGAACCAATATTTCAACAATATCATTATCATCAGAACAGTCCAGATGCTGGTGTATCTGATAGCAGCACAGTAGGTACTGTAATAATCCAAACAGAAGATTTAATGAGATACAGCTGCATGTTATTACTTTATCCATTTTTCAGCAATTATATAAAACTTATTTGGATTGCTAGAAGTATTCAGTGGTGGAAAGTAACAACATATTTTTACTCAATTCCTGTACATATTTAAAATTTTAAGGTACTAGTATAAATACTCTACTTCACTTGAGTATTTACTACATCACTACTGTTCAGAAGGAAATATTGTACTTAATTACATTTATTTGACAGTTATAGTTACTAGTTACTTTGTAAATTATGATTTTACCATCAAAATGTTTAAAATATGATACATTATTAAGACAGTATACTCCTCAGTATACTGTAGTTCATATTGACTAGTTTGATATAAGGTAAGAGCAGGTAAAGCTCCAACCTGGCAACACTGGAGGTCCATCTACAGTACCAGTCAAAAGTTTGGACACACTTTCCTATTCACTTGAATGAGAAAGTGTGTATATGAGTGTATATGACAGCAACATCAGGTCCATCCTAATGTATGGTTCTCGATGCTGGTGGGAAACCGAAGCTGATATGAAAATGATCACAATCTTGGAATTATACAGATACCAAAATCAAGAGCACTATAATAGAAAAAAGGTACAGTACAGTTGACCACAATGAGACCGTCCTCCCATGAAAAACATCTGCATTTGTTGTTTCAGCAAATGCCTGAAAAATACATGAGTTTACGATCAAGTGACAAAGCGCTCTAGCAGCCGTAGTAATTAGTCTGCAAAGAGAGGAGGTCGGGGTGAATGGGTCTTTCAGTTTGTTTTTTGTTTCCTATCGACAGTCAACATTGGTTTCTTTTACCCATGACTGCAGTCATTCCCTAACTCTAACCAAGTTGTTACTATTGTAGCCATATTAAAGAAGGTCCCCTACCCTTAACAAAGTAGTATTTTTAATCCAAACCACAATGTTTGCCTAACCAAGTTGTTTTCGTGCCAAAACCTAACCAAATCTTAACCATAGCATTGTCAGATCATAAAATGGTTTGATTTTGGAAAGTCTTCATGCTGACAGCGGCATCAGATCAGAATATGCATGTGTAGTTCTGGAGAGCATGGACCAAAAATATATTTTGTTGTTTAATTTGGAGGACTTGTTGACTGCGATGGCTGGGCCATGTGCTTCAAATGGAGGTAGATGTCATCCTGAACATTGCACTGAGATGGAGTCTTCCAGGAAAAAGGAAAAAATTGTAAGGCCAAAAATGACCTGATGCTGAACAAACAAGCTAGCAATGTAGGGAGAAGAGGAGTAGGAAGTATTGTGTTCAAGAAGTAAACACACTCTGATGTTAAACTACTATTCAATCTATCACAATAACATTTATATTTCAAATACTTTTGTCCTGGTTTGGCTGGATCTCCTCCATTTCAGACAAAAAACTGAAAACTGATTCAGATTTGTTAGGGTTTACAAATGTAGCACTTTTTAAAAATCAGACTAATGCCAAAATCTGCTCCTCAGCCATTCTTTGTAGCCACAATCTCTCATCCCCAGTCCTCTGCATTGGTCGCTGTCTCTGTCTCCAGCCCCTGCTCACTTCTCCATTTACTGTCCTCCAACTCCCCAACTCCACAGACCTGCAATCCTCAAGCTGTCCACCAGATGCCCTTGGACTTTCCCTCCTTTCCCCATGTACACACCTGTTCCCACTTCTCATCAGTCCTGCAGTTACCTGGCCTACTTCACCCACTCCTCACCGGCAACTCATTTCCTTATCAGTCACTCACTACTCATGCCGGTCCACTTCCATTGTTCTCTGCCAGATTTTTACATTGCCATGTGCTTCATGTCTTGCTCTCTAGCCTCTGTATCTGTGTTCTGTTCACCTGTTGTACCTGAGACCTGTTATCTGCTTGTTTTGGACTTTGGACTTTGGACTTTTGAGTCTTGCCTGCCTCTTGTCAGATTTATTTGCCTGTTTGAACTGTCTTCTCTGTTTTTGACCCTTGCCTGCATCACCATTCCAAAAGGCTTTGTACCCCCATTTTTGAACTGCATCAAGCTCTGCCTCAGGCATCTGCATTTGGGTCTTTCCCCTGTATCCCTGCTACCCTGCTTGCACCAGCCATGGCAGAACAATCTGGTCAATAATGGACCCAGCGGATGGATTGTTTTCTCAGGAACTACATGAGGTGACTTATAACCTTTTGTGCCTTTGTAATGACTGGAAATATGCCTCCAGTAGTGAGGACAAAGATGCAACCTTATCATTGGCACACCAGGCAGTGTCTTCAAAATCTTGATTAAAGAAATTTTATTAACACTCATGAATCCCAGCCTGCACCTCAGTCAGCTAACCTGCAGCATGCTCGTCACCAGTATCATCCCCTTCAGCTTATATCTCAGCATGCACTCTAGCCTGCATCTCGGCTAGCACTCTGGTCTGCTAGCCTTCAGCCTGCAGTTGATTAGGCTTGGGTTCGTGAGCCTGCAGTCTACCTGTCCTGAGCCAGTTAGCCTGCTGCCTGCGCGTCCTGATGCTGCATTCCCTGAACCCCTGGAGCCTTATATGGACCAACTAGGGACTATGTCTTTGAAGGGACTTGCCTTGCCTTTTCCTCGTGGTACCATGGAGTCTCCAAAAGGAGGCATGTTCCACATAAATAATTTAACAGCATGAAGCTCTGCCTCAGACATCTGCATTTGGGTCCTTCCCCATTATCCCTGTTACCCTGCTTGCACCAACTGTGGCAATTAATCCATTTCCCAAGCCCAATTTAATGACAGAGAAAAGAGCAAAACAGATTTTCCTTCACAGATGAATCCATCATTATACAGTATAATGTCTGTATGAAGAATGGTCTGTGATTTATTCCTTTCCTCCTCATTTATCTGAGTTAATTTTATCTTAAGCTGGACAGAGGTCATTTTGTACTGTCAATGAATTACATAATCAAATTTCAGTTTTCTGCTATTCTTTGCTGTATGACTGATTTGCTCTGGACATCTTCAGATGTATAATGTCTGGAATAGCCCTCCTCTAGACTTCCATCTCGATAGCCAAAATCAAGACAAAATAAACTAGTTTGCCACTGACCAGTCTGGTAAATGTGATGACTTCAGCCCACACCTAGTGGAAAGGGTCAAGAACTTTAATTTCAAGAAAGCAGTAATCTGGAGTTTTCTTTACTCTCACCTTGAAATTCACTTTAACAAAGGAACAAATCAGGTGACACATGAGCTGGTGAATCATTCTGTAGGCTGAAATATCTCTGGCTGTTGAGGTGTTGAACACAGTCAGCAAATACATGACTGGAGTCCCCCAGAAAAGGTGAAACAGCATTTTCTATATGGAAAAAAATATTGCACTCAGAGACACACTTGTGATTTCAAAGAATTTATTATTTAGCAGTTGCAATAATTAAGTTTTATCTTACCTTTTATTAGCAATAATACATTTGTCCCTTGATGTCAGCATCTCTGTGTTCCCAAACACTCTACATTTTGATAAATCAGTTTATGATGAAAGGAAGTTGGTATTTAAAAATTGATCTGTGATTACTTTTTGTCACCCATGCATATGACGGGCAATGCAATCACTGCACCAAGAGGTAAAAATAGTCAAAATTGTACAGTAGTAAATAGACAACTCAAGTGAGCATTCAAATTAACAAATATACAGTACAAGTGATTATAATATAAATAAATAAACTGAATTAACCTGACTTATCCGTATCAATTGACCGTTCACTCAGGCCCGCTCTCCTTAAATACTGTTGCTACACGTGTCACAGGTCACATTATCACATAGCAAATATGTAGTTTGGGGGCAGAATTACCATTATTTCCAGTAGTTTTTGAAACAATGGGTTCTTGACTCAGACAGAGGTAGACAAAAGCAGGTTTCTCATTTCTAGTGGACCATTTTATCAACTGTAGCTCCCAGTTGTCCCATTTGAGGCTAGCTAATTAAGCTAACATTAGCTCCATGAGTTAATTGGTTGAAAACACTGTTGCCAACTGACTTTTTAATGTTTCAAGCTGACCTGCTTCAAAATGAGAAACTTGTAAATTGGGCTTTAAATATGAGCTTGATGAGTACATACATGTTAAAATATTGAGGAGAAACCTGCATGTCCATAGAAAAAAGTCAGAATCCTCTAATTAATGATCCATGTAAGACACTGAAATAAGGAAACAGCATTGTTCTTGAATAGCAATGTAGAGCTAATTAGGCCTGGTGACCAATTATAAGAATCACAAAAAAAATGTAAGATTAGGCAGGTTCTAACATAATAATTGCTGGATTTCTATCAAAATGTAGTGCAAATTTAAACAAATTTCCAGATAATCGGAAAAAGAAAATTCAAATTAATGCTTAATGTTTCCATCCACTACTGTTATGTGAATATTTGGAGTTGGGTTGTGGAGATAACCTGCTGGTGCACCTTATTTTTCAGTCAGGGTCCATTGAACCATTGCAGAAGAAGAGGGCCCAACAAAATGACATCATTAAAAGAATGTCATTAAAACCTAAAACAGTGTAAAAACAATGTAGAAAACATGATGGAAATATGGAATTTATGTTTGTTTCATGTTTTAATTTGAGGAGTGTGACAGTCTCCTCATTGCTCCACAAAGATCAGATGTTTTTGTCTGCTGCGATTTTTTGTCTCTTCAGTAGAATGGAAACTTAAGTGGATGTTTATTCACTAAGTCTGTTTCCTTTGCAATTTATCGCATTTTGCTTTTATCAATATATCAACTTTTCCACCTCAGCCAAGAGTAAAAACATTTGGCAATATTTTAGTATTTTTATCAAATTTATGGCGTTTCCATTAAAACCACCACTAATTCCACCACTTTTTATGCACACTAAACTCTGACAGCCACAAGCCACAGTGTGCCAGTCATGAACAGGGTTTTTGTTTTTTGTTTTTTTTTTAATTCGAAACCTGTAACCACACAAACTACTGTAGTGTGTCAGTTAATGATGTGCTCCTTCACCTTTAAGTAACATTAGTTTACTATTGTAGGTAGTAATTTGTTATGTTTGTTACATTAGAGCAGATATGAACAAACTGCTCATCTATTCTTACACTTTTGCTCTTGTGTTTTTTGGTTTAGGAAAGACTAACAGACACCACCCTCACAGCTCAAACTCTTTAAATGAGTATCACTCTTATTAGTGCTCTGTGCACACCACCTCAACGTGTGCCGACAGCCTGACAGCCTAGTTATGGTCGACAATCGCTATTAAGGGGAGGGGTTTAGTGAACGGTCATTTCAAGTCAGTCTTATTTGTGACTGCCACTTTGGTGCTTGATTAGCTGAAAGTGTAGTTGTTTGAGATAATAAGAAAGTTTTTGATGCAACTCTATGAACAGAAGTGAAAGAAAGAAGCACAAGGGCAGAAGAGTTAAAAGTCAGTGGGGGGCACAGATGGTGATCTATCAAAAATGACTCACAGTATGAGCGGATGGATGGCTTATTGGCGTTGTCCTTCTATTTGTGGCCATGGACAACTTAGTAGAGAGCCAGTAAGTAATTGTAAAATACTGGACAAAATCTGCAAGAAAAAAACATATCACAGTAGTCTTTATTTATATGCAATGCCCATCAAGCCTGATTCAATTTTTTCAAAATGTTTTTTTAGTCTTAAAGGTAGTCAGCAGAAGTCAGCGGTCTGCATTCATTCTGCGCAACTTGGGGGGCAGGCTGTCCTCTGGTCGACCCCCTACAAAGGGGATCTGGACTGGTGTTGGGGTTGGAGCAGAGATGGTGCTAATGGCTCCTGGCAGTCTGTGTTTCTCCAGCTCACTCTCCTCAATATCTCCATCCAAGGACAACAGCTGGACCTGCTCCTCCAGCTGTCCTTGCCTAGCAGCAGGGATGGAGCTGGACCTCAGCCTCTGAATGCTAAGGGGCAGGTCTCCTGTGCTAGAAGCCTTCCCCCCAGGCAAGGCTGGCCCCGTCTTCAGCCCCCTCCACAGGTGCTCTTCCTTGGTGGAACTCATGCGCTGGAGTTTGCGGGGCAGCCTGGAGGCTTGATCCTCGACGTGTTCTGCACAGTCAGCTGACAGGAGCCTTTCCCTGCGGCCTCCGCGGCCACCGTTACCAAGCAGAGGGGATGAGGGGGTGGGTGCAACAGGTAGAGAGCTGGGCGACGTCAGCGAGGACTTCTCCTCCTGCTCTTTGACACTGTAAGGAGGCGTAGGGACCTCAAAGGTATTGTGAAACTGGGAGTAGTCAACTCTGAAGAAGCCTTCTTCCAGTGACATGACGGGAAGGAAACGATGGCCCCACAGGACTTCATCTTCAGTGTAAGATGTCCGGGCCTGGCATGTCATACCTACAATGTGGAGTAGAGACAGTAAATGTTGAGTAACGTTTCAAATACAGACAAGAAAAAGACAAAAAGGAGATGACTATAAAGGCTATGCCATTACGAAGAAAATTGTAGAAAGTGGGCGATTAAATAAAAATGAACAGACAGCAAGACAGGGAACTGAAATAAAAAGTGGAGAATCGCTTCAGGGAAAAGAGACATTAATATGAACAAAAATATGACAGAGATGGAGAGCTTGTGCTATTGAATAATTAAAGACCATGAAATTAAATATTCTGTTGAATATTTTATTTTATAATACTGGGAAATATTCTATGCAACAGGCTAACTGACAATGAAACAGATGATTAGGGGAAGTGAAGCTTTTTCAAAGTTATTAGTAAAAAAAAAAGAGATACTCAAAAATAATAATTTGCTCTAACCAGTTGTCTCCACGATGCCTTCTAGGATGACAACAATCTCAAACTGCTCGTTCATGAGTGAGCGCTGCGACAGATCGAAGAACGGGCTCTTGGTGTTGATCTCGTGGCAGATGGTAAGGGGCGACACTAAGAAGAGTTGGTCCGCTCCTGTACCAAAACCCACATCCAGCTCACACTGGTCCAGAGGCAGGAACTCACCTTCTGGGGTCTGCCGAGACTGTAAACACACACGTGATCAGGACATATTACATTTTAACTTATGACACAGGATAAATAATTCTTTTTAAACTCTGTCCTCCGCAGTTGGGTCAGAGCACAGGGTAATGGAAGCAAATTATATCCATAATACCAATTCTGAATGTTTCATGCTGGATTTAGACACCACTAAATTTATAATATTTAAATATTTTACTTTGTGAAAACCATCTGTCTAAATTGATGCCAAAATGAACATTGACATATTTTTTCTTGCTCTTCCTGTTCATACTGGCCTATAAGAGATTCCTTTATAATCTATTTTCAATCTAAGTGATGGGGGGAAAAATGTATTTAAAAGTTTATTTGAAGCTAGCGAGACTTCAGTTGCCCAAATTTGTTAAATCAAGTCAATATCTTTCTGTCTTTTTGGTGCCAAATTCACAGCCATGCTGATACTGTACCTACCCACCTCTCTAACATCTCTGACCTCTGTTAGGGGGCCCAATCATTATTGCTTAGTTTTTTATGGAGCAGTCTGTTATAAATATAAAACACAACAGAGAAATCCCTACCGGCATCTGACAAAAATAATGAACAAAGCAGGTGTTCCTGATTTATGGCAGCGGTGAACAATATCAAAAAGAGAGCCAATGGAATCCGTCCAAATTCCAAGGCACTGCTTTGTTGTCATACAAAACAATGTAAAGGCCGTTATCCACATGGCTACAGGGTTTTTATGACCCTGAGGATGGCTGATGTGCAGTCTGCTAGGCCGCTTTGCCTGCCAGGACAGTTTTTATGATATCTCTGTTGGCTAATATGTGTCACTTTGTAGGACATTTTTCATCCAAAGTCCCTACAGTTATGGTATACAGTATATATGCATGCATTTTTGCAGGTGTAACCCTGATGGGGTTGTAACTGAAACAGTGTTAAAGGTGCCATGAAATAGCTTTGAGAAAGTAATTTTCTTCCATGATTTGACTTGGTTCCACATGAAATGGGGTGTTGAGGTGGGACCTCAAGTGGAGAGGGACTTGATTTTAGAGCTTAAAAGCAGGTGGGACGAAGTCTGCAAAACTGAAAGTGATCACAGCTGTTGAGGACTGCTCCTATCATCCGCACTGAAGGAGTAAGGGGATGAGGATGGGTGTGTTTGTATCCCTTGTCTCAGGCCACATTGATATTTTTGCAAAATGACGGCACTTAAATACAGAGAACATGCAGGTCTGTCAAAGCAGGTCTGTAAAATGGGAGGCTGAATCTTCCCGAAAATGTACAAAGACATTTTATTGAATGGAGTATGTATTTTCCCCTGAGAGCAGGATGAGTCAACAAGAAAATCTTGACACTTTTTGTAGAGAAAAAAAGGATTTTGATGTAAAAAAACAAAATACACTACAAATACCACTACCACTGAATCTTTTGACATATATTTGGCATATAGTGATACCATACAACCTGCTAGCAACAACACTAAAAATACTCTCATGTTGCTCTCTGTTCACTGACTGGCAGACATGTTGGATAAAGGTGAGAAAAAGGGTGTAAAAAACAGTGGTCTCCCACTTCCCCGACATCTCTGTCAGACAACATGGGTGTTTGGTAACCTTCATATTTAGAGACACTCTAGTAATCTTTTACTCTGTACAAACCTCCTCATTGCCAGCACATTAGACTACTTAAAAACTCTCTGTGGTGGCCTGGCCTCCAAGATAAGTATCAGTAGATTATAGAGAAGTGGTTGCTCTTGAGAAACCAAACTCAATCAAATAAAGTACTCTTTTAACTGTTAAATTAAAACATGGAATAGGGAGAAGACTCAAGGAAGTGGGAGAAAAATGAAATTTGAAACCTCTTCTAATTTCAATGACAAGCCTCTTATACTCTAGTAGATATGTCAAAAATGGATGATTCAAAAAAGGAAAACGTTTTTGTTTCAGAAAAAAAAAATATTCCAGTGGCTTTCATGCGTCCAGAAGACAGAAAATTGGTTTTGGGGAGGACCCTGAAGGTCAGAGATAAAAACTCAGTCAACACAAGTGAATAAAAAGCACAAAAATGCAGATTAAGTCCTCTTTCCCAATAGATAACATTCAGCATACCTAAACTCACAGTCAGTCACATTCTGCTATGGCGTAAATCAAATAGCTCTTCCTGTCACCTCATGTTAACTTGTATGCAGAGTAGTTTCCCTGGACCTTTGAGTGAAGAGCCACTTGGTCCACAGATGGCAAACAGACTGTCATTTGTATTCACTGTGATGTTGAGGACAGAAGGGTGTGACATTTCACAGGAAGATGTCTGTTCCCACAGATCCCTGGCTTGCCTTGGTGAGGGAAAGCGTCACCCATTATGGTTTATCAGTGATGGGTGCTCCCTGAATATGCAGACAGGGAGCCAGTGTCACATGTCTATTAATGTTAAATCAGGATAAAGCTCTGTAAGCATTACAGAACAATACTGGAACTCCTGAACACTGAACTCTTGAAAAGCTGTAAAGAAACGTCACATGCCTCCTCCTTTAACCTGGTATTGGTATTTCCTATAGTAAAAGATATAAACCCTCCACCATCACAGTATTACAGTTAAAGAAATAGTTCAACATTTTGGGAAATACGCTTAATCACTTTCTTGCAGAGAGGATTGATACCACTCTCATATTTGTGAGCTAAATTCGAAGCTACAGCCAGCAGCCAGTTAGCTTAGCTTAGCTTAGCTTAGCTTAGCGGGCTTTCAGACGGGAAACAGCCTTGCAGTAAAACAACACAAGGGATTGCATTAGTTGGGGTGTGTTGATTCAGGTATTGGCAATTCAGGAAGTCCAGTTTGAGTAATAGATCAGTGTGTTTGAAGACATAAATAGGGCCGCAACTAACCATTATCGATTAATCTGTCGATTATTTTCTCGATTAATCGATTAGTGTCAGAAAATGGTGGAAACAATGTCAATCACTTTTTCCCCAAAGCCCAAGATGACATCCTCAATTGTCTTGTTTTGTCCCGAACAACAGTCCACAACCCAAAATATAAAATAAAAATATTCACATTTGAGAAGCTGGAATCAGAGAATTTTGACTTTTTTTCTTAAAAAATTACTCAAAACGATTAATTGATTGTCAAAATAGTTGCCAATTAATTAATACTTGGCAACTAATTGATTAATCGACTATTTATTGCAGCTCTAGACACTAAAACACTTGCACGGTGGTTCACAGTACTCTGACACATGATTTTACAACTTTGGAAAATTATCAGTCATTTGTCATTTTATCTTTCATCCCGACAATCATGAGGTAAACAGTAGAAAAATTCAGTCATCCCAATACGAAGTAATTTACCAGGAATGTGTGCTTGCATGTATTTGATATATTTGGACATTGCAGCACCTTGCCAGATGACATCACATTGTGGTCCTACAAAAGTTGAGCCACTTTCAGTTTTTTTGCTAGACAACCCTGCGTTTCCAGCTCCATCGCCAGCCTGACCTCATTCAAATGAATGAGAGGGCTGCATGTTTTCACACAGGGCTACAGTCAGTCTGAATGCAGACTTAGCATGAAAACTGGAAACAGGGAGAAGCTAGCTTTATATTTTGTTTAATCTATACAGCAACTGAAGTGTAAAATTGACAACTTGTTGTTTTAAGACTTAAATGCCAGACAGAATGACTTTTTAAGTCGTTATGCTACGCTAAGCTAACAGGCTTCTGGGTGTAGACCTATATTTAATGGACATATATGAAAGTGGGATCAATATTCTCATCTGAGTCATTCTACAAAACAGGTGCCATTTGGGTCTGCAATGTTTGACGAGGTGCATAAGGCACAAAAATGTCAAGAAGTAGCCAAAGTGTGTTTCCAAAGCTTAAAGTTATATTTTGTAAAAAATTTATGATTTGTGTGCATCCCTCAGTTTGACTTACAACCACATCACACTAACTTGTTTTGTGTAAATAAATAATGTATTGTTGCTTTAAGTGACCACAAAGTAATCACAAAGAGGAAGTGATATCATTTAAGCCTTTGAAGCAGCCAGGAACAAAAGCTGGCAAGTTCTGACATTCTTTTACATTATTTATTTGTTGCTTTTTCATGTTAGACCAGATCTGTCAAACTCAACCCAACCACCCTGTCACGCAAAATAGATAGGGAAAACTGTTTTTTATTAAAATTCTTACACTATTAATGCAAAGAAAATGGAATTTCAAATTGAATGCATACCATGTAAGTTCAGGAACCACATGGAGAACTGTGGCAATTTTAGGATGAAATTTACCACCCTGTCACATGACTGGGTGGTAAGGGATGTGATGGGGTGGTTCTGCTTCCCATTTGAATGTGAAAATTGATTGAAATGGAGCCTATTCCAATGTATAGGTTAAAATGCTTTGAGTAGGAAAGCTCAAGGATGTGTGCTACAAGATTAGTGTTTCTGATGTAGGCTAATCACTTTATTTTCTGTTAAGCCTGTTTGGTTCCTGCCCCCTGTGGAAACCCATAGGTACAGAGATACCTTATCTTAAACACAGATCCCTCTCTTATTTCAATTACTTGCTCATTACCACTCACTCACTCACTCATTCACTCACTGGAGCTGGTGCCAACAGGTTCTTCTGGCCTGCACGAGATGACTTTCTGTGGTACCTCTTTGATGAGGTCCTCAAAATCATTCAAGCAGCACAGCCTGTGACATTTCATCACATGGAAATTCAGAGAAATGTATGGAGGCGACTCTCCCAGTCACTGCCATGATGCTCTTGAAGCTTTTGAGGATGTCAGAGTTCCCACTCTTTTTAGGAAATCATTTTCCAGAAGATTCTCAATCGCTCTGTGAATGTGTAAAGTAGGAGCACCCTAATATAATATGCTCATTTATAGTCACATAAGATTAGATAAGATAAAAAGGATTAATTCTGCAGTTTCATTAGGACAAGGAATGTCAGATGGATTGCTCCTCTGGGAGAGGATTTTTTTTGGAAAAAAAATTCTCATTTCTGGTGACAAATACCTCTACCTCTCTTTTCAGTTTTTCAGGCCATTACCAAAGTTTTCCATTACATTTCGAATTTTAAATATCCCCCTTCACTTCCCACAGTTTTCAAGGACCTAAAGTTGTTTTTATTTATTTATTTATTGGCCTATTTGAACCGTTGTTCATGTTTCATAATTGTTATTGGTCGTTAAAAGTACCTTAATGAGAATGAAATGCTTATTTAATCAAATTTTTGAATGCTGCATATTTGAATTACTGATATTTTTATTCACATTTTGAATGGTCAGTATTTGTTTAGCTTAATACAAGCATAGAGACTACATTTGCACTTTTTTAAATAAAGCCTAATTTTGATATATATTTTGGATCTTGTATCATTAAGTCATGCCTACAATTATATCCAGAATTAACAAAAGTTTCAAATGTTAGATGAAGGCTAAAACCAACAGATCATATAGAGACAGTTTGTCTGTACCACCCTGTCACATCAGGTACCACCCCGTCACAAGGTCATTTTGTTAAAAAATGATGGAAAGGGAGTGAAATGCTTCATAAATCAATGTTGAATAACATTCTTGTTTGTGGACTAATCAAATGAATATAACTTTTATTTGAAATTTTGAAGTAAATTACTATTTTTTGTGCAAACAATGAGGCCTTTAACATGTCGCATTCAAATTTCAAGATTAAGAATCTAAAAATAATAAGAGGAAAACATTAGATTTTTAAAATTTATTTCATGTTTTACTACTTAGAATGTCGGAGTAAAAAGGATAATATTAATAAGGATTTTATGCCTGAGGTGGGAAAATATGTTTTCTCGGAGGATTAGCATAACTTTCATTTTATGGATTTTTTTTTTTTTATTTGCTCTTGATGAAAATTTTGAAAATTGCAAAGTGGAAATGGCATCTGTTTCATAGAATGAGTCGTAGAATGAACTTTAAGCAAATAAGCTTATATTTCAAAATGTCAAACTATTCATTTAACTGCACATTAAAATCACTTATGTTAATTTTTATGTCATGTGAAATATTTGTATTATACTGTATATAGATTTGCTCATTGATGCTCCTTTAAGTTCAAAAATGCAAATGCAAAAATGAAATGCAAACCAGTGGGGAAATAACTACCCTGTTAAAATCTTAATTAACCAGCTTCCTGCTTCAGCAGCATCTCTTAAGATAAAAGGCGTCAAGAACATGCAAAATTTAGGGATTTTGTGACATCTAAATATACATTACTTCATATCTCTGTATATCTCCACCTCTGGCACTGCTTCCTCCATCTTCTGTGAGTGGGAGGAGAAGATGAAATCATTTTTAAAAACTGTCATATTTATATATGAATTTATTTATATTCCCCCAATCATTTACAAATGTAAATTATTATTGAGATACTGCAGGCAGGTGTCCCATTTGTCAGCAAAGCTTGCACAAGTCAATGAGACTGGAAACCAATTTCCTGGGAAGTCATATTCTATCATTCTAGTTATGAAAGTAAAGCTTCTATTTTTCAGATACTGTTTAAAGCTGCATTGACTAGCAATATAGTGTTGCGACAAAATTATGCCTCTGCCAAGGAAGGAGAAACCTGCTTGACACTGAATGGTTTTAACAAGGTGAAAGCCCTGCGTGATCACGTACTGCCGCTAAACAGTCAGTGCCACAAGGGGGAAATTAATGGCCTTTGGAAGAGGACCCGATATAAAGGGAGTGCTTAATTTACCGAGCCACCTGAGATTCAGGTTGAGTGAAAGCAGGCCCTATCCCTGGTGACTCACTTCCTCCTCAGTGAGTGTGTGTGTGTGTTTGTGTGTGATGTGAAAGAGATGCAAAGAAACACAAACAGTGATGGTGAAAGTAAGAAAGAAGCGTGTTTGTGCATTTGTCCTTGTGTGTTTCCAGCTGTAACCTTTGCGCTCTGAGCCAGACATCAAACGTGACGCTTGTACATCACATTTGAGTTGCCGCTCTCAATGTATCGACAGCAACATTAAAGCTAATTCAGCTGTTTCTTTCTTTGTTCCTTCTTCTTTCTACTCATCCTTCAGACAGTGGCAGATGTGGCAAGTCGTGCTCACATGTGTGCCTGCCTGTCTATCTATCTGCTGCTACTAGCATTTACCATTTATCTCCTGCTGAGGACCAACCTACTGAGACGAGTTTCTGTCGACATTGACGAGCACCGCCCAGCTGTCACTCTCTCCCTCCGTTTCTCTTGTGTTTTTGTTCGGTCCTGTTTTGCCACATTGCTGCTTTACTTTACTGTTTCTTTGTTGCTTGTTGGAGCACTTTTCTCCTGCAAGGATGAGGGTGTTTCCTCTCTGCACTGCTGTCAAACCAGATGCAAAAATGTTTCTCTGCTTTAAAATTATATGCTGCCAGTGCTGCAGGGGTCAGTGCATCACTGTATTGTATTGGTTTATTAATGAAAGCTGCATTAATATTTATGGCAATTCAAGGACATTTATGTGGACAGTTATTATGCATTATGTATATAGATAAATGCACAGGGAATCATTTTTCCAATGATAATTAAATATGTTCTTTAAATCAAAAATTGAAGTGTAGGCTATCTCGACTCGGTGAAGCATGTCTAACTTACTGTAACAATAATTGCATCTTATAATAATAATAATTGAAATTAGACACTTCTTGATGGATCATATTACATATTTATCATACATTTTTGATAATATACAAACAAACATGACCAGGTTTGCTAAAAAGTTATAGCTGCATCCAGAGCTGAGTCAATAACTGATTCAACAGAAAATTAATCTGCAGCTATTTTGATAAACAATTAATATAAATAATTTTGTTTTAGTAAAAATGCCAAAATGTAGCTGTTATTATTTGCTGGTTTTCTAGTCATCTATAATTGCAAATCTAATATCTTTTGGTTTGGGACTGTTGGTTGGAAAAAACAAGCATTTTCAATATGTCCACTTGGGCTTGGGTAAATTGTAATCAGCAGTTTTCTCTATTTTCTAACATGTTATACACCAAACCATTAATCCGCTTATAAAAAAGAAAGAATTGGCAGCTTAATCAATGATTAAAATAATTGTTGGTTGCAGCCCTAGCTGCGTCTATGCATAATAAGTGCTATTGTACTGTAAATAACATGAGCGCTGATCAAGAATGTGGCCAACTTTAATTTTTTGGCTGAAGAGTATCCACGTCCCATAAGAATTTACAACCCATGCGTATCCCTTACTATCCCTGACAATTGATTGCAGTTGCCATGTCACAGTGCATTTACACAGCTCCATCATTAGGATTTACTGCACCATGCCTCATTTCTCCACTCAGCTTTGTGGGCAACCCATCAGACAGTGACCTTGAGCTATGTGCTACCTGAAAACAAGCCACAGCATTGTTTCCACAGAGCAGGTATAGTACTACGGAGTTGATGTAGAGTCAATTTACTCTACAACACTCCACAGTACAGTCTGATGCTACAATGGCTATGGCTTTATGGGCTCTAAAACATCACTGTTTCTCTTAACATAGATTAAAAGACATATTGGAACACTTCATCTCTTCAGCAGCAGTGCTACAGTGGTGAACTGCACACAGCAGGCTTCTTAACAGCACATTTCATCTCGCTCACCTCTCTGAAGAGAGGTTTGATCTTTTAAAAAAAAGTCAAATCGCTACATTTCTTCTAAGATTTTATCCTTCTGTTCAAGATAAAGAAAATCCATGAAACAACTGATACTGCACTGGATAAACGTGAAACTGTTGAGTGCAAACAGGAAATTTTTGGTTTGTTTACTTTTTGCCCTCTGTATATGATTGATGGCACATGAATGTGACGCTCCGTAGCAGCCGATTGGGAGAGTCCTGGATGTCCGACTTTCCACCGGCACGTGAGGAGTTGTGGCTTAAAAGATCATTTTTTCATAATTTAAAAAAAAATCATCATTTGCCGACAGCAGAATTCCCAGGATCAAGATCATCACCCTAAATCTAATCAACTGATCTTTGAAAGAAAGCAAGAAACCCAGAGAAACATATGGGTAGCACTTAAAACACCTTCTGTACTTTGTTTTGCTGTAATTACATCATGCTCAGGCAGGTTCATTTACTTAAAAAAAGACCTTCGGTTATAGAGAGAAGTAAAAGGCAAGACTGAGTAAGATACAGTGTAGCCAGTGTATCTATTATTGCAGCTTGTTCTGCTTTAGTTTGCTACCAACCACAACTCAATAAGGCGCAAATTTCAGTTCAAACTACTAGTTCTACTCTATACCGTTGGGCATTAAGGTATCTAATACTGAACATAATCTAAACAATCCCAACAATATCCACAGCAATATCTGTAATATTGGCACATTTGTTGTGCGGACAAATCTGACCGAGATCAAACATGACTGCGTGCCCCATGGGTAAATAACCTACTGCTTTCATTCTGTTTGAAATAACAGAATGAAAACAGTACAGCAGGCGTTGCAGACAGAGTATTAAACCATCCAAATGTATAAGCCTGTGTAGAGGGAGAAAGTTGATGATATTGCATTTTGCGCCTATATGATGCTGCTTTGATTAATTGCAATTAAAGACACCACATTTTTCTATGCCTTCCTAGGCTATTAATAAAGGCGCAAATGATAATGACATGACATCAAAATCCTCCTCATAGAGAGAGCTGAAACATTAAGGATAAGTTATTGAGTCGTGGCTTTTAATGTGTCAAACTAAGTGATTTTTATTTTGCGGAACAGAAATAGCTACATGATATGACAATATTTGCCTGGATAAAATCAGAGTTCAACGCAAAGCATCAAGTATAGCCATATGAATACACTAATAGTGATATTAAAATACCGGGAGCTTTCTGGTGGCTTTCCCTCGAGGGGTCAGAAAGTAAACTGTCACTTGAGATCATCACGCTATTCCGCAGAGGCGACAGAAGCACGACTAACTCTCCCTGTCACAACAAAGCACTGCTGCCCCTTAGATATCTGCTAACGTTGGACTGGAGAAAAGCAGATTTAATGTATAAGAGATGCCTGCTAAAGCGAGCAAATGAAGGGGACTACACTCTATTGAGTAAAAGACATTTTCTGATGAATTGTGATGATGAAAATATTTTTTTTCTCTACCATCTGACAAACAATCAATAATGATAATGCTGAGACATACTCTCGTAAAAAATAATGATGTGAAACTCCATCTAGAAGTCATAAAGTCTGCAGAGAATAAAACATATTGTTGATGGGAATTCAGAAACACATTTCCAAGCAGGTGTGAATTGGAAAATGCAGTGATTGACATTGCTGTTTTCATCTCTTTCATTTATAAAGTTCTATAACACAAAATGCATTTCTCTTCTCTTTTATCATAGCCAGCAGCTGCCTCAGCTCTCCTTTCATTCTCAGGAACCAGCTTTCATACAAAGCTAGATCACTGTCAGCTCTCAGTGCTTCAGAGTAGTGGCATTTGTGTCTTTAGGTAAGAGTGGCCTTAAGAAATACGTTCTTTACCTCATTGTGGCCCACTGAGTATTGGTTCAATTGATCTTTTAGTCAATAAGTGCAGTTTCCCACCTACTGTCCCCTGGGGGCCCATAGATCTCATCTGCGGACATTTGAAGCAGAGGCTGAACTTAGATATACAGCCAATTGAGAGATGTTTTGCTGACTGAGGGGGGACAGTTTATGATGACCCTGACTGTTGCAGGCAACACACTCCTGCTCTGCTCCTTCGAGGATGAAGAGGGAGGAGAGCAGAAACACAAGACGAGCTGTGTGTAAAACTGTGTTCATCATGAAACCAGCACGGAAATAGTTGCTGCAGGGGGTAAATGTAAATGGTCACTCATTAAAATACATCTTATGCTGGAGCCTCATGTTAAAACCATAGCCTCTCTGCAAATCATTGTGGCCCTCAGGGAATGCAATCAATTCTGAAGATGAATGGAAATTCAATGCATGAGTTGGAAAGCACTCATAAAACATAATGAGAGCAATTTCAGAACAAATTAAGTAGCTGTCATTTAGTCTCAGCTCTTGATAATGGCCTTTCAAGAGTTAAGATGCGGGGCGAGGGGCAGATGCTCACTGCGCAAAAGTGCGCCTGCTTTTGTAGTAATTTTTTTTTGTTTTTGGAAAATGTATTGCGCTCCTCAGCTGTATAACCTGTAGCCTACCTTGATGAGTTTGCACCTGATCTGCGCGGACACCATATGGCTGTTCCGCAGGTTCCCCACTCGGAACATGAGGCACAACTTCCCGTCCCGCTGGGAAATGACCGCGTCCTGGCTGAACATCAGCGTCTCCGCGCGCTTCTTCGGCTGCGACATCTTGATGAACATACAGCCGATGAGAAAGGCGTCCACGATGGACCCCAACAGCGACTGGAAGAGGAAGAGGATGATACCTTCGGGGCACTTCTCCGTGATGTAGCGGTAGCCGTAACCGATGGTCGCCTCCGTCTCGATGAAAAACAGGAACGCGGAGGGAAAGTTGTACACGTTGGCGACGCACGGAGTGTAGGACGAGTCGTGGCCGCCGTGGCTCAGGTCGCCGCGGATGTAAGCGATGACCCACCACATTGAAGCCATGACCAGCCATGCAACTGTGTAAGTGAGGATGAAGATGAGTAGGTTCCAGCGCCACTTGAGATCCACCAGCGTGGTGAACAGATCGGAGATGTACCGGCTGGTCTCCCCGCCAAGGTTACCGTGCTGGACATTGCAGCGACCGTTCTTCTCCACAAACCGCTGCCTCTTTCTCTTCACCGGTGCGGAAAAAGTCATACCCCGATTGGTGTTTACCACCTGGTAGTCCTCGCCAAATTTCCTCCGTAAAGCTGACATTGTATCAATCACCTACTTGTGACAAGCAATCAATACTTGTGCCGAATCAGGCTCTTTACGCAAGTTTGGTACCCAGTGCCCAAAAGCATACAATAACATTCAGTGCGTTACTCGCATCCTGTGAGATGAAGATGCGCCTCTCTCATGTAAATTAATCCTAAGTGAGCAGAGATTCTGCGCAATACATGATTCAGAGTCGATCCTTTACGCAAAGGAGTATCTTGCAAGTGCCAACTTTTTGCTCAGGTCTCCTCCATTGAGTAAAAACAAAAAACATCACATAAAAAAAACCTTTAAAACAAAAGCTGCATTCAAATAGCTGGATTCAAAGGTGCGTGTATGTCCTTGCGGATCCACTGAGGTGCAGCTACAGTAAACCTGTGAATGTGAATAACAGACTACAGTGCGCTCTTGTGCCTGAGGGAGCACATTCGGGTAGGAGTGACTTCAAATGAAAGACTGTAAAGGATCAGCAGCACGGGTGGCAAATTTCTCTTTCACTTGAGGAGGGGGGGGTCCTGATGTGGAGTTAAAGAGAGGGAAATGATTTTTTGGCTTGTATCCAGTCAGGTAAATCATCAGTTCGAGCAAACAATGTGATAGTGAAACCAAGCCCGTCAACCTTTTAGTCTTTCATTCATTTTTTTTTTACACATTACTTTGTCATTTGTTTCCTGATGCCCAATTTTCTCCTTCTTGTGGAAAACACTGTACTGTAAAATTGGTTATAATGAATAGGCTACTTGTGCCTATTAGCAGCTATTTGGTGCCCCCTAGTGTTACTGCGGTGGAAGTAACACTGGAAAAATGCCAATATGAACCACACTGTATTGTTCACTAGATAGAATACTCCTGTGTCTGGGGGATGCTGAAGAAATATCTCAACAAAACTACGGGTTTATCTGAATATTACTGTCAGGAAATACGATAGGTTGCTAATAGTCAATCATTTCACGCCAAATTCCCAGTGGAATATGACCAAATTAAGAAGCTATTTGTTATTTGTTGTAAAAGCTATTGACACAATTGGAATATGGAATCATTGCTGTGATTATGTGTGGCTGAGTGCTGTATCGCTTTAATTTACAGGTCCTTCAATTCTATACCAATTTCCTTGATATGTTGAAGTGTCATTTGCAGGTATGTAACAGTCCATTTTTAGGACATTTTACAGACAGGTGGTGCAATTTGTTACAAATTACAAGAAAAAACAGAAAAAAGTGGTTTAGTTGGTTAAAGCTATCTCAATATGTTAGGCTGGTTGTTAATTTGCAAAATATTCTTAATAAATTAGACTTTGACAATAATACACATTAGCATGTTAGATTTTTTTCTTGAACATGCATTTCCCGTATACTACTAAATGACATAACTCTTTCAAAGAAAGGTCCTAGGAATTAACAGATACACAGCTGCTTCTTTTAGGAAAAAAAATATCCTGGAAATTAGTAGGAAAGTAAGGGATCCGTAAAAGAAAGTGTTAATGAGATGGTTGATAGACGCTCACTCATTATAGAGTTTTTAAGAAACAACCTAATGTTCTAATATATCGCTTTACACACAAACTACATGCAGAAAACTACATTTTTTTCTCACAGTCCACTTGCACTGCTGTCTAACTGAAAATAAAGGAATATGAGGATGATAGGGAGCGCAGAAAAACAGAAACATCCAGTGGGAGTCAGGCAAGCGGGAAATGAAGCATTCCACAATGAGTTGTTCAGTGTTAGGTGGGAAGAGTGCTTTTGTTATATACAAAGTAAATAGTAAAAAAAAAAAGATAGTACACCTACGCTTGTTAATGTTGTTTTTTTTTGGGGGGGGGGGGGGGGGGGGGAGGGAGGTTATGAACAGTGGAAAATAATCTGTACCCAAAATGGGAGACCCTCAATTATAATTTTTTCAAATGCAAGTTCAGTTCTCAAACGTTAACTTCAGTGTTAACTCAGCTGTTCCATGTTCATAGAGAATATGTTATTAGTAACACTTTTTTGGGGTTTGATTTTACCACAACACCATCACCAACACTCTCTGACACAATATCAACAAAACTGAACATTATAAAGATCACAAAGAAAAGATTTATTGCAGGACTATTATTTAATTGCATGAGATTAATCAGATGATCTTAATAAACTGGCAACTCAGAGCATATTCGATGAAGAGTTCAGATGTGAGAATGGCTAGCTATCCACTATTTTAACCTTTATATGGTAATAGGTGTTGGGATGTTTTGTTTGTTTGTTTGTTTTCATTTTTTTATGATTCACCTAACACACATATGGCACATGGCAAGTCTGCATCTCTATCATGGTTCAGACGACAGGGGAGTGATGAGTCAAATAAAATGAAATACCCAGAAAATAGAAGCTACTAACACTAACATGTTTTATTGGACTGTTAAATGATTGCTGATGATTGTAAATGATTGTAAATCTTTAAGATGATAACTAACAATTACAAGTTGATAATGAAAACCCCATTTATTTATTAAAGATGAGATGTTGTGCACTTTGACTGTTTTTGCTGGAGGCTCTTGACTATTGACAGGAGAAGACATTAAGTGAGCTCTGAACAGCAGGAAAAAAAAAAAAAACAATTTTAACTTCTAAAACTTGCCAATATTAAATATCAAATGAAAATGCATCAATGTGAAACAGAAAAGCTCTCAGGGATCATTATGCAAGCAATCAGAATAACCAGTTCCACCTAAAACCACAAATCTAGTGCTTCTACAGTTTAAAGGAAAAGCACATTCTCATCACGGTGTATTTTAGACCCAAAGTTTTATGTACACAGTGTGAAGACAATATAAACAACTAGATTTTAACACAGAGTCCCTTTACATTACAGGGCCAAAAGATGAGGTCATAATGCAGGACCCACCATAGCTGATATTGTACTTTAATGGTGCACATTTCAGGGATGAAATTCGCAATTAATCAAATTATCTATAAACAATTCACAGTGAAACTGGAGCTTATAGGGAACTTGGCAGTCTGTAGCACTGGGATGGTTGCCTGCTTTGGCCTGTTGGCAATCCAGAGCTGTTTTTTTTGTTTTGTTTTTTGTAGGGATGCACCGATCTGATACACCAGATCTGTATTGGCACCAATATTCACCTTGTTAAGTGGGTTATCAGCCATATGTGACTGATCAACATCAAATACAGTTTCCTTGGCAAAAAATTGCCAAGTTTTTACAAATTTATTTAAGAATATCTGTCAAGTGAGCACAAACTAAACAAATGTAACTAGGTGTTAGGTCATAATTTACTTAATTAAAATTAAATGTTGATGCAGTGCCCCTCTACAAAACAGGGCAACAAAATAAAGTAATAATGCAGGACTCGCCTTAGTTGATATAGCACTTAAGTTGTGCAAATTCCCTATCAAATTTACAATTAATTAATTTGCCAAGATCAAAGTGACTTTCAGTAAACCTGGATGGAGGCACCTGGAAGTCCTGAGTCAGTTGCCCATTTTTCTTGGTTGGTAATGAAGCCTTGATTAAATTAAGTGTTTCTACTGTATCATTAACTGACTCAAATAGCAACACAATCCCCTGGCATGGTGTGTTACATCAACACTACTTTTGTTATTATTATTAATTGCAAACTGCACATACACTATGAACATTTGCACACTCCCAGTCAATATTTTGTACATTTAATTTCATTGTCTCTGATTTGAATTTTAAACCTGTAGCAGCTCTTCTCACTTAGAATATATTTTACACATTTTTTATTGTAAATTATTATTTTAAAAAAAACCCTTGTTCTATGTTATTTAGGATTACTTGATGCACCACAACACCAAGGCAAATTCCTAGTATGTGCAAACCTAGTTGGCAATAAACCTGGTTGTGATTCTGATTCTCATGAGGAGGAGCAAATATATCTGTGCAGGCCTCTATTTGATTGCATAATGATATACAGAGAGGCCTCATTTGGGAAGCCCCCTTGGCTATAAACAATATATCATGCAATCCTATTTTAAGAATGCAGCCTAAATAAACATCCGTGTTCAGTGTTCTCAATCTGACACAGTCTTTACAACAAAAAGATCAGAAAGGCGGGGTTACTGTATTGCACTATACTGCATTAATACTCACGTTAACGTGGCCACATGTTTTCAGTGTGTTTACATCAGTGTAGCTCACAGGGCCATCTGAAGTGTCCAGTGCGGCTCTCTCACACCTCTGCAGCCTTCTTCTGTCTCCTCTCACGACCCGTCCGCTGCACCCACAATTCCCCGCGCCAGGACAAGATGGAAGAAAGCAGCGACCGCCGGAGAACAATGTTTTGGCAATAAAAAAAAACCCAAAAGCGGCGACTACGAAGGGATTATAGGCACGTTTGAAACCAACTGCGGTCATGTGTAGGTGAGTGGGAGACAAAATGAGCTTTTATTCGATGCAAAGGTTGTGTTTTTTGTCGAGATATACGCGGCGGAGTTGTGTGTCTGGGCGCAAACGGGGGAGATGCGGTGAAAGCCAGCATCATTGTTTCTGTTGCATGGGCCGTAATGCGGGTTTTCAGTCGGGGGCTAGCAGCTAACTAGCTAGCTCATGGCAGCTTGATTGTTATGAACACAGCTGCCTCACAAAGCTCGCAGTTTTTATTTAGCTCAAGTCCACATTTACCGCGGCCGTCGAGGAGTGTTTCGCTAGATTAATGTACCGGTAAGCATTATCCGCTTGTAATTACAGCTAAAGTTAGCTATCAATAAATAGCGCCAGCGTCGCTCGCAGCCAGACAGATTTGATTTCACGGGCGTCATCAAAGCGTTGGGAACCGGAGAATGGAGCAATCCGTGCTGCTGACCTTGTTTTAAAGCAAACTTGCTGTTTAATTTCACCTTCTCGACTGTTATTATTATCCACCAGACACTGGTTCATGTTATTTGATGTTGAGAGGTAACCCCCCCGCCCGTCCCTCCTCATATTAAAAGCGTTTCAAGAGTCACCATATGCGTTAATAGCATCCAAACAAGGATCCTGTTTCAGCGTTAGCTAGCCTGATAGCACCACTATGTAACAGCCTAAAACGGCACGTTACTTTGCTTATATCGGATCGGAATTTAATGTATTTACTTTAAATGCGGTTTATTTCAGACCATATCGCTTTGAATGTTGGTGCAACTTTATTTGAATGGGCGATTTTGGTTTGTAGGGCGTCGTAGCCGATTGTTTTGATTGAGGACCTCAAGATGCGTTGATTGTGTCTCATTGTGGCTAGCTAACTATGCTAACTAGCTGGCTAACTATTATGCATCACAAAAGCTCATCCGCTTTCTGGTGAACTGAGTGTCGCGTAGCCAAATGGTCGGCTGGTCTAGATTAAACAATAAATCCTCACTCCATTTGTTTTCTGTGCTTGTTTCGACAAACCTCCCCGCTTACTCACCCAGCTGCCTAAAACGAGTGAAATGTCCAGCTGGATTTGACCTAAATATCGTTTGTTTTAGGCAAGTGTACTGAACCGACTAATTTGCCAGTATTGCGACCAATGCCGCCAGCTTTTGCGTTCATGTTGGGTTATTAGCCGTATAAAGATGGCAAGTGGTGTTGTCCAGCTTGCATCAAAGTGCTAAAACAATAGAGATGTCTGTCTACAAGCTATTAATCTACTGCACAGATTTTGGCTACAGTCCAAGTCACATGTGGAACAATACGAGATGTGGATGAAATATTTCAGAGGCAACCTTTGATGTTTTTTTGGCCCCCTTGAAGTCACAGAAACGTGGTTTTTTTATTGAGTGCTGTTTTTAACTTTAGAGCCACTTAATAAAACCCTCATTCAACATAGATCACAGATGTTATTCATCCTTAATGCATGTCTCTCTAAAGCTTTTTATCCAGATTTTTAAACTTAACAATACATAGTCATTGATATAAAAAATATTGTTTATAAATTCATATTGACTGCATTAATTCATCTTATATTAAAACTATGTTTGATGGATGGTGTAGACAAAACCGCGTACTTTCACATTCAAGCTTAGATGGCTGTCCTCACTAGTCGCATTGATTGTTGTAGTGTTTAAGCTTTGGCAGATTACTGAAGTAAGCTGTGATGATATAACTTAAATAAAGACTTGGAATGACCAGTAATTGTCTTGATTTTGTCAGTAATGTTTACAGTATATCGAGTGTTTCCATATTATCCCTCCTTCTAATGTTAAAGTTAAAGATACATAACCAACAATATAAACAGTATTTATTCATTTCGCTGTTCAGTTTTTCAATATGCACACAGTTGTATTTCACAAAGTTGCAGCCAAGCGAGGGATTTATTTTAATTTAGATTTTTGTCATGGCAAATATTTTCTCAGTATAAATTAAGTGTATTTTAAGGCTTCCAGCTACTGTACACAGTGCTTCCGTTAGGTAAAGCCCAATAAATCCAATTAAGTAATTAATGGGCCACTGAGAGGAAATTCAAAAGAACATTGTACTGTACACAGTACACACAGTGAGGGCTTTGTAGCTGACTAAATTTACTTAACTGCTAAGACTTGTCAGAGATAAGATGCTATAAAGACAGTATGCCAATTATGTTGGATTGCAACTTATTTCTTCATGTCTGTAATTATCTATATTTAACATGACATTTTCTGTCTGTCCTTTTTTTCAGGATATTCTTCTCCTGCATTCCTCTTTAGATTTATTGCCCTCCTTCTCCCCTGCACACAGCAAAACCACCACCATGAGTATTATTCAAGACAAATTAGGCAATGAGTTTTTGCGCAACGGTGGCATGGACCCCAATTTTGCACCAGGTATGCTTATGTTCAGCCACCTGCCGCCAGTCACCAGCTTTACACGGCTGGCCTCCCAGTCTGTTATGGGCGAGCTTCCCCAGGAGATGATCCTGAAGAAAGAACGTGACTCGCCCCCAGAACACCAGGGCACAACTGCTGCGAACACTGGGGGCTTCCTCCACAGCATGGGCATTAAGCAGGAGCGGCTAAGCGAGCTGGATTACCGAATGCCCCTCTATGGCGGAGGTGGAGGAGTAGGGGTGAACTGTGCTGGAGGGGGCGCGGGGAAGAGTGGCACTGACATGCCGGACATGTCTTTCGGCAACCACCACCAAAATCACCAGAACATGCTCCTGCATGATCTCAGCCTCAGCAACGTCCGTTCCCTTGGTGAACCGGTGAGTTGGGGTTGTGGTTCTGAATATTGTTTCAAGTGATATATTGTTCCCGTTTTGTTGAACCTCACATATTCCTTTGTCTTTGTGCGTAGTTTTCCCCCTTACCGCATTGACAGGAATTGTAATGTACAAACTTTTATTTAAGTCACCTTCTACTCTGCCTTTGTCTGCCATCTATAGACTGTGGTATATTTAATTTGTTGTTTGTCTTCAGATGTCTGGAAGATCGGGTAAAGAGCCAAAAGAGTCCTCAGGTAGAAGAGGGCGTAGGAGCAATGGAGATGGACAGGGAGGCAAAGCCAGAAGGAAACGCAACGATGCTGCAAAGGTTAATCATAAGTTTCCTCATATCCATCATTATATCAGAAAATTATCTCTAACTTTGGGCTGATGTGTTGTTTTGATGAAAAATATCTCATGCCTTTTGTGCCCACAGCCCTTGAATTAAGTTTGAACAATGCTATCATGTGGACAAGTCAACAGAATTTCAGCGTTTTTTGTAGGACCAGCTCCAACTACTTGTACTCATTGTTTTGTTCTTATAGGCCATGATGTTGGATGCAGATGGAGCCTGCCTGTCCCCCAACTCAAAACCACATATCTGTGAGCACTGTAATGCTGCCTTCCGCAGCTCCTACCACTTGCGCCGACATGTGCTCATACACACAGGTGAGAGACTTTCACTGCTTGTTTGTGCTTTACCTTTTCCTAAAGACTGTCAGTATTTTCTCAAAATTAAGTTTGAATACAGTTCAGGTCAAACAGTTTGTCACTGGCTTCAATCTTTGACATAACCATTGATCAAGCTCAGTAAGCTCCTTACTTATCTGCGATGAGAGGTTGAGAAGCAGTTTTAGATCCACATGTCAACTACTCCCATTTATCAGACGCACCATTGTTCACTTTGTGATCAGAGCTTGTATGCTGACAAAAATGTAAAATGCACACAAGACATGTAAGATCAGAAACAGCAGATATAGCTAAAGAAGGCACTATCTGCTTCCTTTCTCTACTGTACATCACAGAAGTTTGTGTAAGACAGTTTGATAAAATATACAGCCCAAGGCTACGTTACCAAGGCTTGAGAAAGGAAATGTAAAACATGATTTACCATTAATGAACATAACACTTCTCAGAACAAAATACATTTCAGACATTGAATAGCTGCACTCTTCACTACACTTACTAATCTCTCCTTCACCACGAGTGCTTGAGACCTTATTTAAAAACCAGACAATCTCTAATGCCAGAAATGACTCAATGATTACTCATGTGTTTCTGGATGTCTTAGTCATTCTCTTTGCTGGGAACTCATCACTAGACTCTTTGAACTTGAACTCATGAATGATTTAAAGGAAAACAACCTGGGTTTCTTTAAGTCATTTCCCTGGTTTGGTCCTTATTTCTTCCATAACTTTATCTGACAGAAAGTCTTGTAATCTTGTTTATAATCACTAAAGCTGTAATTTATTAATTGTATGTATATCAGTCAGTCAGAACCCTCAAATATTGGTGTATCACAATTTAGACATGGGAGATACGCTGTGCTGGTGTTAAATATTTTTCTGTAAGTGGGCCCTGTCCTCAGGGGTTAAAGTTCACAGGCACCATGCATGATTTTCAATCATATAGCAGTTTTAAATTCATATAATGCTTAATTCAATACATTATACACATTTCCTCCTGGACAATTTTTCAGTCTTACAAATCTCTTCTTGCTTTAATTCCTGTGTCTTGTTCTAAATACACAGTTCACATTTGCTTTAACATCTCTGTTAATAAATTGTGAGTGTGAAGAGTAGACTGCTCAGTATGTCAGTCATAGGTCATACTTTGCTTTGTATTCAGTGGACCAGGTGTGATAAAACACCACAGGTTCATTGTTATTGTTACCATATGGTGAACACAATTACATGATAGGATGAGTGATAATTAATGTGGTGAGCGGATGGTTGTATATTCTTGATCGCACAGGTGAGAGGCCTTTCCGGTGCAGTCAGTGTAACATGAGCTTCATTCAGAAGTACCTGCTCCAGCGGCATGAGAAGATCCACAGCGGTGAGTTTCTGTGCTTAGGATGTTTAGAGTATCTTTTCACAAACATGGCAACTGGAATTGGAAAATGATAAAACTGAGAATATCACTCACAAAATATATGCCTTGATTAAATTTTTGGGTGGGATATTAAGTATTGTTCATATTATTGTTTTTGAATATTGAACGATGAATGTTTTTGAAATTCCAGGCAGCAGATTTTTATTTCCTCCAAATTGGATGTGGAGTTTACTGTAGTGTTTTGGAATGAATGCTTTCACTTTTCATCAGTATCAGTTTATGGATAGAATTTTGTCAGAGTGACACAAGTCCTAACATTATCACCACTGTCTTTTGCAGGGGAGAAACCTTTTAGCTGTGACCAGTGTAACATGCGCTTTATCCAGAAGTACCATATGGAGCGGCACAAAAGGACACACAGCGGCGAGAAGCCATATCGCTGCGATACATGCCAACAAGTAGGCAACATGTAGTCTTTTTTACTAAGTATCTTACCAGGCATTTGCCCTTATTTTTATGTATTTTTCCTCTTAGATTTTTTCTTCTAATGCTTTGATGGTGTCATTCTGTACTTTACTCGTTTAAATCCCTTTATAGAGCTCTGTCCCAATACAGTAAATTTTTTGTAATTAAAATGAAAAAATAGAGAATTTCAGTCAACTGCTCACATTTCAGTGTGGAAACTAATCTTGTGTTTCTCTCCTTTTTTGCCCACTTTTAGTTTTTCTCAAGAACAGACCGGTTACTGAAGCACAAACGGACTTGTGGAGAAGCCATAAAGAAGGGCCTGGACCCAAACATGCTGGAGCTCAGCGAAGCAGAGCTAGGCCAGGGCAGCTATTCACTCACTCAGGGAAACTCTACCACCTCCGGACGCAAGAGGGCCAAGTCCAAAAATGGTGAGGGCGGTGAGCGCAAGAGGAAGAAGAATGCCTCAGCATCAGTGGCAGCAGCCTCGTCCTCTGGGGGAATGGCCCGTGACCTGGGCCTGCAGGACTTCAGCATGGAGCATCCCTCAGGCTCTGGCCCCACCATGCAGGGACGTACTCCCAAATTGGTCTTTAAAAAAGCTGGCCGCAAGGGCCTGGACAAGGGCCTTCTCTCTCTGGAAGACAGTGCTGACGGACAAAAACTGTTGGGCCAGAAAGCTGGCTCCATGGATCATGTGGAAAGTTCTGGCCTTGACAACATGGGTCTACTCCAGGTAGCTGGGGGCAACAAGCAGGGGCCCACCACCAGCAGCAACTACGATGATGCAATGCAGTTTGTGAAAAAGCGGCGCTACCTCCATGCAGTTAACAATGACTATGGAGCCAGCTCACTGCACATGGCATCCCAGGGAAGTAGTGTAATCCAGGGCTCCCTGGGGCCCGAACCCACGCTGGCAATGCTGGACTCCTCGCCTTTGGAACTCAAGCACGACAAGTCTGGCATTCCAGATGAAGTACTGCAAAGCCTGCTGGACCATTATAGCCATAAGCCAGAGGGGACACACCATCATGATGTGACTTTTGACCTGTCAGACCACCCACACCATGTGGACCTCCAGCCAGCAGCCCCTGTTACCCCTGAGTTGGAGGACGATTCACCCAATGGTGGTGATAAGACAGCTGTGATGAGCGAGTACTCAAAGTTCCTCCTGCAGGCCCTGGAGCGCACCAGCCATAGTGGACCCTTCCCCAGCCTTGGTCCAACAGGGCCTTTCCCACTCCTGTCCAGCAGCTCCAGTCCCACAGGGCCCCTGTTCTCTGACAAACACGGGTACACCACATCTCCACTGGATTGTGGCTACCCGCCTGCTGTCTCCTCCCCGCTGCCCATCGCCGCCCCTTCGTCGACTTCCTCATCGTCCTCCTCCAAATCCCACTATGGCATGCTCGTCGGCTCCCCCTCCCAGGCAGGCTACCACCTCACCTTGGAATCTACTAGCCACCAGCAGCTGACTCCATCTCAGGAACTGACCGAGCAGTTGGAGAAGCAGCACTCCCCCGGAGCCTTCAACCTACCTCCCCAGGACCTGACTGCCTCGGCAGAAGGCCCCAAGGGGCAGCAGCCCAAGGCTGGAGGGAGCACTGCGCCCACCAACGGTTCCAGCTACCCAGACCTGTCCCCACTGAACCCCCCTAAAGAACCCACGTACCAGATCGAGAACTTCGCCCAGGCCTTTGGCTCCCAGTTCAAGTCAGGGCGCCGGACCCCTCTGAGCTATGGCAGTGATCCTGGGGCAGAGGTCGACCACCGAATACGGACTCCAGTGTCAGAATTCTCAGGGTATACCAGTTTGTTAGCTGACGTCAGTGAGCCAGTGAGTACAGGATCAAAAACCCCGACAAGCCAAAGTTTCAGATAAGGGTCAAACGAGGTGAATCCAGTAGGGGGCTGTTCTGTTACTGTCCATACAGTCCCTATACCCATCCTAATTTTGTTCTTGTAGCAAAGTTTTGTTTTTTAAACACTGCCATTAAATGTTAATACAAAATGACCAGGGAGGGTCTTCCATGGCCTCAAATGCAATTTTTTTAAATATTCTCATTTTTATTATGTATTTAGTCGCTTAATTTTTGTTTAAAAGTAGTGATTTTGATATGAACGTAAACCGTAGATTTAAATGTAATTTAAAACATTTAGAGGGTAGCTATAAACTTGCTTGATTTTTTTTTTTTTTTTTTTTTCTTCTTCTGAACCCTTGTGTTTTACCAATCATCATACCATTGTAAAGTAATAATGAATAATGTTGATAATTTCAATAATAACATTTGTGGCAGGGAAAGGCCCAGAATTCAAATGGCAAAAAAGTATATATTGTCTGTTACAAGAAACGTATTAACTCAGGAAATAGGCAAAATTGTGTAATAAGACTTTGTATTATGAGATGCAATTAGCACAGTTTTTACAGGTGTACTTTGAAACTACAAAGCTTTGATTTTGTTTTTGTGTTTTTTTTTTTTGTTTTTTTTTTAACTTGTCAGAACAACAAATTACAATACATGATGTTTGGTTTCTACTGCGTGTAGCTTTGTCGAGATTATGGTACTGTTGCGTCAACGTGAAGACATCCACATTTCTTTAAAGAGCCACATGTGTACACGAGGTAGTATGAACTGTAGTGGAGTTTAGCCCATGGTGCGCACACAGCATGTTTTGAAGAGAAGAGGATGTTTGAACATACCTGACTGTTGTTTTTGCAGGAATACAGTGTCAGTTGATGGAGCCTGTCTAACAATGCACTCCTCTGTTTGAGCCCTCCAGTGGCCATTAGGAAAGACACACAGCTTCGACAAAATTCTACTCAAACATAACTGCGTATTGCAGTCATTGCTGTCTCAGAATGCAACGGACACCAATCCTTGATCTTTTCATCATGCTGTTCATCATTTTTTTTAAAAAACAAGTCACCACTTTTCAACTCCACTCCTTGCTGTTCCTTTTTTTTTGTCAATGGAATCAAACAAGCACTTTTTTAAACAAATCATCATTGGAAACAACAACAACAACAACAACAACCCATTCAATTTGCATATGTGATAAGTGATTATTATGCTAATGATTATTAATTTTAAGAGGAGAAAACTGTGAACGGGGGTTGGGAGGGAGGGAGGGAGGGAGGGAGGGTTGAGTGGGAGGGAGGGGAGGGGAGGGAAGGGAGGGTTGGATTATTGTTTAATGGGGTTTGATAGGGATTGACTAGGCATGACCATGGGCATTTAAATGTATTTTGTTGCTTTTTCTTAAGGGTAGAAGAGACTGGGGGGGGCGGGGGGGATTTTTTTTCTTTTTTTTTTTTTTCTTACGGTTTGTCGGGTGATGTTGTAAAAAGATGATTTGCCATAATTTTGTTATACAATATTTTGAGAGTACCTCTTTGTATTTAAGTGTTTTGAGAGACGGGCTGACATGCTGGAACCCTTATATCTTTAAACCCACGGGTATGTTTGATGCATACCTGAACCCTTTTATTTATTCTCCACTAGCCACAACAAAACTCAGTAGCAGATATTTTTCGGCAAGTAATCACCGGACCTACACCCCTACTCCCATCCCCTCTGGTTTTTTTAATTATTTTTTTAACCCCCACCATTTTAGCAATTGCAAGGAACTGCATCAGTAATACAGCTAAGAAACAGAAAAGTTAAGTTATACAAACTTCCCCCTCCCCAAAATGCAGCCCTGCACTCACAAGAATAAACAATGGCCTTCTTTGTCTTCCGTGGCTAAAGCCATTCTATCCCGGCAGCCAGGGTTGATATTTAATTTAGTTGATTTCCTGTGAGCCGTACCCCCCCTTTCCTTTTCCTATGTCTGTGAGCTCCACAGCCAAGAGACTTTGAAGCTGCTCAGATCACAGGGAACAAAGACTGACTGACCAGCCACTTCACTCCAAACACACACTATGCTTTTAAAGGAGAGAAAAAGAGTGGGTGAGAGATGGAGAGAAAAAAGAAAAAAAGACAATAAGATTGACCTAAATATACCTCATATCACTAAAGCGTAAGAAAGCAGGGACACGCGTTTCATGTATGTAGTGGAAATATTTGTAGTATAGGTTCGACATATTGTATAATCATTTAACACTGCCTGTGTTTACAGTTATAGAGCAAGTGACTCGTCAAAATGCAAATGTCTTTTTTTTTTTTTTTTTTCTGTAAAAACATCCACGCCAAGCAGTGTTGCATTCTAGATGCCTCATAGAACATTCATTTTTCTCATGTTATATCCCTTATTTTTGTTACTTGCCATAATGTGTTTTGATATGATCTCTAGAAGGATATTGTTTACAAAAATGTACAAAAACACTAAAAATGTGTGTTCTCAATTTTTTTTGAGTTTTTCTCCAGTATGCATGATAAAGACATTTTTGTATGGCTTTTTTTTCTGTCACCTCAATACCAAATTTTGTAGCAGAAGCCTCCCCATTCCTTTGTCTTATTTGTTCTAGACCCCCTTGTGATATGATTTCCCAGGCTATACCTGTTATTGAGATGATGAACGGATTAGAGAAGCCAATAAAAACTTTTTGTTACAAAAAAGTACATGGTGTGTGATTGTCTCTCAAAAGCACTAAAAATCTGAGATTCCCCAATACTAAAATATACTTCTCTAGGTCTGATATTGGCGTAACCTAATATTTAAGCATTCAATCTGCTACATTACCCAGAAATAAATTCAGTTTGCATTTTTGGCCAAAATTACTGATATGTAGTTGAATAAAATCTATTCTAAGTTATAGTTAATATCAGCTATGTTTAATGTCCTGGTAAAGCTAACAGCAGCACACAAAAAGACACCAGTGTGTAGGATTTAGTGGCATCTAGCGGTGAGGTTGCAGGTTGCAACAAACTTAATACCCCCCACTCCCCTTTCATGTATAATACATCCATGTTTCAAGCGTGTAGGAGAACCTACAGTGATGGCAAAAAACACAAAAGGCCCTCTTTACCGACAGTGTTTGATTTGTCTGTTCTGGGCTACTGTAGCAACATGGTGGACTCCATTGAAGAGGACCTGCTCCCTATGTAGATAGGCTCATTCTAAGGTAACTAAAACACAACGATTCTTACTTTCAGGTGATAATACACTGATTAAAACATACTTGTGAACATTACACACTGCACTTTTAACATATAAGAAAAATGAAATATGAAGAGAATAATGGATCACAAAACACAAGACAAAAAGGATCATATGGGTTGACAAAATAATAAATAGCAATAAATATACCGTATCTAACATGAACAGAATATTAAAATGCTTGAATACAAACATTTATATGTTCTCACATTAGCAAACTAAATGTGCTGTCGGTCCATATCTGCTACTATTTTAATGTTTTTGTGGGCAAACTGGTAATGGACCAGTTGTTTCCATGACTGCATCGCTTCACGTAACCGGGCGTTACAAGTGACCGATAACAAACATATGCCACTAATTAAAACGATTTTTCAGACGCAGTTTTTGCACGTGTGAGACAACCGGACATCACCACAGACTGTAGGCTATCTATCACGCAAGGCCATGTGCAGAGGTGGAAAGGAAATTCTGCAACAATAAGAGGACGCCAGTCTCCAAGGTAACCAGGTAAGCTAATGCTTCCTCAGGTTATCTTTGTAACCGCATTAAAACACGTCACCAAAAAGCAAAATATTTCAGTGTGGTGACGTTAACATTAACTCGCCCCCTTTCATTTGCGTCCACTTTCAGGCTAAACAAAAGAAACTTGTATCTTCCCTATTTTCAATATAACTTCATATAGAAATACCCACCAATGAGCGGTGGGTATGTCTATAGACCTGCTGAGTACCGACGACTGTAAATAACACATAATGTATTTACAATAAAGTAAACAAAACCAGCACTCAGTACTCAGGGCACAAATTAAGCTTCAGCTCTCTTGTTGGGGTTCTGACATATTGCCTACACTTTCATATATATGTCATCAAACTGAATTTAACATTATACCTTGCATTCAACCTCCACTGTTTAGTGTAAATGCACCGCAGTAAAAATTAAATTTCCCTCTGAGATGTTATGGCGCAGAAGTATAAAGTAGCATAAAATGGAAATACTCAAACAAGTGCCTCAAATTTGTACTTATGTACAGTACTTGAGTAAATGTACTGTAGTTGGTTACTTTCCATCACTGTATTTGACAGTGATTGCATCATAGTTTGACAAGTTAATATCGCATTCTGTTGCACAGTATGAGAACACTTTATTTATTTATTTAGCATCTGGTGCCTGTGCATAATTGTATGTTGCAGTCCCAATGCTATTGTGATGTCCATGTCAAATAAAATGAACGTAACAAGTGAATAGCAGATGTGTGCAAATCCTGATTTAACAGGCTTTTAATACTCAAACAAATTGTATATTTTATGCAGTTGAAGCTTTCATTTCCATAGAAATGAAAGACGCTGGATAACACTAACTCGCATGTCTACAGAGGGTGCACTTTGCTCTGACTGTCAGTAAATCCTTTTTACAATCAGTTACGTTTTCCTCACAGTCAGGTGAATCATCCTATCGTTACAACATCCCTGCTGCCACAGGATGGAGCTGTTTTCCACCAAGTAACTCAGGATCCGAATCCAGAGACTGAGCCCAAACATCACTATCTAGATCACTTATACACACCCTGTAACTACATTCTTTCCCTAAACTTAACCACACATTAGTTGCCATGCAGAGATACTGTAGAGAGTGAGAATGTTAAAATCATTCTCATTGATCGTAATCAGGGAGCCCCATGCTGAAGTTTTTGTCTGGCAGTAGGTTGGGTTATAAAGCACCAATAGCACACATATCCAGCAATGTTTTAGTCAGTAATAAGAATTAATGCAAATTGGTAGAGGAGCTGCAACGATTAATTGATTAGTCGATCGACAGAATGTTAATCGTCAATTATTTTGATAATCGAATAATCATTTTAAACATTTTTTGAACAAAAATGACAAACATTTGATGGTTCCAGCTTCTCAAATGTAATGATTTGATACTTTACCTTGTGGTACATGATAGTAAACTGAATAGCTTTGGGTTTTTTATTAATTTATAGACAAAAAGATTAATCAATCATTTGAGAAAATAATCAACAGATGAATTGATAATGAAAATAATTGTAAGTTGCAGCTCTGTCTTGATTTCAATAACGTTTATTATTTAACTGCTCCAACCATAGATGATGACACATTGGTAGTTAATCAACAGCATGGTATTATGATATAGTGGGCTGACAAATTCAAGGACAAAGGGAATTAATTAGCAGAGAACACGTGCAGGGTATCAGGGCTCACTGAATGGCTTGATGAGTATATAAAAATTATTTTACTGATTTACATGGCCTTCTCAACTCCACTGAACATCTGTGGGAGATTCTGGTGAGACAATGACAATGATGAAAATTGGTTTTGTAAAAATATTCTTTTCTATGTAGTGGCATATGTAGTCTCTTCTTGCAGAAGCCTCAAGGAAGGACAGAGTCAAGGATCTTCAGGGGAATCATTGGCACTTAACTATGCTGGTATCTATGTGTCTCCCTCCCCTCCATGATCGTCATTCAGTCTAATCATGGTCACAGTCATGTGAAGAGCTCTTTGCCGGGAACAGCAGGTTGGGTGGGGTTAAGGATGGCCATAACTGTAAGTGACTTTGGACTTAAAGTTAGTAAAAGGACACGGAGGCAGTTATTGCTCTGTAATCGCACCTTTGTTGACACACCTCATAGCAACATGTTCATAAAACCCTCCTTTGAAAAAACAGCTGAGGACTAATTGTCTTCATTTGCAGGAATGGAATATTTATTTTGAAACAAACTTTGACCCAAATGTAAAAAACAAGGTGATAATAAGTTGAACCCTAGTTCAAAAGATAAAAATGAACTTTTAGAGAAATCGTCTTCTCTCATATTTATATAATTTTCTTGTCTTGAGAAACAGGACATTTTGATATTTTGACATGTCATGGTAGGAAAAGAAGATAAGTAATAACATTAACAATGACTCCCAGTGTGGCAGTGAGCCAGCATGTATGATACCAGGACCCTGAAACCAAAGAGGCTAAATGGCATTCAGCCAACATTCGTTTTATTATTCACACACGTGCTTTTCCTACAATGACATGTCAAAATTTTTTTCCGTGAAAGGGGCCTATTCATGTTTTTCCCCATTATTACATCTGATTGTGTTTATTTATTAATTAATTATATATACTGTATATTTATGTATATTATAATATGGGAAATTCGGTCCTAATTTACGATATTATTGGATACCACAAGCTTGATTTTGTTGATAGTTGTGGGAAAAGTAAGGAGTTTCATGTGTATATATATTAAATAGATTTTGTGGGTTTTCATCCTATGACAATTGAAGGCAAGGCAAGTTTATTTGTATAACACATTTCAACAACAAGGCAGTGCTTTACATAGAGCATAAAAAGCATCAAAACAATATAAAAGCAACACAAGTAAAAAGACATATAAAACAATTTAAAAGTGTTAAATTTGGAAATAAAAAGAAGCGAAAAGGGAATAAGACCGATAAAACAAGAGAATAAAAGTTACAGTGCAGTGTAAAATATTAACCCTCAAATTTGGTTTAATAAAAGGCAGCGGCAAACAGAAAAGTCTTCAGCTGCGATTTAAAAGAACTGAGAGTTGCAGCAGATCTACAATTTTCTGGGAATTTGTCCCAGATATGTGGAGCATAAAAACTGAATGCTGCTTCTCCATGTTGAGTTTTTACTCTGGGGACAGAAAGCAGACCTGTCCCAGATGACCTGAGAGGTCTGGATGGTTCATAATGTAGCAGCAGATCAGAAATGTATTTCGGCCCTAAACCATTCAGTGCTTTATAAACCATCAGCAGTATTTTAAAATCAATTCTTTGACAGACAGGAAGCCAGTGTAAAGATCTGAGAACTGGAGTTATATGATCCACTTTCTTGGTCTTAGTGAGGACTGAAGCAGCAGTGTTCTGAATCAGCTGCAGCTGTCTGATCGATTTTTTAGGGACACCTGTGAAGACAGCGTTACAGTAGTCAAGTCTACTGAAGATAAATGCATGGACAAGTTTTTCCAAATCCTGCTGAGACATAAGTCCTTTGATTTTTGATATATTCTTCAAGTAATAGTAGGCTGACTTTGTAATTGTCTTTATGTGACTGTTGAAATTCAGGTCTGAGTCCATGACTACACCAAGATTTCTGGCTTGGTTTGTAGTTTTTAATATTGTCGATTGAAGCTGATCGCTGACTTTTAAACGTTCTTCCTTGGCTCCAAAAACAATTACTTCAGTTTTGTCTTTGTTTAATTGAAGAAAATTCTGGCACATCCAATCATTGATTTGTTCAATGCACTTACTCAGTGCTTGTATTGGACCATAGTCCCCCGGTGATATGGTTATGTAAATGTTTATGAAAAGAACAAAAAACTTTAATAGCACCAAAATAATTGATTATTGAAGTTTTTATCTAGTCTGTGTATTAAGGGAACTGTCAGTCCATTAGAGATGTTTAAAGAAAGATATGTTTTCAGTGGTCAGATATGCCTGCGTAGTGTGGATGAATCCTCAAATTCTAATCTACATAAAGCATTAGTTATTTTGGTCTTTCTTACCAATCATGGAAACTGGCATTCGAACTATTTGACCTTTAGTTAAAACGTACCAGTTTTAATCTTAAAGTTATTTCTGTCATTTTTCAGCCAACACCCATGATGACACTGAAGTGGTGTAAGAGTTGTGTCATGTGTTAATTCAGATATGTAACTGGGATCAAAGTCAACTTGGAGATAATATAATTTTATGGGTGGTGAATGCATGATAGCGCAGATCATACTCAACTTGAAAAGAATTTAAAAATACACACTTCATCCTTACATTCTTAAGGTGACAATTTAAAACAAACAGATATTTCCAGTGCTCCAACTTTTACGTCATGGTTTTGTCAACCTCTTCTTCATTTAGCTGTTTAACTTTACACAAAGATCGCATTATCTTACATCTTATGACGTCTTTGAATCAAAGGTCACATTGTGCTTTGTCCTACCTCAACTTATTTGGTTCCTAGTTTCCGATAACAATGTTGTTAGTGGGTTGAACCACTTTTAAAGCAACATTTCTAGTCTTTTTTTGTCAGAAATAGTATTAAGCTTTCTATCTAGGGTTGTGTGGACACAGGCATGTTTTAACCTGGCTTGTTATGAAATCATGTTTGCAGAAGTTGTGTCAGGGTTAAATGATGACTGTTATAAATTCATAAAATGACTGGCAAAGAATGTAATCTTTGTCTCCTCTGTTCATTACAACCCCTGTCAGTAACTTATAAAGTCTGAAGCTGAGATGTACATCAGAAATTGTGCTTTGAAAAATTGTATTTACTCAGAAAGGAGCTGAACATTGTCATTAGCACTAATGACAAGTGCAGCATGAATATTAGAGCCAGTAGACATATTTTTAATTTCATTATTCTGCGTTTGCATTTTATTCCTGCTGTACAAATCCTCCATTTTTATTATAGAGATAGAAATGACATAAGGTCAGCCAGGAAACGTGTAAAGTATGTGACATCACTAATGATAATAACATTGTCAGTAAACTCTCTCGTCTGCTGTAAAGCTTCCTCTCAATTTAACCAACTGGTATTTTTCCAGCTCCAGTACAAAGAGCCCAGTCTTGACTTGAGTCAAGCTTACTGGCAGAGACCATTGCTTCCTTCTTGTGTTTTCCCTCAACTTTGGTTTCAGACCCCACTGTTTTGTCATGAACCATGTCACTAGCTTGACCCCCAAATATTGTAGATAATGGCAATTCTCTATATTATGAAAGCAACAATAAACCATTTTAGGACTCTATCACTGTCCATAAGAAATCTTGGGTTATAGAATTTTGAGGAAACATAAATATCTGTTTCTTATCTTGAGAACATATAGTTTTTGAGTATATATTTTGAGTAAATTAGTGGGGGTGTGGACAGGTTTAATATATGACTATGAAACAGTGTGTAAATACATTTGGTTCAATGATAGCTATTATTTCTATTTATGATCTGAAACAATTTTAGTGCTGAGTGAAAACTATGAAAATATGACCTGTCCTGTAAAGAAAGATCTAATGTGCACCCAGCTCACGTAGGCCTACAGAATTTTAAATCAGACATTTTCTTGTTATTTATACATTTATAAGCAAAAAGACATTTTTTTAAAAAACAATAGAAATATACAGTATTAATCTGTGTGATAACTTTATCGTTTAATTAATTATATTTCCCTTGCAGGTTTATCATTAGGAGTCTGTGACCTGATCTCTGCTTGCTTTAGATTTTTTTTTTCACAACAAGCTTAGCATTACCTTTTCACAAATCTGTTATTCTCTAACTAATCCTCTCTTGGAGAGGCTGCCTCCAATGAACCATGTCTGATTTGACTTTTAGTTTAGCCAACAAAAAAAGAAATAAACAAACTAAAACATCATCACTTAATTGGATTTATATGAAGGCAATGAAGATATCATTTTAGTAGTGTGGGATGCTTTGTTGCCTTGATAATTTGTCAAACAAACAGCGTGACCAACTGTTTTTTATCTTTGGATTTTCTGTAGATGAAATTTGTCTGAGGTTTGTTTATCATGATACACATCTTGGCTTTGACTTTGACTGACCATTATACTGTATATGTAGCCTAATAAAAGTCTGTGACACACTTACTGGTAATTTACAAAAACATATGACGGAGACAGATGTATGTCATGTACAATAGATAAATAGATAGATGACATAGAGAAATGGAGGCTGGGAACTGAGACGTCTCCACTGGGCAGGAAATGCACTTTAGCACACAGTGCCACCCTGGGAGGAGTGGCTAATGATTAAAACTACCAGTGGAGGACATCTGAGCCCTCATCATCTAAGGTTTTAATGCGTTAACGCCTTACAGCTTACAGCTTTCTGTCTGTCTTTCTTGTGGTGAAGTTTTGTCCTTCAGTTTTTTTCCAATGGCTCGAGAATTCAAACTCCTCTTTCTCCTTTTGTTCATTGTAGCCTGTGGTAAGTAGACTGATTTTTTTTCATTTTAATTTAATCCTTAAATGTGTAAAATCTTTTGTAAAGTTGTTACCATTTGTCAGATAGAATAATTTATATGATTATAAACTCAATTGTCAGGTAAACTGAAGCAATCCAGTCTTTTGATTTCTATCTTTTAAATAAATGTAGTCATTATGGATAATGTTCTAAAATTTTATTGGGTATAAGCCAACTTTCTTCTTTGTGTCAATGTTGGCATGTCTTATTAAATCCATTGCCAGTAAGGAAAGGAAAGCTAGAAATGATGTAGGTCCGGGGTTGCTTGGATGAACGTCTTTTTACCACCATCATCTTTCTCTCCCTCTCATTTTTCTCTGAACTAGGCAAACCTCAATCACAGTCATAAACTGGCCCAGAATATTATTTATCCTCCCGCTCAAGGCACATTGACTCTTGTTTTTCACTTATTGAACCAAACTACATTGTGTTAGTGTTGACAGGAAACAGCATGTTGAGAGGATTTTTATATTTCATTTGTTTTACCTCAGTTCTGTTTCCAGAAAAATTACAACCCTCCTTAAATCCAACTGTTGAGAAATCAACATTTACAAAAAAGGCACAATGGTATAAGAGCTTCAAGCTTGGCCTTACAACCACTTTTTTACTTCGGAACTGGTCTGGTGCACACACAAGCAATAGTAAATATTTGACTAGTGTGTTGATGGAGACAATCTGACCTTACCTTATGACCCTGTTGTTACCCTACCTTCTTTTGGAGGGCTATACCAGACAAGGAAGTATCTTTGTTGCCCTCAGATCATCTTGACTGGTTAATGTTTTATATGCCTGAAACCTAAAAGGCCTGATTAGCCGCAGAATCTGACGCTTTTTCTTTTAAATCTTTTCTAGAATTTAAATGTAACATGGTGTCCTTTATCCTTAGTTCAGGTGTGATTAAATGGCCTGATTCTAAATTTGACACTGAATCGTATCTTAACAGACTTTCTTATCTGAGCGCCTTAATTTCTTCTGAATCCTTGTTCATACTGCATATAGCGCAAATGTGTCTAAGATACTTCTTTCAGACTGAATGGCTTTATTGTAATGCACTTGCATTGAATAATGTAATCTGTTCTGTTTAATATCAGAAATGTTCCTTAATGCTGGTAATCCTGGCATAATTTCGATGATCATTTTGAATCTAGTCTAATATAATGATTATAATAATAATAACAGAGAAACCAGTGGATTAATTATACTTTTGTTTCAGGCTGCTACAAAATTGAACATACAGTATGATAACCACAATGCTCAGCCTTTTACACCTTTGAACAGCTGGACTTTCCTTAGGTTATCAGTATAAGATACGGCATGACCTCGCCTAGTTCACCACCCACCCTTTATGTGGATCTTCTCATTGCTATGTAGCTTTTTTTTTTATCTTCAAATAAAGGAAAAGCACTGCCTGTAAAACTATAAACCATGTTGTATATAATTCTGTCACTGCATATGATTTCATCATGTTATGCTGACTGGCATTGGCTTCTGTTAATAATTCGATAAAGATAAGGCGTGTTATTGTGACTAGAGCTTTATGGTATTATTTATTGGTAATAAGTATGCTCTATCATATATTATCTTGCCAGATCTGGATTAACTTGTTAAATAGATTGTTAAAACAGTTAAATTTCTTTGTTGTATAATTTGGTGTTATGCCCAAGTTAGCTGTAGCTGAACACTGAGGCTATCACTAGGTTATCATTTACCAACTACGATATTGGGCTGCTCTAACCACAATCGTCTCTTTTGATGCAAACAGCGAATCCAGGCAACACAACCACTACACAGGAACCTGCTGCGGCAACAACAGCAAGTCCAGTTATCCCAGCCACTACTCAGAAACCTGCTGCGACAACAACAGCAAGTCCAGTTATCCCAGCCACTACTCAGAAACCTGCTGCGACAACAACAGCAAGTCCAGTTATCCCAGCCACTACTCAGAAACCTGCTGCGACAACAACAGCAAGTCCAGTTATCCCAGCCACTACTCAGAAACCTGCTGCGACAACAACAGCAAGTCCAGTTATCCCAGCCACTACTCAGAAACCTGCTGCGACAACAACAGCAAGTCCAGTTATCCCAACCACTACTCAGAAACCTGCTGCGACAACAACAGCAAGTCCAGTTATCCCAGCCACTACTCAGAAACCTGCTGCGACAACAACAGCAAGTCCAGTTATCCCAGCCACTACTCAGAAACCTGCTGCGACAACAACAGCAAGTCCAGTTATCCCAACCACTACTCAGAAACCTGCTGCGACAACAACAGCAAGTCCAAATATCACAGCCACTACACAGAAACCTACTGCGACAACAACAGCAAGTCCAAATATCACAGCCACTACTCAGAAACCTGCTACAGCAACAGGTTCAGGTGGTGTGTCCACAACAGCATCAGTTCCTGCTACAAAGCCTCTAGGTACTTCTATCAGTATCCAAAAACTGTAATCCCCTCTATAACAAAGAGTTCATTGGATTTATGTGCTCTCATAAGTTGTAAATGCCCATATTGATGTGTGTGTGTGTGTGTTTTTCCTTGACTTTAAAGGTCCTTGTGATTCAAACCCATGTGGCAGTGGGAGCACCTGTGAGCCTCGTGGACCTCAGGATTTTGTATGCTTGTGTTTGGCTGGTGATTACTACAATAACAAAAGCAAAATTTGTGAGAGTGGTAAGTATTTGTTTGTGTACCACTTTGAGGCTGTTACTCCTTGAGTAAGTGCCTTAATGAACACTTATTATGATGCGAAAGTGTAAGCCTGTATTTGTCTTTAGTCTTGTGTGGCATATTGCAAATTCAAAATTACACAGGAGAAGTAGTACCTAGAGATACTGTAGTCGTTTTTTGGCAATTAAATTAGCTCAATTTTATTGAAGTGCGGTAGTATTAATTGAGTCAAAATTATAGGCACCTATAGAGGACCAGTGCTACATTAATAATTTCATTAAATATTAAAAGATAGTTTAACATTTTGGGAAATATGCTTAGCCTATAGCTAGAATATAGACTGGAAAAAGGGGGAAACAGCTAGCCTGCCTCTGTCCAAAAGTAATGAAATCAGTGTAAAAACGTTGCGGTTATATAGTTACATGCTGGACTATTTCTTGATATCACAGTGACGTGGCCAGGCAACCAGCAGAGACGGCTGCTGGCTGTACTGTAGCTTTACATTAAAGTGAAAAATATTAGTAAATATGAGTGGTATTGATCTTCTTATTCCAGCAAGAAAGCAAATAAGGTTATTTCCCAAAATGTTGAACTACTCTTCCAAATAAATTGGTATGACAGGAGTGCATATACGACTTTCTTAAGATGATATTTTCCTGTTTTAGCCAAAGTATTCCCTGGACAACTAAACCTGGACATGACCTATAATGAAAACATGACTGACAAAACATCTACAGAATTTCAAACTGCCTCGAAAAAAATCATTGATGCGGTATGAAATCAATTTTCTCCCTTTTTCATGTGTTCATTTTTTTTTATTTTTTAGTCTTTGTTAAATGTTAGGCCTAGAGTAAAGACCTGTCAAATAATTCACATAATTGCTTTGACGTTTTTTAACATCCCTCATCTATTTGTCTAGGAGTGATATGGATATTTATCCACAATTTGCACACATTAAAATTTTCCAATAGATATTCAAACAAACAGCTACTGTGGCCTTTGTGGAATATCTGGTGCAACTGGATGCTAGTTGTGTCAGAATTACAAACCTGTGCTATACTTGAGTATTAAACTTGATGCGTGTGGTGATTAATGCTCTGTGTAACTACACAATATGTATCAAAGCAAAATAATTTTGAGAACTGAAGTTGATCTCAAGGAGCAGTCCATACCCAGTGAAATGATGTCCTAAACAAAATGGCATTTTCCTTCTAAAACACAGCTGAATGCTGCTTACAATGGGTCTGATGGTTACACTGAATCTACAGTGCTGGAACTGCGGTAAGTTGTAGTGTGATGGTGACAGTCTGTCTAGAGCCATACTCCCTACAGTACACTTACAGCACATTGCAATTAGTAATTGCAGAATATAATTATCATTAAGTGTAATTTTTGTCCATATAGACCCAGTAAAAACAGCAGGGTTTGGTCAAGATCAGAGGAAAAGGTCAATGCATCTGTTGAGATCATCTTCCGAACAGATTCTAAAATCAGTTCATCTGAAGTTACCAAGCAGATAGAGACTGCCAGCAACTGTGAAGACAATTGTGTCCTGGGAAATGCGAAATTTAAAGGTATGTTTGTTACATCTGTCTCTATATTTTAGATCTTTATCCAGTTTGATGGTGAGATATGGATTTGTTTTCAACAGAAAATAGTTGAAAAGTAATGTTTCAAAATGATATACTGTATCTGGTTTTAAAAAGCAGTACTGTGTGAAATTCATTAATAGCTGTCAAATATAGCAGAATTTTTGGTAAACAGTATTCTTTACAAATGTTTGGTTTTATTTTGTCCTATCAAACATTTGTTAGTAGCTTTCATTATTAGGGCTACTGAATACAGAACCTTCCATTGCTTAGATATTTTTAGGACTACACTCATTTTGGGGTTTTTTTGGCCCATTGATCATGCTTTTGATTTGGTTCCTTATATAGACAATCTGACACTATCCGGTAGTAACCAATGACCCATCTCCAAATGTACACACACCTGCCACCAAGTCCACACTCAAGCTTGTTTTGTAAAAGCAATTAAACACGAAGTGTGTTGGGCGTAAATATTCAGTGAACACTACACAATGGGTTTTTGAAAACAGAAAATATTGATGGGGACAAATTTATGTTATTCATTTATTTGAGGGGAGATGACCCCCCATCCCTAGCAGCGATTATGCACCTGCTCCATACTACACTGTTAGACAAGTTTTTCAAAGTGTGTAACACTTGAATAACAGTGTGCAGGATGGCTCAACATGTTCAATTAAACATCAAACCCCCACATTATTTTCAGCCATGCAAATGAGTAAGACATCCAGCACAATATACTGTATTTCGCAGATTCATTTGTTATCGGGTTTGATTAGTTGTTTGGATGCAGTGTTTTCTTCTCTGTGCTTGCTGTTTGTACACGCTCACATTCCTCTCCAAGATGCCTACAGTATGCAAGTTTTTAGTTTAATCCAAAAAATCGCAGCAGACGTTTTGACTTCTCACAGTAGGAAAAACGTGATGGCTCCTTTCAATTAAACTCTTTCTCTCTGTACAAGTATTTACATGACATGATTTACATGGCTTATTATTACTTTAAACATCATATGCTAAATAATTAGCATGCACACTATAGCTGTTTTTTGTCAATTCTCAGGCCAGATAGGCTATTGGTTAAGGTGAGCAAGTGTTTTATAATACTTCTGCCCTGATGTTAAAATTTGATTACTCATGTATTTCTAGGCCCCTTGTCACTGCACAAATAGTGATCTTTGTACAGTGAAGAGTATCGGTCAGCTGACATGGAATGGTATTTCTCAACTGCTGTCAGCACATTGTACATTTCACCGTTCGTATCATGTTGTTATTTTAGCGTTGTCATGTTTTTGTGCTCATATATTATCTTACTCATCTGAAATAGATGTGCTGATAGTATACTCTTTTTTTCTTTCATTTAAAGAGACATCTCTGTGTGATAAGGAACCCTGTGATGTGGAAACTACAGAATGTTTATCAGAAAATGGACTTTATAACTGTACCTGTAATGATAACTACATTAAGACACCCTTCAGTGACAGAATGTGCTTGGGTAAGTGCATTTAATGAGTGAGAGAGAGAAAAGTATGTGTGTGTGTGTGTGTGTGTGTGTGTGCAATAATATAATTATCTTTCTTTAACTAAACTACAAACTACCTCAACTTTTTGTGCTTTTGCAGTATGTCCCAGTGGTTGGAAAGCAAGTGGATCCGAATGTGTCCAGTAGGTACTTAAATGTCATGTCAGAAATGTCTGAAAATGCAATAATTAGTATCTACCAAATTATTTTTTCTAATTATGGCAAGGAGGGAAAAACTGAAAGCCATGCAACTATTCTTCTCTTTCAGTTGTCCATTTGGTTATTCGGGTTTGAACTGCAATGAATGTGAGTATACAGTATGTATGTTTTTTTGAAAAAAGTGATACACAATTGTTTACAACATAAAAAGTCAGGTATGCTACAAATGCAACCATCTCGTCTAATGCAGTAACATTATCTCTCCAAATTGTCACCAACTGCTCGCAAATGTAATATATTTTCTGTGGGAAACATAATGCTGCCAAATTTAAAAAAAAAAAAAAATTACATTAACCAGAAAGATAATATTCCTTCAGTATAAGTGCATGACAAGTAAAATGTGGTAGAACTAGAGGCACCTGGGTTTCAGTGGTCTTCGATACCTGCTTAACTAAAAATGTCCATCCATGTATCCATGAATCACTTTCTAAACTTTTTCTTAAACTTTCTGTTTCAGCAAGTTGTGTCAAAGAAAAGTTTTTATTAAATACATTCACTAGCTTTATTATTCATGTCAATCTCTGTGTTTTGTTAGCATGGCAGCTGGCGCTGGTAATAGTCGGCTCCGTGCTTGGGGGACTGCTGCTCATCACGCTCATCCTTCTGCCTGTAGTGGCCTGCAAGTGAGTTTCTCAGCTATGTTTTCATCCATTTCCAATCATTTATTATTGCCTCTGCCATGTCTCTGCTATCTCTCACTCAAGCTACACGTTAACCTTTATATAACTAGGCATGTTAATTATGAACCTTTTTTACTGTGACAAGGTAGCCTGGTAGTTTTAATCTGTCATTTTATTTTAGACACAAACATATTTTACAGATACTTTGCATCAAAGAAAAATGTCGTTTACAAATGAAATATAGTGCAGTAGTACAGACACAGTAATATAGGCAGTAATATATACTTTTGTTTTATCTTGTTAGATCCTCAAAGAAGAGCTCCGGGAAGAACAAAGTTGGGGATCCCTATGTCAGCCACTCTTCTGCCAAGGCACCCCTGGCTAACAGCAGCTTAGCCATTAGCCGAGCACCCTCGGTTAATAACGGCCCAGCCAATGGCCTGGGAAGCTTTGCAAATGCTGGGGCACCTAGGATCCCAAGGGCCACAACCACCAGCAGCTGGGACCGCAGGTCCGACCTGGAGATGACTCCAAGCAACAGCCGGCAAAACCTGATCTCTGCGGGGAAGAACATGGTGAGCATGCCTATGTCTGCGTTTGATGTATAAAGAGGAGAAAAGTGGAAGGGTAGTATGAGTTAACTGACGAAATATAAAACCCTGAAAAGGTTTTAATTCATGGGACAGAAAGAGCTAAAGTATGCAGGGCAGAAAAGAAATGAAAATATTCAGCAGGGTCAAAGGAGAGAAAATGAGGAATACACATGCTTTGTGTTTGTCATAAAGAAACTTTTTTCTTTGCAGAATGTCTACGAGGATGCGGATGACATGAACAGCAACCCATACGTTCGACCCTCGAGCAGTCTCTATGCTCAGACTCGACCCTCGAGCAGTCTCTATGCTCAGGATCGACCCTCGAGCAATCTCTATGCTCAGGATCGACCCTCGAGCAATCTCTATGCTCAGGATCGACCTCAGAGCAATCCATATGCTCAGGCCCGACCCCAGAACAACCCATACGCTCAGAATCGACCACAGACCAACCCGTATGCTTCGAGCCAAGGCCAGACCAACCCTTACTACATGCACGATGATGGAAGACGGTTCAATTAATGTGGAACCGCAAAGGTTTATCCTACAGTGACATTTACCCTGATCAAATATTTCATGAGGTGCACCACTGACTTGAAGTTTTGTCAGAAACACCTCAGAATTCAGTTTTCTTACTTTCTTTTTTTTTCAAAAAACTACACAACATTAATATCCCATTATGATAAGAGAAGTATAAACAGAAGCACTATGGGAGCTCAGGTTTTGTGCAATCGCCCAAGAAATGTGCAGTAATGAATATTATTGTACTGTAGGGCTGTTAGTCCTTTCAACCCATTGATCCATATATTGTGAACTCCATTCTGACCAATTATAAGCTTAAGCATAAATCATTCCTGTCTTTCCTTGACTACTTTATGTGAAAGTTTGGGATATGACAAACACTGTGGGTCCTTTCAAAGGTTTTGTCTCACCCCATTTCAATGTTTTCATTGTCAGTCAGTTAAAATAGTATTTACTCAAGAATGTCTGATTGTTTAATGGCACTGAGTCAGGTATTGATCCTCTACGATCTGGCTAAAGGCCAGAAATGAGGAGCTTGCCCATCTAATGTCTTGCTTGTCTATGAATTTGCAAAATTTACATTTTTTTAGGTTTATGATGAGTCACAATTTTATTCAGTTGTTTGTAAATGAGACGAGTTTCTTTTGTTCTAATAAAACTTAATGGATTATTCCTCCAAATCAGGGCATGTTGATTCCCTCTATATATTTCAGTGTAATTTGTGTTAAATGTTTCTACATTAAAATGGTTTAATGTTCTTTTTTGTATAACTTAAGAGTATATTTTGTTTATTTCTAACCACTTTTGTGACTGATTGATACCAAGCTGTGTTCTTCATAAATAAAATAAAATTACATCTTTAACTATTTTAACGTTTGCATGCACTTTGTATTAATTTTCTTTTGTCACTTATAACATCATATGATATTAAATTCATTTTAACCATAAATCAACTTGAGGACATTGGACTTCACCACAGTGAGTGACATCACTTTCACACGTTTTACATGTTCAATTGAAAGTCACTAATAATCAAACCATCTCAAGTCTATTACTCTGGATATATTTAATTTACACATATGGCATGCATTAAAGCAAATGCAATTATTGAAGCTTTTACTGTTTAGCCATCTCCATTATTAAGCAATCGCTTAGAACTGAGTGTGTTTAAACTGTTTAAATTCAGCATGGACATGCTTCTAAAGTTGAAAATGTACTGTCTCTGAGAAAGTCTCACATCTTACATTTACTCTGCTATTTATTTAAAATCTTAGTTTGTATGTTTCAGAAGAGTTGTTGCTGCTTGCACAGCCTTTTTTTATTTTTTATTTTTGGTAGTACTGTGCCACTTGAGGGCGCCAAAGTTCAAACAAAAACACCTTCAGAACAGTTGCGCAAGTGATGAAAACAGGAGAGGGTCCTGCCGGTAGGTCTCAGGGACGCTTCTGGTGCAGGCTCCGCTCTCAGGACAACCCCACAGTCAGGACAGGATTTTTTTTTCTTTTTTACCTTGCATTAAAAACCGTAGAGGAAAACATGCTCACGACACATGCCCACAGAGCTGTAACGTTATACAGTGACAGTGACAGTGACAACATGACTGTGACTTGTTTGGTTTAAAGTAATTAAATATGGCAAATCATGTTTTGTTGTTTTAATAGTAGCTATATCAAAGAGATGTTAAAAACGTAGTGTATTGTTGTTGTGAGTTGCAAGCTATGCGGCTTGTGTAGGTCTCCATAGTCGGCCTCTGTATTTCACCAGAGTTACCATACTGCATTAATGTTAGCACAGTTAGCTGTAGGCTAAGTGCCATTAAAACATCGTGACTCAGCATTAACTCTGACTCTCTTATCTCACACACTCGGTATCTTATACGTAGTATTAACGGAAAATATGAGAATTTCTGGGAGACCTGTTAATGGTATTTATTCAATATTACTATGGATAAAATACTGAAAATACATTGTTACAAGTACAGAGATGCTTTCATTTTTTGTTTCAATTAAGTAACCCGCCCTGTGCTGTCACAGCTTTAGATGATACTTGACGTATAGTCAAAATAATTTACAAAATAGTGAGGTTTTTAAATCACCAAATTGTCCTCAGTGTCTATTGTTGGGCTTTGGTAAATAATCTTCTGTGGGATACTATTCTCTCAAGGACAAATATCCTTTAATGCTTTTGTCCTTTCAAGTGTTAGGATAGAAAAAATACTAAAAGGAAAAGGATTTCAGGCTTTAAATAATTCCATCGTAGGTGAGTCATAGTATGCTGGATGTTAAAATAAACACAAATGTCCTGACTAACATGCAACAGCACAGAAACAGCAGATGTGTTAACATGATTAGAAGTCTTGATGACTGGTAACACATGGTTTAAAGGAACAGAAAATCTGTGTAGAAGGAAGTTAATTTCCTTAGCAACTCAGATCAGAGTTTAGTTAAAGATTCTTTAGCTCTTAGCTTCACTCCAGTTTTTGAGGAGGATAAATATGACATAAAATACTTTCCCACTGGCCTTTCACTTCCACAGCATTTGCCACTAGTAGATATTTATAGTTTTTGCATAATTTGCGCTGGAAGGAAAGCAACCTCTTGCCCTTTATTGCCATAAAGCAATATTCCTTTGTGCTATAAAGCAATTACCCAGATTTGCTGTAACAAGGTCACACATTGTGAAATGCAATGAAGATGCCAGTAGAAGTTGCCAATCATGAGTTTGTTTGGTAACTGTAAATGATAGTGTAAAGTAATTTGGCAATAATTTGTTATCGAAACTCTACATGCAGCACCTTTAAGTTGATCATTTTTTATTGTTCTGTTTAAACACGATGGAATTCATAGATATATTAGATATCCATCTGCATAAAATATATTAAGTAATGATAATTATGCTTGTGTGTACAATTATGTTTCTCTATGGATATTGTATTTGATTTCAATACATTTAATAGGTGGCACATTCACACACCATACCATATTTTTGCCATTACACTACACTATTATGTACTAAGGTGTGTACCACTATAACACATTCAGGTTTAAAGTCCTTTGCCGACTATGATGACATTTGAATCAAAAATCCAAAAAACCCATCAGTCTTGGTCCCCTATCCACCAACATGCAGCCAACTGCCAGAAATCTAGGAGTTTGATTCTGATTTAAGTTTCGAACCACACATTAAAAAAGTTGTCCAGTCCTGCTCCCTGCAAATAAGAACCATTTCCAGAATTAAGCCAATGCTCTCCCACTCTGACCTGGAAAAAATCATCCATGCTCTCATTTTCTCCAGATTAGACTACTGTAACTCCCTCCTTTCAAGTATTAGACAAAAATCCCTCTCTTGTCTCCAACTAGTTCAGAACGCAGCAGATAGGCTTCTTAGTGGTTTGAACAGACTACATCACATCATCCCAAGCTTCTCTCCATTGGCTCCCTGTTCATTTTAGAATTGATTTTAAGATTTTACTGATCACTTTTAAAGCATGTCTGGGTCTGGCTCCAAGCTACATAACAGATATGTTGACCCCATAGATCCTCAGGTGGGGCCCTTCTGGCTCTTTCAATGTCGAGGCTTAAATCTAAAGGTGACCATGCTTTTGCCATCAGGGCTCCTCGCCTTTGGAACGACCTGCCTGAGGAGATCAGGTTAGCAGAATCAGTAACTTCTTTTAAATCACCTCTTTAAACCCATTTCTACAGACTTACTTTTATATGATGTCTTTTTATCATCTCTATTGTTTTTCTTTGTCTTCTACTGTCATCTTCTTAATTTCAGACTTGTTATTGCTTTCTGTGTCATGTGTCTTTGCTTTTGTATTGTACTGCCTTTGCTTTGTCTGTCAAAGCACTTTGTAAACTCTATTTTTAAAGGTGCTATATAAATAAAGATATTATTATTATTATTTATCACAGCTGAAAATAATTTTTTAGCCACTGTGGTATTGTTTTTCTTCAGTTTGTTAGGTAAATAAGACATGTCAGTTGTACTGTAGCATGTAGGTTCTTTTTAAGTAGATGTAGAAATGAAAAAATGCACATCTGTTTTCAGGCATCATATAGTGGTTTCAGCTACAGACAGTGTTAATGTCCTGCTGCAATGTTACACAAAAATGAGTAGTTACTTTTTCTTGCTGATGTAGACAACATACCAACAGGTAAAAGTTAATCTTAGATGAGGTTTTATGTAAAGGAGTGAGCAATAAAAAGGTGTATTACTCCGTGTCACATTATTGGTCAGCTGGTCCCTGAGTTATACATCTCAATCCCAAAGGTGCCATCTTCACCAGGTTCGTTTGGGTTAACATAGTCAGGGTGTAGATTTAGCATGACTGGACACACAAGCTGAACAGTGAGACAAAAGAGCATCGAGGGAGAAGTCTGAGCACTAAATTATGGGCCTTAAAGGTCTTCTATTTCTTCTGCTGCTGTCCCAAGGAATTCAGCTTGCTCAAGGTATGGTTATACTCTTTTTTTTTTTTTTTTTTTTTTTTTTTTTTTTACATCAATACATTTTCTAGTGACCAATATGCTAAAGTTAACACTGAAAGTTCAAGTAGTAGCGAAATTACTAGGTAATGGTCAACAATAATTAGCTGGAGTTTTGGATTCCAATGCAATTGCATCATTACAGTAGGATGTTTATCATTTTTCATCATTACTGTAAGAAACTTTTAATAAACAGATTAATTCCTAAATGAGATTTGAGTAGTTTGACACCTTTCTGACAAAAAAATAAAAATTACATGAATAAAAATCATGCGAAAATTGAGTTTTGGCTGTTTGGAAAATAATAAAACTTAAAATTATTGACTTTATAAAGGATGCACAACATGTGATGTTAAAGTATTGTGCAATAAATAAATAAATAGACAGTTTACCTCTAAAGTGCATTAGCATTTCAACAGAAATCCTACATTCATGCCATATTCATTTAATTGTGTTTGATAGCCTATGCAAGATTTTATGTTGTTAATAATTTACAGTAAAAAACGACATTTTTGAATGCACAAGATATTCAAAGTACACATATCAAGCTATCTCTCTGCTGATTCAGATATGAATGTTGTATTTGATTGGCTCGCATACTCCAAAGTCATAAGATTGACTGTTCAATGGACTGTTCATTCACAGTGAAGAATTAACTATCCTTTAAAGGCTGAATCACATGTTTTGAGGTTGAAATGCTGCACAAGGAGGAAGTAACAGTGTCATAAACATGGTAACTCATTTGTCAAGGAAACCGTAAAATACTCTTTTTCATTTAAGTGTCATTGAAATCAAACATTCAAATATGCAATGTTACCATGACTGAATGTATTTTAAACAATATTGAATGCACAAATTACCTCTGTAACACCCACACCATGCTCATAGAAACTGAATGATGATAGATGTTTTAAACCTCATCAGTCTGTCTTGGTTTGTTTTTCTGCAGGAAGTTGTGGCAGTGGGGAGTTTCAGTGCATCAATGGACAATGTATTAACATAGCCTGGAGGTGTGATGGGACTAAAGACTGCACAGATGACTCAGATGAGCAAAACTGCCGTGAGTACAGCAACCGAATCACTGGAAACACAATCAGTGCTATGCAAAAGCATCTCAAAAACCCAGTGTTTCCAGTCTTTTTGATTATAAGTTTATTATTAAGTTCACCATACAGACATATACGAATGTCCATACGATAATCTATTAACTGGGAAGATGAAGTTTGGCATTAAAACATAAAGCTTTAAGCACTATTATTTATGTGAAAACTCTTCTATTGTTTTATTCTTTGTGGCAGCACCTCCATCGTGCAGCTCACAGGAATTTAAGTGTGTAACAAGCGGTGAATGCATCTCTTTGGGATTTGTCTGCGATGGAGAGGAAGACTGCATCGATGGCTCAGATGAACAAAGAACATGTGGTATGCAGTCATGAAGAGTAAAACCACTAGGTGGCAACATCACCTCATAGAAAAAATGCATGAAGTTCTAATGGAACAACATACAGTATATGTACATATACTGAATTTCTCTAATAGGAACAAAAAACATACTAAAGATAGGAAAACATTGTAACTTTATGGCATATATCATTTTACTAGTTTAATAACAGGTCTATGCAGGTAGATAAAGGGGTCATGATATAATTTTTGTTAATAGCTCTTCATGTCATTGTGACAAAATTGATTTTCAGAAACATCAATTGACAAACAAAATGACCTGCATTTCTTAACTGAAGCTGACAATTTGCGCTTTAAAGAGCTACAAGTCTAATTCCTGTGCAGCATATCATTTTGGAGTAAAATTTCTCACATACTTTTGGTTCAGATGGTCGGACCTGCAGCCCAGATCAGTTCACCTGCCAGGAGGGCCAGTGTATCCCCAAAAAATACAGATGTGACTATGTGAAGGACTGCGTGGACAACTCTGATGAGAACAACTGCGGTAAGAATTTTAGACGTACAGGGAACTCATTACGATGTACTTTGATATAATACATAATACTGATCAGTAGTAGGCTATGAGATATTTGTGTTCACTGTTATAATCTCTATGAGGTTTTTGTTTGATAGGGAAAATTTTATGGGCATTGAGAGTAAAAAGAAAAGTCATTTTTATAGAGTAAGTTTGTGTTTTTTGCAGACTATCCACGTTGCACCCAGAAGACATGTGCTAATGGGGCTTGTTACAACCATTCTCAGCATTGCAATGGGCTACAGGACTGCAGAGATGGCTCTGATGAATTCAACTGCAGTGAGTAGACTCAACAAATTTTATGTTCATCAGCTCAGGTTTATAGACCAAGTTAAATCTATCAGTGATGTGAAAATTGAAATAATCCTCTCATCTCTGCAGCTATATTATCAAATTCATGCTTTTTTCGCACAAAACCTGTTTTAACCCCAGTTTGGGTCACATTAGCTACAATAGAGTTAAATATTACCCTCTTATACTTGTGTAATGAGATGTAACAATAAAGAACTTGAACCTGAGTCAAGTCACTGCTTTTTTCACAGATTAATAACCGCAAATGCTAAACTAAAATGCGACATCTCCAGATTCCTCAAAGATTCTTGTTTCCAGCTGTGATGAATTATATCAGCTTCACTATACTGATGTTAAACCATTTTCCAAATTTCAACTGCGTCCCTCAGACAAACAAGAGGGTGGCTGGAAGTTACGTTCTTGCTCGTCTTGAATGATGCAAAATTAAACAATTAACCAAGTATAAGGTTAATTTATCCAAAGTTGTATTAGTTACACATCTGTCTATATTTTTCATATTTATTTGTATTTTCCACATAGTTTGTAACATTATGTCGTATGATATAAGCAAAGAGAATGTCACTTCCGACTGTAATCTTTGTTTCATTTCAGCTAGCGTTAGCTCAGTCCCAATTATGGAAAGGATACAAAGTTTCATGATTTAGCAGCATACGGAATAATTTTCGTTCCAGTCAGATAGAAGAATGTTTCAGGAATCCGTAAATGTCTCCAAAACAGCCAAGTGTTGTGTAAAGATTTTATTTAGCTTGTATATTTGAAATTGCCATACCATATACATAATGATGCACCTCTGGTTCTTAATAAATTTTGTTTCCTTGTAATTTTGGTTTAACTAGTTAAGGTTGTTTTATTACCTCTGGGTTTGTTTGACCTGTTGTAAATTCAGTCATTGTGTTTTATTTTCAGCGACTCAGCACTGTCCCATCCACCAGTATCAGTGTGCAAATGGTTACTGTATTCCAAATTCATTTGTGTGTGACCACTGGGATGACTGTGGGGACAACAGTGATGAGCAAGGCTGTGGTGAGGACACAGTTTCATTAGAGGGTCAACTCACATTTAATTGTAACACAGAAGGCATTTAAAAGTAGTTGAATTGAATTTAAAATGATCCTGTGATAACATAAGGTTCAGTTGTACAACATGTGAAAATACTTAATGTATGTGCTTGAAGCTCTAAAAGGATATTCAAAAAGAGTAATTATTGTGACACCAATGTTAAATGGGCCCATATTTTTGTTGCAATGTATAGAAAGATGGGCAACACTTCAACCTGAATTAATGTGAGTTCTCCCTATTTATTCTTTAGTGTACCAGAGCTGTAGCGGCAATGAGTTTACATGTTCGAGTGGCCGTTGCATTCCTCAGCGCTGGGTGTGTGACCAGTTCAATGACTGTGGGGACTACAGTGATGAGAAAGGATGTGGTGAGAAAACTTGCTCTTAGAGGTGGATTAATAATCTGAACTGGAAATCCAGTGTAGATGTGAAGACTACACTGAAATTTAAATCTAAAAACAACAGTCAATTGGCATAGTTAAGGATTCATGGTTAGGATCATTAGCTTAATTTAAAGGTAGTTTCATTCCAAAATGATAAAGATACGATGAGAAACTTTTGACTTTGGAAAATACTCTAGCTAAAGACTTGTAAGAATTATCAGAAATGACTTAAGTCTAAAGACTGCCTATATAAAAACCTTTCTAATTCATAATATACACTCATATGTTTATGTGGTTTTTAGATAGTAACTCTCGAGACTGTTACCCTGGTGAGTGGGGATGCCCGGGTTCGACAGTATGTATACCAGTGGGAAAAGTGTGTGATGGCAAACCTGACTGTCCTGGAGGAACAGATGAGACCAACTCCACAGCTCAGCAAACCTGCAGTAAGTCTGACAGATGTAATGTTTTCATATATGTGTGAGATATCTACATGTATGAGTCCCTCACTAAACCACAGAAACCTTGTAATAATACTGCTATGTAAACCCATTTGTCTTTAGAGCTGTTGTGGAGAAGAAACCAAGGAAATTAAATTTAAATTAACTGAAATGTTAGAGAGATGGTCAACTGTAAAATGTCCCTCATTTGCAGCCTAGGGCTATAAATTTAGGTGCAAGTGTTTTACACATTACAGTGTGGTGTACTCATAAATGTTTCTCGGAAGTCAGCTGTTGAGGATGTGATATGATCACAGCTTTCAACTTTATCACTGCCTTTACACATGCTTGGTTTAAGATTAACTTTTTTCAGGTGATTTTTCCTAGGAGAACTGCTAATGGCCTCTAAATTCAGATGATGATGGCTATAATGGCCACAATAATGATTATAATGTTCTAAGCTGCCTAGATTGTGGTGATGCCATGGGTAAACCTTAGATTTGTCAATGATCTTGATTTCTATGTCTTATACTCACAGGCCTGGAGCGGTGCTCAACCTTGAGCTGTGAATTTCACTGCCACCCATCTCCTCAGGGCGGTGCTTGCTACTGCCCTGATGGTTTCATTGTAGCCAATGATAGCCGTTCCTGTGTGGGTGAGTGCCAAATATGATATTTTGTGAAAGCATCTATATTTGTGGCATCATTGATAGTAGTGGACTCTGAGCTACCAACAGCATACATATTTTTGGGGAAGCTTCTTTTAACATTAATTCTTGTTTTAGCTTGTACCGTGAGTCAGTCTCAAAAAGGTACAATTACTAGATTAATTTCACAGCACTCTGGTTCAAAACACAAGTAAAGATTTTCACCTTTATGCCTACATATAAAAAATAGTTGTTTGTATTATTCCCCAGACTATAATGACTGTCAAATCTGGGGGATCTGTGACCAGCTGTGTGAAGATCGCCCTGGGACACACCACTGTAGCTGTGCCGATGGATACTTCTTGGAGCAGGGTCACGTCTGCAAAGCAAATGTGTCAGGTACAGGGGGTGACGCATTACATAGTAGCTTTATACAATCTTCTGCGACAAGATCTGAGGGGTGTTTGAAAGCTCAACATGACAAAGCAGACAAGATTTTAAAGATGGGTTGCTCATAGGGAGAGACCGTGACCCAAAACCTTCATGAGCGCAAATAGTATTGATTTGGGAAACTAAAGTATCCTCAGCATTTATAAAAAACAGTTGACAGACACTTTTTTTCCCAACACATTTACTAAAAGTTTGTTCTTCTAAGGCTTGAGGGCTTTATACTTTAGCTATATCAAATATCGAAGATAAATACAACAAAGTGAAATACTGAAATTTGTTTTCCAGGTGGAATGCCACAGCTAATTTTCACCAACGGGGGTGATGTGATGATGGCCGATATACACGGGCGCTTTGTCAGAACTCTGGTGCCTTCTCAGGGTAAAGGATACGCTGTAGGCGTGGCATACCACTGGCACAGTGATAGAGTCTTCTGGAGTGACACATACACCAAAAAGGTCAGTCTGGATTACTGTCTGGTGACATTTTGATGACAGCCCTCTTTCATGTTTACCTTTTTCATAGCCTCCTTTACATGGTTGCCAAACAGAAGCTGTGTTTATTTTTAATAGATAGTTGAGCAGCAATCATTTCTTCTGGTCACTGCACAGCTCTACTGGAACAGCTGTGGGACATATGCTAGGCAGTAGTTGAGTTGGGAAGGGAAACCCATTCATCCCAAACCCTTTCATCCTTTTGCCAGGTATACTCCACCAACTATAATGGCGGTGACATTAAGGAGGTTCTGACCACTGCAGTCAACAGTGTCCAGAACCTTGCTGTGGATTGGGTCAACTTCAAACTCTATGTTTTAGAAGCCACGGTGGAGCGCATCGACATGTGTGACTTTGATGGAGGGAATCGGGTCACACTGGTGGCTGAAAACCTGCGGACTCCTCATGGCCTCGCCCTGGACCCTACAGTTGGGTGGGTTTAAATGCTTTAGTCTTTCAAAGCTTCCAAACCTATGTAACATTGTAACGTCATTCGTCAACGTCGTCAGTATTGGTATTAAAATGAATATTGGTAGAAGTGTTAGTATTTGTTTTTAGAATCTTTACTAGCATTGTTTTTTTCTGCACAATAACATCAGGGCATGAGATAATTACGTAAAAAATTCATTACTTTCATGCCACTGGTCACTGGATTTTTTTTTAATGAAACTTGCTCCATGTCATTTTTATTAGGGGATGACATGTTTACTTATTATCATTATCATTAAGCTTATCAGCAATTTATGATAAAATATGGTAATTGAATCCTGTACAAATGAATTTGTACAATTCCAAGTGTTTTTACATCCACATGACCTGGCATCATATAGCTCATATGTTATAGGACCCCTTAAAGTCTTTATTTTTTATTTGTTTGCAGCTACATGTTCTTCACAGACATGGGTGCTTCCGGTGAGCAGATGAAGCTGGAACGCGCCTTCATGGATGGCAGTAACCGTCTAGCGCTGGTGAAGAGCAGGCTCGGCACTCCAACAGGAATTACTATAGATATTGTCACTCAGAGGGTCTACTGGTCTGACAGCCACTTTGACACGGTGGAAACTGTCACCTACAGTGGTTTAGACAGGTAAAAGTTGCACTGAAACCCATTAAAAAGATGTTTCTGTATGGGGGGACTAACTTTGGGCTGAAATGTAATGATGCAGCTACAGTATATTGTGCTGTATCTGATTGCCATTCTGAGGTGTTGTTATTCTCCAGAAAAATAGTCCTCAATGGTGGAACCCAGGCTCCACATCCTTTTGGAATGGCTGTGTTTGAGAACCATGTGTTCTTCACTGATTGGACCAAGATGGGTGTAGTGAGAGCCAATCGGTTCAACGGCAGCAACCCAGCACTCCTCTATCGTACCACAAAGCGACCAGGCCATGTTGTTGTCTCACACCGTGTTCTACAACCTGTTGGTAAGGAGGTGCAATAATTGCTGTTTGGTGCTGGGCAGAAAGTGCAACCCACTCTCTCTTTTTTTTTTACACCTCTAGTCTCATCCATTATGTTTGCAAACTAATATTACACCATTGCCATCATAAAATGAGCACAATCCGTCTCGTCTCACAGTGATGAACCCTTGTGGCAGACACAATGGTGGTTGCCAGCAAATTTGTGTCTTGAGTCATCGCACTGACAATGATGGTCTGGGCTTCCGCTGCAAGTGTCGCCATGGTTACGACCTGCAGCCTGACCGGCGGACCTGCTTCAGTAAGTTTCTTTGACATAGAGGGCAAAATGACTTGATATTTAGAGTTGGACTGTTATTCACTTCACATTATTTTAATGCTTTCTGTCATTTTTTCATGTTTTTTCATTAGTCATAAAAGAATTAATCAAATTACAATGTTGTGTAATTTACATTTTCATTGCAGTAATTTTATTATTATTATTATTTATCAAAGGTAGGTACACATTCACCTACAAATAATTGTATTCATACCAAGTAATTACAACTTTTTCAACTACTTTTCAAATCTTAATTAATTGCAACAACATACAGTAAAACATGTCAGGGATTTAGGATTTAAAAGACAGTAACCACTGTTACTTACTCTTTGAACAGAGGTGAAGGACTACTTGTTGGTGGCCACCTCAATGGCGGTGCGGGGAATCCCACTGAACGTATCCCTCCAGGAGGACATCACCCTTCCCCTCACAGGGCTCGGGACTTCTTTCTCTGGCTCTGCTGTGGAGTTTGATGGCAAAGAGGAGGCCCTTTTCTACAATGACAGGTCCAAAGGCCTCGTCTATAAGTCAAACCTCAATGGCACCAGTGAGTTTTTGTGTAATAAGTGCTGTTACAACTGCACTGAGTGAAATCACCTGTAAAAACAATACATAATGTTATGTAAAATAAATGTAAGTTGATGGATATAATTTTCTGTATGCATTCTTAGTTCAACAGATTTTGACAGGCTACAGAGTGGGAATTGTTGATGCTATGGCCTACGACTGGACCTCCAATGTTTTGTTTTGGACCTCAAGCACCTACAGGTCGGTGGTGGCCTTCAGAGTCACAGACAAATCCAGACGAGACATTGTGACTGGACTGAGGAACCCAAAAGGAATTGCAGTGCATCCCAGTGCTGGGTGAGTGTTAAAATGTATCAGGTGTGATTGGTTTCAGTGTCATTTGCACTTAGATATCACAGTCTAGTAATGCACCTAAATACGTATAACAAGCACTTTATGCAATATATTGAATCTGAATAGATTTGTCCTCTTGTTTGTCCACTCATGTTACCCCACAGCTACTTATTTTGGTCTGACTGGAATCGTCCAGCGGTCATCATGAAAGGCTTCACTGATGGCAGCAATGCTGTTCCTCTGGTCAACACAACACTGGGATGGCCGTATGGACTCACTGTTGACTATGTGTAAGCACAGTGACGATTACAATGATGACAGTGAGGATTATAGTTTGATCTCACTGAATAATTCCAAGAATCAAGGAATAAATTATTGTATGTGATGTGGATTACAGTATTCCTATATATTCACTGGTTAATTCCTTGTGCTCGGCCTTCATCAGGATGGACCGGCTATACTGGGTAGATTCCCTCTTGGCACAGATTGGTCACATCGGCATTGAAGGATTGGACAGACAGACATTCAGCAATATCGGCCAGATCACTAAACCCTACTCTCTAACAATTTATTCAGGTGCGTTTCTTGGTCTCACCTCATAACTGTCCTTTATTCTAGTACACCTATTGTATATTACACATGCAGAGTATTATTCATATTGTACAGTATATGATGTTATTAAGGTTTATCTGCAGCCTTGACTCAATAAAACCCCAACTTTATTATAAAGCTCTAACAATTCTCAAACAACTTTATTTCAGAGTTTATTTTCATTTAGACCAAAACAGTGTTACATTCAAAATGAGTGTTAGAATTTCCCGTACATTATTTTGTGCCTTAAGCACAGTTGCACATATTAGAATTTAATAAGCCACTTATTTGAGCTACTTTCTAATTGAGCCACTTCTTGTACCCCCTCTGAAATCACTGCAGTATGGCTGCTCATGACTCATTGCATTATATTTAGTAAATGTGCATTTGTTTTTTATATCTTCTGCCTTTATTACAACACTGAGTCATGTGTTTTTATCTTCTAGACTACCTGTATGTGTCTGATACAAGGACTAGAGCAATATTCGAGATGAGGAAGCGGGATGGAGGAGGAAACATTATGATCAGACAAGGAGTCACTGGAATTATGAATGTCAAGGCCTATACAGCTGACCTCCAAAACAGTAAGTTCACACAAAGGGAGCCATTGGAGTCTGTGAATAATTTTAATACTCCAGTCCTGCAGTAACTCAGTCACAGTGTTGAGTAAGCTTAGATACTTTGTGTATGAACAGGAATTGAATTTCATCACAAGAAGGCAGGGAGAGCAGAGACAAAATGGAGCGAGAAAAGAGATTAAAATAGCATTTTCTCAAACTAATCAATGACTGCAGGACCAGGGCAATAGTTGAGCTGCCAGTCAGCCAGATATAATAATCCACAAACCCAATGACTACTTCTTCACCATCCTACCCACAGCGTTCACCAGCCGGTGCAATATGGTACTCAACGGGCTCTGCAGCCACTTCTGTTTCCCGACTCCATCCTTCAGTCGAGTGTGTGGGTGTCCATACGGCATGAAGCTTCAGGCCAATCAGAGGGACTGCATCAAGGATGATTCTGTTCCCCCACCTGACAACAATTGTGGCTACTACTCCTTTGAGTGTGATGAAGGACGCTGTGTATCCAACTCCTACATCTGTGATGGTACTGCTGATTGCATAGATAAGACTGATGAGGCCAACTGCACTGATACAGGTAAATGTGTGAGAAAATGTATATTATAGAGCAATCAGTTATACTAATCCAAATGCCCACCTCATATATTTTTACCACTACCTAACTCCCAGGGGCAACCTGCTCTCCGCAAGCGTTCACCTGCAACAACAAACACTGCATCCAGCGCAACTGGCGCTGCGACGGCACTGACGACTGTGGTGACGGTTCTGATGAAATCAACTGTCCCACTCGTCTCCCTACCACCTGTGCTGCTGCGTACTTTACCTGTGATAACAATAATTGTATCTCTAAATCATGGGTGTGTGACGGTGACAATGACTGTGGTGATGGCTCTGATGAACATAACTGCAGTAAGTATATAGGGACTGTCCATTTTTATCTCTGTTGACACTTAAAGAAATTGGTTCATACAAATATTATCTTGCAAATGTATTGAAGCAAAAATGCTTTATCTGTGATTGGCAGATTCAACCATCACTACATGCGGTCCTTCCTACTTCCTTTGTCCCGACCACCGCTGCATATTCAACTCCTATGTGTGTGATGGAGACCAGGACTGCTTGGATGGCTCTGATGAGAAAAACTGTGGTAGGAATAATTTGATTCTTTGTTGATTTCTGTTTTAGGCATGTTGGTCATGTATATGAGACTGAATACCTTCTTATATGCGAAATTCTTGAGTTAAGTGCATTCATTTGTTGTGCTGTGATCATTTATCTATCTGTTCTTCTTTGTTTTTTTACTTGAAGAGTTTTCCTGTGCCTCCTATGAGTTTGCCTGTGCCACCGGGGACCAATGTGTCAACTCAGGATATCGGTGTGATGGAGTGTTTGACTGCAGGGACCATTCTGATGAGCGAGACTGTCGTAAGTAAATTACACAGGCTAATGCTGGATAGAAAAAACTATCAATCATGTCCATTAATTCTGTAATGATAACCAATTGTACCACTTGAAAATCAGCCAGCTTTATTGTTCATACCATATTCACTGTTGTTAACATGAATCAATGTACAGTGCCAGTCACAAGTTTGGACACACCTTCCCATTGACTTGAATGAAAAAGTGCATCCAATTAAAAACAGGACAACAATACATATTACACCTCTTGATGTCAAGTTTTCTGCTGCTGGGTTACTGACATTTTTAAATGTCTGTGGTGTCTCCAGCCACTCGAGGTCCAGGCCTGTGCCATGACAATGAGTTCCAGTGCCAGACCGATGGCCTCTGCATTCCAGATGAGTGGGAGTGTGACGGCCATCCAGACTGCGAGGATGGATCTGATGAACACAACTCCTGCCCACAGATCACCTGCAGACCCAACTACTTCCAGTGTACCAACAAGGCGTGCATCCCCTCAAGCTGGTTGTGTGACGGCGACAACGACTGCCGGGACATGAGCGATGAACAGAACTGCCCCACCCCTCCATTTACTTGTCCTTCCGATCAGTGGCAGTGCCCCACTGACCAGATGTGCATCGACCTGGACAAGGTGTGCAACGGCCAGAGGGACTGCCCTAATGGAGCAGATGAATCACCTATCTGCAGTGAGTTTCACAGACATCACATCATGTACTGTAATTTAAATTATATTTAGCCCTCAGACAAGAATACTAATATTATAATGGTGCTGTTTTATGTGATTTAAAATATGAGGGGCTTGTATGAATAATCAAAATGTAGCACTATTAGACAAGAAAATCCTTAAAACCTCAGAATTAAGTGAATATTGAGTCTAAGTTGGCAATATTTTTGAAAAAACCCCAATACATTTGTAGCACATCAGTGCAATAAATGTACAAGAATAATAATAAAGAGAAAATAACTTACAAAGACAACACACCACTGAAATGGACGATACAAATCAAAATGTCAGAACAACTAATACAGCTAGATTCTTAATAAATACATAAATGCTTATTAACTATCATATCATTTCATGAAGACCAAGATGACTGTGTACTGAACAACGGGGGCTGCAGTTACCGTTGTGTCCAAGGACCATTTGGGGCTCAGTGCATCTGTCCACCGGGATTTCAGCTGCTCAACGACTCAAAGACCTGTGAAGACATCAACGAGTGTCTGATCCCAGGTTTCTGTAGTCAGCAGTGCTACAATGAGAGAGGAAGCTTCAGGTGCTACTGCTCGGATGGTTACCTCCTAGAGCCTGATAGACGCACCTGCAAAGCTGCAAGTGAGCAAAAAAACATGGCATTACAAATAAAGCTGCCTGGTATAACCTACTAATTAATTATGATATGATATATGGAAAAAATCATTTTTACATATGCAATTCCCTTCTCTGCGGAGAATGGAATTTTATCCACAAAGTGCTCTTGAAATAATTTGTTGGTATGAATCATAATATTTTTTCTGCCATTAGACCCTATAGCAGCTGTACTTCTGGTTGCCAAGCGCAGTCAGATCATTGCCAACCAGATCAACATGAGACCACCCCAGATTCTTCCAGTGATCAGCGGTTCAGGCATTGTGACTGTAGACTTTGATCGTGTTACTTCCAAAATCTACTGGGCTGATGCCTCTCAGAAGAAGATATTGAGCGCCTACCAGAACGGCACCGACAGACGGGAAGTAAGAGACATGATTACACAAATGCATTAAAGTAATATTTCACAATAGAATGAAACTCAATTGAACTGTGCAAGATTCTCATAGTCAGTGTTCAATGTGTTGTGGTGTGTCTGTTGCTCTAGGTTTTCTCCACTGGTCTGATGGTACCCGAGAGTATAGCTGTGGACTGGGTGGCAAGAAACCTTTATTGGACCGACTCTGTCATGGAGAACATTGAGGTGTCCACTCTGGATGGTCGCTTCCGAAAAGTCCTCCTCACCAAAAATGTTACCAGCCCTCGTGGACTGGTTTTAGACCCCCGTAATCAGTAAGTAGAGACTCTTTGAGGGAAACTTACAAGGCTATTTAGTTAGTCTTTAATTTGGTCTTATATCACTGTCTTTCAAAACCTTTGAGCCTTTGAACAACCTGTTGCAAGACATAATAAACCTTTTGTCAAAGTGCCTTATCACACTGTCATTCTTTCCAGTACCAACGTGATGTTCTGGTCCGACTGGGGTCAGAACCCCAGGATCGAGCGGGCAGACATGGATGGAACCATGAGAAGAGTCATCGTCAGCACAAAGCTCTACTGGCCCAACGGCCTGGCCCTGGACTACACCACGCGTAGGGTCTACTTCGCAGACGCCTACCTCAAATATATTGACTACTGTGACTATAACGGGAACAACCGCCATCAGGTCATAGCAAGTGACATGGTATGTTAATTTTGATACAAATGAAGAAGTGATATAGTAACCATGGCAATCATTTAGTAATGCAGTCAGAAAGAGGAGAAAATGAAAACACTTCACAGAAACAAGATGAATCAGGAACAAGTCAGTCACCAAATGTTTCAATTTGTGAAAGGATTTCTGACCTGATGTCAATACTCAGTGCCATTTCTTTACATATGAGAAATTGTATTGTATTGTATCAGTTTGATCAAGAATCACAATCACAACTGAACATTTTTATCATTGAATAAGAATTATTCCTTGGCACATGTATCAGTTTTAAGTGACTTAGCTGACATTAGAGATGTACAAATTAGCAAAAATGTTACTGTAACAGTAAAGTACATTTTGATCAAACATGTCATATGAATGTGTGTAATTGTATCAATATAAATCAGGATGGTAATGAAAAGGAGCATCTAAGTTAAAATGGAAAAACAAAACCTTGTTAGGATGAATTTGAAAACCTATCAACCCTGTTCATGCCCACTTGACACCCAGGTTCTCCAGCACCCACATGGTATGACAGTCTTCGAGGACCACGTCTACTGGTCGGAGCGCTACACCAGCAAAGTGATGAGGACAAACAAGTTCCACGGTGGCAACATCACCACTCTGATGAGCAGCGTGTACCAGCCCATGGGCATCATTATGGACCATCCCGTCAAACAGCCCGCAGGTAATTTCTAATACAGCTTGCTTGGATACCTGTAGTTTCCTAACATGTAGTGAATGTATGTATGTTGATGCAGTGTTGAGTTGGTGTTGGTAAAAGCATCTTATGTGTCGTCACAGAGAGTATACATTTAGCCCTCTGGAGTTTTTGTGGGCCTGAGAACTCATAATATGAGAATTATGTGAACTTATCAAAAACTTGCGAACCTAAGTTGATCTAAAATATGGCATCTAATAGTAAAAACAGGCTACTGAAATTACACTAACCACATACAACAGATACAAATTTAGTCACAAAAATCCTAAAGTTAACAGAAAATAATACACTTTACCATATCAGAGGCTGCAACCAGCATTTGGAACAAACCATACAAAATTGGCGAGATGTCTGTTTGAAGGTGACACTGTGGTTCTGTATTTAGCCATCAACCCATGCAGAGAACACATGTGCAGTCAGCTGTGCCTGCTGTCAGGCCGGAGACCCAGGTACTACACCTGCCACTGTCAGTCTGGCTGGAAACTGGATGCTGACAAACGCACCTGTATCCGAGGTAGGCCTTTTTTGCAGTAGCTTTGATTCAAATTCATTTTGTAGTGTGTCTGCACAGTTGTGTGAGTATTGTGTTCCTCTTATCATGTGTACTTCTACTCTACTCTAGACAGTAATCCCTTCTTGATGGTGGTGAGAGATTCAGTGATTTTTGGCATTCCTCTGGACCCCGCTGACCCCTCCAACAATGCGATGGCCCCCGTGTCTGGCATTAGCCAGGGGCGGGACATCGACTTCGATGACCAGCAGGAGCTTGTCTATTGGGTGCAGAGCACTGTGAGTGGAGGTTTTGAGTCAAACCCTTGAGGAATGTTTTATGATATATAATGATTACTGTGACTCAAGATTAGGCTTTGCACAACACCAAGAGTTTACAATTTCTACAACATGTAATGGAAATTTATGGATAATTACTGGTGCCCACTTGTTCATTTTCTTGATTATTAATATTATTACTTGAATATCTGCAGTTTCAAAAACACTTCTTTTGATGCATTTTCTCTGATTTTGCTCCACCTTTCAGGGTTCTATATGGCAAGTGAAAACCAGCGGCGCCAACAGGTCTGAGTTTGCTCCAGCAGCACTCATGGGATCGCCCTCTGGTCTGGCTTTTGATTGGATAAGCCGAATGATGTATTACACCAATCCCACTGTTAAAGCCATAGAGGTGAGTGTTCATAATTAATGGCAAGAGCCCAATTTTGCCAAAACTAGCCTTAGATGGGTTATAGAAGGACAAAAAGCAACACCTGAGAGACATATTTAACCATTTAACAACAAATATACTACTTTCCTGTTTACTATCTCAGCAAGACAATCTTATTTAGACTCATTACTGTTGTATCTCAGATTTCCCTCTTTGTTATTTATTTATTTAGCATTTGTTTCATTTAATGTGCAATACATTAATGTTTCTTCCCTGCATACTTTTGCCTTTTCTCACTTAATTTCTGTTTTTTCATTGTTATTGTTCAAATAAATAAACTAAACATAACACTTCACTTAGGTTATCCGTGTAGATGGAAACGAACACTACAGGAAGACCCTCATCACCTCTACTGGCAAACCGGAGGGAGCAGGAGAGCCCATTGGAATAGTCCTGGATCCAGCCCGAGGGTAAAGTTTCTGTTTACTGAATAATGGAAGGAACAAATCATCAAGTTTCAGTTTCATATTCAGATGCTTGTCCTCTCTTCTGTGATCCTGAACAATAGTTATTAATTTGTACATACTTCCTAGCACAGGAAAGATAAAAGCAACAGACCAAGACCTCATCAGAATTATTTGAGATAATAGCTGGCTGACAGGACAAAGTAGTCTAATTGTTTTAATGACCATCATGTAATTGGACATTTAAAAAGAAGATTTATTCCTCCAACAGCTGCATGTCCATCACAGTCATGTTTCTTGTCATACAAGAAACCCACCCCAATCAATTAACAGTAACAGTCTCTTAGCATTTCTTTAGAGTAGGTGAAGTAATCCAACAAAGACCATAAGAAGATTTTTTTTGACCAAGAAAGGATTTTTACACATAGCTAGATTCAAAATTTTGGATACCTAATACACACATTTTTTTTTTACCTCCATAGGAAATTGTTTTGGACAGACAAGGGGTCAGACAGTGGAGTTCCTCCAAAGGTTGGCAGCGCTGACATGGACGGAAGCAATCTCAGGAACCTCTACACAGGCAACATGGCCAACATAGGATTCATCACCGCTGACATTTCTACCAGGAAACTGTACTGGGGTGTGGCAGGCTCAGGGGTGGTATGTACAGTGTACATGCTTAATGTATAGACTAAGAACAAAAATATTATCAGTTACTGTACATTTCATTGCAAGCTGCAATTTAGGGATGTTGTGGGGAATAAACTCTCCTCAACTCTGTTTACCCTCCTTGTTTACCCAGATTGAGAGTGGCACAATGGACGGTATAAGCCGGGTGACGGTGGTCAGTGGTCTGTCCCACCCATGGGGGCTGACAATCTACCAGAACCACCTCTACTACACCGACCTGGACTATGAGGTCATCGAGAGGGTGGACAAGGACACGGGTGCCAATATGGTGGTGATGAGGAGTGGCATGTCTGGCCTGCGTGCCCTCAAAGTGCACGCCAGAGATAGTACGTAGATTCAGTGGTTTTATATTTAATTCAGAGGTGTCTGTCCTTGAGCTTTTTGGTGTTTTCATCCATTATGCAACAGGCAATTACTGCCAGTGAGGGAGCGAGTTTAGTGTCCTCCTCAAGGACAGGACACTGCAGGATTGAGCACCACTTGTATATCTACTCTTGAATGTAGGTTTTCAGAGAAGATTTCACCTCTGTGTCTGTGCTTGATTCATCGAATGTGAAAAATGTTATTAAGATATTTTAAAAAAATGAATGCTCAATGAATTACAACTATGAACAATTTAGAGTGCAGCATATATTTTCAGAAACTAAATAAATAAAAAGATATATTTTTTTAAAAGTGCTCATATAAAACAGCATGTTTGAGCAAACACAGGGAAAAAGAAATCCAAACTTGCTAAATTTTGATGAAAATAAAAGATTTGCTCTAATATGCCTTTGAAATTGTTGGTCAGAGATTCAGCACAGCACATGACAGTTTCATTGCACTAATATGGGCTCATAAGATCCAATAATGCTCACCACCACCACCACCATTGTCTTTGTCTCTCCCACCTCAGACTCAGCAGGGACCACTAATGCCTGCAGCTCCAACAACGGGGGCTGTGCTCACCTCTGTCTGCCCAAACCAGACAATAAGAAGACCTGTGCCTGCACCACAGGCTTTTACCCGTCTCAGGATGGATCCCGCTGTCAACAGTATGACTCTTTCGCCATTGTCTCCACCCCCAAGTACATCCGTGGTTTCCACATAAACAGCTCTGACCACTCTGAGGCTATGGCGCCTGTCGGTGGACGTACGTTGGCTTTATATTGTCCAATTTTATGTTGTTTGAGCCTGTTGTGCATATTATACAGCATTATCTGTGAATTGTTAACCAGTTACTACAGGCAGGATCCACTGAATACTGTTTACCCTTTTGCAGTTTCCTACTCCAGTAAGGGGAAGTTGGACCTCCATATCGAAGCTGGCTTTGTTTACTGGACTGATAACAGCACCTCCACCTCCTATAGGGGGATCTTCAGGGCCAAAACAGACGGAGGGCTTTACAGCAGTGTCATTGCCTCAGGCGTTGGAAGAGGAGGCATCCAGGGACTTGCTGTAGACTGGGTTGCTGGTATGAAGCCAGTTCTGTCTACCGGCCATCCCTTCATTTGTCAATTTTAGTTACAGGGAGCAAGCTCTTATCATTCACCTTAGAAAAAAGGGTCATAAAACAATAACTGTAAAAATAAATTAACTATATATTTAAAAAATATATAAATCAATAATTTGTGTTAAGTTCCTGTAAAACTTATCACTATTGTACCCTTCAAAGAATTATGACTGTGTATCTCTGTGCTGACAAATGACACTCTCTTTTCTTCCCATCTCTCCATTTGCCTCCTCAGGTAACTTGTACTTTAGCAATGCCTTTGAGAGTGAGACCTTCCTGGAAGTGCTTGCCATTAACACCACCTACCGAAAGATTCTCTTCAAGTCCTCCCAGGACAAGCCCCGTGACCTGGCTGTCAGCCCCAAGCTTCGCTACCTCTTCTGGACTGACGGTGGCCAAACACCCAAGATTGAGCGGTCCCTGCTGGATGGCACCAACCGCACGGTGTTGGCATCAGAGAGCCTGGCGTCGCCTCGTGGCCTAACTATTGATTATATCAATGACTTTCTCTACTGGACAGATGATGTTCTTGATATGTTCTCGCGCATGGCCTCGGACGGCTCACAGAGGCAAATTATCCGGTATGGGAGCCGGTATCCATCTCCAACAGGGATGGCTATATTTGGAAACTACATGCTGTGGGTGGATAAAAAGCTTGGCAAGCTCTTCCAGGCCAGTAAAGACCCAGCTAACACTGACCAGCCAGAGGTGAAAGTGAAACCAGCTTAATTTACCATAGTTTTAGCTTTCATAATAATCCTATTTTGTGATCTCTCATTAAAACAACCAAATAATTTGCCATTTTATATCTAGAATTTCTTGTTCTTTGCACAAAAACATTTTTCAGTCAGTCAGACACAAGATTTTCATAGTTTTATCTACACCTAAATTGGCATAATGGCACTATTCAAAGCAACTTTCCTGTCCAATTAGAACATCATCTTATTTTGGGCTGGACAAAAAGGAAAACCATTGGGAATAGAGAAAACAGAGCAATTGCTGCTGCTGCGGTGAACAGGAATTAGCTACAGAAGCAATAAAATGTAGCAGCTGCAATAGCAGTTAGTAGTTAGCATCAATAATAGCTTAGTGGCACCATCATTTTCTTGTGTCCAAAGAATGATTTTGTAAGATAAAAAAGACAAACTTTTGATATCAGTTAGAGTCAATTGTGGATGTTTAATGATCCTTCTGTGAATGTGCTATGCCCATGCCACTAAATAACAAAATATGTTTTTCTTATGTTACCAGGTAATCCGAGACAATCTTGACGGACTGATGGATGTCACCATCTTTGACGCTCACATCCAACCGACATCTGCCAATCAGGTGGACTTTAACCCATGCCAGGAAGATAACGGGCGCTGCCAGCAGCTCTGCTTCGCCATGCCAGGCCAGGAGAAGCCAAAATGTGGTTGCGCACATGGATCACTCCTTAATAATGGCGTAACATGTGGTTATGGACAAGATGAGTTTCTAGTTTTCACCACAGACTACACACTGAATAGCTTGAGGTTAGATCCCACAGATCACAGCAGCCCTTATCCAACAGTGAACCTGGGCTACAACTTGATGGCACTGGATTATGACTTTAAGGAGAGGCGAATTTTCTTCACCCAGAGCAAGGGGATAGGCCGGAGCAGGATTGGCTACATCACCACAACATCAGTCGCCAGCCCACCTGTGTTTATAGCCACAAGTGAGCTAAGCATTAATTATGACTTGTAATATTTTTTTCCTACTGTTTTATTGTTGCTTTTTGTTTGTCTTTACCACTTCCTTCTCTTACCCTCTCTGTTTCATTTTCTCATTTCCTTAAAGATCTTATCATTTTTGCCTCCCTTTATTCAATATCCTCCTATCTATTTTATACTATTCAGATTTGGATGACCCAGAGGGCTTGGCGTATGATTGGGTCAACAAGCGTCTCTACTTCACTGACTACTACAGCAGAAATGTAGAGTCCATTGGGGTGGATGGGATGAACCGCTCAATCATCGCCCATGCGAACCGCCCCAGAGGCATCATCGTCGACCCCTGCTATGGGTAAAAACAAATGACCATCACTTCACTAGCATATGTCTACAGATTGGACAAAGATATAAAAATGTCCAGGTTTTCACTGTGATGTGAACATCATCAAAATACACTGATGAGCTCTCTCTCCTCCCTTCTCTCCCTGTTCTCTCTGCCCAGTTACCTGTACTGGACTGACTGGGCCAGTCCAGCTAAGATTGAGAGGGCCACACTGGGTGGAAACTTCCGGACTTCCATTATTAACAGTGGTCTCTCAACGCCCAATGGTCTGTCTTTGGACTATGAAGAGAGGATGTTGTACTGGGCTGATGCTTCACTGTATGTTCACTATTGTATTACAAAGTAGTCAAGGGACACATTTTGTAGCATGTTTTCTTGACAACTTCTTTCTTACCTAACTGCTTCTCTCAGAGACAAAATCGAGCGGGCTACTCTGACGGGTGAGAACCGACAAGTGATTGTGCAGGGGGTCCAGCACCCCTACGCCATGACTGTATTCCAGCAGGACATCTTCTGGACTGACTGGACTGAAAGAGCCGTCTTTAGGGCTGGGAAGGATGATGGCTCTGGCTTAGCAGTGTTGGTCCAGGACTTGCAGTACCGCCCAATTGACATCCACGTCTTTGCCGCGTCTAAGCAGGAGAGCTGCTCCAGCTCCTGCCAGCAGTTCAATGGAGGCTGTAGTCATATCTGTGTTCCTGGTAAGAGCAGATTCATTCACTGATTATTTCTATGTTCCCTTCAGTTCTTCTTAATTCTTATATTCCCTTATATCTCTCCTGCAGGTCCTCTGGGCCCTGAGTGCCAGTGTCCTCATCAGGGGAAGTGGTACCTGGCCAATAATGGCAAAGACTGTATCCAAGACACTGGGAAACGCTGCCCACCAGAGCAGTTCACCTGTCTCAATGGTAACTGCATCTCTGCACGCTGGAAGTGTGACGGCTACGACGACTGCCGGGACAACTCAGATGAGCTGGAGAGAGTGTGTGGTGAGAGATGAAGACTTTTATCAGTATATAGTCACCATTTTGGTAATTGGCCTTGACCCTTTTAACCCTTTTATGCTGCTAACATAAGAATGTAAGCTAATTTAGCTGTTAGCTTGATGTTGAAAAAGAGAGAAAGCAGAAATCCAAAAACATGAATATCATGGGTTGAGAGTAAATCTACACTCCATCGTTCCTCCTGCCCAGCCTTCCACACCTGCTCAGCCATGGACTTCTCCTGTGACAACGGGCGCTGCGTGCCGCTCAGCTACGCCTGTGACTACACAAACGATTGTGGTGACAACAGTGACGAGCGTGACTGCCCCTTCCCCACATGTAACCCTGCTACTGAGTTCACCTGCGGCAACGGTCGATGCATCAGTGCAGCCTTTGTCTGTGATGGCCACAACGACTGCAAAGATAATGCTACCTCTGACGAAATCAACTGCCGTGAGTGACAATGATCAAAGGGTTGATTGGAAAGATGTTTTTAAAACTTTCTGACTTGAAATCATTGATTTAACTTTAAAGACTCTAATATATGAGTAACCATCTCCTCTTCCTCAGCAACTACAGTTTAGGTTCTCTTGAACTTTAATGATCAGTACTAGAATATCGTGGTTGTTGATCCTGTGGTTGATGTTTTTACCTTTGCCCTCCTCAACCTTCTCCAGCTGACAGGCAATGTCCTGCGGGCCAGGTCAAATGTGACCATACCAACATCTGCATCTACCCTGAAAACCTGTGTGATGGTTACAACAACTGTGGAGACAACAGTGATGAGAATCCTCTCTTCTGTGGTAAGTTGAATCGTCAGCGTCAGAGAGAGACCTGCTCTTCCTTAGCAGAAACTGTATAACCCACAAAGTTAATGACTTCCTTTCTTAGTAGATTCAGTAGAACTGTACATGGATATAGGTCTAAATCTGGCTGTGTGTTACTGTGCTACAGCGGGTCGCACATGCTCTCCAGACCAGTTCCGCTGTGATGGAGGGATTTGTATCCCTGGCTCTTGGGTGTGCGACTCTGTGAGAGACTGCAATGATGGGACAGATGAACCTCCCTCCTGCGGTGAGTTTTCTGCATTAACATTTGATGTTTCAGGTATTTAAGCAAACAAGTGACACTTTTCTTCACCTTGACAGGTCTCGATCGTTGATGGAAGGGCATCAAACTGTTAATTACGTTTATGTTTCTAGTGTGTCATTCTTTTTGTATGTTTACTACATTCATATTGAAACGACACTTCTAAGTTGCATATTCATTTTTTTGCATACAACTTCTAGCCAAAATCCTGAAAAAGTGAGAATGGAGGTCACTTTTTTGAAAGTATAAATGATTCTCAATGGCCTGTTGTCATGGTGATTTATTGATACAACTGACTTAGTGATTACTTTACAATATTTTGAGATTTCAGGCTCAAGAACTAATTTTTCAGCCAACAAAAATATTTCATGCCCCTTGATAACAGTCTTTCTCTTTTTCTGTTCCTGTGCAGAGGATCAAATCAGGACATGTGGTCCCAGTCAGTTCACATGTACCAATGGCAACTGCATCCCCCAGTCAATGATCTGTGATGGCAACAATGACTGTTGGGACAACAGTGACGAGGCTCCCGAACTGCAGTGTGGTGAGATGGCACTTAGAGACTGGATACATACACTATATTTAAGCTAATTTTTGCCTTGTTTCTCAGCTCTATCCCATGTCTCATCTAAATGTTGCCTCCTCATACACTTTCTTCATGTGTACTCTAGAAGTTGAGTTGAAATTTTAAGAGATACTTGATGTCATATATGGTTTATAGTATCATGGTTTATTCATCGGCAGTTTGTTCCTCTGTTTGTCTCTCTGTCTCCTGCAGGCCAACGTACCTGCAGTTCCAACCAGTTCACCTGCCCAACCTGGCACCCAGGCCACGCGCGCTGTGTGCCCTTAAGCTTTGTGTGTGACGGGGAGAAAGATTGCGCCAATGCGGCTGATGAGCTCCAGAACTGCCCCAACCGGACTTGCCATATGAATGAGTTTGCCTGTTCTAATGGTCTTTGCATTCTCATCCCCTTCCAGTAAGTAGAAGGAGTGTGTAAGTGAATAAAAGTAGACATTTGTCACAGAAAAGAGTTGAATTGATTACTCCTCCTCCCCAGCTGTGACCGTGTGAACGACTGCGGGGATGGCAGTGATGAGTTGGGCTGTACCTACGACACGTGCAGCAGCAACCAGTTCACCTGCGGCAATGGAGCTTGCATCTACGCCTCCTTCACCTGCGACGGGGAAAGTGACTGCTTGGACGGCTCAGATGAGGCAGACAGCTTGTGCACCACGCCCCAACCCACTTGTGCTCCTCAGCAGTACATGTGCAAGTCAGGGGAATGCATTGACCTCAACAAAGTGTGCAACGGACAGAAGGACTGCCAAGACAACAGCGACGAAAAAGGCTGTGGTGAGAGATACAAAATATGTATTAATCCAGTGGAGCAAAACAAAAGAGTTTCTCTGCAAAATTGTATACATATCTTCCCTAATAGATAATTCAATGTCCTGAAAATGGATGTCCACTTGGTTGAATTTTTGTGAACCAAAATACAAGACAAATCACCATATTTTATGGGAATTTTGTGCTTTCACTCATTTCCCTGTTTTTAATGATGGATATTTTCAATTCTCTTTGGGATTTTTGTTAATTCTGTATCATTTGCAGAAATCTCAAAGTGTTAACATACAAGATATACATGTATTCCCCCACATTTTCTTGTACTCAAGGGCTGCAACCAATAGTTATTATGATTATCGATTAATTTTAATTAATTAATTAACAAAAAAACATTTAATTTTTGCTAAAACGTCATGAAATAGTGGCCTGTTTCACGAACAGTCCAAAACCCTGAGATATTCAATGTACAATGATAAAAAATAGAGAAAAGCAACAGTTATCTATTTCCAAAAGGTGTTATTGATCATATTATCAGTTAACTAATCTTTTCATAAACTTTATAGGTTCATTCTAATCTGTGAAATTCTTCTTGTCTCGAGTTGTATACCTGTGTCATCTTCTTTTCCTGTCTTCTTTTAACTCTGTTTTCTTTCTTCTTTCTGTCTAGGAGTCAATGAGTGCCTCAACCCTTCAGTCCACAAGTGTGCCCAGATCTGCACTGACACCCTCACCGGTTACTACTGCTCCTGCCACCCCGGCTATCAGCTCATGCCAGATTCCAAAGCCTGCGAGGACCTCAATGAGTGTCTCAGCACACCTGCTGTATGCAGCCAGATCTGCGAGAATGCTGTTGGCTCGTACCACTGCAAATGTGCTCCTGGATACATCCGTGAACCGGACGGACGCACCTGCCGCCAGAACAGTGGCATTGCCCCATATCTGTTGTACAGTAATGGGTACTACATCCGTAATTTGACCACTGACGGATCACAATTGAGTATAGTCCTGCAGGGATTGTCCAACGTGGTGGCCTTAGATTTTGATAACATTGAGAAAAGGCTTTATTGGCTAGACGCAGGGGCTGGAAAGATTGAGAGGATGCGTTTTGATGGCAGCGACAGGGAGACACTGGCAGATAACAACGTGGGAGGAGCAGAGGGCCTGGCACTCGATTGGGTGGGCAGGTGTGTCAAATCGGAGGAGCTTCATTTAAAAATATGTCTTAATTATTAAATATTTTATAATTCAGTAATGTATTAATACACACTCAAATGCATAGATACATTTGTGTGAAAACCAAGACCCAAGTGAATTTTACAATTTGTCGGAGTACTTTGATCTTTCAATTGATTTTTCATTAGTTGGAAACTTGGAAACGTTTTTATCTATATTAAATTTGACCAAAATATGTTAATGAAATCTTGTTGTGTCTGCTGCAGGAAGATGTACTGGGTGGACAGTTATTATGGCTCAGTTCATGTGATGGAGCTGGATGGACGCTACAAGAAGAAGCTGCTGTCTGGGGAGTTCACAGATGGGAATGACACTTATATTATCAGCCGACCTCGTGCTGTAGCTGTCAACCCTAAATATGGGTACTAACACACACACACACACACACACACACACATAGTCACACTCGCGCACACACACACATACACACACACACAGAAGTCTTGGTAACAGGCTGACAGTAGAACAAAATGTTTACAGTTTTACATAGCAAAGATGTTTCTTCTGTTAGACTTCATTATAACAGCACTGGAAAAAATATGGAATCCATACTGGTCCAGTTAGCCACAGGAATGGGAAAGATAATAAAATGGGTCCAAAATTACACTACTAGGTGTACTTGCTATTTGCAGTTTGCCATTTGCTGGAGGTTTTTAATCATTCAAATTTACACTAGAGTTTGCTCTTAAATCCTGTCTTTGGATTTTCCCCATCCCTCCCTCCTGTTCTCTCCCTCCCTGTCCTTTTTTTACCAGATGGCTGTACTGGACTGACTGGGGTGACACAGCATATATCGGCAGGGTTGGCATGGATGGAAGCAATGTCAGTGCCATTATCACAACTAAGCTGGAGTGGCCCAATGCTCTGACCATAGACTACACGACCAACAAGATCTTCTTTGCTGATTCCCACCTTAACTTTCTGGAGTGAGTTGAGACATTCAGACATAAATCCATTTGTCATCAAGTATGATTCAGTGAGGCACTGAGTTCCTAAAGTTTCTCTCATGATAACAGTACCATGAATCTGTATTTACCCTTCTACCAACTTTCAGCTTTGCAGACATGGACGGCCAGAACCGTCACCGGGCCATTGCTGGTACACTTCCTCATGTCTTAGCTGTTACCCTGTTTGAGGACTGGGTCTACTGGACGGACCAGAACACACACACTGTGGAGAAGGCCCATAAGTACACTGGCGAAGAGCGCACTGTTATGGGCAACAATACACACCGGCCCTCTGACATTCATGTCTACCATCCTTACAGGCAACCTCGAAGTATGTAAATTTGAACTCTTTTTTTGTCTTACTCGCCTGCAGCTCAGAATTTACCAGTATGTTATTTGTTTTTAATTACCTTTTCAGGTGAAAACCCCTGCTCCTCCCATGACCTGACCTGCAGTCATCTGTGTCTGATTGCACCCGGTGGGCAGCGTGCTAGCTGCCAGTGTCCAGATCACTTCATCGCCCTTGCTGTGGGCTTTAAGATCCAGTGTGTCGCTGACTGCTCTAGCACCCAGTTCCGCTGTGGGGACAATGAGAGGTCAGGTCACTTAGTCAGTCCTTCAGTTTTTAAATAGTAAACATCTTTGCAAAAAAAAAAAAAAGAAAATATTTCAAAAGTTGGCCATAAAGATCTCTTTACAGGCTACTCATGTTCTATTGCGATGGCAGATAATATTGTAATAAATAAGCATAAAAAAGACAGAATTGAGAATTTCCTCACAGTTTTTAGTTATTAGATTTATTGTGATCATTTATCAGAATTAATTGCTAACAAGACAATACTTAAAACACTTTTTAAGCAAGGTATGTGACTCAGTAATTAATAAACTTTTACTGGCAGACAAGACCTGAATGTGTGCAGTTATTTAAATTTATAGGCCAGTGTTTGTGCATTTGTAAGAAAACAGGTAACAGCAAGGTGTTTACATGTGTTAAGGTAAATTCAATTTTTGTGATAAATTCAATTTTTGTGATATATGTTCTTCTATACTCATCTTTGACACTATGTTAATGCTACCTTGCAGATTAGCTTTACATTTGTATTCTTTAATCTAACCTGTTTGTGCTACTTTTATCTTATAGGTGTGTTCCTATATGGTGGAAGTGTGACGGCCAATCAGATTGTGGTGATGGCTCAGATGAACCTCAGACCTGCCCAACCCGTAATTGCCCCGTCGGCCAGTTCCAGTGTCAGGACGGCAACTGTACCTATCCTGGCTTCATCTGTGACGGCGACTCAGACTGCCCTGATGGTTCAGATGAGGGCGCTGCTCTCTGCAGTACGACAATTTATTAAAATTAAATTAATTATTTTAAACTGCATTAGTGTAGGACATCAGATAGGAAGCTGAAATTAAAATTACTCACGAGGATCTATGAAGAAAATGTATTTCAAGCTGTAGAATAAGTTGTTCTGCACTAACAGAAATAGGCAATTGGAAAGGAATTTGAACTGGGATTTACTTGGATTATTTTAAATCTGGCCAGATTTTTGTTTGGATATTGCTATTAAAGTATACAACATTTTCTGGGAAAAAATCCAAGCCTTGGCCACGCTTAATCTCAAGAGAAGCCCTTACACTTGAGATTTAGCTCAGGCAGAAAGTTAAGATTGAATTTATGTTAAATTTTCAAACGGAAGTCAAGCTGCAGTCTGTCCCTGTAGGTGACCACCGATGCCAGGAAAACCAGTTCCAGTGTAAAAACAAGAAGTGTATCCCTGTGTCCTGGCACTGCGACGGGACAGACGACTGTTCAGATGGCAGCGACGAGGACGCAGACATTTGTGGCCAGAGGACCTGCAGACCGGGACAGTTCCAGTGTGCCAACGGGCGCTGTCTGCCATCAAGCTATGTATGTGACGCCCAGGACGACTGTGGAGATGGATCAGATGAACCATTTGAAACCTGCAGTGAGTGGCAGTTTCAGTGAATTAAAGCCCTGAAAAAACAAGAGGGTGATATAAGGTGGATGGCAGAAGAAGTTACACATTATATTTCATGACTTTTATCCGCATTCATGAACCAACAGTGTTCAGGTTCAGTGTCTTGCTTAAACATTTTTTCTGTGGCTGCAGCAGGAATTTAAACCCCAAATTACAGGACAAACTGCCTGATTTAGATGGCATAGATTTATCTGTTTTTTAATTATACATAATCAGTGTTGACTCAGCCATGTCCAAAAAGGAATCCCAGTGAAGTAATGTTGTATTGCACATACTGCACTATGGATTTTCTTCTTTCTCTAAGCTGTATCTATTTTTCTCTCATCCTCTTCCTTCTGCTCATTCTCCCTGCATGTTTCGCTCTGCTTCATTTCTGTCTCCCTCATTCATTCTCATATCTTATGTTGTCGTCATCTAACATTTCTTTCTTGTCATCCGTTTCTCTCACTCTGCTCCATCCTCTACCATCTCCATTTCTCACGCCTCTCTTTATCACTCTCTATCCAGTGGGTCCAGACGACAAGTGCGACGAGGACACTGAGTTCTCTTGCAAGACAAACTACCGCTGTATTCCTCAGTGGGCCCGATGTGACGGCACCAATGACTGCATCGACAACAGCGACGAGCAAGGCTGTGGTCAGTGCCTGTGTGTCAGCAGATGTGTTCTTATGTAAAGACAGGGCTGTGGAGAAAAATCTGGTCCAAGGAGTTAACGAGTTATTTTAGGGTGAACAGAGACATATTTTTTTTCTGCAGAAGGTCTGTGCTGTACTGAAACAGTAAACTGGAATTACATGATTATACTGTGTGTATATATATGATTGTTTGAGGATAATTACATACCATTTATACAGGGTTACCAGGCATATTATTTTATGAACTTTTTTGAAGAGTATGGTGGAGACAAGCACAAAATATAAGTGATATTATCACACTAACTACCATGGCTCTGTGTGTGAAATTTTAAAGTTATTTCAGATTTTATAGGTGGGAATTAAAGGGGTTGATTGTACTTGGTCTCATGAGATTCTGTGTATAATTTAACTCTTTAAGGGAATATGATGTTTGTGTTTGATTACCTTTTATGAAGTCTAAATCTTTGCACAACAAATGAAAATATCAGTGTGGTATACTGTGGTTTCAAACATGGGGCCACTGAACTTTTTTTTTTTTTTTTTAAATTGGCCACATGTTGAAGCAGCTTCTCTCTACTGCTTTCTGACTTTGTCTGTCAAACAGAGGAGGTGACATGTGACCCTCTGGGAGATTTCCGTTGTGATAACCACCGCTGTGTCCCCATCCGCTGGCAGTGTGACGGCGCCAATGACTGTGGTGACGGCTCGGACGAGAGGAACTGCCGTGAGTGTCATGCTCCATATTTTTCACCTCAGTCTATTTCGGTAACATTACATACCAGCAATGAATCAAAAAAGAATCATCTGTGCCTGCCAGGGAGTTGCAAAAAGAACTTTATTTCATCCCTCTTTGTATAATTCTACCCCACGTAAGATGTGTAAACAATAATAGCTCATTCTGATCCCAAACTGAAGATGTGTATATCTCTTTGAATATGATTGTCATCTATAGAGCCAAGGCCTTGCTCTGAGAGTGAGTTTCGATGTGACAACGCGCAGTGCATCCCTGGAAACTGGGTGTGTGACCATGACAACGACTGTGGGGACGACTCAGATGAACGAGACTGTGGTGAGTGGGTACTGCACACACAAGCTCACCTCCTCGAAATATCCACGCATATGTCACAAACAAACAACATGAACACACACACACATACACACATCTGTTAATGTCCTGACTCTCCTCCAGAGTTGCAGACGTGTCGTCCAGGTTCATTCCAGTGCGAATCGGGTCACTGTATCCCCGCTGTTCTGCAGTGTGACGGCCAGCCTGATTGTCTAGATCTGTCAGATGAGACCAGCTGTCGTAAGTAAACAACATGAAAAATAATGGCAGGCTGCCTGGCCTCTGCAGTGTTTTAGTGTGTGTGTACTTTGTTTTTGTATGTGAGTGTGTGTATGTGTGTAGTCTTTAATTATTCAGGTTTGAAGGCTTTAAAACTACAGAATGAAAATGTCTGAAATATGGTGCAGTAGGGCAAACAGCACTAACAGTTAGTAAAAAAACACTTATTTGGATGTGAAATGGAAAGTGCAGTGCAGTAGATGAACCACGAAGAAGCTCTACGAGATCCGATGTACATTTACAAGAAACAGGTTTAATTCTTTAACATTTGCTTTTGTTTTCACCTTCAAACATGTGGTCAAGATAGAGAATGGTTCAACTGTGTCTGTTGGAGTGCAAAGTGCTGAGAATGAGCTAACCAACAGATCCTCCTAAACTAAAAATATACAAACAGTTGATTGATTAACACATTTCCCCCACCTTTTCAGCCACTCGTTACCCGGGAGGCCGTTGGTGCCCCCAGAACGAGTTCCAGTGTGGGAACCATCTGTGTGTGAGCCAGAGCTGGGTGTGTGATGGCGTTGACGACTGCGGGGACCGCTCAGATGAACAGATCAGTTTATGCTGTGGGTAACATCTTGTTTATTGCACATGGCAAAGTCTGAAAAGCTTGTGTTTGTGTTCTGTGTTTTTATTTCTGTGTGATCAATATAATCATAATTCCAACCCTAAACCTACCTAAAACTACTAGACCTAAACTTCAAGCAAAGGTTAAGAGGATTTTCATGTTAGTAAGTAGCAATACAAGTAGCAATGTAATTTCCATATAAGCAAACTTTCTTTTCTGTCTTGAATGAATGACTGTTAACTGATTTAGTGAATCTAAGCAGAAGCATATAATCAATACTATATATATAATCAATCATAATTCAGTCATGAAAGATGTAGCCAGAGATGACACAAATGAGGAGGGAGTCAATGTAGGAATTGTTTTTGAATTTTATACTCTCAGAGATTTTTCTAAGATTCGTGTGTGTTTGAACAGTGAACGTCACCTGCGAGATGCCGTCCAGGTTCCGCTGTGCCAACGGCTACTGTATCTATTCTGGCCTGATGTGCAACCAGAAGGATGACTGCGGAGACGGCAGTGATGAGAAGGAAGAACTCTGTATGAGTCTCACACACACACACACACATTGCCCACAATCTGTATAGTTTATCAGGGCTCATAAACGAAAAAAGACATTTAACGGTGCTATTTTTGTAATAACTGTGTGATAGCCTTAACCAGATAGATAATAATTTCATGTTCAGCAAATGCACCACTTATCATCAGTTTCTGGGATCGTCAAGGATTAGTCCAACACTAATGCCTCCTGAACCTTCCCCTTTAAGGCCAGTGAAATGGGAAATCCCAAAATGACATCAGTGTCTGCACAGGGCACAAAGCCTGAAACATGCCAGGGATAAGAAAATGGTCTCTTTTATGGAACTGTTACACAATCAGCTTAAACATCAATCAGAGCAAATTATTTTGAGAGGAGATTAAATAGTTATGTTGAGAGTGGAGGTGGACATTAGCTGGCTCATCTACATCCATTTGTTTTGAATGAGGAGACAGTAAAAATAGACAGAAGGGAACCTGCGGAGAAGCCTTGAATTTAATAAGTGATCTTATGTTGAAGTATGTGCCTACATACGTTTGAGTTCTTGACTGTGTGGGAGCATTAATATGTATACAGATACAGTATGTCAGTCCACATAAATGTGTATACGTGTGTCTATGTGTACACTTGTGGGTGTTGAATCTAGTGGGCACTCCACTCACAATTTTTTTTTTGTTTTTTAGACAGTTAGGGAGTGAAGAGCAACACCGCAGAGAAAGCAATGAATTCAATCTCAGACTAGTGGAGGCGGACCTGTTTCTGCTGACAGGTTGCGTACCCACTCAACCTTCTCTGCATACTTGATGACTCATACTGTCTGTGTCCTTCCCCAGGCCGCGAGCCCACACTGCCCCCGTGCACACTGGAAGAGTTTAAATGCATCAATGGACACTGTGTGGCTCTGCCCTACGTATGTGATCACAATGACAACTGCGGGGACCGCACTGACGAGTTAGGCTGCAGTGAGTGGCACAACAAATATTTCTCTGATAAAGTTTAATGTTGGCTATTAAAATGTTGTTGGGAAGAACACTATAAATCCTTTTTGGATGACAAAAATGTGACCTTATAATTAACTGCATCTTCAATTTTTTAAGAGGATGTTTAATTTGTTTTGGTTCCGTATTAGAAACCTTAATGATAGTCGCAGTATGTATACAGATAATAGCAAATATAAAACCATGATCAGATTAAATGTCAAGACTACAGAGATGCATTACACTCACCAAAAACAAACAAACAAAAAATCTTATAATTACAAGAAAAATATCTCATAATTATGGCTTCCATATCTAGTAATTATGAAAAGATGTCGGAATGGAAAGGTATGGATTTCGTAATAATGACATCTTTTTCTGATAATTTATCTGCATTTGAATCTGCACAGAGGGAGTTTAATTTTTAACACAGTAGCTCATGATTTTTTTATTATATAAACACATACTTCAGAGCAGAATATCTCAGTTAAGCCCAAACCCTGATGATAAGAAACTCAAATTTATACTGCCTTTTTATTTAGCTTTTTCATAGTTTTATCTCATCTGAACTGCTGTAGAACTTTACAGGTGCACAGAAATATCCTCTTAGCTGGTTTATTTATGGCTACATCAAGCTTCAGTCACATGGTGGCCCGACGGAGGTTCAGGGAATCATGGTGACCAGATAACTGGATTATAGTCAATAGCTAAATTTTGCCCATGTAAACTAAGCCATTGTTTGATTACATCAAAAGTAAGTAGCTCTTGAATTTGGCTAGAGATAAAAAGCTTTTTTGGATTGTATCAGAGAAAGTGATCCGTGTTGTCTGGCTCCAGATTTTGGCCACGACCGCAACTGTGAGGAGAAGCTGTGCCAGCAGGAATGCACAAACCTGAACGGCACCGGCTTCATCTGCTCCTGCAGACCCGGATACATGGTGGACCCAGACAGCACCTACACCTGCCTGGGTACACATTCACACAAACACACTCTCTCTCTCTGTTGGGGGCCTCTAAGAGTTCCCTCTCTTCCTTCACTCATACACATACGACTGCACATGGATGAACAACCTGATAAAAATTGCACTAATAGCACTCAAAAAACTAAAATGAATATTTAATAAAATATCACTGCTCCATTTAACCCACCTGATCTGCTTCAACTTTAACTGTATTGTCCCTGAGGGAAAATTTGGGACGTTAGCACACAGACTAATGTACATAAAACATACATAAAACATAAAAAAAATGTATGCATCACATGACTATAATATCTAGAGTGTGTTTAGCCATCACTATTCAATCCAACTATTAAGTGTTAAAAAACATCATCACCACCCCCTAATAGTTACATGGTAAACTAATCACGAACTGAGTTGTCATGAATATTTAACAGTCTGGTGGCTGGAGAGATAAAAGAATAATTCAGCCTGAAATCTTCTCCACTGTGTCTCTTTGCTCTTCCAGACATCGATGAGTGCGATGTATACGGCACCTGCCCTCAGGTCTGTAAGAACACCAAGGGCAGCTACGACTGTGAGTGTGCCCCTGGCTACCGGAAAGTTGGAAACGGCAAAATGTGCGAGGCAGAGGGTGAGAGGAATATTTTGGTAAACAGTAGTTTCTAGACAAGAGCAACATACAGACATGAAACTTAGTGAAAAAATACAGATCAAATTGACTTGAATTGGCCAAAATTGTTTTTTTTTTCTTGGTTTCACAGGAGAAAGCAGATATGACTGACCTCTTATTCTTTTATATGATATTAAATCTAGTTAACCAGTTGCACCTTTTCTGTGACTACTGCTTTAATCTCATCACCACACAGCCATGGATATTTTTCAATATTAACTTTTTGTAATTTTTTTTTTTTTTTACAAAGTACAGTTATAATATGTGACTTTAATTCCAGACTTGTTTGCCATGTCATAGAGCTTTATACACCTCATAAAAATATCCTTCAGATAAAAGATGCAGGGTCACCATATTGGTGAAGAGAAAATTCTGTAACATCTGCGTAAAGGTCACAGGTTTGGTGTGTCCATCACTGAAATGTCTCTGAACAATAACACCAAATTTCTGTTTTCTCACTGGTTATCAGATGCTGTTGTTAAAAGAAGCAGTTAAATGCCAAAAAAAAAGGTAAAGTGTAAATGTGTGCCTCCCTCAGGGTCAACTCCGCTGCTGCTTCTACCCGAGAACATTCGTATCCGGAGGTTCAACCTGCAGACAGAGGCCTACCACGACTTCCTCCAAGAGGAGGAGCACATCATGGCTCTGGACTATGACTGGGACCACAACAACACCGGATTGAGTAAGACACACGTAGATAAATACTAGATAGTGCTAGAAAGACAAGAGACAACTCGCTTAACATTAATCAGAGAAATGTATTTGATGATGTCCCTGTGCTTTGTCAGGTATGGTGTACTTCACTGTGGCCAGTAAGGACTCTGTACCAGGTGCCATTAAGAGAGCATACATACCTTCAGTAGATGATGGCAGTAACAACATTGGTGCCGCTGTTGATCTCGGCATCAAATACATCACGACACCAGACGGCATCGCTGTGGACTGGGTGGGCAGGTGAGGCTAACCAACATTACTAGCTTGTAGTCACGTGGGGTTTTTCTCTGCATTTACCAGATTACATTCCTCTAGTAATCTGATGCCTTGAGCTTTACCATTTTCACTACTAATTTATGTGGATTTGACACAATTACAGCATGTTAAAAACTATAATGAAATATATAGTTGAGCAATCTTTGTCTGTGCTATTCTTAGATAAAACACTTTTACAGACCAGCTCCAATGTGCATGTTTCATGAGTAGTTTTGTCCTTTTTTTCCCCTCTAGGAACCTGTACTGGGCAGACTCCAGAGTGAAGAGGTTAGAGGTGGCCATGTTGGATGGACGCTACAGGAAGCACCTTGTCAAGACCGAGCTGGGTCACCCATCTGCTGTCGCAGTCAACCCTCGACTGGGGTAAAATAGACAGGGCTACCACACAGAGATTAGCATTAGACTGTGAGAAAGTATTTTACAGATTAGAGTAATTTAGGAACTAGTTGAATAGGTTTTGTGTTACTTTCTGTTGCTCATTTTGTACATTTCAACAAAATTGTTGAAATGTTGGTAATCTTTTGCTCTTCCTATGTTAACTCTCACTGTTAGAGAAGTGCATGTTCAAATTACAGAAGAAATGAAGGAGCATCTAGTTGCTATGATATTGTATCTATCTGTCATGGAAAACCAAAAAGGAAGGAGCTTTAACTCACCATATCTCAGAAACCAGAACTCTAACCCTTGCTGTGTTTCTGCAGGATGTTGTACTGGGCAGACCGTGGGGAAGCAGCCAAGATCGAGTGTTCCTGGCTGGACGGTCAAGAGAGGAAAGTCCTGGTGGCTGACGGATTGGGTTGGCCCACTGGCCTGTCGATCGACTTCACCAACGGTGACAGAATCTACTGGTCTGACTCCAAGGAAAGCCGCATAGAGTCTATCCTGCCTTCCGGAAATGAGCGCAGAACTGCTGTCTACATAGGTGAGGATTAGGAAGCTCAGTCATTACAAGAAGCCTGAAACAAGAGACTGTAAAATATATTATTCAGTAAATATTCATATGTGATCTTTGCTACTTAATTTATAGAAAACGGATGGATGATTGTTGTTTGCTGTTTATTTGGGATTTTGTTCATTCAGTTGTACATGTTGTTGCACCTTGTCTAGATGTGAGAAACCCCTTCAGCGTGAGTGTGTTTGAGGACCACGTTTATTGGAGCACTCAGGAGAAAGGCGAGGTGTTCCGGCAGGACAAGTTTGGCCACGGTGCCAAGACCAAACTGCTGACTGCTGGACCCTGGCTGACCCAGGTCTCTGTGTACCAGCAGCAGAGATACAACTCCATAGCCAGTAAGCTGCATACTCAGCCAACACATACTGCACTGTATTAAGCCTGTGATTTTAAGAGCTTTTTTTTGGGGGGGGGGCTGTTCATATATCATCCTAATAGAATCATTTCTGTGGATTATTTTTTAATTGTTTAATAATTGTCCTTTTTACTGCTCTTTAATTTTAATCTGTCAACTTAAAACAAACAATAAACTATTTAAGGAAGTTATGTGCTTTCATTTGTTAAAATGAGAAAAATCAAAACACCTTCCTCCATCTCTGCAGTGAAGAATCCATGTAAGGGAACCTGCAGCCATCTGTGTTTGCTCCGACCACAAGGTTACACCTGCGCCTGCCCTGAGGGCACCAGCTTTGTCCCTGGCAGTAACACTGAATGTGATGCTGGTAAGAATTTATTTTCGTCAGTATGTGTCATACAAACATTGAGCATCATGTATTGAAGTTGCATTAATTAATATTACAGCTTTACTGCAGGGAACACTGATAGAATTTATATTGTTTTGTCTTGTCTCTTTGCATAATGTTGGCCTGTAATTGACTTAAAAAACTCAGTTTTGACACAACACCAGTGAGTATAGCAAACAAGGGCAGAGATCCAACAGAAGCTTGAATTACTATAACAATTCTAACTACATTTTGGTTTGACAAGGAGAAAAATTCCTTTCAGTGTCATAATTGTTCATTTAAATTATTTCAGGTTTTGACCCACCTCCCACCATGCCGCCACCATGCCAGTGTCAAAATGGAGGCACTTGCTACTTTGATGACAACAAGGCTCTCTGCAAGTAAGACATTTTCTCACACAGGAAAGTTAAAACAAAACATAATGTTCTTGACCAGAGGTAAAACAATTGATAAATAACATGAGATATGTTGAAATGTGAATAAATTGTCACATTAATGATAGAAGGGAAGATGCAAATGAGGAGCAGAGTTTGAAATGTTACAACTGTAATGTTTGTATTTTGTTTCACAGGTGTCCTCCAGAGTGGGAGGGCGAATACTGTCAGACAAATGCATATGACGTTGTTGCAACTTCAGGTATATTTGATTTTATCACCAGAAATATAACAAGATTCAAAGTCATTTGTAGCTGGAAAACCTTTTTCATCATTAATCAGCTGCCTGTGGCCCCTTTTGTGTCCTCCCCTCTCAGTTGGGATTGCCATCGGGGTGACAATAGTGATCGTGGTTCTGCTAGTTGGTCTGGTTTATGCTGCCAGGAAGAAATCCAACCTGCTGGAGAGGCTACGCAACAGCATGCCATCCATGCCATCAATGCCATCAATGCCATCAATGCCCTCCATGCCCTCCATGCCCTCTATGCCATCCATGCCATCCATGCCATCCATGCCGAAACTGCCAAAGTTCAGGTTAGATGGACCAAGAAGAGAAGCGATACAATAGACGTTTTTTTTTTTTCCTGTCAGAATTTTAATATCTAAAATTTTTGTTTTCTAAATGAGATGTGCACTGTTTGAAAAAATGAACAGCTCCCACTACACAATTATTTTCCATATAGAATATTAGTCTTACTTTCATGTTTTCTGTTTGGCTTTCTGCATCATGTTATAGCTGAAACACAAATGTGTCTTGATGTTTTTCAGGAATGGTTCACCTCCAAATGCATCAAAAACAGAAGACACTGCAACGATGTTGAATTCAGTAGAGGTCAGTGGAAAATCAGTACAGTCAAACCATCATTTTATTTTTCCAATTCCTTCCTCTGGTACATTTAGACACTTTACTGGATACCAATACTTTACTGTTTTTTCATCAGGTGCCCAGTATGTCTGTGTCCATGGCTGAGATGGAGGGGAATTTTGAGAATCCAGCATATGAAGCTGGAGAACAACCTGTTGCTAACAGCGTGGTGACAGCCACCAAGACTCCTGTTGGAACGAACAAGGTCAATAAACATAAATCAATGCTCTCCAGTAGAGTGCATTGATTTTTCTCATACCTCCTGCATATATGACATGCTACATGACCGCTATGCCAAAAGGAACTTACTGTTCCCTTATAGGTTTTTCCTTGTCCTGTGCTGCTTTGTTCAAATTCACTTCAATATAAAATTTACTGGGTTTTTTTTCTGTGCATTGTCATGCCAAATGTTAAGTTTTATATTTTGATATGTATACTTTGATTTGCTCATTCTCATGGTCCTGTGTTTCCCTCCTGGTTTGCAGGAGAGCATCAATAATCCCTTGTATGTGGAAGAGGTTCAAGTTGTGGACAAGCCCACAGGAAGTGTAACCAAACCAAACCCAACAACTGCTAACAAGGTGGGTTTCACATTTATTACCAGTTTAAACAATATATAAAAAAAATGTTTTACTTAATTAATGAATGAGCGGTCTAATTCTAAAATATCATACCACATAGAAGAAAATGAGAGTTTGATTTCAATGGTTTGTGGTGATCAACTAGTTAGATTTAAAATTTGGCCCATTTTAGGAAGCCTTTGTGAACCCATCATACGGCTCACAGATAGAAGACGCTGACGTCACTTCTGCACAACCAGCTGCTCCGAGCGCACAGGTAGCCATGGAGACACATAATGTTACTTGATGTTTACTGCTCAGTAAATGAAATCACAATTAATGACATGCTCTGAATGTTAAAAAAAATTGCAAGTGAAGTATCTAATGATGTCAGGTGCGTACAATAGTGGACTGTTTTACCAGTATGGATGTCATGGATGTGAATCTGAGATTGCGCTCAGTTTTTGAAGCATTTTCATTTGTTCTTTTCTCTCCCAGCAATTTGAACCAATTGGAGATGAGAGTTTTGTGTCTTTCAAAAACCCAACATACACGGTGAGTCCAGAATGACAGCAAGCTCAGTAGCACTGTGCGTTGTTCAAGATTTAATAGAACTGCAAAGATTTCACTCTGACATGCAGAGCTGTAAAGGTTCTGTATTACATGCTGCCCACTAAGTCTCAATAATGTATATCTATCGCTACTTTGATGTGAAAATTTACCCACTTTTTTCTGTAAATTATGTAAAATGATTTGCATCAGCTTTTCTTTTACACTTTTTTATTTCACAAACTTGTTGAAAATGGAGTATGATTTCATTTTATGTTTGAATATGGTATATAACCAGTACAAACCCGTGTAGGAACAATACTATTTTTACTTACGCTATTTTTTGCAAATTGTTGTGATTTTCTGACAGGATCAAACACACACATCTGCTCCAGATTCTGACATCTGATGTGACCTCTATATCAGAGATTATCCTGGACCATGTTTCAGGATTGAAACTTTCAGTCATTTCTCACTGGAGCAAGCAGCGCTGCTGAAGTAACACATCATTACTGACACTGATACCATCAGAGATGCTGGACCCAGAATATTTACAAAGATGGAACAAATCAACCAAGACAGTTTGTAAAAGAAAAAGTATATATATATATTTTTTTTTTGTGTGTTTGTGACCCACAGAGATGACTTTAATTGGATAGTTACTATTGGTGTAAAATCTTTTATAGACATGATTTAATATAACTAATATAAGACTTACTGAATAACTAAAATAGTGATTAAAACTTGTAAATTCTGTGTTTATGATGAATGAGTTTGTTTTGTATCTTTATATAAATTGAATAAGTAATAAATGTGTGTTTTTGATGTGTTTTTTTTTCCATAAAAGGCTGCAGATGGTTTGAGATTTCACCTTTAAATTTCAGATGTTAAGCCCTGATACTTCATTTGATTAAACAAACTGTCTTTAACACCACTCTGTTACACTTTTTCTTCCTTATAGACAGAAACACTGATTATCTCCTTTCATCTTGACACACAGTATTACATAAACCTTTCTTCGTGTGATGGTGTTCATATCCCAGGAAGACCCCGCCGGTGTTATCCTCTGGCTCATCAGCCATCATCACAGCTCCCCAGCTACTGTATCTGACCCACTGAACTAAGATGAAATGCTTTGTCATCACCCATCTAGTCACACATAGATCCACAATTTGAGACTGTGATCACAGGGCAACAACAGTGACTCCTCTCCTCTCTTCTCCTTCACCCACTGTCATAAACGTCTGAACACATCAGGGTTTCCTCTCATCAAGCTTGTAGCAACTAGGGCAACCAGATGAGCAAAGGGACAAGAGAAAAGTGAAAAAAAAAAGACAGATAAGAGGAAAGAGCAAGTGCATAGAGGGAGGAAGACTGGAATCACAGTGGGGAGGGATGTAAAGGGAGCTGTGGCCGGTGTGTTTCTGTGTTGTGGTCCATGATGATTCATAGTCCATGTACTCATACCGTTGGTCCCCCACAAGGCATCTCTAACCATCAGCCAAAACAAGCACTGTACAGCTCACGGAGAGACAGAGACATGGAGGGGAGGGGATGAATAGCAATGGATGGATTTAAGAGGGGCGGACCAAGGAGGCATGCAGCCTGCAGCATGTGTGCACGCTGTGCTGCCTTCATGGGCTGTCAGAAATGGTAAAAACATTTCACATGAACGATACAACCATTATTTTTTCATCATTTTTGAAAGGCCAAGAAGTTAATGTAAGAATGGACATAACATTTATTTTACTTTTAATAAGCCATATATGCGCTGCAATTTTTGTGAATATAAAGGGTTAGGGCAATTAGATTTTTTAAAATAATTATTACGGCATATTACATCATACAGAATAGTTTAAACTGAATTGTTTTTCTTTTAACATGTCAATATATTACGTGAATTGAGTGGTATTTTCAGTTGTCAAATAGATGGTAAAGTAATTGATTTTACATGTGGATGTAGTGTGTACGGAAGCCAATTGATTCCAGGCACACAAAAATGTGTTTGCACATTACAAGAATACAGTTTTTATAAAAGATTCAGTGATTTGATATATACACAAAGACATTCACACATACAAAATCACTCAGCTGTACATGAATTTATAGAAAACAAACACTTGTGCAGGAGAGTCAGGAAGCTAAAAGCTCACACAAAGACTTCTAAAAAATAAAGACAATATAAACAGAGTTACATTAAATAAAAATTAAAACACTCACAGTAATTCAAAATTATGAGATATAAGCTCAAAATGATGACTTACTATCTCATATAGGTTTTTTTTATTAATTCCAAACATTTCATATTTTTTTCTTTTCCTGGCAGAAATGGGCTTCTGTACTTGGCCTTTTGTTTTAAACCTGCATCTTTAATGGACACATATTTTTCTCTCTTTTGGTAGAATAATAAATATAATAAATCAATTTACAACCACCTTTTACAAGTATGCAACAATGATTGACTGCTTAAACCCATTACCAAATTCATCTATTTGGAAGCCCAGGGGCAAAATTTTGCTGTTGGGCCCTTTTCTTTCAGTGCTGAGTGAACTGCCAATTATGCACCAAGTCAGCTCAATATATAAGACACAGCCACAACTTTATGCAAGATATGGCTTAGTTGATATTGTATTTGAGTAGTGAAAATTACCCAACAAATTAGTTATGCAGTTATTAAAATTACTAAAAGCTAAGTGGTAGCTCTCTAACACTGGGAACCTGATGTTTTTGGGGGCTCTGGGCGTATTTGCCCATTTATACAACCTTATTATGAAACCATAATTATGAGCTAATGAATGATATAGGATATAAGATTTTTCTTACTGTGAGTATTTTTATTTTTGTCATTCCTAACATTTCATGTATTTCCTTTTTTTGTGGAAGAATATGGACCTCCATATTTAGCTTTTTGCATAACTATAATGCTATATCGTGGAGAGCTATTTTCACTAGTGGGGTACTTATTTGTAGGGAAAAAAATTACAGCAGCCTTTAATAATAATAATAATATCGTTTGGCTACGCATATTTTCTCTTCCCCGTTCTCCTGCTAGCCACATGAATGCACTTGCTGTAGTGGAGTTTACGAGGAGCACTTGAAGGTATCATGGAGAGAGAGAGGGAGTGAGGGCGAAAGCTGACTGACAGACAGAGGGGCAGGGGTGGCTCACTGAGCGGAAGATTGGATGGAGCAGAGAAATAAAACCTAATGTGTGTCAGTCAGCTAGACGCAGAGTGAACAGAGAGACAGAGGAGAGGAAGAAGAAAGAGAAAGCACTGGCGTGAAAGGAGGAGCGGTCGGCTCGAGACAACAGAAACACGCACGCTGAGGCTGAGAGGAGCCTCAACAAGGTAAAGATGCTTTCAATGTGCACGGACTTAACTCTGCACAGTGTTATGTGTGTGTGTGAGGGAGACACTGTCAGTAAATTACACAGATCTGATTTTTTTTTTTTAAAGAATTGTGATTTCCAAGCACATGCCTGTGTAAAACCATGTGGATGCATGACTGTGCTGCATGTTAATTGGGATTGTGTGTCACCTGTGAACTCAAGCAGTAGATTAAATCAGTGTGGAGGAGAATATTGCATTTAGTTATACGTCATGGGTTGCATATATATGCCAGCTAAATGTGTGAAAAAAGATCATTCTCCTTCTGATAAATTAAAAGGGAAAAGCTGATCAATATTATCACAGCACAGTGCTTGGTGACCTGAGAGAGAGGTGCTTGACAGGACAAGCCTCAGGCTATCACTTGGTTTATGGTTTTATTGGCTACAGGAGAGGCAGGAGAGCCATATTAGTATTCAGTAAAGGTCAAGGCCACGGACAGAGATATTAGGAAAGAAATATTCAAGGAAAAAATGAGCACCAGTGAACTTTATCTTAGTCAAAGGAAAAGGTGATATCTTAGGTCTAGAAATTTGTCTAATTTTTATGATTATGTTGCTGTATTATAGGTTAAAATGATGTTGTTTTACATCTGAACTGACTGGTAAGAGGACATCATTTGTAGGCACACATTTTGCAGTCCATGTCCCCTTTTTCCATTTACACATATCATTATGAGCTCAGTGGGAGAGTTTCACATCAGCCACCAGTCAAAAGCTTCTAAAGTTTGGCTCCCTACCAGCTAGACTGGCACTTTGTCAACCGTCATGTCAAGGTCCACGGCTGTTAAAATCCTGAAATCATGAAAGAGACGCTGGCCTGTTTGCCTGCACACATACACACAGACACAGACACACACAAACACACACACACACACACATATATATATACAAATAAATGTGGGTTTCCTTCCCCAGACACCAAAGTCAATCTCCCAGCACTAGAAGTGCAGGACAGCCTGACTCTTTATCCTGCTGTGTCGCGGAGTGGGTGTGTTGAAGGTGTTTTTGAAGTGATGCTCTTCTTATAAGCCTCTTAAGAGCCATCTGGCTACTGACCTCCTCTGCACTACATTTTCTTTTCTTTCCAGCATTTTCAACCATGCACTATTAAAATCTAAATCTCAAGGAAGCTGCATGTAGATTAACTTTTGATGTTTTGTCTACAGTATTATCTATACAAACATTATTCTGTTGTGCAGAATTTGGGATGCAGACATTTAATACATCTGTTTTTCCACAAAAGAATGCTTAATTTATTAATGAGAAACACACTATAAATCTTTTGTAGATTATCCTAATATCTTTGCGAAATGTACAGCAGACATCTGTTTTTTCTGAATGGATATTGGAATGAAATCTGTCATATCCAAATATTTCTGCTCAGCCATGTGGGCGGCATCAGAGGAGGTGGATGAAATTCTAGGTAGTATCTCACATACAAACACACACAGTGTTTTGGGCAGATGGCCTTATCTGTGTTGGTGACCTCGCCCCTCTCTGTCTTCCTCTCGGGACCCGTCCAAAAGCAAATGAGTCTGGCAAACAGGTGGCGTGTGTGCATGTTTGTGTGTGAGTAGGGAGGACAGTGACATAAGGTTAAGCTCTGTGAACACAATATCAGTGTAATAAACTATTACATACGCGGAATTGATTGTAGATTGTGTTGGTAACTAGTTTAGTAGTAGGATGAATAATCTTGATCCAATCCCGAAGTTTTGTAAAGATAAAGGCAAAGATTCAGAAAGGCAACAGGGACAAAGTCAACCAGTGGGAAAACTTGAAACAATCAAACTTGACAATGAGTGAGAGAATGAAGAAGAGGCATCTGAATGTGGAATGTTATCATGATCCAGCAGCCAGTTTCTCTTTATCAGTAGGAGAAAAACATGACTGCAAACATGAAATAATATTAAAAATGATAACAAAACCTTAGCATGAGGCACCTCACAGTGCTAATGAGCCAATTAAAGGTATAGTAGTAAAGAAGAGGTTGCTCATAAGATCAAGTGATTATCACAAGGTCAAAACTCCAAATTGCCAATAGCTTTCAGTATAATATCAGAATTTAAATCTGTTGAAGCGTCCTTGAAAAACTCCATCATTCCTGCATCACAGAGACGAGGCGAAGAGAAAACTGCCCTGTGGGAGTCAAATTATTCAGTTTTCAAATAAAATCTGTATGCAAATGTTGTAAAGGGGCAGACTGTGAAATAATAGAAAATGAATAAAAAGAGGCAGATTTGACTAAAACTTTTATTCCTGCTCATAGTATTAAAGGGGACCTATTATGCTTTTCCTTATTTTCAGTCATATATATAATGTTACAATATCAGATATTCATATTAAATGTGGTCAAAGTGTCAAATAATAAATTAACGTATGTAGAAGTAATTCCTGTGAGCAAAAGCACATTTAGTCATTTAAAAGCTTTTACTATGAAGCAATAAAGCAGGAAATTTGGGTTTTTTTTAATCTGCAGTAACTTAACACAACTCTGATACAGCTGCCCGTCGGCAGGCTTCAGGAAAGTTGGCCACCGAGAAAAGAATAGAGAAAGAATAAATACAGAATAGAGACAGAATAAAGAGACAGGAGCTAAGATTGCCTGTTAGAGACAGAGGCTGAACTGAGGGGCTACATAAAGGGCCAGTATGAGATAAATGAGGAGTTTTTTGAACTGTGAACGATGCAAAGCTACTCTAGTGGAGTCCCAGAATAAAAATATAGAGCTGGAAATAAACATAATAGGTCCCCTTTAAGTTAAATCAAGATGAAAGGTTTCTCAATTCTTACTTGCCAGTAATACCTTACAGCAAGAACCAGTCTGATACTGTACAATATAGAGGATATCTACCGTAAGAATAAGATGTTTGCTCAGTGCTGATGATATATGCTTACAAAGACTTAAATACTCACTTTTTTCAACAAGTGTTTTTGTCTTAATCATGATCTAATTTGGTTAAAAAGCAAACAAGATAAAGAGTTGTATAGCCATGCTAGAAGCTCTACACACCAAAATGCTGTATACACAGCAGTGTTTTGAACCAAATGGCTGAAGAAGACATTGCTGTGGATCTTCATCTGTTCAAATAAATTTATCGGTGTTATGAGTTTGCAGCTTTTCCACTTTTTTTGATAGCAGATACTGCTTGCCATCACTGTGTTAGCATGCTAACATGTTCTTATTAGCACAAAACACACAGCTGAGGCTGAAGGGGGGGGTGTGGGAGTGAATATTATTCTCAATCACATTGACATCTTTACTCTCAAGTGAGAGAGTCTGTAAAATACTCATAAAAATGTTTGAAAATAAGGATAAATACTTATTGTAAGTTCCCAAACGTCTTCCAGTTACTTAAAGGGATTAATTTTGTGATGATATAAGATGGAGAAAAGCAGATAAAAATCTCATTGGAGAACCATGAACATACAATTTTTTTGTCATTTTTTATTGAATAAATTACTTTAAATGATTTGTCAACTAATGAAATTTTGTCAATTTTCTGTCAATCAACTCATCAGTTAATCGACTAATTCCAGCATTGTGTTTGATGTTTGATAATACAGGTATAGTTTGATAATACAGGTATA